>NC_090937.1:594050150-596550150 GCF_040938575.1 Ambystoma mexicanum | reverse complement strand
ATATCAGGACATCAATAACCTAGCTATAGACATCTAAAAGAGTAATGATATAATTCGGAGTGGAATTATTTCCACTATTTGTGCCCAGATTACAGGGTTGACTTTTAGTATCACATTTGCCAGCCCAGCCGAACGCTTGTTAGTTCTTTCACAATCAACCTCCGACATAATCAATTTTCTCCAGCCTACAACCTCAGATTGGCAGAACTTGTAGTATATGGCTTTGAGAAGAAAGTAAGCCAAACCACTTCTGAAATAGTATTGACAGACTGGTGTGTGGTTTTGAGGTTGTACTATTCGTCCAAATATATGGATTGTTTGGATTTGAAAGCCAATTTGTATAACTTTGTATTTGTTTTATTTTCTTAGCAACATATTGTGTAATGTTGTCCCTTGTCTTACTCATACTTGATATATCCACATTTCAATTGCACTCTTTTCCATAATTTGGTTGTCATGGATATGTGTGTGTGATGATTCCCACAGTAGATAGGAAATTCATAAAATTAAAGAAGGCAGAGTTATCCAGGGCTGAATGTTTATGATATAATGCAGACAGCTCCCTATCCAATATCTTTAGCCAATAAGGATGCCAAATTATCCTATTTCTGGTTGCGTTCAGAGACAATTCCACCAATTGAGAAATCCTATGAACTTGTTAATAAGGTAAGATAAGATTAAGTATCAGGTATTCAAGGTCACAAAGTTCCAAACCAACAACATCTAAAGATGCACATAGTTCATCTAATTTGATGAGACACAAAAGAAATCAATACATGAATATCAGGAACCTCTTTGCCACGTTGGTGATGGGGGATATCACCTTTAATGCTACCATTATCCTTGATCAATCACCAAGAATTCATGAACATAGCCAACTGTATCCCCTTCATTTTTGTGAAACTATTGGGAAACATTGATAAAGTGCCTTTATAGGTAGTGCTGACTTTAGAAATCACAGGACAATTTAAATTACGCAAAGTGTGTTATCGGAGTTCCCTTTGATCACACATTTAGTAAGGATCTCTTTTATTTTTTTCAAAATGTTGACAACTTCATATTTCAGTGGATTCCAATACACTTTGGCAGACGGCCCCTTGATGGTGACTGTGCTTCCAAATCAGCTTCATAGCTAGCAGGCTGTCTATATTAGTATTGAAGACCCTTAATGTGGTCCCTATGTAATTATCAATTGCAATGTCCAACCCACCCTCAAGGTGTTGTCTGGGGCCATGCCGAGCTGGTTTGCAAATTCAATTGTATCCGTCCATTAGGAAGGGATCCACTAACCAAGTTCCTTGCAAGAATATAATTGTGTATTAACTAATACAAAGTAAAGCACAGGGATCATCTAGGAGGATCTGACAAAAGCAAGAGTTCCAAGATATATGTTCATATATGTTTTGGCTAAAGTTACAGCCCATTGTTCTTACATACAGTTAGAGGGCCTATAATAGTCTGTAATGAAGACCATTCAGATATCAAGTTGTTAGATGAAGGACTTTATTTACCTAGCAAAACAGTTCTTTGACCAGTATTGTCACTTTGCTATTCTATTTTACGTCCAATAATTGCATACTAGATAGCACAAGGGCCTACATAGTTATTTTTGTTTATAGGTCCTCAAGATGAAAGAGGCCAAGATCAATTGCCAAAAAAGCTTCCCATTATGCCATGGATAGTGATGCAAGGAAGGCTGGAATTTATGCAAATTATAACAAAATCTAGACTGCCTGATGGAAATTCAACTTGTGCAAAATCAGATGCAAAATCAGATGTTTCGACGTGCTTGTAGGGTCAGAAATGTTGAGATCCTGCTTCAACGTTTGACCATATGAGTTCCCTCAACCTGACCAATGTTAGTAACAGCTTGTTTATTTGTAGAATTGTGAATGTGGTTACTTAGATCATTCACTGCATCGATTACTTTGCATGATGTTGTACCCCCTCTCACCCCCCCCCCCGTGGTCTCAGAAGGAGCTCCAACCTCACTTGAATTGGTTAGGTTGTGGTGATTGATGTAGCTGGCAAAGTATAAGTGAAGGTTTTCTTTTTAGCATTTACCACTTATTTCTACTATTCTGTCTGGTCAATGACAATGAGCTTGTTCAATCTCCTACAGAAAGTCAGCACCAGAATTTCCTCACAGATTAGTATATTCACATGTTTCACATTTTCTGATTTTTCACTTGTCTTATTTATTTGAAGACTTCTGTCTGGTTGGCTCAGATGTTAAATGATTTGTGAAGGTGATTCCCTCAAAGGCACCCAGGTCATGCTCCATTTTCATGGAGAATTAAAGGTACCTAGCAGTATACTAACATCACTGATATCTGTTATCATTACCATCTCCACAATAGAATTATTGCCAAACTCTCCTTGAGTGTTATTGATGATCTTGTTCAAAGGGGCCATGTCTGTGTTTATGAAGCTTAACTTGGAGTGACATTTAACCTCTGCATTTATATTATCATAGAGTCTTAACGGAGATTGTAGAATTCAATTTGGAGCTGCAAGTGAGGATATGCATGGTGTAAATTCTAGTGGCCCTCGAGCAAATGCATCTGCAGGAGCTGGTGATAAATGAGGGAAAACATTGATGTTAAGATTCTTCCATGCTGACCCAAAATTCAGCTTCCTAGCTGCCCCGGGTTGAGAGATAAGCAATTTCATCCCACCAAAGGGTTCTTGAGGGGTGCTTTGTATTTCATTTTCCATGTAATGGTTTGTAAAAACTCATAGAAGTTAGTTGTTAGTTTAGGTTCTCCAAGATCCACAAATAAAATCTAAATCCCAGCCTGGTCTAGCCAGCAGGTGGTCCAATAAATGCATATCATGCATTGTTGAGGGCTTGTGTACTTGTGAGTTTGTTGCTACTCTCAAAACAGGATACAGCAATTGGGAGCGCGGAACAAAATTCCATTTACTCTCTCTTCAAGTTATATTAAATCTATTCTTATAAAAACCATAGAAATAACGTAAAAAAAAGGATTATTCTTGTTCAACTGTGTTATGTGCAACCGAAAGTGATCAGTGCTTAATAAAACAGCTAATAATTTATGGTTTGTGAAAGTTAAAACAATTCATACACACAATCATGTGAAAGCGGAGATACAATGGAAAAAAAGTTGTCTTATATCTTATTGTTTTTAAGACAACATGCGCCTCATTGATGACTAATATGTAAGCAGCCTTTGGAATAAAGATACAAGTTTAACACAACATGTTTCATTCCATTGGATCTAATCTTGTAATACCAGGAATTTCTTCGGGGGATTTCACTTTCACTGTTTTCATCTAAACCCACTCTTCTAGGAGGGGTGATGTATAGGTCTATCTTTAAGTTTTAATTATTGTTCTATATTGAATTCTCGTTATTCTATGTTCATAGAATAACAGGGTTCATATAGAAGGAACACCATTGATATCTTCACACAGTACTCTGAAGGTGCACACCTCCTCTATAAAATATTAGAGACATTGGCACCTCCTGTGCATGGATTTGGTCTTGAAAAAATACATAGACCATAAGCCAAAGTTTGTATTTACAAGAGCACCAACCATTACGAATAAACTATGTCGCTCATTTCTTGACATCAGCATTGGTACCACAAACAGTGGCAGTGACTGTTTGAGAACTCTTAAGGAGTTTCACAAATGTGGTGCACACATAGAGATTGCGACAGATGTTCTTATAAAGAAGGCACAGAGATTACCATCAAGGATTGCATTAACTGTATAACAACATATGTTGTATGTGCCATCATATATGTGCATGTAAAACGTTTTATTTTGGTAGCACCATCAGACAGTTAGGAATTTGCGTTAGAGAGGATATAGCAAGTTTGAATAACCACAACTCCAAGTTACCACTTGCTCATCATTGGCAAGAATGCCACCAGATGCATAATAAAAGTGACATCCAATGTATTGGACTGATAAAAGCACAATGTAGTAAACGTGGGGGAGATCTCATGTTGAGACGAATGGAGTCCAGATGTATTTGCAAGTTACAGAGCACAACGGAAGGACTCAACACAGAACACCAAATGAATGTATTTCTGTAGCAGTGTCTGTGCTCACAGCACGTCCTACCAATGGGTAATAACATGCTAACATGCCAAGGTTTTGTTTTAGTCTTTGTCATTGTCAGGAATGGAGCACTCTGAGCAAAGATTGTTTTTCATATGATTTTCAATTGTGGATTACACCCACACTGCTTGAATATGTGCATAACAGCCATATTGTTTTCGGCACTACTTTGAATCTTACTTGGGAATATCATGCTTAAGATAGTCATGCAGTATATTGTCAGATACTATTTAGCATCTAAGCATTCATTTTGCTTCAATATAATGGATGTATTAGGATACCCCAAACGTCAATCATTAGCTACATACATTTTAAGTCAATATACTTTCTATTATTCCTCTGCTCCATGGGACCCACACTGTCATCTAAGCATCTTCAATAGCCAAATTATTACATATATCACAAACCCAATGCTATCGGCCAATAATGTACAGCATCTCGGGCTAAACACTTGGAGCCCTAATAACTAAACCATTTGATGGTTACTGAGTTAATCACTCACCAACAGATTTCTACAATGCAAGGTAAATGCTGAGTCTTCAGATGGTGATGATGTTCTGTCAACATGGAAGGCTTGCACATGTTCAGGTCCAAGATGGGGACAATGACATTACACGCTTTAATTGTGTGTCATCACGCATCGTCAGACCATAAATAATGGAATCAAAATGGACGCTGGGTATGATGACAAACAGGACATCCCCTCCTATTATGGGTAAGTACTTTGTAATATATATATCTTTTTTTCATGCCCATCAGTTACTAGGGAAAGATCATTCTCACGTTGTACATGGATTTTCAATCATACTTGATAATATATCTTGGAGTGATAAAGATCTAATGAATAACGATGGACAATTTCAGATCACTAGTGGACCTATCTCTTTAAGTTAGTAATTATGGCATAACATGCCCTTTTTGCAGGATTATATACGGAAAACTAAGAATTCTTAAAGTCACAACAACACAGGTACATACCCTGTATAACACAGCTGTTGTGGTAAAATGGCGGCAAAACCATTTTTTATAAACAGTCAATATCCCATATACAAAGCATCAATAAGGTGTTTTCTTAATTTCTTCAGGAATCAAGCTAGCTTTCAACACTTGAGCCACAGCTATCATTGATCTATATTCAAGTAACACCCAAAGCACCAAAGAGCAAGTGCATTTTATTACTCCACATCATCAAGCCATAGTATGAATTCAGTAAGGCTTTTCTTAGACAGGCAATAACAAAACTGCTCAATTTGACTTACAGGTTAGCGTTACTTGCGAAATATGGTAAGTCATTTCAGGACATCCCACCAAATCTACTAAGAAGATCTAGCACTATTTACTCACAATTTAATCCCATTTGAATACAATTAACACGCATCAGAATACTTGAGGCACAATGAATGGTTGTACACTTATTATTGGTCAAATAACTAGTTGGTTACCCGATATCTATGGCATTTTGGGTGCTTCACCTTATCCACGACAGCTATAATTTATGTTTGACACTTCTTGACCATGGTATCACACCAGGCGGGTATCAGGAATCACTTGCATTGAGTAATGCAATGATCTGTTAATTGTAGAATTGTGCTCCTAATACCTGTGTTTGCCATATCTCTGTTTGCTCTCCTACTCCTTCCCTTAACCATGAACCTGGTATGTATATATTATTATGTTTACATGCCGAAATAGTTTGATATCATTGTATTCACATGGTTCCAATATCAGCCTTACAAAGACTCAGTTTCGAAACACATGTTGCTGAGAACAGACATTCAATATTTAAAAACGTGATATGCAAATAACTCTAAACAATTTTTGTAACATCTATCGTAGAGAATTGTGTTTATATTTGTGCACTGTCCTGATTTTTGGGGCAAGCGCGTACAGCTAGTATATAACAATGATTTCATTCTATGAACCTATTGTTACAAGTTTCGCAGCCCGCCACACCAAATATTAACAGAGGTCTAAGTGCACCAAACAGCGGTCTTACCCTACCATTGTTATCTCATTAATTATGTACTGTTTTAAGCACTCATCCCTTTTGGGGTGCACATAACACAGTTGAACAAGAATAATATTTTTTTACTTGACAGTGTTTATATGTTTTTTGTAAGAATAAATTGAATATAACTTTTTTTGTGAAGCGAGAGTAAGTTGTATTTTGTTCCTCACTCCCAATTTCTGTATCCGGTTTCAAGAGTAGCAACAAACTCACAAGTACACACGGTTTCAAAAGTGTGTGATTTGCTTTTATAGGCTCATCTGCTTGCTAAACTAGGCTGGAATTTAGATTGCGTTTGTGGATGTTGGAGCACCTATATCAGGACTCTCTGCGAGCACTAAGCTTAAGGTCATCTGTGATATATTTGGGTTGTCTTACTGATCAAGTGGAGATTGGGGAGGTTCATAGATGTCTAGAATGGTTGCCCAGCTACGTCTTTAATAGGTCTCCAACTAATAGCTTGATGGTCCTTGTTCCTTGGTTGATATGTGTGCAGTTTAACTTTACTGGATAAAGCATGTGGTCCTAGTAAGAACGTTTCCCGAAGTGGCATTTCTACAACCATCAACCCTCCCTCACAACATGCCCCTGAAGCCAACATGCCCGATCAACATTGCTTTGGATTTGCCCACAGTCCCCTCATAATCAGGACTTCGGACTTGTGTACATTTGAGAATTTGGCCACTTCATTTATATGACTGACTACACTAAACCATTAGCGTTTTCTTATAATGTGTCTCAGAATACAATAATGCTGATCCACCTAAGGAAGGAGCACAAGTCCTCCTCCTTTCATCTTTCTTACTAGGATTACCATCACTTGGGTAATGAGGCGAAGAACAGTAACAGAAGGGTAAATACTGTTAGCCAGTTATACTACCTCACCCTACCCGTCACCTGTCTGGAACCCTCCAAGATAGTGGCCAACGTTCTGTTCCACCAATAGATCTTATAGCCCATGCTGGACTCTATGCATAGATTCTTCTGCAGCCACAGTTCAGTTTTCCTGAACCTTGTCTCTTCATATGATCTTCCCCTGTTTCCCATCCACTCCTGGGCTAATTCTAGGCTCCCATATCTCTTTTTCCCCCCCATGTACTCATGGGCTAGTGACTCCTCATGCACTCCTAGGCTGCTTTCAACCTACACATATCCCTTGCTCTATTGACTCCTTCGTTCTGAGCTCTGCCTCACATCCTCATTCAAAATTTACCTCACATCTCTTTCCAAAACTGGACTGGTTTGGGATTCTCCCTACCCCACTACCCATTCCCATCCCCTTCATGGCATGCCATTCACCACCTTCTACACCTTGGCAGGTTATGGGCTGGGTTCAACCCTTCTTCAATGGTGCTGTTTTCTGTTTCTAATTTAAGCTTGTTTGTAGCAGGGAATCAAGGGGCTTTGGAAATTGTGGTGAACATTCGACACAATGTGCAAAAAAACTCACAGAGCGCGGTGGGTGTAAATTTCACATGCTACCACCTTCAAAATGCACATGCGCAGTGATTCTCAAAGAATCACACATGTGACATAACGAAATTACATGTACCACATTTTGCACAAAGAAATCAAAGAAGTTGAAATGTGGAAAGAATGTTTGTGCAAGTGCTCACATTTTGTGGAAAGTGATTTATGTTCTGAGACACATGTTAAAAGGTTCAAATTAGTGAATGTCCCAAATAGATCATACATTATTTCATAATATAATCACTATTTTTGTGCATTTTTTAAATGTTATATAACACATCCAAATGCACATAAATAGGTGTATTAATTCCTTTAAAAATATTTTTTATTATTTTATGGGCGTTGCTTTGAGCAAATGATACAACGATCTTGCACAGTCAGTGAAGGGCCTTGTTTTTAATGGTACATTTTCTAAACGTACTCTGGGGACCCTTGATGAATCAGAGGTGATCATCCCAAAATTCCTGATCTGGACCCCTTCTCATGTGGCCAGGGTGGGCAGCCGCTATCTGATCCTGACCCTGCGGGTGATATTGTGTGGGAGGATCACATGGTAGGGGACTCTAGTTAGGAGGGATGGGGAACCCTCTGAATAATGTCCCTAATGTTCATAGTCTTAATGGCTTAATGCAAAGTTGAAGGTTCTTATGTTAAAACAGATAAGAATATTGTGGACTTCAAGCCCCAAAATTGCTCTTAGAACTGAGACAACCAAGAGGGATTCAGAGTTGCTAAACCATAGTGAACAGTATAGTTGTGGTAATAACCCACACCTGAGTGGGACCTTTAAATATTTAAAGCCCTTTCAGGGGTGGGTCGAGAGGAAGCAGCAGCAGGAGGAAGCAGGAGTTGGAGCCGCCACTTTAGTGACAGTGGGACGCCGTGCAGAGAATGTGGTGGAAATCAGGTTTCCTAACACATCCAGAGTGCGCAAAGCGGGAATTGGCATTGTGGCCAGCTACCCTGTAAGATGGAGAAGCTCTCCAACTCCTGTAATATGCTCCGGTGTGAAGTTTTCACCAGTGAATTTGACAGTCAGCATGAGCAAGCTGATGGGAGCTGTCAAATGCTGTGGGAATCCCGATGAGTGAGGAAGCAGAACCGGGAGTCAGAAGGCGACACCAGGAAGGCCAGTGAGTTGGCCTATTGTAGGTGACCCTGGGACGCGCCAGAGGAGACCGCCATGTGAGAATGAACATTTTGAATACCGAACCTTTGAAGTTAAGCAAACTGGGTGCAATTCTCCTATTAAGAGATGTGAAATAGGGTAAAATTGTAACCCGCATTGCCAAAGCCAAAAAAGGGACAATATTAAAGCAAACTAAATACAACTTGCCAAAAGGGGAATATTTAATTATGGAATGTTGTAACCTGCATTGCCCAAGCCAAAGAGGTGCAACATTAAAATCCAGGGACTAGAACTTTCCTAAAGAGGGATTTCTAGAAGGGTGACATTAAAACCTTCATTGCCGATGCCAAAAGTGACATCAAAGCAATTTGGGCATAATAGTCCCAGAACAAAATACCTCAAGGGAGGACGTTGTAAACCACATTGCCAACAGCCAAATGGTTGTGTAAATAGAAATCAAAGACTGCAGGAGTAAAGCCCTTCTTGTAAAGAGGAAAATGGGGGAGAGAAGTGTAAATTGCATTGCTCATGGCAAACCGACCAATGTGACTACTTTTGTCCTTTTGTACAGTGTAGTTGTGAAAGAAGCTGTAATACAATTGTGATAAAAGTCAAGATACTAAAACAAGACGCAGTTGTTCAACTTTCTCCATTGAGGATTAAGGGGTGGAGCATTTGGAACAAGCCTTACCACAGAGTACAAGTTGTAGTAGTAGGAGTTTTATCCTGGAAGTAGAGTAAACCAGGAAAGGGACAAATAGTGGTTAGTACTGACAGGCGAGTGGGCCAGGAAGAAGAGGTGGTAGAAGGTTGTGATGGAAAAAATGTGCAAATCCATCACAGTGTTTGATGAACTTTTGTTTAACCATCCTGACTAAGATGTTGTTTTGAAAAATTAAATATGATGCGCTAAGAAGTGATTGATCGTCAAAGAACATTTACCTTGACTGCTGGTGTGTGAAGAGAAAGTCTTTTTGGTTTGCCAAGCAGAAGGTGGTGGAAAGTTAACCATTGTTTGCAAAACAATGCTTATATACTATCTGGAGTGGAACATGGCTTATGAACAGAAGTTTATTGAAACTGAACTTTGATTTGAAACATTCTGAATTGATCCAGGAGGCAGGGATCCAACCCTGGTCACAAGGATTCCCGTTTATATATTTTGTGTTTTAAATTATATGTTATTTTTGTGAAGGTTGAATCACCAGATGGTTCCTGTATTTTTTTATTGTATGTATTAGTGTGAGGGACAGACACCTTTGGACATTAGGTCATTTTGCTTCAGCCATAGTTTGATAGGTAGGGCAATCCTTGTTAGTATATGGAAAGATAGGCATTTATCTCACCCCTTATTTTTTAATAAAATAGCGACATGTGAGAAAGCTCAACCCAAGTGTTTGTCTCACATTTCGGACTCCTCACAACCCTCAAAAGGGAAGTATTGATACCTTTACGCTAGAAGATTAAAGAAACATTACATTCCCCAAGGAAAATATACATGTGCCATCCAACGTATATTAAATCTGCATCTAACTGAATCCGAGCTAGAACGGGTCAGTTGCTATGTGAACAAATTTGCCTTTTTGTTTGAATCAGGTATAGGTGTGTGTGTATGCATTTGTACCATTTTACCTCATTTAAATTCACTACACATATTCACTCCTCTAGACTCAGCCATTTTTCATAGGGAAAATGGGGGTATTTATTGTTTATTTGTTTGATTATTGATTTAATATGGCGCGCAAAACCCAGAGGTAACAGGGCGCAACAGAGAATAGGATGATAAGATTACATAAAAGCTTAGTTGCAAGATAAGGCACAATTGAGTATAAAGGAGAGCATTACATTTCGTAGAGTCTGGTAAAAGGACATATATACATATATACATACAGTAAATTACATTTTGGCAGGTCAGTTAAGGATGCGTCCCTTTCCCATCAAGGCACTGATCGCTGGCACATGTCTAGGAACAGTCACATTGCTGTACCACAGGAGAGTATCAGGGGTCCAGCCCCTTTTCACCTCACTGGCTCATCAAGGCAAGCCATCCCTAGTGGCTTGGACCCTGACCAAAATCCCTGTAATACTGAGCAAGCTAATGAGAGACGCCACCTTCACTGTCCGAGGTAACCCTAAGCTCTCTACTGCCAGACCAAAATCTCCTGTACTGAAAAGAAGGGCTTTTTCCTTCAAGGGACCCTTACCTTTTTAAGATTTGCAGGTATTGCATACAATACTACCTTTGCCAGATCTCTCAACACATCAATGACGTTATGTTTGGAGATCGGCGGGACTCGCCACAATAGCTGTGGTGCCTTGGATACATAGTTTCCCATCTCCAGCTTCCCAAATACAGAGATACGTAAGCAGGAAACGGTGTTCTATCACCAATGAAAACATTGAACGCTGCGGAAACAAAGTGCTATGCACCATGTTCACAGAATACTGTCACTGAATATGAAAATCCAAAAAAGCATCCCGAGTGTGTTCGCTTTCTACAACTCTCATGCTTGAAACACCACATTCCACTGCTCAGAGGGTCATATGAATATATATGCAAACCAAGAAGTCTAACAGGGCTGATATAGGGATGGTCCAACCCCCTGAGCGTTACATAGCTCCAGCTGAATTCAGATGAACCAATAATTAGCAGCCCTCACCGAATTACCAGTTAAAGGTGCCACACCCCCAGGCAAAGACGCATGCAGGGTGAGTATGCAACAGAGTATTAATGCAAACAGCCCCAGTTGATGAGTTTGGGTTACAGGAGCAGGAGGCTGAACAAACATGGGTACTGCAGACACAGAGTAACATTCTGGGACCCAGTGACAATATCAATTGGGCATTACTGTAATTGTCACTGTGCCCTTTTCACAGATGTTCCATATATTGTCCATGCAGTGAGTTGCTTTAACGATAGTTGCACCTTAGAGTCTGAAGCAGTACATATGTTCTATTGTTATACAACTTTGAGGTTCACTAAAAGTGCATTATATATTTTCACTCCTGTGCACATAACTCTTCTTTTTTTATACTTTTTGTATTCCATACATTTATTTGTTTTCTGTGTTATGTTATTTTGTGATTTGCCCTAATATGGAGCATCTGTGCATCCTTACATGTTCTTCTTATTTACATGTTCTTCTTTTTATTTATGTGTAATGTCTGACATGCATTTGTCTATGCTCATGTGTCCCTAGGTTCAGGTACTTAAGAATGTTCACACAAATATATATTGTTCCCACCTCTTTTTTATATCACGTATGAATATTACTAACTAATCTGAGTATATTGTAAAAACTATTTGTCAAAATTACTTGTGTTGTGACAACTAACACCAATTCCCTTTATTTAGGTATGGACGCAACTCCATTGAAAGATGGCGTGCATTTAGGGCATACATTTATAACCCAATATGTAATCGAAAGAATTTGGGGGGGCACTGCCATAGCGGCATTTCAACGACATCACTGCAGCATAGTTTCCAGGAGATCCAAATCACGGGGCCTCCAGATTATTATAGTATGTTTCTGGGCACCCCATGGCTAAATGTGCATTAGTCTGTTCTTAACTTTAGGCGAGCCATTGCAACACACTTAGACCAACTCTTATAGTTGCATTTTCCATTTTTGCAGATGCAGCTTTTCAGCTTTTAGATGCAACACCTCATTTTGGTCACCAGCCAGAGGGACCCACAAGCATTTACAAAGATGCTGCAATGTGTATGTGAGTACACTGTGTCTATTACAGTTTGAGATACATATTTGTGACCTTTTTAGGTTTTATGTTTTTGGCTATGCTTTACACATCCTGTATATGTAGATAGTGTGTGACTGCACATCTGACGTTGAATCACTTATATCATATATGAATTAATTAACACATTTTGTATTGTGAATTCTTGCTAACACTGAATTGTGCATTCTTGAATTGGACTAACGTGGTGTGGTTATTGTTACTGGCACAAAATAGACATCTGTTTTTAACTGGATGTTTGAATATGTACATACTATATTGAGCAGCTTCAATCTGTTGTTTATGCAGGTACCATTATAACTACCCTGAAGAAGGCTGCCACATCTGATAGGGATTGCCGAAACTAGAGGGGCTCTTGTTGTTAACATTGCATAAAAGTCTGCACGACAGCAGGCTTGAGCCTGTAAACTCTTTATAGTTTCTCAATATAAAAAACTGGAATTCGCTTACGTGCTTTACAAATATTGGACTTGGTATTGGCTTTCATTTGCCCACAATGGTGATGGAAGTGGTATTCTGTGATATAATTTGAGCTATGTAGTTCGAGAACAAATATCAATGCTTTTAAACAATTTGTGTTCATTAAAAACCAAGATAGGTTTCTATGTCTGAGTACATTATTGAATTTATGATGACCTTAGATGAGGAGTTGTTATCTATATATTTTTACATTTGTTAGTTTTGTCCCAAGAGTAAGATATGAACAATAGCCTAGTGGTCAAAGGCCCCAAACCTCCCACTCAAGTGCGAAAGACATTTTCTGGGCAGAGAACATTCTGACTATAATTCATCCCTCTGTGGAACCAACCATTTTCAATTTAAGTTGTTCCCTGCTTGTAAATAGCTCCAAATAAAAAGTCTAAATGGACAGTATTTGGTCTTGGTGTCCCTTTTGATTCCATTTGTTCAATGTGATACATTTATCCCAAATGGTATTTTTTTCAATTTTGCAAATCAGTCACAATATTCACCAGCCGACCTGAGTGCATTTATGTAGCTGCAAATATGCTTTGCGTCTTGCCCACCATATTTCTGTAAGATGCAGACAATGTAGGTCAACATATTCATATGATAAGCACTTTTTATTGACAGTTGTAATATGTATGGTTCCTTTTTTCATGTATTTTTTGGCAGATCTGAAATAGGCAATATGTCTACCGTGGAACAACTGATTTGTACCCATTTGTATTTTCTCTTGGTTCTTTTTATGGGCTCTAAAGTTGCAGAAGTAAGGCTCGAACACAATGGTGTTATGTTTTTTGGATTAGATGTTTATTAATTAAAAGAGGGTTGGACAAATCCCTCCATCCCTGAGGCTAAGGGGGTTTCCGTATATCAAATGAAACTAGTGAAATTGTCAAGAAGTCCAAAATGAAAATGTCTGTCACTGTCGTGTCCCAAAACCTACTTCTGTGCCTAACGCTAATAGTCTAAGACAACTGTAAAAGGATGGTCTTTTCTGAAAGTAAAAAATGTTCTTTGTGTTTTCAACCAACAGAAACATTCCCAGTTTGGCTGGTAATAAAGTGATGTCAAATAATGTTGCAAAATACAAGATTCCAATGCTAGTGGTGTGCTCCTTTCCCCTAGACGACTTCTTATCTTAAGTCACTGGATAATTCATGAGGAACTGTTTCTTGACTTCACAGTTCTTTATCCTATCAGCTTGGTGGGCTCCATTGCCAAGCGTACAATTCCGTTCATCAGTTATAGGGTTCTTCACCCTCTTATTCTCAACCTCTCATGTGGGTGTGGGTCCCAGATGTGCAATAATTTTCATGGCTTGGTTCACTCCCCTGCCAAGCAAGTGTTCTCTCCTAGGCTGTCTCTTTTCCCTCTCACAAGGTACCAGAACCTATGTGCTTTCAACGTTGGTTTCTCATATGGGTGCAGGTCCTACACTTGCACTGTTGCATTGTATCTGCTTGGTTCACTCTCCTGCCAAGCATACAACTGTACCTCATTTGCTTCAGGGTTCCATGTGATCCTCCCTTTATGCACCACCCCCACAGGGAGGATTGTACTGTGGATGAACCGCAGTGGGCTGATGGGTAAGGTCTCCCCCTTTAGGACAAGGGACATCCTCAGATTCGTCACAGGACCTATGAATAAGTATATAGAGAAAATGTGATAGTTTCCAATTATTGAGGACAGTAATGGTTTGAGCTGTTTTACTGTCAAAATGTGATAGAGAAGTGCAAGGAATTAAAATAGTTTTACCTTCTCTGGGGTAATGGGTGGACAATATGTTATTTAAGGATACTGGGCAGACAGTTGCTAGCTAGGTCGTAAATCGTGGTAAAGTATTACAGGAGTTCTGGGTGTTTCACTGCCACCTGCAGCTTACATTTGTACTTATAGTTACTGCCATTTTGAGATAAAAAGATGGGTTTTAACTAATGATCAAGCTCATCTTCCTTCCATGGTATAGCAGATTGATATTGCTAAACAAAATCATGACAGCATAATATGAGGTTGGTGACAGCTAACCCAGTTTTCTGTTAATAGAAGCTGCATTAAATAGTTTTGGGGCATTTTGAAGGTTTTATCTATATTTAATGAGGCGTTCACACTGTTGTAAACACACAGATACTCTGTTGGCTGCATAAACAGCAATGGCTGGATAATATTTAAAGGGGATGTGTAAATATATGTTCCTTGGTGCAAGTTTTTATTTTCATTGTAGCGCTGATATGAAGTAGAACTGAGATTTGAAACATTAGCAATAGCTTTGAGTTACAAAGTGAGATGGTATTGTTGGGAAGTGCTATAAACGGTTACAAATATGTTTGAAAAATATTAAAATAAACTTCTCTTTCTCTAGGTCTGGTGCTAAAACCCGTTTGTTAAGATGAGGAGCTCACACTTCTGGTAGAGTTGTATCTGTCTTTGTTAATTATGTTGCGGTTACAAAATATGACATGTTAGGTAAATTTGCCATCCTATCATTTTAAACATCTCTATGTCAATTTTCACATTTCCAACTGTGCTTGGCAATGACATATCAATGTCAGGTCAGTTCAACAGTGCCATGAATACCAGAGTTGCACAGTAGAATGTCATGCTGGTGTCTACATTGCTCTAGAAAGTGAGATGCCCATATGCAATGTGATGACAATTTCAAATTTCAATGGAAGAGATGAACCTGTAAACAAGTGATAATGCTGGCCGTTACATTGCTTCAAGTAAACTGTGATGCCTGTCCAAACAAAGCTATGTCAGTACTCTCCCATCCCCCCGCCCCCCCCAAAAAAGAGTTATTCCAAATTAGGCAAGGCAGTGCCACTGTTGACTAGGTAAACACTTTAATATGTCATAATGAACATGTGACTTAAAAGGTAACTATCCCTTTGGCCATTATCATGGCACCATGATCATGTGGCATAGAGGGGCAACAATTACATGGTATTTATATACTGGTGTTGTAAAGGTCCAAGTACAGTGCTGCCAAGAGTGGCACACGTAACAGTCGCATATATAACGTGGTGACATCAAGAGTAATCTGGTGGGTTACATCGGGAATGGGGACGTCATTGAAAGTGACGCTGCTTGCATAAGGTGACACACAAGCAGGTGCAGCGTGAGAAGTCCCCTGGTGGGACAGAATGAGGTGTAGGTGATTTGAGCATAGTATGGTGTAGTTGTATAGAGTGGGCACAGATGAGGGTGCAAGATGTGTAGTGGAGTATATGGTAGGGGAGCTTTTGAGCAATATGTGAACAGTAGAGAAACCATTCTGTGTGTATGCCCACGTTGAGAAAGCATTCTTCACAGACAGCTCACAATAATAGAGCTGCAGGCCTTGTGGGACAAGCAGTCTGTATTTCTTGATCATTCAGCAGAAACAGTGTGCTGAAATGTTGCACAGATGAAGTTTCCAAGAAAACGCAACCACAGCAAAGTCACTGTAAGCGATACTTTCAAGGCCAGTGAGCTAGGTACTTATATGCATGAGCAGAATTGGCAGAGAAATAGAAATTAAATATGGTTAATTAAACTCCAGCAACGTTGTGGTATAGTTTTTCAGACTGCACAGCAGCACGACATGAGAAGGAAGCTGGGGGGCCAGAGGGTTGGGCTAGGGGTTATGAGGCATGGGTCGAGGAGCCAATCAGCAGGGAGAGGTTTTGGTGTCCCTAGGGTGCAACATTGTACAGTGTCTTCGCCGATGTCCGTGGGGCACACCATTGGTCTGACTCAATGTGAAAGTCTCGCCCCATGCCATTTTGTACATTGGACATGGTCAAGCAATGACAAACAAGTGTTTCTGACTGATCAGCAGAATCACATAATTGAGGGGCGGTGTGGGAAGGTTTGTGGCATCACGAGGTTTGATAACGTAATTGTAGCCAAAAGGG
Organism: Ambystoma mexicanum; assembly: GCF_040938575.1. Taxonomy (NCBI): domain Eukaryota; kingdom Metazoa; phylum Chordata; class Amphibia; order Caudata; family Ambystomatidae; genus Ambystoma; species Ambystoma mexicanum. Next base: position 596,533,337 of record NC_090937.1, on the reverse strand, counting down.
GTATTTTCCAATTAGGGTCACTCAACATATATTTTGATGGAGGGTACTGATGTAGTCCCACCAATCAGCTCATGTGACCTGCCTTAAAAATGTAACTAAAATGTTGTATGGTAATTTGGCAAATTATGTATTAAAATGCGCAGTCGCAGTGGGCGGCGTTGACAGCTCACTTCATTTAGTTCAGTTCCAATGTGCTGTCTGAGCCGTGCTTCCCAGCTGTTTTGATTCCAATACATTTCCGTTACTTCTTGCTTGGTCTATGCTCTGTTTTTTGGATTACCTTTATTCCCTGAAGTTACTATTGGTGCAGGTCACCTGGTGCATTGTGGTGGCCCCAGCGAGATACTCAGTTCCCTTGGCGAGCTGTGGGTACTATTGCTGTACTCCTGAGAGCACAGGGAAGGCGGGCTGAGACCAGTTCAAAGTACACTAATGAGGAGGCACAGCAGACACTGAGTTCTCAAAGGTCTGCCTGGTCCTGATCGCTGTCCATGCTCAGGTTGAAGTGAAGGTCATGGGGAAGACTCTGCACCAAGAGGACTTGAGGATATCTAGAGCATGTGGGTGTACCCTTGCATGAACATGAACATTTAGCACTGTGCATGTGCGCAAGCAGCGAGGGGTTTTAAGGTATATAGGACACATCCTACATGGGGGAGGAATATCAGCCATAGTAGTCGAAGACATTAGTTCCACCCCTCCAATAGGGAGAGTGTGTGTAGCTGGCATATCTGTATTAGAACAGAGGAGTGTGTAGGTGTTAGCAACCTTCCATTAGATGGGAGTAGTGCATAGTGTAGGAGAGTGTATAGTTCTGTCAATCTTTATGGGGATTGAGAGAAGGTAAGCGCTGATTTATTGGTTTGCAGTGCGCGCAGTAGATTAGAAATATTCTGTTATATTGTGTTGGCCGAGGTGGAATGGCTGCCACAACAGTGTTACTGTAAATAGTAGTGTTTAGTGGATTGTTGAAGTAGCTCAGTGGCTGGAGGAGGAGGGGCCAGGTAACTGATAATTAACAATAGAGTAGTGGGTAGTTAGAATTGTGTGTGCTTGTGGAGAGTGACATTACGTTTGATAAAGAATAAGTGGGCGGGTGTGTGGAGAGGGCCACTGAATGTTGTTTTGGGGTGATTTATGTGAATGGGAGGTATTAATGTGTGAGGGGAGGGGAGTGGGCAGTAAGGGTATACATACACACATTGGGACGGTAGGAAGATTGTATAAATAAAATGAGGAAGGAACTCTCGACTGTGGTAAGTGAGTCAGAGTTAACTGGAGGGTGGAGGATGACGTTTAACAGGATTATAGACACGCCCCTGGATTGGCCAGGAGAAGGAACATTTAATGGTGACAACACAGAAAACATGTTCTCATATTTGATGGCGATGTATAAAGGCACCAAATTAAAAGGATGCAAAATATTTTAACCCTATGGAAGCTCTATGAAGAGAAAAAATAGGAACCTACCAAAGGGGTCGGGAAATGTAGTGCCAAGGTTGTTCTGCCCACCGAACCACCACCTCCCTATGGGCTGTGCCCTGCGTTAAAGCCTGCAGCGGGGTACAGGAACCCACGACAGATGTCCCCAAGTAGGGACTAAGCAGAAATAGGGAAGGGAAAGCCAAAGGCTAGTGTCAGTACTACTGAATGAACAGCTGCCAGTAGCCAGAAGTACTTTGCAGACATAGACAAAGTGTGCAGCAGCAGTTAGAAACTTTCTTCCAAGCAGCCGAAAGTGTGATAGAGAAGGTGGCCCAGAAAAAGGAGAAGGAGCAAGGGGCGATGGGAACAACAGGTGGCTGGATGTCCAGAAAAATAATGTTTAAAATAAAGAGACTCCAGAAGAGGAGGAGGAGAGTTCCGTGGAGTCCGAAGCAAACCCCATGGACACCGATGAGGACGAAGGAGCAGGACTTGGCAGAGTGGACATTTGGAGCGATGAGGAATGGGGCAAAGACAAAGAGAAGGAAAGGGGATAAAGGAGAAGATGGAAGAAAGAAAGAGAGGTGGGAGAAAGAAAGGGAGACAGATTGGGGGTGCACTAGGGACTGTTCCCAGACCCTCTGAAACAGGATAGGTAGGATGGTGGTAGCTAGCACTGAAAAGGACACGCCTGCCCCCGCACCATGAATACAGTTGTTCTTGTTGCAGAAAGGTAAGGGAGGAGCACAGTATGTACCATGGAGTATGGTCAGAAATAATTTCCCCTTGCAGCGGGAGCAGGCACAAGGATATATACTCTTGTGAAAGAGACATCAGGGTTTACTCTGGTGATTGGTAACATGAAGAGCTTATTAAGAGCCATATTGGGCAAAAGGGGGGACAAAATATCAGGCAGGCAGGATATGATGGAGTAAAGTTGAGTGGGAACATATACAACAGTGTGCCCTTTAACAACTGCCACACACACATGTGGAAATTATAAATGACTATGCACCTAGATTAGACATTAGACATGGGGGCCATTTTGTCATGCAAAATGAAACCAGATGAGGACTCCACAGAAAAACACGACAAACATATACAGTGAACATACCAATATTTTATCACATACTGGTCCAAGGTCTCTCCTCAGATTTGCATACATCCCTAGAAAAGGTGGTTGGGATTGAGGTGAAGGGATGGCCAGAAATACAGACCACCATAGTACACCTTTTTAAGAGAAAACAGGACAGAGAGAAGGACACAGCAGACAATGCAATTAAGGCAGTGGCCAAATTGGTACAAACAAAACTAGCAAAAATATACATGGAAAGGATTGTAATTTGCTCCTGTTCTGCAAAGGGGTTCTGTGTGGGGGCATGTCACAGGGAGGGGTGTATCCACAACTACGGGGGTTCCAGCAGCAAGGAGTATATCCCCAAAAGGCAGTGTGTCAGAAATAGAGATATTATCACCAAGGGGGGCGGGGGTATTGCCCACAGATAGAATATTCCCAACAGAGCAGAGGATACTCACAGAGAGGGAGGGGGTTTTGATATGGTGGGAGTGGTACTCAGATTTGGAGGACCATGTTTGATATGTGGGCAGAGTGGATACTTTGTATGAATGTGTTGACTCTGACAACAGCAGCAGTAGGGCCAATGGGGGCTACAGGTATATGTTGAACCCATGCAGCCACAACTGCAACCAGTGCAGTCACCGGGGCAGCCAATACAATCACAAATGTAGCTACTTGAAGCACAAACACCACCACTGCATGTGCAGGCCTCTTTCACACAGACAATGCAACCTGTAGGGCCCACAGTTGCCCTGACATCACAAGTAAACATACAGCAGCAGACAACAGTACCACAGAATGCCTTAAAGGCCCAAGCACAAATATACATGCAGAGAGAACAGCACATTGCTAGCCCAAAATACAGTACCACATTATATGACAGTGACAGATCTTGGAGATAACCCATTTCCTTTTTCAGTAAAAGGCCTAGATGCCCAATAGGCCAGCCCACAGAAGACACAGGTATGCACAATCATTTCAGTAACTGAAGACCCTGTGAGCAACCCAAGTTAGCAGTGAAGATTGGACCAAAGGATTTCTCATTTTTGGTTGACACGGGAGCCACCAAATCATGGGTGTCTATCCCCTATCAGACAAAGTAATGGAAACACAGGGATTTTTTGGGGATGTTGTAATGGTTGCTAGCATGGAAGATGTACAACTCACAATGGGCACACAGCAAATAGTAGTGCCCCTATTGTATTCAAATGACACTACGATCAACATATTAGGAGGAGATATAATGAGCAAACTAAATATGACAATTTTGTTTTCAGAGAAGGACATAGTATTTTAGACACAAGCTATCTTTTATGGGCGGGTCCTAACCATCATACAAACATTTTGCACACACAACACTTTATGCGGATCATCACGCCACCCCTAGGTATTCCTTTAAGGGGTAAAAGTACTGCTAAGGTGGGCGCCCAGAATGAAAGACAAGGTATTCCATTTGACCACAGATTTCTTGTTCAGACCAGCACTGCACAACGATATAGTATCAGGAACAACACTCACAATACATTTAGAATAAGCACTCATGAGGAAGGACATGGTAATTTGTTTGGGACAGATGAAGATGATACAAAGTAGTGCATGGTCCTCTGTATTGAACCAACTTAAAACTAACAGACTTGGTTGATGAACAGATGTTCTCAGAGAAGGGGGAAATGGTTTCTCAGATATACATCCCATGTTAGGTAGACCTAGAGGAGAGACCGGTCCTCCACAGAATGTAGATAGAGAGCAAGGCATCAAATTACTTGCGGGAAGATTTGAAAGAAGTACCAGAGGCCCTGTGATATAGGGTCATTGAAGGAAGTAGTGGCAGTGTGCATAAAAGTGAAGAAAGGGCACTTTTGCCCCAGGTTAAACAGTACCCAATGTCAGGTGAAGAAGACAAGTGTATATATGACACACTCTTCACACTATTGCGACAGGGCCTAATGAAAACATCAGAATCCCCATATAACATGGCCATCTACCCGGTCAAGAAATTGAAAGGTGGGGCATGGAGATTCATTCATGTTCTCTGCCCCTTGAACAACGTAGTGGAGGCAAAGTTTCCACTCGAATCAAGCACAGTTATTGTATTATATAATAGATCTACAGAGGTGACATACTTCACAGTCATTGATTTGAAGAATGCATTCTTCTCCATCACACTGCCCCCAGAATCACAGTATCTCAACGCATTCATGTATCATGTGACGAGGTTCCAAAATACTCGTTTACCACTAGGGGAACTGTGAGTTACCTAGTGTGTTCAATCGGGTGATGCGGATGCACCTATGGACCTTGCAAATGCATAGCACAGTCATCCAGTACGTGGATGACCTCCCGGTGTGTATCACAATGGGTGAGCAATGCAGGAAGGATTCAGTTACACATCTAACATTTCTAGCAGAAAAGAGGTACAATGTAGACAAGGAGAAGTTGCAGTACTGCCAAAAAAGAAGTAGTGTACCTAGGACAGAAATTATCATTAGACAGCAGGAGGATCACTTCAGCAAGAACATATGTGATACACAGCCCACCATAGCCACACACTGTAAAGCAGATGCAACAGTTCTTATTGCTGTGCAATTATGGCAGTGCCTGGGTCTTCAATTATTCCAAAGCACCTCCTTCTGGGATTAAAAGAAGCACAGTAGGGAAAAGGCCCCATAAAATAGACATCTAAAATGAATGAGTTATTTGCCGAACTGAAGGAAGCGTTTGCACATGCACCAGTTTTATCAACCCCAAACTATAATGAAAAATTCTGTTTCACATTCTGATGGCACAGTGATGACTGTTGTCCTCACTCAAAAGAAGTCACAGGGATCAAAACCCCTGGCCTACTACCGTGGTGTTCTAGACCAAGTAATGCAAGGCCACTTACCATGTAAACAGACACTCACCACAGCAGAATTTGCCATTCAGAAATCATCAACAATAACGATGGGCTGCGCAGTGATGCTCTATGTGGAGCAGTCACTTTTTGTGATACTAGAAAAAGCAAAGTTCACATTGATAGGTCAGAAAACATCAGGTACAAGGTAATTTTGTCCAGTCCAGGATTTGAGGTAGTTAGGCTTTGTGTCATGAACCCAGCAACATTCATAGCAAAACCGGCAGAAGTAGGGGAGTATGTGCACAACTGTGCCACATATATGGACTGGCTGAAGGCTGACCCCAAGGTACATGAAGAGTCCATAAAAGGAGGAGAAATGCGCTTCGTTGATGGGTCATCAGCTAAGATTCAAGCACGGGTTGTCAGCATATGGGTGCAGCAGTTTTTATCACAAAGGAGAATTTCAGCTATGGCCTCAGATGAGGTTGCCACTACACTTTTTGACACAGGCAGCTGAACTGACATCCCTGATAATGGCTGTGAATATGTCAGAGGGCATGCTGTCAACATGTTTTCAGATTCAGCCTACATCACATCTATTTGGGATTGGCCCACTGGTAAAGGAGTGTATTCTGGAGGAGCGATGGCTCCCCCATACAACATGCAGAATTATTGTCCTGGTTAATAGTGCTACTGCCCCTCCCAGCAGAACTGGCAATAACATAATGCACCACCCATACCAGAGGCACAGATTTAATTTCATAAGGCAACAATAGGGCCGACTCCACAGCAAAAGAAGCGGCATATTTACCATTACACAAGACACAGTTCATGCCTTCTAAAAAGGATCAAGTGTCTTTGATGGTATTGATGCAACGGCAGCACCCTATAAGTGCATTGCCCATTGTCCAAGTGATTTTTGTTGTACACCGGTGAGCGATTGATAGGGTATTAAAATTAATCCAGTCTTTGACAGGCAGCCAGTGGGAGTAGCAGCATGCTGCTGTGATGTGGTCGGAGTAGATGATCCCCAAGGCTGCACACAGCGCTTAATTTTGGAGGAGTTGAAGCTTAACAAGATTGGATGCTGATGTGCCTTGAGAAGAATATTGCAGTAATCAAGCTTACTGAGTATGAGAGCTCTCGATAGAGTGAGGCAGTTGTTGGTATAGAGGAACTTTCTGCTCAAGGATATGAGCTTTGACGTGAAGGCTGTTGAGGAAGCAAGAGCACTGATGTGCTTCATCATGGTGAGCTCAGCGTCAAGATTGATGTCCAGGTGTTTTAACTTGCTTGAGGACTGGAATAGTAATGCCATCAATGTGGAAGGATGAATAGGAGGTATCAAAGGATTTTCTCATCATTGGGACAGAGATTGTGTGTGGACATCCAATTTTGTATAGCACTGTACACATTGTTTATGGTGGAGGTGTCCTCAGTGTAGTTGCCTAAGAGAGGGCTGAGGATTTGAGTATTGTCTGCAAAGCTGTGTCAGTGATGCCAAGGGAGTCAAGAATGTCAAAGAGCGGTTTGGTCAAAGTGTTTAAAGTGGGGGACAGGCAGGAGCCTAGAGGGATGTCAAGTGGGACCGTACCAGTCTTTTCATGCTACATTGCAATATTCCCCCCTCTCATGCCCCATCGTGGAAGACTGACCTCTCAATGCACATCAATGGTTTCGTATGGCACAATGGAATGCTGTGCCCTGTCTCATTTTGACACTTTATTCTGCTGTGGGTTGTGAACAGTTGGTCAAAACTGCTTACTTGAAACTCACATTCAAATTCAATCTCATGAGAAGAGAGCCACTGGATCTTCCATTGAAATGTACATGGGCAAATATCTGCAGACTGTCCCTTATTTTCCATTCTCCACGCACTTCCACCCAGCATTACCCCATGCTTACTCAGCTGCCAAATCTGGGTAGTAATTTATAACAGAAAAACAGTTTTGAGTATACCTGTGTACCCCTTTGCCAGCAGCTCTCAGCTTCAGGACACACAACTGGTGGTAGTCTACTGCTGGCATGAAAGATCAGATCTTCCATCTGGGCACATAACTTGTGTTTTCCATGCCTTTGGTGGTCCATGCCTTCCGATTCTCATTTTTGGATTGAGGGTGGCTGCACCAGCCTTCCTCAAAAGCAAAGGGGATATGCGGCTACTGCCGTTGAGAAAGCACTTTTATTTAAAACTGTGCAGTTTACTGTAAATGGAGCATGCAGCCATGGATTAAATGGCGCTAATCTAATGAACAAGCTCTAGGCAGCAGAGCATATCAGTACAGAGTGGGAGTACTGCTAAGAGAGAGATTGATTCATGGAATTATTGTTGTGTAAACATGGGATTTGCGTGCTATTCTGCCAGTAAATCCCCATTCGTCAAACAGGGATTTGCGGGCAGAATGGCACGCAAATCCCATGTTTACACGAAAATAATTCCATGAATCAATCTCTCTCTTTCCAAATTCCCGTTTTATAATCAAATGATTCCATGAATTGGGTCTAAAATCTGGAGTTCAAGGATTATCCAAGCAGTGCCAGTGCAATGCCCCATAAAGGGTGCACCCCAGGCAATCCTTTACCCTTAGATCGCCCAATGGTTTCCCTTGCCTGTCCCAAGTAACGTACAATGTCATCATTTGGCAAAGGGGAATTTACTTGCCGCACAGCCGACAACTTAACACTGTTAGCTGGTGTAAATTGAAGAACAGTAAAATATGTCTGCAATTTCAAAGTAGGCGTATACAATGGTCATTACCATTCCCCTCCGTACCCCTGAGTGCTATCCGCATACCTATGCATTTTTAATGATCTGTCAACATTCAGAATGTATATAAATCACAGATCGAGTGCTGCAGTAGAATATGGTGCGCACTCACACACTGCTTATCTTTTTAAAACACGTTCCCCTTTGTACTGCATAATTCTAGTGCTGGCCTATGTGCCTGACTTTGGCAAGTACTTGAACATTCTCAGTAATGGGAACAGTTTCAAAGACCCGCAATTCCATGTAGTCCCCTGACAGCTAAACGAGTCATTTCTTTATCATTGTTAATCACATAGACACAATTAGCACTATTAACTGGTTATCAACCACGTTATTGACAAAAGCCACGGGTGATGGATAATTTTGAAGATAGGGGAAATGAACTTGCTTTACTGAGACGTTCAAAGGATACTCATTTTTCAATAAGTGACCTGCTATGGGTTATGGCTTTCACTTCATTGGATATGACAGCATACCGGCGGGGCATTACCGGATGATACAGCCTGCAACACAGTAAAATGTTGCCTTAGTAACGGACTGCACTCTGAGGAATGCGATTGATTGGCTGACTCCGTCTCAACATTCAAATGAACGTGATGACGCATGCTCTTGCATTCTTAGTGAGCGTTCACAATGATAGGTGTGTAAATAGGTCTCTACTTCACGTGCATCTCTGTCTAGGATGTAAAGAGTGAGGCAAGAAAGGCCCAGGGCACTACACCACTAACAGGGATTGTATGTAACGCTTGGAAATGCAGGCCTAATATTCACATAAACCAACGATTAGACATCACCCCACGGTTCCTGCAGGACATATAATTGGTTTGCCATTTTGAAATTGTTTTGATACCCATAATTGAACACATTAGAGCACTGATATGCTCCAATCTGCTCTTGCAAACTTTTTTTTTTAAATGACATTCATGCTGTATTAAAGTGGAAAGAATGTGAAACTAAGCATTGCGTCTCCAAGAATACCAGAGGAATTCATTAGGATCAAGGCTTCCAGAGAGCACAGCAGTGCAGGCGGAATTCATAATGACAGGATACTCAGTGTGTATTAATAAAAAAGGAACAGAACAGCGCCGGGCAGCTTTGCATTTAGATTAGATGGAGACAACATTTAATGCAATAGAAATGTTCCCTGTCTTAACCGCTACAGTAACTACTCTGTAAGCTGAAACGTGAAGCCCATTTGTTGTATCTTTCTCCAGTCAGCCGCAGTATGTTGTTAGGGAGGGCCTTGGCATCTGCATCGATCCCTGGGCAGGAGGGCACATCTGGACGCTTGGCAACCTGATGCAGGGACCTTTTGTAGATTTTGTTTATTTGCCATTGCAAAACAATACCTAAAATAATTGCATAATAACTAAAATAAAACATAAAAACATGTTGCTTTCAACACTTTCTCAAGTCTATTATTCTTACTTCGATTTTACATTTCTAAATTGAATCCATTGTCCTCCAGAGTATCTGTTGTCTCCTCTTATTTGAAGACCAAAGAATAGTGATATATGTTCATGGAAATATAGATATAAAAATAAAGATATTGGGACATAATGCCATCTGTCAGGGTGGAATAGCCTGAGCTTTTTTAAGATGTTTAGTAATAAAAGGAAGTGGGTAGCTGTCTCTCTGAATTTGAGGTCTGCTAATCAGACCCCATTTCAAAATGCTTAATGCTGAAAAGCATAGTGCACACATGTACCTCTGTTGAAACTTTCTAATGAGACCTCTCAACAGCTGCCTTGTGTTTTGGCAGGATGACGATCAGAATGTGAGAGGACAAAATGTCCAGCAGCCATGAATTGCCTTTGACCTTGGGCAAGCCTGCATATACATTACTTTATATAATTGTGGGCCGCAGAGCCTGGTGGCATGTAACACATCTAAAGATCAGCCATATCTGGTTATCACATGGTGGTCTCTCGAATCCACAAACATAATAGCTAAATTCTTGTGGTGCAATTTTATTGTCAGTTTGTACTAAAGTGAAATTCGTGTCAAAGCCTCCTGTGAATACATAGTATGGGATCAATTTCACCCAAAGCAGAACATTTGAGCTCCCCACCACAAAAAGGCTTAGTGGAAAGGCTCTTCACTTCCCAGTAAAACAGAATTCACCCACAGGGGACACGACGAGGTCCAGCACATCAAAGAACAGGCTATGCCAGGCCAAAGGAAATCAGTACAACGTTCATTCATCCCCCGTTTTTTTTTTTCACAGGGCATTTTGCATTTTGCTGAAAAAGTTATGGGGGAGGGCATATAAGGGGTGGGATGATGTATAGGGAATAGATAATAGGGGAGAGGGGATTGGGCCCCAAATAAAAAAAAAAATCAATATTTTTTTGGCAAAACATTTTCAGCAAAAAGTGCTGTGAAATAAATCAGGCAAAGGATTAACATAGAACCAGGAAATCACACCAGGACAGTAATGCACATATACTCTTCAAGGTAGGCAGATAGAGGAAGTAGAGTAGCCCAAGTGAGCCTTTGACAGTAATAGAAGGGTTCCAGAATCTTGGGAATTCCTAGGGCTCCCAGATGTTCTGTACCTCAGTCCCACTTTCTACAAACAAAACACTCTGGGTATGACATCACCTGGCAGTTGATTCTCAAACAACAGCAGGAATTGAGCCCTCTATAGAAGAGTAGACGAGAACCAATACACTGTAGGAGATTTTCTATTTGAGGGGGTGAATGCACCCGCTTAGTTGAATCATCTTTGGACATCTGAAGGAGGATTACATCTGGCGATTATTCTGAGAACACCGTGCTCCAAAACCCTCTGCCTTGGAGGTGACTACAAAGGCTAAACAAATGGAGACAGGCCCTTCCCTTAACCATCTGTGAGGAACATTTGGGGTGATCTGCTTGCTGGAGATGGACTACTAAGCTGGGACCACCGGTACCCATTAATCTACTCACTGAGGGTGACGGCAAACTACAAGTGTTCTCTAAGACATTGCTGGCTGCTAAGTGCCGAAGGAAGGACTTACCTTGGCCCTGTAGACCCTGGGTGCGGATTCCTTGACTCAGACGTCAAGAAGCAACTCTGGACACTGTTTTCCAGGTTTGTTGCTTTGGTACACTTCTCCAAGCTGCTGCAAACACTTGTAGCTACCTTTGACAATTGCAGCTTTTTTATACACGGTCAGTTTGTCAAGTCAGTGGCTCATTTGAGCCATTCACCATTGAAGAAGTGCATTGCATCATTTAACCTTTTTGAGCTGATTCAACTGATTTGGGACATCAACTCGACCCCATAACCTGCTTGGTTTCTTCACTTGACTCGAGCCAATCATTGCTAGAGGGTCACACTGTATGGCTCGGCTGCCTTTGGCCGACCCCCGATGCCTGAAAGCTGTTAGGAGCAACTGACTGAAAACATTTTGATGATTCTCAGCCCATTTAAAAAATCTAGAACAATGCCTCAATGCTGTTGAGCACATGAACAGGTATATAAAGATATTTGAAGTGTTGCTGTCCTACTGCCCTGCTTGAAGGGCCCTAGTGACCAGTAAGACCCCACACTCTTAACTTTCTTTTAAAGACATCTTCATTGAATAGGTATTGCTGCTGAAATTATTGCCTGTGCCCCCCGTCTTCCAACCCAGTGAGCCCCTTGATTTCAAAGTCTGCATTCTCTGTGCTTTTCCTGATAGTAGTCGGTTATACTGTTTTTATTATTGTGTTTGCATTTTTTGTTGAATTAAATGATCCTATTTTAATCAAACTGTGGTTGAACAGTCTTATTTTGGTACCACAGTGCTATAATTGTTTGGACTGCTTCTGTCCTAGCCTTCTTTAACAGGGATTGAAGTAAATAGACAGACTCATGTGCATTTTATTTTGTAGTACTTAAATAAGGTTCTCTTCATAAGGTAAGCATTTAAATAGCAAATGGTGTTATACTGCTGCAGGTTTAACATGAGCATACATTAGGTGTCATGTAAATGTAAACGGTTTTTCGATAAGAATGTGAAAGCATTTCCCCGGTTTTTCTTCCTCTTTGTTGTGTTTAAAAGCACCCCGAGAGGAAGGGTCTTGTTAAAAAACATGTTTGCATGGAAATTCCATTTTTGTTTCCCTGTTTGCTTTTAAACACAACATGTTCAGAAGGAAGTCAATGCCAGTAGTTATTGACTGCGCTCCTAACATTCTGATTTGCTGCAAGGAAGTCACTAACGATCATCGCGAGCTGGTAATGTTTAATCTCAGATCTTTTGTAAGCAGCTCAGTAATATGTCCATACTAATCTGCAGTAGTTGTATCTGATCATTCGCAGAATCATTAGACTATAGCAAGGGATAGCAAATTCTTCCATTTAGTATGGGTATAGCCCCGCCTCCCAGGACCAGAGTACCAATTACCAACAAATAGTGAGCGTGTATATGTGTTTTGACCATGCCTGAATGGCGTTTACATACACAACTTCGTTAGCGGTAGTACAATGAAATGTACGCTAGATTAATGCAATTGTTCATGCACAAACAGTTTTTGCATGCTCAAAATGCATGTGTGCGTCTTAAATGTTTTCCTCAATGTGGACTAAGAAACCACAATGGCATTCAAGCACAGTAAAAACAGAAGTGGGGCTAGGGAACAAAGGAACGCCCTTTTCACTGAGTAACTAGGGTATGTATGTGCTGTAGGAGTCCTTGCGTTTCCCCAAAGATTTGTTTAAATATTTTTAAATGTTTCCATGAATAACATGGGCTCTGTGAAAATGACAATGAATGCCAAGGACGTTTAAATAGAGCAAGAAGACTGGCACTGTAATGTCTCAAATCATGGAGAAAAAAAAAAGAAACACCATGCATGTATTACTTTCATGACTATGGAGCCCTGAAGCTGAAATTTGAAGGGACAATACAGTTTTGCCAAAAGTTCTTTTGTAATGACACTTTCGGAGAGCTGGTGCTCATAACATTAGTGACAGCGTTCCTATGGAATTCTGGTGCATTTCAGCATGTTCCCAAAAGAGTTTCCCCATCACTGTGCAGGTTTGGCTCTGGCTAACACAGTGATAGATGAAGTTATGCTTCTGGGTTTTGAAGTGGGGGAGACACATAACAAAATCCCAACCATGGCTTGACCTCCCTTCCAGTTACAACTATGGCGCAGAGGAGAAAGAGAGGTCTTCCCCTATGTCTATTAATACGCATTCATAAAGTGCTAACCATGACCTCGGCAAACTGATGCTAAATATTAAGACAGTACAACAAGCTTTACCATTGAAGAACAATGTTAGAATGCTAAAGTAGTTACAGTCAGGATTCCAGAAACTTTCGAAATGCAAGTAGGTTAGAAATGGTCCTAATAGATAGGGTCAGGGCATTCCATAATCCAGAAGAAAGGGTGGGAGTTTGCTATGGATAGCGTAAGAGTGTGATGGACTTAAATGACAGTGAAATGTCAAAGGGGTGGGTTTCAACAGTGCACATAAGAAAGCAGTCAGTGTGAGGAAGCATAAGGCATGAGTAGGAACCATGGCGTAGTCCTCAGTTCACCATGTCAGGAAGGATGACTGCTATCCAAACATAAAGAATAGTTTCTGGCTAGACCGTTGACAACCAGAGCAGTGGGGAACCTCTGCCAGAAACACTGCTCCACACATTCATCAACATGAGCCGTTCTGGGAATGTAACAGGCACACACAGCAACGTTCCAGCAGGCTCTTACTAGCCTATATGGTATTAGTGCAATGCTTGAAGTGCAGGCTCAGCAGGCAAGTGTAGACTCGTTTTTGGTTTTGGCGCTTTTTGGTGCTGTAAGCGACCAAATACCACCAATACATTGCTACAAGAAGAAAGGGGTTCCAATAAGCAGTCTTTGTAGTTGGTATGACAACTGGAAATCCTGTAGCATACAATTGCCAACACAGAAAGTGTTCATTCCTGCTGTAGTACACGGATGCAATCCAATAGTGGCTTGGTTAATGTATTTTCTCCCAATCACAGTACTGTCACCTCCCTTCTCAGGGTGCACTGTGGGCCCTCTGGAAGGAGCCACAGTCGACCTGTTCACCATGAGCAGCTACAAGCAGTATGGGTAACACCTCAACATCGTCGAGGAGGAGGGCAGTGCCTTCTCTGCCAGTGTTTTCTTGGTAGCTCTTCTGCTGCCATTAACGGAGTGGCTTCGGTCACCTTTACACCCACGTGCCTTACTGGTTGTGTCCAGTTTTGTTCCGTATTATTTTCCAGTATTTCCTAACGGCGACCACCGGTCTTTTTCAAGTCAGCCTCGGCTTTTGCCTGGCAGCTGCCCACGTTCAGTGAAGTGAGGGTTGCTTTATTTATTATTTTCGACCTGCACTGTCAAAGGTGGGTATATTTCCCTGATCTTTTCTGTCCCCCTCCCCCAGATTACATATGATGCTTTGGCACGAGCTGGACTGGTGCTCATTACATGTAGTTAACCGCTTTACTAGATCTGCCTACAAAGAGAAAAGTACTTTTTTTGGGATTGTTTCGCCATGAGTTCTACCTGATGGAAAACTAATAATATGCAAATAGCTGCATGTTTTGCTTTGGGATGAATATGAATTTCCAGGAGAACATCTTGTGAGTTATTTTTGCTATAGTGTATGGTGGAGTAATGATTTTAACTTTTTGTAATGCATACTTGCACCATGGGTTGTCTTTTTGTTTGGAGGGTATAGGTTAGTGTGTGGGGCTCCAGGAGAGGAAGAGGGCTTCCGAATTGCAACCCTTGCTTCGATGCCTCAGTCGCTTCTCGGTGACTTGCTGGCTACATCTGCTCATTGGTCAGTTATCGGGCCGGTGTGTGCAGCAGTCTGCACTGGGCTCTAATTGGGCCCGGCAGTGAGTGCCCAGCCACTGAACAGGATAGGGAGCGGGTTACCACCGGATTTCCCCTAGTCTTACTTTGGTTGGAGCAGGGAGGTCATTTTGTAATGCAAGCTCCTGGGCTGTGGCCAGCAACATGTGGCTCTTTACTTCTAGAGTGGCAGGCTTTCTTGTTCAGGCCCCTTAAAAAAAGAAGAAATATAAGAACAGGAGTGCCACAAGTTTAACACTTTCAGCACTGACCCTAAATAAGAAAGAATAGGAATACCAAATAATGTGTCTTTCTGGAATTCTATACAATAATTGCTAGACTCATTAAAGGTTTATTTCAGGCACACTTCAGGGGGTGAGTCACAGATTTAGTATTTTCTTAAATGCCTTTCATCCTTCTGAGGTCGATAAAAGAGTGCCAACACAGGTTGGGTGATATTGGGTGTATATTTTTTCTATATAAAGCGCTTAAGCATAAGTGCTATATAATAACACATCATTATCATTTGGTCATGGACGTCTGCTTGCATTCACAGTAATTTGGTAATATGGGCCTATACACACTGATCTTAACGATACATATGGGTGTTTCATTCATGTATGAAATGTACATCACATTATAGTGATATCGTAACCATATTTTTCTTAGTGTACAATGCTTTCCTGTTTTGTCAACGGGTGAAAGGTCATGTTCCATCACTTCCCGCGATATCACTTTGGGGTGGGGTCATCAGGGGGTCAAGGGTTGTGTGATGTCACTTCGGCTACCCCTGGCATTTTG
The DNA here is from genome assembly GCF_040938575.1 of Ambystoma mexicanum. NCBI lineage: Eukaryota > Metazoa > Chordata > Amphibia > Caudata > Ambystomatidae > Ambystoma > Ambystoma mexicanum. The sequence continues at coordinate 596,517,641 of NC_090937.1, read as the reverse complement.
GTGAAATGACGTCCCTGGGTTGGAGACGCAAGGTTGCCTATGCACTTTCTTCCAGAGTGGGGTGGAGGCAACTCATTATCCTGCGTGTCAATGGCTTCCCGTGCAAGGCCCCGGGCTGAAGTCTTTGTCCCTGCTCTTGATCTGCAAAGACCATCGCCCCAGAATACTGTAGACGAGGCCATGCCCTTCCCGCATGTCACTAAGCATAGCCAGCGCTGCATGCTGTGCTCCCGGGTTTGGCCCTTATCGCACGAATGTGACGCCCTGACAACCACTTGAATTGACTCTTCCTAAACACTTCTTCCCGTACTTGTATGAATTTGTAGTTTTTATGTGTTATTTTCTGATGCCACTTCGTGGCTTAGGGGAGGGCCTTCGTGTTCATCTTCAGTGTTAGGTAGTACACTCTGTGGGCTTGATCTTTTGACTCTGGAAGGGCTCAGGAGCCCTCTTTGGCAGCTCATCTTCACCGATTGATTTCTCAGCTTTAAAACTCCAATTCTGTTCAGAATTGAGCAGCCAAATGTCTCTGGGATGTAGGGAGCACCCCACAATAACCATGGCTACCCTCAAACATGGTGCCACAGTGGAGGGTCTATGCACATTACCTTCATTCTTTACTACCTTCTTAAGCAAATAGACCTGGATAGCGCTAGGCCAACTCCAGCTTATTGCCGTTTACCCACCCCCCTCAAATCTTCACTTAAGCTACATTGGTCATACAATGCACAATAAGTAGTGCTGCTGCTGCTAATAACACGGCTATGGCACCAACAAATAATCCCAAAAAATAATTTCACACGTCCTACCCCGACAATATGCCAGCAACAATTCCATGTTGCCCATTAATTGACGCCTGTGAAGAAGGTATAATACGGCTTTGTAAAAAGCAAGGCAGGCCCCTGGCTTTCCATTTCCCAGCTAAAGTTTTGGGATCTTGCTCTATTCTCCTTCCTTCTCATTCTCTTGCACACCCACACCCCTTATCACATCCTCCTTTAAAACGTTGCCCCCTCTTCCTTGCACCCTGTTACCTATAAATACAAAATGCAAATAACTTCAGTAAACGCCAAAAAGTATTGGCATTACCAACGCTTGTTTGTTTTGTTTTGTGGTCAAAGAGTGGCCAAGATTTTGTTCAAAATGGAGCTCACCAATAAAGGAGGAGACCAATTTTAACTGAAAGGGGCAAGTACAGGCCCACATCTATAACCTATTCAAGAACTTCCCCTATCAGAGAGTGTGCAATCAATGAACAATAAGTTGACAACATATGTCAAAACCTGTGTGGAAAAAAAACAGATGGTCCTTATTGACTGAAAATGAATATTACATAGTGGGAACAAAGTATCAAGGAGCAATTAATCTTAATAAAATAAAAGGCCAGATGTATGTTTGTCTGATGGTGTCATGCGCAGCAGAGGCTGCCCGGACACACAGAATGCTCTGTTAGAGGGAGCTTTTCCCTTAGGATATACAGTGGTGCAATTTGCATAGCTTTGCCTGTTGTCACTGCTAGAGGGAACTGAGGCTATATAGTGGACCTACTGTGTAATGAAAACCTAAACATATATGTATTTCAAATCGTACCTTGTTTAGTTTACATGCACAGATGGGTCAACGATTTCAAGATGCATATTGTTGAGATATTTCTGGTGGAAATGAATCTAGTGCAATTGTTGCATTATTCCAGGCACTGTCTAGTCCCAATGCAACAAGAGCCAATGAAGTTTGCACCCCAAAGGTAAAGCCCCACACCTTGCCAAGCCTCTCGCTCCGCCATCTACTCGCTCCATCCCACTCGTTTCTGGATGCAGCCAGAGTACCACCAATTCTTCTTTTGATTTCGGTCACTGCTTTCATGGTACTTTATTGTCCCTTGAGCAGAGAGAAATGTAGACGTGGTTAATCTATTAATAGGGCATTTATTAATGTTATCCCTGCAGTTATTCACGATACCTTAAATGAGGGGTTTCCACCAACACGCTTTGTGGCAGAATCCTGGGTTGCTCGCAAAGCATATACCACGATGTTTAATTGAAAAATGATAGGAGAGAAACTAAACAAGTGCAGACAATTTTAAAACACTGTGACTAAGGCCCTTTTGCATTCTCTATTTTCCTTTGAAACATCGGTTTGTGGGACTTTATAGTTAATGGTTTTCAATATCTGTGAATTTTGGAGGATTCCTCATTTTCAAAGCAGGAAGTTAGGTTTCTGCAAAAATGTGGTATTAAGTACCTGCTATCTGCAAAGTTACTCTGTTACTGCCCCGATAAGTGTAGCTAAATCCTGCTGAGAAGTGATGGCACTGTCCCATGCAGTGTACAATAGCCCTTTCTAGAAGTAAATGATACATGATATGATATGATAGGTTATTTATAACATGCTTAATACTCAGAGGTTTCTAAGCGCAGACCCAGGAATCGAACCTGTGTTGCTCCGCGTCGTTTTGCTTCCAAGGCGAGCACGTTGCTGCTGAGCTATCCTCCCTAGACTATGGCGGAAATGCCAGAAAGTTCTGCTCCTTTCCTGTGAAGGTATAAAAGTCATGCCAAGAAGTGGAAGCATTTTCCCAGCAGCAGTACATCAGTATTTCTTTAAAATGCTATCACGGTGCCACTAAAGGTGTAGCTGGCCTACTAAGAGGTGTGTGTTCTTCCGCCCCCCAAGAAAATAATCAAAGAGCTAATAAGAGAAGTGAAGATCATGAGGCATTGCAGCACCGGGGTAGGGGGGTGTAACCTGTGTTATCAGCCCACACCCAAAGTATGGGCCTGAGACAAAGATGAGAGCACATGCTGGGTGTTAAGGATGATACATGGGTTACAGCCCTTTCCCACAGGCAATGGCATTATAATATTGCAAAATCATGAATATATGTTCAAAACCAAACTCTTGGAGGTGGTGCTAAGAAGGACGCAACGGGCCTGGTCCTTGTGGAATGTTATCTTAGGGGGGACACTGAGCAATGAGGAGGAATGGAGGGAGAGAAACATCAAACTTTGGAAAAGTGGTTGATGCAGCTGTATAGACACTGCTGAGGTATGTCCCGCTAGCTACGGGTGCTGAATATTGAGTGAAAGGTCCAAACGCAGCACGGGCCAAGTCCAGAACTCCTTGTACAGCCTGAGGGGGTATATAAATCTATTAGGGTTTATGTTTAGGGGCGAAAGGGGGATACAAAAGAAGTCAATCTGCACAGAGTGGTCAGAAATGTGCTTAGAGGAAAGGAGTGGTGAGGTTTGATAAACACAACTGGGTCGTGTCAGTTGGGTGTGGCGGGACAAAGAAATGGCGTGGCGGTCAGGGGGATTGATTAGGTGCCAAGGCCGGCCCACATCTGCCAAGAGGTAAGGAACATGGAGAAAGTGGCTGAGGTGGACCAGGAGTCTGGCGTGCTGGGGTAGCGAATGTCAGGTGGGGCCGGTGTAATCAGGGGGAGAGGTGGGGAGTAGTTCATGCATTGGGACTCACAGAAGCACTGCAGTTATGAGAGGAGGTGTTGTGCTGAGAGCCCTGGGCACGTTGCTGCTCAGGGAAGTCGAACATGGCCCTCACACTCAATAGCCAATTTCCAGGGACATTTATCAGATTCTGTAGCATACCAGCTCAAACTGGCAAATGGGATTATAATGTGAATTAGCCCCTCGGAGGTGGTGCTAGCCAATAAGACGTTTGGAACGTGGGCTACAATTAAAACACACATTTTCCATTTGTGCAACCTTGGTAAAAATAAGTATTCAGAAATCCCTATTGAAAACAAATCACCAAGAAGGTTGTTTGACAGTGGAAATAAACACACACATGTAGAACACATTGTAGAGGTATAGGGTGAACAAACGTACACATACCAACTTTTGAATGTGAAATGTTTTCTTCTCGCTTGTTCCCTTTCCATTCTTTCTTGCTTTCCTCTCCTCTCAAAGCTTATTCCATTTCGAAACTTTATTTAACACCCGTCCTGTTATATCCCCCCTCTTTAGGCACTATAATGGTGGAGACAACGCCACTTACGACTGAAAACACTGAGTCAGATAGCAGTAGGAATAGAATAAGTGCCACTAGAGCATACAGGTATGAGTGTGGCATTAATTTCATATTGATCGTATTTACTATAACAATGTTGGGTCTAGGGGTTTATTGGAGTGGATCTTTTATCTGGAGTACCCATCTAAAAGAAAGGGGGCGAGTGGATAAAACTGACTTGGGATGACAAAGTGTTCCCAAACCTCACCACCTTGAATAAAAATGTAACAGGTGCGACCACGGATAATGGCGCATTTGTAGTTAACAAAACTTAGAGTGGATCTAATGTAGAAAATGCATTTCGACTAACCTCCATTATGTTTACAGAGACACAAATCACCTCGCAATGAACCACAATACCTACCTCACTGTTCAGTATAAAAAGCAGTGTGCTCCAGACCCCAGACTCTATTATGAAAAGTGTGTCCCCTTCTCTTACTATGTACAGACAAACAGTTGCTGCTGGTGTTAATGAAAAAGTAGATGATATTTTTCCAATGTATAGTGAACAGACTAGAACAGCTCAGTGACTACCATGTACTAATGATGATATGTGTAGAATGTTTACAAAACCACCACAATCTGTTTTGCCTAATAGAAGACAGACGAGGCAGGCATGCCAACACCGATATGATGCAAACCATGGGTTGGGGTTAGATACCATTGAAGACCTACGTCACCCTGGTCAATCCAACAGCTGGTATTCTGATATGAGTGCAACTGGGAAAAGAACAACCAACAGCAGTTGTTATTTGTGTTCATGAATCCCCCATGCTTCTGGAACACAACAAATGTTAGTACCACAGGAAGCTCCCCTAGTAGAAGCCCAATGTCTCCTTCATCTTGATCTTTGCAGAATAAGAAACTCTTTTCAAGCACGCACAGTTAAATTGAAACTCATTCCACCAAATGTAAAACTCTGCAAAGAAGGCTCACACAGTCAGACTTGCTTTAAAGAACTGTTTCTGGAAATTGAAGGAACAAACTTTTCAGAAAAATAACGATTACAGTCAACATACATGTGCAAGGCTGAGGTGCTGTGTGGCTTGTCAGATGAAAGACTAGAATGGATGGACAGAACCTGTGCACAAACATGGACACATCACATCAACCAGCTAACATGGGTCACAGCACTCCAGAAACCAATCAATATCCGTCAAGAAGAAAGTTATTAACTGTGTTTCTATAGCGAAGGGAAGGTGCCTATGGGTTCTAACACGCACTGCAACAGAACCCTCTTCATTCCAGATCTCCGGAAAGGCACAGCTGCCCTCATGGACTATTACTGGGTGTGCGACAAACAAGCTTACTTGCACCTCCCACCATCATGGAGCGGCTATTTTCGCTTTCAACACTATTCCGCGCTTCTCGTGATACCTGATGAGCACATCGATTTATATACCTCAAGACTCTACTGATCTTCTGGCGCAAAAACCAGACGAATACAAACTCTTCAGCTCAGCAGAAACTTCCTTTGCATCACTGATCCCCAGTATCCAGACAAGAAACAATGCCAAGTGGCTCCAGATCATGAGATGAGAGCTCATTCAATTGGCAAATGACACTGAAGAAGGTTCCAATGTCATAAAAGGTAGAACTCCGAGCTCTCCTACTGATGACAATGGAAAATAGGTACATGCTCGACCTTCTAACCGCTATGGAAGGTGGTGTTTGCAAGAAAATCGCGAGTTTGTGTTGTACATTCGCACCTTCATCAGATTCAGAAAATGGGACTTCATCACACGTGATTGCAGCTATACACGAACTGGGTGTGAAGATGAAGAAAGAAGGAGGTATTCAGGGATAAGATTGGTTCAGCACGGCTTTCAGCTGGGTACCTTTGTGGCTTGGAACAATAATGAAGATGTTGGTGCACATCATTGTGCTGTTCTTGCTGATTTTCTCTGTGTGCCATTTAGGTCTGAGGTGCTGCACAAAGGCAGTGCCGAACAGTGCGATGATGATGGTGACAATCGGCAGAAAAAATAGAAACAACAAAGTGCCCCCTGACACTAAGGAGGCCCAGGTACAGACAGGCAAAAGCAGTGAATCCAAATAAAAAATGGTGGTAATATACAACAGAGGAGATGTGGTAGATAACCTTTATCACACTGCTATTAAGCAACCCCAAGATCTTGAAAATCATACAGAAGTGTTGGTGGACCTGGACAGGGATGTATTTATATGACATCTACTCATTAGGAATATGCATGGCATGGGGAGAGCCTGAGAGGTGTGTCTAGAGCCTGAATACCCATCAAGGATACCCCTTCTTGGTCTTTGGATGAAGCAGTTAAAAAGGATGAAGAATGTGGACGCACTGGGGGAGGGTGTTTCTTTAGGAGTAAAGAAATAGGTGAATGTTGGGGACGAGGTGGTCAAATCCCACCCTCCTCTCCATTCCTGCTGTGTGTTAACCACAAGTAATCTAAGGGGAGAGAAGCCCCCATGCTCATGATACCTGATCACATAGTGTAACATAGAAATTTACCTATAACACCTGATCCACCGCCAACTAATGAACAACGTTTTGTATTAAAAGCAGAAACCATCTTTTAATTATGCCTTGAAAATCGTCCCCCTGCAAACCCTAGCTCTCCCCATCCCCAGCGCCTCACACAGCGCAGCGAGCCCAAGCCCCGACCACCTCCCTGCCTTGTCTGCTCTCTCGCCTGATCCATGCAGAGCTTGTTCCCACGGACTTCCAGTCATTTATTGTTGCAACTGTCCTGCATCATTTCCCCAGATTATGCTCACTGCAGAACGTGAGATCATAATCAGCCTTTAACACAAGTGTCCATCCATCACCACTAAACTGCCACTGCCCTCTCAACCCCCTCCCAACAGGTCAAGTCTCACCAGTCTTCGACCTCTCACCCTCTTTCATGCTGATAATATTCAGACCCCCTCACGCTGACCATTCCAGAACACCCACCACAGGCCTAATCCCGGCAAGCAGTATATTTTCATAAAATAAACACCTGTCCCCATATATCACTGGAGTTGTAAGCAAGGGGGATAGCAGATCAACCATCTGGGGTATCAACCCATTTTCTATTGATACTCCCTTCTATGAACGAATGTAAACGACAGCCATTATTCTTACAACTGTATGTTTTTATTGCTTAGCTTAGAGAGGACTGCATCACTTTTGCCCTGAACTTCACACCGCGGAGATGAGCCCAGCTGACACACGTATGCCAGAAGCAACTGGAAGCAACGACCAAATAGCATCATACATCCCCTATAGTATCAACTTCCCCATAGGTCCCTCACCAACCCGATGCCAGAATCGACACTGTATGAGTGAACATCATTGATGATGCTGTATGCCTTTTTAATGTGCTGCCCGTGGATGGTTTGGCAGAGCGCTCTCGGGCAGCAGAATTCTTTGTCTTGCTTTATTTTAGATAAAATTTTGTTCTTCTTTGCAATTTATCTGAGAGTCTCACTCCCTAGTGGGTTGTGTCTATTATTCTGGTCTATTAGGAATTACGTGCTTATTACAGGGTGCATGCCTTCAGAATGCACAAATAGTATGCATACATGTAATCATGTTAAAAACAATGTATCTAAATCGAAAGCAAATCATATAGCGTCATTCACATATCAACATACTAAGATCAATGTGGAGAATACTAAAGTGCTGTAACATCTCACTAAATACATAATAAATATACTCACTCATCTAAAAAAAGCACACTTCATACAAAGTAAGCATCACACACAATGATACTATGGTGTTACTTATTTTTCTATATAGAAACAATCTTGGCTGATAGCATGACCCACTAGTAGCAATACAATCAGTAAATAATCACCTATCTGCTGCTAAGTGATTTCAATGCAGCACAAATTATATTAATTTTCTGGTGTACTAGTTTTGACAAATGACTTGAAGTCTCGTCTTCCTCGGAGATAATGTTGACTCAAACAATCTACAACACAAAATAACCATAGATTATGGCCTATGGTCCTGTTCCCATAATACAAAAAAAAAAATAAGGGCCTCATTAGGAGTTTGGAGTAACCATGGCGCTATTAGCGCCATGGCTGCCTCCAAATCATTACCGACTCCGCCCTGGTGAATGGAGCTATTACCGCCCCATTCCAAGGTTGGCAGGGGCGGTAATTCCCCATTCACCAGGGCCCTTCCCCATTCCCATTTGAGCCACCATAGGGCTCAATGGGAATGGGGAAGGCGCAAATAACGGTACCGCAAATTGCGGTACCGTTATTAGCACCAAAGTCCCTTTGAGGGTCCCGTCCTTAACGCCTGGTAAAACCAGGCATTAAGGGAGGACCCGGAAAGGGAACTCGTAATAGGGCGGTAAGGGATTACTGGTACCGGTGCCCTTACCGGTACCGGTAATCCCTTACCGCCCACCTCGTAGTGAGGCCCCAAGACTCCAAAAGAATACTTCTTCCCTCTGCTCTTCCTAGTGCACAGTTCATTCATGGCCCATGCCTTTTACCTTAAAACAACATAGCAAAAAAAAAGAAAAGCCAATTTTAGCAGTGTGACATAGGGCCTCATCAGAAGTTTGGCGGCATCTCAGTGGTTAATTCGCCGGGATAAAACCAATACAAATAGCATTACCACAACTCAGTCCGTCGCCATTGGTGCCAGACCCTGAGTTGCAGCAATGCTATTTCTGCCCATTTTCTTAAGAGTCCATAGGACTCTATGTGGCAGTATTTGCTCTGTTTCAGCTGGTGCAAATAGCGCTGCAGTGATAGGACGCAAATGGGTGAAAAGTGGCAAAATTTACCTCCAGCCAATTCCAGGATTGGCCGGACCAGTAATGCGGCAGTAATAGAATTACCGCTGCATTTTTACCACTCCGCCCAACCCCTGATGAGGCCCATAATCCTTCTTTATAATGTCACAACTAATGACCAAGTGGTTATTAATACCTTAATCTGCAAGAGTTCACAATTTAATATTAAGTAAGTAGAGGTGCAACTACTGATCATATACTTCGAGTTCCCAACATAGTTTGCATTTCCGAATGAGGACACTGTGAAAAGTCATCTCATTTAAATGACATAAAAACCACTGAATTCCTTATAATATTTACATCAGAAAAATGTCATCTAACAGCTCTTACCGAACTGCCAGCATTCTATGACATGATCATTCTTTAGCTGTAGTGCCAACGCTGAAGCGTTCTTTGACTATGTAGAGATGAAATCATGAAAGCATTTTGTTAGCGCCATGCCACAGGTGTACCTGCACTTGCAACATCATGTAGCCCTAACACTTACACAACTAGAGCGTTAAACGAGCTTCCCCCGTGCTCATCACTTCCTGGCAGCCATCACCAGTACTTATGAAAGACAGGCTGGCAATAACGCGTTCCTGTGCATAGATTTGCCCCAAAAAATGAACTAGTTCACTCATAGAATATGAGTTACACCATTGAAATGTGTACTGGCAACTATACCTTTACAGACCCAAATGCACATGCTGGAAGCACCAAGCTGCCCACATGCTAAATAGCAGCAACCATGAAAAGGCAATTCCAAGAGCTACAAAAACGATACTTTATCAGAAATTAAAATGAACTTAGGTACTGGTGTCCATCATCCAAATACATAATAGGCAGGTATTCAGCACCCAATACCACACTCACTAGAACATAGGTAATAACCTAATTCCTGTAAATAACAAAATTAGCACTTTCCATTCCATTTGGTCATTCAAACCTTCAATGTAGTATGCAGAGTATAGATCCAAAATTGTTCTCGGATTGCCAACCTCTGCTCGACTGATCCTCCTTGTCCATCTATACTGACCTTTTCCATAACCAACCATTTTAAAGCCCCCGGATTATGATGGGCTTCTTTAAAATGTTCCACCAACAATGTTAAAGCCATATTTTTGCAAATATTGGACCTATGTTCAGTTATGTGTAGATGTACAGGTCTTTGCATTTTGCCAACATAGCAGCACTGGACTGGACACAGAGTTCCATGTATCACATTTCTGGATTTACAATGGGTGTGTGTATATTTAATAAGTAAACCTTAACGGTATATCAAAATGCAGCTATTTTAACATTAAAGGTGTGAACCAAACAATTCCCAGACAAGAAATGCCCACTCATGGGAACTAAACCTAATATGATATGATATGGTAGGGTATATATAAATCGCTTAATACCCAATAGGTTTCTAAGCGCGGACCTGGGGAATGTACCTGTGTTGCTCCATGTTGTCTTGCTTCCAAGGTGAGCATGTTGCCCCTGAGCTATAGGTTGGAAATATTAGGTTTGTCATCCTTCTGGAAAGCATGAACTAATGACTGCTGTAGATTGATACCTCTCTTAAATGCAAACCAAGGTGTTGGTAGGTCTGGGTTCGAAACATGTATTATGTACCAATTATGGAGTACTAAATTATGTGTTTTGTTGCTAACATACTAAGTGAGGGAGTGCACCGTTGAGTGCTGTTCTGCTGCTGGAGACCTTCCTGTGCCTTCCTGTGCCATTAGCTGAAGAGCTGCCATTTTTCTTTGAACTTCCCCTCGAAGCAGTTTTGTTGTCAGAATTTGGCCACTACCCCAAACACCAGGCCACGCTACTTAAACAGTCGAGCACGCGCACCTGCATGCACGCACCGAGCGAGTGCACCGAGCAAGTGCTGCTCAGCTACTGGAGACGTTCCTGTGTCATTAGCTGAAGTGCTGCAATTTTTCTTTGAACTTCCCCTCATAGGAGGTATTCTGCTGACTCCTGGATTATACTGTGACTGTATATTGGACACAAAAATGACTTAAATTTACTAAACTATATCTATCTGCTTTTTCTTTAGCGGTTTTGTTGCTGGTATGTGGCCACGCCCACAAACACCAGGCCACGCTACTTAAACAGCGGGGCAGATGCGTGTGCGCACCGAGTGAGTGCACCGTTGAGTGCATTTCCGCTGTTCCTGGTGTGAGTAGGGTGAGTAGGGGATCCTATATATATATAACATTGTGGCGCTTCATTAAAACATGCCGGCAGCCAGAAAATTATATCAAAGTACCGCTAAACTCCCTGCAAGCTCTCAACAGGCGTACTGACTGGTAAGAAACTGCTCACTGTTAAAGATCAAACTACATCCTGTATGCCCTCTGACGGCATGATGCGAGGGGCAATTGAAACGATTTGGGATAAAAGAGGAGAGCCTGCTATGTATGGCCCAAGATAAAATGACCGCTTACCTGAAGCCTTTTAATAGACCATGTAGCACTGCTGGTTTCTAGTGAGTATTTAGAATGACATTTTTTCGAATGCCATAATGTCGAAAACATGTCACCAAAAAAAAATAATTTGAATGTCTTTTTTTGGTTTTTTTTTTGTTTGAAACGGGGGGTTCCTCCCCACCCCCCCTTTTTAACCCTTTATTTTTTACTCGCGAAACAACAACAAAAAACATGTAAATTAAAAAAGAATACATTTGGGAAAAAAAAATTCGATAAAATGTTTTTGACATATTAACTGGATACCAGCACTGCTATGTGCACGGTCATAGAGGTTCATCCTGGCAATGATGGGTGTAATGATGTAGATCTATCCGAGGCTGACCCGACAGTTAACAGTTCACTTCTCAATATGGTGATAAATTAAAAAAAAACCCAGGGAGGTGGCGAATGTGAAGTATATTGTGGGAAATCTAAAATAATGTCTATTGATTGCAACGTGAAGGGTCAAACTACATTTGCATGGACGATGGGTGGTGAATCCATTGTGAAGTTGTAGGCGCATATATATATATATCTATCTTAGGGTAGATATATCTAGCTCATTGAGTATAAAACATCTGGAGATTTTTGTTTGCCAGGAAGTTAGATTTGTAGCTGGCCTGAATTTACTTAGACAGGAGGCTGGTTATTCGATCGAAGCTCTGCACGCACACAAAAAGAACTTGCAAATCAGGGACCGAGATATCAATATTAAGAGAAAAATGCCAATGTAAAAGCTGAGATTAATGAGTCATGCATTGATCTGATGACTTCCAAATGTTTCTTTCTACATCACAGCCACTTCTAGTTGGTTTTTAGGGGGGCTGCTAGGTCTTGCCCTGCGAGTCGCCAGTGCCTTTGGAGGGTTACCTTATACGCAATATATAAACTACAGTGAACAACTGCATTTGCAAACCCTCTGTGAGCTCTCAGGAAACTGTCTTTTTACCTGATTCATGGAATTATTTGCGTGAAAAACCCAGATTTGCGCGCCTTTCTGCCCGAAAATCCCCATACTTTAAACAGGGATTTTCGGGCAAAAATGTGCGCAAATCTGTGTTTTTCATGCAAATAATTCCATGAATCAGGCACTTTGAGTCTGAGGTGGAGAGGTTGGGCACGCCAGACGGTCGAGTTGTGCGGGTAGAGAAAAATCTTTTCAAACTACTTGTAGATGACTGGTTCAATGCCTAATCATTTTAGTTGCACTCAGGGCTCAAGTCCTTAAGAAAAAAGAGTGGGGGGACTCTGGCGAGCATTGGGAAATGACGTCACGGAACATCAATGTAAAATATAAAAATGAAATTCAGGCTTGACTTTCACGGTTGAATAAAAGCACACATGATAAAAAAGAATTTGCCAAGGAAACACATTTTCATATTACCTTGCTGCTTAAGTATAAAATGCATGCATCCTTTAAAACTGACACGCTATAGCAAAACAGGTCTGTATAGAAAGATGTACCAGAAACTGAACTGATCAGGGCAGTTCCAGATAATTAGTGACCCACTCAATGTATCTATTTCCTAAAAAGACAATTTGAGTGGGTCCCTAATTATATGTAACCGCCCTGATCAGTTCAGTTTGTGATACGTAATGATGCCTGGACAGATCAGAGAAGAGTCAGATGCCCATTTTTGAATATTGTACAGAAAGATGTCAATATGAGACATTTCACAGCTTTACTTCCAACTATTGTCGTGGTCTTGCAGTTACTTAGAGGCGCAGGGCCAGGGTTCGATTCTCATCCCGAGTTCGAAACCTGGCCACAGCCCGTTTTTCTTTTTTTTTTTGCTGTATCCGTTAAACACACATGGGGGACAGTGTCTGCCCTCTCCAATCGGGAGGCTGCCGACTTGAGCCCTGGTTACACTGACCTTAGGCATCTGGCATCAAGGGTGCAACTAGGCTAAAGTTTGAAGGCGGGGCGGGGGGCTGACACTTCAAATGTTGGGAGAGGGGCTAACTTCAAAGACTGTGGGGGGCAAGGGCAAACTTACATGTGTGGGTGCATCTAACTTATTTACACATTCTAATGAGTGCATGCTGGTGCAGCTTCAATGTTACAAGTAGTTAACTCTCTCTGTGTCTGGAACCACATACTTAAGGACTGCTGTGAGAATGAGCCGTCACTTGCCCCCCCCCACCCTTCCAATCACTTCCCTAACAACGACGTGCTGACATCCGACCACCATTTTAAGTGCCTAAAAATGGCTGGGTCTCATTTATTGTCTGTGTCCTGTTCTACTCTGCCATGGCTCTGTAGGTCAGCCAGGGCAAGTCAACATAACCCAAAATTTCGGGGGGCTTAAACCCATTCTTCCCAATGGTGGTTGTGCCAATGTATGGCTTGACTACTTAGCAAGAAGAGAATCAACAGTGCCGCTTGATAGGGCTGCGCGGATGGATACAAGACTCGCGACAACTATTTGACATCCAGGTTTCATTGCAGCCATTGGATCCAGTATTGCAAGCTGCTGAAAGCTGCCGTTTACTTGCCATTGAATTTCACTTTTAATCGAGGGGCGACCGGCCACATGGTCTACCCACTTCCCAGCTGGCAGGTAAATGGAAAAAGGTTGAAATAGAGCGAACCAGCAGAGATAGAGAGAGCACGTGTGTGCACACCTGACAGCCAGTGTCGAGACCTCCCAGGCCCACCAACCACACTCAGATCATTCATTGGTGGGGATTGCATTGGCATCATAAATGTCCTATGGTGATTAGAGCCCTGTTTAGGTCGGTTTTGCTACGAAGCTCAGTGTCTGCAGCAGGAAGTGACAATCTCAGAGAGAAGTCGATGGTGGGGATTCTTATCAATCCCACGAGACCATTTGCGGTATATGCGTCCAATCCTGTTAAGAACGTATACATGTATTATAAAGGTCGGTGCTTTGAAGATGCCGGTTGGGCTACGTCAGTGCCAGTCCGCTTTGTGTGGCAGGGCGGATATGCATTGGACCTGGGAGTTTGAGCTGAGAGCACGGACACTTTTAAATGAGCACACCACTCAGGGGAGGTGTGGCGACATTTTCACAGTTCCCCGTGCTGGCGTCTCCGTGGATAATTCGCCGTCTGACACATTCCGTGCTTAACACAGGCATGGACGGTGCATTCCGAGTTGTATGCGTTTTAACTCCGTGTGGTGCAGTACACACGCCAGCATGGCAGCGTCGGCCCCCTCCACATATCCCAAAAAGTCTCCCAGCCAAAGAAAATGGGGCAGAAGCACAAACTGTACGTTTCAGTGGAACGCCAACGTGCCTCCCGGCGGACACTTATATGATGTCACCCGGAACCCAGCGTAGCGTCGACCACTGCGCGATGCAAATGCCATTGGTGAAGCACCCGCTGACTGCTGATTCATGGAATTATTTGCGCCGAAAAAAGGGGATTTGTGCGCCATTCTGCCCGCAAATTTAACAAATGGGGATTTGCGGGCAGAATGGAGCACAAATCCTCGTTTTTCGGCGCAAATAGAAAGAACTCGCACTAAAGGCACAATGAAAACTCAGAGGCTCCTCGCACGGGACGTTCGCTCCGAACGTCACGTGCAAACTGCAGCGTGCGCCTCGAATCTGCGCTGTGGTGTCGGGATCACTGGCAAGGAGGCTAGGCGCACACTCGTAGGGCTGACGAAATTTGCGCCGATTTTGGGGTGACTAAAGAATTCGCTGTGGGACGGGTGTAGTGTGTGACCAGGGATCAGTTCTTATCGCCTTTGACACGGGACTGATGAGTAAGCAGGTAGGGGTTGACTCCACACGGAGCCACAGTAGGTATTCTAGCATTGTAGACCTGCTTGCAAACGACCCCACCACGCCCACCGTGCGCCAGCCCCTCTAATGACATGATTCGATGAATGGTTTCCTCCGCAGCCGGGCAGCGCGCCGGGGCTAGTACTGAAGTTCTGCTGCGCTGGGAGCTGTCCACCCACGGTGGTGCTGCACACCGTCCCCACACAGCGGTTTCCACCAGCACAAGTCTGGGAAGTCACTGAGGGTGTAAGGGGCCGGCGCGCCACGTGCCACCGTCCGCACAGTGTGCGGCCACACTAAGCGACGGCAGACCCGACTTTTGAGTTCGGTAACCTGCCTCGGGATTCTGGAATGCCACCTCACAGCGCTAAGGATGTTCTCGCGAGAATGCCCCGAGGTAGCGCCCTCTGTCAGGACATCGACAAGCCACGTGCGTCTGAGATATATTTCGCTTCTCACCGAGCCATCAATCATTTCACAATCCAGTAAGCATTAGCTGCACTTGCTTTTGGCGAAGGGCGGCCTTGTAAGTGAGATAACGCTGGCATGCCCCGAGCATGCAGAAAACAAACTGTGACTTACCCAGTAGAAAGCACCCCCAAGTGGGCTTGAGCTACTGCTGGCCAATGGGGGGCAAGAGGCTCCCCCTGCTGGGATGGCTCCACTTGACTGCAGGTGGAAGCGCGCCGCTGCTCCTCGCTCAGTCACGGCCCGGGAGGACGCGCGCAGCTGCAGCTCCAGTGACTGCGCTCCTCCAGTGCAGGCTCATGTTATTTATACGCACGCTGTCCTTTTCACAGCGCGCAGCCAGCTGGAATGAAACAAACCCCTGCTCAGCACACCTTAAAACGGCAGCTCCCTCCTCGGACACGAGGTTTACGCCGGGGAGCCGTCAGGAAACAGCGAAAATGCTGTGATAACTGTTTAATCACGCAAATACCAGCTGTTCCTGCTCCGGCTGCTGTTACGCTGCTGAGGCTGCCGCTGCATCTTGTTTATCAGTAGTCAGTCCGGATCTCTTTTCTGTCACCCTATCACTCTCCCGCTCCCTTCTTTTGCGCCCTCCCTCTATGAGTCTCAATTCCGCTCTCTCTCTCTCTAGGAACCTCGCCCTCTACCCCGCCCCCAGTGCTCGCACCTCTATGTTTGTTTCTGTTTCCCACCTGCACCTCCTCTCTCCATCTTTCTATCTCTTAACAGTGTACCCCTTTGCCCATTCTTTCTGTCTCTTTCTATGCCGTCACCCTTTCTTTCTATCAGCTCCCTACTCCCACCACCCCATCAGACTATCGCTAGAGCTTCAACTGCACATGATTGACAGAAAGAGCCAATCCCCGGCTGATCCCTACAGGCTCTCAAGGACTCAAACTGCTGTGATATCACACGGAGTCCGAGGAAGGGGTGGGGTAGAGGGGCTCATTTAGAGGCTAGCTGCGTTTCCTGCATACTGAAATAACTCTTGGAAGGTTTGCAAAACCGGATCTAGTGGAGTTGGCACCAGTTATCGATCTCAGAGTGCTACATTTTGCGCGGGCCAATGTCACGAAATATATCCCGTCTCATACACAGCCTCCCCCAGAGAGTTCATTTCAGAATGGAGTCTCTAGGGAGAACTTATTCTGAAGTAGAATCTGTGTGTGTGGAGGGCGGCGGTAGAAAGGATCTTTCTCGCCAACTCTGAAATGACGTCTCCCATCTCTCTGTCTTCGTCGTATGCAGCCTAGGCGTTGCTTTTCGTTTTCCGGGCTGGCTGGCGTCTTTACTGTCCCTCCTGTTTCGTTTTGCTTGGGGGTATGTTGGTTTGTGTGTTTACATGTATGTTGGGCAACTTTACAACATGGTTTTGCAGGACACTTTAGACATGGTAGTGCATTGCAAGCGGTCTGCTGTGTTCATAGAGTGTCATTAGCATCCCCCCTCCCCCCGCACCCCCCGCCCATCCACATTTTTGGTAACATTAGTGGCAGGTGGCATTTTAACACATACACAGCACAAAATACAAAATATAAAAAATAAACTGTAAAACCATCGCCTATTAGATCTCTCTTCTAGCCCCATGGGGCAAGATACATGCTAAATCCTACTGACATGCATGTTCACACCAACGTAAGTGACCTCACAGAAAGGGCACTGAAAGAAGCAGCATCATCAGTCTTTGATACTTAGAGGCACATTGGGAGGTGGGTTTACAGTAAGTTGCCATGACTAAGTTGAGTGTAGTAACTTTGTGGTGTGAAATACACGATTAACATATATGAAGCAACTATGTAGTCATTAAACCATGAGTGAGGATTTTTTTTTAAAATGTGTTTATAATAGCTTTCAAATAAGATGATAACAAGCTATGCATTGTATCAGTTACAGAAACTCCAGAAAAGACACAGTGAGATGAAATGATTTGCCCAGGAAGACACCCGTATGTTACGGGGTAATAACAGGATGTGGGCAATTTAAGCAGCTGGTGTATCTTTCCAGGTTTAGTTGATATTTATTAAGGATTTCTTTAAAGAAATGCCTTGAAAATAATGCATACAACATAATAAACTAGCATATCATAATAAACTAAACTTACTCTATACAAATGTTGATATAAACATGTTAAGCAGCCAGAGTATGGCTTTAGTTTTATTTTCTACATCCTGTATGGAAGGCCACAACAGCACCAGGCAGAGTAATATCTCACCAGAGCATGCTGCTCTATATGCACCCTTCCGATTTCTCATCGCCCCCAGTCACATTTCTTAAGCGACAAAAGTCCCTGCTAACAGTCCCCTCCTCACTCCAATCAGTACCTAATTACTCCCATTGAATGATATGATAGTTGATTTGTATAGTACCTATACACAATGGGCCTGATTCATGGAAGTGTTTTATAATGGCACAATCCCACAGGAAAACGTTCCATGAATCAGGCCGAATGTGTTTCAAAGCGCTTCAAGGCAACGGAGGGAACAAGGGAAAATGCAAACAATGAACATTCTTTCATAGCCTTGAACAATAAGAATGTGAAATTAACTATTGTACTCGGTGTGGTGACGTTTCAGATAGTGCAAGAGCTAAGACACAGAAAGGAAGGGAGGGAGTGGGCGGGAAGAGAATGGGAACAGAAAGTTTAGTTTAGTTTAGTTTATTCATTTGTATTGCGCACCAGACCCGAGGGTATGAGGGCGCATGAGCAGCAAGGTGATTCAAAGCTTGGTTACAGGATGCTTAAAAGGCAACTAACGTACTAGGCCTGACAACATTTCTGTTAGAGCTGGAAAATCACAAGAGGAAAGGGTGAGGGGGATGAGAAGGAATGACAGGGACAAAACAAACGACTATCGTACTAGGCCTGGCGACATTTCAGATAGTGCTGGAGAGGGAGCGGGAGGAGACAAACAATGTAGCTATCATACTATGTCAGAGGACAATTCTGATAGAGTAAGAAAGGTAGGGGGGAGAAGAGAGAGAGGGAAGGAAGAAGGGAGAAAGGAGAGAACAAGACCAAGCAGTGAAAAGAGTGGAGAAGCAAGAGGGGAGAGACAATACAGTTGCAGGAGTCGGTAATACTCTTAGCGTTCCAGGGAAACAGCAGAAGCAAGACAAGATTCAGGAAGAAGATGGGCACAGCATGATACAGGATCACCATGACTACATGCTGCAGAGGAAGTCTGGCATGAGAATAGAGACGGGAGAAGCACCAAGGGTCAAACAAGTCCATGAAGTCCAAGTCAAGCATTTTCAACAACACAGTGATGGTAGAGCAATAGTGTATCAAGACAACTCATGAGTGGAATTATGAAGGGGCAGAGGAAGAGGGCTAAGGGGAATGGGAGGTAGGATAGACAGGAATAAGCAAGGCAGGAAACACATGCATGTAAGAGATGGGTGGCAAGGGAAGGACATACAACACCACAGGCAACCATGGGGTCGGGGCAAGGGAAGGGCAGACAACACATCAGGCAACCATGGGGGGGCAATGGAACGGCAGACAACACCACAGGCAACCATGGGGGGGCAAGGGAATGGCAGACAACACCACAGGCAACCATGGGGGGCAAGAGAACAGCAGACAACACCAGAGGCAACTATGGGGTGTCAAGGGAAAGGGGTAGTGGCAGGGAGCAGACAGGGGCCTTTGTGGTGGGCCTTAGTCATCAGGGCCGGCTCCCACCTCCTGGTTGCTGTAATTGACCTATCTAACACTTCCAGATTTGTTGCTTATTTCACAGAACTTAGAACATCAACCTCAAAAGGGAAGCACTTACAAATATATAAAACGTAGGTGCCAACCTTGAAGCTCTATTTCTGTGAGGTTCCAAGACTTCTGAAATTCAAAACTGCAATGTTCATCAGTGGATCGGCATCGCTGCTCTCATTTGAGGCTGTTCCTGGTTTGGGCATTGTCTAACAAGTGCCTGCCTTTTTATCCATTGAAGGGCCTTTAAGGCCCCAAGCACTTAAGTAGCTCTTCCCACATTTTCCCCACTCTACTATGTTAAGGTGCTGATGGACTCAGAGAGAGCCGTTCTGCTGCCCAGAGCTATCACACACAGAGCAGAAAAGGCTTTCATCAGGCCCGATGAAACAAAGTCATGACTTTTGGTGCCCGCAGATGGTGTCTGTAAAATGCAGGACAAAACCCATCAATACGGTTAAGCCCTGCAAAATACGGGACGATTGGCTACCCTAGTAAAAGGCAGACTGGGAACATCATTACTCATAGCTCTCAACTCATATGCTTTTGGCGGGTGTCACCTGTGGGATGTTTTGACCCACTTTTGCTCTGCTATGCCGCATCACTCTGCTATGATGATGCCAGAAATAGTAAAATGGCCGCAAAACCCTTGTGCGTGCCAAAATCCCAGAAAATCGCACTTCTCAACACACAAAAGATGGCTTCCCAATCTGCCACGCATGTTGTTAGTGGCTAACAGAGCTCTCACTACCGGAATGTGTCACTGGGCCCCAAAACAATTGAAAGTGGAGTGCAGAAGGAAAAAGCAGTGCTTTGCTACATGAAACCCCAAATCTTGCTTTAAATCATCTTTTTCTTTGTTGCTGAAACTGCAGAATGCTGGTACAGAACACCCTCAAACATCAAAAATTCTTGCTGGGTGCTACAGTTCACTTAATTTATGAAATCATTGTGAACTTACAAAGCCCTGAAAAGCAGCTGAGAGCATAAAGACATTTCCACAGCAAAAGTAGCCTGTCTGTGGATTTGTCAAAAAATCTCTGGGTGCAGTACCCTAGGCTGCCTGCATGACAGCTGTCAGGAGCCTGCCTGATTAAACTTTAACATGTATACACTGAAATCAAAGGTTTGCAATCTAAGAGGCCTGTTACTGATAGTAACCCATATTGTAATTGTCTTGATCCCATGGTTTGAAATCTTGAATGAGAATTTAGCTGTGATTTGATACAACAAGTTTGTTTTAAGCTAAGGAAACATTCAACAGAGTTAACAATTAAAATTAAACCTGGCTGAGGCTACCAAACTGGAATAATAGGTTTTCCCACAGAAGTAAGGTCTTTCTCCCCAGCAGGAAATCACACCGAAGCATGAATTATGGGGTTGGGAAAGAACCTGGTCTACAGAGGAATGAGGAACAATGACCAGCTGCAACTAAGGAAATGCGAGGTGGGAGGACAGTCGTAAATGGCCTCTGCCAGGAGCAAACAGGGAAAAGACTGCTCATGAACTGCAGGAAGACGAAAAGAGGTGGACCCAAACAACCATCTGTGGCTGAACATTAACAAAGAACATTTTTTTAAAGACTTATAACTTGCCAGTTAAAACTGTGAAAAATATAAAAGTAACAGATTTGTGAATCTAAATTTTGGCTGCACATTTCAAGAGGCGGCAAAATCGTGTGACATGTTCTGGAAAGAAACAGCAAGAAATGTGATTTTACGCAAAAATGTATTTTCGCTAGAAGTATGAAACTTTATACACTCATGTTAAACACGCACACTTGTAGAAATGTGCTTAAAAATTGACATTGTGTTCCTGATGAAAAGGGCAAAATTCTGTGGAAAGCAGAGACAAGATCCCACAGCTACGAGGTTTTGAGGAGTAGCTGCTATGGAAAATATGTAATCTGTATATGTGATTGTTATAGAAGATGCACATGTGTAAATATGTATTGTGCCAAAAGTAGATTTTGTGTTCCAGGGGCCAGGGGTGGATTCTCAGCCTCATAAAATCACACCATAAATGTGGCACTCTGTTTCTCTCCTATCTAGGCAGAGAGTAGACTCTGACCCAATCACCTGTCAAAAGGGGCAAGCTTAGGCTAAACTGGCCCACACACACCCTTTATCATAGCAGAAATAGACACAGCTCACCACACAACAAGACAGACAGATTCACTCACTATCCCGATGCTGGCAGAGCACCCTGCTGCTGAACTCTACATCTTCCTTGCTCCAGAATCCATAAACATGGCAAAGCAGAAACCCATTGCATAGCTGAACCATTTTCAGATAGGCCTCAAATTCCAGAACCAGAACCCCACAAACCTAAGGGGAAGCATCATATACCGACGGGCTGCGCTGTACTTCTTGCCTGCTGAAAATAATTATCATCAGAACCAAGAAGGGCAGATCCAATCCAGTCCTGTGCCATGCTGTGACCAGAGGGCTTTGCAGATCTAATCCAGTCCTGTGCCATGCTGTGACCAGAGGGCCTTGCAGATATAATCCAGTCCTGTGCCGTGCTGTGACCAAAGGGCCTTGCAGATCCAGTCCAGTCCTAGGCCGTGCGGTGACCAGAGTGCCTTGCAGATCCGATCCAGTCCGATGTGCCCAGCCGCCTGTTTTAAACCAGATCCAATCCCCTGACTAGAATCCTGGCGGTTCCATTTAAAAACATATCCAGTGAGTATCTAAAGGAAGAATTGTGTCACTGGCATATGTATTTTGCATAGTCACTCCCTATCTTAAACCCACCCTATCTTGTATTCAGAACCTGTATTGTTAGGAGTATTTTTGAAATGTCTGAACTCTCTATCCAAACCATCCTATCTTCCTCCACAACCAGTACTGTTAAAACTATCTCTGCGCTGATCTTTTCTCATCTGAAGAAGGCGAGTTTCCTCCGCAGGCAGTCATTCTGATGAAGTGACTGTGTTCCTCTGTGGTATTCGTTTTGTTCATAGTCATCCTCTAGTGTAAGAAACCCGTTTGTTAATTTAAAAGTGCATTCCTGTTTTCCATTCCTGCTCCTATCTCGAAAAAACGACTTCTACTAAAACGTCCATAACTCCCTCTGTTTTTGTGCTAGAAACAATATTTCAATGTCTGCTTGTAGCTAACATCCACAGCTTTAAATCACACATAAGATTCCGAATCCATACCGTTCTCCCGTTATCGGGAATATCGCACAGTGAAAAGTTTGCCGCAAATGTTCGTGTAAAACAGCTTTTGATTGCTTCCGACTTGAATTTTAAGATTTCAAATTGTTTCTTTGCATTAAATCATTGCTTGTGTTTGTGTGCAACTATCCAAAGCGGGTCCCATAAGAATGTATAACAACTTCTGCAATTTTGTCCATATTTGGTCTTTTTGCCCAGTTCATTTTAAAGATAACTTTAAAAGCCATTCTGACAGCTTGAGAGTCGATTTTGTTTTCTCTTGTGTTTGAAAGAGGGGAAGTGGGATTGATATTCTGTATGATTTTTGCCTTTCCTGAATACCTGCTCTCTCCTCCCATCTCTTTACATTGCCTATTGGGGGTTTGAGGGGGTGCAGGTGGAACCTTTAACCACAGTGCTATCCAATCTGAATCCACACACAAGTATTCTTTTCTTTGCTGAATTGTTTGCTCACTGCTACTCCTTGTGTATTAAAGAGATCATTCAGTGTTACATCATCCCATTGGTGATTGTTGTGTACCTATTAAGACATGTTTTGATAACATTTTCAATACATAAATAACTATTTACCTTTGCAAACCAGCCTGATTCCTGGTTCAATGTGACCGGGGGGGGGGGTTCCAGGAGAAGGGGCGTAATATGAGTGGTATATCGTTCAGAATAAAGAACTTTTAGACAAAAATAAATAAGGATTTTAGTTGTGCACTACATGCTAGGTGTTTACTTAGGTTAAATCACTTACACACCCACCTTCTAAACAGCTGACCCACTGTCAAGCCTCCTGCATGCCCATTAACTTCAATGGGATCTCACCCGCCGAATACAAAATGGGGTGTTTTCACCCACCTTGGCGACAGAATGGTTGAGATCAATGCTTTAGTGCAGAGTATAATTTGGCAGCTTTTCATTAGCAAATGTATACTGCCATCCTTGGAAAACAACCATTGCCTTTGGGCAGTTCAACAGGATAAAATTAAGCCTGCCTCTCTCCAACCAGTCAAACTACCAGACTATTCTGCAGTTAGTCCAGGCTAGTTAGTCGATTGCCACAGCACCCCGCAGCAGACTGGTTCATCAATTTCTCTTCCTCACTTTAAGACATGCTGACTAGCAGATCAAAAGTAACGATCATGATGTTTTCTCATACTTACTTCTAAGGAGTAGGGATTATATTTTGTAGCACGTTATATGATTACATTTAAAGGCAATAAATACAATGAATTACATTGATAAACTCACGTTATCATTTTACCAAATCTTATCAGAAGGATACAGCATGTTCTATTGATGAGCCCTTTGGAAAGGAATGCATAGCATTGCACAGTTTGTGACGCAGGGTGGTCCTAATCTTACTGGACCACAAATACTATAATTACACAGGAGAACCCCCCGACCACTCTGAACTGACTGGAAGCTCATGTTATGTTAGGTCTGAAAATCAAACATGAAGCACAAAGGAAATGAATGCACTGTTGTAGACTGTGCTTGGAGATGTGTGTATGGTGAGGAGTTTGGATGGGTGGTGTTAAGTCAAATGATCAGGTAGTGAGTTTGGGTGGGTGAGAGGTTGATATCAGGTGAGGTGGAAAGGAGGTGCTGTGGATTGTGTGAGATTGTAGGGTGATGATGTTTATAGGGGTGCTTTTGGTGGGGAGAGGTGGAGTGCTTGGGTGAAGAAGTGGCGTGGTGATCTGAATGGGTGAGATTTGGTGGGTCATTGTTGAATTAAGGTGGTGGGTTAAGTTGGGTGGATAGGTGATGTAGGGTATCTGAGGTGGTTAGGTGAGGAGGGGTGAGTGGTGTGTATGTAGTTGTCATGATTTACAGCATACCCCATATGCCGGAGCCTAACCTCCACCTGAAAGGTGGTCTAATTTCCCACGTTGGGCTGTGCAGGTTTTGTGACCGAGAACTGTTCTGTACCTAAAGAAAGGTTCTGGAGAAAATTTGGACTCTGTGCATTGGTACAAAAGAAACTACTACCTCATGCACCATACATGGGGTCCAAAAACCATCAGCTTAAAGCAAGAGGTGCTGAAAAGATGCAATGCTTCTTCAAGTGTGACATGTGATTCAATTGTATTGAGGAACATTATGCAGATGAAGCAAGTGAATAGGTGTCACTTCATGCAATGCACAGTACCTAACGTGACATATGGAGTCTACCCATTTAAAGTGAAGAGGTTCCAGACTAATGCCTTGTTTTATTTTCCGCCAGATCTATATGATAAACTTGCTGGTTGCAGGCAGTAAGGTTTTTAATGCGAGACAAGAAGTTTCTATATTTATGAAAAACAGTACCTTTGTTACACTAAAATACAACAGACTTTTTAAACTACAAACAAGAAATGCCGATGCTGGGCAGTTTCTTTGTCTTTCCTCAATATTCAACATATATTTTATAAATCATGGAACTGTATCAGCAGAAAATGCAAAGCACAAGTTTGAGAAAATGGGTTTGAAAAATGACATTTTATTTAAACTGCCAATTGTGGAGGTAACCAGGGTCACAAATACCTTATTGTATATGTGGCAAAGTATGGTGTTTTGTACTGCCTTACTTACACTTTGACATTTCAATAAAAGAAAATAGGCCTTTCAGGCATACAGAAACATATGTTGTTCTTATTTGGCTTCAGCAATGCGGGTTAGTTGTCAAGTTAAATCACTGACAAACTCACTTTTGCACTTCAGCCCTGCATACAGATTCCGATGTGGGGGAAGCTAAGAACCCCAGTAGGTTAGCCTGGACCATTTGGAAAATATAACCTGTGTTTGCATTTAATCATGAAAAATCCAATAGGCCTACATGTAAGATCTATTTTGATTAATATGTTAATATGTGGGTTGCTCATTAAGTGGATACACCAATCTCATGCCTCCTCTTATACAGTCCCACCCCACAGTTTTGGGCAATAAACAGGTGATTTGCTGAAAACATTGTATTTAATTCACCAGATAAATTAACCACATAAGTGTGGAAGTGGGGGGTCTACAATTATTTCTTATGGAAATTCAGGACAAGCACACTCACCCCTAGTACTCAATGGGTAATGGTCCCCAGGTTTTATGAAGGGAATGTCACCATAATGTTAAACAATATCATGCAGCAGGTCTGCTGGAAACACAATTAACCTCCCTGCAAACATCTCACTATTTTTCACACACCTGTATTTATTGTCATGATCAATTCTCTGTAAATATCTGTTCTAAATAGCACCAGACATTCTAGTTGCACTTCTACTGCTTGCCTGTCAGAATCTCAAAATACTTTACTTTACAAAAAAACTCCAAATTACACATACTAATTTATTTTTTATTTACTTTTATACAATACAGCTACCATTACAAATGAATCAAAGAACATTACTTTTCCCAATAATACCTGCCATTTCTAGAATCAGAGAACTGCTGCATGCCTCCCATTTCCCAAGGAGGAGCTGGTCCTGTGATTTGCTAACTTGTATGTGCAGTTTAAATAGGCTTACAATAACACCTTAGTATTCTGCATTTTCTTTTTTAGGAAAGCTGTGTTATTGGTTCAGAAGGCACAGAATTCCAATGTCCCCACCTAACCTGGAAACATGGCTTTAGAATGTTATAACATAGGTATAGGTAGGTATAGGTGTCCCTTCCTTCTCACCTCACTAATAGAGGCCCGCTATGCAGTTTAAAGAATGAGGTGTACATGGGATTTACATTTGCATCATTTTTTATGGGAGCAGAAATGACTCAAACTTGCATCTCCCACTCCTCATAAAATACCATTGCCTTCAAAGAATACACATTATTAAACATATCTTCATTAGTCTGTGCTATGGACATCATCATATCACAGACCAACGTTAACTATTTCTGTGAAAACACTTTGGGTACAAGTTAATGAGATTGTGATTCTTAAAAAAGCTGCTCGCCAAAAGCACAGAAGTACTATCTATACTATTGTGCACAAAACTCAGAAAGGTATTTTACTATTGATTGCTTGTCATGTAATTTAATTTTACATGCAGTGTGATTGCACTGTTTAGTTGCCATTTAAATCAATCTATTTTGGTGACACCTCCCCAAAGCGGCCCCTTTTAGGACTTAGCAGGAAAGATATTATAGAGAACATATATAATTTATTTTGGGGAAATCTCATAACTCCCTTTTGTCAGTTTCGAAGCCAGTATAATAGGTTTTGTGTTCCCAGGGGAGTTTCAGTCATCATCGGGTTCCCTTCTGCAGGTTTCCTTGTGGACAAGACTCATCCCCTGGAACAGGAATCTTCCATTCTGCAGCCCTAAAGTTGGTTTCTTTCTGTAATCCATCCAAAAGGAACAGGTGGTGTTCTTTACCGTAGCTCTTACCAGTGGCAGAATGTTTTCCTCTTTGTTCCCACTATATTTTAAGTATCCAAACAATCTGATTGAATACACCACATAATCACCATTAGATGAATATAAGTTATACACTTGTTATCAACTAATAGTGGGGGCCAAAACTAAACCTAAATGAGTTACATGCTGAATCGATTTCTGATATAATTTAGAATAGCAAAATTAAAACGTAATGATACTTAAATCGTTGGAATCTGTACCTGTGTCTCGGGAGGATAGCTCAGTGACAACGTGCTCACCTTGGAAGCAAGACGACAGAGAGCAAAACAAATTTGATCCCTGGGTCTGCGCTTAGAAACCTCTTGGTATTAAGTGCATTATAAATAACCTATCATATCATAGATGCATGCATGGACATGCAACATCATAATTTGGCATATCGCTTCATAAATGTATGATTTATATCATTTTAATAATTTCTGATTAAAGAAATAAAATTCGAACTTGGTGTCAACTTAACAAGGAGTTTCTGATTTTTGAAACACACTAAAGGTTCATGTTCCTAGAGCTTATACTTGTAAGCGATATTCAATCAACACTACAGCTAAGTCAATGCCTAGTCTGGGATGCTGAGGAAAACCCTTATTGATGTATTTTTATGTCCAGTTCAGTACTCTGGATGACAACCCTTGTATAACACCCCCCTCTTAGAATCCCCCTGACACCACTGAGCCAAGAAGTAGGTTTGTTTTGCAAATTAAAAGGTTTATTTGAAAATGTAAACAATATATATATATCACACTTTATAATAAATTAATATCGGATAGTACACTTAGACATATGATGTTGGTCAACAATGGGTAATCTGGCACTAGCACACTTCTTTACAATCAATGAGGAGTTAGTATAGGATGGATAAAGTAGCAAAAATACTTTTATGGTTTCAAGGGAAAAGCAATGAGGAATAAAATGCAGTACAGAAATACTTTATATGATTTTAGCAAAAGATAAGATAATCACTTTTTCTCTGGCAATTCACCCCCCTCCCCTATGCAATGTAAGAAATGGAAGGAGATGGAAAGAGGAGCACACAGTTCTCAGGAATGCAATCAAATAAAATACGAAATTCAGTTCCCCCCAAGCAAGCTTAGAGGAAACAGGTAGGAGTTTGAAACACAGGCCCAAAATGCTTTTTAAATGTGATGGCAATGGATGGGAAAATGTGCCAACTGATTTTAATTCCCTCTAGAGATTCAGGGTGAGTGGGAGATGCGTGTTGGTATTAGTTCAGGCTCACTTTAGCAATGCTCTATGAGTTATTACCAAGTTGCAAACAGATTTTAACAAAAGAAAGAATGGAGCTGCTATTTTGACAAGTGGAGAAATTGAGCCAAAATCGCAAATCGCGGTAAATTTCGCGAGTGCGTAAATCGTGATTGCGGAAAAAGTATAGGGTGTAGGAAAGCCTAGATTTTAAGCATTCAGATGAAAGCTAAACCACGTTCCTAGCCCAAACGGTTCCAGTGATACGGACGATTTAATAAAGGTAGATTTTCGGATTTAAAGTAAAACTCAAAATGACAGGTGACAGCTTGCAGCTGCAGAATTGACAGGTGACAGTTGTGCAGCTTTAAAAATGACAGATGACACGATTTCTAGGAGGCTGTTCTACTTA
The DNA here is from genome assembly GCF_040938575.1 of Ambystoma mexicanum. Classification (NCBI taxonomy): domain Eukaryota; kingdom Metazoa; phylum Chordata; class Amphibia; order Caudata; family Ambystomatidae; genus Ambystoma; species Ambystoma mexicanum. The sequence continues at coordinate 596,489,271 of NC_090937.1, read as the reverse complement.
AGTTAAAATAGTTTGGATTAGATTATTTTAACTAAGAGATTGGGTTCTGCACAGTTCTGGTGGTACTCACAATATATTTTGGGCAGGAATGGGCCTCGCCACGATCTGGTCAGGTTTTGGACGGGACTCCCATTCTGGTCTCGGCACTTCACAGCGATCTCGGTCACTGGTTCTGCTCACAGCGGTCTGGGTCAGCTCTGCTCTGCTGGTCTAGCCTCTCTGGATACGGCAGGTCAATCAGGCACCGGTTCTGCTCACAGCGGTCTGGGTCTCTGGTTCTCTCTCTGGCAATTGCTCTTGGCAAAAGAATTCAGACAGCTCGCCCGACTGTTGAATAGTTTGGTTGGTTTTTAGGCCTGCTGAAGAGGATTCAGCAGGTGGATTCAGGCCTCTCTGCTACAAATTCTGGAGATTGATGGATTTGAAGTCTGGATCTCTGGATGTGAAGTCATCGGTCAGCATGCTCCGCAGCAAATGGAATTGATTGTCTCTACCTGTCCCAGCAGTCTCTTTTTATGTGTTTTGAAAATGGGTGTGTGCCTGGGCCTAGCTAAGCCTGCCCCTCTCTACTTGTCATTGGCACAATTCTCCCCTCTCCCACTATTGGGGGAAGGAAATGGATTGTCATCATGATGAGGTCTGTTTATGGGTCAGAGGATCCTCCCCTGGTCAATTTGCACACAAATCTATTTCTGACCAAAATACATATTTATCTATGTACCATTTTTCTAATATTATAGGTACAGTTAACATATTTTCTGTAGCACCAAACCATCCGATCCCTGTCTTTGTACGATGTCGTGTCCACTGATGACAGAATTCTCCCCTTTTCATCCAGAGAACGACCTCTAAACCTTTCCAGATTTTACACAAATGTGCAACAGGGATATGGGTTACAGATGATAAAGTGTCTGATTTTTAACATGCAGACATTTGGAGTGAGACCCTATTTTCCGCTAGCACCCCCCCAGAATACACCAAAGGGTCCTAACACCTCTTAAAATGTGCACCGAAAAATCACAAGAATAATGGTATTATTTATATAATTTTGACCAGTCCGCACTATGAGTTATCTATCTTTTTAAAATTATGCCCTGGTCAAAAAGGGGTGTGGCTTCCCACATCACAGGGTGGAATAACTGGTTTATCCACTTCCCCCAAGCTCAGCTGCTAGCAGAGGCACTGCCCTCCCAGTTTTCCCAAGAGGAAGCCACTTTACGGCCCCCCAAATATAACATTTGCCTGAGTCCAGGACAAGGCTTTGTTCAACCTCCTGCGGTGCCCCTCCCCTAATCTAATCAGAGAGGTGTCAACTCCTTTTGGCAAGGGGCAGCAGGATGGAGCTAGGCCTGGGAAGAGTGGCTGAGCAGGTTTCCACTCCTGTCGGGGGTAGTTGTCAGGCAGAATCCAGTTTCATTAAGCCAGGTTTCAGCTAAATGTCACTTTTTGTTCCCAGTTTTCTACATTCAAATCAAACTGACAATTTTAACCTATACATTAAATAATTACTTCTTCAAGTCATTTCAGAATATAGTTTTACATTGTATCCACCTCTTAGCAAGTCTTTCCTTGGCCTGGTTTTGTTTCATTTGTTCAGTTTTACACAAAAGTCTGGTGGTTTTAAAACGCCGGCTTTCTGATAGTGGTGAGTACCGGTATTGCAACCATTTTTGGGATTAAGAAAATGAATTCCCCACAGTTCTGAGTGGCTTTTTGGCAATCAGCATTGCCATTCCCAATGGTTTCAGGCTACTGTGTGTGTAGCCCAATGGTGGTTTTAGGCAGTGCCCTCCTGTGCTCACAACATAGGCAAAAATGGGTGGCAGCCTATTCTTCATGTTTTCCCTGTGCACTCTCTGGGGAGTTCTGGCCATCATGATGTTTTCCATGCCAGTACTGCACAGTTACATGGTAGGGCTTGGATGCATGGGTAAAAACATCCCACAAGCCCCCCCTCTTGCGATGGCCATTCTGTCCTTTCACTGATGGAATTCGCAAGATCTGGGATGTTCACCTCCTCTTCTTCCAATTCCATGGATGGCACAGTTCAGCATCTTTTCCTCCCTCCAGTCGATCAATCAGTTCTCCTTGCTTGTCCTGATGGGAGTATTGGGCGGTACCCCGGGCCCCTCGGGTCTCTGCTCCCGGTCCCCGGTCGTCCTCCTTGGTCAGTCTCCATGGTTTGATCTCTCCTAGGATGATAAAGCAAAGCGGCAATACACATTCCTAGACATTTCTTCCCCACCATTGATATGGTGGGGTGGCATATACATTTTATAGTCAAAAACATTTGCGTTCTTATTTTAACCAAAACAAGATACAATTATAAGGCATTTTTTTTTCCAAATCATAATATTTTAGAGACTATATGTGGGATATTTTAGGGTTGGAATTGAATTACTCTGGAGCGGTCCCCTCTGGTATTGCAGTTCCAGTTGTTGCAGAGTGTGTCTGGGATGGCAACACTTTAGCTGATTTATATGGACCCACTTGTCTTCCCCCTCTGCCAAACCGCCTTTGGGGATGCGGATCTTGTAGGCCACAGGGGAGATTTTGTCTATAATTTCAAACGGTCCCTTCCATGTAGGCAAACATTTTCGCTGTTTGGCCTGGTTCCTTTGGAAATTGTATAGATAGACCCGGTCCCCCACAGTATATTCCTTCCTGGTGGTCTTCAGGTCGTAGTGGGTTTTCATGCTCTCGGCTGATCTTTCTAGATTCCGCTGAGCATAGGCAAAAGCATGTTGAAGGTGTTTCCTTAAATTCTCCACATACTCATGAGTTGTGGAGGCATTTATCAGTGTCTGCTCTTGGGTCCTGTAGAGCAAATGCTGGGGAAGCACCATCTTGCGCCCCGTCATCAACTCAAATGGTGACATTTTAGTTGCAGATAAAGGGGTAGATCTGATGGCCATTAGGACCAGAGGTAATCGGATATCCCAACTTGGCCCAGAATCTGCCACAAACTTTTTTAATATGCTCACAATGGTTCGGTTGTATCTCTCTACTGCTCCAGAAGAAGCTGGCCTGTAAGCAATATGTAACTTCCTTTTGACCCCCAGTATCTCCCACCTCTTTGTCATTACTTCACTGGTGAAGTGGCTACCCCTGTCTGACTCAATCCTTTGAGGTAGACCAAAACGGGAAAAAATGTGGTTAATCATCGGCAGCTGCTGTTTCTGCCTTGCAGTTTGGGGCTGGGAGACATTCCACCCACTTGGTAAACAAGCATGTAACGTTCAACATGTACTTGTTTCCTCTAGACGAGCGAATTACAGGGCCTACAAAGTCGATTTGCAAATCTGACCATGGTAGTGTCATCCCCCTCTTTTGGAGAGGCGCACAGTGTGTGAGGGATGATGGATGAAATTGTGCACACACAAGACACCCCTTCAAGTATTGGTCGAGGTCCTGCCCCATGTGTGGCCAGTATGCAACCTCTCTTAAGATTTCCAGTGTTGTGTGAAACCCCCTATGACCGGCGGTGGCCGCATCATGGGCGTGACTTAACATCAGGCTTCAGAATGAGGTAGGGACCACCCACTGATCATGGCCAGCTTGGGATTTCCTTACCAACAAACCGTCTTGGATTCGGAACATCTTTGGACATTTCATCAACACTCTAAGGACCTCCTTCCCAATGTAATCGGTATCCGTCAGGGGAAAGTTCTCAGGGTCCTCAATGTGTCGGTAAAACTTACCAATTATTGGATCCCCCTTCTGAGCTGTAATCAAATCAGCATCAGGGGTCTCCTTACTCCATTGTGCAGTTGAAAGATCATTGTGAGCATTCGTCTGGGACCTAGTGATAGCAGTGACCTGGATTTCCCCCAACAGGACTCTATTTCTATTAGATCCCCTTGGATGGCCCCGGTTTTGGCCAGCTGATCAGCTAAGTCATTTCCAGTTTTGTCTGGTCCCTCTACTTTGGAATGCCCCTTGATCTTTTTCCAGTAGATGGTCATCCCATTCGATGTGACCAGATCATCACTATTTTGGATTAACTTCCCATGTTTCAGTGGTTTATTATTAGCACATAACATGCCTCTGGTTTTCCAATTTGCCAGGTGCTCCACGAACCCGTTCCGTACATAATCCGAATCTGTGATTATGACCAGTTCGTGGAGTTGATGTTGGACAGCAGTGAGGATGGCCTTATGCACAGCCATCAATTCTGCCACCTGACTACTTCGGGGACCAATTTTGTATCCAGCGGAGGGTTCTGGAAACTCCTTCACCCAGGCATTCCCTACGCCGGCCACCAGTTCTTTCTCCCCGTGGTTGTCAACATGGTACGAGCATCCATTCACATAGACAGTGGGCATTCCCTCACACTTGTCTTCTTCAAAGACTTTGTGTGGGGAATTAAGGTATGCCTCCATGTTGTCCTTGATTTTTAGACTTTCGTCCTCGAGACATTTTTCTCTGGCACAATCATGCAAGTCAGCCAGACCTCACATTTCCAGCCCGGATTCTGTCACTTTGGAGATATTGCAGAGGCTGGTGTGGAGTCTCCACTATGATGTGTTCCCCCTAGATAAACGGGCGGTAATTCTTCAATGCCCACACCGTTGCCAAGAGTGCCTTCTCACAATCGTTGAATTTTTCCTCCACAGAGGATAAAGTTTTGCTCGCATAGGAGATTACTTTATTGACCTGGTCATGCTTTTGGTATAATACTGCCGTCAAGCACGTATTAGAGAACCCTGTCTCCAGGAAGAACTCCTTGTTTCTGACAGGGTAAGCTAGGCAAGGCGCTTGTGAGAGGCTTCTTTTGAGTTGTCTTACTGCCTCGGATTGTTCTGGACCCCATTCCCACTTGACCCCCCCTTCAAGAGATGAATCAGGGGTCTAGTGATCTCTGCGTAGCCTTCAATGAACTTTGTGCTGTAATTAGTCAATCCAAGGCGGCTCCTTAGTTCCCGCAGAGTTGTGGGGTCTTTCAGTTTCTGAAGTGCTTCCACTTTCTTTTCCTTGGGACAGAGACCCTGAGGAGTAATCTCATGCCCCAAGAAATTAACACGGGTTCTACACCACTGTGCTTTCTGGAAGGAAAGTTTTGCTCCGGCGGTCCTCAACTGCGTCAGAACATAACAGATCTCCGCTATGTGTTCTTCCACAGATGAACTTTTGATGAGGACAAGATCTACATAAGCCAGGTTACCCCTCGCACCCAGGTCGGGCATGGCCTTATGTAGGAAAATGTTGAATTCATTGCCGGAGTTGAGGTATCCGAAGGGAGTCCGGGTCCATGTGTACTGCTGGCCCCCAAAGGTAAAAGCCAGTTTGTATTGGTCCTCCCTACTGACAGGCATGGTCCATTATCCATTGGTCAGGTCTATTGCTGTGAATACCTGTGACCCCTGGATCTGGGCCAGCCCTTGGTGAATGTAGGGCAGAGGCCATCGGGAAGTATGGACCCGTTTGTTGAGCTCCCTAAGGTCGGCGCAGAGTCTCCACTGGCCGTTTGGCTTCAATATTCCCAGCACCGGATTATTGAAAGTGCTGTGGACTGGACGGATTATTCCCCGGGACTCAAGGTTCTTAATTATTTCAGTAAGGGACTCCATGGATGCGAGAGGCAAGCGATATTGCTTCACAAACACTGGAGTCATTCCAGGGTCCGTGGGAATTGTTGTGGTGTGGATGTCGGTGCGACCACAGTCATATGAGTCTACCGCAAAGAGATCTTGGAAATCCAAGAAAACTTGTTTCAACTTTTGCTTCTTTTCCAGAGTCACGCAGGCGTCAGCTAGGTTGACCCTCTCTTCCACCATCTGCCTGAAGCCGGGAAAGACTTCTGGTTTGGCTATCTCAGCGGCCTCCTCCAGCTGGGTGGAGAAGTCCCTGGTCAGAGTGCTGATTTGGACTGGAGGCTTCAGGTGGGAAAGGCAGCCCTCATGGACCTGGAAAATCACCTCATCCCTCCTGAAGTCACAAGTCACATCTTCCTTACCATAAGGGCAAGAAGTGTACACCAGGAAGTTCCCCCCATGCCGGGTGAAAATCCTGTCTGGTGTTGTATTGTCCTCACTGTCACTGTCAAAACAGTCCTTGGGGATTGGTCCTAACAGTTCATTTCCTAGATCAATGGAAAAATGTCGGTCATCAACCGCCATTCCAATAATGGTGCCTGCGGCTAGTGTAATACTCTTTAAGTCGCTGTTATCCACCTCTATTGGAATGGTGTCATGTTCTATATTGACTAATGGTGTTGGGTTTACCCCTAACCCTTGCTGTTGGAGAGAAGCATTTAGATGAATATAAGCATCAGGGTTTTTCAATTTTTGTCCTCTTTTAACTTTCACTTCCAGGGAGAATTGTCGGGTCCTTTCTGGGATGGTGACTTCCTCTTTAATCTGAATTTCAACTGCATAAGGTAGCAATTGAGCAGACCTAAATGCTTTTTCTGAATCATCAAAGCCCATGGGATTATCTGTTATGAATACTGCAAATTGCTTAAAGCGGTAGTTAGCCTCAGTAAATATCAAAGGTTTAAACCCGCTCACCTTGACAATTCGAAGATCCAATATGGAAAAGAAAAATGCAGCAGTGAAAGTTCCCCTGAGACAGTCCTGGCCCCTCCAACCCGGAAAGAGAAGAAACCGGGGGAGAGGATAGGATCGCCAGGGAAACCCTCTAATGGGAAGAAAACCCTGGTCGAGTCTGGAATCTCGTCGATTGGGAAGTAGTTGTCGCAGAAGAATCCTTGAGAGGTGGTTTCAAACGGAAGTTGCACAGGATATCCCTTCTGAGTAAACGAAAGGAATAAGATAGTATCAGAGAGATGGAAAAGGTAAGACAGCCAAAATAGAAGGCGGAAGGGAAAAGCTCTCACCCTTGGAGGGAAGGATTGGGACTGAAACTTCAGAACTGGACTTCGGAAGAACAAAGGATGAGAGGCAGGTCTTCTGCAAGAACAGACAGGTAAGTGATCCTAATCGGGGCTAGAAGGGAAGACTCAGGGAATAAGGAACTTACCCAGACGGGTTTCAAAGAGGAACGTAGTGCCGTGGAGGAGGTTCTATAGACGGCTAAGTTAAGCAGGATTTGCCGGGTTGGGCTGAACACGAAGGGAGCAGTGATTGGATAGCATGAATGAAGATAATCTCTGAGAGATAGGTAAAGACAAGATTAGGACATTTAAAGGGCAAACAAGAACTAATAGACAAGTAAGTACAGGATTCAATATCGAACTCACGGAGCGTTGGTAGCAGGAGCGACGCGATGAATCCTTGGCTTGGAGTCTTGATATAGTATCACGTGAGCGGTCCGTGGCGTCTCGGAGAGACGTGAAAAGACTAGACCGTAGCTGTCGGCTGGAGGAACCCGACAGGCATCCATCTTGGAACTGCACTTCCGCACGATACCGCACAAGCGGGTACGGGACCACAGAGTCCATCTACCACAATGTGTAACAGTATGCCCCCTCCTCCTGGGGGGCGCCCCGGGTTTACCCGGATGAAGCCGGAAAAAACGCTGCACCAGTCGGGGAGCATGAACCCCAGAGGCCGGTTCCCAGGTCCTTTCAGCAGGAGAATAACCCTTCCAGTCAATCAGAAACTGCAATCTACCTCGCCGAAAGCGAGAGTCACACACACCCGCCACCTCGAACTCAGGACCCCATCTGTGAGAACAGGAGGAGGAGGGACCCCTCCTGTCCGACAAAAACGATCCGGCACCACCAACTTAATTTGAGACAGATGAAATGCAGGGTGTATCCGAGACCAAGAGGCAGGCAGAGCCAGTTTGACAGCAGCTGAGCCCACCATGGCCAACACTTTAAAGGGTCCAAAGTATCTCGGTGATAGTTTAGATGGAACGAGATGGCGAGGAAGAAAACGGGATGCCAACCAAACAGAGTCACCGATGGTAAGTTTCGGGGCAATGCGGCGATGGAGATCGGCGTTCCGCTTAGCACGGTCCTGAGCCACCACAAGAGACTGCCTAGCCAGTCTCTGACCATCTTGAATGTCCGCAATAAATTCATCAAAACCTGGGCAGCAGGAAGGAGGAGTCGAAACCATAGGAACAAAGGAGGGATGAAAGCCATAAGAGCAATGAAAGGGGCTAGTCCGGAGAGCAGAGTGACGGGAGTTATTGTAGGCAAATTCAGCAAAAGGGAGTAAACCTGCCCAGTCATCCTGGGCCGCTGATACGAAGCAACGTAGATATCCTTCCAGTGTCTGGTTCAAACGCTCCGTTTGCCCATTGGTCTGGGGATGATATCCTGACGAGAGGGCTTGTTTAATCCCTAAAACTGACACGTCTTTTGCCAGAAAAGTGAGGTTTATTGGGGACCTTGGTCTGAAATGATTGTGTCCGGGAGACCATGACGAGAAAAGATTTCAGAGAGGAAGATTTTATCCATCAAGGTTGCCCCCGGTAGCTTCTCTAAAGGGGTAAAATGTGCCAATTTGGTGAAATAATCAATTGTCACCATAATGGCTGTCTTGTTCTCCGAAGGTGGTAGATCAGACACAAAATCGGTAGAGATGATTTGCCAAGGCCGATCTGGAATAGGCATCCTCGTTAATAACCCTAAAGGAGGAGTATGTGGAGTCTTTGCGTGAGCACAGATACTACAAGCCGCAACATAATCCTGGACATCAGATCGCATATTTGGCCACCAAAAGTGTCGTTGTACGAGTTCCAATGTTGAGAGAAACCCTGTATGACCCGCAGCCCTAGAGTCATGACACATTTGCAACACTTCGAGTTGTAAAGAAGGAATGGGAATCAACAGCTGAGTGTCGTAAAAGAAATATTCCTTTTCCTTAGTGAGATGGTGGGTGGACGCAATGTTTTCACAGAACGATTTATTTTGATCAGTGGCTGTTCGTACTTCTTGGAGAAAGTCAGTCAAGACAGCAATAAAACGAGCGTTGGGAAACATCTTCTCGGAACAGAATGTCGATGTAGGAGAGTCCTTACGAGACAGCGCATCTGCCTTCTGATTATGTTTTCCCGGCAAAAAGCTGAACTCAATTCGAAAGGGAAGATAGAAATAAGCCCAGCGGGCCTGCCTGCTGTTGGTCGTGTAGGCATTTTGTAGGGCTCGTAGATTCTGGTGATCAGTGCGAACCTTGATAGGATGGGTAGATCCCAAGAGTAAGTGTCTCCATTCTTTGAATGATTGTTTGATAGCCAGAAGCTCTTTCTCAAGAACGGAATAGTTTTGTTCCGCCGCATTGAAAGTTTTAGACAGATAAGCTACAGGTCTTTCTTCTCCCTGTTCCGATAATTGTAAAAGTACGGCACCCAACGCAAATTGCGAAGCATCTGTCTCCAAAATGAATTGTTTGGTTTGATCAGGGTTTATAAGAACTGAAGCAGAAGTGAATATCTCCTTTAGAGTTTGGAAGGCGTTCTGAGCCGAATCGTTCCAGGAGAACGTGACTCCTTTCTTTAGAAGCCTGGTGATGGGTAAAATGATTTCCGAAAAACCTGGAATTAATTTCCGGTAGAAATTGGCAAAGCCAAGAAATCGTTGAATGTCTTTTATGCAAGAGGGAATCGGCCAATCCAAAACAGCTGACACCTTCTTTGGGTCCATAGAGATACCCTGAGAAGATAGCACAAATCCGAGGTAATTTACCTGCTCCTGGTGGAACTCGCATTTGGTGGCCTTACAGTACAGATGATTAATTTGAAGACATTCCAACACTGTGTTGACATGCTGAATATGGTCCTCTGGGTTAATGGAATAAACCAGGATATCATCTAAATAGATGATGACGAAATGAAATAAAATGTCGGCAAAGAGATGGTCCATGAACCGCTGAAATATTGCCGGTGCGTTGACCAGGCCAAATGGCATAACGTGGTACTCATAGTGCCCGAAAGGGGTGCGAAAGGCGGTTTTCCATTCATCTCCTGCAGCTATTCGTATGAGGTGGTAAGCACCTCGGAGATCCAGCTTAGTGTAAATAGTAGCCCCTCGAACAGCTTCAAGGATGTCTGTGATAAGAAGCATTGGATACTTGTCGGCAATGGTTATCTTGTTTAATCCTCGATAATCAATGCAAGGGCGAAGTTCGTCCGAGTCTTTCTTAGGGGTAAAGAAGAGAGAAGCTCCGGCGGGAGACACAGACTCGGTTATGAGCCCATTGCGTAAAATGGTTTGAAGATAATCCTTCAAAACAGTCTTCTCCCGTAGTGAAAGCACATACATGCGGCCAAAAGGGATAGGCTGTTCGGGGAGTATATCAATATGACAATCATCTCTTCTATGAGGAGGCAAGGTAGGAAATTCGGGATTTTCAAATATAGATCGGAATCCCCAATGACATTTAGGGATTATTTCTAATTGATTAATAGAGGATACAGCAGGATGATGATCTTCTATAGTGGGAAGACGTATGCCTACTGACTCCTGAGAAAGGCAGTGGTGTACGCAATATTCTGATCCCAAGAACAGAGTACCTGCTGACCAGTTGATATATGGGTTATGGAGTCTTAACCAGGGAAGGCCCAAGATGATAGGAAAGTGGGCAGTTCTGATCAGATCAAAAACCAGAGTTTCTTTATGGCTGCCAATCATGCAAGTGATAGGATCTGTCTGTTCTTTAACAGGTCCTGAATTTAAGGGACTACCGTCCACACCCTGAATAGGAGTAACCATGTTCTTGGATATGAGGGTAATACCGTGTTTTTTAGCCCATTCATAATCCAGAAAGATCCCAGCCGCCCCGCAGTCAATCAAGGCGGGAATACCAGGTAGAATGTGTTCTGAAAGTATCATAGACAAGGAAACTACTACCATGGTCTGGTTGGTTGAAGCATTGTCTACCGTCAGACCCGACTTACAGGGGGAAACAGATTTCTGTAACCCTACCGTTCTTCCCCTCTCGGTAGAGCTTTGGAGTTTCCCGACTTCGGAGAAGTAGAGCGACGAGGAGGAACTAGATGACAATCTTTCAGTACATGAGAAGAGGACCCACAGTACATGCATAGACCGAGATTTTTTCTTCTTTCCCTTTCGGTTGAAGATAAAGGTCCTCTAACAGTCCCTATCTGCATAGGCTCTTCAGTTTGGGGAAGAGTCCTATTCCCAACATAGGAATAGTCAACTGAATGTCGTAATCCTTTGCTCTTCTTTCTATCGTGAGACCGTTCTTGCATTCGATAGTCTATCTGCATAGTTAGAGTAATCATGTCAGCCAGATTAGCCGGACGAGGTACCTTAGAGACCTCATATTTAAGGTCTTCCGTTAAGCCTCTACGAAAAAGGGTAAGAAGCCCTTCATCCGGCCACCCTACTTCTGAAGATAATTGTTTGAATTGTGTTATGTATCCTAGCAAATCCTTATTTCCCTGTTTCAAATCAAGAAGTCTTTCTTGCGTGGAAACTGATATTTCCTTTCTGCCAAACATAGTCTTAAGGCTATTGGAGAAGGCTGGGTAAGAATCTAGGATCACATTATTAGAAGTGACTAGAGGCGTGGCCCAAGCCAATGCAGGGCCAGAAAGACGGGAAATCACATACCCCACTTTGTCTTTGTCCGTAGGAAAAAACCGTGATTTAAAAGTAAATTGGACCGTACAACCGTCCAGAAATTCTTTGAGCTTATATGGATCTCCGTCGTACATTAGGGTATGTAAGGAAGAGGGGGGAGTGTCTGAAAATGCCCTAGTGACTTGCTGTCGCAGCTGGACATTATCCTGTTTTAAAGATTGCATCTCTAAGGACATGGCTTGCATAGCTGCCATTAATTGTTTCATTTGTTGCTCCATAAGGATTCCGAATGTCAATATTTTTTAGGCGTCGCTTACTGTTATGAATACTGAAAATTGCTTAAAGCGGTAGTTAGCCTCAGTAAATATCAAAGGTTTAAACCCGCTCACCTTGACAATTCGAAGATCCAATATGAAAGAGACAAATGCAGCAGTGAAAGTTCCCCTGAGACAGTCCTGGCCCCTCCAACCCGGAAAGAGAAGAAACCGGGGGAGAGGATAGGATCGCCAGGGAAACCCTCTAATGGGAAGAAAACCCTGGTCGAGTCTGGAATCTCGTCGATTGGGAAGTAGTTGTCGCAGAAGAATCCTTGAGAGGTGGTTTCAAACAGAAGTTGCAAAGGATATCCCTTCTGAGTAAACAAAAGGAATAAGATAGTATCAGAGAGATGGAAAAGGTAAGACAGCCAAAATAGAAGGCGGAAGGGAAAAGCTCTCACCCTTGAAGGGAAGGATTGGGACTGAAACTTCGGAACTGGACTTCGGAAGAACAAAGGATGAGAGGCAGGTCTTCTGCAAGAACAGACAGGTAAGTGATCCTAATCGGGGCTAGAAGGGAAGACTCAGGGAATAAGGAACTTACCCAGACGGGTTTCAAAGAGGAAGGTAGTGCCGTGGAGGAGGTTCTATAGACGGCTAAGTTAAGCAGGATTTGCCGGGTTGGGCTGAACATGAAGGGAGCAGTGATTGGATAGCGTGAATGAAGATAATCTCTGAGAGATAGGTAAAGACAAGATTAGGACATTTAAAGGGCAAACAAGAACTAATAGACAAGTAAGTACAGGATTCAATATCGAACTCACGGAGCATCGGTAGCAGGAGCGACGCGATGAATCCTTGGCTTGGAGTCTTGATATAGTATCACGTGAGCGGTCCGTGGCGTCTCGGAGAGACATGAAAAGACTAGACCGTAGCTGTCGGCTGGAGGAACCCGACGGGCATCCATCTTGGAACTGCACTTCCGCACGATACCGCACAAGCGGGTATGGGACCACAGAGTCCATCTACCACAATGTGTAACATCATCCGCTAATCGGGACCAAGCTTTGAAGTTTATTAGGTCCAAACTAATGGCAAAGCGATTGAGAATGTCACTGCCTAAGTAAAAGGCGGCAGTGACGTCTCGCACAACCCAACAATTATGGACTATGCTCTTGTTGCCAATGGAGATTTTGAGCATACACCTGCTTGGCAGGAGATGTTTGGAATTAGGTGCTTCCAGGTCCATTTCCCATTTGTCTATCAGTTTAAATGTGGGAATGGATGGATCTTTTGGGAGTTGGCGGAACATGGCTTCGCTGATGAAGCTCTTACCGTTGTTCACACACACTCGAGCGAGAACAGAGTCCTTCCCATCATTTAACTGAACAGAGATGAACAACTGCTCTCCAATTTGCTGAATATCAGCCAGGCTCTGAGCTGATTTCACATCTTTCTGGACTATAGGAGTGGGAGTTTCTGATTGTGGATTAGTAAAGAATTTCAGGGTGTTTCCTTCCAGTGTGGAATACCACCTTAAACTGGAAGGAAGGTTGATTTTCAGAAATAGAGAGGACCCCCCATCACCAGTCTGTTGTCCTACTGCTATTACTGTCATGTCTGGAATTTGGTTGTTCTGGAAGTGAAATTCTACTTAGTCAGATTTTTGTTCAACCATGTGGCAGGTGCCTTTTAAACTAACATGGTTGACACTCTGTTTTAATTTTATTGGTCGACTAGTCTGGGTCCAGAGGACCTTGTTTACGCAATCTATTAGGGGTGACAACCTTCTCAGGAGGTCATTCCCTAGTAAACAAGGTGTGCCCTCTGGAGTCACTACTATGACCGGGTGTTTCACCTTGTGTCACCCAATTTTGATGTCCAAATCTGCATTCCCCTCGACAGGAATTTCCTTCCTGTCAAAGTTCTGCAGTTGTCCAGGAAGAGAGGTGAGAGGAATACGGTAATTCTCCCCCCTTCCTGCATTCAGTTCATCAAAGGCCCTTCTGGACAGAAGGGTAGCTTGAGATCCAGTGTCCACCAGCGCCAAAATTGTACCCTGCCCCTGTACTTGTACCGGGGTGTAATATCTTCCCTCCTTTTCCTCAAGGGGGCACAGATAATGCACATTTTTGGACAACTGGTGGGCTAACTTTCTGGTATTGGACATGGCGAGAGAAGAGATTTGGGCAGAATTCTGTGAAGAGTCTTGGGAATCTGAAAGAAAAAGTTGGCAACTGGAGATCAGAGCCATTGTGGGTTCCCCTGGTTCCGGTTCTGGGCCACCCCCCCTTTTAAGAGGCAGTCACCAGGATGGTTTGAACCAGGGGATTTCGGTATTGTGGGTTCTGGGATGAGATGATGGGCGGCGGTAGCTCAGTCTCCACATCTCCCCAGTCTGAATTGGCGTCCCTTGGGACCCATTTTTCCTTGGGAGGAGTTCCCCCATCTCTAAAGGAGAAGATCCTTTCCCCAGGATCCTCTGAGGATCCCTCTCCCTCAAATTGGAAGATCTGTACCTCCTCCACAAACTGGGCCTGTTTGGGTACTTTGTTTCTCCTACCCCCCTCTGCTCCTTTGGAGGCAGACTTTCAGGGGCAGGGGATTTCGTTTCCGGTTCCTGGTTTTCCAGGGGCTGTTTACAAGTTGGGAAGGAAGCTTCCTCCAAGGCTTTACACCTCCCTTCCCCTTGTGCCTCCTCCCTGGGAACCGGTGGGTTATCGGGGTGCTGCCCCCGTCATTGTTCTGGAGCACCAGGTCCAGAGTTTGGGGCATTCTGCGGTGGCATGCTCATCTGAGGGTTCTGTTGAGCCCTCAGTATGCGACCCAGATCCCGTGCCATATTTTGGACCTGGCGCTCAAGTTGTGAAACCCACTCAGGCTGATACGGGGCTCTATTTTCTCCCCTGGGCTGATCCCAGGAAGGGTAGCTATCCCTTCTCTGGTAATACCCCGGATTGGGAAGATTTGGGCACCCCTCCACCCTTGGCCTCCCCTCTCCCGGATTAGGTTGTCTGGGCTCAGGGAATTGGGGAAAGAAGGATGGATGGTTTTGGGGTTGGAAATTGGGTGGATACCTGGGAAAAAAGTTCTGCCCAGGATTTGGTGAATTTCTGCCCTCCTGGGGGAAGTTAGGAGGGAAGTTCCCCGGGTCAGGTGCTTGGCTGGACCCCCCCCCCCTTGGGCTGGAGGAGTCCACACATAACCCAGGATTGGTCAGTTTCCCTTGTAGCGGGGACTTACATAGTCAGGGGAGCGGGGGACCCCATTTGTGGGACTACCTCCTCGACTCCCTGTCTGTGACTGGCCCGAGGGCCTTCTGGGCTGTGAATTATTTGGTGCAGGCAGGTTTTTAGGCCCCCCCATCTCCAAATCTAAAACAGGGGCAACCTTTACCTCTGCCACCTTGGCAGCAGCAAGGGTGTTGTTGGTTTTGGGGTTTTTCGGCGCATTATTTTTATTTTCGATGGGCTTCTGCACCTCATAGATCCGGGTAGCCTGTTCAATGACCCAGTCTAAAGAGCTTTTCTCATGAAAATCTCTCACGAGCTGGGTCATTATGTATTTGGGTAATGCATGGAAAAACGTATTGCTAAATTCTCTGCTATCCGTGCGCACCCTTCTGGTGGTCTGCGCAAAAGCACGCTTTAATTCTTGCACAAACTCTTGTGGGGCCTGATCCTCCCCACATTGCAAATTGTAGGCTGCCTTGCAAGCCTCTTGAGGATTTTTGTGCACAGAAACATGTTTCAAGATGGCCGCCCTGTATGTGGACCACCTTGAATGGTTTTGATCCTCCAGCCCTGCAAAG
The DNA here is from genome assembly GCF_040938575.1 of Ambystoma mexicanum. Taxonomy (NCBI): domain Eukaryota; kingdom Metazoa; phylum Chordata; class Amphibia; order Caudata; family Ambystomatidae; genus Ambystoma; species Ambystoma mexicanum. Next base: position 596,473,745 of record NC_090937.1, on the reverse strand, counting down.
AAACTGGAGTATTCTGGTGAGAAGGTCCATTTAACGTACTGGATGCAGCTACTGCTGTCCTTCAAATGGAAAGTCTCCATCATTTGCTCATAGAGCTCCAAGTGTTCCCAAATGTGGGCCTACTCTCCTGGGGTTCCCCACTAAATTGTACTGTGCTTGGGTGCCCATACCCGGATGCCTGCCCCTCCATTCCTGGGTGGTACTGGCCTATGAGCCCCATACTTTTAGCTGGATAGTAATCTGCCATCCCCGTGGCCCTGGGCTCATGTGCGCGAGGGGACATGGGGGTGGCACAGTCCAGGGACTGGGAGAGATGAAGGCCTCTGGTACTAGGGCTCCTGAGGTTATGCTCAGGAGTTTCTCTTTCCCAGCGAACCTCATCTCTATCCGCCCCTGCTTCCTGTTGCAATGCAAGAGCCTGCGCTTTCAGTTCCTCAGTTAAGGCCTTACTAGACTCTATCAGTCTCTCCTGCATGGCTACCTGTTGCTGGAGCCTATCATTGTGCTGACAGAGAGCCTCATTTTCTCTCTGTGCCTCCTGATTGGTCCTGGAGTACTGGGCCAGTCTCTGCTGCAGGAGGGTTACCTCCTCAGTCCCATCCCTACTGGCCTGCTCCTTTCTTGCCAGAGCCTCCTCCACCCTCCTGGTGTGATCTAGCAAGCCCCGATGCTCTTTTTGGAGGTCACCCAGCCCCTGGAGGGCCAGGTGATTTTCTTCCATTTTCCTTTTTAAGTGGCAGACTTCGTGGCCTAAGGTATCCCTTTCCTGACTAAGAGCCTGCATCTGTGCCGCCAGGTCGTCCCTTTGCCTTTGGAAGGCACCAGCTTTCTGGCACTCCTGATCAAACTCTGCCTGGGTATCCACGTCTTTCAGAATCAATTTATTGCTTTCCTCTTTCTCTCTGTCTAATCGAATTTGCAGGGTGGCTACCTGTTCTGTGCATGCCCTGTTGAAGTCCAGTTGTTGCTCCAGCTTTTTCTGGCTCTGCAGAAGGGAGTCCAAACCTTCTTGGTACTCCTTTCGCAAGGCCAGAAATCTGGTATCCTGGTCAGCCTTTTCCTGTTGCAGCCTATCCATATCCTCCTTTATTTTAGTGATGTACTGTCTGCTGCCATTTTCTGACTCCTGGCTCCTGTGCAGCCTCTGCTCAGAAGAGACCAGGTCAGATTGTGCCTTTTCTAACGCCATCTGTTGCCTATTTGCCAGATCTTGGCCTTCAGCACATTTGTTCTGCATGACTTCCATATATAGATACACATATGCCGCTATCCTGGCAATCTTATTGTGTTCATCTTTTGCCTTAGGGGCCATATATAGTTCGCTCAGGGCCACATGTAGGGGACCCTGATCTCTCCATATATCTGACTCTGTTTCAGTGACCTGTTGCACGGTTGCTTGCAACCAGACCGCCTGGTCCTGATGAGTCCACTCACCTCTCACAAATAGCTTATGTAAGAGGTGCTCCCTCGGTATTTTCATATCTACCACGGTCGTCATGCTGGAGATTGACCTCCCTCCTGACTTACAGAAGTTAGTATTTTATTTTGCAAAACAGAACGTTTCCTTAGAGCGTTCCTTTGAGGGGTGCTTTCACAGTGTAAAACAGTGTGGTGATCTAACCGGATATGTGTATCTGGTCAGTTGGCACACTGTATTAATCTGCACAAGTGGTAAATCTAACCCAGAATATCCCGGCTCCGAGCCCCCACTTTTGTAAGCGATATTCAATCAACACTACAGCTAAGTCAATGCCTAGTCTGGGATGCTGAGGAAAACCCTTATTGATGTATTTTTATGTCCAGTTCAGTACTCTGGATGACAACCCTTGTATAACACCCCCCTCTTAGAATCCCCCTGACCCCACTGAGCCAAGAAGTAGGTTTGTTTTGCAAATTAAAAGGTTTATTTGAAAATGTAAACAATATATATATATATATCACACTTCATAATAAATTAATATCTGAAAGTACACTTAGACATATGATGTTGGTCAACAATGGGTAATCTGGCACTAGCACACTTCTTTACAATCAATGAGGAGTTAGTATAGGATGGATAAAGTAGCAAACATACTTTTATGGTTTCAAGGGAAAAGCAATGAGGAATAAAATGCAGTACAGAAATACTTGATATGATTTTAGCAAAAGATAAGATAATCACTTTTTCTCTGGCAATTCACCCCCCTCCCCTATGCAATGTAAGAAATGGAAGGAGATGGAAAGAGGAGCACACAGTTCTCAGGAATGCAATCAAATACAATACGAAATTCAGTTCCCCCCCAGCAAGCTTAGAGGAAACAGGTAGGAGTTTGAAACACAGGCCCAAAATGCTTTTTAAATGTAATGGCAAAGGATGGGAAAATGTGCCAACTGATTTTAATTCCCTCTAGAGATTCAGGGTGAGTGGGAGATGCGTGTTGGTATTAGTTCAGGCTCACTTTAGCAATGCTCTATGAGTTATTACCAAGTTGCAAACGGATTTTAACAAAAGAAAGAATGGAGCTGCTATTTTGACAAGTGGAGAAATTGAGCCAAAATCGCAAATCGTGGTAAATTTCGCGAGTGCGTAAATCGTGATTGCGGAAAAAGTATAGGGAGTAGGAAGTCGGTTCTAGGTTCGTTGGAAAGCCTAGATTCTAAGCTTTCAGATGAAAGTTAAACCGGCCCAAACGGTTCCAGAGATACGGACGATTTAATAAAGGTAGATTTTCGGATTTAAAGTAAAACTCAAAATGACAGGTGACAGCTTGCAGCTGCAGAATTGACAGGTGACAGTTATGCAGCTTTAAAAATGACAGATGACACGATTTCTAGGAGGCTGTTCTACTTAGGTTAAAATAGTTTGGATTAGATTATTTTAACTAAGAGATTGGGTTCTGCACAGTTCTGGCGGAACTCACAATATATTTTGGGCAGGAATGGGCCTCGCCACGGATCTGGTCAGGTTTTGGACTGGACTCCGGTTCTGGTCTTGGCACTTCACAGCGATCTGGGTCACTGGTTCTGCTCACAGCGGTCTGGGTCAGCTCTGCTCTGCTGGTCTAGCCTCTCTGGATACGGCGGGTCAATCAGGCACCGGTTCTGCTCACAGCGGTCTGGGTCTCTGGTTCTCTCTCTGGCAATTGCTCTTGGCAAAAGAATTCAGACAGCTCGCCCGGCTGTTGAATAGTTTGGTTGGTTTTTAGGCCTGTTGAAGAGGATTCAACTGGTGGATTCAGGCCTCTCTGCTACAAATTCTGGAGATTGATGGATTTGAAGTCTGGATCTCTGGATGTGAAGTCGTCGGTCAGCATGCTCCGCAGCAAATGGAATTGATTGTCTCTACCTGTCCCAGCAGTCTCTTTTTATGTGTTTTGAAAATGGGTGTGTGCCTGGGCCTAGCTAAGCCTGCCCCTCTCTACTTGTCATTGGCCCAATTCTCCCCTCTCCCATGATTGGGGGAAGGAAATGGATTGTCATCATGATGAGGTCTGTTTATGGGTCAGAGGATCCTCCCCTGGTCAATTTGCACACAAATCTATTTCTGACCCAAATACATATTTATCTATGTACCATTTTTCTAATATTATAGGTCCAGTTAACATATTTTCTGTAGCACCAAACCATCCGATCCCTGTCTTTGTACGATGTTGTGTCCACTGATGACAGAATTCTCCCCTTTTCATCCAGATAACGACCTCTAAACCTTTCCAGATTTTACACAAATGTGCACCAGGGATATGGGTTACAGGTGATAAAGTGTCTGATTTTTAACATGCAGACATTTGGAGTGAGACCCTATTTTCCGCTAGCAACCCCCCAGAATACACCACAGGGTCCTAACGCCTCTTAAAATGTGCACCGAAAAATCACAAGAATAATGGTATTATTTATATAATTTTGACCAGTCCGCACTATGAGTTATCTATCTTTTTAAAATTATGCCCTGGTCAAAAAGGGGTGTGGCTTCCCACATCACAGGGTGGAATAACTGGTTTATCAACTTCCCCCAAGCTCAGCTGCTAGCAGAGGCACTGCCCCTCCCAGTTTTCCCAAGAGGAAGCCACTTTACGGCCCCCCCAATATAACATTTGCCTGAGTCCAGGACAAGGCTTTGTTCAACCTCCTGCGGTGCCCCTCCCCTAATCTAATCAGAGAGGTGTCAACTCCTTTTGGCAAGGGGCAGCAGGATGCAGCTAGGCCTGGGTAGAGTGGCTGAGCAGGTTTCCACTCCTGTCGGGGGTAGTTGTCAGGCAGAATCCAGTTTCATTAAGCCAGGTTTCAGCTAAATGTCACTTTTTGTTCCCAGTTTTCTACATTCAAATCAAACTGACAATTTTTACCTATACATTAAATAATTACTTCCTTTAAGTCATTTCAGAATATAGTTTTACATTGTATCCACCTCTTAGCAAGTCTTTCCTTGGCCTGGTTTTGTTTCATTTGTTCAGTTTTACGCAAAAGTCTGGTGGTTTTAAAACGCCGGCTTTCTGATAGTGGTGAGTACCGGTATTGCAACCATTTTTGGGATTAAGAAAATGAATTCCCCACAGTTCTGAGTTGCTTTTTGGCAATCAGCATTGCCATTCCCAATGGTTTCAGGCTACTGTGTGTGTAGCCCAATGGTGGTTTTAGGCAGTGCCCTCCTGTGCTCACAACATAGGCAAAAATGGGTGGCAGCCTATACTTCATGTTTTCCCTGTGCACTCTCTGGGGAGTTCTGGCCATCATGATGTGTTCCATGCCAGTACTGCACAGTTTTATGGTAGGGCTTGGATGCATGGGTAAAAACATCCCACATACTTTCAGAATTTAAAATAATATTTGATGTAGAGTAAATGGTAAACAACAAGCACGGTTTATACCAAGTTAAATTTACCTGCCCAGACTTGACCCGTAATTCAATTTAGGGTCTCATGGTCAGCACATGAGTAAAACAATCAACTCTTTGTGAGGCCTTGATTATTAATCAATGCGAGTCAGTTCACAGGTCTATTTTGTTCTACTCACATTAGACCATGTACATGTCCAGGTTTATGATGATGTATGCTTCAACATATCATGTTAAGTGCAATGAAAGTATTTTAAGCTGGCAGAAACAAATAAATAGATTTTACCCTCATCTGCTATTCACTGCATAGACTGCCCATTATATTTTCCTGAAGTGTTCAAGTATTTTTCACTGGAAGATGTCCAAAGCTGGGTTGGCTAGCTGGCTCCAAGTTGAATCCCAGATCAGCTTGAAATCAGCACACTAGCAGGCTGCCTCAAACACCCATGTAATTCAAAACACGCAAAAGGATTAGTGTTTTTCCACATTCTTATATTGTAGAAAATTATTTAAATTCTCTATATTATAAACTCTGAACAATAATCTGAAAGTTATTGGAGAAATAAAATAGAACATTAAAAAGACTCTGAACAAATGATTATTTCTTATCTTAATTTGATGTGCAGTATGAAATGCATGAACGTGCCATTCAGAACACAGAATAGGGATGTAACGGTATAGCGGTATACCGTTAAAGATACCGTGAACAACTTAATTGAACAATAATAACTGTGACGTTGTTTATACCGGTATATCGTTTATACCGTTAAGTGTGATTCTCAATCTGATTTGGAAAGGCTGCAGTAAGCAAGTGCTGCACAGTCTTGGTCTTGCACTGTTGGATGTTCCGTTTGCCAAGGGGGCCTTGTTTGGCAGACAAGAGCATACGGAAAGTGAGTCCATATTAGTAAATGCAGCTTTGCTGCTGTGACCGCTCTTTCTCTGTGATCAGTAGGGTAGAGGAGAGTCGGGTCAAAGATCAGCCGACTTTGCGCAAATTGGGTTGAAATCTGCCCAGTGCCTGAACCTTTGTGTTCCCCATGCAAAGCTGGGAACGATGAGCTGACTGACTGGCTCTATAAGCATACCGGAGACCCCAGTTCATAGACTCCGCCAGACCTGGATTTCATGGGCAAACTAGAACAAAGTTATTTTGTTTCGGGCATTATTTATTTGAAAGGCAGCAGACGGATTTTAAACGTTTTCACACAGTCATGCTGGTCCGCGCTACAGGTCACATCTTCTATGGTGATTGTCCCGATTTTCAATTTGCAATTAGCAAGACCATAGGGACATCACGAGGGGGAGCTGAGGGCCTGAACTGAAAGTGAGCATTTTATTTTTCCTTTTGTTCGTATGTAAACAAATGTAATAAAACGTTCAGTGACTTGCAAAACAGTGGAGCCAGGAGCACTTTGCTTAGCAACCACTCAGCCAGCAGGAGCAGAAATGTATTGATGCAGCCTGGTCCGGCATCATGTGCCATTAGTTCAGTAAGTTAAGGTCCTACTGCAATGAGTAAACACACATTGGAACAGCTCTTGCTCTGGCTGTGCAAATTGTAAAAAAAAGGACCACCATTGAAGTCATGCATATTGAATTAAACTCCCCAAGATTTAGATTTAAGGAACTTAAGTTTCTCATGGTCATAGATTGGATCGCCATCCAGTTCTGTTTTAGCTTAGAATTCTGGGTTTTCCCACCAATTTGAAAGATGGGGATCTACACATCCCAGAATTCAAAGGGGGGAATGAACTGGATGCCCTTCTGATGCATGTCCACAAACAACTTTAGCTCTGTAGACCAGGCATGGACTGGCCTTTAGGGCAACAGGCCCATTGGTGAACCAAAAATACAAAATGCTTGTGTGGGCCAGTTTTCTTGGTTTAAAGTGGGGCACTTTTTTGGCCAAAGTGGGACAGTTTGATGAGTGACTTCACTATGCGGCTAATAGTTTTGACCACTGTTGCTGAATAAATATTCTTTTAAATGTACAATTTGCATCACATTTGATCAAAAATCTCCCCCCTTGGGCACTATTCAAACAGTGTTCCAAAAGGAATGAATTCCCCATTTGCAACTGTGGGCCACTTTTATGTTGGTGCCCGAGACAATTTTATGCCCCAGTCTGACCCTGCTGTAGACTGTGTGAACAGTCGGGCTATCAGTGCTTTCTGCTAGTAAATAAACTGCCCCCCCCCCACTGTCCTCTGTGTAGATTTGCACATTGGAACTCGAGTTGTTGCTTCGCTTGATCCTTCACCTACCTGCCTTCTGAATATAGCACTGGACGCAAGCAGGCAGGACAGATTATACATTCAATGTGAAGTATCCAGAGCAATGGGGGTGAAATATTTCTTAGGTCTATTCTCAATTTGTGACATCACCCATGAAAGCATTCCTCCCTCCGAACTCTCATCACAAGGGTCCTAATGCACTCATGCCTGGGGGAAACGGTAATGATGGGGCTGTGGTGAGGTGGTGGTCTAAGCCATATTTGTGCCGATATGTATTTTAACTGTCACTTTCAAAGTTTTTCTTTTTGCCGCTATCTTAAAGAAGGTAAATTAACATGTATTGCAAGAATCAAGAAAGAAATCAACAGCGCCCACTGAATGCTGTCCCTTTAGGATTACATTGTCAGTGGTGTCTCTGACATCAGATTTGTAATACACCAGGCATATGGTAAACAAGCTATAGTGATTAGATCACTATGCAACCTTACAGTGTGTCTGTGTTGGCTATGACATTTTGACAAAAGAAACACAATGACATGGGCTTTCAGACCGCACATGAGTGACCTTTCTCCCTTTAATGGGATAAAGAGTTGTCAAAACAAACGTTTTGTTGCACTGAGGGGTCATGATGCCCATGCCATGTAGTTAAAAAAAAATGCAAGTCGAGGTCAATTTTCAAAGCGATGACCTGTGACTGAGCAGCAAGCTCATTGCTCAAAATGTGCATTATAACACTTCCACTAGTCACTCTGTCACTCAAGGCGAGCAAGGAGTGAGCGCCATGAAAGACCAATTCTGCAGCTACCTTAGATTCCTGGAGGATCAGCTAAATATGTGCAGAGACAAGTTTCAAAATGCTACCTTGCTACAGCTGGAAAGTCCTGCGTATTAGTAAGTTAATTAAAAAGCATTGATCTAATGGTAAGTTAAAGAACTTCAAATGCAAAAAGGCAATGTAAAAAAAAAATATTTTTTTGCTACAAGTAGTTTCAGTTGGAGCAGTTCCTAATGCCATTCCGTAAATCACACGTGGCAGATACAAAATCAATAGGAAGAATAAATACAGTGCCAATAAGGAAAAGGATTTACTTTGGGTTGGCGGCTTATGTTTTCTAAACATACGACAATGGTGGATTTCCCTGTTGCTATCATCGAAATTATATATAATAAGTCACACCGCAAAATTCACTCATCTCTGCCGGTTTTCCCTGCTGCCATACCAAAGGGTAACATGTCTTTGATTACTGAACACCTTTTGGCCCGCAAGTAAACTAAAGGCTGTAACGTAAAGAGAGAGAGTGCATGTGCGTGTGTGTATTCGCACAAGCGCATACTACCATCAGCCTCCATTGATCTGTGGCATGCAGATTATCAAGATGGCAACATGTTCATCTTCACCAGTAGGGGAGCTAAAAGCCTAAATGACCTCTTACGAAAAGCTATTAAGTTTGCTTTTCCTGTTGCAGCAGGGCTCCCACCCTCCTCCTCTCCACACATGTGTTTGTGGTGTTTGGTGGAAGCAAGGGGTGGCATTTCAGTGGAAAGTATGTTGAAAAGCCCCATTATGGCCCTGGGTGCCTGGTTTTGTTTGTGATGATAAATCTGACAGTTTATGACCTTTTATGAAAATATTTGTTAAGATTAGTTAACTCCACCTGCAATGCCGCGATAACTATGATATACCATAATTTGGCAAGAAGGTTATCGTACCGCCATAAAACTAATACCGTGACACCCCTAACACAGAATGTTATTATTTTAAAATGAATGTACCATAGTGTGTGTTCTCTGGTTAACAGATCATATTTATTGATGGATTCGGGCCTCGTTACACTTTCACAAATAAAGTTCAATTTTAAATGGGTTCAGTATGCATCACCTGTTTAAACTAGACATTGGTAACAACACAGTCCTTAGGTGGAATGTACTCAAAGGCCCAATGTGTTGAGTGTTATCTCTCAGCTGTACAGGTGATAACCTGCATTTTGCAGGTGTACCTTTTTCGTGGTAGCAATTAAGAGGCAGACATTATAATTAATGTGGTACATTTGTATGGCACGTCTTTCACTTAAACTCAAAACAGTCTCCATTGGTCTCTTATTCTCCAGACACTGAACCATCTGCTTCACACTTTAAAAAAAGAAGTGCAGTTTGCAGTTTATTGGCATCCATTTGCTTTAGCGAAACCGTTTTGAGTTCCATTTATTTTACCACACCCAGAGTGACCTAATTTAAGGATACAGACTTGTAAACACATTAGGATTCCTCAAACAATTACATTTGTAGTGTGCTGGCTGATAACCACGGGGGCATACCCCATGATGACCCATTCTGTTCTCCTGAGGCTTAACTTCAAACAGACTTTATTGATATTAATGTGTCACTTTTGACTTTATAGGAAGAAAAGTTGCCAACCAGATACATCTTAATGCAAAGCCAACCAAATAAATCCCTGATTCAGCAGAGCCAGTTTAATTATTGACTGAGATGCCTGCTAGCATTGGTTTGATTATCCTAGAAAAGGAAACTCAAAGTTTGAACACTGTTTAAGAATTGATGGGCCATAAAAACCATTGTGCTTATAAAACGACAACTGTAGCAATAACAAACAAGATGTAAAGTTTGTTTTAAAGCTGAGAATGTCTTCTTTCAAAATAACATGTGTTTAATAATTCTCATTATTATAAATATGCATACCTTTATGAATGCATATGTCCCACATTAACGTCACACAGTAATGCCACATATCCAGACATGCGTGTGGCCTAGGGGATTAAAGAAACATGTGTTTTATTAATGTGATATGTTGCTGTGATTAATTGCACAAGAAACTATGATTTTGCATTTTAAAAGTTGACAGCAAGGAGCCCTCATCCTTTTCAGACTCATAAATGTGAACATCCAATGAAGAATGTGGTTGTGTATTGCATAGAAGTGTTTGATTATGAGCCAAGCCAATGGGAAGATGTGTTTAATCAAATTGTGTAATATACGTGAAAGAATTTTGCACATTTTAAAAAGCAGGAACAAACAGGGAATAGGATTCTGATTCTGGAATTTAAAACTGCAGGGAAAGAAATCATCTGTTCCTTCAGTGATTATAATAAAGTAGGCTTCTTCTTGATCTGGTTATTAAGTTGTATACATAATAATTAGTACTTGGCAAGGGAAGAGGGGTGTTGGCCTCCCAGCCAATGAGGAGGCTCAAAATGGGAGCATTACCACATGGTAGTCAAATGCCCAAACAGCCTCACAGTGGGAGGCTGCCATCTTCCCCTGCCAGCTGCTCAGGTAAATGCAGCCCCACATCTTTGCATCCCTGCATTTCCTTCCTCCACTCCTCTTTTACACATATTTCCCCCTCCCCTCCTCGACCCACTTACCTTGTGCTGCCTGGTCTCTCGTTAATGCTGGGAACCGCAGTGTTCGCAGCGTGTCCCTGCAGCCTTGCAAATGACCGCCATGGAAAGGGAGAAAGGACTACATAGTTTCTTGTCTGAATCCAAGGTGGCCTTCTTTTATTTTTGAATTTGAGAAATGACTGCCTCCTTTCTCATCTTATCAAACATAAATCTGTCAAATACTAATAGCAAAATTACCTGGGGTGGTGGCATTATGGGGCCTGGTAATGCCCTAGGCTAACGGTAAAACCCTTGCTTACCTCAGGCTTCTACCTGGCCTAGGGCATTACCTGACACAGTAATGCAACCCCCTGTTTGGGTAATATTGCTTAAGTAAAGTACAGCAGCTGCAGCACACCAGGCTGTATGTCCTGTCTCCTCAGCTTCCAGTTACTCGTGGCTCAAAACAATACCATTCTATTCTAACCCACGTTCCTAACATTGAACAATAACACTATGAAAGAAAATGTCGTTTAGCTGGCTGTGCTCAACTATATAAAATGCTACTAATAAATATTATTACCCAGTGAGGCGGATTCAATGTGATTTTAACAAATTAATTTGCAGAGAATGGTTTGACAATAAAACATTTATAATGAAAACATGTTGAATTTTGTAAAATGAAATATTTTGGTACCCCCCAAGAACCTCATTACCCTATGCTTCCCCTCCCCACCCGTTTTAACCCCTTACCCCCACTCCCATACATTTTTTTTTAAATATATATTTTGTCATTGTTATTGTTTCGATATTAAAGCCATTCATATTTTGTATTCATTACAATCAATGGATACCAGTGAGAAGTGTGTGCTGGCCTCCCAGCCAATGAGGAGGCCCAAAACAGGACATTACCACATGGTAATCCCATCGTCTGTGCCTTCTCATAGCGAGAGGCCTCCATCTTCCCCCACCAGGTGCTCAGCTAAGGTCTGCCTCTTGTCCCTTCAGACGTGTGCACCCTTCCCTCCCAACCACTTTCCCCACAAATTCCCCCTTTGCCATCAATGCTCCACTTACCTTGTGCTGCCTGGTCCCTCGCCAATGCCAGAAACCACAGTGTTCCCAGTGGCATCCCCTCAGCCTCGCAAATGGTGATCATGGAATGGGAGAAGGGACTACCTAGTCTCTTCTCCAGACCCATGGCAGCTATGTTTTTTTGAATTTTTTTATTTGAGAAATGACTGCTTCTTTCTCAATTTAACAAAAAAATAAACGATTGTTATCCGGTACATCGTGCCGCATTCTAATAGCAATATTACCCTCATGGGGGTTGGGGGCATTACCGGTCCTGGTAACGCGCCGGGCTAACAGTAATATTACTTAAACAATGTTAAATAACTATGTAACACACTTCATTATAGCACACTTCCTTCGCTCCCTACTAATGACACAAACATTTTAGAATGATACATTAACCAGCGATTGTCGAAATTATAACATCTATTCACACAAGCGAATGTATGCACATTAGACATGATAAATCTGCTTGATCTACAATCAAAAAGCAATGACAGAATGAGCAATAACAGTACTTTACTCTTGCTTCTCTCTCTTTGCTTCATACATCACTTCCCTTCACTTTCACCAAATTGCCATAGTCCTTCTCAACCACCCTCTCAGAAGAATACTATGACTCACATTTCCTCACAGTCCTAATAACTATATTTTGATATTATCTCTTTCCTTCCTGCAATCGTTCATTCTTTTAGCCAAACTTACAATCATGTCTCACTTTTTACATCCCTCCCTTCATTCTGACCTGGTCTCTAATCTTTGCAACATCTGACACCAACTAGTGCTTCCTGTCCTATAACTGAATATCCTGATTCAACTTCTTTTATCACTCTGGATGTAAACGCAATGGTGTTTTCTGTTGATCTATGTTCTTGCATCAAAACAGCTCCCAATCCAAGTTCACATGCATCAGTGTAAACAATCATTATCAAATCATCCCAGTAATGTGACAAAATGGGAGCCTTTATTATGTCTCCCTTTACTCTCTTAAATTCTGAATCACACTCACTTGACCACTCAAATTTTAGTCCCTTTCGTGTCCAATTTCTTGATTCACATGTATTGCTAAACCGCCCACAGAAACTTCACATAGTACTCTATCAACCAAAGAAACCAAAAATTCAATTTTGTTTTTGGGAACATTCATCTCAGTTATAGCTTTAACTACACTGTCTTTTGGTTTATCGCCTTCTCTAGACAATTTGAACCCCAAATAATCAACTTCCTAAACTTAATGTCAACTTGAGCCCTGAGTCTCCCAATTTCTCCAACACTTCTCACAGCTGAACATCATGCTTTTCCTCATCACCCCCCCAAACCAGAATATAATTTTGATAATTTAATTTAATTTTAATTTAATGTGATATAGTTTTGTAAACAAAAACTTTACACATAAATCCATAAAACAAAAAACACACAATTAATATCATTTTGATAATAATTGACACTGTTAGATTCTCCTTAGATACTATGCATAACCTTCTGAAATACACTTGTTGCCGATATCAAACCAAAAGGCATCCAACCACACTTGAACATACCCGTGTGTGATGAATGTTGTTACGTCAGAGCACTCAGGGTGATGCCTAACTTGATGGTAGGCTGATCTAATATCAAGAGGTGAAAAGAACTTATCCCACGATAAATCAGTAATTAGTTAATCATTTCTTGGAACTAGAAACCGCTGTGCTTTGATATGCCTGCTAACCTCGCTCACACATTCTCACCGCACCATTTGCTTTTTGTACTAGCAGTATAGGATTAACCCTTCTGATGCATTCGTTTGCTCATTTACACCTTCCTCTTCATAGTTCCCAGTTCTAAGTCTTCCTACTTTCTGGGGCAAAAGGAGCTGTCCTTAATTCCGCTCCATTGGGACAAGCTCCTCTTCCTGGCTTGCTTTTGTGAATTAATCCTTTTAAACATCCCACTTTCCTTTGCCTATGAGCAATGCCTAGAGTTGAGGTGGTGTGGGTTCCCTGGTTCATGACTGTTGTTGGTGATGTCAGAGTTTGGCCGTCACCAATTGCCATGTGCTTGTGGCCTGTCCCAATAATGTAACTAATTCCTTGTTGAACATCTAGGGTGTCAGGCTCTATGTTGAGGTCATTCTGTAGGCGATTGACTAATTGTGTATCAGTGCCAGTATTTCTTGAAGGTTCACCGCCTCACCCTCTGACGCTGGTATACCAGGTCCCCCTTCAATGGTGGGGCTCCATGGGTACTTGTGACTCCTCCCCCTCTGAACAGGTCATCTATGTGGGCCGGCTGGTGTAGGCTTTTGGGGATCTGCGGCCCCGGTGTGGCCTCCTGGTGCCGTCTTATTGGGTCTGCTGGTATATGTTCTGTTCCCTCAAGCCCTGTGTGTTCTCGTATAGCCAGTGCCCCTTAGCTTCGGGCTGAGTCTTTCAATCCTCTCCCTCAGTGTCATGTGGGTTTAGGGTAGTGGAGGTTAGGCGTAATACATCACAATGGCAGTCCACTGTGGTTTATATATGGCGGCAATGTTCACATACGTTCAGTGTATCAGGGAGGTGTCCCCTTCTCTCTTGGTTTGGGCGTTTGGGGTGGGGTATCTAGTGGTATGGCTGGTAGATGGCCACAGGACTGCCCAATCGTGCGGGCCCCCTTGTTCTCCCCACTTCACAATGTGTAGGTCAGGCTGGTAGCGGTCAGGTGTGTGGGCTCTTTGTTAGTCTGGGTACACTGTATGCTACTTCTGGTGCCCGAGGGTTCGCTCCTCCAGCCTTCGATTTGCGTTATTGCCCAATGCGCAAAAGTTCCATTTTATAAACTACAGGTCTTTGCAGCCGTTATTCGAGTACCTGAGCCCAGCGCACGTACTGGGCTTGAAGGTGGGCAGGCCCGCCCAACCCGGGCGGCAGCACCCCCCAAGACTAGGGACGTTCTCCCCCGCCTCATGGCTTACCTTCCAAGCATCATGTGTGCTTACGTCCTGCTGGTGGACGCGGCAGCCTGAGCCAGGCAGGCCTGCCACCGAGCGCAATGATCACCAGCGGCCGCAGGCTTATGCTCCGCACCATGGCTCCCCCCGCGCAGGGGTAGCAGTTTCTTCCGCTCGCTAGCGCTCGACAGTTCCTCAACCAGAGAACCAGCGTGGCTTCATGGGGAGGAGGATGTTGTTCCGCTTCTGCTTGCCTCCTGCAGCTTAATGTCCCTACGTCACAAAGGTCCATGCTGATCCAGAAAAGCAAAAGGATGATTACAAAGGGAGTATGAGAAATGCTCTCTAGAAAAAAAAAATCTGCAAAGTTCTGGAAGTGGGGTTGCCTGGAAAGGGTGTTACTAAAATACATTGATTTTGCAATGGGAAATTAACAGTCCATTCCCAATGCATTTAAAACCAAGTCCAAACCAAAATTATATGTATGTGCTATTGCCCAATTTGAGCTGGATCTCACGGTTGTGCAGCCCGAGTGAAACATTTTGTAAATTACAACCTCATTCAATTGTACCGAAAGCGTTTCCACAGAAAACATGAATATTGGGCTGTGATTTAAAGAGGTCAGCTCTGCAGCCTAATTAATACATGCTTAATAGTATGTACTCTGTGAAAGCCATACATATTTAAAACAGGATTGTGAACTGAAAGGGAAACAAGTAATGACATTTCTTATTCCATAGAAAATTATGCTTATGTAAATTCCATGCATCCTGCACTGTTGAATTCACCCCCCCACTCCCCACACCCTGAACCCCCCCACCCTCGGTGAAGACAGTTTATCCAATGAGAAACTGTCTTTCCCCAGCAAAAAATCTATAATCACGGCCCACTCCCCTGCAGCAACAAATTCCAAGCTTGAAGGTGGGGAGGCAACACAGAGCCCCTCACTGTTGACTCCCCAATCCCCAAAACAATACATACCCCTTCTCCATCCCCTCCCACCCTCCCCATCCGCTCCCTCCCTCTCTACTTACCTCTTGGACCAGAGCTTTATGATTTGGTCCTGGCATTCCTCCTGTTTCCCAGCTGCTGCCATAGAAATGGAAAAGGGACTTGGACCCTCTTCACTTGGTGGTGGCCATCTTTTTTTCCTTTTTCTTTTTTTCCCCTTCAGGAGATTGTCATTGCTTGATAAACCCCAGGGTGAAAATGGATGTCACCCCTGCAGTGGGGGGGGCATGACTTTTAATGGCCAACAGCCCTCACCAAGGCTCTAACATTGCTTGGGTCTTCCTGGGCTTAGGCTTGTGGGCCATTAAAGGCGATATCCACCCCCACTGAAGGGGTGAAAGCCATATTATGGCCAGATAATTAAATACTACTCATAGGTTGGAGTGCAGTCTTCTTTCAGCATCTGCTGTTTGAGGAGGAGCTAACCTTCTTTAAAACCAGCCTGCTTGGTATCACAGTGTAGCAGAATGTCTAGCAGAATGTGTAGCAGAATGTGGCTGGAGTGTGTTGCTGTGACTGGCGACGGAGTCTTTCTGTCTTTTTTCAGCATCTGCTGTTTGAGGAGGAGCTAATCTTTAAAACCAGTCTGCTAACGCAGAACATAGCAGAGTGTGGCTGCAATATGTTGCCTGGTTCCCTGTGGCCCAAGGCTAAGCCCAGCCACACAAAAGTCAATTTCCAGCATGGAACCAGAGCCGGCGCAGAACATTCCTCAGAGTGCTCCTTAATGCATGAGAAGGCAAGCTCACCTGCAACTCACTTAAAATGTCTCAGAGCCTTTGAAAACAGCCCAGGGACAAACCTACAGCCTGATGCATGAGTGTTCACTCCTCCAGCCTTCGATTTGCGTTACTGCCCAATGCGCAAAAGTTCCACCACCTTGCAAGGTACGTGCACTTTAACAAGAATTTGTGACACACAAGTGACTATGAGCTTGAATTCATCAGTCAAACTCTTCTGTTCAATCCATTAACAACATCTGATAGTATGGTGGGTGTAAAGTATTAGATAAATGCATTGTCACTAGTCCAAAAACACCTAGCGGGACATCAGCTCCTCACTTCTGCTGTCCTATGGAAGGCAAACAATTCTTTGCTTCAACCTCAAAATCCCTCCAAATCCCCAGCGGAGGCTTTACACAAACATCAGCAATTGATCAAAGCAATCATCCCACCTCCCCAAACAGTCAGTGAGCTGTCTGATTTAGATCTGCTGACTGCCGTCACGAGTGAAGCCGAATGTATTCCTATTACACAGCACGAGGACCTGCAGCTTAAGTAAGCTAGAGAAATGATTCCCACAAGTATGCCAACAGTTGAACCAGCTAACAAACACTAGCTGAACCAAATTCAGAGACAATCACACAATTCCCAGTCAGAGTATTTATGGGCAATGATCATGTGACTTGCTCTACGCCATCTCTGACAGATGCAACACTTAAAAACTCAAATCCCACAGCAACCCAAGCATCGACTAAACACAGTTGTCCCTCAAGTTAAACTGGCTAAGAGAAAAAGGAAAAATGACCAGAGTCTGAATCAAACACCACCAGATATTCAAGCTGAAGGAAATCTAACCAGCCATCATGCATGCAAAACAAGTAAATCACAAGCACCTGGACTGGACCTACTACAATCTTCTACTCTACACTCCTCAACAACTGATTCTCTCTCTGCCTGGAGCAATTCCAATCTCACAAAGAGGTTGCAAAAGACCAATAAAGCCCACAAGTGTCAGAGAAGAGAGCTACATTCTACTCAATCCCTGCCAATCCAAAGTCATGAAGACATTGCCAGCACTCAAACATTCCTATTGTCCATGCTCACCATTTCTCTTGCCCCATTCTTAAAACTCTGTGAAGCCATCTAAGAAAATCTTAAAGAAGAATCAACTCTAATGGCCATGATGAATTATAAACTCATCTATGCCAAATCTATCAAAGACAATACAAAAGAAACACAGGTTTTAGATAAAGAGGCTGAAACTAACAGCAGGAAAGTCATAATGACATTATTGAAAGATCTCTTAAGAGCAAGCATGCAACTTTATGAAGGTACCAACACAAACACTGTAGCAGAAACTGCACTTAAGAAAGTCAATGAACATGCCAACGAGGGACATGAACCAACAAAAATAAATTCAACCCATGACGAAACTCTTGTTGACCTTCGTCTAGGATCTCACATGCAACCAGGAACTTATGATTCCCACGCTGGTGCCTTTAGCTCATCCATCCACAAGCATGGAATTAACTCAGCAACAAAGCCAGCAGCTAAATAACAATTCCAGAGACAACCTCAAATGGAAATGAGTTGTCTAAATTACCTGCAGCAGAAGAAACATCAGAGGTAGAATATGAATTAAACCCCTTTAATTGGACCTCTGAGGGGCAAAAAGTAAAAGGATTGCCACAAGAAGAGCACCTTTATTCGATCCTACATTCTAAGCAAAAGCAAAAACATTCTGCAAAAACAGCATCTCAACAACAAAAACCCAAAAAAAGGAAAAATCCAAAAATGCACCATATGTGAAGAGAATCAAATTGAATGACTTGTGGAGCTTCATCAGAAATATAAGATTTGAAGTGACAGCTTGGACTTCACAACCTCTAAAAAATGCAAAACCCAAATGAGTCACTCCAAACTAGATCATAGACAATACATTTGTGCAAATAGACATAGAGCTAGCGTCAACTAGCAACATCAAACATGACCTATTAGACCTATCGGTCTATGACAACGAGGACGTCACTACAAACTCAGCAGGAAGCAACGACATTTCATCTTCACTAAGTGATAATTACATCTGTCACTCGCCACAGTTAGCAAAGTGAATTCACCAGTCAGGACCGCGACCTAAATAAATCACTGTTCATGACCTTGGCAGAGAAGAGAGATCTATCAAATAGAGCCTATCAAAAAATCAAAAAGAATTCCCAGGGACACAAACTGATGGTAGTTAGTCAGTTAGGGAAAATCGTAAAAGACAAAATCATACCCAGCATCAAATAAACGTTCACATGTAAACGTTCACATGTGAAAAAAAATGCATTGCATGAACCACAAACTAGAAGTTCAAGGTCCTATCAAAAACCAACAGGAAAAGAAAATAATCAGAATCGCTATCTAACTCAAATCGGCTAATAATTAAATACCGAAGACGGCTGAGCGCTAAATCGAAAGAACATCCTTCGATTATTTGATCAGGTACCAGACTTGATTGTGTATGCCGCCATGTCTCCTCTGCTCTAGTTTATGATCATCTATTAGAGGCCTCTACAACATTAAGGACTGTGGGCTTGAATATCACGGAGAACAAAATGGGTGCAACACAAATTAAGGGGAAAGAAGGCACACACCAAAGGAAAGTAACAATGAGTGACCAAGCAAATACATCAAAAATGTGTTCCAGAATGAATTTAAAGTGTTCAGGAAATCTGTCCAAGCTAGTATTACAACATCAGACTAAAAGCACTAGTGACATGTATCCTCTTAAAATATCCTTTAACACCAGGAGTAGGGTAAGAAAACCCAGAGTGGAAACCCCAATAGAAACTTCAAATACAAACAACAACAAATCTTGGGATGTCTTGCAAAGTCCCTCTCAACCCATCATGGAAATTAACAGTGGATTTTAATGACTAAGTCAACATTCATTCCCGGAATCCAAGGGCATTTAAAAATCTCATGCATGCAAGACAGCTGGTTAAGAGATACCCCAATAGATGACGGTTGTTCAGTATACTTAAATACAGCAAATAAGGGAGTGAAAAGCCACCCAATGTTTGGACTGTTAACAATCATAAAAGATCAAACAGGATTGACAGTAAATCAATTATACAATCCCAATTTGTACATACAATCATTCTTATTATAAATAAAGAACAATAAAACTGTAGAAAGCCGTTGGTTGGTACTGATTAACCTATATTGGAATGCAGCTGCCAACAGGACAACAGACTTTGCCGAACAGGGCACAAATGTGATCTACAAATGGATTGTGGAATATAAAAACCTCATGGTCATTATCTGTGGAGATCTAAACACAGAATGTCTCACATATAAGGACACAACCTCAATAGCCTGGCAAAATATTGCAAAAAATAAAAAAGTAGATACATTTCCTGGCTACAAACCATGCAAGAGAGAAACATACAAATGCTAAATGGCAATATCCTAGGTGACATTACGGGTGCTCCCACCGCCTTCTGAAACAAACATTAGATTTTCTTTTTTGTCCCTTAACAATTTTTTTTTTCTGACCACTTCCAGGGATCAAATCCCTGGAAGTGGTCAGAAAAAAAAAATCAATTGACCATGAAATGATGAAATTAGTATGGTCCAGACCATTCATGGATGAACAAAAACGCTGGTCAAAAACAATTGAGGATGCACCTGGAAGAAATAGAATACCAATTGCACCAATTGAGGTCCCAGGATTGACAGGAAAGCTAAGAAGATTGATTAGTTCTGATGACTCAGCAATAGAGTGCAGACTAATTCTCAATTATTATAGAGAAAAGAGAATCATTGGAGAAAAGGCTACCTTCAAGTGAAATCTTGTATTTGACCAAGAGATCACAGATCAGAAAAAAAGGCTACAGAAAGATCTAAAATATCTGCGAGAATTACCAAATGTAATAAGAGACGACAGCTGTAAAAGGCGGAAACAACAGTACAGGAACTGGGTCATATATCACAAGTGCATCATGACTGAAAATGATGGTGAATCAATGCTCATGACTATTCCGGGAAATAACTCCGGAAAGCTTTGGGAAATTATAAACATGAATGCATCACAAGATGCCCTACTGTCAAACCCGATTCCGAGACCTGGACGTGTTATTACAATGATTTATTCACTGCTCCCCCAGCAAAGGGCAATAATGTGATTAAGAACAAGCTAAACTCATGGTCTATTCCATTTGAGAAGGATGAAATATTGATCCTAATCAATAGGGCAAGTAGCTTGAGAGCTCCCGGGCCAGATGGGCTATCAAACTTCATCCTTAAAACTGATCTGGAAAACTGGTCAGAATTGCGCTACATTTATTTCTCCCAGATAATGAGAAACACCTGTGTCCCCGTCTCATGGAAATGCTCAGTACTGTCCCAATATTTAAGAAGGGGGAGCGAACAAACCCAAACTAATGCCCAATCGCCCTTCTGGACGTTCTAGGGAACCTCTTTGCTTCTCTGATCCTAAAGCAATAAATGAATAAATGGACATCAGATACTGGAACTGCAGACACTCCTCAAACCAGATTTACTAAGGGCATAGGCTGCAATGCTGCAATGTGAACCTTTTTCTCCTCATTGTACTGAAATTAAGATGTATAAAGAACACAAGACTTGAACCTCGCCTTCATAGACTTACAACACGCCTTTGACAGTATCGACCGAAATCTTCTACGAATCAAAATGACAGAGGGGCCGATTCATGGAACAAACGTGCGCCGAAAATCCATGTGCAAGCAGGCGCAAGGTAGCGCAAGCGCGAGAAAAGCAGCGCACGTGTGCGATTCAAGGAAGACGCTGCGCGTGTTTCCCACTGTCCGTGCGCCCAATCCAGCCATGGCGCACGCAGGCATACACGGCGTGCGCTACGCGCACAGCAAAAGCGCACATAGCGCGGCACACACAACCAAAGTGGGCGTAACAGTGGGCGTAACACGCGGAATGGGGAATAACGCGTGAAAAAGAAGGCGTAACTGAGGAAGTACTGCAGGGAACTACACGGAACGCCCACACGCACGCGAACAACCTGTATTCATGGATCTGAATACGGGAAACCCGCGCACGGCAAAAGACGCAAACAGGCGTCAACGCGTCCGACCCACGAAGGCAGGCGGAAGCGTCCCCGCGCACAGTATAAAAGTGCGCGCAAACAACAAACACGTATATACAGCTACGATGAATGCCCCATTTGTCGCAGCACTGATCATGGGACACCGCAGGAGGAGGAGAATAGCCAGGGCACGCATTTTCGCACCACGGACAAGCCTTTTTGGGATGCCTGACAACCAGGTCTATGGCAGGTATAGGTTTCCACCCCCCATCATCCTAGACCTGGTCAGGGAGTGGGAAGATGACCTTACATCCCCCACCCTTTGCTCCCAAGCATTGAGCCCCTTGGAGGAGCTGCTCAATCTCCTGCATTTTTTGGCCACTGGGTCATTTCAGCGGACTACTGCCATAGTGGGGGGAGGTGTCACAGGCCACTCAGTCACGCTGCCTACACCAGGTACTGGCAATCATGACAGCGCGCCCCTCAGTCCGCAGGCACATATACATGCCCAGAACACCCGCAGAAAGGCAGGCCGTTGTCCTGGATTTTTTCAGGGTGGCACACTTCCCCAAAGTGCTCGGTGCCATAGATTGCACCCATGTGGCCCTACGTCCACCTAGGGCCACTGAGCACATCTACCGAAACCGCAAGCACTGGCATTCCATCAATGTACAGGTGGTATGCGATGCAAAGGGAATCATCACCTCTGTCTATGCAAACTACCCTGGCTCCACCCATGACAGTTTCATATACAGAATGTCCGCCCTGAGCCGGGCCCTGGAAGCTGGGCAGCATTGCGACACATGGCTCCTAGGTGAGTACAAATGCCCTTGCACATGCATGCATGTCACACACACACACACACACACACACACACAAATAAACAAACCACAATAATCACAACCATTTACACCTCCCCAGGGGACAGTGCCTCCCCTCTGAGCAACCACATGATGACGGCAATCCGGAACCCCACCACACCACCCCAGGTAAGATACAACGCCGCCCATATTGCAACCAGGGCCATAGTGGAGCGCACATTCGGAGTGCTCAAGTCACGTTTCCGCTCCCTTGACCGCTCTGGCGGGCAGCTACTCTATACACCACCAGTAGTGTGCAGGATCATTGTGGCAGCATGTGTCCTGCACAATGTTGCAACACAGCAGGGCGTCCCGGTGGACATGGTGGTGCCCCCACATCCCCAACCACAGGCACAGGCGTTGCCCATGGGAAGGGACAGGGCACGTGGCGAGGAAGCCCGGACCCAGCTTGTGGCCACATTTTTCACCTAAACTCCCACCCCTGCGGAGTGCACACAGGCCTGGCACATACCAGGTGACAATCGATGATGACAAAGAGATAGTCAACTGTCACAACCCTACCACCCTGAGATAGTTGCCATGGAAGTGCCACATTGTCTGCATCCCTAGCTACTTAAACACAAGCTCTCCTGTGTGACCAAAAGGCACACATATGACATGACATGATATGGCCTATACACAAGTATTTCAAGGTGCGATGAGGCAGGGAGGGGGGGACAAGGGAAGACAGACAACGGTACTACTAGGCCAGGTGTCATTTAGATTGTGCAAGTGCAGGGGTAGGGGGAAGGGAAAAGTGCAACGGAAAGGGGAGGGGGGGAGTGCTGTACAGGGGAAGTAGACCAAAAAACAAAAACATAGGCCAGCTGGTGGCAACTGCAAAGGTAAGTGCAGACAAGTGCTGGGAAGGGGGGGCTGTAGGGATAGAGAGACAGTACCGCAGTGCAGGGGTTGCCAGGGAGGCAGTGCAAGTGGAGAGTGGCTGGGCCAGGGACCGAGGTCGGTGAGAGTGGCCCAGTTGCAGATCCAGTGCAGTTCCAGTGAAGAATTTTGCAAGGGAGAGGCAGAGAGAAAGCAGAAGCAAAGAGGAAGGTCTTGAGGTGCTTCCCGAACCGGAGATGGTTCCCCTCAAGTTCCAGTGAGGCAGGAAGGCTGTTCCAGAGGGAGGGCCCTGCCGCGGAGAGAGATCTACCCCCAGCTAGTTGCTCTGAGAAGCGGATGACCCTGACATGCAAGGTGTGCATCACACACACCTGCAAAACAGGCCATGGCCATCACTGTTATGTCACTCAAACCCTCCCAAACCACAACATGACATGGCAAGCAATACCCATACACCAACACAGTAACAATAAGGTACACATTGCCATGTCCAAAATGTACAGTGGTATCAGGCAATGATGCCTGACCTGGAATCAGATGAAATGACAGACCAACAACCTCCCACCCAAAATAAGTCATTTCCAAATGCATTACAAGAGTTGTAGAAGTAACATAACAATGAATGCCTGTCTACATGCACATTGTGCATTGCAAAATCAACACTGCAGCTTCTGTTTGCTGTGTCCTACCCCTGCAACACACTGCTCAGCGCACAGCACAGTGAACAGCCATTGTGTGTGATGCACACCCTGAGCATCACATCTAAGCGACAAACCACATCAAAAAGCAAATTAGGCATGTACAGGATCCATAATTGGTCACAGAACATGTGCTGCAGGGACACAGTGGGCACCAGAAGGCAAACAGTGTACACGTGGATATGCAAGGTGGGGAGTACATGTAGTGCATCAGAGTGCAAGTGTGTGGGTCAGCAAGGACATGCACTCAAAATATGCATGTGCAATCAAGTGACCATCAGTGTTCTCTACACATTACATGTGAACATTCACCATGTGTACACCCCAGCATGTCAAACCATAACTATCCCCTCGCACCTGAAAGGTAAACACAACACATGAACAGGCATTAATCAGCAGAACACAACATGTACATAGGATACCACCATTACAATGTCAGGGTTCCCATCACACTGCAGGGCAAGGCAACTATCAACAACAACCCCCCCCCTCCCTCACAAATGACCATGACCCACTGAACAACTGCACCTGGGTCATGGAGCCTTCAACCCTCAATTCCACCTGGCCACAGGATCACCTTTACCCTTCGTCACCATCTCACACCTTGTGTGTAAAAACGTGCCTGCACCCTCAGAATCCACACTCATTTCCAAAATCACAAAATCCAAGGCATAAAAACGAACCAGAACACCCTCCAGTAGATGACTTGATGTAGCAGTACCTCACAAAGGCCAAGTACTACCACAATGATGCAACAACCAAGGTAGCACAGTAAAACAATGTCACAACAGGATGTGAACCATGTGTGGTACATAACATAGGATGATGCACCATGAACGGATGTGTACTGTCACAGGTCCCGTGTGCAGGCGCGCGAGTGTCACGAAACAACCACCCCCACTGTGTCCCGGGTGCCTGCAAGGTCAAACTCAAACTCACACAGGCCCCTGAGACCCTGGTGGGGAAGGAGGTTCAGGGATATGCAGTCGGGACAGGTGTTGGCACACTGGATAACTGGAATGAGTGGCTGGACAGGGGAGGAGGAATGACACATGAAAGTAGGGAATGCACAAAAATGTACTACCTGCATGAACACATACACAATCCAAACAAACTTGGACATCATTGTCATGGCCTTCTGCAGTCCAGGCTTAGGAGTGGTACGAACCAACCACCCCATCTAGGGTTTTGGCGGCTGCAAGTTCGGGGCTTACACAGGCATCCCAACCCCAGCCGGGAAAGAGGGTTAGGGAACGTTGCTTGGATAGGTACGGGAAGCAGGAACATCGGGTAGATGGTACAGGGTTCAAAATTGCATAGGATTCCGGGTGATTAGGGGGAAAAAAACATACCAAATTGAATCACACATACATCCATGCATTAGTGCACCCCCCAGCAAGCCTTTGCAGAGCAGTTTGAAAGAAAAACAACAAGACACTTAGCTCTGGTTTTGAGTGCTGGCCTCCTGCCTGTGCACTCTCAGGTCCAGGTTACAGGAGCACTGCAATGCTGCAAAGAGAGCCACAGTCAACAACCTGTATGTGCCAATTACACAAAAACACACCACCAAACATGCCCCATAGCAACAAACTACTCTACAAACAGACAATCTGGTGTAGATGCTTCGTACCCATATATAACATTACCCTGTGACGGGTCATATACAGTCAATGCAGTAAGTCAGCCGCCGGTGGGTGCGTGGCAAATGGAACACCAATGTGTCACAATTCACACAACATGCAATGTTCCCTGGGTAAGCAGACAGACCCATAAAGCAAGCCATGACTTCAGAGCAAGTTGCGTACCACCATGACCGAAACAAAGTTGGCAGTGCATTCATCATAAAGTACATGGAAATAAAATGCACTGCACCGAGTATGTCCCTTGCTGTATGTCCCTGTGTGCTGCCCCTTTCCATGTCTCGGAAGGCTACATGGTTGATACAAGTGCCTCAATGGACCTTGGTGTACCGGAGGGTATGTGCCACTGCCCCTGCAGGTGTCCCAGACAACCTTACAATCAACAGCCATCAGTCCACCAACACATCTGAGCTGCATTGTCTGCTTCAACACCAATATTCGTCCAAGCTCACCCTCAGTGCTGTGACTAAGCCTGCATGTGCAACTCGCCTGGTGCAAGCTTTGCTGTGTTGTGGCCCCCCTGTGCTGCTCTCCTTGCCTTGAGTTCTTTGGAACACGTCAGCAGTTCTAGGATGTAGGTCTGCAATCCCTGTGCCTCTGCTTGTGCACACATGTGCATGTGGGCACCAACAAACGTCTCCAGAATTCCGTCGTCCAATGGGCCATGTCTGCTGGCAAAGGTGCTCTGGAGGCTCATCCCCCTGCAGAAAGGGCATGAAACACATGATTAATGCTTCAAAGTCATCTGTGTGTGTCTCTTCAGGCATCTCATTACTTGACCATATCAGAGAGTCACATCATAAATCACACCATCAGTCCGTCTTTCACATCCAAAGTGTGGAACACTATCTACAGCATGAATTGCAACAAGCACGTGTACAGTAAAGATAAGAAACATACTACACAATGCATAGCAATTAATGAACACATTAATCATGAAACACCCCATCTAGCAAAAGCTGAACAGTGGACAATAACACAAAAATCATCCCCACTAGGGGTGTAAACACAAGTCACACAGCACCAGACATGCCACAGATATGACAGTCCAAAGCCCTTGTGTAAAGGTTTGTGACACCGAACCATCCTTGCGAGCCCATGGATAAGGGAGGCAGGAGTGGCATATGTGAGTCAAGGACCCCAAGCAGCAAACACATACACAAGACAAGCCTGAAGGGCCCAGCTGGAACAGACAGTGGATGCCTTCAAAAGCCACAAAGCACCTCACCGTCACATGAAAGCACAATAGGCAAGCAACTTTAAACTACATTAACTAATTACACTAACTATGGAAAACCTACATTACCTAATTAAACTAACTATCAAACAGAAACTTAACTAACTAAACTAAAAGAAAAATCAAAAATGGCCACATACGACCCGGGGGGAGGGGAGGCACCTAGGAGGGGGGAGGTACAGGGTGCTGCTCAACATCCACATGCGATGATGCTGAGCCAAAAAAAAAACCTCCATGGGCTCAACGCCTGCACAGCCCGACCTATGTGGGAGATAGATGGTTGTCCGAGTCTGGCTCATCCTGGAAAGGAGAACGTGGCACGCAGCTTGCTCCTCGTCGGCAGCAAGTCTGCCGGACGGGTGAGCCTGGTTCTGTGTGGCGATGTGACATAGGTCTGCATGCAGAACCTCACGTGATACACGTGCTTCCTCTTGCAAGGTAGCACGTGTAACACGGAGCTCCTCCTGCAAGGCCTGGCTGGACAACTGCTGCACCTCTCGGCAAGCCTGTAGCTCAGCCGAGATGGTACGCTCAAGCTGTGCAAACCTCTCCTCTGCCTGCTGCCTCTGGGACATCATAAGGACACCCAGAGTGGATCTGAGGGAAGCATACTCCTCCCTCAGGGCATCCATGTGCGCCTCTGCGTGAGCAGCAATTGCTTGACGCAGAGACGACATTTCAGCCTGGCGTGCCCTGTCTGAGGCCGCCATGCCCAGCCTGAGCTAGCGGGCCGTGGTGCTGGAGAAGCACCTGCCTAGCAGGGGGGAGCACAGATCGGGCCACAAGCTCCATGCTCTCAGCGATGTTCTCCATTGCTGCCCCCTGCCGTTCTGAATTGGCAGTCATGTCTTGCTCCCACTCAGTATACTGCGGTTGCGTGCGGCGACCGCGTTGCCGGGCTTGACCCCTGCGGCACCCAAGGACCGGGGGTCCTCGCTGTGTTGGCACCGCCCGCGGCTGCACGACTACATGCCGCCGTCGACGTGATGTCCCAGGCACATCAGTGACTGGTGTGGAGGGTGACCCTGTGTCCCGATCCACCACGGGCGGAAGAACCAAGACTGTCTGATCCCTCAGTGCAGGTGTCGCAGACAGAGGAGTGTCCACATCAGAATCACTCACCCCTGACACATGGACTTGATGCTCATCCAACTCAACATGGACGTCAGAGTCGTCATCAAGGCTGGACTCATAGGCAGCCAGAGACAAGATGGACTGTAGCACTTGGGGGTTTTCATGGCCTACCACCCCACGACCCCCACTAGTGCCGGGTTGATGTAGTGGTAACAACCTTGTGTCTGGCATGACAACACCATCCTCCGCCTCCATTGCGTCATCTCCTGAAAAATAGAGAGAAAAAAGGTCACTACACATGTCAGAAGCACACAACACACACACACCGACAGCAAACGGATCAGGCAGACATGTGACACACAACATATAACCTGGCATGCATGCTGGGTCAACTTTGAATTGCTTCTGTGATCAGACCTGTTGAAAGGTGGCAGTTTCCATGGAAGTGGGTCTATGCAGTGCAGAAAATGTGTACGCCACTCACTACCTACATGTACAAGGACTCCATGGTGTGTGCCAGGAAATGTGAAGGCAGTGCAATGTCAAATTCAGACATCACGTGCATTGTGCATTCAATGTGTACCATATCTAGAAGCCAAGCACCCCTCCACCCCAGTACCAAAGCAGGGATGCCTAGCATGGTATCAAAAGGCTGACCATACACCTGTGTATTGACAGGCAGTGTTGACTGGCATCAACAGCTTAATGTGATTCAAGTGACAACACTGCAAATGATGCTGGGACAGTAAGCAGGACACATGATGAAAACTCTGGATTCCGCCCATGTGTGAAGAAGACACAACAACAGTTGGACAGAGTCATTGGCCATTGAACAGGCTGAGGCCTGTGAGCCACACAGATTGTCAGACCCTAAACATGTGTGCAACGCAGGACTGAGCCACAGTTGACATGGGAAGGCTGATGAGATGGCAGGCAATGTATGTAACCAAGGACTTGTATTACAGTGATCATCCAGTCAAGGACACATAGGGGCATGCATGCAATGCACATGGAGCATGAATGGGCACTCATGTCCCTGCGGGACATCTGACCTATGCACAGTACAAGTGAGATACCCTGCATCAAGTACTAAGGCTGTACCACATGGCATATGTTTGGCAGATTCTACGCTGGAAGTTAGCATCTACACAGGACGCATGAACAAGAAAGTACACATTGGCAAGATTGAAGAACACCAGTGCAAAGGTGGAACTGGGGTGCAGAGTGGCGGAGGAGGGGCAAGGGAGCATGCCTACATGGAGTCCCCGCATGCAGGCAGAGGAGACATGCATGACGGAAGCATTGCATTACTTACACATCAGAACCATGTACACGTCACATGTAGCGGCAATCATGCACAACACATCCCACAAGTGAAACACACACGTCCTCAACAAACACGCATCAACACTCACTGGACTGGGCATCAAAGTCCAGCATCTCTCCCACTCCTTCGACCAATTCAGGTGGTATGAACTCCGCAACGAGTGCCTCATGCGGAGTGAGCTCTTCCTCCTCTGGTGCAGGCCCACAGCCAGTCACCAGAGTCAAGTTGTAATTAGAGGCACGCTTAGCCTTAGTGCTGCGTTTGATGGCATTCCAACGCTTTTTGCACTCTTGCGCCGTGCGCACCTCATGGCCGAATGAACTGACATGTTCCGCAACATGCTTCCAGTGGGTGTCACGTTGGGCAGCCGTAGTCTGACTATTGGCACCCACTAGTATGTCACGGCTGTGGCCACGCACGTAGTCCACGAGGAAGTCCAGTTCCTGCTTACAGAAAGGCTTCTTCCTCGACGTGCAGGAGGTTGTGGCTGTGTGTGGGGTCCCAGCCTGTGCTGCAGGTGCAACCTTCCTCCTCTTGGACTGTGGCACAGACCCTGGCTGGCTAATGCCGCCCTCACCAGTATGGCCAGTGGGTTCAGTGGACTGAGCCAAGGGAGTGGCAGGTGGAGGGATGACCAAAGGCCTGACTTGTGTCAGTGGCAGCTGGGTGCCCACTAATGGACTCTGCGCAGCAACATCAGCTGTGGCAGGGTCATTGACCGCAACGGTCCTGGTTGGCAGGCTCACAACCGGGGTGCTGTTGGGTGCATCTGCCCCTGCACTTGCCAACACCCGGCTGTTTGGGGCAGCAGATGACATGACTGCCCCAGGGACACGTGTCTTGGTCTGAGCAGCCCGGCCTGCCCTTATGGTTTCCCTCCTGGCCTGTTGGAGATCTACCAAGGGCTCCTCAAGTGCCAACGCAGCCTGCGCTGGCAGACCCTGAGCCTGGGTGGCGGTGTCCACAGCTGCACCTGCAGCTACCACTACCCTTGGGCCCGTGGCAGTCAATGGAACGGACTGCCGGGTCACACGGGCGCCAGAAGCTGCATCCCCCGGAACCACAGGGGGTGGTGGCATGACTGCACCGACACATGGCACAACATTGTGCTCAAGTGGCGCACCCCTGCCTCTTCCCCCTCTGTGGCCACCCTGGACACCCTGGAGTCCCCCTACTCCCTGGTCACCACGGCCACGTCCCCGACCACACTCGCCACGAGGAGGATGCCCAGCTGAGGCGCCCCTCACCTTTGGTGGCCTCCTAACCATGGCACAGATGTAGTAGTGCCGGCACAGATGGAGTGGTGCCAATGGGAGGTGTACACCACAATTGACCTTTGCAATTGGGGTGAAGGGGGTGGGAAGCAAGATGTTAACAGCCCCCCTGCACCTGCAAGGCTGTATGTAACCCCGGTGATGTAGTGACGGGTCACGCAACGCTCAGGAACCCCAAAACTGCAGTAAAACCGTGCACGCAACCCTGCAGCCTACGTGCGTGGATTCACCCTCCCGCAGTACGCGGTGGCACCCAGTAACACGAATAACGCGTACGCGTGGGACACACAGGCTACTATGACATCGAAAATGGGTGCGATACACAGGGGCACCCGCAGTGGGAAAAAGAGCGTGTGCGACTCACCGTCTGACTAGCGCAATGCAGAAAAACACGCGTAGCCAATACCCCCGCCAAAAGAAGAGATACGTCCTTGATAGCTGTGAAGTTGTTATGGCGCGTGAAACAACAGGAAGCAGCAACACACGTCGGTCTCCACGAAAGGCACGTAGAGCGAACTGCTGGGCCCGCTCACCTTTAACCTGTGCTGAGGGAAACGCACGCGCGTGTCACGTCACTTACGCGCATGGGCCCTTTCCTCGTATTACACGCGGACGTGCAGTTTTTCACGCGCGCTGAAATGCCCATGCACGCCTGTGCGCGTCACGTCACAGGGGCGCTTGCGCTTGAGGGGCCTTCTGTCCAATGAAATTGCATATGCGTGCAGACGCGCTTACGCGCTAAGGGCCTTTCCTCGAATTACACGCTGACGTGCAGAATTTTCACGTACCAAATCACTCCGTATCAAGCTGGCCACGCGTAAGCACACGGAAGACCACGCTCCTGCCCAGAAGGCCGAATTACTGCCCCCCAGAGCCCCGAGCACGCTCCCACCTGCCATCTGCTGCTGCCTGACTGCCTGCTGCCCACGTGCCCTGCCATTTGCTGCCTGCACATCAGCCAGTTGTGCTGTTGCTGTGACCACCCCTGCTGGAACCGAAGACTCCCGACTGGGATTCCATCGCTCCACAGCCCAGCCCCAGGACCCAGTTGCCCACCCACTCCTGCCTCTGGGGTTGTCATGTCGGGCATTGCAACATCTGGCACCACTGACAACCCCCGGCCAGAGAGGCAGAGGGGCACCAGCTTCAGTGCCAGGGAAGTTGGTGTCCTGGTGGAGCAAGTCCTGGGGCAGTATGATGCCCTCTTTGGAAGTTCCCGCGCCGACAAGGAAGGACGGACTCGGATCTGGACTGACATCGTGACTGCCATCAACGCGGAGGGGGTGGCAGTCCGCGACTTACAACATGTCAAGAAGCGCTGGGAGGACTTCAGGTCCAGGACCCTGAACAAGGCCCGGTGCCTCTTCAAGGCAGCGGATGCTAGGGGCACCGGGGCCACTTGTCGGAAGATCAGATGAGGGTCCTGGAACGCATATCCCCAGCGGTCCACGTCCAGGTCCTTGAGAGGCAAACCCGCCTGGAGTCGAGCGGTAAGTGTACATGCATCATGATTGTGAGCTGTGCATGTGGTGATGTTTCAGTAGTGTGCAGGTTGCACATCTGTTTGTATGGGGTCGAGTATGGGTGGGGGTGTACAGGGCCGTGAGGCTAACACGAGGGCTGTAATGTGTGAGACATGGATGGTGCTTGTGTGTGTAGGCTTGCATGCCAAATGCAGTTGTGTGGGCACACATGTTTGGATGAATGTGTATGTAAGTAGACATGTTCGTGATGTCACGCATGTATGTTGTTTTCAGCTCCATGTATCAGCACTGTGTACATGTGCATTTGTGTGTATTTGACAAGGGTGCAACAGTGATGCAACATGGATGCATGTGACAGCGGGATGTGGAAGCCTGATTGGCAGATGTGACATGGATGCCCATCTGAACACTGCGACACTTGGCAGAGGTGTACACATGCATGCAAGTGTGGTGGTGTGTGTACATGTGTAGTGCACTTCCTGTGTTGCATGTGATGTCTGGCTCAGCTTTGCCTGCTCATGCTGTTGTATGTGTATGGATGGTGCTGGCAGTTGCGATATGGCTGTGGTATGGCTCATGTGTGCGAGTTGAAATGACATGTGTGTTGGGGATTGTGATGGCATGTCTGAGGTTTGCCAATGCCACTCATGTACAACTGTCATGTGTGTATGTGTCCATTGTACAGTGCCCTGATGCCTGTGTTTTAATTCTCCCTGTCTGCAGCGTCAACTGATGAAGAGGGCTGAGAAGGTGCTGTGGAGCACAGCGGCGGGGATCCCACCGCCAGCCGGAGACGCAAGGCCCGGCTCCCCTCGCATGTTGTGATCTCGTCGGGGAGTGAGGAGTCCGGTGCCGCGTCCCAGGCCGCAGCTGCCGGGGGGAGGTCCAAGAGGCGGAGGTTGGAGTTGGACTCCTCGGCAGCAGAAGGGGCAGCTAGGACCCCACAGGGCCCAACGGGGGAAGATGGCACAGAGTCATCCAGGTTGGTGGGGGGTTTGGTGGAGGAGGAGGCCGTGCAAGCAACAGAGACGGGGTCTGGAGGTGGGGATCCCACTGGTGCTAGTGGTGCAGTGCAGAACCAGGGACAGGAGGCAGCACAGGCCGCCGCAGAGGTGCCTGTGTGCAATCCTGTCCCTGATCCTGTCTCTGCATCATCTTGCACCAACAGGGATGCCTACGTCCAGACCCGTTTTCAGGCAGGGGATGAGCTAATGACAACTGGCCTTCCTCTGCCTGCGGACGTGGCTATCCGGGTCCGGGTTGAGCCTGTCCTGACTGGTGTGGCGTTGTATCAACGGGCCATGCGAGGTGACCTGCAATCTTTTCATGAGGAGACTGCACGTCATCTCGAATGGCTCGTTGACTGCGTCGGCCTACTGGGACAGGTCACCCAGGCCGCATTCCTCCATTTGATGGGGCTTGCTACGACCCCCTCCTCAACTGAACCCCCTATGCGCCATTCGTCCTCCGTGCCATCTTCCCACCCATCAGTCACCTGGGTGCCCTGTGGAGCTGCCTCTGACGGTGCGGCCAGGCTGGTGGAGGAGGCATCCCTGCCACAGTCGGGAGTCGGACGTCCAGCAGGGGTGGCCACATCAACGATTGCACCCCAGCCGGCAGAGGATGTGCAGGCAGCAGGAGGCAGTGCACGGGCAGAGGCACAGCAGCAACGTGGTGGGAGCCATGAAGGCTCAGGGCCTTCAACATCGGAGGGGCAGGCATCGGCCGGAGGGCAGGAGGACCCAGGACAGAGAGTGTCTTCCGTGTGGCAGCGGTTGGGCCACGCCATAGATGCGGAGCGGCAGCGATCGGAAGAGGCACGGCTCACAATGGTCAGGGCGGAGAACTCCATGCGGAGGGCCCTGAGGCGGGCCGAGTGCCTCGAGGCAATCCGCAGGGGGTTGGAGGTCGACACGTCGATGGCCCTGCGGACCCTCGGGGCCATGGAGGAGGACCGCCTCCGGGACATTGAGCAGGAGTTTGATGATGCCCTGGCCCGGGACAACCAAAAGTGAGCCGTCAGACTAGCCCGCTGCCCTTGTACATAGTTATGTAGTTAGCGTTAGGTTTCCTTTGTTTTTTAATTTATTTTGGACTTTTGGACAATGGGCCATATTTTTGTATATAGTTTTTTTTATTAGTTAGTGTTGTCAGATAGGTTTCATTTCTTTGGAATAATGGACCCTGACTTGTTCGTCTGTATATAGTTCACTGTTGGATTTTCTTTTTCTTTCACAATTTACCCATGGAGCAATGGCTTTCAATTATAATTTTCCATTGGATTTTCTTTTGTGGACTGTGACTTTGGACACCATTCCTTTGGATTATGATTTTTGGTTTTGCTTTTTTTCACAGACATGCTTCTTTTCATTTTTGTACATTCCCATTTCTGTTTCTTTATTTTTGAATCAATTTATGTTTCCTTTAATACATATTTTTTGATCGAACTTCAATGTGTAGTATCATCTCATTGGTTTAACGCATATCATGATATGGGTTTTGAGATTCACTGACACCCATTGGGTGTATGTGAGGGACATGTGTTTGTTTCCAAACTTGCAATTGGTGTTCTGTCATGTTATTGCCATTTCTGAGTGGGTGGATGCAATACTTGGGTGGGTGTTTTGCATTTGGAGGCTGACCATAGGGACCAGGGATCTAGATTGTGATGACATGTTGGCTGGGGAACATGAGTTGGGGCCTGCTGGCAGGTGCCCCACAGTGCTGGGGGGTGGGGGTGCAGGGGAACATGAGTTGGACATGAGTGGGGGCCTGGTGGAGGCTGCCCCTGGTGGCTGGGGGGTGGGGGAGGTGGGAGACATGGGTGGGGGCCTGGTGGAGGCTGCCCCTGGTGGCTGGGGGGTGGGGTGATAGGGGAATTGAGTGGGGGCCTGGTGGAGGCTGCCCCTGGTGGCTGGGGGGTGGGGGTGATAGGGGACAGGAGTGGGGGCCTGCTGGCTGGTGCCCCACAGTGCTGGGGGGTGGGGGTGCAGGGGAACATGAGTTGGACATGAGTGGGGGCCTGCTGGCAGGTGCCCCACAGTGCTGGGGAGTGGGGGTGCAGGGGAACATGAGTTGGACATGGTGGGGGCCTGGTGGAGGCTGCCCCTGGTGGCTGGGGTGTGGGGGTGATAGGGGACATGAGTGGGGGCCTGGTGGAGGCTGCCCCTGCACTGCTGGGTGGTGGGGGTGCAGGGGAACATGAGTTGGACATGGGTGGGGGCCTGCTGGAGGCTGCCCCTGGTGGCTGGGGGGTGGGGGTGATAGGGGACAGGAGTGGGGGCCTGCTGGCAGGTGCCCCACAGTGCTGGGGGTGGGGGTGCAAGGGAACATGAGTTGGACATGAGTGGGGGCCTGCTGGCAGGTGCCCCTGCACTGCTGGGTGGTGGGGGTGCAGGGGAACATGAGTTGGACATGGGTGGGGGCCTGCTGGCAGGTGCCCCACAGTGCTGGGGGGTGGGGGTGAAGGGGAACATGAGTTGGACATGAGTGGGGGCCTGGTGGAGGCTGCCCCTGGTGGCTGGGGGGTGGGGGTGGTGGGAGACATGGGTGGGGGCCTGGTGGAGGCTGCCCCTGGTGGCTGGGGGTGGGGGTGATAGGGGACAGGAGTGGGGGCCTGCTGGCAGGTGCCCCACAGTGCTGGGGGGTGGGGGTGCAGGGGAACATGAGTTGGACATGAGTGGGGTCCTGCTGGCAGGTGCCCCACAGTGCTGGGGGGTGGGGGTGCAGGGGAACATGAGTTGGACATGGGTGGGGGCCTGGTGGAGGCTGCCCCTGGTGGCTGGGGGGTGGGGGTGATAGGGGACATGAGTGGGGGCCTGGTGGAGGCTGCCCCTGCACTGCTGGGGGGTGGGGGTGCAGGGGAACATGAGTTGGACATGGGTGGGGGCCTGCTGGCAGGTGCCCCACAGTGCTGGGGGGTGGGGGTGGGGGGAACATGAGTTGGACATGGGTGGGGGCCTGCTGGCAGGTGCCCCACAGTGCTGGGGGGTGGGGGTGCAGGAGAACATGAGTTGGACATGGGTGGGGGCCTGGTGGGGGCTGCCCCTTGTGGCTGGGGGGTGGGGTGGTGGGAGACATGGGGGGCCTGGTGGAGGCTGCCCCTGGCGGCTGGGGGGTGGGGGTGATAGGGGACATGAGTGGGGGCCTGGTGGAGGCTGCCCCTGCACTGCTGGGGGTGGGGGTGCAGGGGAACATGAGTTGGACATGGGTGGGGGCCTGCTGGCAGGTGCCCCACAGTGCTGGGGGGTGGGGGTGCAGGGGAACATGAGTTGGACATGAGTGGGGGCCTGCTGGCAGGTGCCCCACAGTGCTGGGGGGTGGGGGTGCAGGGGAACATGAGTTGGACATGGGTGGGGGCCTGGTGGAGGCTGCCCCTGGTGGCTGGGGGGTGGGGGTGATAGGGGACATGAGTGGGGGCCTGGTGGAGGCTGCCCCTGCACTGCTGGGGGGTTGGGGTGCAGGGGAACAGGAGCAGGACATGGGTGGCGAACTGCTGGCAGGTGCCCCACAGTGCTGGGGGGTGGGGGTGCAGGGGAACATGAGTTGGACATGAGTGGGGGCCTGCTGGCAGGTGCCCCACAGTGCTGGGGGGTGGGGGTGCAGGGGAACATGAGTTGGACATGGGTGGGGGCCTGGTGGAGGCTGCCCCTGGTGGCTGGGGGGTGGGGGTGATAGGGGACATGAGTGGGGGCCTGGTGGAGGCTGCCCCTGCACTGCTGGGGGCTGGGGGTGGTGGGAGACATGGGTGAGGGCCTGGTGGAGGCTGCCCCTGGTGGCTGGGGGGTGGGGGTGATAGGGGACATGAGTGGGGGCCTGGTGGAGGCTGCCCCTGGTGGCTGGGGGGTGGGGGTGATAGGGGACAGGAGTGGGGGCCTGCTGGCAGGTGCCCCACAATGCTGGGGGGTGGGGGTGCATGGGAACATGAGTTGGACATGGGTGGGTGCCTGGTGGAGGCTGCCCCTGGTGGCTGGGGGTGCAGGGGGACATGCGTTGGTGGGCAGTAGTGCAAGTTGACATTTGGGTTGGCTGGGGGGCATGGCCATGGTGGATGGGGTGCCTGCAGGATATGTGCAGGGTAGGCCCCTGTGGTGTGGGCCACCTGCAGGGGCCGTGGAGGGTGTAGAGGGAACACCTGGGAGGACCCACACGTGCAATTCACGTGTGGTGCTCCCCGCGCACCCCTGTAATACACGTACGCTGATGGAATCGCGTGTGATACTTTCCGCGCACCCCTGAAATACACATACCCTGCTGATATCGCGTGTGAAACTTCCCGTGCACCCCAAGGTGCACGTAGCCAGGACATTTGCGTGTGGAACTTCCCGCGCACCCCTGGAATACACGTACCCTGCTGATTTTGCGTGTGAAACTTCCCGCGCACCCCAAGATACACGTAGCCAGGACATTCGCGTGTGTAACTTCCCGCGCACCCCGAAATACAGGTAGCCAGGACATTCGCTTGTGGAACTTCCCGCGCACCCCTGATATACATGTACCCTGCTGATATAGCGTGTGAAACTTCCCGCGCACCCCAAGAT
The DNA here is from genome assembly GCF_040938575.1 of Ambystoma mexicanum. NCBI lineage: Eukaryota > Metazoa > Chordata > Amphibia > Caudata > Ambystomatidae > Ambystoma > Ambystoma mexicanum. Next base: position 596,436,603 of record NC_090937.1, on the reverse strand, counting down.
ACACGTAGCCAGGACATTCGCGTGTGGAACTTCCAGCGCACCCATGGAATACACGTACCCTGCTGATATTGCGTGTGGAACTTTCGCGCGCACCCCGAAATACACGTAGCCAGGACATTCGCGTGTGGAACTTCCCGCGCACCCCTGATATACACGTACCCTGCTGAAATCACGTGTGAAAATTCCAGCGCACCCCTGATGTACACGTACCCTGATGGAATCGCGTGTGGAACTTCCAGCGCACCCATGAAATACACGTACCCAGCTGAAATGACGTGAGGTACTTCCCGCACACCCCAGTGATACACGTAGCCCGCTTGCCGTGCTGGTACAGGGTTAGCGCAGCCCTTTGCGCTGGATTGGGGATTTTGATGGCTTTTCCCTGCGCGAGAGGCGTTCTTGGGGGCGTAACTGGCGCTGCTGCAGGGTCACTGCGCCACTGTGCGCCACGGCTGGTTTTGGTAGCTGGAATCCATGAATACACTGTGCGCGGAAATGGGTTTTGGCGCACGTGGCTGGCGCAGGGATTCACACGCGCACACTGTGCGCCAGCCGTGTGCGCCACTTGTGCGCTAAATTCTATGAATTACCCCCAGAATGACACTGCCCATCTGATTTATTGTCAGCAATTATGGCTCTGCACGAATGAACAACTATTCAAATACGATTAAAAACAGCAGAACTATTGATGAAAGAGAATAAAACATCTAGAGGGCTAAAACAGGGCTGTCCGCTAGCATCAGCCCTTTTTAGCCTATTCATCTCCGACTTGAATAAAACCTCTAAACCTGCCATCATCATGTCCCCCAAAATTAAATGATACACCTATTGGGTGGATGGTCTATGATGATTTAGTAATTCTAGATCAGAACACAATAGGGCTATAGCGCAGCCTCACATGCCTGCAAGACTATGTTAATCGAAACGGCCTAAAAAGTTCTGTAGAAAAATCAGAAATTCAAAACTACGAAACTTGCATGGGAGAAACACGAAAAAACAAAGCTTCATGTGGCACATGGGGAAAGAGCCAGTCCGAGTAGTCTGCTCAACCAAATACCCAGGACTTTGTATTACTGCTAGCATAGTTGATGCACCCCGAATCACATATCTCAAGTGGAAAACAAACAACCTAAGAGTGCAAGGGCAATTTCGCCATAAGAAATATGCGAAATTCTTACTGATCCCGGTAATCAAATTCTACAAACAAAAAGTCACTTCCATTCTAAGATATAGTGCTGAGACCACGCTATCAGCATTGTGGGAAACATGGGATTTATTAGAGGGATCCTTCTGGAAAAAGATCTTGTGCCTTCATAATTGTTTACCTACAGCTGTCATAAGATACAAATTGGGCCCCCTATCATTGTATACAAGAGTAGTGTGAATACAGTTCAACATCCTAAAAGAAAACATGGGTCAAACTATAGACTGGATCCGGAAGGCATGGACAACAAGATGCAAAGAAGTTCAAGCAAACCTCGATGCAACTGAACAGACTCTCATGAACAATCCAGAAAGGGTAAAACAAAAAAACTTTGGTGCCTTGATTGGGATGAAGTGGAGAAAAAAAAGCAAACATTTATAACATCAACTCTCATATAAAAAGAAAAAATTGGTTCCTAAACACAGTTCCGAAGTATCTTATAAAATTCCCAAGTGCACACCGTAGAAACGTGTTTCTTGGATTGAGATTCAGATTGGACACTCTGCTGACAAAAGAGATTTGTTTTCCAAGACATGATGCTGAAACAAATGATTCTGCAAAGATCATGAATACTCTCTACAGCACCTGATGCTATTTTGTCACACATTGAAACCTGAAAGAACCATACACGGGAAACCACCACCTATCTGCAGAAGATTGGTGGAAACGTTGTCATGGATACTCTCTACAGCACCTGATGCTATTTTGTCACACATTGAAACCTGAAAGAACCATACACGGGAAACCACCACCTATCTGCAGAAGATTGGTGGAAACGTTGTCATGGAGGACATGATTTCAAGTTGATCTGTGTGGTAACTAACATCATAACAGGACTATTGTAGATCTAATAACATTCCCTGAGAAATGGGAGGTGCTGTGTCTCTTACACGTCGAGATAAATGAACTATTAATTAATCACTGATAAATCAATTGAGTCACAGTGTTTTTAGGTAAACATTTGTAATAAACAGAATACTTTTTTAATAATAAAAAAAGTGTTATTAATAACTGTTGTGTTTTGGAATGCAAGTATTACTTTAGTGAGATTATCACAATCAGGCTAAATTTAATTTGGTAAATAAACCCATGCAATATGTATCTCATGTTTTGTAGTGACCTCCGCTGCATAAAGGGGGCCTTCAATTTATTTTATTTAAATCCATTTGAGTTTTAATGAAACAGCTTGTTCTTTGTCCCAGACTTGTGTTGTGGAACTTTATACCAGACAGTGTGAAATTAGTGAAAAAATACACATATATCAAGATTGTTTCTACAAAAAAGGAAGCTTGCCTGTAATATTAAGTAGATGAAATTAGTATTGTTCATGCACCTATGCATTGAGCAACCCAAAAGTGGCGTAAAATCACAGATGTGCGTTAAGTTGCATTAGTGCGTTGAAATAGATGGTGCTTGTTGTATAGGCTTATGGGAGTATACAAGTTGTGATTTCAAATTGAAATCTTTATGATTGTAGAATCAAAATATTGGATTTTCAAGGTGAGAAAAACAATTAAGGATAGTTTTTTGATTGGAGGGTATGGTTTGATTATATATTAGAGGAAGAAAGATTAGTTGCATGAACGGTAAGGGAAAACCTAATGCAACAAAACCCCTGAAATTCAGCTAAAGCCACCTTAACTCTGCACACCCTGTTGCGCAGCCTATGACCACAATGATGACATCATAGAACACATTATTGCTGTACAATTCCTGTACCTGGATATGCAATGCTTGAAAATAGTAAACGCCATTCTCAGGCAGTTGGTATCTGCTAGAGAGGGCCCCTCTATGGACCTTCACTTATAGGACTTGCCTTGGGAAAGTATGATGGTTCCCCGAAAAGGATCAAAGATATGCCTGCATAGTCCTGCATAGTCCACTTCACTTTCCGGCCTTCCACATATGCCATTGATCAAGCGCGTGTGGGCTTCATGGTTTCTGATGTGACCGGTAATGCCCTAGCTTGGGCCACCCCATTGGTCACATCTGATAATCCGGTATTGCAGTACTATGGAGCCTTTACAGCCCTTCTCAAGTGGACATTTGAATGTCCTGAAGTGACCTTTTCAGCTGTTGAGACACTCTTTGATTTACGTCAGGGTTCTTCCGATCTAATGACCTATATCAGTAAATTCAGACGTGTAGCGGTTGAAGCAAGATGGCCAGAGGAAGCTCAATTTTCCACCTTTGAAGGGGCCTGACGAAAGACCTGAAGGATGAACCTGGCCATATTGCTCGCCCTTCTTCGCTGTCTGACTTAATATCAATGGTTACTTCAGACAGATTATCATCTGCAAGAAAGAAGATTGGAATGAAAAAGACACAAGGCAAACACAACCTCCCATCCTGTTACTACTCCCTCCATGTCTCACAAAACCCCCAAGGAGGAACCCATGCAAATTGGGTCTGCAAGAGGACCGTTGTCGACCTCTGAAAGGAAAAGATGGGACCTCGGTCTCTGTATGTATTGTGGAGCGGGGAGTCATCTTCTCTGTGATTGTCCAGAAGTCCCAAAGAGAAGAACGGGAAATGACAGACTCCGACCCTAGAATGGGCCTCAGGCTGGGGAAACAAAGAAGGTCCAATGATTACCAACGACTGTTACTCTGTCCAACCTGATACCTGTTTGTTGGTTGTCCGCTTACCTCTACATATCACTGGAAGGAAGATTGAGGTCTTGGCTTTGATAGACAGTGGAGCAGCGGTCAATTTTATGGATATAATCTGGGAAAATAATGAACAAATACCCCAACAAGAACACACCAAAAATCAAGCTTTGGAAGGGGTTGATGGAAAACCCCTTAGTTCAGGACCCATCACCCATATGTCTGTGCCATTAGATCTATTGTTTTTTTACTTCTTGGAGACTCTCTCCTTTGACCCCATCAGAGCCACTCACTGTCTGGTTATTCTGGGTATACCTTGACTAAGGATGCATAACACTCATATTAATTGGAAGGAGAATACTCTTTGTTTCTGTTCTGAATTCTGCCTTACACATTGTCTTCCATCCTCCACGGAACAACTGGCTTCAGCTGAATGTGTAGTCTCTTGGTGTCCTATTACAGAAGTAAATTGTATGCCTACACCAAACAAACATTTCAGCAAGGTCTTTCTTGACAAGGTTCCTAAGGAAATCCCTCCTTACCGCCCAGAGGATTGCACTATAGCATTGACTCCTGAGGCTCTGGTACCCTTCAGTCCCATGTTTTCCTTTACCATCCCCAGAAGAAGGCACTCAAGGAGTACCTGGAGTTAAATCTGCAGAACAGACTTATTTGCCCTTCTAAGTCTCCTGCTGGGACTCACTGTTATTTATACCGAAAAGGGACTCTCAAGAACTTAGGCCATGTATAGACTACAGGGGCTTCAATAAGTGACCATACAGGCTAGATAGCCCATGCCGCACATAAGGGATATCCTGGAAGCCTTCCAAGGTGCTGTCATCTGAACCAAATTAGATCTATGTGGCGCTTATCATCTACTGCACATTCACTCCGGTGATGATTGCAAGATAGCCTTCAGGACTCCTTATGGTCACTTTGAGAACTGGGTCATGCGTTTTTGGACGAGTCAACGCCCCAGCAGTTTTCCAACAGTTCATGGACCAGTTGTTTTCTGATCGTTGTTTAGATCTGTCATCATCTACCTAGACGACATACTGGTTTTCTCGCGGTCTAAGGAGCTCCACCAAGTGCACCTTTTTGAGGTTCTGGAGAGGCTAACAAAGAACAAATTACTTGTCAAACTGGAGAAATGTCTCTTGGAGGTAATGTTGGTCCCTTATCTGGGATTCATTCTATCAGGTTAAGGTATTGCCATTGACCAATGCAAGGTGACAGCTTTATTTCAATGGCCAGTACCCACTTCGGTAAAAGAGGTCCAATGTCTTCTGGGGCTAGGCAATTTTTTACTGAAGATGTATCTCTGATTTTTACTCAACTGTGCTCCCCATCACAGCTTTGCTGAAGAAAGGTACTCTGTTTGCTTGGAGTCCAGCTGCTGATGAGGCTTTTCATCTTCTAAAAGATAAATGGTGTTCTGCTCCTATCCTAAAGCAACGAGATCAGTCACTTCCCTTCATCTTGGAGACTGATGCTTCCTCTGGTGCCCTCGGAGCAGTACTCAAACAGGAGGGTGAAAGGAAAGAACATTCCATTGCTTACCTCTCTAAAACCTTTAGTCCTAGTGAACTGAATTAGTTGATCATCGAAAAAAAAAACAACTCATGGCTATGAAGCAGGCTTGCATTGAGTGGGGACTATTATTACAAGGATCTACCAGTCCTTTCATAGTTCGAACCAACCATAAAAATATACGGTTCTTGCAACAGATTCACTATCAATGCAAGGCAAGAATGATGGACCTATTTCTTTGCCCAGTTTGACTTTCAGATCACCCACATTCCTCGTTCAGAAATCTCTATTGCTGATGGCTTGTCACAGACCTTCCACACAGGACCGTCTACCAAATCCTGGAAAAAAACCCTCATTTTCCAGGAATAAGTTCCTGTATTTGGTGTCTTCTTTTTTACAAGAGGTCAAAGATGCTTCCCCCAAGATTGAGCCCAACTGGAGTAGCAAGGATTCACCCTAAGAGATGGTAATGTCTTTTGCAATAATCTCCTGGTTGTTCCTTAAAACTCTCTACAAAGAAGAGTGATGTCTTGGTGTCATGACAATAAGACTGCGGGGCACCGAGGATACAATGCCACTCTCGACCTCACTCGTTGCTCTTTCTGGTGGCCTACCATGTATAAGGATGTCAGATCCTATGTTAGGTCATGCCCGATTTGTTCTCAAAGCAGATACAAGACCAACAGACCGATCGAATTTCTGGAACAGAGACCAACTCCCACTAAACCCTGGAGTCAAATATCTATTGATTTAGTTGCAGACCTTCCCCTCTCTAAGGGGTGCACTGCTATTATGTTGGTTGCAGATTCAATAAGCAACATGGCTCACTTCATATTACTTCAGGGTGTACCTACGTCTTCCGAAAAGGCTGCTGTTTTCTTTTGAGAGGTATTCCGTCGACACAGCATTACCAAATCTGTAAGCTCCGACAGAGGAATCCAGTTTACCTCAGTTTTCTGGAAGAAGCATTGCAGTTTACTAGCAATCAAAACATTGCTTTCATTGGGATACCATCCCCAAACTAATGGGCAGACTGAAAGGTTGAACAGCACAGTGGAAGAGTACCATCGCTGTTTTATCAACCCAAGACAACTGGGTAGACCTACTACCCAGGGCAGAATTCACCTATAACAATACCACACACACACAGCCATTGGTATGAGTCCCTTCTACTGCACCTATGGTCTCCATCCGCAGACTCTTTCTGACAACTTCTGTTCCATCGCTTGATTGACTCTTGCAAGATATCCGGTCAGATAGCACAGCGAGTAGACCGCTTGCTTTGATATCCGTGAAGAGCCTGTTGATGCAGGTTCGAATCCCAGTAGGGCCAAACTCAGTCTTTCATCCTTCCAAGGTCGATATATGAGCACCCCACTCTGTGGGTAATAATAAGCAGCGCTCAGATGCATGAGGGTTTGTAGCGCTCTATAAATGCAAATTATTATTATCCACAAAGCTCAAAAGGAAGCTTATGAACATCTCAAGAAAAAGAGAGGAGTCTACAAGAATCGGGCCAATACCCCATTGAAGCCCCACCCAATGATTGGGATTTAGGTTCCAAAGTCTGGCTTTCTACCAACTACTTACCCAGATGGGTATGACCCTCCCAACTTTCTCCCAGCTTCATCAGTCCTTTTGAGTTTCTCACCAAAATAAACCCAGTGGCCTTCCGGTTGAAATTACCTGAATCTTTCCATATTCTTCATCCAGTGTTCCATTCTTTGCTACTGGCTCCCTTTACTCTGGATCCATTTTCTCACCAAAAAAAGAAATATCTGTTCACCTCATTCACGGGACTTGAAGAAAGTGAGGCACCTCACATCTACGATTCCTGATATTACAAAGGAGGTCTTCAATACCTAGTGCAATGGAAAGGCTATCCACAATTATATAATTCTTGGTAACCTGTTTCACACATCCAGGCACTATTGTTGTTGTGAAGATTCCATAATCTACACCCCGCAAAACAGGTACCACCAGATATGAGAGGGGGCATACTGTCATCGGCCACCCTTCCTAGAGGAAATGGTGCTTAAGGCAGCATTAACGTTCTTCTACATTTCCCTGGATTGTCCTCACTGGGCTAGTTTATTTCCAACATGACAGCTGCCTCATCCTATACATGCAACCTGTGGCGTTTGCACCGCGCATTGCAACCCAACTCTTGGATCTTTGGGGTAAGACAATGTTTTCTATTCCATGTATCCTTCATCCTTCCTCTTCCTCCTCGGCATCTTCATTCCTCATTTTTGCATTATTCCTCTTCTTCCTGCCCACTTTTCCATTCATGATATTCTGATGGTACTTTGACCTGCCTCCTGCTTACCGCATTTCCTTTCTTTCCTTCATTGCTGGGTTTTCCCATTGCCACCTTACAGGACTCCCTGGCCTTGCATTTTTTCAGTACCAATTGCTCTCCTTTGTTCACTTCTTCTGGCACCCACTTGTCTTGGTTAGTAAGGTGCTCCAGGGTTTTACCATCTCCCGACTGGACATTGCTATTTGCCGGATATCTTCTGCTGTTTGTTTCAACAACTTGCTTCAGACTGAAGGTTTTTTTTGTGCGGTCTGGCTTTTTCCATTCAATTGGTATTTTCCGGTGTGAGTCTCGTGCTTTTGCTGGGAAAACAGCTGGCATAGTGGCTTCCCTCTGAGAACTACCATACATCTACAAGGACAGACAATCCTCTAGAAAGAAAGGAACTCCTCCACCACAGGAAGAGTCTCCTAGTCCTTCCAGCAACGAAGACTCAGGTGAGGACGACACTTCCATTGAAGAGAGTAATTGCATATGCAGAGCACTTTTCACATGTTTAATGTTTGTACTGTAAGGAAAAGTGTGAAATGCAATCACTCTTCCCATCGCTCTATTGACTAGACCAATTCCTACATTCAAGTTCCTCTTTAATGTTACCCCTGCATTGATGCACAGTTTTAAAACTGCTTCTAGACCTGTTTTAGAAATTGAATTCTCTAGTTGAACTAATCAAGCTTTTGCTCCCTTATCCAAACCTAATGGCATAAATTGACCAACTAAACCATCACATGATTGAATCTCAACAATATGTTGCTTCTCTGACAACAGCATTGTAGAGGTGAACATGTCACACTCTGCAAGTGTGCACATCAAAGCAACAAAAGAAATGTTTTGTTCCTGAACAGTCAACATGACATCAGACAGACTGCAATCTGCATGAAACATGTTAGAAATTAGTCTTCCCTTTAAGACTACGCTCACATTCTTCTCAAGAACACCTATACAAATCTTATTAAGCATTTCTGCATACTCTAAATCTGCAGATTGCCTCATATTAATGATAAGTTCCTAGAATTCAAAACAATTACATAGGTTAAAATTACCAATACTTACTATAGTTTTTTATACTATCCTTAGAATGCAGCATTTTGAAAACTGGTTGGCCTTTCATAGGAGCTAATTGTAACAATTCACAAAAAACAAGTACATGTTTACCTCCAAACAAAAAATGGTAGTTAGTCTTGTAGTTAGTCTTCACAACCTCTTGCATTCGCAAGTGAATGAAAGCTAGCATCAAGTTAGACACCATTCTTATTTCATTTACCATCAAGGTATTTAATTTTCGAAGAACTCTTCCCACTTTTTGTTCTGGACTTGATACAAGTTTTTGATATTGTAATTTGTTGTCATGCTCCACTGGTAGCATCAACAGTTGATGTAAAGTAACACCTCCTACACTGAATGCTTTTAAACCTGTTGGAGCATTTATAATACGTGGCAAAGAGCAATTAATTACATTTTGGATCATAGCTCTTATTGCATGAATTAAAATAGATTTACCTGTTCCTGCTTGTCCACTAACATACAACAATACAGGTTTGTATTGGACACAACAACGTCCATGCTTGACATGCTGGAAAGCATGCAAGAACCTATCTTTAATTGTATAATACACTTTATTTTGCTCTAAATTGAGTTGACTATGTCTACATAATTTGCACCTGCAACTTTAGATTGCTGCATTGCACTTTTTACTTCTTCCATGGCAAGCTCAGCATCATAGTTCTTTCTCCAGTATCTCCAAATACTGCTTAAATGTTGGATATGTAATTAAGCTTTTTTTTAACAAAAAAAGATTATTCAAAGTTTCAAAACAGCCAAGCAAGTCACTCGCTGCACACCATGGGAAGAACAACTGCAAAAGACAAAAATGAAATAATTCCTTTTTCTCTGCAGTTTGACAAGACAGTTTCATGTGGTTGATGAGACTTGCCTCCTCATGTCTCACTAGACAACCATTACATCCATGTACTTTAAACCACCCCCTGTCACTGTTTGCTTCAATATTTCAATATGAGTAGCTTTCTGCTACTCCATATGAACAAAGATCCTCCAGCTCTCCACATCGATTTGAATAATCAAGCTGGTTTTCAGAATCTCTGTACTGTCAAGTACTGTTTCAGCTAACTGCTGAATTTCCCTCAAAGGCTTCAGTACCCGATTTCTAGTACTAGTTGAGCCAAGATTTAACCAAAGTACATTAATGCTATGCCCCAACAGAGGCAAACTAGTTATCTGATCTGCAGCTTTGTAGCTATCATACTCTATATGCGAGAGCATCTTTAGACCAAAGCTTAGAGGTTTCTGACTAAGACATATCAGATGATAAATCTACCCATACCTTAGCTGCATTGCTATTTTCAACTTTTGTCATGTATGCTGTAACATAACAAGCAACAGCTGTTGTATCATCAGCAATGTACTGTACATCAGTATTTGCATTCCAATGCTGAGCAATGACATAATTGTAATAATTAATGAATTGGCATTCCTTAACTCCTTTTTAAATTATAGGTTTTTCTTGATGACTTACCAGTAACATAGTGTCAAACAGATAACATCAAACTATTCAATCGACCAACTGGTGTCACAGGCCTTGGAAACCCAAATCTGTACTGAGTGTAGTACTTGTCTTTACTTTTGTATTTTCTCTGACAATACTTTCCACATGAGTGCTTTTGCAATCTGTCCACCTTGTCCCGTAGATCAGCATTCACATACTGAGCAGGAATGGAACAAGTAATATAATTTTCTATGACCTCTGTAACACATCCATCATGTTCTTTCCCAAACTGAGGAGCATCTCTACTCCACAACAGCATATGTATATGTGGAGCCCCACATGCTTGGTACTCTTTCCTCCAAAAGAAATGCTCCACAGTGCCTAATGAACCATTTTCTTTATTAAATATAAAGTGTAACATGGCTAAAAATGTGTGATGAAAGAACAGCGATACACTTACAGGTCCATGAAACTCAATTTTCCTGGTGTCATGTGTTCTATGTTTTTTTCTGTGGATTAGTTTCATTAATCCACTCAGCGAGATTATCCTAACCATACTCAGTGGAACCTAAGGTCACAAACTAAGTTGGAGAGCACACATTTCTCATTATGCATCTAACCTCAGAGTGTCTCCTATATCAATATTCCTTAGTTCCTCTCATTGTACACAAATTTCCGAAGCAGGAACCTGGGGTGCTGCAAAAAAGGATTTTTCTTCCTACACCGGGACGCCTAGGAGTCCCGGTTCTAGGAAGGAAAATCCTTTTCCAAGATGGCCAACATGGAAAGGGAAGGCAGGGTTCCATACAGGACCCCTCTTCGCTTTCCATGGAAGCCTGTTTCCAAGATGGCCACCATGGAAAGGGAAGGCGGGGTTCCATAGAGAGTTCCTCTTCTCAATCCATGAAGGCCTGTAGACGGCAAAAAGAGAACCCTATGACCTTATTACCACAAGCACATTTTTCTTCCCTTTCTAATCTATCCCAATTTCAAATAACTTCACCACAAAGCCAGTCCCAGGTGGACATGGACACTTTAACCCCATGTGTATCCCTCGTGGTCATGGCCAGATTGTCCGGATCATGACCTTATTCCATGACCTGACCAATCTGGCCACTGCCCATAGCCACAGGCTAAACCTCAGTCGACAAATATATATCACTATTTTTTGTACCTACATAATGACACTTGTCAAAAAATAAAAAAACACGGGCACATTTGCAAAACCATGCTTTCAGGTCCTTGCCAATGCTCCTTACAAAAGTTTGCTGGAAATCCACCTATGTTTTATTTTTTCAAAAGTGTCAAATGTATGCAAATACAATCGTCATATAACCTAGCCCCCACTTGACAAAATCCATTCCGACTTTATGAAATCATTTATATCTAGATCTATAATTGTTTTGCAAACATTTGTGTAGATTTGTCAAATGGCACCACATGACAAAATCCCACAAAACTTTGCAAAAACATTAATATCTAGTTCTATTATCAGTTTGCCAAATTAAGTGTACATTCGTCAAATGGCACCTCATTTATAAGCCTTGTGAGACCCCCCTCTAATTTTGCCCCCTCTTGACAGAATCCCACCAAACTTTGCAAACACATTCGGAATCAGGACGAGAATATAATTGCAAATTCCATGCGGTTTCATTGAGTGGTGCCAAAGTTATATACCATCCAAAAACTGCCCCCAAACATTTGATGTGTCCCCAAATTTCTCAGGGCTGTTCGCGAACATCTGAACGGTTTGTGGACTTTTGCTGCAAAATCACCCTTTTTTGCTTCTTGCAGCCATATTCCATCCCATCCTCATCACAGCTCACCTCCCCAGAGATTATTTGATAAGTTTGATACAATGTTGTGCTTTTTAATCTGTTTTTACCACGATGTCCACGGACAACGGCCTATGTCCGCAAATCCAAGATGGTGGACGTTTCCAAAAATCTGACGCACCTCACGCTTCACGGCAACCAATCAGTGAACACGTTGTGTGTCCGTGGACATGACGCAAGTCTATTAGCCAATCGGTGGCCTGTCCGCGGAGCGAACAGGGAAATGTGTCCACGGAGCAGACATAGATATCACTAATTTTATTGCCTCAAGTTTTGGTCATTTAAAAAAAAACTACTGGACTGATTTACAAAAAAATTAACAAGAGCACGCTTTCAGGACCAAGCTGCCGCTCCTGCCGCAAATTTGGTGGAAATTCGTCCAGCGGTTTGGGCTGTAGGCGTGAGGAAAGTTTTTTCCCCATTATGTCTATTCCCCAAAAAGTGCTCTTCCTATGAGATGAGCAACTTAACCATAACTCATAACTACATGGCCGCTACTGCAGGCCATGTAATATATATATATATATATATATATATATACTTTTAAATATACACTTTTAAATATACATTTACTTTTTGACACTCATAAACAGTACATTCTATGTACTATGCTTGGTACAACATTAGTGTGTACTACACTGTTGTATTGACATGAAATAATCATTGGGTCATTGCGACAAAAAAATCCATAGAGGATTTAAAAAAACTAGTATAATTATGTTAGACTAAGTGTGATAGTATGTTTGTTTGACGTTTGTTGTAATTAAGGGTGTATTCTAAGTATATTGGACTTTATAGGAAGTCTTGCAGTAAGAATAACTGTGATGTCGTATTTGAAGTGTATTGTAATGTAGGGCATTTTAGAAGTAGTTAGATAACAGTTGGCATATTCTAACTGCGTATTGTACAGTTTAGTGAGTACATTTGGGGGGAAGGAAGATTAAGTAGACATTTGTTAGATTTGTTGAAATTGTTGACGTATTGTAATTATATTGAATTTTACAAGAAGTATTTAAGTAACAAGAACTGTTATGGCATATTTGAAGTGTATTGCAATGAAGGTTTTTTTTGAAGTATCTACATACCTGTTGGTGTATTCTAACTATCTTGGCTTTTAAAAGTACTATTTTAGTATTATGGATGTAGTTAGATACCTGTTGCTGTATTCTGTTTATTGTGCTACAGTTTAGTGACTACATTTGAGTTGAAGGAATATTAAGTAGGCACTTGTTATATTTGCTGGTAACCTATATTTTGAAGTAACATTGCGCCTGGCAGGTCTGACCTTCTGGGCGCAACAGTCCTGGTAGGCAGACTTGTCACAGAAGCACTGGCACCATTAGCAAAGGTGCTGGTACTTCCATCTCCCCACTCCCATGGAATACTATGGGACTTCACGTGAATGGAGAAAACCATTTTCCGGCACCTGACTTCCCGATCAGCTGGGACTTGTAATGTTCCAGTGTTACCAGGATATCAGGCACCGGATGAATGCTACAAGTACTTCTACACTTTTTCCCATATGCTCATTGGGGATCCTTTGACTTGACACATTTGATATGTTTCTAAAAGATCTTCAACAGTGGTCGAAGTATACGAAAAGAAGTAGTGGAACTATGTCCCCTACTGGCATCCACCGCTCCCCATGAACCCCATCACCACACCCACTCCCACACACAATACAAACCCCAAAACAAATGCGTCTGCTGTTTAAGGGAACATTCAGAGCAGTTCGCTGAAAGTGCACATTTCAACTTCTTCCTACACTTTTATTTTAAAACAAAACCATTCCACAATGGTTTCTTTTAAAATAAAAGTATACGAACAGTAAAACCTAATTAAAAGAAGTAGAGGAGCACTGCTCTCGACCGCTCCCACCCACTTCGACCACTGATCTTCAATGGTGTCTTTAGAGTGTAGTGGGTGAATTGTATACTAGTTTAAAATATTGGCTGCAGTAACATGATCTACACGTTCAAATTGGCCAGTTGCTGGTGAACCTTGGATTATTTGGGTGGTTTCTCTTAAGTGTTGCTCTGTGTTTATATCTATGTAGTATTCATTGTTTTCATTCAAATTTGTATTTTTTGTATTTGTATTTGTTTTATTTGTATAGCGCAAACCAGGCCCGGAGGCTACCGGGCGCATATCTTGAAAGCAATGGTTACATAAGTTGCATACAGTGATTACATGACAATCAATAAATAGAGCAAAGAAGGTAGGTAGTACAACGATACATGATTTGTCGATTGCAACCAGACAAAGGTTATAGCGTCACGTTTCAGAGTGTAGCTCGGGCAGTGGAGGAGACTAGCCAACATTTGGCTCTGTGTTTGAATAGGTTCAATATCAAATATTGTAAGGTTTGTCTAACTTTGTTTAAGTCGCCAAGTTGTTTCCAAATTGTTTTGTCTTTTGTTGGGACACCATTAAATAGTACAATCAAAGATTGATCTACTGGCTGTTGTACTCCTACAGTTTCTACATTTTCTACAGTTTCCTACAGATCTAATGGCAAATATACTACTTTGCCATTCATACCCTTTAGTAATTCAGAGGCAATTTGGCCATTTTCTGATGAAGGGTTATTATAAAATGACATTGGTGTACTGTTTGGATTATAATGCTCTCATACAAGTTAACTTAGTGATAGCACATGATGAGATTGGGTTATTTTCAAGCTTTGTATTGCTGTATTTGCAAACTATTGACGGGTTAGTTATTGTGTATTTATTCTCTGCTGTTAGATGAAAAGCTAATTGGAACCATTGGGATTCCTAATTACCCTCTAATACTTGGTCTGGTATTTCAGCAGATGTATTTTGAAACTTAGCTTTTTGTATGTGTTTGTTAGGAGGCTGGTGTTAGTGAGGTTTTCGCTGATGTTTTCTGAAGTTACTGATTTTCCAAAGTCCACTTCAATTCCAAAGTATGTATTTTGGATGTGCTCTATTTCTCAAAGGTGTTCTTTGGCTTTTCCATGTAGGAGAATGTTATTTACATTTTTTCAGTTCTAGAGCTGGAAGTTTTGCATATTATAGTCTATGCACAAGATTCCATATAGCAGAATGGTGTCTTGCCAACGTTTTGATGTGGTGGAAGGTGCTTTTGCAAGCAGTTTCTGAAATTCAGGTTAATGCATGTCCTCGCAGTCCTGTATGGCAGCACACTAGACTGGAGTCTGTGGTTTGTAAAGTTTTCATTCTACGCTTGTCTTTTAGTTTCACATAGCGATTGAGGAATTGTTGTAGAGATTTGAAGGATTGTTGGCGTACGTTACACTTTGAGATGCATGTTTGTTTGTACACTGGACAGTTTGTTTGGGCAAAAGGAATATTTTATTGCAAGTTTGTTGGGGACATTTTCTCTATAAGGGTTTCTTTTGGCATAATGGTGTCTCCTAATATTTCATACCATTATTGTCTATGGCATTTTTTTTTGCTTGTGTGAATCCATTCAACATCACAGAAGTTTGAAAAAATATCAATATTGCGATTGTGCATGTTTAGAAGTACGTTTTATGATGTATTGATTAATTTCATTAATGGTTTCATTCTATTTAAATCAATATAAACAACTTTCTATTTAGTAGAAATGTGCTGTCCATTAGAGCTTCAAGGATCAGCTGTTTTTATAAGATTGTGAAGAACTCTACTCTGGAAAACTTTTGTAAAAAAATGTTTTGGAATGCTTTACTGTGGCTCCCTTAACAATGGTAGATATAGTGTATGTTTCATTATTAAGTCTGCTTTTATTTTCACATGTTTGTTTACTTTTAGTTTTTGCAAGAGTTGCCTTACTTGTTGTTAGCAGTGTCTGGTTTAGTTTTGTTGAGTGAGGTTACTAGCTGTTTTGTTTTAATGTTTATTATAAATTGTTTTAGAGGTGGATGATATATAACTTTTTTGTCTCATGTGCTCTATTGTTTTCTTTATTTTCTACAGATTTGCTTTTTAGTAGGTATTTTGTTTTGCCTGTTGGGAAAAAAGAAAGTTTAAGTTTGAAAATTGTGGAATGTATATGCATGTGTTATGCATGGGTGTGATTGTACAGATAAATAGAGTGCTTTGTGATTGTGTAGTGGGATGATAGCATTGGGAAGGTTGTAAGAGTCAGAGTCTGTACAGGTGTGATGGCTTTGGGTGAGTGAGTAAGGTTGGGGTGCTGTGATTGAATGAGTAAGGACATTATGGTGTTTTGAGGAAACAGTGGGTGTTATAATGGTGGTGTTTAGATTGGAATAGAAAGAGTGTGAAGATTGCAATATAATGAGTAAGAGTGAAATGAATGTTGTTTATTCAAAAGGAACACTCTAGGCTAATATATAGTGAAAGTACATTGTTACAATTAGAGAGATATTCATGCTATATATGTTTACTTACTTTGTAGAATGCAAAGAGTGTTCTTTTTTAGTATCTGTCTTCAGCAATCTTCTTCTTTCCTGTAATTTTAAAAGAAACTTAGTGGGTAAATGTGGTAATGGTGAAGTACTTTTAATAAGCGTGTTTGTTATTTATGAAGCTATGAGGAGTTGTTGGGAAATAGAGTTAATAGTTGTGTTATGGGTGGTATACTAAAGTATGTTAACTACGTTGTTACAACAACTGGAGTAGGAGTATTGCTATTTGGGACATTGGAAGAACAGGTCTAAAATGGGTGTGAGAAAAAGGTTCATTTCTAGGTCTTTTTTGTGCAGATGAATTTAATAAAATTGCTGAGTTTGTTGTGCAATGTATGTGTAATGTGTTGCAGTATTTTTAAAGGAAAAGGAAACTGTGGTCTAGTGGTAATGCAATGGTGGATTCTTGTTGCAGCAGTGTTTGTGTCTTATAGTGCAGGTTGGAAAAGAAGAGTACTTTATATAATATGATATATGATATTGCATTTTTAACGCACATGTACACAAGTGTTTTCTAGGCACCATGTAAGGTGAAGGTGAAAGATTGTGTGTAGATACTTTGGCGGTATAAACATATGTGTGAGCAGGTGGACAATGTTGGCAGTGTAAGGGATGTAATGAGTGAGGTTTGAAAGTGTGACATTTATATGCAATGACAAGTGTAAAATTCTGAGCGCTTAAACAAGGTTGTTTTAGTAGCATTTTCATGAAAGTAAAAAATTCCATATGTGCATTTATAGCAGCACTGTGTGTAACTTTTTTGTAAAATAAAAGAAAAGTAGATGGAAATATATTAAACTTCCACACCGCAAGTGCAATTTAAAAAGCTGTACAAATTGGTTCAATCTGCTTCTCCTTTCTTTTAGAAAATAATTGCACACCGTGCTGCTATGTATTCATATGTGCATTTTTTTACTTTCATGAAAATGCTCCTAAAATAAACATGTTTAAACATGTTTAAACACAAAGCATTGTAAGTAACTGCTACTTGATGTGAGCAGATGTTGAATGCTGCAATACATGGCATTTGTTTGAGTGGTTAAAAAAGAGAATATGCTTTTTGAGAAGCGTATTACAGGGTAAGTGGCAGGAACCGTGTATACATACATTTGGAAAAGAGTTGACAAAAATACTTAAAAAATATAATCATACCAGTACTTTGTTTTGTTAGATGCAGATGTTGTTGAATGTGCAAATAGAAATCTTGGAGAGTTTTACAGAAGTTTTTAATGCAGGTCGCTGTGCGTCACAGGAGACATGTACTCTGAAAGTTCAAGAGTACATCTGAAGTGTTGAACTGAGATGACAGGGTTACATGTAGAGTTCTTGGATGTGATTGGTGGATGGATGTGTGACTGTTTGAAAGAAGCCAACAAGGGACTGTTACAACCATAAAAGTAAAAAGGGTAAAGTGGCTGCCCTTGTGCTGCAGTGTTTGCGGTCACTGCGGTAGTGTTTGCAGTCACTGCGGTAGTCTGCGGACACTGCACATGCCATCCGGGTCTTTTAAGGATGCCTGTCATGGAAAGGAAACTGTGGAGACCGAGGACAGTCGTGGATGTCTGTGGATATCGTGGGATCAGCCAATCAGGTTTCCTGGGTGTGGTGTACAGGAGGAGAGGGTAGCCAGAGTTTTGTTGGTTGAGTGCACGCAAGATGGTTATACCTATGAGGAGGCAGAGTGTATGGATTCTGGGAGACTCTCGGGTCCATTGGCTGAAGGTATATTCTGAGCACTGTGCATTGTCTGGGAATCTTAAATTAGATGACTTTCTAGTTTCATGGTATGGAGTTTGAGAAATGAAGTGGCCAGGATTCCACCCTTTTTGTAAGAAGATTGTTTCTTAAAGCATCAGGAAATCATTGTAGTTCACTGTGAAGGCAACAGTTTGGGCTTTGATACCAGAATGTCATTACAGTTTGCAATGAAGGATACATTTTGAAAGTTGATGAAACTGTTTCCACTTTTGAAAGTTATTTTTTCTCGCATAGCTCAGAAAAAAATGTGTATGTGTTTGAGTTTATTTTGTCCAGAAATTGATAAAGCAAGGCGCAATGTGAACAATGTTGCATGTGCTTTCTGTGGGATGTTGGCATGGCATCTTTTCATAATGAAAATATTAAATTAGATACTGTCAGATTTTTCTTGAAAACATTCAAAATGTATTGAAGCAGTTTCTGTGAACACATAACATATGGATTCAAGTATTCTTTTGTAGTTGAAGTAAACAAAAAGAAACAAAGAAAAAAACGATTTGAAGCACTTATTTTGAAAGTTAGAAAAAATTATTAATTTCAGTAGAATGTGTGTTAGTTCAGTGCATAAACCAAATAATTTTTTTAAAAAAAGAGAAAAAATCTTTCTTTCAAGAGCCACCATATTGGAATGACAAAACATTAAAATGATTTTCCTTCTCCCACCCAAAGCCTGGAATTTTCCAGGTGTCCACGGAATACCGCACAGTCTGCAGAATATGCAGACTGCGAAGGGTCCTGCAATATTTTTTTTAAGTGCTATTTTTTAACTGTTCAAAAACTGACAAGACTCAAATCCCTCCAAGGCCCAAGATTGCAGCATACCTATTACATTAATCAATTTTGGAACAACCTTACGGCCATAGTAATTAATGAGAGGGTGCACCGAAAAGCTACAATATTTCAAACCAATCCTCATCATTTGTCCGGCCAATGCTATAGATTTTTGCAGCAAATTTCATCCACTGTTTTTACACGTATTGTTTCAGATAGGGAAGCCTAGGTATATCATATTCTCAACTTTATGTAACTTCACTTGATTCAGAACCCAATTAAAGGACTGTATTTTTTTTCCCCAGTGGATAACTGTGAAATCTTTGTTTTCCAAGGGTTAATTTTCAGAAAGTTATCTTCTGCAAACTGAGCAAAATTATATGAAAGACACTGGAGACCAATAGCTGTACAATCTAGAAGAACATCAATAGTGTATTCTAAATACATACATGTTGTATCCCCCAACTTCCAAAGGACAAAAAACACTCTCTTTCCAAATGATCTTCAGGATCGGATACAAACGTTAAATAGCCAAGGGGCAAAAATACACCGCTGTCATAGTCTTGAATTAGTGCAGATCTATCTCAAAAATCTATCTCGAAAGTCCAACTTGCATATAAAGCCTCAACAGGATGTTCGAATTATTGTGAAGTTTCATAATTAAATGCAACAATTCAGGGAGGTATTAAAACCCATCTATCCAGCTTTTGCTACAAATGATTATGACTGACAATCAAAAGCCATCAAGTGATCAATTGAGGCAATGTAAATAGAGGAATACATTTTGTCCCTCGTCACGTCATAAAAGCATTTGAGAAAAAATCAATTTAGGGATATTCCTTGATTTATTTCTTAAACCTGTATGGAAAATATGTGGGCGACCAACACTCTCTGCCCAGGATGCAAGATGAAATAAAAGGATGGATGCAAACATCCTGCTGTCCTCATCCATCACAGTGCTGGGGTGCTAATTCTGAGAGTGAGAACGGAATCCCTTTTTAAAAATTGGAACTACATAAGATGTTTCCCACAAAGCTGGAAATGTACTTGATCCTAACAAATAATTGAAGTAAAAAGTTAACATTTTAGCCCAAATCTCAGGAGACGATTTAAAAAGACTATTAGCTAATCTAATGGAACCTGCTCCCATGAAGAACTTGCTTTCTTACTAATTTCAAGAACTGCGTCACTCGAAATAGTAAGAAACCTCAGATCCATAGAAACAGGATTTCCTTCCCCAGAAGTCAGTGGTCCACTTTTACAACTGGGAGTAGAATATAGTGTCTCAGCATTTTTAACCCATAGCTTCTGAGATGGGATTTGCTTACACTGCTGCTGGACTTCTTCCAATAGAATGTATAACATCTCAAAGCTAGTTTCAACTCGAGAGTTTAGAATATTTAACATCATTTCTCTCCAATACTATCATATGATGATATTCTGTCCAATTTCAATATAACTGTTTTAATCTTCTAGTTTCTCTGACAATCATACCCAAGTCGTAGATACTGCCTTTTTTTTGTTTTCTCATTTACCCCTACATAAAAAGTGTGTACATGTTTCCCATTCACTTTCACGCCCTTATTTTTCTGGTTCCCTAGAGAATCATTCAATACTGTATCATTAAAAAGCAGAATACTGGTCAAGTTAAAGGTTTTACAGTCATGTGTAGTGTCACCTACAATGGATTCCAGGAGACTACTGAACCAGCCCATAAAATACCGGGATCAGGAAATCCGGTTATGTCCAGGATTTAATTTAGCTGGTGAAGCAGACTGCCCTCTGGAGTAAGCAACTGAATGCAAAAGTGGCTGAAACAAGTTCACTGTATGGGGTGTTGATAACCCTAAATACCGTGCATGACCTAAACAAAAACTCATCTGCTAACATGTAGTCCAGAATTTCGCAGTCTCTCCCACATTTCCAAGTAGCATGCTTAGGGATGACCCCCCTTATGTTACAATTAAACATAAGAAGCCCTAGGGTATTTAAACTTCACCTCTTCCTCTTGTCTCTTTCTTGCCAGAGGTCACAGGCAGGCTGGCAGAATTCAAGAATAAATATAGAGGGTCACCACACCTGCAAGTGGAGTTCAAGTCCCCCTTTAGGAGAACATAATGAATGAATTGCCTTGTTAACCAATCGTCAACAAAAGGATACCAATGTATCCAATCCACTTGTGCAAATAAATATTGATAATTAATAAGTCCATAGATAGGGGTATGTAATGCTGGGTCTTAATAGATATTCCACCTCCATACTTGAGGACAACTAAAAGCCCACCAGAAGGCTGTCCCACGCTCTATTTTCTTGCTGCTTTAAAGGCTATTTCAAACCCATCCAACAAGGGACTATTGAGTAGCCATATTTCCTGTCGAACCCCCAACTCTGTGTTCAATAACAGATTGTAGTGCCCCCTAAACTCCCACAATACCTTAAGCAGATTACTGCAGCTAGAGGCTAGCCATCTTTCCAAGTGCTGTATTGGAAGTTGGTGCCAGCACTTCCGTCAGCCAGGACCAGTCACCATTATCCTTTTTTTCTACCAACTTTACAGGAGCCTGTACAACCTCTAAATGTTATCTCAGAGTTAGAGACCATGATATGTATCCCTCTATGATGTGTTGGGTCTCAAAGGAATGCATATCTAGGTTTGCATAGGCGGGAGCCATCGCAGAACTCATTGATGTACCAGAGTTCGTAAATAGCATTATTTGGTAAAACGGAAATAACTGTTATACATCATAATTTGTGTTAGTTCAAGAAGGAACACTTTATTGGCTTGTCCTGATTCTTCCTGTTATATAACCCACTCTAGAGCATCTAGCCCATCTCCATGAGGGATCGAGGTGCCTACACTTTGTACATCGACGTGAATAGAGTCCAATTATGTTGAATGTTTGTCAAGGATGATATAATGCTCAAGAAATGAGTGTTGTCCCTCAAAAAGGTCAATGTTTTTTGCACAATGGGTTTTAGGATCTTATCAAAATGTTTAGCCTGGGTATCAAATATCATCTCAGTCACTGCGATAATTGGTTCTTAGTGTTGAGGTTTTTATGGATCTTAGGAAGACCATAAAAAAAGTTATAATGGGGAATTGGTTAGTCAAGAAGTCATTGGTTTTTTGTGTGATCCATTTCTCACCTAATGCCCTCTCATTCACCTCAGTAATGGTCGGTCGTATGGTTTCAGTAGGGTCATTATCCAAAAGAAGATGCTTATCTCAATCACAAAGTAGAGTCATGAAACTTGTGGAATATTGCTGTTGATCCATTATGACGATGGTCCCTCCTTTGTAAGCAGGTTTAATGACTATAGTAGGGATTTCTGCCAATTGTTGTAAGAGTTCAAATTGAGATTTCCTCATGTTGTGTTGCCTCATATAAAAATGTTTTTATTGATTTCAAATCTTTTATCATTTTAAACTCAAACAGTTCTAATGCTGAATGTTAGCGTTAAAAGTACTTTTTAGTTTATGTTCCAAGTAGTCAAATGTTTGAGATATTTCCTCAGAAGGGGGCATTGAATAAAAAAAAAATAGCTTGACCCGTATTTTCCCTGTCAATTAAGCCGAGCTAATGTGTTTTTCAAACAGAGTGGAGTTATTCGTGGGGTCAAAGGAAAGTCCTAGACGAAGCACATCTAATTGTTGGTTTGTAAGGGAGTGGTTTGAAATATTGACCACTAATTCACAGGTTTCTTTTTTGCTCTCAATCGTCTGGACTCCTCACCTTATTGTACTTGTATTAAGAATGGACGCTCATCAGTTGAGGTTTCTGCCACTTCTATAGTAGGTGTGTCCACCTGTAAGCTATCAAGTCTTTTTTGGCAGCATTATGCGTGTTGTGGTTGTTATGAGAATTGTGGATGTCTCTCTGCCACTGTTCGATGTAATCCTTGAGGGGTCACTTCCTGTTATATTGGGTCTAGGGTTCTTATCTGGTTGAGGTCCCTTGTTTAGTCTAAATTGTTGATAATATTCTTGCCAAGTGTATACAATGGGCCTCATTCCGAGTACGGCGCTAACCAATGGCGCTATTAACGCCTTGGTTGATGCCGTACCCGGACCGGCAGCGCCTTGGTGGATGGCGGAATTACCGCCCCATTCCAAGGTTGGCGGGGCGGTAATTCCCCATTCACCAAGGCTCTTCCCCATTCCCAAATGAGCCCCCATAGGGCTCAATGGGAATGGGGAAGATGCAAATAACGGTGACCGTTCATTACGGTCACCGTTATTGGCTTGGAGGCCCCTTTGCGCCCTCGACTTTAACACCTGCTCAAAGCAGGCGTTAAGGGCGAGGGCGCAAAGGGAACTCGGAGTATGGCGGTAAGGGATCACCGCCACCGGTCTCGTTACCGGTGGCCGCTATCCCTTAACGCCATACTCGGAATGAGGCCCAATGTCTTTTTTGTGATCTAAGGTGCCCCTTCTAAATCTACAAATTGTACTTTGTTCAATGTCTTTTTGATAAGAATCTAATTTGTTGTTGGTGATAATATATTTTGTACATTTTCTTGTGTCAAAAGTGCACTCAATTGGACTTTCAATTCAGTGATCTCCCTATCTATTTTCTACAAAGATGTAGCTAATTCTTCAATAGTTAATAGGTTATAGTCTTAGGAACATTCATTTATAATTTGCTCCCATCTTTTTACAAAAACGTTTTCTTTACAGAGGGTGGGTCGTACATATATTCGTAATCCTCTAGCTATGCAATGTTTCTTAAAATATTGTGCTAAAGTGGATGCATGTAATTTCTGTAAGATTTCCTTTCTTAATAACCTTTCTAAATTGTTGACCAGTCTCGCTGGATTTTCTAACGCTGGGATAGTTCTATCAGTATCTTTCACTAATGCTAATATTCAAGAGGCTTACACAGTCTGGAATTCACAGGAATGGAGCAGGAGAAAATTCCTCATTAAGAGCATCTCTTGCACCATTCCTGTCAATTGATAAAATGACTATCCTGAATTGTAAATAATCGGAATGTGATGTGTTAATTCATCTATTGGAACAGTAGATCTACCTAGACAAGGAGATAGATGCTATAAACTTTCTACTGTATTGATTGATAGACTCAATGTTATGAATGTCCTTTGATTCAAGACTGTAAACATGTTCTTGAACATTGTTCAAATGATGTCTCTGTAACAATATCAAAGATAGTTGTTGTGACAGACCATAACAACATAGATGATGGATATAAGATGATGTCTGTTGGATCACGATGTTACATTGTACTGGAATTATTCTTGTTTAAACATCCTGTTGACTGGTCATTTGTAGATTACAGGTACCACTTTGCACTCATGGTGGTTCCTGCTCTTATGAATTGCCTTTATATTCTGTTTCCAACTAGTAGATATATGCAGAAAATTACATAGCACACAGTCCACTTAAGATATCCATATGAAGAATGCATTTGGTTAAAAATCCTGAGCGGCTCAGGTGGCTCTACATTATAAGCCCAAGCAGTAACAGACTTTTGTTTACCCTCGTCATCGTGATGTTCCCACATCAGATGCCCATGATGTTGCATAATAAGCAGTAATCTTGTATAACTCGTGAACTGCGAGAGGACTACTTTGACCGCGGCATATTCTGGTAAGAAACCACTAGTCACAGTTAACTCTCCCCACTTAATAGTGGATAGTTCGAGACTACTTAATGTATTCTAACCGCATATTTCAATTCTGCAGATGGATCTCCATTCCCTGCATCAAAAACTGCCAATCACAACCCACTGGTGAGTGAGAGATTTGATACAATATGAGAAATTACTCAGGCCAGTTAGTAATATAGGTTATTTGCAAATATCCGTTACCTTTCCATTTACAGGGGTGACAAAGGCAAAGTATCATTGAACCTCTCTGACACTTCTGCTCAAGGAACCAAGTGGAGTGGCTTAACAGGTAACTCAGTTGACATCAGTGTTTTTACGTATAATCTCAATGGTGACACATCAGAGGAATTAATAGCTCCCCCTTACCCTTCAAAGTTCTGATACTGGATGCATAGACAGGTCCACTTGAAGGAAATGGAGACAGGCGTGCAGGCTCTTACCAGCATAAAAAGTATTTCACCATGTGGATTTTTAATTTTTCATCTTTTGCTTTTACTGTCAAAATACGGTTAAACCATAGCAAGTCGTTTACACTTACAGTCACTTTTTTTGATAGGTGCAATTTGGAATTTTGAAACACCACTTTGTCCCGTGACTTTAACAGATCTGAATCTCCATATTACAATGACCACTTCTGTCAACCAGGTGATTAAAAATGGCAATCCTCTATAATGAGTGTGCTCAATAGATATTGTGTAAACACAACCAATGTGAAAGACATAAGTGATTGACAATATTTTTTCTGTACTTATTCTTTAGATATCACACATTGAGTGAAGAAATAGATATCACAAGAGACAATTGCTCCTGTGGAAGGGCTTAGTCCGAAACACATTGAGCTCCTTATTTTAACTACTTTTGTGTTGATTAAATGATTTACAAACAAAATATGGAAGATGAATGTTAAGAATTATACATTTTACAGGATTTCTTGAAATATTAAAAATACACACTTATAATAACTTTACTTAATATTTGACTGTTCGCAGTTAGGAAGGTGTGCAGGGGGCGGAGTGTCCATTACTTAAGGACGCTGCATTTGTTCATGCTAGAGCTAGTGAGTTTACAGTTATTTTTAGTGCCATCTGCATTGTATCTTAAAAGCATTAAAATTACATATTGGGCATGTGAATCTATTTGTATGTTGTAGCAATTGAATTGCAAAAAGAGCATAATTGGCCATAATTTGCGTTTTGCAGAAGGTGTTGAAATGGAATGAAATCACAATTTCATTCTACGCTGATGGCAATATCATCAAACTAGCTAATGATGTGAAAACTTTAGGTATCCATATTGACTCCACATTATCGCTCCACGAGACAAACTAATGCCCTAGCATCAGCTACATCTTATACATGTTAGCTTATCACAGCGTGCTGTCCATACCTCTCATCGAACAATTGCACATCTGTAGCAAGAGCGTTAGTATTATCCAAATTAGACTATTGTAATGCTCTCTATTTAGGAACCTCTCAATATAATATCAACAAAATGCAAGTCATGCAAAATAATGTAGTTAGAGCAGCATGTAACATCCCTAGGAAACATCATATCACCACAGCCAGACAGAACTTAAATTGGCTGAATATTAAGCAAAGAATAGATCTTAAATCACTCTCACTAACAAAAAAGTGTCTCTATAACCAGGCACCTATATACTTATGTGACACCTTTACACGTCACTCCTAATCACGTCCCATTAGAACGGCTCAGTCACATTGTGTTGCAATACCTCGGTTTAACCAACTACGGGCAGCGGGAGGTTGCTTCCCAGTCTTAGCAGCAAAATAAATGGAACTCACTCCCCATTACCATAAAATCAGAACCATCCTTCATGGTCTTCCACAATAAGGTCAAAGCCTGGCTTCGTGGCCAGGACCTCAACCCTCCCACATACTAACACACGTTCCTATAGTCTCTAATGAATATATGTACATTTTCTAGTCTCTGGCTTGCTTAGACTGCTGCTCTATGCCTTTTCTGTTTTTCCCCTATGTCTTAGGATGTACCCTGTTGTATCATGTACCTTGTAGTATTATCACCTGTATATACCTTTCCATGTGTAAAACTGTATATATTTGGTCATGCGTAAAGTTGTATAAAATTGTAAGAATAGCGCTCAGTTGCCCCAGGGCTCGACGCGCTCTACAAATAAACAAAATACAAATACAAATACAATTTGGTATAGCTGCACGCACAAATCATTAATTAGAGATGTGCTCCAGTGAAACATGGTTGCAGATAGTGCATGTATTACTCCATATTTTTGAAATCTAGAATATTATAGGGATGTTCTCAGTTTATGCTACTTGTAATAAGTGCATTAGGAATTCTTGTGGATCTTGCTGTGCGTTTATGGTGAATTTAACCATTTCTGCACAGCACTCCAATTTCTGCCTTATTCCTGAGACACTGTAGGTAGTTTCAATAGTTAATGTTGGCATTTGTGTGTAGGATGAGCATTTGCAAACTAGAACTGGTCTGAGTTGTTTAAGTAAATATTCTAGAATTAGTGGCAATTGCAAGAGAAGATTCATTACTACATTTGCATAGCACTTTACTCCAGTTGTGATGCTGAATTGAAATGGACCAGATATTTCGTCTTGCTTTCATTTGATGGTCCTGCATTTGTTTTTTTCTTTTTTTGCTGAGATTGTGGGGAGATCTGCTATGGTTTCTGTTTTTACTAGTTGTCTTTTTAAAGGTTTTCTTTTTTGAGGTACAGGGTACATATCCAGATGCAGAGTGTACAGAGCATGGAGCCTGTTGAATTCTATGATGCAAGGAATGACAGTGTCGACTTTGTTTGCATCAAAGTTAACTAAGAATAATCCATTGATTGTATAAATTCATGACAGTGCTACGTAACTCATACCTTCTTTGAAGACTGGGCTGCCAATATCAATTTGCGCGTGGTTGAGGGTTAGACTTTGTGACTTGTGAATAGTGACAGCATATTAAAGAGACAGAGAGAAGTGTTCTCTGCATACATGCATATCTTTGAAAAGAAGGAAACATGCTATTGTGCACAAGATTTATTTTAGTTTCTGCAAGTTTGTCAAAATAAAAGTTGACAAACTGCATATTGTTTGTGTGTGGATGTGTCTGAAAGCCAACAACTGTTCCAATTGCTCCATTGACTAAACCTTGTTCTCCATCAAGGTTAAAGTTTAGACACTGTTTTAATTGTTTTTCGAATCCATCTGTGTTAGACATAGATTTGTCTGTGCTATTTAGTCATGCTGTTGCTTATTGACACATAGGGAGTGTCATGCCATGCATTTCTAGTTTGTCAGTGGAGCTGATGTGCACTTTAGGGTGCATTTCTTTTTTTAGCATTGTGGCATTGAATTGGTTACAGCTTGCAATTTGTCGTATTCAGCACATGCATTTCTGTTCAGTTAACTGTTATGTCACCCCGGGGGCAGATGTGCTGTGTCTATACAGCTCATGTATTAGTCTAATTGTTAAAGTGGATTTTGCTTGTTTAGTAAGAAGACCAGTTGCATACTATTAAAATGTGAGCATATGTTAGATCTGCAGACTGTAGGATGTTTTCTGTAAGTTCTCTGTAGGAAAAATAGTGACACAGATTGAAATTGCTAAATGTACCACCATGTTGTTTGTGTCCTAATGAGTTGACTATGGATTGGCCTTTCACTGGTGTTAATTGAAGGAGGTGTCCAAAAACAATAACATTTTTTCCACCAAAGGTCTCTTCAGTCTGTTATTAGGACTTCCTGCATTCTTAGATGGATTTAAACAAGCATGAGACTGGAAACCATGCTTAATTCATCTACTAGGAGGATTTTAACTTGTCCTAGAATTATGCATACTTCAGTCGTAGCTTGTGTTGACAATTTGTAATATTCTAATTTGTTTTGCTGTTCTACTGGGAGGAGAAATAGTCAGCGTAAGGTCACACCACCTATGTTGTAAGCAGCTAGACCTGTGGAATCTGAAACAAAAGCTGCCAGGTTGTTTGTTTCTTCCTTCTACACATGTCCTGATTGTTTCAATGAGGAAGATTTTGTCAGAAATAGCTTCACCCTTACATACAAGAGCAGATGTTTAATTTTCATGTTTTAGCCCATGTTAATTTCCTCAGTGACTTTTAGGTAAATTGTGACTTGTTCATCATGTAGCTGCAATTTGAGCACTTTGTTTGTGTTGAAATGTGGTGTTTTCTACCTCGTTCATTGCAACTTCTTCATTTTGAGTGAGTGGTCCACCAAGTGTTTCTTGGCTTCCTGTAATAGATGGTGGACTCTCTTCAGGAGTGTTTTTATCTAGTATTGTTTCTATGTCTTCTTCTTGTTGGTGCTCATTGTCTAACATTCCTTTTATACTGTTTAAAGTTTTAATTTATTATACTGCTTTCATGTGCCTTGAATACAGCTTCAAATGTGTCATGGTCACCTCAACATTCTTCCT
The DNA here is from genome assembly GCF_040938575.1 of Ambystoma mexicanum. NCBI lineage: Eukaryota > Metazoa > Chordata > Amphibia > Caudata > Ambystomatidae > Ambystoma > Ambystoma mexicanum. The sequence goes on along the minus strand of NC_090937.1, from coordinate 596,407,613 downwards.
CTTTTCTGCAAGGTTTGAATAGTTGTAGTAGGGCCATATAATACAGATTTCTATGTTCTGTAGATTTTACGGATAATTTGACATGGTTAATTAGGCTGTGTTTTGAAAGGCTTACTAAGCTCCCTTCACAATTTAACACTGAGTATTTGCCAGTTGTCTTATCTGGCATAACATTATTTTTGTAGCAGTAGTTATGGGCTACATAATATTGGCACATGTTTTCCAAAGCAGTACTTATGTTTGGATTTGATGTGTCCATTAGATTGCTTTTTCTTAAATATCTTGGCTGTTGGGATCGTTTGTGGTTATTGATTTAATTTCAGTTCCCTTTTTGCTGATGAAGCTGGACCAAGCTTTAGCCCTTTAGCCACAGAATGTTTTCAGATTTCCCGTATAAGACTGTAGCTGTTAAATGATCTGCAGGTTCTTAGGACCCACATTCTGTATTTGACAGCATTTTGGTAACAATGCTGTCCAATTTATGTGAAAGTGTTTTGTCGGATGATATATCATCCCAAAGGTCTTTTAGCTTAGTCTTCTCAACTTTGGTGGGATAGGCTGTGATGCATCAGGCTGCGATGTATCTTGCAACTACAGTGGAATTGCCTAACATATATTGATGTCTATATTAGCATTCCACAAGAGGGCAATGATATGATCGTAATCATTGATGTCTCATCTCTTTTAATGTTGTATGTGTTTTTGGGAGATTTGCCTTTTTCACTGTTCCATACAGAAGACATGAGCTATTTACCTGACCTTTGGTACAAAGTGGTCTAGGGAATCCAAAGCAACATTTGATGAAGTGTTTCCTTTGTTTTTATATCGATGGCAGCAGCATTTGCCACACACGTCTTTGAAAACATAAGATTTGAGTTCGTAGGTCATATGTAGGTCTTCTGAAGGGATATGTTAATGGGTCTTGTACCGCACAGAGTTACGACTTCTATGGTCTCTTGGCGCTCTTGATATCAGCGGTAATGTAGTTCTTAATAAATTGTAAAACAACTTCATCACAGTCATGGCCAATTTGGTAGCAGTTTTTATCCACAAAAGCATCTGGATGTGTGGTGCTCCTCTGGATTGATATTCCTTTCTCCAAAAGAAACGTTCCACTTCTCCAAGTGGAAGGCCATTATTTATTGCTGATGAAGTGTAGCATGGCAATGACATGATGGTGAAAGAATCTGGAGACATTGACAGGATCAAGAGAGCAGAGTTCTCTGGGACTTTTTAGGTCTGTTAATTCTTTATTTTGGTTTGTAGTGTGTGGAAAGGCATACAAGTAATCCAATGGATATTCTGCACAACTTAAAGAAACAAGCCATGTGGGTGGGCATAGTTTCCTGAACATGCAACATATATAAGAATGACATCAGAACCAGTATTCTTTTATGTTATGCATATTTGCTAAGAGATTTTTAATACTTGACTGCCACACTTCTTGTCTTTTATCTTTTGTTGGAGTTCAGTAGCTGACATGTTTAAAAATTGAGTGCCTATGTTTAGTGCATGTGCAAATCTGTAGCATAGTGTTGCCAGTTTGCTTTTGAACAAGAGGTGGGAAATGTATTCTACATTTTGCCAGTAACTTGGATCTTCAGAATACATTTGTAGAGAACAATATTCTGATGCACTGATTTGCGTGGCTCCGTCATCATGTCTTCCTCCTTATCATGTAGGAAAGAGCAGACAAAAACAACACTTTTTCCCCAGAAGCTCATTTGACACCCTTTGGCTTGATGCATTTGATATGTTTCTAATACATCTTCCATGATGTCTCTGGAACATAGTGGGTGAATGGTGTGCTGGTCAAAAGTATTGTTTTTAGTAATAGGATCAACTTGGTCAAATTGGCCAGTTTGTGGTGTGTCTTCAAATACTGGGCTGCTTTCTTTTAAGTTTACTTCTTTGTTTATATTTTTGTTGCATTCATTTTGTTTAGGATATTGTGGTAAAAATGCAAGTTCAACGTGGTAAAAAGGCACAAATGTACCACCTGCAGCAGTAACCTGCTGAGACGAGAGGGGGCTTCATTGGAAGCCACTCAATTATATTCTATGCACTAGACTGGTGAATGCCTGAACATATATATGATGAAGAAGGGTTACAGATAAGTATACTGGGTTAGACCGAGGCACTGAAATCAGGCCTCGGAGCATGCTTTTCACTAGAAACAAATTCAAATATGTATTAACTTGCTTAGTAGCCGCAGGAGCTGGCAGCCCATTGCAAATAATACGTTACCAGGATCACAGGGTATGAAATTATTAGCTCTTAATACTTTCAGGGTCAGGGAGCTAAGCTCATGGGTGCCGGAGAAAGGCAGTGGGCACACAATCATTTTACAATTCAGCAAACTAATATATGAAACTGTGTCCCATAGTGGTTTCGAATTGCCCCTTGGCACATGTGCACCTGAGAAAAGGTTCTAAGCGTTCTTAAGATGCAACAGTAAAATGGTAATTTGCCAGTGGTTCAATATTCTTCTAGTGTCATGATCGACTATATTCTCATGAGAAATATATAGGAGATGATCGGAGGCAGATGAATAAAGATCTGTTGGTCTTCTCAAATGTCTCAATGTTTTGGCACTGATGATGTGGGTATTGTGGTTTGGATTGTGACATCAAGAGGTGGTCGAGGGTGGTGTGGAAAGGTTTGCAAGACTCAATCATTTCAGGATAACCTGTGTCCCACTAAAGGGGAATGACATAGCTCTACCAATCAGCCTCACATGGGGGACTAACCTAATGTTGCAATGTGGTTTGATGCTAATTAGTTTGCATGATTATAAAAGCTCTTATCTTAGGGGCACTTCTTTGACAGCGCTTTACATGCAGTTCTGTTCTGCATTCTGAGTGAATTATGATTTCCCAGCTGTGCCTGGGCCCAGAATAAATTGCATTACTTCTTGCTTGCTGTACACTCCTTTTTTGCATTACCTTTGTAATTTCTATTGGTGAGTTCCGAGGCAACCTGCAATGCAATATTCTATTTTCTTTTTTTTTTACCTTAAGTCAACTAGTTGTTGCCAATTTCTTTTGTCTTTTGTTGGCACACCATTAACTAGTACAATCAAAGATTGTTGTACTCGTCGTCCTACTCCTAACGGTTATAAATTTTCATTGAGGTCTAATGGAAAATATGTTACTTTGCCATGCATACCTTTGAGTAATTCTGATAAAGGCAATTTTGCAGTTTTGGGTTGGAGAGATATTATAGCTTGGAATTGGTGAACTCTTTGAATTATGATACTCTCATACAGGTTAAGTTGTTGGAGAGCTTGTGAAAGTGAAAATATTTCTATGTTATTAGTGATAGCTCATGCTGGCATTTGTTCATTATCAAGCTTAGTATTACAGTATATGCATACTATTAAGCAAACAATGTTCTGCCTGATTCATGAAATTATTTGCGCCGAAAACTGAGATTTGTGTGCCATTCTGCCCGCAAATCCCTGTTTGACAAATGGGGATATGCGGGCAAAATGGCGCACAAATCCCCGTTTTCGGCCAAATAATTCCAAGAATCAGGCATTTTGTTTTTATGTTCTGCTGTTATATGCGAAGCAATTTGGAACCATTGTGATTCCTCATTGCCTTTTATTTTATAGTCCATATCTACTATTTGTGTACTTTCTCAAAAAGTTCTGTGACAACAGACACATACTTTGGAATTTCAGATGTGGTTTGAAAAATTGCCATTTCATTTTTGTATGTGTTTGTAAGAAGGTTAATGTTGGAAAGTTGTTGGTTTATGTTTTCTAAACTAACTGTATTTTCTAACTCCACCTCAGTTCCAAAATATTTACTTTGTATGATTTGTAGTTGTCTGGGGAGTTCTTCAGCTGTTCCATTTAGGAGAGGGTCATTTAGTAGTTGCAGATCTACAGCTGGACTTTTTGGATTGTATCTATGCACAAGGTTTTGAATTGTACAATGGTGCATAGCTAGCATTTTTATATGATGGATGGTGCGTTTACAAGTAAATCCTGCAATGCACTCTAATGAATGTCCTTCTAGTCCAGTGTGGATGTAGACTGTGTAGGAGCCCATGGTTGTCCAACTTTTTAATTCTACTTTCGTATTTTATTTTAACAGTGATTGAATAATTGTCATAAGCATTTGAACGACTTTTGGCACACATTGCATATTGTGCTGCATGCCCTTTTGTACACTGGACAACTAGTCTGGACAAAAGGAATGGTTGTTTGAAAAGGTGTTTGGGAAGATTTCTCAATTTCTCTGTTTCTTTTGCCATAATGGTGTCTGCTAGTATTTCATAGCTTTGTCCATTATTGTCGATGGAAATTGGGTTTCTTTGTTGTTGTTTATATGTTTCCTCATTGAAGTATGTTTCTGTACTACTGGAGTGAAACAATTCACCTGCAAAGAAGTTTGAAAAGACATCTATATTGACATTGCGTATGTGCAGAAGGTTTTTTTGTAGGTTTTTCTTATTAATGGTTTCATTCTGTATAAAAGTAGTATAACACATTTTCATTTTAGTTTGAATGCACTGTCAAAGCTTCAAGAATCATTGTATTGATAGTTTTTAAGTGCAGAATGTGACTTTTGAGATTTCTTTTATGAGATTGGTAAGAACTCTGCGCCGGAAAAAGTTTGTATAATTGAATTCTTTTAACGTTTTACTGTGGTTACCTTGACAATATTAGATATAGTTTGAGGTTGATCTTGAGTGACTTTACTACTTATTTTTTAAGTTTTATTTTTTAAAGGAGGTGGAATATTTTTGCTAGTGCTGACTGTTGTACTTTGCACAAGTGCAGTTACTTGTTCTGTTGCTTTTACATTTTCTATAAGTTGTTTTAGTGGAGGGTGACTGTTTTGACTTTATCTGCTGTATTTCTTCTTTGTGTTCTGTAGACCTGACTTTTCGTAGGCATTGTTTAGTATCTGTTGCAAAAATGAAAAGTGTGTATTTCAAGTTGTAGGAGGTTTATGTTGTTCTTATTGTAGAAGGATGAGGCTTCTGTCAGTATGATTGGACAGGGTGGACAAAGAGTGGTGTACAATTGTGTAGTGGGATGTGGAATTTGAATTCCTAGATACTGGGAGGTAAGGAGTGAAATAGTTGGAGATGCCTATATGATGGGTGCCGTAGTGATAGTTCGTACAGTGACACGTTAAAGAATTACAGTATTTTAAGTAAAGGCTACACTGTAAAGGGGAAGTGTAGAGTAGAAGAGGTATGTGATGAGGAATGTGTCAAACTGTTTGCACTGGTGAGTTTCACAGTTGTGGTGTTAGTAAATAAAGTAGTGGTGGTGCTATTGAATAAGGAGGAGCATGGTTGTGGTGTAATGAGAGTGTGTGATTGCTGCAATGGAATGAGTATATGTGTAATTAAATGGTACATAGTTTAAAGTGGAGTAAACAGGGCAGTTGGCAGGAGCAACTTTTGGTACTCTGCCTTTGGTGACGTCCACGGGATTGTGGGATTGTGTTACTTTGTTTTTCTTTCCACTGTGACTGATTAAAACTAACACAGGCTCCTGTTTCTTTAATTCAGTTGGGGTCGCTGTGCAGGCGGAAGAGCTCCACCACCCACATCCACTTGTAATATAACCACAACCACCTGTGAAGCAGTGCAAAGTGGCGTTAAGTGGGGAGTTGGCATGAGCAACTTTTGCTACTCTGCCTTTGGCAACGTCCACGGGATTGTGTTACTTTGTTTTTCTCTCCATCGTAACGGATTAAACCTAACAAAGGCTCCTGTTCCTTTAATTCAGCTGGGGTTGCTCTGCAGGCGTAAGAGCTCCACCTCCCATATCCACTTGTAATATAACCACAACCACCCGGGATGCGGCACAAAGTGGCTTTAAGTGGACAGTTGCCAATTAGCGGGAAGCAGCTGTGGCTGGGCCCCCCGACTGTACCCTCTGTGCTGTTCAATCTGCATATGTGGAAGAAAGCCTGGGATTTCTCCCCCACTTAATAACTGTTAGTACCAAAACGCTAACCTGAGTGGAGTAAGGTGTGTGAGATGTCCAGCCTTCTGACCTTCATAGTTCCCTTGGATCACTGGATAGCTGTGACTATTGTCTACCTTAACGCCATGGGGAGACTGTGGGGCTAGGCCCTTTGATCCCCTTGACCAGGCCTCTATTCTCGGCAAAACTTGTAACTTTTTATGATGGCGATGCAACCCCATTGTGACTGATAAGGTTCCTCCGTTTGGTGGTTTTAAGGAGGAAGTTTGTTTACAGAGACAAACTTACATCAACCCAGTGGAACTTCCTTGTCCAATCACGGTGCTGCCTCAGGTGCTGCCTGTACGGTTGCGGAGGTGGTTGTGTTTGTGTGTGTAAGGCTTTCTGCTTCCATTCCTCAAGTTGCATCCATCTATTCGACTCTTGGATTAGTGTTCTCCATGCTACATATTCCTTACACTTTGACAACCGGAATGACTGATAATATGGTTGTATCACGTACTTCAGTGCTTCTAAAATCCACCCCGATGAAATCACACCTGCTAATGCGTCCAAACATAAGTTCACTGGTCAACTCTTCATCACTCAAGATAAAAAGCACTCTGTGGGAGACATGCAGGACTTTTGCCTTCCTCGCCCTGAAATTGATATTAATTTGTGCACAAGTGAGGCTTCAAGACCTTCGTGCTCCATGTTCATTAGCAATAAGTCTGCATTAGACTCTGAAAATGTATGTTCTGTTAATATATCTATCTCTGATACTCAAATTATGTCGGCCATTAGCGATCGGCCGCCTCAGCCTAATACTGCTTTGCCAATTATTGATTTAACTAATCAGGGTGAGATTTTGAAACTCTTGTCACCCATGCCTTTGTCTAATATTCCTCCATCATCTGAGGTAATTATTGTTGAATTGAATGTTGATTTGGTGCAGGATGCTGTACAACCTGTGGCCCCTATAATAGGTCAGTCTGCTCTAAATACATCCAATGTAGTGCCTTTGCCTCTTCAACCTATCAACAATGACGTGAGCTTTCACTCCAATAGTCTTTATCATTCCCCAAGTTTGTTTGAACAGCCAATTCATGACTGTACTAATGTTTTGTTATCTTTTTGACAGCCCACACCCCGTAGGATCCAGTCCCCTTTTTGTTTACCTCCCATTCAACCTGTGATGTCCAATCCTCCCAGGCCCCAACTTCTCTGTTGCAGATAATGCTAAATGATATGCACATGCCGATTGTTTCACTAAGTTGTTTGAAACACTGGACACTAAAATCTCACATCAATCTAACCAGATAGATCACATTGTGTGTTGGATGAATCATTCTGAAAAGCATAATGCTCCTACGAAGAGCTGTGTATTGCATTCCTGTCAAACTAAATGGCTGAAACAATGCACACATTCGGTTGCCTGGCGAAGTGATTCAGCAGAGTGTTTTGCCCTCCTTTTCTGCTATAATACGACCTAGAGAGGAGGAGTGTGTTGATTCTATTATTTCTCCCTCTCACACCATGCACCCAGAAATACCTATTGACCCGACAAAATGACTGGCCCCATAGCCATCTGCCATATATAATATGTTTGATTCTAACACCAAATTGAAAGATCAAGGAAAATCCTGTTTAGAGAAAAAAAGCAAAAACCAAAAAATTGTGTTGTCTCGTTCAAGATCCAATGTTAAGCAATTTGTAAAATGGCTTCAAGGGTCTAAGAAACCTCCCTCAAGTATAGGTCACTCAGTACTAACCAAGTACAAAAATATGGTGAGCAAGAAGAGTGATCTCTCTGGCTCAAAACCAAGTCCTCCTAACGATTTTTCCCAGTTGGATGATTTGGTGTCTGCCATTGTTGCCTCCCAAAAAGAGATATTGCAAAAACCTGTTGACCCCTCTTCGGCTCCTGTTGTGCACCAGAAACTAATTTACTTAACCGAGAGCCCTGTAGACTTAACCATTAAGGATTTGGCACCAAGTAGCAATGTTCTTTCTGACATCAGAGATGAAATTAACAAATCCACAGAGAACTATCTCAAATTGAATCAATTGTGTGTAGTGTTGTCTACCTCATCAGAATTCTTTGAAATCATGCAGTAGAACTGACATAAACTACGATCATAGTGGATTGCATCTTCCCAATAGTCCACTTGTAGCATTCAAGCCAAAGTCAGCTGTCTTGCAGGTAGACTTTTTGAGTGATGATGATTTGTTTGTGATTATCTTCAAATCTTGTAAGAAATTTACCTATCAAACTATCCAACACTCACCTCCTCAGTGTGGCTCGAATTGGAAATCATGGGCCACTGAACCCTGCACATAAATACAAGCCATAACAACCTTTGACAACCCAGCAGAATTTTGTTTCTCTTGCAAGTTAGAACACATGTGGGTCCTCTCATTTATTTGTTAGCTCTCCATTGGCCTTTGACATCATAGCCATGCAGGAAACATGGTTGACTGAACAGCCAGTCTGGGATTGTCACACATCATTCTTCATCCTGCCAAAGCAGCTTCTAGAGGTCGACCTTCATCAAGGTTAATTGCAATAAAATAAATAAAATAAAAATAAATAAATAAGGTTATTAGTTGCAGTTAATAGTAACAATGGCTATAATTAATATATCTCTGGGCTGCTCCTAACTTATGCCTACAAATGGTTAAGATTAAATATTCAGGGGGTGTAATTGCCTTGATTAACATCTACCAAAACCCGGTGGCTATATCAGACGCTACACTTTTTGCTGACCTGGAACAACTCCTAAACAACTCGTTGCACATATCTGAAATTACAAATACTATTCTAGTCGGTGACCTGAACATGCAATGTGGAGAGACAAACAATGCCACCTGCACTAGGTGGCGATCTCTTATGGATGAACGGGACTTGATAATGTGTAATGGTTCTCTCTCTGGGGACATTATGCCTCAGAGCACATGGCGGAGAGCTCAAAGTGAACCCATCATCATCTACATTTATATGGACAAGTTCACGTTCAACAAGGCCAAAGAATTTAAGGTGATTAAACATACATTTAGCGATCATGAAATGTTAACACTAGAATGGCCCTGTGACCTTCCAACTTTGAATATTGCTAACAAGTGTCTTGTCCCATGCATGACTAAATAATTCAAAAACACGGTTTCGCTGGAACAAGCACTCGTTAGCATTGCTTAAAGGAAACATCACAAGAGGCACTTTGGATGTTTTGTGGAGGGGGGAGCCATATACAGCCTTTCTACAGCTGTATAGCACTTCACTGTAGTACATAGACGCACTGCTACTTCAAGCCCAAATTTGATCCCGAAGTACAAAACAAAAAAGCTATATTGTGCAGGCAAAAAAAATGAGCTTGCATGCTTCCAATTTCTGAAAGAGTCAAGACTATTCACTCATTAAAATGCAAGTATAGAAATTGGCTTAGATCTCATCAAGCCTATTTTTATCAGTGTGATGGTGAGGCTATGCTGCAAGCAATCACCACAACAAATACATCACAAATATAGTCACTGATTAATATAGCTAACCACTCTCAGCAAATGCCTGTTCAAATTAATGGGTTGTTGAGAGGGACTGGATTTCATATTATTCTAAGATGTATGCACGTCCATCTCCACCTGTTTACCAGACCACTCTTGAGAATGTAAACTATGCAGGGCTGCAAATCTTGGAAGAAGATGTTCTGTACTACATCACAAAATCAAGCAGTTCTAGGGCCCCTGGTACGGACGGGCTGAATAACATGATGTTTAAACAGCACCCACATTTGTGGGCAAAGACTTTACACAACATCTTCTTGCAGATACTAAATTCCAATGTCATTCCGGACTCATGGCGTAGTTCGGTGATTGTTCCTATTTTCAAAAGGGCCGATTGGTCCTGTCCTTCCAGCTACATGCTGATCACCCTCTTGCATGCACCAGAGAAAATTCTCACGTTTCATTTTTAGGGATTTTAATACATGGGCCATTGACTACTCTAAGCATGACCCCTTCCAGACTGGTTTCATTGCTGGTATGGGCATGTCTATCAACTTGCTCACAATTACATCTATTACATCTATTATCTCACACTTTTCAATTCTGAAGCAGCCGTTGTATTTTGTGTTTGTCTATATACTTGCAGCATTCAATTCAGTTCTAGAGAACTTTTGTTTGAGAAATTTCTTTGCGCAGGGTAACCGCGCTAAATTGTTGCACTTATTAGAGATCTACACAATGGCACTAGCATTCAGGTTAGATTGTCATTGGAGGGTAACTATCATCTTCAATCAGAACATCTAGAGGGCTGAGCAAGGTTGTATCCTTGCCTCAGCTCTCTTTAGCTTTTTTATTTCTGACATGGGCAAATCTTTTCAGGATATTCTCCCTGATGCTCCAAAATTGACTATCAAGCCCATTCCAGCTCTGCTTTATGCAGACGACTTGGTTTTAATGTCTAAGACACCTCAGGGGTTACAAAGATTATTGAATGCCCTGTCAGTTTATGTGCAGGAAAATCTCTTGACCAGAAACCTTGATAAAACCAAAGTCTTGATATGTAACAATAACAAAAGAAGCCAAACAAAAAAGACTAGATGGTTTTTGCAGGTTGCAGAAATGGAGTGTGTCCACCAGTACACCTTACTTGAGGATCGTCATTGCTGATCATACCGATGCTGCTGTCTATTTACAGACCCTAAAGAGCAGATGAGCCATGACCAGTTCCCATGCCTTGGTCATTCAGGCCAAATAGGTTCTCAATGGTTCCTTCAATTACATACTTTTTGCAAAAAGTAACATCAGTACTATTATATGCCTCAGAAACGAAGGCCACGATACCTGAAATTGAATGGTTAAAATTGGAAGGCAAATTTTCGAGGCAGATTCTGCACTTGCCAAGTTGTGTCCCAATAGCATGGATTAAAAACAAATTAGGTTTGATTTCTTTATATGCACAGTATTTATGGAAAATGATAGCGCTGTTCAGGAAGTGTCTCCTGGCCTATAATTCAACCATGGTAATAGGTGTGCTGTCCAAATACAGATTTTCTTCAAAAGATCTGTTTATGAGAAGGTGGAGTATTTTGGTTCTTCAAGCATTGGTGGATGCTGATGTTTCACTTCTTGACCTTATACAGAATCAAACTAGAGTCAATAATACATTGTTTGAGTGGGATTGGATTAAGACTTGCGAAAAATGTCAGGCCTTTCGAGAGTTTAGTGAGAATTCATTCCAGCATCAAAGATTTTGTGTCACAGAGACGTATATGGTTAAGTCTCCTTCAGTTGTGCATAGATCAGCCTTCTTATGATTAAGGTTTAATATTTGGCTAACAAACAACGTTCTGGCTAGACGTCAAATTAATTGTCAATCAGAGAACGTGTGTCGTTTCTGTAAAAATCCTTCCCAAATAGAAACACTATGACATCTGTTTGTTGATTGTGATGCCTTAATGCCAATGCAAATTAACCACTTAAAAATCAGCCAAAGAAGAGTACAGAGATTTGACGCCGGTGCTATTATCGCAGTTGATCTTCTGTGGTATTATGAAATCAATTTTTAAAAAAGTATATAGTTTAAAATTATTTTGTAGGCTAGTACACAGTCAAATTAGGTTATTGCATTTATAGTTACATACATGGTACATGTATATGCTTGGTTGCAATTGAAGAGGTTTCTTTCTTCTGTTGATGTTTCTAGCAATTTGCTTTGCTCTGTGAATGTAAAGGAAAAGTAGTGGGTACATGTGGTAATTGTGCACTGGTTTAAGTAGTAGGGGACGACATGTATGATAGTAGCAGAAGTCATTGAAAAATCAAAATGTAAAAATGTTGGTAATGGTAATGCACCTATTAACTGAAATTATTGGAAACATTTATAAGAAAGAAAGAAACTGCACTTGGGAAAGAGTCCCATAGCATTAGGAGGAGGAATTTCATGGTAATGGTGTATAATGTTGAAGTAGTTGGCATTTGATAACACTGTCTGAAACATGTTTTACCTTTATAGATTTGTGTTCAGCTATGTTTTTTTTTCATTAGAAGTTTACTAAATTGGCACATTAGCTTAAGTAACATTTTAAAATATGTTCCAATAAGTAAAATGCACTTGTTAAACATTCATATAGTAGTATTGACTGGCACTTGGTATGACCAGGTCTAACTTTTTGTCACTACAAAGTATCTTATAGCAGTGCCTGGAAAAAAACATGTATATGTGTTAAAACTGGAGAATTCACCTATGCCTCTTTGTAATAGCACTTTAGTAAAAGACACATAATTCATTGGTAAATTAGCAGCAGTAACATTTTTAAGTTGGTTAAAAGAAGGAAATTGTACTCGCTAAATATTCCAATAGTGCTATTAAATGGCACTTGATGTGCGGAGTTGGACAATATTGGCAGTACATGGCATCTGATAGCAGCGCCTGGTAAACAGGGTACCCTTACCTATAAGCAAAAGTGTTGCATTTAAAAAAGCTTCTTTATAACAGTACTTCTCTTAGCAAAAGAGTGAATAGGTGAATTAGTACCATCAACATTTCAATTTGTTTTTGCTTACAAAGAAGGGAAATGCATTTGCCAAACACTCCTGAAAAACTATTCAGTGGCACTTATGGTGAACAGTTGGAATATGTTGACATTGTATGGCAATCTGAAAGTAGTGGCTAGAGAACACCATATCATTATAGTGTTCTGTACCTATGTGTGTTTGGCACAAAACATATGCACATGAAGTAAACATGCCAAAGGTCACAACCATTGTAACCCTCCACAACACACAGGTACATGCAATGTACATACATGTCTGTCCTTCAATACAGACAATCACATCCTTGGACATGGCACTGTCACCACCTGCATATTGTGCATGCTACACACACACACATGCGTCATGGGACATACACATGTTATGCACACATATCACCTGACAGTCCTGAGGCAGTGCATTGAGCTATTACATCCGAGTCCCCTCAACATCAATCAGGCAGCAAGAGTAGGGCACACATTGAAATGCACCAGTTATATCTATCCAGGAGTGATGGCCAGTCACACAGTCATATCTCAGACACATGCACATGTACAACATGCGTGCTCATGATGTTGACGACGCCACGCATGTGTCACCTCTCACTTGGGCATGTCTCAGACACATGTAAGAAACCATGTGCACGTCGCTTTATGCTGCCGTACAAAACACATTGCAAAAGTAGCAACTTTGGAATCACGCATGATTCATTGAATACATGTGCAGCACTGTCTGGGACATACACACAGATATCCATAAAGGAGTCATACTCCCACCATACATCAACATGCACAGTGGAGGACAGCAACACATGGACACTCACCTGACAACTCCAGACAGTGATACAAATTGCTGACCTGAGTGTGCAGCGCCAGGTAAAACTTCTCCAGGACCTGCATGTCCATGGTGTTCAACCAGCCGCAGAAGCCCCCTTGGTTGTCACTAGCCTGGAGGAAGCACTGGGCCTTCTTGTGGGTGCTGGAATTCAGGTCCTCCCAGCGCTTGTGCACATGGTGGTAGTCCTGGAGTGCCACCCCATCCGCGTTGATGGCACCCACAATCTGGTCCCAGATCAGCTTCCATCCTTCCTTGCTGTGTTGCTTCTGGGGATTGAAGATGGCATTAGGACATGCTCCACCACAATGTCACTTCCGTAGCCGAGAAGTTGATAGCCCTCTGCTTCGCTGCCGTGGGGTTGCCACTTGCCTCTGGAGATGTTTGCTCAGACATGGTAACCCCCGCGGCAGGTGTGGGTGGGCAAGATGGTCCTGAGGCTGGGCTGTGGAGCGGTGGTGGGGATGTTCTGGCACGTTGGGAGTCTTCTGAATCAGCTGAGGTGGTACCAGGGCCGAGGACAGGAGCACTGACAATGTCTTGACAGCAGGCACTCAAAATGCAGGTCAGGTACAGCAGATGGCTCGTAGGAGGCAGCTCAGGGCAGTAGGAGGCAGGTAAAATGGCTCATAGGCAGGAGCGCGTGGGTCTTCTGTTTTACTCACGTGGGCAGTTGGAAACAGAGTGGCAGTTACTTTGCGCAGGCAGAATTAGCACATACATGTGAAATCAGAGGTAAGTGCCTAATCGTGTAAATTACGTGACACACGCTGGCTGTTGCCATTCAGATTCGGACCAAAAGGAGTGCATAGGAGAACATCACACGCTTGTGCGAGTTGGAGTGGATGGATGTGTGGACTTCAGAGATTTTTGTGGTGCCATGCATTTTGTTCACTACTGTGCACGTGCGATCTTCTTATTTTGGTAGGGGAATTGCCTCTGTGCGCACGCATGTGTACTTTTCCCTATTTTCAGAGGCTTACAGTGAGTCGTGTACGTATTATTCATACTCTGGGTGCCCCTGTGTATGGCATACCCCCATTGTTAACATCACAGTGGATTACTTGGGCTTTGCATATGCATTTCTTGTGTTGCTGGGCGCCACAGCGTACTGCATAACACTTATTTTTCATGTGAGCTACCAAGGGTCATGCACAAGCATTTTTGATTTTCTTGGGTGCCTGTGCGTTATGTGTCCCATTTCCTTTTCACTTGGGGTAAAATTGAGCCTTGCTGGATCATACTAGTACGTTTTACATCACGTACCCTGCCCCCTCATGCCAATTTCCCAGGAAAATTGCTAGCTGCACCTCCCATTGTACAGATCAATCTGTGCGATGAATGGGAAGGGCACAAGAGGGAAGGTTGTCCAAGGTGTCCAGGGTCGGGGACAGCAAGGGAGAGCTATTCCCCCCACCCAACAGGGTCAGGGAGATGCAAGGGCAGCTGCAGTCCCCCACCAGCCAGGGCCAGGGAGATGCTGAGGCAGCTGCAGCCCCCATCACCCAGGCTCAGGGACCACCAGCCATGGCTGTAGGGGTCACAGCCCAGGTCCACAGAGACGCAGAGGTAGATGTTATCTGTGTGTCCAAGGGGAAGGAGCGTTCACACAAAACTCATGTCCCCAGCACCTAGGGTCTGGAAGCCGCAGGGCCAGCTGCAGTCCCCACCACCCACTGGCTCCCAGTGGCTACATTTATTAAGTTCAAAAACCTCTGCATTGTCCACAAGGCCTTCTGGGTCCTGGGGCCGCAATAGCTTCAACGGTATCTTCCTAAATATCTTCCTTCTCAAGCTCTTCAATCATCCTCTCCTACTCCCTCAGGGTCAGTTGCTTCTCCTAGCAAAGAGTTGGTGGTTGAGGTCTTTCTACGACTGGGGCCTCCCTCTGGAACGGCCTTCCTGATGCTTCCTCTTAGGTTGTGCTTTCTCTCCTCCTCTCCCATTCTGAACTCCTGGCTGAAAATGAAACTGCACTGGTCACCTGGCCACCCTCTGATCTCTGGGCCAGTCCTCTAGCCAGCCAGTGGTATCCCCCCACTTCGGGACTGTTTACTGTATCCCTACTGCCCCCTACCAGCACTTGACACTCAATGTCTGCACTTACCCTTCCACTGCCCCCAGCTTGACACATTTTACTTAGTGCTTATGTTGTCATGTTTTTTTACTGCCATTTCCATGTACTGCACAGCCCCCTGCCACTTACCTCCCTCCCCCCTCCCCCCAAGTCTCCTCTTCCCCCTTCCCCTGCACTTGCGCAATCTCAGTGTCACTTGGTCTCATAAGATTGGTGTGTCTGGCTTCACTCTATTCCCCCACCCTTGCCTCGTCACACCTTGTAACACTTGTATATATGCACTTTATGAATACCTCGTCAATCAAATCATATGTAACATACATTGTACATGGCTTTGGGACAGTAGTCATCAAGACCCATTTCATGCTAATATACAGTTCTGGCATGCCTATACAACGTGGCATCTGGGTATTTGCATCAGTGATGTTAGTGACTCAACTATGCCAGTCAAGTGCTTGTGTCTGAAGCAGGTGCTATACACCAGGCACTGCATGTGGTGTTAAGTCCATCCACACATGTCCATGGGTGGTTTCATGCTACCCATACCTTCCACTGA
This sequence comes from Ambystoma mexicanum, assembly GCF_040938575.1. Lineage (NCBI taxonomy): Eukaryota > Metazoa > Chordata > Amphibia > Caudata > Ambystomatidae > Ambystoma > Ambystoma mexicanum. The sequence continues at coordinate 596,391,683 of NC_090937.1, read as the reverse complement.
CATTGGCAACGGGCGGGACATTATGCCATGAGTGATATAGCTTGTTAATATGTTGACAGGCACCATTATGATACCTATGTGTGCGGGCTATGCTATTCACATGACTGTTCATGTATTTTTCTGTCCATGTGCAGGTGATGAGGCACTGGATGCAGAAGAGGAGGGACTGGATACTCAGCCGCAACCACCACCAGTGGAGGACGTGTTGTGGCAGCCCATGAAAATCCACTGGTGCTACAGTCCATCCGGGGCATGAATGAGTACGAGTCCATCTCTGATTAAACCATTGGCTCGGGTGGTGAACCAGATCCGAATTCCTCCATGCTGTCGCAGGCTAGCGCACCAGGTGTTGGTGCTGTTGTAGCCCAAGTGTCTGCAGGTGGGTCACATACCCTCACAGGGCCAGTCAGTGTTGTCACATCTGTCTGTGGTGGTTACAGCTGCAGGGTCAAGCTCAACTGTTTTGGTTCCTGGTCCTGGGACAGCTGAGCAAGGTGGGGATGCAGTCCTACAACCACAGACAGCAGCATCACGTCAAGGGCCATGCTCCCTTGGGTCAGGCAGGCATAGGGCCTGCACACACGGTGGCCTTGTTGTGGCCGGCGATACATTGTGGGAGCAGTCCATATATACTTATGCACAACAGGGTGCTTCCTATGAGATGTTGGCTCAGGCCATGGAGAGGGTGGCCAATTCCATGATCCCACCAGCAACACAGGTAGAGCACCAGCTGCAGGCATTGCTGTCCACATGCAGCTCACACAAGCTGCACATGGAGGCCAGCAACAGAAGCCGACGGGCGGAACGGAGGTCTCTACAGGTATCCCTGGTTGAAGAGGATCTGGCCCACAAGGAAGCCTTAGGCAAGAGTTTCTGGCCCTCAGAGCTACACTGGCAGCACTAGAGGCAGCCCACAGTACACAGTTTGAACAGCAGATGCAACTGTTGAACTCTGTGCATCCTGTGAGGTGTTGCATGCGGACCTCCGAGGCTTCCTGTTGCAGATGCATTCATCTCAGTTCTGCCTGGCCACTGCCATGGAGGACCAGGCCAGGGCTATACACGGTGAACCTCCCTTACCACTACCACCTTCAGATACTACACAGGAAGGTGGCAACAGCAGCAAAAGCTCTCCCAATCCATGATGGTTGTGCGACCAATGAACCCTTGGAGGGGTATTTTTTTTCTCAACATTCACACACCTTCCCTTCCCTTGTCTTCCCTGCAGTTTATTGTGAATTTATGTTACAGTGTGTTGCCTTCTGTGGCCTCCAAGGGCATCCACTGTAGGTTCCCGCTGGAACCATACCGGCTTGTCTCGTGTTAGTACACTCCTTGTTTGTGCCTTAGGGTCCAGACAAAGAAACCACTCCTGCTTCCCCTTTCCATGGGCTTGAAAAGAGTGGTGCCTGTAAAAGTTACTTACACAGAGGTGTTGGGCTTCCCGGCCGTCTCAAGTCCAACCTGTGTACACACCCCTAGTGGGATTCATCATTGTTTGTCCAGTGCATGGTTCCCATCCCTTTTTGGTCGAACATTGAGATCCATCCTTTGTTCCTGTTCCGTCCTTATGAATTACCTTGGCTATCTCCATTCTTGTTTGACTTCCTGCTGTATGTGCTTACCTGCCCCCTTAAATTAGCAGAGCCACACAAAGCCTACCTGGGTGTCCTGTGCAATTTACGACACATTAAGGCACTTGTGGAAATATGATGTGTCACTGTCAGACAGATTCACTCTTAGGTCCAGTGTTTATGGTATGTTGTACTAGGCAATTACTGTTACAGTCAACATTATTATGGAATTGTATGAGCATGTGTTGTTTCTCAACTTGTTCCATGCACCATTGAGCGCTTTGTGACAGTAGTGTTATGTGTTGGCCATTTATGTATCTCGTTTGACATTGCATGCCATGACGTGTCACACACCGGCAATTAGATGTGTACTTGACATGGTGTTAGTGGCATACACCCTCTTCTATGTGTTCCTTTTGTACACACCAGATTGAATTAGTTTAAGTTCTAAGAGATGCACATCCAAGGACACATTCTCAGGGTGGTTTGGTGGGCTCAGATGATTGTCCCTTTGCCATCATTGAATGGAACATGGAATGTGCCAGTGCTGTGTGCACTCTGCAGGGGTAGGATTTTAGGTAAAAAAATGTAGCCACAAGCTGGGTACGGGCAGCCTCACCACGTGCCCTTTCCCGTCATGCACAGGCAACATGCATGTGGTTGGGGATGTGGGGGCCTTACCATGTCCACCGGTACACCATGCTGTGTTGCAACATTGATCAGGACACATGCTGCCACAATGATCTTGCACACTACTGGTAGTGCATATAGCAGCTCACCACCAGAGTGGTCAAGGGACCGGAAGCGTGACTTGAGCACTCCGGATGTGCGCTCCACTGTGGCCCGAGTTGCAATATGGGCTGTGTTGTATCTTACCTGGGGTGGTGTGACAGGGTTCCGTATTGGCGTCATCATGTAGGTGCTCAGAGGGAAGGCACTGTCCCCTGTAGAGGTGAGAATATTTGTCAGTGGTGTGTGTGTGACATGCATGTGCAGGGGCATTTCTACTCACCAATGAGCCATGTGTTGGCATGCCTCCCAGCTTCCAGTGCCCGGTGTAGGGCCAACATTCTGAATATGAATCTATCATGGATGGACCCTGGATAGTTTGCATAAACAGAAGTGATGATTCCCTTGGCATCACATACAACCTGCACGTTGTTGGAATGCCAGTGCTTGCAATTGCGATAGAGGTGCTCCGTCAGAGTAGGTGACCGTAGAGCCACATGGGTGCAATCGATGGCACCAAGCACTTTGACTTTCTGCCGGTGTTCTGGGCATGTAGATGTGCTTGCGAACTGAGGGGCGTGCAGTCATTATTGCCAACACCTGGTGTAGGCAGCGTGACTGTGTGGGCTGTAAAATGCCCCCAACTATGGCAGTTGTCCACTGAAATGACCCGGTGGCCAAAAAAATGCAGTACATTGAGCACCTTTTCTAAGGGGCTCAGTGCTTGGGAGAACAGGGTGGGTGATGTAAGGTCATCTTCCCACTCCGTGACCAGGTCTAATATGATATGTGGTGGAAACCTATACCTGGTATAGACCTGGTCATCAGACATCCCAAAAAGGCTGGTTCTGGGTAGACAAATGTGGGCCCTTTTCATCATCCGCCTCCTGCAGTGTCCCACGATCGCTGCTGCGACAAAGGGTACATTCATCATAGCTGTATACATGCGTTGGTTGTTCGCAAATCCAGACATGTTTCCGGATTTGCACGTCTTTTTCCGCGTGCCGGAGAACCCTGTCCAATTCCATGAATATGGGGTGTTAACCCATGAATCTACAAGCGGGCGCTTGCCTGCATTTTCTCACGCCCAAGTCCCCCTTTTTCGGCACAGTTAATTCCTTGAATAGCGCCCATAATGTTATATACATCTACATCTGGATTGTATTCATTGTTGGTAGTGTTGCTTTATGTATAATTTTTGTATGAAAAGAAAACAAAGAATATTGTGTTGTCCCCTGTGATTTTTAAATGCTTCCTGTCGGATTGTGAACTGGCAATACAGTCTGCGGACATCATACCCATTATATGGCATTGTAGAATGAAGTTACAGGAAAGTAGGATATACAGGTAAAAAGGTATGACATTCAGTGGGAAAAAAAAACATTGTTAAAAAGGGATGTTATGGTTGCAAAGTAAAATTGAAAAACCCTAGAAATTCACCAGTTATGATAAGCTATGCAACCATAACCAGCACCGTCGCCATGTACGTTCTTGTTTGACTTCCTTCCTTCATTGACGACATAACAGCCCCTTTGCGCCTACGCCAAAAAAAAAAAAAAATCTTAAATAGGCCAAGTAGAGACCACTTAAGGCAGTTATGGTATCCTTCTACATTTTCTCCTTTCAACGGAAACCACTTGCTGCAATTCTGTTACAAGATTTCAGACTAACCTGCTCTCTATCAAACCAGTCTTCCCCACTCATTGATATGATATGGCATTTATAACACACCTATACACAAGTGTTTCAAGGCGCAATGAGGCAAGGGAGGGGAACAAAGGGAAGGACAGACAACGATCCTACTAGGCCAGGTGTCATTCAGATTCACGCTGCAGAGAAGTGGCAATACATAGAATGCATACATCTTGAGCCATGTTCAATCTCCATCAATCGTGAGACTCTAATGCGTGCAAATAATATACAAGTTAAACCGTCAATGTAGACATTTGATTGCAAGTTTAGGTCAGTTGCAAGCAGGATCAGAGTCCCCATTATTAAAATACAGTTAGGTTTTTAGATAGCAGAACAAAATGAAATCAATGTACATCGAAAACACATCTAGATTTTTATCATACCGATTTATGTCCCAGGGAAAATGGGTGGTTTTTGGTCTTCGGTGGTTCGACAAGACCGTGCCTAAGGACACCGCTAGTATTTAAGGGATCTGAATGCCAATTTACTTCCCGCCTGCTAGGTGAAGCACATCCCTTTTGTGCACTACTCGTGTCTAACTTTGCGGACAGCCTGGGAGCTCTGAATAGTGCATTAGGCCTCCCGCAGATGCGCTTCGGTCTTCCCGGGCGGCTCGCTCCTCAGTAAATTACCGTTCCTCGGCTCTAATGTACTGTGCGCTCTCCTTGCTCCGGGGCTGCGGCTTTTGCGCTGCGTGATGAATTCATTTCAGCGCCGCCTCCACGGGTGAGCGAAAGGAGGAGTTCTAGGAACGGAGCGCGCGAAGCCTCCGGTGCATTAGTAATTCGGGACGGAGGAACCGCGAGACCGACTTCTCAAGCTCCCGCTAAAGTGTTCCCTTGTCAGGCCATCAATCACGCTTGACGCAGGTTAATCTATTACACGAGCACGGACAGAATGCCGGCGCTTGGAAAATGATCTGAGTCACCCGCGCCTCTTGCTGGTGAACGTGCCGCCTCCCTAATGTCCTGTGTTAATTAATGCAGGTGTTCTGTGTCGCCGCCCTGATTTGGAGATGTGACGCAGTACAAGATGCCAGGGCTTTTGTTGTTTTTATGAAGATATGTTGGAATACGGAGGTGAGAAATGTGTGGCGGAGCAAGCAGTTTATTTCCAGTCATTTGCAAAGGTTTTGCTGTCTCACTTTAAACAAGCGTGCATGCACTGTTTGGCAGGGAAAGCAAGAGGCCTCAAAGCCTCAAACACGTACTCCTTCGGAGAGCCTTAATCTCAAGAAAGTGTGTCCTTTAAACGGATCTCATTATAAAATTGTGGCGTAAAATGTGCTCGTTTGTTGGAGTTCCTCTTCATTTATTAAAGAATTTGAATTCTGAGGTGAGTTAAAATTTAACATCGTACCATTTGCTAACACTGAACGCCAGACTAAGAACACAGTGTGAAGCATTTAAGTGGTCTTCACAAATGCAGTTCTTAGCATATATAGGTGAACACGTCGAAATAGCAATGTAAAAATCATGATATCAATTGGTTTTATCAGTCTGATGTTTATGTTGAATCTGTTGTATGATAGGCTCCCTTAGAGGGCACTATTGCACAAAAGATATTCGTGAAAGCAAAATGCAGGATGGCGGCTCTTTCAATTTAGCTGCTTTAATATATTTGTAAGCCGTTCATTTGGTACAGCAAGTCTGGATCTAAAGCGCGGCTGCAAAGTATGAGGGAGAGACGCAATTTCGATTATTCCTAATGAAAGTTGAGGCAGGGTCTGGATTTTATTAATGGAATGGAGGCGAGTTTTAAGCACACTAACTACTTTAAATTATTTTCAATAACTGTAAGATTTTTTAAATGTTTTTATTTTTTAACATTTTTTTAAACAAGCACTCGCACAGTTCCTTTTTCCCCTCACAAGTCCCAGTCCATCTTCTTCGCTTCCAATCACCCGGCTGCTCCTGCTATCCCAAATCCTTTCCATCACAACCTCCCATTGCAGCATCAACCACCTTTGGAAGGAGGAGCAGAAAAGGCGAGAGACTCAAAATGCACTACATAAATTTAAAGCATATCGCAAAACAAACAATAAAATAATCAGAACAATTTCCACTCTGACTAGGTGTCATTCACTCAGGAGCAGTGGTTGAAGTGAGCGGCAACGGTCGGGAGCGGTGTACCACTGCCTTTAACAGCTCCATTACTTTTTAGAACCATTTTCACCATTCTGGAACTGTTATTTGTAAAGTTAAAGTACACTTCTCAATTTTACCACCAGATATCAGTAACAGCTAAACTGAAATCTGTTTCATCTCAATTGGTTGTCAACCAGCATGACTAACTGTTAAAAAATCTGTTGCACATTGCACCCCTACTTCCTACTCTGTCCCATGCCAGAGTCACTGTTCCACTACCTTTTTGGTACACTACTATCACTGCTGAGGAGGATCCAACAAGACAAGTGTTAGGCAAGATTGTATGCAGTACCCTTTGGGTGCACTATAACACCCTGACTTCCTGGCAATATGAACCCAACCTTTAGTATAAGCTTGTACTACACAGGTTGGCAGCGGGTTGAGCAGCCAGGCATATCTCAAGAAGGGTCAATGTGAGCTTTAGGGGAGTGCCATACAGATTCACATTGACAAGTATTCAATTAAACACACACAAGGTTTCTTGAATAAACAAATATTAATTTATTTATCAGTCAGTTATGGTAGGCCTTCTTCAGAAGGGAGCAATATAACGGTAACACTCAAATATACTTCACAAAATGCACACTTTTAATATCTCTTAATCAGGGAGTACCCTTGTGGGATGGCCCACAGACACAACCTACACCCTCAGGTGCCTTCAATAGCTAGGGTGCTGGGGACATTAATATATCACTGTTGTATTTAGGATCATTTAGGAGTAAGTCAAAGGAAGAGGTTATTAGAACATACAAGTGACCACAGATATTCTTTAAGCAGGCAATTACACACAGATCCCCCGATAAGAGTCATTCAGTGGAACAGGCTGTGCCAAAGCCAATGGGCAAACGTCTATATGAGCTGAAGCACTTCTTTGCAGCTAGGTAAGAAAAGTCTTTGCACAATGATTTAGAAGTCTTTGAAGAAAAAGAAGAATCAATGTAGGGCCACAAGCTGTTAGACTTGTGAGTAGAAGATGCAACCAACTCTACAGCAAGAGGTAAGTTCTCTCAGACTTTTACAGTACCTTTTGTATTGAAGAAAAAGTGCAGCAGATGACTTTTGTTCCTGAGCAGCTCGGCAATCTCACTGTTCCTAGGCCTCAGTCGTGGGGACAAGAGGGATTACTTCTGGGGACTCCTGCACTGCAATGGGACGGTCACTGCTCGCAATCGGCAATCTTCAAACAAGTGGCTGTTTGGTGTTTCAGTTCTTCGCGTCTACCGCAAATAGCAACACTGCAGTTCCTGGCTGTTGAGATGGACTTTCCTTCCTTCTGGGGTCCCACACTCTGTTGAGGGGGCTCAGGCTCGGTCAGTCCTGCTTCTCCGGAGTCCGTAGGATCTTCCTGGAGCTCTTGGCTAGCTTAAAAGCAAGGCACACAATCTGGTGTTCCTCTCCCTGGCATTTTGGTTACCAGCAGCAACTCTGTGGAAAGTCAACCGGCTCTGAGAGAATGTCCAGGTGGCTTACTTTGGAGTTGATTGGTCCCACCAACTCAAGGGGAAAAGTTGTCCTTTCAGGGGCTTCTCTGTCGATGTGAATTTGGAGTTTCAGCATAGCATCAGGGCTTCACCAGGCAAACCAACAGTCCAGGAGTTGCAGCAGGTGTCTTCTTCAAGTTCTTCTTTGGTTCCTTCGTCCAGTGGTCGACTCTGCCTTCCAAGCCAAAAGCCTCACCTTTTATTCAGTTCTCTCCCATGCATTCCAGCCTAGCTGTGTCCTTGCGGACTGTCAGCCGGCCAATCACTGCGGAGTGCATTTGGGTCTCCTAGGAGACTAAGTACAGGGAGTTTCGGACACTTCCCTCACTTCCTGCCCTCCCCAGACACCCTGGAGCCAGAGGCGGGCTTCACTTGTGAATCCCACCAAAGGCAAAGCAAACAAAGGGACCATCCTGGTTTGGCGCTTAGAGTACATCTCAAGAAGGACCTTCCCACAAAGAAATGGCAAAAAAAGAAGACCGAGCCATTTTGAGAAAAATGACACCCTTGAGTGCTTTACTGCAGATGCAAACGCAGCCCACAGTAAATGCACACCACGGTAGTTAAAAGCAAACCACTGCCACCAGCCATTCCTCAAGGAAAGGGTAACATAAAATAGTTACATGAGAAGCTAGACAAAGGGAATACTAAGTAACCCCTCCAGCACCCTATTGTAAGATAGTGTGTGCTGGATCTAGAACGTTATAAATGTAAGTAAAGTCAATTTCACTTTACTGCTCTGGGAAACAGTAGTTTATCGCAGAAAAGGTATTTAAACCTTTGGGAAATCTGGAAGACTTCCCTGTGTCACTGCACTGAAGGTGCTGTGTGACTCAATGTAAAAGATGATGCCTATGGAGTTTGTCGGACTCCACAACTAAAAGAAACACTGTGTTAAAAAATCACTTAAAATACATGAGACAGTGGGAAAAAGAGTCTCACTCTCTCCAAGGTTTAAAAAAATCCAGTCCTCAAAATCCAGCAAAGTTGATGGGGGTCTCTATGTGGAGGGAATTGGCACGTTTCTGAGAATTCTCCCTAACAACAATTAAGGGGAGCGTGAGTAGATCGGGATAATACTCAACTCTCTGCCAATAATAGAATCCGGACTATCCATCGTAACATTTACTAGGAAAAATTGAAATTCCTTTTCATGGCATGGTAGCTTCTAATTATGCATATTTAAAGTTGGGAAGTCATAACAGAGGTAGCATGAATAATAGGGCTCCAATTACACCTGTTGAACAATGTGTTCATTGTTGCAAGTCAACTGATGTGAGAATGTATTTGAGCATCAACAAAGTCTAATCACTCAAGAAAGAATGAGTGCAAATGTCAATGCCAGCCAATTCAACACATCTAGCCAAATCATGAGATGATAAAGGACAGTGAGCTTTGTGAAAGAATATGAATAATTGTTGAGCCAACATTCTTGAGGTGGCAGCCAGGGCTTCATATTCTTTAAGGGATTGTACCTTTCCTAAATTGGACATCTCAGAAAAGAAAGTAATTTCAATAATGGTGACATTCATATTTTTATTCTTTGTTACTCTAAAATATATGCCATCTGTTGTAAGAGAGTGACCTCCCATCAGATACTTTTCCAAAAGTAAAAAAGATAAATATGCATACTCATTTGGAGGAGATATCAGGAGAATCCCAGAACGTGGACAACCAACATTAACAACCCACAGAGTTGGGTAACATGGCTTAAGAGAAATAGTCAGATGGACCAATGCAAACAGCTGATGACATTGGATAGACCAACCACCGACTAAATGATAGAAATAAGAAATGGAGCAGTTCAAAAACCCTCCTGATTCCACACACCATCCACCAATGTGCAGATGGCATGCAGTTTTACAACAGCATATCTTCCATAAAAGACATCCACAGGCTCAACTTCTGCCTCACATTGATCCAGCCCTGGATGTCCACTGATTATCTGCAACTGAACCCCATCAAGACTGAATTCCTACAGCTAACCAACAACATGGACAAACTATGGCATCCAGACCATGCTCTCTGCTATGAACCTTGAGGGCTTCACATCCAAGATGGCCACCTGTACCAAGTCTTTTGGGTTCAGCATCAACAGACAACTCTCCTTCAAACAGCATATGCCTACCAAGGAAGCCACAAACTGCTTGGTACCAACTTTCTCTCCTGAAGAAAATCAAGCCCATCATCCAAGAAAAAACACTTCTGATCTGCTGTCTGTCGGGTGTATTGACCCACGTTCGAGCTATTATGCTGCAACATTTGGTGCTGTGGGCTTAGAAAATCCAAGATGGCCGAAAAGCCCACATTGCCCCAGAATCCAGGAAAACAGTGCAGTTTTTGTGCACACCAAAATGGTTGCCTAACCTGCCACCCACCAGTGCAAGCGTGGTGGGCCAGAAGCGCCATGAGTGAAACGTGGTGCCAAAGGAAAAACAGCAGTGCCTGTTAGCTCAAAAAGCGCTTTGAAATCACCTTTGTTTCTCTGAAATGCAAGCTAATAATGCCTATTTTAAACATTGCAAGATATTCAAAAATCTCACTGAACACCAGCAGACATTTGGAAAGATGAAGAGCCCAAAACAATGTTTATAACACAACTGGCTGAGCTGTGGATGTCAGCAGCTTAACTGAAATTGGATTTAATACCACTAAAATTGAAATGTTTAAAATAAATGAGTGACCTACTTTTGAGTGTCACATATTGAAATGTTTAAAATAAATGAGTGACCTACTTTTGAGTGTCACATAGGTTGCAACTGTTTAAAGGTCATAGTTTTGAACTTAGAATCAGCGTTCTAGCTGCATGAGTAAAAATTGTAAGTTTGATTTGAATGAAGAAAACTGGAACAAAAGTGACATTTAGCTGAAGCCGGGCGTGAAGAGATTGAATTCTGCCTGGCAACTACCCCCGACAGGAGTTGAAACTTGCCCCACAACTGCATTCCAGGCCTGGCTGCCTTCTGCTGTTCCCACCAAAAGGAGATGACACCTCCCTGTTTGAATCAGGGGAGGAGCACCTGGGAGCAGAGAAACAGAACAATGAGCCTTCCTTGGCTCAAGCAAATGTTAAATTAGGGGGGGTCGTAAATGGCTTCCTCTTGAGAGAAACTCGGAGGGTCAGTGCCTCTGTGAGCAACTTGAGTTGGAGGAAGTGGATAAACCAGAAATTCCACCATGTGCTTTGGGAAACCACACCCCTCTGGGCCAGAGCATAATTTTAAAAAGATGGATAATTCATAGTACGGACTTGTCAAAATTATATAATTAATATCATTATTCTTGTGATTTTTCTGTGCACATTTTAAGAGGTGTTAGGACTCTGTGGTATGTTCTGGGGGGTAGTAGCACAAACTAAGGGATTACTCTGAATGTCTGTATGTTAAAAATCTGACACTTTATCATCTGATGCCCATATTCCTTGTGCATGTTTATGTAAATTCTGGAAAAGTTTAGAGGTTGTGCTCTTGATGAAAAGGGCAGTATTCTGTCATAAGTGGACACGACATCTTACAAAGACAGGGATCGGATGTTTGGTGCTACAGAAAATATGTTAACTGGACATATATTAGAAAAATGGTACATAGATAAATATGTATTTGGATCAAAAATAGATTTGTGTGCAAATTGACCAGGGGCTGATCCTCTGACCCATGAACACACCTCATCACAATGACTCACAACTCAGTTCCCCCAATCAAGGGAGGGAGGAGGACTTAGCCAATAAGTTGTGAGGGGCAGGCTTAGTTATGCCCACGCACACACCCACTTGCAGAACACATAAAAAGAGACTGCTTGGACAGGAAAGGCATTCACTTTCCACTTTCTTGCGACGCATTTTGCCGGACCAGACAATATCCAGAAGGACCATCTCCAGAACTTAGAATCCAGACTTCAGAACTTTTTCAGCAGTGCCAAGAACTTTTGCCAGAACCAAAGACCAGACGGCTGTGAAGTGCAGAGCAGAGCTGACCCAGAGAGCTGTGACTTCAGAACCACCCGCCAGGAGTCCAGTCCAAACCTGATCAGACCTTGACGGCCTATTTCAAATTTATAGTGTGAATACTCAGCCAGAACTGTGCAGACCAATCTCTTAGTTTAAAATAATGTAATTCAAACCATTTCCACCTATCTAGAACTGCATCATAGAATTGTGTGTCCATCCTGTTGATCCAAAACCTTCCACAGTGCATCTGTCATTCTGAAACTTTAATTTCATTTCTGAAAATCTATCTCCACAAAATCGTCCGTATCTTTGGAACCGTGTGGGCTAGGAATGAGATTTAACTTTCATTTTCATTTCTACTCCTTATATTTATTCCGTAATCGCGCTCGACGCATTCGGAAAAAGTGCCACGAATTGACAGTTTGCTTCATTTCAACCACGTATAAAAATATCTGTCTTTTGCTTCCATTACTGAATCCCGTTTTCAACCTGATAACCATCCCTGAATCATTGGTAGGGCTGACCGGAACTGGTTTAAAGTATCTCTCACTCACCCTGAACCTCTAGAGGGAATTAAAAGCATTTCAGCATATTTTTCACTTCATTGCGACCACATTTAAAAGGATCTTGCCTGCTTTAAAATCATACCTGTTTTCCTCTAAGCTCACTGGGGGGAACTGGAAATTTGTATTGCATTTTGTATTCCTGAGAATTGTGTGCTCTCCTTCCATATCCTTATCTTGCATAGGGGGGGAGGGAATCGTCAAAGAAAAACTGATCATATTATTTTTTGTTGAAATCATATCAAGTTTATTTCTGTGCTGCATTTTTCCCTCATTGCTTTCCTTGAAACCATAAAAGTATTTTCTGCTACCTTATCCTTCCTATACTAACTCCTCATTGATTGTAAAGAAGTGTGCTAGTGCCAGATTATCTATTGTCGATCAACATTATATTCATATGCCTAAGTGTGATATCAAATATTAATTTATTATAAAAGTGTGATATATATATATATATATATATATATATATATATATATATATTGTTTAATTTTTCCAACAAATCCTTTAAATTGCAAAACAAACCTACTTCTTGGCTCAGTGAGGTCAGGGGGTTTCAAAGAGAGGGGTGTCATACAAGGGTTTATCATCCAGGGTATAACTTGCTATAAAATGTATAAATAAGGGCTTCCCTTGGCCGTCCCAGACGAGGCACTGACTTAGTGGGATTGCTTGATTGGAGTCACTTGAAGACTGGGGGCTTGTGCCGGGGATTCTGGATTAGTTCTATCACTTGTGCAGATTAATACAGTGTGCTAACTGACAGGATATATAAATTCTGTTGGATCACCACACTGTGTTACACTGTAAAAACACCCCTCAAAGGAACGCTCTAAGGAAACGGTCTGTTTTGCAAAATAAAATACAAACTTCTGTAAGTCTGGTCCTGAGTGAACTATATATGGCCCCTAAGGCCAAGGATGAGCACAACAAGATTGCCAGGGTAGCAGCATATTTATATTTATATAATGGGAGCCATACAGGACAAATGTGCTGAAGACCAAGATCTGGCAAATAGGCAACTGATGGCATTAGAGAAGGCCCAATCTGACCTGGTCTCTTCTGAGCAGAGGCTGCAGAGGAGCCAGGAGTCAGAAAATGATAGTAGGCAGTATATTATTAAAATAAAGGAGGATATGGATATCCTGCAACAGGAAAAGGCTGACCAGGATACCAGATTTCTGGCCTTGCAGAAGGAGTACCGAGAAGGTTTGTACTCCCTAATGCAGAGCCAGAAAAAGCTGGAGCAACAACTAGACTTTAACAGGGCATGCACAGAGCAGGTAGCCACCCTCCAAATCCGACTAGACAGAGAGAAAGAGGAAAGCAATAAATTCATTTTGAAAGACCTGGATACCTAGGCAGAGTTTGATCAAGAACGCCAGAAAGCTGGTGCCTTTCAAAGGCAGAGGGACGACCTGGCGGCACAGATGCAGGCTCTTAGTCAGGAAAGGGACACCTTAGGCCAGGAAGTCTGCCAATGAAAAGAAAAAATTGAAGGAAATAACCTGGCCCTCCAGGGGCTGGGTGACCTCCAAAAAGAGCATCAGAACTTGTTAGAGCACACCAGGAGGGTGGAAGATGCTCTGGCAAGAAAGGAGCTGGCAATTAGGGATGGGACTCAGGAGGTAACCCTTCTGCAGCAAAGACTGGCCCAGTATTACAGGACCAACCAGGAAGCGCAGAGAAAATGAGGCTCTCTGTCAGCACAATGATAGGCTCCAGCAACAGGTAGCCATGCAGGAGAGACTGATAGAGTCTAGTAAGGCCTTAACGGAGGAAATGAAAGCGCAGGCTCTTGCATTGCAACAGGGAGCAGTGGCTGACAGAGATAAAGTTCGCTGGGAAAGGGAAACACCTGCGCATAACCTCAGGAGCCCTAGTACCAGAGGCCTTCATCTCTCTCAATCCTTGGACGGTGCCACCCCCATGTCCCAATTCTCCCTGGAAGTGAAAGTTAAAAGAGGACAAAAATTGAAAAATCCTGATGCTTATATTCATCTAAATGCTTCTCTCCAACAGCAAGGGTTGGGGGTAAACCCAACACCATTAGTCAATATAGAACATGACACCATTCCAATAGAGGTGGATAACAGCGACTTAAAGAGTATTACTCTAGCCGCAGGCACCATTATTGGAATGGCGGTTGATGACCGACATTTCTCCATTGATTTAGGAAATTAACTGTTAGGACCAATCCCCAAGGACTGTTTTGACAGTGACAGTGATGACAATACAACACCAGACAGGATCTTTACCCGGCATGGGAGCAACTTCCTGGTGTACACTTCTTGCCCTTATGGTAAGGAAGATGTGACTTGTGACTTCAGAGGGGATGAGGTGATTTTCCAGGTCCATGAGGGCTGCCTTTCCCACCTGAAGTCTCCGGTCCAAATCAGCACTCTGACCAGGGACTTCTCCACCCAGCTGGAGGAGGCCGCTGAGATAGCAAAACCAGAAGTCTTTCCAGGCTTCAGGCAGATGGTGGAAGAGAGAGTCAACCTAGCTGATGCCTGCGTGACTCTTGAACAGAAGCAAAAGTTGAAACAAGTTTTCTTGGATTTCCAAGATCTCTTTGTGGTAGACTCATATGACTGTGGTCGCACTGACATCCACACAACAACAATTCCCACGGACCCTGGCATGACTCCAGTGTTTGTGAAGCAATATCACATGCTTCTCACATCCATGGAGTCCCTTACTGAAATAATTAAGAACCTTGAGTCCCGGGGAATAATCCGTCCAGTCCACAGCACCTTCAATAATCCGGTGCTGGGAATATTGAAGCCAAATGGCCAGTGGAGACTATGTGCCGACCTTAGGAGCTCAACAAACGGGTCCATACTTCCCGATGGCCTCTGCCCTACATTGACCAAGGGCTGGCCCAGATTCAGGGGTCACAAGTATTCACTGCAATAGACCTGACCAATGGATACTGGACCATGCCTGTCAGTAGGGAGGACCAATACAAACTGGCTTTTACCTTTGGGGGCCAGCAGTACACATGGACCCGAACTCCCTTCGGATACCTCAACTCCGGCAATTAATTCAACATTTTCCTACATAAGGCCATGCCCGACCTGGGTGAAAGGGGTAACCTGGCTTATGTAGATGATGTCCTCATTAAAAGTTCATCTGTGGAGGAACATATAGCGGAGATCCGTTATGTTCTGACAGAGTTGAGGGCCGCCGGGGCAAAACCTTCCTTCCAAAAAGCACAGTGGTGTAGAACCCGTGTTAATGTCTTGGGGCATGAGATTACTCCTCAGGGTCTCTGTCCCCAGGAAAAGAAAGTGGAAGCACTCCAGAAACTGAAAGACCCCACAACTCTGCAGGAACTAAGGAGCCTCCTTGGACTGACTTATTACAGCAGAAAGTTCATTGAGGGCTATGCAGAGATCACCAGACCCCTAATTCATCTCTTGAAGGGGGGGTCAAGTGGGAATGGGGTCCAGAACAATCCGAGGCAGTAAGACAGCTCAAAATAAGCCTCTCACAAGCGCCTTGCCTAGCTTACCCTGTCAGAAACAAGGAGCTTTTCCTGGAGACCGGGTTCTCTAATACGTGCTTGACGGCAGTATTATACCAAAAGCATGACAAGGTCAATAAAGTAATCTCCTATGCGAGCAAAACTTTATCCTCTGTGGAGGAAAAATTCAACGATTGTGAGAAGGCATTCCTGGCAACGGTGTGGTGGGCATTGAAGAATTACCGCCCGTTCATCCAGGGGGAACACATCATAGTGGAGACTCCACACCAGCCTCTGCAATATCTCCAAAGTGACAGAATCCGGGCCGTAAATGTGAGTAATTCCCGAATTACCTCCTGGATCCTGTCAATGCAAGGCTTTCGTGTGGAGGTCAGATATGGCCAAAACAATAAGAGTCCCCTCGCGCAAGGTCTGGCTGACTTGCATGATTGTGCCAGAGAAAACTGTCTCGAGGACGAAAGTCTAAAAATCAAGGACAACATGGAGACATACCTTAATTCCCGACACATAGTCTTTGAAGAGGGCAAGTGTGAGGGAATGCTCACTATCTATGTGGATGGATGCTCTTACCATGTTGACAACAATGGGGAAAAAGAACTGGTGGCCGACGTAGGGAATGCAAGGGTGAAGGAGTCCCCAGAACCCTCCGCTGGGTACAAAATTGGTTCCCGAAGTAGTCAGGTGGCAGAATTGAATGCTGTCTATCAAGCCATCCTCACTGCTGTCCAACATCAACTCCACGAACTGGTCATAATCACAGATTCAGATTATGTAAGGAACGGGTTCGTGGAGCAGCTGGTTAATTGGAAAACTAGAGGCATGTTATGTGCTAATAACAAACCCTTGAAACATGGGAAGTTAATTCAAAAACATTGATGATCTGGTCACCTCGAATGGGATGACCATCTACTGGAAGAAGATCAAGGGTCATTCCAAAGTAGAGGGACCAGACAAAACTGGAAATGACTTAGCTCATCAGCTGGCCAAAACTGGGGCCATCCAAGGGAATCTAATGGAGATTGAGTCCCTGTTGGGGGAAATCCAGGTCCCTGCTATCACTAGGTCCCAGACAAATGCTCACAGTGACCTTTCAACTGCACAATGGAGTAAGGAGACCCCAGATGTTGATTTGATTATGGCTCAGAAGGGGGATCCAATAATTGGTAAGTTTTACCAACACATTTAGGACCCTGAAAACATTCCCCTGACGGATACCGATTACATTGGGAAAAAGGACCTTAGAGTGTTGATGAAATGTCCAAAAAATGTTCCAAATCCAAGACGGTTTGTTGGTAAGGAAATCCCAAGCTGGCCATGATCAGTGGGTGGTCCCTACCTCATTCCGAAGCCTGATGTTAAGTCACACCCATGATGCGGGCACCGCCGGTCATAGGGGGTTTCATACAGCACTTGAAATCTTAAGAGAGGTTGCATACTGGCCACACATCGGGCAGGACCTCAACCAATACTTGAAGGGCACAATTCAGCCAACATCCCTCACACACCGGGTGCCTCTCCAAAAGAGGGGGATGACACTGCCATGGTCAGATTTGCAAATCGACTTCATAGGCCCCGTGATTCGCTCCTCTAGGGGAAACAAGTACATGTTGACGGTCACATGCTTGCTTAACAAGAGGGTGGAATGCCTCCCGGCCCCAAACTGCAAGGCAGAAACAGCAGCTGCCCTGATGATCAACCACATCTTTTCGCGTTTTGGTCTACCCCAAAGGATTGAGTCAGACAGAGGTAGCCATTCAACATGCTTTTGCCTATGCTCAGCAGAATCTAGAAAGATCAGCTGACAGCATGAAGACCCATTACGATTTGAAGACCACTTGGAAAGAATACAATGTGGGAGACCGGGGCTATCTATACAATTTCCAAAGAAACCAGGCCAAACAGCGAAAATGTTTGCCTACATGGAAGGGACCGTTTGAAATTGTAGATAAGATCTCCCCAGTTGCCTACAAGATCAAGTGGGTCCATATAAATCAGTTAAAGTGTGCCATCCCAGGCACACTCTGCAGCAACTGGAGGAGTCCTCTGCAATACCAGAGGGGGCCGCTCCAGAGTAATTCAGTTCCAACCCTAAAATATCCCACATAAAGTCTCTAAAATATTATGATTCTTGAATGAAAATGTCTTCTAATTATATCTTGTTTTTTTTAAAAATAAGAATGTAAATGTCTATTGATTTATAAAATGTATATGCCGCCCCACTATATCAATAGTGGGGGAGAAATGTCTACGAATAGGTATTGCCGCTTTGCTTTGTCATCCTAGGAGAAAGAAAACCTGGAGACTGACCACGGAAGACGACCTGGGGACCGGGAGCAGAGATCCGAGGGGCCCGGGGTACCGCCCAATACTCCCATCAGGACCGGCGAGGAGAACCGATCGATCCACCCTGATGGAGGAAAAGATGCTGAACTTTGTCATCTGCGGAATCGGAAGAAGATGATGCGGACATCCCAGCGCGTGGATCAAAACATCCTTTGCACCCGACTCCCGCTCGACTCGAAATCAATGCGCAGTCGGGCGGGGGGGCTTGTCGGGTGTATTGACCAACGTTCGAGCTATTATGCTGCAACATTTGGTGCTGTGGGCTTGGAAAATCCAAGATGGCCGAAAAGCCCACATTGCACCAGAATCCAGGAAAACCGTGCGGTTTTTGCACACACCAAAATGGTCGCCTAACCTGCCCCCCACCAGTGTGGTGGGCCAGAAGCGCCATGAGTGAAACGTGGTGCCAAAGGAAAAACAGCAGTGCCTGTTAGCTCAAAAAGCGCTTTGAAATCACCTTTGTTTCTCTGAAATGCAAGCTAAAAATGCCTATTTTAAACATTGCAAGATATTCAAAAATCTCACTGAACACCAGCAGACATTTGGCAGAATGTAGTCTTGTGTGCATACAAAATCTGGAAAGATGAAGAGCCCAAAACAATGTTTATAACAAAACTGGCTGAGCTGTGGATTTCAACATCTTAACTGAAATTGGATTTAAAACCACTAAAATTGAAATGTTTAAAATAAATGAGTGACCTACTTTTGAGTGTCACATAGGTTGCAACTGTTTAAAGGTCATAGTTTTGAACTTAGAATCAGCGTTCTAGCTGCATGTGTAAAAATTGTAAGTTTGATTTGAATGAAGAAAACTGGAACAAAAGTGAAATTTAGCTGAAGCCGGGCGTGAAGAGATTGAATTCTGCCTGGCAACCACCCCCGACAGGAGTTGAAACTTGCTCCGCAACTGCATTCCAGGCCTGGCTGCCTTCTGCTGTTCCCACCAAAAAGAGATGACACCTCCCTGATTGAATCAGGGGAGGAGCACCTGGGAGCAGGGAAACAGAACAATGAGCCTTCCTTGGCTCAGCTAAATGTTAAATTAGGTGGGGGGGTCGTGAATTGCTTCCTCCTTAGAGAAACCGGGAGGAGCAGTGCCTCTGTGAGCAACTTGAGTTGGAGGAAGTGGATAAACCCGAAATTCCACCATGTGCTTTGGGAAACCACACCCCTCTGGGCCAGAGCATAATTTTAAACAGATGGATAATTCATAGTACGGACTTGTCAAAATTATATAATTAATATCATTATTCTTGTGATTTTTCTGTCCACATTTTAAGAGGTGTTAGGACTCTGTGGTATGTTCTTGGGGGAAGTAGCTCAAAATAAGGTATTACTCTGAATGTCTGTATGTAAAAAATCTGACACTTTATCATCTGATGCCCATATTCCTTGTACATGTTTGTGTGAATTCTGGAAAAGTTTAGAGGTTTTTGTTCTTGATGAAAAGGAATGAATTCTGTCATAAGTGCACACAACATCTTACGAAGACAGGGATCGGATGGTTTGGTGCTACAGAAAATATGTTAACTGGACATATAATATTAGAAAAATGGTACATAGATAAATATGTATTTGGATCAAAAATAGATTTGTGTGCAAATTGACCAGGGTTGGATCCTCTGACCCATGAACACACCTCATCACAATGACTCACAACTCAGTTCCCCCAATCAAGGGAGAGAGGAGGACTTGGCCAATGATAAGTTGTGAGGGGCAGGCTTAGTTATGCCACACACACACCCACTTGCAGAACACATAAAAAGAGACTGCTTGGACAGACAAGACATTCACTTTCCACTTTCTTGCGATGCATTTTGCCGGGCCAGACAATATCCAGAAGGACCATCTCCAGAACTTAGAATCCAGACTTCAGAATGTTTTCAGCTGTGCCAAGAACTTTGCCAGGCCCCGAGACCAGACCGCTGTGAAGTGCAGAGCAGAGCTGACCCAGAGAGCTGTGACTTCAGAACCACCCGCCAGGAGTCCAGTCCAAACCTGATCAGACCTTGACGGCCTATTTCAAATTTATAGTGTGAGTATTCAGCCAGGACTGTGCAAACCAATCTCTTAGTTTAAAACAATGTAATTCAAACCATTTCCACCTATCTAGAACTGCATCATAGAATTGTGTGTCCATCCTGTTGTTTCAAAACCTTCCACAGCGCATCTGTCATTCTGAAACTTTAATTTCATTTCTGAAAATCTATCTCCACAAAATTGTCCTTATCTTTGGAACCTTGTGGTCTAGGAGCGAGATTTAACTTTCATTTGAAAGCTAAGCTTTCCAAGAAGCCCTGTAGTTATTCCGTAACTCGATGCATTCGGAAAAAGTGCCACGAATTGACAGTTTGCTTCATTTCAACCACGTATAAAAATATCTATCTTTTGCTTCCATTACTGAATCCCGTTTTCAACCTGATAACCATCCCCGAATCATTGGTAGGGCTGACCTGAACTGATTTAAAGTATCTCTCACTCACCTTGAACCTCTATAGGGAATTAAAAGCATTTCAGCATATTTTTCACTTCATTGCCACCACATTTAAAAGGATCTTGCCTGCTTTAAAATCATACCTGTTTTCCTCTAAGCTTGCTGGGGGGAACTGGAAATTTGTATTGCATTTTGTATTCCTGAGAATTGTGTGCTCTTCTTCCATCTCCTTATCTTGCATAGGGGGGGAGGGAATTGTCAAAGAAAAAGTGATAATATTATCTTTTGTTGAAATCATATCAAGTTTATTTCTGTGCTGCATTTTTCCCTCATTGCTTTCCTTGAAACCATAAAAGTATTTTCTGCTCCCTTATCCTTCCTATACTAACTTCTCATTGATTGTAAAGAAGTGTGCTAGTGCCAGATTATCTATTGTCGATCAACATTATATTCATATGCCTAAGTGTGATATCAAATATTAATTTATTATAAAAATGTGATATATATATTGTTTAATTATTCCAATAAATCTTTTAAATTGCAAAACAAACCTACTTCTTGGCTCAGTGAGGTCAGGGGGATTCAAAGAGAGGAGTGCCATACAAGGGTTTATCATCTAGGGTATAACTTGCTGTAAAAATATATAAATAAGGGCTTCCCTTGGGCGTCCCAGACGAGGCACTGACTTAGTGGGATTGCTTGATTGGAGTCACTTGACATGTCCAAGCCTTGGCCCTCTACCACCGCGACCGTGGCATTGCCCATTTGGAAGGCCTTAGGTTGACATCCTTGGCACACCTGAGATGTGTCCTGCATGCTGCATCATGACTCATCAAAGGACTCCGCAAATTTGAATCAACCTGACCCAAATAATACTGCACTGGCTCCCGCTTTCAGCCTGTACAATATTCAAATCTGACTGCGCTGTCTCCCTAAAGTCGCCTAGCTACCTCAGTGAAAACTCAGCATCTCTGGAGATCTACGACCCATCAGAAGTAATGACATCTTCAGACATGATCTCCACTGGTGCAGGAAGGAAAGAACCAGAAGACAACAAAGACACCCCTTTTCTGTCTATGCCCCAAGGTTCTGGAACCATCTCCCCATCAACACCAGACTTGCTCCCTCACTTCTACATTGAAGGAAAGACCTCAAGACCATCCCCTTCTAGGAATGGCTCATGCCTAACTTCTAGTTCCACTTGCACCCTCCATTCCCCCGCCCTAGCTGAGTATGGGTGATCTGCTCCCCACAGTTTCCTCCTTGGTTGCTTGTAGAACGTTTGCTGTCAAATTACCTACCTTCTCCCTCATTGTTCACTCCATGCTCCCATGTATCTCTGTTTCCATCACTGTGTCCTTCGCCCATGATCTGTTGCTTCCCAATTTGAGGTCTACACTCAATAAATATTATAATATTAATAATAATAATGATGATGATGATAATATGTGTAATAATAATGGCGCACTAAGAAAAACAGGATGATGGAGATTTCAGAAAGGTTGCCACCTGAAATACAAACAACTGTAGAATATCCAAATTCCTCAAATTCGACCTGTTGCATTATAGTGATACCACCTTTAACCTGGGGATTTCCTTTCCACCCCCAATCAAGGAGCCCTGCAATACTTGATTATGTTTTTTTTTAGCGCTGGCCTTACTGAAGACTCATATAGACTCACACAAACCCCCCCCATTTCCCCCTGTGCCCACAGTGATCCAAGAACCAGCCTGGGTATAATAAATGTAGTTGTATTTATTTTAACTATAGGTAATACAAATCACACTAAACTGCACACGCCACCTTCTTTGTGGCTCACAATTAACTTCTTGTTACAAAGGTGAATCCCACCAATGGGCTAAGAAAACACAAAAATATACTTTCCTTTCTACAATTTTTAAATTAAATGATCAACAGTGGTCCATGCATAAAATCACTTTACATTTGCAATGCTGTACATTTTCAATGTTCCTGCACGCATAAAAGGCTAGCAGTTGGGTTGCAGATTTGTTCCAGTGCATAGGATAGTTATGAATTCACCCATACCTTTGCTCAAAATAAGCACAGGGTGATTTAGCAGTGGGTTTTCAGACCCCCCCCTTACTTTTGGTCTGTGTTGTGGAAGTCACAAAAATTGGGATTATTGAAGAATTTAATATTTCAGACAAGGCTCCACTTAAATGTCTGTGTTGGGGAAGCTGAAGAGCAAAAAATTAGATTTTTTTAGAATTTTGGATTTTAGACTCCCACTTATAGGCCCGTGTTGGGCTGGACAGCAAACATTAGGATGATTTGAGAATTTTGGACTTCACACCTCTCTGCTTAAAGGCTTGTGTTGGGGAAGGTGGCAGTTTAGGGATATTTTTTAGTTTAGGGACAAAGACACCCCTCTTCCTAAAGATGTCAGGGTCAACAATACAAATAGGATCACCCCAATTAAATTACTTTTCAGTGCACACTGGGAATGAGCTTTATTAATTTTGAATTCTACCAAAAATTACCATGTGGGGCTTCGCCAAGGGGAATTAATTACATACACATTTTTAGTTAATAAGGCTAAGGATATACACAGTTTTGCCCCACACACTATAAAGGCAAAGGACTCAAGGCAAGCAGACTCTCCCACCTTTTGGTTTCCCTGGCCGCAGTTCTACTTACATAGAAAGCCCCTGTTTAAAGTTTAGGAAAGACAGCTGCATTTCAGGTCCCTCTTGGAAGAAAGGGCAGGGGTATGGTCACTCCACTCTCAAGGATGGCTCCCAGCACTCCACCATAGGACCCAACCAGCCTTTAGGCATTCTTGGAAATATACTGCTCCACCCAGATCAAATCTCAGCAATCTCCTTTGGTGATTCCTTCTGACTGTCAGATGGTAAGCTTCATCAGCTCTCCCTTTCCTCATAGTCCATTCCACTTTATATAGCAGTTATGACACCATCAAGTTTACAATCTGCAGAGTACCCTGCAAGAGTTCTCACAAATAGGATGTTACAGTTACCCATCTCTCACCTTCCAGATCCATCCCCTTGCTAAGTATTGTTTTAGGAGTCTGGAACAGACACATGGCAGCTTTCATTTGCAATCCCCATTTCTTCTTGTGTCAATTTTTTGGCAAAAGATAGTTATGTGGAACTTCATAATTTCTCTACGAACTGCCATAATATACATATTTTCCAATTCAGCTAGCCATGGGGAATTAAATAAGATGTCAGTCAGGTCCGCACTATGTTGCACAGCCATGTAGCAATTTTCTGCAATTTTTATAAAAAGCATAATTGTTAGGAACATGCAGTTTATTATCCATAGTCCTAATTTCACCCTTCACCTGTTCACCAACTCTCACATTTGGTACATTTTCAGATCAGCCAGAAACACACCGTAAATGGCCATTACAGCTCCCTGAGCTGCAGGTGGACACATTTTATATCACCTGGAAATTACCTAAAAAATGAAATGGCATGTCAATTAAGAAAGTATAATGTATAGTTGCTGAGAAAAAGGCCTAAGTTACAATGGTCATTTTAAATTACTAGTAAATCTTCATGTTGGACAAATGGTAGCTCTCCTGCTCCAGGCCATTTGCCAGCCTGCAATCAGAATTTGTAGTAGTCTCTTTGTGTTTGATGTATTACTGTTTGACGTTGCTGGCTACAAATCGTAAATGGCGATGCATTTGCTACGTAGAGATACCCCTCTGTAGATAATAAGCTGGGCCGGCCCTATGATGTCAAAAGGCTTGTGTCTTATCTGAAGAGGGCCACCATTTCGATCTGAAAGGCATCTAATTCTTGTATTTCTTTCAATGTTCAGCTCCTCTTAATTGTAACCCCTGTTTTTCACATCTCCTCTCTACATTCAATGCTTGCTACAGCCAGGGCCATTTGTCTCTGAACAGAGCCCAGCCTTCAGGGACAATACTTTTCTGGCAGGCCACATTTTATTGCAGTTGTAAACAGCTGGGCGACAAGCCAGGCTTCCGGTGAGGGAAGTCCTTTTTGAAGTTTTCCCATTACACTTTTTATTATTTGCTGTTCGTTTTCCTGCTGAAATGTGGGTCTGTCACAGTGTACCCCCTTTTGATGGGTGACAGTTTCATTTAAAAATGATGCATTTATTTCTCAGCTTGCAATGTGATGTTTTCCAGTCTTCACTCAGATTACATTTTTGTTTTCACTTTCTCTGGATTTCCCTTGGAGAAAGACACCTGGATAGTTTGCCTAAATAGGCCCAATTTTGCATGCAGGTTTCTAAATGCTGCCAGGTCATTTCTGTGGACCCTTCAGTTCTGTGGGTTGGGCCTTTGATTACACCCAACACACCCACAAACCAATGCATTCATGAATCCTCCTCCATAGCGCTTCTGGGTGCCCATCTATTCCTGACATGGGCCAAACCAGACAGCTAGGGAATATATGGAAATCAGAGAATGCAGATTTTTTAAATTGTCCATAAGAAGTAACATGATGGTTGGTAGTAGGAAAGACTTCCCTTTCCATCACCAAACTAGCCCATAACTTGGACAGCAAAAACAAAGTGCGCCTATTATTTTGTATGTATAGAAGCATTCTTGTAATCCTTGGGAATGGAGGGAATGAATAATTGACACCCTTTCTCCAATGCTAGAATAGCGTGGCTGTGTACCTTGCAAAGGGTTTAGTGTTCAAATTGAAAAAGGTGCATAGTGGCTTTGAGAAATTGGACACATATGTAAATCCACAAGGGACCCACTGTTTGATACATTTAAAAATAAAATAACCAATAAATCCTCCATTTCTGTCCAGTGATGGTTGTGAGAATCCACCACCAAGTTCTGTGTACCTAGAAGAAAATCCACTCACTTTAAAGTGGTACTTTAGGCAGAAATTCCAAAACATGAATCCTAGGTCTGTAAACTATTGTTTAGTTGAATGTAATTCTTTTTATTAAATAATTTGAACTCAGAATGGCTTTATACCAAAATATCACACAACTAATGTAAAACATAAGAAGATCAAATAAACTGAGAAATATGTTTGTAGGTCTTGTGTGGGTTGGCCTCCGATCTTTATACCCAAAAATAGACCCACCTCTTAAGAATCAAGTGCACGTTTGCCCGTAAAGCAAGTTTATTATACAAATGGCTGGGAGGGGCTAGATGATGCCGTAGCTTCAAGCTACCCAGAATCTCCCCAAACCACACAAAGATTTCCCATTATATACATAATGACAACAGTTGGCACACTCCCACATATTTAATTACAAAGTCACCCCCAGCAAACATGATTGGTGAACGCTATATAAAGGAATCTAATACCATTCAGTTCCTACTCTCTCATTGAATACATTTATTTCACCACCATACCCTTTCAATATTCATTTGCATTATCTCATATTTGCAGTACACAACTGTTTGGGATCTCTCCGTAGTAGGCTTTGACCTCATCGCATGGTTTCACCTGTGCACAACAATTCTTATTTGCTACAGGTTCCAACTGGCCATGGACTGTAACCTCAGTAGTGATGCACATGGCTTTACACAGGATACTTCAATAATTTGAGTAGAGAGATAAACAAACACATTCCCTTTTTACTGGTGATAAGCATCTTATCTGCCCAGACTTGCTGGCATCTTCATTTTACACTAATCTCTGGCCGCATCCCGGTCATTCCTCAGAACCTGTTTGAAACCCATAAACCACCTGTCCACTCTTCTCTTAAGCACCCATTGTACGAGGTTTATTACCTGGCCCCAAGTTGACCCTACCAGATAGCCAGACTCCCCTGCTCAATGGACAACGTCTCCAATGTACTTAAAAAGATTACATCCCAGTCACACAGGGTTTATCTTGCCCACCCTGGTTTCTGTGGCCTACAGAAATCCCTAGCTATGAGAGGATCTGTTGTATACAGATGTATGTATTCACCATGTACCTCTTGTTCCCCAACTGTCCCAAATACATCCCCTGAAGACCCCCATGTATGCATGTCTGTGCATGAATGTTCAAGACTACCGCGTCTCCCCTCACAGTGGCTTCTCTATATGTGAATCTCCTTTCTCATGTGCGCATATGAAGCTCCTCGCTTCCCATCTTCATAACCTAATTTCTTGTTCTTTTATTACAAACATCTCTCACCCCAGTCCCACTGTGGGTATATTCCTCCGCTGAACAAACCCAACTCATCCCCCAGCATTTCCACAGTCTATCCGCTGTTCCACACAATCATCCCAATTTGGTGGAGGACATAAGACTGCATCTCAGGTCCCAACCAGCAATGGATCCATTTGTAACTCAATATGTGTGATATGAAATGGTAGTGGTCCTAGCCTTGGACAGGGTCACAGACACGATGGCAGCTGTTTTAGGTATCTGGGCAGAACAACATCATAAGAGTATCTGACAAGTACAAAAGATAATGAGCAAAAAGACAAACATTGGCATGAGGGTCTTTACAGCTATGCTCATCCAGGAAGGTACCAAAGAGAAAAGCAAGTTCAATCAAGGGTCACTTGTAATTACTGCTTCCTTCTCCATGACTCCCTTTAGGTTATGCAAAGCGTAAATTGTCTTTGACAGACACAAAGGTTTAGCAGGTGCTCCCAATTTTCTGACACACACCATGTCTGTTAGGAGTTTGAGGATGTACCTGTTTTGCAGTTGTATGAACCGCAAGGCTTGCAGTTCTTCTTTAATTGGACTAAAATCTGACTTGGAAGAATTTAAAAACAATAAAATAGCATAATGGTAACCTGTAGTTACTTCTCATTCACGATAGCTTGAAACCCAGGGGCCAATAGAGAAGACACAAACATCTCAGTCAGGCTGAAAAGTCAATACTGCTCAAGAATGTTCATCAGAGCTTCTATTTACGCTGTCGAGATGTAATTAGATCTTGTATTCCATCTCAATGATTTTGCTTCTCCATATTCCGGCAAAAGTAATTGAATTTTCCATATCCGAAGACACAAGGGACACAAGTGGAACATGGGATAAATTAAGCACAGATACAGCTTTATCTGTTGGGCTGGCAAGTGTCAAATGGCTTTGGGGAATGATAAGAACAGGCACGTGCAATGTAATGAGACTGCACACACCTCTCCAGGGTGGAGGTATTTGTCAATATGAACACTGTCCACAAGACCAAAGCACATCAAGAAGTGTGGATATACCTCCAGCCAGATAAGCTATGCGAACGGCACTGTGCCATTGCCCTTAAAACACAGAGAACAATGTGTGAGTAACTTAACAGGTCAGATAGTTCAAGTACTTTTTCCAAAAAATGTTACAATATCGATCGACTTTTACCACCCCTTCTTCCGAGAATCCCATCATTCCTCCAGCTCTGCAACTTTTCACCCCTTCCTCCCATCGATTATTCACTATGATGGACCCTTTTAAGTTGAACTGGACTCTATGTGTACATCGTACATCATTCTGCTCTTCACAATCTGTCCTTGAACACCCTCATCCATAGGTAGGACAGAAGCTGTGAATGACTGCCCTTAAAACCGCCCTAGCACCCTGCACAGGGCTAGGTACACCAACCACTGCGCTTCTATTAACCCTATATCATTGGGAATAAACCGTCTATGGACACCAGAAACATGGGGGATAAGAGAAGAAATGTAGAATCATCCTACAGATCTCTCTCTCCCCACTCCCTCATATGTATGTGTGTGTATTGCTGGAAATGCATTGGAGGGACAGGACCTCCATGTCCTTTTCCTGTACTACCTTATCATGTGTGTTCTGTGTTGCCTTCTGCACAGGAATCCACATGGGACTCTTGACAGTGCAGCTCTTCCTCTTTTTGGTTGTGGTGAACAGACCCTTGGGACACCCTTATGGCACCCATGGGTGGGGGTAGAACCCTGTACCCCTAGTGTATGTTTTTGGGCACCTATGTGTGGCCCACAGAGCAGGGTATGGGCTGGTGGCAGCTCCATGCTGAATTTGACAGGTACTCCGAGTATCCACAATTTTGGGATACCCAGGCCCTGCCATTGGAATCAGTTGATTCCTGATAGGGGACAAGATGGCCCCTGTGGCCCCTTGCTTTCTATTGTCTGTTACCTGGTTTTCCCAAAGTCCTGGGAAGCCCTGACCCTGTCCATTCCCCGACTGGCAGTTGGGTGGGAGTACCATATATGGTATTGTGGGGAAGTGCAGGCCAGACTGGCTGGAGCCTTCCCAATAACTGTATGTTGTGGGTACGCCCTTGGGGTGGGACCTGGGTGAATGGAGTGTGTGACCAATATACATTTCATGTTATAGATGTCTGGCATCTGGTGTGTGACACAATTAATGAGGCACCCTGCCCAAAACTGGTATGATTATGCAGTGTGGAGTGCTGAATGGCTGGGTGCTTGTCCCAATCCACATTCCTTGTTGTGAGTGTCTGGATGGAGCATAATAGCCTGAATGCACTGTGAGCCTGAATGGCAACTGCCGGCTGAATGCCCTTCTGAAAGATTGGCTGCCTGAGCCTGGCTCAGCAGTATGAATGAGAGACAGAACAGTACATCTGGGGATCTCTCACTTACTGGAATTGTTCAGAAGCTGAAGGTGAAACTTGATTCTTAACCTTGAAGGCCAGCTGGAAGAAGAAGGTTTTGCTGCTGCTTTCCTTTGACACAATCTGAAAGCTTTTGTGTGTCCAAAACTGATCCAAGAAAGGACCTGGCTAGGAGACCTCTTCCCGAGCTACGAGGGAACATTGTGCATCAGCTAACCATCACCAAGGCTCCCCAGAAGTCAGCCTTAAAAAGGAGACGGGGACCAACAAGGAATCTGAAACTAAGCACCAGGCCGTCAAGACCATCGACGACCATCACCGTCGACCGAGGTTCGTAGGACTGATGTAACCTCGTTGACCGGAGCCGCAACTCTCCATTGCCTAAGACACTTTGAAATCAAGGACTCCCTTGCTCATCACCGTTGACCTGTTTGTCCCGCCGGAGAAAGTCGAGGTCACCGACAAACCGAGGAGAATCTGCCAGTGGGTTTCCTGCCACCAGAAGTCCACAAAGACGTCAATGAAGATCCGAAAGCCAGTCGTGCTCCAGTCCCGATCGACGATGCCAAACACAGATGACCCAACACCCTTGCTGGGCCTACTTTCTTCACTCAATGCTCTTTGTGTCAACAAACTCTCATCAACAATGTGTACTGCATGCCTCATCTTCACAGGACGTCCACGACTGATTGTTGACGAGCACCGCAAAAACCGAAGCTGCTGCCTCAACAACATTGTTCACCTTTTCTTTGAGGGATCTCAACGATCTGTGGCTCCTGTCTTAAAGGGAGTTCACTCAAGAAGGATACGTCTATGACCCAACGTCGAACTCTACTAAACCAGGTACATTGGGGTAGTAGAACTTTTTAGAAGGAATCCAGACTATATTAAACAATATAAGGACTGTGCTTGTTGATACACATTATTTACAGATTGCCCAGGTGGGGGGATCCTGACACAGAACCGTGTCCATGGGTAGGTACCCAGAATTCTGCCAATTGTCAAACCCAACTTGTCTTCCTTCATGGGTCTATTGGTGATTCACTGTACTATCTGATTTCTATACCATTGAGACTGTCAGCAGTTGGTGCATTTTAATGGAATCACGAGTTTACTGTCGTACCACATAGATATTGTACATATTTATCATTATAGCATTGACTGAGCACAACGTGTGTTATTGTTAGTGTATATATTCTGAGCCATATGTATATAAAGAACTGTGTTATCACTAACATAGTGTGTGGACATTCCTTTGTGGGGGCTTGGAGACTACACTGTACTTAATAACCAGCCCACATCACCTCATGAGAGCTTAAGCCTTGATTGCACTTCCATTGCTACCAACAATAGAGAATCTTAGCTGGGGTGCTCTGTGCTTCTACTTTGCCATATAGAAGGCAGGAGTAAAGATAACCCCCCTCCAGTCTTTACAATGTGCCAGATATTATCTGCTGGAAAGCTATGTGCATCCACTATTGGCTCTGAGTTTACATTGTCATAATCTCACATCAGGTAGGAATCAATGCTCCTTTGCGGCCTCAATAACATTTTCACAATCATATTATCTGCCACTGCTGAACCATCCAACACGAAAAATGATACAAACATAGAGTCAAACATAATAGTATACATTTTAAGTACAAGGTTTGTTCTCTATATTTACAATAGTAGTCTCTGGTTTCTGTTAGCTCTACCCCTTTGTATTGAAATGAGCTGCAAATCCTTAGGTCATACTTAACTTTTGCCTGCTCTTGCTCCTGTGCTGGTAGAGAGGCACTGCTTTCCCTTCACACATCACTGTTGTGAATCCAGCTCGTTTTGCCCTCAACCTTTACAGCAGTAAGAGTTATGAAAATCACTCAGTGTGGCCCATGGAACCACTGCTTGTTCCAGTGTCATATCAAGGAACAAACGTAGACCATGTCTCCGGGTAGCAACTGTGGCTGGTGTAGATCTTCAGATTCTCCTGTTGACTGTTTATGAAAGAGCACAACCAGGGAGAATACAAGTCTAATACTCCTGGTTAAATCCCTAAAATTGTCCATAAACTCTTCACCAAGAATTTCTGCTGACTTGTGTGCATCGATGCTGTGTATGCAGGTGATAGTGGTGTGTGTTATCTGTGCCCTGATACTATTTCATGAGGACCAAGGTGGTGTTCCTTCCTTCCTGGCGGACTTCTCAAAGAAAAGAAAATAGCAAGCAGTGAAGCAGGTTTTGTCTTAAATCACTCCACAATTTAAACAAACACATTTTAAGAGCTCTATTAAAATGCTCACAACTCCATTGGCATGAGGGTGGTACACTGAACACAACATGTTCTTGATCCCCCAAGAGCGAAGTGATTTCTTAAAACAAGGCATTAAAGAAGTGAGTCCCATTGTCAGACTTCACGACCTCACAAATTCCCCAACATGGAAAATACCTCCCTCTCCAAATGTTTTGCTGCAGACTTAGCATTGGGGTATATGCAGGGACCAACCTCAAGCCATCGGGAAAATGGGCAAACTAACACAATGAGATATCAAAAATTATGATATCTCTGTATACTATCTACAAAATCTATATGGAGCTCCTGAAAAGGCCCTGAAGTACGGGGCAAAACTCTTCTTCTGATCTGCATGGTGTTTCCAGGTGTAAAGACTGGAAGTGGTTATCTGTATTTCAGCCATCTGTATGGTTGGGGCAGGAGCACAGAGCACTCCGGTCAAGGCTCTCAATTGGTAACGTTGAACGACCACCAGGCTTAAACTCTGAGGAGGTGATGCAAGCTGGTTCTTAAGTAGTGACTCCCGAAGCCCCCACAAAGGATGTACACACAATGTTAGATGATAACGCAGGCTTTTAATACCATTAACATTTTGAGAAATAACGTTCACCTCAATATACACCTTTACTTAATAAAACTTTGTACTTTGGCAGTACTATTCTAATAATGGCAATACTATATATACTCTATTTGGTACAACACAATACTTAGATTCATTAATAATGCACCAACTGCTGACAGTTTCTAAAATGCATAGCAATCATAAGCAAGGTGTGACTTCATAGATCAGGGAAGAAAGGCAAGTTAGGTTCAGAACATAGGAAGTATACTTTCTTTAGACTTAAACTGTGGTACTGTGTGAGGATCCCCCCACCTGGGCAACCTGTAAAGGAAATGTCAATGTGTACTTTATCTTGTCTATTCCAGCCCAGTGCAAATAAGCTCAATAATGCTCTGCTTTTCTTTTTATAGGTTCCACTACCCCAAAGTACCTGATATGCCACAGGAGTACAGGAACCACGACAAATCTGTGAACCCCCGATATTTTTTGAACCTGGAATACGCTCTTCAACGTCACAGTACCTTTGGTGCCTTAACAGGAGAAGTGGTGGAGTTTCTTGGCTTTACTCAATGGGTCCCCTTGAAGATGGGCCCCCTTTTGCTAGAAGGAGTTTCTGGGATGTCGAGGCCAAAAGAAAAGGATGAACCAGACAGTGTTGGAAAGGCAGCAATTTTTGTCTTTGCAGTGCTCTCCATTGGCGACTCGTTCCTCCGGCTGTGGATGTCCCACGAAGATGAAACTTCCTGTGGCCAGCGAAAAGGCATGGCTGAGCAATATAAGACCTTTGGAGGCCTTGGATGCCTATCAATGACACTGGAAGTAGTGGCTGAAATGGTTGTATACTAATTGACCTTATCACAATTGACTGTGGCAGAACTGACCTTGGGAGAATTTACTTACTTTAGAAGGTCAATTAGGACATATATGCGGGGGGTAACCCCTGCAACTCACCACCCAATCCAAAACCCCCTCAACCCCCCACCCAATCCACTTATATTATTTATAATCCAAAACCAACCCAATACATATATAAAATATCTAAAATGATATAAAGGTCAATTGTGCAGAAGGTCCATTAGGACCGCTATAATTAGGTCAATTGTGAAAAGGTCAATTGTAAAAGGTCAGTTTGGGTAATGCCGCTGAAATAGCTGTCTGGTTTTAGGATTTTGCTGTTTACTAACCTTTGGTTCTTTGATGCTGCAGTCACAGCACAGATGTCTGGATGGCTTTTGTGAACTGCACTTGACCACTTGACTAGACTAAAGAACCTCACCAAGGCTGGACCATTGGGATGTCTTCTTAGGATTTTGGTGGTGGGAAACCCACAGACAGACATTCCTCTGTACACAGTGAACTTGGATCTTGTTTGGGAGAAAAAGTGGTCCGATGTCGTGTCAGCAACGTCCCTTGAAATATTCTTTGATCAGGTGGAACATTTGCAGATCCAGATGCCAAGCAGCACTATGTCAGGGTTCGCCGCTCTTATGGGTGATACGTAACTATCTGGCTTCCAGTGGTTACAAACACTCGTCTGGACCCTGGGTGACACAACTTCAGTTCAATATGTCCAAGCACTCCTCTTCCGGATTCACGAAGACCCTTTCTCTGGATGACAGGCACACAGGACTGGCTTCCAGGGTACTTCTGATAAAGAGCAGCTGGTGCACAATGGTCCTTATTTGCTCGGGAAGAGGTTGTCCATTTAGGTCCTCTTTTGATTCCATTATTGGGTCAGATCAATAGTCTTTGGATTCCTTGAAGAAATGCAGCTGCACACTCCTTCCTCTGACTGGACCCAAGATTCAAACTTCAGGTTTCAGCTTCAGCTTCAAAACAGCTTCAGTTTCAAGATTCAGCTTCAGAACAAATTGGTGAGTGCGGGGTCCCTAGATATGCACATTTCTTCCTCATTCACTCAGCCTGAGCCAGGCTCAGCCAGCCAATAATTCACGAGTGCATTCATGCAGGCAGCCAATCAGGCTTACATGCATTAAAACCATTGACCAAATCCAGACACCCATAACAAAGAATGTGGCTTGGAATAAACACACAGGGCCTCATTACACGGTAGGCGGAGGACCAAGGTGCTATTAGCACATTGGTCCATGCCGGTAAAATACCGGCACCGCCTTGGAGGAAAGGGGAATTACCGCCCTATTCCAAGGTTGGCGGGGCGGTAATTCCCCCTTCCCCCATTGCCCTTCCCCATTCCCATTTTTGCCCCATAGGGCTCTATGGGAACGGGGAAGGCGCTAATTACAGTGCCGCAAATTGCGGTACCGTAATTAGCACCCTGGTCCCTTTGCGGGTTGGTTTTTAACGCCTGCTAAACAGCAGGCGTTAAAGTACCTTTCCCACAAAGGGACCTCGTAGTAAGGCGGTAAGGGTTAACGGTCACCGGTACCATTACCGGTGACCGTTAACCCTTACCACCTACCATGTAATGAGGCTTACAGACTTTCAGAACGCTCCACTCCACTCACTCAAGGGCTGGCCCATCCATTGTGTCACACATACCAAAACCAGGAACCCACAACCCAGAATATGAGTTGAATTCAGACTTCATTCATACAGGTCCCACACCAAGGGTGTACCCACAATACACAGACCATGGGAAGGCTCCAACCAGTTGGACAGGAGGCAGCCTCAGACCGATATATGGTCTTTCTACCCAACAGGGAGAATGGGACAGAGTCAAGGCTTCCCAAGACTTTGGGAAACCAGGTGTAGAGGCAAGAGAAACCTGGAGGCTACAGTGGTCACTGTGCCATTGTTCAGGAATCCATTGATTCCTATGGCAGGGGTTTGGTGCCTCAAAAAAGGAGAACACTCAGAGCCACTGTCAAGACAGCATGTAGTGCCACCAGCCCATACTCTGCTCTGTGGGCAACACACAGGTGCCCCAAAACAAACATAATGGGTACAAGAGTGTACCCCCCATCCATGGGTGCCATAAGGATATCCCCATGGATGTTGTTCACAAAAAGTAAAAATGAAGATCTGGACTGGAGGAGGTCCAGTGTGGACCTCAGAGGCAGAAAACATACAGAAAACACACACATAGAAGTGGTTGAACAAGAACTATGAGGCCCTGTCCCTCCAAAAGGCATTTTCAGCATCACACATGGGTTGAATTCCCTACAAACTATACAGTTCCCTACTAATGCACTCACCTGTTCCTGAATAAACCATTCCTTGTGGAGCTCTGCTGCAATTTGTCACTGAGATGTGTGCAGCAAGTAGTCTAGTTGCTCTAAAGCCACAAGAAGCAGTTCTACAGGCATTACTACCTTTCCCATAAGATTTTGTCTCCACAGCAAATCTGTGGGCGAGAGGGCACATCCTCTATTTGCCCAGATCTTCTTTTCATCTTTAAGTGCTATTGCCTGCTTTTCTACAATCTGAAGCAAAGGGAGCACAGTGTACATGGCTGGCAACTGTACCTGCTGGGACAGAGTTTCAATTTTCTGGGAATCTGTGAATGGTAAATATGCAGCTTCTTTTGCCGCTCTGTCTGCAGCATCATGTCCAAGTGCTACTGGGTCAGTGGTGATAGTATGCGCAGTGCACCTAACTATTCCTACCTCTGTGGACAGTGTTAACATGTTAACACTTCAGTTAGTCTGGATGACAGGGTCCTGTCTGATCTCCTAAACCCTCTTCTCTGCCAACTTGACACAACTGAATGTACATTGGAGGTTACATTTGCGGAGTCATAGTAAATGGTGACTACCTTCTCCTTAATGATTTACAGCACCTCTATTACTGACACTAGTTTCACCGCCTCTGCGGTGTAATGTGAAGGCAACCATTTCTTCACTCTGACCTGTTATGTCCAATCCACAAGGCCTACAATGGCCGCATCTGTATGCCTCTCCCCAGTGTCCTGATTAATTATTGAGGTACTATCAACAAATAGTACCTCACCTCCCTCCAAGGCAGCCTCCTTAACATTCGTCCTCTCTTCCTCTTCTCCAGCAAAACTTGCATAGCCATGGAGAATGTCATCAGGCATCACTGGTTTGGTTATTTATGTTGCAGCCATTAACTAGGTGACACCGTATTGGATGTATGGAAGCATTTGATATAATCACTTCATACCCAGAGATTCTTTGTGTCATGAAAGTCAATTTGGACTTTTCCAAAATTGCAGAAACTGCATGCTTCGCATACAGTGTCACTGGGCAATGGTTGAAGACATTTGTATCATTAAAACTTCTGCCGCAAGAGCTTGTTCACAAGCAGACCGACCTTGTATGACTGGGTCTAGGAGTCCACTGTAATAAGCCAAGGGTTTATGGACTAGTGATATTTTCTGTGCCAGGACCACTGTCATCACCTGCCCATCTGAATGTGAGAATAAATAAAAATGACAGGAGCATTGCTGATCACTGCCTTGAGTTCCTGAAAACAGGTCACCATCTCTTTGGACCATTCAATCAGACCTTTCACCTCCCGCACTCCCGTAAGTCCTTGCAGTAAAGGCCTCTTGTAACTAGAGTAGTCAAAGATGCATGATCTACAATATTTTCAGAATCCCAAGAACTGCTACATTTGTTTCACAGTAACTGGCTGGGGAGAATTCTGAACTGCAATGGCTTCCTCAGTTATTCTTTTTTTTTCCTGCAGGCTATATCACTTGCCCCAAATATACTACCTCTGTTTGACAGTACTGCAATATTTCTTTGTCCACGTTGTACCCCTTCTCCGCAAGCAGGATGAGTGTTATTGAATCTCCCGACACTGCTCTTCTGAAGTACAACACTGCTCTTCTGAAGTACTACAGGCTAATATATTGTCCAAGTACGGTATTCAGAGGGCATACATATTGGACCATCCTCCAACTGTACCCCTTTGGTTTTTTCACAGGGTAGATGGCCCAGTTACATGGGGAGATACAAAGTTGTACTATGCCTTGCTTCAACAACACTGTAATGGTCTCATTAATCCCCTTGTCTGCCACTCTAGACATTGGGTATTGCCTGACACATGGCAATAGCGCACCAGGTTTCAGTTTTATCCAGACCACTCCAGAACCTTTTAACAGACCCACATCATGAGGATTGCTGGTCCATAAATGATCCAGAACCTTCTCCAAATCTTCCTTTCAATATGGTGATGTATTTTTAACGATGAACATGGTGTGGAACTTCCCTTTGTTCTATCGCTACCTGGCAATGCACCCAAATCTTGAAAACCACCTTTCATGTGTCTTCAGAATCCTTGAACAACTGTTTGCTGGACACGTCCCTTAGCAATAAGGTTGGATCGATGCACAAAACTGTGCTCCACCTTCTGACTTCCACATCAGTGCCTGAGAGAACCACCCTGTCCTTCTTAATAACCATTACTTCTTGGAGAATCGTGACAATGATGCCTGTTGTTGCCTCCTGCGACTCAGCAGGACGGAAACAAAATTCAGTTGCTATCCACCATATCTGATCTCTAATTCCTGGGACCCAACTCAACACAACCATTACTCCATTAATGTACTAAGCTGACTGTACAGGCACCCCCTTGTTGCGCAGTCATTGTAACATGCATGCAAAAGTGTTGCTTTTCTCACTGGATACAAACCTAGAGCTGAACATACTATACCTACCTCCGTGAAGGTGATTGTCATCTTGAGTTTATTGAAGATATATCTGCCCAAGAGATTCGATGGGGTATTTATTTATGCATTTATTTATTAGCTACTTGTAAGGTGCATATACAACAAATGGTGTTTCAGTGCGACACAATACAAAAAGGGAGGGCAGGGGAAAAAGGTAACAATGACAGTCCTACTAGGCCTTGTGACATTAGGATTGTGCAAGTACAGTAACAAGAAGTGCGAGGGAGAGGGGGTAGAAAAGTGAAATTCTGTACGAGGGTTGGAAGGGAAGTGCTGGGTAAGAGGAGAGAGTGTGAA
The DNA here is from genome assembly GCF_040938575.1 of Ambystoma mexicanum. NCBI lineage: Eukaryota > Metazoa > Chordata > Amphibia > Caudata > Ambystomatidae > Ambystoma > Ambystoma mexicanum. The sequence goes on along the minus strand of NC_090937.1, from coordinate 596,354,042 downwards.
GGGAGGTGGAGGGGCATTGGGAAGGGGAGGTCAGGAGGGCAAGTGCCAGGGAATTGCATGGGGTGCAGGTGGTGAGGGTTAACATGGTAAGTGCGAGGAGCGGGGGTGGAATGGATGGGGGACCTGGGGCCCTGTAGAACTCCGAGGGAACCAGGCAGCCACTCACTCCTGCAGATGGGGGTGTTAACAGGGGAGGAGGGGGTAGAAGCTAATAGGATGGCCTAGAGCCGCTTCCGGAACTTAAGGAGATCCAGCTGAAGCCTTAGAGGGACATGACGACCATTCCAGAGGGAGGCTTCTGAAGAGGAGAGAGATTTACCTCCTCTCTCTGCTTAGCGAAGCATCTAACCTGCATAGAGTTTGAGCTAGAAGACCAAAGGTCTCTAGCAGGGCGATATTTAGGGGGAGAGAGTTGGATGTAGAGGGGTTCCAGGCCCCAGAAAGCCTTGTGGATGATGCACAGGGTGTTGAATTTGATCCTAGCAGCAACCGGGAGCCAGTGGAGAGATTGTAGAGCTGGAGAGATGGGGTCCCTGGGCTTGAGGCCATGGATAAGTCTCACAGTCCTATTCTAAATTAGTAGAAGGGGACGAAGGGATGATAAAGGAAGACTGAGGAAGAGGCTATTGCAGTAGTAAAGTCTAGAAAGGACCATCGCTCTGGAGACATTCAGTTTCTTGGGGAGGATGAGGAAAGGAAGAATGTCTCTGAGGAGGTGCAGGTGATAGTGGGACTTCTTGGGCAAGGTCAGCAATGTGAGAAGAAAAGGAGAGGGAAGAGTCAAAGATGACAGCAAGATTTTTTGCCTCACAAGAGGGTGATGAGGGGGACCCATAGAGTGTGGCCAGAGGGTAGGAGGGAAGTAGGGAACAGGGGTCCCAACGAGAAGTATCTCAGTCGTCCAGGCATTAAGGCAGAAATCATTGGCAGCACACCATACCTGAATAGCAGTCAGACAGTCAGGGATGAGCGAGGAGGTAGAGGATGCATTGGAGGGATACTTGACGGACAACTGTGTGTTTCTGCATAACACTGGAAGTGAGGTGTGAAGAAGGAGATCAGATCGGCTAGAGGGGTGAGGTAAATGTTGGAAGAGCCACGGCAAAAAGATAAAACCTTGAGAGACGCTGCAGGCGGCGAGGAAAGGACCCAGTTGAACATGGGAAGAAGGGTCAGAGAGGAAAGAGGTCAACCAGTCAAGTGCCAGGCCCATGATGCAATGGGTGACATGGAGCTGTTTAGTCAGGGTGGCGTGGTTGACTGTGTCGAAAGCATAGGAAAGAACAAGAAGAATAAGAATGGATGGAGAGTTGGAATCAAGATTTCAGAGCAAATCTTCATAGGTTTTAAGTAGAGCTGTTTCTGTGGCTCTGGCTGCTCTGAAGCCAGACTGGTGGTTCTGGAGACAACAAACAGAGTCTGTGTGTTGGATCAGTTGGGGGATGACCAGCTCCTCTGGGAGTTTGCCCAGGAAGGGGGTAATGGCGATAGGCTGGTAGTTCAAAACAAACAAGGCCGCCCTGACCGGAAAGTAAACTTAAATTATTACAGTAGATTAGTCTACTGCACACTGTCTTACTATATGATGATTAGAAATGATGATAAATAAGTGCCACTAGTCACTACTTGTGGTAGTGTCCTTTTGTTGGCTATCTGCTCAACAATGCATCATCTAAATATAATATTAAATCACACACATTGATTTGCCATTATGGCAATGTGTTAACTGTAGTAATGTACATACACTATGTATTGAACATACAACCTATTCTTGAAAAAAGTCACAATTTGTTTCAATGGTTGCCACGATTCTACAAATTCAAATATTAACAATTTACAAAAAATGAAAAAAGGCAAACATGAAAAATCCCTATTAACCAAAAATAACCACAAATGGGAATTAATGCCCAATTATTCTTACAGATCTTTCAGTAAGAACATTCAGAAAGCAAAAGCAAAAACAAGGACAAAAAGCATCAAATTGCATAAAATTATAATCGGTTCATTTAGAAATAATGCACAATGCCTCACTTTTAATGATATTTGTATGAGCATAATGATCCCACTAGATCATGCTATTCAACAAAACTAATCATGAAAAAACACAATCTTATTATTCTGTACAATACTTTGTGTAAGAAATTTAGTTCTACCACTCGGTAGAATTCAATATCTTGCAAATCTACTCAGATAGGCTGGTAGTTAGCAGGGCAGGAGGGATTGGCAGATGGATTTTTGAGGAGAGAATGCACAAGTGAGTAATTTATGGGTAGCAGGAAGGAGTGATTACAGAAATTCACCAAGGCTGGCGCAAGGGAGGCAATGTGGTCCTTGATGGTTCTGGTGGAGCAAGGGAGCACCTGTTTAGAGGAGACTTTCATAGAGAGGACTCGTCTATAGACCTCTTCTGGTGCAATGAGCGAGAAAGAGGAGTGTAGGAGAGAAGGGGAGAGAGGGGCCAAGGGAGGTCTGCAAGCAGCATAGGCAGGAGGGGCAGAAGAGAGTGAGGACTGGATGTACTGAATATTTATTAAGAAGTGGGAAGCCAATGATTTACAGAGGGTCAGGGATGGCAAGGGAGAAGTGGATACTACAGTAGGATTGGCGAGTTCCTTGCACATTTTAACCAATTCTCCTGTGTTAGTTTTACCAGAGATGCGTGCTTGGATATGGGCCCTTTTCTTCAAGCAGATGGATAGTCTATACTGCCTTCAATGCAGGCGGCAGGCCAGTCCATTAGAGGATGTGCCTGATGCCCGCCACTTCCACTCAGCATCTCTTCACTTGCATTTCAGAGAGGCTAGTACAGAATCATACCAGATGTTGCACTTGGAGACAGGCTTCATGCAGATCCTCATGACACGGGTAAGGATGTCCATGGTGTTGGTGATAGAGAGATGAAGATTAGCGAGGGCAGATTCAATGTGTGAGTCATTGGCATGAGTTGGTGGGGGAATTAAAGTTCCGGCAAAAGCACCAACTGACACTCGCTTCATAAGTTGACTGACGGAGAAGGTGACGGGCAGTGCAGGCAAAGACTCAGCCCAAGGACCTGAGAGAACCAGGTGAGAAGAAAGTAGAGCATAGTCAGACCAGGAGAGAGGTGTAGTGAGAGGGTTGGAGATGGGCATGTCTGCTGAGATGAGAGCATCCAAGGTATGCCAGTAGAGTACATCGGACCAGAGGGATGAATGGTGAGGGAAAGAAACTCACAGAAGCTGCACAAAACACCAAGGGAGCAGATACGTTTTGTGTATGTAGGATTTTATGGGACCTACCTTAATACGTAGATCTTCAGTGTAAGGAACTGTCAGGATAGCCCCAGAGAATTCCTGTGTGTTCAACATTTTGCCTGATAAGTGGAATTCACCTTCCTTGAAGCAAGATTGGGTATCCCTTGTATTGACCATGAATGACAATGTTCAATCACCTACCGTTACACCCATGCAGGATTCCTCTTCTGGATTGGTAGTAACAGACAGGACTAGACACATCAGAGATCCCTGTGGTCTGTCCTAATCGGATTAAAACAGTAAATATACCCTCAGATAGCAATTTCTCACAACAGCCACTTAGCAAATATGGGCTGCATTCTGTGTTCTAAATGATCATCAAAAACAGTGGCCCTCATTAGGACCCAGGGGTTAAGGGGTTTACGGCGCCGTTTACGGCGCCGACCCTTAACGCCTGATTCCAAGGTCCCTTTGCGGGATGGTGATTTTAACGCCTGCTTTTTGCGGGCGTTAAAACCCATGCCGCAAAGGGACCTTGGTGCTAATTACGCCACCGTAATTTACGGTGGCATAATTAGCACCTTTCCCCATTCCCATTATGCCCTATGGGGCAAAAATGGGAATGGGGAAGGGTAAAATGGGAAATGGGGATTTACCGCCCCACTCACCTTGGAATGGGGCGGTAAATCCACCAACCACCATGGCGTAAACATAGTTTACGCCATGGTGGTAAGGGTACGACCCAGGCGGTAACTTACCGCCTGGGTCGTAATGAGGGCCAGTGTTACCAAAAAATATCATTTTTAATATATTAATCTCTTATCAGTACAAGTAATACAGACAATTGTTTAAAAACATATACACATCACAGAGTCATATACATGTTAAAATCATTCCACCTCACAGTATTCAGAGAAATGCCAAATATTTGATCAGCAAAACACAACAATGGCAACTCAATTCTTTTCATTCCCCATTGTGTGAACAAGCCCAACTTATTTAAGTTTCTGTCCTCTGCTCTTTTTTATTTGTGTTCTTTTTGAAGGCTATCAAAGGTAGTGGGCTATTCATAGTCTTTTTCCAATTTTTACAAATGATGTTCTTCACTTTATAGGACATATTACTAAAAGTGTTGACAAACACCAATGGAGTATCATGGGTGACAGTCTTTTTTTTGCTCTTATCTAAGAGCCCTTCCCGGTTGTTATTGAACGCTCGTTTGGCAGATTGCCTGACGATCTTGGTAGGGTAGCCTCTATCAATCAATTTGTCCATTAGTATGTTGGCACCTACTTCATAATCATGTTTCGTACTGCTATTATGTTTCAACCGTAAAAATTGTCTGAAGGGCAAGTTATCCCAGACATGCTTAGCGTGATAGCTTCTGTAATGAAGATGTGCATTTTTGTCAGTACTCTTAACAAACAGTTTCACCCATAATTGGTTGTTCTGATGGTAAATTGTCAGATCTAAGTAATTCACCTCTATTGAACTCATGGTGGCTGTACATTTCAGGTATCTATTCTGATTGTTTAACCAAACCAGAAAGTTGTTGGCTTCATCCATCGAGCCGTGCCATGACATAAACACGTAATTGATGTATCTTAGCCATTTTGTTATATGTTGTTTGAAAGGATTGATGTCTGAATAGATCACTGTTTATTCCACCATGTCTACATACGTTCTTGTTTTTTTACCCTCAGATATAGCAATCTGGAATAAGAATAGGAGAAATCTACCTGAAGCACAGGACTACTTCTGCCCCTGATTAATGTCCAGTTATTTGTACCACAGAGGACAGAAACTTATATAAGTTGGGCTTGTTCACACAATGGGGAATGAGAAGAATTGAGTTGCCATTGTGTTTTGCTGATCAAATATTTGGCATTTCTCTGAATACTGTGAGGTGGAATGATTTTAACATGTATATGACTCTGTGATGTGTATATGTTTTTTAAACAATTGTCTGTATTACTTGTGCTGATAAGAGATTAATATATTAAAAATGATATTTTTTGGTAACACTGTTTTTGATGATCATTTAGAACACAGAATGCAGCCCATATTTGCTAAGTGGCTGTTGTGAGAAATTGCTATCTGAGGGTATATTTACTGTTTTATATAGATTGTTGTGTGTTCCTTCCTTTTGTCGAAATATATATTATATATCCCCACTTAGTAGGAGGGAATATCACCAGAGTGTGGGGTTACCCCTGTAGAATATTATCTGTCCTAATTAGATACATGTTGGCACCGGGGATTCCGTCCAAAAACATGTGCTCCAGTTTAGTGAGTGATCATTCCTTTTGGGTAAAGGATTCTTCTCACATGCCTGTACCAGTGCCTGTGCTGGGAGAGTTGGCTGAAATGTATAGGTCTATGCAGTCATTCTTTCACTGGACTAACACTGGATCCTATGCAATCCTACATAATCAACTCCCATTGGCCTGTTAAACCGGGCCCCATTCCTCTTTACTTGCCAAAAGACCCGCCTCCTCACGGAAATCCTCCCCTAACCCAGGAGACACTCTCATTTGCCTTTGACCAGGAGCATCCCTGTGTATTCAAACTTGTGCCATACCTGATTGAATATGTCCATGCTGTTCTGATGGTCCCTGCTGTTCCTCCATGGAGCTGGTAATCACTGCCCCTTCTAAAAAGTTCTTGGCTATTTTTTTCCTCTGCATTTTGTGCCTGTTCCGTGCTCTTTTCTCCTTTTCTTGCCTCCTCTTACAAAAAAGCATAATGTGTGCCTGAATTTGCAGCCAACCATTACCCTCCATTCCCACTACCTTATAAACATCATGCTGGACTTCTTTGGGAAGTCATTGTTGTAGGATATGATGGAAAATAGCCACATTCTTATCCCACTCTTCTGTCTCCACATCTCCTGAATCAACTGGATATGTGTGGCAGGATCAACATCAAATTTCATTGTCTTGGGCTGAATCAAATTTATAACTGGTGTTTTGGGATACATAACCCACAGGCCCCCCTACCTGTGCCCTGTCATTATTGAAGGTTGTTCCTGGTCAAGCATGTTGTGCCTTCCAACACCCAGGCACCAACATATTCTTCTACTGCAGCATTGAGTTCGAGTGGTTTAAAAACCACTGCTAAGATGGCTGCCACCGTACCATGCTTGCCTGCACTCTCCGAATTGCCTTCTGATGCACTGGAGCTCCCTGAGCAAGGTGATTGGCCATTGCCCCCAGCACATCCGCTGGCACAGCTGAGCTGGGAGGCAAAGCCGGGATCAGATCAAATACCCGGGTCTAAGGTCCCTTTCCTTTCCTGTCTGCTCATGGCTGCTGACCTGACTGTTACCCCTGCTACTTACAGCCATCCAGAGGAGGCCATCACCATCATCATCTTTCCCTCGCATTTACCTACATCTTGTAGCTCATGCCCTACTACAGGTAAAATGCACTGCTGCTCCTCACTATATCTCTCATCCCCTACTACAGGTAAAATGCACTGCTGCTTCTCACTATCTATTGCTATAACGTATATTCACACTCCTGTTGTTCCCAAGGCTAACTGTGCCTTCTGACATCTATCCACATCACCGTCTTCACCAACTGCAGCTTCTCCAGAGTCCTCCTCATGCCCATCCTCATCATTTAACATTTTCTCTTGCTCCCTGCCACCTCTGAGCAGAATTCGGCTCACCCTGGGCAAGTGCGATTCTCTGATGCCCACGTGTTTTGTCACCAGTGCCCTACCACTTTACATGGCCTCATACCAGCAGGCTCACCCCTGATGCATGACTACTGCCATCCGGGCAATGCTGCATAGAGCACATGTGATGCTCTCAATGTGCCTCTCACTGCCGCAGTGATTCCGTTGTCATAACATTCTTTCACTGTAAACTCCCCCCATTATTGTGCTCCCAGTCTGTTACCTGTGAGTTTTCAGCCTGCAGTTACCTTTTAACAGCATGCCCATACTAGGCACAACACCACCGGTTTGTTTGGAACAACACAAGTTAATTACTGTGCAAAGTTTGTCTTTGCTTGAATTTAAAAACATGACATACTATTTTTGTGCTGCCATGCGAAGCCATACCATGCAATGCTGAACAGTGTTCATATTGTTGTATATGGGCTAACCTCAATCCATAAGTGATGAATGCTGCATGTGCTCCTACCATGCCTCATCACGCTTTTCATCACAAAGTTTATTATTTACCCTCACATTCCAGATCCATGCCATAATCAAGTTGTTAATACATATATACCAGATTTGACCTTATGTAGCGTCTTTGCTGTAATGATGTCCTTCTGGTTTTCATCTCTAATGATGTTTGCATGCCTGATGTATTCCCCCGTAACATGAGGTGAGGCTTCTCCAGTCTGGGATCACATACCTTCTCTGTCATGCTGGTTGCATGCCTGATGTATCCCTGTAACATGAGTTGAGGCTTTTCCAGTCTGCCCACACATACCTACTTGGTTTCTTATCGGGTTTGCATGCCTGAGGTAGCGCTCTGTAACACGAGGTGAGGCTTTTCCAGTCTGCACACACATACCTACTTTGTCTCTTATGCTATTTTTAATGCCAGATGTAGCCCCCCATAACACGAGGCATGGCCTACACCATCTACTTCCACAGTGTAACTACATGATTGCTCTTGCACTTTATGTACTGTAGCATGCACTTTCTCTAATGAGCGCCTAGATGCCTCAGGGCTTGTGCGCATTATAAATGTAAAAAATAAAATAAATACAAACAAATCCTGTGGTATTTATATTCAACTGAACTCCTGGCTACCCTGATTACCTACAAAGTTTGACCATTCCCTCATTAGGGTAGTGAATATGTTTGTCATGTCCCCACTGGCCAACACGATTCCGGCAGTTTGTATTTCCACTGCAGAAATCCACTTCCTCAACCCTGCAGTGAGTGAAGTGGGTGTCTTCATCAAGTTAATCCGCTCCATGTGTGACCACGGGACATAATACGCCTTTCCCTGCCATTCTCGAGCAACAGGAATTTAGTCACACTCGGCTTTACTGTGTCTTTTCCTGTCTTTCCCTTGCTTCAAACTAACCTGGATTGGATACCCTTCACCAGATTCAAAGCAGGAATTTCAAAAAAGCACTCAAATAAGAAGGTTTTTATTTGTAACCAAGATTTTGGTCATAAAGTACGTCTTACTCCAAAAGACTTATACTTGGACATTTAACAAAAGTTCAATCAGATGAAAAGCCTTTGTCTCTTCAAATATAAACAAAAGTTCAGCATAGTTTATTTTTCTTTAAAAAAAAAATTACTTCCACATGTTTTGTAAGAATGATTCCTAGATTGAGAAATTGAGTACCCTCTGTGGGATAATAATGTCTTCTGTTATTTCAGTGCTCTGACAGCTATGGGTGTATTGTGCTATCTAAGAAATATATTATTAGTATTTCTTCTTCTTAAGAGAACACATATATTTTCACAATTCTTCTGTATCAACAACAATATTTTTGTCAGGATGATTTCACAACAATTCATTAAGCATTTCAGTGGTCTTGCAACTTCTTCTTCACAATGCAGTACTTCAATAATTTCTTCCTGGTCCACTAACCTGCCAGGACTACCACTAAAAGGGCCTGCCAGGACAAAAGCTCCTAACACTACTACAAGTACTCTTTGGTAAGGTTTACTTTAAACCCTTGGAAAAGTCTTCAACTTTCAACAACATCAAAATTCCCAACTTCTTCTGAGAATACATGAGAAACATTAATGCTCTTTGTTCCACTGTTGTATTTTCCACAGGCAATGCAGGTCATTCTCGTCTCCTACTTGATAATTTCTACCAGGAGGGCTTCTCTCCTGCCATTCATGTTTTCCCACCTCTACATCAAACAACTGCTTACAATGGTTCAGGGTTAATCTGGCCGCTTATTCAATTAGGCAATACTTGTTGATGTCTTCCTCAACTATTGCCTGATCTTTACTCTGCCAGTGATGGTTACAATTAGCAGACTTAGGTATTGCCCTCTCTTGGCCTCAGCAATAGTAGTTGGGATTAACCTGTCTCAGCATTGCCCTCTTTTGACTTTGGCAATGGTGGTTATGCGTAGCTTGCTTCAATATTGCCCTCTCTTGGTTTTAGGAATGTGTATTACTGTTGTGCTTCACTATTGCTCTTTCTCTGCTTTGACAATATCCTTGACTTGGATCATCATCATCATTCAGAATTTACAGAATTTATTCAGATTGAAAACATCCATTAAACACAAACATCACATAAACATAAAAAGGGATCAACAGTAGCCATTACGTCAAACTTTAAAAGAAAGCATTACCATTGACAAAGTATTGCCCACCCGTGAGAGAATCACACTACGCACCTTGGCCATCACGCACAAATGTCTCACAAACACAGCCCCGAAATACCTGTCCGACAAAATTTGTAAACACCAACCTGCATGTAGCACCAGATCGTCTCATTACCACAACCTAGTGGCACCAAGATTCAATTTTAAAACAGCCGGAGGAGCCAACATCCCAGTCTAAGCTGCCAAATGATGGAGCTCTATTCCCATCCCTCTTAGACAAGAACCCCCCCTTCCTCACCTTCAAAGCCAGAATAACAAATTGGCTGAGCAACAAGTCTATTCACTAAGTTGTTACCATTATGTTTATCTGACCACTGCTTCGTTATGTGAATGTTCATTGCCTCGTGCTTATTTACGCTATTGTACATTATCTCCTGCTGTCCGACCCACCTGTAACTAGGGTCCCACTCATTGTCCTCACACTTGACTGTAATGTACTTCTCTTCACCATGCGTATAACCTCTAAGTTTTTCAAGCGCCCAGTTACCTTAAGGTTTGGTATGCAAAATAAATAATAAACAAATACAAAATACAAATTTCACAGATAAAAAAACAATATTAAAACAACATTTCTTGAGACAGTTGCAGCATTTACCGTTCCCTTAAAAACCCAATTTCTCAGGTACATAGCTCTTTTCAGATAAGACAAAAGAGCCCAAGCATTCAGCTCAAATTCTGCAGTCAGAAGGAAGAGTAGTGCTGGCCTATATAGGCGGATATTAGTAAACCTGACCACCTGCAAAATGGTGGACCTTCTAATATCCCCATACGCTGGGCAGAACAGTACAAAATGCCCCAGGTCTTCCCACCCCACCCCACATGCTGGGCAGCTGGGTTCATTTCGACAGCTGTCCCACTTTTTCGTATTAACCCTTAACTGTAGGCAGTCAGACCTTGCCCCATTATGAGCCACCTCTCCGTCTTTTTCAGGCTACACAAAAGATAAGGCTGGATCTCATAAACCCTACTTATCAGCACGTGTTGACTCTCAGAGTAATTTGAGCATTCCATATTCCCCTTCCTTTCCCATGTCCCCCAACAGTGCCTACTTGGTGACTCTCAGTTGCATGGGTGACAACAATGCATTTGGGGGGAACCAGACCTGAATATTGCTGGAGCGCAGGGACTCCTTCACGTATGCCAGCCATTGGATTTTACGCAAGCTTTCCTTACTCATAATACTCCTAATAATGAAGTGGCATAATACGCCCAAATACATAGCCAAAAAATACTTGGAATTACTGCCCATTTATCCTCCCAAAACCCCATCCCCGATTCCCTGTGGACTGAGGCACATGGGGCAGTCTAAGAAGCAGTCTAAGAGCTGTCTAAGAAACATATTTTCTTTGACCTGTAGTTCCACCGGCTTTGTGTAGCCCCACAATGGAGCTCCGTATAAAGTGACTGCCTTTGTCTTGGCAGCATAGACCTTCAAGACTGGTTTCAGGGGCTGGCCCTAGCACCTACTTAAAAAATGGGAAATTATAAATGTTCCTTTCTTGTCCTTTGTCCCTCAACACAAATATGATTCTCTTTCATTAGTTTGATATTCAAAATAAGGAAAAATAGCAAGCGGTGAACTATGGAGCGTTCCGGGATTACCTAGAAGTGGTAAACTCACTGGATTCCTTATACACATCTTCTTGATCTGCTACTGCATCCAACTCTCCTTCCTATGCTGCTTTTTGTATGAACAATGGCTAGGGTAATTTTCTGACAGCTTGCACCAGGAAAAGGAGCTCTTCTCACTCCTTAAGTGCTCCGGTACCCGCCTGCCACCAGAGCAGAAACCACAATCCGGAGACTATCTCTCTCTCCAGGAGGAAAGCCTTTTGAAACAGCACTTCCCACTGTGCATCCTCCCAAACTTTGGATCTGCAAACACAAAGACCCTCTCAGAGCAGGCATCTGCATCAGATAGAGTGGTGGCACCAGCATCTTCGGTTCTCCACTCCTGCTGCTGCAACTCCGGACTGCAGCCTCTTCTGCAACTCTGCCTTCTTGTTCTAATGGCCTGCACCTGAGGTACCCTTTTATATTCAAAAGTCCCACTCAGGTGTGGGTCATTAGACCCACTAGACTGCGCTTTGCAGGTTTGACTTCTGAGTCCCAGTATTTAGGGCATGTGGGACTTGAAGTTCCCAATATTCTGGTTTCTTTTCCTATTCAAATTCTCAATTTCTACTTTATGTAATTTACTCTGCTTACTGAGTACATCTTTAGGGAAGGATGTTAAAGGAGGTAAGGTTGTATGCTTGTCTTCATAATCCAAACCCAAGGAAGAATTATTAGTATACAACACTAAGGAATTACTACTGGAATTCATATGTATATTATTCCCATATGTGTTATCGGGATGTTTATTACTGACAAGGTGGATAGTTTTGGGAAGAGGGACTTTACTTTGACAACAAGCCATTAAATATTCTAGGAACATGGACATTTGTTCTGAAGAAGATACATACTGTGTCCCTCCCAGCAGAACCCTCCTGTTCCCTTGGTGCCTTTCTCCTCCCAGGTGATCTTCATGGCTAATACCACCTCCAAGTGTTAGGATCAGGTAGAGGTTTCCTTCCCCTGGCCACCTGAGAGGAGACTGCAGGTAGGACCTCTGTGAGTATTCCACAGGATTCCTCACAAATTCAACTTCACAGACAAGCAAAATAAAAGGTGCCAAAGGTATACTCCAGAAAAGTATCTATGGGTTGATTTACCATAAGATTCCACCTCACCCGTAGGTGAGGACTCCAGACCAACCAGACAAGCAAACTAAAGTGTATCAGGGCACACTGCACAAACAACATATGGTTAAGATGCCAGCTCACCCTTTTTAAAATAACAAACTACGTAAAAATATATGGAAAAAAGACCTACAACATAAAACAGTTTGTTCGCTCCTCCAGAATTCTCACCCTTTCAACCTTCTTAACATTATCTTACTCCACACATATACATCTATTTTACCCTTACCAGGAAATCTGAAATCAAAAAGAAGACCCTACTTTATATCACTATTACCCTCTTACTCTACCTGCCAAAGTGCACACTTGTAAAATGGTCTCTGAAGTAATCCAAAGTGGTGCTCCTTTAAGTTGCCCATGTACAGCTAGGCCATGGCACCACACCTTCGGGGACCAATATGGCCCCTGTAGACATCTCCTTTGTCATGCACAAAAGACTTTTCCCCTCAGAGAAGCGCTGCAGCCAATTTATGCAGACAGGAAACCCCCAAAATCTCGGGAAGCCTGGAGATCAGGTCAGGGTCACCAAATGTGTGAGTGGACCTCAGCTATCATACCCAAAAATAGACCCACCTCTTAAGAAGCAAGTGCACTTTTGTCTGTAAAGCACGTACAAACGGCCGGGAGGTGCTAGATGATGCTGTAGAGTTACACTAACCTGGGTCTCCCTGAACCACACAATGACTTCAGATTATATACATTATGGCAACTGTTAGCACACTCCCACATATTTCGTTACAAAGTCATCCCTTCAACCTTTAACCCTGGTTGTGATGCATATGGCTTTAACAAAGTTACTTCAACTATAGGAGGATGTAGAGAAACAAACAAGTTCCCTTTGAAGTGGCGATAAGCATCTTATCCGCTCAGACATGCTGGTGTCCTTATTTCACACTAATCTCTAATGACTACCATTTCAGCACACAGGGCCTCTGGTCACATCCTGGTTATTCCTAAGAAACTGATGGAAACCCATGAACCACCTGTCCACTCTTCCCTTAAGCGCCGCTTCCACCAGGTATATTACTGGCCCCCAAGTCTACCCTAGCAGGGGGCCGGACTTCCCCACCAACTGTAAAATGACTCCCATGTACTTAAAACTATGATATCTCCTCTTTACAATAGCAACAAACAAACTTAAAACCCACAGCTGACCATTTTATGTTATCACATCTGCCTGAATGCTGTTAGCTGCCAGCCCCCAGCCTTCAAACCTTGATCAACCAGCTTCCCTGGTACACCGTATTCCCCAACTGTCCCAAACATATCTCCCTGACAACCCCCATGCAAGTATGTCTGTGAATGTATGTGGAAGACTACTGCATCCCCTCACAGTAGCTTCTCTTTCCCTGAATCTCCTTTCTCACATGCGCATATGAAGCTCCTTGCTTCCCATCTTTAGGTGGTACGTGGCACGCCACACAACAACATCATGTTTATATTGTTTGAAGACTTGTCATTATGTTTCTAGGCATGTGCAAATCTAAAATGAATCAACGTAAACACAACGTAACACTAATAGCAACACTTGTTCCATTCTCATTAACTACACCAGATACATGCGAAGTCTCAATACTGCGTCAACATTACCGTCACCCCAATCCCCAATATGGCACATGCAACGAGAACCCCTTTTTCGCATTGAGACAATTATCAACCACCCCAACGCCTTGTTAAAAAGAAAGATCATTTTAATGGTGTTTTTGCATATTTGCTGCCATTTGAAAGGAAAGCATAGTCAGCCGAGCAACATGAATTTGATTATTTTACAAACAAATTATACAAAGAAAGTTATTACAAAAGAAGTCTAGTATATTTATATACCAATCAGCATGTTATTTGAGTCATCTTAGATCTGGAAACAATTTAAAAAAGGAACATTTGTCTGTAATATGGGACAGAATATATCTCATGATGCATTGATGTTCTTTTAACCTAAGCCGTGAAAGTTTTATTTTCTTTAATCTGAAACGGTATGTTTGTGCAAGTGTCAGGTTTCTTGAAAACAGGAATATCTAGACTATTCAAACACTTAGATTCATGCTTAAAAGAAGTTAATGGGCCCAACTGTGTTCAGTTAAGACAATAGGCCTGTTTTCAAAATAGGAAAAATAAGTGAAAATGAACTTCAGGCGCAGAGATTTCATGTTCTTATATAATTTAGCTAATGTGGAAGTCCACATGCATACATGCATACACGCACCCTAACCTTCGACTTTGGTTGAGCACAAAGCCTCACGAAGAAAGTATATGTCTAATTAAACAGCCTATTAAAATGATCCCTTTGTCCCACAGAATGTCATTTGTGGCAGATGGTTTCTGTTCATAGGGGCACACAACATACAAATGAAATGTAATTATTAATACACAAATATACATATCATTAAAAAAATACAAAGAGTTAAGATTAAACCAACAACAACTTTGACTACACACATTAAAACATTATCTCACCCTGTTTTGGCTTTGTAATATTTAAGTTGGGTTGTAAAATGTTTTACAGGGAAAGTGATTTAAATTGTTTAATTAATACGTGTGTTTGCAAAAAATATTCAACTATTTTTATCGATTTATCTTTTTAATGTGTATTACATTTGCACTGCTTTTATTAGCATTTATTTTTTGTATTTACTTAATATTGCTCAGAAATGATATGCCTGCATTTTTGCATTTTTGCGTATGTAAAGTATGACTGTTGCCACTGAAATGTTAATAATGTTAACATTTAAATGACAACTTGCAGATCCAGTGCCATTGATGCAGACATCTCAGTGAAAGCTTCCAGGGGTGCCCGGCTTCAAGATCTTTCTTGCCCAACATAATGCCCCACCGGCACAGTGAAGGGGAGCAAAGGGGATTGGGTGCCCAGGTTTTCAGTGAATTTCAGATGACGGGACAGTGAGCATGGATAAATCCAAGATGGTGCCCGCCTGCCTCTGATGCAGTTACATTGCTGCAAGTTTACAGCTGGGGGTTGTTGCGACGCTCAGCCCTACTGAAAAGCAGTGGAACAAAGAGATCACAGGAAGGATGGGAGGACAAGAGTCATTGGCAATGGAGAGTGTTCTGATACTCCCAGTGCACTGGGAAGTGGAGACAAGCACTCAGAGCCCTCGGCCAGCAAACAAAGCAACCTCTCGGGGATTCAATTCAAGACTGCGCTCTCGAGGTACATGGCAATGGGCTGCCTGACTGCAGCTCACAGCATAGCCCCATAAGTAGTGGGCAACTCCAGCTTATTCATCACTATCACTATGACCTCCATGGAGTGCACTCATGACCAGGTGGCTCCGGATACACTAGGAGCAGATGTAAGAAGACTTTATCTTTGTCCATGGACATATGGGCAATCTTTCCTAGACTCTGCCTGCACTTGAAGATACAGTTCTGTACTAACTATTCTTGTATGCCCTCACTGAACACCAATCCTTTGGTCTCCGTACCTAATTGCATTCCTGATGCTTTTCAGTCTGCCGTATGTTTCCACTGCATTTTGCATTCTGTTGCTGCAGCTGTTCCTAAAAGTGTGCCCTCAGAACTCCCTAGTGATGAATCTATCTGCAGTGATCTCTGCTTCTGGCCCCACCTTATCTTCTGTCTCTGTATAATTGCCTTAAGACTATATCTATCTAATGTCTCTGAACTCTACTGCCCCCGCCCACTTTAAAACTCAGAAGTGACATACATCTGTGCACCCCCCATGTTGTATCTCATTTGGGTTCTCTCTGGATATTTTGAATTTTGGTGTACCTTACATCTGTGCACCCTCAAATTTGTGCTGCATTTGGATTCTCTCTGGCTATTTTATATGTTGGTGTTCCAAAGGGAATAGCATCATTAGGCGAGGCAGATTTCATTCTTTCCACTGCAGAGACAATGTCAACATCAGAGAAAGAAGGGAAAAAGTCCCAACACAAACTGGCCATAGGCGGAGGCCCAGAGGCCTGATCATCAGCAACAGCCACAGGAGGAACCACAGAGCTAGGATTGCAAATAGAGGAGATATGATCATGAATACCCGATATCCTATAGAAAAAAGTCAGCAACGGAGTCACTGAGCGCCTGAGAAGGAGGAATGGAATCAGGAGGGTCACCATAGTAGAGAGTTATTTGGGCTGATTAACAGAGCTCTCAATCTGGGAGGTAAAAAACCTTTGTTTGGCCAATTTAATGGCCAGATCATAGCTGGAAGTAATGGCACAAAAAGCAGTTCTATCCCCAGAAGAATCGGAATAGCGCCATTTCTGTTCTGCTTGCCTGCGTTTAAGACGAAGACATTTAAGATCTTCATTTAAACCAGGACTCAGAAGGCCGACCACGTACCAGGATATTCATAAGAGGAGCCCATAAATCTGCTCCAGTAGTAAATGTCTTAGACCATGAGCAAAGACCCAAACAGGAAACAGCAAGGTGAGAATGATCAACCAACCGCTAGTTACGTTTCCACACTTTCTGATTGCAGGAATTAGGAACATAGTCAGCAAAGGTGTAAAAGAAGGGAATGACACAATGATCAGACCGAGTGATCCTGAGAGCAGTAGAGAGCATTTTTAGCAAAAAATCATATCTCGGTGATTGCCCAAAATATGAGTGGATTCAGTAACAAGTTGCACCAGAGGTAAGTCGTCCATGGCAATGATAAACCTGGCAGCACTGCTGTCCGCAGGGTCATTACACCTATAGTTGAAATCACCAGCAACAATCAAATTAGTATAAAGGAGCTGCAATGACACTACAAGATCAGTAAAATCATCAGTACAATCAGGATCGTATCCTAGGGGATGATAGAAAATGAGGAGATAAAGAGTCCTAGACAGGGAAAGAACTTTGCGCACCAAATGCCTCTATCTTAAAATTCACCTGCAAAGGAATTATCATGGATGCAAACCTAGCATTAAAAATGAAAGCAACACCACCACTGGGGCGACCAGATACCCGGTCAGACTTCAGTATATTATAGCTGTCCGGAAGCATAGCCGCCACGGCCGGGCTAGACGAGTCAGAAGGCCAGATTTCGGTGACCAGCAAACAGTCAGGCTTAAGACCTGATAAGAGAACAAAACAGCCTGGAGCGTGGGCCAGCAGAGACCTTGCGTTACATAATTAACATTTCAACTGATAAGGGTTGGATACAAACCCAGCCACAATGTCAGGCAAAATAGGAGGGAACCCCTGGGGGCCAGATAGTGTCAAAAGGAACTAAAGCCATGAGCTGATCCGGACTGAAAATGACAGGCAAGGGAAAAGAAGGTGAAGAGAAGTCCTTACCCAGCCAACCAGCCGGGAACCCGGACGGGCCCAGACGGGCTTGCCTTTTGCGCGCCTTCAGCACCCATCAGGCATGCCTGCTGCTCCCGTCTGCTGCTCTTCCTGTGAGAACAGCACATAAGTGTTGTCTCGTGGGCCATGTGACTTCGTAATGTGCAGAAAGCAGAGAAAGACTCTGCTAGAAGGAATATAGAAAAAAGACCATGCAGCAAGAGAATTAAAGTTGCAAATAAAGTTGCAACAAAATCACAACATAGGGGACAAATGGGAAAATTAGGGGAGAGAGAGCACCCACACAAATTAATAGACTTAAAATCAGCACTGATAAAAGTGATTAAAGGAGGGCTTTCAGCAGCAGCACAAACACATCACTGACCTCTTTACGATTGGCACAGAAGTGTCTTCTCAGGGGCCACGTGACTATGTAATGCACCGAAAGCAGAGAAAGACTCTGCTAGAAGGAGCATAGAAAAGATATTAGGCTGCAAGTCAATTAAAGTTGCAAATAAAGTTGCAACATAATCACAACACAGGCAACACATGGAAAATTTGGGGGAGAGGGAGCACCCACACAAATGGATAGAATTTAAATCAGCACAGATAACAACAATCAGAAAGCAGCACTTTCACCTGCAGTAGCACAAACAAATTGCTTGCAATTATTTTGTGTATGTGTGTATTGGGATTAATAAGTGCTGAAGTTAAAGAAGTTGCTTTTGTAGTTCATGTGAAATGGAACAATAGCTAAGTTACAAAAAAGTGTATATGTACACATTTATCTATTTGTGTGTGAAATGTGTTGAAGTTGAATTTGTTTTTTAAAATGTAGCCAAAGAACGTGTTGATCATTGGTGATTCATGGATTTCCTGGCTTCAAAATTTTGTATCAAGAGTGCTGACTCTTCTTCTATTACACAATGTAAATATTCTATAGCTTAAGTCAGTACAACATTTTGAAGAAATAGTGGACACACTTTTTATTATCATGACAGTTGCAAACTACCTGATGCACCGATGCACTGGAGGAAATAGTTTAGGGTACAGGTGAGAATCAGAATTATGCCAACAAATATAAACTGCTTATTATTCTTAGTGCATTAATCAACAAGAACTAAAATAGCATTTTCGTGCTTGGCTGGACATAACATTTGGATGTGGTGAAAAGCCAATCATCGTAATATAACTCATGCTAGATTAACTGTAAATAGATGTATGTCCACAAATATGGCTCAACATGGCCTACATTTTACAGTGTCTGAAGTGGCTGCCATCCAAGCCAATGCGGCCTGACGCTTTGAGACATCAGAAGGTCCTTTCCTCTAAGCACCACCAGTGATTGGTGTGAGCCAAGCGGTTTGGGGACCTGCAGGGGCCTGCGGGCTGTGGTGGCAGATACCGAGTAAGAAGAGTATAAACACCAAGGCCTGCAATTATTAAATAGTCAGGGGGCCTGGTAGGTACTATACTGGCTCCAGAGCTGGGGTGGTCGCTCTTTTGGTTTGAATCCCTAATAATGAGATAATGAGACTGTGAAGAGTCCCTTCTCTGTTTCCTGGACAGACCTCACCCTAATACCCACTGTAACAACTGACTCATTAGTGCAATATATTTTAATATTGGCTTAAATGTACTTGTATTTCCCTTAGAAGGAGTACATACAGACTGGTTTACATCAGCGTTGAGCCCCTATGGATGCAGTCTTTTAAAATTGAACATTCTATTAAAAACGTTTACATTTCTAACTGAACTCTGCCCCTCAGATCTCATTGGGCTTAATGCTGCAGCCCCATATTAAAACGGAAGTAGGAGCCATGCACAGGATCACCTTGCTGGCCGGACAGAGTGTCCTTTGTGCTGTATGCACCAGCGCTAGCCCTTGCAACCTTGGGCTCCCCAGAGGGCTTACCACCACAGCCGCATATCGAGCCACAGTAGGATTCTCCCTTGTAGAGCAGTACCATGCCTGCCAGAAACAGCATAATTTGCGCTATATGCATCAGCGCAGTTCCATGTCTTTATAAAGAATACATACATAACTAAACATTTTAAGTGAAAGAAAAATAACGAAAACATTTCGAATTCTTTTCTCATTTTTAATTTGGAGGACTCACCATGCCCCCCATTTCCCCATATTTATTACTCTCAAACCCCTCCCACCTGTTTTAAACCCTTACCCACCCCATTTATACTTTAACCAAAGATTCAACAATTCTTCCGTTATCTATTTTTCACTGAGAAAGCTATTCGTTATTTTACTGCATACTTGTCAGTGCTAGCTCCTGCAGTCTTGGGATTTTCACTGGGCATAGTGGTGAGGACGCATACTCAGTGAGAGCAGAACCTCCATGTAGAATCACCGCTCCTTACAAACACAGTGTCTTTTGCACTGTATGACACAGCGTTTCGTGCAAAGTTGTGCAGAAGTTCTATCATCTGCAGTTTGTTAGTTCAAAGGGTGAGGCCACCAGAATGAGATTGTATATTAATGGTCCTACCTGTTACCTGTTATTATCAATGCACAACTGATGTATTCTTCTTGTCTATTTGTTGGGGATTTTAACATTCTATGGGGTTATATGAATTGTACCTTCTTTAACACCTTATCTAAATTCATTGAATACGTAGGACTGCTTCAACATTGCAGCTTCCCTACTCATGAAAAGGGTAACCCTATTGATTGGATTATCAAAGTTTAGTTTAAAAATTGACTGTCAACATGTTGACTGGTCTGATTGCCATTTAATTATTTTTTTATATGAACATCCAGAACGCTTTATGGGGAGGTCAGGCCAAGAGGCGGGCTGTTTTAGAAAGAGATGTTTGTCTCAATAATTGACCCTCTTTTTCTTTAGCTTTATCAAATATTTCCTCACTTAATACAGAAAATCAATCAGTTGATGATGCATTTATGAAATGTAATAATGATTTATTAAGTATCATGAATTCCATTGCTCCACTTCACGCGGAATCAGTAAGGCCCACAATATCAGCTCCATGGTTTTCAGAATCTTTGCATAGTGAACATCAAGCCATTCGGGTATTAGACAGTGCATGGTGTTCATTCCGTTTTAGTAATAATTTAGGGAATTAAAAAGGGGCATGCTGCCATTATGAACACAAATGTGCTTACTATAATCAAACCACTGAGACTGCTGCAAACAAACCAAAAGCCTTGTTTGCGCTACTAAAAAGTCCTCTCATGACGAAACACCCCAACATCCAACCTTGAAAGCTCACTACTTTGCTTTGTTTTTTTCAGCAACGACTTTAGAGATCCATCCCTCAGCCATCTGATGGCGGCACTGGGTTGGACGTCCGTTTTCACTGCTTGTTCCCATCATTGTCAACCGGTTGGGCAAGTTGGTCAGATCCTGGTCTTCTCCTCTCGGTATTTCAAGCCAGATAACGTACCTAACCGGTTGGCAACGAGGGGAGCAAACATTGAAAATGGACGTCCAAGCAGTGCCGCAAGCAGGCATCGACTATCCACAACATAGCCTTGATAAAGACCTTGAGAGGTCAGAACATGTGTCGGCTGACCACCAAACCACGCAAATAAAACGCTTGCAGCCCACTGCAAACAAGGATTTTAAGAGTAGAAATTATTGTCGGGTGCAAGGTATCAGGCTGCAAATGTCCTCAAGTTATTAATAACATGGGCTCTAAAAAGAACAATAGTTGTAAGAAAACTGCAGCTAGCAAGGGTTTGGAAGTTTTAAATGGAAGTATGCTGATGGAGTGTGTCAGCTCAGATAGAGGCAAGATCACTGAGTTTCTCTTACCACAATCGACAGAGTGTATTGCATAGAGTGTGGTCACAGCTGTTTCTTCTCTTTTTTCCTTTCACCTATAGACAACAATGCTCTCCTTAATATGTTCTACAGCCTGCAAGGGGAATCTGGATTTTCCTGTACCTAGTTCCCCTATGCAAGAGGTGGTCCCGACTTCTAATATGATTGGGTTTGAATTATCGAAGTCTCCTGATCTGGAAAAAATTGTTGAACGCATTTATGCATCCTCTCATGCAGCAGACAACACTTTCAGCTCGATATCTTCAGAGTCTGAGGTAATGGAACCATAGTTATTAAATATTGCCAGAGCTTTGTTTTCGCTTTGTTCAAATATATACAGAGAACAACAATTTATTAATGAAGGTGTTGTCAGGATTGTGGATGCAATAATTGCAAACTGCCTGGAGAACAACCACTTTCCTATGCATAATGAAGGGAGTGTAATTGCGACTTCAACTGCATTAAGCAATGCTTCCCATCGGATCATTTCAGCTGGGGGCGATTCAACCAATGCCTTGCAGGTCATCTAGAATTCTCATGAAAAGTCATCTCATGAATCAGATAATTTACCTGTGACTCTTAATGGCGACTCTTACGAAAAACACAAGCGTGCAAGGAGAAGGCTAAATAAGAGCAATCAAAGAAAACTGTGCTTAACACCGCCACTAAAACATAAAGCAGCGAAGAAGAAGGAATCATTGGCAACTAGTTCTCAACCTGAACTTGTTTGTGCTGCAACTACTAATAGTTATGAACTGCTATCTGTTAAGTCTCCAAATGAAAAAGGTTTTATGCGGATGTTAAGATTCCTGGGTTCAACAACGCAGGCTACTCTTCCCTTCAATAAGGAGCCCATTATTGTAATTGACCAAGTAAATAATTTATCAAAAGACATGGATGGGTAAAGTGTCATCTGAGTCCAAGGATAAAGATCTACCCACTTGCACAATTGCAGAAGCCTTTTGTTCTCAGACATACAATGAAAGAACTTTGCAATCGCTGTATGCATCACTTTAACAATCAAGTTAAAATTGTGGAACGTGTTGCTACTTTCTCTAGCTCTTTCCTTAACTGCAGCAATATGTTCCCACTTCTTTATTGTTTGACACAATTATAATATATTACTACAAAATATCTCTTACTTGTTGAATTAGCAGGGTCCGAAATTGAAGATGATTGGTGCTTGATTCATTTTGTGTGACCTACAGTGTCCTTCTCCCATGAATTTGTGCGAATGGACTATGAGCTGATATTGCCTTTCGATATCGGCATGACTAGCAATGTTTCTCACACTATAGAGAAAAGTACTTCTAGGGGTTCTGAAATTTCAAATAAGGAAGTTGAATCTATTGTGCAAATTATTATTTTGCCATTGAGAGATTCGCTTTTACATAGAAATAAAACAAATGCTTCCTGCAGTTCTGGGAGGGTCAAGAACGACATAGCTTGACCTCCTACCATGTTACAGAATTAAAAATGTTGTGTTATCTCATGGGACACTAAGGGTTTAATTATTTTATTATTAAGCCACAGGGTTGACTCTCTTTGATAAAGTCTAATGTATTTATATTACAAGAAAAAGGCTCACACAGTAATTCCAGCTTGACATGTTTTGGTATAGTTTAGAAGTCACCAAAGAAGACAGTTATTCGATTGAAGTGATAATTGAATTTGTACCTCACAAGACAAATGATTTTGACCTAGCTGCTATTGTATCATCACCTTATGAATTTCCTTTCCAGACTATATTAGTTGTTAATGTTTATGATCCTCCTGATGGTTTATACAACCCAAGTATTTCTGACCATGGAGAATTTATCCTTAATGAATGGTTACGTGAATATACCTGCTTACATTTATTAGTTTTTGATGATTTCAATTTTCATTCCCACCTCTGTTCAAGAGTTAACTGAGATAACTTGTATGGATGAGTTTCAGCAACTAAAAGGAGCTGGTAATTTTACAGCCCTTCAATCACTGTATATACAGGGAACACATACTTCCAATATGCATGGAAACAGAGTTGGAACAAATATTGACAAATTTAATTTCCAGATGGTTAAAAATTGGATCCTGGTTTGGTAAATGGAACCTCAGAATGTATACATTTTTATGAGGAGGTGAAAAAGACCTGTGACGCTCTCTCCATCTCTCAGAAATTGATTACTTCTTCTGAGCATAAGTCTACTCCTGTCTGTGATGTGATGATAACAGCTAAGAAAAAGGAACTAATATCTAATTTGGGAGCTTTTCGGAAGCAAATGCATAGCCTAATCCTAATTTGAGCCTTACCTACAAAATTAAAAACACATTATGAAAATGGATGGAGAAACCACAAATGCTCTGCAGCGACCACTCTGTAGCAGATTATTTTAATGCTCTCCATGTTGGGCCAACTAATATATAATGCTGAATATATGTCAGTGTATGTGTATGTTTGTCCGGCTGTTCAAATCCACACCGTTGAAGCCATGTCTACCAAATTTTGAATGTATTCCTCTTTTGTCTTGGGCAAGATCGTAGACTATGTTTGGATGAAACAATCTTATATGTAAAACATTTTTTGGATGTGTGTTTGTATGTTTGTCAGGCCATACAAACACAAACAGTTGAACCCACTGCTACCAAAGTTTGCTGGGAGTCCTCATTTGTCTGGGGTAAGATTGCAGTCTACGTTTGGATGCAAACAATTCACTACATAGACACCCTCATTTACTGATGCTCACTCCTATTCACTGCATTAGGTACTAGAAAGAGGTACAATTCGGAAAAGTGTCTGAAGCAAAATGTTTGATGTGTTGGTTATTCCTTTGAAATTTATTACTACTGTTAACAGTTTGAAAGTTTTTATTAAAGCATTTTTAAAGGGAATTAAAAATAAATAAAAAGAAATTTAATTTTTTTATTGTGCCACTCCAAATATGGGACATGACAAGGTTACAGTTTACTTAAGTTAATTCACGAGAAGAGAGCACAATCAATCAATCTTTCTTGGACATTTTCTCAATCGTGCTGAAGGCACTGAGTGACTGAAACATGCCACACAAAAAACGAAAATCACTTGGAAAAGCTCCATCTGCTGCAAAGTGAAAATCAATATCAAGAGCTTCTGAAACACAACAACAAACAACACCACGACCTGCCGACCAGAGGACAAGAGCAACTTTCTCCAGGGCAAATGAGATGCCAAAGCAAACTGAAGCAAGACTTTATGACATGAGGGCAAGAGCAACATCCTCCAGAGCATATAAAACACCACTCGATCAGGACACGGGCAATGCCAGGTACCTCAGTGAGTTTATAATAAGCACATGTCTGATAATGTGGCTTTAAACAAGCCTAACCCTATTTATGAAATTACTTGGCATAACCATGTACATGAACTATATTGGAAAAATAGCGTTTAGAAGAGGGATTACCTAGCCTTATGATATCTCATAAATATGACTGTCTCAACTTTACTATTAAGGGTATTCTAAGAATCATTGATAAACTCAAAACCTCACATGCTCGCGTCCTTGATGAGGTGGCCAACAATGTTATGAAGAAAGACCCCCTTTTTTGGACTGGTATGATATATAAAATATTCTCTCAGGTTATGGTTGGAAAAAAACAATACTTATACCTATTTTCAAGAATGACTTGCAGGATAATCCTTTCAATTATCATCTTTTGGCAATGGTTGATTCCTTTTCTTACGTTTTACATGAAAAAAAAATATTTGGTTAGCCAACAGAACTACTGGGTTACATAAAGGCATTAACACAATGAAGAATATATGGTGTTATTTTATTTAATCCATTCTACCTTATGTACGAATGGTTTGAAACTTTATATATGTTTTGTTGATGCGGATGCTTTCAACACCATGGATTGTAATACATTATGGCATAAGATTCAAGACTGGGTTCTTGACATATCAATTATGCATTTGGTAAAATAATTTTGTTTTGATGCATCATATATAATGAAGGAACTTAGGCTACCCCACCTGTTTGGCACTGGCCGGTAGGCTTTCACAACACAAGATTACAGATCATGTGATTTAGTCTGTACAGAAGTTAGAGATCACCAATATTACATTTATATACATAACATTTTGACACTTTTGGTGTTTCTTTCAAGAACTGTTTGAGTGGATGTTCTAGTGCCATCTTCAGGACTGTCTCGTAGGTCTGGTTGCTAGGGATATGAGTGCCAGGTAACCAGACGCTGTCACAGTGCGCCTGCGTGGTGGATGCTACTCCTGCAGCATGCTGTGTGCAGTACTGTGGTCCTGTAAAGCACTGCCTGGCCCAGGGCTTTCTAGCCAGTGTAGTTGGGACCTGATTGCTCATGGAAGTGTCTATTAGAGTGCTTACACTTTAGCTTACACATTTATAAATTCACACAAACTTGAAATTGCAGGTGACGACTTATTAGTCTCAATTTCTGTTTCTCTCTTGTTTCAGCTGCACAAGCTAGAACTTAAAAAAACCAGCCTATAATATATAGGAGCCAGCAATTCACGGTGCACAGAAGGTACCACATGAAGGGGACACCGTATTCCTTCTCCCAACCTGTGGCATCCAAGAAATGGGCTGAGGTTGGATATCCTTTCACACACACCCTAGGCAGCTACAAACCTTTAGAGAGATACCAATTTTCTAATTTTACTTTTCCGCTTTTAGATTTGTTATCCACAAGGCAATACAAGTGACACACCACAGCCTTACCCACCAGTCCTGAAGACGGCACTAGAACTTCCACTCGAACAGTTCTTGCTAGAAACACCAAAAGTGTCAAAATGTTATGTATATAAATGTAATATTGGTGATCTCTAACTTCTGTACAGACTAAATCACATGATCTGTAATCTTGTGTTGTGAAAGACTACTGGCCAGTGCCAAACAGGTGGAGTAGCAGTAGTTCCTTCGTTATATATACTGTTCAACACCCTCATGACTTAGGCCCCCCAGATCAAAAAAGAGGGTCCAATACACCCCATATATACTCAAAATGTTTTGATACATCGGCATTGTTAAGAATGAACCATGAGGGTTGACTTTCAGTTCCGATTGCTACTAATTATGGCCTCAAACAGGGGTGTGTTTTTGTGCCTGTCCTTTATAATCTTTATGTTTCAGATCTGGACCGTGACTTTCTAGGATGCCATAATTCCCCACCTCTAAATATTGGTCAACAACCGATTACTTGTCTTTCTCATGCTGACAATACCATCATAGTGGACCAAACCTCCATGGATTTGCAGGATAGCCTTCATGCCCTATGTCAGTATTCTTTGAATAACAGCTTAACAATGAATTTTAAAAAAAATAAGATGATGGTAATCAAGCCTACTAGGGGAAATAAACAAATTCTACATGGAAAATTGATAATACCACTTTACAGATTGTTAATAAATATATTATATATATCTCTGCCTTCCTATCTATGACTCCATAAACAAAACCTAATAATATTAGTACTGAGGTGCTAAAAAAAATTCACAGCAATTAAAACATTCATAGCACAACATGGAGGTTATTTGATGGAGGGCTTATGAAGATTTATAAATCTATTATTGTTCCTAGTGTATTATATGGCCTTGACATATTTCTTGAAAAAGAGATTCTATGGCTCAATGTTCTGGAAAGTAAACCTTGGCGTTCTGCCTTTGGAACATTCGGATCTACACCTAATGAGGCAATATGTACTGAGCTGGGTGTAACCTCTTTAGTTACATGCTGATTGATTGCCCACAGCTCCCTATTCATTTAAAAATGGTGTCAGAAAAGTATCATTGTAGCTCTTTTGTAATTATGCAGAATTATTGTTTGGTTATTCACATTTTATTATTTTTAGATATCTTTTAATTGCTATTAAATGTTTTCATGAAGAAATTTGTTTTACTATTGAGCTTCCATTGAACTTGGGCCTCATGCTGAAATAGATGAGAAAAGATGGCTATTATTTGGGCTAGGATTAATATTATACAGAGATTGTTTTCTAAATCCACCTTCCAACAATGGGGGTAATTTATAGAAGTCAGCGTAGAAGTAGCGCACGCGGGCAGCGCAGAGGGGAGCGTGCACCAGCCGTGTGCGCCAAACAGCATTCTGGTGCACCGCGTATTCATGGATTTCCCAAGCCATTTGGAGCCGTGGCGCAGCGAACACCCCGCAGCACCAGTTACGCCGCCAATACCGCCCCTTGTGCAAGGAAAAGCCATAGAAATCCCCAATACGGCGCAAAGGGCCACACTAACCGTGGACCATTTTACAGGCCCCCTACACTGTAATCGCGTGAAAAACTACAACTACCACGCACGTCGCAGACAAAACGTGTGAAAATGTACTTGCGCACCCCCATGAATACGCGTACCCCGCTTGCGGCAGCCAAAACACATGAAAATATCCCCGCACACCCCCTTCAATACAAGTACCCCACTTGCGGCAGCCAAAACGGGTGAAAATCAACTTGCGCACTCCCTTTAATACGCATACTCTGCTTGCGCCAGGCAAATTGAATGGAAAAAGTCCCCACTGTGGTGTGGGCTACCTGCAGGTCATGGTCAGGGGTATTGGGCTGCCTGCGGGTCATGGTCATGGTGGATGGGCTGCCTGTGGGGCATGCCCAGGGGTGTAGGGTCATCCCCTGTGGTGTGGGCTGCCTGCGGGTCACAGTCAGGGGTGATGGGCTGCCTGTGGGGCATGGTCAGGGGTGTAGTGTGGGGCCTGTGGTGTGGGCTGCTTGCAGGGGGTGAATGTGGGTCCTCACCACACTGATGTGCGAATCTGGGGTTACGCGAGTGAGCTGTCCACACGATTTTGCTGGTGGGAGCCGGGTACGTGTATTGCGGGGTACGCGAGTGAGCATTACATGCAATGTTGCTTGCGGGAGCGGGGTACGTGTATTCCGGGGTATGCGAGTGAGGTATACATGCAATTTCACTGGGGCGAGCGGGGTACGTGTATTCCAGAGTACGTGAATGAGCATTACACGCGATTTCACTGGGGCGATTGGGTTACTTGTATTCCAGGGTGCGCGAGTGACCTTTTCTCGCAATGTTGCTGGCGGAAGTGGGGTACGTGTATTCCGTGGTGTGCGAGTGAGCTTTTCATGCGATTTCGCTGGCGCGAGGGGGGTACATGTATTCCGGGGTGCGCGAGTGAGCTTTTTACGCGATGTTGCTGGCGGGAGCGGGGTACATGCATTCCGGGGTACGTGAGTGAGCTTTACACGCGATTTCGCTGGCGTGAGCGGTGTATGTGTATTCCGGGGTACGCGAGTGAGCTTTACACGTGAATTGGCAGAGCGTGCCCTCCCGGGTGTGCCCTCCCACAGGCCCCCCTACACCCCTGGGCATGCCCCACAAGCAACCTACACCACAGGGGACCATCCTACACGCCTAAACATGCCCCGCAGGCAGCCCATCCACCCTGACCATGCCCTGCAGGCAGCCCACACAGCACCATGCACTTGTGAGCCCCAACACAAGTCCCCCCCACCAGTGATGGGCACCTGCCAGCAGGCCCTGACTCATGTCCCCCCACCAGTGACGGGCACCTGCCAGCAGGCCCCGACACATGTCCCTCCATGCCACCCCCATTGACGGCAACCTGCCAGCAGGCCCCGACTCATGTCGCCCCCACCAGTGACGGGCGCCTGCCAGCAAGCCCTGACACATGTCCCCCCACCAGTGACAGGCACCTGCCAGCAGGCCCGAGACATGTCCCTCCACCCCACCCTCATTGACAGCAACCTGCCAGCAGGCCCTGACTCATGTTCCCCCCACCAGTGACGTGCACCCGCCAGCAGGCCCCGACACATGTCCCTCCACCCCACCCCCATTGATGGCAACCTGCTAGCAGGACCCGACTCATGTCCGCCCCACCAGTGATGGGCACCTGCCAGCAGGCCCCAACACATGTCCCGCCACCCCACCCCCATTGACGGCAACCTGCCAGCAGCCCCCAACACATGTCCCCCCCACCAGTGACAGGCACCTGCCAGCAGGCCCGACACATGTCCCTCCACCCCACCCCCATTGACGGCAACCTGCCAGCAGGCCCCGACTCATATCCCCCCTACCAGCGACAGGCACCTGCCAGCAGGCCCTGACACATGTGCCCCAAACACCACGTCATAACAATACAGACCCATCGCCCTAATGCCAACCCAAATCCCACCACCCGCCCCCAAGTACAAACACACAACCATCCACTACACACACTTGCTAGTAAATTACCCATGCCATGAGAGTCTGAAAAGAAGCAGCATGCCAATGAATAAAGGTCCTACAGAGCCACAGAGTGGCAACACATGACTGAGCCAATGCTCTTAGAGACATGCAGGAAACCAATGAGAGTAGAACAAACCAATAATGAAGATTTGTTAAATGTATTTAAAAGAAAACAAATTGACAAAATGAAAACCACACATGCAAATGAAGAAATTATGAAAAATAAAAAACCATTACTCCATGGGATGATGTAAAACAGAAAGTATGTATATGTCCAGAATGATACACAATGTAAGTGTGAAGGGGCCATGATCCCAAAAATAAAGGAAACCTATCAAAAATACTATCAAAAACAGAACTATATACAAAAAGCAGTCTGTGGACTCCAAATCATAAATCAAAAGAAAGTAAACCTATGCCTAAATAACTATGTACAAAGGTGGCGGGCTAGTCCAACGGCTCACTCACTGATGTTCCGGGCCATGGCATCATCGAAATCCATGTCTATGTTCCGGAGGCGAACCTGTTCCCTGGCCTTGATGTCTTGCAGGGATGCAGCCATGGCATTCACCAACTCCCTGCGTGTAGCTTCGAGACACTCAACCCACCTCAAAGCCCGGTTCATGGAGTTCTCTGCCATGGCCACCCTGAGCCGTGCCCTCTCCGCCCGCCGCCGCTCCGCATATATCTGCTGGCCCAACCGCTGCCACATCGAAGACATGCCCAGTCCTGGGTCCTCCTGCCCCTCGGCCGATGCCTGCCCCTGGGATGTTGATGGCCCCGAATCATGATGCCTCCCATGCTGAGCCTGCTCCTGCCTCCAATGCAACTGCCTCTGGCACCACAACGGCATCCAGGCTGATGGATTCCCCCGGCGCTGTCGTGCACGTGCCCTGCTTGTTGATGCCTGCACGTCCTCCATTTGCTGGGGTCCAGTTGGTGGGATGGCCACCCATGCTGGACCTCTGACTCCCGACTGGGGCAGGGATCTGTCCTCTACCAGCCTAGTTGCTGGCTCAGGGGCAGCTCCACAGGGGGCCTAGGTGATACTTGGGTGGGAAGATGGCACAGAGGAGACTGGCACATAGGGGTTTCAGTTGAGGAGGGGGTCGCAAGAAGGTCCAGCACACGGAGGAACCCAGTGCCGACGACCTGTCATAGTAGTGCAACGCGCCCAAACAGGCTAAATTCTTCTTTTGGCGGGGGTGTTGCCAATGCGCACACGTGCGTCTTTTTTCCGTTCACGCATATGCATTTTTTGTGTTTCTGGATGGCACAGAGTACTGTGGGTCCTTCATTCCACGCACGTGGACTACCGAGGGGTCGCGTGCACATTTGTTTTTGTATTTGGGGTACCTGAGCATTGCGTGACCCGTCATTTTTCCCCAGGGGTCGCAGACAGCCTTGCAAGAGCACAGGGGTACCTATTCCATCTAGTACCCGGCCCCCTTCAACCCAATTGACCAGGACAATTGTTTTGTGCACCTTCCATTCACACACGTACTTCAGTGCCATGGTTGGGAGCCGACCAAGTGCTAAAGGAGGCAAAGGTGGCTGATCACTTAGAGGTGTCCCGCGTAGAGGATGTGGCCATGATGAGCAGGGTGGCCAGGGTGGCCAAGGTGGCAGTGGTGGCCAACATGGGCCGGGTGGCCGTAGAAGCAGTGTGTCCAGGACCATTCAGGGACACCTATGCCCCCCCCAGTGGGTCCGTGAGATGCAGCTGACACCATCCCAGCTCAGGCCATGATCGCCCGGCCTGGATTGGTCACCAAACAAGTACGGAATGACTCACAGGACGACTTCCGTGTCACGAAGTCCAAGCCACGTGTGGCGGTGAACGTTGCTGTCACCAGGCCATGTGGATCTGGGGCAGCAATGTCATCTGCTGCCCCGAGTAGCCAGGGTGAGGAGGCTGCAGGGGCAGCTGCAGCTCACTCCACCCCAGCTCTGAGTCACCCAGCCGTAACTGTGTTGGTCCTGGACCCTCACACCAAGGCAGTTGTGCCACTTGCTCCTGGCAACAGCACCCAGCTACCAATGCCTGCAGTGAGACCTTTGGTCATCGTGCCATTGCCTGCTTCTAGTGGTCAGTCCACCTGTGCTTCAGCCCCTACAGACCAGAGCGGCGTAAGACACTCAGGGTCCACACCACCTCTCGAGAGGAAGAAGCAAGCTCTTGCCGAACAGGCTGGGACCCCAGACATGGCTCGCTCCTCCGGCACGTCAAGGAAGCGTTGTTTCAATGATGTGGAACTAGACACACTTGTGGGCTACGTGTCGAAACATGGTCGTGACATGCTGGTGCAAGACTACGACTGCTCTGCGTAGGGCCCACTGGCAGTGCATCGCGGACCACATTAGTTCCCTTGGATTTGTGAAGTGAAGTGCACAGCTGATGATTGCTCAAAGTGTTGGAATGACCTCATACGCCGAGCAAAAAACAAGCTGGCTTCCAATTATGCCTCTACTCTGGTGACTGGCAGTGGGTCACAACCAGAGGAGGATGAACTCACAGAACATGAGGCAATCGTGGGAGAGTTAATCGCAGAGGATCAGATCCAAGGCATGGGAGACCTACCAGATCTTGAGACAATGTCCGGTGAGTGCCCATGCGTGTGTGTCCAGACCATGTGTATGTTGCTTGGGTGATGTGTTGTGATTGAGTGTCAGGTCAGGCTGTGTAGTCATAACTGCTATATGTGGCCCATGTAGTGCCTCCAAGCTATCCCCCACCCTTGGGTTTGGGGTTCACTGTATCCCTACTGACCACTGCAAACACTTTGCACATGATGGCTGCACTTGACCTTAAACTGCCATCATGCCAGGACATTGTTAATACAGTTTTTTAAAATCTATTTTCTGCCTGATTGATGGATCATTTGCATGATAAATGCAGGTTTGTATGCCGTTCTGCCCAAAAATCACCATACTTCAGACAGGGATTTTCCCCCACAAAGGCCCACAAATGTGCTTTTTTATGCAATTGATTTCATCAATCAGGCTAATTGAATGCTGTACACCTACACACACTGCACACACTCACTTCTGAGCCCTGTTTGAACCTTCAACATGATAACTGACTTGTGTCATGTCCAAGTGACCTACCATTCATGTATCCATGTGCCTTCCATCACTGTATTTGAACACACTGGCGCTGTTGCAGCGTGTGACACATGTGTGTTTTGTCCCACTCTTTTGCATGTTCTTTTTGATGATATGAGTTTGACATGGATGGGGGACAGTAGTGATTGACTCCCATCTGGGTGTCCTTGTCAGTTCTGGCATGTGTCATGTTTGTGGATGGTCCATGCCACTCACAGGCTAATGTGTGATGCAAGTGCTATGCACCATGCAGCACATGTGTTGCTTTTTCATTTTGTAGTCATCTGTGTCTGCTTTCAGAGTCACCTTACACTTCATTGCCACTGCATGCATGGCTGAGTTTGTGTCATGTGTGACATGTCTGATTAATGTATTGGATGTGTACATTGTGATGCCTATGTGTGTCAGATATGCTGTTCATGCGTGTCTTCATGACTTCTCTTTTCATTTTGTGCAGATGATGAGGCACTAGATGCTGTGGAGGAGATGGCGCAGGAGCAGGAGTACTCAGAGACCCAACTAGGCACCAGTGGAGGATGTGGGGTGGTGGGGCAGGAAAATCCATTGGACCTACAGACCATCCTGTCCACCTGTGTCTCTGGGTACACCTCCGATTATCTCTATGGCTCAGGTGCTGAATCATACATTGAAACAAATGTCCCGTCGCAGGTGAGTGTTTCTGGCAGGGATGCTGTTCTGTCCAACACACCTGCACTGGGGGTAGACCCCTCAATGGCCCATTCAGTGTTGGAATGTCTGCCTGTGGCGGTTACGGATGCAGGGTCACACTCCCCAATATTTGCTCCTGTTCCTGGGGCAGCAGATCAAAGGAGGAATGCAGTCCTGCAGCCTCAGGCAATGCCAGCACAGCAAGGTGCACATCACCTTGGGGCCAATAGGTGTTGTGTCCGGCAACGCAGTGGCCATGCGCCACTGGGCAATACTGTGTGGGAGAACTCCATTTATGCAATTGCAGCACAACAGGGAGCATCATGTGAGATTATGGCTCAGGCCATGGATAGGGTGGCCACTTCCATTCTCC
This sequence comes from Ambystoma mexicanum, assembly GCF_040938575.1. Classification (NCBI taxonomy): domain Eukaryota; kingdom Metazoa; phylum Chordata; class Amphibia; order Caudata; family Ambystomatidae; genus Ambystoma; species Ambystoma mexicanum. Next base: position 596,320,309 of record NC_090937.1, on the reverse strand, counting down.
CTCCGAAAGGCAGGTGGAGCTCCAGCAGCAGGCAATGCGGTCCACGTGCCGCTCACACAGGCAGGACATGTTGGCTGCCAACAGGGACCAACAGGCTGAACTGGTGGCTCTTCGCACAGCCATATCTGCAGAGACACAGGCCCACAGGCACAAAGATCGCATATCTGAACATAAGTCAAACATTAGAACTGGTAATATAAAATCACCAGTCACGAGACATTTTCGAGATCACCATCACACAATTTCACAATTGAGATTTGTGGTCCTAGAGAACGTTACACGACCAGCGAGAGAGATGTTTTGGATACATAGGTTGGATGCCCTAGAACCTAGAGGCATGAATGAAGAGTACTCTTTGAATATGTCTTTGTAAATAAATGACAATATGTAAATATCAATATGTATAGACCATTACATACTTAGAACTGTCCAAAACTGTTGAAATGTGGATATATATACGAAGACCCCAGCAAGAATTATATTAGGACAACTTGAATTATGTTGTTTTGACTATGGGATAATGGAAAGAGCACTTAAATGTAACAAATTATCCCTCACAATCAGAGGCACCACGTTTCTCAGAATTCTGTGTAGTAACGCGATTCAGATCACGTGACTCATCTTAATTAAGCAATAAAGCAATATATTAAATTTCATGTAGTTAAATGAATAATATCACTTGACCATTTAACAGGACACTCATTAGTGAATTGTTTCAAGTGGAATAGAATTTAGTAATCTATGACTTGGTCACGTATTCTCTTTTGCGACAGTTTACACAGAGAAACTACAATTCCCATAACCCCATGTAACCATGTGATTAACATCACATGACTACTTTAGGAACTACTAAGGCGACTACTGTGCGACATTTCATATAGAGAAAATACCATTCCCAAAATCCGTGTAGACAGGTGATCAACATCACATGACTACTTTAGGAACCATGCGCGAATGAATTGCTTTTCACTGACGGGAACTGGAAAGAAGTACCAACGGCTAGTGCGCACAGGAGCAGAGGTAAACTTTGTTCATACAACATTAACAAGGTAGCGAATAACATCTAGAAATTATCACTGACTGACACTTATTGTCATTCTTTAGAAAATCGAATACAAAAAGATAAGTGATTTCCGAAACTTGGACAACGTGATGTTAAATCTAATGAAATAACAGATACAGACACGAGAAGAACGTTGACTGTACCAGATAAAGCACACTCACGAATAGGTGAGTGTATAGAACAGTCGATTCACATAAATGGTGAGAATATGTTGAGCTTAACTCTTAGCAAATAAGAGAAACATACATATCGAATTTATCTACCTTTATAGGACAAGATTTTGCACGACCAAGCGTCTGGATATTTGAATGCCCTTGTTACATGCTACATCATCATACATGTACTTACAACATTTTACCTGACTAACAGTAGAACTTCTACTGAGTTATACAATACTAATATTATTCATTAATATTATCCACAGATTCTCCGAGAATTGTGCCACGAGATGATGTTTCCATTACCCCACAGTCAAATTATCTTTCTGAAGACACACAAGACATTTTAGTTGAAAAATGCAATCATGTCTATATTAAATGTAAAATAGGCAGCCATTGAATTGCCCAAAGATTTTTGTCAAAAAATTCCTTTGTCAAAAGAAACTTCACATTTTTTTGTTTCAAGTATTCTCATTGAAATTATTCTGTTAAAAATATGATGTATTGCTCCTGAAGAAGAGAGGTTTACTCTCGAAACGTGTAGAGCTCATGATTAATATAATTTGATACTATTGAGTGAATTGAACTCCTATTTTGATTCTTGATTAAAAACATTCTTGATTTTATGTATCCTTGAATATTTTTGAAAACAATTGTCACAACAAAAATTGGTTACCTAAAGACAAAACTGATTTGAATTACTTAAGCTATTTAAATATTTGGAAGTTTGGAACTTTGATTTCCAATACCAATTGGTGTGCAGGGGACGGGAGTTCCTATTTAACAATAGGAACTTTGTTTGTTTCAAGAAAACAGCTCCCTCAGAGCTACTCTGGGTGCACTTGAGGTGTCCCAGAGTACACGGTCAGAACAGCAGCTGGAGCAGCTAACACACACAATCTCAGCTGAGCTCCAGGCAACCCGTGAGGAGATCTGTGCCTCACGTGAGGCCTTGTAGGCAGAAGTCCATGCTACCCGTGATGTGCTGCTTGGGGACCTCCACACCATCATCCTGCAGAACCAAACCTTTCAAACCAGCATGCTTGCTGCCATGGAGGAGCATGCCAGGGCTTTGCGTGGTATGCCTCCCATACCACGCACACCTTGCACCAGAGCATGATGACAGCGATGGCAGTTCTCTGTTTATCGGGTAGCCGTGCAGGCTATGAGCCCACGGAGGGTATTTTATTTCTCAACATCTATGCATGTGGGTTTTGGGGTGCACCCTGCACCTCCTCCCTCCTTGGTTGTCCCCCCCTGGTCGACCCATGGCCATTTTCTATTTTCATTTTTATTTTTTTCCTCTTTTTTTGTCTATTGTGCATTCATGTTACAGTGTGTTGCTTTGTGTGGCACCATAGGCATCCACTGTGTGTTCCAGCTGGGCCCATGCAGGCAGGCTTGTCTTGTGTTTGTGTTTGAAGCTTGGGGTCCAGACACATATCCACTCCTGCTTCCCCTTTCCATGGCCTTGCAAGGGTGGCACTGCGCGACAGTAACTTACACAGAGGCATTGGGCTGCCATCAGTTGTGTGGCCAGTTTGTAGTCCAAACTGTGTATACACCCCTAGTGGGGATTACTCATGATTTCTCCACTGCATGGTTGATTTGTATATTGTATTCCATTTTAGTCATTAGGCATATCTGCATGCAGCTTCTTCGTGTCTTACCTTGCCTGTCTCCATTGCATATACAGTTCATGTTGTATGCAGTACCCTGCCACATTTACCTACCAGCAACACACTGGAGATGGGAGGGGTCGGTGTGCTGCCTTTGTCAGGTTGTCATACTTGCACTATTGTGATTGGTTACTGTCAGACGTTGCCACTGTTGTGTCCTGTATTCATGTTTTGTCATGCTGGTAAGTATATGGTCATGTGTGCTGTTTCTCTTTCATAGGTGAGAGGGAATTGTCTGTGGCCTGTTTCCATTTGTGACAGTGCACTTTGTGACAGCTGTGTCATGTGTTTTGCAGTCATTTGGTTGCTTTCACATTGCATGCCATGCCATGGTGTCTCGGGCGGTTGAGATGGGGTTTGGGAGGGGTTGATGATTGTGTGACTTTTACTGGCACAGCATTGTGTCTGTTTAAGTAGCTAGGGATGCACACAATGTAGCACTTCCAGGGAAACAATCTCAGGGTGGTATGGTTGTGACAGTTGACTGTCCCATTGTCATCATCAATTGTCAGCTGGTATGTGCCAGGCCTGTGTGCACTCTGCAGGGGTGGGAATTTAGGTGAAAAATTTTGCCACAAGCTGGGTACGGGCTGCCTTGCCACGTGCACCTTCCACTCCCATGCGCAGTGGGCGTGCATGTGGTTGGGGATGTGGGGGCACCACTATGTCCACCGCCACGCCCCACCGGGTTGCAACGTTGTGCAGGACAGATACTGCCACTATAATCCTGCACACTACTGGGGGCGCATATAGCAGCTGACCGCCATACTGCATGACTGCGTGGCCTGTGAGATGCCCGGTGAAATGACCCAGTGCCCAAGAAATGCAGTACATTGAGCACCTTTTCCAAGGGACTCAGTGCTTGGGAGCACAGGGTGGGTGAGGTGAGGTCATCCTCCTACTCAGTGACCAGGTCTAGGGTGATATGGGGTGGAAACCTGTACCTGCCATAGACCTGGTCATCAGGCATCCCACAGAGGCTGGTCCTGGGTAAAATAATGCGGGGCCTGGCTATCCTCCTGCGGTGACCAATGACCACTGCTGCAAGGAACAGTATATTCATCGTAGCGGTATGAGCTTGTTTGTTGTTTGCGCGCACTTTTACGCTGTGCGGGACTCTCACGCCAGCTTACACCTGGCATACGTGTTTCCGGATTAGCGCGTCTTTTGTGGCGCACTGGTTTCTGCTGTTCGATTCCATGAATACATGTTAGCGCGCGGGTGGGTGTTGCGAGGATTTAGCCGCGCTACTTCCCCCGTAGCGCCCACATTTTCACGTGTTGTTCCCCATTCCACATGTTCCGCCCCCTTTTTAGGTGTGTGCGCTGCCCTGTGTGCACCTTCACTGGCCGTCTCGCGCACAGCCTTCGGGATGTCGCAATGACGTGTGCACCACATGCAGATTCAGGGCAGATCTCAGGGAAGTCACACGCAGCACCTTCCATGAATCGACAAATGGCTGCTTGCGCAGCTTTTGCACGCATGCGCTGCAGTTTTCACGCTTACGCCCCCATTTTCAGTGCACATTATTTCCAAGTATTACCTTGAATATGTTTTGCAAGATCTTCCTATTGGCAAAACATTGAGCTATATTATAAAGATTTAAAACTTGAAAATAAGATGGTGTATTATGATTCTTCATTTTAATCAATTGGTGACTAATGTGTGTCTAGGTGCATGGTAAAATATTGCTTATCATCAAAGAATTTGTTGATTATGTTGCTTGGAAGTGAAACCCTCCCGTCATCTTTTTACTTTCTGTCCTTTTTAATAGTTATGTATAAGAAGTGTTATGGTAAATTTGTAATTTATATTGAAATATTCCGAAAGGATCAATTTTGGGCACTATTATATTCAGCAAATGTTTCAATTATGATAACTGCAGCATTTTATATTTGGACTGAACTGAAAAAAATGTCTTTTATTCATATTTTATATAATTGTGCATGCATATTGAATGTTGTTTACTAGCAGCTAGGCAATTTAGAGAAATGTGTATGTTTTGTATGTTTTTGTACATGGTGTAAACGTTTTTTCTAATAACCGGACACTTTAATAAAAAAAAGTCATCATACTTTTTAAAGTATCTTTAATGGCATACTGCAAAGATACACCAGTTGCATACCCTAAACTATTACCTCCAAAATGAATTATAATCATTACTGGATGTTTCAAATGAACCATATCTTCACACATGGGTGAGAGCTGATTTCATTTCATGTCACGAACTCCACACATACCACTTACAATTTTTCAAAGCCAAAATTATGTGAGATACCAAGCTGCTCGGCATATGTCTGCAGCCAATTAACCCACAAATCTCCTATGATCCCAAGAGTCTTCTTGTTGTGCTCCATGCCTTCAGAAATTCAAACGAGAAATGAAGCACTGCTGCCCTGTTCTCCTCTGCAGTTAAACTTCTCATCAGCAAAGAGAAGGCCTGATTGGTTGACCCTTCTGATGTCCGCAGATGCAATCTCCACATTCCTCTTTCCCTGCAGGGAATGGTAAAAGAGCCTGGATGGTACGTGTGGTTCGTCCGCAAACAGTCACGCATGTCCATGGACATCGGGGCTCAGGGCATCCCTTCCTTTTTAACCCTAACTCTGCAAAACTCCCTGATTGGCTGCAGTCAAACAGGCAAAGACCCATCCACCAATCACATCCAACAACCCTACATCTAACACTTTCACCTTACTTCAGAAGTTCAGATGTATTTTTCAACTCAAAGAGTGCATTTGTGCTGTGATTGAGAGCCTGCTGTATCACAACCTTCTGTACACATTCTTACAGATTTCTATTTGCAGGATCTACATGATCTACATTCAAGAATCTACATCTCAGGATGTTTGATTTAATTTTCAAAAGTAATATTCTATACCACTTTTTTATGATATGACTTCAATAATAACGTGTTTTCTATGCTGTAAAACATGCTTCACTGCAGCAGTCATCGCAATAGTTTATTACTGCTTTTAAAATTATGTTTACCGCCATAGTGAATGCCATGTGCTATTACTTATAGCAGTGCACAATTTTCAGAGTTGACAACCATCTTTCTTTTACATTTCTAGAAAAAAGATTACTGTAGAAACCTACTCAAGAAAATAACTCTTCCATTTCTAAAAAGTAAGTTTATTAATGTGGCATGTTTGTTGCAACAATTGTAATAACATAACATGTTTTTTTTATTGATTGTCTTTGGTTAAAACACATTTTCAATCTTCATATAATCAATTGTAAAAATAAAAAACAGCTCAAAACAGTCAGAGATAAACTATACAATCTAAAACATTACATAAATCTCATGGTACACAATATTATCACCAACACATTACATTCATATAGAATACATGTTAATAACTGTGTTTAAAAGAGTTAAAAAGTTAGAAAACCATCAATACCACGGGTCACCCAATCTCAGACTTTTCACAAATCCCACCACTGCCAAATCAAACAAAGTTGTATGATTTCCCAAACATCTGATCCAAAATCTTTCACAATCAATCAAAATACATATTATGTACATATTTTTTAAAATAGAAAGTGCATTGTGCTATCAGAGCAGCACAGAATATCAGCACGTGTTTCAAGGTCTCAAGTTCAATAATATCCTTACAAAAGTGACAGAATGACTGTTACTCTATTACCAATCTATGCCTTCTTTTTTTTTCATAACAACATTTTATTGAGTTTTACAAAAGAGCATTGCAGTAAGCATAACAGCAATCATAGAGCAGCAATCAGTGGGTGTGATAGAGCGATAATGTCTCTCCAGGGGGACCGGAGTGGGAAGGGCCAGTGTGATAGGGTAAATCTATGCCTTCTTAAAATGTGTCAAGTAGGGTGCAAGTTCCATTTACATTTTAAAAATTCACTAAGAATGCATTTGTTCGGACAGATATTGAAGTAAGTTGCAATATGCTCATGTGAAGGATAACAGTAGGGCCCTTATTCACAGAACGTTTTTCAATAGAGTTTTGCCATTATAAAACACTTCTGTGAATTATGCCCAAAGAGCCACAACTATGAAATTCATCCAAGGTAACTTTCCAATCTAATTGATTGTAATTGGTTATTTATAACGCGCTTAATATAATACCCAGAGGTTTATAAGCGTGGACTGGGGATCGAACCTGTGTGTCTCTGCGTCGTCTTGCCCCTGAGCTATCCTCTTGCGACAATGTAGCACAGACTTGGTTTTAAAGTGGAGGGCAACAAAATCCTCCCTTCTGTCCAATTTCTGCCAACATGTTATCACAGAACTCAGCAAACAGATTCACACAGCTTTCTTTTCTGTTTCTCAATATAGAATTCAAATCCGCATACATCAATTCTTTTAGGAGACTGAGACGTTTAAAATGAAACAATAGAATATCCACTTTGCTCTAACTTCTAGTGACTTTAGCCGCAGTTCAAACATGATTGCATTAATTGGAAAAGAGCTGGGAATTCACAGTACCCTTCCCCATATAAAACCTTCTAATTTACAGAGGGTGGCTAAAGCCCAGGTCGGCAGCACTTCTGTCCAATAGATTTCTTTTAGTAATACTTCATAAAACATAATCAAGTGGATCAAGGAACATTTCCAATATTTGGCATCGATCTTACATATCTTATTGGCCAAGGTCACTGCGATATGCCTCAAGAATTCCTTAATTTGTGCTTTATTACCTAGAATTGGAAAACCCAGATAAATCAAATTGCCCACTCTCAAATTTTTCATTCCCATTCATACATTTAAAAGTCGTCATTTTTTCTTAGCAGTTATTTGCATCATATGTGTTTTCTCTCAGTTGATAATTAGGGAATTATCCTTTGAAAATGCACAAAACGCATTAAGCAATCTTTGCAGCCTGATTGGCGTACAATCAAATAATAAGAAATCATCTCCATATGCGAGCCATGAAAACTTAAAAATCAACCTGGTCTAAAAATTAATTAATATCCAATCCATACAAGTTAAAGAGGCAGGGTGCCAATATGCAACCCTGCCTCAGTCTTATTTGCGTCACAATTTTACACAATAATGAGGCTTCCTCATTAAGCATAACCTTTATGTTAGAATACTCACGCAGGTCAATGATCGGTATCAATGGCCCATCCGGTATACCCCATATGTTCAGCTTTGTCCATAGACCATTTCTTTTTACTGTGTCAAAGGCAGAGGACAGATCTATTTGGGCCACATAAATTAATTAATATTTTTTTGTCCATGCCAGATCTTGCAGACACCTCAGAACAAAGCCATTCAAATCGGTGCCACGTTGCTTTCTAAAACTCATTTGACATTCTTTATCCTACCTGCCTTCAATGCCCATCTTTCTATGTGGACCAAGAGCAAGGATCAGCATTGAGGATGGTAATAGAGCAGTAATTTGTAGCGTCTATCCTGGATACCTGTTTAAAAATTGGTAGTACAAAGGATGTTTTCCACAAATTAGGAAAGTTATCTTAACAATTTGCCTAAAAAGTACCATCAATATTGAAGGCCAGACTGCTGGAACTCCCTTTAAAAGGAAGGGTTGACAGCTTAGTTGGACCAGGAACCCTAAAGTTGCTCACTTTCAATAATATTTCATGAACAACTTATTGATCAAACTCTAGCCTACACTCATCCCCCTGTACTGATAACCCCTCAATTAATGGCAGTGCAAGAAGATTTGAGTTTTTAGAATACATGGTTTTGAATTGCTCAACACACATAGCCCCTGAGACCACATTGATTTGCTTGTCCACCTGACAAGAGCTCACCTAATTAAGTACTCTCCAAAAACATATTTCTGAGTATCTGAAACATAAGCCCAGTGTCCCTTTGAGACTGGTGGACACGTTGAAGTCTAAACCAATTTTATGGGATTGCTTTTGCCTTTTAATCTGCAATATTCGGTTGGCCACATTGACTTCTTCCTGCCTCTTAAGATTTCTAATCTTAGACCTTAGTTCTCTTTTCTTGAGAACTTTAATTGGATCACCCGTATGGATGTGTTTTTTAGTGTACCTTTGTTTACAGTCTGGGGGTTTCTTTCTAATCAGTACTTCATTTAAATTAACCTCAATTAAATTGATCTAAATTGAATCTATTAAGTTTCCATTCCATAGATGTTTCATGCATTATTGATTATATTTTCTTATTAAACAATTAAAAAAAGGCCTAATTTCAGGATATACTGTTGTTTCCCGGGTTAATGCACAAAATCGTAGGGCCACATACATTCCCATTCTCCACTAGAATTTCAAATTCACACAACAACTTATGGTGATCACTCCAAACTGTTCTTAAAACCTTCATAGATTTACAATGTTTAAATAGATAAATATCTACAAAAATATAATCAAGGACCAATTGACTCTTAGCCCTATGCCATGTTGGCTGGCTTGGGATATCCCCACTGACAGCACCATTTAGCATCTGTCGACCAAGTCCCAAAAGACACAGGGACCATCTCACACTGTGTTGACATTGGTTAGACAGCCTATTACTTGCAGGGAGGAATTCAAAATGATCCATAATATTTTCTAAGTCTAGACAAATGGAGTTCCAAACTCCAGGGACCAACCATAAACCCCCCTCTGTCTGGTACAACCACTCTAATATATACTTTGTAAGAAAATCCAAGAATCTATCAAGGTTACAGACACCCATGTGCAAACATATGTTAATGATCAGCAATGTTCTGATTTTAAGGGGCAATACCAGTTCCAATTCCACCGCTAACGTACCTTGATGAATATTAGACTCTCATTCACAATAACACCCCTACATGATTTTCATAGAATGAATAAACCACCCACTGGGTGACCCCATTACCCTTTAGAGCAGGCTGGAAAACAATAAAATAATCATCCTGTATGGGTTGTGTAGTCAGTCATGTTTCTTGGAGTTGTATTAACTCATATCTAAATAAAAATATGTACATTTCCACAAGTGTTCCATTACACCAGTCTCGAAGATTCCATGCTACTAAAGAGAATGCTGCAAAGATGAAGACTGCTTCTTGGCATTATTATGTAGGGCTCCTGGGATCCAAGACTAATCATTGTGGTCTATGTTCTGAGAGGACATATATGCACATCCCTGTGCCCACTGTCCCTACCGTTAAGTGATAGCACAATATCCTTCAACCCGTACGTTGATAAGGATTATTTGTTAATTACATCCTCCCACTTAGACGCCATTGTAAAAGGCATAATATTTGAACCTACATGTCTCAGGGGTAAGCACTCTCTGAGAATGGTGTTAAATACTATTTTTGATCCACTATCTAAAATAGCAGCACCAATAAAGTCAACCCTATCAATATCCTTAGTTGAAATTGCTCTGAGATTAGGGACTTTCACAAAAAGCATCAAAATACAAGACCCGTTAAAAATGAAGCAATGATTTTCTGTAAGAAGACTCTCCACCGGTAATCTATTCTGCCGCAAATACCCAGATACCATATTACTGTTGCTTGCCTTACCACTATAGGGAATATGAGATGGACACCTTCTTTGTCTCTCCTCTCCCTCATGGGACCAACTCACAGAACTGCCTTTGCCCCTGAGGACACTATACAGAGGTAGCCTTTACCACCATAAATCACATTATCATTATGCCCTACACCATCAAAATGACCCTGTTTGGGGATATTCAGACAGAGTACAACACCATACATTCCTGTCTGCCAAGGACTGGACCATCCTATCTTGGATTCCTCCTGCATTAGACCCACATATCTCATCACAGCAGGTATTCTACTATTATCATTGTCCAAATGCCTACCTTCCATTATCTTCTTTTCTGGGTACATCTGCATAGAGGTTGAGATAAGTTGTTTCCTGGACGTAATTAGAAGCAACGCTTTATCTCACAATCCTGGGTCACACAGTGTCTGAGAAGTGAGTAAAAGCAACTACTCTTCCATAGAGGTATCAGATCCCAAAGGTTGAGTTAACACTGAAGAGTTAATAATTTCAGAGCTACACATGGCCCCATTAGTAGTATCCCATCGTTCTTGAGTTTTTAAGTTCCTCAAGAATTTTCTCTAAGATCTTCTGCTCGGATTTTTAGATTTCATATGTTTAGCTTTCTTATCCTGTACTGAAGGCCCCTTTGTAGTCTTCTGATTCTGTGTCTTACTGGGATTCCTTACAGGGTAAACCCTAACATTCGCAGTTGGACAATTCCTCTGATCCTTGGTCACCCTAGACAAAATAATTATAGGGCACATTTCATCACCCTTCAGATTTAAATACGGATCGCAATACTGTGTAGTTCGAGTTACACAGATAATTGAGGTATTCTCCCATTTGCTCATGTTTCCATCACTTGCGTGCATGGCCTGCTTAGCATCATCTTTCTGACAAGCTGCAGAAACTTTGAAAAAGTTCCTTCAATTCAGCTTGTTTCCCAACATTGTCCAGTTTAGTCAAAATCAATTCCAAAATAGCTCAGTGCACTTTAATCTCAAATTTAACATTTTCAAATAATGAAACGAAGGAAGACAGGATTCAGTTTAACATCAAAGGAGCTGATTGCCTATTATCCGTGTTTGTGCTGTTAACATGCCTTTTCAAGGAAGAAAGACTCCTAGGTTGAGCTGGGCCAAGAATAGAGGCATATGAGGCATCCGATGAGTCACTGTCATTACTACCCATATCAGTAAAATAGGGGCGTGTCTAAATACAAGTGATTCATGCCCCTCTGTCTGTCTTCCTGAACATCTTATATGCCCAATATTTCATCATCTGTGACCGGGGAATGTTGAACTTCCTCTCCACTTCTTTCTCCTGAGACACCTGTTCTGCCTGCATTGCTTGCCGTTCGCAATCTTTTTGAAAAGGATGTCATTTTGACAATCGTTTACACTTTAGCAGCTGGTTCCGCTGGTGTCTCACCAATGTTCAAATCTCCCTCTCTATTTCTTGAATCTGCCACAGAGGGAGGCAAAGGCAAGACACAAGCCCTCTCCATAGCTGCTGCATTGTGAAACATTTTGTTTGAGTAGGCTAGACTCCTCAACTTGTACATTGAAAGGAGCAATACACAAACAAGTAGGACTCACTCTTCACCTCAGTGGCTACCGGTCTCAAGCAGGTCCAAAATCAGCGCTAACAGCACTCTAAGCACTCCGAGTGCACTCCATGCCTCACAAGGATTTTTAAAGGTGCAGGGTGTCCCAGTAAGAAAGCTCTGTGGGCAACACATTTCCACCGCTCCAGCAAAAAGTAAATATTGAACCAGCAGCGCTAACAACACTCGATGCATATAACTATACTGTGTATTACCCTACACTATCCACTCATACAATACTCTATGATATTTAACACTTCTTCATTCCATTGCTGCAATCACACTCTTTTCTATTACAGCAGATATTTCTTCCCCTTCCTACAACACTAATACTCTGCAACTCATAACACTACAAACATGTTATCACACAACCCCCATCACCTATACATACTTCTTCCACAAAACACTTTCCAATTTCAATCCACTTCGTTTACCCAACATCCCACAGACATAAACCAAATTGAATGTATTCCATTTCTGCAACATCCTTCTTCCTCACCCCAGTACCCAACATCAATATGTATCATTATGCTTACACCACCATCCCACATGTGAATCCACTAACAACAATGCATTCATTGCTGTATTTCCCCCTTCCTCATACCATTACTGAATTTACACTATTTTGCATCATCCCCACATCCCTATTCCTAATACCACTACACCAGAGTTCTACAACCTCTTACTCGTTATTTTAGTTCACAGCTCCCATTATCTATACATTCCTCTTCCATGTCCCACTTCACAATTATAATCTATATTATTACTCCAACACCCCTTTTCCTCCTCTAAGTACCCAACATTAATCCATATCATTATGATTACACCATTATCCCTCAAGTGACTTCACTAACAAAAACGCATTCATTGCTGTACTTCCACCTTCCTCATAACATTAGTGAAATCACATTATTTTGCATTATCCCAACATCCCTTTTCCTCATACTGCTACACCAGATGATTACAACCTGTTACTCTACAAATGTTTTAGTCCGTAGCTCTCATTATCTATACATTCCTCTTCCACATCTCAAGTCACAATAAAATCTATATTATTACTCCAACACCCCTCATCCTCGTCCCAGTACCCAATATTCATCCATATCATTATCCATACACAATATTCCTCATTACCAGTACAATAAAACAAATCCAAATCAATTACTGCACATTCATTTTCAACATCATATTACTCTTTAGAAATCCATATCACTATCTCACCATCCATATTCCTTATTACACGTTTTAATATAAACACATATCTTTAGCCATACAACCGTTCTACAACAATAAAGTACACACTTTCCTTTGTCCAACCATACAATAGAATGCCAACTAAACAGCTCTGTAGAAAGAAAGAAAAGATCCAGCAGATAAAAAGAAGGGAAAGTCATACACTCAGACTCCACACTAAAACAATGTATTTAAAAAACCTACAAGCAAGAGAACAACTGTTCTCTTGCAAATGACAACAATCACTGCTAACAAAAATATTTCTGCTGCATCAAAAAAAGAAAAGTAACTAGACACATAGTAAACATATTACAACAAAAACTGCACTTCAAACCTTATCTAGCAATGTCAATCAAGTCTCAATACAACATTACAAACATCTCAATGTTTATTAAAATGTTTCTGGTGCATAGTTCTTAGCTCAAAGAAAACCGATGCTTGAAACACTGATTGAGAGCACATTCAAGCTAAAGAGACAATTATTTATACGATTTTCAAACATAATGAAACAACTAAATACATTATTGAAAATACAAAAACATGTGCAATGTGAACATATATAATTTTTCTAACTTCTGTGCAGGTGAATGTTTTCATGCTAGTAGCAGAGAACCATACTTCGAGGAAAAAGCATACAACCAACAACAAACTATTCCAATTGCCATTGATACTAACGGAAGAGGCTGTGAAATAGTAGGAGACCTCATTATGGCAAAAGAAACCGTAATTGAAAAATCTTCCCCAACAAACTTTCCACCAAATGTTCCTCATGTCCACACAGGTAATCCAGTGTAGAAGTGGGCATGCATGCAGCTGCAATGTGCACCGACAGTTGTTGAAATGTTTACGACAATTCCTAATCAATATTTTAAAATAAAAGACAAAAGGACAATACAAATTTTACAAAATATGGACTCCTGTTCAGTGCGCATACACACTGTACTACAAAAACATTTATTAGCCTGCATTTCAGCTTATAAAAGCACCTTCAATCACAATTTCTTTTAGCAATAGACCATTCTTCAATGCAAAAGCTTGTGCATAGAATGTATAATGCTAAACGTCCCTCCTTAGAACTACAAAAACTCAATGACAATCTCCTAAATGTAACAGCCCAAGAAGTGCTGACACAATTCAGAGTAAATATTTTGGAACTGAAGACTTACTGGAAAACAAAGTTATAATGAAATATTAATCAACAACTTTCAGACACTTACCTTCTTACAAACACATACAAAAAGGAAATTGCACATTTTGTAAACATTCCTGCTGTAATTACAATGTATGTGTCTGTTGTCACAGACCTTTCTATAAGAAAAGTACAAACAGGGTAGATATATCCTACAAGATAGAAGACAATAGCCTTGTATCTAACAGCAGAAAATAAATACAACATTACTGATGCCTTAATAGTTTGCGCATAATGCAATAGTAAGCTTGAAGATAACTAAATGCCATCTCAAGCTATCATTCATAACTTGCTCTACAACACCTGTTACAAGCTATAATACATCGGCAACACAAGACTGCCAAATTTCCGGCATCAGAATTACTCGAAGGCATTCGTGGTAAGGTAGAATACTTATGATTAGAACTCAATGAAAATGTGGAACAACTTTGATTGTACTAGGTAATGGTGCTCCAACAAAAGTCAAAGGGCCTGATCACGACTTCGGCGGTAACCCTTAAATCCGGCGGCAGCGCTAATACCGCCGGATTTAAGGGTCTGCCGAATCAGGGCTTCGGCGGATTTCGCCCCAGCTCTGAGCTGGGGGGAAATCCGCCAAAAATGTGCGCTATTACCGCCGGCGAGAAATCCGCCGGCGGTAAGAGCGTGAAAATTCCCCATTGAGCCCAATGGGGAATGGGGCATTCCCGAATGGGCTCAATGGGGAATGGGGAATTACTTTACCACCAAACTCGTGATCCGGCGCTATTAGCGCCAGGGAATTCGGCGGTAGGGCTATTACCGCCGGCGGTAATACCGCCAGCGGTAACAGCCAAGTCGTGATCAGGCCCAAAATATATTGGCAATAACTAGCTGACTTGAACCAAGTTAAAGAAGCCCTAGAGTATCTTAAACAAAACAATGAATACTGCAAAGATGCAATCATAGAATAAAACGTAAAAGAAACAACAGAAATATAAAAAATATATGAAGATACACCACAAACTGGTGAATTTGAACGGATTAATCCTATCACTCAAGGCAACACTCTTGACCAGTATACAATTCACCACAGATTTCTCAGAGTGGCTCGACACGTATGGACCGTCGCTAGGGCCCTTCCTCTAGTGTCTCCTGGTCCTCCGGCTGTGAAGGTGACTAGGTGACTCAATGACTGTAGTGCATGGAACGGAGGAGAGGTGCTGTGTAGAGCACCCTGGTCCCGCTCGGGGGCTCACTACCCGGGCCAGTCTCTCCCTGCCCCTACCTCTGTGTGACACAAGAAAAGTGGCCAAAGCAGAAGTCCTTTCGCTGATGCCTTGCGACAGACACATTGCTGCAGACGACCTGCTACAGAGGAATTTGTGAGTTTGCAATGGGTGCAGCTTAAGTTTTAAGTTTGCTGACATCTGACATAAAGCGGTCAGTGGGTGGCTTTGGGGAGCCGGTGTGCAGGTGAATTCCATTGTGGAAGTGGCACACCAGGCTAGCTCTACGGGTCTAGCCTGAGTATTGTGGACCTACTTACTCACCTATTCACAAACAAAAGTCTGAAAAGTGATTGGTGGTGTTTGGGTGGGGTTAGCTGGGTCTTCTGCAGATTCGCTGCAGAGATTTCCTTCTGGGACCTGCAGCTTTGCAGTCCTGAGGCTCAACCCCCCCCTCCACCCACCCTCATTCGCCTCTCCATTCTGCTGGCAGCTAGGTCCTTGTTGGACGCAGTAAGATGCAGCTTTTCCTAGACTATAATTTCCTTGATAGCCCGTCCAGAGTATTGTCTTTTTATCTACAGAACAAACTCTGTGTTAACTAGTTGGTTTCGGTGAGACAGAAGTTTCGCCATACTTTCCATTTTTGGATCCGTGGAGCTCGAGGTTGACTCTTTCTTTAAAACCCCTTTACTCGACATGGAGCGAGTAGAGTGAGGTTACCTTTGGGTGCACGTATTTTTTTTTTTTTTTTTGCTGTTGTTGAAATCAGCTGCTGAGTGCATGTATTATCTCCCATTTCAACCCTGCGACCGTTGCCTATTTAGAACAGTGTGGCAAGGGTCTATATTTTGCCAATACACTGTAATCTGATTTCTATCACCATGTCACTGAGGAAGAAAAAATACAGTCTCTGTAGGGAAATGAAAAAAACTGGGAAGCGCACACGGAGCCCGGATTAAAGATTTTGACAACTCTAAACGTATGCCTTGCCCTGAAAGAGATAAATTAGATAAAAATCAATATGGCATCTACAAAACAACAAAAAAACAGAACATTTGGGGATTTGTCTTCAGCACCCAAACAGCCTTCACTGCAGGCTCTCCCTGTCATTGCACATCCCATTCATGCTTCTGAAATTATTGCTGAACAATCATTACCTGCTGTTTTGTTTGGGCGTTTTTGACAATAGCTTCCTGCACCGCTCTACTTCCATGGACAATCATGGTTCACTTCTGAACCTTTGTAAGAGTTAAGAGTTTAAAAAGACATTCATTGGGACATGAGTTGGGGAATGATAAAAATGTGAATGCAAATGGTGGCAATCTCTCCCAGCCTCCAAGCATTGCTATCTTCTTCAGATTGCTCATTTGAGGACATTTTGAAGATGCTGTCTTACTTATTTTGAAAACACTGACCCTATTGGCACAACATTTGCTTTAGTGTCAGCGACTAATACTCTTGAAAAAATGGAGGCTTTGCTCACATTGTATTCTAATCTCACGGCTGAACAACATGAGCTAAATAATATTTTGCTGATGATTGTTGATGTCATCATGGACTACAACCCACATTGTAATGTTTTGAATGCTCCCACAGAGAAAGTTTTAACCACTGCAATTGAACTCAATGACCAACAACAGATTGATAAGTCTACACATATTATGGACAAAGTTAACATGTTGAATTGTAATTTGTTGGAAGTCTCATTAAACATTGTTGCAGCTATGGAAGAGGATGCCATTGAGGCATTATGCAATAAACTATCTTTAAGTGACAGCCCTCCTCCTGTACATAGCAAAAAGGAGCGTAAGCGCCAAACCACTCTTAGGGCAAGCACGAATGCAAAATGAGTGACCTTCTCTAATCCCCTAAACATTCATTTCACTTCAAATTGTGCTATACAAAAGATACCATCTCCTTCTTTACGGCATACATTGGTAACTAAAAATCCGGAGGGTGACCTTACAGGGCCCTATGGATAAACAGGTCCCTCCTTTACAGGACACACCATCCAATTTTTCACCTCGTCAGCTTGTGCCAGTCACCACCTGTACTAATTTGGTGAGCAATGCACCGATTAATGCAACGGCACTTTCTAAACGAGTACATCTGTTTCCTCTGATGCGCTTAACACTATTTCTACGTTTACTGACACTCGTCACCAGCCCCCCCCTGTTTCAGTCTAATGTAAGGTGCAAAAGAGACAAACACACATTTTCACGTGGGAAAACTGGTGAAGCTGGAAGAAATCTCACCAACAAATGATCGTCCCTTTCTCAATCATTCTGACCATGTGGAAAGCTTTTCTGTGGATTTCCTCTATAAGAAGCAGTGACTTACATCGAACTGAACTTCCTAAATAGGATTCTGGTGATAATTGAGCATTCATTGAATTTGCCGCCCCAGCAGTAGCATCCCTGCTCTGCACATTCACAGGACTTTTGAAATCTATGGGATTTCAACATTACGCTCCCAATAGAGGGGTTGAATGTAGGCAAATGTGCCCTAGCATGTCTAAGCATGGAAATAGTCGGCAGGGTTACCATCACACTGCCCAACAGAGAGGGAGATTTGACTATAACCTTGATTATACATACTTTTTTCCTAGGGTTAGAATTGACCATCAAGTAATTAATTGTAACTAACCTCAGCATGATTCTGATTCCCTCAATTGGGTGAGCTGGAGCACTCAAGGTTTTAGATAATTTCTAGCACACCCTTTGGGGATAAACCATATTAAATTGAGTGATATCTTTATCTTACAAGAGACATGGGCTACAGAAGCCTTTTCAATTGATTGCTGTAATATTCAGTATTCCTATGCGACCAGAGGAGATAGGGGTCACACGCAGGGGGGGCTGGCGATTGGTGCACAGACCAAATATTCCTTGCAGCCGTTTAGCAGTAAATCTACATTACCATTTGTTATGGCTGCATTCCTACATAAACATACTACTAAGATCTTGATTATTAACATCTATAAGCCCCCTGGAGGAACCGAGTCTGCTGGGATCATCTTGAATATCAATCAAATTCTTGGGAAATGCTATACCTTTTCGCCTAATAGTAAAACAATCATTGCAGTGAATTTTAATGTTCCCAAATTGCTTACATTTTTACCATCTTCTGGGGATGAAATTGAGAACCAATGGGCCTAGGGAAAGAAGTATTTAACATCCATTACTGATTCTGATTGGATTGACATGTTTGGAGTATATGATCTTACTTGTTTAAATATCAAATCTGTTGATAAAACAGCGCCTATGTATACTTGGACCATTGGCACTAGCTTCTCATGTATCAATGACATATTTGTGTATAGGGTTACTTGGGAACAATGTAGCTACCTTTTTGTAGCATTCAATCTTCTTAGTGACCACACTATTTTGCAGTGGTCTTCAAGGCTGGTATCCTCAGGCACTCCAAATATATGAATTCCCCCTTGACTGTTAACATGCAAGGAAACTGCATTGTGTGGAGTGGGAAAAATGAGTCCCAAGTAAGTGATTGTGTGCATCTTAATAGCAACTCTCTGCTAGACTGGTTGTCTAGGCAACATTTGGATGTTTCTAATTGTATGTGTAGGCCTAATAACCTGTTGAAATTGGATCATGAAGTGATTGTCTCCTCGTCCAAACACACTAGTAAGTTTGATATTCTTATTCACCATGCAAGGAAAACCCATCGTAAGCAATGTGCTGCCATTAAGAGAGCTTATACAGATACTGTGATTGAGAAAACAAATTTGCTGGCACAAATCTCCACCAAGTATAAGAACTGGTTCCAAGACTATACATTTTCTATGATTGGAAGTTCCTTTTTAGACTTTTAAGAAGCAATGACATTCTGCACTACTGTGAGAAGGTTAACTATTTACTAATGGCACGAACCAACTGGAACTTAATCCAATCAATACGTTGACATGGACAACTGCTACTAAGAATCTTTTTTACAAATCTAATATAGGTGGGAAATCATTGTCATATGTCCCCATGATTGATTTTCATTCTGGTTTTGATAGGGAGGATATTGACATGATGATAAAATCACTTAGTAGTTCTTGAGTACCTGGGCTAGATATGCTGGCGAATGTTGTGTTTAGGGATAACTCTCCTTTCTGGTCTTTTGTATTAGAAAAACTATTTGCCAAATCCTTGAATCAGGATGGATCCCCATGAGTTTGAGAAAATCCATACTATTACCTGTTTTCATGAAGGGTGATCATGCTAATCCTTATAGGTTATTAGCTATGGTGGACATTAGTTCGAAGATGTCTTCCACCGTACTGTTAAAAAAGTTATCCAACTGAGCTAAGTCAAGCAATCAACTATCGGCATTCCAAAAGGGTTCCATAAGGGATATAGCACTTTGCATAATTTGAGTACACTCCACATTGTTACTTCGCCTTTTTAGTGGAAAAACAGCTGGTAAACTTTACATTTGCTTTGTGGATTTTAGCAAAGCAGGTGATACCATATCCCACCTGGAAAAATGGGGCATGGATCCATTCCTCCTATATTTCTTGATCTCACCATATAGTGTGACCCCTTTTGTGGTGTGCATACATCAACTGGGCGAGCTCACAGATGAAATAGTGATGAATATTGGCCTCAAACAAGTTTGTGATTTACCCCCACTGCTAAATGACTTATATGTTTCTGACATGAGCCCAGTTATCGATTCCACTCACAATTTCCATCCTCCTATTGACAAAATCCCAGTACACTGGATAGGGTATGCAGATGACACGATTTTGCTTGACAGAACCCAAATCAGATTACAACAGTCATTGGATGCATTAGCTGTCTATTCAGATTCTAATTTTCTGAGAGTTAATAGTTTGAAAAAACTAAATTACATTTGGACAGAAATCTAGAAAACAGAAGTTTAGCTGGACTTTTAATGGGTCTCGCCTTGATATTGTGGATAAATATGTCTATCTGGGGGTCCCGATTTGTAATTCACCAATACAGCAATTCTATAGCGATTTTGTGC
Organism: Ambystoma mexicanum; assembly: GCF_040938575.1. NCBI lineage: Eukaryota > Metazoa > Chordata > Amphibia > Caudata > Ambystomatidae > Ambystoma > Ambystoma mexicanum. The sequence goes on along the minus strand of NC_090937.1, from coordinate 596,299,747 downwards.
AAGCAAAAGTATTGAAAAGAATGGTTGCTACTGAAATGATTTATCCATAGAAAGAGTGGCTACGATTTTGAGGGTGTAGTGTCAGTATATTGCAAAAGTATCCCTCTGAGGATTTTATATGGTCTTGCGATATTATCCAAGCCAATGATGAGCTGGGTGGACAAATTTGAAGGGAAACTATTGCGATCTAATCTTGGAGTTCCTTCTTCTGTTCCGGTGGAGGCGCTCTGCTCTGAGCTTGTGGGTCCAGCCATCCGCTCCCTTTGGTTGGACCAGCAATGTAAGCTTTTTCTCACTATTAGCACCTCCCCTCTTGCTGCGAACATCCTTCTAGGCTTTTTGGCCAGACTTTACTCAATGCACTAACCCTTTTTTAATACAGTTATGATCCACTGCTATGGGGCATTTTGTAAATATTAATGTAATCCCTGAGGAATATGTTTTAGCACCTAATTTACCGGCTATTTAAAAAAAGAAAAGTAGTGATTTTGATTGTATATCTAATATCTCTTATCTAAGTAACATGGTAAATTGTGCAGCTTTAAGTACTCAGGTATTTCGTTGTGATCATCTTCCCACTTATCTAACAAAAATGTGTTCTAATCATATTCGCAGATTTATTTTATATTTGTATTTTAATATACTCCCGTCTCATGAACATACTGCCCGCTGGACTAATCTAGCACGCAAAGAAAAGACTTGTCGACTTTGCAGTTTGAAGTTTGAATCAGCGTGCCATTTGCTTACAACATACCCCTTTTTGCAGCCCTTTTATGTTAGGAATTATATTGGGATTGTCACTGATATTTGCTCCATTGAAGGTGACCAGTACTGCAGCTGTATTTATGGGGCTCAATCTATTGTCTACACTGCAGCTGCCTATCACGTATGGAAGGTAGCGTTATGTTTAATTGCCCTTAACAGAGGTGTTTAGGTGCACAAATTAATAATAACGCTTGGTACCGTTATTTTATCAACTATATATTGAAATTGTATGTATCGATTTTATATGAAATGTTGTCTTTTCTTCTTAAAAGGTTATTTATATTTCAAATGATTGTAATTTGTAGTAATGTTGATTAAATTGTGTGAAAGGTTTGTATTTAACCATATTCACATAAACAAAAAGAAAAAAGAAAAAAATAATGCACCTTGTACATTTCAGAGACACTATGGAAGATGCATTCGAAACGTATTAAATGCGTCAAGCCAAAGGCTTGCCAATGAATATATGGGGGAAAATGTTTAGAAGCCAGGTGCTTCCCACTACTCTTCCTACAGGGAAAGGAGAAAGGCACAGTGAAAAGCCAATACAAACCAGTCCATCATAATACTGTTCTCTATGAATCTATTCTGAAAATCTAAGATACTGCAAAATGTTGAATACATATTCCATCTCTTATTTGAAAGCAAACTACCGACTCTATGTCACACTAAAAATAGGTACCCACTTTCTAAATATGTCAGCTACTGAACTCTTTGAAAAGATAAAAGACCCTCATTATGAGTTTGCGGATAAGCCGCTAGTGCAGCCAGCTGCTCACCGGAAAACTCGCCTTACCCTTTCCTTTGCCCAATATCACAGTGATTCCTACCGGTAGTTCACTGACGCTACCGGCAGACTCGGAGTAAGCCGATTTGGGAACAATGCCGGAGCCGGTTGTACCAGCCATTTTACCAGCATTTTTCCTGGACCAGCTTGCTCAAAATTACCCCCAAAGTCTTGTTGGAGTCAAGTATTTAAAATCTCTTGGAAAATATGCATTGTATGAACGAATACTGGTTCTGATGTCATGCTGATGTACGCTGCATGTTAACAAACCTAGGACCCCCCCGTACATGGTTTGTTACTCTGAGGTGTGCATGATGTGCCTGGGATGAGTTACATGACTTCCTAAACACTGTAAACTGAAATAAAGAAGGAATAGTCAGACAAAAGTGCAGGAGAACTCTCAATTTTGTAAATGTCTCAAGATACTTTCACCATTGTTTAATTGCCATGTTACACTACATCTGTAATAAAACATGTCCTCCACTTGGAGAAGTAGAACAGTTCTTTTGGAGGACCAAAAGTCAAGAAATAGTTTCATGTCTTCTGTTGGGCAAAGCGTGAAAGACAAATCTCCCAAAAACACGTACAATGTTAAAAGAGATGAAGCAACCAATTTCATCTGTGGAATGCTAACATAGACATTCAATACATTGTAGACAATTCAACTGCATTTGAAAGATATGTTATAGCCTATCTCATCAAAGCTGAGAAAACTAATTTTAAAAAAACTAATTAAAAAAACTCTGGGATGAAGTACCATCTGACAAAACCCATTTATAATAATTGTAAAGCTTTGGTATCAAAATGCTGTCACATCCAGAATGCAGGTCCTACAAAGATGCAAATCATTTAACAGGTACAGCCCTGTCTGGAAAATCTGTAAACATTCTCTGGCTTAAACTTGGTAAAGCTTCAGTGTGAAAAAGAACACTAAAATACTACCAATAAATTGAATCTCTAGCTACGGAAAATCCCAACTGCCAAGACATTTTACAAAATAATCTGATTGACACATACTATCCAAACCGAAGCTCTGCTTTGGAAAACATGTGCTTATATGATATAGACCAAAAATATACATGCAAATAAATGTGATGCCAAATGAGACAACTAGCAAATACTCAGTATTAAATTGTGAAAGAAGTCTAGCAAGAATTTCAAAACCCACTCTAATTACAGGGACATGGGACACTCATAATAGCTGTGCGTTAATATCGGGACACCTGGCCTTTACATCCATGAAGGAGACAGAGTGAATCAGCTGGCTGATAATACATGGCGAGTCACTGAATTGCAGCATTGTAACAAGTAAGAACTTGAACAAAGCCGTGAAGATTGGGAGAACTGGTGGTCTATCACAGGTTGCTAGATTATTGTCATACCACCACCTCTTGGGACAGGAGAGTGACTCCTAGAGAAAATTGATGTGTTCTGTTGGTCCTGAAGAAATTGATGACTTTTAAATCATTGAAACCAGTTGACTTGCATTGTGAATATCCTTTTGACATATGCTATAGGGATACCAGTTGTAGTCTTGTTTTTTTATGGGCACAGTTGCATGTGACTATGAGTGAATACATGATTCATTTGTGAACAGATCACATGGATGCACACACAAGGGTGGGTTGAATAAAGACTATATGGGATGGTCCTGCAACAAATGACCCCTCTTTGTTTTATTTTTGTGTTTTACTTGAAGTTTTACAACTGGTCTGAACCAATCTGTCTGCTGGCTGGATAAATGGGTCAGGATTTGTTTGCCCACTACCTTTGTGGGGGTCTGTGATATAGGAGAGGGGCTGAATACATTTAGTAAATCCCTGATGTAGATTATGATTTATTTTGCTATTTAATTCGATTCATCTGTGAGTTTATTGGAGGGATGTATCCCTCTCCTCCTATTCCTGTTAGACAGGCTTTGCAACACCACTCCCTAGGGTTATTAGGGGTTCCCAAGGCGAGCCTATTTCTTCCTTTAGGGACAGTGTGAGTTTAGCACATTTTTTTTCAGATTGAATCGAAGCCATAACATGTATTGATGTACACTTTGGTCACCCATGTGTGTTATAAGGTACATATTAATTCACGTAACAATACTATTTTCGTTGAGCCGATGAAAATATTACCAACTCAAATGATTTTAGTCTGCGTACATTGACAAAATACATGCTCCATCTGTATAAGTAGATATTTACTGAGGCTCTGACCCTCCTGAATGTGCAATACGAGTGGTAAAGACCACCTTGCACTGTGCCAGTACATAATGCCCAGGTAGCGACCTTAGTGAGAGGGGGGACATAGTTGCCAGCATAGGGAGCAGCTGTCCTGGGTCATAAAGTGTCAGAAATCTGCTTGATGTACAGACTTACAGCTGGATTACAGGTGTCAGCAACATTTTCGTAGGGCCCAGAGATTTTTGGTTCATTACGAAAGTGTTGTGTCACACATCTGCTAGCACCCATAGTATTCCCATTGTGGGAAACCCATTGGGGCAGATTCTCATAAACATGCACATCTCAATGAGATGTGCTATGGTGCAAAGATGTGCCTCCACTAGTGTGTATCTCATTGGAGGTGGTAAATTCACAAAGTAAACATCAAAACATACCCAGTGTGCAAGAGTGTGCAAATTGTTGCACAACAGAGGTGCAATTATGTGGCCACTGAATGAGGCATCTAATGAGATGAACATATTTCCGGCATATCTGCTATATACACACTTTTGTATGTGCAAATTGTGACAGGAGCACAGCTTGCACTAAAAAAGTGCATTTCATCAGATGCCCCAAAAATGAGTGCATTTGCTCTAAAATACACAAGCAAAGTATTTCAGACAATGGACCTCATTAGGACCCTGGCAGTGATGGTATGAACGGTGCCGGTAAGGAACCGGAAACTTCATACCGTCCCGCGGCATTACGATTTCTGCTCACGGGTTCCTGACAGCCCGCCAGGTTTTACCTGGCAGGCGGTGCGGCACCCGCAAGCAGAACTCCTGATTGCACTGGCACCGTTGGACTGTTATCAACGTTGCCGGTGCAACCATGCTCCCCACCCCCCATTCTGCCCCATGGGACAGAATGGGGATCGGGAGCCTAGCATTACCGCCTCCCGCGAATGGGCAATTACCAGCCCATTCAGCTCATAATGGGCCGGTTATTGCCCAATCACGGGTGGCGGGGCCGGTAGCGAGCATGGCGTTAGCTGTGCCTGCCATGCAGGCATGGCTACCGCCATGCTCGTAATGAGGCCCAATGTATTTAATGTCCATTCTCTTTTTGTCTTATGCGCATAAGAATTAAGAGAAGAAGGCAATAATGCATATTTGTTAACTTCAGATGCATGATGAGTTCACTTCAACATGAGAGTGAAATGCCTAAAGATTGGCCCATTTGGGAATGCATACCTGTCTCTCAGTGCTGGGTTTGGTGGAGAATCCAAAGAAGGACAAGGACACTGTAAAGGCATTCTTAAATGTCCTATCTGGTAGGGTCTCAAAAGTACTCATAGTGGGAATGGGGTCTGATGAGCTTTTTGAGGTTCAGACTTGTCAGTTTTGGTGTTTTAACAGTCGTCTGAGTTCTCATCTACTTCGGGATTCCTTTCCATTCCTTCCTGGTTTGAATCATCAGGTAATGATGCATTCAGAGGAGTAGGAGGTGTTTATTTATTTTTTATTTTTTCTGGAAGGAATATTACCCTAAGGAGGGTTTTATACCCAATAATCTTATGGGGGAAGGTTATTAATCTGTGTTGCCACGTGGGGGGGGGGGTGTGAGTTGTCTCCATCTCGGGACATTACCATCCCACTTCTGATAGCATATGTGGGGAATCAGAAGCAAGACACTGACACTGTAAAGACATTTTTACTGTATTGTTTATTTTAAGTAAAATAAGGTCTATCTTTCCTTATGACTGCATGGTGTTCCCTTCCTATTTTACCAATCAAGGTGTTCAACATTCAGTGTCCAAAACAAGTCTGTCTACTGTCCAAATATAACCTATCTGACCCTAACACCAGTATAACTAACCAAGGCAAGGAGACTGACTCCCTTCTCCTGTTTGCTGTCCTCTGGATTTAGTTCTGCAATTCTTTTAGAGGACTGGCTGTCTCCCTGTCCTCTCTCTTACAGATTGTTTTAGTTCTCTTCAGGTTCTTTCTCTCTATCCTGCAGTGTTCGAGGCCCTCTAGTGATTTGTTTTCCTCTCACATATTTTGATTGCTCAATTTCCCATTATGCTTCACCTCTTCCCAGAGTGCTGTTTCATGTATGAGTCTTAACTTTCTGAGCTCAGGGGTCTGCACTCTCCACGTATCTTTCTCTGTTATAATCTCCTTCTTATCCTCTGAACATGTATTGGTCTATCTGACACCACAGGTCTGTATTCACCGAGTATCTCTCTTTGCTATACTTTTGTTCTTATTTCTGGGATATGGGTTGTCTTTTCTGACCCCACAGGTATATGTTCCCTAAGTGTTTCTCTTTGGTATACTTTGTATCTTATCTCCAGGGTATGGGCTTTGTTTTTTTAACTCCATGGGTCTGTGTTCCTAAGTGGCTTTCTTTATTCTATTCTCTAGCAAGGTAACACACTTCCAGCTTTACCTCTCTCCCCCTCTGTGGTTTTCTTGTTTCTCTCTACCTTATAAATATAGTTCTGAGGCAATACAATTTCACTTCTTTACCTTTCACTCTCTTTGATTCCCCTATTTCTTCTAATTTCATTAACACAGTTATGGGCCATCAATTTAATTCCATTGCTTTTAGCATTAGTACTGGAAAGAATTTTGATAGCTTTGTGTTGACACCGCCATCAAACTGTCTGTTCCTCCTTCCTTGGATTTCCTCTGTTCTCACACGCTGGTCCTCCAGCATTTCTCACTCTGAGTCAAAGCTGTTTAGGCATACGTGGGTTCACGTTCTGTGACATCCCAGCATCCTTGCACTCTGATATATACAGGGAGCTTTCGCTCATTCTCTCTCTCTCTCTCTCTCTCTCTCTCTCTCTCTCTCTCTCTCTCTCTCTCTCTCTCTCTCTCTCTCTCTCTCTCTCCCTCTCGGTTTTCTGCCCTTTCTCGGCTCTGCGCCCTCTCTCAGCTCTATGCACTCTCTCAGCTATTCCCCCTCTCTCAATGTTTTACATCCTTTCGGCGCATCACACTCTATCTCTGGCTCTCTGGTTCTTTGACATCTCATCCCTTTTTAGACTCCTCAGCATAGTCCATTGGAGACTTGGATTCAAAGGGACAGCCTCAGATTCTGTCTGGTTGTTGATAATATAGGTTCACTTTATCTTCAAGAAACTGATAATTTTCTGGGTTATTATACAAGTCCATATAAGCCATCACTTGGATGCCACCAGGGAGTTCCTCAATGGAACTGGAGTTCTTTTCTCCAAAGGGGGAGTCTCTCCCATAGAGGTCCCACTTGCCTCGACCCCTAAGAAGGGTGTTGTGGAGCAAGATCACCTCCCTACCCTCACAGTACACTGTGTTGTTGGTTGTGATTCGGGTGAACTGTGTGTTTTTTCTTTTTGGAAAATTCAGTTGCACTATCTGAGTAATTGCCATGTGGCAAGAGTGTAAAATCTCTGACATGTGTGATTTTAATTAATTAATGAATTAATTAAATGTGGAGGGTAATCTCATCTCAGAAAGGATAATCTGCTAATCAGATTCACCTTTCATAAACCCCATGCCACTGGGAGTCCTTTTCCCCAAAGGGGGAGTCTCTCCGAGTGAGGTTCCACTTGCCTCGCCCCCTATGAAGGGCGTTGTGGAGTGGGATCACCTCCCTACCCTCACAGTAGAGGGAGGGAGAAGCTCCCCCTTGGAGAGAAGGGACAAATTCCCTCAATTCGTCACAGTTTTTAACACTGTTGTTGGTTGATATTCGGGTGAACTACGTGTTTTTCTGGTTGGAAAAATCAGTTGCACTATGTGAAGAATTGCCATCTGGCAAGGGTGTGAAATCTCTGACATTTGTGATTTGTATTAATTAATTAATAAAATGCTGACGGTAATCTCATCTCAGAAAGGGTAATCTGCTAATCAGATTCACGTTTCATAAACTCTATGCCAAAAGCATAGCAAACATTTGTGATCTGCTTGATCTGCAGCACCTGCTCTACAGTGGCACAGGGAAGGTGCAAAGCACACAGGTACCCATTTGAAAGCTGAAAGTGACAGCAAAGTCTCATCAGCACAAGGGCTGCATTTAAAATATGCAGCTTTGTTCTAAAAACAACATAACTATGAGAATGCTGTCCTTATGGGGGTACGTTAAACTGTACATTTAAGCCATAGCTGAGTTTGAGGTATGGTGGCTGGCATTGCTCATAATTATTGAAGCCACAACAATTGGATATCACACATGTCTCATCTCTGTGAGCTTTGGAACGTTAATGTGTATTCCCCCAGCCCTGCTGTCTTTGTAGCTCCCAGCAAGACTGTAGACATGAAGGTCGCCCCTCTTTGTTCCTTTGTGAGGGCAGCTAACACCTCCACAGAGAAATTACCACTCCACAGGAATCTGTATGGGAAACAGGAATCAAAGGGCACACCCAATCACAAAAGGAGTATCACACTGGGGTGCTGCTTACCAAAAGGGCCTTTGATTGTATTGAGAAGGGAAAGGGCAGTGGGCAGGGTTAGTGTAGAAGGGGGAGTTCCTTGCAACTGCAAGAAGGTTCCAGCATCTTGTTTCTCTCTGCCACTATATTTTCTTACTGCTTCTCCCCCACTTCCTATAGCACAAAGCACTTTGGAATAGATGTTAGAAGGCGAGGTCAACTTGCTCTAAGGACAGTGGTTGGACCCTTAAGGCAGGCTTGCTTATCACCTGTAGAGTTGTGCCTTTAATTGAAGGAATCTCCCACTCCTACCTTGATTCAGTCTTGAACAACAACCTGAGGAAGAATGTATTGGACCTCTGTTATGAAGAATACGTGTCCAAGGCAGAGGCAAGCTCTGCCCCCTAACATCCCCAGGGCACATTATGGGTGACTTACTGCTGGAACAAGACCTGCCTCTCTGCCTGCCACAATGGTATCCAGGTCCTCACCATGTTGAATGATGATTTCAGTTGTGTGCCACCCTCGCCTGTGTTTTGGTGCCTGAGAACAAGGACCCATCTCACCTCCTAGACCCTAGAGAGGGACTCACAGCACCCGAGAGCCTGGACAACTAGGATCCCTCTGTTTTGTTTCAAATCGCTTTACATGATGATTCAAGCTTGTTCAATCCCTGTCAAAACAACAGGACCCTCTGGTGCTACCTTTGGCACTTGCCTGATCTGCAAACAGCTGTGTTGCATCTTTTGAACCAGTCTGGTGAAGCCCCACTCTAGCTGAGTGCATTATTACCTTGGCTCGAACAAGAAGTCATCTCTGAACCCACACCGTTCGATCCGCTTTTCAAATGATCAGCACCTTCATTGCCAATCTTTGTTGACCAGACCTTAGGGACCCACCGAATTGCAATCTTTGAACACCACATCGAACCACCTGACTCAAACTGCGCATCCAGTCCCCAATCCTTTTGCTGTCACCCCAACTATTGAACCGAAGCTGAGGGGTACTCACAATTTGCATTTTGTTGAGCATTTCTTTGAATCAAAGTGAGCCTCATTTCAACATGTTGCTTTCCCAAGCAGAGCCTGTTACCTGTCTGGCTCAAACCAACCGCTCATTTTCCAGAACTCGTCTTGAACCACTGGAAGCCTTAAGTCACACATGATCCAGTGGTTACCAATGACTAAAACCAGCTTGACATTGAGTTGCTGCCTTACCAAACTGCACCTTGAATCATGAGGTTGCTAGTTGTGAACCATCACTGGACCTCATATCAAACCACTGAAGTGTTAAATTATGACCCAAACCAGACATTACCCTGACTCAAACTGGACACAATCTTCGAACTGACTGTGCTGAGCCATCCAAGCTGAATTGCTCGAACCCTGCACTTGAACTATTCTGAGCTATCATTTCATACCATCACGATGCCCGATCCCTGCTTTAATCCGCACACTGAACCTGGCTTGATCAGCTTGAACACCACCGAGAAGCCTGGTTTGATGTTGTTGAACCACCAAGAATTACAGACATATATTATTGAATAATAAATGCCCTCTTAGACAAGCTTTGGGCCCCAGAGACTTGTTATGTCACCTTAATCTCTTTTTACAACCAGGAACATAACCTATATACAAAGATTATGTCTATTATTGCCTTTTAACCTTGATTCATTACCCAGAGTGCTGACTCTTGCTATTGTTTGCATATTCTGTGTTCTTTCCTCAAGAGTGGGTTTTGTGTAGTGTTTTTCTATTTAGTTATTTTTGCAGATGTGTGTTTAATTAAAGTATACATATGTTTTAAGAACTTTGATTTGGACTGCTATGTTTTGTTGTTTGGGTTGCTACTAAATCGGATTCAAAGCCCTGTTGCGAGTATACCCTTCTGCAGCCCACATTACAACAAAAGGCGAGAAGGTATATCTCTTAGCTGAGCCTGTTTTACCTTAATCATTGGAATCACTCTTGTTTTACAGCCGTTTGTTGCCTCAGTAGGGGCGTTAACCTCTACTCACCCTTGTACTCTTGCAGGACAGAAGTCATTTCATCATACACTGTTTTCTGGGCCATTTGCTCCACGTTGATAAAGGAGAACATGTTGAAGGCCATTTTATAGGAGCAAATACAGTGATCAGGTTTTGTGAATCTGGATTGTGATGCCTCTTTGCTCACTTTCTGAAGTCACTCCCCCTTTGTATGCCTAATTTGTGTATTGTCATGCTTTTCACCACTTTGAGCATCTTTTGGACACATTTTGCGCACATTTTCTAAAGTGGCGCACTTCTGAGAAGCGCACTTCTGTGAATGGAGCACATCTATTTCTGGTGCATTTGTGGCATATTTGTGGTTCATCTCAGATTTGCCACTTTTTATTTTTGAGAATCTGGCCCATTGTCTGTATGTCCACTGAAAACACCTGTTCTGACTTTATGGATCTCCAAGCGATGAAAGGCGGAGTCTGGCCGACTGCCGGTACCCAAATCTGTAATCCATATAGCTACAGTAAGACGTTCATCGATCACAAATTAAAACAATACAGGAACCTTATATAGTATAAATACATGTTATGTTCTAAAGCATGAAATGCAATTCAAAGTTAAACGTATAGTTATATAATGTATTTTTGAGAAACCTTAAATACGCACAAGACATACAGGGCTAACATGAACAAAAGGAGGGGAGTAGAAGCGGCAATATTTAACAAGGTATATGACAATAATACATTTATTTTTATTTTGTATTTATAGTTAACCAGGCCTTACATTTTCCAAGAAGTCTAGAAATAACTGCCATTTCAATTCATGCTTCTGCAGCAAGGGTGGGGACACAGCATTGCATTTTTCCATTCGATGAATATTACATATTGAGTTCGACCATGATTTAAAATGTACACCTTTTGAGATCTTTCCAGTTGTAAGTAATAGTCTGGATTGCTATGGCAATACATAGGTCAAACAGATAACATTTATTTTTTATCAATAGCAGGTTGAATAGTTTTGCTACCCTGAAATAAAACAGTAAGGAGAAAGCCAATTGTAACTGAAAAATATGCTCAATAGTCTTCAAAAACCTGTCCCAGAATACTTTGACGTGAATACAATCAAAAACAATATGCTTGAAGGATCCTTGAGAGCAAAGACAAGTCCAACATTTGTCATTTTGAGCGACTTCACCCTTAAAGAGCATTAGTGGAGTAATGTAGGCTCTGTGGTGGAAGAAGTACATCGTTTGAAGTAAACTAGCTGAGACAATCGTTTTAGATATATATATATATATATATTTTTATTTGATTCAATTACACAAGCAATTTTTACAAAGATAAAAATAAAAAAAAAGTCCAATGTCTAGTCCCCAGTTTTTGTCCATTTCCGGTTTTACGCCAACCGGTCCTATTGGTCTCCTTACATAATCCTAGTTCTACCCTAGGCCAATTTATGTTAAGCATCTTCTTTCTGCTATTTATTTAATCCATTAGGAAGCTTCTCCATGTTCACTTTGTTTTGGCAACTCAGGTTTTAGAGAGGCGGACTCAGCCATTGTAACATTTCAAAAGTCTTCTCCCTCGTTGGTATCTACCGCACTTTAGACAAGTGCAGGGTTCCTGCTATTCCATTTAATTTGTCGCCAGCTTAATATTTTTAAAAAAAGATGCCACTGCTATCACAGATTTGGTGTTTTCTCCTTCGTTAAAGGCCGTCCACCAATTGTTCTCCGTTAGGGCAGTGAAAGATTGCATTATTTTTCCCAAGTAAACAGATCTCAGTGTCCTCGTTCCTTCACATTCAAGGAGAAGATGTCGACTTGTTTCTACTATCTCAGCCGAGTTGCAATATCTGCACTTGTGTGCTGACCGTTTTCTTATGAATTGGATTTTGTTAGTTTTTAGTTGATTTAGCCAAAATCTCAGGAATGTTCTAGCCAAACCTTTATCCGGGAACTTTTTCAGATAGCTTCTTGTATCATATAGTTTTTTTGGGACTGTTGGAAAATCTTTCGTCAGTTTATATGATCTTGCTATGTTCTCCATCCTGATCCAGTCGGCTTCAAAAAGTTTTTGGGATATTCTATCTGGATTTGTTTCAAGTATTTCTTCCGAGACATCTAGGTCTTCAAGTAGGCCTATGTTTCTCAGCTTCCAGTCTTTCAATACTAGGATTGTGCCAGATGTCATTTCTTTATTCCCCAACTCTAATGCTTTAGGTTTATTCTCCAGTTGGACTTTTCGATATAGCATTAGCATATTTCTCTCCTGAATCGCCTTTAGTGATAAGAGGCATAGTTCTCTTCTTAAAAGTGGCATCGGTGTTGATTGTGCCAAATTGAGAACTTTCTTCCAGAAGTAGCTCTCGAGTTTGATCCAAAGTGTTTCTGGTACTAGGAACATTGCGTCTGCTCCGTAAAGGATCGATGGCACCACCTTTGTCTTATAGAAGTTGATTACTGCCAGTAGTGAACATTTCCCATACTTTTTATCTATCATCCTTGCTTGGATGGTTAGAGTTTTCACCTTTGTCCATAGCAGGTTTTGCATTGCAGTATCAGCACCGCTGGTGCACATCATGACTCCCAGGTATGGTATTTGAAGTCATTTACTTTTTCCAATTTTAAACCTTCAGCGAATCCGTTCAATTTATTGTAACTCTTCTTTTTGTTGCCTTCCCAAGACATTATCTTGTTTTTTTCGGGATTCAGCTTTAGATTATTTCGTTTCAGATATGCGATCAAGTTCATAAGCTGTCTTTGCAGGCCTATAGGAGTATTATCGAGCAGGATGATATCGTCTGCATATAACAGGCGCGATATTTTTACGCCACCAATGGTTGGGGGGAAGCATCTTATTTCCTTCTCATCCTCTGCGTGGTCAGCAATATACGCATTGTACAGTGCCGGAGCCAGAGGGCACCCTTGTTTCACTCCTCTGAAAGTAGGTATCTCCTTCGACAACAGTCCATCTTACCCAAGCCTTACTTTGATCGACGTATCCTGGTACAGGGTTTGAATCGGGCCCATGATAGACAGGGCATTTCATGGCTTCCAGCTTTTCCCACAGTAAATCCCTGTTGACCTGGTCAAACGCCTGGACCAGGTCTACAAATGCCATGTATACGGGTTGTCCGGTCTGCCTAGCCTTGGCTTTGATTGTTATCAACGTCAGTATGTTAATCCATGTTCATGCATTTTTTACGAAACCTGTCTGGAATGGATCGCCACGGTTTTCTGCTTTGAGCCAGGCTTGAAATGCTTCCAAGGAGAGCCCGCCGTAGATTTTCCCAATAACAACCAATAAGGATATAGGGTGGTAGTGACAAGGGTCCTCTCGGTTTCCACATTTAAAAATTGGAACCACTATCGCTTTTCTCCATGATGCTGGTATATCTTGTTCCTGATTGCAGTTCTTAAAGATGTTACTAATCAGGGGAGCCCCATATATCCTGATGTTGTTTCAAGTCACTGTTCGTGATCCCGTCAGGTCCCGGGGTGCTGGAATTGTTAAGTTTTTTGATTTTCATCAGGATATTTTCTTCCTTTGTTGTGATGTTCCATGTAGACTCCATTCCCTTTTTCTTTTTTTTAGGCTTGCACTCTCCGTCACTGGCAGTGGTGCATATAAATTGTCAAAATGGGACATCCAAGTTGCTTCTCCCACGCTGTTTTGTAGTGCATTATTGCAGGACGTCATGGTGCCCCTTATTAAGGTCCAGAAATCTCTTGATTTTTTCCACATAATGTTTTTAACATTAGTTCCGAGTATGTCTGGTATAGAGAGTGCCTTTTTTGTATTATCCAGGATTTATAGTTCCTATTGCCGATTTTCCAGCTTTCTTGCATCAATTGTGTTCCAGATCTGTTTGCTATCCGTTTTAATTTTTGTAGGGTTCTTCTTCTCACTACTAGTTCCTGGTTATAAGCATGGGATGGTTCTTCTTAGACGTCTTTATGTATTTTTTTAACAGGAGTGTGTAATCCATCAGCGTCTCAGTCTTTTTTGTTGTTTTCGCTTTCCCTGTCATTGTGGTTGGATATTTTTCCGCGATTTGCTTAATCGCGTTCTCCGTCAGTTTTAACCTGGAGCCTTTGCTGTTCACGTCCAGTTCATAATTAAGCACCTGTTCGGGTTTTTGTGGATTAGACCATCTTGTATGCTGTAAATTATGGTCACTGTTTAAAGTCCTTACCATAGAAAAACTGATCGTCATTCCCAACAGCTCCTTAGACACAAATGTGTGGTCTAGTGTCCCTGATTGCTTCAATCTTTGCCAGGAAGGGATCTCCAAATTTTTATCTGTTCTTAGCCAATGCAGATTGTCCATATCTTGTGATCCCAGATGTTTTTGGAGGTTTTCACCTCGTTTCAGGATCGGTGCAGATTTCGATAAATGTGGTCGTTGGTTTTCAATATTCTTACATATGGCGTTGAAGTCCCCTGTTATTATTATGTGGTTGCAAGATTGGTTTTCGGCAGCTTCATCTAGAATGATGATAATATTTTCCAGGTATTGATCATCCGCAGTTGTTTCCAGATTCCAATAGGTGTTTTAGTATTTTTTCTGCCTTTCCTATGCACCTTGTATCTGTATATTTCCAGGATATTATTAGGACTTGAAATTGGTCAGGAGAATCCATCTGTTCCGTCACCTCCAGTCCGCTGCCTGCCCTTTTGCTGTAAGTAGGCCGGCTGTGGGACGTCCCATCGGTCCGTGTTTCGCTGGTTTGTCAAATGTAGAGAATCCATCCATCTCAGGTTTATGTATTAGCCATGTCTCCTGAAGACATAATAAGTCCCATTGCCCCAGATTAACGTCAATCTTTGCAGTTAGGTGAGTGAAACCTCTTGTGTTCCAAGAGGCCATATCTATGAAGGATTTTTCCCTTATCGATAAGGAACATGCTTTTACAAGTTGGTCTTCCTGCAAGATCCGGAACAGTCTTTGTGATTGCTAATTGTGTTTCTTTGTGTGCGTGTCTGTGGATTTCCATGACCAATTCGGTGGTGATCTTCTCAGAATTTCTGCTGGGCAATTCAACGCACCTATTTTCTCATTTTCCGGTCTGGCCTCGGTTTTTACGTTATATAACTGTTCAACAACCGATTCCGAGCTGTGTTTATCCCGGAGAGATGATCCTTCTCCTCGATATCCTTTTAGAGTTGTACTCATTTTTTCCTTAGAATGTTCTAAGTGTCTTTTCGGCTGTTCAGTCCAATGATTACTCTTGCGGGGCGCATCTTCTCTTCCCCTCAATCTTTGTTGGTTTTCCTTTTCTTTTTCCTTGTTTATTGACTGCTTTTGATTTTGGTCGTCTCCATTTCGCCTCGACCGTGTCCTTACATTTTCACTTTGGGTTTTAACAGGGATTTTATTTAAAGTTTTATTTTTTGCTTCTTCTAATCTTTCAACCTGAGTCTGCGATTCTCGTAATTCATATCCCAGGATTTAAAAATGTGTTGTTTCTTGCTGAAGCATCATTCTAATGACTTCTGACTTGATGTGCAGATACAAGCAGTCATTTCTCCCTGTTTCACAAAGTTCTACCATCCATAAATCTCGATTTTGTATGTCTCGTAACCTTGGTATCTGCTTGAATAGGCTGATTATTGTGTTCCTATTTAGAATCAGGTCGTCTTTAGACCTTTTTTTTTCGTTCAAGACAAAATATACAGGAGCTTTTTATTCTTAACGAATGGGGTTTTTCTTTTTGCTCTTTTTTTGGGGTCCTTTGCCTTTGCTCACTGCTCTTCCTTCGTCTACGGCATATCAGGGGCACGTTTCTTGTTGAGTTGTTCCTGGATTTATTTCTAGGTGATGTAGCCCATATTTCCTTCTTCTGTTCCTCTTTCTTCCTTTGAACTTCTTTTCAGGCTGGTATGCTTTTATCTGTTCGCTTACCTTCCTCAGAGGTACATTTTTCCTTGCCTATTTTGAACAGCCTTTCTTCTTGATTTTTTTCCTCGTTTTCTTTTGATGCAGGTAGATCCTTTTGAGCCGCTAAGGGTTCCTTTTCTATAATGCGGACCTTCTTCTTAGGTTCCAGATCCATATTGGTAAGTTCCAATATTACTGCTTTTCTTTTGAATCTTGGAGATGCATTATTTTCTGTTACATCTTCATCAACTGTGTATACACTCCATTCGCTTAAGTCACTTCCTGAGTCTATTGTGTCATCTGCTTGTTGACTGCAGTTAGTGATGATTTTATTTATTGTCTTGTTATCCTTTGTCTCTGTACAAAAAAATGTTCTTATTTGTTTGGACTGTTCATTAGAGCTCTCATTACTTGATCGAATCTGGTGATTACTCATGATTGATATTTGGTTGGTAAATATTCCAAATGTGAAGTTGGATTTGTTTCCTACCTCTTTCACTTTCCCCATCTGGTTCATGGCCAATTTTTCTTTCTGCTGTTTTAACTGCTTATTTTTTGTCTCCAACCCCACTTGGGTCTCCTTTCCTGAAGTTTTAAGATTTCCACTTATTTCTTTAGAGGCCAAGATTTGTGTACTCTCTGTCACTTTCGTCTTTTTCAGCTCAGAGTTCAAAGGTAAAGTGTACCCGTTCAGATTCTTTCCTGGTTTTTCATCTTGTTTTTTTAATTGCCCATCTTTCGCTACTACATATCCTTCTAGGTAAGTTAATAATTTAGTATTCATCAGGGCAATCAATGAAGTCTGGTCCCTTGCTGCATCATTTAAAGCCTCATATAGCTTTGTGAAGGGTGCTAGAGTGATGGTTATCGTCAACATTATAGACATTAGGTCTATTTTTTGGGATGTGTCTATACTCGATGTTAAAGTGCCTTCACTGCATCTTCTACTTGTAGTTGTTGTGGTAGACAGTGGAGGCGTTTTAGTTTGCAAGGGTCTTGTGTTTATATTTAGTTTTTTGCAGATCAATCCTTTTCGTCGTTTTTAGTAAAGTTTATATCCGTCTGTATCCCAACTGTAGAGCTTTGGTTCAAGTATTGAAGCTGTTGTCTGCGTTGTAGCTGACATTCTTTTTATTGCCGTCTGTTCTATTAGGAGAAATGTTGTCTGGGTACTAGTGGCAGTTGTTTCAGGTCTCGGCCTCTCAATCTCCCAAAGTGACAAAGGTGAGGTAGACAGAGTCATTTTTCCACTAGTTGGTCCCTGTAGGAGCGAGGGTTTCTTAATGGGCCATCTAACAGGCATATGGTTGGCTTCCTCTGAATCCTGCCCATGGGTGTTTTCTCGCTCCTTATCTAGTGGGGAATCATAGTCATCGGTGTGGAGAACAATGTTTAATAAATCCGCGTCAGATATTTCTTCCTCTTTGTGCTTTTCCTTTAGGTCTCTTAGGCCAAAGTAGCTTTTTATACAATCTGCCTTTGTTAAATTGAACAAAGTCCTTCTATAGGCAGATTTTTTCTTTTGGCCTTTGAATTTGGACAGATTAATCAGTGGAATTTTACACAATTGTTGCTTTTAAGTTTTTCTTCCCTGCTTCAGTCTCCCACCCTTGTCGCTTTTTGCAGGAGTGAATCCCAATCTTGATTGATCTATGGTGTTGCACTTCATGGATTTACCCTTCTTGAAAGGCCTTTTCTGTATTTCAGAGGTCAGGTCATCTCCCCCACTTAGATTTATCTCTCCAAGCGTCTTGTCAGTTATTGAATGTATATCTCCCGATTCATCCGTCTTGTTGTTCAGAAGCAGATGAAGACGATCATATAAGGCTGCCTTCGGGGTTCCGGCTATATCATCTGTGTTTAAAGCTTCATATGTCGGTGTTGCTTCTTCTAATGAATCATCCGTACTTGGTGATGGTTTACTTAGGTTTCTTATATTCCGGATTGGGGTTTGGCTGGGAGTTGAATGCCTTTTCGCTGTGATCTCCACATTTTGATGGGGATTCTTGCTTTGATCCGGAAATCGGTCAACCTTTGCAGGGGCGACCGTTGTATTGTGCTTTTCCAAAGCTTTTTCCTCTTGTGCTCGTAATTTAAATGTGCCAAATGCGTACTTTTCACCCACCAACCCTGCCAACCCCATCCCCACATCTTCCGCAGTCTGTGTTTTTGCCCTCTTTCGTTCAGGCCTATCCCGCCACACCCATCATCAAGTGCGGGTGGGGACTCGATAGTCGTCTCATCTCCCACCTCCATTGATATTTCCTTGGGTGGGTTGCTTATTTGTGCTTCAATAGTCAATGCATTGGCCACCTCAGTATGCAGCACAATAGATGCTGCGTTGTTGGCTTCTCTCTCCGTGCAGGGGTTTATTGGATCCTTGACTTTAGGTTCCAAGGGTTTCATCTCTGTGGGGGCATCACAGGGAATTCCTCTACCATGCTTGTCCCTTTCCCTTTCACGTGTCTGCGCTAATCCCACTCCGGTGTTGCCCTTCAATGCACTTCTAAGTAGTGGTCCCACATTCCCCAGTCTCCCCACTCCAGTTTCCAGCTGACCCAGCATGGGTTCTATCTGCCTTGTGAGACTCGAGCTCTCTGCTCTCTTCGCAGCAGGCCATTTTATTTTGGTCCTTCATCCGGACCTTCAAGAGTCGTGACGCCCTCTTATATTTTACCGCAGATATGTCTCGGAGCCGCAGAATTGGTCCCTGCGCTAACGCCGGAAGCGAAGGTATATCATCTAAAACAAGTGAGGAGTCAAAGGAGGGAGGGGGGGGTGGTGATTGAAAAGGTATCACAGGAGTCCTACCTTCCTCCATGTTCTCGCAGGTTGTTGCTTCTGAGGGATTCATTTTATCCAATCGGCTTCTCTCGTCTTCCTTCGAGGGAGCCATATCTATGGCGCCTCCCTCGCCGTCTTTTGAAATGAGTTGATTGGCCTCGTAGTCCGTAGCCATGTCTGAGTCATAGAACACCTCTGAGTCTGTTCCGACTATGGTTATGGAATCAGGAGGAGCATTTAGCAGCTCTTTTGGCAAGGAGAGGCTCATCCTCACTCCACACAGCTCCAAACAGACTCTAAACAGACTTTTCCACCGCCCTTTTCTCCACTCCGGGCTTATCGCCGCAAGGGCGCCGTGGCCAGGTTTTTAACTGCAGGTTCGAGTCACGTGATACTTCACATGTCACGTGTCACGTGTCGCGTGCCACGCTTCACTCCGAAAATTCAGCCAAGAGTCCAGGTGATTTTATTAAAGGGACAGAGCCCAATAACTGTCCGTGGAACATTGCTGTAGCACGCTTCTCTCCTTCATTGGTAGTTCAATGCTGCAGAACTACACAGGAGTGCACAGGCACGCAGGGGGAGCACAGAGGTCCACAGCTCCACAGACTCTAAACAGACTTTGCCACCACCCTTTTCTCCACTCCGGGCTTATCGCCGCAAGGGCGTCGTGGGCAGTTTTTTAACTGCAGGTTCGAGTCACGTGATAGGTCACGTGTCACGTGTCACGCTTCACTCCGAAAATTCAGCCAAGAGTCCAGGTGATTTTATTAAAGGGACAGAGCCCAATAACTGTCCGTGGAACATTGCTGTAGCACGCTTCTCTCCTTCGTTGGTAGTTCAATGCTGCAGAACTACACAGGAGTGCACAAGCGCGCAGGGGGAGTACAGAGGTCCACAGATCCACAGACTCTAAACAGACTTTGCCACCGCCCTTTTCTCCACTCCGGGCTTAGATATATTAGTCCACATTGAAGGCCATTCCAGTTGGGGGTCGTTTAAGGAGCAATCTAAATTCCAAGCTTCTAGGCATTAGAGTAAGGCTCCATCGTTTGACATAGAAGAACAGACTTTATAGAACATGGATGGTGAAACATTAGGGTTAGATAAATTATGTAGTCTTTGAGCCTGATAACTTTTTGTATTAGAGACTAACAAATCATACTTTTCCACAATAGCATTAATTAGATTTACATATAGCTGCATACATGACATAGGCGCATGAAATTTGGCCATTAACTCATTGAAAGTAAGAGGAATACCGTGACTGAACAGCTGACCTACAAACATAATGGCAAGAGATAGTCATGGTCTCCAACAAATAGTTCTCTTGTTAATTTTTATCTGGGGATTCATCCAAATATACTGTGATATAAACTGGGATCTTTTTGTGTTTGATGAAAATAAATATGATTGAAGATACATAATAGAAACATCAATACTAGTACTGGTAAAGCATCTGTTATTATTTTTGATGTGGGGACAGTCCATAAGGACATGGGGGCGACCATCACTTTCTCTATAAGAAACCAGTTTGGCACATTTGCATTTGTGGGTATAAACCATAGCTGAGCTTGTCCTAGAACAAAGCTAATGATATTTCCTATAATCCAGGAAACCAACTCCACTTTCAGGTCTAGGCTTCTTGAGTTTACACAACGAGATTCTCTGTTTCTTGTTTCCTCCAAAGAAATTTGAGAATATGAGATTCTAATGATTTAAAAAAAAGAGGCAGGGATTGGAATAGGGAGCATATATGGAGAGTAAAGTATAACAGGTGAGATCATCATTTTAACAGCCTCAAGTCTACCCACCATGATAGAAAAAGGGTTGACCATGTATTTGTGAGTTCCTTCACCTTGGTTAGGATATTTGCTGTATTTTGTATAATAATATTCTTGGTTGATGGTATTATATGAATACCTAGATACTTAATACCTTCTGGGCACCATCACATTCCAGAGATTAAGATGTGGTGTTTGGTACAAGGAAGCTTAAGTGGGAGAATCTCAGACTTCTCTGTGTTAAGCTTATAAAAATAGTAAATCATCTGGATAAGCAGCCATTTTAATCTTAATATCTTTCTATTGAATACCATGCATATTATCATCCTGTTTTATCACTTCTAGAAAGGGTTCTAAAGCTAGGATAAACAGAAGGGGGGATAGAGGACATCCCTGGCGAGTACCTCTATGAAGTGGAAAAAAGGAGGACATATAATTATTAATAAAGATGTATGTTGTTGGATTAGAATACAGTACTTTTACCATAGATCTAAATGGATCAGGAATTCTATGCCAAGTAAGAGCTTCAAACAAAAATGTTCATTCAGCCCTATCAAAAGACTTTTCAGCATTAAGTGCTATTGCCGCATATGGATCAGGAGAGCTTTGCATGATGCTAAGGATGTTTGTAAATAATCTAATATTGGCTGTAGACATTCTACCTTCGACATAACCAACCTGGTAATTTTTTATCAAATTTGTAAGAAAAGGGGTGAGTCTATTGGCTAGGATTTTGGCAAAACTTTACAATCAGTATTAATTAAGGATATAGGTCTATAATTTTGAGCTAATTCAGGGTATTTGTTGGGTTTAGGGAATACAATTAGCATTGCTTCAGAAAAAGATCCAGTGGCTTTTTCCATTAGTAATTGATGAGGTATATAATTCAATAAGCTTAGGAACCAATATATCTTTAAAGTGGGCAAAGTAATCAATAGAGAAACCATCTGGACCGGGGGTCAATCCTTTTGAGATCTTTAATAGCTCTATAGATTTCACTCAAGCATATGGGATTATTTAACAATTGGAGGTTAGAATCTACATATGAGTTGCAATGTATATGCTTAAGGAAATCTGTTGCATGGGCACTACTAGGGAGTGCCTGAAATGAGTATAGCTTTTGATAACATTTTGAGAAGTCTTGTAAAATGTCCTTGTCAGTAAGAACTCTATTACCATCATGGTCTTTAATTACAGTAATTTCCGTTTTATCTTTATTCGCTTTGAGATGTGCTGCTAACATCTTGGATTTATACTTCAAAAGATTGGCACATGAGTATTCTGTAACTAAGTCATTATACTGTATTTTAAATGTAATTATTCTTTGAAGGATAAGGGCGGAATTAGTATGTATATATTCAGATTGTAGAGATTTTATTTGTTTGATAATATATTCTGTTTCTTTTTTAAGTTTTTTCTTTTTAGTGGCCATATAGGATATAATGTGTCCTCTTAGTAACGCTTTGTAACAATCCAAATAATTATGTACAAATGCATCATCAGGAGAGTTTTCCGCGAAAAAATGGGTATGCTGTTGATGAATGAATCTTACAAATTGTTCATCTTTTAAAAGAGCTGACTTGAATCTCCACCTATTATGGTGATGCACATTGTGTGCATTGGATAGTTTCATATGAACAGAGGCGTTATCTGACAAGGTAATAGAGTTTAGCTTGGCATCTAATAGGCAATTAGTCAAGGATTTGGATATAAAGACATAATCAATTCTTGAGAAAGAGTCATGAGGAGGGGAATAAAAGGTATAGTCCAGATCTGAGGGATGAGTGATACGCCATGCATCAATGAGACCTAATTCAGACAAAAAGTAGGCAAATTGTAAATGGGACTTAGTATTTTTAAAACATACATCAAACTTTCTGTACAGAAGGGGATCCATGATCTCATTACAATCTCCACATACAATGAGGTTTTTAGGGTAAGATTTGGAAACATGGTTTCTTAGCTGAGTCCAGAAGGCAGGGTTCACATTAGTGGGACCATGTTCATTTAAAATAGAATATTCTATAGCACCAATAAGAAGTTTAACTAAAACCCATCTCCCTGCATCATCTGATTCTGAGGATAAGACCTTGCATTGAAGACGCTTATTGATAAGGGTAATGAATCCATTATTCTTTCCATCTGCTGCACTAGAAAAATCTTTCCCCACCCATAGGCGTTTCAATTTCTGCCTGTGAAAGGTGAGATTCTTGTATTCATGCAATGGATGATTCGGCCCTATTGAGGTGTGAAAGGATTTTCTGTCTTTTAACAGGATTATATAATCCTTTGACATTCCATGTGGCTATGTCAAGTGCCATGGATACCAGTGAAGTTAGTATATACAAATGTATAGTCTATAATAATATACTAGTAAGTTGGGAAAGAGACATAAGGGAGAAGGAGAGGCAAACAAAAAGAACACAGAATGTTTCAATTTCCATACAAACCAACTAGTCTAGAAACGAGTAGTGGCTATCAGGAAACAGCCACTCCAAACCATGTCCAGGAAAAGTCAATAAGTAGTAAGGGTGCAGAGCCAGATCTGGATGGGCCTACTCCGCGCCCCATTCCGGCAAGGATATTATATTATGGAGAAAACATTTTGTGTATATAGTTCAATTCATACAGGTGGTGGTCTGGTTGTGTCCATTTCGTCGCTTCTTTGACTCTGCGCAAAGACTGTTGGATTTTGAAATGTGAACATATTACCATTGAGAGTAACCTTTAGAGATGCTGGATGGATGATCGCATATCTGGCATTGAGTTGCCATGACGCTAGTCTAAACGCCAATAGCTCTTTTCATATTGCCGCTGTGGCATTGGAGACATCCTGAGAAATAAAGATTTTGGTGCTTTCCCATGTAAGTATCTTTTTCTGTATTGCCTTGTCGATTATGAGTAGGGCTTGAGTATAGTCAAGTAAGGCAAAAATTAGAGTTCATGGAGCATTCCGAGATGGGCTTCTATGCCCCACATGATGAGCCCTCTGGATGTTAAGTTGTAAAGGACTAGTAAAATCCAGAAGTAGAGGGAGCATATAGTATTTGTGAATGGTGCTGGAGCATCCGCCTCCCTATTCCCATTGAGCTCTACGGGGCTCAAATGGGAATGGGGAAAAAAAAATTCTGGTGCCTGGGAATGGGCAATTATAGGGTCTGCAGGGGCTGTAATTAAACAAAAAAAAGAAAAAAAAAAGTTCGGAGGTTGCGGGGGTGTCCCCCGCATGTTCCATGCAAAAATGTCGCCACAAAAAACGGCCATTTTTCGGCGATATTTTTGCATGGCGAGATTTTTGTGGCGACATTATTACATGGAACCGGTAATTGCCCATTCCCCGGTGCCAGAAAAAAACAGCATGGCTACCGCCGGTCTCATAATGTTGCCCATTGAATAGGATTGTCTTTTTCAATGCTCTCAGGAAGGGCAACAATTTGTATATTTTTCCTCCTATTCTTGTTTTCTAAATATTTTGCTTGCTTTTGAAGGGATAAGACTGTATTTTCAAGAGACATCACCTTTCCTGAAACATCTTCAGCATCGTTAACCCTTCTTTCCACTTCGTTTATTCTTGAGTCAAATGTGAACCACTTGTCATCAAGCATTTGCAATTTAGCTATTGTGGCTTACATAAAGGGTTTAATGGATTACATTTCAAATAAAATAGCTTCCATAACTGGATATTGTATGTCTTCTTTAGGTGTCGGAGAGTCACTTTTCTGTCTTTTGGGAGCATTACTGCTAGATGTTGATGGTATTTCTTTGGATTGTCCCTTCTTTGAAGCCATACTGAGGCAGGGTATGTAATACTGAGTAAAACTAGGCCTCTGCTTTCAGTTAAGATACTTTTCCTTCAGTGGCTGTATTTGGGGCAAAATTATATGATTTAATTGCAGATGCACAGCTTTCCTTTGCAAGAATGTATGTGAGATGTAAGTGTCAGCACAGCAGAATTGACAGCACTCGTATGCATTGGCTGTACATGGCTAGTTAACGGTTGTATAAACCCTATCAGCTTAGTTAACATCAGGACCTCCCAGCACCTGTCATCAGTTCTAGTTATAGGTACAAAACATGCTCTTATTAAAGTATCCTAATAGCCATATGCCAAGGAAAAATTCTGCAACCCAGTATTGAAAGATATATGCCACAATGCCTTTGTTTTCCTGAGAGCCTCACGGCATCTGCTAAAAGTTGTAGTTATAAATAAAACATGTTTTTATCTTAAAATATCCTGGCAGCCATATTCCATAGTGAATCTTTCAGTATACATTCTGAATGACACATGTCAAAAGAGTTTGTTTTCTCATAGTCTCATAATGTCTATAATATGCTTCATTTATTAAAAACACATATTTAAATTCAAATATCCGGGCAGCTGTGTGACAAAAGTGCCTTTCCTCATGAGAATTGCAGCGTGTGGGAGCTCGGCCTTAGTTGTTGAGAAAACCTGCTTCCTTGAGTATAGCGACGGTAAAGTGCTGCGTCAGCCAAGCAGCTGACAGAACGTTACGTGCTTCATTCTGCACGAGTTCACTGTCAGCAGGCCGCGCCTAAGGACATATATCGTAGTTCCACCTCTTTGTCTACGCAAGGAGGACAGCGCACTGGAAGCTGTACAACCCTCTTACCATGTATGCAGAGTGAGCCGGTAGGTTTATTACGTGACAAACACTATTTATGTCACATATAATAAAAGGAAGTTTGAAGCTGGGTCTGGAGCGCAGAATCAAGCAGCCATCCATTACGGTGCCTGGCCACGCCCCGAGAGGATCCGTTTCTGAACTTGGGTTAAAAGCAGTGTAGAACGCTGACATTCTTACCGCCAGTTGTCAGTACCACCATTCTGAGGTGGGTGGAAAGACTGGAGGGGAGAACTAATGCTTTCGCGATGTAATATCTGCTAAAAGCCCCCCTCATTGTGGGGGCAGAGTGTGCAGCAGTATCACTGTACGCATTTCTTAATAGACTGCAACTTTTCTAATTCACGAAAGTGTCCTCAAACGTTTAGTAAATCAGTAAAATGGTGCTTCATAGTGGGAAATGCCTTACTTAACAAGAAGGAACATGTGCAGTAGATGTTAACAGCACCTCACAGGTGTCATATTGTACCTCCTGATTTTTTTACATGAAAAACCTAGTCTGTGCCAGTAGAATCCCCTCACAGTGCCTGCCTTGCATTACTCATGGTTCCCAGAGACATTGTCACACTGTAAATCAGGCACTTGAAAAAGATAATGCGTTCATGTCCCTACACTAGAATATGGTGCATTTAAGACATGTGTTGTTCCTTCTTGGAGCAACACTTTCCTATGTTTACATAGACCTCTGAATCAGGCCCTCAGTGATACCATTTTCAGTAATTCACTGGAAATGTGCACGTAATGCAGGCAACTCGGTAATTAGCGAATATGTTGGTGATGAATTCTGCAATTTCAGATAGTGATGCCAATCTCGGAACATTAAACACAATACAAGCATATGTTTATGCTTGTGTTGCGTGTTTGTACGTGGATTAACTATGCAACGTGGATGCTCTGCTTTCTCTGGTCTTGTTGTTCCTGCCTCCCTGAACAGTGCATGCTAATAGATGCAGAAGACAAGTAACATCCCATATGTGATGCGATGGAGAGCAGCGCAGAGCAGGACATTTCGGAGCTGTCAGTTCGCCACGGGCCGATTTGCCGCAGACTGCAAGACCTATTTTTGGCGAGCCAAGTTTGGCGTGACCAGTTGGGAGTGACAGTGTCATTATTTTCATCAAATAAAAAAATGAAGCATTACTGCTGCCTTGAACCCGGGGCAGCTGCATTGCAAGACAGAAGATATAACCACAAGCCCATAGATTTCTTAATGTATGCATAAGCACATGATATTTATATCAAAACACCTCATGTTTCAGAAAAAGGCAAGCAAAGCACCAAGAATGGGATGGGTTAATATATATAATTTGTGAAATGAACTACTATCATCTCTATAGCCTTGTGGTTAATGCGACTGACCCTCAGTCCTGCAGGTCTGGATTTGCAACCAACCAATGCTTTCATTTTTATTTTTTATTCCAATATGGGTATTGTACCAAAAAGGGTAGCAGGAGCCCCTCTCTCGAAAGAACACGGCATGATAACCTGTTCAGTGGATATTAACCACTTTGAGAGTTCACAGTCATCTGTTTTTTGCTCACTGTACCTTTCACAGATGGGAAATATTCATTTGCATATCAGTCTTTGTCCCGCCCACATGGGCAGTCCAGCACCGAAATGCTATGGCAATTCTCTACTGGACAAGAGTACCAACAGCAACCGCATATATGTGTTTCAGCCTTGTTGGGCCTCATCATTGAGGTGGAGCTGTGTCTCTCTGAGCACAGTGAGCAGGGAGTCCACGTCTGGTTGCCCCCAGGTAACTTAGGGGGACCAACCCCAAGTTCCTTCCAAAAATACAATAAAGGTAGCAGGCGCCCCTCTCTCGAAAGAACACAGCATGATAACCTGTTCAGTGGTTATTAACCACTTCGAGAGTTCGCAGCCATCTACTTTTTGCTCACTGTACCTTTCACAGATGTGAAATATCCATTTGCATATCAGTCTTTGTCCCGCCCACATGGGCAGTCCAGCACCGAAATGCTATGGCAATTCTTTTCTGAACAAGAGTACCAACAGCAACCCCATACACGTGTTTCAGCCTTGTTGGGCCTCATCAGTGAGGTCGAGCTGTGCCTCTGTGAGCACAGTGAGCAGGGAGTCCACGTCTGGTTGCCCCCAGGTAACTTAGGGTGACCAACCCCAAGTTCCTTCCAAAAATACAAAAAAGGTAGCAGGTGCCCCTCTCTCGAAAGAACACGGCATGATAACCTGTTCAGTGGTTATTAACCACTTTGAGAGTTTGCAGCCATCTGAATTTTGCTCACTGTATATTTCACAGATGGAAAATATCCATTTGCATATCAGTCTTTGTCCCGCCTACATGGCCAGTCCAGCACCAAAATGCTATGGCAATTCTCTTCTGAACAAGAGTACCAACAGCAACCCCATTCACGTGTTTCAACCTTGTTGGGCCTCATCAGTGAGGTGGAGCTGTGCCTCTCAAAGCACACGGCATGATAACTTGTTCAGTGGTTATTATCCACTTTGAGAGTTTGCAGCCATCTGCTTTTTGCTCAATGTACCTTTCACAGATGGAAAATACCCATTTGCATATCAGTCTTTGTCCCACCTACATGGCAGACAAGCACCAAAATGCTATGGCAATTCTCTTCTGAACAAGAGTACCAACAACAACCCCATACACGTGTTTCAGCCTTGTTGGGCCTCATCAGTGAGGTGGAGATGTGCCTCTCTGAGCACAGTAAGCAGGGAGTCCAGGTCTGGTTGCCCCCAAGTAACATAGGGTGACCAGCCCCAAGTTCCTTCCAAAAATGCAAAAAAGGTAGCAGGCGCCCCTCTCTCGAAAGAACACGCTATGATAACCTGTTCAGTGGTTATTAATCACTTTGAGAGTTCCCAGCCATCTGCTTTTTGTTCACTGTACCTTATACAGATGGGAAATAACCATTTGCATGTCAGTCTTTGTCCCGCCCACATGGGCAGTCTAGCACCAAAATGGATATTGTACCCCATAGACACGCTGCCGCCAACAGATCTGCGCCAACCTGTGTGTGCCAAAATGGGTCTTGCGGCATAACATCTGCGCCAAACCTGCTCACGCCGAGCTGACTATGCCGAAACGGGGTGTACCGACAGTAGGGCCCATTTGTCAAGAGCGCATTTAATATATTACCTGTGCCAGAGGATCACCATGGCAACCACAGCAGAATCAGGGACCACGTTTTCTGAGTTTGCGCACAGCACCTTTGTGGCACATTGAGAATGTGTCTGGTGCATATGTGGACAAGGGGGCTGCTGGGTGTGAAAGTTGCCACATGAGAGAGCGTCGGCAAAACTGATAACGGTATCTTCACCATAAGACGTAGAACAAGGAAATGAAAAATACATTATGGTGTAAAATATTCAGCAATGTGAGGGAGTATTTAAAGCGTGGGCTCACCATATAAGCCAAACTAAACATCCATTTAGGAGAGACTGCTATAGATAACGGACCCTGTGTGCCAAGAGGGTGATTGTGGCATGCACACTCTTCAGGATGATGTACAGTGGCATACACCAACAATACTAGCATAGATCGGCTCTGTTTTGTAGATGAGATACATATCACCAGATCCACTCTGAACAGGCTGCATTTGGGGACGGAAGCATAAGAGGTCACACTCAAGAGCAATCCTTGGCTAAGCAACAGTTTGGGCTTTTATTGTACTACGCATTTATGAGGTACCACCATAATGGTTCTACCTGGATGAAGGCACACTTTGTTAAGAAATACTTTATAACTCCCGGAGCCCATTTACAGTTGTAATTAAGCCTTTAGAATTCAACAGGCTGATTAGAAATAACACTGGCACACACAGTTTGATGTTACTAATTGATAGAGCTAGTTCACAGATATCACAGGACAATTCCTTTGTGCGTGGAGGATCAGTAGTGGATTGCAATGGCCATAGGGATTAGCATGACCAAAATAAATACAATCAGTGTGTCCCTCTATTCTGGCAGTACTGCACCAGAATAGTTTTGGCTTACAATTGGTGCTTAAGCACAACATAATAATGAAAAATAAAATGATAAAGCAGTGCTGAATATGCGGAGAGACAAAAGGAATGTAAGAGGATTCAATTCAGCACTACAGCCAAGTTAACGCCTAGTCTAGAATACTGAATGAAAACCCTTATTGATATATCTTTAGGTCCAGTTCATGCGTCCTGGATGACTACCCTTGTATAACACCCCTCTCTTGGAATCCCCCTGACCCCACTGAGCCAAGAAGTAGTTCTGTTTTGCAAGTTAAAAGATTTATTGGATAAATTAGGCAATAGATATATATATATCACACTTTATAATAAATTAATAATTGAATCTCACACTTAATCTGATATGATAAATATTAACAACGGAGAATCTGGCACTAGCACACTTCTTATAATCACTAATGAGTTGACATGAAATGGATAAGGTAGCACACTGGTAAATAGGAACAAAAGTATAATGTGGTAAAGGATGCTTTATGTAAGCTCAGTTGGATGCAATATTCAATGAATGCAGTACAGAAAATACGCAATATGATTCAACCAAACAATGTAATCACTTTTCTCTGGCTATTCACTCCCCCCCTCTTTATGCAATGCAAGGGAATGGGAGGAAAGCACACAGTTCTCAGAAATGCAATCAATGTAATCAGTTCAATCCAGCAAGCTTACAGAAAACAGATAGGAGTTTTGAAAACACAGATAGGAGTTTGAAAACACAGGCAATGCTTGGATATGTGCTGGCAATGAATGAGAAATATGCTAAATTTGCTTTTAATTCCCTTATAGAGGTTCAGGGTGAGTGGTATCTAGTTAATATTAGTCCAGGCTCACACTAGCAATGATGCAGGGATAGTTAGCAGTTTAAACGAATTTCTCGCAAATGGAAAGCAAACAGCAGCAGTTTTTACATGTGAAGAAATTGCAAATCGCGGTAAAATTCGCGGATGCGTGTTCCGCGATTGCGGTAAAACTATAAGAGGTAGGAATGCGGTTCTAGGTTCCTAGGAAAGCCTGGGATCTCAGCTTCCAAATAAAAGTTATTGCAAGTCTCTAGCCCAAACGGTTGCGGAGATATGAGTAATTTAGTAAAGGTCGTTTTTGGTTTTGTAAATTTTAAACGCACACTTTTTCAAAATGACAAGTGACAAATTTTTGCAGCTAGAATGACAGGTGACAGCTAGGAGGCAGTTCTACTTAGGTTAAATAGATTGAATTAGATGAATTTAAACTAAGAGATGTGTTCTGAGTTTTGCTAAGTACTCACAAGAGATTTTGAACAGGAAAGCGACTTGGTCACGGACTTCAGTCTGGTCAGGTCTTTCCGGGTTCTGCTCACAGCGCCTGGCCTCTGGAACTGCTCACAGGGGTCTGGTCTCTGCTAGGCACCGGTTCTTTGGGTCTCTCTGCTCTGGATAGATTGAAGTCTCTAGTTTGGCTTTCTGGAGTTTGATGGAGGTAAGTATGGATTTTTCCGGCAGGGCTTCCAGCGGCAGATGAAAAATGAATGTCTCTATGTGTCCTGACTCTCTGCTTTTTATCTGTTTCTTGAGAATGGGTGTGTGTGTTGCATCACTAGACTTGCCCCTCTCAATCGTCATTGGTCAGCTTTCATTCGTCCCCTTGATTGGGGGAATGAAATGAAGTGTCATCATGATGAGGTCTGTTTATGATACAGAGAACCCACCCCTGTCAACTTTACACACAATCTATATCTGACCTAAAAACATATTTGCACAGGTACACATTTGTTTAAAATTACATATACATGGTGTGGCCGAATTTAGCCATGTCTATGTCCAAATCTGCTCATTCTCGGAGCTTGCATTCAAAGAGTGTACATAATTGACTTTTTAACTGCTTTTCCAATTTCCGACATGGACCCAACTTTACATACATGTGTGCAGGGGGTAGGGACATTAACTGAGGAAGTTTCAGATTTTTAACATGCACACATTTAGAGTAATATCCACTTTTCCGCTAAAACCCCCCTGAACATACCACCGGTTCCTACCACGTCTTAAACTGTGGGCAGAAAAATCACAAGAATTATGGTATCATTTATAAAATTTTCACATGTCCGCTCTATGAATTATCCCCCTTTTTATAAAACCATATCCTTGCTGCAGGGGTGTGTCTTTTCAGGTCACATGGTACAGAAACCAGTCTTTCCAGTTTCTGCCAAGCCAGCTTGCTTCTCACAGGCAGTGCTCCTCCCAGCTTCTCCAGGAGGAAGCCACTTTTTACGACGTCTGTAATAGAAAACCTTTGCCTGAGTGGAGAGGGCTTTGTTCACTCTCTGGCAGAGCACAGGAAATTCAATTATCAGATAGATGGCATATCCTTAGCCTGGGCAGCAAAAGGAAGGTTGGCCTGGGAACACAGTGGTGACTCAAGTTTCACTGCTGATGGGTAGTTGCTAGGCAAAATCAAGTTCCTTAAGCCAGACCTTCAGCTAACTTTTTGTTGCTTTTAAAATAACTTGTAATTTTACACATGCAGCTAGAATGCTGATTCTAAGCGCAAAACTATGACATTTCAACAGTTACAAAGGCATGTGACACCAAACATAGGTCACTCATTTAATTTAACATTTTCGATTTTGGTGGTTTTAAATCCAGTTGTAGTTAGGCTTAAGCTGCTGACTCCATAGCATTTTTGTTATAAGCATTGTTTTTGGGCTCTTCATTTCCCAGATTTTGTAGGCACACAAAACTCCATTCTGCCAATGTCTGCTGGTGTTCAGTAAATATTTTGCACATGTTGCACTGTTAGAAATAGGCATTTTGACTTGCCTTCAGAAACACACAGAGTGGTTTTAAAACGCCGGCTTTTGGATAGTGGTGAGTACTGGTACTGCACTCATTTTTGGGATTTAAGAAATGAATTCCCCACACTTCTAGGTTGCATTTGGCAATCAGCATTGCCATTCCCAATGGTTTCAGACTACTGTGCGGGTAGTCCAATGGTGGTTTTAAAGCGCTTTGAAGCTAACCGGCGCTACTGTTTTTCCTTTGGCAACCCATTTCCCTCATGGCAACCCGGCCTTTCATTCTCGCACTGGTGGGTGGCAAGTGAGGCAACCATTTTGGTGGGCGCACAAACTGCGCAGCTTTCCTGGATTTCGGCGCACATGTGGGTTTTCCGCCATCTTGAATTTCCTAAGCCCACAGCACCAAATGTTGTAGCAGGATAGCTTAAACGTGGGTCAGGACACCCAACAAGTCCCCCCCACGCGACTGCACTTTGAATTTGAGTCGATGGGGAGTCGCGTGCACAAGGGTTTTGACCCATGCACCGGTCTGTCCGCATAATCTTCTTCCTCTTCTGTAGATGGCACAGTTCAGCATCTTCTTCTCCATCCGGTACTGATCGATCGGTTCTCCTCGCCGGTCCTGATGGGAGTATTGGGCGGTCCACTGGGCCCATTGGATCTCCGTTCCCGGTCTCCGGATCGTCCTTCTTGGTCATCCTTCATGGTTTCATCTCTCCTAGGATGATAAAGCAAAAGCGGCAATATCTACTCATAGACGTTTTTCCACCACTGTTGAGGTAGTGGGGCGGCATATGCATTTCATCATAACGAAACATTACATTCTTATTTTGAAAAAAAAACAGTATCACTAGAGACAGTTTCATGTAAATCCCAGTATGTTAGAGACTAGATGTGGTACGTTTTATGATTGGAACTGAATTAGTCTGATACAGTACCCGCTAGGATTCCAGAGGATTCCTCCAGTTGTTGCAGAGTGTGCCTGGGATGGCAACATTTCAACTGGTTTATGTGGACCCACTTGTCTTCCCCCTCTGCCGAACCACCTTTGGGGATGCGGATCTTGTAGGCCACAGGGGAGATCTTATCGACGATCTCAAAGGGTCCCTTCCATGTAGGCAAAAATTTGCGCTGCTTGGCCTGGTTCCTTTGGAAGTTGTATAGATAGACCCGGTCTCCCACCTGATATTCCTTCCTGGAAGTTTTCAGGTCATAATGGGTCTTCATGCTATCAGCCGATCTTTCTAGATTCCGCTGAGCATAAGCAAAAGCATGTTGGAGGTGTTTCCTTAAATTCTCTACATACTCATGAGTAGTGGAGGCATTTATCAGTGTCTGCTCTTGGGTCCTGTAGAGCAAATGCTGAGGAAGCACCATCTTGCGCCCAGTCATCAACTCAAATGGTGACATTTTGGTTGCAGATGAAGGGGTAGATCTGATAGCCATTAGGACCAGAGGTAATCGGATATCCCAACTTGGCCCAGAATCTGCCACAAACTTCTTTAATATGCTCACAATTGTCCGGTTATATCTCTCTACTGCCCCAGAAGAAGCTGGTCTATAAGCAATATGCAGCTTTCTCTTGACCCCCAGTATCTCCCACATCTTTGTCATTACTTCACTGGTGAAGTGGCTACCTCTGTCTGACTCAATCCTTTGAGGTAGACCAAAACGGGAAAAGATGTGGTTAATCATCAAGGCCGCTGCAGTTTCTGCCTTGCAATTTGGGGCTGGGAGACATTCCACCCACTTGGTAAACAAGCATGTCACGGTCAACATGTACTTATTCCCCCTAGCCGAGCGAATCACAGGGCCTACAAAGTCGATTTGTAAATCTGACCATGGCAGTGTCATTCCCCTCTTTTGTAAAGGCGCCCGGTGCGTGAGGGATGTCGGCTGAAATTGTGCACACACAAGACAACCCTTCAAATATTGGTTGAGGTCCTGGCCCATGTGTGGCCAGTATGCAACCTCTCTTAAGATTTCCAATGTGGTGTGAAACCCCCTATGACCGGCAGTGGCCGCATCATGGGCGTGACTTAACATCAGGCTTCGGAATGAGGTAGGAACCACCCACTGATCGTGGCCAGCTTTGGATTTCCTTACCAACAAACCGTCTTGGATCCGGAACATTTTGGGACATTTCATCAACACTCTTAGGTCCTCTTTCCCAATGTAATCGGTATCCGTCAGGGGAAAGTTCTCAGGGTCCTCAAGGTGCTGGTAAAATTTACCAATTATTGGATCCCCCTTCTGAGCAGTAATCAAATCAGCATCAGGGGTCTCCTTACTCCATTGTGCAATTGAGAGGTCGTTGTGAGCATTTGTCTGGGACCTAGTGATGGCAGTGACCTGGATTTCCCCCACCAGGGACTCAATCTCAATTAGATCCCCTTGGATGGCCCCGGTTTTGGCCAGCTGATCAGCTAAGTCATTTCCAGTTTTGTCTGGTCCCTCTACTTTGCAATGACCCTTGATCTTCTTCCAATAGATGGTCATCCCATTCGAGGTGACCAGATCATCAATGTTTTGGATCAACTTCCCATGTTTCAAGGGTTTGTTGTTAGCACATACCATGCCTCTGGTCTTCCAATTAACCAGGTGCTCCACGAACCCGTTCCGTACATAATCCGAATCTGTGATTATGACCAGTTCGTGGAGTTGATGCTGGACAGCAGTGAGGATGGCCTGATGCACAGCCATCAATTCTGCCACCTGACTACTTCGGGGACCAATTTTGAATCCGGCGGAGGGTTCTGGGGACTCATTCACCCATGCATTCCCTACGCCGGCCACTAGTTCTTTCTCCCCGTTGTAGTCAACATGGTAAGAGCATCCATCCACATAGACAGTGGGCATTCCCTCACACTTGTCTTCTTCAAAGACTTTGTGTGGGGAATTAAGGTATGCCTCCATGTTGTCCTTTATTTTTAGACTTTCGTCCTCGAGACAGTTTTCTCTGGCACAATCATGCAAGTCAGCCAGACCTTGCGCGAGGGGACTCTTCTTGTTTTGGCCATATCTGACCTCCACAGGAAAGCCTTGCATTGACAGAATCCAGGAAGTAATTCGGGAATTACTCACATTTCCGGCCCGGATTCTGTCACTTTGGAGATATTGCAGAGGCTGGTGTGGAGTCTCCACTATGATGTGTTCCCCCTGGATAAACGGGCGGTAATTCTTCAATGCCCACACCGTTGCCAGGAGTGCCTTCTCACAATCGTTGAATTTTTCCTCCACAGAGGATAAAGTTTTGCTCGCATAGGAGATTACTTTATTGACCTTGTCATGCTTTTGGTATAATACTGCCGTCAAGCACGTATCAGAGAACCCCGTCTCCAGGAAGAACTCCTTGTTTCTGACAGGGTAAGCTAGGCAAGGCGCTTGTGAGAGGCTTCTTTTGAGTTGTTTTACTGCCTCGGCTTGTTCTGGACCCCATTCCCACTTGACCCCCCCCTTCAGGAGATGAATCAGGGGTCTGGTGATCTCTGCGTAGCCCTCAATGAACTTTCTGCTGTAATTAGTCAGTCCAAGGAGGCTCCTTAGTTCCCGCAGAGTTGTGGGGTCTTTCAGTTTCTGAAGTGCTTCCACTTTCTTTTCCTGGGGACAGAGGCCCTGAGGAGTAATCTCATGCCCCAAGAAATTAACACGGGTTCTACACCACTGTGCTTTCTGAAAGGAAAGTTTTGCTCCGGCAGCCCTCAACTGTGTCAGAACATAACGGATCTCCGCTATGTGTTCCTCCACAGATGAACTTTTGATGAGGACATCATCTACATAAGCCAGGTTACCCCTTGCACCCAAGTCAGGCATGGCCTTGTGTAGAAAAATGTTGAATTCATTACCGGAGTTGAGGTATCCGAAGGGAGTCCGGGTCCATGTGTACTGCTGGCCCCCAAAGGTAAAAGCCAGTTTGTATTGGTCCTCCCTGCTGACAGGCACGGTCCAGTATCCATTGGTCAGGTCTATTGCAGTGAATACCTGTGACCCCTGGATCTGGGCCAGCCCTTGGTCAATGTAGGGCAGAGGCCATCGGGAAGTATGGACCCGTTTGTTGAGCTCCCTGAGGTCGGCACAGAGTCTCCACTGGCCGTTTGGCTTCAATATTCCCAGCACCGGATTATTGAAAGTGCTGTGGACGGGACGGATTATTCCCCGGGACTCAAGGTTCTTAATTATTTCAGTAAGGGACTCCATTGATGCGAGAGGCAAGCGATATTGCTTCACAAACACTGGAGTCATGCCAGGGTCCGTGGGGATTGTTGTGGTGTGGATGTCGGTGCGACCACAGTCATATGAGTCTACCGCAAAGAGATCTTGGAAATCCAAGAAAACTTGTTTCAACTTTTGCTTTTGTTCCAGAGTCACACAGGCATCAGCTAGGTTGACTCTCTCTTCCACCATCTGCCTGAAGCCTGGAAAGACTTCTGGTTTGGCTATCTCCGCGGCCTCCTCCAGCTGGGTGGAGAAGTCCCTGGTCAGAGTGCTGATTTGGACCGGAGGCTTCAGGTGGGAAAGGCAGCCCTCATGGACCTGGAAAATCACCTCATCCCTCCTGAAGTCACAGGTCACATCTTCCTTACCATAGGGGCAGGAAGTGTACACCAGGAAGTTCCCCCCATGCCGGGTAAAAATCCTGTCTGGTGTTGCGTTGTCATCACTGTCACTGTCAAAACAGTCCTTGGGGATGGGTCCTAACAGTTCATTTACAAGATCAATGGAGAAATGTCGGTCATCAACCGCCATTCCAATAATGGTGCCTGCGGCTAGAGTAATACTCTTTAAGTCGCTGTTATCCACCTCTATTAGAATGGGGTCATGTTCTATGTTGACTAATGGAGTCGGGTTTACCCCCAACCCTTGCTGTTGGAGAGAAGCATTTAGATGTATGTAAGCATCAGGGTTTTTCAACTCTTGTCCCCTTTTAACTTTCACTTCCAGGGAGAATTGTCGGGTCCTTTCTGGGATGGTGACTTCCTCTTTAACCTGAATTTCAACTGCATAAGGTAGCAATTGAGCTGACCTAAATGCTTTTTCTGGATCATCAAAGCCCATGGGATTATCCGCTAATCGGGACCAAGCTTTGAAGTTTATTAGGTCCAAACTAATGGCAAAGCGATTGAGAATGTCACTGCCTAAGTAAAAGGCGGCAGGGACGTCTCGCACGACCCAACAATTATGGACTATGCTCTTGTTGCCAATGGAGATTTTGAGCATACACCTGCTTGGCAGGAGATGTTTGGAATTAGGTACTTCCAGGTCCATTTCCCATTTGTCTATCAGTTTGAAGGTGGGAATGGCTGGTTCTTTTGGAAGTTGGCGAAACATGGCTTCGCTGATGAAGCTCTTACCGTTGTTCACACACACTCGAGCGAGAACAGAGTCCTTCCCCTCATTTAACTGAACAGGGATGAACAACTGCTCTCCAATTTGCTGAATATCAGCCAGGCTTTGAGCTGATTTCACATCTTTCTGGACTATAGGAGTGGGGGTTTCAGATTGTGGATTAGTATAGAATTTCAGAGTGTTTCCTTCCAGCGTGGAATACCACTTAAGACTGGAAGGAAGGTTGATTTTCAGAAATAGAGAGGACACCCCATCACCAGTCTGTTGTCCTACTGCTATTACTGTCACGTCTGGAATCTGGTTGTTCTGGAAGTGAAATTCTACTTGGTCAGATTTTTGTTCAACCATGTGGCAGGTGCCGTTTAAACTAACATGGTTAACACTCTGTTTTAATTTTATGGGTCGGCTAGTCTGGGTCCAGAGGACCTTGTTTACGCAATCTATTAGGGGTGACAACCTTCTCAGGAGGTCATTCCCTAGTAAACAAGGGGTGCCCTCTGGGGTCACAACTATGACCGGGTGTTTCAACTTGTGTCGCCCGATCTTAATGTCCAAGTCTGCCGTCCCCTCGACGGGAATTTCCTTCCCGTCAAAGTTCTGCAGTTGTCCAGGAAGAGAGGTGAGAGGAATTTGGTAATTCTCTCCCCTTCCTGCATTCAGTTCATCAAAGGCCCTTCTGGACAGAAGGGTAGCTTGAGATCCAGTGTCCACCAGTGCCGAGATTGTACCCTGCCCCTGTACTTGTACCGGGGCATAATATCTTCCCTCCTTCTCCTCAAGGGGGCACAGATAATGTACATTTTTGGACAACTGGTGGGCTAATTTTCTGGTTTTGGACATCGCTAGCGAGGAGATTTGGGCAGAATTCTGTGGAGAGTCTTGGGAATCTGAAAGAAAAATTTTGCAACTGGAGATCAGAGCCATTGTGGGTTCCCCTGGCTCCGTTTCTGGGCCGCCCCCCCCTTTTTGGAGGCAGTCCCCAGGATGGGTTTGAACCAGGGGATTTTCTGGCTGTTGGTTCTGGGATGAGATGGTGGGCGGCGGTAGCTCAGTCTCCACATCTCCCCAGTCTGGATTTGCATTCCTAGGGACCCATTTTTCTTTGGGAGGAGTTCCCCCCTCTCTGAAGGAGAAGATCCTTTTCTCAGGATCCTCTGAGGATCCCTCTCCCTCAAATTGGAAGATCTGTACCTCCTCCTCAAACTGAGTCTGTTTGGGTCTTTTGTTTCTCCTACCCCCCCTCTGCTCCTTAGGAGGCAGACTTTCAGGGGCAAGAGATTTTGTTTCCGGTTCCTGGGTTTCCAGGGGCTGTTTACAAGTGAGGAAGGAAGCTTCCTCCAAGGCTTTACACCCCCCTTCCCTTTGTGCCTCCTCCCTGGGAACCGGTGAGTTATCGGGGTGCTGCCCCCGTCATTGTTCTGGAGCACCAGGTCCAGAGTTGGGTGCGTTCTGCGCCGGCATGCTGATCTGAGGGTTCTGCTGCGCCCTCAGTATGTGACCCAGGTCCCGCGCCATGTTTTGAACCTGGCGCTCTAATTGGGAAACTCGCTCAGGCTGATACGGGGCCCTGTTTTCTCCCCTGGGCTGATCCCGGGAAGGGTAGCTGTCCCTTCTTTGGTAGTACCCCTGGTTGGGAAGATTTGGGTACCCCTCCACCCTTGGCCTCCCCTCTCCCGGATTCAGTGGTCTGGGCTCAGGGAATTGAGGAAAGAAGGATGGATGATTTTGGGGTTGGAAGTCGGGTGGATATCTGGGGAAAAAGTTCTGCCCAGGGTTTGGTAAATTTCTGCCCTCCTGTGGGAAGTTTGGAGGGAAGTTCCCTGGGTTAGGTGCTTGTCTGGATCCCCCCCCTTGGGCTGGAGGAGTCCACACATAACCCAGGATGGGTCTGTTACCTTTGTAGCGAGGACTTACATAGTCAGGAGAGCGAGGGACCCCATTTGTGGGGCTGCCTCCCTGGCTCCCTGTCTGTGACTGGCCCGAGGACCTTCTGGGCCTAGCATTATTAGGTGCAGGTAGGTTTTTAGGCCCCCCCATCTCCAGATCCAAAACGGGGGTGACCTTTACCTCTGCCACCTTGACAGCAGCAGGGGTGCTGTTGGCTTTGGGGTTTTTCTGGGCATTGCTTTTATTTTCTATGGGCTTCTGCACCTCATAGATCCGGGTAGCCTGTTCAATGACCCAGTCTAAAGATCTTTTCTCATGAAAATCTCTCACGAGCTGGGTCATTATATATTTGGGCAAGGCATGGAAAAATGTATTGACAAACTCTCTACTATCTGTGCGCACCCTTCTGGTGGTTTGCGCAAACGCACGCTTTAACTCCTGCACAAATTCTCGTGGGGCCTGATCCTCCCCACATTGCAAATTGTAGGCCGCCTTGCGAGCCTCTTGAGGATTTCTGTGAACAGAAAAATGTTTCAGGATGGCCGCCTTATATGTGGACCATCTTAAATGATTTTGGTCCTCCAGCCCCGCAAAGAAACTGGAGTATTCCGGGGAGAATGTCCACTTTACATATTGAATACAGCTTTGGCTGTCCTTCAAATGGAAAGTCTCCATCATTTGTTCAAACAACTCTAAGTGCTCCCAAACAGAATACTTAGCGTTCTTATGGTAAGGCGTGATGACGCTCCTGATCGCCTTAATCTGCTTGAAGGGGTCCTTAAGCAAGGCCCTTTTTGCCTTATTGGCCTTTTTGGTTCGGGTAACCCTTGTCCATTCTTCCTCGGACTCAGAGGCACTGCTCCCAGAGGTTCCCGTCTGTTCTTCCAGGTTTTCCCGGATTCTGCGAGCCTGGGAATGGCTGGCAGACTGTGGGGACCTGGTCTCCTGTGTCCTGCGCAGTTCAGAGGAGTCTTCAGATTCCTCCTTGCTGCCAGGATTTGATGGGTACCCCCTCCACTGACCTAACTGGGCAGAGGTTTTCAGGATGCCCTTAATGGGCCTACTCTCCTGGGGTTCCCCACTGAACTGTATTGTACTTGGGTGCCCATACCCGGATGCCCACCCCTCCATTCCTGGATGGTACTGGCCTATGAGCCCCATGCTTCTGGCTGGATAGTAATCTGCCATCCCTGTGGCCCTGTGCTCATGTGCGCCAGGGGACATGGGGATGGTAGAGTCCAGGGACTGGGGGAGATGAAGGCCCCTGGTGTTAGGGCTCCTGCGGTTATGGTCAGGAATCTCTCTTTCCCAGCGGACCTCATCTCTATCCGCCCCTGCTCCCTGTTGCAATGCAAGAGCCTGCATTTGTGCTTTCAGTTCCTCTGTTAAGGCCTTACTCGACTCTATCAGTTTCTCCTGCATCGCTACCTGTTGCTGGAGCCTATCATTGTGTTGACAGAGGGCCTCATTCTCCCTCTGTGCTTCCTGGTTGGTCCTGGAGAACTGGGCCAGTCTTTGCTGCAGGAGGTTTACCTCCTGGGCAATGTCCCTATTGGCCTGCTCCTTTCTTGCTAGAGCATCTTCCACCCTTCTGGTGTGCTCTACCAAGTTCTGGTTTTCTTTTTGGAGATCACCCAGCCCCTGGTGGGCCAGGTGATTTTCTTCCATTTTTCTTTTTAAATGGCAGACTTCCTGGCCTAAGGCGTCTCTTTCCTGACTAAGAGCCTGCATTTGTGCCGCCAGGTCGTCCCTTTGCCTTTGGAAGGCACCAGCTTTCCGGCGCTCCTGATCAAACTCTGCCTGGGTATCCAGGTCTTTCAGAATCAGTTTATTGCTCTCCTCCTTCACTCTATCTAGGTGGCCTTGCAGGGTGACTACCTGCTCAGCACATGCCCTATTGAAGTCTAGCTGTTGCTCCAGCTTTTTCTGGCTTTGCAGTAGGGAGTCCAAACCTTCTTGGTGTTCCTTCTGCAAGGCCAGAAATCTGGTATCCTGTTCTGACTTTTCCTTTTGCAGCACATCCATATCCTCCTTTATTTTAGTGATGTACTGTCTGGTCTCATTTTCTGACTCCTGGCTTCTGTGCAGCCTTTGCTCAGAAGAGTCCAGATCAGATTGGGCCTTCTCTAACGCCATCTGTTGCCTTTTTGCCAGATCATGGCCTTCAGCACATTTATTCTGTATGGCTCCCATGTATAAATATAAATATGCCGCTATCCTAACAATCTTGTCGTGCTCATCTTTGGCCTTAGGAGCCATATATAGTTCACTCAGGGCCACGTGTAATGGACCCTGATCTCTATATATATCTGACCCTGTTTCCGTGACCTGTTGCATGATGGCCTGCAACCAGACTGTTTGGTCCTGGTGAGTCCACTCACCTCTCACAAATAACTTATGTAAGAAGTGCTCTCTGGCTATTTTCATATCTACCAAGGTCGTCATTCTAGAGATTGGTCTCTGTCCTGACTTACAGAAGTTAGTATTTTAGTTTTGCAGAACAGAACTTTTCTTGGAGTGTCCCTTTTGAGGAATGCTTCACAGCGTAATGCAGCGTGGTGATCCGACTGGATGTATGTATCCCGTCAGTTAGCACACTGTATTAAGCTGCACAAGTGGTATTCTAACCCAGAATCCCGGATACGAGCCCCCACTTTGTAAGAGGATTCAATTCAGCACTACAGCCAAGTTAACGCCTAGTCTAGAATACTGAATGAAAACCCTTATTGATATATCTTTAGGTCCAGTTCATGCGTCCTGGATGACTACCCTTGTATAACACCCCTCTCTTGGAATCCCCCTGACCCCACTGAGCCAAGAAGTAGTTCTGTTTTGCAAGTTAAAAGATTTATTGGATAAATTAGGCAATAGATATATATATATCACACTTTATAATAAATTAATAATTGAATCTCACACTTAATCTGATATGATAAATATTAACAACGGAGAATCTGGCACTAGCACACTTCTTATAATCACTAATGAGTTGACATGAAATGGATAAGGTAGCACACTGGTAAATAGGAACAAAAGTATAATGTGGTAAAGGATGCTTTATGTAAGCTCAGTTGGATGCAATATTCAATGAATGCAGTACAGAAAATACGCAATATGATTCAACCAAACAATGTAATCACTTTTCTCTGGCTATTCACTCCCCCCCTCTTTATGCAATGCAAGGGAATGGGAGGAAAGCACACAGTTCTCAGAAATGCAATCAATGTAATCAGTTCAATCCAGCAAGCTTACAGAAAACAGATAGGAGTTTTGAAAACACAGATAGGAGTTTGAAAACACAGGCAATGCTTGGATATGTGCTGGCAATGAATGAGAAATATGCTAAATTTGCTTTTAATTCCCTTATAGAGGTTCAGGGTGAGTGGTATCTAGTTAATATTAGTCCAGGCTCACACTAGCAATGATGCAGGGATAGTTAGCAGGTTAAACGAATTTCTCGCAAATGGAAAGCAAACAGCAGCAGTTTTTACATGTGAAGAAATTGCAAATCGCGGTAAAATTCGCGGATGCGTGTTCCGCGATTGCGGTAAAACTATAAGAGGTAGGAATGCGGTTCTAGGTTCCTAGGAAAGCCTGGGATCTCAGCTTCCAAATAAAAGTTATTGCAAGTCTCTAGCCCAAACGGTTGCGGAGATATGAGTAATTTAGTAAAGGTCGTTTTTGGTTTTGTAAATTTTAAACGCACACTTTTTCAAAATGACAAGTGACAAATTTTTGCAGCTAGAATGACAGGTGACAGCTAGGAGGCAGTTCTACTTAGGTTAAATAGATTGAATTAGATGAATTTAAACTAAGAGATGTGTTCTGAGTTTTGCTAAGTACTCACAAGAGATTTTGAACAGGAAAGCGACTTGGTCACGGACTTCAGTCTGGTCAGGTCTTTCCGGGTTCTGCTCACAGCGCCTGGCCTCTGGAACTGCTCACAGGGGTCTGGTCTCTGCTAGGCACCGGTTCTTTGGGTCTCTCTGCTCTGGATAGATTGAAGTCTCTAGTTTGGCTTTCTGGAGTTTGATGGAGGTAAGTATGGATTTTTCCGGCAGGGCTTCCAGCGGCAGATGAAAAATGAATGTCTCTATGTGTCCTGACTCTCTGCTTTTTATCTGTTTCTTGAGAATGGGTGTGTGTGTTGCATCACTAGACTTGCCCCTCTCAATCGTCATTGGTCAGCTTTCATTCGTCCCCTTGATTGGGGGAATGAAATGAAGTGTCATCATGATGAGGTCTGTTTATGATACAGAGAACCCACCCCTGTCAACTTTACACACAATCTATATCTGACCTAAAAACATATTTGCACAGGTACACATTTGTTTAAAATTACATATACATGGTGTGGCCGAATTTAGCCATGTCTATGTCCAAATCTGCTCATTCTCGGAGCTTGCATTCAAAGAGTGTACATAATTGACTTTTTAACTGCTTTTCCAATTTCCGACATGGACCCAACTTTACATACATGTGTGCAGGGGGTAGGGACATTAACTGAGGAAGTTTCAGATTTTTAACATGCACAC
The DNA here is from genome assembly GCF_040938575.1 of Ambystoma mexicanum. Lineage (NCBI taxonomy): Eukaryota > Metazoa > Chordata > Amphibia > Caudata > Ambystomatidae > Ambystoma > Ambystoma mexicanum. The sequence goes on along the minus strand of NC_090937.1, from coordinate 596,256,011 downwards.
ATTTAGAGTAATATCCACTTTTCCGCTAAAACCCCCCTGAACATACCACCGGTTCCTACCACGTCTTAAACTGTGGGCAGAAAAATCACAAGAATTATGGTATCATTTATAAAATTTTCACATGTCCGCTCTATGAATTATCCCCCTTTTTATAAAACCATATCCTTGCTGCAGGGGTGTGTCTTTTCAGGTCACATGGTACAGAAACCAGTCTTTCCAGTTTCTGCCAAGCCAGCTTGCTTCTCACAGGCAGTGCTCCTCCCAGCTTCTCCAGGAGGAAGCCACTTTTTACGACGTCTGTAATAGAAAACCTTTGCCTGAGTGGAGAGGGCTTTGTTCACTCTCTGGCAGAGCACAGGAAATTCAATTATCAGATAGATGGCATATCCTTAGCCTGGGCAGCAAAAGGAAGGTTGGCCTGGGAACACAGTGGTGACTCAAGTTTCACTGCTGATGGGTAGTTGCTAGGCAAAATCAAGTTCCTTAAGCCAGACCTTCAGCTAACTTTTTGTTGCTTTTAAAATAACTTGTAATTTTACACATGCAGCTAGAATGCTGATTCTAAGCGCAAAACTATGACATTTCAACAGTTACAAAGGCATGTGACACCAAACATAGGTCACTCATTTAATTTAACATTTTCGATTTTGGTGGTTTTAAATCCAGTTGTAGTTAGGCTTAAGCTGCTGACTCCATAGCATTTTTGTTATAAGCATTGTTTTTGGGCTCTTCATTTCCCAGATTTTGTAGGCACACAAAACTCCATTCTGCCAATGTCTGCTGGTGTTCAGTAAATATTTTGCACATGTTGCACTGTTAGAAATAGGCATTTTGACTTGCCTTCAGAAACACACAGAGTGGTTTTAAAACGCCGGCTTTTGGATAGTGGTGAGTACTGGTACTGCACTCATTTTTGGGATTTAAGAAATGAATTCCCCACACTTCTAGGTTGCATTTGGCAATCAGCATTGCCATTCCCAATGGTTTCAGACTACTGTGCGGGTAGTCCAATGGTGGTTTTAAAGCGCTTTGAAGCTAACCGGCGCTACTGTTTTTCCTTTGGCAACCCATTTCCCTCATGGCAACCCGGCCTTTCATTCTCGCACTGGTGGGTGGCAAGTGAGGCAACCATTTTGGTGGGCGCACAAACTGCGCAGCTTTCCTGGATTTCGGCGCACATGTGGGTTTTCCGCCATCTTGAATTTCCTAAGCCCACAGCACCAAATGTTGTAGCAGGATAGCTTAAACGTGGGTCAGGACACCCAACAGGAACATGGGTAAAGCCCCACTACTGCTAATGCAGAGTAATTCAGAATGTATGGAAACGAAGTTCTTGTGCAAGTGCAGACGAAATAATTAACTGGACACGTTCGTTCTGCAGCAAATGAGGTTGGATGAGAAGTCTGGAACTAGCTAAGTTTCAACCACTTTTGATTCGGGGGATGTTTCTGTGACAGTCAACAGTGTACACCTTTGCAACACAAGCATGCACATATTCTACTGTTACACATAACCTCACGAAATACAGAGCAAGCAATATCCCCAGGTGAATACATGGACTTAGCATGATTTAACTATGTTGAAACAAATCTGAGAGGTGGACCCTTAATGTAGAGAGTATGTGGAATATACTTAACAATTTTGAGTAAGATGTTGAATTTCCTGCTTTTGAATGTCACACTGAGCGTTAGAGGCCATTAGAGGTCAGAGGTCAGAGGGTGGCATTGACAAATATTCAAAGCATTAAACAAAAACACTTGCATTTACTGTTTCGACCACATCTGTCAGTGGAAGAAAGAGGCACTAACCAATAGGTTACAGTCTGACTCACCTAAGTTTAATGGACTGGTAAACCACAGGCAAGCCACATTGGATGTTTTACCACTACCATTAAAATTGTCATCCGGTTTGGTGGTAGTGGTAAAACATCTGGTAATTACTACTGCCGGATATTTTACTGAACCTCCAAACCCATGGGTTTTGCTACTGAAACTCTTTAATGTCAGCTGTTGTGTGGAAATAATTAACTCAGTGTAAAAGAGTTAACATGTGCAATCATAACCACATTGTAATAACCACATGGAATATACTTGACCCTATGAAGTTCTATGGGACTCCAAAATGGGCAACAACAGAAATGCCTGTATGACTTGGAATCATCCAGACCTTTCTGAGTACCCAGTATTTACATCATGTGGTAATGGTAAACACATTTGACAGTACTTCTTTTGGTAATGCCGCCAAACTCATAATCAGGCTCGAAGTTTGAAAACACACAGTCGGCAGTTCTAATGCCCGCTAACTAATTGTATTCTGACTCATTAAAATATGTCTATTGCCAGCTATAAACCATGGTTTCACAAGTCAGACCATAAATTCAGCTAAAAGTGTTTTTCTCAACCATGATTATGCATTCAGTTTCTATTATTTTGGAACTCCAAACTGTAGTAGAAAACAAAGAAAGAACAATCAATATCACATGATATTGCATAACATAGGCATGACTAAATATAATTTTAAAAAAAGATGTCATCACAGATTGATCCTCTCACCCTTGAGCTTCAAACTCTTCATGGAACCACTTGGATCCCCCTACATTAGTCAGAACATCCAGATCCTCCAAAAGGTAGATAATACTCAAAGTAACCTCAACATCTGCCTCATTCTGATACAAATCTGGTTATGCATCATATACCTCAAGCTCAATCCCACTGAAAGTGATTTCCTCTGATGCTCCAATACAACTGAACACACCCATATCCTGAACTGGGCTATCCACCAAGATCCTACAGTGATTCTCCCAACTACTGACAGAATCTGACAAGTCCTTGGGATTCCACATTGACGAGCATTAATGGGATCCTTGTGTTTTTCCCCATTGAACAGCTTGGAGTGTGTTTCAAGAACTACTACAAGAAATGGGCTACCACCCTGTAGAGCTATTGACCATAAAACGTAGTAAATCTTCTCCAATTTATATCTCTGCCTCATTCTTTTAATGTGGGTTGGCTAGCCTAGGTCGCAGAGGCGTTGCTAGGGCGGTGGGGGAGGGGGATGCCCAGGTCTTTTGGTTGTAGCTCCAGATAGAAGCTCAGGTGCTACAACCAAAATGCTACCAAGCCCCGAGTCCCGTCAGTAATGACATTAGATTAGCCCCTGGTTTTTTCCAGACCTAGCAACACCCCTGGGTCAGTGTAGGGTTACCAAAGCCCAAGGTTCCACAAATAAGACTATTAGTAATGGACTGACCAACTGCGCCACACTGTCTTTAAATTCAAAAACTTATGTTTCCACAGTCACAATTACTCAATAGGTAGAACAGTTGGTTAACGCATATTTCAGTTTGAGTATTAGCTGTACTAAACAGCCTATATGTGTTTCGACCTCATACACAAGGTCTTCCTCAGGGAAATGAATGCAAAATAAAATGCATTTGACAACAAATAATCACAACATGTTAGATACATAAACACAAATTGCATAAAGTAAAAACATAAATAGGGGGAGACCACTTTTTTCTATATAACAATCCGACATCAAATGCCACACAATGGTGCTATTCCTGATCGAAAGCTCAAATGCTATCTCAATATTAATGCAACAGCGTTCACTCCTCCTTCAAAATGCACATCTAATATAGGATGTTCCAACAGTGTTCTCAAGGTTCAATCCCAACTCTACTGTTCATTATGTCTAAGCTGTTTAAGCCCAGTAACCTTCTAGGTATGTATATCTCGGCGTTCCGACCTTTGAGTTTACTGAGTTATTGTGACTGTGGAAATATATGTTTTCATATGTAAAGACGGTATGGTACAAATATTTCACGAACTGTTCAGCACATTTGAACCTGCAGCACCCACCATTACTGCCTTTTTCTCTCTCCCGATGTTCGCACAGCACCAAGTAGTATGGTTCAGCGCTGCAAAGAAGGTGCTATTGAATGCTAACTGCCCCCTAAGGCCATTTCCCGACGCTAGAGACTAGTTAGCTGACTTTGAGCCCTGTTTTCTTACAAATACATATATATGTTCAAGAACATTGTTGCTTTTGCTTGCCTTTGACCCCCGATTCATTACACAGAGTGCTGCATCTACTATTTTTGCTTATTCTGTCCTCTTCCTCAGGGGTGGGTTTTGTGTTGTGTTTTTCTAGTTAGTTATTATTGTACATGATGTGTTTAAGTAAAGTCTGTATATCTGTATAGAATCTTCATTGGACATTCCTTTATTTTGGACTGTGATACTTCGCTGTTTGTGCTGCTACTGAAACACATTTAAACCTCTCTTGAGAATATAGCCTTCCCTCGGCACACATTACCACAAAAAGCAAAGGTGGCATATCTTTTGTATATGCCTGTTTTACCTTTATGATTGAGTTGGCTCTTGGTTTGTAGAAGTGTGAGGCAGGCTGAGTGGGGCTTTTGGCCGCTACACTCCCTTGTAATCCTGCAGCGCAGAAGTCAGTTCACCACAGCAACTCTCTTAATTTCGCAGAAAAAATGAATCCTTCCTTTCAAACAAAGAATTCTTAACCACAGAATAGGCTGTTGTCCTTTCTCACCTGGGGGGAATTTCCGTCTCACCGGTCTATCAACCTTCATCCTGGCACTAATGGGAAGTGTCCTGCAAGCCGCAGTGAACCTCATCAGAGGCCTCCACAAATCTGATAACGTTATGCCTACACTCATCAAACTGCATTGGCGGCCCCTAGCTAGCTACATCGTTTACAAAGCCATCACTTTGCATGCTCTTTTGCAGTAAAGGCTCCAGAAAAAGCCAGGACCTCATCAGATTAGAGCTGCAAATATTCCAAAAAAGATTTTAATTTTAATTTTATTTTATTACTGTGTTATACAGTTGGCAGAAACACACTTTTAATACAACACAACAAAATCATAAACAGAAAACCAAATTGTAAAATAAAATCCACATTTAACAGTTCAGCAAAAATGAACAGTGGTCGAACAACATGTAATGTCAATTAATGAGGCATCATAAATCTTTAGCATAGTTTAAACAATAACTGTAATACCATCTCCTCATGGCAATATATCCAGTCTGATCACGATCTTCCACCAAAAGATGGTAAAATATACAATGCATGCTTCCCAATCTCAACTCATAAACATGGCCCACATTGCATCCACCGCTTGACATTCCCAATAGACTGGCTGCTTTTAAAGCATCTAACCATATGTTCTGAAGAGAAAGACAGCTGGTCAGAAGTTAGACTCCAAGCATTCTTCCCCACATACTCAACATTGTCTGCTCTCCCTCGATATGTTAGTCCAGGCCCCAACTATTCCTCTGGTCTTTGGGTACATTTTTATTTGACGTAATCCCAAGCCAAACTATTTCATACAAAGTTTTGAATATATCTTGGTATTGCTTCCCGAACTTGTATGTATTGCACAAATGGTGCTGCATGGTTAAATGTGCCTAGATTAACTATTAGTCGTTCCTGACTCTGTTCAACTAATATACTTTTCATGTGTGTTTTTATATTTATTAAACGGCCAACCCAATGCATGCCCTGTTGCCACGGGATGCCATTTAGCAGCAATTCACTAGATTATCGATATGTTGTTTTCAGGCATTATTTTGGCATTGGACAGAATGACTTCATATAGTAGGCTCATCAATGTATCAGCTGGGGCCTTTGCCAGTTTCCAAAGTAAAGTCAAACAGCAAAGGTGTATCTTTACATGTATAGGCACCACATCAAATTCCAAGTAAATCATTTTGGTTGCGGTACGAGGGGAGCAGTCTCAACAGTCTCTTAAAGATAGAACCCTCCAGTTTGAACATCTCAGGGAAGTTTGCCAAAACCCAACTTTCAACATCCTATAAAGAATTGGTGGGATCTTTGAAAGGTACAGCTGAATCAGTGTCCTGAGAAAATAATCCCTGCCCTTGCGAGAGAGTGTGCCAATAGAGCCCATTATTATTGCAGTTTTTAATTTGACTTGTGCCAAATGCTTTGTATGGCGTAGTTTGTTATCCAGATTAATGCCTACGTATTTGTACTCAGAGACTACTTCAACTGCAACCCCGTCCATCACCCACCTCACCTTTTTTACCTTTTTATATGATGGACCAAAAACCATAATTTTCATTTTGTCAATATTCACAATTAGTGAATTATGGTTTGTATAGGGTTTTAGATAATGCAAGAACGACTGCAAGCCTTCTGGGGTTAAGTGCAGTAGGACAATGTCATCTGCACAGCTCATCCATTGCAAGGAGTGCTACCTAGTTTTGGGGGAACAGACAAGGAATTAACAATGGCATCTCCAAAGTCAGACAAGTACAAGTTAAACAGCTTAGGCGCTAAAATGCAGCTTTGCTTAAGGCCCTTTTGGGTCGGTATCCAGTTTGTCGTTTTACCGGGTTGACACAGATGTACCATCACCCTAGTCGGATCATGCAGATAAATTGTCATTTTTAATAAACATAGGGGAATGTCACAGTCACGCAGCTTCCTCTATAACTTGCATCTGTCAACAGTGTCAAATGCTGCACTGAAATCATTGAAAGCTGCTAATAATGGTATTTTGTGTATCAAACATGACTACGGTGTATGATGGTGATCAAAGTTAAGCTGTTGACAGTGGTGTTAAAGCCCTTACAAAACCCAGTTTGATTGAACGGGATATTCTTACATGTCTCTGTCCATTCTTCGACGTCAGCCAGAAGAACTCAAGCAAAGATCTTTGCCAGAGATTCTATCATTGCTAATAGGTGATAATTACATAGATCAGCGTGATTCCCTTTTTTTTTAGGACAGGGACGATTATGGTGTCCTGCAGGATAATGGAATAGATTGTGTCACACTGATCCAGCGAAAAATCCAATGCAAAGCATTTTCCCAAGTTAAAGAATCGGTCTTAACTAGTGTGCTACAAATCCCGTCTGGGTCGGAGGCCCTGGGGGACTTAATGGCGCTTATGATACTGTGGATGTCTTCAGAACTTTTTGAGAATGTCCAACTAGTGGCTATCTCAGCCATAGTGGAATTTTCTTCCTCACTCTCACCAAATATCCACTCTACATGGGATGTCCAGTTCGTCTCCGAGATACCATTGATGTCTCTATTCTTTGTTAAATTACCATTTATAAGCTTCCAAAACATGATAGGGTTTTTAATAGAAGAATATAGCAGCGCCTGCCAACAGGAGCATTTGATCGAAAATGTGTGTCGTTTGAGCAATTTGTGGTAGATATTTCAAATAATCTTTTCCTCATAGGCATGCTGTGTTGAATTAAGATTCAAATGAGTCAAGGCTCGCAACTCTCGTCGTAGGACAAATGTTTTTTTCTTAATGGCCTTATCAAACAAGTGTCAATGAGATTTATTGAAGCCAATATTGTCCCTATAATGAGAATTGGGCTTTACTATGAAACAGTTTTACCTTTTCTTCATGCTAGGTTGATAGAGATTTATAACGGTAGCTACAGCTGGACCAGTGGCCTTTACTTCATTTAGTGAGCTAGCCCTCGACTAAGCGTCAAGAGTTACAAGAGCCATACTGATAGAACTGTCACTCCCAGAGATCCAATTCAGTGGTGCATTGATATTCAATCTCCCAGTGGAGATGTTAATAGGAAGCTCGGATCTCAAGTGCAAACAAGCGACTAAGGCGTAGTGATCACGTTCATGACATTGGCACACACACACAAGATCTTTTTTTAAAACAGATTGCATGCATTCAGGGTTTGTGTCCCTAGGCTGTGGAACATCATACCTGCAACATTAGACACGCACTTGCCTGCATGCATTTCAGAAAAGGAGTTCAACACCTTCCTCTTCAAAAAAACACCTTCTTCGCGCACTGTAGACTTCCCAATCAACTTGCCTGCTTGCCCCTATCTCACCCAATTATCCAATCCTGTTGCTTAATTGTAACATGTTACTGACCATATGTGCCCAAAAACTGTGTAGCTTGTGCCCACACACCTAAATTCCAAGTTAGCCATTGTTATAAGGCACTACACTGCTCAATAAATACCCAAAATCCAAAAATACATTGAAGCTAATTCTTTAACACTGTACTGTAAGGGAGGCATGGTATTATAAGTATGACACTGACACAAAAGGTACATTTGAAAACATTTATTCAGTTTTTGTGGTTTGGAAAAACTCCTACTTTGTCCAATAGCTAGGATGGGACTAGCCTCTACCATCAAATAAAAAATAAAACAGTCCTAGTTGAGTCCGTCAAATTAGAATGGCCTACACAAACAAAGCCTAATGCCTGCCCTATCTCTTGTACAAAAAGAGTGCAAACAAGAATATGTATGCAGAGGAAAATCAGTGTTAAAATATGAAGAATAAATATGACTGAGTCAGCTCTCCTCCCCACGTTAGACAGCACGGAGTAAGGCGGTCCCCGTAGAGAGGATGACACACTCAGGCTCAGGATCTCAAAACAAATGCAGTTCAAAACATGATTTGAGGCCCACCTGACCTTCTACGTTAAAGTCTCTCTTTCCAGCTTCCAAAACACAGTTCAAAAAAACGTTCACGCTGGTCTCCCTCAGTCGGGCTCCGACCTTTCAAAGCAAAAAGTTTACATAGGTCTCCCTCTGTCGGGCTCAGACCTTTCAAAGCAAAAACTTCATGTAGGTCTCCCTCAGTTGGGCTCAGACCTTTCAAAACAAAACCTTCACGTAGGTCTCCCTCAGTTGTGCTTGGATTTTTCAAACATAACACTTGCAGGGATTTCCTTCCCCAAGTTTAATTCACAGCCTTTAGGGGTTCCCTTCCCCTAACTTATCACAGTCGGACTCAGACCTCGAAGACTTTTGAATGTTTGTGACTTTTACTATAGACCGCCACATGAACACTTCGACTTTCCCTTCAGCTCACACTCTTGTATTATTTACCCGAGCGTTTCTTGGTATGAGTAGTCCGATGTCATAAGAACAAAAGTTCAACGTTCACCTTATTACCCTCCCCTTTTGCCTCGGTTAATTTTTATCAATTTTCTTTTTATAGTTCCTTCACTTTATCTGTTCATAACAAAAAACATTTCACCTCTCACAGAAACTTTCGAGTGGGCTACTTTGTTTGGCTGGACCACTGCGCTACTCAGTATGGCTAGTTTCACAGCTATCAGTAATTCAACGTTCATCAGAGGCCAGTCTTCCTTCACGTCTCATCCACATGCATGCAGTCATCAATTGTGCGACATACTGTTGCAACTTCAATCTTTCCTTAACAGACACCCATCTTTCATGTTGCTTGCCAACTCACCGGCTGTGTGCATTTCATTCTTGTCTTTGCAGTTTTTAATTCAGATTTCAAGGTTAATACCACAAGCGTGGCCTCACCTCTCTAACTCTGCGGTTCACCCGGGAGGGCCGCTGGCATCCTTGAAACCCAATGCAGTCTTCTTGTCTGGGATTTGGCCTTCTCCACATGTCCTTCACAGCCTTTTGAAGGCAACAACCTCCATCAGGGAACTCCTGGGGTTATCTACCATTTGCTCTCGTTCCACAGTCTGTCGCTTTGCTCCAGTAGGTTTGCCTTCCCTACGGAAGTTCTGCTCTTGCTTGTGTTCCACCTTGCTCAGTGTGTTTCTATGTTTTGCCTTTAGTCCATGTGAAGAGAGCTAATTGGTATCAGATATATGCACTTAGAGTCAAGTGCCTAACTTTGCCTGACCCGATTAGCGGGATATGTCCAATGAGATATGTAAGGGTTAGCCTCTTTACTCTCAGCCACCCTCTTCCTCGACCCAGTGTATGTATAGAATTAGGGGGAGTTGGGACATTGGAGAATCCCATAAAATAGCATGGGTCATTTTTTATGGGAAAGGTGGAAATACCACGTCTCAACATAGGACGCCTCACCCATACTCCCCGAAGACCCCTCATCCCAGGTGATCCTCCCGTACAGGCCCACCTCCAGGAACTAGATCCAAAAGCGATGGCCGTGTCCTGGCCATCTGGATGACAAGTCAATGAGGACTAGCGGGTGAGACACCCTTTTGTTTCTTACAGTATGCTCACGGTTGGTTGGTGTTCGCATATACAGCTGAGTTCAAAGAGTATATTGATGTACAGGGACCAACAGGCTAGCAGTAAGATCACTCTGCAGCCTATATCAAAACTGAAAAGGATTGGGGGCATGCATGACTAAATAAAAAGATAAGATGTATGGTTACTTGGGTACTTGACCCCCTCACCATGACTAACATAGCATAATTGGAAGGGCAGGGCAACCAATTGAGCACTGAGTCTCAAATGCCCACACAGAGACAGTCGGTGTAAAGTGCACTTTTGGACAAAAAGCATCAGCAAGTGATAAACTCGAGCCATCAAAAAGTGAAAATGTGTTTTCACTACTGACACAGGAAGAAAATCAACCAACACGGGGTAGGCTTTATTGCAGACATAATATTTGGAAGATTCTCAACATTAAGCGTAGTCATATTTTCTGGAATAGAAACAGTTTAGGGATAAAAACCTGTCATTCTTTCATTGAGGAGTCATTCATTATGTTACCATTAGAAAAAGATGCTCTGTTGTTTTTATGGGCTTGCATTTATGAACACGAAAAAGGAACAAGAACACTCGTTTTTTACCCCTTTCTGATTAATCCCAAACCACCAAAGAAAAGGTTGGTTAAAAGTGGAAAAAGGGAAAATGTATGAAAAATTGGAGGAAGGGATACACATAGGAGGGGAAGAAGCAGGAAAAAAGGTAGTGTAATGGTTACAACACCCCCATAAAGAACAACTGTTCTGGCTATTTTATAGGTGTTATTTTTTCTATATGAAGGAATGGAAGGTTGAATGAATGAGTTTGATTGTTTGGAGCAGGATGGATGGGTTGATAAGTGTGATTGTGTAGATGAATGATAGTTACTCCTCTGCGAATGGATGTGGTCAGGATGATGTGTATCTGTATTTGTGGGGATGGGTGAAAAAAGATTTACTGGTATGATTGTACATAAGAGTGGTTGTGTGATGCATGTGATTAAATTAGTTTCATTAGGTGGATGGGCTATGTGTGTGAAGAGATGTATGGGTGTGATTGTGTGGTCAATACATGGGTGGGAATGTGTGGGTGATATATGTGATTTAGTTGATTGGCGGATGGGTGACACAGGATGGATGGGCCAGTGCCCCATGTAAGATTTTGACGTGAGAGTATTTTCCTCCCTGTTTTTGAAAGTTGGGACTAAAATGAATATTTAGGGAGTAAAACAGTAAGTTGCATTCCAAATGGGAGGATTGTATTAGCGAGAAAAATTGATTCTAACTGTAAAATTGAAATATTTTGTAATGAACATTTATTTGCACATTAAAAAGATATAGTTTTACCTCTTCCAGTCTAGGCAGTCTTAATAGAGGAGTTTTTTCCTTTGGCACTATATTTTCTACTGGTCTAAGCATATCCACGGAACTGCGTGGATGAAAGCAGGGAACATATTTCTTCTCATGTTTTTGTTGGGAGTACTTTTACTCCCTGATTTTATTTAATGGGAGTATTTGCCTATTTGTAAGTAGTAAAAGTGGCTGATACACCCCTTATCTGTAGGTCTGGATGGGACAAATTAATTGGCTATGATTGCCCATCAGTGGTGGCTGTTGACACCCCCAAACACACACATATACACATGTGTCCAACACAAACACAAAATGCACAAAGGCAAATGGAGGTTATGCAAATGATAATGATGCATGGACATCATGCCTGAATTTGTCCTAGTCATTCCCCCTGCCCAAACAACAGCACATCCAATAATAGCTTGAGAATATGCAACTGCAAGGATCCATTCCCCAGCTGTCAGACTTCGACAAATCCCTAGGTTTCATTGTTGACAGCAGATGCTCGTTTTAAATGCAAATAGCCATGAAAGCTCGAACGGCCTGTCTACAGATTACCACACTCTATACAAAGCAGAACCTTCATCCCTATATAACCTCTGCACAGTTTTTCAGGACCCTTTGATCCCCCACATTAAACGAGGAAACAAGTTCTTCACTAGGCTACCAGCCAAGCACCTGGCCCCCACACAAGGATGTCCACTTTGCTGCAACCTTCCCTATTACAGACATCCTCAAATGTGACCCAACTCTCCCTCACAACACAAGCTTCACTGGTTCCCTCTCCCTTTCAGGATCCAATTCGAAACTGCTTGCATGAACCAGAAATCAGTTTTGAATGGCACAGTAATGAACATTTTTATATGTTTTGATATTGGCTCACACAAAGGTAACAAGCTAATTCAATACTTAAGCAATAAACTGTGAGCAGTGGGCGCATTACCGAGTCAGGTAATGCCCCGGTGCCCATAGTTACAGGCCCGATTGAAGCAAGGGCCTTAACGAAGGCCCCAGGGCATTACCTAACCGCGGTGAGGGTCTTATTGCTATTAGTACCACAGCCTGCAAGACTGGGGTACTAATAGCATTGTTTTTCTGTTCCAGCATTTCGGAACAGAAAAAAAAAATAATGTTAAAAAAAATGGCCATTGTGGAAGGGAAAACGGAGTTCGTTTTCCCTTTCCATGGCAGCCATCGGAAGCGGACGTGCTGGGGACAGAAGTGTCCCGAGCGCGTTTGCTCTCGAAAAAGGACAAAAAAGAAGATAACTGGGGTTGGGAGGGTGGGGAGGGATTGTTTGGAGGGGGCAGAAAACACCTGAATTCCCAGTGGGGGAGGATGGCGGCCTCCAGCCATGTGGTGGCTCGGAGCAGGGATTACCCCGTTTTGAGCCTTCTCATTGGCTGAGGGGCTGCCACCCCCCTGCCGGGGATATGAAGGAAGTTGAAGATTCGAGGGATTCTGCATCGAGTAAAGCCCCAGCGAGGGCCAATCAGATTGCGTGTAACAATCTAATTGTCCCTCACCGGGTACTCATCTCATTTATACAAGCCCACCCCACAATTCAGGGCAAAAAACATATAGGGCCTCATTACGACCCTGGCGCTAAGTGGTTAATGGTTCCGTAAAAGGCTGCGGCGCCATTAACCACTTAGCGCCTTACTACGAGGTCCCTTTGCGGGACCCAACCTTAACGGCTGGTCTGGACCAGCCGTTAAAGTAGGGACCCGCAAAGGGACCTCGCAGGCAATTACGGTGCCGCAATTTGCAGTACCATAATTGCCGCCTTCCCCATTCCCATTGAGCCCTATGGCTTGGAATGGGGCGGTATTTCCCCCTTTCACCATGGCGGACTCGTTGCAACACCAGCACCCACCATGGTGCTAATAGCGCCATGGCTTAGCGCCGGTGTTGTAATGAGGGCCATAGTGAAATATTCAATTCAAAAATCGAAATGTATTTAAAAGATAAAGATAGTTTCAACAAACAGCTTTACCATGGAGACCACTTCAATATTGTGGGTTTCCAAATAAGTACTTAAACAAAATGAAATGTTACCTGCCTATATAAATCTCACTATTATAAATCCACAAATGCATCCACATTCAAATATTCACTCTATATTTTTTATCCATTACAATGTAATAAATACTAGGTCTTATATATTTTTCTCTTGCTTGTTCACATCACCTTCAGGAGACAACTCAAAACATGGTTATTCAACAGACAATGGCAACCGTAAAGGGACATTGGCAGCAATAACATCCCGGACCAAAAAGAAAGACACTAAGGGACACAGTCACAAATACCAATGACAATAGCTTAGAGGACCAGAACACTGCACCAGCCCCACCTCCCGTCTGCCCCCCAACCATGCCCAACAACTAGAGAGATCAACGAAGGGATGGCCGCCCAACCAATGGACAGATTGATGGAATTAGGGAAGGTGCCTTCTTTTGCCGTTGTCAATCTCAATTCTCTCATTCCTCCTCGTACTTAACCCTTTACTATATTGGCTTCCCAGATGTTCTCATTCCCACCATTCTAGTGTCCCTCCAGTCTCACACTCTGCCTTCGTACCTCAACCCTTATATGTTACCTTGGTCCTTATTCCTCTACTTGCAGCTACCACTCAACTACTACATCTTTTATTTCTCCCTTCCTGCCTCTTTACTACTGCTCCACCTTCTACTCCCACTCTACCATTATGACTACTACTTTTCCTACTTCAACTACCTCTCTGCTGCTCCCACCACATCTATTATCACTACTACTCTAGCTACCTCTCCCTCTCCCACTTCTATCACTTCCACTACTGTCGTTATCACCCTCTAACACTCTTATTATTTTTTTATTTGTATATGGTTTAAAGAAAGAAACCTTTACAAAATTATACAGAAAAAAGTTAAACAGTAAACAAAGCTATGCTTTAACATACTATTTAAACCAGAATCTGGATACTAAAATAGTCATTTCAATAGATTTCAGATAAAACCAAAAACAGTACATTTACAACGCATTACATACATACAATAGAACAGAGCATAGTACTGTACTTATTTCTGCCGAGTGCAAACATAATATATATATATCACCACTCCCCATCCATCAAGCTAAGAAACCTCACTTAGATGGGGGAGGGATTTAAACGAGAGCACACTCTAATTTTCGAAACCGAATGACAGCCAATTGCAAAGAAATGTTGTTATCAAATAGCATACGTTTCCATAGCAGATCAAGGATGGTCTACATTTGAAGCATCTGGAACAAATCGTTCAAAATAATGTGCTCTATTTTGAGTCAAGGCAGAACAATCAATCAACAGGTGTCTCAGTGTCTCCTTGGCATCTATGTCACTGCAGTATCTACAAAGGATTGCTGGTGCCAAGCACTTAGCTCGTGCTAAAATAATTTCTCCAGTTAAAAACACATTAAAACGAAATCTCATAAATGAATTCCTCCAACCTCTCTGTGGGAAGGAGTTTAAGGTTCAGATGAGCCCATGCATTTATAATGAGACACCATATGACCGTACAATTTATATTGGGTTAATTTATACATTGTGCTTGCCCAATCACAATTTTGGAGCAGTAATTTAACTATTTTAGGGTTGAATAACAAAAACTCACCGATGCCCCTGCACAAATCAATAATTTCTTGCACAATTCCACAAATTTTTTCAGAAATACTGATTTAGAGGTACCTTGTTTGAGCATACCGGACAAATCACAATGCAAATGAATTCCATTATCGATTAAAAGATTTTGAAATAATAACAGGCATTTCCATTCAACAATACTTTGTAACGTTTGCAAACCAAATTCATAACGTAGGGCCACTAGAGGAATGCATTTCGGAAGACAGAATGTCATTTTGTTAAAATATTTGCTTCCAATTTATTTGGATCTATCTTGCCATTTATGAAAGGAAATTCCATGCCGTATAACATTTTAGGGATGGTTTTTAATTTATAGTATCTTAAAAACGGAAGGCAAGAGAAAGCACCAAATTTGTGGTCAACTATGGGCATTTGAATAATACAAGCTTTAGTTTTCATCATATAATGATTTTGAACTAAAGTACCAATAGGAGTGTCACTTACAAAGAAGCCTAAATATATCATGGTGTGTTTGATTCCAAGCTTAGTCTTATCAATAAACCAGTTCTTTTGGGGCTGCTTTTGATTTTGGGTGAAACGCAAAACGTTTGACTTTAGAGCATTAACCACTAAGCCATTTAAGGTCATATAGGCTACAAAAGCTACTAACAGACGTTGAAGCCCCAGAGGAGTGCTGTCAAATAATAGATAGTCATCCGCGTAGGAGCACCAACACATCTTTTGACCTTCAAGGGAGGGTTGAACAAAAGAGGCTTTCTGCAAGTATGGACCTATATCAGAAGTGTACAAATTGTACAAAGTCGGTGCAACAATGCAACCCTGCCTTAATCCATTAAAAGTTTTTATTGGAGAAGAAAGAAGGCCCTCGTTGTTTAGTCGAATTTGAATACTCGAGCCTTCAAGCAGATGTATCAGTATAGCCAAAAGCTCTGGGGGCAGGCCTATTAAAGCCAATTTATTCCAAAGTGTTGCTCGGTCCACCAGATCAAAAGCTAATGATAAGTCCATACTTGCTAAATATACTGGAGTAGCTCCCCTTTTCCAACCCATTTCTTGGAGGAGTGTTATAAGGAGACCTCCCGTCAGCGTGCCTATCCTTTTCCTAAACCCAAATTGGGCCGATGACAAAATCACATTCTCTGATGACCATTTTTCAATTTGCTGAAGAAGGAGACTTGCAAATATTTTGGAATCCGAATGTAACAGTGCAATTGGCCGGTAGTTTAAAGGTAAAACTCTATCCCCCTTTTTGTAAATGGGAACGATAGAAGACATGCTCCATGATTGCAGAATAGATTTTGTGCAACCTATGAAAAAAAAAGAAGGAATAGTGCCTTAGACCAAATATCCAGATCACCTTTCAGCAAAGCGTTTGATAAACCATTTGGGCCTGCCGCCCTGGATGGGCTGGACAAAACGATTCTCTCCTGTATCTCAGCAATTGAGAAGTTATACTTCCACTGAACAGTTGAGAGAGAACATGAAAAACGAAAATCATGGCCTCTTCTTGCATACAAAGTAGTAAAATGCCCCACCCAGACCTGTTCATTAATAGGGTTAAGACCACAATCTGCATTTAATACAGATGTTCTTTTAACAAGACGCCAGAATTGTCGTGCAGAGTTGTGTGTCAGAGCAATAAGCATTTCTTCATTGTCAGTTTGGTACATCATTCGCTTATGCCCTTTTAACCAATTTTTGTAAAGTTGTTTCAGATGTGTATTCCCCTCTCTCTTATATGTTTCTGAAATTTGTAATAATTTCAATTTTATTAATGATCTACGGAGAAGGATTTTCACTAACCAAACTGTTATGTCATATTTGTGAACATGGGGTTTCATGACCTCTGTTTTGCAAGGCGTCTTTGTGGATTTATCTATAAGAGTTTTTAGGTAATGACCAACCTGATCATGCGTAAACCTAGCTTGTTTTTCTTCATACGTTGTTGCCGCATGGTCATTGCGAAAGAGGATATTACATGCCTGAATATTTCCAGAATGCCATATGATCCTGTTCTTACCCTGGTTCAAAACCAGATCTTTGAACATAAGGACTGGATCAACCATTCCTCTATCAAAAAGCAGGTCCAGCTCAAGCATCCTATGATCACTCATCATCGTTGCACATATACCAACATTTTCCACTAGTTTAAATATAGGCTCAGAAGCAAAGATATAGTCAATTGCCGAGGACCTATCTCCGGATGACCAGGTTATATATATTACTTCCTTCCGCAGCTTCTGATGTAATGATCTGAAACCCCAAGTTTTGAAAAACATATTCCACAACATTGAATCAGATTTTTTATGTACCAGCCGAGGTGGCTGGAAGGTGTTCACACAAGACAATTCCCTACCATATTTAGCAGTACCACAAAAGGGCCTTCTGCGTCCTCAATCAAAAGCTTTATATTTGTATTCAGATCACCCATAACAAAAATTAGAACACCAGGATATTTTGCTAGACAATTCTCCATAATTATTTCCATTTTTATAATAAGAGCATAAAGATCACACCCTGGAGTCCAATATATGTTCGAAATAAAAAAATAAGACTTATAAACATTCCCCTCGACCCTTAACAGAGCACCCAAAGCATATAGTGGCTCTGTATAGGCTTCAATTAAATGTATGCCACAGCTCAACTTAATGGCTGTAAGGAGGCCTCCGGTTGGATGACCTATTGGGCCCCTTGGTGGCTAAGAGATGGAGACATTCAAATCCGTTGAATTGTGCTGCATTCGTCATCCACGTTTCCTGTATACATAGGATATTTTTAGAATTTAATTTACAGCAAAAATCGAGGGATGAAGTTAAATACAAATTCCCTCGTGAATTCCAACATAATATTGATAAAATGTTTTCTGAAACTAAAACTGCTGTTTTAGTAATTGGGGCTTTGAGATCGAGTCTCGTAAACTCAGTGCTAGCCATCTCCAGCTCGTTTCCTGATCTGGCAGGCTCTCTATGTCTTTCCTTTGATATGACCCCCCAGGATATAGAGGTCGAGAAAGATCATTTTCAATGACACCATCTTGTTGTTGCAAGCCATCACCAAATATTAACACATCAAAACCCCTTCTATTAAATTGGTCCAATTCAGCAAAAACCTTTTGAAACACCAACTGGGAGTGGAAGGCTATCCTCACATGATCGAAACAATAAGGGTGAATAAAATCCACCCTCTTAATATCCGCAGAGGCCACATTTGCCAAGGGTGTATTATCATTACAAGGGTTAAGGTTCTTTCCCTATTCATAGCAGGTGGCATGCCAAAATCAAATAAAGGATAAAGAAGTATGCTTGGGAAATCCAAATGGCATGGTTTCCTCCAGACAATATTCTTCAATTCCGTTTCCATATAATTTTTAGGAGACCTTATGTCAGCCACCCCCATGGGTTCTCTAGGAAATGCAATTGACTGATTGGGCGATTGGCGGGTGTCACTAGGTTGTACTTTCTCCACTACTTTTTTAATCACAGGGGAAATGGTAATGGGAGTCTCGCGACCTTCATCTGCTTTCTGCAAGGCCTGATGCTCCTTGGCAACCACAGGTGCAACCTCGTTACTAAACGAGCTCAGAATTTTGCTTTCTATGGTGGCATTATCAGAAGAAATTCTATCGTTCAGCGCATAGCTCCACTAGAGAGCGAATCAACTGTGCCAGATCGATATTACTCATTTCAGGGTTATCCCCTACCCCTATCTGTTGGTCTTCTGAGGTAACTGTCTGTAGTATGGAGTCAACACACTTTAGAGGGAAAACAGAGGACTGCACCTGCAGGGGTGATAAAACCACCCCACAATCCTTTCCATCTATTTTGGGATCGGCACACGTTTGAGGGCAAACCGCATGCTTCACCTGTTTGGTCGACAAAGCCACCCCACAATCATTTCTATCTGGTTTGGAAGTAGTTATTTGGACAGACAGGATGGGGTTCAAGTTTCCTTGATTTAGTTTAGGCTTTGAAAAAAGCCCATATATTTCCCTCTGGGCCAGATTTGAATGAGAGCTTCCTTCGAGATTCGTCAAATCCACTCGCGGGGGGCTTACTGCTTTCTTCCCTTTTGGGTCACAGCCCATTTCAGTCGGGATAAGTTTATGGGTCATTTCTTCTGAAAGTGAATTAGTAGGGATAATGTAAGCTCCACCATCACTAGTGGATTTCTCAGCTGAGGCCTCAGACCCTTCCGGCTCTGCTGACTGTAATTTCTCAGTTTCCTCTCTATTGAAATTTATCCAAGTATGTTTGGGGAATTTATTCCGTTGATTATAAACGGAAGAGGGCAGGCTTTTTTAATTATTTTTCTTATTTTTCGGGACATTTTTCCTTTTTTGACTTGAGGCGCCTTTATTTCCCCCAAAAAAATGTTTTATCGGAGGTTGGGGATCAGGCAAAATAAATTCCTGAGCGGGAGGGATGGACGGGTAGACAGAAATAATAGGTTCAGTAGCTTCAGTCTCCAATTTATTGTCAATGTTCTTTTCCACAGGAAAGCCTAAGAGCATCAGGCGTGTTGCCAGCTTCATTGGGAGCAATTCAAATAAGTCAGAGCTAATTTTAGATTGAGTTATTTGACGCTCTGTGAGAATTCTCAATTCCATGAAACCAGTCGAGTGGACTTTCAACTCTCGTAAAATTTTCGACAGAATCCCAGCAATATCAGGTTTCTGACCAAGATAATCTGGTTCATGTGGATTCGAAATCTCATGAATGTGTTGAGACAGCTCCTGAAGATCCGCATCAGTGGTAAACAAATCAGGTGGCGTATCCAAGAAGGAAGCTGCCAGCAAGACGTCAACATTTTTCTTAGGTATATTACCAAAAAGACAGGAACTGGAGGCTTCATCCTGCTGCAATTGTGCACTAACTCCGATTGAAAGCATCAAAGAATGCACCATTGCCTCGGCATCCAGTAACAGGGAGTCACTAGGTTCCGGGGGGGTGGAGGTAAAGGCATGTTCATTGCCATCCGAAGTGTATTTTTTACTGGAGTAAAAACTAAGGGGGCCGACAAAATATCGTCATACATTCTCACCCCCTGTACTTTTGAACTCCTCGTTGCGGGGTCTGTCAGGGTGAACGGGTATATACGTATTCAATGCTAATTTGTCTCCTACACATGGTAGCACATGGGTTAATAACTAATTATTAGAAGGACCCTGCAATCAATATGATACTTAGATTTAATTCAAATCGGAGCGCGTAACTCAATTTAGCTTAAAACAAAGCAAAGGAGACTATTAAGAACTCTTACTTACTACCGTTTTTAGAATATCCGATCAACTAATGCAAATACAGATTTAAGACGCTGAATTAAGATCAGCCATACAAAGAACAGTGCATAGAACAGAAGCAGCACAATCAATGCAAAATGAGAAATACCTCCAATTGTCAGAGGAAAGAATAATTCCTGTACCAAGGCCACCAGCCCCCCGCCTGTGCCTGTGCCGCTAATGGGAAGGCCCCCGCCCCTGCCACCAGCCCAACAGGCGTAACAGGCAGGCACTTTTGGCGGGCACTTCCGCTCGGGCGCGCGCACAAGGGCGCGAGAGCCGGATGTTATAACACAAGCAGAGCTCACACAGGGGTGTGGCTCTGAAAGACAAACACAGTAGCTATTACCAAAGGTCAATAGCAGCAGTCAATGTGAAGCATAAATCCGTCCAGTTCTAGTGTCCCACTGTGCACTTAGCCAAATGCATATTAATTCCAGCACAACTCCAGCAGTTGCAATTGTGCACTAACTCCGATTGAAAGCATCAAAGAATGCACCATTGCCTCGGCATCCAGTAACAGGGAGTCACTAGGTTCCGGGGGGGTGGAGGTAAAGGCATGTTCATTGCCATCCGAAGTGTATTTTTTACTGGAGTAAAAACTAAGGGGGCCGACAAAATATCGTCATACATTCTCACCCCCTGTACTTTTGAACTCCTCGTTGCGGGGTCTGTCAGGGTGAACGGGTATATACGTATTCAATGCTAATTTGTCTCCTACACATGGTAGCACATGGGTTAATAACTAATTATTAGAAGGACCCTGCAATCAATATGATACTTAGATTTAATTCAAATCGGAGCGCGTAACTCAATTTAGCTTAAAACAAAGCAAAGGAGACTATTAAGAACTCTTACTTACTACCGTTTTTAGAATATCCGATCAACTAATGCAAATACAGATTTAAGACGCTGAATTAAGATCAGCCATACAAAGAACAGTGCATAGAACAGAAGCAGCACAATCAATGCAAAATGAGAAATACCTCCAATTGTCAGAGGAAAGAATAATTCCTGTACCAAGGCCACCAGCCCCCCGCCTGTGCCTGTGCCGCTAATGGGAAGGCCCCCGCCCCTGCCACCAGCCCAACAGGCGTAACAGGCAGGCACTTTTGGCGGGCACTTCCGCTCGGGCGCGCGCACAAGGGCGCGAGAGCCGGATGTTATAACACAAGCAGAGCTCACACAGGGGTGTGGCTCTGAAAGACAAACACAGTAGCTATTACCAAAGGTCAATAGCAGCAGTCAATGTGAAGCATAAATCCGTCCAGTTCTAGTGTCCCACTGTGCACTTAGCCAAATGCATATTAATTCCAGCACAACTCCAGCAGTCCGCTCAGCATTCGTCCCCAGGCATAACAGACAGGCGCTTCTGGGAGGCACTTCCGCTCGGGCGCCTCTAACACTCACTACCATCCACTACGACAGACTAACACTTCCTACTCCCAATTTACTCCTCCTACAACTATCATTACCTCCACTACCACTACCACTATCTCTGCTACTTCTACATCTACTCCGTAGTACTACTACCTTCTACTCTATCACTACTCCACACACTCCTTACTCTCACATAAAAACACTCCACAGACCCCTTCTCGCCAATAGTCTTTGTACTCCTTTCTCAGACATCATCCACCACATCCTGTCCTCACACAACTAAACCACACAAAGCCACTCTCACACACTTACTTAAATAGCCCACCCACTCCTCTGATTGACCAAATCACCCTGGCCAATAATGTACCTGTCTGGAGGGCTGTGACAGGGAAAGGCTTAGAGAAGAGCTTAAACGGCCGGTAAGCCCGCCCTCTTCATCATGCAGTCGAACTGCATTTCTAACATGCAGACTATAAAGGCTCTTGGGGACAAAGTGTTTTTCTAGGCCTCCTTGGAGGTCTTTACCCATTAAAAGTCTTCCTGGTGGTCTAGTAGGGATTTCATCAACAAGGCTTATGTGAAGGCTTCCATTCTTAATTAGTAATCCCCAGTGGGCTAATGGTGATATTCCCTTTCCATGAGCTACATCTGGCATTGCCAGATGGAGCAGTGCTCTTCTCCCTCTGCAGCAGTCAGTGTTGTTACAGCCGCTGTATCCTGTTGTATAGCCATGTCCCGCTGTGTGCCTGCCAGCTCTGCTGCCAGTATAGTCACAATGGCCGCATCCCACAGCATAGACTATCCAATCCGCAGCATTTGAATTATGATGACAATGGGCTGCATGTTTGTGGCAGAGCTTAGCACGAGCCTGCTGTTTGTGGCCGCTGGTGCTCTGTTGGCTCATTACATTGTTATGCCCTTGGTTCTCCATGGAGCTCCTGCTGCCATTAGACATGGTAAGGAGCAGCTCATAGGGTGTATAACCTCACGCCGGCACCTTCCAGGGCTGCTGGGGGCTAGTCTACCTTCCCTTCTTGACAGGCTTCAGGATCTCAAAGTTAAAAACATTGTAATGTCCTCCAGTCCCTTCCCCTGGTGTATATCCCTTTCTTACCCCATCACGACCTGATATTAGTCATTCATTCCAACAATGCTCTTAAGTAAGCGTACCTTACCATAGTACTGACTCTGCTCTCTGTTACTACCAATGTTTAAGTAATGCCTTTTTGAAATAGCACCCTGTTGTTAAATACCTACAAATATTACATAACAAGGGCATCAACCCCTCTCCTTCTTCAGAGATCATCAAAGGCATGCTCCTGTGAAAGAAAAAGAAAATGTCCCAGTTCCTCAGTGGCCATTGGATTTAAAGAACTGCTGCAGACATGGCCATGCCCGGCTACGTTTAATTGAAAGTCGGCCCAACCAATTGCTGCTCATCCCGGAGCTTGTGTAAACAGCCACAGTTCAGTCATTTAGTGATGGAGAAGGAGGCACACAATAAAGGGGGCCAGATGGAAGCTGGGACTGAAGAGTCTCAACATGTTTTTTCACAGGGACCCTGGGCATGTTCAGCGTAAGGGGCTGTCAGTTCTAGAGGCATAGTTTGTGCTGCGAAGGTCACCATATCTAGTACATAGGCCCTACGTGCATAGTCATCTTTTATAATGTACCAAAAATATGTGCAAGCGTTTGAAAGCACAATATAGACATAGTAAACATACTTCTCTCTACCGAGAACAGAAGTTTCTTTACTACATCTATTACATTTCTTCTACATGTGCACATTCACAAATAGTCTTCAAACCAACACACTAATGAAGAAGAAACACATTGGCCCTCATTAGGACCCTGGCGGAGAGGGTTTTACGCCGGCGTAGTGCATGGCGTACCTCTCCGCCAGACTACGAGTTCCCGTAGCGCCATGGAAGGATTTTTACGCCTGCTTTTTGCAGGCGGAAAAATCCATGGCGCTACGGGACTTGTTGTTAATTACGCCACCGTAATTTACGGTGGCGTAATTAACGCCTTCCCCACTCCCATTATACCCTATGGGGCAAGAATGGGGAAGGGTAAAATGGGGATTGGGGACTTACCGCCCCGCCAAGGTCGGCATGGGGCGGTAAGTCCGCCAACCACCTTGGCGGAGTTGGCAGCTTTGCGCCATGGACCATGGTGCAAATTGCACCATGGTCCTCCGCCAAGGTCCTAATGAGGGCCATTGAAATGCAGTACCACAGTGGAAAACATCGAAGTATCAAGCATGATGGAAACAAAAAAAGCCCTTCAGCCTCCCACCATCTTAAACAGCCTCTTCTGCCCTTATGATGTGACCACTAATGTGGCAATAGCTTTCAGCCACACGCACGTTCGTCCCTGACAAAGCACTTGACTGACACCAGAGCCCCTCTCTTTACGCATCTTCAATAGCAAAGCTCGTTCGCTGCAGCCAGACCCAAAAAAATGAAAAGAATTGTGAAACACACGAAAATGTTGCCCATTTCTCAACTTGTCATGAAATTTGGCAATTCAAATGTCTGACATACAATCATGTGTGTATACATTGAGCTTGAAGGCATAGAATCCAGCGTTTGGTGTAACGGCGAATATTTACAGCTGCTCCTGTAGTTTCATAGCGATGATTCGTTGATCTCAGAACACTCGCGACCTGCGCGGTGAATAGTCTTTTACGACGAATTTAGATAAGAGGGGTGCAGCGCGTCATGTATGCTATGTTAATGCTTAAAGGCAAGAGTTTAAACATTTGAAATAATATGATTAAACAATGTTACGTGCACAGGTGGAATCAGGGCACGCCAAAAGAATATGGCGAAGCCCTCCGGAAGTTGGCTTGCATTCTCAGAATGTCTTCTCAGCTGCCTTCCATTTTGGAGTGAAATACAATAATCATTTTTCAAAGCAGTCTAATTGGTTGGTGCGGGTTTAAAGAAAGCTAAAGTACAAAGTGAGAGTCGGCATTATGAATGGGAAGAACACAGTGTTTAATCAGATGACAGAACGTATTGAAAGCATTTTGTGATTCACAGACATTAATGCAAGAAGAATTCCATCTGTTGAGTTAAAATCTGCTTCAAGCATTATCATATTTAAATTGAATGAAAGTATTCACTGCAGGAAGCATAATCCAACTGCAAAATAGCATTACTCTCTAGAGAGGATGGTATAAAATGGTATTGGAATGTGATTTGTACACAAGAGAGGACCTGAATAATCACTAGGCATTTGAAAGCAGAACATTAAGAATATGTGCCTTTAGACCAATAAAATGTGTATTTATCTAGAATGGGAGCATGCCTCCCTCCACTGTATGTTCCCAAAAAGATCAGTGTGTAAAAGAAAAGTATACCTTTAGAACTAATGTGCGACAGAATTCATTAAAATCATATCTTTGCATGTCTATGATAAAACAGAGCTCATCATCTTGGGCACCACCTTCAGCCTGAAATAACGTAGCCCAGACTATTCATCCTTCAACATTGACGGCAACCTCATCAAAATTGCCAAAGAGGTAAAACACTAGGTTTTTACCTCGACTCCACACTCACGTTTACTAAACAAGTACAGTCCATGGCTTCCGCTACTGCATATACATGCAAACTCATTAGAGCGGGCACACCCTTCCTTTCTATAAATAGCTGGATCACCCTTGCCAGAGCCCTAATCCTGTCAAAACTGGACTATTGTAACTCCCTCTACATTGGCGCCAACAAACATATCATCTCGAAAATACAGGCACTTCAGAACAGTGCCTTAGAGCCCTCTTAAATATTCCTAAGAAAGAACACATTTCTGCATTGAGAAGACAATATAACTCGCTATCTACTAACGATAAAATCAAATTGAAAATGGCCTCTCTTAAACAGAAATGTTTAAATAATGCGGCACCTCACTACTTGACTGAAATAATTAACAGAAAATCCTCTTGTCGGCCCATGAGAACAATTAATACCAATTGTCCCTCCGTGCCCAGATTCAAACTTTCCAAAGGTGGCGGTAATGGCTTTTCAGTTAAGGCAGCGTTGCTCTGGAACTCCCTACCACATTACTTAAGAGCAGACCAAACCTACATCAAATTTAGACAAAACTTAGCCAAATGGCTTAAAGACTCTGACCTGTAACAGCCCCCATAACAGAACAGCCTCCCTTGCTACCCCACCCACATAACTTGCCTACCACTGGCCCATTGGCTAATTACTGACCTACTTGTATATTTCTGACGTATACTCTGTACAAATGTGTATCTGCTTTTGTATTTTACTGTATGTTATCTGTATAATCCTGCCTGCACACGGCATTGGATATTAGGTGCACAACTATTTCCTTGTATACCTGCTCTGACCATCACCATCCTTGAATTTGTATATTATGTCTTGTACCCCTTTCCATGCCTGTAATCTAAGCTTAATGTCTTCTTGTACCTCAGCGGCCCTGATACCCTTGGGTCTGGAGTGCATTATAAATAAAACAAACAAACAAAAAACAAACAAACTATGAAAGAACCTAGAGGTCTAGCTAATTGAAGTGTGTGTTTATCAAGAACTAAGAAAAATGCGATAGCGTATTCCTTGCATTTGACAAGGAACAATGCAAAGCTTCAGTAGAAGTTGTCCTTCTACCAGATTCAGGATTACAAGGTATTTGTGTTAAGCTTCAATCACCTCCAGCATGTAACCAAGTGGGTAATTCCACCCCAAACATTCTGAAACAATAACACACATTATACCACAGCCTGCGCCTGGGAATCCCACATTCCATTTAAAAAGCAACTCACTCATCTAGGTTTTGAAATATTTGCTTAAAGGCAAGCAGTATACGACATGTATATGTAGTGATCTGTGGCTATGTTACAACATGTAATAGGGATTTCTAAACAGTAATGATTATGGATTGCTGATTTTCAAAACCTAGGTGCTTCCAGTCATTTAAGGTTACTTCTCCCCCAGGACCCTGATTTTAATAGGAAATTAGATGGGATTGACTAAGCAAAAATGTCTCCTAGTATTAGATTCATGCCTTCATTGGCAGCCCATGAGGATGTTCCAATACTTCTGTGATATGATGGGTTTGGAATGATAAACAGATTAATATTCTCCTCTAGTATTGCACAGTGAGCTAAAGTGACTGAAACTATTTTGACTGGGCTACAGCCTGTAAACAAGATATTTGGCCTTTGTTTGGTCACAGTAGATCATTGTTCACAACATAGGCATATTTGGATTCCTTTGGGCTTCTGTCCAAAGTTCCTAGAGGAATCCATACATGAACCCATTGCTTCTGTGCCTAGAGAGAAACCTGCAGTCCACCTGGACCTCAATATTGGCACAAAAACAGGTGGAAATGTGACTTGTGTTGCTGTTAGTAGTCATTATCGGAGGAGGTGTGCCTGTTAGGCTGGCCCATGCTTAATTGTAGCATCATAGTGATATGCAAACGGACATATCCCCTGTGTTATTGCACAGCGACCTAAAATGTGATTGAGATCAGAGTGAGTGGGTTCCAATCCATAGAACAAGTTATCCGGACGCTGTTTGGTTTCAGTAGAGGACTTCTCACATTGTTGACAAATCATGAATGAATTGGGCTTTCACTGTAAGTAAGTGGAGGAATCCAGACACAGTCCCCTTGGTCACTGTGCCCATGGATGCAACCGCATTTCATCTATACCCCAGGGAAGAAGAAATACATATGTGGGGATTTGCCTGGACTACTCCTAAGGGTGAGGTCAGCTGGGTGGAAAGCTCAATTGTAACATGCTGACTTTGGAAAAAGGGTCATGCCCTGTGTCTCGTCTTTGATACGCTGGTCAGGTTAGGCCATTGCTTAACCCACCAAACCCTCCATGTGATAGTAATAAATAACATCAATTAACAGGTGATCTGAACTGCAACTACGGTGATAAAACACCAGAAAACATGCACATGCATATTATCACCTGGTGTGACAAAGATGGGTAACACACAATTGTAGTCCCCCTGTGTGGTTTTCATCCCAAAAAACAAGCAATTTATTTTCATTTTAAGTAGAGGCTTTCTCACACTGTTGACTGACATGATCATGTTTACTGTCCTGGGAAGATGTGGCATTAAGGACAGCTCTCAGTGGAGTGAGATTGTATGCTGAAAGATAAAATGGATCTTCATGAGTACAGATCAAACAAAGGCAAGTTTGTATGTGTGTCTCTATGTGAATTTTCAAAGATAGATATGGATCAATAAAAATTCTAGAATTTGCCATAGGAGGCCAGAGGGACCCCAAACACTCTGCAGATGTTGCCCCCCATAACATATTATGATGTACTGAATTTAGACCCACTGACTTCCTCCCCTACTTCACTGTGAGGTCATCCGAGCTAAGGTGCTTATGACAGTTTGCAATGTCATCAGCACTTCTCTAACACAATGAAACTTCCCAGAGGCATTGAAGTTGGGACAGATCCTCACCCTGATGAATTAACCCGCACTCGACCCAGATTACCTGGCCAACTATCGCACATCACACATATGTATTTCCTTAGCAAAGGTATTGAGAAGACTGTCACTGTGCTCTCAGTGCAATAACCTGCAGGATGTCCAATCCATTTTAGGAGGAGATTGACACCATCAATGATGCTCTGCACCTGAACAAAGAGGACCTCTTCTTACTTGTCCTTCTCACTCTCTCTGCATTCTTTGATGTTGTTGACCATAAAGCCCTCATCAACATCTTCACGACTAGTATGAGCTTTCATAGAACATTTTGACAGTAATTCACCTGCAACCACTCCAAAAGAGACCAACGGAATCAGATGGGCACCAAAAGATTCCAGTGCTATGTAGTAACCTTTCAGAGTTCTCTAAAGTACCATCATGTCCCCTTTCATCGCCAATCTCTAAATGGAAGCTCTGACTCCTTGCCAGCACTGACATCAAGATTCACCAAAACACATATGTTATGCATCTTTACCTAAAGATCAACTGAATCAACAACCTCCATTGAATCAAGCACTGTCAGTCCCTCATCCATTGTCAAGTACCTATCTGATGCTCAACCCAACAAAGACTGCATTATTTCTGCTAAACAACACCACTAAGTATACCCAAAGCATGAATTGTCTGACTGGCATGAAAGCAGGAGCCCTCCCGCATCTGCTGCCCAGCCTAAAAGCTGATACTCGACCCGGACCATGCCGAAGCTGCTCCTGACCCACTTCCTGATGATCGAAGGCCCTCACGGCAGCCGCAGCGGCCCCGCTACCATTCAGACCTATTTTCTGCAGTCAAAATTGCAGATTGCCCTTTTTGCTGCCTATAAGGCATTTACTGGAATTGGAAACAGCGTGGCTTTGCGAAAATGGCTGCCGCAATCTTGCTGCTTCCTGTTGCCTAGCAACGCTCCCCATTGCTCATTGGGCAGTTCTGTTTATCCAGTGCACAGCCCCGCCAGAAGGCGTGAGCTGGCACCCTGCAACAAGGCACACGATATAAGGCACAGAGCCTGTCTGTGCCTGTCCGTGGTGGCCGGGCTGCCTCTGCAGAAACTCTAGACCTCCATTCGACCATCAGTGAGTAACATTGACTCTTGCAGAGTCACTGACTCAGTTACTTTAAATCACTCTATGGTCCCTTCTCTTGCTTATCTTCCTATGGCTGCATGCTTCTAGCATATACGCAAACGGCTTATTACCTGTACCTTCACCTCTCTTCCCTAATCCCATTGTTAGCTTCCTGGTCCCCTTGCACGACCCGATATGGACGTCTGGAAAAACCAGATATCCAGAGCGGGTCCCGCGAGGGGACCTCGTAATAGTGCAGTGTGGGTTTAATGGGGCCGGCACCATTACCGGCGCCGTTAAACCCATTCTGCACAAGTTATAATGAGGCCCAAGGACTCTTAATGCCCAGGCACTTGACATAGCCAACCTGCTCACAACACATGACCTTCTTCATCGCTCTCACTGAAACTTGGCTCCATGCCGCCTCAGGTCCGCTCCTATCACTCAACATCCCCCCAGGTTATACCATTGTCAAAAGTGACCGCAACACCATCCAGACTAAAGGAGGTGGCATTGCCTTCATACACAAAAACTCCATTAGCCTTCGCATCCTCCCCTCACAGCAAATCTTATCAGCAGAGCTACTATCAGTGAAACTAGCTATATCCCCTAACCAGACTATCACACTTCACCTTATCTACAGGCCCCCTGGCCCTTTATCTTCATTCACAGAAGATATATCCTACAACCTTGCTGACAATACCAAAACTAAAACACAAATGATCTTATTAGGTGATTTCAACCTTGGTTATAAAGATCCTAATGATGCCACAGCACTTGATATGGCTAACATTCTACTAAGCTTACCATTCACACAACGCATTACTGAACCGACACACATCAAGGGAAGAACTCTTGACTGGTTAGCAGACCTTAACTCCAATGTCAACATTGAGTCTAACCAAACCTTGGCTTGGACTGACCACCACTTAACTACTTTCTGCATCCCAATAAAAAACTGCAGAGTCACACATGACACTGCTCTGGCAATGTGTACGAGAAATAAGAGAGACATAACGTGCGAAAAACTGTTACCACTTCTCCTTCCTGCTCTTAACGAATACTCCTCCTCTTACACTGACCCCACTGTCCTAGTTGACTTGTTTAATCAGACCATACTCAAAGCCCTTGACCTTATTGCACCCATCAAATCTAGGAAACCCAAACCTCGTGCTCACCTTAACTCTTGGTTTACACCACAGTTGCGAGACCTTTGCAAAGAAAAACCCAACCTAGAAGCTCGCTAGAAAAGTAATCCCTCTGACATGAACAAAGCTAGCCTTGCACTAGCCACCTTGAACTACAAAGTGGCCATATTTCAAGCAAAAAAAGACACTTACAATAAACGTATCTTACAAGCCAAATGTAACACCAAAGAGTTGTTCAAAATTTTAAAAAAATTAGAATCCCCGGTCCCCCCCGACACATGTTCTAAAGATAGTACGTGGTGTGACAATATTCAGAAGGCCCTCCTGGGAGAAATAGCTACACTCCAATCTAAAATTAGCGATAAAACAATATCCCTTCAGATTGACTCACATCATAAGTTCCAGCATGATACTCCCAAACACACTCATGAACCTTTCAGCTTCTCGTCCCTCCCCACGTTCCAAGTGGAAAACATCATGAATAACCTTAAACCATCACACTGCCAATGCGATCTATGCCCTGCCCCTATTATCAAGGAGGCTGCACACAACTTAGCCCCTTTCATCACTGCTACATTAACTCTTCTTTCAACACAGGCATTGTCCCAGATAACCTGAAGGATGCATGTGTCATCCCTCTCCTCAAAAAACCTACACTAGATGCTAATATACCTACTAATTACAGGCCTATCACTACTGTGCCTTTCCTGTCAAAAAGTTCGAACCGTGCAGCATACATACAGATCCAAGACTACTTGGAAAAAAACAATTTTTTAGGGCTCGTAAAATCTGGTTTCCATCCCCGTCATGGCACGGAAACTGCTCTGATCGACCTCAAAACCCAGATTGAGGACCTATAAGATGAAAGCAAACTATCCTTTCTACTTGATTTATCTGCAGCATTCGATCTGGTTAACCACCAAAGCCTCTTGCGCCACCTCAAATCAGCTGCCCACTTCTCAGATAAAGCCACTGCTTGGATTACTTTGTTCATGGACAACAGCGTCTATGAGCGTTTTCTCCCCCACTGCTGCTGCTGATCCATCCCCAGTCCTCTGAGGAGTTCCACAAGGATCATGTGTTTCCCCTACACTTTACAATGTGTTTACGAAACCACTGTTTGATATTCTGGACTATCTGGGTGTCACCTACACTAATTATGCAGAAGACACCCAGATACTCATTCCCATGACCGGTGACTACACTGTGGACACCCTAGCCATAAAAAGCATTTACCAAGTCATACAAACTTGGATGGCTCAACACGAAATGCTTAAATGAAGATAAGACTGAGCTGCTTATCTTGGGCTCCCATCAGAGACTCAACAAACTAGATCCCTCATTCAAATCATTTGTCATTGATGGCAATACCAGTAAAGTGACTAACGACACCAAAACACTAGGCATATACCTCGACTCCACACTATCTCTCACCAGACAAACCAATGCAGTATCATCGGCCTCAGCATATACCTGTGAGCTCATCACAGCTTGGCGAAACTTCCTCACACCAGACAACTGTACTTCTTTAGCCAGAACCATGGTGATGTCCAAAATCGACTATTGCAACACCCTCTGTTTAGGTACCAACCAAAGCAATCTCAACAAACTGCAGATCGTCCAAAATAATGCCATAAGACCTGCACTCAACATCCCCAAGAACCATCACATCTCTGAAACTAGGCAGAGTCTACATTGGCTGCCAGTATCACACAGAGTCTCTCTTAAGACACTAGCCTTGACTCACAAATGTCTTGCCAATCAAGCACCCAATTACCTAGCTTGCAGATTTGCCCAATGCAGTTCCGATAGACCGATTAGAACCACCCAGGTTAACTGCCTCTCCATACCGTGCTTCAAGCTGAAAAAATCAGGCGGGATCAGTTTCCCAGTCCTTGCTGCGAAACTCTGGCACTCACTTCCAAATCCTCTCAGAGCTGAACCATCCTTCCCCGCCTTCAAGAGCAAGGCCGAAGCCTGGTTGTGTACCCAAGACCAGCCCCGGCACTAACATGCTTACATGCTGCATATGTGGTACCTGACAACCAACCTGTCTGCTCACTATTGCGTTTATCACCATGTCTGTTTCTAAACTTCTGCCAGAGTCTTTTCCCTATTGTTATTGTACTTCATTATGTTTGCCCTGTTGCTGTTAAGAGTTGAGAGTTGTTGTTCATTCTGTTATGTACCTTGTATTACTGTTCGCTTAATCTATGTTGTAACCCAAATTATGCGCCCGGATGCCCTTGGGCCAGGTGCGCTTTATAAATAAAGAAAATACAAATACACATACAAATTCATACTTCAGTTTTAACCCAATGCACAAACTCTCAGCATTACTATACAACTGTGGCCTTTCATTCAAAACACACATAGACAAATAGACCCAAGCAGCATGGTACCAGCATGAGACCAGGTAGTTCTCCTAACAAATGTCAAGGCTTTCATCCATCTTCTGATGAGGTCTGTCCATGCCATGGTTGTATTTCACCTGGAAGGTGCAAAGACTCTACTTGCAGGCGTCCATGATTTCCTTTGGTCTCACTGAAAGCCATCCAGACTGATGCAGTATGCTTCATGACCGGGCTAGAAAAATTCGACCATCTCATCCTCATCCTCAAGGAGATGCACTGGCTACTCTTTCAGTAATGCATCATGTTCAAGACATCCTACATCCCCAACAAAGCATTCACATCAAAAACACCTCCATTCTACTTGTGCCCAAACTCCCAATTGCTCGAGGCCATTGCTCACCTAGAGGTCACACCATCAACAGTCCGAAAAAAGGTACTGTAAGAGAGAAATAGAATAAACAAACTTTTTCCTGATTTACACCCTATCTTTGGAAAGAGTTACATATGCACAGAAGACTGGTCCCCAAAATTGTATACACCAGGAAGGACATGAAGACTGCAGCCTTCAAGAAACATCTTGAAAATCACTTCATCTAACCTACTCCTCCCTGCTCTCAGTCTCCAATCCCCTGGTCCTCCTATCCTTCCCAACTCATCTTCTTCCCTTGACCCCCACTTTTAACCACCTTAGTGCATTCCATATGCAGAGTGGAACTTCTACTACCTCTGCACCCCACTTGTAATCCCCAGGTGTGTTACCTATGGACAATGGTCCTTTTCTTCCCAGCTCAGTTTGATCTTAATAAATCCCATAGATATAATACATCCATATGGAATGCATACAAAGTCAACTTTGACCAAATCTTGCATCCATAATGAACATTTAGCTTGCTGTTTTTTCAGGGATAAATTAGAATAATATGTTCCACCATCCAATTCTCCTGAAGCCAACCCTTCAATACCTGAAGATCCCACAATCAGGATCCCTGCAAATATGGATTAGTATCATAAGAGTATTGGTAACCAGGGATCATCTTGGCCTGCAGACGTTCCGGCATCTCCAATTGTATGGTGAATAACATGAATGTGCTGAATCCTGAGCTGCACCAAATCAGGCAAGGGAGAGCAAATATTATTCCCCTTGCACTCATCCTGGCCTGTCAAGAGTGTAAGATTAGGAAGCAAATGCACCATATTTGAAAATAGTCCTGAATATACTTGAGATTGTTGAATGTTTGCAAGCAACGCATAACATGAGAAATAATGTTTTGCTATGTTATTCTTATTGAAATAAAGTGTCCATACACATATGGTACACACCTTGGAATTACCTAACTTATATGTTACACTTGTCACCTCCCTTTGAGAACTCTATAAATGTGCTAATTCCTACAGGAAATCATTAAAATCTGAGTAGTGAAATAGGTTAATTAATGTATAGGCAATTTTATGCAACATTCAGAGACATTGAAATAGTTACTTGCTCTGAATCCTAAACCTCAAAGGCCACATTTCCTTGTTTCATACTTGTCTTGTGCATTTTACAGATTTGGGGATGCCATTGCTCTGACAAAGATGGAAGAGATGGTTGTGCCTTATATCTTCTATGCACAGGCTTTCAAAACACCTGACCAAAGCTATTCACAAGCAAATGTTAACATGTGCTCACTAAGGTACCCTTTACTCTCCTTTTCCCATGTGGTTAAGCACAGGTTACAGGTACCTCTTTTGTACATGCTGACTGTAACCTGCAATACATAACATTTTCAATGCAATTTTAAGCACACCATGTTTGGGTGACTGTGCTATTTCAAGAATGTCACACAGTGCCCAATGTACTATTTACAGGAGAACACCAAATTAGGAGAGTGACATTTTCAGTCAGCTAATTTGAAATACACATGTCAGTATCATACTTAGGTCATATTGGTGGTCCACGAAAGGGAGTTTTGGAATCAGAGTGACTTTTCTCACTGATCTAAAGCCACCCACCTACCATCTGACAAACCTTCCATGGTAATCTTCTCTAATGCAATTTCTAAGTTGGTTACGCCAAAGTAAGGCACTCAAAAATATCTAGCTCTATGGTGTACAGACACCAGGATAAACCATGGCTTACAGTCCAGTGGTCTAACAATATCCTTCCCTACCATTACACCAGTTGGCCACATGATCTACCAATTGCTTACATTTGAGGCAAGTATCTCAGTATTCTGAGTCTTTCATTCCCACCTGGGGCTTGTAAAGAAACCTATAGGGTACTTGGCATAACTAGCCTTAATACTTTTCCATGTCCAAGGTCTTTAATCATCTGTGTGGCCTATTGCCTAATTCCTGAGAAGTTCAATGGTGCCAAAATCCTTCTGCAGCTTGCAAAATTGTGTTTTGGTAGGCACATTGCAGCTTGCAAACAATAAGCCATTAACCATGTTCTGTTCCCCTGAAAACATAGGTCTCTCTAACAAAGAATTCAGCTCCATGGTGGGATCAGTAGTAGTAATGCCCACTGCAGGTTTCGCCTGAGATTAGCTTTTTCTTAGTTTTTTGGGATAGAGCACCTCCTCAGATTTGTGTCCTGCAACCTTGGCATAATGGCCAAAGTTGCAAAGTCAAAATTGGGCATACAGCTATGCTTAATGTCTCAACAATCTTTTTCACTGTAAGATTACCCTTGCATTATAACATTTCTTCTAAACCCACATCATTGTTACAACTACTGAAACATTTTCAGGCATCAACCCTCTGTAGCATCTAACTGACCCATGTTTCATAATGGAGATATTGCTGGCTCCATGCAAGAAGCACATGTGTATGTTATGGTTATTCCAGTACTGCAAAAATGTAGCTTGAAAAAGAAACCAAAATACCAATACTGTGATGAATATAATTGTGTCTGTCCAATTGGAAATTAGGATTAAGACATTGTGTTCAAGATTTATTGTGATACCCAGCATGCATGGTAAGAGAACAATGCTGAAAAAGCTTATTTTTTTTGTGTTTGGTTTATTTAAGAAAAAAACCTTTATTTAAGAAAAAAACCTTTACAGTTAATTCTTTACGGTACAAAATATACATTATACAATTGTTTAAAAAATAAACAAGGAATAAAAAAATGACATAAAATAGTGGAACAAACACATTCACATATACAGATTACACATAACAGTGTTTCATCAGTACTTAATGCAACAGCTTGCAGTTAGACCAAACAGTTTCTGGACTCTCTAAGAATATTCAATGCACATAATGATAACAAAATAGAGGAAACACAATATAAATGATCAAAATCACAGCTATCTAAGCTCATTTTCAGAACAATACGATGGCCAGAAGAAACAGATTATACAGAATAATAATCACTAATAAAGTAAAAGAAACAAGTCATTAGCCGAAATAGTTTCTAAACCATTTCCCGATGGTTATTCAGTCAGTTGTCAATACTTCTACCATTTTAGCTTCAATAATTAAAAGTAAGTTTATCAATTTAAGAGTCAGGCTTTGACTATAGCCATCCATGCAGTGTCTCCAGAGAGATTCCCTTGAGATAACTGAACAAGAAAAGGAACTCTCAAACATTTGGATACGCCATACCTCAAAATAAGAACAGTAAGTCACCAGATGTTTTAGCGTTTCGGGTATATCAACATTTTCACAAAAACGGCAGAATGTCGCATCAAGACTCTTAGAACCATCGGCCCAATTTTTTGTACGTTGACGTGTGAGAAATTGATTTAATCTGAAACGCATATAGATTTTCCTTGCGAACGCAGAAGGAAACTGTATTAAGTATTTTAGTCTACAATCCGATTTGCCTCGAAAGAGATTGTATTCATCAAATGATGGATAGGTACCCATATTATCCATCATAATGCTCCAGAAAAATCTTTGGTATTTCTTTTTTTGACTCGGTAGCCACATACTAATAGAATCAGGAGTTTCGTGAATCTTTGAGAGAATGTTAGTAATTTTTATAGTTTGAAGATGTAAAGATTTTATATGTGAGTCACCCAAGATTTTATTCAATTCGAAATATAAAGTGTTCTTAGGCGGATTTAGCATTTTAGAGTAGTTTGTGATGCATCTCCAGTTGTGTTTAACTGACAAAGGTAATATATTCAGTTTGTGGCATATCATTACATTTGGAATAGATAAAGCCATGCCCAGTGCAGTTTTCCACAGCTTTCCCTGCAATATATTCAGAAAATCATCAATATCATAGCTGCAAATATCTAAGGAATAAAGAATAATGGGTTCAACTTTCTGAAGATAGAATTGAATAAGAGGAAGTAAGGAGAACATGCAGTGTCGATGGAAAATAATTTTCATTTGTGAAGCAAGAGTTTTCACTTTTTGGTTAAGAAATTGATCCACATTGTTACAGAGTATGAGTCAGTAAGGGGGTAACCTAAATACCGAATCGTAGCAGCGTATTCTACTTGTATACCATTTAGGAACCAGGAAAAACGATGTGGTTTCAGTTTTCCACCCGAAAAACTAAGTATGGAGGTTTTCATAGGATTGGGAGAAAGATTGTGGTTGAGGGCAAAATTTGCAAATAGATCTAATTTCCTTTGAAGCCCAAAAGGTGTTCGGTCAAAGAATAGCAGGTCGTCTGCAAAACCCATCCAATCCAGCTTGATATTACCAAGCTTGGCTGGAAAGCACTCTCCAGTCACCCATGTCTCATCCAGACCCAAAAGATATAAGTTGAATAGCACCGCTGCCATGATGCAACCCTGTTTCACCCCCGTTTCCGTCAAAATGGGGTCAGAAAGAGCTCCTTCTTTATTCAGCCGGATGCGATAGGATGTATTTTTATGCAACGAAGCAATCAATGCAACCAGATGATGCGGAATCCCCATGGCCAGCATTTTCTTCCACAATATCTCACGGACAACGCAATCAAAAGCTGCGGTGAGGTCCAAACTAGCCATGTAAACAGGGCCTTTTTTGGAGGAGGAAGTAAAGGCTTGAAGGTGACAAAGAATGGTGGCATTAAGAGGACAACCTATATGTTTCCTAAAACCTACTTGATAGGGTGACAAAAGGTTACAGTCATTAATGTACGTTTGTAATTCTTGTAACAAAAGTAAGGAAAAAACTTTTGAGGAGGCGTCAGTTAACGCTATTGGACGATAGTCTGCAGGCAAATTAGGAGGACCTTTTTGTAAATAGGAATGACAAGGGCAGAAGTCCAAGACGGGGGAATAATACCAGAAAACAAAATAGAATCAAATTTGATTTTAAGAATACGAGCCCAGAAGGTAGGATTAGCTTTATATACGCAGGGCGGTATACCATCCGGACCAGGGGCCCTGGAGGGTTTAAGTTTCCCTATAGCCTCAATAATGTCGCCAGTCGACCACAAAGGTAATGTTTTAAGAGGAAGCTTGGGCTCGCCACCTTTTAACATATTGAAACGTTCAGGTAGTTGAAATTTGGGTCTGATGTAGGCGACCCAAGTTTCAGCAGAAATCACTGAGTCGATCGTAGTAGCAGAGTCACAAGAGATAGTACGCAAAGTATTCCAAATTTGCCTGGAGTCATGTTTTAGCAGGTGGTAGAAGACTTTTTGATTATCTTCATAATGCAGGTGACCCGTCAACCATTTCAGCTTGTTTCTGTAGGGTTGTCTAACAGTTCTAATAAGTTCTGAGCAAGTTGATAGGGAGGTGTTACCTTTTCTGAGTATTCTAATCTCTGAATTTTTTTGAGCTTTCAAGTGCGCCACTTGGAGGTTAAATTTGTGAATATGGTGGGATAGAACTTGAGTCTTCTTTTTTAGGGATTCTTTTAATTTTAAAAGATGAATTTTAATTCTGTTTGTGTTTGAATTGTCTATTTGTAGGGGGGGAATACCTCCTAAATAAGAATGATGAATGATGTCAGAATCACACTCAAGACTGTTGGTGAAAGCAAGGCATACTTTGTGATTCCATTTCACAGATAAAGCATGACGATCAGGTTCTATTAGAGCAAGTAGCATGTCGTCATTATAACGAGTCATAGGAATATTCAAGGACAGAGACAGTATCATGTGGTCTCCTATTGCTGGATCTATAAT
Organism: Ambystoma mexicanum; assembly: GCF_040938575.1. Lineage (NCBI taxonomy): Eukaryota > Metazoa > Chordata > Amphibia > Caudata > Ambystomatidae > Ambystoma > Ambystoma mexicanum. Next base: position 596,217,281 of record NC_090937.1, on the reverse strand, counting down.
CATCACAGAATCAACACATGAATATAGCCTTGAGGAAACAAAAAAATAATCAATTAAAGACTTGCAATCAGCTCTTGCCCAGGTGTAATTGAAAGGTTCAAGTTGGAATAGCGGAGTTTGCATATCCCACTCCAGAAAAGAAGAGTTCCACATTTGCCCATATCTCTTAGAGACCATCGAATGATTGTTCAACATAACACTGGGATGAGATCTTTCATCATAACCATAGCAATTCAAGTCAGCCCCTGCAATTATCCTGGCTGTTGGAAACAATATAAAACCTTTTTCTAGCACAGCATTCAATTCATCTAAAATGACATCAATTGACGTACTTAATTTGTTCCAGGAGATGCAAAGCAATATAAGAGTTATGGAAGGGTCCTCATCATCAATCAATGCACAAGCTAAAATAGAAGCAGAACAGCTAATCAATTCTGTAGATCATATACAGGCTGAATTAATCAAAATCGCAAGACCACCTGACGGTCTTCCGCAAAGGCCCCGCCTTGCAACCTGAACGAAGGCAAGATAGCCCTCTATTACAAAGTTAGTTTGGCACATGGTCTCCTGCAAAAGCATAATATCTGGTCTTTGATGGTAATTAAGGGAATACCATTTTTTAAAATGACTTCGACCGCATGGATTCCATGAAAAGATGAGTGACTTTGCCAGGCTAAGATTCACTCATCCCACTTAAAGGATTTGACACTTGAACAATTTTAGGATCCTTCCATGACGACTCCTTTATCACTGATACAAAAGCCATAAATTGTTTCATGGTCTTGGCATCAAGATTGGATAAGTTGCCAGCAATAGAACAAGGCAAAATGCTTTCAGCTATAAGAGGCATCATTTCCACAAAGGTTGTGGCTTCTTCAACCGATGCAAAAATGGTGGTTACTAACCCAATGGATGCTAAATCATCTTTGTGTTCCCACAACAATTTCAGAATGAATGGAGACATGAATTTATAGATCATTCTATTGTTATTCATAGCTGCCAATTTCACCCAGTCAATATCATTAGAGCGGATAATACGAAGAACTGGAATGTCTTGGATGGCAGTCATCACAAACGTACGATTCAGACGCGCCTTTCCATAACGTTCAGGCTCGCTTTCCCACCCCATTACAGAGGCCGACTTGATATCTGTAAAATGGGCCTTTGCAGGACTGTTTTGCGGCACTGAACTCCAGCGGTCAGAGTTAGACACAGTCTGACCTATTTCTTGTATTTTGACATGAACGGGTGAACCACCCAACGTAGTACCTGCTACAGCAGTCTTCACCCCATCAGAGTGAACGCTGCTGCCGTTAGGAGTTGGCTTGATGGTGTTAGCTTTAGTTTTTTCACATTTTACATTTAAGGGAGCACTTGACCCATTGTCTAGACCAATGATCACTTTTTCTGTCTTTTTAAGATCTAACAAGGGATAAAAGTTAGAAAGAGCAGATTGTTTCTGAAACGAAAGAGAAGCTTGAGAGACAGGTTCCAAGTTCTCATTTACTGGTCCATCATCCCGACAGACAACTCCTTTCTTATCGTTAGAAACAACCCTTTTTGTCTCTTTAGACACCAAACACGCATCAGAAGCACCTTCTTTTTTAATTTCCAATGCTTTTTTCTTTCCAAGTGCCTTTTTTTGAGTCGGTGGGGCCGTCTGAATGGGTTCCGGAAGGTTCAGCATTGCTTTGGATTCATCGTTCAATTGGTTCAGATCAATGATAGTGTCACCCCCAGATAAATTACAAATGTCTCTCATATGTGTGTTATGCTTATCGATTTTGTCACACCTTTGATTTTTTTGTTTTTTTTCTAGTTTTCCTTTCATTTTTTTTATAGGAAAATTTCGCTTTTCTGCACGAGCCTGAGCTCTTCTTTGTTTTTTTGTTTGGGGAAATGGAGGAGTCGCTACTTCTTGTAGGGCAACAGAGATTTTTTCTCCAGTTGGGTTTAGTTCAGGACTCTCTTCACATGGATCAATAAGGTCAGTCAACGCGGATGGGCTGTGCAGACACGCACCATTTTTTTCATCACCTCCAGGACTGTGCACTCTTAACACTGGAGTTGATAAGGTTTTAAGGGTGGTAGCCATCTCTGAAACCAAGACTGTCAAAGCAGCAATATTTGAGGCATTTACGTCCTCTGATTTCTTTAAAGGCAGGCCAGTGAAGATCATGGCACCAGGTCTAGACTGAGAGACCTCAGACACTGCCTTTGCAAAGGATTTAGTTTGTGTAGCAATGTTATGGGAATTGGAAGTCTCCACCTTTTTATAACACAGAGACGAGAACATATTGCAAGAAAGCCACATGCCCTCCATTTTACTTTGCTTAGTTATGAGATCAATCATTTGAATCTGTAGAGTTTTTAATTCTTCGTGAGTTTGCTCATGACCCTTATCCAACAAATTTAAGATCTGAGTTAGGACAGGGAAGGTTTCAAAGCATTGTTGGTATTCATCATCACATTTTTTCTCAATTTCCGGGACATGAGTTGGCTGTGATAGAGTTTTAGGAGATAACGACTCATTAAATTCATACTGAGAAACACCAATAATTTCCGGGCCAGGAGAAGGGTGAGAATCTTGAGGCAACAATTTTTCTGAGTTTGGAGAGCTCATAGACTGAATGATTGGAGCACCAGCACTAGGCTTTCTGTATACAGGAATACCACCCAATGAACGTGCTTCTTTTTGAGCACTAAGTTGAGAAGGAACAGAGTAAGAGTAAGATGGAGGATTATTAAATAAGAAAACATTTTCAATCCCATATTTGCTTTTATTCCCAGGGGTTGAAGGTTCATATGATAGTCTTATACACTTTCCGAGTTCCATCTCAATCGCACGTGCCAACATAAAGAAATCAGCAGGGTGGAATCTGAGTCTCTCTATCCCCATCTCTTTTTTAATAGCCTCTCTATCGAGGCTAAGATCAAGAATGGGCTCTTCATTGCCCCATCCCCTAGGGGCCTTCGTAGTGGCAAAAAATTGTCAAAATCACCATGCTCTTGGTGCGAAGTCATTATTCTATACAGATGCAAGACCACTTGTCTCTACAGATATCACAGACTTTATGTGGAAAGGTATTGTACTTAAGAGTATCATGTGCACTTATTATTATTTTTATGACTCAAAATGGCCAGCTCATCAACACATCTCAATATTGTCTTGTCCTTTATTGCCTCTAATCCACAGCTGATACAACCATATAGAGATGTGTCATTATTTCAATAATGTGCATCTATGTGTGATTCAACAGTGGTCAATTCACCTACCCCTCCATCCCCTGTCCAAAACTCAAATATGCACACCAATCTAAGGCACACCAATCCTAGGCATATTAGTGTTCAGACACACATTATAGTCAGACCAGTCGCTTGGACACCCTTATATTTAGTTGCAGCTGCCCAGAAGGAGAATTAATTGGAATACCCTAGGATCCCACTTTTGGTTGTGCTGGATGGCTGTGGTCGGTTACTCTGGAACTACATCTCCCTGAGACTCTCCATTATCTGAACAGGTTTTTCTTACCACTGCTGTCCTAACCATATTTCCTCCAGGGAACCACTCTTCTAAGAATATCCCAAGGATGGAGGAGGATGAAGACAACAATCCCCAACCCACTGTGAAAGTGGTGCTGGCTCCTATAAATGAGCGACTAACATAACCTTTAACCATTTTGTTGCGCGTCCCTTGGGATAACCTTGGCTGGTAAGATCTATGACCTTATGGAGACTCCCCCTAGCTCTCGGCTTAGCTCAGAGTAAAGGTCTAGCGCCTTTCTTATGCAACAGGGAAGCTATCAGCCACTGAAATGGAACCCAGAGGACGTCTCCCTTCATCTTATTCAGTGCCAATATTATGCTCTTGCTACAATAATTTAGAATTGGGCTAGGTGGGCCTCAAGTCTTTTCCCTTTCCCAACTCACTGACACAGCTCTATTGACACACAGCCCTCACACCTGATAACGTCCTCATGAGTACTGCAACATGTCCTCGACAGTTCCTGTAGCTCCTAATGCACATGTAGAAGGATAGAGAGTTTTAACAAAACAGAAAGACTTCAGGGAGAGAGGCATAATTTATTACATAACACAGTGTTTTAAATTAGCATTTCACTGTACCAACGTCTCTCAGTCAGGAATGGCCAACATTGTAAAAAATAAGTATGTATTTATACATAGAAATCCTTATTGCATTCTTTCTTAATCAACACATTGTTCCAATATATTTGTCATCTCCAAACGACCTTCCAATTGTCTCTCTAATTTTACATATAATTCAAACACATTTGTTTGGTATTTAACAAGTTTCACATTTCTGTAATCAAACCATTCTACATCAATACTCTATTCGTGAGGTTTACATCACATTTCTAGTGAAAAAAGTACAAATGCCCTGTCCATCCTTATCCTTTCTGCTTAAGGATAATCAAAGTCTAAATACATTGCTCAATTCACTTAGAGCAACACTATATGAGGACATTAAAACAAAATCTATGGTTTCCAAACTAAACCAACATTTTAAATCAATAAAGCAATCATTCTATTTCAATACACATCATCGTAATATACAATGCAAAGCACACATTCACTGCATCAAACGAAAAGACCAAAATTGGAGCACATTACTCAGTCAAGCAGACCCAATTTCAATATGACTATAGGATGCAGTTGAAAGCATGCACCCCCTGCAATCTCTGACAGCACCTCAGCATAATACTGCCACAGCAAGCCAGACAGAGCCTGTATAGGATTTGGCATGGTATCTATTGGGTCTTTAGCTTGGAAATCCCCTTACCATAAAAAATGTGACGGGCAGACCCTCAGCTTCTAATTCTAACTTGCATAACGTGGAAGTTCCTCCCTTATTTTTTTTTTGTATGTGTGATAATGTGAAGATCCCTTTCCCAGTACTGTGATGAAGAAGATCTCCATGGACCCACAAGGGAACTGCAAAATTAGTACTTTGATGAGGAAGAGGTGCAGAGGCATAGAGATTGCATGTGGGAACCGGTCTAGGGGTTTTGCCGGATTCCTATTGGCCCACAAGTAGCTGAAATAAAGGAATGAAACCAGGAAGTGTTGTCAAGCCCTCCCTGGACAAGCAAGGAGCAGGGAAGATATGCTGCAGGAGAAGGAGCTGTGGATCAGAGGCCTTGCCAAAGAGAGGGGGAACCTTTGCACTGCAGTAAAGAGCTAAGGACTGGGGGAAGACCAGGAGAATACCTCTCTAAAGGACTTGACAAAGAATTTACCTCTCTCTGGAGGAACCAGAGTTCAAGCCTTCCCAGGAGCAGTCCAAGGCAGAGAGGCCATAGTATTTGTCTGAGGCAGGGCAACTGTGATAAGGGGAAAGACTGCAGATGCCCAAAACCAAAGAAGAAAGACCCAGACACTGGCCAAAGACTACCAGGAGAGTCTCTAAAGGTACGGGGGTGACTGGGACAGTTGGTAGAGGTAGACGGGGGCAGTGGGATACCCTGACGCAACTAAACAGAGGAAGGAGGGAAACTCAGGAAAGCAGAGTAACCTTCCCGAACCCCCAAGAAAGAATCCAAGGAAGATGGGTCTGGGACCTGCACCCAAAGAAGATTACCCTCGCCAGTCATCTTCATAGTTGCAGTACTTGGCAGGTTGTGAACCAGTTCCCTGAGAAAGAATCACTAAAGGAATTGTGATATGGGTCTCAGACCCACAAGCAGAGTGTGACACAAGTCATCTTCCTCTTGGCAGTACTTGGACAAGAGGAGGGCTAAGTGAAGCGACCCAAAGAAGAGAGACCAGCGTGTGAGACTCACAGCAAGTGACATTGTTAAAGGTTAAGGGAAGAGCAATACCCCTTAAATGTTGTGAACTGTGAAAGCCCCTGAAAGGTCAGGGGAAGAGCCATAACTGTTAGAATTGTGAATTTGTAATGCCTGAGAAAGGTCAAGGGAAGAACCATACCCCTTGAGAGTGTGAACTGTAAGAAACCTGAAGAGACTCGGCGGAAGGGAATCAACTCCTGTGACTTGTGGAACTTTGTTTGTTTTTTGCACCTTTTGTTTTGAAGTTTATGTTGGAACTTTGGAAACGAGTTGCAAGTAGTCAGCTGAGAGACAATTCCCTTTTCAATTTATATTGAGTTAAGCGTGTGAGGGTCAGGTTAGGATTTGGAAATAGGACAGTCAACTTTACTTAGGACATTCTTACACGGACACTAGTTCGTTTTGTTGAGGCAGGGAATCCGCTCTGAGAGTTAAGGCAAATTAGACCTTTTCTTCAACCCCCTTTTTTGTTGTCAAATAAAAGTCCTTGCCAACCACTCTGCTACCCTTGTGTCTGAGTCTTACTCCTGAACACTCATAGATATTTTTACATAATTTTAAAAGTTCCTTACCTTAGTATCTTGCTAAATTATCAGCTCTTAGCAACTTGCCGAAATATCTATCTAAGCCGTAAGTGAAGGACTATACGTCATACCTGTTTTTGTGCTGTCTCTCAAGCAGACTACTGTGTATTCCCTTAACATGGAGAATGAATAGGATTTGATTTCACAGCCTACTAATATAGTATGTATGCATATGGGGTTCATACACTGACGTGCTGATAACTAAATATGTAAGCATGCATGCATGTTTGCATGATATTATTATGATTGTTCTTTTATAACAAATTTAATAATAGAGGGCGGTTTCCAAGCACAGGATCAGGATTAAAACCTGTGTTGCGTCACATTGTCTTGCTTCCATGATTAACGCATTGCCACTGAGCTATCCTTCCTCCCCCTATTTAATCTGTTTAAACTGCTAAGCACTTTGTTTTTAATTGTTATTCTCAATGAATGAAAAATAATAAATACAAACACACATCTTGCTATGTAGCTACTCTGCGATATAAGGCTGATGCAAGTCTCCAGGAGCAAAAAGCGCTTTGAGTATACTTCTGCTGGATTGTAGCAGTACTACTGCTATTCTGCATAGGCTGCCCTTTATCACAATACTTGCTCTTTCTTTAAGGTGCTATATTCTAGGCAATACATTCTACTCAGCCTTGTCAAGCCAATGCTGGTATACTATTATGAGGGGAATTCTGACATGAAATGGTATCTCACTTGTTACTCTTAGTCCACAGGACAAAATGGGTGAATTCCTATGACAATGAAGAGTATCAAGAACGAATGCAGGCACCTCTGCCAGTACTTATGAGATTTCCATGCTCCGCAGGCCACAGACCCGACCTGCAGACATCCTTTATGGGACAGCATCATGGTATGGATGTTGTGTTATTCGCAGATCCATGGCAAGGTCAGCGGGCCAGCAAAGTGTGCTCAAACACTGGAAATACATGTTGCCCGTTCCATTCTCAGATGGAGGTTTGGTAGCCTGTAGCTCCAATAAGGGAACAGGGGGAACATAATTAATCACAGAAGCAGTGAGACGTGCAAACAACAGGCAGTTATGGAGTGGCAGGGCATCATCGGGAAATGTAAAATGGCAACCCCACCTCTTAGAGCCTCTGTGTTGTTGGGCCCACTGCCTAGATTTTGATCTGTCAAAGTTTCTTTACAACCTCTCAGCAAGCAGATGTCTATATTTTATTTTTTAAGGAAAGCTTTATTGCATTACATACAAGTATGTGTTGGTAATAACTGCAGTTTGGGCATAAAAGGCATGGATTCACTGGTTATGCTGTCTGAGGTCCAAATTGGCCCTGCTGAGCAGATAAAATGCACACTAAGCCACATTATAGGTTTTACTGTAATTCCAATGAAATTACCACCAAACTAAATTTCCAATACTGCCACTTGGTCTGGTGAAAATACTGATTGATTTATGAGTGGCAGTCTCCATGGACTCAAAGTGGGATTTGGATGAATTATCATCCAGCCCTCAGCCCGTGATCGAGCAGGAGCTCTCACCCATCGCTGCAGGAGCAGGGATGCAAAAGACCCCGGCAACGACCTTCTGCATGGGGAGCCGGATGACCCCTGCTTTCACTATTTAAAGTGAATCTAATCCTTTCCATCTTGATGCCCGAGCCGCCACCTTTTTTATCAACGTTGCACGGCAAAAGCTTAAAATTGTGCAACCATCAGCCTTACGACCAGTTTACGACCGATCTCGAGTGAACCACCATTGCCTACCATGAAGCATACTAACTTTAAGATGGCCACCCGTCGCTCTCAGTGACCATCAGCCTCCTGATTTCCTCTATGGGCCAAACGCGGCTTCTGATTGGCTGCCGTCCCGCTCTTATTGCCCGATCAGAGCCGGCTGGCGAGAGCCGGTGCTCCAGACGAAGGCCACAACACACAAAGGCTTCTTCTGTCGAGAGCCTGTCCTGCCTCATCCAGCCCTCAGCCCATGATCGAGTAGGAGCTCTCACCCATCGCTGCAGGAGCAGGGATGAAAAAGACCCCGGCAACGACCTTCTGCACAGGGAGCCGGATGACCCCTGCTTTCACTATTTAAAGTGAATCTAATCCTTTCCATCTTGATGCCCGAGCAGCCACCTTTTTTACCAACGTTGCACGGCAAAAGCTTAAGATTGTGCAACCATCTGCCTTACGACCAGTTCACGACCGATCTCAAGTGAACCACCATTGCCTACCATGAGGCATACCAACTTTAAGATGGCCGTCCGCCGCTCTCAGCGACCATCAGCCTCCTGATTTCCTCTGCGGGCCAAACGCAGCTTCTGATTGGCTGTCGTCCCACTCTTATTGCCCAATCAGAGACGGCTGGCGAGAGCCGGCCCTCCAGACGAAGGTCACTACACACAAAGGCTTCTCCTGTCGAGAGTCTGTCCTGCCTCATCCAGCCCTCAGCCCGTGATCGAGCAGGAGCTCTCACCCATTGCTGCAGGAGCAGGGATGAAAAAGACCCCGGCAACGACCTTCTGCACGGGGAGCCAGATGACCCCTGCTTTCACTATTTAAAGTGAATCTAATCCTTTCCATCTTGATGCCTGAGCCGCCATCTTTTTTATCAACTTTGCACGGCAAAAGCTTAAAATTGTGCAAACATCTGCCTTACGACCAGTTCACGACCGATCTCGAGTGAACCACCATTGCCTACCATGAGGCATACCAACTGTAAGATGGCCGCCCACCGCTCTCAGCGACCATCAGCCTCCTGATTTCCTCTACGGGCCAAACACAGCTTCTGATTGGCTGCCGTCCCGCTCTTATTGCCCAATCAGAGCTGGCTGGCAAGAGCCGGCCCTCCACACAAAGGCCACTACACACAAAGGCTTCTCCTGTCGAGAGCCTGTCATGAGCTGTCGGAACCAGGGGCCCTGGTCCTTGTTCTAGCCTCCCGATACCGCCTTCAAACCCAAAGACACTGTTCATCTATCTGGTGAGTGTTTGATCAGCGTTTTTTTAGAGACATCACCTAACTGTCGCATGTACGTTCCCTCGTCAGATCATTCCGAAACACTTAACTCTCACGCGACCTGCACCGCTGTGCTATTCGCCCCTAATGCAACCGCTCTGCCGTTACTGTCAATGTGCCCGCTTGCCGTCTACTAAATATTGTGTACTATAACCACTGATTTGAACCAATGCACAGCCCGTCAGCATTAATATGCACTACCTTTAAAGCATTTTCTTAAGATTGTCCGACTGTGCTGCTAAAATGGACCTCTAGCACGTTGTTTTCATATGACCCTGATTGGGCCATTGTACACTGAGCTGCAGCTCTCATCTATGGACCTGCACTGTCCATCCACCGTACATCCCGCGAGCACCATTTGAGTGTCAGTCATCAGTATTACATCGAATCCATGTGCCCCTGCAGTGCTCTACTTACCGGCTAGTCTGGTCAGCACATGGCCCTTGTACCTAATGCGCCCCATGTTCACTATAGGTTTGACTACATCTGGTCTGTGCTATGGATTTGCATCTATTGTGCTTGTTCAGGTTACTCGATGTCGGATTGCATGAATGTGTAGTCATTGCTATGAATGCTCACCCTTGAGCCTGCTTAGGTCACTTTTTGCCTGACTACACTTGGTCAGTGTTAAGCATATATACTCATTGTGCTTGCTCTAGTCACTGTACTTGCTTAAGTCACTTTATGTCTGACTACATTTAGTCAATATTAGGCATATATACTCATTGTGCTTGCTCTAGTCACTGTACTTGCTTAGGTCACTTTTTGCCTGACTACATTTGGTCAGTGCTAGGCATTTATACTCATTGTGCTTACTTTAGTCATTGTACTTGCTCTAGTCACTTTATGTCTGACTACATTTGGTCAGTGTTAGGCATATATACTCATTGTGCTTGCTCTAGTCACTGTACTTGCTTAGGTCACTTTATGTCTGACTACAATTAGTCAGTGTTAGGCATATATTCTCGTGCTTGCTCTAGTCACTGTACTTGCTTAGGTCACTTTATAGCTGACTACATTTGGTCAGTGCTAGGCATTTATACTCATTGTGCTTGCTTTAGTCATTGTACTTGCTCTAATCACTTTATGTCTGACTACATTTGGTCAGTGTTAGGCATATATACTCATTGTGCTTGCTCTAGTCACTGTACTTGCTTAGGTCACTTTATGCCTGACTACAAATAGTGAGTGTTAGGCATGTATACTCATTGTGCTTACTCTAGTCACTGTACTTGCTTAGGTCACTTTATGTCTGACCACATTCAGTCACACTGCTAGGCATTTATACTCGCTGTGCTTACTCTAGTCGTTGTGCTTGCTCTAGTCACTTTATAGCTGACTACATTTGGTCGGTGCTAGGCATTTATACTCATTGTGCGCACTCTAGTCACTTTATAGCTGACTACATTTGGTCAGTGCTAGGCATTTATACTCATTGTATTAGGACAAATTAGGTGAGCAGATTGTATCTGCTTAGGTCACTCTAGGTCTGACTACACTTAATCATCGCTAGGCATCAACAGACTCACCGCACCACACTAGGTTGCCAGGCATTATCTATAGCACCTCGCTGCGGATAGCCCATCGAAATTCTTAGCTGACTTCATCTACTAACATGTATTGTGCCCCTAGACCACACCAGCATCTCTCAGCTTCGCACACCAGCACCTTAAAGCTCGCACATCTGCCTAACCTACATCTCGCCCCGTACGTAGTGCTCACTATTCTGGCCATATTTGGTCTACAGCTTAACCACACACCAACTTCCCATATAATGCTCACATCCTTGTTCTCCACAATGGACACAAAGCTACCGAGCGCTCCTCCTTCACACAACTTGACTTCGACCAACCCATACCTTAATGCACCAGCCCTTTGGTTACAACATTTCACCACCAAACCTACTCCTAACCAACCTTGCCCCACCAGCCTCAGGAATGCCAGGCTTGGCACAAGCTTGTAAAATAGCATCTTTGTCTGATCCAGGCATAGGGAATGCCACTACGCATAAACACACTCTATCTCTCATGACCAAATTAACATCGCCCAACCGCCCGGGTCAACCTTGTGTCACCTCAGTTAGAAACCAAAGATTAGCATCCAGATGTCATCACTGGTCCTATCACATGAACATCCCTAGCACGGAAAAAACAAAAAACACCCCTGCGGCACCAATAATTGTCGCTACCCACGTTGCTAATCATTCCAACACAGTGAATAAACTTAAAGGTGCACTTATTAATGCATGCTCTATCCCTGCCCACGCCTTAGACATTGCAGATTTCATTGTGACAGAAAATCTTGACTTTCTTGCTATCACGGAAACCTGGCTGCACGCGGCCTCGGGGCCTGCCCTGACCCTAGCCATCCCAGATAACTATTCCATCATTAGAGGTGACAGGGATGCTAAGCAAACAAAGGGGGGTGGATTAACAGTTATATTTAAGAGTTCACTCAATCTCAGAGCTGCTAACACTTTGCAGCTGCCATCAGCTGAACTACTCTCTATTAAAATACTGATTTCTCCTAATCACACAGCCTTAGTGCATCTCATATACAGGCCACCTGGCCCTACCTTCACATTTGCTGAGGACATCTCATCCATCTTAGCCTCTAGCGCTAAGCCTAAATCTCAAATCATCATACTTGGCGACCTCAACTTGGGATACAAGGACTCGAATGATACTAAAGCCAATGACGTAGCCAGTGTTCTGGCTGACTTCGGCCTTACCCATCACGTCAATAAACCCACCCATATCAAAGGTTGCACCCTTGACTGGGTTTCAGACATGAACTGTGCACTAAAGGTAACCTCTGTGACACCATGGGTGTGGTCTGATCACCACAAAATAATATTCTCTATTAATTCTAGCCCTCCCACTGACAAACCTAAAATTGCCCTGCCAATTTATACGCAAAACAAGAAGGATATTACAGTTGAGAAACTACTCCCACTTATCCTCCCTCTACTGAACTCTGCCTCTACCGCTTGCTCGGACCCAACTAATTTAGTTGACACCTACAACCGTGCCATGGTAAAAGCCCTTAACACTATTTCCCCACTCAAACTACGCAAACGAAAAACCCTGCAACCATCTTAATTCTTGGTTCACCCCTCACCTTCGCGAACTGCGTAAAGCTAAAAGAAAAGCTGAGACACATTGGAAAAACTCACCTACACTAGTAAACAGAAACAACCTTACAACCGCCTCCCTCTCTTGCAAAGTAGCTATCCTAGCGGCCAAAAAAGAAGTGTATAACATCAGGATCACAAAAGCTCAATCCAATACCAAGGAACTTTTCAAGATCCTTAAGGAACTCGAGTTCCCAGTCGCTCCATTGGATACATGCACCCCAGACACTGAATGGTGTTCCAACATACAAAAAGCACTACTAAACAAAATTGCCTTGCTCCAAACCAAAATTAACAGTAAAAAGAGCCACCTCTCGGACTCTGCGGGCAACCCGCAGTCCTACAATACCCCCACTCTGAAGCATTTATTTAAACCTTTCAGCTTCTCACCCCTTACAACCAAGGAAGTCGAAAACATCATCATGAAAGTTAAGCCCTCCAACTGCCAAGGTGACGCCTGCCCTGCACCCATCGTAAAGGAAACGGCTCACAACCTCGCCCATTCATTACCTCCTTTATCAATTCATCATTCAAAACTCGGACCCAACTAATTTAGTTGACACCTACAACCGTGCCATGGTAAAAGCCCTTAACACTATTTCCCCACTCAAACTACGCAAACGAAAAACCCTGCAACCATCTTAATTCTTGGTTCACCCCTCACCTTCGCGAACTGCGTAAAGCTAAAAGAAAAGCTGAGACACATTGGAAAAACTCACCTACACTAGTAAACAGAAACAACCTTACAACCGCCTCCCTCTCTTGCAAAGTAGCTATCCTAGCGGCCAAAAAAGAAGTGTATAACATCAGGATCACAAAAGCTCAATCCAATACCAAGGAACTTTTCAAGATCCTTAAGGAACTCGAGTTCCCAGTCGCTCCATTGGATACATGCACCCCAGACACTGAATGGTGTTCCAACATACAAAAAGCACTACTAAACAAAATTGCCTTGCTCCAAACCAAAATTAACAGTAAAAAGAGCCACCTCTCGGACTCTGCGGGCAACCCGCAGTCCTACAATACCCCCACTCTGAAGCATTTATTTAAACCTTTCAGCTTCTCACCCCTTACAACCAAGGAAGTCGAAAACATCATCATGAAAGTTAAGCCCTCCAACTGCCAAGGTGACGCCTGCCCTGCACCCATCGTAAAGGAAACGGCTCACAACCTCGCCCATTCATTACCTCCTTTATCAATTCATCATTCAAAACGGGCACAGTACCCAACAACCTCAAGGATGCGTGGATCATCCACCTAATTAAAAAACCTAACCTTGATCCTAGCAATCCCTCTAACTACAGGCCCATCACCATGGTGCCTTACCTTCTCAAAATCCTGGATCGCGCAGCCTATCTCCAAATCCAGGATTACCTTGATACTAACAACCTACTAGGGCTTAGACAATCTGGCTTCTGCCCAAGACACAGCACGGAGACAGCCCTGATTGACCTGAAAACCCAAATCGAGGACCTGAAGGACAAGAGCAAACAAGCCCTCTTGCTCCTCCTTGACCTCTCTGCCGCATTTGATTTGGTTGATCACCAAATCCTCTGCCATCACCTTAAGGTAGCCGCTCACTTCTCAGAAGCAGCTACTTCTTGGATCAGTTCCTTCCTGACTAACAGATCCATGAGGGTCTTATCCCCCTTAGCCACGGCTGACACAGCACATGTCCTGTGCGGTGTCCCACAAGGCTCTTGTGTATCGCCCACGTTGTACAACGTGTTTACTAAACCTCTCTTTGATATTCTTGACTATCTGGGTGTCTCGTACATGAATTATGCGGACGACACCCAGATACTCATCCCTATCACTGGTGACTATGTAACCGATGTCAACGCACTCAACTCAGTCTACTCGGTCATCCAAGCCTGGATGGCTCACCACGGGCTCTGCCTTAACGATGAGAAAACCAAGCTACTCATCTTAGGCTCTCAGTCCAAACTCGTGAAGCTTGACCCCAAATATAACTCCTTCATTATTGATGGAAATGTTATTCAAGTCACCAACGTCACGAAAACACTTGGAATTTACCTAAGTTCCACTCTCTCTCTCAAGAGACAAACTAACTCAGTAGTATCAGCATCATCGTACACGTGTAAACTCATCACTGCGTGGGGCTCATTCCTGACAACGGACAACTGCCTGATCCTAGCCAGAACCCTCATCATGTCCAAAATTGACTATTGTAACGCCCTTTACTTAGGCACTAGTCAAAGAAACCTCGACAAACTTCAGGTCACCCAGAACAATGCCATAAGGGCTGCTCTCAACATCCCCAGGCGTTCACACATCTCCTCTACCAGGAGCAACCTACATTGGCTACCCATTACACTTCGCATCTCACTCAAAACACTGGTACTAACACACAAGGCACAAAATAATGCTGCACCTGCTTACCTGGCTATGCACTTCACACAACATACAGTGTCCAGACCACTGAGATCAGCACAGGCACACACGCTAACCATCCACAGTTTCAAGCTCCAGACAGCCATGGGTTCGAGTTTCCCAGTACTGGCTGCCAAGCTGTGGAACTCCCTACCCAATGATCTTAGGAATGTGCCAGCCATCCATTCCTTCAAAAACAGAACTAAACGATGGCTTCACGAAGAGGACGCACTGGCCTCTGCCCTGTAAATCATGCAGCGGTAACCCGCATATAGGGCACTCACTGTATATACTGTTTATTGACCATACTGTTTATTTGACCATCAGGCCATCTGGTGTAATATTACTGATTCATGTTCATGCCCCTGTTGTAAATATGTCTATAAAATGTAACTTGTACCTATCTATGTATCACTTTTCTGTAACTACCTTTCCAAATTTTGCGCCCTGATGCCCTTGGGCAGGGTGCGCAATACAAATAAATCAACAAAAAAAAACAAACAAACAAACAAACATGGGTGCAAATTCAGCCTGTGGTAATGCCACCATTTCTGGTGTTAAACTGGATCACTTGGCTGCTCATGAATCTGCCACCTTAACTCAAAATTCAATTTGGGAGAGTGTTAAAACTCCCTGTAATTCTGTTACAGTAAAAAAAAAAACGGCAGTAACAGATTTTGCATCAGATTATTACTGCAGCACCAAACTGAGACGCACTGTTTGGTAGCTAACAGCAGTTCTTTGCAGGGTGCAAGACCACTATACTTTTAATTGAATAGTAACAACACCTCTCAGCAACCCTTTCTGCTATACTTGTATTCAAATTGTCCAATAACTTTTCAAGTGGCATAGATTTTTTGATGGAATGTGATGAAGCATTTTGTGACGTTTGCCCCATTTGCGCTGGAAAAAAGCCTGAATTCATGTTGTTTTCCCTTTCTGTAATGGGTTGGCAGGCAAAGAATGATGGTCTGCGGGATTGCCCATAGTGATGCAGAGGTTGAGATTAATTCTAAGTCTTCCAGCCATTACCTCTTTTGTTTTGTCTTGTCAACAGGAGTGGGACGGGTATGACCATCTATGGGTCCTGTTCCCTGCTGGCCCTAAAGTCCCAACCTACACCTCACTGATAATGCCTGATGAGGCAGAAACATGGCTGGAGTTGATTGTAGTCTCATGCAGAAGGGATCTGATGAAGCATTTAATGGTGGACGTCCCCTTTTGTGGTGGGACCAAGCCTGATGTGCATGTATTCGTTCCCCTTTCTGTAATGGCTTAGCAGGCAATGCACTATGGCCTTGAGTGCTTCCCAGAGCGATGCCAGAGGTTAAGATTAATTCTAAACCTCACAGCCATCACTTCTTTTGTTTTATTTAATCAACTTGAGTGTGGTGGATATACCCAGTTGTGGATCCTGTTCCTGCTGAGCTTAGAGACCTAAGCTACCTCACTGATGATGTCTAATTAGGCTGAAACATCTTTGGGGTTTCTTTTGGTCTTGTACAGAAGGGATGTGACCAAGGATTCCATGCTTGAATGGCATTTTTGGGGTGGGATCCAGATTGAGTTGCATATGTTTTTTTCTCTTTCTGTAATGGTTCGGCAGGTGAAGAACAATAGTCTGGAGAGTTGGCCACAGCGATGACGGAGGTTGTGATTAATTCTAAACCTTTTAGACACCACCTCTTTTGATTTGTCTAGTCAAATCAATTGGGAAGGTTATGTCCAGATGTGAGTTCCGTGCCTACTGGGCCTAGAGACCCAAGCTATACCTCACTGATGATGCCCAATGAGGCCGAAACATGTCCGGGGCTGCATTGGTCTCATGCAGAAGCGATGTGACCAAGCATTATGTGCTAACTACTGCTTTTGGGGTGGGACAAAGTCTGATTTATATATATTATTTCCCCTTTCTGTAATGGCTTGGAGGATGAAGAACAATTCTCTGTAGGGTTGCCTACAATGATGTCAGAGGTTAAGATGAAGTCTAAACATTCCGGCCATCACCTTTTTGCTTTTTCTAGTCAACCTGAGTGGGACTGGTATGCCCAACATAAGTCCCAAGACTGTTGGGCCTAGTGACCCAAGTTACACCTCACCGATGATGCCCACTGAGGCCAAAGCATGTCTGGGTTGCTTGTGGTCTCGCAAAAAAGACATATGACCAAACATTGCATGGTAAACTGCTCTGTTTTGGATGGTACCAAGCCTTGTTTGCATATGTTCTTTCCCATTTCTGTAATGGCTTGTCAGACAACTGACAATGTTCTGGACGAATGTCCAGAGCGATGGCAGAGGTTAAGATTAATTCTAAACCATCCAGCCATCACATCTTTTGTTTTGTCTAGACAAACACTCCTTTGCCAGTCCTTTGCTGAACGATTTACATTAGCTTCTGATTCATTAGTATACATAATCAGAGCTTATTTAAGTTCATCTTCTTAGTCTATAAATGTTTATACGACCATGGAGCAGCCCTAATTTCTAAATTGATGCCTTGATATGTTCACACTCATTATCTTCAGTCTGCAGATGAAATAAAGCTGGTAGTTCTCCTGAAGGTTCTTCTTGGTCCTTCTGGCTGATACCACCTGCCGCTGAATCTGTGTGCTGTTGAAATCCAATTTTCCTTTAGGAAACAATTTAAAGTCCTGGTTGGTTACACTAGAATAATAGCTGTTCCTTGTGATTTCTGTGCTGTATCCTTATTCCTGAAGTGGTTACCAGTGCCTAGGGATAACCATGTAATTTGAACTTGGTAAAAATTATTTTTAAATGTATTTTATTTATTTATGTATTTATAGCAGCACACCAAACCCTCAGGTATCAGGGCACTAGTTACAAGCTATCATAACATAATATCGGTCCCCACCTGTACTGTACCACCTCCTCATATTAGGGCAGTTCTGGACATTGCTTTGCCTATGAAGGGTCTGAAATGCAAGACAGACAGCTGTTTGTTGATTGTACAACATATTCCATTGTATCAAAGTAAAAATAATAATAAATGCCTCACTATCCATAGTCTGCTGGGTATTTCCCAGCCTAACCAAAACTAAGGGTAAACACTCAAACACAGGATATCTGGCCCTCACACTAAGCATTAAATACAAAGAAAATGATATAGCAATAAAAATAGCATCAACAACATTTGTAGTGTTCTAGATAGATTCTCAATAAGATGGGTGAGTTCCCTTCCCCAGGATTCAAAGTAAATTTGGTTCCAATGTTCAACAAAGCAAAACGATAGAAGGAATTCCTCATAGGTTAGACAGTCTCACATTGATTCTGATGTTCCATTGTCAAAGTAAAGTATTGTTAAGCAAAGTTCAAACAATATCAATTCTTTGCTCCTTGATGTAATATATACTTTCCAATTCCTCAGAATGGTACCAATGGTGTTCCCAGGCGCAATGCTTTGCCACCACTTCAATAGTTGAAGGAGTTTGTCACAGTTCAAAAGAAATGCCACTTCTATAACCATTCGCAAAACACAGTTCATGGTTAACACTGAATATGTTGTCAGTCATTCCCAATAGGTATATTTATCAGGATAAACTTCACAATGCTGCTGCTTCCACTTCTACAACTTCAATTCTACTCACATTAACCATGAGAGTAATCACCTTTATCTCATAGTACTTTACTTCATGTGTGCTTGTGAAATGATACTTCTACTAACACTTAAACATACCACCACTGTCTCAGTGTTTTGGAATACCACCACAGCTTCAGTACTTATACTCCACAACATGGTACTAGCGCTGACAAGATTTAGTATTAGGCACTTCAACACCCTCCTCTAGGCAAGCAACTCTTCCTCTGAACATCTCTTGCCTCTCTTGTTTGTCTCAACTTCAAACAATATTCTTCAACATGTAATATAGATTGGGTCAACTTCAGATGAAGAGCAAGTTTCCCTTCTCCAACTTTGCCTTCATATGTCTGCCAATTGCTAGCCGAAATAATTACCCAGAATCCTTGGTGTCACTCTCTTGGCTCCAGGTAATACTTGCACACATGTATCTTAAGCAATGTTAAACATTTTGTATGCTCACAGTTTCAGACATAATTTTCCGGCTGTAAGAAAAGATGCTTTCAGGCTTAATTGGGAATACTCTTGACTTGGACAATGATTGCTCTCTCTACAATGGTAGATACAAAGTTGAAATGCTTTACTTCTTTACTAAGCATTTCAATTTCACGTGAATACAGATGCAAAAGGTCACTCTTTCTTTGGAAAGTGAAATTAATCACATGCTACCACTTTTTCTATAGTTTATGACTTTAAGGTTTTTGACGATGACTTTTGGCAGCGTTTGCTCTTAATGCCAGTGAACAGAGGAATTCCCGATCATGCGTGAGTGATGCTTTTGCATTGCTCCATTGTCAAAGGTTTAACAAAAGACTTCAGCTCACTTCTTTCTACACTCAATTGAAGATAGGACTGGATACTGTTGCCAGCAGTGCTCGCGCAAGGAAACAGAATGCCAGGCTTGACTCACCCGTTTCTGCAATCCTTGTTCCACAAGTTGTACTGCTTCCACGACTTCGGGCACAACATCTACTTCTACTGGTTCCACAGGGATCCACACCCATCCTCCGTGAAGGCTTCTCCTGTCCGGCCACTTGACAAAGGTGCTCCTCTCACTCCTGAGACCCATGTCTTGCCAGTAATACCTCGCCTCGGTCTCCAAAACACCACCGGAACACATTCAGTTGCACATGGGGAAAGGCACTCATCCAGCAGGCTTTCAGCTGCACAGCCTCTGCAACTCAGAGTTTGGGGGAAGAGAAACCTCACAGAACAAGTAGGGGAAATCTGCTGTATAAGCGTTCTGACATCCCTTCGGTTCTCCCTCTTCTAGCATAGATTGCCAAAACTGTGTCTTCTTCTTTCAGCATCTGCTACTACAGCTCACACTGCAGTCACACTTCCAGCTCCTTCTCATTGCCTGCACCTGAGGGGGCCTTTTATGCCTCCCAGGCCCCTTCACGTTTGGGAGTTAGGCTTATTTGCATGACTATTGCTACTGCATGCCTCTTCCGCCCTCTTCCTCATCCCAGTACTCGTGGGATTATGGGACTTGTTATCCCTAACAGTAAAGTTAGTTCTTTTGACTTCTGTTGTTTGGTAAAGAGCTATCAACAGTGAGGGATTATGAGGAAAGTTAAATACATGTGTTTCCCAGTCTGCCTGGCTTAGTCCCCCCATTTGATCCTCCCACAGTACAACCACCCCAAGGGTCGGGATCTGGAAGCGTCTGACTTCCCTGGCCACGTGCAAATGTTCCCATGCCAGTTTTCTGTGAGGAATCAAGACTGATATATCACATGCCCCAAACTTGCCTACTGCAATTCTTCATCTTTCCAGACACTATTTGCAGGGGGGCCTTGAGAGGTCTTCAAGATGTGGGTGACTTGAGAGGTCTTTAAGATGTTATCTCCCTGAAGGGGTTCCTATTCCTTGGCTACCTGTCAAGCATCTGCATCACTAGCACTTGACAGAGTGGCATTTGGAAAAGAAAGGTAATTCCTTACCAACAACAACATGTCAAGGCATACAAAGGTAAAGCCAGTCATAGACAATAGTTTATTTTTTTGTTTGTTATCATGTGGCTGATACTTTCTTCTTTAGTTTAAGATGAACAGGCTATTCAGCTCATTTCTGAATTACAAAGTATCAGAAAAGATCTTTGAGGAAGGCTCCACAAATAATGTGGAATAATTAAAGAAAGGCATTGCTTGAGCCGAAATAAAGGCAATACAGTTAAGACAATAAGGGAATTTAAATTACCTGTGTCAGAACTTACTGCAATCTATTATATACAATAAAAAGGTGCACATTTAAAAATTGGAACATTCCCATGACTAGTAAATCTCAATTTGCTAAGCCACTTTTTGCCGTTATGAAAATCACGGGCATCAGAGATAGAGTGGTATGTATTGATCTTAAAAATATATGGGGACATCTGAAGATATGAAGACATTACCCTTGCAGTAATTGCAGTATATGTGCACAATCTATTCAAGCTGACTATTATTGATTTAGGTTCAGGAATCAATTGCAACACTAAAATGGTTGTATATATGGTAGCGTATCCATGTGGTGTGAAATAAATTGGCAAGATTAAAAAGAACAGTTAGAACCAGGATGACTGAATACAAGGGTTCAGAGGAAAATCACTACAGCTCTAAGGTCAATTTATTTTTAGATAAGGACCTTGGACCAGAGTTATTCTGATGGGTGGTCTTACAACAAGTGGAGAGAGCAAACAAATCATATGCTAGGTATTCCCTGACTATGCTAGAACAAAATATTATTATTAGAATTCACAATGACGAGAACCTTTTTTTGAGAAAATAGAATGAGAGTTAAAATCTCTAATGCAGCGAGGTCATAAATTTAAATATGTTGTTACTGCAGAAAAGACTGTTGTCTTAAGTTGCTCCCAGTATATTAATAAAAAAGGATTCTATGATAGTATTGATCCAGTTTTTACAATAAGGAAACCTTATCTTCTCTTTGTAATTAGCAACAGGCTCTAATATCATTCAAAGCTTCAGTGAAATATGTCTATGTTATTGTAGTATAAACTAATGGGTGAAACACAGACTACCCCAGTCTCCTTTTGTTTTAGCAAAGTACCCGGGCACCACACTCTATGGCATGTAAATCATCATGTCATATTTAAATCACTCTAGAATCACCCCAACTCAGAATTCTCGTATCAAATTGGACATAAAAATAATGTATTTTATCAAAATTGTTTTTCTCTGTTTTAACATTATATACAAAAAATCACATAGTAAGACATATCTCAAAACATGAACTTCTCTCACCTACTTGCAGTGTTTTCTAATCTATTCAAAATGTTTGCAAAGTATTTCATTCCAAAATTACTAAATACGGAAGAAATGTTTTCTCAAACTAAAATATCCTTGGATGTTGTGTCAACGCGTTTCGCCTATTTCCATAGAATAAACCCCATCCTAGAAAAGGTTTTTCCAAAGGCCTTCATCAGGACAGATGAACTTTGGTTTTGATAGTTAATGAGTCTTCTAACCCCTAGTCCTTGTTTGTTCTTATCTGGCAGACTTGTCACAGGGACAACTGTTTAGCGGTTCCTTATTACTTTAGCCACGTGTTTTTGCTCTGGCGTTCACCGTGGTATTATTATTGGTCCCATTTTTTATATCACGTGCTCAACTCCCGTGTAGTTTCTTGTTTCTGTCCAGCTGAGGCAGTGTCTGCTTTTTGGCTACCACTGCTCCAGTCCTTCCCTACAAAGGCAGCATGCATGGGTGAAGGTTCACCGGTGCTGGATGAATCCCCTTCTGGGCAGGGTTGGAAAACAAATCCAGGCATTGCCGTGCTGGGATCGGCTCCCTTTTCCAGCGCTGATCACTGTCCATTGTCTGTGTCGGCCGGATCACATGTTCAGAGACCGCGATTTTGAGATGTTCAGCTCTGAATTATGAGGAATTATTCATATTTACAGCAGCTGGTGCTTTTGTCGTCCAGGGAATGGAATGTCATCCATATCTTGTGGCCTTGGCAGCAGGTCCTGTCTCATATGTTTTGCTTTTTGTCCAGCCTGAATTCAGCTCAGCCTGGCTCTTGCCGAGAGTCCTGTGGCCTGCTGTAATCTTCCTACACCATTATAATGTGTTTTCTGCAATGTCCGTGCTATACTACATTCTCCAAAGTTTAGTCACACTTTGTTCTGTCAGGTCTCATTGGTGTTACTGCAGTTCCAAAGGGTTATTTGCATGTAAGCATCTGTAAGCTTTGTTCAGTATCTCTTGCTTATTGCAGTTTCTGCGTTGTTGCCTTTGGCTAATGGCAAAAATAATAAAAGCAATGATAGTATGTATATGTGTCTGTCCTCTAACTATAGAACTGTATGCTCATGTTCTTCATGTATTTGAGTGTGTGTTTATGTCCCAGAGTGTGGATGGCATGTGTGCTTCATGTCTAATGCAGCTAGGTTGTGGTGTCTCTAAAAACGTCAACAACATGGCTTCTTGGTGCTTTAATTGAGACTGTCACCTGAGGTGTCTTTAGTTGCAGCTTGGGGCTCCTCGTCCACTCTGGGGTAAATTGGTACCGCAGCTGGTCTGGAGGGCTGGTTGTGGGTGCATTGCTGACTGAGAGGGTATCTCACGACATATTTGTCAACCATCGGTCCGTTGGGAATTCATTCGAAATAGAAGTGGTGATTGCAGTGTTTCCT
This sequence comes from Ambystoma mexicanum, assembly GCF_040938575.1. Classification (NCBI taxonomy): domain Eukaryota; kingdom Metazoa; phylum Chordata; class Amphibia; order Caudata; family Ambystomatidae; genus Ambystoma; species Ambystoma mexicanum. Next base: position 596,194,137 of record NC_090937.1, on the reverse strand, counting down.
GGCATTCTTTCATGTCATGAATTTCATTGGAGGGGTAGGGGGTGGAAGGGTTCCCCATCCCTCTTCTGTCCCCCCTCTGGTCGACATGTCGGCCACATCCTTGTATGACAGTCCTGTTTCTCTGGGCTGCCATATCTTGGTTATTCCTTCAAGGTGTCCACAGTCATTTGTGTAGTCATCGAGCAACCAGTGCATGTAGCAACACACCCCTTTGACGTTACACCAAACCCACCTCCCTTCATAGTACTTTGGGTCATGCAGATTGTCCAGCTTCATGGATTCAGTGGTGAATCGTTGGTACTGTGCGATTTTCTCTCTGAGCTTGTCCCTCTCTGCTATAGTTGTCCTTCATTCCTCCTATGTTCACATTCATCAGGATCTGCATTCCGATAGCCTCTTTTGCTGTTTTCTTGCACCTTGCCATGCAGAACTTGATTCTGCATGTGAATGCTGCTCCCAGCACAAGAGCTCCTGCTATCACCTTCAGTCCGTCTGAGAGCCATGATGGCATACATGACCATATGTACGGTAGCCAGCTTGTGTCCTTCCAGGTTCCTCCATTTTGGCATGCATCTGTGCAAGTTGTGCTACTGCATGATATGATATGATATGATAGGTTATTTATAACACGCTTAATACCCAGAGGTCTCTAAGCGTGGACCCGGAGATCGAACCTATGTTGCTCTGTGTCGTCTTGCTTCCAAGGCAAGTATGTTGCGCCTGAGCTACCTTCCTAAGACAGTAGAGTTCTGTTATCTTTGTCATTGGCAGGTATAAATGCACCACAGGAACTCCCAATTTTTGCACAAACTCATCCTTCCATAGCCGTGAGGAGATCCAGAACATATCTATTCTGGAGCATCAACGACCTTAATGCTATGAGCTCTTCCTTTATGGCTTCATCCCATGAACCGTAGAGTTAATCATTACCATCAACTCCCAGCGAGTGATCTGTAACCACTTGGTGTTTGTGTATGTCTGCACAGATGGTATTATTGATGCAGAAATAATTTGTGTCCTGCTGAACCGTCTGTGCTCTTCTGGGATCTCATCTAATGCAGTTTCTGATCCTTCTGAGAAGTAATTCCCTCCGCTCTTCACTCTGCTAAATCCTTCCCGCTTCTCAGTCTTCTCGGCCTTGGCTGTTGGTGTCACCTTGGCTGACCTCTTCTTTCTCTTATTGTTCTTTTTTGGAAATTCATTGAGCTTCAAATCCTTTCTTGGTATTACCAACAAAGGCATATTGATGTGTACCAGCGAGCAAACTCCTCCCCATTCGGGTGGCAGCTTCGCGTATGCTTCGGATCCGCAAGCCCAGTAGTGATCCATCAGTACCGCTGTTCCCACCTTCATAGCTGTGAGTTGTTCAATTGTTTTGAACCCAACGTTCTCACCAACTTCAACCTCGCCGTTGTTCTGATAGCACAGGGCTGGTATCTTCATAAGGATTATCTGCATCAGTCCAGCTTCATTTTCCTCCCATGTCAGTAACTTTGCACTCACGTCCCATTCCTTCAGGCACTTGTCATTTTCTTCCTGCAAATTGTTCACTGACAACTGGGCTAGTGTCAGTGCATTGCTTCGCACCACTCCTTCCTGCCATCTATTGTTAGTGTAACCTCATCCATACACTAGTATCTGCAGTCTTTCCCAGTATCCAGGCTCTCCTATCTCCTTCACTCTTGTCCAAGGGCATGGCAGATCCTGCAATGTGATAGTCTTTGTCTCTCCCTTCTCAGGTCTGTCAGTGACGTACTGTATAGCTTCATCTAACTGACAATAATTGTTCATCATGTCTAATGTCTTTATGTAATTATCTTCATATGGGTATGTTCCTTTGGACATCCTTCTCAACGTTGCTGACTTCCCTTGAAATCTTCCTCATGTTTGCAACATTGCGAGATACGTCAGGCATTGTGCTCTTGCTGATGGTATTTCAGTTGCTATGAATGTTCTAGGGGCACTCATTGCATAAGAGATTAAAGAGCAGAGATGATTTCCTTACCTACTTTTGTCATGTGTTTGGACCACATGTTGTTAGAGACTCGTCCAGTGTTGGTGAGATACATTTCTACTCCCTTCATATCTGTATCAACACTGTGCTTACCTCTCCTTACCTTTTGAGCAGTGTTCTCTCATCCACCTGACATGGTCGCTCCACCTGCTTGGGCTGGGGTAATGTTAGTAGAGAGTAAACCGGTAGCAGTAATAACAACATATAATTGCCAGAATATGAATCCCATCCATCCACTGGGAATTAATAGATACAGCATAACGATAATGTTCTTTATTGTTTCCTTCATTTCCACTTACGCTGCTCGATCATTACAGCACAGTGATATAGTTGCCCACCTGAAATGCACAAAGAAATGCATTACTGTGTTAGTATTGTAAGTGGCCCTAAGCCCTGTAGACCAAATAATCACTGATGGCGAAGACAAACACCTCCTCCCAGATCTTTCTTACTCATGGGTTTCTTAATGTGGACAGAACTGGGGGCTCACTGTGCTCAAGTTGTGGGTACGTTTGGGCCAAGTACTTTTTACAAAGACAAGATAATATACTCCAGGGGATCGTGCTCTGAATCGGTTAGGTCTTCTTATAGTGTGGACGAATTGATTATAGAAAGTCTCTGACTGACTGGTAGAAGGTAACATGGATGAAATAAGCAGTACAATCCCTGTGACATTCATGTAGACCATGCGTGTGCGGAAAGGGAAAATAACAAAAAGATAGTGTATCCTTAGTCGATGTGTACAAGTATTCCAGTTGCTGCTTCTGCTGCTTGGGATCATGTGACCATGGGGTTTCCGGGTCTCCCTAGTCATGTAAGTACACATTGGTAGCTTGTCTAGGTGCTGAACGTTGGCTCTGTCAGTCACAGAGACTTTGTTGCCAGGTGAGGCCACAGCTTTTTATGGCTTGATGTCCTGCAGGTGGTTCCAAACTGTTTTGCCTGCTAGTTTTACAGCACAGTCTGCCACCTCTTCAACCAAATGAGGTCCTGGAAACCTAGGCGCATTCCAGCACCGTATAACGTTTCTCAAGAGCACAATATTGCACACTTTCACGGGGTGTTTTAGTTCACAGTCGTGTGGTGAGTCATTGCAGTCGATCTCTTTGCTGTCTTCTGGGCCCCCTGGATTTGCTTTATCTGGTGAGAGATAAAAAAAGCGTTAGCCACCAGAGAAGTAATGTACTCATACATTTCCTGTCCTAGCACATCTGCACTATTCTCATAGCCTTCAGTGCTCTTGTGGGAGGAGCCAGGGGAAGATGCATGTGCCGTCCTGTCACCACCTCATGGGGTGTTAAATTTAAATGGTGGTTGGACCATGGCTTATTGCGCAATGCAAACAGTACAAGGGGGTAACAGTGCAACTAATTTTTCTTGGTGCTTTGCCGGGTCTTGGCTCTGCACTCCATTAGGAGTCCATTCAGGTTATCACACCTTCTATTTTCTTGAGGGTTGTATGCACAGGCAAACCTATGCTGAATGCCTAGCTGGGTTGTAATGTGCTGAAACAGTTCATTGGTGAAGGGAGGGCCATTGACAGACCACAGGACCTCATACATGTCCCATTTCAGGAAAACCTCCCTGACCAAGAACTTGGCCGCTCTAAGGGTGTCAGCATGTGAACAGGGACCGGCCTCGATCCACCTAGAGAATGGGTAGACAACCACTATCATGTAGCGGTATCATTGGCAGGCTTGGATCATATCCAGTTAGTCCATGTGTAGATGCAGAAACAGGCCTATTGGTTTGGTATGGCTCCTCTCACAACTCTCAAAGTATGCCCTGCTGTAAACTGCTGACAGGTCAAGCAGTGATGCACAAAATCTGTGAAATTTGGACAGAACCATGCTTCTCCAATGCATGTAGCTATGACCTACTTCCCTGTGTGTGTTGAATAGTACAATTGTGCTAACGCTGTCTTCAATAATGCTAGTGGCATGACCACTTTCCCTGTGTTGTTCTGTTGCCATAAGGTGTCTGTCGGAGACATTGAGCTCCCTATCCTCCCCCATAGCTCTTTCTCCTCCTTGGGCGCAGCTCCCTGCAGCTCTATAATCTGCGTCTCTGGTAAGACATTGTAACCCTCCTTCAGTACCATGTTTTTTGCCCCTCCCTGAACCTTTTGTCTCTCTCTCTCTCTCAATTCCCACAATTCCCCAAAATAAGCTGCACATTTTGCCTCAAAATCTGCTGCTTCATTTCCTCTTGAGATAGGGTCTTCCCCCTTTGTGTGAGCTTGGCACTTCACTATTGCTACCCTTGTTAGATAGGCAATCACCTTGATCAATTTGTCCAATAATAGCACATGCTGCACTGGGGTCCCGTCTGCTCACCTGAACCCTCTCCTGAGTCATCGTGCCAGTCCTGAATGTACTATTGACATCAGAAAAGATCGTCGCCACCTTCTTTACGCTGCTTTCCAGTGCTTATATGAGAGCGACTATTTCTGCTGCTTCTGCTGAATAATGGGATGGCAGCCGCGCACTTGAGACCACCTTACTTGTCCCATCCTCCTTCATTTTACCACTGCAGTCCAGGTATATCTGACCTCATCAGTTTGATCAATTGTTGAAGTACTGTCAATGTATAACACTTCTCCTCCCTCAAGCGTGTCCTCCTCTACCTTGCGTGTCCCGCTGAGCATTTCTATGTTCTTTGTGCAGTCGTGTGCATTGTCTCCTGGTTGAAGAACATCTGCCAAAAATGTTGCTTGGTTTACAGTCTTGCATCTTACTATCAACAAGCCTACATTTGATAGTATCACCTCTTACCCTGATGCTCTCTGTGTGGTCAGTGTCTCTTTGGCTTCCGCAGTACTGCAAAGAGGACGTACTCCACGTAAAGAGTAGTGGTGCACCCCATTGTCACTGCTGCTGATTAGTCTACTGCGAAGGTTGCAGCTGGCAAAGCCTGTTTACGCAGATAATATCCTTTCATCAACTGGTTAAATTGCCTAGTAAACTATTGGCTTATGACCCATTCTTGTCTTTTGTGTCAGTGCTACCTTCATCATGACAACGTCAGTGTGTGAGAATTGGAAACCTTCCTTTTTGTAGTCTGGGATCCCTAGCACTGGGGCAGTGCTTATTGCTTCCTTCAGTTCCTCAAAGGCCTTAGTCATCTCCGTGGTTCATGTCAGTGTCTTTGTTCACTTCTCTGCCTCTTTCAGGGTGCACAATAGTGGCCTTGTGTATGTGCTGTAGTTGAAGACCCATGCTCTGCAGTAGTTGCATAATCCCAAGAACTGTTGCATTCCCTCACTGTCATGGGCTGCACTGTTTTGTGTATTGCTTCTGCTCTCTGTGGAGTGATCTGTCAGCCATCCTTGGATATCATCTGTCCGATGCACAGCACCACCTTCTGGCAATACTGTAACTTGGCCTTGTCCACCTTTTACCCTTTGTCATCTAACACCATCAGCATGTGCACTGAGTCCCTCCTGCACAGGTCTTCTGTCTCACTGCAAATCAAAATGTCATCTACATACAGTAAAACTGTGCTTTCCGTCTGTATGTTACTCAGGTCCACCTGTATTACTCTGTTAAAGATAAATGGTGACTCGCAATACCACTGTTTTAAACAAGTGTGTTTCCACTTCTTATTTCTATACATAAAGCTGGTCAAGTCTTGTGAGTCTATGTGTAGTGGCACTGAGAAGAATGCATTCTTCAAATCAATGACCGTGAAACAGGCAGCTTCTGACGGAATGTTGCACAAAACATTTGCTGGGTTCACAACTTGAGGATATTCTGTTTCTACAATATGGTTAATAGTTATTAAATATTGAATGGAACGCCATGACCCTCCCTTTGGCTTGCTCGTGGGATACACCACTGTGTTACATGGGGACTCTGATGGTACCAGGATGCCTCTCTTATTTGTACATTTCTTTATTGGCATTCTGTCATAGAAACAAGAGCATACTGGCATTTATTCTTGGGAAATAAAGGAAGAGATTGAAGAGAGAAAAAAGAGAGAAAAGTACAAAGTAATGTAAACAACAATAACTGTCTCCATATGTTGGTTGTGCAGTCCGGTGCAAGCTATCTCAGCTCGGGAGGGGATGCTGGGGAGCAGGGGGGATAGGAACGGGTTTCAGATAGCTTTCCAAGGCGTAGCTTCTCAAGTGGTTTCATAATTGGCGAGTTGTCGTTGCGGGTCTGTGAGGCATTCATGGGGGCTTATCATCTGAGGGGTGGAACATGGTCCATGTTAGTTCCTTCCATGTGTTCAGGGTCCCGCTCATGCCGTCTGTGGATCTGGCCACGCTGTCTTCCCAGCCTTTGGTTTCCGCACCCACCCACCGTTCCAGCTCTTTGAGCCATGTGTTGTACTGTGGGCCTGCGGGGCGTTTCCAGGCCATTGCTATGGTCCTTTTGGTTAGTACACACGCCATGTCCATGAGTTTCATTGTATGTTTAGATTTGGCTAGTCTGGGGTAAGTTCCCAGCAGGCATGTGCTGGGTGACCAATTGTATCTAATCACGCCCGCTCTCGTGCAGGCATGTTCAGCTCTTGTCCAGAGGTTCTGTACCTTTGTGCAGGCCCATAGGATGTGGAACAGATCTGGCTCTCCGCTATTGCACCATATGCAGCTGGATGATGTCTGTCTATTAAACTTCGCTATTCTGTGTGGGGTTAGGTACGTGTGGTACAGTACATTCAGTTGTATAGGACGGAACCTGGTGTTCCTGGACACCTCCTTCGGGTAAATGAGCACCCTGTCCCACTCTTTATCGGTCAGCTCGGTTCCCAGGTCCTCTTCCCACTTAGACCGCAGCATGTCACTTTTAGGGTTTGGGGTATCATTGAGTTGGCCATAAATTTGTGACACTGGCCTGCCTCCTTCCCCCAGGTTGTATAACAGTGTGACTAGGGGGTCTGCCTCGGGTTCGTCAGGCCAGGCTGGCCACTTGGTCCGTGCCTTCCCTCGGATCTTATGGTACCACAAGAACTGGCCGCCTGGCATGTCTTCCTCCTCTCGTAGTGTGGTAAACTCCCGGAAATTGCCCCCTTCGTACAGGTTCCCCCAGGTGTATACCCCGAATCTCTCCCAGAGTCTGACGCAATTCAGGTCTGCGTTGGTTGTGAAACATCTGCCAGCAGCGGGATCTCCGGTGAGTATGGGTGTCTCATGTGCAAGAGTTTTCTGGCCCTGAGCCATATTTTCCTGCCCAGTTCAACAAGTAGCGGTACCCTGCTCGGGAGCTTTCGGGGCACCCAGATGAATTCTTTCAATTGTATTGAGGAGATCATTTGTCGTAGCAGTGTCGTTTCAGACGTGGTGTCATCAGCCAGCCATTTGGTTACATGGCTGAGTTGTGCCGCTAAATAGTATTTCTCCATGTGTGGTAGTTGTATCCCCCCTTGCGTAGGACTAGTCTGGAGAATGCAATTCTGTGCCTGGTTTTCCCCAATAGGAAGTCTCTTAGCAGTGTGTCTAGCAAGCGAAAGAAGGGGGCGTTAATGTAGTAATGCACGTTCTGGAACCCGTGTAGGAATCTGGGGCAGACAATAATTTTGATGATTGATGCCCTTCCCATCACAGATAAGGGAAGCCTAGACCAGAACCCGACCGATCTATGTAAGGCGGGGAGCGCTGCCTTGGTGTTGTTCTCATGCATTAGTATGGGAGTATGTAATATGTTTACCCGTAGGTAGCGGAAGGATTCAGTTTGCCACTGTATTCCCATTGAAGGGAGGTGTGCCGTGTTTTGTCCCGTCAGGTCTGCCAGGGGGAACAGACATGATTTTTGCCTGCTGAACTGTATCCTAGAAACCCTGGAGTAGTTATCCAGAACCTCTAGTACAGTTTGTACATTTAGATGCAGGTCTCTGATGTACAGGAGTACGTTGTCCGCATACAGTGAGATTATGTGGTTCTGCCCCCCAACCCTTATGCCTGCGTCAAAAAATTGTTGCGATGGGTTCCAGTCCCAGGATATAAAGTATGGGTGACAGTGAGCAGCCCTGCCTGGTTCCCCTTTCTATATCCCATGCTGCAGAAACGTATTTCCTGGTCTTTACTTGCGCGCGTGGCCTTGTATAGCACTCTTACCCACCTAATGAACCTTTGCCCAAATCCAAACCTTTCGAGTACCATTAGCAGCCACTCCCAATAAATCGAATCAAAAGCCTTTATGGCATCCAGTGACAGCAGTGCATATGAGCCTTCTTTCTGGTTGGTCTGATCTATTATAATTTGGAGCCTGCGCAAATTAAGGGAGGTGTTTTTCGGCCCGGTACAAAACCGTTTTGGTCGGGGTGCACTATCTCGCCTATGGTTTTGGACAGTCTTGTAGCCAGGATCGTGGTGAGAATTTTGACGTTGTAGTTCAACATTGCAAGGGGGCGATAGGAGCTGCATTCTTCGGCGGGTTTGTTGGGTGTAAGTATTGGGACCACTAGTGTCTCTCTCATGCTTTCGGGTAGGACTCCATGTTCAAATGCTTCGTGGAAGACCTTGTGCAGCATGGGTGCCAGGGTCGATTCGTAGGTCTTATAAAATTCTGAGGGTAGCCCATCGTTGCCAGGCGTTATGCCTGTAGCTAGAGATTTAATTGCTTCTGTTATGTCTTCTATGTCTATGCCTGCGTCTAGTGCTTCAACTTGTGCTAGTGACAGCTTGGGCAGTCCTATTTCTTCCAGTGTGTCTATGATCTGCTCTCTGTGGATCTGGGTTTCATGGGAGTATAGTTTGGCATAAAAGCGTCTGAAGGCTTCATTGATGCCCGATTGTGTTTGGTGCAAGGTGCCATCCTCATCCACTAGTGCTGTGGTTAGGTGTCTGGGATGCTCCTTCTTGCAAAGCCAGGCTAACATGCGGCCAGGCTTATCTGCCTCTGCGTGTGCCCTGGCAGTTCTGGTGGTGTAATCAAATTTAGCTAGTCTACCCCAGGCAACACTGCACGCCTCTCTTAGCTGTCTAAGGACGTCCTCCCCTCCAGATCCACCTAGGGGGCAGCTTCAAGCCTCTCGATTTCTTTTTCTTGGTTTTCCAGATCTGATCTCAGGTATCTTCTAATCCCGCCTGCTTTTGCTATAATCTCTCCCCGCATTACCACCTTCAACGCATCCCACACAGTGCCCACCCTGCCCACACTTCCCATGTTCAGCTCTATGTAGGACTCAATAGCATCCTGGAGTTCCTCCCTAAAAGCCTGATCCCCTAAGGACTCTGTCGGCATTCTCCACATGTGTATAGGGGGTCTGGGTCCCGTATTGTTCCACTCGGTCAGAAGGGGTGCGTGATCAGAGACAGTTCTCCCCAGGTATCGGGCTTTCTGTATCTGGAATGCATGTTCCTTTCCAATGAGAATATAATCAAGTCTAGTATGAAGGCTTTGTGGAGACGAAAAATAAGAGTACCCCCTCTCCCCCTGGTGGAGTTCGCGGCAGATGTCGGCCAATTCCAGTCGGTCTAGTATGGCACCGAATGCCGATGAGGCCGCCGTTGGGCCTCCCGTGGGGGTGTAGATCTGTCTAGGTTCGAATCGTGTACACAGTTAAAGTCTCCCCCCCAAATGAAGACACAGTTTCTGTGTTGTGCAGTTTTAGTGTACATCGAGTTCAAATTGGCAGGGATGTTAGTGTTGGGAAAGTACGAGTTCACAATGCATACCTCTGTCTGTTCAATGTGGCCCCTCAGTATCACAAACCGGCCCTCAGGGTCCTTCTCCAGCTCGATCAGTCTGAAGGAAAGTTGGGGGTCGATCCAGGTGAATACTCCCCTCGCATATCTAGAATAGGTAGCTTCAAACCCCTGACCTCCCCAATGATCTTTCAGATTCGTCTCAGTTTCTTTTGTGCAGTGGGTCTCTTGTAGTAGGGCTATACCGACACTTTTCCTTCGGAGGTACGACCTGATACTATTTCTGCGAAGGTATAAGACCAGGCCTCGCACATTCCAGGTTAAGACGTTGATTCCTGTCGCCATGTCGTTCCAGAAAAGAGTTCCTGAGTTCTCCTTGGTCCCCCATCTCGGGTCTTCGTCACAGCTCCCGCGCAAACGGGGTACCGCTTCGATTCTTTGTGCCATTTGTTCCGGCCTGGCCCTCCTCCCAGGCCTCCTGAGGTTTCTGTGCACATATCTGGAGACTTTTCAACTGTGTTAACTTTCATTCCAACGAATGACAGAACTGAACCAGTCAACAATAAACTGCCTCTAGCAGTTGCTTGCAACTTGCAACGCTCAGAGGTTCCCGCGTCGTCTGGACCTCTCCACGTCTTCGGGCGTGGGTGGTGTGCCAGCATCCTGCCAGCACCGGTAACGTGGGGGTGGGTCATGTCGGGCCTCATGTGTGGTTCCCGGAGCCCCGTCCGGGACATCTTGTAACCGCACTGCAGCTAGTTGCATGCGTATCCAATGACGTCTACTTCTGTTTTGCGACCTTATTGCTGCATGGATGGCTAAGATCAATCGTCCATCTTTGTGCTGTCTTGTGACAAAGAGTCCTGGTTTAGACCCTTTTTTCGTTTGCATCTCACAGCTTCCGTTTGCGTCATGGGGTCGGTTTCATCAGCCAGGTTATTGTGCTCCAGCCACATGTTTGCTGCAGCAGGGGTCTCCAGAAATGCCCCTTTTCCGTTGTAGATGACTTTCAAGCGGGAAGGGTAGAGCCACATGTACTTGAGATTGAGTTTCCGCAGCTTTGCTTTTTTTGGCACAAAATAATTTCTGGCCTGTTGCACCGCAGGAGTGTAGTCGAGGTACATTACTATCTTAGAGTTGTTCCGTGTGATCTCCCCTCCTTCTCTAGAGTATCTCTGGATTGTTTCCCTATCACGGAAGTTTAAGATTTTCGCAATTATTGGGCGTGGGTATGATCCTGGCGGGGGCCGTGTCTGCAGATATCTGTGAGCCCGTTCAACAGAGAATCCTTGAGTGAGCTTCCCGGCCCCTATTTCTTGTAGGAGTAGGGTCTCCACAAAGTCGGTTGGGTTCGACCCCTCCATGTCCTCTGGTACACCTAATATGCGTATGTTGCTGCGGCGGGCACGACCTTCCGCATCTTCCGAGTGCGCTGCCAGTTGGGCTATTCTCATTTCAAGCTTCTGGACCTTCGTCTGTAGCTCCGAAGTGTTTTCAACAGTGCTTTGCAGGGTTGTGTCCACCGTGGTCACCCTTTCTGTCAGCTTTCAGGCATCGTGGCGCATCAGGTGCGAGTCTGACTTGACCTTCTCTATTTTCGCTTCAATGAATGACCTGAGCGCCGCTATGGCTTGGAGGACTTGTGTGTCTTGGGGTGCCTCATTGGGGACAGGTGCTTCGTCCCCTGCAGCGGCTCCATTTTGCAGCTGTTTGGACCTCGTTGTCGCGAATGAGTCCATTATGGATGTCTTGGTTTTGTTTTTGTTGCCATGCTGGTGGTGTCTTAAGAGGGGCTCGCAATAGTCCAGCAGGTACACCTATGCTGTGTTGATTCTCAGTGGTGCATCAACCTTTTCTTAACGGGCTCGGGCATTTATGCACAGTGCAGCTGTGCTCCGGCAATGGCGTTGTCTCAGCAGCGGTCTCCAGAGCCCTGTCTGCTATGGGAGTGCTGCAGTAGCGGCTCCCTCGGCGCGTTCTAACCCCCTTTGTGTGTCCTGGTATGCGTCCCGTAATGCCCTGTGGGCCTGACAGGGTCTGATGTTACTGTAGTGCGCCAGGCTCCTGCACCCTCGGGTCTTTGTTGCGTAGTGGAGGGGAGTCGCTGGCCTCCCTGTGGCTTGCTTGTGTGTGGGGGCCTTCTGCCTGTTCCTGCTCAGCCCAGTCAGGGGCCCGCGTCTGGGCCCGCAGTGCGCCTTCCCTGGCGATGCCTCAGCGTGCTCGGCAGTCCGTGCCCTTGTAGTCGCGGGCCATTAGTGCCCCAAGTTGTGCCTTTAGCTGGTCCCCCTGGTGGGATTGTTGGTGCCGTGATAGCTCGAGATCCCGCTGGCGAGCATCTGCCCTGCCCGGGTCCCGCCCGTGCTCCCAGCCGGGCCCCCGCTTCATTCGGTAGCTCCTTCCTCTACCACCCGCAGCTCCCTGCCATCTTGCGGTGTTTGCTTTTTCTGCTTGGGATGTGCACCTCAGCCCCTGTGGCCTCAGTTGATCTCATCTCGTAATGCCAGCAGCAGTCAGACTCTGCATAGCAGCTCTCAACTGTGGCCCGGGTTCCTCGGGCGACCTCCTCCGCCTCAGGCAGTCTCCTGCTTCTTGCGTCCTTGTTCTGCTTCATGCCGCCTCAGGCTGTGATTCAGCCCCCGCTGGGTCCGGGTAACAATCGGGCCAGATAGAGCCTCTCAGAGTGTGGTGGGTTGCTGCTCTCTCTATGCCTTGTCTGGGGCCTTCGGTGTTGGTTCGCCCCTCCCCCTTCGCTCCTCGGGTCTCCGTTCAGGCCGCCATCTTGCGGGCCTGGGGGTCTCCGTTTAATGCGAAGCCCGCACCGATTTTCTCCAAAACTGCCACTGCGCTGTGTGGAAGTGCTTCAGCTGCCTTTTGATGGTAATTGGGTAAGTTAGAGTTGTGCACATCTGCAATTTGTGGAGGATCACTGCTATTGCCGGACGGAGCTCACGCAGCACCTGCCTTCACTCCATGAGCCCAGGCCACGCCCCCTCGCAGGATGCCTCTCTCTTAATCATATCTGTGATTGTCTCATAGATGCCTTCATCTGATTCCTTAGATCGGGGGTACTGTTTTAGTCTTGGTAAAATCGCTACTGGCTTCAGCTTGATCTTCACATCCCCTATGCTCTTTATGCACCCCACGTCATAAGGACTTGTGGTCCAGAAATTGCTGGGCACCTTGGCCATATCCTGCTCCCAGAATGAGGGCAGTGCCTCGAGTGCCATTGCCATTCTCTGTGGCAACTCTCTGTAATGTATATGTAACCAGTAGGTCACTCATTTTGAACACCATCTCCATTTCCTGTCTCTCTTCCGTGAATAGTTTGTTGCCTGTTACAATAGTTAACCTGCACCCCTCTGCAAATGTGATTATTGCTCTCCATGCCCCCCCTGTGTCATCCATCCTGTGCACTGCAATCCAATCCTCTCTTGCCACCACTGCCTCTATTTCTATGGGCACCATTGTTCCTTCTGGCTCATCCAATGGAGTTTCTGGCCTGAACAGGCATTCATTTGGCACTCACCACACCTTCCCGGCAATGCCTGGAAGCCATGCAATGGCAATGCCAGTCCAATACTGGAACATCTCTGGGTCCACTGGCACCCCCCTCTGCGCTGTGCGTCCACAATATGCTTGGGCAATCTGCCTTACATTTAGCATGTGTATGCCTGGTGTTGAGCACACTATGCCCTTGTCTGTGAATGAGATGGTCATGTTTAATCTTCTCATGATATCTTATCCCAGTATGTTTACAGGAGTCTGTCAATAGTAAAGTAAAGGAAGGGATAGATTGTGATCTGTTATAGATAGTGAAATATTATCAGTAAAAGGAACCATTTCCCGAGCCCCAGAGAATTCGTGAGTGTTCATGACATCACCTGAGAACATAAATGATCTTCCCCTAATGCATGACTTAGTCACCCAGGAGTCAACAAGAAAGGAAAAGGTTTTGTCACCTATCGCCACCCCATAGCGAGGTTCCTACGCAGAATTGGGTGTGATCGACAGGATGCATCAAGTTCAACTGTGGGCTTTCCTATTGAGGGTACAGGGACCACCCATTTCCTGTAAAGGGTTTGTTCTGTACCATGGTAACTCCCCCATTTGTTGGATGGGTACTGTAGCCACTGATCCACGTGTGCTGGTGCAACATCATTCTGTATCTGTGCTAGTTGTTGTGTGCTCCCTCAAATCTGTGGTGCTTGTAGATACTGTGGTACCAGTGCTGGTATCTGTGGTACCTGCAGCTGTGCTGGTGGTGCTTGTGCTTGTGGCATTTGTTGACATGTACCCTACATCTGCCCTTGCTGCTGCTGGTCCTGTGCATAGTAGTCGTCCTGATCCCCTTGATATGGCTGTTGGGCCGGCCCTCCCCAATTCTGTTGCATCCCCCTGGACCTACATACCCTTGAAATGTGTCCTATCTGGCCATAGGTCCAACACTGTAGTTACTCCCTCCCTTGCCCTGTGAAACCCCCATGAACTCCGCTGGATTATGCTGCATCTGTCACCCATACCCTCAAAACCCTCCTGGAAACCCCCCTTGGTTGTGATGCATCTGTGGCCCAAAGCCACGCCAACTCTTTTAACCGTCCCCTTCCTCAGAACCCATGTTGCGGGCTGCCCCGCCCCATGTACCCTCCTCCCATGTGCGGTACAAACTGTTGTGGCTTCTGATGCTGTGGCTGCTGCTGTGCCTGTGAGGTGGGGCTGGTTATAACTGCCCCTTCCATTGCATACTTTGAAAACCTTCTCTCCAATAGTTTTGCTTCATCTGCCTTCCTGTCTTCTGCCTTTTGTTTAACCTTTTCCTGCTGTAGTCTAGGTGATGCACTATCGTGAGCTATATCTCTGGCCATCCCTTCGCTTCCATCCCTACCAATTTCCTCAAACTCTTCTGAACTTGCTCTGCTAGCCCCTGCACTAAAATGTGGTAGAATATTGCTACTGTTGTGTCCCAAGGCTTGAATCTCCTGAATGTACTGCACAGGATTGTCATCCTCCCTCATTTTGCTTGAAGTTATCGCCCCTATGTCTGACGTGTCCGGGTATTGTGTGCTCAATGTTTGCCATACTGATGCCCTACAATTTGCAAATGGCGACCCATCGTGTGCTGTGTTCTGTGTCATCACCCCTGGGAACCCACCCTCTTCCATCCGTCATCAGCTGCGTCTCCCAATATTGACACCAACAGTCCCTTTATGTCACCCACTGCCAGCCTATGGCCAGCTGTCATTTGCTCTATCTCTAAAATCTACTTCACCGCTCCCACACGAACCTATACTTCACATTCTCCTTGTCTATGTACTCTCATGGCACGTACTGAGTTCTTACCTATCCTCTCTCCAATAAGAAAATCTGTGTGTATGTTGCCTCCTCCTCATGTGCCCTTCTAGTCAGTATAATTTGTTGATCCCCCATCTGGCACTCAATGCCTGTGCATACATCTACTGGTTCCAATATGGGCACTCTCCTTTTGTCCTCAAAAGCCCTAGTCAATCATTCCCTTGAACAAGACACTGCTGTCTCCCCTCTCCTTCATCCTGGGAGATACCTTAGTTTGTTGCTATAGGTGCTGTGTGAGGTGCAAAAGTCAGCCACTCGCTGTGCCTGCTCGTATGAGCCGCTTCCTCCTTCTCCATGTGTATGCATCCTAAACTCCCTTGACACCAGTTTGTTGGTCTCCGCCCCCACTGACTGAGATTGAAGCTTCTCCCCCTCTTATCCCCACTGTATTTGTTTTCGTTTTCAGACCCTGTGTCCATGTTGCTACAGAAATCCTCTGCAAAACTCAATCTCCTCAATGTCAAATCTGTGCTGGGCTTCATGCTGAGATTATTGTCTCTCAAGTCATACTTGCTATCTCCTGTCCAGGCTCCTAGGCCCACTCCTCCTTCCCCAGTTGCACCCCTGCGCCGAGAGTTTGTGTTGTCCGGTTCTGCCTGTCTGTCTTCCTCAAAACTATCTTTTCCCTACCTAGTGCTACTTGTGTCTTTACTGCTCTTATTGCTTGCTCGGCTTCTTCCCTGCGCGCTCATTCCCTTGCCAGTCTGTCCAACTGTAAATTCCTCTGTTCCCTCTCTGCTGACTTGTGTTTTTCTTGCTCTGCTATCTCTCTCTGTCTTCCTGCCTTCTCCAGCTCCCTTTCCCTTTTCTCCCTCATCTCTCTTTCTACCCTCTTCCGCTCCTTGAGATCTCTCTCGATCCTCTCTTCCCGTCCCTTTCCAAGTGTTGCGTCTTCTCCTCCCTCATCCCTCCTCTGCTCCATATCTTCCCATTCAAGTTTCTCCTCTCTCCTTCTCTCTCTGTCCTCGCGCTCTAAACTCACTTCCCTCTCCTTGTCCCTGCTCTCTTCCTCGTCCATTATCTCTGCTCAATCTGTCATGTTGCTGTTCTTCTTCAGGCTTTCTATCGCCTCGGTCGCCCCTTCTGCCTCTCCATTTGTCTTTCCTTGAAGTTTCAGGAGTACCTGTGCTTCTATCCATTCATTCGTAGTTATGCCCTCAAGCCCCTCCTTCGCGCCCTGCTGCGCCTCGCTGCCCACCTCAGGATCGCTTGGTGGCTGCCCTGCACCTTTTGGCTTCTCTTCCTTCATATATGGTGGTGGCTTATATGTTGGATTTGAATACTCCTCTGCTGCCCTGAGGTACCTTATTGGATACATTCCTTGTTTATCATCTGTATCATCAGATGCTACTCTTACAGGGGCAGGGGTAAGAGCGGAGGGATGGGTCCCTTGTTCCTTAACCTCCTGCCGGCTTAGCATCCACTGATGCTTAGCTGTGTCCCCCTCTCCCTCCTGGAATATGCACCACAACTCGAATATGGTTATGCGTTTTGTCAATTTCTTCCCCTTATAGGTAACCTGTATATGGGCCTCATTACACGGAAGGCGGTAACCATGGCGCTATTAGCGCCATGGTTGCCGCCGGTAATTTACCGATCCCGCCATGGTGAATGGCGGAATCACCGCCCCATTCCAAGGTTGGCGGGTCGGTAATTCCCCATGCACCATTGGCCCTTCCCCATTTGAGCCCCTATAGGGCTGAATGGGAATGGGGAAGGCGGCAATTACGGTACAGCAAATTGCGGTACAATAATTGCCTCCAAGGTCCCTTTGCGGGTCAGTAGGGCCCAGCAAAGGGATCTCGTAGTAGGGCAGTAAGGGATTACCGGCACCATTGCCCTTAACGGTGCCAGTAATCTGTTACCGCCATCCGTGTAATGAGGCCCTATGTGTCAATAGTGATTGCTGCACATCTTTGGAGAAACTTCCACACGGTGGCCATGGTTTAGTTCATTGTTCCTCTGTACCTTTGGACCATTATATGCTATATTTACAAATGTTTTCCCTATAGGGTGGAAGTGTCTTACACAGGTGCTGAAGGGGCATATCCCCCCACATTTGCCTTGATACATTTTAATACCTTTACCTGACCTCAAGTCGATGGTTTCGATAGTCCGCTGTTTAGGGAGAAAAGCACAATGCAATAATATTGTTTCAGTTTCTACGAGCCCCTCTGGCTATACAATTTATTAGGCGTGCTGGGCGCACAGCCCCTCCTTCACAACTACTGCCAATCTTGTGCATGTGCCTTCAACGCAAAGCCGCTGGTTCACCTTGTCTGACAATCTCAAGTTTCCAATACTCACTCGTCCTCTTCTTAAGCACTCTGTGTCCTATGTGCAAACCTAAGGGTGACGTCACCAAGCTACCAGAACAGCATGGGAAAATCAAATATTGTGTGCACACTGCAATAGCCTGTCACTCCCAAACCACACAAAAACCCCATAGCTGTCTTTCTGCACTCCAGGCAGAGTATACCAATATTCTCTTGTGATCAAACTGCACCAGCTTCATCACCTAGCGTGTGAAATGCCTCACTCCAGGAGACTTAACCAGCCAACTCACCTTCTGCAATCTAGGCCAGCTCCCTTGCTAATCCTCGCTGGACTTCTACTTCTGCTCCCGTCCCTACTCACTATAACACTACTAAACAATACTTTTACAATACTTGACTGTACTAGACAATACTCCACAATGCTCAATAGTCTCCCTCACACCCACAGTTGCCTTAGACTCGGTCAATACTTAAACTCTGTGGTTTGCTAGAGCTGCTTGGCTGCTGGCTCCCCATCCAGGTGCTCGCCTCCCCGTCTTGTTCTGCCTGGACAACTCGCTGACTTCAGGCAGGATGATTCTCCAGGGGCTCCTGACGACCTGTACATGGGCATGTGTTTTCCCGTCTTCTCAAAATATGCGAGGGTCCTGCAGCCTCTCAGGTTTGGCGGCGGAGGTGTAGTCCTTGTGCTGGGCTGGCACAGCCAACGATGCCTCTGCTACCAACTTGTTGAGACAAATTCCCAGTTATGCCAGAAGGCAACTAAGAGTTTGCAGACTCTTGGAAGGCCCAACACCTTCCACAGGATAAACGGAGGACTCAGTCAATGGCAAGTTCAAACTGCAGTTTATTGCAAACAAATCCAACAGGGATCAGCACAGGAATAGGAAGAATCCATGCGCAACTCAACTACTCCTGGCTAGCAGGCCAGTTTTGATGCAAAATTACATCACTGCTCCATCACTAATTGGGCCTTCCTCCAAAAACCTATCAACATATGGGATTGTGCGTCAGGAGCCTAATAACCTATATGGTCACCTATATGTGTTATTTTACTGGTTCTCACATGTTATGTGGCTGACCTGGTTAATCGCCAAGTCACTATCTATAACAATGTTGCAGTGTGGAGGTCTTACCATTGGTTTTTGCCTGTTGCTACCCACCCCTAGGATACTAAACTGTGACGTCACCAGGTCTGGGATCTGCAAAGGTTCTCAGCTCTCTGTGTACCTTTTCAAGGTAATAAGAAGGACTATGTGTCTGCATTGTAACTTGTGTGTACCTCCTTAGTCTATGGGATTGGTCTCTTGATCAGTGCAACACTTGTCTCACATTATAACATCTTTGTTGCAGACCTTTGTCTGGTAGCCTGAGAGCGGCTCCCTTTCCCAGTGCTGATCACTGTCCATTGACTGCGTTGGCTGTGTCACATGTTCTGAGACCATGATATTGAGCAGTGCAGCTCTGAAATATGAGGAATTATTTGTATTTATTGCAGCTAGTGCTTTTGTCGTCCAGGGAATGTAATGTCATCCGTATCTTGTGGCCTTGATAGCGGGTCCTGTCTCACACGTTTTGCTCTTTGTCCAGCCTGAGTTAATCTCAAATCGGCTCTTACAGAGAGGCCTGTGGCGTGCTGTAATTTTCCTAAACCATTATAATGCTGTTTCTATAATGTTTGTGCTATACTGCATTCTCCATAGGTTAGTCACACTTGGTTCTGTCAGGTGTCATAGGTGCTCCTGCAGTTCCAAAGGCCTAATTGCATGTAGGCATCTGCAAGCTTTGTTCCGGACCTCTTGCTTTTTGCGGTTTCTGCGTTGCTGCGCTTGGCTAATTGCAAAAATAAAAGCAATGAAAATATGTCTGTCCTCTAACTATGGAACTGTACACTTGTGTTCTTCATGTATTCAAGTGTGTTTTTATGTCCCGGAGTGCGGATTTCATGTGTGCTTCATGTCTATCATTGTAGTTTCTCTAACAACATTAACAACATGGCTTCTTGGTGGTTTAATGAAGACTGTCAATTCAGATGTCTTTTGTTGCAGCCTGGGGCTCCTCGTCCACTCTGGGGTATATTTGTACCGTACCTGGTCTGTAGGGCTGGTTGTGGGCTTATGACTGGCTGAGAGGGTATCTCTCGACATATTTGTCAACCATTGGTCCATTGGGAATTCGTCCAAAATAGAATGGATGATTGGAGTGTTTCCTGGCCTTCTTCTGTGTCATGAATTTCAGGTGAGGGGTAGGGGGTGGCCAGGTTCCACATTCGTCTTCAAGGTGTTCAGCGGCTCCAGGAGACATGGTCGGACAAAGCCAGACAGAACCCTAACTGGGTTGCTATAAACCATACCCCAGGGTGGGGTGATAATGAGCACAGCCCAAGCTGGGGCAAGAGAAGCCATATCCTCACAACAGGCTACGAGAAACCATACCCAAGACAGGGTACTAAGAAATATATCCAAGGGCGGGATGAAAATGTGTATACCCCAAGGTGGGGCCAGAGAAGCCATAGCCCAAGGCAGGCTACCAGAAATCATACCCCAGGACGGAGTGTCAGGAAATTATACACTTAATAATAAAGAACCCTTTAAACAAAATGGGTGAGTGACCATTTCCTGATTCTGACGTATCACTCTATCGACCGTGAAGACACTTGAAGAAAAAACTTTTGGCTATCATAGGTAAGATCTTATTTGGAAACAAATATGTGGATTAAGTTGAATGTGTGTGTTACCATATTCTGAAATATGTCACCATTTTCTAATGGAGAGGATCAATAGCAAATTAACCTGGCTGTCTAGGGAAAAATATTCATGTTTTATTGTGGGAATACTCTGTAATATACCAAATCAAATCAGAGGTATGTAGGCATTTACACCTCTACCTTTATCAATGGTCACATAATTTCATAGTGTCCTTGTAACTATTCGTAGTAATAATAGTAATAATTCAGTGAAATAATTAATTATATAATGTGTTCCTGCAGCCTGCGTATAAGCAATAAGAACTCCAAATTTGTTATGCGTAAAATGAATGAGACTTCTTCTACAAGTCAGCAGTTTAGGGAATTACCCCTGATGAATTTCTAAATATAAATAACTGAAGACAGAAACAACTGCATGTAGGATTAAGGAAAGACAGAGGTTTCAACCGTCTAGGCTGACATATTGTTGATGTGAATTAGATTTGTTGAGATCCATGTACAATATGGAGTAGTTCCTCTTAACAGCTTTTAAGAACATTACTTGTCTTCGATATAGGACAGTGCATTTGTACATGCATATTTCTATGTGAATCTGAAAGTATTGTGTATATAAGTGTCACAGAACACTTTTGTGGTCTTGGTGTGGGGAACTATATGCATTATTTGTATACAGAGAATACACCTGAGAATAATTTGTTTACAGAGAATATACCTGGTAAAAACCTGGTTCTTTAGCAAATATGACTAATCATCTATGACATGTCCTATTTACTAATGTTCAGTTCCAATGCTGTGATACCCCGGGTCTGGGTGTTACATAAATGTAATGAATACATAAATAAATAAAGAATACATTGGTTATCATAATAGTGCAATTAAAACATTGTAATTTAGTGTTTTTGAATACATTTAGTATTTTTGATTATTCGTTTTAGATTATGTATTATGAATTATGTAATAATTAACTGAGGTAGTAACTCTACTTTTTGTAGTAAGACCCATTGTTCAGTTAGACTCCATCACAAGCTGTGGGTCAGACAGAATTGTGTTACATTAGTACTCCACAGTTTTTAGGCTGCATGTTTATGATACGTTATTCAACCTTGCTTTATAACGGTCCTGCCGGAATCGTACAAAAATGTCGACCTGGGAATTGCGACGCCCGAAAATACCTTTTTTTCTTTAACCTCCCTTAAACTACATATATATGTGGGTGGGTTTAGAGTATAATATTAATATGGGGGAGGCTGCAGGGGGTCTCCCCCCGCATATATATGTGCTGTAAAGGGTTAAAAAAAAGAAGTCCGTTTTCGGCCGTCGCAATAATCACATAGATCCGTCCTGCCCACTTTTCTTTTTGGTATCATGCAAGGAATGGTTCTCTATGGCTCTTTCTACAAGTTTGCCACTACAACAGATATTTGTGAGGAACTCATGGTGGCAAAAAGTAAGACCGACACAAGTAATCACAGTTCAAGGGTGTTTATTGAACCATTCATTGTGTATGCAGGTTACAAAAAACGCCTATTGTAAACCTAAATCTAGGATGGGAGCAAGCATCAACCATTAAACCTATTTCCAAATCTCACAACTACTACACAAAGGGGTGTGGGATAGTTCAAGAAAAGAAAGAAGTGTTCTGAAATAAAATGTCAGGATGCAGTAACCTGGCCTTCCTTCCCCACGTTTTGAGCACAAGGTAAGGTGTGATCTTGGAGCACAGTACAGTCTCTGGCTTCTCCAGCATGAGACAACTGTACTAATGGCGGCTCTCAGGACACATTCTCGAACTTTTCTAGTATGAGATGACAGTTCAGCTTTTAACTCTCATGCTTTCAACTATCAGGGCCGTCGATGGCCAAGTCTTGTTTGACTTGAAAGTCTCTTGCCTTCGATGACCTCACGTGTTCAAATAACAAAACAAAAGTTCCTTTAACAAATGAAAGTTTGTTAGGGTGATAATGGTTCACCCCTGTGTCCCCCTCTTCTGGGGCTAAACCTTCTCAACTTTGAGCCACTGTTCACGTGGGGTGATGGTTTCACCCCTCGGTCTGCCTCTTCTGGGCGTTGACCCTTTTTACATATCTAATTCCACAAATTATCTGACAGTACTTTTTCAAATAACTTTCAGGTGAAAGCTTCACCCCTAGATCTCCCTCGGTCAGGCTCAGACCCCTCTTCATCAACAATATCTGGGTGAGGACTTCACCCCTGGATCTCCCTCCGTTGAACTTGGATCGCACTTGACTGACAGTTTTTTTTTTTGGATTATCGCTTCAACCTCTGGATTTCCCTCCATTGAGATTGGGCCCATACCAACTTCACATTTGCTTGTATTTGCGGGATTTCACAGTTTATAGATCAAAGTCTTTCAATTGTACAGGGGTTTTGCTTGACCCTCAGTTTGACCACTTTGACCTATTCTGCTGGCTCTCCTTTGGCCTTCTGGTACCTGGAGTTTCTCTCATATGGGTTCACCCAGAGTCTCTCAAGTTAGCACACATGTGGTGCTGGCTTCCCTCTGCAGCTGGTCTCCCCTTCAATATTTTTTTCAGTTCTTTATACAGTTATTTAAAATTGGTTAAAACTTGCCACTTTGTGATTCTCTCACCAGCTCGGTTCTTATCGATTCTCCCCTCGACTCACTGGCTGTGATGAACCTCTTGGATTTCCTGGAATCAAGGCTATTACCACGGCAAGAGAGCTTCCCTCACTCCTGCTTATCGGTGTAGGCTTGCCCATTGTACTGTTGACATCTGTTGCAAGACACGTGTGCTATTGTTCATGTTAGGCTCTCCTGCACAAAGGTATCACGTGTCTGGGACAAAAAGGGCAAGGTCACATTTCTTCTCACCACCCTCTCAATACCTGCCGCCTTTCTCCTTTGCTTGAGCTGCCACGCCTGCTTAGCCTTCGCGTTGTGCTATCTTCCGTGCTCATAGTGCACTCTCTGGCTCCCCATTTTATCCCTGTTGGGAAGGGAAAAGTCAGTCAGATGTGTGGTATTCTGATCGATTTCCTGACTTTGCCTGACACTTTTATAGGGACATGTCTGGTAAACAGCACTGGTGTTAATCTGTTGTCCTTTGGGTTGTGTGGAAGTGTTTGTCAGAAAAGGTGGGGGTGCCGTGGTTTTGAATGTTCTACATGAGAGGAGGGGGAAAGGTGTCAAAGGTAGGGGAATACCTAGTCTCAACCATCGGTGTCCCACTCCCACTCCTCAAGGACCCCCCATCTTGGTGATCCTCCCTCTCTGGTCCACCCCCAGGAACTGGATCCAATAGGGATGGGCGTGTCATGGCCACCTGGATGACAGATCCTCGATGTTTCAACAGGGGGCACCTTCAGGTTTCTCACACATTCCATTTTATAACACACACAGCATATTATTCACAGGCACCATTTTAATGAAGGATATAGACTACATCTAAAGATGTTTTGTGCACTACTCAATGCCCATTCATAACTAACATGATCAGTTGTGGCTTCTCCTTATTATGGGCAATGGTTTGATTTATGGGAAAAGAACTAACCACACATCATGTCCTTTCAGAGACTTGCAATGTTTACTAAACCCACAAGAATAGATGTTAAGACTTGATGGTCGTGTAGATGATGAAACCTCCGACCCCAAGTACCACACGGGCAAGTATAGAATATAACTGCCTGTGCAATCTTTGGGGCCACAGGTGTGGAGTACCGTCAGCCTTGGACCAGGAACGCCGGAAGTGAACCCCCTGACCTCTGTAAGGCAAGCAAAGAGGTTAGAGAAAGCAAGGCAAGACAGTGAATGGTTTACAAGGACAAGTCACACTCTTTCTTACCCTAATGCCTGTGGTCAGATACCCTGAGTGAAGTACTGGGCAGGATTCTATCATAGTCGACAGCGGAAGGCAGCAGATGGTAATGTGGCACGCTTGATGGAAAGAAACACCTGATTTTGCCAAGAAACGTGAGCAAAGTACTGTCATGGGAAATCCGTAATCAGTTCAAGATGTAGTCCGTGGTCAGAAACTGGCCAGTCACGACAATAACAATGGGGATCCAAAAGCAAGTGCGAGGGAAAAAACCAAGTTCGTATTTTGATCCGGGAAAGATCACCAAAGCAAAGGTACCGAGGAGAAGCAGAGCGGGTCCGTGAAGGCAGTCCGTGATCAAGGATTCCAAGGAACAGAAGCAGGGAAAGCGCTCTACAAAACTTGTCGTAAGCAGCTGTGAAGCGACGTGTGAGCGTTCGCTCAAATCTTTTGAAAGGCAAAAAAAGTAATGTGAGCGCGTCACGTGTTACTCTCCGTGTCACGTGAGTGCATCGATGCTTCCTTCCTGATCACGTGATGCGTGCTCCTCGTCTCGTATAACCAATCGAGCCTGTCACTTCCTGATCACGTGTCGCTTAACTCGACGGGGCCCAAAACCAATCCGAAGACTATGAAGTGGCGTGGACAGGTCTCCATGGTAACCGCCACTTGAGGTAAAGGGGCTCGTGTCGGAAAGGAGTTTCTCTTGAGTCGTTTGCTATGCCAACATGAGCTGTAGTCCGACCGCCGTCGGGAATTACATGGGGACACGGTGATAGTGTGGTGTGTGACCGGGGACGTGACAATAGATTAATAGGCACCTCTTCAAAAGATTACTTTTTGGAACATCCTAACAAATGTGTCAAACGTTAGCTTTCTGTTGAATGTTCTCAAGTAACAATGGTGGCCTATTGGTACTGTATTTTTAAGATCTGTGTTAAAGTTTATTTTTATTTGATCTGAACTTTTAAGAAAACTATACTATACTGAATGAACTCTTCTGCCATATTTTGTAGTGGAATATTGTGTGCCTTGGTCTGAGATAGAGTATTAATGCCTGGCAATATATTGTAATGAGAATTGATACAATGCATAACACTACTATGCATTACTGTTATACTGAGTGTACTCTACTTTCCTGGTATAGTATTCCTGGTGTTATTGGTTAACATGACACAATGTTCCTGATTCCCATTCTCTCATACGTCCCATTTTTTGTGATCAGCATTATCTTTATTGTGAGTTAATGTTGCATTGCACAAAAAGACTGGTACTGTAAAACCATGTTCCTGTCATGCATCTAGAGTTTCAACTGAGCAAACAAATCATCCAATAGGAATTTTAACAATGTTAGAGATGCACAGGACTTACACACCTAGGCATAGTGAAAAATGTGGACAATTTACATGAGGGCCTACCAGATCTGTTTATGAAACTGATCATTGTAAGTTGCACAAAGCAATAAAGACCTGTCCCCGTCGTTGCCATTCTTATTCTAGTATCTTCTAAGCCTGCAGAAGCCATTTGATTGGATTATGCGTGTTGTATAAATGACCATATTCTCTCTTCCACACTTAACCATATATCTGGAAGTGTGTAATAAAATGAACTAATTGATTAAATTAAAAAGTAAAATGTTGAGCAGGATCTATAGACACTTCCAATAAAAGAGATGTGCTCATTTCCTACACTCGTTGATTCAGTGGCACCTGTCTTGTTGACAACCTCAATTACTTGGGGCATGTGGTGGCACCGGCCTGCACCCTTGGGCCCATAGTTACCAGCCCGAGCATAGTGAAAGCCTTAACTAAGGCTCCTGGAGCATTACCTTATGTTTTAATGACCCGCAGTTGAGGGGCTTATTGCCATTAGTACCCTGGCCGGTTAGACAGGGTACTAATGGTATTGCATTTTACAGCTGGAAAAAAAGTTAGAAAAATGGCTTCAGCGGTCAGAAAACATAGTATGTTTCTCTTTCCGTGGCGACCATAGTAAACAAAGAAAATGGCCGCCATGGAAGGGGAGAAGGGGCTACAAGTAGTCCCTTCTCCCCTTCCATGGCGGCCATTGAAGTACATGGAACATTTTTTTTTTAAATGGCTGTCATGGAATGGGACAAGGGACTACGTATAGTCCCTTCTCCCTTTCCATGGCAGCCATTCCAAAATGAAAATGTCGTGGCGGGACCGGAGCTAGCTGCACGCCGTTGCGTGCTTGGGATTACCGCTCAGTAAGGCTCTGAATGTAGCCAATGAAAGGTAAGTTCTTCTCAGGATTTTGCCGCACTGGGTTCTAATATCTTACATTGACCTTGCTTTTTGTAGATTGCAGTAGGTGTCAGATGACATGATAACCTCAAAGAGAAGTGAGTAGCCACCCCCACTTCCCCCCCGAGCTCACAAGAATTCATCCCACCATGCCTGGGGCTTGAGAGGATGTTGAATGTGGAAACTGCGAATGAGCCTAGGTACTCTGATGTTGTGGGGGTGTTCCGTGGCACCGTTTTTGGGACCATAATGAGCCCCCTCCAGTAGATAGTGCACTTTGCCCCTAATCCATTTTGAATTTAGAATTTGCTTGACCTCACACTGAGAGACATCTTGTCGTATCTCGGGGAGTGGGTGTGGTGCAATGCGTACCCCGGGGTGAGTCTTTTTTTGAAGGGGCATATGGAACACTTGATGTACTCAGAGTGTGGCAGGTAGCTTTAGTTTGAAGGCAACTGACTCAACCTTTTCCTCAATTGGTAAAGGGCCAATGTACTGTGGTTGAAACTTGCAGGCCCTTTCAGATGTAATTGCCTAGTGCTTAGTCAGACATTGTCCCCTGTGCCATGTCATCGGGGATCTTCAGGGTTTACCCACTTTCTTCTTATTGCTGATCATTGCCTTCTGAAGGTTGTCCTTTAATTTCCCCAGCACAGTTCAGAGCTCTTGGTGAAAGTCCAGTACTAATGGGATGTTACTGGAAGGTTTTCTGTTATGCAACCCGTCCTTGGGATGGACACCTCATAAAGTGTAGAATGGTGAGAACACTGTGGCTTCTTGCACTGCATTGTTATAGGGGAATTCTGCTGCCCATAGGAGATCTACTTATTCCTTGTCTGTTTGGGTGAGCTGACAG
Organism: Ambystoma mexicanum; assembly: GCF_040938575.1. Lineage (NCBI taxonomy): Eukaryota > Metazoa > Chordata > Amphibia > Caudata > Ambystomatidae > Ambystoma > Ambystoma mexicanum. The sequence continues at coordinate 596,167,277 of NC_090937.1, read as the reverse complement.
CGTAGGTATTGTTCCAGTATCTCTTTTGTTTGTTCTGTTTGGTCATCAGTCTGGGGGTGATAAGCCATTGATAAGCAAGCATTGGCACCGATAATTGAAAAAGAGCAAGTGCAGAAATGAGACATGAACTGACTATCTCTGTCTGATATAATGGCCAATGGATCCCTGTGTAACCTCACTATGTTGGTGAGGAAGTGTTGCATGAGTTTGACTGAGTTTGGAAGTTTGGGCAGAGGCACAAACTGTGCGATCTTGGAGAACAGGTCGACTATCACGAGAACCACCATCTTCACTTGACTTCTGGGCAACTCTGTTATGAATTTCACCAAGATGGAGTGCCATTGCCTTGGAGGTAGCTGGAGGGGTTGTAGGAGACCTTGTGGTTTTTGGTGGTCGCTTTTGCCTTGTATGCAGGTAGCACACAGACTTAAACACAGGTCAAAATCTTATTTTAGCAGTGGCCGAAAACACTGTTGCTGGCACAACTCTGCAGTCTTCTTGATGCCAGGGTGCCGAGTGAACAGAGCCTCATGCATCAATTGAAAGGTGAGTAAATACAGCTTTCCCTGGAAATAAGGTAACAGTCTTTTTGGGTTTGGGCTCGGTCATGTGCCACCAAATCCTGTAGCGATGATGTAGTCATACTCTGAAAGGAACAATGTCCACCTCAAGTGTTGCATGGAGTGAACTCTTGCAGGATGAATAAACTGGAGATTCTGGTGGTCTGTGAGGATCGTCAAGGCATGGGTCATGCCCAGTAGATAATGCCTCCATTCCTTGAAGGCGGACTTTATCGCTAACCTCTAATTTTAGGTGACAGTGTAATTACACTCAGCTGGGTTGAACTTCCTGGACCAGTATGGTATGGGGTGTAGGTAATTAGATTGCGGGTCCCGCTAGAAACACATGGCTCCCATGGCATGGCTTGAGGCTTCTACTTCAATGACATACAGGCATTTGGGATTGGTGTGGCGCAGCACTGGAGCCATCAAAAATTGTTCTTTCATGTCTTGGAATGCTCTGTTGGCTCCTTCAGCTCAGTGTTAATGCTGCCCCTTCTTCAGCAGGTTGGTGATGGGACACACTACCTCGTAAAAACCCCAGGTAAAAATTAAAAGCTAAAAAAACGTTGTATGTCTTTTACTGATGGAGGAGGGGGCCACTCCGTACCACCTAGAACTTTCCTGGATCCATGGAGATGCCTTCTGGTGTTATCACGAAATCTAGGAATTCCACCTGTTCAAAATACTGGCCCCCTTCCTTCTTCGGGGCTAAAAACAAGGGGGAGTCTGTGTCATGACCCCCATCCAGAAGACCCCCTGGCAAGCCCATGGGCCAGGAAGGGTCTCCACTAAAACCAGGCATCCTTGGCCTAGGCCTTCTTGGGGCCAGTCCTGGCGCCTTTGGCATCAGGCTCATACTTGATAAAGGACTTGTATTGGGAACTACTTTATTTCAGTGTCCATCAACATGGAGGCATCCACATATCTTGGCTCCTTGGAACCAAGCTATGCGGTATAGTATTTTTGGGTGTGGTACCATAGGAACTATTTTACCTGGACTACTTTCTTGAAGCTATTTAAACCACACCCGACTGGGATAACACGCTTCGCGTTACTTTGCAATTCTGCAACGTGACGCTCACCGTGTTCAGCTGCACCCGCGAACCTCGGAAGAACAGCATCTGTAAAGGAGAAAAAGGACATTGTTAGCAGCAGCAGTTTACCTGTAATTTCTTTGTTAACTGTCCATGGCTCTTGAGATCAGCATCCTGGAACCAGCGCTCCTCCCGAACCGACGGATCTGCAAAGAAGAAAGAAACAAAGCATTAGACATTTTTACAATTTAATGAACGGTGCCGAAAAGCTTACCTCGCCAGCCGCTCCTCGACCAGCATCGCCTCAGGAATTCCATGCACCGGGTGAGCACCGCGACCTGTGGGAAGACAAGACAACAGGTTAGCAAGAGGAAAGGCATCATAGCGCTGCGCTTAGCACCTACTCACCGCATCAAGGCGCTCTAAAACGCCATTACTTAGGGGCTGTAGGATACAGAGACAGTCCCGTAGTGCAGGTAGGCAGTACAGGGAAGAGTGGCTGGGCCAAGGACCAAGATCGGTGAGTGGCCCATTTGCAGATTCAGTGCAGATTCAGTGATTTTAGCAGGGGAGAGAGGGAGGGAAAGCGGAGGCAAAGAGGAAGGTTTTGAGGTGCTTCCTGAACCGGAGATGGTTCTCCTCAAGTTTCAGGGAGGCAGGAAGGCTGTTCCAGAGGGAGGCCCCTGCTGCGGAGAGAGATCTACCCCCAGCTCGTTGCTTGGGGAAGCGGCTGACCCTGAGGTAGTTGGAGGTGGATGAGCGAAGAGCTCGAGAAGGAAGATATTTAGGAAGAGAGAGTTGAATGTATTTTGGCCCAAGTCCCCAGAAGGCCTTGTGGACAATGCAGAGGGTTTTGAACTTAATCCTCGCAGCCACTGGGAGCCAGTGTAGAGATTTCAGTCCTGGAGAGATACGGTCCCTGGGCTTGAGGCCAAGGACAAGTCTCGCAGTCCTGTTCTGGATGAGTTGCAAAGGGCGGAGAGTAGAGGCAGGAAGATTTAGATAGAGACTGTTACAGTAGTCCAGCTTCGAGAGAACCAGGGCTCTGGAGACAGTGAGCTTCTGGGGGAAGGAGAGGAAAGGAAGGATACCTCTGAGGAGGTGTAGCTGGTAGTGTGACTTCTTAGAGACGTCAGATATATGAGGAGAGAAAGCGAGTGTGGAGTCGAAGATGAACCCGAGGTTTTTTGCCTTGCAGGTAGGAGCAGGAAGAGGGCCAAGGGAGGCCCGCCAGAGAGCTGCAGGGAAGGAGGGAGTGGGTGTGCCAATACGTAGAATCTCAGTCTTACTGGCATTAAGGCAGAGGTCATTGGCGGCACACCATTCCTGGATAGCAGAAAGACAGTCAGAGATGAGGGGAAGAGGAGGCCGAGGGTAGCCTGAAAATGAGCTGGGTATCATCCGCATAGCACTGGACAGTAATATAGCACAGCAATAAGACCTACCTGAAAGACTCAAAGCGGGCTGGCATCATTGAAGTAACTCGATCGCAAACCCCCACCAAGCACAACGCGCCCCTGCCAAGAAGGCAGGACGGAGAACACACCTGCATTAAAACAAGGCAGAACCCTCCCGCTGGTCACTTCTGGGAACCGCAGAGAAGGATACCTGAGTCCCAACTGCTGGGTGCCGCCCCCGTGGAACCAGGTGAGCGTAACAGGATGCGAAGCCTGCCAAACCAATCCACCTGGGTGCCATGGAGACCTCGGAATTAGACCAATTGGCCCAATTAATAGGAGAACTGCGCGCCGAGGTTCATTCTGCCCGACAGGAGACTAACGCTCTCTGAAGAGATTTAATAGTGACTAAGGAGCGCACAGAAGACATTAGCAGACAATACTTGCAATCACAAGCAGGACAGACACCTCTTCCTGGAAGCAACCCGACGATGCAGAATCTTACCCTGCCATCCACTTCCTCTACTCCGGTACAAATTATGCTACCAGGAACATTTCCTTCGGCACCGCCAGAGCGGTTTACAGGTGATCCACGGAAATACGCAGCTTTCATGAATCAGTGTCGCCTTCACTTTCTTTGCAGACCAGGAGCATTCCCAAACGACCAAGCTCGGGTAGCCTTTGTTTTATCATACCTGAGTGGTAGCGCAGGAGATTATTCTGTACCATTGGTGACCCATGATGATACTTTATTACATGACTTTGGGGGATTTCAGAGGGAAATGGATAAACCTTTTGCTCGCCATACCTGAGAGAAAGCAGTGGACAATGAACTCCTTTCGCTCCGACAGGGGAATCAGGACTTGTTAACGTACATTGTTACTTTCAACAGATTGGTTGCCGAAACTAGTTGGCCTGAAAACAAACGAACCACGTTGTTTCATCTGGGCTTACGAGGCAAATTAAAAGACGTTATAGCTCAAGTAGTTGATCCTCCTCGAGACTGTTCTGAGTTCATAAATCTGGCCGTGCAACTAGACCACCGGTTGCGAGACCGAAAAGCAGATTGTTCCAAAATGGATCCTCGGGCTGTGTATGTTCGGTCTAGAGACAATGTAACCCGAGTACAAGAAAGCACTGTGGAGCCCATGCAAATTGGGGGGGGTGTGACCTCCATTAACAAAACAAGAGCGAGATAAAAGAAGGCAACAACAGTTATGTCTGTATTGCGGTAAACCTGGGCATTTCCTGAAGGACTGCCCGGTGAAACCTCCAAGGAAAATGATCGGGGCCACGGAAAAAGATGAAGAGAAAGAATCTAAAACAGAAAACTCCTCAGCTTGGCAAACGTAGAGGTCAGTTTGTTGAGTGAGAGGAAAGAGCCACCGACCTCACACTTTGCAATACCAGTGATCTTAATCAATAACCAACGGTCGTCAAGAATGCATGCCGTTGAGGCATACATCGACAGCGGAGCAGTCGGAAATTATATAGAGCAAGACCTGGCTGCAGAGATGGGGCTTCCCTTATGTTCTAAACCAACTACAGACAAGGTGACTACGGTAGATGGGACAGAAATCGCTTCCGGACCCGTAACCCAATGCACAGCCGAGATAACTTTGCTGTACTAGGACGGGCTTTGGGAATTCATTTCGTTCAATCTCATCAAGGCAGCTCAATTCCAGCTTATGCTAGGGATGCCATGGTTAGTCGCTCCCAACCCTTTGATCGACTGGCGGGCCAGGAACTTAACCTTCCCCCAGTGACTGCTGTCCAGCCTGTTATTATCAAGAACAGAAACCAGCTTTCAGTATTTCTGCAACTTCCGGAGCGACAACATCAACCCTGGATGTAACTAATACCTTGCCAGAGGAATACCGTGATTTCCAGGATGTATTCCAGAAGGACCAAGCAAACACACTGCCGTCGCACAGGCCTTATGACTGTCAAATCGACATTGTTCCTGGTGCTCAAGTCCCTTGTGGTAGAATCTATGCTCTTACCGAACCTGAAAATCTTCATCTGAAGTCTTACTTAGACCAATACCTTGCAAACGTATTCATCCATCCATCGAAGTCCCCTGCAGCCAGTCCTTTGTTCTTCGTGCCAAAAAAAGAAGGGGACTTAAGGGCCTGTATTGACTACCGCGCATTAAACCAGATCACTGTAAAGAACCATTATCCCTTGCCACTTATCCCAGAAATGCTGGACCAGGTCAAAGATGCTCACATTTACACCAAATTGGATCTTTGGGGAGCGTACCACATGGTCCGGGTCAGAAGCGGAGACAAATGGAAACTCCTTTCCGTACCAAATATGGTTTATTCGAATATCAAGTCATGCCCTTTGGGTTATGCAACGCTCCTGCAGCATTCCAATATTTCATGAATGATGTCTTGAGAGAGTTAATTGATGGCTGCTCCCTAGTGTACATAGATGATATACTAGTGTACTCAACCTCAAAACAGGATCATATCAAGCACGTCCGTTCAGTCCTCGCCAAGCTCCGTGAACATTGTTTATATGCAAAGCTTGAAAAGTGTTTCTTTCACGTAACCGAAGTAGAGTTTCTAGGCTTTATCCTTACTCGCGGAGGCATCAGGATGGACCTGCACAAAGTTGACGCCGTTCTGAAGTGGCCATCACCAACGTCAGTAAAAGGAGTGCAAAGTATGTTGGGCTTTGCAAACTTCTTTCGCTGGTTCATACCAGACCTCTCCCAAGTTGTACACCCGATCACCGTATTACTATGAAAAAATAACAAAAAATTTGCCTGGACCAAAGAAGTAGAAAAAGCTTTTCAGGAACTTAAGAAAAGGTTCACCTCAGTGCCAATCCTACGACATCCACGTCCAGATCTTCCTTATATCGTGGAAACTGACGCTTCCAGTATAGCAATGGGAGCTGTCCTCTCACAAAGAGATCCTGACACCGGCCAGCTACATCCAGTGGCCTTCTGGTTGAAGAAGTTCTTACCTCCAGAAGTAAATTACGTCATTACAGACAAAGAACTCTTGGCAATCAAATCCACCTTTAAAGCTTGGTGACACTACCTTCTGGGGGCCAGACACACCATTACAGTTATCAAGGACCACCGAAATCTGCAATATCTTAAAACAGCTAAAGCCCAGTCTTCACACCAGTTGCGGTGGGCTCTTTTCTTCGCCGAATATGATTATGTCATTACATTTCGGCCAGGGGTCACGAATGGAAAAGCTGACGCACTCTCTCCTACTGGCACTGATGAAATCGTTTATACGGCCCCAGACCCAGTCCCCATCATACCTGAAAACAAACTCTTAGGCCTCACTACGGCCTTAACCCAAATGGAACTGGGAAAAGAAATTCAACAAACCATGAATCCGGATGCCCTCCTTGCATGACAAGCACTGAGGGAACAATATTCCATCAAAGATCACTTATACTTTTTTAAGGGACGTCTGTACATACCCACCAAGGACTTACAGCAACAAATCATTTCATGTTATCACAATTCTTTGATCGAAGGACACCCTAGAATTACCAAGACCTTAGCCAAGGTAAAACAGAACTTCTGGTGGCCTACCTGGCGTAGAAATGTCTTCCAATATATACAGTCTTGTGGAGTCTGCGCACAAAACAAGTCGCAAAAACAAAAACCATCTGGCCTTCTAAAACCTTTGGACATTCCTCCTGGACCATGGCACACTCTTTCCCTCGACTTCATCAATGACATACCTTCCAGTCAAGGGTTTAACACCATTCTTGTAGTCGTAGACCTATTCTCAAAGATGGCGCACTTTATTCCGCTCAAAGGCCTCCCTGGCGCATCCACTCTAGCCAAGGTATTTCTGGATGGTACTGTTAAACTACATGGCTTCCCATCAGTCCTGATCTCCGATCGAGGTAGCCAGTTCATCTCTAACTTTTTGAGAAAGTGTTGTGCAATGGCGCAAATTGATGTCCGGCTATCCACTAGCCATCACCCCCAAATGGACGGTCAGACCGAGAGAACCAACCAGATCCTTGAGCAATACCTACGATGCATGTTGCACCATGAATTAAGAGACTGGAAGGACTTACTATGGATAGCCGAGTATGCATATAACAACTCCTTGCATTCCAGTACCGGACAAACACCCTATATGGTAGACACCCACATACCTCAGAACTGGATCTCCCAACCAGCTTGGAAATGCCAGCAGTAAAAACCCTTCACACCAACATCACTGAGGATTTCAAAAAGGCCCAAGAACATCTAATTCGCACCAAAGACAAGCAAAAACAATTTGCCGACCAACACAGGAAAAAAGCCCAGACTATCAAGTAGGGGACAAGGTTTTGGCTGGCCGCCAGGTTTATACCCATCAAAGGAACCCTGAACCTTTCAACCCAGGTACTTAGGACTCTACACCATGAAGGCGATTATTAATCCAGCGGCCGTCAAATTAGATTTACCATCCAACCTACACATCCACCCGGTATTTTATGTGTTCCTTTTAAAACCAATGCAGCCTGGTACACGGATAGGAACACCGCCAAAACCCATTCTTGTTGACGGAGAACCAGAATTCAAAGTTAAAGGCATACTGGACTCTAAGTATTCAAGGGGAAAGCTATACTATCTGAATGATTGGAAAGGATTTGGACCCTAAGATAGATCCTGGGAACCCTGTGAAAACGTTCATGCACCACGTCTGATCAAAAACTATCATCGAAACTTCCCAACTAAACCCGGGCCGGACAGGACGAACACCTTGAGAGGGGCCTTGGGGGGGGGAGTGCCATCACGGCTCCCATCCAGAAGACCCCCTGGCAAGCCCATGAGCCAGGAAGGGTCTCCACTAAAACCAGGCATCCTTGGCCTAGGCCTTCTCAGGGCCAGTTCTGGCGCCTTTGGCGCCAGGCTCATACTTGATAAAGGACTTGTATTGGGAAATACTTTATTTCAGTGTCAATCAACATGGAGGCATCAACATAGCTTGGCTCCTTGGAACCAAGCTATGTGGTATAGTATTTTTGGGTGTGGTACCATAGGAACTATTTTACCTGGACTACTTTCTTGAAGCTACTTAAACCACACCTGACTGGGATAACACGCTTCGCGTTACTTTGCAATTCTGCAACGTGACGCTCACTGTGTTCAGCTGCACCTGCGAACCTCAGAAGAACAGCATCTGTAAATGAGAAAAAGGACATTGTTAGCAGCAGCAGCTTACCTGTAATTTCTTTGTTAGCTGTCCACGGCTCTTGAGATCAGCATCCTGGAACCAGCGCTCCTCCTGAACTGATGGATCTGTAGAAAGAAACAAGGCATTAGACATTTTGACAATTTAATGAATGCTGCCGAAAAGTTTACCTCGCAAGCCGCTCCTCGACCAGCATCGCCTCAGGAATTCCATGCACCGGGTGAGCACCGCAACCTGTGGGAAGACAAGACAACAGGTTAGGAAGAGGCAAGGCATCATAGCGCTGCGCTTAGAGCCTACTCACCGCATCAAGGCGCTCTAAAAATGCCATTACTTACCGGCGAGACCCAATTCAGTCTATGCCACATATTGGGCTTCCGCACACCTAAGGAAGAGACAAGACATTAGTTAAACCAAAAAGGCATGCAAGGACAATAATATAGCACAGCAATAAGACCTACCTGAAAGACTCAAGGCAGGCCGGCATCAGTGAATTAACTCGATCGCAAACGCCCACTAAGCACAACGCTCCCCTGCCAAGAAGGCAGGACGGAGAACACACCTGCACTAAAAACAAGGCAGAACCCTCCAGCTGGTCACACCTGGGAACCGCAGAGAAGGATACCTGAGTCCCAACTGCTGGGTGGCATCTCGTGGAACCAGGTGAGCGTAAGAGTCTGCTGGCAATTTTGAGGACCAGATGAAACGATTTGAGAGAAACTCGTTGAGGAATTGCCGGAGATGTCTTTGATTAGGTTCTACCAGGGCATACACGCAACTACAGACAGTTGGGCTTCCAGTATGAGGTCTATTTGACAATTGTACAACCTGCGTGGTGGAAGCGTGTTTGTCATTCCCTTAAAGAATACATCCCGGAATTCCTGATATTCCATCTTCATTATCGTGAGACTCTAGTAGTCTTGTGCATGTTCTGAGTGTTGTTGTGCAGACTGCCTTATGTATGTGCTTGATCTTGCCCAAGATGCTGTTTTCAACCGCCAATGGTATACCCTGTGTAAGGAACTCATGGTACCAATAGTAAAGACATAGACAAATGATCACAGTTCAAGGGTGTTTATTAAACTGTATACATGGGTGAGAAAAATGCCTATTCTGAACCTAAATATAAGTTGAGAGCAAGCTACGACCATCAAATAATAAAAAGGCAGCCCTAGTGGTGTCTTGTCAAAGAAAAGGGACTATCTAAAAAAATTATTGCCAATATTTACTGCTAAATTACAAAAATAGTGTGGGATAATGTTCATCAGTACAAAGAAAGAAGTGTTCACAAAATGATAAGTCAGGATGGTATAACTGGGGTCCCCCTTCCCTACGTTTTTGCATGGGACAATGCAGGACTCTCCAGCACAGCACACTCCTGGGCTTCTCCAGCATTAGCTTACAGTTAGTTTCCTGAATGTCAAGACCTTCCGGGGGCCAAGTCTCTTTTATACAAAAGTCTTTTGCCTCCAAAGGTCTGATTTGTAAAACAAGTAACAAAACACAAGTTCCTTTCAGTAATTTTCCCGTCGGGTGATTTCCCTTCACCCGTGGATCATACTGAACCGCGTTCCGAACCTTTTGCAACATTGGCCTCCCTCAGCTGGATACACTATGGCCTTTTGTTCAAGATATCAGCAACTTGCAACATTCAAGAGTCTTAATGTTTTTTTTAAACAACCGTTCACATTGGACATCCCTCAGCCGGGTTCACACTTGTCGACACATTGCTTAAGGGGTGTTACATTTTGTTCTCATTCAAAGGCATCCCTCAGCTGGGTTTCACATTTGCCAGTTTAACACAGTTCACTTAGTTGCAACACCTTGTGGGATTCACTTCCCTTAGTTTTTCTTCTAAACATTCTTTCACTGTGGGCATCCCTCAGTCAGGTTCACTATTGTCATCACAATGTTCACAAACTTTCTTTACCCCTTTATCCCCCCTGAACTGGGGGCATCCTTCTTTACAATGTGTCAAAGACTTCCATTTGTACAAGGGGTTTTACTTGTACAAGGGGACCAACCAGAGTCTTTTGAATGAGCACCCACGTGGTGCTGGACCACTCTGCAGCTGGTCTCCCTGGGCTTTCCCAAGCATTTTGTAACACACACGTTCTTCGATCATATGTTCTTTGCCATTCATATCATGTTGCCGTTTGTAACCTTTGGTTAACACAGTTCGGTTTACTAATGGTTCTCTTACTTATTCACCAGCTTTGCTGAACTTTTGGGTGTTTCTTGTTTCTGGTGTCAAGGACAGTACCACGGTAGCAAGCGCGTCTCCCTGCCTTGGTAATCAGTGTGGGGGGACTCTGTGCACCATTGATATATGTTACACCACATGCAAGCTGTAGTTCCCGGTTTTGTGATTCCTTTCATGGATGCTTTGCGGGTTTGGGTCAAAAAGGACAAGGGCACGTCCCTCCTTTTCTTCCTTTCCGGTCTCCTTTCCTTTCTCCTCCCTTTGAACTGCTGTCCTGGAATAGCTGCTTCCACATGCATTCGGCCTTGCTCAAAGTGTGCTCTTGTGCTCTGCCTTTTATCCCTGTGAGGAAGAGAAAGGGTTTTCAGGTGCGTGTAGTTATTGTCACTTGCCTGACTCTGCCTGACCCTTGTGTTGCGACATGTCAGGAAAACGGCTATGGTGTTAGTCCATTGCCTTTCACGGTGTGTGAAAGTGTTCATGTTGGAAAGGGGGGGGGGTAGAGCTTCTAAATATCCTACGGGGTAAAATGGGGAAAGATGTTACAAGGAAGGGGGTACATCGTCCTGCCTGTCGGTGTCCCGCTTCCAGTCCCCGAAAACCCACCATCCAGGTGATCCTCCCCCACTGGTCCACCCCCAGGAACTGGATCCAATAGTGATGGCCGTGTCCTGGCCACCTGGATGTCATATCTCTGGGGACTAGCGGGTGAGACACCTTCAGGTTTCTCACACCTGCCTGACCATGTGTGTCTCTTCCCCCCAACCCTGACTCCAGGAAAGCAACGTCCTGCCCCAGGGAATCTGCTGTGATAGTGCAGGCATGTTTCATGATAATTTGTCCATCTTCGGGCCCTTCCAGGCCCATTGGTGTCCCAGGACATTGGGCATGCTGAATGTCACTCACTGGCAGTGAGCATAGATCTCAATGTGTTACATGTCAGGTGTGAGTAGTTATTCCATTTCTGTTTTTCCTTCTACATTCTTGGATGCACAGTTCTTCATTTCACGTGGCAAAAACAAAATGACAAGAACCAGAAAGTAAAAGAATTCAACCCAGACCGGAGAGGCCCGTGTCTGACATCAGACAGCTTAAGAACCCTGAGTGCGGCTCTGTCCTTGGAACTCCGTCTTCCATAAATATTTCACTTGGAAGGGAATTTTTCTTCCCCATTCCTCTCTGCATCTCCTCCATTCATACTCAGTTAGGCAGCAGCTTTCCTCTGACATATATCAAGAAACACAAAGAAACCCATGTTGGATGAGATGATAAAGAAATCTCTGCAGACTTCCTTGGTGTTTAATAAAGCAGTTCAGTTGGTCTCTAATGAAGTGGTCTACATTTTGAAAGATATGGACATACACACTGGCTTGGAGATATCTGAGGCAGACTCAATTGAGGAGCAGCATAACAATCTCACATGTTCAAAGGTGGGTAACCATGCAAACACACTATAAGAAAGTAAGTTCTCAGATTAATAATGGTATCTTCATAGAATATCAAATTAGTATTGTGGTAATTTGGGGAAGGCAAAACCTTGTGTTGGGTATTGAAACTGTTTTTAAACAAATAAATCCCTACCCTTCAGATTTTTACTGACTAATGTTACTTCTAGGTTAATTACCCAAGTTGAGATGGATCAGTTAACATGCCATGTTGGAATTCCCAGAGGATCACATTATTTCTGTGTTTAGAGAACGGCATTTACTGTTGGAATAACAAAATAAGTGGGGGTTATTTTCAATATAGGCACTTGAAACAAATCAGTTGCAAAAGCAGAATATTACACAATAAACATAAAAATCAGGCTACTGCTAAATTAGCAGTGCAAATGGACAACGATATGGCTGATAACAGGGTGGTAGTATAAAATGTGCTAGACAATAATAGCTTTTCAGTTACTTCTGACTGGTGCTGGTTGCCATCATCTTCAGACCTTATCCAACTACTCGTGTGGAATTCAAGGGGTTTTAACAGCTTTTTATTAAACAAAGACATTGCTCTAACAATAACATCGAACAATATAATTATGCTGCAGGAGGTATTGGGCAGGTAAAATATATTTTTTCATGGATATAATTGTTGGACAAAACAATCAACTAAAAAGTTAAGGGTAGGTCTAAAGGTGGTTAGATAACTTAAAGACAGAAACATTTGAGTAGATGTGTCTATGTCTATTATGTCTATGTCTACGAGAGTAATTCTGACAATATATTTGTGATCGGAATTGGGGGCATATTAATGAGGACTGGTTACTGGTCAATTTATATGTGCCACCTGAAAAGTCCATAATAAAGAATTCACATTTTAGATAGAATCAGTGTTTGAGTCAGGGGTGGAAGCAACAGGTTTCTGACAATAGCTAGACCAGGGGATTTTAATTGTCATTGTCAAAAGATATATAAGGGCAATGTTGTCCCAAGTGGGATCTCAGATAATATCTCGTTTTGATTATGGATATCATGCCCCTGCCGAGGGAGGGGGACATGCCCAGTAATGACCCACTAGCCCAAACCATGGTAGGCCTGACCGAAGCAAGGGTCTCGGCTAGGGCTTTGTGCCGTTACCGACCATGTCTGACCTCCCCAACGGGATGCGAAAGGCATCCACACCCCAGGGTTTATCCGGGGTGCAAATAGTTTGTTTTTCCCCTCAGGAGATTTGCACTACTTGTGCAGCCAATCTCCCAAGGAGGTGGGGGCGGGGGGGGAATATGTATAAAAGTTGGCCACCACCATAGGGAAAAGGGACCAGAAGGAGTGCAGGGACCGGAGCTCAAAGCTCTGGTCTCACCGGTAAATTGAAAGGGGGCAGGGGATTGGGAAGGGGTTTTGTTCATTTTTGGGGGAGATGGGGAGGCAACAGTGAGAGGCTACCTATCGCCTCCCAACATAAAATAATGGTGCACCCCAGAGAAGAGCCTCACGCCGCTGGCACAAGGGGCGGAGAATGTATATTCTCACCCACTGTTCTAGCCACCTGAATGGCTAATGACCCTTCCCAGGGTCCGAATCCTTATTACCCTATTCTTGCCTAGATAATTCAGAGTGACAGTGGGTTAAAACACTTTATAATTGGGATGCTTTATTGTAAATGGAAAAACTAATAGGGATATTCCGGGGGCTACAAGTTGGACAAATGGTGTCAGAATGGCATTATTAAATTATGTTTTTGTTTCAGAGGACATTACAGTAATGTCTTTGATAGTAACTCAGAACACAGTTAGCAATCAATCTTTTTTTATTCTTGCAATAGGAAAAAAAATCCTAAGGAACCCTATGTGAGGAAATGGGGAGTGAGGGCTGGTCATGTTGCTGCAGGAACATGGAAACTCCATTTACGGGCTGCTAATGACAGAAGACTACATTTCCCATGAACATCATGGGCGCTTCGAATGGACATGTGCGCACAAGGTAATTGCTGTAATGCCCCTCCCTGGCCCATGCTGCTTGTTGGTGATTTTGGCATTTGCAAGCACGGGCTGGAAGAGCGAGGGGTGAGGAGCTTGAAGGTGAACTTGGAGGAGGTTGGAATGTGGAGATGCTGTGAGGAATGAGGGACTGGAGGATGCACTGGCTAATCTTCCTCGTGGTGTGTGGGACGAGCATTTGCTTGATTCAATGCATGTTCAACAGTGCCCGGGGAGGACCCATCCGACACCCCAGACCTCAGTTAAGTGCCCCTTTTGTTTTACAGAGAACAAGTGAGCAAGGGGGGGTGGTAGGAGGTGAAGTGCTGCGTACATGAACGCCTCTGATAAGGAACGTTTCTTCTGGCTTATGAAACATTCCTAGGAATACCCAGCTAAAGACGTACGAACACTACTGGAGGAGTCATGTTAGAGGAGATGTGTCATGAGGCACGCAATGTTTGTTTGTTGCTGCTTGATTAAGGCACACATACGTGGACCAGCAATTCAGTGTGCTCTGTTGTCAGAGGGGTATCGAACACTGGAAATAACTTCCCAGGCAAACACATTTATGAGGTCATGTGTACATGGTATGCAACAAGCACCCATGTGCTAAATGTTACGCTCATGTGTATTGTATCTGTTTTGTGTTATTGCTTGTCCATGTTTCCCAGGGTACTATGTGCTTCTGTTAGTCACTTACAAGCTGAGATATGATTCAGTGAATGTATGTGTTCCATGAGAGCATATTCCTAATTAAGAAGGAGTGTGCGCTGTTGAATAGGAGAGTGTGTCTAGGAGTTAGGAAACCAGGAGAATATTGTGGTTTTCTCATGATTAATGTTGTATGTGTCTTTCCTTTACCTCATGTTACCCATCCATTACGCAAACACTAAACCTCTATCTGGTTGCCCTAACAACCACTTCCCTGTCCACAACTTCTCCCTAACCCTCTTCCCCCGATTGGCTGCCTCAAGGTTACCGGTTAACTAGAATCAGGAGCCCGTGCCAACCAAGGTGGGAGTCGTCAACTACATTCTGCTTCTGTGGTCAAGAAGGAGTTGTGTGAGATATCACCATGCAAAACCGATTGACATGGCACCCTCGAAATATCAGGTATCTTAGAAATAATATAAATGTATCTCTCTGCATTTATAATAACACCTCTTATTGGGATATAAGATGTGTCATAATAAACGTGTGTGTGGCTAAAACCCTAAATAGTCAAACCAGAATAGAGTAACTCCCACCTTGAATATGTAAAGAAGTAAAGATTTTAATCTAGTGTGATGAAAATATGACAACATTTCAAGGTGCAGGGGAGAAAAGAGGACTCTGACACCAAAAGTCATCAAAATAAATACAAAGACTAAAGTGTCCTCAATTGACAGACACTCCTGCCCACTGCGCACCATTTATACTAGTAATTACCAGTCACCGCACCATTTATACTAGTAATTACCAGTCACAAGTTCAAGAAATCTGTAGTAAAATAGACTTTATCAGGAAACACATTTCTCTCTTTAGATTGCACTAGTATTAATTGAAGTCAACTGTATATTCTATATAATATTTTTTTAATCTTAATTATAATAGTTCAATAAAACAAAATAAACATAGAGTACAACGCGTTTCGGAAATATATATCCCTTCATCAGGAGCAAAAAAATGTTGAACTCAATTAAATTTTGATTATGAAACTCCAAACGTATCTACAAGGCAAATTACACATTTGTATCAGATAACTATACATCATTCTATATGTTGTATAGTTCGTAGTTTTCAAAAAAAATAAGTAGAAATCACATTTGCAGAAGCGTTTTCAAACAAAGTTGATGTACATCTGTTTCATGAATTCATTTTGTGTTCAGACTAAAATATCAGGGTACAGGGTCTGTTTGATAAGCAAAAAAGTTAACAAACAATGGATTGTCTCAACATGTTGACCATCAATCAAATAGAAATCATGAAAGTTTAAAGAAAGACATAGCTCTTCTAATGTAGTCACTGTGAAGAGAGAATTTTCATTCAAATAGTGGGTAGTGTGCGATGGTGTTCGAGTGTTAATGACGTCCCATTCTTCAACCGTCTCTAAAACATACAGAGAGTTTGTTGTGATAGATATTAATTCAAAACATCAAATCTTACAGTTTTGAGGAAAGAGATAGTGGCCTACCTCCTCCAACAGAGGTGGACCAATATTGCATCATATGGAATTACATTTCTCAAAGTCCGTCCGGGTCAATTTTGTATTTGTATCTGAAAAAGTGTCCAATCAAGCATTTAATATAAAATATTGCCAAGGTTGTTCAATATTGGGTAATCAACGCAGATATCAATTTATTACCCCTGTGTATGATGGTTGAAGTCCCGTTGTGAAATGGGGTAAAGCTGTGTTGCAGCTTCACCACTCTGTAATGGAATGAGATGCATCGAATTTGGTCAGCAGGCTCCTCAAATGTTTATGAGTGGTAGTAAAATCCACACATCTCTCAAATGCTACTTACTTAGCAAAGTTGTTAGATCCCAAAACTTGGAAGTTCTGTGTTTCCTGAGCTGTATTAGAGTGCAGTGCATCTTCGTATTGTAAACAAACACACGTTTTAGCTGACTGCAGAAATGCCTGCAAGTCCCCAAGAGTGTATTAGCCAGTGAAGGACTCCTCCTCTTTCGGTTATCTTACTAAGGATAAGGCAAGATTTCAGTTGGTGTGGTCAACATGATGATCACATAGTTCATGGTACTGTACATATTTGTAACATTGTGTGCATTTTGCAAATAATAACACCTCATGCAAAAAGTACACACATGTTTGACAATGCGTCAGTTTTAACATAAATATTCACGTGAAAAAAGCATTATTTTAACAGAAATATGCACGTGAAAAAAGCATTAAATCAGCTTCAGATTCAATCAAGAGAATATATTTTGCCGTATGTGAATCTCTGGTAAAGTCTAGGTAGTGTCAATGTATGTACTTTTAGCATGCTTTCTCACTCTGTTGTGATACTTATTGTCACATGTGTTAGAATTATACTGTAGAGATGATGTTTGGCACCTTGCTGGACGTTCACTATATAATGAGTATGCCAATCAGATTATGCAAGGAAAAATACCAACTTGGTTAAAATGTGCAATGTGTGTTTAGAGAAATATCGCTAGCAAGTATTCTTCATGTAGGCCGGTGGGAGCCATTGCATCTAATTTTTGAATCTAGAATGTTCTCTTCTTGCTAATGCAGAGTTCATATCCCCTCCTCTTGGTGGGGTTTTGATAGTTTCTAATACAACATACCTAAATTGTGCAACTGAATTTCGCATTTCTATAAAAGTGTCTGGCCACTGGGGAAGTCTGATTTGTTTGTACAGATTTTGGATTTTTGTTCCGTAAATCTTTCTTTGATTTTTGCCGAATAGTTCGGCCTACATAAATGTAGAATCACAGGTTTCAAATTGCTTGATGTTGATCATTTATCCTGTGCAAGGATATCTAATGTGTTCTCCTTTTTAAATGTTGTAACAATGACTGCAGTGCAAGCACAGGAAGGTCCCAAATTTAGGTTTGCCCAAGAAGGTTTGTCTCCCTTGGTCTATTCGTTCAGCCTTCACCAGATCATCTTTAAGATTTCTGCCTCGAGTAAATGCAATCGTAGGTGGTTTTGGAAATAGTTTACACATTGGGGGTCCAGTCTTGTGAGTTTCGATTTCTTCTTCAGAAGTCAATTTGTATTCCAACTCTGGAATATCGCATTGGGTGTACACAGGGGGGATCCATATCATGTGTTTTTGGTTTCAAGATGTTAGTTATTGTTTGCACTGAATATCTGTGTTTTGCTTTTTCAGATATGTTGTCAGGATATCCTCTGCTTTTAAATCTGTTGGTGACCTCAGCCGTGTTCTCGCAGTAGGTATGCTCTCCTGTGTAGTGTCTGCATATTCTCAGGAATTGGCTCAGCAGTGAGTTATCTTTCTGATGGTCAGGATGATAACTTGACTAAGGTGGCATGCTGTTCACGTCCGTTGGTTGTTGATACATAGAAGTTGTGAGTGTATTGTCCCTGGGCGTGGTCAGTACATCTATGAAATTAATAATTGGTGTTCTGACTTCCATAGTGAATTGGATACATGAATGTTGTTCATTTAGCTATTTCATAAAGATGTTGAGTTCCTCTTTGGGACCTTTCCAGACCATGAAAATATCATCAATGTAATGTTTCCATGGGCCTAATTTTGATTTCCATTGGTGATGTTCCAGTATATGTTCTGTCTCAACGACATATATAAACAAATGTGCATATGCAGGGGCCATTGACGAGCCCATTGATGTCCCTGATGTCTGGAAATAGTAATTCTTTTGGAACCAAAAGTAATTATTATATAGAATAATCTTTGCCAATTCAATGACGAAAATTTTGTTTGATTGTACATAGTCCTCACGAAGAAGATACCATTCCAGGGCATTTAAGACTATCACTATGTGGGATGGATGTTTACAGACTTTGTACATCCAGAGTGAAGATTGTCCATTCTTGTTTGAATTCAGTCAATTATTCTAGTATTTTTAAGGAAATGAATGGTGTCACATAGATACGTTTGTTTTTGTTTTGTACACTTGGTTGCAGTAATTTATCTACATATATAGCTAAGGGATCAACGATGCTGTTGGTGGCAGCCACAATTGTTCTCAGTGGTGGTGAATTCAAATTTATGTGAATCTTGGGAAGTCCATAAAACACTGGCATGATTGGATGTTTGTTGAATAAACAATCTTTTGTTTTTTCGTTTATCCATTCTTCATGTAGAACATTCAAAAGTACTCCCTCAATCAATTGTTTGATTGTGTTAGTGGAGTCCTGATCTGACAGGAGATAGGTGTTTTTATCACCTACAAGGGATAATCAACTTTGGTTATAGAATTCACTTTTCATGATGACTGTCATAACCCCCTTATCTGCTTTCTTGATCGTAATGGTTGTATCGTTAGCTAGTAGTCTCAAGAGTCTGTGTTGGTGTTTTCTTTATGTTCTGTGCTTTCAAGTCTGAATATTTTATTGATTTTAAGTCTTTCATCATTGAATTTTCAAAGAGCTTGAGGGCCGAGTTTCGAACGTTTGGACTGAACGTGCTCGTTGGTTTCTTTTCTAAGTAATCAAACATCCTTGAGCTTTCTTGTATAGGTGGTGTTGAGTCAAAAAATCAGTCTCATTTTTGTAGTCAGTTTAAATATATTTATATGTTCCTCAAAGAGGGTGGTGTTGTTGGTTGGTACAAAGGAAAGATCTAAATCAAGTAAATCTAGTTCTTGTTTGGAAAATCTCTGATTGGAGATGTTGATCACTAATTGGTTATCTTCTTTTAGGCCCTTGGTCTTCTTGTGTCCTCTCCTTGTTTTTCTCGGCCTAAAAAAAACAGGTGTATTAGAGGATGATGTGGTTGGTCCGGATGATGCTGGATGATCCAGGTCGGTGTCTCTGTTGTCTATTATTGGCGCTATTGAAGGCATTAACTCGCTGCTGCCTGAGGTGCCACTTGATGGGTCTGTTGTTGTCCCATTGTTTCTGGGTTGTCTTCGTTGGAACGTTTGTCTATTGGGCGGAGGCTGTTGATTTCGATGATATAAGTCTTGCCAAGTGAATACTATGTCCTTTGAGTAATCCAAAGTGTCTCTTCTGAATTTCCAAATTTTATTTTGTTCTATTCCTTTTTTGTAAGAATCAAGTTTTATGTTGGTGTCTTCTAATATTTTTGATAAATCTTCCTCTGATTGAAGTATATTGAGTTGCTCTTTAAGTTCTGTGATCCCTGTGTCTATTTTGGATAGCGATTTAGCAAGCATTGTAGGAATATATGATTACGTGACTAATGATTTAAGAGCTAAGGAGCTGAAGCTTGGCCCAGTTAATGATAGGGCTCAAAATAAATTACCTGATCCAAATATACAGGAGGGAAAGACAATCATGAAGAATGATGTGGGTAAAATGATGTATAGCAATTAACTTTAAAATATGTGTGTGAATTAGGTTTTAAACCAAAAATCTAATAATGGGCTTGAAGAACATAAGTGGGTCATGATGCTAGACTATTTTGGAACTATATTAATAAAGATAATTGTTTTCAAGAACTAGCACAAATAAATCCAATATCTGAAGATATCTGGTGCCTGATTTACAAAAGTGGTTTAAAAGGGTGCAATATTGAAAAATACCCCTGGTATACTAACTTGCAAGAAAATGTTACTTTCAAATATGAAAATACGTTATCTTTTAACTTAAACTCCCAGCTCATTTGGAGTGGAAATCTTTGAGGCCCCCAGGGCCATTAATTAGCAAATGGGACCTTGACAGAGGATCCTAATCTGTGGGCAGATAGGCTACATATATTATTTTTAAGGGTTATAACCACATATGTGATTCTAGCATCATAAATTACTGCCTATATTACATGGCCCGCGGTAGCGGCCATGTAGTTATGGTTAAGTTGCTAAACTCATAGGAAGACCACTTTTTTGGCGGCTTATAACTTCACCCCCCCTGGAGGAATACTCATTAAAATTTACAAAAAAAAGTATATGGGCAGCTTTGAATTATTTCGCTAAGTGTGGTGAGGTTTTGTGTAGAGGGGGCAAAGTTATAGGGGGGTTCCCACACATTTTTTTCCCATAGACTGAATGGGGGAAAACTTTGCGCACCGCTACAGCCCAAACGGCTGGAAGGATTTTCACCATATTTTTGGCAGGAGCGGGGGCTTGGGTCAGAAAGCATGCTTTTGTGTGTTTGGTGGAAATCCGTCCAGTACTTTTGTTACAAATTACTGAAATGTACATCCCAAAAAATGTGTGATATCTGGGTCTGCTCAGCTGACCCATTTCCCTGTTCGCTCTGCGGAACGAAGTCTCATTAGCCTGCGGTACGCAGTGATGTCGGCAAACATTGGAGGCGGCCATTGGTTGGCTGGAGGGAAGCATGCTGTACATCAAAGTTTTTGGGAAACGCTGCCATGGTGTATCGGAGGACAGTGCGACGGTGGAAGAGTCTGGAAAATGTACCGTACACCATGTGTTGATGGCAAGAAGGGACGGAAAGGGGTGGGGGTGTGAGAAGTGGTTCATGTGACATATGTAGGTAGGTGGAAGAAGACGGAGGAGTGCCTGCAATTTATTGCACGTACTGCGTCATGTAGCCTCTAGCTAGATAGGCGAGTACTTTGTGTGGTGATTGGAGGCAAGTGTCATAATGGCCCAATAGCTTCTGCCGCGACCTGTTTGTGGTGACCGCTTTCCATGGTCTGAATCTTCAGAAACTGGATTAACCACACAGGGTTGTACCTCACACTCTGCCTCAGCAGGTGGAGGAGTCACAAGTGTGACTTTGGACATTCTTGGGGAAGTTCATTTTTGGTATCACAGGGGTACTATTTGTCTTTTTCTTGGAGGTCTTGGGTTTCCCCTTTGCCTCTTTCTTTACAAAATAGCAATGAGCAACTCCTTTGGAGTGGGGGGGTGATTGCATCCCCTATCTCCTCCTCTGGAGAGCCTTTCAAAGTCCTCTCCCTTGCAAGCCTAGTGAGCTCCTGTTTCCTTTTACTGGGAGGCTTGGGGGTGATTGACACAACTCCAAGAGTTTTCAAGTCATTACCCAACAGGACTCTTCCAGGCACTTCACTCTGCACACTAACAGGATTCTTGACAGTCATATCATTACACTCGATGAGAGCTGGTAACTGGGGAAGCATTTCCACAGGGCCTCCAGCTAACTTGGTTAGGTGTTTGGGTGCCTTAGCAACATCCTCCACCTTGAAAAATGATTCATCATCCACAGATATGCTTGCTCCAGTGTCTCGGATGGCAGGAGCCTCCTGGCCATTCACAAGAACACTATCTTTATAATATTCTTTAGTATTATCTGGGATGGAATTATAGACATCTAAATTCTGTTGTTTCCACAAGCCCAGGGACACTAAAGAAACACTAGCCGAGACTCTCATGGGTTCATCAGCCAGTAGGTGAAAGTTTCAACTTGCCATAGGTACTTCTTCCTCTGGGGAGAAGGCTAAGGAGACAGTGTGGACCCCTGAAGGTTTACCCATACATCCGGGATCCCCTTTCACATGGTCAGTTGGCCTACAAACATAACATTTCCCAAATGTTTTGATGAATGGGTGTTTGTTCTGACCTCCATCTTGTTTGGGTCCAGATGCTGCACTAGCCTAATTTGGTTTCCCTTGTGGTTTATCCTTATGTTGCTGTTTGTGGCCCTCTTTTGGATTGGAGGTATTTGAATTATCCTTGTTATCTTTCTTTTGCTGATTTCCCTCATCCTTCTTCTGAGTTGCTCCAGAATCCTTGTGAGTAGCCCTATTGGCAACCCACTAGTCAGCAGCCTTAGCTAACTTCTTTGGATCTATCCCCTTAGAATCAGCCAAGTGCTGTCTGAGCTCAGGAGAGCAGGCATCATAAATTCACTCCAACATAGCAAGATTTCTCATACCTTCATTAGTGTTTACTCTGTGACCCTTAACACAACCATCTAAGTTTTTCAAACATTCACATACCCAGGTAGCGCAAGGGGTACCATCATGCGTTTTGAGGGTCCTAAACCTCTTAAGGTACTGGGAAGGGGTTTTCCCAAATCTAGCAATTAAAGCTAGCTTCACACACTCATAATCTATCCTATACACCTCCCCCAACTCCATCAGATGCAACAGTGGGTAACCTAGCGGAGAGCCAAGGAAGCATCTGATTCCCTGTATTGTCTTTAATCCCATGGTTATATTCAAACATTGCCAACCAATCCAAAATATCAAGCTTAACCTCATACATACCCACAATTTATTTAGGCATACAGGGTCTCTTAGGACTGGAAGAGCTAGAAGACTCTGGGAGAGTAGCATTCTCAATAGACAACTTTCTCATTTCTAAGACATGGTTCATCTCCATTTCTTTGAGCTTAAGTTCTTGGTGCTTTTGTTCAATTTGAGCATTTAAATGTTTAAATTCCAATTCAAACCTCATATTTTCTAGAGAAATGAATTCAGGACTGAGTGTAGGACCTGTTGGGGTCCCAGTGGACAAAGGTTGAGGTTGCTGAGCTGGCAAAGGGGCAGTGAGGCCTACATTGTGGGACACACCTGTTTCATCTAACTCATTAATAATAGACACATTATCATCCCCATCATTTTGTACATTTGCTGAGGGGTTAGGTATTTCAGACCCACCCTCCAAGCTTTGATTCTCTAACAACCTTTCAATCAATTTAGACTTTTTGCCTTTAACAGAGAGATTCCTTTCTCTAAACAGATTTTTCAGATAATCCACAGTGTAACTAAGGAGGGTCGCCTGACTGTAGCTTTTCATAACAGACATGACTAATATTGCTTTTTGGTGATGTTTAGCCTTGTGGTTAGTTGATCCAAGGTAATGGCAGCACTCTAAGTGTAATCACTATACTTGATCCTCACCACTGTACCGCAGTGTTAGGCAGAATCATATGCAGTACCTTTTGGGAACACCACACACAATTAAGACTACAAGTGACAGTACAAATTCACCTTTGGTACATGCCTGTACTACACAGTAAAGTGGTAGCGATGGCTGAGCAGCCAGACTTACCTCAAGAGTAAAGTGAGCAGTATCAATAGTTACACAAAGGACATAAATTACTATGGTTCAAACAAACACTGACTCAAGGTTTCTGAGTAAAAAAATATACATTTATTTACACAGCAGTTATAAAACTTTTCACTATTATCAAGCAGTTGATAATCACAATCTTAATACACTACACCACACCCAATAGAGTCTGGACAAGTAAAGCTCAAAATGAAGTGTGAGCAAAATGGCACTCCAGTAATTTAAAAGGGACGGAAATACAAAGTTAGAGAAAAGTTGAGCAGCACCAACAAGTAAGTAAGCAGGGCAATCTAGGAAAAGGAATTACAGTGAGGAAATCAAATCAAGAGTCCAGGGCCAAAGTCAATGGACCAACGTCTTTGCAGAGGATCGCACAGTTCAGAGTAGTTTGTGGTTAAGTCTTTGCCAAGAGTTCAGAACGAAGTTGGTCGAACAAAAAAGTTACTTTAAACAGCCCTCGGATTGGCAAAAGCACTTTTACTGCGTCCGGACGGTACGAACTGCCTGTTTTGAACAGTACCTTAAATGGAGAAGAAGGCTTTATCTGAGGCGGACATTCCTGGCAGGTCCTGCAGGCTCACGGTTCCAGAAGCGACTGTTGGACTGACATGAAGTAGGAAGACTGGAGGGTCCTGCACTGCCCAGGGAAGAAACCAGCAGCAGAGCAAAGCAACGAATAAAAGGTGCGCGCCTTAAAACCCAAGCAGGGTCCGATCCTCCTGGCTATCTGGTTCACTGTAGCTGTGCACAGCAAATTCGACCAGAGGAGGGAGGCCTGGCTTGCAGTTTGGCGAACTGGTTGTTCCCACCAACTCAAGGGGAGAAGATTCCTTGCAGATCTTACCTGTCGTCGATGTTTGGAGATTCGGACCCGCAGCAGGGCTTCTCCGGGAGGTTCAGTCATGGTAGAGATCCTCTTCTGTCAGTTTCTCTTTGGTTCTCTTGATCCAGTGGTGACTCTGCCTTCTCAGTCCCAGAGACCTACCTTTTATGCAGTTTTCCCCCATTCACACAGCCTTGCTGTCAATCACACAACAGGGTTGCTGTCCCACCGGGACAGTCACCACAGTCAATCATACCAGAGTGCAACATGGGTCTCCAAGGAGACCCTTCGCAGGGAGTCTCAAACCCCTCCCGCACATCCTGTCCCCCAAAGACATTCAGGTGCCTAAGGAGGAGGGCTTCTGTGCAGAAGCCCACCAAAGGACGGTGAACAAAGGAACCAAACCTGGTTTGGTGCCCAGAGTAAAACACAAGAAAGACTTTTACATAAAGAAATGGTGAATAAACCTAGCCGGAACCGTATAAAAGTAAATATGGTCCAGCGGGACAATGGGAGCATGCTGGTGTAATTTGTCCACAGCCAGAGGTCGGGAGATGTTGGATAAACAGAAGCATGTGCTAATTTATGTGCAGTGCTGGGATGTTCTGCACGACTATAAAAACATTGATAACCAGCAAGAGTTCCGGTGGTTCCAAGGAAATGGCATTTTTTTAACTTCTATTGGCAATGCTGTTGTGTTTGCTACTCTGCACGAAGCGTTGCAGAGAATCCTTTAGAAATATAAGAGAAGTGTTTATCTTCAGACGAGAAAAATGTCAGGAGGAGAAGCAAACAGACAGTGAGCAAAAGAGATAAAATTTCACAATTGACCATATATATATATATATATATATATATATATATATATATATATATATATATATATATATGGGGGTTTGGCGTTGGGCGGGGGTTGTGGGGGGTTTCCCCCCACATATATGTTACAATTGACCTTCACAATGCAGTCAATTGTGAAAAGGTCAATTGTAATTCGAACAGTTGTAAAACGAACAATTCGTATACAACCACAAAAAGAAAAAAATATATATAAGTGTTTTAGAGACAATCCTAAAGACATAATCCCCTACCCTGTTTTACATTCCCCCCAACACCCCCTCAACCTCCCTCCATTTTCTAGCATGGTAATGCTGCAGATTCCACAGAACTTTGAGGATTAGACATTGCACATACGCCTCTTTTAAGGATGGCAGCTATTGCATTGGCACTGTGGAGGCTAAGCCATTGGGCAATGTGGTTGCTGGTTGTGGTGTGTACACAAACACTGTGACAGAAGGTCTGTTTGTACAGATAAATGTAGGAGGCTATGGGGAAAGTATGCAAGGTAAGGGGCATGCATCCTGTTTGTATGCATGCACTGCATGCACTTGCTTAACGTTGCTAATATACATTCCCTGCTGCTTTTGTGGGATCACTTTTCCAACATTTGTAGTACATGCATTACAGTGGGAAGACCATATTGTGAAGTATACAAGGTAAGTGGCAGGCATCATGTTGTAATGCAAGCAGTGTGTGCATCATATGATATGATGTGCTATGGTATTTTGTGCCATTTGTTTTGCACCAACGTTCAAGTGTGTGAAGGCTCGCCGAGGAAAGGGAGGCGGAACGGAGGCCACAGAGACATTGATTCCTTTAGGCCAGCTGACATTGAAAGTGCACAAGTGAATGGAAAGGGAGATGGCAAAGTGCAGTACATGGGAACAATAAAAAATAGAAATACATGCAATTACGGCTGGTGCTGGCAAGTGCAAGGGTAAGTGTAGACACCAAGTGGTGGCTGGACTGTTAGTGTTATAGAAAACAGTCTCCACGTGCGGGGGTTGGCAGAATTCCAGTGCAGGGGTGGAACTGTAGGGAGGGAGGTGGCCTGGAGCACAGCAGATAGGATGGTTAGGAAACCAGTGCACAATACATTTTAGCCATGAAGTGAGCACGGGAGAGGAGAGGAAAAAGAAGAAGCACATGGAAATGTTTCAGGTGCTTTCAGACCCTACAATGCTTCTCCTCAAGGTCCAGGAAGACAGAGAGCATGTTCCACAGGGAGGCCCCAGCAGAAGAAACACATCTACCACCATCTGGTTGTGTGTAGAAGCAACTGACACTGAGGGAGTAGGAGGTGGATGAGGGAAGAGCTGCAGCAAGCAGGTATTTAGGAAGTGAGAGTGCAAGGTTTGAGGTCCCAGGGACCAGAAGACCTTCTGCATAATGCACAGGGCTTTTATTTTATTGTTCACAGCCACTGGGAGCTATTGCAGACATTTTAATCCAGCAGAGATATGATTCCTCCATTCAGGACAAGGACAAGTTGCGCACTCCTCTTATGGATGAGTTGCTGAGGGCGCAGAGTGGAAGCTGGCGGATTTAAAAAGAGCCTGTTGCAACAATGCAGCATGCAAAGCACCACAGCCGTGCAGACACTGACCTTTTGGAAAGTGACTGTAGGTTGCTAAGATACATTCAGTGGTGACTTTAGTGCCTTCTTTTTATGACTATGTAGTAGGTGGGTTAGTGGAGAACCATTTTCGTAGCATTGTTGGAAGGAAATAACAGAGTTCCTGTTTCGCTAATATAGTGTATGATATGGGTAAATGAAAATGTTGCAAGCACATACCAACAAATGTCTACTTCATGGTAGGAGATGGGAGGTACATCAGTATGCTTTTTAAAGACGTAGTGGATGCTTAGAGGCAGATATCGTGCGCAGAGGCACTTATAACAGAGTTGTGAACATGCTGCCAAAATAATGTTCATACCTTTCTTTTGTGGTGATGGGTGCTTATGTGGATGAATGTGCATGCATAACTCCTGCAATGTTTCACTGTACTTTCCACTGGACGTGCATTCTAATAACAGCATACGTGCAGGCTGATTTTGTAATGGTACAAATGAAGTCTTGTGGAGAACTGACATTGTAAGATGCTGAATTCTTGGATGGCATTGGTGGATGCGTGTGTGAGTACTTAGCAATACTTAATAAGGGCATGGTGGGAAGAGGATGGTGGAAAAGGAAGAAGGACTGTTCATGATTTGCTGGGGTGGGGCCCTTACGATAGTTTACGAGGTGCATGCGCTACATTCTGCACTTTTGAACATTCTGGCCAATGGAAATGCGATTGTTGCAATTGTCCAATCAGGTGGTTAGAGTGTTCATCACAAGAAAGGGTGGCCATATTTTGTTTCATTACTCTGTGTAGTGCGGCTGGCAGAGATGGTGAGATGCCCAGTTTTCATAGTGGGTGATCGCTTTGTGCTAGATCTGCTCCAGTATGCCGTGGAAAGAAGCCTAAATGGCTATTTGAATTTGGACGAAGTGGACCTTTTGTGGTGCGGTGTCGCTGTATGTACTTTCCACATTTGCTTGCAGAATGTCGATGAGTGGCCACTTTAGGTACTGTACACATTGTGGCAGTGCACTATGGAGCATTGCTTTAGGGTTCCATAGCTTGTGCAAGTGTGTACCGTCAACTCAAAAAGATGATGAAAGAAGTGGAGTGCATTTTTGCCACTGTGAAGGTGTTTTTCTCATGTATACCACCAAGTCCAGTATATAACTATTCCAATTAATGTTGTCGGCAGCCAGAGATGGGAAGGCGTCTTATCAACAGAAGCATGTGTAACATTGTTACGTGCTGCTGGGATGTACTCCTGTGAGAATGACAACATTGGTTATCGATATGTGCACCTTCTCAATGGAAATGGCATTTCATTGTCGCCCAATGACATTTGGTTTTCCAATCTACAGGCTGCACTAAAGACGCTATTGTAAGAAGGTTAGGTGCAGTGCAACAAATAAAAACATTTATAAAAGCCTGAAAAAAAGAGTTGAAGCTGTTTTAAAAAATAAAAAAACAGCCACCACATAAAGGACATCCCCTACCCTGGTTGACATTTATTCCCCTACTCCCGAGCCTACTCCTGAGCGTGCACACCTGGAAAAGTCTGCGGACATCGTGACACTTGCAGGGTTGTACGTGTACCATACGCACCTTTTGCACATGTCCAACTTTTATTTGGGACTGTGAAGGACACAGGATTGCAAATAAGCTTTCTGGGTGTGGAGTGCACGGACAACCTGTGGTATACAGTATATTTGTCGACCTAAATGCTGATGGTGAGTTTATGGCTGTGTGTTTTATGAACCACAGCATATGCTTAGTGGGTGAATTGCACATACATTACGTGACAGTGAATGTAAAATAGAGTCCGGTGGGAGTTATGGGTAGAGTCTATCATCTGTGTTTGTACGCGTATGGAGCACCTACAATGAAGGGATTGCTTTTGGTTTGTCTGTGTGAGACTTTGTTGACGCTCGATCACGATGATATTATTGTTGTTGATTGTGGAGGGACAAATGCACACCATGTAACATGATTTTCAGTGCCATTTGTGCTAAGGGAGGCAGTAGGCCAGGTAATGCTTCTGCATAATTTTGTATCCCATTTGCAGACACCCATGTAGGCGCGTTATTTTTTATTTTGTCCGTCAATGGAGAAAGCGCAGTACATTGTGAAGAAGTGTATTTGTGTCTTTTTGCAACTTATGCCATTGTACTGTACAAATGGGAATCTATCATTTCACAGCGTAAACAGTTTTCCCCACAAATTGCGTTCCTGTTGATATTACTTCATTTCCGAATTCTGCACGCTCTACACACATTGCCTTGCTGCCCTTTTTGGAAGTATAGGAATAGTGTTTGTGCTTCCTGTTGCGCACTTGCGCTCTTGAAAACGCACTGCAACATGCAAAACCATCTGTTTCAACAGCCACCCATTTCTACCTTTTTCACTGCAGTGTTTCCCACAGTACCACGTTCCTTCCATTTAGCACACAATTGTGTGGAGGTTATACGATACACATTGCACTGCCTCCCTTCATTGCCACTTACATTGTGACACTCTGAAAGGAGATTTATATCATAATCAGTCACAAAAAAATATTGCTAAAGGGACGTTATGGTGAAGGTACGGTACTACAAACATAGCATCATTCTAAATATACTATGCTAAAGCAACGTTATGTTTACAGTGCTCTAATAAAAACCTATGAAATTCACTAACAGAAAACGTTGTTCAATGTAAAAACTTTCTTACAGGGACGTTATGGTTACAGGTCAAACTGAAACACCCCACAAATTTGCCAGTTATGGTAAGGTAAGCAAACATAACTCGCGCCAGCACTGTGCTGTGCTAAGACTAACACACATGACATCAAATATTAGATCACAAATGTCATTAATGACATCACTGATGACATCACATGTGTTGTAACTTTTCATTGAAAGCCTGCACAATGGATTCTCGATGTATTGTTTGCAGAAAACTATCAGCGGCCATTCAGAGAATTATCATAAAATAGATAATTATTTGCACAATCCATTGCTATAAACACCATTGTATGCAAAATATTGGTTTCCAAGGAAATAAAAAGATTTAGATTCTTCGCTATAATACCAACTGTTAAAGAAAAAAGCTGTAATAATAAATATGGGTGTTTCACCATACATCTATACATTGGTTATATTTGGAGAAAAGTTATGTCAACTTTGTCACATGGCATTGTCCTCTTACTTGATAGTAAGTGGGAAGGCTTGGTCAAGTTGGAAGATCAGGTGTGGAGGTCTTTATTGAAACTTCTGTAATCTTCTCCCTGTGTGACCTCAATAAAAGAATGTGGTATAACCTTCCTTTCAGCCCTTGCCTAATTACATAAAATCTCATTATATGTGAAAATTCACAATGCAGGACCACATGTATATTCAGTGAAAAAGTTTTGTCAAAGGGACATTATGGTTAAGGTGCACTAACAAAAACCTATGAAATTCAGTAAAAAAGGGACATTATGGTTACAAGTAAAACCGATACCCCCAAGAAATTTGCCAGTTATGCTAAGCTAAGCAACCATAACTCACACCACCACTGTGCACTGCTAAGACTAACATCCAGAAAATCAAAGATGACATAACATATGTCCTTTTCACTGAATTTCATAGGTTTTGTATTAGTGCAACTTAATCATAACGTCCCTTTAACAAAGTGTTTCGTTGAATTTCATAGTTTTTTTACCAGAGTGATTAATAATTTGCTACAAGTTCCTTATACATATTTTTAATCAGTACACCAAGTAAAACACACTCACAATGTAGCTGCCGAAGAGTCTGTGGAGAGAGAGAAAGTCTGCAGACTGCAGTTGGCACCAACAAAACCCAGAAACACAGGGAGGAACAGAACAGGTTTTACCCTTCAACCCACAAAAACATAAACATAAAACAACATTACTTATATTTCTAACACCCAAATATACATTTTTGCATAATTCAATGTGAAAACTATTTTTTTTAAATTTAGCACACAATATGACAAAATGCACAAGCACAAATCATAACTGCACACCTCAAATTACCAGTTTACTGCAACTCTTCATACAGACTGAGATAGACAAGCAAATCATTCCAAAACAAACTCTCACTAAATAGTAAGTAGAGTGCATTTATTTCTCTATTAAGCATCATGTAAACATTTGTCATAAAAAAATGACAATTTTTTATTTTGACAGAAACGGAAAACACACTTGAGTGGCTCGAGGAAAACCTTGCAAAAAAAGAAGTGAGGGATGATGCAATCTCTAATGGTGAACAATACATCTTTCAATATAAACAAACAATGTTATTTATATACAGCTAAGAATCATGAGGAATCAGAACAATCCTAAACACTATCCAAATCCCCAAATGTCCATAATGAGATAATATTTTTGCCTGAAAAATTGGATACACTTAATCATAATTTTAAAGAACTTTTAATTAAATAATGTAAAAAATCATGCAATCAAAATGTTAATTATCACTGTCCCACTTACATCTGTCCCCTTTACTGCCAGCAATCAGCCCAATCAGATAAAACGTTTTTACAGGAAAGATGATTTGATGAAAATTCCTTCCCTTCCTCCCCCAATCATGACTTCCTACAAATTCCAAATTCTCCGAGTTAGATCTCCCATACTAATACCCCATCCCTTTACTGAATATACTTTTTTTTGTTCTACTATAAATGCCTTGTATAAAATATTATTATTTTTTTAAAGCCCAATGAATAGTCTGCCGACTACATTTGGATAGTGGCACTGTGCACCTGGCCACCCTCTGTCCTCCTGGCCAGGTATCTGCTCACATTGACACCCTCCCACACTGCCTCCGGGCCACCCCTTTCAAGGGGGTCTGTATCTGTACCCATACAGCCCCCCCCTTTTTCTTCCTGCACTTATCAGACCGACCCTGTCTGCTGCCTTAACCCTAGCACTTGCCAATTGCTGGCTGCACTACCACAGTTTGGTGCCTTTATTATTTATTTATTTATTTATTTATTTATTTATTTTTTTATTATTATTTATCTGTTTCTCCTCTGCTTCCACTTTCCACTTCTCCCCCCTTCCATGCACTTTTCCCCTCCCCCTCTCCCATGAACCTGCATGTTTTCAATGTCACTGGGCCTAGTAAGATTGTTGTTTTGTTCTCCCCTGTTCCCCCTCCCTTGCCTTGTCGTGCTCTGAAACACTTGTGTACGAGCGCGATAGAAATAAAATATCAATATCAATACATGACTGCTCGGGTGTCAGCATTCGAAAAAAGGGGCATTTGTGGACAGTGTGCCATGTGGGGACATGTCTATTTTTACATGACGCACTTTTAATTAGTCGGTGGACAGAGCGCCCGTTTGCGGACACCCATGCGCATGCGCCTGGTGTCTCCCACTCCAATGGTGTCCGAGGACACACATGGTCCCCCTGATGTCCCCAGATGTCATCATGTGACCGCACCCATGCATCGTGATGGCTTGTCCGCGGACGGTGTCTGTCACAGTGGACAGTTTAAAACTGCATGTTGAGCAAATCTAGGGTGTTTCAAGTTGAAAGTGTACCCTTCCAGAGCCAATGTTAGTTGATCTGGCAACTTTTTACAACTTTCCAAGGCATAATTCTGATTCCGTAGAGCGTGGACAGTCGTGCGGTCTGCAGACAGTTCTTCTGAAGGAACCCACCCATTACTTTCAGTCTTTCCCAACATTGCTATCCAGGGGAGAGCACCAGGAAAAGAACCTTCTTGGCAGAATTTTAAGAACTTTGCACTTACCTGATAAATGACATCTGCTATGTCCATTCCTCCTCCCCAGCCACCCCCACCACCATCATCATCCCGAGGGCCTGGAAAGGGGAACAGGTGAAGAGCTACAGAAGAGGATGAAGAGGAAGATGCAGATGAGGTAGAGGAAGTGCCTACCTTCAGCACCCAAACTTAGTCCTGGACGGGGCAGTTTTTTACCACTTTTGGGGGTGTACCGAAGGCTCGGGCAGCCACAGTGAGGTGCACTGAGTGCGGGGTCATACTCAGTCACGGAAAACCTGGTCTGTACTCCTATGGGACCACCTCCATGTGCCGCCACACCAGATATAACCACTCAGGGAGTGTTCCTTTCTCAGGGAAAAGCATGTTGATGGCCTCTACCCCACCTTCCTAAACCGCTCCTGTCGTCACACAGGCTACTCCTGTGAGGGAGAGGATCCCAGCGGCCGACTCACAGGCCATGCAGAATGCTGTTGACCCTTACCTTTCGAAGGTCACAGTACTATGTTTGTACTGTGATGCACTGATATGCAGGGGGGAGCAATTTCAAAGGGTTTTCTATGCCACAGTCAAGGAAACACTGCAACCTACCTTACATGTAAGGCGCACCCAACATCTTCTTCTTTCTGCCTGTCCCTCTGACTCTGTGGTTGGTACCCCTTCCCTTCCTATCCTCCCTCACCTTACCTTGCCTCTCTGAAGAAAAACAAACAAGCCCAAAAAAATTAAAAAAGCACAAAACACAAAAACAGATCCTTTAGGAGCCACCTTTCACAGTTAAAAAAGAGAACTAAAAAAAACAGTCACAGGACCCTTTACAGCCTGCATAGTCTGCAGACAGTGTGGTAGTAAGCAGACACCTTGAACATTCCGGGCATGGGTTGGGGGAATTAAAATCATTTTAATTGGTTTTCATTCAAAAATTGTGGTTTTTTAAATAACCTTTTTATTCAATTCCTGGCTTTTATACATTTTGTTTTATTATTTGGTTTTATGGACAGAACTAACAAATGTTCCACTGAATTAATAATTTTTTCTAACTTTCACAAAAATTGCTTCTTTTTTAGTTCTTCAATTTTGTTTAAGAATACATGAATCCATATTTTCTGTGATCACACAAACTGCTCCAATGTATTTTGAAAGTTGTCAAGAAAAATCTGATTGCCACCATCAGTGACATGCAGTCCATCGCTTCAAAAAATGTTGACAATATCATATTTGATCATTTTACTATGAAACGATGTCATCCCAACATCCTGCAAAAAAGGCATTTACAACTTTGTTCACATTACACCTTGCTTTCTCAATTTGTGGGCAAAATAAATTTGAACGCACCCTCATTTGTTTTTGAGCAATGCGAGAAAAAACAATCTTTGCATCTGGAAACAGTTGCATATACTTTCCAAATGTATCCTTCATTGCAAACTGCAGTGAAATTCCAGTAACATAGCTCACACTGTTGCATCCACAGTGAACTACAATGATATCCGGAAGCTTCAAATGAAACATATTCTCTTAAAACTGAAGGAATTATGCACACTTCATTCCCCAAACTACATACCATGAACCTTGAAATTCATCTAATCCAAGATTCTCAGACAATCCACAGTGCTCCAAATACACCTTCAATGGATACAAGAGTCTCTCAGAATCAATAAACTCTGGTTCCTCAAAGACATAGCCATAGCCTTCTTTAGTGCACTCAACAAACAAAACTCCAGCTACCTTCTATTCCTGTACTCCACAATCAGGAAACCTGATTGGCTGATCCCTGATGCCTGCGGACATCCACGACTGCCTGCAGTTTCTGCAGTCCTTATTCCATGTCAGGCATGCTTAAAAGACCTGCATGGCTTATGTGGTGTCCGCGGACTTCCACAGTGACCGTGGACACTGTAGCACATGGCAGCCCTTCTACCCTTTCTTCTTTCATGTTTGTAACACTCCCTCATTGGCTTCTTTAAACAGTCACACACCCATCCACCAATCACATCCACAAACTCTACATTTAACCCTGTCATCGCAGTTCAACACTTCAGATGTACTCTTGTACTCTACAAATACATTTCTCCTGTTACTCAGAGCCACCTGCATCAAGAATCACTGTAAAACTCTCTTCTTTTCTATTTGCAGATTCAGCAACATCTGCATCTAGCAAGACATAGTACAGGTATGCTTATATTTTTTAAAGTATTTGTTTCAACTCTTTTACAAATATATATATAAAGAGAGATATACAGGGTCCCTACCATTTACCCTCTATGAAGCTTCTCAAAAAGCATATTATCTGTTTTAACCACTCTAGCAAATGCCATGTATTTCAGCATTCAAAACCTGCTGACATCTAGTGGCAGTTACTTACAATGTTGTGCGTTTAAAAATATTTCTTGTTAGGAGCATTGTCATGAAATTTCAAAAATGAATATGTGCATTTATAGCATCACTGTGTGCAACTTTTATATAAAAGAAAGGAAAAGCAGAAGGAAAGGATTTGCAGAACAGTGGCACTTGGTGTGTGGACGTTTAATATGGTAGTACATGCATACTACCCAACATGACCCATTCCAATCTATAGATGGATGCTCATCGAGTTTTGGTTTCTTCATTTGCATTCTGTGACTTGTAATACAACTTCTACCATTACACAACATGGACTACAAGACCCAGAATGCAAAATAAAAATAAATAAATGACTGGATTGGAAGATTCAAAAGTGTCACATTTATATGAAATGAAAAATAGAAAATGCTGCATGGTTAAAAATATTTCTTTTTAGGAACATTTTCAGTAAATTTATGAAATTGATATATGCATTTAAAGCAGCACTGTGTGTAACTTCTTTATAAAAGATAGAAAAAGCAGATGCATAACATGTGTACCAAATTTATAAGTGCCACTTAGTGTGTGGAAGTTTAATATCTTGTCAATACATACATATTTGCTAACATGCCAACCTGTAAGTGTTTATCCAGTCCTAATTATTTCTCTGTAGTCTGGAAATTGTAGTCCACGTTTTCCAATGGAAATGGTACAAATACAACTCCTAGAATGCAAAGAAGAAATACACAAGACTTCATATGCACCGACATATTGAAATGGATCATGTTGGCAAGTATGTGTGTACTGCCAACATATCAAACTTCCACAAAACATATTCAACTTCCACAAAAATGAGATACAAATGTTGTCCATCTGATTTTCTTTTCTTTTACAAAAATGTTACACACGTAATGCTGATATAAATGCACATCTGTATTTTTTTACTTTCATGAAAATGCTCCTAAAAAGAAACATTTTTAAACGGTCAGCATTTTCCATTTTTCATTCCATGTAAATGTCACACTTTGCAACCTCACTCATTACATCCCTTACACTGCCATCGTTCTCCATCTGCTCACAAATATGTGTATACCAGCAAAGTATCCACATACAACACTTCACCTTACATAAAAAGTACTCTTCTTTCCCAACCTCTACTATAAGACACCAAACATTGCTGCAACAACAATCCACCATTGCATTACCAATAGGCCACAGTTTCCCTATTCTTTAAAAACACTGCACCACATTACAAATACAGTACACCACAAACACAACACTTCTTTTATTAAAATCAACAGTACAGAAATAACCTATATATGCACCTTTTTTTCACCCCCAATGTTGTCCTGTTCCTTCTAATGTGCCAAACAGCACTACACATACTCCAATTGTTTTAGCAACATAGTTATCACACTTTCGTACACCATCCATAACACAACTTTATCAGCTATTTTTCCCAACAACTCCTCCTACCTTTTACAATGACAGGAAAGAAGAAGATTGCCAAAGGCAGCTACCAAGAAAAGAAAACTCTTCACATCCTACTAAGAAAATGCATTAATATAGCATGTATATCTTTTTAATTGTAACAGTGTACTTTCACTATATATTATAATATTCATTTTGAATCAACATGTATTTCACTCTTACTCATTATATTGTGACATCCAAACTCTTTCTATTCCCATTTAGTCATCACCATTATAACACCCACTGTTTTCCTCAAAACATCATAATATCCCTACGTATTCAATCACACCACCACTCCTTTACTCACTAACCCATGCACAGCACACCTACACAGACTCTTACTCTTACAACCTTCCCAAGTACACCTATCATCCCACTACACAATCACAGAGTACTCTATTAATCTCTACAATCACATCTGCACACCCATCCACAATACATTCATGTACATTCCACAACTTTCAAACCCAAACTTTCTTTGTTCCCAACAGACAAAACAGAATGCCTACTAAAATGCAACAGTCTACAATTGTGAGAGGTGTGAGGGAAGAAAAGCCTACACATAGCCCCTCTAATAGGTTTATGAACCTTAAATAACAGACCAAAAATGCTTGTAGGTGAACCACTATTTCAGAGAGGTAACTCATCCCGTCAAGCAAGAGATGTCACTCTGGTTCAAATGGCCAACAAAATTACATATTTTCTTTTTATATCAATAGGTTAAAAATGTAGTTGGTTTGGTTGTTACATATAACAGTACATAGTGACAGTTCGATATCAAACAAGATTTTTTCTTTACACTAATACAAGTAAAGTGTCTGGTGCTGTGCAAAACGAGTTCTGAGAATAAAACTTGCATCAGACACACCACTCACACTCTTGTACTTCCATTAATTCTCGCTTATACAATCTTATACATCCCAACATTTTCTTTCCTTTATAAACTATTCAAGTTTTTGCTCGGAAATTCCTCAGGTTCTAACTGTCTACAGCCTGTATAACAATGCCGTTATATACAACAAGGTGAGAACAAGTTCTCAATGCAATTTATTTCACTTAAAGTTAGTGGTATTGCAGTCTTGGATTTTGCTCCAATATTCGTCTTTGCTTGACTTGGGTACCGTACCTTCCCCTGAAACATGAAGAACATTGGTGTAAGTTTCCCATATGTTACAGAGTTTTAATCTATACATTAGCAACAAGGGAATTTGGAACTACTGGTGTATGCTATTCACACCACTTTGTAAAATGGTTAGGACTCTTGACTTGGTTAATTTCTGTCCACTACTTGGAAAATGGAAAATGTTCTTTTCTGTATTTACGGTAATAGTCATTTCTAAGAAGAGAGGGTAGCTGTTATTGCTCTGAATACATGCTGTAGATGGATTTCTGCACTTGACTGATCTTGTGGTGAATGCTGTGTCAAAAACGGTCATAACATACTGGATGCTTATCTTAGAGTTAAACAAAATAATCTCACCAGACTGCAGGAGAACATCTTTCTTGCATTGTCTGATGTTGTTCTGTAAAATGTGTCAAAATCCTTCATAACATACTGCATGCTTAACTGTGGGTCTAAAACTCACCAATCTACAGCAAAACACCTTTGTTTGGAGAGTACAGCTGGACCATTTAGGTAACAGCACAACAACAGACTAGTGGGCTCTCGATATGACACTGTCTTCTTCAAGTGTTGAATGCTCTAGGCTCTGAAGGTTGGGGTCTTGCATGCTTGCCTGTGTTCTAGTGTGGCGTGTGTTGCTCAAAAAGGATCAGTTTAATAACAGTGCAGCATGCAACATATTAGTGATGTTGTGTTTGTGCTATCCGCTTCCGGTACTGGATTGTACATGATTAGAGATGTTTAAACAGAAAGGGCATTGTATTAGAGGTATATTGCAAACTTAACCATTGACAAATGACCTCACAGGAGAGCCAATTTATCTGCGTGTCAAGTTATTGTACGTTAATCGGTACTCTTTAGCGGGTCGGTCCACCTCAGCAGGGCTTGATCGACACGCGGTAGTCAGCAAGTTAATGCTGCAATTGAATTGAACGATCACAATGTAGTACTTAAAAAGAAACTCCTTAGAAAACAATGACAAAATAGAGCAGATAAGCCACATATTCACCCACCTCTAAAAAACGTATAGAAAACATTAAAACAGCTAGCGACCTCACTCAGCAAAGTTAGACCAGCAATCACTACTAAATGAAAGGCCCCTCTTCCAAAAAATAAAAGTCAAAAAGATGCACAAACAAAAGCAGACCAACTAATGAACCTAACACTGTATCTACCAATGTTATTGTAGCCACAGTAAAGCATTCCAAATAAATAATTTTACAAAAAATGCTCGACCGTAGAGTTTTTCACAATCATATAAAGAAAGCTAAAAAGTCACAAACTATGCTTAAAGATTACAGCAGAAGACTACTCCTCAAAGCTCTTATTGGCAGTGCATGTCTACTAGAGAGAAAGTTGTTTATACTGATTTGAAACCACTAACTAAATTAATCTATAAATTACAAAAAGTATTACTAAACATGCACAATGTCAATATGGCTCCCCTTTCAAACTTCTGTGAAGGTAAATGTATTCACACAAGCAGCACAGAACCATATTTCAATGAAGAGGCTTATAAACAAGAACACAAAAATCAATTGACACTGGCAGTAATGGACGAGGATATGAAATGGTAGAAGACACTATTATGGCAAAAGAAATCCTTATAACAAACTGTTTAGTATACAAATAGACATGGAGCTCAATTTGTAACATACACCTACAATTCATCAAATCTTTATGAAAATTCCTCAATCTCCATGTGAAACTAAAAGACAAAATTAGAATGAAAACTTTACAAATCATAGATTCCTGTCCAGTGCACAGCCACACTGAACTGTGAGGACATTCATTAGCCGGCAATTCAGGAATTGCTTGAAAAATCACCTTCCACCACGTCAAAATGTTAGCAACACACCATTCCGCTGCACGCAATTATGTGCAACATTTAAATACCATTCTCCTTCATTGAAAAGCCAAAGAACTCCTTCAAGAAACAGAGCACATCAAAAGTAAATATTTTGGAATTGAAATTAAAAATTCAATAACTTCAGAAAACATTAGCAAAAGCCTCACAAATACCAACCTCATAACAAGCACATACAAAAGACACATAGCTAAGCTTCAAAACACATCTGCTGAAATATCAGACCAAGTGCATGTCTGTTGTTGCAGATCGTTTAATAAGAAGAGCACAGAAATAATAGAGGTGACCTACAAAATAGATGACAATCAGTTAATCTAACAGTTCCAATTAGCTTTATATCTAACAGCAGAAAATACTAAATAACCCTGCAATAGTTTGCACATACTGCAATACAAAGCTTGACAATAACAAAATGCCATCATGCTATAATACGCCTTCAACCAAAAACAGACAAATTGCCACCACCTTTGTTACTATATGTCATCCGTGGCAAAGAAGTATATTTGCCATTAGATCTTAAAAATGTAGAAACTCTAGCAGTACAACGACCAACAGATCAATCTTTGATTGTACTAGTTAATGGTTTACCAACGAAAGACAAAAGAATTTGGCAACAGCTAGTCGACGTATTCACAGTTAGACAAGCCCTGCAATATCGGAAAAAAACAATGAATACTACAAAGATATCAACATAGAGGAAAACATAAGAGAAACCACCCAATTAATTCAATATTCACAAGCAACTGGCCAATTTGAACTTGTAGATCCTACTACTGCAGATTAAAACGATGTGAGCAAAGGTGTTTCCTCTTTTTGTATAGGGGGATGTGGTGGATGAGGAAGTACATGTATAAGGAGAGCAAACGTACCACCACTAGCTACCCTGCTTCCCAAAACACAGGTTGTAGGTAAAACTATCCCAAGCTGACTACAAAGGGCTATTCACAGAACATATATATAGCCAAAAACCAGATATACTCAGACATCATGTTTTAATTAGTATACATATTAGTGTAAAACATAATTGTAAGGATGCTTTCAAAAAATAAAAAAAAACATTTGCAAAAAAGATTTTTTGGTTGCATTTTGAACTGGAGAAAAGACAATGCATCAACATGTACAATGAATATATAGAAATACAACTGTTCATTAAAGCCAGTGTGATGTTAGTAAAAAAGGTGACTGAATCCATGTATAAATTGCTGTTGTACATGGAGCATCCTACTACTACAGCCAACTTTTTAGACCAGTATATAAAATTCACCCACTAAACTCCAAAGACACCAATGAAGATGCATTAGAAAATTATCAAATGTGTCAAGCCAAAGGTACTCCAATCAGCATATGGGAAAAAAGTTTAGAAGAACATTCATTTCCTCAACTCTTTCCTACAGGAAAGAGAGGAAGATATGATGAAATATACACACATATTACTGCATCAGAATATCGCTCTTCACAAATGTATTCTGAAGACCCCAGATTCAGACAAAATGTAGAATACATTTTCCACCTCATGTTCGAAAATGAACTAGCAATTCTATGTTATGGAGTTGCATACACATTAAAAGCAGGCTCTAATTTTTTTAAACATGTCCGTTACCCAATTGCTTCAAAAGATAAAAGACAACAATGAAGTTTTGCAGTCAAGTATCACAAATCTCTTGGCAAACATGTGTGGTATAAAAGAATACTGGTTCTGACGTCACGCTGATGTACATTGTCTGGTAAGGAACCTAGGTTTACCCACATGGTTTGTTACTTAAAGTTGTGCAGAATACACATGGGATGACTTGCATGGCTTTCCATGCACTGCAAACTAAAATAAAGAGGAAATAAATATTAAAAGCACCAGGAGAACTGTGTTCTCTTGGCCCTAAATGTATTTGCAATAAAACTACTGTCTGCTCAGAGAAGTGCAAGACTTCTTTTGGAGAAAAGAATATCAATCCTGAGCAGCACCACACATTCACATGCTTTTATGGATATAAGATGATCCCATATTTGCCCATAAAGTGATGCCACTGTTTTACAGTATATTGAAAAATCCATTACCTGCGACATCCCTTCAGAATTCACACATAGTGACCTATGTACTCATATCTTGTGCTTCCAAAAACATAAGTGTGGCAAATACTGCCGACATAGATATAAAAACAAAGGTAAATACTATACCAAATGTCACTTTGGCTTCCATAGATCAGTTTGCAAAAAATGACAAGTAAATGGCTTGATGTCTTCTCTTAGACATAGTGTAAAAGACAAATCCCCCAAAAACACATGCAACATTAAAAGGAAGAAGCATCCAAGTACATCAATGATTACAATGCAATGATTGCCCTCCTGTGGAATGCAAATATAGACATTCAATACATTGCAGACAATGCCACTGCAGTTTCAAGATATGTCACAGTCTATCTCACCAAAGCTGGAAAACAGAGCTAAAAGACCTCTGGGATGACATATCATTTGACAAAACACTGTCAGAAAGGTTTTACAGCTTTGGTATAAACATGCTATCCCATAGAAAATGCAGGTGCTACAAAGCTGCAGACAGTTTAACAGGTACAGACTTATTTGGCAAATCTGAACACACTGTCTGGCTAAAACTTGGCCCAGCTTCCCCCCCAAAAAAAGTACAAAAATCCTTCCAGGAGATAGAAACAATAGCCACAAATGATACCATCAGCCAGAACATTTTAAAAAACAATTTAATGAACATATACTACCCAAACAGAAGTATTGCTTTGGAAAACATGTGCCTGTACGACATAGAACAAAACTACTCATACAAAAACAATGTCACACCAGCCGAGACATTTGGCAAATATTCAGTCTCAACTTGTGAAGGAAACTTAGTGAAATTTACCAAACCCATCCTAATTAATCATAAAAAGTTATCATTTAAATCTCCAAAACAGAGATAACTTTGTTTTACAAAGGTAGCGGGCGCCCCTCTCTCGCAAGAACAGACATGATAACCTGTTCAGTGGTTATTAACCACTTGAGAGTTCGCAGCCACTGCTTTTACTCACTGTGCCTTTCACAGATGGGAAATATCCATTTGCATATCAGTCTTTGTCCTGCCCAGGGGCAGTCCAGCACCGAAATACAATGGCAACTCCAATCTGAACGAGAGTACCACCAGCAACCCCATACACGTGTTTCACCCTTGTTGGGGATCATCAGTGAGGTGAAGCTGATGCCTCTCTAAGCACAGTGAGAGGGAGACCACGTCTGGTTGCCCCCAGGAGACCTAGGGTTACCAATCCCAGGTTCCTTAAAAAATAGTTTTACAAAGGTAGCGGGCGC
Source organism: Ambystoma mexicanum (assembly GCF_040938575.1). Taxonomy (NCBI): domain Eukaryota; kingdom Metazoa; phylum Chordata; class Amphibia; order Caudata; family Ambystomatidae; genus Ambystoma; species Ambystoma mexicanum. The sequence goes on along the minus strand of NC_090937.1, from coordinate 596,124,825 downwards.
CCCTCTCTCGCAAGAACAGACATGATAACCTGTTCAGTGGTTATTAACCACTTGAGAGTTCGCAGCCACTGCTTTTACTCACTGTGCCTTTCACAGATGGGAAATATCCATTTGCATATCAGTCTTTGTCCTGCCCAGGGGCAGTCCAGCACCGAAATACAATGGCAACTCCAATCTGAACGAGAGTACCACCAGCAACCCCATACACGTGTTTCACCCTTGTTGGGGATCATCAGTGAGGTGAAGCTGATGCCTCTCTAAGCAGGTTATCATGCCTTGTTCTTTCGAGAGAGGGGCGCCTGCTACCTTTTTTGTATTTATGAAAGGAACTTGGGGTTGGTCACCCTAGGTTACCTGGGGGCAACCAGACGTGGACTCCCTGCTCACTGTGCTTAGAGAGGCTCAGCTTCACCTCACTGATGATGCCCAACAAGGCTGAAACACGTGTATGGGGTTGCTGAGGGTACTCTTGTTCAGAGAGGAATTGCCATAGCATTTCGGTGCTGGACTGCCCTTGTGGGCGGGACAAAGACTGATATGCAAATGGATATTTCCCATCTGTGAAGGTACAGTGAGCAAAAAGCAATGGCTGCGAACTCTCAATGTGGTTAATAACCACTGGACAGGTTATCATGCCTTGTTCTTTCGAGAGAGGGGCGCCTGCTACCTTTTTTGTATTTATGAAAGGAACTTGGGGTTGGTCACCCTAGGTTACCTGGGGGCAACCAGACGTGGACTCCCTGCTCACTGTGCTTAGAGAGGCTCAGCTTCACCTCACTGATGATGCCCAACAAGGCTGAAACACGTGTATGGGGTTGCTGATGGTACTCTTGTTCAGAGAGGAATTGCCATAGCATTTCGGTGCTGGACTGCCCTTGTGGGCGGGACAAAGACTGATATGCAAATGGATATTTCCCATCTGTGAAGGTACAGTGAGCAAAAAGCAATGGCTGCGAACTCTCAATGTGGTTAATAACCACTGGACAGGTTATCATGCCTTGTTCTTTCGAGAGAGGGGCGCCTGCTACCTTTTTTGTATTTATGAAAGGAACTTGGGGTTGGTCACCCTAGGTTACCTGGGGGCAACCAGACGTGGACTCCCTGCTCACTGTGCTTAGAGAGGCTCAGCTTCACCTCACTGATGATGCCCAACAAGGCTGAAACACGTGTATGGGGTTGCTGATGGTACTCTTGTTCAGAGAGGAATTGCCATAGCATTTCGGTGCTGGACTGCCCTTGTGGGCGGGACAAAGACTGATATGCAAATGGATATTTCCCATCTGTGAAGGTACAGTGAGCAAAAAGCAATGGCTGCGAACTCTCAATGTGGATAATAACCACTGGACAGGTTATCATGCCTTGTTCTTTCGAGAGAGGGGCGCCTGCTACCTTTTTTGTAGAGATAACTTTGTTGCATGGCACTACTGCAACTTTTTAAACCTTGAAGAAAAGAAGAAGACTTATCAGGTGACTGGCTCATTTGAAGCTGCATTCAAAGCAAATGAAAGCAAAATAGCAAATGTCAATTTCAAACAATACAAAGAAATGTTGGACAATGAATGCCAACAAAAGGAAGACATTGAAGCTCTACTATATAAAGACACTACTGGGGGCAGTCAACCTTCCCTTACAGGAAGCCAAAAACCACTTGGAGATCCACTCAGTCTAAGTGCAGCAGAAATAGTCATGACTGAGGTAGAACATACCATGTATAAATATAATCAATCTGAACAAGACTTGTCATTGCTCAAATCACAGCTAAATAATGAACAACTCACCATTTATCTATAAGTTACTGAAGAAATTGAACATGGTTTTTAACATGAAATTAAAACATATAGCAGTAAAAATTATAAACCTCCGCTCCTGTATCTAAGTGGTGAAGCTGGTTCTGAGAAAATATTCTTAATTAAAATAATCAGCACATTTCTACTAAACATAACAAACAACCTTTCAGCTGTTGTAACAGCCCCCATTGGTTTAGCTACCTACCACATAGGAGGTGTATTTACACCAACAACTGCTCCTCCCATTATAACACCAAAACAAATTAGAATACTACAAAATATCAGCAGAAGATGCTACTAAAGTATGCAGAATACTGAAAGAAATAAAGTGCTCCTGTTAGATGAAGTAAGCATGGTTTCCAACCTCATATTGGTTTTAATTCAACTCCGAATGGAAAAAGTCCTAAAAACTGACTACGACGAACTGTTTGGGGGGAAACACGTTATTGTTTTCATAGACCTCCTACATTTAACAGTAGTAAAAGGTCAACCTATGTTCAAAACATTAGGACACAAACAATGCCGTAACATACTCGGCAGCATTGGACATTTAAATCTCTAGCAACATTTTCACTACAGGGAACTAACTCAAAACATGCATCAGTCTGCTGACCTCACCTATACTAACATTTTAAAAAGCATTAGAACTGGTCTGCTTACTAAAGATGAAACATCCATCCTAAATACTAGACTAATCCATGAGCTATATGGGCAAAAGACATCTGCTTTAGATGTCATGGAACAATTAACTCAACAAAATAAAAAAATGCATATCCTTAATGCCAACCCTTGTAAGCTGTAGTGAATTCAGCCAGACAATGTTGAAAAAAGAAATGCAACCCATATTGCATATCAGTTCCACAAAAATCTAGACGTGCACAACATGACACTCCCTATGTGTCAACAGGCAACAGCACAACTAAATAACTTAGAAAAATGTATCTCCAACACAGCTGGATTAGAAAACGTATTAACTCTTTGCGTAAACTCCTACCCTTGACCCAGCCACACCTACAAATTACCGACCTATAACAACCATTCCTTTCTTACTAAAAATCCTAGACACGGTCGCTTATGTACAAATACAGAAGCACTTGGAACAACACCACCTTTTAGGATCCAGACAATCAGGGTTCCGCCTGCAACACGGGACTGCAACTGCACTTATTGATTTGAAAGCTCAAATAGACACACTCAGGGACAAAGAGCAAGTTGCCCTACTCCTCCTCCTCGATCTATCAACAGCTTTCGACCTGGTTGACCATTCTGTCCTATGCTCACACCTCCATACAGCAGCACACTTCTCCTCCAAGGCCATCACATGGATTACCTCTTTTCTTAACGGAAGAACTATGAGGGTCTTCTCTCCCACTGCAGCAGCAGAGCCTATACCCATTACCTGCGGTGTCCCACAGGGTTCTTGTGTCTCCCCGACACTTTACAACATATTTACCAAGCTCCTTTTCGATGATTTGTATCATCTCGGGATCACCTACACAAACTATGCAGATGATACCCAGATCCTCCTTTCGCTTTCAGGAGATTATGAAAAGGATTTGGCCTTGCTAAATAGGGTGTACGCCATCATCCAGGCATGGATAGCCACTGATGGACTATGCCTGAATGATGAGAAATGGAGCCTATCATCTTGGGTACCACGTCTAGCCTAAAGAAACTTAGCCCGGCCTACATCTCCTTCATGATAGATGGGAACAATATCAAAGTTGGGCAGGAGGTCAAAACTCTGGGATTCTACTTAGATTCCAAACTTTCCTTCAAAAGACAACTGACATCATCATCGGCATACGCATGTAAATTGATCCGTTCAGCTAAACCATTCCTTTCAGACACTAGCTGAGTCACACTCGCCAGAGCCCTTATACTCTCCCGCATTGACTACTGTAACGCCCTTTACCTGGGAACCTCCAAGGCTACTACCAACAATTTACAAACCCTTCAAAACAATGCCCTGAGAGCAGCCCTAGGCATCCCAAGAAGAGAACACATTTCAAGACTCAGCCAACAGAACAACTGGCTATCAACTAGAAACAAAATACTCCTAAAAACGGCATCACTTACCTATAAATCTCTCAACAATGCTGCCCCGATCTACCTGATCAACAGATTCCACAGACAAGCCTCCTCGAGACCCCTCAGAACTGTGTACAAAGACTGCCTTTTTATTCCACATTTCAAACTTGCCACTATAGGAGGCAACAGCTTCATGGTAAAAGCAGCGAAACTATGGAACTCCCTGCCTCCTAACCTGAGAATAGACATGCCTTATTTGCAATTCCGCGCTAAGGTAACATCATGGTTGAAACTGAATGACCACTCATATATCTAATGCTATGGCTTCTTTCATGCCTTCCGCACACCGTGTAACATGTGTGCCCACCCTTGTAATTATGTTGTTACTGCTTACATTGTTTGCCCTCCCTACCACTTTGCATATACTGCTTACTGTCAATGTGTACCTCTATACCTGTAACTAAGCTTCACATATTCTTGTAACTGCTGTGCCCTGACACCCGTGGGTATAATTGTGCATTATAAATAAAACAAACAAACAAACAAACAAGTAATTCTAAAACGTAACCTTGAGGTAGAACAAGGTTTAGTCTATGCAACAATTGGTATAGTTGTTGGCTTTCAAACATATCCACATGACAACAACATTTAGTTTGTCAACATCCACTTTGACAAGCTTACATAGGTAAAACAGATAGGCAACACAAGAGCAAACACATGTACGTATGCAGAGAACAATTCTCTCTATCTCTTGCATATGCTGTCACAATTCACAAGGTCTAACCCTAGATCACACATTGATTACATTGGCAGCACTGTCTTTAAAGAAGTTCTGAGTTACGTAGCACTTTCACGTCTCCTTACACTCAATGGTCTATTCCTAGTTAACTTTGATGCAAACAAAGTCATCACTGACATTCATTGCATCCTAGAATACAACAGGCTATGTGCACTGTACACCCCCATCGATATATGTACCCTGTACCTCAATAAAGAAAACCTTTAGAAAGAAAACAAATACAAACAGAACCTATAACAGATCCCCCAACAATGCTTCTAAAGAAACAAAGACCAACTGCTGCTACATCAAATAATACAACTACATAATTCTCTAGTACAAACTTCACGTCCATCAGAAGACAAAGAGAAACATGTCTCATCTCAAAAAAGAACTGCATGTCCATCAAATGATACAGAGGCACCACTTTCTGATCCATTTAAATTCAACAACACAACTGGAGTAAATTGCTATGCAAATGTAATAATCAATCTTCTCTTCCAACTGCCATTAATTGTTCATAATCATTTACTTAAACTACTTGGACCAGTTGTGTTTGCAAATGTGTGTCCTTCATAGAAATGTCACAAATAATCCTGACAGCACTTACAGTGTCTCGGGTATCAGGCAAGAATTGGACTACTGTGCAGGAATGGTAAAGTTCATCATAAACACACAGGAAGATCTACAGGAATTCCTAATGTACTTACTACAAGTACTGGAAACCAAAAACATCTGTACAAATGAAATCTTCCAGATTTTATAGATGTGGAAACAAGCATGCACTCTCTGCAACCATGTTTCACAAGAGCACATCCCTCATGAATGATTTGTGTATGTAGTCATACCAAATTCTGAATCCATTTCATTTCACCAGCTTCTGCAGAATGCAAATCATAGCGCATTATGCCCTTTTTGTAATTCAGACAATCGGTCCAGCATACAAATAAATACAAATAAATACTCATGGCCTATATGTGATACTAATACTTCTAAGGTACAATGACGATGGTACCAAAAACAAACGTACTAGCTTCACACAAAACCAAGTATCTTTTGGCAAGAAAACCTTCACAACAGTCAGCATAATCTAACACACTGGTGCCACAACCACTTCAGGCCACTATACTGCATATGTCAAATAAACAAGTGTTTAGTTTGAATGTAACAACACCTCTGTTACTCCAAAACATAGGTTAGCCGCAAATCTAACAAATGCCAACTTAATATTCCTTCAACCCAAATTTTGTCACTAAATAGTGGCACAATAAACAGTTAGAATACAACAACAGATATATAACTATATGATAATGCGACAATAGTAATTTTAAAAGACAATATAGTTAGACTATGCCAACAGGTATCTAACTACTTTAAAAATACCCTTCTTTGCAATACACTCCAAATATTCCATAACCGTTCTTGTTACTTCAATACTTCTTGTAGAATCCAATATTATTACAGTACGCCAACGTTACCACCATATCTAACAAATGCCTACTTAATATTTCTTAACTCAAAATGTACTCACTAAACTGCAGTTCAATAAGCAGTTACAATAAGCCAACTGGTATATAACTACATCTAAAATACTACAATAGTATTGTTCAAACCTAAGACAGTTAGAATATGCCAACATATATCTAACTACTTCTAAAATGCCCTTCTTTACAATACACTTCAAATAGGCCATCACAGTTATTGTTTCTGCAAAATGTGTTGTAAAGTCCAATATACTTAGAGTACGCCCTTAATTACAACACACTTCAAACACACATACTATCACACAATCACATAATTATAATACGGTTGTTTAATCCACTATGGATTTGCTTTCCTAATGACCCAACAATTATTTCATGTCAATACAACAACATTGTAGCACACACTAATATTGTACCAAACATAAGAGAAATGTCTCCCTATTATCATTATTTTGTTTTTATCTGACTTGAATGCATCCTTAGTTTGGCTTGTGATATAATGTTACAAAGACAATTTTTGTCACTTGTAGGAAAGTGTACACCCCAAAAAAAGAAGCATCCTTCCATAGGGAAATATAAAAGTTAATCAGCCTAAGATTAACTGTAACAAAGGATGAGCTTAAATCAGACACAAATAATCAGAATTTGGATATTTTTGTTATTATGAGAGAGCATAGAAATGCTTATAAGTACATGATTTATTTACATTGCAAGTAGTTTTCACTTGATTTTTTCTTTAGATACATGTAAAATATTGGTCATATAATACCTCCTAATGACCCACTAGAAGGATAGTTTTGAAACACGTGTTGAGGTTATGGGAATTAAGGTCATGGAAATAATTTGTTTCTATTTAGTTTGATGATATATCCAAGTATATTAAAACTCTACCCCATCACTTTATAGTCCATTTTTAAGATTGACACCTGGCACAACTTCTATATGTCCCCCTTTGCTTAATTATATTCATGATTAGTATTGGGCAGACATAATACTGGGACATTTTTGACGACAGCTAGATGCTCAAAAAACTACTTCCTTAGAGATTCGCCAACAGGTTGACCTTTGCCTTCACCTTTTCCTTAAACTTGTACCAAACATAGTACATACAATTTACTCTTTATGAGGGTCAAAAAGTAAATGTTTATGTAAAATTGTATGCAATTAAAGCTTTTAAACTATTCTGCTTAACAAATTATATTGGTTTTTTTACAGAAAAAGAACCAGATTCAAATAAGAAACCGTACCAAATATTATCCTATTTGCTATTTTCACAAAGAAAAACATATTCCATAAGCACTATCCTCAACTGTACTACAATCATGCATACTATATATATATCATTCCATCATTTTACAAATACTGTATACTCCCCCTACAGTGCCTATACTTAGAATACACATATTACTATACTATATGTTTACTGTGGCCAGATTCTTGGGGGCATGGTATAGGACCATGCCCCCAAGAATATGGCCACTGGCTACATATACATTAGCCTGCACCGGACCAAGACAGAATTGTCAATGATAGCAAGTACCACATTTAGATAGAATTGTGAACATTAGCCTGTGCCGGACCTAGACAGAATTGTGAATGATAGCACGTACCAAATTTAGTTAGAATTGTGAACCTTATCCTGAGTGGCATCTAGATAGGATTGTGAATGTTAGCAAGTGCCACACTTAGAACTGCGAATGTTAGCAAGTGCCACACTTAAGTAGAATTGTGAATGTTAGCAAGTGTTAGGCAAAGTTTGTATGTAGTTGTGGGATTTTTTTGCCAGGGGAATAGGGGCTAAAAGTGAAGAGGTAGGGAGGGACAGAGAAACCCTTGAGCATAACATCAGGACCCCTGTAGTCAGGGGCTCTAACCCCTTCAGTACCATGGCCACCTTCATGTCCACTGGCTCATATGAACCAAGGGACATAGGGATGGTAGACTACAGCAGAATTGGTAACAGGGGACTGACAGATCAGCGCCTCCCAGAAATTGCTGGACGGGCATCTCTGTACAGATCCCCGAATGTTAGGGCTAGCCTCTCTGATCAGGAAGACTCCTGTGAGGGGAGAATCAGGGAATTGGATCCTCCAAAAATACCACCTACCAAAGGATCAGTTTGCCAAATTTTGTGGGGAACTCCAGGAAAGCAAGGACACAAAGATTATCCTAAATACCTCTTCCAAGCTAGGGCAGTGGGGCGGGGGGTACTCTGCCAATCCTGGGAGCAGGGAAAAGTCAGAAGACCCTTCTGAGTGCCACAGGCATCAAGAAACTAGGCCCCCACATTCTGCAAGAGCTTCTCAAACTTGCAGAATCAAGGAGTGCCTAGAGGATCAGATAGTCACCTCCAGTAGTTTTGCCTCTGAGTCAGAGGTTGAGTGGACTCTGGTGACTAAACCAAAAAGGCCAACAAAATCAAAAAGGCTCTACAAAAAGATCCCCTGAAACAGATCAAGGCAATTAGGAGCGTTATAACTCACTATCATAAAAATGCCAAGTATTCAGTCTGGGAGAACCTTGAGTGATACAAACAGATGATGGATATTTTTCATCTGAAAGATAGTCACAGTTGTATCCAATATATAAAAATGGACATTTTCCCCTGAGTACTCCAGCTTCTTTGCAGGGCTGGAGGATCAGAACCACTCAAGATGGTCCACCTACAGGGCGGCCATCTTAATAAATGTTCTGTCCATAGGAACCCCCAAGAGGCCGGCAAGGCGGCCTACAATCTGCAGTGTGGGGAGGATCAAGCACCACAAGAATTTGTGCAAGAACTAAAACATGCCTTTGCACAGACCACCATGAGGGTGTTCACAGACAGCAGGGAGTTCATTAACACCTTCTTTCATGCACTCCCTAAATACATCAGGACCCAGCTGGTGAGGGACTTTCACGAGAAGAGATCACTGGACTGGGTCATTGAACAGGCGACCCATATTTATGAAGTGCAGAAACCCGTAGAGAACAAAAATACAAATAAAACCCCCAAACCCCTGCTGCTGCTAAGGTGACAGAGGTGAAGGTTGCCCCCATTTTAGATCTGGAGATGGAGGGCCTAAAAATATTCATGTACAGAATCCATCTTCTAACCAAAGAATCAGAAGCCGCTCGGGCCAATCCCAAATGGGTTGTCAGGGAGGTAATCCCACAAATGGGACCCCTAACTCCCCTGATTATATTATCCCCGTTACAAGGGCAACAACCCCATCCTGGGGTATGTGTGGACTCCCCCAGCCCAAGGGGGGGATCCAATCAGGTATGCACCGCCCTGGGAAACTTCCCTCCTAACTGTCCCCTGGATGGCAGTAATCCCCCAAATGCCGGGTTGAGCTTCTTTCCCCAGTACCCGCAAAACTTTAACCCACAAAACAACCCTTCTTTCTTTCCCCACTTTCCCAAGCCCAGACAGCCTAATCCGGGAGAGGGGAGGCCAAGGGTGGAGGGTTAACAGAACTATCCCAACCTTCGGGTATTATGGGAGAAGGGGCAGTTACCAGAACTTGTCGAAGGATCTGGGTCGCATGTTGAGGGCTCAGCAGAACCCTCAGATGAACATGGCGACTCAGAACCCCTCAAACCAAGGGTCTGGTACGCCACAGCAATGACGGGGAGACAACCCTGACAATTCACTGGTTCCAAAGGAGGAGGCACGGGGGAAGGGTGGTGTAAAGCCTTAGAGGAAGCTTCCTTCCCCACTTGTGAAAAGCCCTGGAAACCCAGGAACCGGAACCAAAATCTCCTACCCACGAAAGTCTGCAGCCTAAGGAACAGAGAGCGGGTAGGTGAAATAAAGGACCTAAAAAGACCCATTTTGTGGAGGAGGCTGTGTCCACCAATTTGAAGGAGAGGGGTCCTCAGAGTACTCTGGGAAAAAGATCTTCTCCTTCAAGGATGGGGGAACTCCTCCCAAAGAAAAATGGGTCCCGAGAGATCCTAATCAAGACTGGGTAAATGTGGGGACTGAGTTAGAACCACCCATCATTGAACCCCAGAATGATAAGCCAGAAACCCAACTTGGCCAAAAATATTCTGGTGACTGCCTCCAAAAAGGGGGGGGCGGCCCATAATCAGAACCAGGGGAGCCCAAAACTCCCCCAATATCCAACTGTCATATTTTTCTTACAGATTCCCAAGTTCCCACACAGAATCCTTCCCAAAATACCCCTGTGTCAGAATCAAGAGTCAAGAAATTAACCCACCAACTGGCCCAAAATGCACATTATCTTTGCCCCCTTGAGGAGAAGGAGGGAATATTGTATGCCCCGGTGCAAGTACAAGGGCATTGTGCATTTCTGGCACTCGTGGACACTGGATCCCAAGCCACCCTTGTGTCAAAGAGAGCCTTTGATCAGCTGAATTCAGGAAGGGGGAGAGATACCAGATCCCTCTCACCCCTCTTCCTGGACAACTTCAGAACTTCGATGGGAATGAAATGCCTGTCGAGTGAACTGCGGATTTGGAAATTAAAATTGGGCAACACAAGGTGAAACACCTGGTCATAGTTGTGACTCCGGAGGGCACACCATGTTTACTGGGGAATGACATCCTGCGTAGACTGTCTCCCCTCATAGACTGTGTAAACAAGGTCTTCTGGACCCAGACGAACCGACCAATAAAATTAAAACATAGTGTCAACCATGTTAGTTTAAATGGCACATGCCACATGGTTGAACAAAAACAGGATCAGGTTGAATTCTATTTTCAAAACAACCAAAATCCCTGATGTGACAGTAATTGAAGTAGGACAACAAACCGGTGATGGGAAGTCCTCTCTATTTTTGAAAATCAACCTTCCTTCCAGTCTCAAGTGGCATTCCACACTGGAAGGAGATACTCTGAAATTCTATACCAATTCACAATCAGAAAATCCCTCTTCCATCGTCCAAAATGATGAGAAACCAGTTCAAAGCTTAGCTAACATTCAGAAGATTAGAGAACAGTTGTTCATCCCTATTCAGTTAAATGAGGGGAAGGACTCTGTTCTCGCCCAAGTGTGTGTGATCAACGGTAAGAGCTTCCTCAGCGAAGCCATGTTCCGAAAACTCCCAAAAGATCTAGCCATTCCCACATTTAAATTGATAGACAAATGGGAAATGGACCTGGAAACTCACAATTCCAAACATCTCCTTTCTAGCAGGTGTATGCTCAAAATGTCCATAGGCAACAAAAGTATAGTACATAACTGCTGGGTTGTGCGAGATGTCCCTGCTACATTTTATTTAGGCAGTGACATTCTCAATCGCTTTGCCATTTTTTTGGACCTGATAAAGTTCAAAGCCTGGTCCCGATTAGCGGGTAATCCCATGGACTTTGATGATTCAGAGAAAGCATTTCGGTCACTTCAATTGCTGCCATATGCAGTTGAAGTTCAAATTGGAGAGGATGTCACCATCCCAGAACGGACCCAATTATTCCCAATTAAAGTAAAAATTAAAAGAGGACAGAAACTGCTAAATCCTGACGCTTATGTTCATCTCAATGCCCATCTCCAACAGCAAGGGTTGGGGGTTAACCCAACACGACTAGTCAATACAGAACACAACACCATTCAAATAGTGGTGGGTAACAGCGACCTTATGAGTATCACTCTGGGCGCAGGCACCATTATTGGAATGGTGGTTGATAACTGACATTTTTCCGTAGATTTAGGTAATGAACTGATAGGACCAATCCCCAATGACTGTTTTGACAGTGATAGCGACAATGACACAACACCAGACAGGATCTTCACCCGGCATGGGGGGAATTTCCTGGTGTACTCTTCCTGCCTGTATGGTAAGGAAGAGGTGACCTGTGACTTCAGGAGGGATTAGGTGATCTTTCAAGTCCACCAGGACTGCCATCCCCACCTGAAGCCATCAGTCCAAGTCAGTACTTTAACCAGGGATTCTCCACCCAACTGGAGGAAGCCACTGAGATAGCCAAACCAGAAGTATTTCTGGGATTCAGGCAAATGGGTGAAGAGAGAGTGAACCTAGCTGATGCCTGTGAGACTCTGGAGCAAAAGCTAAAGTTGAAACAAGTTTTCTTAGATTTTCAGGATCTCTTTGCGGTGGACTCATATGACTGTGGTCACACCCAAATCCATACAACAACAATTCCCTACAGACCCTGATATGACTCCAGTGTTTGTGAAGCAATACCACTTGCCTCTTGCATCCATGCAGTCCCTCACAGAATTAATTAAAAACCTTGAGTCCCGTGGGATAATTTGTCCAGTCCACAGCACCTTCAATAATCCGGTGTTGGGGATTTTGAAACCAAACGACCAGTGGAGACTCTGTGCTGACCTGAGGAAACTAAACAAACGGGTCCAAACTTCCCGATAGCCTCTTCCCTACATTGACCAAGTGCTAGCCCAGATCCAGGGCTCAAAGGGTATACACTGCCATTGGCCTGACCAATGGGTACTGGACCATACCTGTCAGTAGGGAGGACTAATACATGCTGGCCTTTACCTTCGGGGGCAGCAGTACATTTGGACCCGGACTCCCTTTCGATACATCAACTCCGGCAATGAATTCAATATATCCTTGCATAAGGCCATGCTCGACTTGGGTGAAAGGGGTAACCTGGCCTATGTAGATGATGTTCTGATCAAAGGCTCAACTGTGGAGGAACACATAGCGGAGATCCATTATGTCCTGACACAGTTGAGGGCTGCTGGAGAAAAATTGTCTTTCCAAAAAGCACAGTGGTTTAGGACCCGTGTCAATTTCTTGGGGCATGAGATAACTCCTGAGGGTCTCTGTCCCCAGGAAACGAAAGTCGAAGCACTCCAGAAACTAAAAGACCCCACAACTCTCCGTTAGCTAAGGAGCCTCATTGGACTGACTATTCACAGTAGAAAGTCCATTGAGGATTACGCAGAGATCACAAGACCCCTGATCCATCTGTTGAAGGGGAGGTCAAGTGGGAGAGATTTCCAGAACAAGCCGAGGCAGTAAGACAACTAAAAAGAAGCCTCTCACAATCGCCTTGCCTAGCTTACCCTGTCAAAAAGAAGGATTTACTCTTGGAGACAGGGTTCTCAAGTACATGCTTGACCACAGTATTATACCAAAAGCATTACAAGGTCAATAAAGTAATCTCCTATGAAAGTAAGACTTTATCCTCTGTGGAGGGAAAATTCAACGATTGTGAGAAGGAAGGCACTCCTGGCAACGGTGTGGGCATTAAAGAATTACCACCCGTTCATCCAGGGGGAACACATCATAGTGGAGACTCCACACCAGCCTCTGCAATATCTTCAAAGTGACAGAATCTGGGCCGGAAATGTGAGTAATTTCCAAATTACTTCCTGGATTCTGTCAATGCAAGGCTTTCCTGTGGAGGTCAGATATGGCAAAAGAAGAAGAGTCCCCTCGCGCAAGGTCTGGCTGACTTGCACGATTGCGCCAGAGAAAACTGTCTCGAGGACGAAAGTCTTAAAATCAAGGACAACATGGAGGCGTACTTTAATTCGCCACACAAAGTCTATGAAGAAGACAAGTGTGAGGGAATGCCCAATGTCTACGTGGATTGGTGCTCCTACGATATAGACAACAGGGAAAAGGAACTATTTGCCAGCGTTGGGAATGCCTGGGTGAATGATGCCCCGAAATCCTCCGCTGGGTACAAAATCGGTCCCCGTAGTAGTCAGGTGGTAGAGCTGATGGCTGTGCATCAAGCCATCCTCACTGCTGTCCAACACCAACTCCATGAACTTGTCATAATTACTGATTCAGATTCTGTCCGGAATGGGTTTGTGGAGCACCTGGTTAATTGGAGAACTAGAGGCATGCTATGTGCTAACAACAAACCACTAAAACATGGAAAATTAATACAAAATATCGATGATCTGGTCACCTCGAGTGGGATGACCATCTACTAGAAAAAAATCAAGGGTCATTCCAAAGTAGAGGGGCCATACAAAACTAGAAATGACTTAGCTGAACAGCTGGCCAAAACCAGAGACATCTAAGGGGCTCTACTTGAGATTGAGTCCCTGTTGGGGGAAATCTAGGTCACTGCTATCACTAGGTCCCAGACAAATGCCCACAATGAATTCTCACCTGCCCACAGCTCAATCACAGCTCAAACTTTCCCCTGACGGATACCGATTGTATTGGGAAAGAGGACCTCAGAGTGTTGATGAAATGTCCAAAAATGTTCCGAATCCAAGCCGGTGTTTTGGTGAGGCCTGTGACCAGTGGGTGGTCCCTACCTCATTCCGATGCTAAGTCACACCCATGATGCGGCCACAGCCAGTCATCAGGGGTTTCATACGACATTAGAAATCTTGCAAGAGGTTGCATACTCGCCACACATGGGGCAGGACCTCAACCAAAACTTGAAGGGGTGTCTTGTGTGTGCACAATTTCAGCCAACATCACTCACACACCGTGCTCCCATCCAGAAGAGAGGGATGACACTGCCTTGGTCAGAGTTGCAAGTCGATTTCATTGGGCCCGTGATTCGCTCCTCTAGGGGGAACAAGTACATGTTAACCGTAACATGCTTGTTTACTAAATGGGTGGAATGTCTCCCGGCCCCAAATTGCAAGGCAGAAACAGCAGCTGCCCTGATGATCAATCACATCTTCTTGCATTTTGGACTATCCCAAAGGATTGAGTCAGACCGAGGTAGTCACTTAACCAGCAAATTGATGACAACGATGTGGGAGATACTTGGGTAAAAAGGAAATTACACATTACATCCCGGTATCCTGTCGTGGTGGAGTTGAGAGGTACAATAAAACCATTGTGAGCATATTAAAAAAAGTTTGTTGCATACTCTGGGCCAAGTTGGGATATTCGATTGCCCCTTGTCGTGATGGCCATCAGAGCTACCCCATCTTCTGTAACAAAAATGTCTCCATTTGAGCTGATGACTGGACAAAGCATGGTGCTACCCTAACATCTGCTCAAGAGATCCCAAGAGCAGACATTGATCAATGCCTCCATTCCTCAGAGTATGTTGAGAATCTGAGAAAACACCTTCAACTTGCTTTTGCGTATGCTCAGCGGAATCTAGAAAGATCTGCAGACAGTATGAAGACCCCCTATGACCTTAAGACAACCAAAAAGGAATATCAAGTAGGAGTCTACTTGTACAATTTCCAAAGGAACCAAGCCAAGGAGAGCAAATTTCTGCCTAGCTGGCGGGGACTGTTTGAAATTGTGGACAGAATCTCACCAGTCAACTACAGAATCTGCATTCCCAGAAGGGGAAGACAAATGGGTCCACATAAACCAGCTAAAGAGTTTCTATCCCAGCCACACTTTGCGGCAAATAGAAGAGC
The DNA here is from genome assembly GCF_040938575.1 of Ambystoma mexicanum. Lineage (NCBI taxonomy): Eukaryota > Metazoa > Chordata > Amphibia > Caudata > Ambystomatidae > Ambystoma > Ambystoma mexicanum. The sequence continues at coordinate 596,109,456 of NC_090937.1, read as the reverse complement.
CTCCGGAAACCCAGAGGGAGATAATCCGGACTCCTAGGAGAATTATTAAATTGTCATTGATTACATGCGAGGAAATTGTTAAAATTGTCATTGAATACATGCAAGGAATATTGTAAATTGTCATTAAATGCATGCGTCTATCCCACTGCTGAAATCTCCCTGGGAACAGTAGTGGTAAGATTTTCATAACCGTGCTATGTTCTTTTTTCTAGTATTGGCACTATATCCACCTAATCACCAAGGAGCAATTCCATGGGAAAGGTGTGATTAAAAGTGGCAATATATAACAAGTTCAGCTGTGCAGAGAAAACTCAAAGCAAAGGCTGAATACTTATTTCCAGACTGCAGACAATTTCCAGCACTCAAGGACAGAAATGATGCTGAATAGATGTGTATGCTCCAGAGGAAAAGCTGATGTAAAAGACTGCATTTAAATCTGCTTTTTCTCTGAAGAAGTGCAAAATTTGCCTGTTTAAAAGAATGCTTTGGTGAAGGGCTTAATTCCGTTAATTGTCAAAATCCCCTATAAACTCTGTTCATTTTACATCTTTTAAATGAAAGATTTTAGGTGAATCTTAAAGTAACCCAATTTGGAGTTAACAGGTTAATTCTGATTGGACAGTGCCGAGCCTGGGAAAGATGACACTTCATGGTGACACTCTGTTGCTACCAGGAAGGCTTAATTGATGCTGGAGGTTCTCGCATATTTAGAACAAAGACCTCATTAGACATTCGTCTTTGGCTGAGCCAAGGACAATGGAAGGCTGAGCATTGATCTCTTCTGGGGAGGGGAAGGAAACTTCCCTCTATAACCCACCCTGATCAAAGGGATTTGACAGCTGTTGTCTGTTAAAAGAAGAGATAAAAAAACTGCTGAAACCGCCTTCTGAAATCTGTTGTTTAAAATGCCTATTTGTGATTACATTTTGAAAACCTTTAACTTTGCCCATGAAGGAGGAGAAATCTAAAAATTGGTAGTTATAAATCAAATGTTATGCTCTTTCTGTGGAGACATTAGTGAACCCTGTACTACATAAGGAACCAAAGTTACAGGAAAAGAATAATTGTGGCAAAACTATTGATTCTGCAAATATGATATTGTATACCCATGTTCTAGGGGTAGTCGCCCAGATATGTATTGAATTAGAAATTGTTAGGCAAACCGTTATTATTAAAATGGACAAAATTCCACAGAATGACAAAGGCAGCTCTCACAGAGATGGGAATTGGACATACGGATAACTCACAAAATATATAATGTATGTGTCCAATTTTATTAGGCTGCATAATTATAGAAATGTGCATTTGTCCAAAAGTTAAATTGTGGTTAAAATCAATGTGGGAGGTCCTAAATCACATCATAAAGAGGACAGCTCCTTTGTGACTGCCAACCAGAACAAGGTAAGTGCCTTTGACCACTTACAGCCATGGGGGTGTGGTTTGAAATTCTGCCCCTGCCATAAACTTTGTGATGTCACTTGCCATGATAAATATAGGAACTTCTCCACACAGACACACACTGATTCCTGACTTCATCCTAATTTCCGTGCAGCGCTTTGTTCCTGACTTTTTCATTCTGTCCAGAACTTTTCATCTTGTCCTGATTCCAGAATACTTTGCAAAACCAAGGCCCAGCATTATCTGAACTCTTCTTCAGCTAGGCCCAAATCCAACCATCCCAAACTTCAGGGAAATAATTCTGATCCAGTTTGGCTTGCTACCATTAAGGCTTGCCCACTGAAACTCGCCATACCGCTAATCGACCATGTCCAGTGACCAGAAGGGCCAATCCAATCCAAATCCAGTCTTAGGTGCCAGGTAGACCCGAACCGGATGACCAGAACCCTGATGGTCCAATTTTAATTTACAGTGGACTGTAACTATAAACAGGAATCATAGTAAGCCTAGTATATATTGACTTGTCCTATCTCAATTTCAACCTATGCCATCTTTATCTTCAGAACCCTAATATGGTTAGAACCATTCTTGGGCTGATTTTTCTCATTTGTTTTACAAAACCATAAGCCATTAGTGATTTGGCTTAGATAAAGTAATTCCCAGAACAGAAAACAGAGTATCACACATGAAGAGTTACAAGCGGCCGTGCGTAACTGTGGAGATTCACAGGTGGCATTCGCTTTTACTTAGTCATTAATATAGTTTAAATAAAACCAATCTGTTATTTTTAAAACCAAATTTCTACTTTTCTCTGCTCTATATTTTTCAAGAACGCCTCTCACTAAAACTTGCATAGCTTCTACAATTTTATAGATAGAAATGTAATTTCAACTCTCACTTAAACCTATGACCGGTAGCTACACCCACAACTAAAAATGCATGCAGTGTGGGACGAATATGCATTCTGTGTTGTGGGTGTCTAGTATCTGGTGTTTGACACAATGACTGAGACAGCCCTGCCCGAAACTGGTATGAATGCAGTGTGGAGTGTTGAATGGATGGGTACTTGTCCCAATACACATAAACTGTTGTGTCTGGAGAGAAGTGAATGACCTGAATGCACTATGCATCTGATTGGCTGCCTGCCTGCATGAATGCCCTTCTGACCGATTGGTTGCCTGAGTGTGACCCAGCAGAATGAATGGGAGAGCAACTAGTATATCTGGTAGCCTTTCACTACCAAAATTCTTGTTCAGAAGCTGAAGAGTAACTGGAGTGAAACTGAAGCTTGACCTTGAAGCCCTGCTGGAAGAGAAGAATTGCTTTTGCCCTTCTTTATCAGTCAGAAAGCTGCTGTGTCTCCAAGGACTGACCCTGAGAGGACCTGGTAAGGCGCCCTCTTCCCGAGCTACGAGGGACCATCGTGCACCAGCTTATCTTTGCCAAAGCTCTCTGGTAGACAGACCGTTGACAGGCTGCCAACCCGAGATGGGGACTGCCGCGGAATCCCAAGGAGAAGCATCCGGTGTGTGGTCCACCACTGTTTTTGACCACCATCGCCGACTGGAGCCGCTGTGCTCCCGTTTGCCTAAGAACTTTCAAATCCAAGGACGCTCTCGTCTGCATCGCGCCGCTTTATCCTGCTGGAGAAGGGCCGACTGTAGACATGCCGACGACTCGATGCCCTTGCTGGGCCACAGTTCTTCAAACTCTTTGAGGTCCAGAACTATCGACACCGAGGTGCCCCGCACGCCTCTTCTTTGCAGGATGTTTATACTTCCCAGTCAACGAGCACCGCTAGGAATGAAGCTGCCACTTCCCCGTCGTAGCTCACCCTGTTCTCTGTTGGACGTTCGACGACCCGTGACTCCTGCCTTAAACGGACGACACTCAAGAAGGGCCATCGATTCCCCAATGAGGAACACTACAACACCAGGTACTTTGGGGTTGCAGAACTATTGGGAAGTCTCTTGTGAACAATATGTGGACTGGGCCTGTGATATATCTTTATTCTACAGGTTGCCCAGGTGGGGGGATCTCCACACAGAACTGTGTCCAGGTATCAGGGCCAGTATTCTGCCAATTATTCCAAATAACTGCTTTCCTCTTACCCCTATTGTTGGTTTCCTTTATGAACGGATTCGTGTGACATTTAACCATACAGTTGATGCACTTTATTGAGATCTAATAGTAATAGTGGTGCCACACAGAATTGTATATTTGCCATTGTAGATAACCTAGTACAAAGTGAGTTATCGTGTTATTGTACATAACCTTGAATATTAATTATATAAAGATTGTGTTTTAACTAATACAGTGTGCGGACATTCCTTTGTGGGTGCTTGGGGACTACACTGTACTTATGAACCAACCTGCATCACCTCCTGAGAAGCTAGGCCTTGATTGCTCGTCCATTGCTACCATAATAGAGAATCTTGGCTGGTGTCCTCTGTGCCTCTCCTCTACCATGTAGAGAGCAGAAGTACAGATATCCCCCTCCAGTCTTTACACTGGTGGCAGCGGTGGGATGCTTATGGTTTTAAGAATCAGTGTATAACTGTGCCACTTACAAGGATGTCTGCACTTTGTTAAATTTAGCTTTAGTTGTGTACAAGATAACTGCATTACAAGCCATGGAATCTATTGTGAATGGTAAAATGACTCGGATGAGCTTAGAGGCTCTCCAGAGTGCTTGTGAAGCCAGGGAGTTAGACTTTGTGGATAAGTCTAGGGCTGAGCTGATAGCTACCCTGGTGAACTAACATACTGATTGTGAAACTCTTGAAGGGGGGGATGCAACCAATGAGGTCTCTACCCCAAGGGTTGTCGCCAAATCTGTTTCTGGGAATGCCACCATTCCTGCTGCCTCTGTTCCAAACCCCAGCAATTCCTTGGAACTTGAGTTATTAAGGATGAAATTGGCCTTTGAATATCGCAGGTTGGAAATAGATACTGAGCTTAAGAAAGAGGAATTGGCACAGCAAGTGGAACTCAAGAAAAGGGATCTTGACCTCAAAGACAAGGACACTGAATGTCAGTGAATCCAGCTAGAGAAAGCTTGAGTGGAGACTTCAGCTAAACCAGTTGAGAGTGTCAGATCCCCAGCAACTAAGTTTATGAAAGATTTGGTTGGTGTGTATGCGGAGGGTTCTGATATCCTCCAATGGATTGAAGCGTGTGAGATGGCTTGTGCAATTCATGATGTTGATTTGAGAGATTGGGCTAAGTGTTTGTTAAGCAGAGTACCTCAATCTGGATATGACTGTATTCTGAAACTGTGTGTGGAAGAAAGGTGTCAGTATGAGAGCATGAACTCTGCTTAAATTGCCAAGTCAGGCAAGACACCTACCCAGTACCTTAAGAAGTTCAGGGATTTTAGGAAACGAGAGAATGTGTCTTGGATTGACTGAGTGAGTGCTGCGCACATGAACATGATGGGGTGGATTGATGGTTACAAAGTGAAAACGTTTGTTGAATTGTCCCACCTTTTGTTTTTTGAGCATTTTTCGGAACCCTGTTCACCAGAGCTGCGTCAGTATGTTGCTGACCAGAACATTTTGGACCCCTTTAAGCTGGCTAGGTTGGCTGACAAGTGGGTCTCCCACCGGGAGTCCCCTAAGGACTCCAGTGGGAAGGACAAGTACAAAGAAAAGGGGACCTCTCAGAAATCTGAGGAGTCCCACCAGCAATCACAGTCAGGTAAACCAAAACCTTCTTCTCCTAAAACCCAAAAACCTAGTGGGGATAAGTCTGTTGTGGGTGGGAGTAAGAGTAGTGGTCCGCCTGCAGCAAAGCAGGGTCCCAGTGGTTCCAGCACTGTACCCCGCACTCACGGCACTTGTTGGGATTGTGGGGCTGTGGATCACTCAAGGGGTTACCCCAAGTGTAAGGGTATGGCACTTGAAGTCGAGGCTGTCAGCCTGACCTACCCCTACTGCGTACCTGAAGTGGAGGCCACTGTCCTCCCCTCCTCTACTGGGGTCACATTCGGTGCTCCCATAGAGATTTCCTTAGTATCCCTTGGGGCCTGGGACCAGTACACAGAAGTACTGGTGACTATCCCACAGAACACCGGTAGGTTTTTGAGAAGTGTCCTCTTGAATGGCCAGCCTTCTACTGGTTTGAGAGACACTGGGGCAAGCATGACAGTGGTGGACAGGACCCTGCTCAAGCCAGAGGACTATGTCGGTGCTCCTCTGAGAATCACCAAGTTAGCTGGTGGGTCTCCCAAATTATCGCTTGTAGCCTTAGTCAACCTTCTGATTGGAGACAAGACAGCGAAGCTTCCGGTCCTGGTTCAGGACAACGTGCCTGCAAACATTTTGTTAGGAAACAATTTGGTTGAGTTGGGTATGATCACGGATGGTCTACCCATGGCTGCTGTGGCGGTCACCCAATCGCTGGTCACACAGGGTCCGGCTGTGAGCTTGGTACCCTCGCTGACAGGGACACCCAAGGCGCGAAGGAAACTGAAGAGTAAGAAGTCCACCTCTGTGGAGGGAGCTCCTGCTCTTCCTGCTGTTCCTACAGCACCCATTGGGATCCAGGCTCTGGACGGGCTGGATCCAGTGGTGAATCCCGTCTCAACTCCTGTGGGAGAAGAGCCAGAAGACTTTCCTGTGGGCAGGTACTCAACCCAGAGGACCCCCCCCCAACCTTCAATGCTTGTTAGCTGAAGGGGGGCCCACCTGGGTGGACTTCTGTAAGGGACAGAGAGAGTGCCACTCTCTCGAGGGTCTGAGGAAACAGGCCCTGTCCCAGGCACAAGGAGAAGTGCCTAGGACATTTCGGATTTATTGGGAGGGTGAGCTCCTTGGTAGTGAGCCCACTAAGCCTGAACCTGGGGCCCTCAAGGGGTTGGTGGTACCCCAGGTTTACAGGCCATTCCTGTTGCAGTTGGCGCACGAGGTGCCCTTAGCTGGTCATCTTGGTACCAAGAAGACTAAGCAGAGGCTCTCTGCCCATTTCTACTGGCCCCGGATGGGAGTAGAAGTGGAGTCCCACTACAGGACCTGCCCAACTTGTCAGTTGTCTGGCAAGACTGGAGGCAGTGTCATTGCCCCATTGCAGCTATTGCCAGTGGTTGGCACACCGTTTGAGAGGGTGGTCATCGACATTGTTGGTCCCCTTGATCCTCCCACTTCAGGTGGACATCGGTTCCTCCTGGTCGTGGTTGTTCATGCCACCAGGTATCCTGAGGCTATACCTCTTCGGTCTATTACTGCCAAAGTGGTTGCCGGGGCTCTCCTTGGCTTATTCACCCGTGTTGGATTCACTAAGGGGATTGTCTCTGACAGAGGACCCAACTTCATGTCTAGTTACATGAAATCCATGTGGAAAGAGTGCGGGTTAACCTATAAGTTCTCCACTTCGTACCAACCCCAGACCAATGGTCTGGTTGAGAGATTTAATAAAACTCTCAAGGGCATGCTAGGTGCTTTGGAAGAGCCCCTAAGGAGGAAATGGGATCTACTCCTGCCATGCCTGCTGTTTGCTTACAGAGAGGTACCTCAAGAGGGTGTTTGTTGGTTTCAGCCCTTTGAGTTACTCTTTGGTCGTCCCGTGAGGGGGCCCCTTGCCTTGATCAGAGAAGGTTTGGAAGCAACCCCTCCAGGTCACGCCATGCAAGTGGGGGGCTATGTGTAGGCCTCAGATGGAGGATGACACAGATGATGGGTCAGGCAACAGCAAATCTCAAGGCCAGCCAGGAACTGAATAAGTACTGGCATGACCTTAAAGCCTTGCAAGTGGATTGGACTCCAAGACAGGAAATCCTTGTAATGGACCCTACCAAGCCTCGAGCTTTGTCAGAAAAGTGGACTGGACCCTTCAGGATTATCTCCAAGCTGGGTGAAGTCAATTATCTGGTTGACATGGGAGTCCCTGGGGTAGCCCCTCAGTATTCCATGTTAACAGGCTCAAGCCTTTCCACAGGCGAGCAGAAGTCTCAAGTCTCTTGCTAGCGTCAGAGCAAGAAGAGGATGAGAGTGAGCCCCTTCCTGATTTGCTGCATAGCTCCCCTCAGGATGGCTCAGTGGAGGGAGTACATCTCTCTCCCGATCTGACGACAGAGCAGCAGAAGGCCTGCAGGCCTTTGCTCCGGCAGTATGCCTCTCTGTTTTCACTGACACCAGGCCTTACACCATGGTGTAGGCACGAGATTGACACTGGTTACAGTGTCCCTGTCAAAAGCAGGTGCTACCGTATGTCAGATACAGTTAAGAACCACATCCAGGCTGAGGTTGCCCAGATGTTGGATCTGGGTGTTATTGAACCCTCAACCAGTCCCTGGTCCAGTCCAGTGGTCCTTGTCCCCAAGGCAAGTTCCCAGGAAGGTACCAAGGATTGGAGGTTCTGTGTGGACTACCGAGTCAATGCCATCACCAAAACTGATGCACACCCATTGCCCAGGGCTGATGAGCTCATAGACACCATAGGTGCTGCCAAATTTGTGAGCATCTTTGACCTTAGCTCAGGCTACTGTCAAATAGCTCTGATGGACCATGCCAAGAAAAAGACAGTGTTCTCAACACCAGAGGGACTTTACCAGTTTAGGGTCATGCCTTTTGGGTTTTAGAATGCCCCTGCCACCTTCCAGAGATTGGTCAATCATGTGCTCAGTGGGCTGGAAGCCTTTTGTAAGGCTTACTTAGACGACATTGCCGTTTACAGTTCCACCTGGGAAGAGCATTTGACACATCTGGATAAGGTGTTTCAGGCCTTGAAAAGGGCTAACCTCACTATCAAGGCCACCAAGTGCCAGATAGCTCAGGGGAAAGTCACATATCTTGGTCATGAGGTAGGAAGGGGTCAAATCCAACTTTTCCCCAGTAAAGTACATGATGTACATGACTGGGAGATTCCCACTACTCAAACCCAGGTGAGAGCCTTTTTGGGCCTCACTGGGTATTATCGCAGTTTCATTGCAGACTATGGAACCATAGCTGCACCCCTGACAGCTCTGACTTCACCCAAAGAGCCTAGGAAGGTTAATTGGACTGAAGACTGTCAGAGGGCCGTTGATGGCTTGAAAGAAAGTCTGTGTAGGGCACCTGTGTTGTGTACGCCTGATTACAGCAAGTCCTTTATCGTTCAAACTGATGCCTGCGACACCGGAATTGGAGCTGTTTTGTCCCAGTTAGATGACAAAGGAAGGGAACATCCGATCATATTCATCAGTAGACAACTCAAGGGTAGAGAACTTAGGTGGGCTACTGTTGAAAAGGAATGTTTCAGTATAGTTTGGAGACTTAGGCGGTTTAGGCCCTACCTTACGGGTCTACTTTCAAGGTCCAAACAGATCATAAGCCCCTGAAGTGGCTTATGCAGATGAAGGGTGTGAACCTGAAACTGCTCCGGTGGCCTATTAGCCTGCAAGGGCTAGACTTCACCATAGAGCATAGACCAGGGAAGAGTCACAATAATGCAGATGGCCTTTCCAGAAGGTATGTTGACCATCTGGATGAGGGTGTCCATCTCATGGGAGATTAGGCACCTTAGCCTCAGTCTGGGGGGGGTTACTGTGATGCTGGAAATGCATCAGGGGGACAGACCTCCGAATCATTGTCCTTTACTGCTTTTTATTGTGTGTTCTGTCGTGTTTTCTGTGCAGGAGTTCATGTGGGACTCCTGGCTGTGCAGCTCTCTCTTTTGTTTTTGGTGAACAGACTACATGGGATACCCTTATGGCACCCATGGGTGGGGGTACAACCCTGTGCCCATAGTGGATGTTTTAGGGCACCTGTGTGTGGCCCACAGAGCAAGAGTAGAGTACGGGCTGGTGGCAGCTCCGTGCTGAATTGACTGGTGCCATGAGCCTCCTCCATTTTGTGATGCCCAGACCCTGTCATTGGAATCGGTAGATTCCTGATGGAGACAAGATGGCCCCTGTGGCCTCTTGCCCTCCATCGCCTGTTACCTTGATGTTCCCGATGTCCCGGGAAGCCTTGACTCTATCTCTTCCCTCTGACTGGCTGTTGGGTGGAAGTTCCATATGTGGTAGTTTGGGGAAGTGCTGACCAAACTGGCTGGAGCCTTCCCAACAACCGTATGTTGTGGGTACGCCTGTAGGTGGGACCTGGGTGAATGGAGTGTGTGACGAATACGCATTCTGTGTTGTGGGTGTGTAGTATCTGGTGTTTGACACAATGACTGAGACAGCCCTGCCCGAAACTGGTATGAATGCAGTGTGGAGTGTTGAATGGCTGGGTACTTGTCCCAATACACATAACCTGTTGTGAGTGTCTGGAGAGAAGTGAATGGCCTGAATGCTCTACGCACCTGATTGGCTGCCTACATGAATTCCCTTCTGACCGATTGGTTGCCTGAGTTTGACCCAGCAGAATGAATGGGAGACCAACTACTATATCTGGGGGCCTCTCACTGCTAGAATTCGTGTTCAGAAGATGAAGAGTAACTGGAGAGAAACTGAAGCTTGACCTTGAAGCCCTGCTGGAAGAGAAGAATTGCTGTTGCCCTTCTTCATCAATCAGAAAGCTGCTGTGTCTCCAAGGACTGACCCAGAGAGGACCTGGTAAGGCGCCCTCTTCCCGAGCTACGAGGCACCATCATGCACAAGCTGATCTTTGCCAAAGCTCCCTGGTAGATAGACCTTCGACAGGCTGCTGACCCGAGACGGGGTCTGCCGTGGATCCCAAGGAGAAGCGCCCGGACTGTTTTCCACCACTGTCGACGACCGCCGTCGCCGACTGGAGCTGCCATGCTCCCATTTGCCTAAGAACTTTCAAATCCAAGGACGCTCTCGTCCGCATCGCCGCCGCTTTATCCCGCTGGAGAAGGCCCAATCCGTTGACGCGCCGAAGAGTATCCACAGGTGGGTTTCCCGCCACCCAAAGACCACAGAGCTGCTGACGACTCAACGCCCTTGCTGGGCCACAGTTCTTCAAACTCTTTGCGGTCCAGAACTATCGACACCGAGGTGCACCGCACGCCTCTTCCTTGCAGGACGTTTACACTTCCCCGTCAACGAGCACCGCTAGGAACAAAGCTGTCACTTCCCCATCGTGGCTCACCCTGTTCTCTGTCAGACCTTCGACGACCCATGACTCCTGCCTTAAAGGGAGGACACTCAAGAAGGGCTGTCGATTCCCCAACGAGGAACGCTCCAACGCCAGGTACTTTGGGGTTGCAGAACTATTGGGAAGTCGCTTGTGAACAATATATGGACTGGCCTTGTGATATATCTTTATTCTACAGGTTGCCCAGGTGGGGGGATCTCCACACAGAACTGTGTCTAGGTATCGGGGCCAGTATTCTGCCAATTGTTCTAACCAACTGCTTTCCTCTTACCTCTATTGTTGGTTTCCTTTACGAACGGATTTGTGTGACATTTAACCATACAGTTGATGCACTTTAATGAGATCTAATAGTAATAGTGGTACCACGTAGAACTGTATATTTGCCATTGTATATAACCGAGTACAAAGTGAGTTATTGGGCCTCATTACACGGTAGGCGGTGGCCATGCCGGTAAAATACCGGCACCGCCTTGGCGGAAAGGGGATTTACCGCCCCATTCCAAGGTTGGAGGGGCGGTAAATCCCCTTTCCGCCATTGCCCTTCCCCATTCCCATTTCTGCCCCATAGGGCTCTATGGGAATGGGGAAGGCGCTAATTACGGCACCGCAATTTTGCGGTGCCGTAATTAGCTCCGAGGTCCCTTAGCGGGTTGGATATTAACGCCTGCAAGAAGCAGGCATTAAATCCTCCAACCCGCAAAGGGACCTCGTAGTACGGCGGTAAGGGTTAACGGTCACCGTTGCCATTAACGGTGACCGTTAACCCTTACCGCCGTCCGTGTAATGAGGCCCATTGTGTTATTTTACATAACCTTGAATATTAATTATATAAAGATTGTGTTTTAACTAATACAGTGGGCGGACACTCCTTTGTGGGTGCTTGGGGACTACACTGTTCTTAAGAATCAGCCTGCATCACCTCCTGAGAAGCTAGGCCATGATTGCTTGTCCATTGCTACCATAATAGAGAATCTTGGCTGGGGTCCTCTGTGCCTCTCCTCTACCATATAGAGAGCAGAAGTACAGATACCCCTCTCCGGTCTTTACAGGAGTGCCACATTTACCTTTGCTTAGACTTTCAGCCACCCCATAAAATACACAAAACACCCTGGCTGAGTCTACACAACAGTCATAAAATGCCGCATTTCAACTTTACTTTAGTTTTTTATAGAAATTAAAATTGTGAATACAGGTTAATGTGGTGTGTTGCAACGGGTCTGTGGATAGAAACGCACTGTATCTCCAGGCTCGATGAGCTGTATCCGTGTCACCTACTGTTGATCATTAGAGGATAATAAATGCTATTTGTTAAGGATGTAATGTGACACAAATACTCTGATGGCAGTTACATTACACAGTACCGGAAGACTGGGGATTCGACAGTGATGGTCACACACATCCAAAAGTAACTTGGCCTAAGTCACCATGCAACTGTTAATGCCATTTCTGTTAAGTGTGATTAATTTGTCTTGATCTGCTTTCCTCATGCAACTACGTAAACCAACTGTAACAGCGCCACGATTCCCCAGGGCCGCTTGTGCGCTTTATAAATACAAATACATAAAAAAAATGGTTTATTGCACAGTCGGATGGCATTACTTCATGTCAGATTGACACATGTTAAAGCATGATCGCACAGAGAGTTCAGCACGTGCTCCAGCGGTCTGCAGTTATAGGTTCCAATAACCACAGGCTCCAATCAGCCTTCCAATGTCAGTACACGGAGTACCAATACAGGGGGGAAACGATACATGCACTGCTATTCAATTTCGCAGTGTTTGGAGAAAGGAAGAAACCAGAACCGAGAACTACATGAATATTACTGTCACTATCACGATACGTATCCAAACATGTAGTCCCACACTCACTTGCAAATCTCCTCAGACAGCTGAATGGAAAGTCTTTTTGTGTAGCCTAATGCCAAGGTCCAGTTGTACTAATTCGTCATACCAACATCTGTTTCTGCTTAGTGCAGATGTGTCAGAGTAGCTCTCAGTCTAACCTGTGCTTCACATCGTTTGCTATTTATGACCTCCTTCCTATGTCCCGCGATGTGCTCACTTGCGATGTTTTAGCAGCAACGTAACCCAGGGCGATTATATGAGCCAGAGACGTATCATCGCATTCGCCGTTGAGATTAGCCAGTGGGCATGGAGGCGTGGACATAAAGAAAAGCTCCGATCAACTCTCTGCGACAGGTCATTGAATCAAAGAAAGCAATTAACGGCTTAAATGTAATTCAGCCCGTCAAAGAAAGCACAGGAGAAGCATGTTTCACTGGGAAATACGGCAGCTCAGCGCCACGGCAGTCCAGGGGGAATCTGGATTGTGTTTGTGTTTCTTGACTGAGGAGCGTGTGCTCAGAGGGACGTGACATGGAGAAGCGATGTGGAGCTCGCTGCTTTATTTAACCGCAAGGTGCCTTTTCGATGTGTGCATGACAATGCAACACTCAAGGAAATGAAGAGCTGTACTCATTGAGAGAGTTTCCCGCTGTAGGATTAATAGAAGCATTCCTTTATCTCCGATTAATGACGCCCAGATTATATGCATAATGTGAGTAAGCATAGATAACAGTGTGTCACATTAGATGCTCACATATACATTTCCCATGCCTGCTTACTTGTTCAGCGTTAGATGACGAAGGAGGTTTAAGTCCTCAACTGCAAGAGGAACACTAGATTGGACTTTCAGCTGTGTGAACTTTAAAAAGGTGACACATTAGGGGCTGATAAATCCCGACCGTAGCCTACACCACCTAACCAATGGATGAGTTCTGGGATCGTCAGGGATCTTGACCAACAGACTAGATCCCTATCCAGGGATCACCCGAAAATATTGAACAAACACCGTCCCTTCACTATGGACTGTGTACTGGACCTTGAACCCCTCTAATGTGCACTTACCCAACAACATGGCACTTGACCCTAAGCAATACAACTGCAAAACTAGCTAGGAATGATTTGTTTCATACCCACTCCTATTCCTCCTCACTTCCTACCCATTGCCAATCCTTCCTTTCATCTCTCTAGTCCCTGGAACAGGTATACAATACCCCTCAAAAGGAGTATCTTATGGAATTCATGAATAGTAAGATAAGAAATGTGTCTTTTTAGAGTTGTGTGGTTGGAATTAAGAATTGGTTATGTTTACATGATTTTAAATGATGATGATTGTAATAAGTGTGATATGTCTTTTTATGTGTAAAAGGAGGACAATGTTTCTTCCATGTGCACTTAATAAATACAAAAGATTACAAATAAATACATAAGTAAATAATATACCGTGGAGCAGAAGGGCAGACTATTGTCTTGTGTGGGATGGCATCAGATGACAGCGTAATATAATATTCCAAGTCTCACAGTGTTTCTGGAAAACAGATAAAGTGGATGTGGCAGCGCTTGTAGTTCTCAAACCCAAAGGCGCAAGCTTTACTAAATCTGTGTCATCATAGGGTCTAAACTGTGAAACATTAAAACATGCCGTGTTATATCAGTTAATGAAATGATTATGTATGCAAATGTGAAAATATGCTTTAAAAAGGTTTTTGCAGAACATTTAAAAAATGTGTTTCTAGCTCGAAAACACGAAATAGTGGTGTCGAGTTCTGGCGGACTGTGCTGATGTTACCGAGAGGAGCAAGGAGAACTTGGATGTGGCTAATTTAGAGGCTGTGACTGGTGTGCTAAAGAAGAGGGCATCAACCTTTGGATCACCAGATATTTTGAGCTACAAATTCCATCAGCACTAGCCACCACATTTTTTGTTGAGGGATCACGGGGGTCACAGCCCAAATCATCTGTACAATCTCAGGTTGTAGGCCTCCTAGCTGCACCTGTGAGGAGGTGAATTAAGACATACATCTTGCCCTTACATACATATCTAAGAACTTTCTGCACAAACAGTTCGAATCAACTAATGCTGCTGCTAGTGAGAGGAGCCAGAAGAAATTAGAGGTGGTGTGTGAAAGAGTACAGTGGTTGTGACTGTTGGGCTAGACGACTTTGCGTTGCTGCTGTGTGGAGCAGAGTTGACACACACCCTCTGCCCTTGGATGCATATACAAAGAACTTGCTGCACTGACGCAGTGCACCAGAGGAGTATTCAAAGCACATTGTCATCATGCCATCAAGCCACAGGATGGCATTGACTCCACAATTCCATATCACAATGACAGCAGCTTGATCCACTGGCCTTGAGTTGTAAGGAAAATTCGTGACCCTATGATGTGAATAACACAAACCACTCTGTAGGTGAGTCACTGGAAAGTAGAAATAAAGAAACCAAGATGGTGGCTGGGCCCCATAGCTCCTTGAGGATATCAAATGACAAAACCTATGTAATAAGAGACAGTGCATCGATTGTATGCCACCCTGGGAGGTAACACAAGTACAGCTCTACCAACCAGCATGACAGCAGCGCAAGATGCATCTTTGAGTTGCACATGTTTTGTGTTCGAACACTCAGGGATGCTAAGCAAAAAGGGAACATTCCAAACGTGCTTCCTAGGCACAATGAGAAAGTAGCTGTGCAAAATGTCACGTTTTATGAACTACAAAGCTAAAACACCACTAATTCTATTTAAATGAGAAATCGTGTCAAATATGGAAAGCTACAATGAAGAGGGTCTCTTAAACTATACTGCTGAGGTTTTGAGAACCATGTCTAATAACTTTATACTAATAAAGCACTTGAAGCAAATTATCTCTGGGCAAATGAAAATGACACCTAACTCTGTGATGGTCAGCTCTCTTTTAATAGAAGCAGGAGGGAATTACCTGAAAACCCCTCTCAAACCCAGCCAAAGGCTAGGTTGAAGTGAAGTCTCCAGGGGGAATCCCGAAGGGAAAAAACCCCGTGAGGTGCTGCTGGGGAGCGTGGATTCCTGCAGCGGCTGGTGGAGGGTCACACTGGTTGGGCTGTGAACCGGAATCTTGTCAGGGAGATTCCTGATAGAAACAGAATAGAATTTCAGGTAAGTAAAGATATCGAATCTCTAATTAGTAGAGTGGTAGGGATAAAGAAAGGCAACTTACCCTGACAAGCCTATTCCCTTCTAAGCTTTTCTTTTTCTATCGGATGTGATAAGGTGGCAATGTGCCTATAAAATATTTAAGAGGTAAGGATATGTCCAGAAGTAAAGACACAAAGATGCAAGGAACGCTGTAGGATTTGGAGTCTTACCAACAGGTGATAGCCCAAGGGAGGAATTGTAATGAGCAGGATAGAGGGCTTGAGCTCGAGGGGACTGAAGATTGAATAGGAGGTCTGAAGTTGAAATCTAATGTTGACGTAATAGATAAGCAAGATTAGAGGGAGGAAACCCCGTGAGAGACACGGAAAAAACAAATAGCTGGACAGAAACAAAACACTACCAGAGAGAATAGTCGGGAACACAGGGAGGTGGCTTCCTGTTGATCCGCCGGGCTCGGAAAGAACTCGAGATCTCTAAGTTTCCAGGAAACGGAAAAGGAAAGAGAAAAAAGGATTGAAGCTTCAAGGAATGATCCACTGAAAAGCAGCAGACAAATATTTTCCAGATAAGAAGGTAGCGGACTTACGGTGCGCAGCGCGACTCTGAATAGAGAAGCAACGCGTAGTGCTGAAGTTCCTGTTGCCGGAAATACCATTCCGGAAGTTGGGGGCGGAGCTAATCCCGCGGTCCGGGGAGCGGGAACAACTAGTGCGCGGCTTACAGTCTCAGGATCCTCCATGTTGAGAGTCCCGATTCTGGGTGGAACCGTGGGTGTCACGGGTATCGATTCCTGGAAGTGTGAAGCAGTGCGATTCCACAGGACAGTTGTAACACCATGTGTAGGGAGAGGTGTTTCTCTGGTAAAGGAAACAAATCTGAATTGATTGCAAAGTTAATGGGAAAACAAAGTCTGGAGAGTGGGTCAGAAGGGCCTACCCCTCCAGCAAATGTGGGTACTGATGTTTCTGATTCTGAGAGTGTTGATTTAGAGGAAGTAGATGAGTCCTTGATAGGAAACCCTGCAACTCCTTTGCCTGCTCAGAAAGCACAACCTCTGTCCACAGGGACCCCCACAGGTCCTACACTTACTCCTGAGTTTATTGCACTTGAAAAAATGAGTCTTGAATTAGAAGTGAAATGTTTTGATACACAAACTGCCATGAAACATCAAGAGTTAAGGCTCAGATAAATATAGCTGATTCATGAACTAGAAATGAAGAAATTGTCTCTAGAAAATGCTTCTCTCCCAGAGTTTTCTAGGTCTTCCAGCCATAAGAGACCCCGTATGCCGTAGGAAATGATTGGTATGTATGAGACAAAACGTGATGTTTTGGATTGTTTAGCAATGTTTGAGTACAATCATGGGATTCAAGGGACCTCAGGGAATCAGCTGATTCACTGGCTTTTCTCTAGGCTTCCCCCTGTTGCAAGTGATGCTGTAATGGAGGTGGGGGAGGAGGATAAACAGAATTATGAGTGTGTGAAGCTAACATTAATAGATAGATTTGGGAAGACCCTTCCCAGTATCTTAAGAGGTTTAGAACCCTCAAAAAGCATGATGGGACCCCTTGGTCTACCTGGGCGTGTGAATGTTTGAAAAACTTAGATGGTTGGGTTAAGGGTTACAAAGGGAACACTTATGAAGGTTTGAGGAATCTTGTAATGTTGGAGTCTATTTTTGATGTCTGCTCCCTTGAGCTTAGACAGCACGTGGCTGATTGAAAGGAGATAGATCCTAAGAAGTTAGCCACGGCTGCTGACCTGTGGGTTGCCAACAGGGCTACTCACAAGGATTATGGGCTAACTCAGAAAAAGGATGAGGGAAAGCAGCCAAAGAAAGACAACACAGAGAATTCCAATAATTCCAATCCAAAAGAGGGCCCCAAACATAACCAGGGTAAGCCACAAGGGAAACCGGATCAGGCTAGTGTACCATCTGGTCCCAAACCAGATAGAGTTCAGAACAAGCCCCCATTCCAGAGAGCATTTGGAAAATGTGTTGTTTGTGGGTTAACTGACCATGAGAAAGGGGATCACAGATGTAAGGGTAAACCTTCAGGGGTATACACTGTCCCTTAGCCTTCTCCCAGGTGGATGAAGTACCTATAGGTAGTGGAAACTTTAAGTTACTAGCTGATGGGCCCATCAGAGTCTCAGCTAATGTTTCTTTAGTGTCCTTGGGTCTTTGGGAACAACATAACTTAGATGTCTATAACTCAATACCAGATAATACTAAAGAGTATTACAAAGATAGTGTTCTTGTGAATGGTCAGGAAAGCTCTGCCATCAGAGACACTGTATCCAGACGAACTGTGGTTGATGAAGGTTTTTTCAAGGTGGAGGATGTTGCTAAGGCACCCAAACACCTAACCAAGTTAGCTGAAGGCCCTGTGCAAATGGTTCCCCAGTTACCAGCTCTCATCCAGTGTAATGACATGACTGTCAGAATACCTGCAAGTGTGCAAAATAACATACCTGGGAGGGTCCTGCTGGGTAATGACCTTAAAACTCTTGGAGTTGTGTCTAGTACCCCCAGGCCCCTCAGCAGACGGAAGCAGGAACACACAAGGTCTGCAAGGGAGAGAGCCTTGAGAGGCTCTCCTGGGGACATGATAGAAGAAACTATCACCCCCAAGTCCACAGGACTTACTTACTGCTATTGCAGGTCAGAAAGAGAGAAAGGGGAAACCCAAGTCTGCCAGCAAGAAACCAGCAAGCACTCCTGTGCCCAGAAGGACATCTCCAAGTCTGAGGCTGAGTGTGAGGTTCAGCCCTGTATGGTTCAGCTAGATACTGAGGAATCAGATCTAGAAGAAGATTTTACACTGGTACAAGATCTTGACCATGTTGACCATCCTGAGCTGCAATCTTTACTGGCAGAAGGTGGACCCAACAGGGCATATTTCAGCAAAGGACAAAGAGAGTGTCCTACCCTTGAAGGTCTTCGCCTACAGGCAGCTTCTCAGCTCAATGGGACTGAGCCTGGGAAGTATAGGTTGCACTGGGAAGATGGCCTCTTCTACAGTGAACCGACTGAGTCAACCCCTGGAGACTGCAAAAGACTTGTAGTACCCCTAGTGAACCGACTCCAGTTTCTGCAGTTAGCCCATGAGATACCTTTGGCTGGTCACTTAAGTTTTAAGAAGACCAAGGAAAGGCTCTCTCTTTACTTCTACTGGCCTAAAATGGGTTCAGAAGTAGACAAATTCTGCAGGAGCTGCCACACTTGCCAAACCTCTGGCAAGAGTGGAGCCAAGAATGTGGCACCCTTGGTGCCTCTCCCAGTGGTGGGAGTTGCTTTTGAGAGGGTCGGTGTCAAATGAGAAATTATATCGTGCCTCCTATTGCAATGAATATATGTATATTGGCCTACGCCAAGCTGCTTGTCAGTCACTTGCGAAGAAATCCGTGTTGCAAGGTCCTGACCTTAACATCAATGTAATCCGCAATTTTAGGTCAATCCGCCATTTTAGGTTTGCTTTGTAAAGTCACCCTGTGAGTTAAAATGGTGGACGATGTCATTCCGAAATACAACATGGACGTCTTGACCTCTGTGTGTAGCTAATATGTAACTTGCCTGCAGGCCACTTGTTGAGGTCGTGAACTGAGACCTTGTCCTTCGTTGACCTGTGTATAAAGGATTACTTACGTCAATGAAACTAATCCGCAAGCATATTTTAAGAACAATTTATTCAAATACTGAACTGAGAAGACTTGTTTAACTACATTGTATTAATGTTTGAGAAGACCTGCATGGGAAATTCCAAAACACACAGTTGCCGAGTAGGCTTGTTGACGTATGTATTAAAGGCAAACTAGTTGCATGTGGATATGCGAACTCGGCATGAACCCTAGATCAGTAATGTATTAGAGGAATATTAACCCGAAGTAGGGTTGGACATCGTGTTCGCAAATAGTATAAAAGAGCAACAAATTCTAATGTACAGCGTCTCTCACTGAATACACCGAACCATGCTGGAGTTCGCTGTGTTGTACTGAGGGCTGATAGCTATCTGATTTTGCTTTGTTCTTTGTAACTGATTCATTTGGGGTACTCAGCCTCGATATTTTGTTTTTTTTTTCACAGTTGGCGCCCGAATAGGGACCCTCAAGATTGATGCCGGATTATCGAAGGTTGACCCTCGCTATCGGACCGGGATCGGACGGTGTGACAAAAAGGGGGCCCACTGAACAAGACGCAACACCTCAGCAGCTCTGCACGACCCGATCCCTGGACGATTAGCTTGTGGTCCGAGAACGGCATCTTGACGAGGGTCCACTTATCGAGGCGGGCATATTTGCTGAAATCACCACACACGAGCTAAGATTAGTTAGGTAAGATTCTTTGAAATCCGATCGGGCCTCCTTAGGAAATCGATCAGGTGAGTCGTGACCCGACTCTTAAATAATCCTGATAATTTGATTTTGGCGTATTGTATCTGCAGACACAATTATTGAGCAGGTAACACCAATAATTTGATATGCCTGGGAAATTGTCTACCTGCTTCAGGGCGTTATTCCGCAGTGATAGACAATCTTTGGAATTTAGCCGTCCAGCACCACAGGTGGGGTCGCCGGTGTGTATTTTGTACTGTAAGCATGGCATTGGAAGTATACTATTTAATGATATTTGGCACAGACAAACCAGACATGCCTCCGAACTTCAGTGGCCAATCAATGGTAGTTTTGAAATCCCTCGTATTGAGTATTTAGAGTCAATTCTATTAAAGAAAAAGGCTAGACCTGCAGCATTTGATGTTTTGTAGAATTGGAAAAAAGAAGCATTGCAGCAACTTAAAAGTAGAGAAAAACATGCACGCCGTCATAAGACGAACGCCGAAAAAGCATTATTGTATGACCAAGATAAACATTCTGAGTCGACTAGGAATATGGATAGGGCTTTCTCACTTGGAATTCAGAAAATCTATACTTCTAAAGACCTTTATGTTTCCGACAAATTCATAGACAAATTGTTAAATGAACGAAGTCCTGGGTCCTCTGCCCCGCCTCCGTATGTTCCTCTTCCTGCTGCTTTGCCTCTTCCTGCTGCTATTCCTGCTCTACCTGCTGTTGTTCCTGTTGTTCCTGCTCCTCCTAATGCTCCTCTTCCTCCAGTTACTGTTCCTCCACCTATTCCTCCACCCCTTCCTATTACACCAGTAACAGTACCTCCACTGAATTTGCCTGCTCCCTCTCTTCTAAGTGGTCCTGTGCCGCTTGTAGTAGATCAAGGTGCAGGGTCGAGGTTGTCACTCGCAATACTGTACCACCAGAGAAGAAACGTGATTTGATTGCATGGGCTAAGCATTGTATGGAGAGGGATGATCAAGCTAATGTTTTTGCCACACTTTATAATATGGATAATTTTCCTGAGAAAAATGTTTTTATTGAAGGTTTAGGGATTCAGTTATGTGTAATGTGGGGAAAATTAAATAATGCAGATCTTCTGCAAGGGTTAAGGGATCTAAATACTTTAGCGTTTTCAAGAGACACTGTGGAGAAAGTAAACGAGCATGTCGGAAGGTTATTTCAGTATAGAAAGTAGGTGGAAAGGTTACAGAATGAGGATGAGGAGGGAGAAAGTATGTATGTACAGAAACAGTTCCTCCTTGTCGAAAATCGATATCTGAGGAAGCAAGAATTTGTAAGAAGGATGCACTTAGATGGATTTCAGATATGTCTATAACTCCAGTTGAGGTATATGACACATATAGTCAGTATACGCCAGAAATGCAGAGGAAAGTGATACAGGTAATGATAGAGTACCTACAGGATGATTGTGTAAAAAGAAAGATTTTTTGTCCCACAGAGTTATTGAGTATTTATAAGAGAGCTTTTTCACTTGACACTTCTTCGACTGCTTTAGCGCTCGATTTAGCTCTGTTGCTTAGTAAGCGTTCGGAGTCACCTACTTCTCAGTTGCCTATGAGAGAGGTTCCTTCGAAATTTGTCCCGAAGGTTGAGATTGCGGCCGATGCTGCACAGGGTATAGTCGCAGTGAACATTCCTGCACATTATATATCACAGTTTATTCACGCCCCGTTCTCAAGACAGGAAGTGAATACTATTAGACAATCTATTCCTGATATTAGGAAAAATCTGACAGGATTCTATAAAGAAATAGAGTTCGTCTTGCAGTCCTCAGTGTTCACCTTAGGCGATATTGATTTGTTATTTCCTGTACTCCTGCCTGTAGATTTGTGGAAACAAGTTAGGACTATAGCCGATGTGCCAGGGTTGGGAGATACATGGGCGAATATAACTAGATTCGATGGAGAAAGGCCAGCTGGTGAAAAACCGCCCCAGGTGATACTAACTTTGCCTGATAGAATCATTGCAAAATTAAAAACCATAATCCCTGAGAAAAGAATTATTTGGGACAATTTACAGCCTATGTCCAAGGGAAGTCTGAGGGTGCTACCGAGTTCTTTAATCGGTTCGAACAGGTATTCTCGGATTTCAGCAGACAAGACTTAAGCACAGAGTCTGGGAAAAAGGTTATTTGTGGACAAATTTGTGCGTGGATTTGCTGCCTGACATCCAGTCACAAATTATGTCTTCTGAGAGCGCTTGGCGGGCAAAGTTGCAATCAGAAGTACTGCACATGGCTCAGTACTATGAGAATCGTGTCAATAATGAAAAAGATAGAGTGGAAAAGTGAAAAGGTGATTTAAAGACTAAAGTACTATTACAGCAAATTGTTAGAGGCCCCAGAGGGGGTAGTTCGCAGATTAGAGGTCAGTATGTTCCACAAGGGAATGTGCCCTTGGGTCCTGTGAACATTAACCAGTGTGCCTATTGTCGACATGAGGGTCATTGGCGTGCACAATGCCCCGTCCTTCGACAGAGGTCTTATAACACATTTGGGAATATGGGTAGACGATCCAGAGGTCGCCCGGGTGTAGGGGGCCCTGGTAGAGGTCAGTTTGCACAGGATCCTCAGCAACCTTTTTCACAGGATAATCAGACTTTGAGTGCGGATACTAGGAACATATTTGATCATCCTTCTGCTGCATATCTATCTGAAGAGCTTCCTTTTGATGATATTCTGTTTCGTTAGGATTGCCCGAAGCAGGGTTTGGAAACTACGCCTATTCCCGTCAATCAGAAAGGTCCCTACGTTGAAATGGTGGTGGGAAATAGGAAACATCAGTTCTTGATAGATACTGGAGCACAGAAGTGTTCCATTGATCATTCACAGGTTCCAAACATTCCACTGTCAGGGCAAACCAATGTTTCTGTAGGATTTTCTGGCACACCAGTTGTTTGTCCAGTTTCTTCGCCAGTACCCATTTCTTTGGGTCCCTTTACGGACCACTGTCCATTTCTGTTGACTTCGAATTGTGGAGAGAATTTGCTGGGGTTGAACCTGTTAAAGGAATTGAATGCAGTAATATATTGTTCTTCTGATGGAGTGCGCTTGACGATTTTACCACAGCAATTTTCTGTCTCGCAATTCTTGACTAGACCATTGGCGCCAGAATTCATTGATGTACCAGAGAGCTTATGGGTTGTTGACGACAATGATGTTGGTGTTTTGCGGATTGAGCCTGTTAACATAGTTTTGAAACATGAAATTGAGCTGCCACTCATTCCCCAGTATAAGATTTCAGTTGAGGGCGAGCGAGCTTTGAAATGCATTGTTTCCGATTTTGTGCATCGCAGGGTGATTGAAGAAATTTCAGGAAGTTTGTGCAATAGTCTGATTTTACCAGTGTACAAGAAAGGCGATAATGCAATTCCATTCCGTTTCATAATTGATTTACGTGCCATTAATAAAGTCGTCGCTCCGCAATTCCCAATTGTACCTGATGTGACGACAATATTAACCATGATTCCAGCTACAGCTACTTACTTTAGTGTTCTGGATCTAAAGAATGCTTTCTTTAGTATTCCTATACACAAGGATAGTAGATACTTGTTCGCGATCACCTTAGGGGGATGCTTGTTCACATTTACTCGTGCACCTCAAGGGTACACAGAGAGTCCTAGCATCTATAGTAGGGCTTTGAAAGAACAGCTTGATACCCTTGAATTGCCCTCTACTTGTCCATTGCTTCAATATGTTGATGACTTGCTTTTAGCTGCTGACTCTGAGAGCGCCTCTAAGGAGGGCACTGTGTTATTGCTTATTCATCTAGCTAAGCATGGTCACAAAGCTTTGCTTAAAAAGTTTCAATATTGTTGCCAGGAGGTCGCCTATTTAGACTATCTCCTGTCAAAGGAGGGAAGAAGATTGACACCTGAATGTATAAAACACATTTCTGGCATGTCTTTCTGAAATACACAGACGGAAGTTGGAGCCTTGATAGGTATGGCTTCTTACTGTAGGTTGTGGATCCCGAATGTTTCACTAGTGATCAAACCGATGTTGTCTTTGACAAAGAACGGCATTTCTTCACCATTGCCGTGGAACGCGGAACACCAGCAGTCGTTTGACTTGCTCAAGACTGCATAATGCTCTGCACCAGTTTTGGGCACACCAAACTATGAAAAGGCCTTTGTGTTGTTTGTGGATGAATGTGATGGATGTGCTTTGGCTGTATTAACGCAGGAACATGGAGGGAAGAATAGGTCGTGCGGTTACTTTTCTTCCGCCCTTGATCCTGTAGCATGCGCTTTGCCAAGATGTTTGCGAGCTGTTGCTGCTGCTGCTGCTGCATCTGTAAAACAGAGTGAGGGAATGGTCCTATGCCATGATCTAACCCTGATGGTGCCTCACTCTGTAGATGTTCCACTGAACCGAACCCAAACGCAACACCTCACTTCTGCACGGTTGACGAGATATGAATTGATCTTTTATGCTCCTCACATCCAAATTAAGAGGTGTTGTGTTCTTAATCCGGCTGAACTCCTACCTTTCCCGCAAGATACTACTTGCGGCGATGAAGAGTCACATGACTTTATACTACCGAACAAGAGACCAACTGTAGAATTGATTTGAAAGACACTCCTTTGGATAATCCGCAAGGAGAGCTGTTTTGTGATGGCTCCTGCTTTAAACTTCCAGATGGTACATCCACAGCTGCTTATGCAATCACCACATTAAGCACGGTTGTGGAAACCAAGAGAATCACGCATAACTCTGCGCAGGCCACAGAGATTATAGCATTGACCTGAGCTTGTGAACTTTCCGAAGGGCTTGCAGTAAACATATATACTGATAGTCAGTATGCCTTTGGGGTGGTTCACAACTTTGGGAGACTTTGATCAGAGAGAGGGTTCTTAACTTCACATGGCACGAAGATCCAACATGGCTCCCTAAAAGTACAACTGCTCTCAGCGCTTGCGCTCCCTATTCAGTCAGCCGTTATGAAATGTGCAGCACATCGAAAGATTACAGATGACATAGGAAAAGGGAATGCTTTCGCTGATCAGATAGCTAGACATGTGCTACCGATCTCCGTACGGAGACGTATGTTTCAAGGGAGACTGTAAATGCCTATGCAATGGATGAGGGTGTTGAGTCTGTATGGGATGTCCAAGCTGATGCCACATTAGAAGAATCCAAGAGGTGGGCTGAAGGCTTCGGGAAACTTAATGATGACGGGTGTTGGGTGGACATAGTTGAAGGAAAATGGCTACTCCCTGACGCGTATGTAATGATGATGGTCATCATGGCCCATGGTCGTACGCATGTATGTGCCCAGAAAGTAATGAAAATGTTAGAGAAAGTTTGGGTAAATGACAAAATTTCGAAAACTGCCCAACTCTATGTCCAGGATTGCATGATTTGCCTGCAACACAATGTGGGAAAGGGGACAGCAACTCCAAGGGGACGTTTTGGCCCACCCTCTATCCCCTTTGCAGTCATCCACTTTCATTTTATTGAAATGGAACGTTGCAATATTATGAAGTACGTACTAGTGGTCATCTGTGCTTGTATTAAATGGGTTGAGGCTTTCCATGTCAAAGATGCTACAGCCATGACTACTGCGAAAACCATGTTAAAGGAGTACTTCCCAGGGTTCGGGATACCAAGAGTCATCTGGTCAGACAATGGTCCACATTTTGCCGCTGCTGTAATTCTGCAGATATGTGCGGCATTACAGATTGACAAACGGTTCCATTCGGCCAGACACGCTCAGAGTGCCGGACTAGTAGAAAGACACAATGGTATCATCAAGAACAAGCTCGCTAAGACGTGTGCCGGCACTAAAATTAACATGGCCGAACGCCTTATCGATCGTGTTATTATCCATGCGTACAACCCCTCAAACTAAGACTGGGCTCTCTCCATTTGAGGTGGTAATGGGGAGACCTGCCAATATCTGGAACCTTCCTAAATGTAGATCTCTGAGAAATGTTGAAAATGTATTACTTTCAGATTATTGCAGCTAGTTGACTAAAAACCTGTATTTGATTTATCACCAGGTGTGAGAGGCTTTACCTGTGGGATACGAGGGCCCGGGCCACAGCATACTGCCTGGAAGCTGGGTGCTCATCAAGGCATTTGAGCGCTCTTCCTGCCTTGACCTCGCTGGCAGGTCCCATTCCAGGTCCTCTTGGCGACGCAAACGGCGGTGCGGGTTTCTGGAAGAAAGAATTGGATCCACGCGTCGCACGTCAAGAAACTTCCTCACCCAGTGCCACACGATACAGAAGAAACAGAACCCCTCGCTAACGCTGTAACCAATGATCCCAAAGCAGTAGATAGCGCTGAGAGTGTATCGGAGAATATTTCTGAGCCTGTGAGGCTTGGGAAACCAGCCATTTTGTCTCTACACTCTCCAAAAAATTTTCTTCCGGAAACTGCTGTTTCAAATTCGGCATCTTCACTTGTCTCTGATATGTTGCTTCCAGCGGAAAGTGAAGACACATTGTTTCCAGATCAATCAGTACCGGGAAAAGCAAGGTACAATCTGAGTCCACGAAAATAGAATTACGGCACGGTTTTGCTGTGCATCTGTTAGAGTTACGACACGGTTCGGCTGTGCATTCGGAGAAGGAAAGGATCATCAAGGGCTTGTTTTTGCCCAAATTTGAGAAAGGGGATTCTGTTGGCTAGGGTTGTGGAAGTACTAAGAAGTCACGCGGACGGGGGTCGCCAGCAACGATCATTGGGGGTTTCCGTTTGAAGACTACAATGCCTGCCACTGCGACCGCTCGTATGGGACTTGTAAATGATTGTGTGACCAACCAGGACAATGCACCTGGGCCCCGAAAACGTATTGCTGTGTTTTTATAATGATATTTGGTTTTATAATAGTCACTGTCTTAGGCTTGTGGTACCTCGAGGAAATGCATCCTTTAGAATCCTTGTTACCGATTGAAAATGTACCTACTGTTCCTACTCCCTTTGTATATTTGCATACTTTGTCCCCTAGGGACTCCCAGCATAGATAAAGGTAACACAATCATACTCTGCTACTTATCATGAATGCTACGCATGCCATTTTTAATAAATCTAATTGTTGGGTCTGCTCACATTTACCGCAACACGGGGAAAAGGGGCTAGGTTGGTATATTCATCCTTTACCTTTGACAGCTACTTGTTATGCTTCTCTTAGAGCACTGTTCTTTGGCTGTTGGAACGATAGCATCTCGGGGAACTTTTATGGCACTACTTTGAATAGCTTTGAGAAACGTGTTCTGACTCCCCTGGGATGCTCGCTTTTTGCAAATAGGAGAAAGCCCAACATTGCTCCTATTAGGCCATCTGACAGACTGTCTCGTCCTTTCCAATCTTTGATTTCTTTTAAGATGGCTCCGATAGGTAATAAGGATGCCATGCCTCCTTCTTACACTGTTAACCATAGCCCCGATTCAGTTTCTTTTTGCATACAGAGGAATGGTACTCAGTCAATGGGAGATTTTAAAGGTTGTGCCAACGTTGCAAATTTGACTGAGGAAGACAGACCTTTGTATGTAGGCGAACCTGTCTACTTTGTTTGCAGTAATGTAGCATTTCCATGGTTTCCCAGGGATTGGCAGGGAACCTGTTATTCAGGGATCCTGTTATCTGGGGTGTTTATAGCTAGTACGATAGAAGTTTCAAAGGCTTGTCCACGGCGGGACGAGAACTGTGACACTCCTGCACAAATCTTGGGAGATATAGCAAAATCAGTTGTGTCATTTTGGGGGCAAATAGCGAATTCCGAAGATATCAGAAGACTAGCGAGAGTACTGGAGAGAACCATCAACCGGACCACGGACATACTCTATAATATGACATTAGAACAAAAAGCAATAGGACTAGTAGCGCTTCTGAACCGGATGGCATTAGATGTCATACTGGCTGAACGTGGTGGAGTGTGTAAATTAGTGGGGTCCGCTTGCTGTGTTTTTGTTCCAGATTCCTCCCCAACTATATTCAAGGCAATACAGAATCTGCACGTCCTTAGTTCAGAAGTGCATGTTCCAGAGGGAAACTGGGATCTTAGCGCTTGGTTCTGGGACTTCTTGCGATCTTGGGGTAGAAAGGTACTTTCGGTCTTATTGATTATTTAGGGAATTCTGCTGTTCCTTTGTTGTTGTATTCAGTGTCTACCTAGTATATGCTCGATGCTAGGGGGATTTTGCGCACAAGCGATAGGTACGATAGGACATAAAGGGGGTAATTCATAGAATTTTGCGCACAAGTGGCGCACGCGGCTGGCGCACAGTGTGCACGTGCAAATGTCTGCGCCAGCAGCGTGCGCTAAAATCGATTTCCGCGCACAGCGTATTCATGGATTTTAGCCTCCAAAACCAGCCGTGGCGCAGAGTGGCGCAGCGACCCTGCAGCAGCGCCAGTTACGCCCCCAAGAACGCCCTTGCGCAAGGAAAAGCCATCAAAATCCCCAATCCAGCGCAAAGGGCTGCACTAACCCTGGACCAGTTTACAGGGCTGCCAAACAGCAAAAAATGGCAAGCGGGGAACGTGTATTACTGGGGTTCGCGTGAAGTTTCACACGCGAAACGGCCTGTGAGAGTGGGGTACGTGTATAACTGGGGTTCGCGGGAAGTTTCACACACGATTGGAGCAGGGTCCGTGTATTACAGGGGTTCGCGGGAAGTTTCACACGCGAAAGGGCCTGTGCGAGTGGGTTACGTGTATAACTGGGGTTCGCGGGAAGTTTCACACGTGATTGGAGCAGGGTACGTGTATTACGGGGGTTTGCGGGAAGTTTCACCCGCGAAAGGGCCTGTGCGAGTGGGGTAAGTGTATAACTGGGGTTCGCGGGAAGTTTCACACGCGATTGGAGCAGGGTACGTGTATTACGGGGTTCGCAGGAAGTTTCACACGCGAAAAGGCCTGTGCGAGTGGGGTACTTGTATAACTGGGGTTCGCGGGATCTCACACGCGATTGGATCCGGGTACGTGTATTTTGGGGGTGCGCGGGAAGTTTCACACGCGAAAGGGCCTGTGCGAGTGGGGTACATGTATAACTGGAGTTCACGGGAAGTTTCACACGCGATAGGCCCTGTGCGAGCGGGGTAAGTGTATTACTGGGGTTCGCGGGAAGTTTCACACGCGATAGGCCCTGTGCGAGCGGGGTACGTGTATTACTGGGGTTCGCGGGAAGTTTCACACGCGATTTCAGCAGGGTATGTGTATTTCGGGGGTGCGCGGGAAGTTTCACACGCGATAGGCCCTGTGCGAGCGGGGAACATGTATTACTGGGGTTCCCAGGAAGTTTCACACGCAATAGGCCCTGTACGAGCGGGGTACGTGTATTACTGGGGTTCGCAGGAAGTTTCACATGCGATAGGCCCTGTGCGAGCGGGGTACGTTTATTACTGGGGTACGAGGGAAGTTTCACACGCGAAAGGGCCTGTGCGAGTGGGGTACGTGTATAACTGGGGTTCACGGGAAGTCTCACATGCGATTTCAGCAGGGTACCTGTATTTCGGGGGTGCGCGCGTAGTCCTACACGTGAATTGGCAGTGTGGGTCCTCCCAGGTGTTCCCTCTACACCCTCCACGGCCCCTGCAGGCAGCCCACACCACAGGGGACTACCCTGCACCCCTGGTCATGTCCCGCAGGCAGCCCATCCACCATGGGCATGCCCCCAAGCCAAGCCACATGTCAGCTTGCACTACTGATCACCAACGCATGTCCCCCTGCACCCCCACCCCCCAGCAGTGCAGGGCACCTGCCAGCAGGCCCCCACTCATGTCCCCCTGCACCCCCACCCCCCAGCAGTGCACGGCACCTGCCAGCAGGCCCCCACTCATGTCCCCCTGCACCCCCATCAGTGCAGGGCACCTGCCAGCAGGCCCCCACTCATGTGTCCTTGCACCCTTACCCCCCAGCAGTGCAGTGCACTGGCCAGCATGCCCCCACTCATGTCCCACTCATGTCTCCCTGCACCCCCACCCCCCAGCAGTGCAGGGCACCTGCCAGCAGGCCCCCACTCATGTCCCGCTCATGTCCCCCTGCACCCGCACCCCCAGCAGTGCAGAGCACCTGCCAGCAGGCCCCCACTCATGTCCCCTTATACCCCCACCCCCCAGAAGTGCAGGGCACCTGCCATCAGGCCCCCACTCATGCCCCCCTGCGCCCTCACCCCCAGCAGTGCAGGGCACCTGCCATCAGGCCCCCACTCATGTCCCCTTGCACCCCCACCCCCCCAGCAGTGCAGGGCACCTGCCAGCAGACTCCCACTCATGTCCCCCTGCAACCCCACCCCCCAGCAGTGCAGGGCACCTGCCAGCAGGCCCCCACTCATGTCCCCTTGCACCCCCACACCCCAGCAGTGCAGGGAACCTGCCAGCAGGCCCCCACTCATGTCCCACTCATGTCCCCCTGCACCCCCACTCCCCAGCAGTGCAGGGCACCTGCCAGCAGGCCCCCACTCATGTCCCACTCATGTCCCCCTGCACCCCCAACCCCCAGCAGTACAGGGCACCTGCCAGCAGGCCCCCACCCATGTCCCCCTGCACCCCACCCCCCAGCAGTGCAGAGCACCTGCCAGCAGGCCCCCAGGTCATGACGATCCTCAACCATGGCCCTTATGGCCAGCCTCCCCAGCCCAAAGACCCAACCAAGTATTGCATCCACCCACATAGAAAAGGCAATTACATGATACAACCCCAATGGCAAGTATGTAAATGAACACATGTCCGTCACACACACACAATGGGTGCAAGTGAATGTGAAAACCCATATCATGACATGCATGAAACCAATGAGATAATACCACATATCGAAGTATGAAGAAAAAAATGTGTTGAACACAACATGAATGTAATCAAAATCCAACACACAACAATGGGAATAATAAAAGAAAAGCTGCATATCTGTAAAAGAATAAAAAACAAGAAATCATAATCCAAAGAAATCAAAAAGAAATGGTGTCCAAAGCCACAGTCCAACAAAGCAAATCCAAGGCAAAAAAGAAAGTGAAAACCATTGCTCCATGGTGAAAATCAAATAAAAAAGAATAATCCAATGGTGAACTATGTACAGATGAACAATCCAGGGTCCATGAGCCCAACTGATGAAATGAAACCTATCAAAAATACTACCTAATAAAAAAACTATATACAAAAACGTGGTGCATTGTCCAACCGCAACCAAAATAAAGATATCTAAATATATACAATGGCGGCGGGCAAGTCCAGCGGCTCACTCTGTGGTGTCCCGTGCCAGGGCATCAGCGAACTCCATGTCTATTTGCCAGAGGCGGGTCTATGTCCTGGCCCCGAGGTCTCGCAGGGAGGCACTCATGGCCTGTTCCAACTCCCTGCGAGTTGCCTCGAGGCACTCTGCCCGCCTCAAAGCCCGACGCATGGAGAACTCCACCCTGACCATCGTGAGCCATGCCTCTTCCGCCCGCCGCCGCTCCGCACCCATCTGCTGGCCCAACCGGTGCCACACGGAAGACACTCCCATTCCTGGGTCCTCCTGCCCTCTGGCCGATGCCTGCCCCTCCGATGTTGATGGCTCCCACCTAGAGCCTGCTCCTGCTGCTGCTGTCCATGTGCCGTGTCTGATGGTGCCTGCACATCCTCCATCAGCTGGTCTCCAGTTGTGGTGTCCACCCCTGCTGGGCCACCGACTCCCGACTGTGGCAGGTATGTGAGCTCCACCAAGCTGGCTGTGTTGGTCGGGCCAGGTCCAGAGGGGGCCCTGGTGGAATCTGGGCCAGAAGACGGTGTGAAGAACGACTGGCGCATAGTCTCCATAGAGGAGGAGAGGTCTGCCAGAGTGCGCGACACATGTAGGAACCCACCAACCAGGGCCCCTCCCAGCAGTGCCACGTCACGACGCTGCTCTCCGTAATGGCGTGCGTTCTGCCCCAGGTAGAACACACGTCATCATAAATGACACGTGTGCGCAACGCGACACCAACCAGGACGGAGCCCATACGTTCGTGGGACCCCTCGTCCGGAGGTAATGGAGAGGCAGATGACATGGCACTCTCCCCTACCTGCGGACAGGCCTCTGACGGGGCCTCCCTGCTGGTGCATGTTGGTGCAGTCACAGGGTCAGGGACAGCGACATGCACAGGCCCCTCCGCGGTGAACTGTGCTGCCTCTTGACCCTGCACCTGGACTGCACCACTTGCACCAGTGGTACTACCTCCACCAGGCCCCATGTGCGGCTCAGTAGCGGGCTCCAACCTGGATGTCTCCACACCGTCTTCCGCCATTGGAAGCCCCTGTGGGGGCTCACCCGGCCCTTCCGCCACAGCCGTTGTGGCAGACGCAGCACCAGCCCCCTCACTCCCAGATGATGGTAATTCCTGGGAGGGTGGCTGGGCCTTGCGTCGCCGCCCAGTGGAGGCATCCCCGCCACTTGGCTCCAGAGCACCATCTCCGCCCTCTTCTTCACTTGACGCTGCGTAGAGGGAGACATAGAACACAAGCATCAGGGTACAGTACAAAATACCCTAGACAGGAAGCAATAATACATGAGTGGCACTGTCAAATGTCACTTCCATCCTGTCATTCCACAACACATGGGTGAATGCACACAACACACATGCAGAAACAGTCCCGGAGCCTGCAATCAACATCAACATCCATGTAGAAGTGCCCCTGTAAACCAAGATGTTGCCTTCAAAGTCACATGCATCCATGGCGTTTCAAAGTCACACACGCACTTCTCAGGCACACACACACACATGTGCACCATACATGTACATGACATCAGCACCCATTCCTCATCCCCCCTTCATGTCCAGGAACAGAGACAGCCATGCTTTCATGTGTGCATTCGGCATAGAGCTCCCCATGTTGCATCAAAACACGTGCACCAACCATGTGGTTCACACATAACTGGTCTCACATGCATGACCATGATGTCCCTCCACACACACATCCATACATGGCCTATGTCACACATACAGGCAAGCATCAGACTACCAGCACACTGCAACATGCCCTGTCTCACACAGCAATGCTTGGCCCCTTACCGCTCAACTCCATGTCCCCCTGCACCCCCAACCCCCAGCAGTCAGGGGCACCTGCCAGCAGGCCCCCACTCATGTCCCACTCATGTCCGCCCCTACACGAAATAAAGATGCACAGTCATGGCCCACTTCTACACCAAAAATACCACATCACACCACTCCATTCTTGAGACGCAATGATTTCCCAATCCACCCAACACTGACATGCCTATCTCAAGACACAAACCAAAACTCAACTATGTACATCAACACATGTCCATCACACACATACACTGGTTGGCATTTCCTGTGTAAACCCACAATTTCACATGCATCAACCCAATGAGCAAATCCCACACATGGAACTAAAATATGAAAATGTATTATGTACATAAATAAATAAATAAATGAAATTAAAGCATACCAAAACATCAAACATGAAATGAAAAGCATGTGAAAAAGATGAAAGAATGAAAATGATAAGCAATGCAAAAAAATTTGAAAGAAAACCAGTCCAAACTCTCCCTCCACCAACGCAAATCCCAAAAAAAGGTAAAAAAAAAGATATCCATTGTTTCATGTTCATAATGATAAATAAAAATGCAAAATCAATCCATAGTCCAACTATTTACAATACATTGGACCTCATTACACGGACGGCGGTAAGGGTTTACCGGTACCGGTATTTTACCGGCATGGACCAAGGTGCTAATAGCACCTTGGTCCACCGCAGTCCAAGTAATGAGGCCCATTGTCCTGAAAAAAAAAACATTACTCCATGTCCATAATGAAAAAAAAAATCCAAATGAATCCATGATGTAACTATATACAATCCACTGTCCAAAATAAAAATCCATTAATCCATGTGCAAAAATCCCAAAAATAAATCAATCCATTGTCCAACGATGTAAAGGGTCCATAAGCTCAACTAAACAAATGAAACCTACCTAAGAAACTACCTAAAAGTATAACTATATACAAATGTGTGTGGCATTGTCCATTGACCATAAATAAAAGGAAAACGAAAAGGAAACCTAACTCTAAAAACTATTTACAATGGCAGCGGGCTAGTCTGACGGCTCACTTTTGGGTGTCCTGGGCCAGGGCATCATCGAACTCCTGCTCAATGTCCTGGAGGCGGTCCTCTTCCAAGCCCCTGAGGGTTTGCAGGGACGACAACATGTTCTCCTCCAACTCCCTGCGAATTGCCTCGAGGCACTCGGCCCGCCTCAGGGCCCTCCGCAAGGAGATCTCCGCCCTGACCATCGTGAGCCGTGCCTCTTCTGCCCGCTGCCGCTCCGTATCTATAGCATGGCCTAACCGCTGCCACACGGAAGACACTTCCAGTCCGGGGTCCTCCTGCTCTCTGGCCGATGCCTGCCCCTCCGATGACGAAGGCCCCGAGCGATCATGGCTCCCACCTTGTTGCTGCTGCTGCTGTGTCTCTGCCTGTGCCCTGGCTCTTGCTGCCTGCACATCCTCCTCCGGCTGGGGTGCAGTTGTTGATGTGGCCACCCCTGCTGGATGTCCGACTCCCAACTGTGGCAGGGATGTGTCCTCCACCAGCCTGGCCGCTGGGTCAGAGGCAGCTCCACAGGGTACCCAGGTGATACATGGGTGGGAAGATGGCATGGAGTACGACTGGCGCATAGGGGGTTCATTTGAGGAGGGGGTCGGAACAAGGTCCAGCAAATGGAGGAATCCGGCCCTGGTGAGCTGTCCCAGTAGGTCAACGCGGTCAACAAGCCATTCGAGATGACGTGCAGTTTCCTCATGAAAAGACTGCAGGTCACCTCGTATGGCCCGTTGACACAACGCCACCCCACCCAGGACAGGCTCAACCCGGTCCCTGATAGCCTCGTCCGCAGGGAGAGGAAGGCCAGTTGTAAGCGGATCCCCTCCCTGAAAACGGGTCTGGACGTAGGCATCCCTGCTGGTGCGGGATAATGCAGTCACAGGATCGGGGACAGGATTACACACAGGCACCTCAGCGGTGGCCTGTGCTGCCTCTTGTCCCTGCCCCTGCAGTGCACCACTAGCACCAGTGGAATCCCCACCTCCAGACCCTGTGTCTGTCCCTTGCACGGCCTCGCACGGCCTCCTCCTCCACCAAACCCCCCACCAACCTGGATGACTCCGTGCCATCTTCCTCCGTCGGACCCTGTGGGGTCTCAGGCTGCCCCTTCTGCTGCCGAGGAGTCCAACTCCGACCTCTTGGACCTTCCCTCGGCAGCTGCGGCCTGGGACGCGGCACCGGACTCCTCACTCCCGACAAGATGACAACCTGGGAGGGGAGCCGGGCCTTGCGTCTCCGGCTGGCGGGATGATCCCTGCCGCTGTGCTCCACAGCACCCTCTCCGCCCTCTTCTTCAGTTGACGCTGCAGACGGGGAGAAATAAAACACAGGCATCAGGGCACTGTACAATGGACTGATACACACATGACAGTTGCACATGAGTGGCATTGTTTAACTACAGACACGGAAACACATGCCATTTTAACTCACACACATGAACATTTCAACAGCAATATTGCACCAGGCAGCACCATCCATACACATACAACAGCATGAACAGCCAAAGGTGAGCCTGACATCACATGAAACACAAGGAGTGCACTAGACATGCACACACGCCACCACACTTACATGCATGTCTACATCTACTCCCACTGTTGCAGTGATGAGATTGACATACATGTCACATCTGCCATTCATCCTTCTACATATCAGTGTCACGTGCATCCATGTTGCATCACAGTTGCACACTTGTCAGATACACATAATTGCACATGTACACAGTGCAACTACATGCATTATGAACCACCATCCATGCCACAACCATGCCAATGTACCCTGCAGTGTACTTGTGTGCTCCCACACCTGCATTTGCCCAGCATGCTTACCAACACATACACCATCAATGTGTCTCACATCTGAGAGGACTCACATGTGGCAGCCTCACGCCCATGTTCATACACATCCCTACATGGACCTACATAAACACATGTGCAACCTGCACTCTACTGGCACACCACGACACGCACAGCGTACTATCAACATGCATGTACACTTACCGCTCGACTCCAGACGGGTCTGCCTCTCAAGGATCTGGGCA
The DNA here is from genome assembly GCF_040938575.1 of Ambystoma mexicanum. Lineage (NCBI taxonomy): Eukaryota > Metazoa > Chordata > Amphibia > Caudata > Ambystomatidae > Ambystoma > Ambystoma mexicanum. The sequence continues at coordinate 596,073,608 of NC_090937.1, read as the reverse complement.
TAGCGTAGAGCGCTGGGCATATGCGTTCCAGGACCCTCATTTGATGGTTCGACAGCTGGCCCAGGCACCCCTTGACATCCGCTGCCTTAGCGAGGCGCCGGGCCTTGTTGAGGGTCCTGGACCTGAAGTCCTCCCAGCACTTCTTGACATGATTTAAGTCGCGGACTGCCACCCCCTCCACGTTGATAGCAGTCACGATGTCCATCCAGATCCTGGTCCGTCCTTCATTGTCGGCGCGCGAACCTCCAAAGAGAGCATCACACTGCCCCAGGACTTGCTCCACCAGGACACCAACTTCAGTGGCAGTGAAGCTGGTGGCCCTCTGCCTCTCTGGCTGGGGGTTGCCAGTGCTGCCAGATGGTGTTGTGGTGGACATGGCAACCCCAGAGGCAGGAGTGGGTGGGCAACTGGGTCCTGGGACTGGGCTGTGGAGCGATGGAATCCCAGTCGGGAGTCTTCGGTTCCAGCAGGGGTGGTCACAGCAACTACACCCCTGGCTGACGTGCAGGCAGCAAATGGCAGGGCACGTGGGCAGCAGGCAGTCAGGCAGCAGCAGATGGCAGGTGGGAGCGTGCTTGGGGCTCTGGGGGCAGTAATTCAGCCTTCTGGGCAGGAGCGTGGTCTTCTGTGTGTTTTCGCGTGGCCAGCTTGATACGGAGTGATTTGGAACGTGAAAAAATTGCACGTCAGTGTGTAATTCGATGAAAGAGCCTTAGCGCGTAAGCGCGTCAGCACACGCACGCAATTTCATTGGACCAAAGGCCCTTAGCGCGTAAGTTACATTACGTGCGTGGACATTTCCCTCATAGCACGTGATGACAGAGCACACGTGGAAAAGCTGCATGTCCGAGTGTCATCGCCTTAACGCGTAAGCGCGTAAGTTACATTACGCCTGCGGGCGTTTCCCTCATAGCACGTGATGACAGAGCACACGTGGAAAAACTGCACGGCCGAGTGTCATCGCGTGTAATTGGAGGAACCGGCCCACGTACACGCGTATCTGACGTGTACGTGTGGGCCAGTTTAAAAGCTACGTGTAGGACGCCATTTCCTTGTACGAGCTTTTCATGGAGAGCGAGTGGGTGATATCTATACTTCTTGTCGGTTCACACGCGATTACTTCACAGCGTTTCTAGTTCGTACTCCCTGTTACCTCTGACAGCTCTTTTCTGATTTTTTTTTGGGCTTGTTTCCTCAAACAGAGTTATCTTCTCCTTTTTTCCTGTCTCCTCAGACAGCGTACAATTCTTATTTTGGTGAGGGTGTTGCCAACGCGCACACGCGCGTATTTTTCACGTTCTTTTTCCAGGCAGACGGTGAGATCCGCACGTACTTAGCAACTGTGCTTGCCCCGTGTGTCGCGTTCCCCTTCAGTGGTCATTGTATGCTGCGTGTATTATGCGTACGCTTATTTTTGTGTTTCTGGGTGCCACAGCGTAGTGCGGGTTCATTTTTTTAAGCACGTGGTCTACGAGGGGTTGCGTGCACGTTTATTTTTGATTTTGGGCTGCCTGTGCATTGCGTGACCCGTCATCTTCCCCCAGGGGTCACAGACAGCCTTGTTAGAGCACTAGGGTATGAATTCCATCTAGTATCCTACCTCTTTGACCCCCAATTGCCCAGGACAATAGTTTACTGCAACTCCCATACGCACAACAACATCAGTGCCATGGTTGGGAGGCGACCAAGCAGTAAGGGAGGCAAAGGTGGCCGAACTTGAAAAGGTGGGCGTGGATGGGGACGTGGCCAGGATTCGCAGGGTGCCCCTACACCCCCATGTGTGGAGGAACAATCAGGGACACCAATGCCCCCCCCCATGGTTGAGGGAAACGTGGCTGACACCATCCCAACTCAGCCCCTGTTGGAACAGCCCATTGTGGCACCTGACCTGGCACAGGATGACTCCCAGGCTGACTTCCAGGTCAGCAAGTCTAGGCCACGTGTAGCGGTGCAAGTTGTTGTCACCAAGGCACGTGGATCTGGGGCAGCTATGTCATCTGCTGCCCCAAGTATGCAGGGTGGGGAGGCTGCAGGGGCAGCTGCAGCTCCATCCACCCCAGCTCTGACTCTCCCAGCCAGGACAGTCAGTCCAGGTCCATCAAACTGACGTTCCCCCTGCCAACATTACCCTGCAACCAATGCCTGCATCAAGACCTATGGTCATTGTGCATTCCCACGCTCCTACTACCCAGTCCACCAGTGATTCTGCCCCTACTGACCAGAGCAATGTAAGCCACTCTGGCTCCGCTCCACCTTTAAAGAAGAGGAAGAAGGGTGCTCTGGCACGACAGGCTGAGACCCCAGACACGGCTACACACTCCATCACGTCAAGGAAGCCTTGCTTTAATGACACAGAACTTGATGCACTTGTGTCCTATGTGTCGGCACATAGCCGCAAAATGTTGGTGACTGCAGGGTGCAAGACCACACCTGGTCAATGTAGGGCACACTGGCAGAACATCGCGGACCGTATAAGTGCCCTTGGATTTGCGAGGCGCACAGCTGATGATTGCTACAAGCGGTGGAATGACCTGAAACGCAGAGCAAAGAACAAGCTGGCCTCAAATCATGCCGCTACTCTGGTGACTGGCGGTGGGTCTCCACAAGAGGACAACAAACTCACTGAACATGAATCTGTTTCTGGGGCCTCCGTCACAGAGGAACAGATCCAAGGTGTGGGAGAACTACCTGATTATGATGCATTGTCCGGTGAGTGCCCATGCATGTGTGTGTAATGCATGTGTATGTTGTTTGGGTGATGGGTGCTGATTGAGTGCCAGGTGAGGGTGTGTGTGCCTGGGTGGTATGGGTCACCCATGTGCTTCATCCAAAACATTCAGCGGCCTTGGATTTGGGTGTGACAGTATCCCTTCTGCCCACAGTATTAATTTAGCACAACATTACGGCAGTTGCCCTTGAAGTGGCATCTTGCAACAACATTGTTTGTATTTTTCAGTGTTCGTTCAGGCTGATTGTTTCAATTCTCCCACTTTTGCTACGCATTCCTCAGCCCTATTGTCACATTTGTGACATGCTTCTGTCATTGATGAACCCCACATTGGCCCACATGTGTTACCTTGTTAAGTGAATGATTTGACCATTCAGGCTGATTGAGTATTGACCTGATCACATACATTTTTGGGGCCTGTTTGAATGTGGAACATGATTTTTGTTTCCTGTCATGTTGAAGTGCACAACCATTGTTGTGTACATCGGCCTGCAATCACTGTATTTGTGTACACTGGATGTGTTGCAGTGTGTGGCACATGCGTATTTTGTCACACTATGTAGCATTTTTCATCTCATCATGTCCATCTCACATGGATGGCTGACAGTACTCATTCACTGACATATGGATGTACTTGTGGAATGTACCATGGCTATGGTGTACCATGGCTATGGTACATGCCATCTGTGTGATGGCATGTGTCATGTATGTGTATTGGACATGTCACTTACAGGCCAATGTGTGATGGCAGTGCTACCCAGCATGCAGCAAATGTGTTGCTCTTCCATCTTGGAGTCATCAGTGTCTGCCTTTTGCCTCCCCTTCCAACTCAGTGACAGTGCATGCATTGGAGGGTTATAGTCATGTGGGACATGTGTAAATCATGTACTGGTTCTGTAGCTTGTCAGGCCTATTTGTGTGCTATGGTGCTAATGCCTGTTTCCATTTTTTGTCTTTCATGTTTTTGCAGGGGATGACGCACTTGATGCTGTTGAGGTTGAGGAGATGGTGCAGACCCAGGAGCAATCTCAGGCACGAACGGGCACCAGTGGGGGACGTGGTGTGGTGGTGGGTGAGAACTCAATCTTGCTGCAGACCATTCTGTCCAGGGTGTCTCTGGGTGTACCTCCCCAGACCTCTATTCAGGTGCTGATTCGGATGATGAGACCTATGTGCCGTCGCTGGTAAGTGTTTCTGGCAGGGATTCTGTTCTGTCCAACCCACCTGCACCAGGGGTAGAACCCTCTATGGGGATGTCAGTGTTGGTAAGTCCGCCTTTGGCGGTTACCGATGCAGGGTCACACTCCACAACATCTGATCCTGTTCCTGGGCCAGCAGATCAGAGGGGGAATGCAGTCCTGCAGCCTCAGGCAGTGCCGGCACAGCAAGGTGCAGATCGCCTTGCCCCAAACAGGTGTGGTGCCCGCCGACGCGGTGGCCATACGCCACCAGGCAATACCGTATGGGGACAATCCATGTACGGTGTGCCAACCCAACAGGCAGCATCAGTTGAGATGATGGCTCAAGCAATGGAGAGGGTGGCCACTTCCATTGTCCACCCTGAAAGGCAGATGGAGCAACTACAGCAGGCAACAGACTCCATTTGCCAATCACACAGGGTGGACATGTTGGCGTCCAACAGGGACAGACGGGCGGCACTGGAGACTCTACGCCAATCAATATCAATAGAGTGCCAGGGCCACAGGGAAGCCCTGATGGTAGAACTCCATCACCTCAGGGAGACTCTTGTTGACCTTGAGGCTTCCACTAACTTGAGGACAGAACAGCAGCTGGAGCGGCTCACACGTTTGCTCTCAGCTAAGATGCAGGCAACTCGGCAGGAGATCCGGGCATCACGTCAGGTGCTGCATGGGGATCTCAACACTATAATCCTCCAGAACGAGACCTTCCACACCCGCATGTTTGCTGCCATGGAGGACCATACCAGGGCTTTGCGTGGGCTGCCTCGCATAGCACCACCACCTCCTGATGCAGCAGCAGAGGGTGATGGGGGCGACAGCAGCAGTTCTCCAACATTGGCATAGCCGTGCAGGCCATGACCCCATGGAGGTGTTTTTTTTTCCCAACATCCACACAGGTGGCTGTTGGGTGCACCCTGTCCTCCGACCTCCTGGGTGGCCTCCCCCCCAGCCGCCACATGGCCATTTTTGATTTTTGATTTTTGATTTTTGATTTTTTTTTGACAGTGTGTTGCCTTGTGTGGCTCGCGTGGGCAACCACTGTATTCCGGCTGGGCACATGCAGGCTTGTCCTGAGTTTGGGTTAGATGCTTGGGTTCGTGAGACACACACCCCTCCTGCTTCCCGTTTCCATGGGCTTGCAAAGGGTGTGCCCAAGTGACAGTGACTTACACAGTGACGTTGGACTCCCATGAGCTGTGTGGGCAGTCTGTAGTCAATACTGTGTATACATTCCTAGTGGATATTGTTGTTGTATTGTACACTGCATGGTGTATTGATACGTGATTGTGCATCCATGTCTTCCTCCTAATTTGCAGGTTCATTCCTCATGTCTTCACAAGGCCGTCTACTTTTGAGATGGAGTTCATGGTGTAAGCAGTGCACTTACCCATTTGCGTGGCACCAACACTGTACAGCTGGAAGGGGTCGATGTGCTGGCATAATCAGGTTGTAAAACTACCACTACTTTAACATAGTACTGTCATGTTTTTGCTATGTTTGAGATTGTGTAGCTGCATTGTATTGTTGTTAAGTATTTGGTCATGTGTGTTGTTAGTTCTACATTACTGGGAGCATATTGTGTGTGGCCAGTTTCCATTAGGGACACTGTACTTTGTCACACTTGTGTCAGGTTTTGGGGATTGCTTTGTATGCTCTCACATAGCATGACATGCCATTGTGTGTTGGGTGGCGGTGCTGGGGAGGGGTTGGGTGACATGGCACTGTTGTCATGTTGTGTTTTGCAAGGGGGTAATGAATTTAGCAGCATAGAAGTGTGTCTTTTGATGACACAGCATTGGTGGTGTTTGTGTAGGTAGGGATGCACACAATGCAACACTTCCAGGTGACCAATCTCAGGCTGGTATGGTTGTGACAGTTGACTGTCCCTTATGTCATCATGTGCCAGGGCTGTGTGCACTCCACAGGGGTGTGATTTTAGGTGAAGTAATTAGCCTCCAGCTGCGTATGGGCTGCCTCACCTCGTGCCCTTCCCCTCCCATGCGGCCGTGCATGTGGTTGGGGATGTGGGGGCACCACCATGTCCACGGGCAGGCCCCGGCATGTTGCAACGTTGTGCAGGACACATGCTGCCACTATGATCCTGCACACTACTGGGGGAGCGTATAACAGCTGCCCGCCAGAACGGTCAAGGGAGCGAAAGCGTGACTTGAGCACTCCGAATGTGCGCTCCACTATGCCCCAGGTTGCAATCTGGGCTGTGTTGTATCTTACCTCGGGTGGCGGGATGGGGTTCCGAATTGGCGTCATCATGTGGGTGCTCAGAGGATAGGCACTGTCCCCTGGGGAGGTGGTGATGGGTATCATTAGTGGGGTTGTGACATTACTCAGTATCTGACATGCATGCATGTGCTGTGGCATTTATACTCACCGAACAGCCATGTATCGCCATGCCGCCCAGCTTCTAGGTCCCGGTTTAGGGTTGACATTCTGTAAATAAAACTGTCGTGGGTGGACCCTGGATAATTGGCATATACTGAGGTGATGATTCCCTTGGCATCACATACTACCTAGACATTGATGGAATGCCAGTGCTTGCGGTTTCTATAGATGTGCTCTGATGCCCTGGGGGGACGTAGAGCCACATGGGTGCAATCAATGGAACCTAGGACTTTGGGGAATTGTGCCACCCCGTAGAAATCCTGGAGGGCAGCCTGCCTTTCTGCAGGTGTTCTGGGCAGGTATATGTGCCTGCGGACTGATGGGCGTGCAGTCATGATGGCCAAGACCTGGTGTAGGCAACGTGACTGCGTGGCCTGTGACACCCCTCCCACTATAGCACTTGTCCGCTGAAATGATCCAGTGGCCAAGAAGTGCAGTACATTGAGGACCTTCTCCAGGGGGCAGAGTGCTTGGGAGCACAGGGTGGGTGATGTGAGGTCATCCTCCCACTCACTCACCAGGTCGAGTATTATGTGAGGTGGAAACCTGTACCTCCCATACACCTGGTCATCAGGCATCCCAAAAAGGATATTCTGGGTGTGAAAATTCTGGGCCTGACTATCCTCCTCCTCCTCCTCCTGCGGTATCCCACGACCACTGCTGCTAGGAATGGTATATTCATCCTGGCGTCTGAGCTTGTTTGTAGTTTGTGTGCACTTTTATGCTGCGCGGGTCCACGTACGCCTGCTTCCTGCTGGCGTACGTGTTTCTGGATTAGCGCGTCTTTTTTGGCGCACGCGTTAGCCCCGTTCAAATCCATGAATACGTGTTTTGAACGTGCATGTGGGCGTTCCGCGCATTTGCCTCCTGTACTTTCCCCGTGACAACCACATTTTCACGTGTTGTTCCCCATTCCACGTGTCATGCCCTCTGTTCCTCCTACTTTTGTTGCGTGCACCGCGCTATGTGCGATTTCGCTGTGCGCGTAGCGCACGCTGTTTCGAGACGCAGAATTTTGGGGCACATCCTGGGATTTACACGCGCACGGACTTCCATGAATCGCTGTGTGCGATTTTCGCTGTGATTTTCGCACTGGCACTGCGATTTCCACGCTTTTGCACGCTTCTGCACGCTTGCGCTGAAAATTTCAGCGCACATTAATTCCATGAATCGGCCTCAAAGTGTATGCCCCAGATAAAACTTCCAAAGAATATGTGTTAAAAGAAATTTTAGCGAATGACCTGATGGCAATAGATATTTCTGACAGCGATTCAGGGTGCATGGACGATGATGCATGGAGTTATTTGCAAGGAGATCAGAAGTAGTTTAGCACTTTGTATAGGCCAAAAGGAAGGTTTGTCAATTGAGAAATTATATCTGCCTCCTGTTGCAGTGAATATATGTATATTGGCCTACGCCAAGCTGCTTTTAAGTCACCTGCAAAGAAATCCGTGTTGCAAGGTCCTGACCTTTAAATCAATGTAAGCCGCCATTTTAGGTCAATCCGCCATTTTAGGTTCGCTTTGTAAAGTCACCCTGTGAGTTAAAATGGTGGACGATATCATTCCAAAATACAACATGGCCGTCTTGACCTCTGTGTGTAGCTAATATGTAACTTGCCTGTAGGCCACTTGTTGAGGTTGTGAACTGAGACCTTGTCCTTCGTTGACCTGTGTGTAAAGGATTACTCGCGTCAATGAAACTAATCTGCGAGTATATGTTAAGAACAATCTATTCTAACACTGAACTGAGAAGACTTGTTTAACTACATTGTATTAATGTTTGAGAAGACCTGCATGGGAAATCCCAAAACACACAGTTGCTGAGTAGGCTTGTTGACGTATGTATTAAAGGCAAACTAGTTGCATGTGGATTTGCAAACTCGGCATGAATCCTATATCAGTAATGTATTAGAGGAATATTAACCCAAAGTAGGGTTGGACATCGTGTTCGCAAATAGTATAAAAGAGCAACAAATTCTAATGTACAGCGTCTCTCACTGAATACACCGAACCACGCTGGAGTTCACTGTGTTGTACTGAGGGATGATAGCTGTCTGATTTTGCTTTGTTCTTTGTAACTGATTCAGTATAAATTAAAGATCTTCGTATGTTCCTTTGTAACAGGTGTTTGGTGTATTTCCTTTTGGGGTACTCAGCCTCGATAGTTTTTTTTGTTTTCACATCGGGATTGACATTGTTGGTCCTCTTGACCCTCCCACATCTTCAGGCAACAGGTTTATCCTGGTTGCAGTGGATCATGCCACGAGATATCCTGAAGCCATACCTATGAGGACTGTTACGGCTCCGGCTGTGGCTAAGGCCTTACTTAGTATTTTTAACAGAGTAGGTTTTCCTAAGGAGGTGATATCTGACAGGGGATCAAATTTTATGTCCCACGACATGCACATCATGTGGAAAACCTGTGGAGTCACCTACAAGTTCTCAACTGCCTACCATCTCCAAACCAGTGGGTTGGTGGAGAGGTTTAACAGAACTATGAAGAGCATGATATGTGCTTTAGAAGAACCCCTTAAAAGAAAGTGGGACCTTCTAGTGCAATGCCTTCTCTTTGCATATAGAGAAGTCCCTCAGGAGAGAGTAGGTTACAATCCCTTCAAACTTCTTTATGGCCATCCAGTCAGAGGTCCATTGGCCCTGATTAAGGAGGGGTTGGAGAGTGTTCCTTCCCCCAAACCAGTCAGAGTGACTGACTATGTGATAGGTCTCCAGAGGAGAATGTCACACATGATGGAAGAGGCAAGTGATAACTTGAAGGCTGGTCAGGCTCTGGTCAAGCATTGGCATGACCAGAAGGCTAGCATGGTTGAGTTTACTCAAGACCAGCTTGTTCTTGTTATGGTCCCCACAAGGCAGAGGGCCTTGGAGGACAAATGGATAGGACCCTTCAAAGTTCTGGGTAAACTTGGAGAGGTGAACTATCTGATGGACTTAGGCAATCCCAAGGAGGCTCCCAGAGTCTTTCACAACAACCGTTTGAAGGCTTTTGTCTCTAGACCTGACATAGGAGCTTTGCTTCTAGCTTCAGCTCAGGAGCAGGAGGAGAGTGTACCTCTACCTGACCTCCTCAGAGGCTTACCTTTAGATGAGCAAGTGGAAGGAGTTAATCTCTCTTCCAGTCTCACATCTGACCAGAAGGATGAGTGCAAGTTACTGTTAAATCAGTTTGCCTCCATGTTCTCACTTTTACCAGGGTTGACCCTTTGGGGCCAGCATGATATACTCACTGGTGACTGTTTGCCTGTCAAATGCAGGGGGTACAGAATGTCAGACAATGTAAGAACCAATATTAGGAATTAGGTCACAAGATGCCTGATCTCGGGGTTATAGAGCCCTCTACTAGCCCATGGTCTACATCATCCTGTGCTTGTACCAAAGGCAGGATCCAAGGAGTTGAGGCTCTGCGTGGACTATAGAGCTCTAAATGCAGTCACAAAGATGGATGCCCATCCTTTGCCCAGGACAGATGAGCTGGTGGACAAACCTGGTGCAGCCAAGTACCTCAGCACATTTGACCTAACATCAGGCTATTGGCAAATAGCCCTGACAGACCAGGCCAAGGAGAAAACTGCATTTTCCACCCCAGCTGGCCTCTACCAATTCAAGGTAATGCCTTTTGGGCTAAAGAATGCACCTGCTACATTTCAGAGGATGGTCAATCAAGTTCTGAATGGGATGGAGGACTTCGGCATGGCATACTTGGATGGCATTGCAGTGTTCAGCCCTACATGGAAAGAACATATGGAACACTTAGGATATGTATTGCAGGCTCCGGTACAGGCCCATCTGACCATAAAGGCAAGTAAATGTCAAATTGGTCAGAGTACAGTGGTCTACCTTGGACAGGAGGTAGGAAGAGGTGAAATAAGGCCATTGCCTAGCAAAGTACAAGCTGTACAAAACCGGGCCACCCCTACTACTCAAACCCAAGTGAGAGCCTTCCTAGGTCTCAATGGGTATTAGAGGAATACCATAGAGAACTATGGGACCATAGCTTCTCCCTTGAATGTCATATCCTCTCCCAAATTTCCTAAAAGGTCAAGTGGAATGAGTGCAATCAAGCCTTTGAAGGTCTGAAGAAAGCCCTTTGTCAAGCTCCAGTCCTAAGAGCTCCTGACTACTACCAACCCTACATTGTACAAACTGATGCTTCTAATGTAGTTTTAGGTGCAGTCCTTAGTCAACTGTTTGAGAAAGGTAGGGAGCAACCCATTTGTTCCATCAGCAGGAAATTAAAGGATCCTGAGACAAGGTGGGCAACAATAGAACGTGAATGTTTTGCTACTGTGTGGTCTCTGAAGAGGTTTAGACCATACTTGTATGGATCTACCTTAATTATTCAGACTGACCACCAACCCTTGAGATGGCTGATGCAAATGAAAGGGGAAAACCCAAAGTTACTCAGATGGCCAATCTGCCTGCAAGGATTTGATTTTTCCATTGAGCACAGAGCAGGAAGTCACCCCCAAAATGCTGATGGTCTCTCTAGGATGTTTATAACCGACTAGAGGTATGAGACCATCCAGGAGTGGATTAAATCCTCCTGTCCCTTAGTCTGCGGGGGCGAGTGTTATGCAGAATTCTCATTTTATGGCTAATTTCCCTCACCTGGTGATTCCCCCAGCAGCTTTTCTGGATTTCTGGAGTTTACTTTTTCCACTTGGTAAGAGTGTGAGCTTTTCCCCCACTCTTACCCATGTTTTGCCATGTGTATTTCCTCTGTTTTTGTGATTGTGGACTCTGGAGTACACCACTTCAGTAGCCCCTTTCTTTTGTGTATTACACAGCACCTTCAGTGCAGTAATACAGGGTTGTCTTTTAGACTTCCCACCCACTCCATTTCTGGGGCTGACAACTCTCCCCCAGAAAAGGGTAAAGTTACCATTAACTTTACTTAGTCATTTAACCACAGATCCAGTACACCCCATCTTACATGGAGTACTGGAAAGGTTTACTCCTTAGCCCTTTTTATCTGTACCTCCTAGAGCCTTGTTTTGCTCTTTTAACATTTAGACTTGGCTGGTGGCAGTGGTATCTACACTATCTTTTCTACCGCGTTTATACTATATTATTATATTATATTAGCCTCGAACATAAAACCGCTTGACCAAATACTCTTTCGTTTGGCTCCGGTAGGGTTTAGTCGCCATTTCTTTTTGTTGAAGTCCTTCTTGTGTTTTACTTTGCGCGGCAAACAAGGTTTGCCTCCTTTGTTCACTGTCTTTTGGCAGGCTTCTGCCAAGAAGCCCTCCTCTATGTGCCTGGGTGTCTAGGTGGGCTGAAGGTGAGGGAGGGGTGTAATCACCCCCTGCACAGGGTATCCTAGGAAACCCAAGTCACACTTTGCCATGATTGGCTGAGGTGGTTGTCCGGGCTGGACAACACCCTGCTGCGTGATTGACAGCCAGCCTGTGTGAATGGGGGATCTTTGCATAAAAAGGCAGGACTCTTGGGCTGGAAGTCAGAGTCACCACTGGAACTACAAGGAACTGAAGAGAAGCGGAGAAGAAGACGGCTGCTGCAACTACCCCGTCCCAGTGAAGCCCTGCTGCAGTCCTGAGCTATCTACCCTTTGACGACCAGAGAAGATCCAGTCCGGAATCTTCTTCCCTTGAGCCTGGTGGGGTCAACCAGCTCATCTTCCGCAGTCAGTGGATCCTCTTCGTGGTCAAAATCGCTGCACACTGCTGTAGTGGTCTGGATAGCCACCTGAAGAGCCTCTCCTGTTTTAAAGGAGTGCACCTTTTATTCACTGTCGGTACTGCTGGCTTCATCCCTGTGTGGTGCAGACCCCTCCAGATGTCCTCCTTATTGCCGAAGCTCCAGGAACCGTGGGTCTGCAGGAAACGACCAAAACAACTGCCGTGGCACCAGCCTCTCCCTTGAATAAGGTACTGTGTTCTGCTTTGAGGAACTAGGGTGAATCCCTTTTCTCCTCTTCCAAGGCTTGTCCTTATCTTCCCTCCTTCTTATAACTTGTGCTTCATCTGTTGACAATATCTAAGTACTCCTGGCAATGTTGAATCTTGAACTGTCTGACTGTGTGATCCTCGACGACAGGAACCCGGTTCCACTTGACACTGGCTCTGGCCTATTGACTCTTGTATTTCTGTCAACGAGTATTCTTTGATTCCGTCTGCCTTGACAAAAGTATTGCCTATGATTTTTGCCCCCAACTCTCTCTGGTTAACTCGGGTGCTAAGTGTGTTTTTGCCCCGGTAACATTTCGTAAGACTGTATTGTCATTACTGTCAAAAAGTGATCGCATATGTATTCCCAGTAACGTCTTTTGTTTCGCAACACCGGTCTGTTAAAACATAGGGTACTTACCTGGAGTTATACTGTACCAAGTGAATTGGTTGTGTGTAGTGTATTTTACGTGTGGTTTTGAATTAATAGAAGTGTTGTGTTTTACAGATGGTTTAAAAATAAATGTACTTATATTTTTGTACCTGAAACTTTGAGTCAGTGTTTGCTTGAGTCACAGTAATTGTGGTCCCTTTGTGTAATCTCTGCTACTGCTCATATACTCTTGAGATAAGCCTGGCTGCTCCGCTACTGCTACCACTTTAACATAGTAGTACAGGCTTGTACCAAAGGTGAACTTGTATTACCACTTGTAGTCTTAATTGTGTGTTGTGGTCCCTAAGGGCACTGCACAGGATTCTGCCGCTATAATACAGAGTGGTTGTAATTGCATACTTAAGAGGTGCAGTTGCATAGTAAGCCGTTATGGTGGTCTGACAAAGCCCCGCCCAGTGGTCTGCGGTCTACTTTGGACGGGGGAGAAGGTTATACATGGTGAGGCAGCACATAGTGTCCTATGGGTGCTAGAGGTTCACCGTAGGGTGTTGAAGACATGCTAGAGGAGGGGAACCTAACAAGGCAGAAGTGATAGCACAGCAAGGTTAATGTGAACACAATTGGAACAGTAAGTCTTTGTTGTAGTCCAGGAGCGTCGTACCCAGATTCTTTCATTTCTGTGAAAGCAAACAATCCAGATATTCAACTGATATGATGGAACCTTGACTTGAATACGATAATATGTATTGCCAACGTCTATTTGAGAATTATAGAGCAATCTATTGTTGACTTAATTGTTTTTTTAGATCTTCTCAAGGACAAAAAGTCAGATATTTAAGAGAAGCCAGTTCACAGTATTATAGTTAGCAATCTGCTTTATCAATTTGAGTTTATTACACGGATGAATTATGGAATATTCCTAAAGTAGTCTTCAAAAAGCCGTCCTAGGAACAACTTCATAAACGCTATAATATAATTTCTAGAGGGTACAGGCCATACATACAGTGCTTTCCTGGAGTGAGGCAGTGAATTTTACATTTAGATCTTCATTATATGAATACATGATAAATTATATCATGACCAGCATGGATAATTGAAGATTGATAAATAGCTTTAGGATTACTTCAGGATTAGATTAGAGTGTGGCCATGATCCTCTTTAAGCTGTGATATCTTTGAGAGACATTGAGTTCAGATATTTATCAGATACACCACATAGCATCTTACTTACCGGATCTAGAGAGAAGACAAAATGGGCAAATTTCATCGTCTGTAATAAAATCCCTGAGGTGTACATTGCAATTTTACCCATCCTAGAACACTATTCCAGCGATGACATCAGTATTACACCACAATAAATATGGATTACACTCATTGTGGTATTAATAGTGATATTCACAACTAATTCCAAAGATATTATAGAGCAGAATTCCCACCTATATACCTGTTTGGATCCAAAAATGTAGACAATGTAAAACTCATCTCCTAAAATCAATTAAAGCTGCACCACAAAGAGGAAGTAGTGATATCATAGAATGATGGAAGGAATATAAAAGGTTGATGACAAAGAAGAAAAAATAATAAATAGATGGGAGACTTTAAAACGTGTTAGTAATTAAGCAATAGGCCCCGAGCAGGGGGGCATTACCAATTCAGGCAATGCCCCGCGGCCCATAGTTTACAGGGCCGAGCGAAGCAATGAAGGCCCCTTGGCATTACCTGAAATTGAACTGCCCCCCACGAGGGGCCTATTGCTAATAGTACCCTGGTCCGTAAGACTGGGGTACTATTAGCATTTTTTTTCTGTTCCAAAACGCTCTGGTGTGAGGCCCATAGTTATGCTATGGGCCTTATCCTGAGGTTGGTGTTTGTCATGGCGCTATTAGCGCCATGACCAGCACCACTACCGGTACCATGTCCGCCCTCGTTCAATGGGGACTTACCGGTCTAGTCCGACCTTTGCGGGACCAGTAAGTCCCCAATGAAAATGTCAATCCCCATTCCCATTTGAGCCCTCATAGGGCTCAATGGGAATGGGGAGGGTGCTAATAACGGTACCGTAAATTGCGGTAACGTTATTAGCTCCGAAGTCCCTTTGCAGATCCCGTCCAAAATGCCCGCTAAAACCAGGCGTTAAGGACGGGGCCGCAAAGGGACCTCGTAGTAGGGCGCAAAGGGTTTACCGGCACCGATGTCCTTAACGGTGCCCGGTATCCCTTTGCGCCCTACTCGGAATGAGTCCCTATGAAATTTAGGATAGAAATCAAGTTTCCAAATCATGGCGTGGTGCTGAAATGATTAATATTTTTCAAAAAGGTGTTCAGAAGGACCAAAGTGACTATAGGTCGGTTTGCCCCATTGATATAAGTGCAACGCTCTATTGGACAGTATTACTTCATGTGTTTTGAGAATTAGGCTATAACTAATCAGGTGATACTTGATCTACAAGCAGGGATCAGGTTTT
Organism: Ambystoma mexicanum; assembly: GCF_040938575.1. Classification (NCBI taxonomy): domain Eukaryota; kingdom Metazoa; phylum Chordata; class Amphibia; order Caudata; family Ambystomatidae; genus Ambystoma; species Ambystoma mexicanum. Next base: position 596,058,492 of record NC_090937.1, on the reverse strand, counting down.
TTCAATTTACATTATTACACTAAAAATTATCGATATTGAAAGGGTAACCTTTCTACTTAATTTTCATAGAACTTCGGACTGCATTTGATGCAGTTCCTATGAAAGAATTGTGGAATACTTTGAACACCAAACATAATTGCAGCTATAGCCAGTCTGTATCATGCAATTACCTTTAGTACATTATGTTTATGGGGCGAAGCCAAGAGTGGTAAGACAGGGTTGTGTGTTGGCTCCACTCCTATTCTGGATATTGATATTACCTGGAACTCAGAAGGACAGCGTCTTGGAGAAAACAGTAAGCTGGAGCAGATAACTGTAGCAGGGCTCCAGGCAACAGGATGAAATCAAGGACAGAACAAGGAGAGTACGAAAAAATCTAAGAATGCCTGATAGCTCGACAAGAACCTAATTACCTATGGTACAAAACTAAGAACGCTGTTGTCATTTTAAAACATTTTATTCATTTGTAAGCTTAGAAGATAGATAAAAAAACACGATTCTTGCAAATGTGTAATTCATATAACTTTTGCTTTCATTAAATTATTTTGTATAAAAAATACACAGTACTGTATCCCCCTTTGTATTTGTGCAGTATTGATATGACCTGCCCTGTGAAATGTCCGTGAACATACGTGACTATTCATGGTCATTCTACATGTTACAAATGGAGAGTACATTTGTCTGATACATAGTGCTTTTTTGAAATATTGGTAGTTGAGAGAAGTTGTAAAACTGATTGTAAAATAGGTCACCATATTAAAAATCTATGCAATTCATTGAAATTACTTTGTTAAAGGGGCGTTATGGGTACGTTGCTCCAATAAATACCTGTGAAATTTAGTGAACAAACTTTATTAAAGGAACATTATGGTTGCAGCACAAAATCTAAAAAAAAAAACTGGAAATTGCCAGCTATAGTAAGCTATGCCACCAAAACGTGTGCCCCAGGCATGCTCTGCTCAGACTAACAAGCAGTTCATCAAAGACTACATCACAAATGGCATCATCGAAAACATCACTGATGACATCAGGTATTCTGGTAAGTAATTTGTATTTATTTATTTATTGTGTGTTTTAGTTAAAAGAAACTTTTAGCACATTTTTTCACACATTTTACTCATTATACCAAATACAAATTAATCAATGATATTCTTAAAACCTACTAAAGGGACTATACAATTAAAAGAAGGTAAGAAATACAGTCTTACAACCACTTTAAACTACATAATCGTTCTGTTCCCTTTGCTTTCAAATAATTTAGGTTAGAATCAGGTACACATTGACAGGGTAATTCATAGAATTTCGCAGAAAAGTGTCGCAAGCGGCTGGCGCAGAGTGTCCGCGTGCGATTGTCTGCGCCAGGCACGTGCGCTAAAACCGATTTCCGCGCACAGCGTATTCATGGATTTTAGGCTCCCAAACCAGCCGTGGCGCAGAGTATCGCAGCGACCCTGCAGCAGCGCCAGTAACGCCCCCAAGAACGCCCTCGCGCAAGGAAAAGCCATCAAAATCGCTAAATCATCGCAAAGGGCTGCGCTAACCCTGGCCCAGTTTACAGGGCTGCCAAACAAGGAACGCAAAACGGGTAACGTGCATATCAGGGGTACGCGTGAAGTTATACACGCGATTAGCCAGGCTTCCAGGGTACGTGTATTTCAGGGGTGCGCGGGAAGTTCAACACGCGATAGTCCAGGGAACGTGTATTACAGGGGTACGCGGGAAGTTCAACACGCGATTGTCCAGGGAAGGTGTATTACAGGGGTACGTGGTAAGTTCAACACGCGATTGTCCAGGGAACGTGTATTACAGGGGTACACGGGAAGTCTTACATGCGATTAGCCAGGGCACGTGTAATACAGGGGTACGCGTGAAGTTATACACGCGATTAGCCAGGGTACGTGTATTACAGGGGTACGTGGGAATTATCACACGCGATTTGGCTGGGTACGTGTATTACAGGGGTACACGGGAAGTTCTACACGCGAATCGGCTGGGTACGTGTATTACAGGGGTGCGCGGGAATGATCACACGCGATTTGGCCTGGTACGTGTATTACAGGGGTGCGTGGTAATGATCAGACGCGATTTGGCTTGGTACGTGTATTACAGGGGTGCGTGGAAGTTCTACACGCGATTGGCCAGGGTACGTGTATTACAGGGGTACGTGGGAATTATCACACGCGATTTGGCTGGGTACGTGTATTACAGGGGTACACGGGAAGTTCTACACGCGAATCGGCTGGGTACGTGTATTACAGGGGTGCGCGGGAATGATCACACGCGATTTGGCTTGGTACGTGTATTACAGGGGTGCGTGGTAATGATCAGACGCGATTTGGCTTGGTACGTGTATTACAGGGGTGCGTGGGAAGTTCTACACGCGATTGGCCAGGGTACGTGTATTACAGGGGTACGTGGGAATTATCACACGCGATTTGGCTGGGTACGTGTATTACAGGGGTATACGGGAAGTTCTACACGCGATTCGGCTGGGTACGTGTATTACAGGGGTGCGCGGGAATTCTCACATGCGATTTGGCCAGGTACGTGTATTACAGGGTTGTGCGTGAATTATCACACGCAATTAGGCTGGGTGGGTCCTCACAGGTGTTCCCTGTACACCCTCCACGGCCTCAGCAGGCAGCCCACAAAACAGGGGACTACCCTGCACACCTGCTCATGTCCCCCTGCACCCCCAGCCCCCAGCAGTGCAGGGTCACCCTCCACCAGGCCCCCACTCATGTCTCCCACCACCCCCACCCCCCAGCAGTGCAGGGTCACCCTCCACCAGGCCCCCACTCATGTCTCCCACCACCCCCACCCCCCTGCCACCATGGGCAGCCCCCACCAGGCCCCCACTCATGTCTCCCACCACCCCCACCCCCCAGCAGTGCAGGGTCACCCTCCACCAGGCCCCGACTCATGTCTCCCACCACCCCCAGCCCCCAGCAGTGCAGGGTCACCCTCCACCAGGCCCCCACCGGTGTCTCCCACCACCCCCACCCCCCAGCAGTGCAGGGTCACCCTCCACCAGGCCCCCACTCATGTCTCCCACCACCCCCACCCCCCTGCCACCATGGGCAGCCCCCACCAGGCCCCCACTCATGTCTCCCACCACCCCCACCCCCCAGCAGTGCAGGGTCACCCTCCACCAGGCCCCCACTCATGTCTCCCCCCACACCCACCCCCCAGCAGTGCAGGGTCAACCTCCACCAGGCCCCCACTCATGTCTCCCACCACCCACACCCCCCAGCAGTGCAGGGGCACCCTCCACCAGGCCCCCACTCATGTCTCCCACCACCCCCACCCCCCAGCAGTGCAGGGTCACCCTCCACCAGGCCCCCACTCATGCCTCCCACCACCCCCACCCCCCAGCAGTGCAGGGTCACCCTCCACCAGGCCCCCACTCATGTCCCCCTGCACCCCCACCCCCCAGCAGTGCAGGGTCACCCTCCACCAGGCCCCCACTCATGTCTCCCACCACCCACACCCCCCAGCAGTGCAGGGGCACCCTCCACCAGGCCCCCACTCATGTCTCCCACCACCCCCACCCCCCAGCAGTGCAGGGTCACCCTCCACCAGGCCCCCACTCATGTCCCCCTGCACCCCCACCCCCCAGCAGTGCAGGGTCACCCTCCACCAGGCCCCCACTCATGTCTCCCACCACCCCCACCCCCCTGCCACCATGGGCAGCCCCCACCAGGCCCCCACTCATGTCTCCCACCACCCCCACCCCCCTGCCACCATGTGCAGCCCCCACCAGGTCCTCACAATCCCCAATCATGTGCGTAATGGTCAGCCTCCACAGCCAAAAAGCACTACCAAGTAACCCATTCACCCACATGGAAATGAAAACACATGTTACACCCCCAATGTTCATGAAGCAAATGAACCCATGTCCGTCACACACATATTTTCCAATTGAATGGGAAAACACACAACATGACATGCATGAAACCAATGAGATGAAACCACACAGTGAACAATGGAAAAAAAATGTATTGGACAAAAATACGAATGGTAAAGAAAGAAAAATAACTACAATGTAAATGTGAAAAAATAAGCTGCATGTCCGCATAAAAACACAAAAATAGAAAATCAAATCCATAAAATTTTGTCCAAAGTGAAATGTAAAAACTCTCCATGCAACAAAGAACTATGTACAAAAATAACAAGGGTCCATCATCACAACTGAACTAAGGAAACCTCCTAAAAAAACCTACCTAAATATCAACTATATACAAAAAGTGGAGCAGTGTCCGTCGACTCCAAATCATAAGAAAAAACAAAGGAAACCTAAAACTAAAGAACTATATACAAAGGCGGCGGGCAAGTCCAGCGGCTCACTCCGTGGTGTTCCGGGCCAGGGCATCATCGAACTCCTGTTCGATGTCCCGGAGGCGGTCCAGTTCCATGGCCCCGAGGGTCCGCAGGGACGACGCCGTGTCCTCCTCCAACCCCCAGCGGATTGCCTCGAGGCACTAGGCCCGCCTCAGGGCCCTCCGCATGGAGTTCTCCGCCCTGACCATTGTGAGCCGCGCCTCTTCCGCCCGCCGCCGCTCCGCACCTATGGCGTGGCCCAACCGCTGCCACACGGAAGACACTCTGTCCTGGGTCCTCCTGCCCTCCGGCCGATGCCTGCCCCTCCGATGTCGAAGGCCCCGAGCCTTCATGGCTCCCACCATGTTGCTGCTGCTGCTCTGCCTCTGCCCGTGCACTGCCTCCTGCTGCCTGCACATCCTCCGCTGGCTGGGGTGCAGTTGTTGATGTGGCCACCCCTGCTGGACGTCCGACTCCCGACTGTGGCAGGGATGCCTCCTCCACCAGCCTGGCCGCACTGTCAGAGGCAGCTCCACAGGGCACCCAGGTGACTGATGGGTGGGAAGATGGCACAGAGGACGACTGGCGCGTAGGGGGTCCAGTTGAGGAGGGGGTCGGAACAAGCCCCATCAGACGGAGGAATCCGGTCTGGGTGACCTGTCCCAGCAGGCTGACGTGGTCAACGAGCCATTCGAGATGACGTGCAGTCTCTCCATGAAAAGACTGCAGGTCACCTCGCATGGCCCGTTGACGCAACGCCACACCAGCCAGGACAGGCTCAACCCGGACCTGGATAGCCACGTCCGCAGGCAGAGGAAGGCCAGTTGACGTCAGCTCATCCCCTGCCTGGAAACGGGTCTGGACGTAGGCATCCCTGCTGGTGCAAGATGATGCAGGGACAGGATCGGGGACAGGATTGCACACAGGCACCTCCGCGGCGGCCTGTGCTGCCTCCTGTCCCTGGTCCTGGACTGCACCACTAGCACCAGTGGGATCCCCACCTCCAGACCCCGTCTCTGGTGCTTGCACGGCCTCCTCCTCTACCAGACCCCCCCACCAACCTGGATGACTCTGTGCCATCTTCCCCTGTTGGGCCCTGTGGGGTCCCAGCTGCCCCTTCTGCTGCCGAGGAGTCCAACTCCAACCTCCGCCTCTTGGACCTCCCCCCGGCAGCTGCGGCCTGGGACGCGGCACCGGACTCCTCACTCCCCGACGAGATGACAACACGGGAGGGGAGCCGGGCCTTGCGTCTCCGGCTGGCGGTCGGATCCCCGCCGCTGTGCTCCACAGCACCTTCTCCGCCCTCTTCATCAGTTGACGCTGCAGACAGGGAGAAACAAAACACAGGCATCAGGGCACTGTACAATGGACACATACACACATGACAGTTGCACATGAGTGGCATTGGCAAACCTCAGACATGTCATCACAATCCCCAACACACATGTCATTGCAACTCGCACACATGAGCCATACCAGAGCCATATCGCAACTGCCACCACCATCCATACACATACAACAGCATGAGCGCCAAAGGTGACCCAGACATCACATGCAACACAGGAAGTGCACCACACATGTACAGACACCACCACACTTGCATGCATGTCTACACCTCTGCCAAGTGTCGCACTGTTCAGACGGGCATCCATGTCACATCTGCCAATCAGGCTTACACATACCGCAGTCACATGCATCCATGTTGCATCACTGTTGCACCCTTGTCAAATACACACACATGCAAATGTACACAGTGCTCATACATGCAGCCCAAAACAACATACATGCGTGACATCATGGACATGTCTACTTACATACACATACATACAAACATGTGTGCACGCACAACTGCATTTGCCATGCAAGCCTACACACACAAGCACCATCCATGTCTCACACATTACAGCCCTCGCATGTGTCAGCCCCACAGCCATGTACACCCCCACCCATACTCGACCCCATACAAACAGATGTGCAACCTGCACAATACCGAATAATCACCACACGCACTGCACACAATCAGGATGCATGTACACTCACCGCTCAACTCCAGACGGGTCTGCTTCTCCAGGACCTGGACGTGGAGCGCTGGGGATATGCGTTCCAGGACCCCCATCTGTTCTTCCGACAAGTGGCCCCGGCGCCCCTTGGCATCCGCTGCCTTCAAGAGGCGCCGGGCCTTGTTCAGGGTCCTGGACCTGAAGTCCTCCCAGTGCTTCCTGACATGTTGTAAGTCCCGGACTGCCACCCCCTCCGCGTTGATGGCAGTCACGATGTCAGTCCAGATCCGAGTCCGTCCTTCCTTGTCGGCGCGGGAACTTCCGAAGAGGGCATCATACTGCCCCAGGACTTGCTCCACCAGGACACCAACTTCGGTGGCACTGAAGCTGGTGCCCCTCTGCCTCTCTGGCCGGGGGTTGTCAGTGGTCACAGATGGTGTTTGCCCCGACATGACAACCCCAGAGGCAGGAGTGGGTGGGCAACTGGGTCCTGGGGCTGGGCTGTGGAGCGATGGAATTCCAGTCGGGAGTCTTCGGTTCCAGCAGGGGTGGTCACAGCAACAGCACCCCTGGCTGATGTGCAGGCAGCAAATGGCAGTGCACGTGGGCAGCAGGCAGTCAGGCAGCAGCAGATGGTAGGTGGGAGCGTGCTCGGGGCTCTGGGGGGCAGTAGTTCGGCCTTCTGGGCAGGAGCGTGGTCTTCCGTGTGCTTACGCGTGGCCAGCTTGGTACGGAGTGATTTGGCACGTGAAAATCCTGCACGTCAGCGTGAAAATCGAGGAAAGGCCCTTAGCGCGTAAGCGCGTCAGCACGCATATGCGATTCTATTGGACCAAAGGCCCTCAGCGCGTAAGCGCGTCTGTGACGTGACTCGCACGGGTGTTTCCCACACAGCACGTGATGACAGAGCGCACGTGGAAAGACTGCACGTCAGAGTTTCATCGCGTGTGATTGGTGGAAATTGTCCTACACGCAGAAGTGACAAAGCGTGTAATTGGTGGAAATGGCCCTAGCGCGTACACGCCGCGTAAGTGAGGCTGGACGTGTGGGCCTGTATAAAAGGTACGCGTAGAACACCACTTCCTTGTACGTGCTTTTCGTGGAGAGCGAGTGGGTGAATTCTGTACTTCTTGTCGTTTCACACGCGATTTACTTCACGGCGTTTCAAGTTCGTATTCCCTGTTACCTCTGACAGCTTTTTCTCTTCTTTCGCTTTTACTGGTTTACCTGGGCCTGTTCCCTCAAACAGTGTTCCCTTCTACTGTTGTCCTGTCTCCTCAGACAGCGTACAAATCTTCTTTTGGCGGGGGTGTTGCCAACCAAACGTGCTCCTTTTACACGCTCGTTTACCAGGCAGACGGTGAGTCACGCACGTATCTAACATCTGTGCTTGCCCCGTGTGTAGCCTACCCCTTCAGAGGTCATTCTAGGCTGCGTGTGACACGCATACGTTCATTCTTGTGTTTCTGGGTGCCACAGCGTAGTGCAGGTTTTTCTTTCTGCACACGTGGTCTAGGAGGGGTTGCGTGCACGTCATCTCCCTTTTTTGGGCCTCCTGTGCGTTGCGTGACCCGTCATCTTTCCCCAGGGGTTACATTCAGCCTTGCTAGAGCACTAGGGTACAATTACCATCTGGTACCCAACCCCTTTGACCCCCAATTGCCCAGGACAATAGTCTACATCCACTCCCATACGCACATTAACATCAGTGCCATGGCTGGGAGGCGAGGATTCCGTAAGGGTGGCAAAGGTGGAAGAGCCACAAGTGGTGGCCGTGGTGGATCCGGTAGGGGACGTGGTCGTAACTTGCAGGGTGAGCCTGTCCCCCCATGTGTGGAGGACCAGTCACGGGCACCCATAATTTCACCCCCTCCCCCTTTCCCCCCCTCCCATTGAGGCTGATGTGGCTGACACCATCCATGCTCAGCCCTTGTTGGACCAGCCCATTGTGGCACCAGACCTGGCTGACTCCATGGCTGACTTCCAGGTCAGCAGGGCTACGACACGTGCGCTGGTGCACGTTGATGCCATCATGCCACGTGGATCTGGGGCAGCAAGGTCATCTGCTGCACCAAGGAGGCAGGGCGGAGAGGCTGCAGGGGCAGCTGCGGCTCCATCCACCCCAGCCCTCACACACCCAGCCAGGACAGTGTCGGTCCTAGTCCATGCTGCTGACATTCCCCCTGACACCATCACACTAGAGCCAATGCCTGCACCAACTCCCATGCTGAGTGTGCAATCCCACACTCCTGAAACAGAGTCCACCAGGGCTCCTGCCCCTAGTGTCCAGAGCGGCGCAGGACACTCAGGATCACCACCACCTTCCAAGCGGAAGAGGAAGAGTGCTCGACCGGCACAGGCTGATGCCCCAGACACGGCTACACAGTCCGGCCCGTCCAGGAAGCCCAGCTTCACGGATGACGAACTGAATGCACTTGTCGAGTATGTGTCCGGACATGACAACGAGATGGTCATTGTTGCAGGATCCAAGACCACACCTGCACAACGCCAGGCACACTGGCAGATCGTTGCGGACATCGTAAGTGCCCTTGGAATCGTGAGGCGCACAGCCAATGATTGCTATAAGCGCTGGAATGACCTAAAGCGCAGGGCAAAGAGTAAGCTGGCCTCAAGTCATGCCGCAACTCTAGTGACTGGAGGTGGGTCTCCAGTAGTAGACATGGAACTCACTCCACATGAGTCAGTCGCTGGGACCTACGTCACGGAGGAACAGATCCAAGGCGTGGGAGATCTGGCTGATTACGAGGCATTGTCCGGTGAGTTCACATGCATGTGTGTGTCATACATGTGCATGGTGTGTGTGTGAGGGCTTCTGTTTGTGTGCCAGGTGAGAGTGTGTGCACCTGAGTCGTATGGGTCAGCCATGTGCTTCATGCAATACTCCCTGCGCAGCTGCATTTGGCCATAGCAGTATCCCTTCTGCCAACAGTGGACATCTAGCCCAACTGCACACCAGTTGCCCTTGAAGTGTCACCTTGCCACAACATATTTGCTTATTTTTCACTGTTCATTCAGTCAGTTTGTTTGCATTCCACCACTTTCACTAGGCATGTCGCTGTCCACTAGTCACATGTCTGACATGGGTATGGTAAAGTGGAGTGACTTTGTTACCTGGATATCATTTGTACACACATGTCCCTGTGCAATTGGACCATTTCAGACTGGCAGCTCCAGGTGAAAAATCTGACCTGTTAGAATTAGAAAAGCAATTACATGCGGGAACTGGACTGAATGAATAGGTGCTGCCCTCCTCTCCATCTTCACTCAATAGCAATGGCACAGGCCAATGTGTGATGCCACTGCCAGGCAGCATGCAGAAAATGTGTTCATCTTCCATCTTGGTGTCATCAGTGTGTGCCATTTGCCTGCACTTCATACGCAGTGAGGGTGCATGCATGGGAGGGTATTAGTCATGTGGGACATGTGTCAATCAAGTACTGGTTCTCTTGCTTCTCAGCCCTCATTGTGTGCCATGGTGCTAATGCCTGTTTCCATTTCTTTGTTTTCATGTCTTTGCAGGGGAAGACGCACCTGATACTGCTGGGGTTGTGGAGATGGTGCTGACCCAGGAGGGGTCCGAGGGCCGACCAACCACCAGTGAGGGACGTGGTGTGGTGGTGGGGGAGAACCCACAAGTGCTGCAGGTCGTGCTCTCAAGGGGTGTCTCTGGCTGCACCTCCCCCGAGCTGTACTCAGGTGTTGATTCGGATGAGACCTACGTGCCGTCGCAGGTGAGTGTTCCAGGGAGGGATTCTGTTCTGTCTCACCCACCTGCACCAGGGTCAGAACCCTCCATGGGGATGTCAGTGTTGGCAGCTACGCCTTCGGTGGTTACGGATGCAGGGTCACACTCCGCGACATCTGATCCTGTTCCTGGGCCAGCAGATCAGAGGGGGAATGCAGTCCTGCAGCCTCAGGCAGTGCCGGCACAGCAAGGCGCAGTTCGCCTTGCCCCAGACAGGTGTGGTGCCCGCCGACGTGGTGGCCGTACGCCACCCGGCAATACCGCATGGGAGCAATCCATTTACGGTATGGCAACCCAACAGGCTGCATCATCCGAGATGATGGCTCAGGCCATGGATAGGGTGGCCACTTCCATTGTCCCCCCAGAAAGGCTGATGGAGCGACTAGAGCAGGCAACCGACTCCATCTGCCAGTCACACAGGGAGGACATGTTGGGGTCCAACAGGGACAGGCGGGCGGCACTGGCGACTCTGCAGGAGGCCATCTCCATTGAGTCCCAGGGCCACAGGGAAGCCCTGAGGCAGGAGCTCCTTCACCTCAGGACGACTCTTGTTGAGCTTGAGGCTTCAACACACCAAAGGACAGAACAGCAGCTGGAGCGTCTCACCCGTACGCTCTCAGCTGAGATGCAGGCAACGAGGGCGGAGGTCCGGGCATCCCGTGAGTTGTTGCATGGGGACCTCCGCACACTCATCCTCCAGAACCAGACCTACCACACCCGCATGCTTGCAGCCATGGAGGAGCAGTCTAGGGCCTTGTGTGGGCTGCCTCCCATAGTGCAACCACCTCCGGATGCAGCTGCACAGGGTGATAATAGCGACAGCAGTGATACTCCCACAATAGGGTAGCCATGTGGGCCATGAGCCCATGGAGGTGTTTTATCTTCCCAGGATCCACGCAGGTGGGTTCTGGTGTGCATCCTGTCCTCGGACCTCCTGGGTGGCCTCCCCAACCCCCCCGGGCCCATCAATGGCCATTTTTGATTGTTTCTTATTTTTATTTTTATTTTGATTTCTTTTATTCCCAATTTTTTTGGGACGATCTGTTGGCTTCCGTGGTTCCTGTGGGCATACGCTGCATTGTGGCTGGGCACATGCAGGCTTGTAATGTATTTGGTTCAGATGCTTGGGTTTGAGTCACACACACCCCTCCTGCTTCCCGTTTCCATGGGCTTGCAAAGGGTGTGCCCAAGTGACAGTGAATTACACAGTGACGTTGGACTCCCATGAGCTGTGTGGGCAGTCTGTAGTCAATACTGTGTATACATTCCTAGTGCATATTGCTGTTGTGTTGTACACTGCATGTTGCATTGATGTGTAACTCTTCTTCTGTGTCTACCTCCCAATTTGCAGGTCCCTTCCTCATGTCCACACAAGGACCTCTAGTCTGGAGATGGGGTCCATGTTGGCAGCAGTGCACCTACAACTCTACATGGCGACAACAGTGCACAGTTGGTAGTGGTGGGAGTGCAGGCATTTCCAGGTGGTGAGACTACTAATATGTAACATTTGTGATGTCATGTTAATGGTAGTACGTGCTCAAGTATGTTGTTGGTCCGGCATTGCTGTGAGCATTTCAGGTGTTGCAGGTTTCTAATAGGGACACTGTACATAGTGAGACTGATGTCATGTTGTGGGGATTACTTTGTTTACCTGCAATTAGCATGACATGGCACAGTGTGTCGTGTGGCGGTGCTGGGGTTGGGTTGGCTGACATGGCACTGTCCTCTTGTTGCATTTTGCAAGTGGGTATTCATTTTAGCTGCTTCAATGTGTAACTTCACAAAACTGCATTGGTGGTGTCTGTGTGGGTAGGGATGCACACATTGTGACACTTCCAGGTGAACAATCTCAGGCTGACATGGTATTCCCGGTTCATTCTCCAGACATTCAGGATCAGTGTCAGGTTGAGTCATCATTGATTGTCAGATGGAATGTGCCAGGGCAGTGTGCACTCCACAGGGGTGTGATTTCCATGTGAAGTAATTAGCCAGTAGCTGTGTACGGGCTGCCTCCCCCCGTGCCCTTTCCCCTCCCATGCGCAGCGGCTGTGCATGTGGTTGGGGATGTGGGGCCAACACCATGTCCACGGCCAGGCCCCGGCGTGTTGCAACGTTGTGCAGGACACATGCTGCCACTATGATCCTGCACACTACTGGGGGAGCGTATAACAGCTGCCCGCCAGAACGGTCAAGGGAGCGAAAGCGTGACTTTAGCACTCCGAATGTGCGCTCCACTAAGCCCCTGGTTGTAATGTGGGCTGTGTTATATCTTACCTGGGGTGGCGTGGTGGGGTTCCGAATTGGCGTCATCATGTGTGGGCTGAGAGGGTAGGCACTGTCCCCTGTGGAGGTGGTGATTGGTATCATTGGTGGGGTTGTGACCTTGCTCAGTATCCAACATGCATGCATGTGCAGTGGCATACATACTCACCAAGCAGCCATGTATCGCCATGCCGCCCAGCTTCTAGGTCCCGGCTTAGGGTGGACATTCGGTAAATGAAGCTGTCGTGGGTGGAGCCGGGATAGTTGGCATATACTGAGGTGATGATTCCCTTGGCATTACATGCTACCTGCACGTTGATGGAATGCAAGTGCTTGCGGTTCCTATAGATGTGCTCAGATGCCCTGGGGGGACGTAGAGCCACATGGGTGCAGTCGATGGCACCTAGCACTTTGGGGAATCGTGCCACAGCGTAAAAATCCAGGGCGGCAGCATGCCTTTCTGCAGGTGTTCTGGGCAGGTATATGTGCCTGCGGACTGATGGGCGTGCAGTCATGATGTTCAAGACCTGGTGTAGGCAGCGTGACTGGGTGGCCTGTGACACCCCACCCACTATGGCACTTGTCCGCTGAAATGATCCAGTGGCTAAGAAGTGCAGTACATTGAGGACCTTCTCCAGGGGGCTGAGTGCTTGGGAGCACAGGGTGGGTGATGTGAGGTCATCCTCCCACTCACTCACCAGGTCCAGTATAATGTGTGGTGGAAACCTGTACCTCCCATACACCTGGTCATCAGGCATCCCGAAAAGGCTGGTTCTGGGTGTGAATATTCTGGCCCTGACTATCCTCCTCCTCCTCCTTTGGTAGCCCACTGCCACTGCTGCTAGGAACGGTATGTTCATCCTGGCGTCTGAGCTTGTTATTGTTAAAGTCCGCAAATTTATGCTTTGCGTGTGTTCTAGGCGAACGTGTGACCCGCGCACCCCTGGAATCCAGTTCCCAGTCCAATAGCGTGTGGAAATTCACACGCACCACGGGATACAGCGTGTGACCCGCGCACCCCTGGAATCCAGTTCCCAGTCCAATAGCGTGTGGAAATTCACACGCACCACGGGATACAGGTTCGCTGACGTACTTGCGTGTGTAAGTGCCCGCGCACCCATTAAATACACGTACATAGGCCAATCGCGTGTACGCGCACTTTTGTCCAATTACACGCGATGACACTCTGACGTGCAGTATTTCCACGTGTGCCCCGTCATCACGTGCTGAGTGGGGAACACCCGTGCGGGTCACGTCACAGACGCGCTTACGCGCTGAGGGACTCTGGTCCAATAGAATCGCGTATGCGTGCTGACGCGCTTACGCGCTAAGGGCCTTTCCTCGGATTTCACGCTGACGTGCAGGATTTTCACGTGCCAAATCACTCCGTATCAAGCTGGCCACGCGAAAACACATGGAAGACCACGCTCCTGCCCAGAAGGCCGAGTTACTGCCCCCAGTGCCCCGAGCAGCCTCCCACGTGCCATCCGCTGCTGCCTGCCTGCCTGCCTGCCTGCTGCCACCGTGCCCTGCCATTTGGTGCCTGCACATCAGCCATCTGCAGGGGTCCAGTTGCTGTGTCCACCCCTGCTGGAACTGAAGACTCCCGACTGGGATTACATCGCTCCACAGCCCAGCCCCAGGACCCAGTTGCCCACCAACACCTGCCTCTGGGGTTGCCATGTCGGGCACTTCCACATCTGGCACCAGTGGCAACCCCAGGCCAGAGGGGCAGAGGGGCACCAGCTTCACTGCCACCGAAGTTGGTGTCCTGGTGGAGCATGTCCTGGGGCAGTATGATGCCCTCTTTGGATCGTCCCGCGCCAGCAAGGAAGGACGGCAGAGGATCTGGGCCGACTGTGTGGTTGCCATCAACGCGGAGGGGGTGGCAACCCGCGACATCCTGAAGATCAAGAAGCGCTGGGAGGACTTGAGGTCCAGGACCCTTGTGAAGGCCCGGCGCCTCGTGGAGGGGGGCCGGGGCCGCATGAGTTCCATCCAGATGAGGGTCCTGGAACACGTATGCCCAGCGCTCCACGCCCAGATCCTTGAGAGGGAGGCCCGTCTGGAGTTGAGCGGTAAGTGTCCAAGCATTACTGTGTGAGACAGGGCATGTTGCGGTGTGCTGGTTCTATGATACTTGCCTGTATGTGTGCCATAGGCCATGTATGCATGTATGTGTGCAGGGAAATCATGGTAATGCATGTGCGACCAGTGATGTGTGACCCACATGGTTGTTGCATGTGTTCAAATGCCGCATGGGGAGCCCTATGCAGATTTTGAACATGAGAGCATGCCAGTCTCTGTACCTGGACATGGGTGGGGGTGAGGGATGGGTGCTGATGCCAGGTACATATATGGTAGCCATGTCTGTGTGCCTGACCTGCGTGTCTGTGACTTGTGCATGCCATGGATGCATGACACATGTGTGTGACAATGCACAGATTCAGTGAAGCAGCCAAATTACCCTTGTATCCGCTGTGTTTGGTGTGTTTGGGGCCAGATGGATGTGACTGAGGTGAAGTGTGTGCATGTGATAGGCATGAGCCATGATGCATGTGAGTTACATATCATTGAATGTTTCAAGAGTCCATTGGACATGCATGGAAATGTCCATGGCATGCACCATGCCTGTTACTGTGTGTGTTTTGCCTGGACTGACCCATGTGTTGTGGAGGGACATGATGGAAGTGACAGTGGTGCTCATCTGCTGTTGCTTCCTGTCTAGGGGACCATTGTACAGTGCCCTGATGCTTGTGTTCTTTGTCTCCCTCTACGCAGCGGCTAGTGAAGAAGAGGGCGGAGACGGCGCTGTGGAGCAAGGCGGCGGGGATGCCCCCACGGCTGGAGCGGAAGGGGTGGGTGAGCCCCCATAGGGGCCTGCTACGGTGGGAGACGGTGAGGAGCCATCCAGGTTGGTGGTTTGCACAGAGGAGGAGGAGGCCGCCACTGGGGCACACATGGGGCCTGGTGGGGGCATCCCTGCTGGTGCAAGTGGTGCAGTCCAGGGCCAGGGGCAGGAGGCAGCACAGGTCACCGTGGAGGGGCCTGTGCATGTCGCTGTCCCTGACCCTGTGTGTGCACCACCATGCACCAGCAGGGAGGCCCCGTCCCAGGCCCGTCCGCAGGTAGAGGGGATGTCCATGTCACCTGACTCCCCTCCACCTGCGGACGTGGGAACCCCTGGCCGTGCGGAGAAGGTCCTGATTGGGGTCGCGATGCGCACGGCTGTGATTCGTGATGCCGTGCGTGCTTCCCGGGAGGAGCACGCACGTCATCACGAAGTGCACCGTGCCGACGTGGCCCAATTGGGATCGGTCATGTTCGGGGGTTTCCTGCATGTGTTGGCCAATGTGGCGGCCCTCTCCTCCTCTGTGCAGGCTATCCACCAGTCGTTCTCCTTGCCGTCTTCCAGCCCAGATGCCACCAGGGCCCCCTGTGGACCTGCCCCGACCAATGCAGCCAGCTCGGTGGGGATCCCATCCCTGCCACAGTTGGGAGTCGGAGGACCAGCAGGGGTGGACAACACAGCAACTGGACCCCAGCAGGTGGAAGATGTGACAGCATCATCAGGCAGGGCACGTGCACGACGGCGTCGGTGGTTTCCATCAGCCTGGATGCCGTTGTGCTGGCAGAGGCAGTGGCGTCGGAGGCAGCAGCAGGCTCGACGTGGGAGGCATCATGGCTCGGGGCCTTCAAGATCAGAGGGGCAGGCATCGGCCGGAGGGCAGGGCAACCCTGGAATGGTGGTGTCTTCCGTGTGGGAGCAGTTGGTCCAGCGGATAGGTGCGGAGCGGCAGCGGGCGGAAGAGGAGCGGCTCACCATGGTCAGGGCGGAGTTCTCCATGCGTCGGGCGTTGAGGCGGGCTGAGTGCCTCGAGGAAGCTCGCAGGGAGTTTGAGCTGGACATGGGGTTATCCCTGCGAGACCTCGGGGCCAGGACAGAGTCCCGCCTCCAGGACATCGACATGGAGTTCGATGATGCCCTGGCCAGCAACATCACCGAGTGAGACGCAGGACTTGCCCGCTGCCTTTGTATATAGTTATTTAGTTATTTAGTGTTAGGTTTCCTTTATTAATTTTATTATTTTTTGGACCGCTCGGACAATGGCCACTTTTTTGTATATATTATTTTCATTAGGTAGTAGTAGGTTTCATTTATGGTGTTGGGCTCATGGACCCTGGAATTTTCGTGTATATAGTTTGCTTTTTGAAGATATTTTTTTTTATTAATTATTGTGTTCACCATGAGGAAATGGTTTTTCATTATTTTACTTCCACATGATTTTGCTTTGGACAACATTTGTTTTTGGATTACTTTGTTTATTTTATTTTTACATTTGTTCTCGGACATGGACCATTTATTTTGTTATCGCCATTGTTGTATGTTTTATTTTTTTACTTATTTTTCATCTTTAATACATGTTCTTTTTAACTTTCACTTGTGGTATTTTCTCATTGGTTTCATACATGTCTTGATATGGGTTTTGACATTGACTTGCACCCATTGTGTATGTGTGTGTGACGGACATGTGTTCATTTACAGACTTGCCATTGGGGTTGTATCATGTAATTGCATTCACTATGTGGGTGGATGCAATCCTTGCCTGGGTGTTTGTGCTGGGTATGCTGCCCATTACTGCCATGATTGAGTATCGTCAGGACCTGGGGGCAGGGGGACATGAGTGGGGCCTGGTGGAGGGTGCCCCTGCACTGCTGGGGTGTGGGGGTGGTGGGAGACATGAGTGGGGGCCTGGTGGAGGGTGACCCTGGTGGCTGGGGGGTGGGGGTGGTGGGTGACATGAGTGGGGGCCTGGTGGAGGCTGCCCCTGCACTGCTGGGGTGTGGGGGTGGTGGGAGATATGAGTGGGGGCCTGGTGGAGGGTGCCCCTGGTCGCTGGGGGGTGGGGGTGGTGGGTGACATGAGTGGGGGCCTGGTGGAGGCTGCCCCTGCACTGCTGGGGTGAGGGGGTGGTGGGAGACATTAGTGGGGGCCTGGTGGAGGCTGCCCCTGCACTGCTGGGGTGTGGGGGTGGTGGGAGACATGAGTGGGGGCCTGGTGGAGGGTGCCCCTGCACTGCTGGGGTGTGGGGGTGGTGGTAGACATGAGTGGGGCCTGGTGGAGGGTGCCCCTGCACTGCTGGGGTGTGGGGTTGGTGGGAGACATGAGTGGGGGCCTGGTGGAGGGTGACCCTGGTGGCTGGGGGGTGGGGGTGGTGGGTGACATGAGTGGGGGCCTGGTGGAGGGTGCCCCTGGTGGCTGGGGGTGGGGGTGATAGGGGACATGGGTGGGGGCCTGGTGGAGGGTGACCCTGGTGGCTGGGGGGTGGGGGTGGTGGGAGACATGAGTTGGACATGGGTGGGGGCCTACTGGCAGGTGCCCCACAGTGCTGGGGGGTGGGGGTGGTGGGGGACATGAGTTGGACATGGGTGGGGGCCTGCTGGCAGGTGCCCCACAGTGCTGGGGGGTGGGGGTGCAAGGGGACATGTGTTGGTGTTCATTAGTTCAAGGAGACATGTGCCTTTGCTGGGGGGCATGCCCATGTTGGGTGGGCTGCCTGCGGGACATGACCAGGGATGCAGGGTAGTCCCCTGTGGTGTGGGCTGCCTGCAGGGGCCGTGGAGGGTGTACAGGGTACACCTGGGAGGACCCACACTGTCAAATCACATGTGGGACTCCCCGGCACCCCTGAAATACACGTACCGTGCATAAATCGCGTGTAAAACTTCCCACGCACCCCTGAAATACACGCGCCCAGGCTATTCGCGTGTAACACTTCCCGCGCACCCCTGAAATACACGCGCCCAGGCTATTCGCATGTGGAACTTCCCGCGCACCCCTGAAATACACGCGCCCAGGCTATTCGCGTGTGGAACTTCCCGCGCACCCCTGAAATACACGCACCCAGCCTATTCGCGTGTGGAACTCCCCGCGCACCCTTGAAATACACGCGCCCAGGCTATTCGCGTGTGGAACTTCCCGCGCACCCCTGAAATACACGCGCCCAGGCTATTCGCGTGTGGAACTTCCCGCGCACCCCTCAAATTCACGCGCCCAGGCTATTCGCGTGTGGAACTTCCCGCGCACCCCTCAAATTCACGCGCCCAGGCTATTCGCGTGTGGAACTTCCCGCGCACCCTTGAAATACACGTAGCACGCTCCCCCAGGCCCGATCGCGTGAGGAACTTCACGCGAACCCCTGTAATACACGTAGCCCGCTCCCTCAGGCCCGATCGCGTGAGGAACTTCACGCGAACCCCTGTAATACACGTAGCCCGCTCCCCCAGGCCCGATCGCGTGAGGAACTTCACGCGAACCCCTGAAATACACGTAGCCCGCTCCCCCAGGCCCGATCGCGTGAATAACTTCACGCGAACCCCTGAGATGCACGTACCCTGCAAATCGCGTGTGACACTTCCCGCACACCCAGGTATACATGCACACGTATTTTTTGTCAGCGGGTGTCCGTGTTTGTGGGTACCCCTTTGCACGTCATTTTTCCTGGAGGGCCACAGTATGGGACATTCATCATGGCAGTATATAGGTGCTATTTGTTGGCGCACCTTTTGGCGCACATTTCTTACAGCCGCAGAGACGCTACCGCCTCCTTTCTTGTGGCGGTCGTGTTTGTGCCTGTGCGCTGGTTTGAGCGTGCGCTTTTTTCCCCTATTCTATTCCATGAATACGTGTTCTAGGCGAGCGTGTGGGCGTTCCGCGCACTTGTGCCCTGTACTTCCCCCGTGACGCCCACGTTTTGGCAAGTTGTTCCCCATTCCGAGTGCTATGCCCGTGTTCCGCCTACTTTTGTTGCGTGCGCCGCGCTATGTGCGAATTTCGCTGTGGCCTGTGCGATTTTCGCTATGACCTGGCGCACGCTGTTAGATGGCCTGTGCGCCAACGTGCGCCAACGTGCGCCGCGCACTTTTTTATCGCACATCCGCTGGTTTTCTCGCGCACGGCCTTCCATGAATCGACGTGCGTTGCTTTTCGTGCGATTTTCGCACTTGCACTGCGATTTTCGCTATTCCACTGCGATTCGCACGTTTTTGCCCACTTGCGCCGCGCTAATTATTCCATGAATCGGCCTGTAAATATATACAGCAATCAAATAAAATACGTCCCACATACTACAGTTACAATTAATCCTGAAAATTCTTCAAAAATATTGTTCAATTTTCAACTAAACATGATAAAGTGTCAAACGCACAGCGACCAAATTGGTGTTGAAACAGCAGGTCCAAAAGTCTTCTGTTTTGATTGTATCATAACTGTGAACCAGATTGCCAAGGGTAGTCATGTAAAGAGGACCTCATTTAGGGCACCTTGTAAATACATGCCTTACGATCTTTAAATTGTTGGACACATAAAGATTCGTCAGTATCTGACATCCCGTGGGAGTTGCAACATGGTGCCCCAGATTGACCGTAGGCAAAGATGGTTAATACGCATCAGCTGGCGTGATTGATGTACCACTGGATGAGGACATTACATAAGGTATCTTTGAGGCATCGTATATATATTATATATATATGTATATAATGATCATGGTTACTGGTTCAATCCCATTTATCCAACTCCTACAGAAGATCTCCTTTAGGGTCTCATAGTTCTTACAGTGGCTGTTATCAGGGGCTCAATTAAAGTCTTTAAAGAGCTTATCATTCAGCACTGAATAACTATGTCTTCTTACTGATGGAACTTTGCCATAGCTATTCTCTATTATAGACAGTTGTGTGGACCTAGAAATAGTAATTGATTTAAAATGTAATGCCCCTCTTCTTTTTAGGGCCATGCCTCACAGGGAAATTAATCCCAATTCCAGGTGGAGATATTAAATCAGAGTAGATCTAGATAAAGCTAAGATGCTCTGCCAAATAACCCCTCAAGTTTATTTAGCCAGCACAAGTCACCCATTTTTAAAGCCTCCAGACCATATAGTATACTTGGACAGAACCACTGTTTATATAGAACTACTCTTCCAGCCATAGAATAACTGCATGATGGTCTGCAAACCTACGAATAAGCAATAATAATTGCCTTGCTTTTCTGGTTTTAATATCTACAATCCTGGCATAGTTGTCTCTGCTAGAGATTTCAAGGCCTAGATACTTGTAATCGTTTGTGTTTCCAATATCCTTCAGACTTGTTATCATAGCGAGCCGGTTCTTATTCTTTTGCAGAAAACAACATTATTTTACTTTTGCCCAAATTCACAGACAGGTCATTGGTTATGGCATATTTCCCCAATACGTTTATCATAGCGTTCATGCCTGTAAAGGTCTGGTCGAATATAATCAAATCACCTGCATAAAGCATTGTTGTTACTGGAGCGGATCCTATTTTCTGGGGAACATTCAACATGGCTCTCCAATTTCTTAGGTAGATCTGATATATATAGATTAAATGACATGGGGTCCAAGGCACAGCTCTGCTTGACCCACCTGTTTACTTGCGTTGGCCCTGACAATGTGCCATGATTTCCCAGGCATATTTGCACTGTGGTTTTACTATGCAGAGCAATCATAATTTCCTATAGCCATTCAGGACATTTCATTTTCCACAATTCTCCCACAAAATGGAGCGATTGACCTGATGAAAAGCTGCACGGAAGTCCACATATGCAACATATATAGCGAGGAGCCGTGCCCGTGACCTGTCCGCTTCAAGAGAGCATCTAGCAATCTTATGTTATGGGTGGTACTGGATCCCAGCCGAAAACCTGTCTGGAAGGGACTCAGTATTTGATTAGTGTCTACCCAGGCTTGCAACTCTTGCAATAAATAGGAAGCAAATATCTTGCTTGGGAGGTCTAACGTGGAGAGCAATCTATAGTTCTCCGGCCTCAGTTTGTCTCCAGACTTAAATACTGGGACCAAGATTGCCCTTGTCAATGAACGTAGTAGAGCAAATTCCAGAGAAACCTTTTGTAAAGTTGCAGCAGTAGGCCAGCCCCACCCGTTAGGGTCCTTTTTTAAGACAACACAGGCAAACCTATTGGGTCCCATTGGGTCCCGGTGCCCTTGAACTGTTCACTTTTACTATACGTGGATATATGTCCCTTCTGTTAAAATTTCAAAGTCCATTTACCCAGCCCTTCAGTTGTTCCTTATTTACAAATATCGATACCATGGGTCTATACATGTTTAACTGAATATGTTCCCTCCATTCCTGTTCACCTATTGGGTTTATTGTAGAAAGGCCCCTGGGGTCCCTGCCAATGTTAAAACCTGAAACATAGATCGAGGGTGTTTACTTTGGATTGCTCCAATCATTCTTTGCCAATTCTCATTGAGACCAGTCATTTTGTGTCGCTTCTGGCAATTACAATATGAGTACTTGGCCTTTCTGGTTTCAATGAGGGCTGATTTTTGGGAGTGTGCATCTAGTTTAATACGGCGCAGGTTTTCCTCAGATTTTGTTTCACTATTCGAATGTCCGAATCATATGCGTGGGAATTCTGTTTCTTAGTTGCAGCATTTAGTCTCCCCTTTACAATCCCAATTGTGTGTGTCATGTTATATATCCATTTTTCAACCTCGGATGCTGTGGCTTTATATATGTATTTTGGGGCATATATGTTCATATTCCGCAATGCAATGCATGCCTTTTGTATGTTCAAATAGGACCAGAGAGTATGGTTACCGCCATAGTTGGCAGCCGCTTCTCTGATTCTTACTTCATTTAAACCACTTTCTACTTCGGTCAATATTAAGCTAAGCAGAGCCTGATCGCGATACTGGTTGGGCTTGACTTCAAAGTCCTGCACCCTCTCCAGTAGAGTGTTATTACCACCAAGATAGTCAAGGGTTGCCCTCTTGTACCCCAATTGCCAGGTGGATTTCCCTGCTGAATCAGAGTTCCCATTCCTGTATGAACTGTACCATTGCTGACCCCTCTGGTTTCGGGTTTTAACTTTGCCGCCACATGTTGGTATGCTGCAATAGGTGTAGTATTAACTCATTGAGCATTTAGGTTTCCCCCAATCAGTATAATATCACTGTTTGAGGATGATCACCAAATGCTAATGATCTTATTGATATATTCGACAATTTCTTCTGCTCCACATTTGCCTGGTGGGTCATAGATATCTAGTACCAGCATACGCTGCCCAACTTGGTATTATCCCAATGGATCTCTACATGTCCACTAGTATCCACCAGGCGAGTGTAAAGTCTGGGTCACCCCTATCATCACGCCACCAGAGGGTCTACCTCTGGGATCTTGTTTTGCATACTGTTGGTATATTCTATAGCCATCCAACTGATATGCGGATGTCATCCAAGCTTCTTACAAGCAGGCTCAAGGGGTGGGGGGCGCTATTACAGTAATGTGAGTGACCTCTGGTATTCCTCATTCATGGGAGGAAACCAAGTATGGGAGAGATGCTTTTAGCCATTCAGACCCACAGCATTACCATAATCTTCCATATTACTCAGCTTAGCTTTAGCTGGAGGCAATGTGACAGCATTTACTGTGGGTAGTTTACATGTACAACAAGCTGCGATAGGATTAATAGGAACTTTCCTGTCAAGCTCGTAGCCTACATAGGAGAGAGATTCATGTTGTGCTCTTATCAGCGTTGCGCTTTATGGTAGCGCACAATGCATTTTAGTCATGTTTTCACTTTTCTCTCCTGGAGGTTGAATAAAGTCAAAATCGCTACTGTTTAAATCTGCAACAATTGTATTTTAGCAAATAATTTCAGCAAAACAGAGCGATTTAGACTAATTCCTTTTCCTAGGGTGGGCTGTTTCGGGACAATAGTTAGCATACGTGGATCCGGGGTATCGCTGCATACATTGTAAACTGGTATGGCTTCCTCAATTAGAGCAGCATTTAACTTCAGCTCTCGAGTTGGTAGCGTCTCAATACTAGGCAATTGCAGTAGAAGCTGCTTCCCATCCAGCTAATTGTCCTCAGCACTCTTATTCACAGTCACTCCACTCCCGTTATCACACTGTTCTTATCTTTAAGGAGCCAACTGGTTAATGTTCCCACCGAATGCTGGGAACCTGTTTTCCTCTGACTTTCCTTTTTTCCTCAGCCGCTTTGTTCAAGCTTATTATTTGCTTAGAAGGCTTAGGTTTATTTGGGTATGATGACAATGCAAGTTGCAAACGTTTCCTCTTTGGCCTTTCTTTTGCGCTGGATAGCAAAAAGGAGAGGGGAGCGCCGACTGCACTCTCCTGTTGTGGGGCGATTCTCATTGAAGCAGGCTCCACACCCTCAGTCCAGCAAGGTGCCACTCCCAATTGCTCGTTGGGCTGTTTGTTTTTAGTTTGCAGCATAGGGGACAGGAGGGATACAATTTCAACTTGTTTTAAAAGATATTCGTGTATCCTGCCGCATCATTTTGATTGCATTTTCAGTGCAAAATGTAAAACTTAATTTTGGGCAGAGACTCCTGATTTCACCGAACCGTCCATTAAGTATGTTTTTTCACTAGACATGCTCCCAGAGGCATTCTCAGGGTCAGAGATTTGTGTAGAAGCATAATGGAGATTTGGGGAAGCTGACAGGCGACAACCATCAGCTTGCCTTGCCAGCTGTCACAGAATGCCATTGTTTAAGTCGATTATACTTCCCACGTCTTCTACCTGATGGTTTCTTGGCCTCAGAGCGAGTCGTGAGGCATTACATAGTGAGTAGCAGCGCGCCAGGAGATGGTTATTGTCTATATCTCCCAAGGAGTTGGTCATATGTTCTTGCTGGGTTGTTGCCAGTACAGGAGGTGGCGAAGTTGCATGTGTAGTTGCACCTAACCTACCTGATGCATCGGTACATGCTGCGGCTTCTGGTGAAAATAAGGGGTTTTTTTTTGGTGCGCGAGGTGATAAGTTTCCAGCTTTTGACCAACATTTCCAATTCAACATCGATAGTTGTCCCAAGCTCAGTTCTTTCAGTAGGGGCTCTTTTGTACCCATAACATTTCTCATAGGGTTTTGACTTGCGGAGATTGTAAACCCTAGTATTACTTAGGACTTTCCCAGGAGTTAGGGCTACGTAAACACCTGACCTGTGCAGGAGTATGGGAGAGTTAAGTCAGAAGGCTGCAGTACAAGGATATAGCACCACACCTACCTTAGTTTCACGCAGAGACCTGCTGCAATTAACTGATAATCACCCGATCGCCGGTCAACAGTAAGGTGCCCTTATTACTCCGACCAGACTGTTCTGGGTCTCCAATCCCCCGACAAACCATGAAAAACACTCTGCAGCCCCTCAGCTGGCCCCACAGCGCTCCACGCTGTTGGGGTGTTTATATGGGCTACAATGCTCATTGTAAAGCTCCACCTCCAGTAGCAGCTTCCAGGAAAGACAGACTGCCGCATATGTGCTTTTTGTTTAGTGACAGTAAACAGTTTAAACACAGGCCATGCACGTACTGCATTGAAAAGCCAGGCTCAAAGAGGCTTCCATGGAGGCAGAGAGGCAAAGCCTCTGATGAAGCTGGAGAATATGCAGATGCTGCAGGAGGACATGGACATGTTTATCATATTGGAGTAGGGTATGATTTCCACAAGCTCCCTGGAGGAGGAGTACACTGGGATGTTTCCTGTCTGCATGGAGGTCTATGCAGAAGAGGAAGTTGTTTACAACCCACACATGAAGGATGTCAAGGAGGGGAGGTCCTTCTGGTGGAGCAGCCTCTGGGAGAGGGCCAGCCTTCAGTGGGGCTGCAGCAGATGGAGTAGCTAACCGAGGTAGAGAAGTAGAGGAAAGGGATGAGGAGGTGTTGCAGGAGGAGCTTCAAAATGCACCTGCCTTGCAGAGGTGGCAGGACAGTAAAATAATTCACACTCCCAGGAAACTTTACTTTATTGTATTCACTAAGCACAGCCATGCACCCTGGGGCTTGAGGGCACGACAAGACAGAAAAAACACTTAACATTGAAAGCCAATATCATATGTTAGTTTAAATATCGTAAGAAGAGCAAGAGTTTAATAACTAACGGAACAAATGCGTCTTCAGCTTTAGGTGCGAATGCAAAGAACGTTGTCTTCAACACTTTCACTGTTCTGCATTTAGGGACAGTCAGGAAGTGCTGATTATTCGATCTCAATGTTCTAGAACAGAGTCTAGTATTCAGGAGAGGTTGTAGATAGGCATGTTTCCCTGTCTGCATTTCTGTATGATAGTTAGTATTCTAAAAAGAATTCTGGACGGGCAGCCAGTGAAGAGTGTGTCTTGCAGCAGTGATATGATCTCTGCTTTTCAGTCTCATTTCCACTCCTATGGCTCAATTGTGGCAAACCTGTAGTTTGTTTTGAGTCACTTTGTCCACTCCCATAAGTAGGCTGGAACAGTAATCAATCATCGCCCCTGTTGTAGCTCTGGCGATAGTCTGCATTATCTTGCAAGATCAGAGGGCTTAACTGTGGCAGCAACTTTATGTAGTAAGTGCTTGATGACACCAAGCTGCTTCCATGATTTCACATAGTAAGACGCTGATCAAATATCACTCTCAAAGTCTTAACTTTTGGCAACAGGATGATTTTTTCCATTCCTAAGTAAAAGCTTTAATAATTCTGACCCAATCTTGATAGCATGCGGGATGATCCAATTACCAACAGCTCAGTTTTGTTCTTATTAAGTGCTAACTTGTTACAAATCATCCAGGATTCAATTAGTGAAAAGATTTTGTTAATAACTGATTCGTCCTTATCATATGAGCCAGTCTACGGGATGACACATTGTGTGTCATTGGCGTAGTTGGTAAATATCACACCCTCATGGGATAACATAGCAAATAACGGAACAGTAAATATATTATAAAAACAAGGTGATGTGCACGCACCCTGTGGTACTCCCCACTTGACAGTGGCGGGTGCTGATTCAGCTTCCCCACAGAAAACCCACTATCTCGATTATCCAGGAACGAGGTAACCCATTGGATAGCCAATGGGGAGAAATTAGCAACTTCTTCCAACCTGGTGGACATGATGGAATGGTCCAACAGGTCGAATGGCGCTGAGAGATCAAGCAGAATCAGCAGGGAAGCCTCATTCCTATCCATGCAAGCCAGTAACTTAGACTTAAGCTTTAAGAGCACCGTCTCCGTTCCGAAGCCCACACAAAAACCTGATTGATGGTCATTTAATACTGAGTAAGCATTTAAATGTTCAGATATTTGTTCACAAGCCACCCAATCTAGGATTTTCAGTAAGAACGCAATATTGGTAATAGGCCTATAACTGCTAGGGATGTCAACTGACAGACCAGGTTTTTTTTTTTTTTTAAATGGGCATAACCCAAGCCTTCTTAAGATCCTGTGGTACAACTCCAGTTTTCAGTGAGGCGTTAACAAATTTGCAAATTGCTGTCAGTAATGTGGGAGAGCAGGTCCTAATCATCATAGCTGTATGAAGATCATTTTTTCATTTTGTGGTCTTAAGTTGTTTGATTATAGTCTCCAATTCCTTTACTGAAATCGTAGTCAAATGAAAGATTGGAATAGATGAGGATCTCTCAAAAACCCAATTTGTATTCGAAATCTCCTTGTTCATTACTTTTTTATTTTTCTCAATGATATTTTCTCCGATATGAATCAACTTGTCTTGCATGGCCTGTTGCATTTGGTCACACCAGATCTTATTATCTTTAACAATTCTTACTGGTATGGTATGATTGGTAGATTCTTGCTCCTTTAAAATATTAAAGAGCTCTTTAGTATCAGATTGAGCATTCTTTATTCTATTACCCCATTTTTTGGCTTGCAAGATGGCTCGTTTATAGTTATGTGCAGCAATTCTATGCGTACTTAAGGAGTCCTCTGTCTTTTGAGCTTTACAGACATTGAAGACCTTAAGAGATAGTGATTTCAAGTGTTGTAAAACTTGTGTAAACCATTCATTACGCTTGGTCTCTGCCTTAGGCATTTTTTCTTTAGCAGGGCTAGTATATTACCAGTTTTTCAAGGTTAGATGATATGTCCCTGCATAGCTGTTCAGGAGAGTGTAGGAGTGAGTAAAGAATTGGTTCCATTTTTTCTGCCGTAATCTTTTTCAGGTTGCGTGACAGGGTTTCTAATTCAGTTTTCTGTTTTATTTTCTTAGGGAAAGTTGCTATTATAGTAATCTCTACAAAAATGTGATCTGACCAGGGGCAAGGTTGAACAGATATATCCATAGTTTCAACTTTATACCCAGCTACCTAGTCCAGAGTGTTACCCAGTGTATGGGTTGGTTCATGTATAAGGTGCTCAAAGCCTAATTTCTCCAATGTAGTTTGTAATTCTGCCACCTCAATATCTTCAGAATGATTTAGCCAAAGGTTGATGTCTCCCACGAGTTCGTTTTCAAGGAAGAAGGAAGGAAACTGGATGTTCAGTTAGACTACGGGGTTTGTATATTAATAGCACATTCAATGTGGTGGTTTCAGCATTTAAGCCAATTTTTACACAGAGGGATTCAGTCCCTTCCATTATGTGTCCATTGGTTTCCCATAAATTGAGTGACAACCTATGAATGAAGGCAACGCCCCACCACCCTCCTTTCTATCACATCTGATCATCCCATATCCCAAGGGGATCGCCAGATTGAGAGAGGGTCCACCATCCGCTTGTGCCCAAATTTCCATGATAGCACACACATCTATGTTATTGTCTTCAATATGTGTGGCTACTTCGATTGTGTGCTTCACCAACAATCTGGAGTATCAACAGTCAACATGCTATCTTCGTAAGAAGGGAGGGCAATCCTGGGCTGATAAAAATCATCAGAGGATACAAGCAGATGATCATTAGCCATGGGGTGCCCAAGGCATACTGGCCCTCATTACGACCCTTGCGGAATACGAAAAACGATGGCGGAAATGTGATACCGCCATCGAATACCGCCCGTTGCGATCATGACCCGTCACCGTAAAGTACGATGCGATTAGCGACACCGTAGTGAACGCCAACGCTAACTGCACCAAGTACGCGCACGCGCGCCGTGCAAAACCGCAATATCCGCCATGGCACAACGGTACGCGAATGCTGACCCCAGCGGACATTCACCTAACGCCATCAAGCATGGCGGAAAGTACCATTCCGCCATGGCGAGAACTACAGCATCGCGAACCAACCGTAATGGCCCTACTGAGTGCCTGTACTCCACTCCCTGGCCACATTGCACAACTCCTCGTAGGCGCAATGCAGTCACACCATGCAACCAGTGAAATGTACAAGTCACCCATGCATGCCAACGAACCAATGAATGCAGGGGCCCCAAGTGCCCTGTGAGTGGCCATCCACAATTGGCAACACACCATTGCCGTACTGATGCAGCACAGGCATCTGAAGGTGCAAGTACACCAAAATGAACTGAAAATGCCATGACACAAAACAACAACAGTCCCCCATCGCTTGCCACCAGTGTAAACCAACAGTCAAAGCAGTAACCTGAGGGAGACTGCACCAGCCCTGTACACATGCTAGTAGTCAAACCAACCATCAGCATAAGCACGTACCACACAACTGTACCCAGAAGCCGGAACCCAATGCAGAACACCTCACAACACATCGCGCCACAAATCGGAATATGCCACATTACTAGCAAAGAATAACGCTACACGGTTAATATCTGAATATAAATTTAATGCACATCAAAATCACCAAGCCCATACAGCCATTTGAGCATAAACTCACAAATGATCAGCATTACTGTGGGCTGCATCCGCAATAAATGACCAGCTTCCCCATGTGTGACGCCCTGTACCTTCATGGCACACAGGGGCTACATCCACGTCCAAAAAGGCAACATGGAAGCGCCTAGGACCGCAGGCCCGTCCCATGAAGTAGGCACTAGTCCAGCTGGAAGCTAGGTATGCTGCACCTAGCCACTAGTACTGCGTAAGGGCATGTGGGCCATTGGCGATCGTCCCATAAGATCGTAATGGTGCTCCACTGATTAACTCGAAGCTGCAGGTGTCGACTGTAGAAGCCATCTGCAGGAGTGGCGTACAGATGGCAGCGGCAGAAGGGGAGGAGATACCTGTCACCCAAATGAAAAAAAAGATAGTATGGGCATCCGAACTTCATATGTATTACTCACTACATTCAACACACCAAACCTACAACCATATGCATGCTAGCCCACTCATAAGGATCAATTGCACCCAAAAATCACTTGCGAATCATAACGACACAAATCGAGGTGAATACACTATTTCAAACGAGGGTCTGTGTGCATGCGCCTGTCAGAACAGGATCCATCAGATGGGATCATCAACGTGCATAGACACAAGTGATTGAAGGTGCGTCGAGACAGGGAGGGTTCAACAAGGGCAGACAGACGATGGTCCCACTATGGCAGCCTTGCATCACATAGCGCAGGGGAAGGGGATAGATTCCAAATAGCCATGTACATGGCAGACTCCCAATTAAATCATCTTTCCATGCATCCATTCATCATTCCCTCAACCCGTAATGAAAACGCCTGAATATTCACTCACATAACATTCGACATTTCCATTGAGTCTGTGCGTAATGCAGCCTTCAAAATCCACTGTGCTCCTGCCCGGATTCCTTGTGTAGTGAAGTCACATGTATTTGGGAACGTCCTGCCTTATCGTCCACTACGCTATAGCGCATCCCATTCAAATCACATCAATCATTGCATTCCCGTCATGGGCCCTGTCCCAAGGACATTCAACAATAGAACGTTACATTTCCAGTCAGACCTGTGGGCGTCTCCACGCCGCTAGTTGAAAAACGAACATCACGTTGAAAAGGCATCTGTGAACGCTTGTATTCACACATACATCTATGCATCTATGCAGTGCGGCTGTGTGTGAAAATGGTAACTGGCCTCAGTCACTGATGGGACTCCCCGCCCGTCGGTGAACGTCGGTACAGTGCTGCATGAGGGTCCACCGTTGATCGAGCACTACATTCCACTGACCCTTCACAAGTCTGCTCGCGAATGCAAATATCGTATGTGCAACAATGGGACCATAGCAGAATTAACATATAAACCAATATTCCACAGCCTTCGGGATTAAGAACATGAATGCAAATGCAAGATGCCATGCGTCGAATTGCAGCGTCGTGTGCGGGACGTGCTCGCACGAAAGGCATTGCAGCTGACACAGGTGGAATGAATCACCACAGGTGAAGGCTATACAGCCTGAAAACACATAAATTGCATACCCAAACCCCTCCCACAACCACACCCACTCCAGAATGCTACCGGCAGGACTAGCGATGTTGGCCCTGGGGGACCTGATAGCACTGCAAGTACTCCAACTTCAAGAAGAAGACGAACGCCAACTACTACAACAACCGGCCGCACAGAGGAGACGCAGGAGGAGGAGGAGGAGGGCAAGGCATGGCCAGCAAGCCCCACCAGCACAGCCACTACCACCACGCAGGCAGCCCGCAATCCCACGCCTCCGAGCTAATCCGTTCAACCTCACAGCTGAGCAGATCCACACCCTCTACCATTTGGACTGGGACACCATAACCGCCATTGTCGACATGACACACGCTGACCTTGTCAGCATGATAGATAGCCCAACCGCCATCCCACCCCTACTGAAGGTGGTGTCTGTACTCCACTTCCTGGCCACAGGCACCTACCAGCACACAGTCGGACAGTTGCATGGCATTTCACAGCCCCTATTCTCACGGACACTATTCCAAGTGCTAGATGCCCTCCTGAAGCACTCAGACGACTACATCACTTTACCACGCTCGGAGCAGGAGCTTACAAACACAAAAGTGGGATTCCATGCACTTGGCGGCATACCGGGTTGCATTGGTGCCATCGACTGCACCCATGTGGAATTGGTTGTCCCACATGCCATGGAGGCCCAGTACCGCAACCGGAAACAATATCATTCTATCAATGTACAAATGGTGTGTGACTCCAACAGGATCTTTACACATTGTTCTGCCCGATTTCCAGGATCAACACATGATTCCATGGTCTTGCGGAACTCTAGAATACCACGCTACATGGAGCGACACGCACGGCGCCGATCCTGGCTACTCGGTGAGTCTCATTTAATGCATGAGTATGTGGGGTAGGTGATGCGTGAATGACCTGGCAGGAAGGGGGGGGTGCGTACGTAGCAATGACATTCCACAAACATCCTTTCTTGTCCACATACAGGTGATTGCGGGTATCCACTGAAGAGATGGCTCCTTACACCAATCCGGAACCCACAGGACCAGCATGAGGAGGACTACAACCATGCCCACTCACGTACCCGTGTGGTCATAGAACAGGCATTCGGCCTACTGAAGGCTCGTTTCCGCTGCCTCAGCAGGTCTGGCGGGGCACTCCTGTACCGCCATGAGAAGGTGGCAAAGATGGTCATGGCATGTGTCATGCTACACAACATGTGCGTACGTAGGAATGTGGCCATGCCCCCCGACGCAGAACTGCTAGCACCTGAAGATGGTCATGATGAGGGTGGGGATGTGGAAGCACCTCAAGGGGTCCGCGAGGCACAGGAGGCCCGTGAATTACGTCAGAATCTCATAGATGCATGCTTCTAGCACTCACGCCTGGTGGCTGTTACATGGACACGGGACTTGTGGCACTGTGTGTGTCTGGAACATGCACAATGTGGACTGTACGCCAAGATAGGCCTCGTACACAGAGATCAATGTCCACACATCTCATTAGATGAATATGAAGAATTGTATTGCAGATGTGAAATGACATTACACACCCAATCGAACCGCCACCCAAAGAAACACAACACACCCCCTCCACCCTCCTACCCCCCCAACACCAGTGTCCAATGACGCTCATTGTCAGTGGGCAGACGCTATTGCAAGCCCCCTCTCCGGGTATCAGGGGAACCCCTGCCTGTGGAGCGCCGGTTCCTCCCAGATCTACGTTGGGGGCTGCCCTGGATGGAACTTGCAACGGATGATGTCTCTGCCTGCTCACGTCCATGCATGTCCCTAAGGGTTTGTGAGAGCTCAGTGAGCACACGGCGCACAGCGGCAAGTTCACCACATACGTCTTTGGACGTCGCATGCAGTTCCCCCCTCAGGCTCTCGGTGCTTCTCTCCATTTGTCCCCTCAGGCTCTCGGTACTTCTCTCCATTTGTGCCCTTAGTGTCTCTGTACTACGCTCCATTTCTGCCCTAAGTGTCTCAGTAGATGTTTCAATGGCTGCCTTAGAACCCCCACATTCAGCAGCATGCTCCTTGAGGAGCGTGGAGATTTGCTGCTGTTGCACTATCATCTGCTCGAGGGACTGTTGCCTCTGCTGGGCCATGCCCATTTGCGGTGGTGTCACAGAGGGGCTGGACGCCTCATGTTGCCTTGCAACAGGCCTTGTGGGGGTTGGCCAGTCGTCGTCTTGTGGGTGCCCCTGCGTGGTTTCCTCATGGTGTACGGGATGATACAAACAGGGGGATTGAGACAGGTCATGGATGTGTCCTACTTCGGCAGCACCGTTTTCTGTGTCGGAGCATGCTGGCATGTATGCAGTGTCACCTGTGGTGCTGCTGCCACCAGAAGCAGTGCCTTCTGTGGCATCCATTGGGGGGACCTGTGGTGCTGCTGTTGTGGACATGCTGGCTGCTGGGGTGCCTGTTGATGTCCCCTCCAGTGTGCTGCCACTCGATTTGTGCTGCTGCCGTGTCTTGATCCGTGCAGCTGAGGTGGAGGGTCTTTGGCCGTTGGTCTTGGCCCTCTTTGCAGGTGTGCTGGTAGGGGTGTCCTGAAGCTCGTCGTTGGAATCGGACCCTGTGGTGGAGTAAAGGAGGGCGATCGTTATTCATGGGTCTGTGGTAATTGTAATGGCAATTGTATCACATGCATTGGGGTGGTACCTGGGGGTGATTTGGGTCAGGGCCTTGGAGGTGGTCTCATTTTTGTGTGCATTGGGGATGCAGTTATTTTGCAGTCTGCAGTTAGGGTGTGCATGCTGCACATGTAGAGTGTGTTTTTTGGATTTTTAAATATTTATTTATTTAATCTGACTTTTAAGGGGCGCTGTCATGGCAATGTATGTGGTCGTTCTCCTGGACATGTGTTTCTAGTGCACTATGGGGACACATGGTACTTCACATGGTTGGTAATTGTGGATTTGGCATAGTTTCATTTGTTCCACCTACCTGATTCTTCTGATGTCTGCACTCCTTTCTCCATCCCTCCGACTCCCTCTATGCTCTCCATTCCAATGGTGGAGGCACAGATTTCTTCCCAGGGGGTCAACTTGATGGGTGATTCCGATCCTCCCCCGGTAGCTGTGGCAATGTTCCGGTTGGCAGAGAGTATGCTCCGGACGCGTATCCGTAGGTCGTCCCATCGCTTTCTGCATTACTGTGGGTTGCGGGGTGCGGTCCCCACCGCACTTACCCGCTGTGCCACCAGCGCCCATATGGCCTTCTTGTTCGCAAGTGCCGTCCTGGTCATTTGCGTCGAGAAGACGACGGCAGCGTTCTCCTGGAGGGTCTCTGTGAGCACGGTGAGTTCCTCGTGGGAGAAGTGGACCTGCCGCTTGCGGTCGCACGCTTTTTTAGCAACTGTTCCCATATTTATTTTTTTGACTGGGGTGGCTAACGGGTTGGGATGTGTCTCAGGGTCGGATTTTTAATGGTTGTGTTGGGATTCTGATTTTATGGGTGTGCGGCGTGCTGTTTCCCGTTCCGGCCCCATGTTTTTACTTCCGTTTCCGTATATTTACGGTGACCGTATTTTGCGCTGACCGCTCATTGCGGTGACCGCTAAGATGGGTGGCGGAATTGCACCTAGGGCGACGTACGACGGCGGTAAGGGGCGTTTTGGGGTCATTTCCGCCATCGCAGACTTTGCACTTCCGCCATGGCGTAATGCTCATGCCCGATGGGTCAGAATTAGCCGCACTTTCCTCCATCGTGCAGTGGCGGAAACGCTATTTACGCTATGGCGGTCATGTCAGTTGATTTCCGCCAGGGTCGTAATGAGGGCCACTGTCTCCGAACTAGAGAGCTCGGAAACCAGAGCAGGACCTGTGAGGATAGTTTCCTCCTCCTGACAGCAAATAACACATTCATTTATCTTAGTAGTATTAATATATTCATTACTAGTATATAAGATATAATTATTTATATTATTTATATCTGTATTTGTAGGGACTATTGAGCGATATTTGTCATATATACCTCTTGCAGCCTCAATTGATGCTAAAACCTCCACAATACCCATAGCTGCTGCAAACTGCTTCTGACCCTTTCCAGCCTTGCACGGACTAGCACTGACTAGCTTGTCACGTGCACGCTGGCGCATTCACGCTGGGTTTGGAGGGGAGTATGCATCAGGAACTAAAAACCCTTGTGGGTTATGTAGTTTGTAAGTGCATGCAGTGCGTGCAGAGTCAACCAGTAACTCTGTTTTAAATCACACTATGTACGTGTTTAGTAATTTTCAAATCTTATCTTATCAGCCCAAATAGCGAACAATCAGCAGTAGCAGCACAGGTTTTTAAAAGTAGGAACTCTAAGATGAATAAAAAGCACAGCTTAATTGCACGGAATGGCCCCAAAGTAAGAAGAATCATTGACCAGTCCCCACTCAGTCCCTATGGCCTTGGCTGTGAAGAGGGTGAGGTCTTCTGCAGGGTGGGTACTGTAGCACCAAAGTGAGAACAGGGAAAAGAGGCAAAGGCCATGTCCTATGAATGACAGCCATGCAAAGCTACATGCAATGGGCAAAGGTGTCCCCCAACTTTACTGATACAATTAGTGTCCAAGCTGCCACCAACCCCTTTTCCACATGTCAAAAAGATGGAGTTGCTAAAACCGCCCAGAGCCAGGGTGCACCACACCATCATTGGACACCGGGTGCCAACAACAATCATAGCCCTGTGAGCCTGCTAAATTGGTCCTAATGGCACCAGCGACTATGGCCAGTAGCAGTTACCTGTTGCTATGCTGCCCAAAGAAGTGGTTGATGACAGCACTCCACACTACTGCCTGGCCGCACCCTCGGTTGGGCATAATCCATGGGAGGCAGCCGGGAACCAAAAGCATGCATTGACTCATTCCTCTCAGTAGGGGTGGAGATGTATTCAACAGCTGTTGTGGCTGCTATGGAAAGGAATATGCTGCAGCACAATCTTCTACTACTGTAGGGGGATAAGATTGAGGTATTCATGGGGGAGGCAGCTTCCGGGAGGCACTCTCCTGTCAGGGAAGCTGCCTATATGTGAGAATTGCAGCACTATGTGGGAGAGCTTATAAACAGTAAGCAGTGGTTGCAATCTGTGGGAGAGCCTCTGAACGTTAAGGGTGTACTCTGTCAGAGTGACTGTGAACTATACAAGATGGCAGTTCATCTGTGGGAGAGCCAAGAACTTCAAGGCATGTCTGGGCTCTCTGGATGATCATGTGAACTTCACAGGGTGGCAGTGCTATTTAGTGGAGCCTGTAAGGTATCATAGCACTCTGTGAGGGAGCCTGCTATCTTTATGGTGTAACTGCTCTCTCTCTGGGAGAGTCTGTGGACTTTAAGTGATGGTGGTGGTCTCCGGGAGAGTCCAAATATCTTATTGGGTGACTATGCTCTTTTTAATGCTATGTGAAAGAACCAGGAAAATGTATGGGCAGGTGTGCTATGTGGGAGAGACCGAAGACATTTGACATGTGGTTCTTGTGATCATAACAATTGTAGCTGGTCTGCAGGCCCTCTATCTCTCCTGGCCTCTCTCTCTCTGTGGCCACTATCTACAGGCTGCCTTGCAAGGTTCGCCCTCTTCCACTCTGAGTGGGCTGACCTTTCCTCCGTCCTCCTTGCCTCTACCTCTCAACTTCTCCTCCTAGGAGACCTGAACATCCACCTGGATGCCACCAACCCCTCTTCGGTGCTCTTTTGCAACCTCTGCAACTCTCTCTCTATTCTTCCCTCTGGCCCAACTCACTGTGAAGGGCACACTCTAAATGTCCTGCTCTCCTCAAACATACACCTCTCTAACCCTCTCACCACTCCTTTCTCTTGGAGTAGCCCCTTCCTCCTCTCCTCCCAACTCTCTCGATCTACCCCTCAGGTCAAGCCATCTCCAGCACTGCCACCTACCTTCTCGGTCATCCGACCAATGAAGCATGTGTCAGTGGAGGCTTTTGCTGCTAATTTCTCTCATGCTCCTACACCTTTGGCTGACTCACACTCTGACACAGGCCTCTCTAACCGTCATCTCTCTATCTCAAAAGACTCTTGACGTCCTTGTCCCTGTCATGAGGATCCACTTGAAGCCCACTTCCAAGTGCACCTCTTGGTACAATTTCAACCTCAACACCCTTAAACGCATGTGTAGGGCGGCTGAGAGGAAGTGAAGGGAATCAGATGCACCCTCTGACAAACTGGCCTGCAGACTGTTCCAAAGGCAGAACAGACTCTCTGTCCTCTCTAAGAAGAAAGCCTACATCCAAGCCTGTGTCTCTGTGGCATCTAACAACTTGGTCAAACTTTTCAAAATCTGCAAGGAGCTGGCCAATCCTGCTGCAGTCTCTACCTCTCCGTGTTCCCTCCCAGGCCCTCTGCACGGCCCTGGCTTCTCATTTCACCACTAAAACTCAGAACATCCTGTCCACTGTGTCGTCCTCTACCTCCTCTTCCTCCTCCTCTACAACCTCTGGCCCATTTCCAGCTGCTTCCCCTACTCCTTTCTCCTCCTATCCCCTGTTCACCCCTAACAATGTTTCTAGACAAGTCTGATCTATGAAAGTCTCATCAAAGCTGGTTCTCCCTTGCTCATCCAGAACCATCAAGAACCACATCGACACCCTGGCTCCAGCATTGGCTGATTTCTGCAATCACTCCTTTGCCACTGGAACCTTTCTCTCCCCCACCTTAAGCACTCCCTTGTGCACCCCCTTCTAAAGAAGCTCTGAGCTGATCCTTCCCGTCCGGCTACCTATTGCCCAATCTCCATCACTCCTTTACTGGGTAAACTCCTGGAAATGCTGGCCATCTCCCAGCTTAATCTGCATACTGAATCTGTTGGTGGTCCCCACAACTACCAGACTGGCTTCAGAGCTGCGAGAAACATGGAAACTGCTCTTGTGAACACCTGTGAAGACTTTCTCTCTAATCTTCACTATAATCTTCCTTCTGCTCTCATTCTCCTCAATCTATCCTCTGCTTTTGACACAGTCAACCATGCCATCCTGCTCAATCGCCTCCGTGACAACCTGCATATCACTGGTCAGGCCCTGTTCTGGTTGACCTCCATTCTCAGTGACTGACCCTCCCATGTCCAACTGAGGTCTTTCTGCTCTTCTAGCTCTCTCTCTAAATGTGGTATTCCCCGGGGATCTAACCATTATCCCTGGTTATTCAACCGCTACATGGCCCCTCTGGCCCACCACATTTCTACATTCTGTTCTATCTTTCAGTGTTATGCGGATGACACCCCGCTCTCCTTCAGTCTCCCCTCAACCACCTCTGCTCCTTCTCTCATACATGACTGCCTGGCCGCAATTCAGCAATGTTTTGCGGCCAATGATCTCTGCATTAATGCCAGTAAGACTGAGATCCTCCTCTTTGGGACACCTGCTCCCTCATTTCCTCTCTCTCTCTCTGGCCTCCCACCCTGGGCACTCTCCCTGCTCCTTCCTGTGAGGCTAACCTTGGTGTCATCTTTGAATCCACCATCTCCTTCTCTCCTCACATCTCCAACGTCTCTAAGAAGTCACACTTTCAGCTGCACCTCCTCAGAGGTATTCTGCCTTTTCTCACTTTCCCCCTGAAGTTCACTGTCTCTAGAGCCATGGTCCTCTCCAGGCTGGACTACTGCAACAATCGTTTTCTAAATCTGCCTGTATCTACTCTTCGACCTTTACAACTCATCCAGAACCAGACTGCAAGGCTTGTCCTTAGCCTCAAGCCCAGGGATCATATCTCTCCAGCTCTGAAATCTCTGCACTGGCTCCCTGTGGCTGCAAGGATCAAAATCAAGACCTTTTGCATCGTGCACAAGGCTTTCTGGGCCCTGGGACCACACTACCTCCAACTTTATCTTCCTAAACCTCTTTGTTCTGGAGCTCTCCGCTTATCCACCTCCAATTCTCTGAGGGTCAGACTCTTTTCCAAGCAGAGAATGGGGGACATAACTCTTTCCTCGGCTGGGGCCTTTCGCTGGAACAGCCTCCCTGTCTCTCTCAAACTTGAGCAGAACCATCTCCGGTTCTGCAAGAAACTGAAGACCTTCCTTTTCACTTCCAATTTCGCTCTTCCTTCTCTCCTTCCCCTGAACTCCGGCCCAGGCACCTGCATGTCCAGTTGCCCTTGCACTGCCTCCAGGCACCCTCAGCACTTAAGGGTCTGTACCTGTAACCCTACAGTCTCTTCTCTTTGCACTTTAGAGCCACCCTCTGGCAGCACTTATTGAGTCACCTGTACTTCTCCTCACCCCCGCCGCACCTTGGCACTTCTCCGCTCCCCTCTTCCCTGCACTTGCATTATCTGAATGGCACAAGGCCTAGTAAGATCGTTGTTTATCCTCCTTCTATTTCCCCCTCCTTGTCTTGTCATGGCTAGAAACACTTGTGTACAGGCGCGTAGTAAATTACAAATCATATCATATGGTGTTTGCAGGTTAGCAATCACTCAGGGCCACCCAGTCAATACAAGATATCTGTTTCCCAACCACATGCAACACCTACCAACTCAATTCCATCTTTTAGTGTTTGACATGAACCAGGTAACAGATCACAATCATCATTATGGTTTGTTCGCTCTGGGTAGATGTTATTCCATAGTCTTCTGCAATGAGGTGATTGTTCACTATTATAAATGTCCACTGTACAGCATGTGGCACTCAGAGGCTTTTCCTGTGGTTCGTGACAATATCTCTGGCCAAACTAAAAAGTGTCTCTTACTGCACAAAGTGTCTATTACTGCACATATGCTGGGGGGCTGCTTAGTAATTCAATAGCAACTCTCAAAAGTGCCACTGTCCAATTTGACTACTTGCTGTCCCAATACTGCAGTGGATTAAAATCCCTTTCCAATGTGAACAGTAGATGTGTGCAAGCATCAGTGCTGCTGATGATCATCTGTCTGTTTTTGTTGGTGACCTCTATGTATTCAATATGGCCTAGTAGCTAAGGAGGGTATCCCCAAGCATCTCCACCCTGTGAGCTGTACCCTCACTGCACACAACACTTTGAACATATGCCAGTGATGTACTAGCCAGTGGTGCTGACATGTGTGACCTTGACATACCCTACTTGACAAAATGTAGGCATGTTGATGTTCTTCCTGCTGTTTTCATTTGTTTCCAGTTGACTTTGCAAGGTTGGCAGAAAAATAGCCTTGCACATTTACACGGTGTCTCCTCCTTCCTATGTTTACTTAGAGCCCAGCTCACCTGACACCAATGGATGAAATGTGGCCATTTTGTATCTTGAATTTGAGTCCATAACGGAAACTAGATGATACCCAATGTTACCATTAAAATCATATGGTAGTGGATCACCACACAAAGTTGAAAGCAGGTCCCTTTCCAGCTGTTCACATTCCCTATCACCTGCCAAGTCAGTGTCCCTTGCTTTGATGGACAGGTGCAGCTCAAGCAGGGTAACCAGAAGGGGAACCTCACTGAGAGACCCACTGTGATGGCTGACCCACGTGGTCACCTCCTGGAAAGGTCATAACTCGGAGCAGACATTAGACAATAACTGCCAGTGACACAATGTCACCATTGCCCCCATATAGAACTCTGCTGTGAGCATTTCAGTAATATGTAATTGTATTATTAAACTGCTCAAATAGCTGTTCCAACATGTGCAAAGGAGTGTTTCCACCAGTTGCTACTGAGGTCTTCAGGTTCTCCAATGGCAAGGCATTTTTGGATTGGCAACCCTAACTGAAATGTGGAGTAATCTTTGGGGCCACAGCGAATATTTATTTCACATACTGACAATTGTTAACAAACTGCATGACCACGGGGTAAAGGTGATGCACAAAGTATGGAATCTGCATTGTCTTGCTAATTTGCAAGATGGCACAAATATCTGATACATTGTCTGTGATTGGTCAGCAGGGCCCTTATGTGTCATTTGGGGCTCTGGCCTCCCACACACATTCACCTTCAGCCTCTGCCTACACACAGCACTTGCCCTGGCACTTACTACCCTTCACCACCGTAGGCCTGCATGTACCCTCTATATTTATATTTTTTACAGATGAAAGTTCCCTTGCACTGCCTACACTGGGCACTTACACCTGCTGCTCACTCACAAGCATGGGTACTCCAGCACCCCCCCCCCTCTCCTCTCTCTGCACTTGCATGCTCTGAATGCTCACAAGGCCTAGTAAGTTGGTCTTTATCCTCCAGTGTATTCATTGTTTTCTATCACATTTTCCCTCCCTGCTGCCCTGTTGGCGATTGGACACACAATATTCTTGTTGAATAAGTGCCTAACAAATGCACAATACACAGATAAACAGAGAGTGGATTTAGGGTGGGTTTTAGTGGGTAGAGAGAGTGGGGGTAGTTTCAGTGGGTGAGGTAGAGAGAGTGGGGATGCAGAGTGTGGGGATAGGGTGGGAGAGTGGGCATAGGGTGGTGGGGATAGAGAGAGTTGGGGTAGTTTGGGTGGGGAAGAGAGAGTGGGGGTGTTTGGGTGGGTGGGTATAGAGTGAGTGGGGATAAGGTAGGTGATTTTAGAGAGAGTGTGGGTAGGGTGGTTGGGGGTAGAGATAGTGGGGGTTGGTTGGGTATGTGTGGATATGTCAGTTGAGGTAGAGAGAGTGGGTGTAGGGTGGATGGGGGCTGAGAGAGTGAGGGTAGGGTGGGTGGTGGTAGAGAGATTGGGAGTATTGGGTAAAGAGAGTGGGGGTAGGGTGGCAGATGTGGTAGGGAGAGTGTGTGGTAGTTGTTTGGGAGCAGAAAACATGAACAACAAAGCAGACTCAGGGGGACCTGTCATATGTAGCCTAAAATAGCCCAAACATAACCCAGCCACCAAATGTAATGGGTGTGGGGTTGGTGGGGGTAAAGAGTGTGGGAGTGGTGTGGGGGAGGGTAGAGCGAGTGGGGTTGGGAGTGGGGTAGAGAGAGTGTGCATGGGGTGGGTCATAATACAGAGGAAGTCTCAGGAGGAATAAAAAATAGATTACTGCTGAAAATAGCCCAAACATAGCCCCACTGCCCTACAAAGTAGCCCAAAATAGCCCAATAGGGCACATCACTACACAGCTGGGAAATGGAAAGCCAGGCCGACCTGCTTCTTAAAATGCTGCTGATTAGAGCAAATCTTGTTAGGGAGCTACTCATTGGGTAGTAGTGCATAGGAGTTTGGAAAAAGAAATGTTAGTGAGTTGGACATTTCATGCAGCGGCCTTTCTGGTTGATGTGCCAACCAGCTATCCTCATTTTAACATCCCTTTTCACTCTCCCTCTCTTTGTAACAATGGTTTTGGCAATTTTGTGGTTTGCGCCACAATAATTCACCCAAATAAAAGATGGTGTGTCTCTTCAAGATTTGTTAATAGATAAACATTTGCACTAATCACAGTGACTGACACATGGGGCCTCATTATGTGGTTGGAGGTAATGGAAAAACGATGCTGGTAAGGGATGACCGGCACCACATACTGCTCCGGGCTATTCCGACTCAAGAGCCCGGTATTAGCGGCACTGCTGATACCGTGCTCCCCCCTACCGGATGCGCGCGGGCACGCGGCCCTTCAACCTGGCAATACTGGGATGCCGCTAATAGGAGGACATCACAAGTCAGACGCACGTGCAAATACCGGCATCATGAAGGCGCGAATAAGGGATACCAGGATGCCGGCAATACTGGCATCGCAAACCACCAGCAAACAGTTATCTGCAGTGTTCCCAACTGCCACAGGTGCAAACAATCAGCACAGGTGGAGGCAATTGAGCCTGGCCTTGCACAAAAGGAGCACATCCACACATCACACCCCTTTCCACACCAAAATGATTCCACTTGTAGTAGCAATACTGGGGCTGGAGGGCATGCTTGCATTGGTACACCAGCATCAACAACAACAGCAGGGACCACAGAGGAGACACAGGAGGAGAAGGAGAGTGAGACAGGATCAGCAAGCCCCACCTGTGCAGCCAGTGCTACCATGCAAGCAGCCCCCAATCCCTCGCATCAGAGCCAGTCCATTCAACCTAACCCCTGAGCAGATCCCCACCCTGTACCATCTGGACCAGGACACCATCACCACCATTGTGGACATGATACACAACGACATTATCAGCCTTATTGAAATACGCACCGCCATCACCCCTCTACTGAAGGTAGTGTCTGTGCTCCACTTCCTGGCTATAGGTACCTACCAGCACACAGTGGGGCAGATGCATGACATATCACAACCCTTATTTTCTAGAATGATGAACCAAGTGCTGGATGCCCTCCTGAAGCACTCAAGGAACTACATATCCCTACCACAGACTGGTCAGGAGATTTTTGACACGAAAGTTGGCTTCCATGCACTGGCAGGCATGCCAAATTGTATTGGTGCACTTCACTGCACCCATGTGGAATTGGTGGTCCTGCATGAAACAGAGGTGGTGTACTGCAACCGTAAGCTATATCACTCCATCGATGTACAGATGTATTTGACTCCAGCAAGATCATCACACATTGTTGTGCCCGATTCCCCGGATCAACTCATGACTCAATGGTCCTGCGAACCCACGCTACCACGCTACATGGAGCGACATGCAGGATGACGTGCCTGGCTTCTTGGTAAGTTGCATGACAGCCACATTGAAGTGAAATTGAGTGAGAGATGCACACACCATCATGGTGTCATTGTTGTGGAGACTGCACTATTTCCACATCCCACAACACATGCACCACCCATCATCAGATCTCACCCTCCGTAACACAATCCAGCAACATGCTGTGAGTATACACAGTGTAAATGTCAGCATCACATCACTACACAGGCCAAGCATCCATGAGAGTGCGCTAATCAAAATCACCAAGGGTATCCACTGCTTTCACAGGGCCACAACAACAGTAGTGCAGCATGCCACCATGGGAATCATCAGCGCTGAATGCCAATCAATCCAGAGACTACTGCCAATGCTCCAGTAAGCAAATCATACAGAACACCACACATCCCATATATAACACAAACACAACGTTATGCGTCCACAATGCATGAGCAACATCAAGGCAGTGTACACCGTGTAACATCTTGAAGACGCAATCCACACCATAAGACCATGGCACAGCACACATTGAGGCAAGGTAAAAGGTGTGCATACAACCAGGGACATGTGCATGTGACCAACACATATCTGCAGGCATGTGTGATAACTACAGCAGTCCATCAAGAATTGACTAACACATACCTTATTTTGCACCCATGCAGGTGATAGTGGCTATCCCTTGAAGACGTGGCTCCTCACCCCTGTCCGGAACCCGCAGAACAGGCACGAAGAGGACTACAATCGTTCCCATACCCGTACCTGTGTGGTCATCGAGCAGACCTTTGGCGTGTTGAAGGCACGTTTTTGCTGCCTCAGCCGGTCAAGTGGGGCACTCCTCTACAGGCATGAGAAGGTGGCCAAGATCATCATGGCATGTGTCATGCTGCACACCATGTGTATCCGACGGAACGTGCCCCTGCCCCCATGTGATGATGACGAGGAAGAAAAAGATGTGGTTGCCATCATTGCAGTGCAGATGCACAGGAGGGATGTGCTGTGCGCCATTCTGTGATTGACCAATATTTCTAAGACACATGGGTGCATAGGGTGCCATGAAAGTGGGGACTGGTTGTGGGAGTACATGTACACTATGTACTGTAGACCAATAAATGACACATATGCAATTGTAAATGTCCACTCAAGTATTTTTTCTGGTACACAACGGGTGTATTAAACAGTAAAATAGTGAACAAAGCTCATGCCCTCCACCT
Organism: Ambystoma mexicanum; assembly: GCF_040938575.1. Classification (NCBI taxonomy): domain Eukaryota; kingdom Metazoa; phylum Chordata; class Amphibia; order Caudata; family Ambystomatidae; genus Ambystoma; species Ambystoma mexicanum. The sequence continues at coordinate 596,014,301 of NC_090937.1, read as the reverse complement.
CAAACACACCCTCTCCCCCTCCGGCTCCCCCCACAACTCCCCCACACACTATCTCCCCCTCCCCCACAACTCCCCCACACACCCTCTCCTCCCTCCCCCTCCCCCCACAACTCCCCCACACACCCTCTCCCCCTCCTCCTCCCCCCACAACTCCCCCAAACATGGTGTCCAAACAAATGCTGTAGGTGACTGCGTCAATTGCCATTATCAGGCTGCCCCATCTACTTTTGTCCACTTCCCGGATCTGGTGGCAGCATGTCTAAATGCTGCAAGGTGCGGGCAGACTTGCGAAGGGGGCTAGTCTTGAGTGGAGCTCGATGATGATGCTGTGCCCGCTTGCTCCAGTCTCGAGGCAGGACGCTCTGCCTCCAAGGCATCCGCTATGCAGGATAGGACCTGTCTCAGAGCAGACACCTCCTTGCAGATACGAGTAGTGCTGGCCTCCATGTCCTGTCTCAGGGACGCAGTGTTGTCCTGCCTTGCCTGGGCAGCATCCGTTACAAACTGCCTGACTAGGCTTGTCAGCTCCTCTTGGAGCTGCACCGCATGTGCTATTTGATGCACTCCACCCAGGACACCAGTGGAGGTGGATGCTGCATGTGGTAAACTACCAAAATCGTGTGGCTCCGTTGTGGGGCTCATGCTCCCTTGCCCTGGCTACCCTCCAGACTGCTCCTGTGTGCTGTCATTGGTGGAGTACAATGGTGTGATCTGGGGTGATAGTGGGGGACTGGGTGCGGCAGGTAAGTCAGATGAGTTATCCTCCACAGGGACACACACCTGGCCTTGGCACTGCACATCCTCGTTGGTCTGGGGTGCGGTGGCTGCCGACTCCCCAAAAGAGCTTTTGGCAGCTGAAAGGGCCCCATCTCCTGTGCAGGAGACACATATGTTGTGGGGACTGTTGCTGTAGCAATGTCCCTTGGCCACACCAGTGAAGTGGCATCCTGTAATGCCTTCCCCTTCAGTGGCAGTCATGGCTTGCTTGGCCCTTTTGATGTGGAAGGGCTATTGCCTTCTTCACTGCCCCTGGCCTTCTTCTGGGGAGTTGTTGCCTGTGGTGATGAGTCCTGGGCCTCGCTATCAGGATCTGAGGCTGTGGGGGACCGAGAGAGGGACAGCATCAGTGATGGTTCTACAAGCATCATGCATTGGTATTATTGCTGTTCTACACTTTAGAGGGGATTAGGTATTGGAGTCTTGACAATCAGGTTGCTTGCTATATGGGGGAGCATGCAGGTATATGTCAGGGTCACACATGTTTGAGGTGGTGTATGCTGTGTGACATGCATCTCTTTTGTGGACTGCGTGCATTGTGACTAATGCCGTTTCTATGTTTTCGGGGTGTGTCTCAGGAATGGCATTGGCATGCTGCATGCATGTGGATGTGTCAGTTCTGAGGACGGCATCTAGGCAGGGATGTGTCCAGTCTGTAATGGGCCATGCATTGCCTCATGGCACAGTCAAATTGCTGTACTATCATCATACTTTGCATTTTCTTAGGACACTCACCTCCATCTGCCTATGAGGTGGCACCACGTTCCATGTCACCCCCTTCAATCGCCTCAATGCCAATAGTGCTGGCGCAGGTTTCCTCCCATCGGCTTAGTTTGATTGGGGAGCTAGGCCAAGCACCAGCGGCCAGGCCCTAGCTCTTGTTGGCCGACAAGATGTTTCTGACTCTGAGGCGCAGGTCATCCCATCTTTTGCGCACATCCTTCACTGTGCGGGGTGTGTTCCCCACAGAACTCACTTTCTGGACAACTAGTGGCCAGATCATTCTTTTCTTGATCTCAGCTTCTCTCTTGAGGTTGTTCGCAAAGACAACCTAAGCATTTTCTGCCAGCGTGTCTGCGAGCATTGTGAGCTCATCCTCCGTGAAGCGCTCTTTTCGAAGACGGGAAGCCCCTTTTTTGAGTGCCTTTGGCATGATGCTGATGGTGATGATGTTTTTCAGCTGTCCGAATGAGTCTCCAGGTGCTGTGTAGTGAGGATGGCAATGGATTGTGTTTTAAAAGATGGCCGCCGTGCCCTTTCCCGACGTTACTTCCTGTTCCGCTTAGTAGCGGTGACCACTAATAGCGGTCACCACTATTAACGGTGACCGCTAATAGCAGTCACCGCTATTGCAGTATCCATTGATGCTGGGTCCGTTATTTAGGGGTAGACAGCGGCAGTAGTGCTATCTGTATAATATAATGTTGTTACCGGCATGCTGTTAAGCTTATGCACGTGAATTCGTAATAGGCCACTGTTAGTGGCCTCTTTCCTATATGGACACAGTATTCACTCCATGCTGGTAAATTCAATTTTTTACCTCCAACCTCATAATCAGGTCCATGGTTTTCCCAAAGGTTTTCCAGTTATTCTTAATGAGAAACAACCTCAAGATTATTCAGCATTTCATAAAATATGTGAGGAATGGGAGGGATTGGGTTTGCCTTTTTTCTTTCTGACTGACATGGTTTTACTAGATCTGTCAGCTGTGTTTGACAGCATGATATCCTGATAGACTGCCTGAAGGGAATTATGGGGATTTAGCTGCCTGGACTCATTCTTTCTTGAAGGATAAAAGAAAGAGAGATCATTTAGTCAATTACGTCTCAGCCAGTGACCTGGCCCTTTGTGAATTATCACAATCCTCTTTTCGTTCTTCTCGTTTAGATAAAACGTGTATGTACCCTTGGCACAAGGACAGAAGGAGTAGGTGTATGGTGGCACTAGTTCACTGATGACACCCATATCCTTGTTCATCAACATGGTGATTCCAAAGACGCTTTTAGGGTGCTGCAGTGGTGGATGCATGACAACTCACTGGTTCTTCATGGTGATAGACAGAAATCTTGTTCCTGGGCTGTGCACTACGCAGGGCACTGTCCTTCCAATCTCCCCTCCATCGGGGCAATCATTTGCCTCGGTGGAGTCAGAGGAGAATCAGGGTGCTTTTTTGTCAGCCAGCTTGTTTTTTCTCCCCAACACTAAAGCCATAACGAATTGCTTGTTCATGCTGCATTGATGGCTTGAAAACAATCCTGATAGCCAAATTTCGAGCAGCGCATCACTGGGGATGGCCGGACAATTTTTTCTTTAGAAACTACCTGATCACATCTCAATAGCCTGTGTATGATTGGACTAGCTTGTCATGGAGGACCATATCCATATCCATATTTTGACATAGATGTGGAAAATGAAATGTCCAACACTGCAGCCTCACAATAATGTACTGTAGTTGAAGGAAAACAAATGACCTGAACACATAGAGGCGTAGCTGCCAATGTTCTATCCGGTTTTAAAATTGAGTTGAAGCAAGTCGTTTGTACTCTTCAGGCAACCTACCTGTATTTAGTCGTCCATTAGCTGGCCCATTGCAGGTACTTTGCTTTTCTTTAATACGGATATTGGGAGTTGGCCCTGCAGTAGATCTGAGCATAGTAATGGGATTTTGTTTCGAGAATTGTATCATAATATCTTGTCTTGTTCACTATTTTTATATAGCTGTAAAACTGGATTTTGGTATGTTTCTTTTACACGTAATACATACTATCTGCTACTCAGTACTATAATTTTAGGGTGCAACAGAGACATTTCTGTCACCAAACCTTTGATGTCCACCACTTATCTTCAAGTTTGTTACAGGAAAACGCTCCAGACGACCCTAATATTAAGAAGAAGGAACAGTAGTAAAACAAATATTGCTACAACAAAATGAGTTTATGCCCACCATGAATTTCTTGTAAAGGCGAAAGGAAGCACTGCACATTTAATCCCCTCAGGAAGCCCCTTAAGAAGGCACCAATGCAAGCTATGAAGTTGATGCATACATTCCAGGGCACATTGGGGAGCGGTTTTAATAGGACAATTAAAGTTCGGAAATGCTCTGAAAAAAGGGCTGCATTTACCCTTCCGAATACAATCGTTGTCATTGACATAGATTGAGGGTTGGTCATGGATCTGATCCAACCTTTCATGGGTTTGAGAAATGTAAGCCATCGCTGCCATGCTCACTGGTAGGGAAGTGCATGCTTTCTGTCTGCACTGGAAATGAATCACCTTGCAATGATCAATCACGAGAGTAATTACTATAATCCACGCAATATGCTGGTCAAATATCTTCAGCACTCGAGCAAAGAATTATAATGATCACTTCCTGCGCTTTATTATCAGATTGCTGTATAAAGGAATTACACGGATTTATGCTGGAAAGAAAGAGCTCTCCCCGGGTAATGATTGCAAATCAGAAATATGCAAAAAGGGCCTCTTTTACACTTGGCAGAGGCAGACAGAGTGCTTCCATCTTGAATTTTAATTTCCCCAGAAAACGATTGCAGCAATATTTCACGAGTTGTACCATCAGTCATATTTATTGCATTTAATGACGGCATTGTGCTGGCTTGCAGAGCACATAGCATCTATTTGCTGCTTTGTATCATTTCATTTCCATTGGAACAAGGCGGCTAATGATTTTATGATAATTGTCATTCATCCAAGTTTTTATAATCTGATCTAGCAATGCTAAATATAACTTGTGACTATGAAACAACTAAAGTATTTGTTCTCAAATTTGAATAGTATAGCAGTAATTAAGGGAAATTCCAGATCAGCTCCAATCCAGTGGCACAAAATACATCTGGTCTGCAGTTGTAGAGGCACATGGATCAGGGAAGAACAGATGCGCTCCGTTAAATTGATCATTTATTTCCAGGGGACTTTATTTAGAAGATTTTCTACTTCCACTTTTAAAAATCATACTGTGAACTGGATTGTATGTTTATTTGCAAGCAATATGTGCTATGCTGTTGGAGAAAGACCAACAGAGACCAATACGAAATCATGTCCTCCTGTCACATTTTTCACCAATCTGGAGTCACCAAGACCTCATGACAGACCCAAAAACAAGGAAGAAAAGATGTTGCTGTAGCCTTTACTCTTGTCAGTTTTCATGTCTTACTCAGCCTTCAATGACCATGGGCTATTGGCTCTTTTCCTGTTTTCTCTCCAGTCTCCAAAGGAAGTTCAAAAATTGTGCAGTAAAGATTCTGATTCAAACCGTGGTTTATCTAGTGAACCTGTAAATTGGGGTTCCCCTTATCCCAGTCTGGAATGGTGTTTTATTAGGTGGGATCATTTAACCTAAGGAAGGTGTTTTCCAATCCGAAATCAGAGACCATCCAACTGAAAAGGGATACAAGCAGAATAAAGAGCATTGTTAATACTCGATATTGAACTCATAGAGAAGTTGTGAATTAAAACACAAAATATCGAAGTCACTGGCATCCATTTAGGACTGGATCCTCGTTTGAGCAGAACTGAATTTGTCATAGCTGATGGTTGTTGACACCGGGGTGGGCGAGACTAGATAATCCGGTGGTTGATCATCACAGCACAGCGCTTCCTCCTGTCAGGAATTCCATCTCGACCAGGAGGCCTTTTACCAGATGTGTGAAGTGTTGCATGCCCCAGTGCTATGGCTCTTTGCCTCTTGAGGCTATGTATTCCTTACTATATTTTAGATGGTGTTCTTGGATCGTCTAGCATGGTGGGTTGATGCCCTCTGTATTTCATGGCTGCAGGACCCTAGTGATTAATTAACTATTTCCAAATTCGTGTTTAAATTTAAGAAGGACAAGGCATACATGATTCTAGATCAGTATGACCTAGTTATCCTAGTTACACATCTTCAAGTGCATGGCGGTAGTCTTGGGTCTGACTCTCAGTCTCTTGGACTTTTCCTATTGTCCTTCTAGTAACTACCCCAGCTCAGTCTTTTGTCTTGGATAATGAAAGGTAAGGCTTGAAGGATGTAGGGTGTTCAGACGAGGCAACTAATGCAATTTGTGTGTCCCTTACAATAGCAAACCATTAGCCTTACATGTGCCAGGGGTGATTCTAAAAATAAATTATGTTAAAGGAGGGTTGTTTGTCCTCTGCAATGATAAACTCTCAGAATTCTTGACTTATTTGTGAAAGGTTACAGAGTATTTTTGTGATGGCTATGTTGAAAGCCCAATGGTCTGCGGTTAGAGCCGTTCAGCTTCACTATGGTAGCCTAGAGGTTTTGGAGTTCTTGGTCCTAAGTCCATTTAAATGTATCTTTCTTTTGAACCCTCTCCCTTGTAAGTATGTCCCCCAGACCCGATAGTGTTGTTGGTTATTTTGGAAGGTTTTTCTTTTTCTATTTTCTTTTTTCTTAACATTTTCTACTTATAAAAACATATGCTTCCTATACATATGGATATCACTAACATCACAAAACTTCAAGACTTAAAAACATTAAAATATATTTTATTAATATAATGGGTAATAGACTACCACCAGTAATCTTAATAACCTTAAGCAAATACATTCCTATCATAATAGTGGCAGTTACATGTTATATACTTTGAAAATGTAATCAAATGACACACACAATACCAACAAGACAAATGCAATGAATAAATAAATAATTAAATAAATAAATAAATAAATAAATACATAAAACCAAAAAAATCACTCATATAAATTATTGAAAGGATTTCATAATGAAAGTTATACATCTCCACAATCTGTATTTAATAGAAGTACTTTTCATATTTTGATCATATCTGCATCTCCACTATCCAGTCTTCTGTAGTGGGCTTTTTCCTAGTTTTCCAAACTCTGAGAATTAACTTCACAACAACCACCAAAGCCTTATCAATCCATTCACCATATTATTTTGCAATTGAGCATCTCCCACTACGTATCAATAGGATCCTATGTGCAGCTGACCTAGGAAGAGTAATATTTAAAACCATGTCTATTCTATCCAAACCCTCCTTCACAAAAGTGTGTACACGTGAACAACTCCACGGTAAGTGTAGCAATGTTCCTGTGCAATTCCAACAGTCCCAACACACATCATTATCTATCAATTTAAGTTTAAACATTCTTAATAGGGTCCAATATATTGGGCAACAATGTTTTGTCTTAATAATCTCAAACATGTATCCTTCTTTGCCTTTGGGCCAACTCTGAGTAATTCCTCCCATTCTTCCTCAGGTATGTCCAAGTGTATGTCATCTGACCAGGCTTCTCTCATTGCCAGTCCGTGCATTTGATTTATGTTCTGCCCAGCATGTTTTTGCTTTCTTTGTTTTCATTACAACATAGAAGACACCACATGGGCAACGTATGTCATTGATAACATTGTTTGCATCACAAGTATAAGCATGATATGAAAATTCAATCTAAGGCCTTCCCAATTTTTCTTAACTATTAATTTGATCTGTTGACTTTAATGAATATGTTTTGACATATACGAAATTGTGGACATCTTAGTTATTCTTGTTTCCAGTAACGTTGTGCTTTCTACTGTTTGCATTATTAGTGTCAGTCTATCTTCATTGTATTTTCATTCTACAAATCGATGTTTCAATTCCATACTCTTGTTTATATATTCATACTCATCTGAGATAATCTAGCTAGAGTTCATAAATTACTTCAATTCATCTGCATGGATGAAAACTATTTGCTAATAACAGACGTTCTGTCTGTCTTTTTTCGAATATACTGTAGTGTCCAATTTGGCATTTGTCAATATACCTCTACATCAACATTTACATTTTCATTTCACTAAGTAAATTGAATTTTAGAGTTGTGCTGATTTACATAATTGAAAAAGTCATGAAGTTGACCTATTGTACCATGTCAAATACCAAATGTCCATATTGTAATCCAGTGTATCCCTCTGGAATATTGGGCCCAATTAACCTTAATATTGGTGATCTAAGAAAGTCTAACCAACATCTTGTGGAAGAACATGCCAATACAACCTACAAAATAAAATGTTCACAAAAAAGGTTACTTTGAATACAACATATCTTCACACTACATATCCCTCCTTACTCCACACAGCCCAAACTTTCATTTTCATGTACTTCCTCTCCTCACATCCATCGAGAACGGTCATCTGTAGAATTTCCAAGCAAATGTGTATCTATAAGTTGCTCATATGTGGCCATGTCCCTATGTCCAATTAAAATGGTTCCTTCACACATCAGTCCTAGATACTCCACTGAGAATGTCGACGTTCACTGCTTTACCACTGTTTTTCAACAAAACATGTGTAACTGTACACAAAAAATACTCCTCGACAATAGGCATACATTTTTTTACAACTCACTAATCGGTACTTCTTTCAATAATGATATTGTATGATGATGTAAATTGCTACTTTTGAAGGCGTAAGTTTTACTTTTGCCTGCAAATAGATTTTTTAAATGGGCTCGTCGATACAGAATTTAATCATGAGTAAAGTTCATAATTATTTGAGTAGTTTTCCTTATAAGTTTCTGTCAATTGAGGGCTTGGTCTGGTTGTGTTGCTTTTAAGTGAGTATGACAGGATGCCATCTGGTGAGGGTGTGACAGGCTTGTTTTAAAAAAAAAAAATGTATGAATAAACTAGCAGTAGCACCCAGCATTGCAGGATTCTAGCTGACATGCTCTAGGCGCAACTCCTGTCTAACAAGGTCCACTACTTACTACGCAGCCCTCTGCTCTAAAGCAGATGTGTCACTGTTCACCTGCTCCCTATTGGATTGGCAGACTTAAAATCTAAGACTGCTACGGTCAATAGCCCTCCACCACCCTGAGGATGTATCGCTATACACCATAAAATAGTCCGTCTGTCAGGATGCTCAGGTCCAAGGCGCAGGAGCGATGCAGAACCAACCCTCAATGGTCTCGGTGCCTGCAAATCAAGGCTTACATAGACCTCCTCGAACAGACGGGGAAGGAGGGTTAGGGTCTCGATGTTTGGATAGGTACGGGGGTTATAGGGTAACCGGATTGAGGGATAGGGAGAGGTTATGGATGGGACTGGGGACTTAGGGTAGAGGCAATGATTGCACACTTTGGTTTAGCCAATGTTTTGGCTGGCACATTAGAGGGGCTGCTGTTCCAACACCGTTACATGTAAAGGTGTTCCCCTTCACACATTATTAAAGAATCTAACATGAACCTGTTAACTTCAACATAAGGGTAGACCACAATACCACTGATGAATATCAATCACAGGCTTGAGCCCATGTACATTAACAGAAGGATTAGTCAACATGCACTTGCACACTTAGCTTTTTCATTCTTTAAGTCCTGTCCTGCAAGAGCTGTCACGTCCTGTGCCACGTCCTTGAAGTCTGAGGGTCTGGTTCAAACTAAAAGAAAGCAAAAGACAAGCATTAGCGTATGCCTTCAAGTTTGGTGGTCACTTGCTCATCACAACACATTCAACACACATCCTGCACTCGGTGTGCTTAAGGCTTTCAGGTTCCGTTGGTGTGTGCTGCCGCACGTGGCTTGTGACACCTTATGTTAGCTGTTTTCCCAACACAGTCTTTCTTCAGACTGACTGTACATAAACAATGCGCTTCGCTTTCGTCTCATGCGCCTTCTGGGCGAAACGTTCCACGAGGCGAAAGCACGCGTGACTTCAAACAAACACCAAGCTGCCTTGGTTTCAATTATCCTCTGTACAAATGCAATTCTTTCCCAAAAACCCCGCCCACTTAGCTCTGTTTGGCAGCGCAGGGGCTCTGGAGGGGCTGGTAAATGCCCCCTGCACTTTCCCCCTCACTCCCACAGACTCCTTGGGTTAAGCAGTACTTATCTTTCAAGAGAGAGGGGCCGGATCGCTGCTCTGGAAGGCTCTGGGCCCCTCGCATGTGATTTCCTCGGAGCTGCTGGGCACACGTCCTGTCTCTTCAAAGTCTCAAGCACAAGCCCCATGCCATGGGACTTGCGCATTCGCATTCGCGCGCCACACCCAACACAGCTTCCTATTGGGTCATGGGCCCGCAAGGCATGCTGGGTAGTGTAGTCCTGGTGTGCCTTTTGATGGGTCTTGTAGTTTTTGAGTGCCTTTTGCCTACAGAAAGGGCAAAGCAGCCGTCTATAAGGCTGTAAGCCCTCAAACAAAGGTTTCTTTAAAGGTTCAAGTCCAACAGCCCGAATAGTCCTTGGTCCATGCCCAGTCCTGCCCCTGACACCCTCCCACCCCTTGCGCTTTCATGCACAAGTACACTCGCATGTCCTTTTAAGAGATTCTTCACTTCTCTCAACCTCAGAGTCTCCCTTTAAAGGCCTGTACTTCAGTTGGAGTGAAGGCAGCACTGGAATAGGTGGACCTTTGGGCATTTGGCATCAGCGGACAACCTCTTGCTTGAGCTTTTAGTACTGGCCAACAGATGCTGTCCTGCACTCCTCCGGGAGCACGGCTGTTATCCGCAGCTTTGGTTGAAATGCTCAGAGATCTTTCTGGGGCCTCCAAAAATGTGTAGAGGGTCGCCTCAGGCTTCACCCATAAAAAATGTCAAAAGTAGTCAAGAAAGGAGTGTACGCAGGCAAGAAGTAACACAGGTTTATTTAGGGCCCAGGCACAGTTGGGACAGCTATATTCAAACAGATCACAGAACAGAGCTGCATGAAAAGGTGCTGTCAAAGACACTCCCGTAAATCTAAGACATTTATAACAATCAAGCTAATTAATGTTAGAAACTTTGCAACATGAAAAAATCTCCCCACACCGAGCTGATTGGTACTCACACATTATACCCTTATAGAAAAAAATACATTATGTCCTGTAATATGGTCCACAATCCTTCCCAAACCAGCCATAGTTATTATGTTGAGACATCACAATCCAACTCCCACTTCCCATGTTATATTGATATTTCTATGAAACATATGAGATGACCAGCAAAACTTTATTCATCAAACCCAATCATCTCATCTAGTTTCTCATGCGAAACAGTCTCCACCATGGCACTGTCAGAGCCTTGAACCACAGACATACTGCTATACAAATGTTGCACATTAAGAACTCTTCGATGTTCTTGCCAGGTGAAATGTACTAAGGGGCAATTTGAAACCTCTGGGGTTCTTTTGACTCCATCTAAAAATCATGTTTTGCAAATCATTTTGAATTATTTAATGGTTATGCTCTCCTTGCCTGTCGCAGGACCCATGGGTTCTAATCTGTGACCTCAAAAAATAACTATTATTTGCTTCTTACCATACCAGCCTAGAATGGTGGGACCTACGATGTGTTTCCACCCACTGTGTCTTTGTTTCAGATTAATAAAAAGCGAACACACGTTTGCTGCAAAAGCATGCTGCACAGCCTATTTACTGCATTTTAGCCTACCCCTAAGTTTGGTGATTCTCACCTATGCCCCTGCATTTATTTTATATATGTTACTTTTATTTTGGATTTGACTTATATAACGATTAAAGGGAGACCCCTCCCCTTTTACAGAGCTACTCTCGCAACTGATAAGTGTGCACCTTTTCACTTTGCAGACTTGCATTTTTATTACACTGCAATGGCATTGTGTATGTTTCACTGTGTCATAAACTTCCTATTTTTGAAAAATTGCAAAATCGTCAATCTCCAAAAATCACTTATACTCATAGCACAGGGCCGGACCCTGTTGTACTCCTGTGCAAGGTGAATGGGTGGGGTTGGCGAAATGTCACAATAGCCAGTACACCACAGACTATTTTGGTCACCTTGTGTCCTAACTTCTTATTATTGGAAAAGTTGCAAAATCATCAATCTCCTGAAATCGCATAGTCTTCTAGCACAGGCGAATGGGTGGGGTTGTTCCACTTTCACTATCGCCAGTACACCCCAGACTGGTATGTCATCCTCAGGAAAAAATTTCAGCACACCAACTGTTGTGGGGCTGGAGCCAACAATTGCAAAATCGTCAATCTCGCGAAATCACCTACATTGATAGCACAGGGCCGGTTGTGGGCTAATGGATGGGGTTGGTCAAATTTCACTATTGCCAGTACACTCCAGAGTGGTATGCCGACCTAGGGCCAACATTTCTCTCCACCAACAGATATGGGGCTGGAGCCAACCCCGAACATACAAACACACTTTCACAAATTACAGGGCCTGCGGTAGCGGCCCTGTAGTTATGCGTTAGTTGATCAACTCATAGAAAGATAACTTTTTTGGCCAGCTTATAAGTTTGCCCCCTGGACGAATCCTCACTAAACTCTGCAGAAATTAATAATGGCCCAATTCAGAATGATTCTGTTAAGTTTGGTGCGGTTTCGTCCCGGGGGGGGTAAAGTTATCAGGGTGTCCCAAATTATTTTTAATCCTCATCGACACAGTGGAAAATAATTGTTGCTCACTGCTCACTCCTACAGCCCAAACCGCCGGACAGATGTTCACCAAACCTATGCCAGGAGCGGCGGCTTGGTTCAGAAAGCCTGCTTTTGTAAATTTTGTGTAAATTCATCCAGTCGTTTAAAAAAGAAATGGTGAGAAAGTTGGTTAAAAAAATTAGTTATTCTTGGTTTTTGGACTGCTTACTCATTCCTGATTAGGGGTCTGCAGACACCTCTGGAGTAATCAGGGGGTGGCTTGATGACTGTAGACACCAGAAACACATGCTAATTGGATGGTGTAAAACGTGAGGTGCGTCTTCCCTTTCGAAACGGACGCCATGTTGGATCCGATGATGGCCGATGCCAGCAAAAAGTCTGGAAAACACATTTTGGGTTATTTGGTGGCCGAAAGAGGGCCTGGAAAGGGTGATGGAGTTGAATGAAGCTGATATGGAGCTGTTTTTATAGTTGAAAAAGGGGTTTGCAGGTGCCACCGAGTCCACAAACATCGCAGTTGAACACAGACAGCGCAGTGAGAAAAAGGTCTGGAAAACAAAGTTTGGGTTATTTGCTGGCAAAAAGAGGGTGTGGAAATGGAGGGGGAGTGGAACACAGCTGATATGGAGCTGTTTTTACAGGTGAACACAGGGTTTGCAGTTGCCACCAAGTACACAGACAACACAGCTGACTGCAGACAGCACAGTGAGAAAAAAAGTCTGGAAAACACATTTTGGGTTATTTGGTGGATGAAAGAGGGAATGGAAAGTGCGTGGGAGAGCAATAAAGTTGTCATGGAGCTGTTTTTAATGGTTCAAAAAGGGTGTGCAGGTACCACCGAGTCCGTGGTCAATTTTGCTGTCCACAACATCATTTGGATTGCAGGAGGTTCTGGGTGGGTCTTGTTATTTGAAGGTGTATTGTACATACTTATTATATGGTTTAATTATATTGTGGTGGTTGTGGCCGGTGGCCAGATTTTTGTCTTATAACCCCAATAATCTGGCCACTGGCAACACATGCTATACTAATATGTGTATAGTCATTATAGGTACTGTAGTGGGAGCATACAGTATTTGTAATATGGTGGAATGATATTATTGGAGTGTATATGGTATTTATGATTGTAGTACAATAGAGGATAGTGCTTATGGAATATGTATGTGTTTCTTTATGACGATAATACATAGGATAATACTTTGTATGGTTACTTAGTTGCATACGATAATAAAGCTGGAATCTATGGTTCGTTTTCTGGGAAAAAAAACATATAATTTTGTCATGATTACATCCAGGGTTTCTTTTTTACACTCAGGAGTTCAGGCCAGGCGGGATTCTTTGTATAGATCTGTAGGATTTAGTCGGGTGTTAGCTTGGCAAACATTGCATTCTCACAGTTCACAGTATTAAGTTCTCATAAACTTCCATAGGGACTCCTCATTAGTGTACCAGTACCCCTAAAATGTCCGCCCTGTGGGTCACTGATAAGTTATAGTAGAGAACTAGACATTGGGCATCGAAGGCGACTTAAACCCCACTTCGCAGTAATGCGTGCTTCACGTTAGGTCCACTGACAGTGGTGTAACGCTACCGGCGCTCGGCTCACAGAACCTGCAGAATGAAAGAAAAGTAATGTTAATAACTTGAAAAGACTCACAGAATATTTCAAAGACCCCAGCGTTGAATTAACTGACTAAAGTTTCTGCCGTCGCAGTTTTCAAATAGAAGCATTTCTTCAGTCATAGTTCTAGTTCTGTCATCAGACTTCAAATGCAGCTACAGCAACATTCCAAGGTTTTCTCTGACTTCCGAAGACCTGCAATACAAGGTACCATATTTACAGAATAAACATTACAGAATTAAAAGTGAAAGATAATTCCTACGTACATACGTACCTGAAGCTCCCATGAGTTTTCCTCACAGTTAAAAGCCGCGCTTCACAGAAGAAAGCTACAGTTTTAGGAAACGAAATTTCACTGTGCAACGTTCTTTTCCCTGATACGCGTGCATACTTACCACAATCAAAAAAAAACCTTTCAGGTTTATGAAGACACTCCATTTTTGTGCGCTGCAACCCTAGCAAGCGCGCCACCTTACCTCAAGAAAAGGTTTTCATATGTTTTCCTTAATACCTCCAAATTCTTCAGTTTAAGTTTATTTCTTCAGAGAACCTGCAAAAGGAAAGAAGAATCAATAGTCATCAAGAGAGATTGTTTAGAACCTTTTACCTCAGAGACATCATCTTTTCCTCTTGGTTCAGTCAGATACTATTATTATGTTTTAAGGCGCTTACCATCAGAGGCTTACCAGAGTTCAAAAGCATTTTAATCTTCAGAACCTCAACATCTAAGCGCCCCTGTGTGATTGCAGGATGGAGAGCTCCAAAAACACAAAACACAGGTGAGGAGAGTGTGGGTCTTATAATTTTAAAGGGGAGTTTATTTAGGATGGAAAGAGAGTCTTAGAAGAATGTTATTATTCTTATCAATTACAGTACCTCCCTCCTTTCATGACTGGAAAAAACCCTTTCAGAACCAGATTAGCAGATCAACAGGTCTCTTAGATCATTACGCTCCTGGTTGGACCAGGTAAGCGTTACAAATGTGTTAAGCAGGATAGTTTAAAAGTTTAATTGCATACAATTTTACATATATATTTACTTTTTTGACCTCCATAAATAGCACATTCGATGTACTATGTACGGTCCAACATTAGTGTTTGCTACACTGTTGCTGTACGGATGTGAAATAATCATTGGGTCACTGGGAAAAACAATCCATAGAGGATTAAAAAAAATATTACAGTAATTATGTGAGTGTATATGTTTGTTTGTTTGAAGTGTGTTAAAATTAAGGGACTGTTTAAAGTAGTTAGTTACCTATTGGCTTATTCTACCTAAATTGGACTTCACAAGACATTTTGCAGTATGAGTAACTGTGATGGCATATTTTAAGTGTATTACAATAAAGGGTGTTTTTAATGTAGTTATATACCCATTGGCATATTTTAATTGTCTTGGATTTTAACCGTACTATTATAGTATTGTATATGTAGTTAAATACCAGTTGGAGTATTCTAACTTATTATTGTGCTATAGTTTAGTGAGTAAATTTGGGGTGAAGGAATATTAAGTAGGCATTTCTTTGATTTGGTGGTAACATTGGCGTATTGTAATTACATTGGATTTTATAAGAAGTATTGTATTAACAAGAACTGTGATTGCATATTTGAAGTGTATTGCAATGAAGTGTATTTTTGAAGTAATTAGTTACCTGTTGGTATATTATAACTGTCTTGGGTTTTAAACATACTATTATAGTATTTTGGATGTGGTTAGAAACCTGTTGGCATATTCTAACTGTTTATTGTGTTATACTTTAGTGACTTAATTTGGGTTGAAGAAATATTAAACAGGTATTTGTTAGATGTGCTGGTAAGCTATGTTTTGGAGTAACAGAGGTGCAGTTACATTCAAACCAACCACTTCTTTTTTTGGCATATTCAGTATAGTGGCCTGAAGTGGTTGTAGCACCAGTGTGGCAGATTCTGCCAACTGTTTGTGAAGGGTTTCTTGCCAAGAGATGCTTGGCTGTGTATGAAGCTAGTAAGCTTACAGTTATTTTTGGTAACATCAGTATTGTACCTTATAAGCATTAGTATCACATATTGGCCATGTGAGTTTATTTGCATGTTGGAACGATTGTCTGAATAACAAAAAGGGCATAATATGCTATGATTTGCATTCTGCAGAAACTGGTGAAATGGAATGGATTCTGTGAGTGCCCTGGAGGCCATCACTATTGTATCCAGTTCCAGGGGGTGGACCAGTGAGGGAGGATCAACTGGATGGGGGGTCACGGGGAGTGGAAGTGAGACACTGACGGGTGAGACATGGTATCCTCCTTCTTGTAACACATTTTCCCCATCCTACCACAAAGGATACTCAAACACTCTAACCGCCCCCCCCTTTTTCCGACACACTTTCGAACACCACGAGAGATGATGGACAAACACTAGAGCTGTTTACCTGACATGTCCCAACACAAGGGTCAGGAAAAGTCAGGCAATTAACCAGAATCACACACATCTGACTCCCCTTTCCCTTCCCCATAGGGATAAAAAGTGGAGCATGAGAGCACATGACGAGCAAGGCAGACCGCACAACGAAAGAGTTATCCAAGCTTGGCAGTTCAAGAGGAGGAAAAAAGTGGCAACAACCGAAAGTGTAACAAGTAGAGAAGCAAACTTACCTTTTCCGACCCAAGCCCACGAAACCTCTTTGGAAGTTATCGTAAAACCACCAACAATAGCCAGTGTGTGTTGAAGCAGACGTAAGCGGTACACAGAGCCCTTCTCCTCTGATAACCAAGCCAGGGAGATATGCTTGCTACCATGGTACTGTCCTTGACTCCAGAGATGAGAAAGGCAGTTCATCACACCCGGTCAGTCGAGGGGAGAACCAATAAGAAACCAAACTGTGATAAATGAAAGTTACAAACTGGCGAAATAAGTGAAGTTAAAAGAACTGTTAACATTTAGGGAAAAAACTGCTGCAGAGGGGTCCTGCACCATGTGGGTGCTCATTCAAGAGACCCTGGTTGATACCCCATTTGTTAAAACTACCGATACCAGTAGGCTCTAGGACAGCCGCAAGGAAAAGGTCAAAGTAGTCATACAGGTGTCTAGCCAAATCCCCTGTACAGTAGAAAGTCTTTGACCGACAAACCAGTGAAAACCCAAGGGAAGTGAATCCAGCATCATAAGAAAGTAGAAGGAAATGTAAAGTTGACAAGAGTGAACCCGACAGAGAGATGCCGATGTAAAGGGACAAAGCCTAAAGTACCTGTGAACAGTGTGTTGACAAAAGTGAACTCGACAGAGGGAGGTCCACATTGAACTGTTTAAAAAGACATTGAGATTTGTGGATGATATAAGTGGAATTGATTTGAAAAGCGGTAGCTAATCCGATGGAGGGCGACTAACATTCAATAGGGTTTGAGCCCCGGAGAGGGGGTTCCAGGGGTGAAATGCATCACCTAATGTACAAGCAGAAAGAAGCTTTTGTTTATTATTTTTGGAACACATCAGGTCCTCAGAGGCAAGAGGCTTTTTGTAGAAAAGAGACTTAACCACCGCAGGTCCTGATTCCAGAGAGCGAAAATGTAGCCTCGTGCCGGGAAAGCATGAGCGTGTGCTATGCTCCGGAGTCCGCCTTTTCCCTTGTTCAAAACGTGGGGAAGGCAGACCCTGACTACCACATCCTGACTCATTATTTGTCAACACTTCCTTCTTTCTTGTGAATCCTATCCCAAACCCTTTTGTATTTAGTTGTAAGGACAGGCACTAGGTTTTTCTTAGTATATGTATTTTATTTGACAAGACACCACTAGGAATTCCTTATTATTATTTGATGGTTGTAGCTTGCTCCCATCTTAAGATTTAGGTATCGATTAGGTGTTTTCCCAACCCACATATACAGTTTAATAAACACCCTTGAACTGTGGTCTGTCATTACTGTTGACACAATGGGTCCCTTACCATTCATTATTTGGTATGGATACATTCACAAATTGTTCATTAGGTATGTACTATTGTGAAATATGTTTGCAGAGACTCCATGCATGTTTCCACTTGCATGAAATCTGGAAGGTTGCATTCATAGGGATGTTTTCGGTTTCCAGTACTTGTAGTAAGTACATTAGGAATTCTTGTGGATCTTCCTGTGTGTTTATGGTGAGTTGTATTGTTCTTGTTCAGTAGTCCAATGTTTGCCTTATACCTGACACACTCTAAGTGCGGTCAGGATTATTTGTGGCATTTCTTTTAAGGACAAGCATTTGGAAACACAACTGGTCTGAGCCATTTAAGTAAATGTTGTGAATAATTGGTGGCAATTGGAAGAGAAGATTGCTTGCTGCATTAACATAGCAATTTACTGAAGTTGTGTTGCTGGATTTAAATGGACCAGAGAGTTGTGCCTCAGTATCCTTTGATGAGCCTGTAGTTGTTTTTTGACAAGAGACATTTGTTTCTTTGTTGTCTGATGGATGTGCAGTTGATTTTGCACTAGACAGATTTGTAGTTGTGTTATTTGATCGGGCAGCAGTTTTTATTTGTTTCATCAGTGGTACTGTTCGGAGATCTGCTATAGGTTCTGTTTTGTATTAGTTTTCTTTTTTAACGTTTTCTTTTTTGAGGTACAGGGTACATATCTAGAAGGGGTGTACAATGGATGTTGCCTGTAGTATTCTAGGATGCAAGGAATGTCAGCGTTGTCTTTGTTTGCATCAAAGTTAACTAGGAATAGACCATTAAGTGTACGCAGATGCGAAAAGTAGTATGCAACTCGTACCTTCTTTAAAGGATGTGCTGCCAATGGCAATGAATCCGTGATCTAGTGTTAGACCTTGTGATTTATGAATAGTGACAGCATATGCAAGAGAGAATTAATCTCTGCATATGTACCTGTCTTTGAAAAGAAGGAAAGGTGCTATTGTGCGCCCTTTTTTTTTTAAACTTCTGCAAGTTTGTCAAAGTGGTTGCTGTCAAACGGAATGTTGTTGTCATGAGGATATGTTTGGAAGCCAACTACTATACCAATTGATCCATTAACTAAACCTTGTTCTGCGTCAAGGACACATTTAGGAATTACTCTGCAGTTTAGACACATAGTTAATACTTTTTATTTAATCCAGCTGTGTTGGAGATACATTTTTCAAAGCTATATATAGGGAGTGTCTTACCTTGCACTTCTACTTTGTCTCTGGAGCTGATATGTAGTATGGGTTGCATTTCTTTTTTCAACATTGTATCGTTGAATTGACTACAGCTTGCAAGGGTTGGTATTGATGATTTTGAAGCCTTATTTGGACTCAAACGTGTGACAGTTTTTCAAATTGTGAAAGCCTGTTCTATATCAAAAATCTAAGGGATACAGGACACCAAGAAAGGAATGGTGCATTGATGTTGTCGATATTATTTTGAACTTTAGGTCTAGTATTCACCCCCTAATGATGTTTAAATTTAACATGGTATGAATGCACTGTAGTGAGAATGATGGATATGATGTGACTGTATGGTGTGATATTTGCAGGGTTCAGTATTTACATTTTAACATTTTTTAGCTATTTGTAAAACATTGATGAAATGTGTTGTGTAAAGATGTATTATTAATGTATGAATAAATATATGAATACAATATATGAATACATTATTATAAAACATTTTTGGAACTAGGTCTCATTTGAGACATCTGGCTTTCATTAATAATATGGGTTAAAAGTAAAGAGAGTTTTTTCTTGTGTGTAGGATTGGCATTAAGAACATGCATTTTATATTTTGTTGAGTTAATTGTTCTATGACATCAGGAGCAGATGTGTATTTCCCATATAGCACACAGATGAGTCTAGTTTTGCATCTTTAGTAAGCAGACCAGTTCTAATACTTTTAAAATGTTAGCATAGGTGAGACCTGTAAACTGACACATGTTTTGAGTTTGCACTCTGCAGTTAAAATGTTGCCAGAGATTTACATTTCCAATTCTGCCGAGTGTGTTACGGCATTGTTTGTGACCTAGTGTTTTGAAAATAGGTTGACCTTTTAGTGGTGTTAACTGTAGGAGGTCTCCAAAAGCAATAATGTGTTTCCCTCCAACCAGTTCTTTGTAGTTGGATGTTAGGACTTCTTGCAATCTGAGATGAATTAAAGCCAACATGAGGTTGGAAACCATGCTTATTTCATCTATCAGGAACACTTTCATTTGCTTCAGAATTCTGCGTACTTCAGTAGCAGCTTGTGCAGATAATTTGTAGTATTCTAATTTGTATTTGTGTTCTACTGGGAGGAGAGTAGTCTGTGTAAAGTTACACCTCCTAGATTGTAGGCAGATAAACCTTTGGGGGCTGTTACAACAGATGAAAGGTTGTTGTTTATTACGTTCTGTAGACAATTTCTGACTATTTTAATTAAGAATGTTTTACCAGAACCAGATTCACCACTTACATACAGGAGCAGAGGTGTATAATTTTTACAGCGACAAGTTTTAGTTTCATGTTTAAAACATGTTCAATTTCTTCAGTGACTTCTAGATAAATGCTGAGTTGTTCATCATATTGCTGTGATTTGAGCACTGACAAGTCTTCTTCAGATTTTTTAGATTGATACATGGCATTTTCTAACTCAGTCATGGCTATTTCTGCTTCATTTAGATAGAGTGGTTTTCCAAGGGGTTCTTGGCTTCTTGTAAGGAAAGTGTGACTGCCCTCAGGAGTGTCTTTATGTAGTAGAGCTGCAATGTCTTCCTCTTGTTGGCGTTCATGGTCCAACATTTGTTTGTATTGTTTGAAATTGACATTTGTTAAACTGCTTTCATTTGCTTTGAATGCAGCCCCAAATGACTCATGGTCACCTAATAATATTTCTTCTTTTCTCCAGGTTTAAAAAATTGAAGTAGGGCCATGTAATAAAGTTCTCTATGTTGTTGCGATTTAAATGATAACTTTATATGATTAATTAGGCTGGGTCTCGCACGTTTTACCAGACTTCCTTCACAAGTTGAGACTGAAAATTTGCCATTTGTCTCATCTGGTGTGACATTGTTTTTGTAGGACTAGTTTTGGGCTATGTTGTACAGGCACATGTTTTCCAAAGCAGTACTTCTGTTTGGGTAGTATGTGTCAATTGCATTTTTTTTTAAAATGTCCTGAATGTTGGGATCATTTGTGGCTATTGTTTCTAACACTGGGTAGGATTTTAGTGCTCTTTTTCGGGATGAAGTTGGACCGAGGTGTAGCCAGAAAATTGGCCTCATTACGAAGTTGGTGTTAACCCACTGGTGTGATTGGCAGGATGCCAACAAACCCTGTAACAATGAATACGCACCTGACTTTCCGGCACCACAGGGACATTACAAATACATGCACATGATGGCACGTAAATTCAGGTGCTGGATTTTGTAACTCCCCATTACCATAGAATCCCATTGGACTCTATGGGAGTGGTGAGACGGAAGTGCTGGCACCATTGCTAATGGTGCCGGTGCTTCCATGAAGAATCTGCCTACCGGGGATGCTGCGCCCAACATGGTAAAAAATGATGGGCACTGCGGCTCCAGCAGGCTGACTCCTAGTGTGGTGGGCCAGAAACAAGGGTACCTGTAAGCTTACCGGCACCCTTGTTTCTGGACTGCCACACTTGTAATGTGGCCCTATGTGTTAAGATTTGCCATACAAAGCTGTACCTGTTAAATGGTCTGCAGCTTCGTAGCACCCGCATTCATTATGGAAGTGCATTTTTATAACACAGCTGTATGTTTTTTTTTTACAGTGTTTTATCAGACGATATGGAATCATAGATGTCTGTTAGCTCTGTTTTCTCAGATTTGGCTGTGACATATCTTGCAACTTCCGTAGAATTGTCTGTAATGTATTGTATGTCTATATTTGCATTCCATAAGAGGGCAATGATTGCATTGCAATCATTGATGTACTTGGATGCTTCGTCCCTTTTAATGCGTCATGTGTTTTTCTTGGGTTTGCCATTTACACTGTGTCTAACAGAAGACATCAAGGTATTTACGTGTCCTTTTGTACAGACTGTTCTAGAGAAGCAAGATCGGCATTTGGTATAGTATTTACCTTTGTTTTTATATCTAAGTTGGCAGTATATGCCTTACTTATGTTTTTAGAAACATAGGATTTGTGTACTGTGAGAAACCTATGGATATTCTCCCATGTAGGCCCTGAGAATCCTCTATTCAGGTGCCAAAGGGGGGCATCACATTTGAATACCAACTCCGAAGCTGGAGGTGAGGGAGGATCACCTGGGTAGGGGAGGCTGGGGTTGCACTCAGGAGAGTACCCTAGAAGTGTCACAATATTCCAATAGAATAATAGGTGAAGCGATCCCAGAAGCCTTTATGGGTTATGCAGGTCCCATTGTCCCTAACCAAAGAGAGAGACAAACAGGTCATCCCAGAACAAACCCCGTAAAAAGGGGAAGCAAGGTTAGACAAAGACATCACCTCAATCGCAACACTTCTTTATCCTTCCCTCGTTTAGATCATGGGAAGTGTTATACAGACCTGTGCCCGCATGTCTGGGTGTGTAACATAGGGAGTAATTTGATACCAAGTAAATCACCTTGTGTATTCATAAACAGGGCCATGGGATCTCCCCCGTTCCTTTCCCAATCACCTTGTAATAATATAGCTTCTAAATGTCAATTCCCATCTTATATTGACTCCCTTTCCTCATTTCCAACAAATACTGAGGCGAGGAGGTGGCAACGAAGCACAGTAAAGATTACCCCTAGCAGGGCTTTAAGTGGACCAGGGCCAGCCAGGGCTGGGCCCCGGCAGGCTCCGAAATTTCTTTTTGAGGCGGGGCCCTGCCGGGGCCCACTAATCTCCCCTGGCAGCCCCAGCCACTACACAAAAAGGCTTTTTTTCTACAGCCTGAAGCTCTCGCTCGTGTGCGAGAGCTTCAGGCTTCAGAACAAAATGCCTTTCAGCCATAATGGTGGCGCTACACCTGCAAGGCATCCCTTTAATCAAGGGATGCCTGTGGGCCGGCGCCACCATTATAGACAAAACGTGAGGCGGCTGGAAGCAGAGGCCTTGCTTTCTAAATACTGAAGCTCCCGCGGATTCGCAGGAGTTTCAGTATTTAGGAAAAAGGCCTCTGCTTCCAGCGGCCTCACCCTTTCAACCTTAATGGTGACGCTGCCCCTCCCCAGCTGGCGAGGGGCAGCGCCACCATTAAGGCTGAATAGGCGAGGCGCTGTCCCCTGCCAGGCAAGCCTATAGAAAATAAATGCAGAGATCAGCACCCTCTCTCCCCCATGGGGAGAGAGGGTGCTGATCTCTACAAAAGGCTGCCTGGCAGGGGTGCCAGTAGCCCATTGAGCCGAGGCTTGTCAAGGGGGCGTGGCCTCATGGGCCAGCAGGACCCCCGCTGTTAGGCCATGCCCCCTCGATGAGCCCCGGCTCGATTTGTAGTGCCACTTAAGGCACTCACCCCTAGAAACAACATGGGGAAAGTTAGGGAAACCTACCATAGAAAGAACTCAAGTTGTCCCACTAATGAAGTCAGGCAGGGTCAGGCATTTAATAATGGCCATTCACACCTGACTCCACTTGACTATTTTTACCAGTATAAAAGGTGAGGTTTCACACAGATGAATGAGCGAGCTGGAAAGGAATACAGCACCAGTGAATTTAAAGGAGCTGCAGTAAGAACGATCCAGAGGAGAACAGCGTGCTGCAACACTGCCCCAGTGTTTGTGAGGAGCTGCAGTGTGGCTATGGAGCTGTGTCTCCAGAGAGCCAGAGCGGGGCAGACAGTATCCCGCCGGCAGTGTCTGTGTGATTCATCGTTCCCTTTTCCATTGGGCCATGTGCCGGCCCAAGAGTGTCCAAGGGGCAGGTGGTGAGACCCTGGCATCGACCTAAAACATCCAGGAGAGACTTCATGTCAGTGCTATGTTCCCGGTGAGTTTGGCATGAGAGAGAGAGAAACTCAGGAGTGTGCAGATGGCTGGAGCGGGAAAGAGAGAAAAGCAAGAAGTAAAAGCGGGAAGGTGAAAGCGTGCTAGTGGCAGTGAAGGAAGAAAAAGGCACACTAGCAGTGCAGAAGTAAAAGCGGAGTCCAGAGTAAAAGAAGAGGGTGCAAACGACTCAGAAAGAAGGAAACAAGTGCAGGTGTGCATGGAAGAGTGAAAGAAGTGTGCTAGAGGTACGGCAGGAAAAGGACAGGTGCAAGTAGGCACGACAAATTGAAAAGGAAGACAAAGAGAAAGACAAAGAGTGCCCAACAAAGTGAAAGGAACACAGATAGATGAAAGGGGTGCACAAAGCACCTGAAGATAAAAAGTACAAAGGAAAGCAAGTGTAAGAAATAAAGCAAGGGGCAAAGGATCAGAGTGGTTGCGCTTAGGAAGAGCAAAGAGGCTGCCATTTTCTAACGCCTCTGATTCTCCCCCATGAAAGGATTGCATTCGAGAGAAACTGTATATAAGACAAAGGTATATCCTGACAAGTTGAACTGGTGTTTGAAACTGAAAGGGGCCTCTGCTTAGGGGAAGGGAACCCTGAGAGGCCTAACAAAGAATGCCAAGTACATTTGTACAGGTGTTGAACCTGTATTTTCTAGTGTCAAACTTTGTCTTCGTCAAGGGTGAAATGGTCTACCTCACCTTCAAGGACTTAAGCGATGCTGATCACACAAAGTTATGGGCCGTGCTGGAGTCCATGGGCTTCCCAGGGGACATTTTGAGAGTGCTGCAAGAGATCCATTCAGGAAATAAAGCTAATGTCCGCTTTGGTCCGGGGTACAGGTGTCCCGAGTGGTGCGATATCATATTGGGTGTCCGCCAGGGGTGTGTCTTAGCCCACATTCTCTTCACCCTGTAAATTAAGGGCCTGTTGCAGGCGTTATTGAATACCGGGGTGGACTGTCTGAGAGTGGGCGGTAGGCCATTCCCAGTTTTAGCATATGCGGACGACACAGTACTTATGGCCAGAATTGACAGGGCTCTGCAGGCCTTAGTTAATGCCTATGCTTCCTTCATGACTCGTTAAGGCCTCAAAATCAATACCACTAAATCAGCAGTGATGAGCTGCAGTAAAGGCAGAAAGCTTGCCAAGATGCGCCCAATAGTGTGCAAGGGGGAAGTTATTCCAAGAGTAGCTGGGTATGACTATCTGGGGGTCAGATTTTCAGAGACCCTGACTGGTTTGGCGCACTCCTTGAAAATGTGCCAATACCTGCGGGTCTGTCCTGTTTTTCTGCTAAATGTAAGGACCAGCATATGGAATTGGCTGTTAAGTTTTACAATATGCAAGCACTTTGGGGGTACTGCAAGCCTGGGATATGCAGGCCAGGGAAAACTTTTTCTTTAAAAAGCTTTTGGGACTCCCTGGCTCCACTTCCTGTGCTGTGGTGCACAGAGAACCGGGTCTGGCCATTCTGTGGCTTAGAATATGGGGGAATAATGATGCCACGCTGTCTCACTTTATTATTAAAGCTACAGTGAATAAGGATATGTGTCATAATATACCCTGGCTGAGGTCTGTGAAGGAGCTACTATGTAAGGTGAATGTGCTGGTTGAGCTACCTCCCACTGTGATGCTTCTGCTGCACAAAGTTATATTCTTTAAGGAAGCAGTAACTAGGAAATGTGTGGCCAAAGGCTTGAATGTAGCACAGGCGGCACAAGGGGACAGTGCTTACTTGCTCATATGTGGGACGGTATCTGGTCATTGCATCGAATCCAAAGCATCAACAGACCATACCATTGAAAAAAATGCATCAAATAAAAATATTGAATGCATTTTCTAAAATGGTAAATGGTTTAGTTTAGTAAAAATGTGTTTTAATGTTTTTAAAAAGGGGGATTGGGAGGGAATCCCCCATTTAAAAAAAATAAAGAAAATATATTTTTTAGATGCTTTTTTTGTCAATGGTATGGTTGTCGATGGTTTGGCTGTCAATGGAAACACTAGGAACCATGTGGGACACCAACCATACAGCCTTACCTTGTGTGGGTGAGGGAAAAACACCACAGCTGGCTCATTACAAGGGCACGTTCTGATTGTTTAAGGTTAAGATGCAATACAGCAAAATGGGCGGGTTAGCCAGACTACTCAAGTTGCCCTGTGTGTGGTGCCCCGAATGAAAATGTGACCCTTTTATTCTGTTTTGCCTGGTCTATGCGAAAATAAGAAAACAGACAATCTTGCAAGAAATAAAATGCACAGATCTGCACCAGTATAGGCCAGTTATGACCTTTCCATTAATGGCTGAAACGGAATTGATAGCTTGGGCTCTGTTGTTATATTTGAAGGAAGCCATGTATATAAGAAGGTGGCTTTTAAGAGGTCAAGATGCTGCATTTTAGAATTATGTAAATTGTGAATTTTTAATATAATCCAATACAATGGGGTTTGATTTATCCCATATGTACTAAAGAATTGTGTCATAACTGTTCATTGTGTTACTTGTATGTGTTTGCTGAATATTTTTTAATTTGAATTAACTTTTACATCACAAAACAAACACCTTTGAGTCTGTGTCTCTCTTGATACCATGCCTGCCTCACAGTACGTAGGTCACGATGTGTGGTTTCTGAACAGATGTTGGAGGAAATGTATTTTTCAATAAACAGTAAAACAGTGGCATCACTGTCATGGCCAAATTTGAGAGCATCTTTTATCCACAAAAGCATGTGGATGCGTGGTGCTCCTCTCGATTGATAATCTTTTCTCCAAAAGTGTTCCAGATGAAGTGCAGCATGAAGCGATGGTGAAAGTGCCTTGATACATTGACACGGTCAAGAGAACAGAGTTCTCCTGGTGTTTTTACATCTATTCCATCTTTATTTTGGTTTGCAGCGCCTAGGTTGTGCAAATCATCCCATGCGTATTCTGCACAACATAAAGTAACAAACCATGTGGGTGGGCCTAGGTTCCTTAGTATACAACATACACCATCAGAGTGACGTTGGAACCAATATTCTTTTGTATCACGTATGTTTGCTAAGAGATTTGTGATACTTGATTGCAAAACTTCATCTTTGTTGGGTAGCGGACATGTTTAAAAAATTAGACACTGTTTTTAATGTGTGTGCAACTCCCTAACATAGAGTTGCTAGTTCACTTTCGAACAGGAGGTGAGAAATGTATTCTACATTCTGTCTGAATCTGGGGTCTTCAGAATACATTTGTAAACAGCGATATTCTGATGCAGGAATTTGTGTGGATCTTTCATTATATTGTCCTCCTTTTCCTGTAGAAAAGAGTAGAGGAAATGAACATGCTTCTGC
The DNA here is from genome assembly GCF_040938575.1 of Ambystoma mexicanum. NCBI lineage: Eukaryota > Metazoa > Chordata > Amphibia > Caudata > Ambystomatidae > Ambystoma > Ambystoma mexicanum. The sequence goes on along the minus strand of NC_090937.1, from coordinate 595,987,344 downwards.
AATTGTCTCCCATATGCTCATTGGAGATCCTTTGGTTTGACACATTTGATATGTTTCTAATGCATCTTCTATGGTGTCTTTGGAAAGCAGTGGGTGAATGTTATACTGCTCCAAAAATGTGTGCTGCAGCAGCAGGATCTGCATGTTGAAATTGGACAGTTGGTGGCGAATCTCTAATTATTTGGGTGGTTTCTCTTAAGTTTTCCTCTAAGTTTATATCTTTGTAGTATTAAGTGTTTTCTTTGAGATATTGTAGGGTTTGCCTAACTTTTTTTAAGTCTACTAGTTGTTGCCAAATATCTTTTGTTGGTTCACCATCAACTAGTACAAAGATTGATCTATTGGCCGTTGTAATCCTAGAGTTTCTACATTTTCCTTAAGATCTAATTGCAAATAAATATTTAGTATCTCAGATGGAGGCAATTTGGCTGTTTTGGGTTGAAGGCGTATTATAGCTTGAAATGGGAGTATTGTTTGGTTTATAATGCTCCCATATAAGTTAAGTTGGTGGAGAGCCGTTGGACGTGGAAATAAGATATTAGAGATAGCATGTGATGGCATTTGGTTGATGTCAAGCTTTGTATTGCAGTATGTGCAAACTATTGAGGAGTAATTTATTTGTTATATTTAATTTTTCTTGTTAGATATAAAACACATTGGAACAGTTGGAATTCCTCATTCTATCTTTTTTGTAGGCCATATATACTATTTTTGTGCTCTTTTTATAGAAAGTTATGTACCAACAGACACATTCTATGTCAGCACATGTGTTTTGAAATGTATTTATTTATTTTTTGTATGTGTTTGTTAGGAGTCTGGTGTTTGTGAGCCTTTCCCTAATGTTTTGTGAAGTTACAGAATTTTCTAAGTAAAATTCAGTTCCAAAATATTTATTTTGGATGTGCTCTTTTTCCCTAAGGAGTTCTTTGGCTGTTCCAGATAGGAAAATGTTATTAAAATTTTGGATTTCTAGGGCAGCACAGTTTGCATAGTATAGTGTGTGCACATGATTTTGTATATCAGAATAGTGTAGTGCTAACATTTATATGTGGTGGAAGGTGCTTTTGCCAGTACTTCCTGAAATGCAGGCCAATGAATGTCCTTGCAGTCTAGTGTGGCTGCAAACTGGGCAGGAGTCCATAGTTTGCAAAGGTTTCATTCTACTTGTGTCTTTTAGTTTCATATAGTGATTGAGGAATTGTCATAAAGATTTGAAGGGGGGGTTGACATTTGTTACAAATTGAGCTGCATGTCCATGTGTACACTGGACTTTTTGCTTGGGTAAAAGGAGAGTATGGTTGACATTTTATTGGGGACGTTTGTTCTATAAAGGTTTGTTTTGACATAATGGTATTGTGATGCTGGAAATGCATCGGAGGGACAGGGCCTCCGTATCCTTGTCCTTTACTGCTTTTCATCATGTGTTCTGTCGTGTTTTCCGCGCAGGAGTTCATGTGGGACTCCTGGTGGTGCAGCTCTCTTTCTTTTGGTTTGGTGAATGGACCTGTGGGATACCCTTATGGCACCCATGGGTGGGGGTACAACCCTGTGCCCCTAGTGTATGTTTTTGGGCACCTCTGGGAGGCCCACAGAGCAGGGTATGGGCTGGTGGCAGCTCTATGCTGAATTTGACAGGTGCGCAGAGTATCCTCCATTCTGGGATACCCCGGCCCTGCCATTGGGATCAGTTGATTCCTGATGGAAAACAAGATGGCCCCGGTGGCCTCTTGCTTTCTATTACCCATTACCTTGTTTTCCCAAAGTCCTGGGAAGCCCTGACTCTGTCCCTTCCCCCTGACTGGCTGTTTGGTGGAAGTGCCATATATGGTGTTGTTGTGAAGGCCCGGCCAGACTAGCTGGAGCCTTCCCGGTGATGTATGTTGTCGGTACCTCCTGTGGGTGGGACCTAGGTGAATATAGTGTGTGACGAATATGCATTCTGTGCTGTGGGTGTCTAGTATCTGGTGGTTGACACAATGACTGAGACAACCCTGCCTCAAACCGGTATGAATGCAGCTTGGAGTGTTGAATGGCTTGGTACTTGTCCCAATACACATAACTTGTTGTGAGTGTCTGGAGAGAAGTGAATGACCTGAATACCTCGTGTGCCTGATTGGCTGCCTGCCTGCATGAATACCCGTAGTCGTGATTGGATGCTTGAGTGTGACCCAGCGGAATGAATGGGAGATCAACAGTATATCTGGGGACCTCTCACTGCTAGGAATCGTGTTCAGAAGCTGAAGTCCACTACGACGAGTAACTGGATTAACTGACGCTTGACCTTGAAGCCCTGCTGGACGAGAAGAATTGCTGTTGCTCTCCTTCACAATCCAAAAGCTGCTGTGCCTCCAAGGACTGACCCAGAGAGGACCTGGTAAGGCGCCCTTTTCCTGAGCTACGAGGGACCATTGTGCACAGCTGGTGCACAGCTGATCTTTGCCAACGCTCCCTGGTAGACAGACCTTCAACAGGCTGCCGACCCGATACGGGGACTGCTGCGGAACTCCAAGGAGAAGCACCCGGACTGTTGTCCGCCACTGTCGACGACCGCCGGAGCCGACCGGAGCCGCCGTGCTCCCGTTTGCCTAAGAACTTCCATTGATCATCGGACGCTCTCATCTGCATCGTCATCCGCTTTTCTCCCGCTGGAGAAGGCCCGACCCTCGACGCGCCGAGGAGTATCCACCGGTGAGTTTCCAGCCACCTACAGACCGCAGAGACGCCGACGACTCGACGCCCTTGCTGGGCCACAGTTCTTCATCATCTCTTTGCGGTCCAGAACTATCGTCACCGAGGTGCCCCGCACGCCTCTTCCTTGCAGGACGCCAACGCTCTGTCGTCGACGAGCACCGCTAGGAAAGAAGCTGCCACTTCCTTGCCGTAGTTCACGCTGTTCACCGTCGGACATTCAACGACCCGTGACTCCCGCCTTAAAGGGAGGGCACTCAAGAAGGGCCGTCGATTCCCTGACACCGAACGCCAAGTTCCCCGACACCTCTCGACGATCCGTGGCTCCCGCCTGAAAGGGAAGCACTCAAGAAGGATCGGTCGGCGCATCGTCGGAGAACTCTACTCCACCAGGTACATTGGTGGGTAAAACCTTAATAGGAAGAAGTTAGACTATCGAACATTATATGGACTGGGCTTGTGCTATATATCTTTATTTACAGGTTTCCCATGTGGGGGGATCTCCACACAGAACTGTGCCTAGGTAACGGGGCCAGCATTCTGCCTATTGTTTCAACCATCTTACGTTCCTTCCTCTCTCTATTGCTGGTTTACTCGTTATTGATCTGTGTGACATTTTAACAGTACAGTTGATACACTTTAATGAGATTTGATAACATTAGTGGTACCACTCTAGACGTGTATATATTTATCATTATTGACTTCCAACTACAAAGTGCGTTAATGTGATCGTGTACATATCTTTGAATATTAATTATATAAAGACTGTGTTTTCAGTAAAACAGTGTGTGGACATTCCTTTGTGGGGGTTCGGGGACTACACTGTACTTAAGAACCAGCCCGCATCACCTCCTGAGAAGCTAGGCCTTGATTGCTCATCCATTGCTACCACATAGAGAATCTTGGCTGGGGTCCGCTGTGCCTCTCCTCTACCATATAGCGAGCGGAAGTACAGGCACCCCCTACCAGTCTTTACACTGATGGCAGTGGTGGGATGCTTATGGTTTTAAGAATCAGTGTATAACCGTGCCACTTACAAAATATCTGCACTTTATTCGATTAAGGTTTGGTTGTGTACAAAATAACTGCATTACAAGCAATGGAGTCTATTGCAAATGGTAAATTGACTCGGATGAGCTTAGAGGCTCTCCAGAGTGCCAGGGAGTTAGACTTTGTGGATAAGTCTAGGGCTGAGCTGATAGCTGCCCTGGTGGACTACCACACCGATGGCGAAACTCTTGATGAGTGGGGGAAAGCAACCAATGAGGACTCTGCCCCTGGGGTTTCTACTGAATCTGTTTCTGGGAATGCTGCCATTCCTGCTGCCTCTGTTCCGAACCCCAGCAATACCTTGGAACTTGAGTTATTAAGGATGAAATTGGCCTTTGAATATCGCAAGTTGGAAATAGATGCTGAGTTTAAGAAAAAGGAGCTGGCGCAACAAGTGGAACTCAAGAATAGGGATCTTGAACTCAAAGACAAGGACACTGAATGTCAGAGAATCCAGCTAGAGAAAGCTTGAGTGGAGACTTCAGCGAAACCCAGTGAGAGTGTCAGGTCCCCAGCCACTAAATTTATGAAGGATTTGGTTGGTGTGTTTTCGGAGGGTTCTGATATCCTCCAATGGATTGAAGCATTTGAAACGGCTTGTGCAATTCATGATGTTGACAAAAGAGATTGGGCTAAGTGTTTGCTAAGCAGAGTGCCTCAAACTGGATATGACTGTATTCTGAAGATGAGTGTGGAAGAAAGGGGTAAGTATGAGTGTATGAAATCTGCTTTGATTGCCAAGTTTGGCAAGACACCTACCCAATACCTTAAAAGGTTCAGGGATTTTAAGAAAAGAGAGAATGTGTCTTGGGTCGACTGGGTGAGTGCTGCGCACATGAATATGATGGGGTGGATTGACGGTTACAAGGTGAAAACTTTTGTTGAATTGTCCCACCTGTTGTTTATTGAGCATTTTTCTGAAGCCTGTTCATCGGAGCTGTGTCAGTATGCTGCTGACCAGAACATTTTGGATCCCTTTAAGCTGGCTAGGTTGGCTGACAAGTGGGTCTCCCACTGGTGTCCCCTAAGGACTCCAATGGGAAGGACAAGGACAAAGAAAGGGGGGCTTCTCACAAAGCTGAGGAGTCCCAAAAGCAGTCACTGTTGAATAAACCTAAACCCTCCTCTCTTAAGACCCAAAAATCTAGTGGGGATATGTAATCTGTGGGTGGGAATAAGAGTAGTGGTCCACCTGCTGCAAAGCAGGCTCCCGGTGGTTCCAGTACCGTACCCCACACTCCCGGCACTTGTTGGGACTGTGGGGCTCTGGATCACAAAAGGGGTGACTCCAAGTGTAAAGGTAAGGCACTCGGAGTACAGGCTGTCAGCCTGACCCATCCTTACCCAAGGTCTGAGGTGGAGGCCACGGCCCTCCCCTCCTCTACCGGGATCACTTTTGGTGCTCCCGTAGAGATTTCCTTAGTGTCCCTTGGGGCCTAGGACCAGTACGCGGAAGTACTGGCGACTATCCCACAGAACACCCGTAGATTTTTTAGAAGTGTCCTCCTGAATGGCCAGCCTTCTACTGGTTTGAGAGACACTGGGGCAAGCATGACAGTGGTGGACAGGACCCTGCTCAAGCCAGAGGACTATGTAGATGCTCCTCTGAGAACCCCCAGGTTAGCTGGTGGGCCTCCCAAATTATCGCCTGTAGCCCGAGTCACACTCATAATTGGAGACAAGACAGCAAAGCTTCCTGTCCTGGTTCAGGACAATGTCCCTGCTAACATCCTGTTAGGTAACGATCTAGTCGAGTTGGGATTGATCACGGATGGTCTTCCCATGACTGCTGCTGCAGTCACTAGGTCACAGGTGACACCGGGTCTGGCTGTGAGTCAGGTACCCGAGCCGAAGGCGCGGCCTAAGGCACGACGAAGGAAGAGCAAGAAGGCCACCTCTGTGGAGGGAGCCCCTTCTCTTCCTGCTGTTCCTACAGCACCCATTGGGATCCATGCTCCGGACGGGCTGGGTCCAGTGGTAAACCCCGTCTTAACTCCTGTGGGAGAAGAGCCAGAAGACTCTCCTGTGGGAGAGATTCTCAACCCGGAGGATCATCCCGATCTTCAATGCTTGTTAGCTGAAGGGGGATCATCCCGGGCAGACTTCTGTAAAGGACAGAGAGAGTGTCCCTCTCTCGAGGGTCTGAGGAAACAGGCCCTGTCCCAGGCACAAGGCGAAGTGCCTAGGACTTTCGGATTTATTGTGAGGGTGAGCTCCTTGTTAGTGAGCCCACTAAGCCTGAACCTGGTGCCCTCAAGAGGTTGGTGGTACCCCAGGTTTACAGGCCCTTCCTACTGCAGTTGGCGCATGAGGTGCCCTTGGCTGGTCATCTTGGTACCAAGAAGACTAAGCAGAGGCTCTCTGCCCATTTCTACTGGCCTCGGATGGGAGTAGAAGTGGAGTCCCACTGCAGGACCTGCCCAACTTGTCAGTTGTCTGGCAAGACTGGAGGCAGTGTCATTGCCCCACTGCAGCCATTGCCAGTAGTTGGCACACCGTTTGAGAGGATGGGCATCGACATCGTCGGTCCCCTTCACCCTCCACGTCAGGTGGACATCGGTTCATCCTGGTTTTGGTAGATCATGCCACCAGGTACCCTGAGGCTATACCCCTTCGGACTGTTACTGCCAAGCTGGTTGCCCGCGCCCTCCTGGGCATTTTCACCCACGTTGGATTCCCCAAGGAGGTTGTCTCTGACCGAGGATCCAACTTCATGTCTAGTTACATGAAAACCATGTGGAAAGAGTGCGGGGTAACCTACAAGTTCTCCACTTCTTACCACCCCCAGACCAATGGTCTGGTTGAGAGATTTAATAAAACTCTCAAGGGCATGCTAGGTGCTTTGGAAGAGCCCCTAAGGAGGAAATGGGATCTCCTCCTGCCATGCCTGCTGTTTGCTTACAGAGAGGTACCTCAAGATGGTGTTGGTTTCAGCCCCTTTGAGTTGCTCTTTGGACATCCCGTGAGGGGGCCCCTCGCCTTGATCAGAGAAGGCTTGGAAGCCACCCCTCCCGGTCCCGCCAAGCAAGTGGGGGACTATGTGTTAGGCCTCAGACGGAGGATGACACAGATGATGGGACAAGCAATGGCGAATCTCAAGGCCAGCCAGGAATTGAACAAACACTGGCATGACCTTAAAGCATCGCAAGTGAAGTGGACTCCGGGACAGGAGGTCCTCGTGATGGAGCCTACCAAGCCTCGGGCATTGGCAGATAAATGGACTGGGCACTTAGGGATAGTCTCCAAGATGGGCGAGGTCAATTGTCTGGTTGACATGGGAATCCCAGGGGTAGCCCCTCAGGTATTCCATGTTAATAGGCTCAAGCCGTTCCACAAGCGGGCAGAAGTCTCATGTCTCTTACAGGCTTCAGAGCAAGAAGAGGATGAGAGTGAGCCCCTTCCTGATTTGCTGCATAGCAACTCTCAGGATGGCTCAGTGGAGGGAGTGCAGCTCTCTCCAGATTTGACAACCGAGCAGCAGAGGGCCTGCAGGACTTTGCTCCAGCAGTATGCCTCTCTGTTTTCGCTGACGCCAGGCCTTACACCGTGGTATAAGCACGAGATTGACACTGGTGACAGCGTGCCTGTCAAGAGCAGGAGCTACCGAATGTCAGATACGGTTAAGAACCACATCCAAGCTGAAGTCGCCAAGATGTTGGATCTGGGTGTTATTGAACCCTCAACCAGTCCCTGGTCCAGTCCAGTGGTCCTTGTCTCCAAGGCAAGATCCCAGGCCGGTACCAAGGATTGGAGGTTCTGTGTGGACTACCGAGGAGTCAATGCAGTCACCAAAACTGACGCGCACCCATTGCCCCGGGCTGATGAGCTCGTGGACACCATAGGTGCTGCCAAATTTGTGAGCACCTTTGCACCTTTGACCTCACCTCAGGCTATTGGCAAATAGCTCTGACGGACCATGCCAAGGAAAGGACGGCATTCTCCACCCCAGAGGGACTCTACCAGTTTAGGGTCATGCCTTTCGGGTTAAAGAATGCCCCTGCCACCTTCCAGAGATTGGTCAATCATGCTCTCAGTGGGCTAGAAGCCTAAATGGCATATTTAGACGACATTGCTGTCTACAGTGCCACTTGGGAAGAGCACTTGACACATCTGGGTAGAGTGGTGCAGGCCTTAAAAAGGGCTAACCTCACTATCAAGGCCACCAAGTGCCAGATAGCTCAGGGGAAAGTCACGTATCTTGGTCATGAGGTAGGAAGGGGTCAACTCCAACCTCTCCCCAGTAAGGTACAGGATGTACAGGACTGGGAGACTCCCACTACTCAAACCCAGGTGAGAGCCTTTTTGGGTCTCACTGGGTACTATCGCAATTTCATGGCGGACTATGGAACCATAGCTGCACCACTGACAGCTCTGACTTCACCCAAGCAGCCTAGGAAGGTTAATTGGACTGAAGACTGTCAGAGGGCCTTTGATGGCTTGAACGAAAGTCTGTGTCGGGCACCCATGTTGCGTGCGCCTGATTACAGCTGACCCTTTATCGTCCAGACGGATGCCTGCGACACCGGAATTGGAGCTGTTTTGTCCCAGTTAGATGACAAAGGGAGAGAACATCCTATCATATTCATCAGTAGACAACTCAAGGGTAGAGAACTTAGGTGGGCTACTGTTGAAAAGGAGTGTTTTAGTATAGTTTGGAGCCTTAGGCGTTTTAGGGCCTACCTTACGGTGTCTACCTTCAAGGTCCAAACAGATCATAAGCCCCTAAAGTGGCTTATGCAGATGAAGGGTGAGAACCCAAAACTGCTCAGGTGGTCCATTAGCCTGCAAGGGCTAGACTTCACCATAGAGCACAGACCAGGGAAGAGTCACGATAATGCAGATGGCCTTTCCAGAAGGTATGTTGACCGTCTGGATGGGGGTGTCTATCCCGTGGGAGATTAGGCACCCTTCACCTCAGTCTGGGGTGGGCGACTGTGATGCTGGAAATGCATCGGAGGGACAGGGCCTCCGTATCCTTGTCCTTTACTGCTTTTCATTGTGTGTTCTGTCATGTTTTCCGCACAGGAGTTCAAGTAGGACTCCTGGCGGTGCAGCTCTCTTTCTTTTGGTTTGGTGAACGGACCTGTGGGATACCCTTATGGCACCCATGGGTGGGGGTACAACCCTGTGCCCCTAGTGTATGTTTATGGGCACCTGTGGGTGGCAGCTCCATGCTGAATTTGACAGGTGCGCGGAGTATCATCCATTTTGGGATACCCCGGACCTGCCATTGGGATCAGTTGATTCCTGATGGAAAACAAGATGGCCCCGGTGGCCTCTTCCTTTCTATTACCCATTACCTTGTTTTCCCAAAGTCCTGGGAAGCCCTGACTCTGTCCCTTCCCCCTGACTGGCTGTTGGGTGGAAGTGCCATATATGGTGTTGTTGTGAAGGCCCGGCCAGACTAGCTGGAGCCTTCCCGGTGATGTATGTTGTGGGTACCTCCTGTGGGTGGGACCTGGGTGAATAGAGTGTGTGACGAATATGCATTCTGTGTTGTGGGTGTCTAGTATCTGGTGGTTGACACAATGACTGAGACAACCCTGCCCGAAACCGGTATGAATGCAGCTTGGAGTGTTGAATGGCTCGGTACTTGTCCCAATACACATAACTTGTTGTGAGTGTCTGGAGAGAAGTGAATGGCCTGAATACCTCGTGTGCCTGATTGGCTGCCTGCCTGCATGAATGCCGTAGTCGTGATTGGATGCTTGAGTGTGACCCAGCGGAATGAATGGGAGATCAACAGTATATCTGGGGACCTCTCACTGCTAGGAATCGTGTTCAGAAGCTGAAGTCCACTACGACGAGTAACTGGAATAACTGACGCTTGACCTTGAAGCCCTGCTGGACGAGAAGAATTGCTGTTGCTCTACTTCACAATCCGAAAGCTGCTGTGCCTCCAAGGACTGACCCAGAGAGGACCTGGTAAGGCGCCCTCTTCCCGAGCTACGAGGGACCATCGTGCACAGCTGATCTTTGCCAACGCTCCCTGGTAGACAGGGTTTCGACAGGCTGCCGACCCGATACGGGGACTGCTGCGGAACTCCAAGGAGAAGCACCCGGACTGTTGTCCGCCACTGTCGACGACCGCCGTCGCGGACCGGAGCCGCCTTGCTCCCGTTTGCCTAAGAACTTCCATTGATCATCGGACGATCTTGTCTGCATCGTCATCTGCTTGTCTCCCGCTGGAGAAGGCCCAACTGTCGACGCGCCGAGGAGTATCCACCGGTGGGTTTCCCGCCACCTTCAGACCGCAGAGACGCCGACGACTCGACGCCCTTGCTGGGCCACAGTTCTTCATCATCTCTTTGCGGTCCAGAACTATCGTCACCAAGGTGCCCCGCACGCCTCTTCCTTGCAGGACGCCAACACTCTGTCGTCGACGAGCACCGCTAGGAACGAAGCTGCCACATCCTTGCTGTAGTTCACCCTGTTCACCGTCGGACGTTTGACGACCCGTGACTCCCGCCTTAAAGGGAGGGCACTCAAGAAGGGCCGTCGATTCTCCGACACCGAACGTCAAGTTCCCCGACACCTCTCGATGATCCGTGGCTCCCGCCTGAAAGGGAGGCACTCAAGAAGGATCGGTCGGCACATCGTCGGAGAACTCTACTCTACCAGGTACATTGGGGGGGTAAAACCTCAATAGGAAGAAGTAAGACTATCGAACATTATATGGACTGGGCTTGTGCTATATATCTTTATTTACAGGTTGCCCAGGTGGGGGGATCTCCACACAGAACTGTGCCTAGGTAACGGGGCCAGCATTCTGCCTATTGTTTCAACCATCTTACGTTCCTTCCTCTCTCTATTGCTGGTTTACTCGTTATTGATCTGTGTGACATTTTAACCGTGCAGTTGATGCACTTTAATGAGATTTGATAACATTAGTGGTACCACTCTAGACGTGTATATATTTATCATTATTGACTTCCAGTACAAAGTGCGTTATTGTGATCGTGTACATACCTTTGAATATTAATTATATAAAGACTGTGTTTTCAGTAATACAGTGTGTGGACATTCCTTTGTGGGGGTTCGGGGACTACACTGTACTTAAGAATCAGCCCGCATCACCTCCTGAGAAGCTAGGCCTTGATTGCTCGTCCATTGCTACCACATAGAGAATCTTGGCTGGGGTCTGCTGTGCCTCTCCTCTACCATATAGAGAGCGGAAGTACAGAAATCCCCTTCCAGTCTTTACAGGTGTATCCTAATATTTCATACTCTTGTTCATTACTGTCTATGGCAATTGTTTTTTGTTTGTTCTTCTTTATTAGCATCTTCATTGAAATATTGTTCTGTACTGTGTAAGGAACTCATGGTGGCAACAGTAAAGACAGACACAAGAGATAACAGTTCAATGGTGTTTATTAAGCTGTTTATGCGGTTTGGAAATGGCAAATATAAACCTAAATCGAAGATGGGAGCAAGCTACGACCATCAAATAATAAAGGCAGTCTTAGTGGCGTCTTGTAAAATAAAAAACAGTCCCTATACTTAGAAAAACCTATTGCCAATCCTTACAACTAAATACAAAAGAGTGTGGTCTAATATTTACAAGAAAAAAAGTAGTGATCTCAAATGATAAAGTCAGGATGTGGTAGCCGGCCCTTCCCCACGTTTTGAGCACAGGACAAGGCAGGACTCTGGGGAACAGCACAAGCTCAAGCTTTCCCAACACAAGACTGCAGTTCCGCTCACAGGTATCAAAACCTTTGGTGGTTAACTCTTTTTTCTACAAAAAGTCTCTTGCCTCTGAGGACCTGATGTTTTCCAAAATAAAATAAACAAAAGTTCCTTCCTGCTTATATGTTGGATGATGTCTTTTAACCCCTGGATCCCCTGTTCTGGGCTCAGATGCACAAACAGTACCTCTCTACAAAATCATAAACAAAAGTTCTGGTTATGATTGCACTTGGATGATGGATGATTCTTCTCCCCTGAATCCCCCTCTTCCAGGATCAGATCCCTCTCAAATATTAGCCTCCCTTCATCAGGTTCATTCTGGCTTGTATTCAAAAGATGTCTTCTCTTGCTTTCAAATGTGGGTGGGGTGATTGTTTTTTTTTTTTCCTTAGCTTTCCAATCATCTGCCAGTCAAAGACTTTTGACTGTACAGAGGATTTTGCTAGACCCCTGTATGATAACTTTGATCTTTTCTGCATGCCTTTCCCAAGGCTTTCTGGTACCGGTAGATCCAACACTATGGTAATCACCCAGAGTTTATTGAGTGAGCACCCACGTGGTGCCAGACGCCTGTTTAGCTGGTTTTCCCATCTTGTATTAACAGTTCTTTGCATTTTCCTCAATTAGCCATTTGCTCCTTTTGTTGAAAACAGTTTGGTTCCTTATCAGCTCTCCCCTCGACTCACCGGCTGTGATGAACCACTTTTCTTTTCTTGGCTCTGGAGTCAAGGAGGTAACACAGTAGCAGGTGTCTCTCCCTGGCTTGGTTATCAGTGGAAGAGGGCCCCCTGTACCGTCGACTTGTGCTGCAACACACCCCGGCTATTGTTTGTGGTCTTACGATGCTGTCATGATGCCTACCCCCAGGCATCCGGACCAAGCCCATCAGTCCCGGGAGCAGGCATCTAGACATTTAGTAAAACCTCAGCAGCCCCAGCTAGGGGCTATCTGGGTTCAGTCCTGGCGCCTTAGGTGCCAGGCTCATAGTAGAAATCAGTCCTGGCGCCTAAGGCGCCAGGTTCATAGTCATTACTTACCTCAGGCAGACCATGCTGCAAATGACTCCAATCCAACATGAAGCCTGAAAGGGACTATTTTTCTACAGGGACTATTTTTTACTCGGGTGTGGTTCTAGGGACTTCTTACCTGCGACTACTTTTGAGGCTATTTAAACCACGCCCGACCAGCAACACACGCTTCGCGTTATTCTGCATCCAGCAGCGTAACGCTCACCGTGCCTGCAGCCTGCATCCAGTCTTCTGCCACGCCTGCCTCGAATCCGGAGCTCCTAAAACAAAGAGGAAAGAAAGGGACAAGGTTAGAAAACTAACCTATTTCTATTCCACACCTGATTCTGGATCCATCTCATCTCTGGACCTATAAAGAACATCATTTCTGCACGCGCTGCACCTCCAGCTGCAGCGCCGCGCCATACTCACCAGTCTTCACAGCATATTTCGGGTCAATGCTGCCTCTATCATTTCTTCGCCGAACTTCGGCACCTAGGAGAAAAAAGAAAACCACAAGGTGAACCGAGGGAACCAACAAATATAATTCTTACCACCATAGATTTACCTGATTTACCACCGGAGGCATCCTTTTGTGACTCTCCATATTTTCACGTGCCGCATCTGTAAAGATAGACAAAACAACACGTTTTTCACGTGCAACATTTACTGGATAGCGCCGGGTAATTCAGACTCTTACCTGAGCGCCACCAGCTGCCAAAAGAGCATCTTTTCACGAGCCAGCTGCAAGACAAGAAAGGAAAGGGGGAACAAGAGTGAACATCTGACATATTGAACTCCATGAACTTAATACTTACTGGTCCTCACCAGGAACCTCAGAGTCAATACTCTCCGGAACTCTCCTGTGCCTTCAAACCAGTGAAGTAACTGGAATCGACGCGCCCCTGCAAATCCACGCAGGATGGAGAGCTCATCTTTCAAGAATATAAGGTGAGATTGCTGTGAGGGCATTTCAGAGGTGAATAGTTGGGGAGGACTGTGGGGGTGCCATCACTTGAATCCACAAGTGGCTAAATCCATCTCTCTGCTTGCAGGAGAATATTTCTACGGGTTAATCAGACAAGATTAGGAGGGCAGACCCAGTCAGTCATCGCTGCACTACGCATCACGTGGGTGGAGACCGCAGCTGTCCGGGTCTGACCGACGCCCCTGTGGGGGCCAGGTGAGCATAACAGATTCCTTCCACAGGGGTTTCACTGGCTTGGGTCAGAAAGGGCAAGGTTGCTTCTCTCCTTGTCACCCTTTTGGTTGTTGGCGCCTTTCTCCTCTTATTGAACTGCTGTGCTTAGATAGCTCTCTTGTCGTGCGATTTGCCTTGCTCTTCATGTGCTCTCATCCTCTGACTTCTTATCGCTGTGGGGAAGAGAAAGGGCCGTCACGTGTGTGTGATTCTGGTCAGTTGCCTGACTTTGCCTAACCCTTGTGTTGGGACATGTCAGGTAAACGGCTCTGATGTTTGCCCATCGTCTTTTGTGGTATGCAAAAGTGTTTGTGTCGGAAAAGGGGGTGGTTAGAGTGTTTGAGTATCCTATGTGGTAGGATGGGGAAAAGGTGTTATAAGAAGGGGACACCGCGTCTCACCAATTGGTGTCCCACCTCTGCTCCCCGAGGACCCCCCATCCAGGTGATCTTCCCGCATTGGTGAACCTCCAGGAACTGGATCCAATAGTGATGGCCGTTTCCTGGCTACCTGGATGACAGATCCCCGGGGACTAGCAAGCGAGGCACCTCTAGGTTTATCACAGCTGCTTGTGTGAATCCATTCACCTTAACAGAAGTTTGAACAGGTATCTATATTGACATTGCACATGTTTAGAAGTACTTTTTTTAATGTATTGCTTAATTTAGTTATTCTTTTCATTTGGTTTAAAAACAATATAAATAAAATTCTTTTTAGTAGAAATGTGCGGTCAATTAGATCTTCAAGGACTAGTCTTCTGCTGTAGTTTTTAAAGGTAGATAGTGACTTTTTAGCTGTCTTTATAAAATTGTGAAGGACTCTATGGTGAAAAATGTTTTGGAAACTTAATTTTTTGGAATGCTTTACTGTGGCTATGTTAAGATTGCGTGATATAGTGTTAGGTTCATTAGTAGGTCCGCTTTTGTTTGTACATCTTTTTTTACTTGTAGTTTTTACAAAAGGTACCTTACTTTTCTAGGTGGCTGGTTTAGTTTTGTTGAGTGAGGTTACTAGCTGTTTTATTTTAACATTTTCTATACATTATTTTAGAGATTGATGACTCTATGGCTTGCTTCTATTCGTGTCTGATCTATTTTATCTTTGTTTTCACAGAGTTCGTTTTTAGTAGGCATTCTGTTTTGTCTGTTGGTAAAAAAAAAAGTTTTGGTTTGAAAGTTGTGGAATGTGTATGCATGTATTGTGCATGGGTGTGATTGTAGAGATGAACAGAGTTCCGTGTGATTGTGCAGTGGGATGATAGGTGTGGTTGAGAAGGTTGTTAGATCAAGAGACTGTACAGTTGTGATGGGCTTGGGTTAGTGAGTAAGAGAGTCGCGGTGTGATTGAATAACTAAGGACATTATGATGTTTTGGGGAAAACTGTGGTTGTTATAATGGTGTGATTTAGTGCATAAGTATGAGGTTTGTGTGGGTGTAATAGAAAATGAGTAAAGGAAGTGTGTGTATGTGCGGTAATTAGTGGTAGGGATTTGGAAAGCAATGCATGTGAAACTTGTGTTAGAATTAGGACCTCATGTAGATAGGGGTATGGAATAATAAGGAAGTAAACTTGTGGTATAGAAGTTGATGAGCGATGGATGTGTGTTAGCCAGTATGGAATGGGTGGTGTATTGAATAAAGAACAATATTTGGATGGGAATAGAAAGAGTGTGAATGTTGCAATAAAATGATCTAGAGTAAAATAAATATTGTTGACTTGAAGAGAATACTCTAGGATAATATATAGTGAAAGTACATTGTTACAATTAGAGAGATATACATGCTACATTAAAGTACTTTCTTTGTAAGATGTGAAGAGTGTTCCTTTTTCAGTAGCTTCTTTGGCAATCTTCTTTTTTCCTTCAATTGTAAAAGAAGGTTAGTGGGTATATGTGGTAACGGTGAAGTACTTTTAGTAAGAGAGGTTATTATTTTTGAAGGTAGGAGGATTTGTTGGGTAAAAGAGTTAATAAAGTTGTTTTATGGGTGGTGTAGTAAGGTATGTTATCTATGTTGTTAGAACAATTGGAGTATGAGTAGTGCTGTTTGGGACATTACAAGCAACAGGGCAAAAATGGGTGTGAAAAAGAGATGACATATCATCATAGTTATTTTTGGTGCTGGTGATTTAAATAAAAGAAGTGCTGTGTTTGTGGTGCAATGTATTTTGTAATGTGTTGCAGTGTTTTTAAAGAATAGGGAAACTGTGGCCTAGTGGTAATGAAATGGCAGATTGTTTTTGCAGCAGTGTTTGGTGTCTTATTGTAGGAGTTGGGAAAGAACAGTACTTTATATGAACGTCGAGTACTGCATATCAATACTTTGGCAGTAAACACGTATGTGTGAGCAGGTGGAGAATGATGGTAGTAATGAGAGAGGTTGTAAAGTGTGACATTTATATGGAATGAAAAATGGAAAATGCTGAGCGCTTAAAAATATTTCTTTTTAGGGGCATTTTCATGAAAGTTAAAAAATGCATATGTCCATTTATAGCAGCATTGTGTGTAACTTTCTTCTTAAAAAGAAAAAAAGATGGAAAGGATTAAGTGGCACTTGGTGTGTAGAAGTTTAGGGGGTAATTCATGGAATAAATGTGCACCGAAATTTGTGGCGCAAGCTGGCACAAGCGTGAAAAAGCTAATGCACGCATGTGAATCGCACGCGTGCGATTCATGGAAGGTCCTGCATGTGTTTTTCCCGGGATGTGCGCCAAATACACACTTACCTTACACGTCACTGCGACTTTCTAAACGTGGGCGCGACAGGCATGGGGAAAGCGCACAACTTCTCGTGCACACTCCTAAAAAGGGGGCAGAACATGGGGAATGGGGAACAATGCGGGAAAATGTAGGCGAAATGTGGGAAGTACCACTGGGAAACACACACAACGCTCACACGCTAGTGAACAACACGCATTCATTGAATCGAATTGGGAAAACCTGCGCAGGTCAAAACAAATGCACATGCGCAAATACGTGCGCCACACGAAAGCAGGCGGAAATGCCCACACGCAGCATAAAAGTGCATGCAAACAACAAACAAGCATATACAGCTGTAACACAATTCAGGGGTTTTTTGAACTGTACCAACTGCACAGTTGCCATGCGCCGTGATAGATATACTATTTAGTGTCGCTGTTGGTGTGGGGCAAGTAAGGGGCTTTGACCCCGACCCCTTGGAAACACAGTACAAAGTATTTCTCCACACTTCAAAAACTGCGCCACACTATAGTATTCCTGCATAAGGATTATTATTTATTATATTGCCCTTTAGATAACACGTGTTTCGACACACAAGTGTCCTTTTCAAATCAGGGCTAATGATAACACTATGTTCCCATAACATATAGTTCCAATTAGTTGACGCACAATATCCAGGGTTGAATCCCCCTGCCGTCCTGTGCAACAGACGGCAGGACATTTTTATGCGCTCTGCAGGGGGATTCAACCCGGGATATTGTGCGTCCACCACTACGGCTTCAGCAGAAAGGGCGGGCGAGCCCCCACAGGGACAGGCGATGGTGGAAGACGGTGCGGAGCCATCCAGGTTGGTGGTGTGTACGGAGGAGGAGGAGGCCACTTCAGAGCCACACATGGGGCCTGGTGGGGGTGGTACCACTGGTGCAAGTGGGACAGTCCAGGGGCAGGGGCAGGAGTCCGCACAGGTCACCATGGAGGGGCCGGTGCATGTCACTGTCCCTGTCACTGTGACTGCATCAACATGCACCAGCAGGGATGCCCCATCCCAGGCCCGTCCGCAGGTAGGGGGGAGGTCCACGTCATCTGGCACTCCTCTACCTGTGGACGTGGGGACCTGTGACAGGATTGAGTCTGTCCTGATTGGTGTCACGTTGCGCACATGTGACATTTGTGATGACGTGCATGCTTCCTGGGGAGACCATGCATGTCAGCATGAAGAGATGCATGCCAACATGGCCCAGGTTGGAGGGCTCATGGTCGGGGGTTTCCTCCCAATGTGTCGCTCTGTCTTGTGGCCCTCTCCTCCTCTGTGCACACTATACGCCAGTCATTCTCCATGCTGTCTTCCAGCCCAGATGCCAACAGGGCCCCCTGTGGACCTGCCCCAACCAACGCAGCCAGGCTGGTGGAAATCTCAACCCTGCCACAGTCTCGAGTCAGAGCTCCAGCACAGGTGGTCACCCCAGCAACTGGACCCCTGGCAACGGACAATGGGCAGGCACATCCAAGCAAGGTACCTGCACGATGGCCCCAAGTGTTGCCATCTACCCGAAGGAAGTCGTGGTGGCGGCGGCAAGCAGCAGAAAGGCGGCAGCAGGCTCGGCATAGGAGGCATGTGGCCTTGGGGCCCTCTACATCATCGGGGCAGGCATCGGCTGGCGGGAGGGAGAACCCTGGATTGGGAGTGTCTTCCTTGTGACAGAGGTTGGGCCAGCGAATAGGTGCGGAGCAGCGGCGGGCAGAGAGGGCACGGCTCACAATGGTCAGGTGGAGAACTCCATGCACTGGGCTTTGAGGTGGGCTGAGTGCCTTGAGGTAACTCACAGGGAGTTGGAAGAGACCATGGCTGCATCCCTACGAGACCTCAAGGCTAGGGAAGAGTCCCACCTTAGGGACATCGACATGGATTTTGATGATGCCCTGGCCCGGGATATCAAAAAGTGAGCCGTCGGACTAGCCTGCCGACTTTTTATATAGTTATTTAGGTTTAGGTTTCATTTGGTTTTTATCATGATTTGGAGTCCACGGACTTTGCTCCACTTTGTGTATATAGTCATATTTTTTATAGGGTTTTTTGTAGGTTTCCTTTTGTTTTGGTATAATGGATCCTTCAGTCTTTCATTTACTATTTTTGCGGACATGTACATACTTTCTTTTTTATATCTTCACATGGAGTAATGTTTTTTATGCTTTTCAGCTTAGGATTTCTTTCTATGGACTTTGGGGATGGACCACTTTTCTTTTTTCATGTTTTGGATTTTCATTTTTCCTTGGATTTTACTTTATTTTTCATATTGCATTCATTATTTCTTCATTTGCATGTGTGGTTTTCATTTTGTCATTTGGTTTCCTTTTTTAATGCATTTCATTAACCTTCATTATTGCTGTGGTCTACTATTATTTATTTCGTGCATGTCTCCATGAGCATTGGCTCAGTCATGTGTTGCCACTGTGTGGCTCTGTAGAACATTTGTTGATGGGCATTCTGGTTCTTTTCAGACTATCATGGAATGGGTAATTTACTAGGGAGTGGGTGCAGTGGATCATTGGGTGTTTGTACTGGGGGGTGGGTGTGTGGGATTTGGGTTGGCAATAGGGCCATGGGTCTGTATAGTTATGGTGTGGTGTTTGGGGGGACATGAGTCAGGGCCTGCTGGCAGGTGCCTGTCAATGGGGGGTGGGTGGGGGGAACATGAGTCGGAGCCTGCTGGCAGGTGCCCATCAATTGGGAGGGACATGAGTCAGGGACTGCTGGCAGGTTCCCGTCAATTGGGGGGGACATGAGTCAGGGACTGCTGGCAGGTGCCTGTCAATGGGGGGTGGGTGGGGGGAACATGAGTCGGGGCCTGCTGGCAGGTGCCAGTCAATTGGGGGGGGCATGAGTCAGGGCCTGCTGGCAGGTGCCTGTCAATTGGGGGGACATGAGTCAGGGACTGCTGGCAGGTGCCTGTCAATGGGGGTAGGGCAGGGGACATTAGTTGGGGCCTGCTTGCAGGTGCCTGTCAATGGGGGTTGGGGGGGACATGAGTCAGGGCCTGCTGGCAGGTGCCTGTCAATGGGGGTGGGGGGGACATGAGTCGAGGTCTGCTGGCAGGTGCCCCTCAATGGGGGTAGGTGGGGTGGACATGCGTTGGGGCCTGCTGGCAGTTGCCTGTCAATTGGGGGTGGGTGGGGAGGACATGAGTCGGGGACTGCTGGCAGGTGCCTGTCAATGGGGGGTGGGTGGAGGGGACATGTGTCGGGGCCTGCTGGCAGGTGCCTGTCAATTGGGGGGGACATGAGTCGGGGCCTGCTGGCAGATGCCCGTCAATTGGGGGGGACATGAGTCGGGGCCTGCTGGCAGTTGCCTGTCAATGGGGGGTGGGGCGACATGAGTCAGGGCCTGCTGGCAGGTGCCTGTCAATGGGGGGTGGGTGGGGGAGACATGAGTCGGGGCCTGCTGGCAGGTGCCTGTCAATGGGGAAATCTGGGGGTCATGAGTCGGGGCTCCCAAGTGCATGGTGCCATGTGGCCTGCCTGCAGGGCATGGTCAGGGTGGATGGGCTGCCTGCGGGGCATGGGGAGGTTGGATGGCCTGCCTGTGGGGCATGGTCAGGGTGGATGGGCTGCCTGTGGGGCATGGGCAGGGTATATGGGCTGCCTGCAGGGCATGGTCAGAGTGGGTGGGCTGCCTGCAGGGATTGGTGGGTGGATGGGCTGCCTGCGGGGCATGGGGAGGGTGGATGGGCTGCCTGCGGGGCATGGTCAGAGTGGATGGGCTGCCTGCGGGGTATGGTCAGGGAAGATGGGCTGCCTGCGGGGCATGCGGAGGGTGGATGGGGTGCCTGCGGGGCATGGTCAAAGTGGATGGGCTGCCTGCGGGGCATGGTCAGGGTGGATGGGCTGCCTGTGGGGCATGGTCAGAGTGGATGGGCTGCCTGCAGGGCATGGGGATGGTGGATGGGCTGCCTATGGGGCATGGTCAGAGTGGATGGGCTGCCTGTGGGGCATGGACAGGGTATATGGGCTGCCTGCAGGGCATGGTCAGAGTGGGTGGGCTGCCTGCAGGGATTGGTGGGTGGATGGGCTGCCTGCGGGGCATGGCGAGGGTGGATGGGCTGCCTGCGGGGCATGGTCAGTGTGGATGGGCTGCCTGCGGGGCATGGGGAGGGGTGTAGGGTGCATGTGGCTTCTCACCACACTGCTGCGTGAATCTGGGGGTACAGGAGTGAGAATTACCCGCGATTGGGCTGGCGCGAGCGGGGTACGCGTAATCCCAGGGGTGCACTGGGAGTTTTACACGTGATTCCGCTGGCGCGAGCGGGGTATGCATATTCCAGGGGTGCGCGGGGAGTTTTACACACAATTTCACTGGTGTGAGCGAGGTATGCGTATTCCAGGGGTGTGCAGGGAGTGATACACGCGATTTTGCTGGCGCGAGCGGGGTATGCGTAATCCTAGGGGTGTGTGGGGAGTTTTACATGTGATTTCGCTGGCGCGAGTGGGGTGCGCATCATATAAAGTATGTACTATAAGAAAAGAAGAAATTATCATTTCACTGAGCTCTGCATACTTTAAATTATTTGTTTATATTGAAAGATGTATTGTTTACCATTAGATATGTCATCATCACTCATTCCTTCTTTTGCAAGGTTTTGCCATTTCTGTTAAAATAAGAAAAATAGTGATATTTGCTTATAAGAAATGTTTATACAATGAATGGTAATAATAGATAAATAAATACAGTGTACTTATTATTTGGTAAGAGGTTGTTTTGGAATGAGCGCCTGGTGTATGTTAGTCTGTACAAAGAGTTGTACTGAAGTGATAATATGAGGTGTACAGTTATGATTTGTGCTTGCTGCATTCCATTATATTGTGTGCTAAAATAATGTGTACATTTTTCAAATAATGATTTGTGTAAAAAGTTATATTTGGGTGTAGTAAATATAAGTAATGTTGTTTTATGTATATGTGTTTGTTGGCTGAAGGGTACAACATTTTTGTTGTCCCCTCTACTTCTGGGTTTGTGAATGCTGCCTGATGTCTGAGGACAATCAAACTGTGTGCCGATTCTGGAGCAGCTAAATTGTGGGTCAGTGTAATTTTTAGGTGTAATCATTAAACATAGGTATAAGGAACTTGTAACAAATTAAGGGGTGTCTGGTAAAAACCCATGAAATTCAATGAAAAAACTTTTTTTAAAGGGACGTTATGGTTACAAGTAAACCCTTGAAATTTGACAGCTATGGTAAGCTATGCAGCTACCATGCGCTGCTAAGACTAACACCCAGGACATCAAAGATGACATCACAAAGGTCATTGATAACATAACTGATTCCATCATATTTGAACTGAATTTTTAATTGCATTTTGATGAAAATTCCCTCCAAGGGATTGTGTTTACAATGTTGCTAGCAATGTTGCTAGCCGGATGTCTTGGGTGATTGGGAGACCTCTCATGAACTACTCAAATGTATAGAACAATGTACTCATCTAAACAAAACATTATATTGGAGTGTTGTTGTTGATACAGGAATCTAATAATACACACACAGAGGCAAAGGCTGCAACCTGCAACATAGAAGTAGTGTTAGTACAAACAATACATATGAAGAGCCACAATGCATAGAATTCTGAGGCACATACAGGAAAACTCCAGTAAGGAGGAAAGAATCAACATCACCAGAAAATGACAATAACATTAGAGTTCATCATTATGTATACAAATCATATGTGTGTTTGAGGCCTGTTTATTGCCCCATATATGTGCACCATGAGTTGAGGCCAAACTCTAAAGAAAGTACCTTAACAACGTAGAACAAGGTTAACTGATATATAGCACCTTTAGAATTTTAAAATTCTCACTGTCAGTGCACACAAACAACGTGCCTACATATGCCAGTGAAAAAAAACAAGTTGCTCAGAAATGTGATGTCATCAGCGATGTCATCAATGACATTTGCAATGTCATCTTTGATGTCCTGGGTGTTAGTCTTAGGAGTACACAGTGGTGGTGCGAACTATGGTTGCTTAGTTTACCATAGCTGGCGAATTTCAAGATTTTGATGGTTTTACTTGCAACCATAACATCCCTTTAATAAAGTGTTTTCACTGAATTTCATAGGTTTTAATTTCTGCAACTTAACCATAACATCCCTTTAACAAAATGTTTTCACTGAATTTCATAGGTTTTTATTAGTACAACTTTAACCATAACTTTCCTTGAACAACATTTTATCACTGAATATTACATAGACTGCGGTAGCGGCCATGTAGTTATGGTTATGTTGCTAAACCCATAGGAAGAACATGTTTTGGGTGGCTTATGACTTTGCTCCCCCTGGAGGAATCCTCACCAAACTGTGCAGAAGAAGTATGTGGGCCACTCTGAATTTGTTTTTAAAGTTTGGTGATGTATGGTCAAGGGGGGGCAAAGTTATAGGGGGATCCCAAAATTTCTTTTTTTCCCATAGACATAATGGGAAAACATTTCCATCACGCCTACAGCCCAAACCGCTGGACGGATTTTCACCAAATTTGTAGCAGGAGCGGCAGATTGGTCCCAAAAGCATGCTATTGTTAAATTGATGTAAATCCGTCCAGTAGTTTTTTTTTAAACGACCAAAACATAAAGCAAAACAATTTGTGATATATTTGTCCGCTTCGCAGATTCACTTCCCTGTTCTGTCTGCGGACTGGCCTCTGAATGGCCTGAAAAAATGTGCAGACTTTTGCATGGTCCGGAGACATCGGGGAAACGGCCACTGATTGGGTGGTAAGAAAATGTGACATGCGTCAGTTTTCCTGAAACTCCTGCCATCTTCGGTTAGCTGTTCAAGTACGCAGAGTGCTATTCTGTACCGTTTGTGCATTTTCTATGTTCTCTCCACAGGGGTGGGTTTTGTTTAGTGCTCATCATTAGTTGATTGCATTTTAGATGTTTTTAATTAAAGTACATATATTTTTATAGACACTCGATTGGACATTTGGAGTCTTTGTGCTATTGCTGTTTAGGTTGCTACTGTCATCGCCTCAAACCACCCCCCCATGAGAGCATTGCCTGCCCTTGACCCACATTTCCATAACATGTGAAGAAGATATACCCATTGGGCTTTGTCTGTTTTGCCTTAATGTTTGGGATCACTGCTGGTTCAGTAATAGTATGGGGCTGAGTAGGTGGTTTAGCCACTGCTCATGTCCGAATTCCTGCAGGCAGTTGTAATTTCGTCACTGCCATATTCGATTTTATATTTTAAAAAAGAGGAAACAGAAACATGTTTGACACTTTCAAGCATAAACAGCATGGCAGCTGCACACTGTGCTATACTGAACACTCTATAAGCATTTCTTTATTCATTTAAATGTCATGCTGCCCGAATGTTCAAACGCATTGAGAACAAGTCAGCAATTTAACTTCCTCTATGAGGAAAGTGCAAAGAATAGAGTTCAATGCTGTGTTAGTCCAATTTTAAAATCACACAAGATGCAGGTTTTGATACCTTTTATTGGAATAATGGAAAATACTATGCAGAGATGGAAAAAAGCATTATGTTTTGAAGTCCAGCAGATTTTGTGTTCAGATTGTGCAGTGTAAAATGATACCTAAAGATAAAGCCACAGCATAGTTTGTTCTCAAAATGAAGAAAGAAAAAAAGAACACATTTTAAACGTCGTTGACTGAAGGAACAGTATGCCTGAACTGTGGTTCTGGAAACTGCTGTTTTATACAAAGGACCATAACAACTCCTGAAAGAAAGGACCATATAACTGTTTGGACACTGTGTGTATTTCTATCTGAAAGTTGCATTTACACTATGGCCATCTTTGAACCTAGGTCCAGCAATGCCATCACATGAACAAAGTCAGAAGACAACCCTCTAGTACCATTTCTCACCATCATATGTTGGATAATACTGTTTAGGACCCCTAGTGTGTATGGGGCACAAGACACATAAAATGGAAATATTTGGTTTCTAAGCTCAAATGGGTGGCATCCATTATAGAGTATGGACATGTTGTGAGAACAGCAGACACTGTACCATTAAAACAAGGGTACTGTAGTTTGCATTTGACACACTGGCCCTCATTACGACCCTGGCGGGAAGTGTCGGTCATTACCGGCATGGCACAATTATTGTGTCCATGCTGGCAACATACCGCTAAAAGCGGCCCATTACGAGTTTGCGGGCACAAGCTTTGCGCCATGCCGGTAATTAAATCACCGCCATGCCGCTAAAGGCTGAAAAATCCCACTTACCGGCATCGTATGCAGTGTAAATAGCACCTCCGGCATCCTAGCTATCAGCATTAGTGGTCACCGCTAATAGCGGTAACTGCAAATTGTGGGAACCGCTATTAGCGGTGACCGTAAATAGGCAGATCTGGAAGTAGCGTCATCACACAGGAACGGGAAAGAGCACGGCGGCCATCTTTAAAAACACAATCCATTGCCATCCACCACAACCAGGAGACATCTAACCCCCAGAACTCCCACACACCTCAACCACCACCTGTCTGACATCAGGATGCCAAAGGTTGTGAAGAAAAGTGGAGATCGGCTGCGCCAGGAGTGCTTCTCAAGAGAGGAGCTGACCATGTTGGCTGAAACCCTTCAGGAGCATGCAGACGTCGTGTTTGCAACAGAGATGACCTGACCAGCTCTGCTGTGGAAAAAGCATATCTGGGCAATGGTCGCCCAGAGGGTCAGTGCTGTCGGCACAACACCCCACACCCCAAAACAATGCTGCAAGCGATGGGACGACCTACGTCTCCGCGTGAGGAGCATACTGGTGATAAACAGGAATCTTGGGATGGCGACAGGTGGAGGTGCTGAGTCGCCCCTAAAACTCCAGCCATGGGAGGAGATATGTGCCTCCACCATAGGCATGGAGTCCATAGAGGGAGTTGGGGACATGGAGAGAGGAGCCCTGTCATCAACTGATGCAGGTAGGTGTCTCAAATCTAACTATGCCAATACCACCACGATGATGTTCAGATGAATGGGAAGTGCAATGATGCATACCAGGGTCCACCAGACACATAAGCACAAGACTGCCTACAGGCAGTGCAGAGCATTACCTTGTCCACAAGCATAATGCACCCCATTTCTGTTGCTACCCACACGCCTCCATGCATCACCCACACAAGAGTGAGACAACCTGTATGTCACTCCCTCCAATGTGACTCATCCACCGATCCATATCAATGCAGCCACCACAATGCATGCTCAATGCCTGTAGACCCATCACTAACCCTCTCGCTCCTTTGGTTCCCCACAGGTACACAATCAGACAGCGCCGATGACGACACCGGTGCCACCCCAGCTAAGAAGGCCTGGGCTGAACAGGGACAACACCGGCCCTCCACTTCAAGGGGCATAAGGAAACCCCTACAACACAAAATGGCCAAGAGCACACCACAGGCCACAGCACCAATGTGCTCCACGTCCACAACATTGCGACCAACAACAGCCAGCATCAGCCAAGTGTCAGCAGCCGAAGGAACTGCATCGGCTGCAAGCAGCACCATTGGGGAAACAGCTGCCACAGCAGCAATCTCGGATTTCGAGGAAGGGGATGTGCTGCATGTTGATACTCCCCCCACTGGCCCCCTACATTCCCCCCACCTGTCCCCATTCAGCCTGCCCGACACCAGCATACACGGGCTATCTCCGGCAAACTTGTGGCCGGCAACTCTCAGCCCAGCCACACCTGTGCAGGAGGAACACAGTATTTTGGCCACCCCTCAAACATCCACCCCAGCCCCAAACATCCAAGAGGGAATGCAGGACATTATAAGGTGCCAGCAGCAGCTCACTGGCCTCTTGACACAGCACATTACAGAATGTGGTAGTGCAAGGAAGGAGATGCGTGAATGTGCTGCTTCCCTGAGGTCAGCTATTGAGTCCAGCTCAGAGGACATATGCGCAGAACTGGCCGCAGTGTGGCACGTACTGTCCGAGATGGTGCAAGCAATGCGGGACATGCGTCCATCTGAGCAAACGAGTACATCCTCGGCTGCTAGTTCCACCCGGACCAGCCCCGTGCGCAGGTCGGGCAGGAACCTGTGGTGATCAGACAGGGGTGCACCTGGTGCTGAGAGAGGGGGATGCCAGTAGGCACAGCCTTGTGTACTGGTGCCACGTGGTCCACTGGTGCACAGTACTGCACACCATGTGAAGGGGAGTTGAGGGGGGAGGGGGGAGTAGGTGTGTTGGGGAGTTGAGGGGGAAGGGGGAGTGGGTGTGTTGGGGAGTTGAGGGAGGAGGAGGGAGTGGGTGTGTTGGGGAGTAGAGGGGGCAGGGGGGAGTGGGTGTATGGGGTGGAGGGCCTGTTCACTTAGTTTTGCATATTCAATACACTTTTTGGTTAATCAGAATTCACATGTGTGGACATTGCTTATTGGGTATGTGTGCTTAATTGGTTAACAGTCTACGGTGTCCATGTCCTGGACACACCCTGTGCCCCGAGTGCCATCTCCATGTAACCCCCCGTCCATGTCTGCTAGAAACATTGGTTGATCAGAGTCTGATGCATGGCACGTCCCTCCTGTGTATCGTTACGTCACTGAGGTGCTGCCCCATCCCCAACCTCATCCTCATTGTCAGGTGATTGCAGTTCCGCCTCAGGGGGCAGGGGCACATTCCGTCTGATGCACATATGGTGTAGCATGACACATGCCATGACGATCTTGCCCACCTCCTGATGCCCGTACAGGAGTGCCCCACCAGACCTGCTGAGGCAGTGAAAACGCACCTTCAAAAGGCCAAATGTCTGCTCAATCAGCACACGGGTACGTGAATGCACACGATTGTAGTCCTCTTCATGCCTGTTCTGTGGGTTCCGGACTGTGGTAAGGAGCCACCTCTTCAAGAGATTGCCTGCATCATCTGCATGTGGCCAACGATGTATGTGTAAGTTGCCACATCATATTTGACTTCATTGAGTGACAACATGGCATGCATGTGTTTCTTATTTTCAAGCCCATTTCCATGCATGGATAGAGACAAACGATGTGACTGCTATGTGTGTATTCCTCTTATGGACTGGTATGCATTCCATCTACTAGTGGGCGCAGGGGGGTCAAGTTCTTTGTGAGTGCCCATGCACTGTGTTAGTCCATAGTGGTTGTTTCTGTGATGTTGGAGATGTCCGGTGATTTGTATGATTTCATCCTGGCACTGTTGATGTCAGCCTCACGATGATCTCACTACGCACAACAAAAGGTGTTGTTCAATTCAGTTGGGCCTCTGTGTCAGTGTAGTGGTGTATTGATGTTTTTGACCCTCTTGTGACTCCTTTGTACGTAGTAATGAGGGACTGTCCTTTCAGTTGATGGTGTTTGGTGCTGTCTATTGGCCATAGTTTTTGCTTGTAGCTGCATTTTGATGAGGGGGATGCAATCTGATTTTGTACAGTGCACATGCAGATGGCTGTGGAATGGTTGTGAGACTGCTTCATTTACATGGTAGGGCTGCTTACATCTTGCATTATGTGGTGATGTGTCAGGTCCAGTCTGGGATGCTTTGGGGCATGAGCATGCTCCATAACCTCTGGCACTCGCAGCCAGGTGAAGTATGCATGTATACGTCAGTCACCTACCCACAGCATACGTCAGTCACCTACCCACAGCACAGATAAGCCAGGATCTGTGCCCTGCATGTTGCTCCATGTAGTGTGGTACTGTGAAGTTCCGCAGGTTCATTGAATCATGGATAGATCCGGGGAATCGGCCACAACAATGTGTGCTGATCCTGTTTGAGCCACATACCATTTGCACATTGATTGAGTGGTATAGCTTACGGTTGCTGTACGCTACCTCCATGGCATGTGGGACCACCAATTGCACATGGGTGCAGTCGATGGTGCCAATGCAACTAGGTATGTCAGCCAGTGAATGGGAGCCTACTTTGGTGTTTGAGATATCCTGGGCAGTCCGTGGTAAGGAAATGTGGTCATCTGTGTGCTTGAGGAGGGCATCAAGCACTTGGTTCAGCATATGTGACAATAATGGTTGTGAAATGCCATGCAAGTGCGCCACTATGTGCTGGTAGGTGCCTGTGGCCAGGAAGTGGAGCACAGCAACTACCTTCAGTAGGGGTGGGATGGCGGTGCGTGTTTCTTTCAGGCTGACAATGTCGTCATGTATCATGTCCCCAATGGTGGTGATGGTGTCCCGGTCCAGAGGGTGTGGATCTGCTCAGCGGTTAGGTTGAATGGACTGGCTCTGATGCGTGGGATTGGGGGCTGCCTGCGTGGTGCCACTGGCTGTGCTGGTAGGGCTTGCTGGCCCTGCCTTGTCCTCCTTCTCCTCCTGCGTCTAATGTGTGCTGCCTGTTGTTGTTGTTGTTGTTGTTGTAGCACTTCCACTGCAATCAGGTCCTCCAGCAGCCCCAGCATTGCTAGTAGTATTGGGATCATTTTGGAGTGTGACTGGGTGTGGGAAGGGGTGGGGTGTGCTCCTTTTGTGCTTGCCCAGTCTGTATACCCTCCACCTGTGCTGATTGTGTGCACCTGTGGCAGTTGGGACCACTGCACATGGCCATTTACGGTTGGTCCGCGATGGCGGTATTAGCACCATGGCGGTAAGGTACTTTACGCCCTTCACAATGGGGTTAATTGCATGTCCGCCTGACTCGTGATGTTCCCCACTTTGCGCCATGCCGGTATTTACGGCATGGCAGGTCACGTGCCCGTGCCCTTGGCGCTTTTAGCGGCACCGTTAATTACGGTGACGTTAATAGCGCATTGTCATGTCATAATCGGCCGGAGCAGTAAACGATGCTGGTAATCCTTTACCGGCATCATTTGCCACTTACCGCCAAGGTCATAATGAGGGCCACTGTATGCAAGTGAGGAAATCATTGTGAAGCTCGGGACACCCTTATATAACATTGAAGACTGCACCAGTTAACCCTCAAGAGCACATTTTGTAGTGTCACCCTGTATGCCAGCCAGGGACCACTAGCACCTGTATAGAAGCCACTACATTGCCCTGGCACTACACAGAAGCTGCAGAGCACATTTCTAGACCCTGTGTGAGGAAAATGCAATACTGGCCCTGTTTCTTAATAATGTATTTTAAACCATTCATTCCAGTACGTCTTTTGAAATAATATGACATTTTAGGAAACTACCAGTGCCCACGTTAGCAATGCCTGAGCCTCACTTAACAGTTACACATGAAAATGCCATATATTTTCATTTCGTTAAATGCACCTTTCAGATAGAAATGTTTACTGTTTCCAAACCGTTATGTGTTCCCTGATTCCAGGAGTTTTTATTGTCTTTTAGATAAGACCGCAGTTTCCAGACCCACATTCCAATCAAACTGTTCCATAAGACAATGAGTTTAAAATGCTTTCCTTTTTTTCTTGTTTGTGTTCATCATTTTGAGAACAAACTGTGCTGTGGCTTTCTCTTCATGGATCATTTCACACTGCACCATCTGATAAAGAATTCTGCATAGTATTTTCAGTTAGTCCAATAAAAGGTACCAAAACCTGCATCTTGTGTGATTCTGTCACGAAAAAATGTGTCATATTCAAGTAGGAAGCATAGTCCCAATTCATTTACAGGAAACACGCATGTTTTTTAAAAAAATTTAGTAATCTTCTGGTTTAATGGAGCTGCCTTTATAAATAGCGCCAGAGACTGCATGCTAAATTGGCCACAACCATATTTGCTGTCAGTTTTTTCCAGAGGCCCATGTGTGTTCACCCTTTTCTCTGTTGACACTCTTCTGCAATGGAACTGTTGATAGGCACTGCAGAGAGGCAGAGAGTGGGGCAGACACTCTGATCAAGTTGTCGGTGCCTATACAAAGTTAGCAGCTTTGTGTCTCTTCTGGTTCTGGGGGGGGGGTTTAAGCACAATTTGTGAGTGGAACAACAAGGATGGATTCCAACTACAGAGCTTAACTGAAGTGGCAATACAGAGAAGCAACGCTTCCAGCTGCTGGTGCATTAAATAACACATCTTGATTGGTTAATTATTAACATCTACCCCTGACTGTCACACACAATTTGCAATGTCCTAGCCTCCTGTCTGTCAACACACTAAAACTAAGTATTATGTTTGTATACAATATGCCTTTTACTCTTGTTGTGCATGTTGGCTACTGTCTCTCTTTCTTGCTCTCTCACACTAAATATATTCCCTGCCCCTGTCTCCTCCTCTCTATGTTTAATGCTCTATCTCTTATTCTATGAGTTTACATACCTCTATATGAGTTGTGCACATGCATTGTTGTATTCCATGTTTCTGTGATTGTATTTTCCACAGATCTCTTTCTTTCCCTCTTTGCCTTGCTGTTCTTTTTTTACTTGCAGTTCCATGTGGTGCTGATCTCTTCTACAATTACTCCCTGCCTTCTTTCTCTTTCATTCTCCTTATGTCTGAGGCAGTCTGTCTCTTTCTGTTTCTCTTACAATCTCACTCACACTTTCACACTCTTAGTAGTGACAGCCGTTGTGTACGATCACACTGGTTCTTTTCCTTGTGGCTGTGAAAATTATGCATGATAACTGATACTTTCTCCCTGAGATATATATTGTGGATGAATATATTTTGATTAATATGTTAATATTTGGGTTGCTCATTAAGTGGACACCCCAATCCTATACCCCATGCAATACAGTGCCACCTCACAATTCTGGATGTAAAGCAGACAATTTGCTAAAAACTCAGATTCATTTAAATAAAGCAATTAAAGGTGATCTTTAGGCAGGGGGTTTCACCACAATATTACAGAAAATGAGATTATCTGGCCTGCATGAATCTATTCCTCACACAAATGCACCCATTTCAATGATCAATTCTCTCTATATAAATTAAGTTCTGAATAACACTAGACATTATTATGTTTCTTCTGCTTATTGATCGATATCGCAAAATCCTTGATTGCACAAACACATGTTTGAAATGACAAATAAAGTCACATTTATAAATGTATCAGAGAATATACTTTCCTAAATAACACTGGCAATTTACAGAATTAGAGAACGGTTGCAAGTCTCTCCTTTCCCATGTAGATATTGTGCTGTGGGATGCTAACCTGTATGTAGTTTAAAATTGGCGCGCAGTAGCATCTTTTAGAATACTACACATTTAAAGAAATAAAGTTGGCAATTTTGCATGAACAGACTATTTTGTCTCACCCACCCAACTTGAGAATTTTGTTTTCCAGATTGTATTGAACATATAAAAATACCCCTCCCCTTTCAAATCACACATGAATTTCACTGCGATTTTAGAATGAGGAGTTGCATAGGATGTACTTTCATGTTATTTCTATGGGAGCAGAAATGACTCCTTTAAACTTGCTCTCATCTCCCCTTCCTTATTAAATAAATACGGTATTCACAGAACACACATTATCAAACATAGATGCGTGTCAAGGTA
Organism: Ambystoma mexicanum; assembly: GCF_040938575.1. Lineage (NCBI taxonomy): Eukaryota > Metazoa > Chordata > Amphibia > Caudata > Ambystomatidae > Ambystoma > Ambystoma mexicanum. The sequence goes on along the minus strand of NC_090937.1, from coordinate 595,955,627 downwards.
TATGACATGAATCTATAGCATGTGTATTCATAAAGCTATCATTGTTTCATAATGTCTATACATTTTATAATCATGAAAGAAATTGAATTTGTATTGATTCAATAGGGGACATTCTCTGAGCCATAATTCAGATATTCCCAGGTGTCTAACCGGTATGGTTACTTAGTAATGCTAAATTATGTTTTGTAATGAAGTCAATGGCAATAACATAGACTCTAACCAATGTGAAAATCAAGATATGTCCTGTTTTGCCCTGTGATTAACATCTTGTGCTGCAACCCCAGGACTTAAGTAAACATATCGTCATCCATGGTTCAGAAAGTGATGGTGAAATTAAAGAATCCCTTTGTACTCCTGCTCGCATTAGAGCAAGGCATTTTAGGTGATAAGGTAATTGATGTTTGAACCTGTCCTGTTAAGTACAATGAAACTGTTTTAAGCTGGCTCGTAAATTCGACCCGATCTATACCAGCTGATGGCAATCCCCACAAAGACTGTGAATTGTATTTTCCTGGAAAGTTAGAGTATTTTTCTAGCATTCTCCCAAGAAAGACTTAGTAAGGTGGGAGGGATATATTTCTCCAAGATGAAATGCAGATGAACTTGAAGTCAGCACAATTACAGAATGAATCAACCACCTCATGTTATTAAAAAAAACAGAATCATTGCTGTTCTGCATATTATACTTTGGGATACTGCTGAAGTCCACTATATTGTTATAAACTCTGTACAATAATCTGACAGTTTTTGCTGAAATAAAAAATGACATTTAAATAATCTGAAAAAAATGGTAAAACATTTCCTTCACTTGATGCACAATAAGAAACACATATGCACACAATCTTCCTTAACATAGTCTGTGCTCTCAGGTTTACAAAATTATATTTTGGACAGATTTCGCCCTTCTTCCTCTTTTAAAAAAAATTTCAATTTTTTAAACAGATGCATTCTGCATCTCCTGTTTTCACTTGACATTGGTAACAATCCAGTCTTTGGGAAGAATGTGCTCAACTGCCAAATGTTTTGATTTTGAATCCCACTGGACCACCCGGGTCATGGTAGCGAGAAAGAGGTAGATATGTTAACTAATATGATACATGTTTATGGGGTCTCTCTGACTTAATCTTTACACAGCTTTCATGGTTCTTTGATTCTAGCTACACAAAACCATCTGCCACTCACTTACAGGGGGGCAGCTAAATGTGCTGTTGTTTGGCATTAGTTTGCTACAGGGAAATATTATTGTATTCCATTTATTCTGACAACAGAAACCCAAATTTGGATCACATCTTCCTAACACATCTTATGAGAATCCCACCCAACATCACATTTAATAGGACATCTCCAGGAAGGTTTGCACAGTGTTGTGTCATCATTATGTATATATATAAAAAAGCACCATAATATGCATTTTGAACACAATGCAAGTGGCTGTCACTAATGGCGATACTTTGAAACTTTAATAAAATGAACCAACAATATTGTAGGTATGATTGATTCTGAATGTGAATGTAGTAAATGATGATTTAATCAATATGGTTTTGGGGCCAATGTTAAGGCCTTTGTTTTGCTTGGGGCTGTAACTCAGGCCCTGGTGCAAATGCCTGACCTGTAATGCCCACCCATTTAGGGCTGCATAGCTACCAGCACTCTAGCCTGCTTTCGGGTTCGCAAATAGTTATTTCTTTTATATTGTGAAATGGCTAGGTAGTCACCTCTTCCTTTCCATGGGGTCCATTGCTGCTGAGGGGAAGGAGAACGCGTTTCTGGAACTGGGGATGAGGCAGGTAAGTGAATCTTGGGTCAGGATGTTGTGGGGAGTTGGTGAGAAAGTTGAAGTGTTGACGTGGCAGGGTGGGGGCACAGGGAGAGCAACGTCTTACCCCTGCAAGGGAGGATTATTATTATTATTATTATTATTATTATTATTATTATTATTATTATTATTATTATTATTATTGAGTGAAATTTGCGGTACCGTACTTAGCTCCTTCCCCAGTCCCATTGAGCCCTTTGGGGGGAAAAATGGGAATGGGGAAGGGCCAATGTTCAATGGGGAATTACCGCCCCGCCAACCTTGGAATGGGGTGGTAATTCCCCATTGAGCATTGGCGGACTCGTTACGATGCCGGCACCAACCATGGTGCTAATAGTGCCATGGTTTAGCGCCAGTATTGTAATGAGGGCCAATGTCTGGGGTGTCTTAGACCTGCAGTGGCAGAATCAATTATAACAAATACAGTATTGCTGATTTGTTAATTATTTCAAAACATTTCAGGGAAGATGCTTTTTCTATCATGAATGACTTAGGATCAGCTAATGTCTTTGGCCCAGAGTTTTGTTCTCCATACCGCCCAACCATGCTGTTTTCTTCTTGGTTGTTGTTCTTTCTTTGTGCCGCTCCCTGGTAGAGCACTTATTCACAGATGTCACTGGGCTGTTTATTGACTCTGAGATGCATTTTTCTATTACGGATGATTCAAAGGGCCTGTTCTTGTTTGCCTCAACACTATCCTTTAACACCCAGCTGGACAACATTCCATTGGTTTTGCCAGCTCTTTTCTTCCTTTTATTGTTTTTTTCCCAGACTTTTTGGTATTCGCAGCAGTTCTAATAACCTCCTTTGAGTTTTCAGCAGTAGCCACACTTTGGCCTTCATTCCGAGGACCTCTTTTCAATTTCTGAATATTGAGCAGCTTTATCTTTCCTCTCTGCTTGCTATGCTCTTCCACTATAATGGGACATTTTGTATGTCTGTCTCGACAATTATACCCGCAGTCTCCCTACTAATGGGCAATGGGAGCTCTTACGGGTGACGGTTCCCTAGGCTTACACTCAAGACACCACAAGATGTTCCCTTGTGTGCGTATTTCCTCATTTATCTTACCACACAGTTTTATTAAGATTTTAGTTGCAAACTGTAAGGAGGACATGATGGTCAATGTATCAACAGAATTATCATTTACAGTGATTGAAACTTCCAGCCCAACATTTTCCACAAACAGCTCAGGGATCAAAGTCAAACTGCGGTTTACCTCCTGCTTTATAGTTGGTTGGACTTCCTTTACTCTTTGATCTGCATTGTTCATCACTATATTGCTCCCTGACCCCGAGATGGCTGCGATTTCAGTTTGTAAGGAGAAGCACAGATTCATTACAGAATTAGTGTCGATAATTGAGGAATTAGTATTATTCTGCACACTTAAGTCGATTCCTGTAGTAGCCTTCTTGTCACCTTCTCTCGCACTTCCCCTGGTTGGAAATATGTGATTTTCCAAGGGGTAGATGGATTTTTGTTTTGTTTGCTCTGAGTGGATTTCACATTATCAGTACATGTGTTAGCATTACTAGCCACACTAATAAGTCGTTCAGTATCTATATCAGCGGAACACCTTTGTCACACAAGTTATAGTTGCTATTGTTTCTTCCTTTAACTTTGCCCGGTATATATGTGTTTCTGTCTGCCCCAGATAATATTTAAGTGCTTCAAAACAAAATGATCCCTAATGACCAGTCAATGGTGGGGGTTCCTTACCTAAGGCAAGGACAGGAGCAAATAGTAACCTGGATCATGAAGAGACGAGAGGACAATGATTAAGAAGAGGCTGGAGACCCCATCTCAGGAGAAGATGGGATATCCCCAGCAAGAAATAGAATAATTTTATGGATATTTGGATAGATGGGAGACTTGCTGTGGAAAGACAGATGGTCTACAAAGAGAAACAGTGATTGTGAGTTGTTAAGTGATTTCTGGCACATCATTTTGAGAAACATTGCAATGTATTAAAGGTTAAAAGAGACATTTTAAGCTGAAAAAAGAGCCCCAATGCTGCATTCTTGGAAACCCTAATGGAAATACAAAAGCAGCAGAAGACATTTTAAGTGAAAGAGAGCCTTGACACTGCATTATGAGATACCTAGTGAAAACAACAATGCGTTAGAAACACACTGTGAGACAAATCGAGGCTTAAATGTGCATTGAGGAAAAAAATATGATAAGTCAACCTAAAATAAAGAGAGGCCTCACACTTAATTGTGGGTGGTGGAAGTACAAAAACCTTCAAAAGACATTGGGCCTCATTACGAGTCTGGCGGTAACCGAGGCGGTAAAACCGCCTGGTTACTGCCAGACTCGTATTACCATTCTGCCTCCGTGATTCACGGAATTACCGGGGCATTACAACCCCGGTGACCCGAGAATTCCGGAGGCGGAATGGTCTAAATCCCCATTCCCATTGAGTCCCATAGGAATCAATGTGGATGGGGATCATGGAAACACCGGCACCATCTCGTGATGGTGCTGGTGTTTCCTCGTCCGCCTGCAGGTGGGCGGTGTTAAACCCGCCAGGTCAGACCTGGCGGGATTGACGCCTCCGCCTGCAGGAGTCGTGATCACCCGGTATGAAAACAACGGTGGCGGCGGGTTTACCGCCACCATTGTTTCCATACTGGGTGAGTTGTAATGAGGCCCATTGTCAGAGAAAAAGAGGCCAGAGGATTGGTGAAGACTAATTTTCACACTGGCCCTAGTTTGAGACACAGAAACAAGGCCACAACAATCATAATTATGAAAACTCCTGGCTGTTCAATTTCAACTGTCCCACTTTCCATGCCTGCCACCACCCTTTTCAATTCTGATATGACTGAAGAGTGTCATTCTGTGCTGAGAATGAACAAACGAATACATTAATGAATGCATCGTTTTCAAAATGTATCACAAACCAACCTTAAACATTGTCAGACAGTGGATATTTTAATTCCTGTTTTATTTTTACACTTTGAGATGGGATTTTCGTCTCCTTATGTCAAAAAAGTCTATTCATTTTATAGTGATCTAATGTCATTAGATCCATGTTACATTTTTCAATGCAAAGGGAATCAATTTTGTACAAATTAACTGGTTTGTTATGCTGAACATGTATTGCATACTGAAATTAGTTATATGTATATTTTCAACAAACAAATCTGCAACATAGGTTCAATATCACTCCATCTACGATCATTTCAGGGAAGAGTTGTAAGGTCCAGGAGAAACGTTGTTCCTAGATTATCACACATATCTCTCTAGAATGTCAATGGGAATTCTGAGCCTCCTTAGTAAATTAATACACAAATGGACCAACGTAACTGCATTATGCTTGGTGCATATGGTTGTACAAGGAGTTCAAAATGGACAATGTTGATCGAAGAATCCACACAGCTCAAGAAAGGGTTAATTAGTTTCTCAGAGGGCAATGGCATCTCATGTGATTATATGCCATGATAATGATATGATATGATATTTTATTTGTATCACACTCATAAACAAGTGTTTTAGAGCGCGACAAAGCAAGGAATTGGAACAAGGGAGTACAAAACAACAATCTTACTATGCCCAGTGACATTGAAAACGTGCAAGTGCAAGAGATTTGGGAAGGGGGAAAGTGCAGGGGGCCAGGGGATGGTTTAAGGCACAGACAGGGGGTGTCTGATAAGTGCAGAATAAGGGGACTGTAGGATTACAGATACAGACCCAAGTGCCAGGGTTGCCAGGAGGCAGTGTGGGTGTGTGGCAGGATGGGCATGTACCTGGACCCAAAATCAGAGGGTAACCAAGTGCACAGTGCCGAATCAGACAGATCAGCAAGGGAGAGGAGGAGAGAAGGTAGAAGCAAATAGGAAGGTCTTGAGGTGCTTCCAGAACCAGAGATGGTTCTCTTCAAGTTTCAGAGTGGCAGGGAGACTGTTACAGAGGGAGGCCCCAGCCGAAGACAGAGATCTACCCCCAACTCGTTACTTGGAGAAATTACATGATAATGTTTGATGAAGTTGGTCTACACACTTGAACAAGGCATGGCTTAAGTTGGAGTGAAAGCAGTTGCCTAGCAATGGTTCCACATTTTTACTAAAACATTCTGCCAATAAAGAATGTTGAAATAACTGCATAGTCTGAAGCAAAAGAACAATTGTGGGTAAACAAATTGAAAATCTTGATAAGGATACTGGTTTACTATTTTACACCCAGAAGTGTCCTTGATCCTAGCTCCCATTTGCCTGATGAAATACACTGTCGGGAATCCTTTTTACAAATCATTTGTTATGTACAATCCCTACAGACATTTTCAGAATGTGTAAATTCCCTAAAATTGCTTTATTCTGCATCGGATGTGTGACTGTTACCACAAACTTTCACTTTGCAAAGAAAAGAGAGTATCAATTTATTTATTTATTTATGTATTTATGTATTTATTTATTATGCATTTATTATTTCTGAGCATTGTTTTACATAAAAACACTTTCACAGAATGTCAATCAATTTAAGTTTGCTCTCATCCAACATTTGTTGCAATACATTACATGCTCACAATATTCCATACATTTCAAAGAGTTAAATAGAAATTATAAAAAAGATCATAACATACAAACAGAACATTCGAGTAATAAAATGCCATCAGATTATAAGAGTCCAACTGGAAAAATCAGCTTGTCTAACAAAGATATAATGTTATTCTCTAAGCTTTGTATAAAAAAAATGGTCACCGCATATTTAACATATTATTGCTTAGAGCCTCAAAGAACTTGATAAAAAAACAAAAAAAAAAATTAGGGCAGCCTCTCAAAGCTTTTTGTCAAAATGCATCCAATATCACAATTGTATGCTGGATGTTTGGCACAATCGTCAACAAGGTTACATTGGTGGTCATTTCTGGTTTTGACATTATGATTTGGGTTTAATCAGGAGCTTCGGTTTTCATGTTTAATGAAAGGCTTATTCTTCAAGTTTGTTCAGTGAATCAGTGCCCTTGAATGGCATAAAAGAAGTTTGGTCAAGCTTGCGTAGCCAGTCAGAAGCACAGTTCCCTTATTTTTCATTTTTGGAATGTGCTAGGCTATGAGGGAAATACAGGCCACATTCATTGTTGCTTTTACAAGTTTGGATCAGCTGTAGTTGCATCTTTAATAGTTAGGTATTTGTTGATTTGGGGAGTGTTTTTCTTGTCCATTTTACGTCACTTTATCTTAGTATTTGGACAGGCCTGTGTTAGGTTCCCATTTAAAATGGAAGAACAAATCTCTGCCTTTGGCTCTTGTTATTGGTCCCCTTTCTTTGTCCTGAAAAACATTAAAAAAGCAATAACAAAATTAATTTCCCCCAATCATATCACTGTAAACGTACAAAAACAAACGTTTTCTATAGTTTCCCAGTTTCTGTCTGCAGGTTTGGTGTTGATTTTGCTGAAGCGAATTGACATCTGGTAAGGGCATATACGTCCTAGATTTATTGATAAAATGATAACAGTAATGTCATCTGAAAAAGATATGGTCAGCTAAATATAGCCCCATTTTATAAAGCTCCATGCCAAATGCAAAGTGTACCCCTGTGGCATGCTGTAGCAGTCTCCTGATCTGTAGCTCTTGCTCTTAATTTGCACAAAGCATGTTCAAAGGCCGCAGTCAACCTTTTAGACAGCTGCTGCAACAGCAAATTCACTGCAGAGGTTGCATTCAAATCTGCACCTCCAATCCAAAACAACAATAATTATGAAGAACTGTCCATCTGGGGTCAGGTTAATGTCTAATGATACACCATACTTGGGTTTTGGTATGATGGCTTATAGTTCACACATTTATTAAAGCAGTGGCGGCTGCTTACATAGGGCGGGGGGGCGCCGCCCCCCACCCCCAGTGGGAGCACGTCGTGTGCAGAGAAAGTTTTCTAGTTTGTAATCTGCATTCTTTTTGAGCAGCAACAGATGTTCAAATCACTTTCTGCTTTCTAGTTCGTAATCTGCATTCTTTTTGAGCAGTGCTGCACAACGTGAAATCAAAACAATATGCTGCTCCCAGGATCTCTGTCGGTTTCATGGCTGGCTGGGCCTGCTGCAGATGGGCGCGTCCCATTTTACACATATTCTTCCACTGTATAGTGCGTGGAGCTCGCAGCTCCACGCACTCTACGTAGCACCCTGGCAATGTAGATGCTGGCGGGGTGCCAGAGTGGTGGCCCCGCTAGTATTATTCTGTGCGCAAACAGCGCACCTGTCAGGACCTCCTTGGCAATCAGCACAGCAACAATAGTGGAAAGCCATTGGATGCTTGTCAGCCAATGGCATTCATGTTGACTGTGTGGCTGAGCGCACGCGTGTGAAACTCGGTGACTGCATTGGGTATCTCTCCCCAAATGTTATCCTTTTAAAAGAGAAGATGAAAGGCAGAAAACACAATTTTCTGGCACGCTGTTTTTGCCCCCATATCCCGACAAACTCTGTTGGTGAGTGCTGGCTGCGCACCCGAATAAGTCCTGCCTCTGTGGTCTTGACTCTTCGGTGGAAACAGGGAAGAAGTCGTCTAAGCCTACAGTGGAAGCTCTCCAGGTACGAGGGGGTGTAACACAGGGGAGTAGCAGACGAGGTGTCTGGACTAATTTGCGCAGTTTGTTTGCTTCCGCAACATTGCAAAAGAATTTATACACACAGGGAAAATTATTTTACAGTATAAAATCACCATTTCACATGTCCCATACAATAGCTCTACCTGTGAACGTGTTGTTTAGAATTTTTGCAGCGCTTTTGAGTGATCAATATGCTCATGAGGCACACCCCTCCACCCTATAAATGGACACACCCCCGAGCTCATCTTCATTGTGCTTCTGGCTGTAGCAGATTGAGTTGTGCTGCCTTTACTGCTGTAGCGACCATTAGGCAACTAATTCTTATGGCATCCATGGCTACTGTTGCTTCATTAGCCTCAGCACCACCCTCAAACCCTCCACCGCCACCACCTCCCCAAGGACCTGCAGAGGGATATACGGGTGAGGATGTAGAGATCGAGGAAGAAGAGGAAGAAGAGAATGAGGTGGAGGAACTCCACACTACAAGCACTCGCCGGGAGTCGTGGGTGTGGCGGTTGTTTTCCGTTTTTGGGAACATACCAAAAGCATGTGCAAACCTGGTCAGGTGTAACCAGTGCCAGATGGTGCTGAGTCACGGGAGACCTGGTGCGTACAGCTTTGGTACGACAACCATGAAGCGACGCCTAACTTCATTCCACAGTGTGGACATTCGCAAGGTGGTGCCATGTGAAGAACGTAGTAGATTGAGTTTGATCCACAGCATCCTTCGTGTCCGATCCTCTCACCACAAGAGACACTCCTGTGGGGGAGCGCATCCCTCCAGCTGCCTCACAAGCCATTTGCGATGCTGTTGACCCTTACCTTTTGAAGGTCACAATATTGTGTATGTACTGTGACGCAGTACTCTGCAGGGGGGAGAGTCTTCAAAGTGCTTTTGAGGCTACGGTCACGGAGCACCACAAGAACTGCTCCCCCACAGTAAAGCCCACCCTATATCTTTCTCTCTCCTCCTGCCCCTTCTTATCACCGTGGTTGGTGCCCCTTCCTTTCCCTCCTTTGCCCTCCTCTCCTAGTGTGTCGTGTGCTCAAAAGCAGTAAACTGGAAACTGGAAAATAACAAAAATTACAAAAAAGGCTCTTTTCAGAGCCGCCTTTCTCAGTTTAACAATAGAACTATCAAGTGACCGTTGTAGGCTCCCGCGCATGTTTGAAAAAGTCGGCGGTCAGTCATAGGACACTCAAAAATGGAGGGTGCAAGCGTAGCAAAACTAATGGACTTTTCACTCGGAGTAAGTGGTGACTCTGAAAAGAGCCTTGCGGTGGTGTTTTGTGTGCTTCAAAAACTGTATTTTGGAAAAAATGGATTGCCAAATAGGTGACTATGAATTCCAAAAAAGTTGCAATGCAGTTTGTACATTGCAAAGAAAAATCTGATTGCCAGCAATTGTGAGATGGACTCCATCACTGCGAAAAATGAAAGAGCTGCAAAACAAAATGTTTTAATTGTGGAATAAGGACATGCCAACATCTCTTAGAATGGCACAAACAGCCGTATTCACATTGCGCCTCGCTTTCTCCAGACCAAATGCAGAAGAACGCAGCCATATTTGTCTTTTTGCAATACAGGAAAAGATTATTTGGCAATTTGGAAACATGTCCAAGACCTTTGCCAGTCCTTCCTTCATTGCAAATTGCAAAGAAATTCCAGAGACATGGCCTAAACTGTTTCCTCCGCAATGAATGATAAGTATATCAGGATGACGCTTTGTCTGTAAAGTTGCACAGAGAGGTACCGAGTCCAGCCACCTCATTCCACGCACGCCATGCCAGTGCACTTCCACATGAGGAAATCCAAGATCTGCACATAGACCGCAACTTTCTGCATGCACCTTAACCAATGTATCCATGAGTCTCCCAAAATCCAGATAATCTGTTTTCGAGCACACGGAGCCATGGCTGTCTGGTCTCCTGTGAGGGAGAAGACCTTCTCACAAAATGTCTCAGTTCAGAACACACCCATTGAATTTTACTGACCAATCCCTACCTTCCCACATTCTCATTTGTATGCGTCTCCACCCCAGAATCCATTGGTAATACACGCTGCCTGCAAACTACTGCCATGTCCGCGGACACGTACAGGATCAGAGCGTGACGACTGTACATTTAAATATTATTCCCCTTTTCCCCTTTAAGGTGGGCTCTGAAAAGAGCCTTTTTTTGTTTTTTGGGCAGATGCCTTACAGACACCTGTTATTTTGTTTTTTTAAATATTTTTTGTTCTTACCTTACTCCTACAACCATTACAGAACCTTCTCCAAAGCAAGCCTTACATTCCAAAAGAACATTGCATTTCCCAAAGAAGATAACGCACCACCATCTGCTTCAAAATAAGCCACATTATTGGGAACAATGTTCTCGTGGCTGCAGAAAAACATACCAGCTCGTAACATAAAAGCATGCATGCCGCGATTGATGTTACACCTCCCAATACTTATGATCAGGAAAGAAAACAGAACTGTTGTCCCATTTTCATCTAGGGAGTAACCCAGAAAAAATTAATTTCGCAGTTGGAAAGATGTGCATGACTGCTTGAAGCAACTGTTCCAAATCTTCCAGCAAAGTACGTGAACTCACATAGCCCAAATGGCAAGCACCGTAGTGCAAAAGTAGCACATGAGGAGTGGTCATCATACGCATCTCTGTGCAACCGCAACATTGCGATCAGTCTCAGCGCTCCACACCACCTCCCCTCCTCTCACATCAAAATTGTGTGCCACATGCCTACTTTCGGTATAGTGCTCTAAACCATGGACAAAAATATCTCCAAGTACCAAAACTCTGACCCTCTGCACCTCTACCATCTTCAGTATATGCACCGTCTTTCGACACAAAAGAGCAATGTGAACATCTGATTGGCTGATGCCTACAGTCCCCTCTCCATGATGGATTTGCAGTAGAAACCCGTATGTGACACGCCCTACCCACGGACAAGCGTTGTCTACCTGTGGCACGTAACTCTTAGCCAGTACTTCTACCTTTTCCACATCACTCGTGAATCCATTCCCTCATTGGACACAGCTAAGCAGTCACACAACCATGCACCAATCACATTCAACATCTCTACATCTAACTCCGTCATCAGAATTTGGCACTTCATATGTACTACTGATCACTCTGAATGCAAGTCGCATATCATTGCAAAGCACCTACTTCAAAAACCACTGTGCAAGTGTTGCAGATTTCTACATACAGCTCCATGCATGCGCACACGCATGAGTATAAAGTACAGGTATGCATATTTTAATCAGAGAACATGTGCAACCCTTATGATTTCATTTAAACAAATGAATGCCACTAAATCTGCATAGCCAATACATACCAACGCTCCCCCTTTAAGTGCAAGATGTCCGATTTTTCATTGACAAACCGCATTATTTCTTACTGTCTCCCGCATAATCTATACATACGTTACAACCCTCCCTATTTAGCGCAAAACTCGATTTTCCATTAGAAAATGGCACAATTTAGTACTGTGTCCCACCTACATAAATGCTATTTCCAATGCGATCGTATGAGAAAAATAAACGCTCCCGATTGCTGTGGTGACATCTCCCTCTGAGGGTCTCCCGATTTTTCGAAATCGTACTTATAATATGAAAGTAGAGACATTTTTCCCATCTACTATAATGACCTATCGCTTACAAACCTCTCTGCTATAGATAACACAGTTTAAAAGAAACAAGGCATTTTCATAACCTAAAAATTATACTAATTTCTGAATCACGTGCAACTAACATACTGCAAGTAACATACAAAGGCAGCACATAGTGAAGTGAAATGCACACATGCACTGTGTTGTAAAATCAAAGGAGAATACTCTGACGAAAGATGCAAAATTAACGTGTACAGTAACATCACTGCTTTAAACACACAAAGTTACTAACTTCTTCTTTCTACAATCGCAGTGAAGACTACTCTCCTGAAAATCAACAGCATCTACACTGCAAATGACATATCCGAAGAAACCTGGTCATTCCGCAAAAAAAAGTAAATACAGTACTACCTTTATATTCTAATTATTCCTCAAAGAGACTGTGTGGGTTACGTATTTAATTTGCACACCAAAGCAAACAGTGATTTCTGATCCATTCTACCCACAAATCCCCATTTATTAAACAAAGAATAACAGGCAGAATGGCTCACAAATCCCTGTGTGTTTGGAACTCAATTAACATACAGAAGCCTTAGAATGTTAGTACTAGAAAACAAATAGCTGTTTCAATTGTATGCCATTACATTTACTATTAATGCTTCTCCTCACAACTAGCCCACTTTGTACTCTCATCTGAAGCACATTGTAATAGTATACAAATAGAAAAATAGCTTTCCCAAATCATTGCAAGACGCAAATGCACTTTCACACATCACCACAAAGAGCTTCCCCATCAAACTCATGCACGCATGCACACAGCACGCACACATACATTGTACAACAGACCAAACCATGCCTTCTTTTTTTCAACATACCCCAAAGAATGCCTACCAAAAAGCAAGTCCGTAGAAAGAAACGCAGAAGTAGAGCATATAAAAATAAAAGTGTCCAACCTAAGCATCCATCTGTAGCAGAGTTTGTAGAGAATGTTGAAACAAAACAGCTAACACAGTCGTTTAGCAAAACAAAGGAAGCTTCAAGTACTGAAACTTTACCTCCTCCAACAAAATGTGGCACGAAACACAAAACTCTTCACAAAAAATCGGCTACCAGTACTGCTAACAATGCTCCTATTAATCCTGATATAGTAACAAAAATCTATAGTAATAAAAAGTATTTTAGCAAAAATGTTTTGCCACAGAGTCCTTCAGAATCTAATAAAAAGAGGACTGAAATCATCCTCAACCCTTAAAACCTACCGTACAAAATTAATTCTACAAGCTCTCGTGGACAGTGCAATCCTTCTCAAAAGGAAGTTGTTTATATTAGTGTTAAATAGGATGAAACCACTAACAAAACTAAGTACCAAACTTCAAAAGAAACTTATCAATAAACGGAATGTGAACAAAAATAACTTCTTACATATTTGTGGAGGTGAATGGAGTCACACAACAACCACAGAACCATATTTTAATGAAGAAGCATACAAACACAATCAAACAAACAAAATTGTCATCCATAGCAGTGGATGAGGGTATGAACAAATCAATAATACCATTATGGAACAAGAAACACTGCTTACAAAAGTATCCCCTGAAAACTCAGAATTACCTCTCGATTCGACTGAACCAGACCGTCCAGTATATAAATGGCCGTGCACGTCAATGTGTGCCATTCCTAACAAATCTTTCAAATCTTTGCGTCAGCTCCTCAATCAGTATGTGAAAGGTAAAGACAAAATTAAAATGAGTGTGCTGCAAAATATGGATATCTGTCCAATGCGCAAATACACAGGACTACAAGGACATTCATTAGCCTGCATTTCTGGACCTATTTGCAAAAGCACCTTTCATGATATCAAAAGGATATCAATACATCATGCAATTGTAAGAAATCTAGTGTATAAAATATACTATGCTAAAGGTCCAGCTTCAGAATTAGCCAATTTAAATAACACTCTTCTGCATGGTACACCCAAATACCTACAAGAAGAAATGTACTGTATCCAAGAAAATATTTTGGACGTGAAAGCCACTTACAAAATGCAATAGTTTTAGAACGGACTAGCAACAATTCTGCACATAGCAACCTTCTATTACACACATACAAAAAAGAAGTACTAAAATGTAAAAGTGCATCAGCTATAATACCAAACCATGTGTGTGTGTGTGTTGCCGCAGAATGTTTTACAAAAGGAACACAAAAAATATAGACATAGCATACAAAATAGAAGACAATGAAGATTCCAAACGGTTTGAATTAGCTCTCTACCTTTTAGCAGAAAACAATATAAAATAAGTGAACCCCTCATATGTTGCAGTTACTGAACTACAAAACTAGACAACAACCAAACTCCTTCACGTGCTATCACAAATAATTTGGAATTGTTCCCACTAGCAAAAACCCTGCAACAACTCAATTTGTATGAGAGCATCATAATTCAAACAGTTCACCCATTTCAAGCAATTATACGCCTTCACCCAAAAACAGCAAAATTACCTCCCTCTGAATTGGTGAAAGGCATTTGTGGCAAAGTAGTTTATTTGCAATTAGATCTAACAGAAAATGTACACACTGTAGGTATGCAACGTTCAATACAGCATTCTTTAATTGTCGTGGTAAATAGTGTACCAATAAAAGACAAAACAATTTGGCAACAACTGGTGGACTTACATAAAGTTAGACAAGCCTTGCAATATCTAAAAGACAATAACGAATACTACAATGAAATAAATATTGAAGAAAGCTTAAGGGAAACAACTGAAATAATTGAAGAGTCATCAGAAACTGGACAATTCGAACTACTGGATCCTGCTGCAGTATTCACTCTTTTGGACCAGTACACAATTCATCCACTGCATTCCAATGAAAGCATAGATGATGCACTAGAAATTTACCAAATGCGACAAACCAAAGGTTCACCAATGAGCATATGGGAAAAAAGTATAGAAGCAGGTGCTTTTCCACTGCTATTTCCTACTGGCAATGGTGGAAGATACAATGATAGACCCACTCAGATTACAGCATCAGAATACCGCTCATTACAAATGTATTCACAAGATCCCAGGTTTAGACAAAATGTGGAATACATATTCCAACTACTCTTTGAAAGTGAACTAGTAACCCTATGTTACGGAGTTGCACAAATTTTGAAATCTGGAACCCACTTTCAAAATATGTCAGCTACGCAATTAATACAAAAAGTACAAGAAAAAGATGAGATTTTACAATCAAGTATAACAAATGTGTTTGCAAACATGCATGGTACAAAAGAATACTGGTACAGATGGCACGAAGACGTACGTTGTATGATCAGAAACCGTGGACCACCGACTTGGTTTGTTACACTAAGTTGTGCATAATATGCATGGGAAGATTTACATGAGTTCCTACGCATATCAAACAATAACAAAACCAACATAGATTTGTTAACACCTGGAGAACTTTGCTCTCTAGATCCAGTTAATGTGTCAAGATATTTCCATCATAGTTTCATTTCTATGCTATACTTTATTTGCAATAAAACTGTTCCTCCCCTCGGAGAAGTGCAACACTTCTTTTGGAGAAAAGAATACCAACCGAGAGGAGCACCACATATTCACATACTTTTATGGAACAAAGGTGCACCTAAATTTGGTCACAACACTGATGCCACTGTTTTGCAGTTCATCCAAAAATATGTCACTTGTGAAATCCCTTCACAACGGACACATAGTGACCTGCATGGGCAGATTTTACAATTTCAAAGACACAAATGTGGCAAATATTGTCAACGCAAATTCAAAAACAAAGGCAAATACTACACCAAATGCGGCTTTGGTTTCCCTAGACCAGTTACAGAAACAGGTGAAGTGAACAACTTCATGTCTTCAGTTTGACTTAGTGTTAAAGGTAAATCACCTAAGAACACGTATTACATAAAAAGAACAGAAGAATCAAAATATTACAATGCAATCATTGCCCTCTTATGGAATGCAAACATAGATGTGGAGAACATTGCAGAAAATTCCACTGCTGTTGCACGATATGTTACAGCCTACTTAACAAAAGCAGAAAAAACAGAGCTGCAAGACCTCTCGGATGACCTATCATCAGACAAATCACTATCTCAGAAATTGTACAGCCTAGGCATAAAAATGTTCTCTCATAGAGAATGTGGCGCCTATGAAGCGGCAGATCGTTTAACCGGTACTGTTATGTACGGAAAATCAGACAACCTAGTATGGCTAAGTCTTGGTCCTGCTAAATCTAGAAAAAGAGTTCTGAAATCATATGAGGACATAGAAACAATTGCCAGAAATTATCCCAACAGCCAAGACATTTTAAAAAAACAATTTACTGGACACATACTATCCGAACAGGAGTAGCACTTTGGAAAGCATGTGTCTATACCACATAGCTCAAAACTTTGCATGCAAAAATAATTTAAAACCCGATGAAAGCAAAGGCAGATATAGAGTCACAGATTGTGAAGGCAGCTTAGTGAGACTTAGCAAACAAAGGTTAATTAATCATGTTAAATTGTCATTAAAAACTCCTCAACAGAAATAACTATATTACATGTCTCTGCTACAACTTTTTAAACCATGGAGTAAAGAGGAAGAGATCCTTGATAACTATGACTGCTATGAAGATGCTTTCAAAGCAAATGAAAGCGCTATCACCGATGTGAACTTTACACAGTACAAAACAATGTTGCACAATGAACCGCAACACGAAGAAGAACCTCAGGCCCAACTAGATAAGGACTCTTCTTACAGTAGACAACCTTCTGTAAGAGGAAGCCAAGAACCACTAGGACAACCACTAATAGCAAATGAGGAAGAATTAGCTATCACAGAAGTGGAAAACACCATGTGTCACTGCCAAGAAGATGTACAAGACTTAACTGTACAATAAGCAAATCTTAACAAAGATCAGCGCACCATTTTTGAAGACATAACAAAACAAATTGCACATAGTGTATAACACAAAAATAACGAATGTACCTGCCAAAATTACAAACCTATACTGCTGTACGTCAGTGGTGAAGCTGGGTCAGGAAAAACATTCTTAATCAAAATCATCAGCAAGTTCCTTCTACAATTGACAAACAACAAACTGTCAGCTGTCGTAACTGCCCCCACAGGCTTAGCTGCCTACAACATAGGCAGTGTCACTTTTCATTGATTACTACTTCTTCCAGTAGAACACCAAAACAAATTAGACTATTACAAAGTTTCTGCAGAAGCTGCAATGGAACTACGCAGAGTATTAAAGCAAATGAAAATGCTACTAATAGATGAAGTGAGCATGGTCTCCATCCTAATGTTGGCTTTGATTCACCTCAGATTGCAAGAAGTACTTAAAACAAACTACGAAGAACTCTTTGCAGCGAAACACATTATCGTTTTCGGAGATCTTCTACAATTGACACCAGTGAAAGGTGAACCTATTTTTAAAACCTTAGGACACAAACTCTGCTGTAAAACTGTTGGCAGCATAGGAAATTTCAACCTTTGGCAACATTTCCAATACAGAAAATTAACAGAAAACATGTGGCAATCTGCAGATCTCACTTATGCCAACATCCTAAAAAGTATTAGAGTTAGTGTACTATCTCAAGAAACACAAGCAATATTGAAAAACCGGCACATTCATGCACTTTATGGCGATAATGCATGTGCTACTGATGTTATGGAACAATTAGCGCACAAAAATGTCAATTGTATGGCCTTAATGCCAACTCTTGCAAGCTGTTTCAAATTCAATGAAACAATGTTAAATAAAGAAATGGAACCAATAATGGAAATTTGCACCATAGACAAACTAGACATATATGGTCTGACACTACCCATGTGTGAGCAAGCCACAACTAGACTAAATAGTTTAGAAAATTCAATCTCCAACATGCCACAACAAGAGTAAATAGCTCAGAAAATTCAATCTCCAACACAGCTGCGTTGGAAAAAATATTAAAATTATCCTTAAATTGTAGAGTAATGCTTAAACGTAACCTTGACGTGGAGCAAGGGCTAGTTAATGGGGCACTGGGTACAGTTGTTGGCTTTCAATCATAGGGTTATCGGGTGGCAGCGCCCGGTGTGTGTTCTGTGGCTTTCAATCATACCCACGTGACAACAACATTCAGTTTGTCAATATTCGCTTTGACAAACTTTCAGAAGTGAAAAGGATAGGGCGCTCAACTGCTCGATTCCTTCTCTTCAAAGACATGTATTTACGTAGAGAACAATATTCTCTAACTCTCGCATATGCAGTCACCATTCATAAATCCCATGGTCTTACCCTAGACAAAGCATTGATAGATAGAGGAAACATAGTCTTTAAAGAAGGCATGAGCTACGTAGCACTATCACACTTACGTATACTTGACAGTCTATTTCTAGTCAACTTTGATGCAAGTAAAGTGAACGCTGATATTCTTTGCATTTTAGAATACAATAGACTGCGTTCACTATACACCTCCCATCTGAAACAATATCCTGTTCCAGAAAAAGTAAAATGTGGTCAAATAAAACTAATTCAAACAGAAATGCAACAGATTCTGATAGCAAATCCTTCAAAGAAAACAAAAGAAGCTAAAGGTTCATCAATTACCACAAGCAAAGAAGAACCTATTACGGAAAGTAAACCAGGTACTTCTTCAAAGAAGGAATAGAAACTCAGAAAAAAGCACTCACATACAGAATTCGCTGGTCTATTCAAATTTTCAAATGAAACTAGTGTAAGCTGCTATGCAAATGTAGCAATGAATATTTTATTTCAATTGCCACCAATTGTTAACAATATTTACTTACACAGTACAGACCAATTGTGTTTGCAAATGTTAGTCCTTCATAGAAACGCAACAAACAATCCTGACAACACGTACAGTGTTCACGGAAAAAGACAAGAATTGGACTACTGTGCTGGAATGGTAAGATTCACTATAAACTCACAAGAAGATCCACAAGAATTTCTAATGTACTTACTACAAGTGCTGGAAAACAAAAGCACACCTATGAATGAAATCTTCCAGATTTCATACATGTGGAAACATACATGCACTCTCTGTAGCAATGTGATTCAGGAACAAATCCCAAATGAGTGATTTGTGTATGTATCCATACCTAATTGTGAATCCATTCCATTTCAGCAACTTGTACAGAATGCAAACCATGGCAGATTATGTACTATGTGCAATTCAGACAATCGCTCCACCTTACTGATACAAACACATAGTAACTACATAATCATTATGTTGCTACGTTATAATGCAGATGGTACCAAAAAACAACTGCAAGCTGACTGGATTCACACACGGTCAAGTGTCACTTGGAAAGTAAACCTTTACAACAGTACGTATAATCTACCATGCAGGAGCTACAACCAATGCAGGTCACTACACAGCATACATTAAAAAGAAATGTAGATGGGTGGAATGTAATGATAGCACCATTACTCTAAAGCAGAGATTGCCAGCTAATCTTACAAATGCGTCTGTAATGTTCTTAAAGCCAAAATGTAATAACTAATGTGTACTTCGACTTTACCAAAAAATGAAGTAAAGGACTACAAGCAGTTAGAATACGCCAACAGGTATCTAACTGCCCAAGAGTGTATAACAACGAGATAGATAATTGAATACCACAGAACCGTAACAATAAATGCACAGTTAGAATACGCCAACGGGTTTCTAACTGTTGTTAAAAATCAGCAACAAGGCAACAAACATAACATTAATCAGAAAGAACAAGGAAACACTCAAAGAAAACAAAGAAATTATTTGTACCATAGCAAATAAAGGTTTTTTTTTAATCCGACAAGGATTTTTTCCCCCAGACCCAAGGATTTCAAAAACAAACACAGAAACTGAGCAAAATGCACAGTACACTGGTTTGTAAACTAAATATGAGGGTAAAAAAAAAAGCTAAACTGTCTATTATACAATGCAATAAGTCTTCATAAAATGCAAACACTAACATGCATTTTTCTATTATCACAGACATTAACAAAGGATAGTTCTGGCAAGTACTAAAATCATGTAAGACATATATGGATTCTGAACAAATTAAACAGTAAGTATAATTACAGTCATTTCATACATATGCAAATCTACACGTCTAATCTATGGCAGTAATATGGTGCAGTGGCTGTAGGCTCGGCCTAGCATCTTCAATGTATAACCTACCACCTACACCCTACATCCAAGCAACCAAGACTATAGGTCCGACCCACAACCATCGCTGCATATGAAAACCATGGTGCTTCTAATTTGACTACTTATAAGTTTAGTCTTGGGTGCATGATCTGCAGCCATGCAGCCAAGACGCTAGAACGTGCACACAACCAATGCACCAAACCACACCCATGTTCACTTACAACCTCACTGCTTATGACTTCAGTCTTGGGTGCATGGCCTTTGGCCATGCACCCATGACTCTGGGTCCTGGCCAGAACCAACACAGCATATCGCAACCATTGTGGCTTGTAATTTCACTACGTATAAAGTTGGTTTTGGGAGCATGGCCTTTGGCCATGCTCCCAAAACGCTACGCCCTCCCCACAACCACCTGAATGATGTTTCATAGTACGAGTGTACCTATACCTGTGATATGCTGCAGTAGTTGTGGCCACAGGCTATAGACTTGGGTGTAAGGCCATAGATTTTTCAATGTATGGGTATGCAGTATATAAAATCCATAGTGGCTTACAGCTGCAGTGCTTATAACTTTGTTCTTGGGAGCATGGCCTTTGGCCATGCACCAAAGACTCTACATCCTAGCCACAACTACCACACCATATCACACCCATTGTGGCTTGTAACTACACTACGTATAAATGTGCTGCTGGGTGCATGGCCTTCGGCCCTGCACCCATGACTACAGGCCCTCCCCACAGCCACTTCAGTGATGTTCAATACTACATGTGTATCTATAGCTGTGATATGCTGCAGTGTTTGAGCCAGGGCCTAAAGTCTTAGGTATATGTCCATACATATTTCAATGTATGGGTGTGAAGTGGCTTATAGCTCGAGTGCTTATAACTTTGTTCTTGGGTGCATGGCCTTCGGCCATGCAGCCAAGACTGTACACACTCCCCACAACCATCTGATCATGCTGCGGTGGTCGAGGCCAGGGCCTAGAGTCTTGGAAGTATGGCCTACAGCCTACGGCCTACGTAGCATACCCATAGAAAGAAACATTGTAACTGTAGCATTAACTCAATTTGTACCCAAGTCTCTAGGCCCTGCCCACACCTACCAGATACATAGTCGATTGTATGGGTGTGATGTATGAATACGATATGCTGCAGTGGTTGTGGGCAGTGTGTACATGCTTGGGTGTAAGGCATACAGCCTGCAGCCATGCACCTAAAAGTCTACGTCTTGCCCACAACCACCACACTATATAAAACCCATGTTGGCTTATAAGTTAAGAGGTTATAACTTTGTTGTTGGGTGCATGGCCTCTGGCCATGCACCCATTAGTGCAGGGCCTCCCCACAACCACCTGAGTGATGTGCATTACTACGGGTGTATCTATAGGTGTGGTATGCTTCAGTGGTTCTGGCCACAGGCTAGACTCCTAGCTGTATGTCCATAGATATTACAATGTATGGGTGTGCAGTGGGTTATACCTCCGGTGCTTATAACTTTGTTCTTGGGTGCACACCACTCCCCACAACCATCGAATTGATAATCAATACTACAGGTGTATCCATTGCTGTGACATGCTGCAGTGGTTGTGGCCGGGGCCTACAGTCTTGGAAGTATGGCCTTCGGCCTACGGCCTACGGCCATGCATCCAAGACTCTGGGCCCTGGTCACAACCACCACAGCATGTCACACCCATGGCGGCGTACTAATCAATAGCACACCCATAGGAAAAAATATTGTAATAACGACATGTACTCAATTTCAATGTTCGCTAACACCACGCGTGTCCTTAGAACAGTTTCAAGGTGCCTGTGCATAGCACGGACTGAAATACTACCCTTATTAGACCCCTCATTTTCTGTACGTACAAACATCCCGAACAAGGCGGGCATAGAGAATACATCATTAACACCTGCCGCCTGGACAAATACAGTTTTTCTCCCATCTCTTACTGTCTGAACCTCCCCAAGCACTATGACACAGCAAAATAGTTTTCGAAATAGCATGTTGCCGCTGGTCGGTGCTGCGCTGTTGGCAGATCCAAGATGTCGGGCGCATCCAAACAATCGGACGCAGAACAAGTCTCACTGCAGCCAATCGGCAGCGACGTTGCATGTCCACGGTCATGACGCCAGCCCCTTAGCCAATCGGTATCTTGTCCGTGGAGCAAACAGGGAAGTGTGACCGCGGAGCGGACATAGATATCACTAATTTTTTTAGACCTACTTTTTGGGCATTTTAAATAAAAGTACTGCACGGATTGTCACCAAATTTACAAAAGCACGCTTTCGCAAATTTGGTGAAAATCCGTCCAGCGGTTTGGCCTGTAGCCGTGCGCCATGTTTTTCCCCCATTCAGCCTATGGGAAAAAAAGACGTTTTGGGACACCCCCTAACTTTTCTCCCACTAGACGAATCTTCACAAATCTTTGCAAGACTATTCAGAGTGGCCCATATACTTCATCTACAAAGTTTGGCGAGGATTTATCCAGGGGGAGTGGAGTTATAGGCCACCCAAAAAGTGCTCTTCCTATCGAAACAGCAACTTAACCATGACTACACAGTTTGGTGAGGATTCATCCAGGGGGAGTGGAGTTATAGGCCGCCCAAAAAGTTCTCTTTCTATGGAAACAGCAACTTAACCATAACTACACAGCCACTAGTGTGGCTGTGTAATATATATATTCACTGAACAAACGTTTGTTAAAGTTGAGTTAAGTTGACCATATTTATGGCAAAAATCATCTGAAATTCAGCATATTTGGGAAGTCATGACCGACCTAAAGCGGTGCGCTCCTGTTGATGTCCCAAATAATGCAATTTCCCCACAATGACATTTTGTATTTTTTTGTGAATCCCTTCTCTTATAATATATATGTGCACTTGGCTTTCCAACGGGAATGTGCCCAGTTAAGCCAAATGCGCTGAATTTCAAGGTTTTACTTGCGAAAAATCTGGTCAATTTAATTAAACTTTAACTAAAGTTTTTTAAGTCAATTTCAAGTGTTTTGTCATACCATCGTTTTTTTTTCTATGCCACTAACCATGGCCTTGGCCCATGGCCAGTGGCTATGGCCTTTGGCCGTGCCCACTACATATGTTCCCCCAATATATATGGGCCAACTAGTGAGGGCCTTAACATGGCCTTTGGCCATGCCCACTCTATATTTTAAAACAGTACCGGGCCACTAGCCATGGCCTTTATCCATGGCCATTGGGTACGGTATTCAACCGTACATTTCCCCATCATTTTGGGCATGCCAGCCAGGGCCTTCAGCCATGCACACTATATTTTAAAGCAGTACCGGGCCACTACCCGTGGTCATTGGCTATGGCTTTCAACCGTGTACACTGTATACATTTACCCATCATTTTGGGCCTACCAGCCAGGGCCTTCAGCCATGCACACTCTATATTTTAAAGCAGTACCGGGCCACTACCCGTGGTCATTGGCTATGGATTTCAACCGTGTACACTGTATACATTTCCCCATCATTTTGAGCCTACCAGCCAGGGCCTTCAGCCATGCACACTCTTTATTTTAAAGCAGTACTGGGCACTAGCCATGGACTTCGGCCAGGTCCACTGTATATGTTCCCCCAATATTTCAGGACCACTAGCCAGGGCCTTCAGCCATGCCCACTCTGTATTTTAAAGCAGTACTGGGCCACTACCCATGGCCATTGGCTATGGCTTTCAATCACATACACTGTATACATTTCCCCATCATTTTGGGCCTACCAGCCAGGACCTTCAGCCATGCACAAGCTATATTTTAAAGCAGTACTGTGCCACTAGCCATGGCCTTCAGCCAGTTCCACTGTATATGTTCCCCCAATATTTCAGGCCCACTAGCCAGGGCCTTCGGCCGTGCCCACGCTATATTTAAAAGCAGTAGTGGGCCACCAGCCATGTCCTTTGCCCTGGCTACTGACCACAGACTTCGGTTGGGCCCCCTCTGTATTTTAAAACACTACCGGGCCACTAGCCATGGCATTCGGCCGTGCACACTGTGGATTTTAAAATACTTCACCATTGGTTGTTGCCACTTTCCACCCCACCTCACTGCAACTGTCAAAACATGTGTTTTGTAACTCTTGATTAAAAAATGTTTTTCTTATAACCGCGGAAATAATAGCAATGTTCTACAGATAGCCATGGTTACTTGTAGTTGCCCGATAGCCGCCGCGGTTATTAGGAAAAAACAAAAAATAATTCCTGGCACTCACCAACTGCCCCCTCCTCTTAGCATGCTCCCATCACTCCCCTGAAATCCTCCTCACCTCCCCAGAACTCTTTAATTCTCCCTCAACACTCATGGTTTGCTGTGAAGCACTTTCATTAACATCCCGTTTTCTTTCATAGCTGCGGTTATCCCTGTGGCCACAAGAACATTTTCACGATCCCAACTTAGTCCCTATCCCCCCTCTAACTCCCAAATTTCACAGAGTACCCCCACCACCTCTAGCCTCAGTTTTAACCACCAAATGGTATTTTTCGGTGTTTCTGTTTTCGGGTAGCTGTGTTTATCTCTCGTATCAAATTAAAACAAATGGCTGCTTTTCAGTCCTAAAAAGCCTGTGTGCTGCTTTGCACCATGGGAGATATGGCTATATTTTGGGAGAAGGGGCACCCTTTCTGCATCAAATATTTAAAAACCTACTTGCCCCTGAAATCGAGTCAACGCTTTGTTCCCAATTTGTTTCGTACCTGGTCAAATTCCGTCCAGCAGTTTTTATTTATTTTGTGATTCGGTTCACATAAAACCTTACACAATAAATATCAATATAAACGAAAACAATTACATCATTATTTCATTATTATTACACTTCTTAAGTAACATTAAACTACACCATAAAATACACATTAAAAGTCAATACTAAATATAAAGGTTTCTCAGTATAAAAAGCCAGTCACCAAAGGGAGTAGACAAAACCATTAAAAAGTAATTTTCTTTCAGTTGGAGAACGATGAAACCAAATCAGTTAAGCAGGAATATCTCCTAGCCGTTCCCAAATTATCTTCAAAAAGGATATCAAAGCAATTGATAGAGAACATTTGTTAGCTGCAAGTAAATATGACCAGGGATTATTCAAAAACATGCATGAGATAAAAAGAATAAAATAGTTTTAATATGAAATACACTGAGATAGAAGTTCTTCACATTCTAAAAGGAGGCAATAGAAGGATTCCTTCTTGTCCATCTTACAAATTTTACAATATCTTAGGCCCCACTCAATACCAGAAAGGGGTCCCAACACCTCCAAAGTCTGAAAGCACTTCGAGCAAAAACCCAGTAGGAGATCCCTGAATGTCCTAGACAGGGCTTTTTCAAGCTAACTCGGATAAAGAGTAGCTCTAGCATGGGAAACAACGTTGCTGCACTATTCATTATAAAGCTTGAGAGGTCTGTGCGTATACCAGTTTTGTATGCAGTCCCAGATTCTTCCTCTTTTCTTCATGAAGCTCAGATTCAACAGAGATAGCCGCTTCTTCTAATATGGTCTGGCATTTAGCTATATAATTTTGGAGTGCTTTTGCTAAACCTGCTTGGTAAGTGTCACCAAGCATTTTAAAGATGTTTTATTCAGTTTCCATATGGACCTTGTGGTACAACCTTATTTTATTAAGTATACGAGTACCACCACAAGTCCAAACTTAACTCCAAGCAAATAACTTCTATGTATACCGAGTGTGAGAGATTTAGCAGTGCCCGCCATATCTTACCTTCCAAAATGTTTTTAAAAAATTTAATTCCAGTAGGCAAGAATTCTATACCATACAACATGGCAGGTGTGACCTTTAGTTTGTAGAAATTGGTTACAGGCAAAAGTGAATAATAACAATACTTTCTTTGCATCATCTTAATTTATAATAAAATCCGGTCACTTTTATCCTTCATTTTTGCTTTCACCACCTGCAAATGGTTTTTGCTAGAATAAACATATCCAAGGTAAATCAAATTCCCCACTGCCTCTAAAGCATCCCTGTTATAATAGCACTTAGTATTCTTAGCTCTACCTTTAGTGTTATACTGCAAAATATGTCACTTCGAGGGATTTAAAACAAGATTGTTTGTGTTGATATATGATTCCACACGCTCAAGCCTTCTTTTTAATCTAGTGGGAGTTTCATCTAAAAACATAAAATCATCAGCGTAGGCTAAGCAGCCTAGAGCAAACTACCCAATATTCAGAGGAAAATAAGAGGCATGATTAAAAGCGGAGTCCAGGTCTGACACATAGAGATTGAACAATGTCGGAGCGAGGACACAGCACTGCTCTAAGGCGGTATTAACCATAATCTCTCCTAACAATAGCCCTTCGAAATTGATCTTACTCTACGCCTGTTATTAGAGTATAGAAAATGAAAATATTTAATAAGCCTGCTGGCATTTTCCAATTGTTCAGTTTCATACATAGTCTACCTCTATCGACCCTATTTAAGGCCACTGACATGGCTAAACTTGCTAGATACAGCGGCGTCCTCCCAGTGAATGAGGATCTCTTTTGGAGGAGCGCTATCAGCCAAACCACACCTAAAACTGTTCTGATATAGACTTAAACACCCTGTGTCCTCCATTCAATGTACCAGATCTTTCAGTACTAGACTCAAAAGAACTTTACATGTTGAATCTGTCAGGGAGATGGGTCTGTAGTTTAGAGAAGAAGTACAATCTCCCCTCTTAAAAATCGAGACTACTATAGAAACTGACCATGAGTCTAGCTAGGGTCTTAGCCAGCTGGGTAAATAGCAACATTAAAATCTCCACCCACAATTTGAGATTCCTCTTGAGAATAACATTTGAGATGTCAATGGACCCAGCTGCTCTACTATTTTTGAGCTTCTTCAGACAAGTCTCCACATCAGTATACTCAAAATGTAATCTCCACTCATTTCCATTTTGGACATCTACTGCAATTTCATTGCTCCTATTTTGTAAAAGAGCGTGGAATAATGTTTAATCCATTCTGCTTCCAATATATACAATTAATTTGGGAATGATTAGCAGGCTTGTTTGTTGTATTCAGCATTCCCCAGACGCCTTTGGCATCACACTTTACCAGCATGGCAAACAATGTTTAATTACCCCAAATGTACTTAGTAATTTTATGGATTTTTAACCAGTTTTTGTAATCCCGCTTGAGCCTCTTACAAGCCAACCTTTTATTCTTTTCATTCAAAGCTCACATCATAAACCTAGATCTTCCTAATATTACATTGGATCTCACGTTTCAGGTCCCTAATTTTAACATCGAATACAAAGTTAAGATTGAGTTTATTTAAAAATGACTGCAATTGACCCTCATAGGATACCAGATACTAATTTACCAAGGCTTTAATCAAACCAGCAAAGTATCTAGGGGAACATATCAATCTTCACATTAATCTTCCTCAGACCAAGCAAACAAGTCATGGCATGCGCTTTGTTCCAATAGGGACAAGACCCGACCCACAATTACCAATCTAAAAACTGCTGGATTAAGCTCCAACTTTCTGCAAAATGAGGGAATAATACTAGGACTTTTTAAGGGAACACTCAAAGCCAGAACAAGCATGATGTGTTAATTATTATAAGTTCTCCTTAACTCCATGTGTATTGCATACTCTATACAAGAGCAACAGATACAAAATATAATCTATAGTAGAGTTTAAGAAATGCCAGAACCACGTTGGTTTCATTGGTACATCTCTTGGCAAATTACTGTTAAGATGATACAGATTCCATTTTGTCATAAAAGTTTGCCACCCTACTGTATGAACATTATCAGCCCCAACCAACGCTAGAACACTGTTCGCACTACGTTACTAGACCAGTTATTATCATTATAGAGTCGTAGAGTTTGGAATAAAAATTTCCAGCACACACCACCACCATTGCACCAGTGCCACACAATTGTATCTAGTTCACCCAAACAGGAAGAATCTTCCTCCCATTTAGGATTACTATAAACATTCATAAGAATAGAACATGAATCACTAGGCTTTAAGGAGGTCAAGCTCACAACGACAACAGAATCGAGGGCTGTCTTCCATTCTTTCACCAAAAAATGTAGATCATTTCTAATGGGGGTCAGCAAATCCCCACAGGTTTTGCCCTTTTGACCTTTTTTGGCTTTTTAAAAAAACATTTTTTGAAAACCATCTATCACTGGGGCTTTCTTGACTCGGGTTTCTCGTGGCAATATCAGCTCAAACTCTTTCAAGGTGGTAATTGTGTTCAAATAAAGAAAACATGTATAGCTCCTTGTGTTCCAGCTTAATAAGTTAACATTACTTCCTAAATACCTGCTGTATGTATTTCTCCAATTCCTCACAGATGTATTACAGTTCACCAGTCCACTTTCAGACATCAACTCATCAGAACCTAGGCCTCGGATCTAGTGAACTTCGAGAGCAGTGCCTTGAGCTAGACCAAGTCCCCCTTAGAATCGCTGGGCACATTACGGATAGTAACATATCTCTGCCCTACTGCATTCACTGAACATTGAAATACAGGACCATTTATGATCTACCCCTGTTCAATGTTGTGTTTTTACTACATCATAACCTTTAATTAATAGATCCGCTTGAGCCTTCATTACCATACCACATATCAAATATGAATAATAGTGGATTTGGCAGTCATTAAATAAGCCATTCTCATTGAGTTCAACTCTTTTATATCTGCAGACATAATAGCAAACAGAGAAGGGACACCCTTTAAAATCCCCCAAATGCTTGCTCTGTTCATGGGCATCTCTATTTCATCATGAAAAATGGTAGAACAAGTATTTATCAAAGATGGTTAATTACATTTCTGTCCCATCTATACCACATTTGTGCTGACTCTAGTATCAACCCCTCAGTTAGGAATCAGGGGAGGTAGGCCACAGTTGGAAATTGTCACTGTTTTTCTGTCCCTCATACAGCAATTCCCCTCTGCATTATCCAAGACCTTCCAGGTTGAGCTACTCCTGCCAGTTCAACCTCACCCCTCTTCCTCGTTAGACTCAAGCTTTTCCCCCTTGAATCAAAGTGCAAGAGCCTTCCAGACAGACATTTTTTGAAGGACTTACATTCCCATCAGAGACGTTCACTACAACTTCAGAACCCCTACACTATTATTCTGAGTAGTAAAAAATGTCCTTATATCCTTAATTGTTTTAAAAAACATGTATTTCTCTTACTTAGGACTTTTTTTTGTCATTATCAATTCTTTTATTGACATTTCCCTGAGTTCAAGAAGCCTCCTCTTGAGTAGGTTTCTGCAAGTCTAATATAGTAAAGGTTTCTATTATGCTTGTTTCATTCAATGTTGCAGTGCCATTTTCCACAGTAGTTTCTACATTCGTTTCCACACTTCTCATGTCCACCAATGTTTTACAGGGCGTTTTAGCTTGTTTCTTACAATGTCCAAACCTCCTAGAGTCTGCTCCTTTTGGGCTAGCTTCCACAATTGGAACTTGACTCACCACCAGTGCACCTTTCAATGCTGAACCCCCTTGTGACACCAAATTCACAATATTAGGATCGCCACATTTACTACCAGACTCAGCTGGCCCAGATTGCTTTACTCTTCAATAGGTAGCGTGAGCAATTGAACACAAAAACTTCTTCTAGCTTTTACGCCCTGCCTGAGATCTAATATGCTGTTTTTTGTCTGGCACTTTCCGTATTTACCGTCTTAACTACAGGAACCTTTGGTGCCACAGGGACACTGTGCTTATCCCCTGCTCTGTCCCTTAAACCAAATTCAACATCCATACCTTTATAATTAGTACACTTATAAAATTGATAATTGCCATAAGGTGTAACCGGGTCACACACTGTAGACTTAATTTCACTTAATATACTTGAATGTGATCACACCTATGCACAAATAATGTAATAGAGGTGCACCGAATCCTGTAGCACCAAATTCAGTGCAGTCAGATTCAGGCAATTGTTGTGAAAAAAGGAGTGAGATCTATCCTGTATTTCTTCCACACCAGAATCTTTAGATGGTATCAGCAGGTTAGGCGACAAACTTAAGCGAGTTGCTGGTAAATCCATAGCTGAAATTTCGGCTTCCAGACTCAAGCACGCATCCGTCAGTAAAGTATTCCCCATAGACATAATAGGGTTAGTAGCTCAACCGGCAGTAGAAGTGTAAATCGTGTTTATATATAATGCCATACTCACAATTGTGGTCCCAGGACCACCTTATACAATCTCACTGTACAGGACTTGCTTTTTTGTGTGTGCTTGAGCAAAAATAATTTTTTCATCTATGGGAAAATGAATGAGAATCAGGCCGAAACAGCGTATTTCTGATTTCTTAATAAGTTCTTCATTTTTTATTAGATCTTTCCCAACACTTGGGGAGAGGGTGGGTGGCGAACATCAGTAGGGAACATCAGTACAATTTTGCCTGCAAAATGTCAGCTATATTTCAGCTAAATCCAGCATAAGAGTCAAAAGTTATTAGCAATTAATTTTTTTCTATTTCCTATGTATCTCAATACTCACCTCAATTATAGTGCCTTTGTGCTAGTGCAGGGCATAGTTAAGGTTAAGACAAAGGGTGGCATCAGGTATTGGGTGGAGCAGTGATAATTTGGCGATAACGCTATTACCGCCGTATTACCACTCCGCCCAATCCAGAGTTTGGGCGGAAAGTGGGAGTTTTACCTGACGCTTGTTGCCGGAAGCAGAAACCTCCCCTTTCTGCCCATTTTCGACACTATTAGCGCTAATTGCGCCGGCCCTAATAGCACAGAGAATGCCCCATTGGGTCCAATTGACCCAATGGGAATGGGGAATTATGGCCAAACTGCAACTCGGGATCCGGCACTAATAGCGCCGGACCCAGTTGCGCTAACACTATTTTTGTTGGCAGTATCCCGGGCTAGCATGAAAACTTCTGTAAATATTGCAGAGTAACATTTTGAAGCAGCTGCCTGGGCATGCAAAATTTCAAATTTGTTCATTATCAACATAATCTTTTACTTTGATCACTTATTGAACAGCTTTTAACATGGGTTTTCCCGTAAGAAAAAATAAATAAAAATCAGCGGAAATATCTCAAAATTGCCTGCTTTGATTTTTTTTTACAGTTGCCTAGATTTTAGCTTCAATTGGTGCCATGAAAAAAATCAACACAGGCAGTTTTGAGATATTAGGGATGATTTTTGTTTTGAAAATGTATCTATATATATCATGCATGCGTATAATGAATATCCATATTTCATACAAACTGTACATCGAGCGTATGAGTTTTACAGTTCATGCATTAAGCAATTGACAGTTGACACATTACACAATTAACAGCTAAAAACTCACATCGAAGGCAAGTGACCACTGATTTTTATTTCAGTTTTAAAGTGATGGAACAAATGTGCAGTTTTCATACAAAAAAGGAACAATTCTTATACACAAATGTACACTTTTAATACGAAAATGTACAGTTTAGGAAGCATACACTGCATGAACAGCCTGGAAGTACATTTTATATTTAAACCCTACTTTACATTAATGATATTAAAATTGTGTATGCATGCTCCAATGAAACACGCAAGTAATACACACAAGCTTAATAAACATAACATGTCGATTTACAAGTGTTTTTCAATGAAAATGTACACTTTAAGAGGCATGCACTGCATGAGCAGAATGGTGGTACATTTAATATTAAAACGTTACACATACATTTGTGAAAGTAACATTGTTTATATGAGGGGTCTGCAACCTTTGGCTGTCCGCATGTTTTATACTACAATTCCCATGGTATCTGCCTATTAACTATCCTCGTTGGGGAAGGTGGTAGTTGTAGTCCAACACATCTGTAGAGCCAGAGGTTGGAAACCCCAGGATAAAAACACTAATACTATACTCCTATGATGTGCACAACTAATACACATGCTTTCGCTACACATAACATTTAGATGTATAAGTGCTCTCACATGCACCTAGAACGCATACAACTGTGACACATGCACCTACGACATATTCACTTATAACACATGCTCCTATTTATTTATTTATTTTCCATTTTTAAAGCGCTCACACAATCCGTGGGCATCGAGGCGCTGTTACAGGAATTGTTAATTTTTTTAGTTGCGTAATAGTTTCTTTTTGTCTTAGTTGCGTATTTATAACGCGCTTAAACACCCAGAGATTTCTAAGTGCGGACCCGGGGATCGAACCTGTGTTGCTTTATGTCGTCTTGCTTCCAAGGCGCACAAGTTGTCGTTAAGCTATCCTCCCTATCCTAGAACACATACTCCTATGATACATGCTTCTACAACACATGTTCCTACCACACACATTCCTACCACTCTTATGACACATATTTTAGGAACACTCTTATGACACACACTTTAATCACACACATACTCCTATGACATGCACTGCTATAACATGCGCTTCTACAACACATGGTCCTACAACACACACGTTTACAACTCAACCTCCTACCACATGGGCACCTACAACATGCGCTGCAATCATGTACACAGAGTGTATGAGTTTTACAGTTAGTACATTTCAAAATTAACATCTCCTGAAAACACACATCAAATGCAATTCATGCGAACAGTACGCAGAGCGTATGCGTTTTACTGTTCATACATTACACAATTAACATCTCCTAAAAATTCAAATGAAAGGCACACCACAGCTGACTTTGATGTTAATTGTAAAGGGTTGGAATGAATGTGCACTTTTTATTCAAACTGAACACTGACTGTATGAGTTTTACAGTTTATATATTACACAATTAACATTTAAAAAACTCATGTCAAAAGCAAGTAAAGCTGACTTTGATGACTGTTTCAAAGTGTTTAAATAAATGTGCACTGTTCATATGAAAAAAGGAACAATTTTCATTTGAAAAGGTACACTTTTGAGATGAAAATGTATACTTTAGGGGGTACATTTTATTTTAAAACCCTACATGAACATGTGTGATATTAACATTGTGTATATCAAGGGTTTGCAAACGTTGGCTTTCCAGATGTTTCAGACAACAATTCCCATGACATCTGGCTATTTACTATGCTAGTTAGGGGTGATGGAAGTTGTAGTCCAAACATTTGGAGAGTCAAAGGTTTCAAACCTCTGAACATGAAAACTTGTAATGTACTCCTATGTCACATGTACCTAATACATGTGTGCTTACTACACAAAACATGTAGGTGTATGACAAATGCTCTCACCTGCGACACAAGTACATAAAACACATGCACCAAAGACATATGCACTTATAACACATCCTCTTATATCACATGTTCCTACCACACATGCGCTTGGAACACACATTCTTACAGCACAAACTTTACACACACACTTACGACACACACTCTAATCACGCACTCCTATGACATGCAATGTTACTAGACATGCTCCTACAACACATGGTCCTATAACATGCATTGTTACACAATATTCTACTACAGAGGTGTCTACATCATGTGCTGCAATGATGTACACAGAGCGTATGAGTTTTACAGTTAGCACATTGCTAAATTAACATCTCCTCAAAACCCACATGAAAGGCAGGTCATAAGAACTGTACACAGAGCGTATGAGTTTTACTGTTAGCACATTACTAAATTAACATCTCCAAAAAATTCACATGAAACACAAGTCACAGATGACTTTGATGTTACTTTTAAAGTAATAGAATAAATGCCCACTTTTCATATGAACTATACACCAAGCGTAGGAGGTTTACGGTTCATACATTACACAATTATCATCTGAAAACTCACATCAAAGACAATGGCAGTTGACTTTGATGACATTTTTAAAGTTATGGAATAAATATTCAATTTCATATGAAAAAGGAACGCTTTCCATATGAAAAGGTACACTTTTCATTGCGAACGTGTATACTTTACTGGTTACACTGCATAAGAGAATGGAGGTATATTTTACATTAAAACCCTACATGAACATTTGTTATATGTTCATTGTGTATATGAGGGGTCTGCAATCTATGGCTGTCCACGTGTTCTGGGCTACAATTCCCATGACATCTGGCCATTGAATATGCTAGTTAGGGATGATGGGAGTTGTAGTCCAAAACATCTGGTGAGCCAAAGGTTTCAAACCCCAGAATCTGAAAACGAATAATGTACTCATTTGACACATGCACCTAATACGCATGCACTTACTACACAAAACATGTAGATGTATGAGACGTGCTCTCACCTGCATCTGTTAAAGAAGCCCCTACAACACATGCATCAGAGACTTATGCACTTATAACACATGCTCGTATGACACATGCGTCTACCACACACTCTCCTACCACACACGCTCTTGAAACACACATTCTTACAGCACACACTGTACACACACTCTTATGACACAAACTCCAATAACATGCAATGCTATCACATGTGCTCCTAAAACACATGATGCAACAGCACAGATTCTTAAAACACATACTCATACTACACAGGTTTCTACATCTTGCGCTGCAATCATGTACGCAGACCATATGAGTTGTACAGTTGGTACATTACAAAATTAACATCTCCTCAAAACTCACAGGAAAGGCAAGCCATACAAACTATACAGAGATCGTATGAGTTTTGCTGTTTGTACATTACACAATTAACATCTCATATCTCACATGAAACGCAAGGCACAGCTGACTTTGATGTCAGTTTTAAAGTGATAGAACAGATGCACACTTTTCATATGCACCATACACCAAGAGTATAAGTTTTACAGTTCAGAAATTACACAATTAAGATCGAAAAACTCACATCAAAGGCAAAAGACAGTTAACCTTGATGTCAGTTTTACAGTGATGGAATAAATATACAATTTCATATGAGAAAAGAACACTTTTCGTATGAAAATATACACTTTTCATAAGAAAACATACACTTTAGGTGGCATACAATGTATGAGCAAAATGCGGGTTCATTTAATATTAAAACCCATTACAGACATTTGTGAAATTAACATTGTATTCATGAACACAAATAATGTGTTCCTATGGCATGCGCACCTAATGCATACGTTCTTACAACACAAAACATGTACACGTATGAAAAGTGCTCTCACATGCACCTGGGACACATGCTTCTATGACACAAGCACCTACGACAACATGTGCTCATATGACACGTGCCCCTTCAACACATGCTCCTACCACACATACAGCTCACTTTCATGTCAGTTTTAAAGTGATGGTATCAATGTACACATTTCATATAAAAACAAAGACTGTTTGTACAACAATGTACACTTCTGATACAAAAATGGATATTATAGGAGGCATACAATGCATGAGCAAAATGGTGGTATATTTTATATTAAAACCCTACATGTACATTTGTTCTATTAACATTGTGTATATTAACACTAATAACGCACATTCTTACTACGCACCCTCTTACACCCTCTTACAGCACACACTCCTATGACATACGTTTATATAATATGCCCTCATACATATGGTCCTGCAACATGCAATCCTATGACATGTGCTTCTACAACAAACAGTCCTATGACACACTCTATTACTCACATTCTTACAACACACACCGCTATTACCCACACTCCTGACACATGCTCCTATAACACATGCACCTACAACATGTGCATATATCACCCCTACACCCACAACACATTCACCTACAAGAAATGCACATACAGGACATGCATATACAACACAAGCACCTACGGTATATGGACATAAAACATGTGGACATACCACACAGGGTCCTACAACACATTCTCCCATTACATGCCACCTGACTACACACACTCTTATAACATGCACTATGACTCTTTCTAAGAAGCAAGTTCAGCGAGGATCCCAGTTTAAGGGTGGCATTCATCGATATAGGTTGAGTAATCTCTTCTTGACCCAATTTCTGAGCAAGTACTGGGATAGGGGCAGATAATTCCGATGCAGGACCCATATTGTCAATATTGGGGGTTTCAGTACTTTTATTAATGGCCTTGATGGACCTGATGGGCCCCAAAAGGTCCCTACTACTGGGATCAGTTGGTGAGGCATGGTCTAACAGCTCACTTTGTAAGCTGGCTTGGCAAGCCTTGTCCAGTTTGTCCAGTTTAAACGACTGAGTCCCATCACTTGGACTGAGGGGCACATTTGTTTGTGAAGCAGTGTTCACTCTCGGTGAAGGTAGATCTACAACCCAGTTCCTCAATGAGTCTGCCAGTATGAGAAGATCAAAGGGACTAGTGCATAGGAGTAACTCTTTGGCAATACAGCCCATGAGGTCTGGCCAATGAGCAGGAGCTGATTTGTTCTGGTTGGGGGGGAATAGGCCCAACCCCCTCCTGCGGGGCAACTTTAGATGGCATAAGATGATCCATGTTATAGCCTGTGTGTTTCTCAGACCCTTCAGAGGAAAAGGAAACAACAGGAATAAGGGCACACTCCATGGTATCACTGTTATCATCTCCTAGAGTGCTCCCCGATGGTACGGGAACTGTGAAGTTAGACATCGGTAAGAAGTTGTCAGATTCTTGGGCTGGGCATTCTTGGGCTGAGTATTTAAAGGAGGAGGCATCGTCCTCGGTTTTAGGCAATTCCGACTCCGAGAGGCCACTGTGCAGTCTCCGTCACCTGCGAGTACTAAGAGACAAGACCTCAAGGACCTGGTCTCTAGTAGACGAGGGAGCAGGGGTGACTAAGCCTGCTGATACCACTATCCTCAATCTTGTAATGGACTTTACATGCGGCTCGGGTGTGTGAAATGTATACTCCTGGTCCCTTGGGCGTAAACTATATGCAGCACCTTTTTTACTGGCGGCCATAGTATCGACCACTGGTAACAGGACCTTAGAAACAATCACTGAACACGGCGTGAGCCGCGACTGGGCATAAGAGCAACTACTCTCTCCATGGGAGGGCTGCAGCTGGACAGATAAGACACCCCTGCTCTCCAGGGAGGGCTGTCCCGGCAATATCCACAGAAGATAACAAGCGTTTACCGTTTTGGTGAAAGCCACTCAGCTGACCTGGACTTCCCGGGCATCAGCCTGAGTGCCGAGCCTCTCAGGTGCTCACTGTCTCATGGGGTCAAAGAGGCAGCTGAGTAACCCAGGGAACACAGGGACCAGAAGGATCCAGCACTGAGCTCCATATGCCAGCACTGCAAGCTATGGAAGCCGCGAATGCCGCTGAGGTTGAGGAGCTGCAGGGATCTTCAGCCAACACGCTTTTAATGCATACAATCATAACTCCTCATTAAATTGCAATTAGAATACAAAAAGATTTTAAAAAATAGTTTTTTCCTCCCTAGCTATCTCCTGGCCATTACCCCCATCACTGTTTGGTTCATGTGACAAATATTCTTGATTGAACTGAGAGTGCTGCATGTCAGGGGTCTTGTTTCTTCAAATCTGATCACATTGACTCTCTCTTAACAGATGGTTTTTCCCTGAATTTCAATAGTTTTGCTATACCTTAATCGTGGCCACAGTATATGTTCTAGCAATAGTTTTCTATTGGGCCATGGCCACAGTAAATGTTCTAGCAATATTTTTCTATTGGGTCATGGCCGAACATGTTGCATAGTTTCTTGAAGTCTCACTAGCGATGGCTTTCTGCAGTGGCATATGTATGTGTTGCACCAATATCTTTCTTTGGGTCCACTAGCCATGGCCAATGGTCATGTCACACCATTAATGTGTCACTAAACATCAATTGCCCCCTACCCAGTGTATGTGGACAATGCAGACTCCTTATTCCTGCAGGAATTTAACAGTATTAATTTCCAATAACAGAAATCCGTGCGGTAGTGTGGCAGGTCGCACATTCCTGCAATAACAGGAAAAATTGCTCAGAATTAAAATGTCATCCATGTCCTCACATGCACTCAACCTGTGTGCCCCTTATTTTTTCCACGGTCCCCTCACTCCACTTTTTCCCTCCATAACCCTATCACTCATCAACTTTTTTTCTGAGTGTATCTTGCGACATTGCTGCAATAATCTGAGGAGATTTACGTGGTCTTTCCCTGATAAATCAAACATTTCTACCGGTAACTGGCTCCCCAACTGACTCCTAAATCCCCACTTTCACACGGTGTCTTCTTTCCGAATCCAGACCACTAGCCTTATGTGATTGCTATTGCTATTGGTATTTATATAGCACTTATGGCCCGGTCATCTAAGTGATGTAACTCAAAACAATCAGTGTACCCCTAGTAGGAACTATTAAAACAGAGGAGTTTTGTATTCTCTTTCTGATGTAGAGAATGTTATTAGACCCTCTAAGGTCATGGGGATTTCTTTCCAAAGTTTGATGCAATCCTTTTCCATCCTGCAAACAGCATGTTTAGTTGTTTCATTTGTGGCTTGTCCCAGTTATAGCACACAAATCACTTGCATCCAGTAAAAAACAAATGGTGGCTTTTCATTTCTTAGTCCCTCTGCTGCAAAGCACCAAGATTGATATATATATATAAAGAATTTAAGAAACAGGGGGAACCCCCATGTCTCTATTGAATATTTTAAGAACTACTGGATTAATTTACCCCAAACTAGTCATGGAAATTAAGTCAATGCTTCGTGCCCAAATTGTTTCTTATTTGGTCCAATTGTTTCCAGTGTTTTTCATGCTACAACTGTTCAAAACCTGCACCTTTTCCCTATGGGAAAATTAATGGGAGTATTCGGAAAACTGCATTTGTATGTTTTCTTAGTATGCTTTCATTTTTTTTATAAATTCCTCCCAAAATGTCGAATTCCGGATGGCCCTTGACTAACCTTCTGTTTAGAAAATGTTATCCAACTCCATCCAGCAAGTAAAAATTTAGCCTCTCTCAGTGTCTCTGCTGCAAAGTACCAAGGACCCATATAAAGGTTTTAAGGAGCAGGGCACACCCCATTCTCTATCAAATATTTAGAAAAACTATTGCATGGATTTAACCCAAACCAGTCAAGGAAATAAAGTCAATGCTTACATTTTCTTTTTTTTTCTTCTGATTTGGTCCAAATCTGCCAAGCGGTTTTTCATGCTACAACTGTTTAAAAACATAACTTTGTCTCTATGGGAAAAAGAATGGGCTGAAAACTGTGGTGTTTTGTTTTCTGTATACCTTTTTCATTTATAAATTATTGTTCCAAGTGTTTGCAGTTGGGGGTGGGGAGCTTGACAAATGTTTTGTGTTGAAAATATAATCCAAATCCATACATCAAGTAAAATGTTATTAACATTAGAATTTTGGGGGAAAATTGCTGATTTTTCATTTCTGACCATGGGAGATATAGATATTTTTGGGCAGCAAGAGGCACCCTCTTTTCCGTTGACTATTTGTAAAACTCTTAGACAGATTTTCCAGAAACCTGCCCCAAAAATCGAGTCAATGTTTCATCAAGTTGTTTTTCATTTTGTTCAATTTCATCCAGCAGTTGTTTGCGCTTCGGCATAACTAAATGTGTACTTTTTCTCTGTGGGAAAACAAATGGGAGTGGGCCAAAAACAGTCTTTATTTTTTCTTAATAACTATTTTTATTTCTTAACAAATCTTTCCAAAAATGTCCAGTCTGGGTGGCCCATGAAAAACTTTCTTTTTGGAAACTATCAGCCAAATCTTTGCTGCAAGTTAAAAGTTATTACCAATAGATTGTTCACTTTTCCTTTGGATCAGGTCACTCACCTTAACTATAAATATATATGCATATATCAAACCTTTATTGGCCATTCCTTTATTTTGTATGGTTGTACTATTACTGTTTTGGTTGCTATTGTTATCAGAATCACACCTTACTTCAGAGTTAGCCTGCCCTCTGCCCATGTTACCACAAAAGGTGAAAGAGGTATATTGCTTGACTGTGTCTGTTTCACCTTTATGTTTGGGATCACTGTTGGCGTGTAGCAGTGTGAGGCCTGAGTAGGAAGTTTAACCACTGCTCATCCAGCAGAACTGTGGTAATTTCAACACAGTTTCCTCAACTCTCCACTTGCTGTTGTGTTGGTTTGTCATTAGTAAGTGCTATGTAGTCTTGACCTGTTCCTTGGGTTCCTTCCTTGTTTGTTGCTCCTTGAACTTGGTTCTCCTTTCTCATTTCTCAGGGTGTTTTTGGTTCTCCTTGTTCTCTTTCTTGAACAAGGGAATGATGTGCACGTAATGCAGGGAAGGAAAGAATGTGGGCGGAGAGAAAGAGGAAAAGTATCTGTGTTTCTCAGCACAGGAGGGGGAGGCATAGGAGGATTCACCTGGCTTTGATGAGGATGGGCTGTTTGTTGGTGCTGGTTGCTTGTCTGATGTCAAAGAACTTAATCATTCTTCTGAACTGCTTTGGGAGGCTGCTGAGTCAGTGGTGTGACATCAGGCCAAGGACTGGGAGAGTAGGCAGGACCAATGTTTGAGGCCCAAAAGCACAAAGGCAAATGAGGCATGACCTCTTTTGGAGTCTACAATGGATAACGGGGATGCAGTGCCTCTAGTGGAGGCCCCTATGAAGGAAGGGCCACTGGTTGAGCATGGTCCACAGGACACAGGAATATTCCTCAAGTGGGAGGTGGGGGAAGTTGCAGCAAGCATCCTTTTGGAGGCACTAAGTGGGATAGCTCCTTTTTCCATGGGTGGCATTGCTGAGGAGGAATTCTCAACCCAAAAAGACAAGGGTGGTAAGGAGGAGGCAATCCTTCAGGGTTGGCCTCAAGGTGACCTTCTTGTGGTGGTCCTGCAGGACGATGTAGAACTACCCAAGGCCAGGAAGTCGGGAGTGTCATGGCAAGGTGGTGATGGAGGAGGCACCATTGCAGAGGCAGGCACATGAGTCACAGGGAGAAAAGACTTTGCACCCCTCCAAAATGTTTACATGGTCCTGGATTTGGGAATACTTTGACCTGTTCCTGCAGCTGTCACTAAAGGGAGGTGATACGGCAATCTACTGCAGGGCAGAGGGAAATAAGTGAAGAAGGGCAGAGAGCTAAATGCCTTGCCATGAGGACAGCAGACATTCATGAAGAAATGTACTGGGTAAATGAGTTCTCCAACTCCAATGACCCATTAGTGACTTGGCTGCAACCACCAACCCTACTATTGGTCGTGAGGATGTGGGTTTTCGTATATCCTAGGGCCAGAGAGCAGCATAGCCCTGTTGCTGGTGTCAGCCCAATAAGTGTTTAGGAGCAGCACACCAGCGATATTTGTGCAGAATCCTTGGAACCAGGCGATGAAGCATGCAGGCTCTCATTGCTTGCATTGCTCCATTCCTCTAAACTGGGCAGAGATGGATTTAGTGGTAGTTGTGACTAACATATAGATGCCTATGCACCTGTGCTATCCCTTCCTCGTCTAGCTCATTATTCGGAGGGCCGGGGTTTTACGGGAGGGACTAGCCTCACATGGAGACCCCCATACATGTGAGAGTGGCAGCAGTCTGTCAGAAAAGTTGGTGGATGAATGGACTCTGTTGGAGAGCTTGTGAACTTTTTGGATGGCAGCACTTTGTGGGAGAGTGCCAGATATGTAGGGTGTATGTGGCATAAAAGGGAACCTTTGAACTTTCAGAGGTGGCCGCACTTTGTGGGAAAGCCTGAAAACTGTAAGGGGTGGTTGCACCCTGTGTGTGAGCACGTAAACATTAAGGGGCTGATGAAAATTGCTTGTATTTGCTGATAAAATACACCACCCTATCTTGACCAATCATATCAATAAGGCACACAAACACAGGGAAGTGATAAGTCATGGGATATGTTTATGGCTTAATTGTGACAATGGCAAATGCTAACTCTTTAAAAGGGCCTAGAAATCCTTGCACCATAGCTGTTCTGTACAATTTGATTCTCAGCTAAGGTAGTCAAACCAAACAACACAGCTGCATCCAGATAGATAGCTT
Organism: Ambystoma mexicanum; assembly: GCF_040938575.1. NCBI lineage: Eukaryota > Metazoa > Chordata > Amphibia > Caudata > Ambystomatidae > Ambystoma > Ambystoma mexicanum. The sequence continues at coordinate 595,913,697 of NC_090937.1, read as the reverse complement.
TACACTTCAGCCTAAACATTTCTTCAGCATATTTCTGAAGGCTTCAAGAATAGACTACATTGTCAAACGTAGGTCATAGAACAGGAATCACTTATGTCAGAAATCAGTCAGACACATGATATACACCAAAATGTCTGACCCAGGTTCAAACAGCAACACGGATAAAACTGGACACGAGCCAGCCAGTAAATTAGCTCTGTCATTTGAACTTCAGGACAACGTTGCTTAAGTCCAGGGCTTAGACTTCTACTTGTCAAAGAGAACACCTGCAACTCAAAGATTGTTTTGAAGAAAGAGTAATAAAAAGCACTGGATGTTTGCCAACCACTAGCAAAATGGCTACAAACATCCGTTTCACTTATGTAAAAGGACACACCTCATATGGACTGTGTGGTCAGACTGGCAAGGTAGCAAGCCTAATTAGGTATAAAACGAAGATATATTTGTATCAGTAGACACAATGAAGCAAAGAGAAACACATTGGATGACACATGTAGAGCAACACACAGATAAGTCAAACCAATACTGCAATGACATAACAACCACACAGGTGAACACGAACAAGACATTATATTTTACATATGGACAAGGAGCAATTGAATCGTTTTGAATGAATGTATGAATGTACCAACTGAACTGTTTGCATATGGCTTACAAAACTGTTTTGATCTTGTATAACAAATATGTTTAGTACAAGTGCATTGGCACGCATTCGACTAGCAATACTGTTGTCCAAAACAATACATCATATCATAAGCAATAAGTACGATTTTTGTTCAGGTCCTGAACAAAAAGGGCTAATATATGTGTGAACAGAAATAGGTGACATACTAATAAAACATATATGAAACGGAAGAGCAGGAAATCCATACTCTCTGGGATAGGGAATTACAAATCCAATTTATCAGAAATAAAATCCAGAGGACATAATTTATAAAACACTATCAACAATTATTTATTTAAAATGATTCAAAAAATTGTTTTATTCATAAAAGGTGCATAGCAGGGGAGAACCAAAAGGTTACATCGACGCGTTTCGCGATCAACTGACCACTTGTTCACGATAGTAGGGTAAACACAGAAAATGGACTCGTATAAACACAATACAAACTCTCTTGTTACAATGTATAGAGTGCCTCATACACCACGTAGCTCCAATGTAGAGAGAAAAACAATCGACCATATTGTAGTGACCAAGTGTTACCTCATATCGAACCGTAATTTACGAATTTAAATATTGCCGCTGATGTATACACCTTCATCATTGGTAATCTCGGTCTATCCTATACATAGAGCAGACATAATGTATAAGATAGGGTGCAGAATGGGTCAAATCACAACACGTATAGCAATATTAAACAAAGGGTAAAGTGCTTAGTGCATGCACAATAGTGCAAAGTGCAAAGTGCCAAAGACAAAGTGCAAAGTGCGAAGTACATAGCAGCAGTAGTACGGAAGGTAAAGGTAAACAGGGTACGGGGAAAGGAGAAAGGGGGAAACAAAGGGAAATGCATGGGGATCAAAATATCATTCTATATAGCAAAGATAATACGCATAGTGCTCTACGTCCATGGGTGCACGGTTTGTGTAATCACAGTGTTTGAAAACCAGCCTGACCTCCCATATAAAACTAGGAGGATGGCAGAAGGGCGTGCAGCCATGGACAGCTAAAGAATGATAAAAACATATATAGATCCACAGTAAAGTGCAAAGTGCATAGACCATAAAAATGCTCCAATTTAAGGGGCACACAACTTTCCTAATATTCCTTAAAATTCACCTAAATAGTGCATACATGTTATATAGGCCCGTTTACTCATAAAAATGCAATGTACATATATTATCCATAGTACCCTAAGCATACAGTTAATGATTTCAAAATACGAGGCAAATGCAAAATGAGTAGACTGTGTCTAAAAGAGTCCAAAAAACACTGTGTAAAAGGCAATATAATACATGATTATCAATCTAAAAAGATAGATATACTCCCTACTAAAATACATGTAAAAACCAGATAGTAATACAAAGCAGGCCAATCATAGTTTATGAAGAAATCACCATCAAACAAGTATCAAAAAAGTATCAAAAAAGTATCAAAAAAGTATCAAGGAAGTGTCTAAGGCAAAATAGAATAATAGAATAATAGTATTAACATAGGGCAAAAGGAGAATGTTGTGTCAGGGAACCCAGAAAAGCAACAAGAATGCATGCAAAAAATACATGAAAATGTGTGCTATTAGGTTCCCAGAAAAGTATATAATTCTTCATCCAGGTTGTGACCCCTGGGTTTCTTGGTCTCAAGGTCCAAAATGGATTTAGTCTCCAGTTGCCTTAGCAATAATTCTCGATTACCTCCTCTTGGTGACTTGGGCACTGTGAGGATACCAAAGAAGGAAAAACCCTCAAGTTTACTGTCATGTTGGGAATGAAAATGCAAAGCCATCGGATAGTTGGAGTCAGTATTTCTGATGGCCCGAATATGTTGAAGTATCCTAAGTTTCAATTTGCCTTTAGTACTGCCCACATACCACTTGTTGCAAGGACAGTTAAGAACATATACCACATGATCAGTATCGCAAGTAATTCTGGATGCGATCTTAATGTTTGTACCCAAAATAGGATGGGTATACTGGGTCTTGTTAGCAGCGTATGTACATGCTTTACATTTGGAGCACTTGTAAAAGCCGCAAGATTTAGTATTGAGTCAGGCGTTGGTTGTAACATTATCAATGGGCTTCATAAAACTGGGAACTAAAGAGTCTTTGACTGAGGTCGACCGTCGAAAAGTAATATTAATATGGTCGCCCAAAATGGTGTTTAGATGTTAATCAGATTTCAAAATGTGCCAGTGGCGTTGCATGACTTTACGTATACTATGTGCTTTAGCTCCAAATGTTAAGATGAGACGTGTCTCATTCAAATCAGTGGTAATATGTTCAGTAGCTTCCTGCAACAATAGCTGTAATTAAAACAACACAAATAATTCTCACATATCCCAACATTCATATCCACATCTATAACTCACATTCATAAAACTCATTAATCACATTTACAAAACATCACAAGAACATAGACAAAATTCAAAACGTGTATACTTTAGGTAGCATCTGTCTTCTAGAATGGATCTTAATTGATTTTTTGAAAGGCACAATCACATTTCCAGGTATTCCAGGACCGACCAGTTTCGACATAAAAGGGACAATTTCACAATGTCTTCATCAGGCAACATACAGCACTCTACCTAAAATATTTTTCATATATATAATAAATTCCATCAAACTACATCTAACATATATTTAAATAACAGTTAAAACGCATAAGTGTCATCAAACACCCTTTTTAATTTAACATGTGCACGAGAACCCATGGTGAATACCAATAGTCCCCCAGCAACCCTGGTGTCTCAGTGACCGAGCCCTAGACAAGCGAGTGAAAAGAGACCCAACACTACACCAGCCTGTTGGTCTGGGTACAAGATTGTTTTGTACCTAATGTGCTCTGCAGTCACTTCCTTCTCAGCAGATAAGGACCAGCATTTGATTGTGCCCTAAAAAAAAATTATTGTTACAAGGACCCATCATTCACAACCCCTTCACAGGATGTTTCAAAAACAAACACATTCCCCAAGTTGAGATACAGGCCAGTTTTTAAACAGGCTCCTAAAACTCCTTATACTCACCAAAAGTGTCTTACTCTAGAGCAAGATGTGTTGTACATTACAACTGCAGCCTTCATCTACATTCACATTAGCGCTTCATTTTCTAGATGTGTGTCAGTCATGCAGTGCGGATCCTGCAAGCACAAGAACAATGGCAATACTAAGTACCACAATGTGAGTGTATCTCTTTGTGAGAAAACAGTTACCTATATCCTCCAAACTAATGATTGGTGTAAAGGTACAGTCAGGCCAAGATACTCAATATACAAACTCTAGCAAGCCAGATCTATTGTTTGCTTAGTCTGAGCTCAACCGTGAGCGTGGCAAATATGCACTTTTCTTAATCTATGTTGGCAATACATGTCCTCTATCATATGGCCATGGCAGCCTTGGTTCAGTGACATCAAAACAATACCAATGTTGGCTCCCCGAAAAAAGTTATACCTGTCTGTTATGAAAAAACAGCTAAAAAAAGAGAAATGGTCCACAAACTAACTGGCGTCCTGTATGATCTTACCAGTGCCTTTACAAAATTCCCAAACTAGAGTCATATTTTGGAGAAGAATCCAACTGCTTACCCTTCATGGATCTCGGGCTGCTCAAAAAATGGCCAATGTCTCTTCAGTATGAGCCACAATCAAAAGGTTTTCACGATCAGGCATCCTTCAATGTTTGCCGTAATCATGTGACTTGTGGCGCTCCATGTCATCACATAGTACACGACTAAGGTGATGACTGAAATGGTAACACGCACATGTAACGGTACGTGTGCGTACATGTGGGGTGGGCTCTCCTTGCATGATTGTCTCATTCAGTCATGTGAATCGGGCATTCCCATCGTGGCATATCGGTGGAGTGAAAACAAAACATACCACATATGTATTCCCTGTGGTGGAATCACACCCAAAGTTTATTCAATAATCTCAATCATTTGTTTGCTTCACCCTGTGGGTGCTCACCTCTTGTTTCTCCCCTAACTGGACCAACCCTATATGGAAGAGACCACATACTGGACCACAGTGGTCCAGCTGTCAGCATGTGGGAGCGTCTGGCGCATTGTTATGCACAATAAGTACCAGTGGGCATTTAACCCCTCGTGGTTTGAATAGTGCCAAATGTCACATCCACGGGTCACAGCCCCTCTAGTTTATTGTGGAATATGCCACTCATTGCCAAGGAGACTTACTTGGTGTACACCATGAAGGCTCCCAATAGGTGCATGAAAAAAAACTACTTGATATCCATCATGAAGTGAAGTTTTACAATTCCGCTGCTCCATTGAGTTCAAGCCTCTCTCAAATGCCTTCAAATTAAGGATCCATACATGTTCCCTGTAAGCCAGTTTATTAACTTCCTGTGCGGTACTGGTCTCATGAATCTTATTGTCACAGAACCAAGACAGGTCCTCCAGGGTATGTCCCATTTCAAGAAAGTGTAGGCCCAATGGGGCATTCAGGGTCTACGTGCACATTTTGGACCAATGTTCATTGATCCTTAGACACACCTCCCTTGATGACTTGCCAATATAGATCTTTTTACATGGGCAGGACATTGCATATATAACATTCTTACTCTTTCAGCTGGTGAAGGCCTGCATGTGCCATACTCTCTCCTCGTGCAAAAAGCCTGTTTTTTTAATGAATGTATGACTGCACCAACTGAACTGTGTACATATGGCTTGCAGAACTGTTTTGATCTTGTATAGCATGGGTGTGTATTACAAGTGTAACAGCACGCTTTTGCCTAGCAATATTTTAGTGCAAATCAATTCATAATATAATAAGCAACAAGTAGGATATTAGTTCAGGCCCTGAACAAAAAGGGCTGATAAATTTGTGAACAGTAATTGGTGGCATAATCATAAAACAAACAGCTTTTAGCAACAGTGAAAGGGAAGTACGTGTTCATCATAGAAAAATGTATTGCACAGATTGTTAACAATGCAAGCTCTGAAATAAGAATAAACTGTGTTTAGATTTTTTTTAACAAGAACAAAGTAGAGTGTGTTTAGTCTAAAGACGTGGTGATCCATTTCAAACATCGTATTTTTATAAACAATACAGAAAGATCATACACACATTAGTTTATGATTTTAAATTTAAAATGCCAGGTATCATAACTAAACACATATAAAATGTTGTCCCGTATTTAGAATACTAGAGTGTATGTGTATTTATTCAGCAGCATGTTTTAGAATAAGCATGCTAATCTGATAATTCATATTTGGATGAAAAGGAAAGAGTTTGTTCAAAAGAACAATATTTATCTAAGTGATCTAGAATATTGTATTGACCACCATAGAAACTGCTGTGATCAGAAAAAAACGCTCTGCACTTTAAGGAAATGGGGAGATTCCAAGAATGCAATTCCATGTTTCTAGAATGCAGTCTTGCGATTATAAAATATTGCTCTACCGACCTAAAGTATTCTTCACAGTCTTACTTAGACTGAATCTAGGGTAAGGTGAAAATAAAACTAATTGGCTGTTGTATATTCTTGAAAATAGAATACACAGCATGGTGGCAGTGTTCTGTGGGAGAGTCAGGGAAGTCTAAAAGTTGGCCGAACCCTTTCTGAGAGCACATGAACTGTAAAGGTTGCCCACACTCAGGCATTAAGGAAGGACCCGCAAAGGGAACTCATAGTAGGGCGGTAAGGGTTTAACGGCACCGGTCTCATTACCGGTGACCGTTAACCCTTACCGCATTACTCGGAATGAGGCCCATTGTGTTGATTACCGGCTCATAAACAAGATAACCATCAAGGATAGGTACCCATTGCTCCTTTTTCGTGACATTTTGGAATTTCAGGCAGGTACCCAGGTCTTTAACAAGATCGATTTATGTGGGGGTTACCATCTGGTGCGCATTAAACCTGGTAACGAGTGGAAGACGGCTTTTAAGTCACCCTTGGGGCATTACGAATACCTGGTCGTGCCCTTCAGCCTTTTTCAAGCCCCTGCGGTCTTCCAACGCTTTATGGATTCGATCTTTGCAGACCTACTCAACCTTAATACTTGGATATATCTTGATGGTGCACCCCAAGACTTTGTCGGTGATGCCAGTGATGCCTGTGAAATGGATTCTCTCTTAAGGATACACCAGAATGTCCTTTCCACACTCAATGTTTCTTGAGTTTTGCTAATTACTACTGCAAGTTAATTCCCAATTTTGCCTGGCGCACCTCAGATATCACACACATTCTATGTAAGGGTCATGTCTTTTCGTCGGCTGACTTTGAGGAACACACCTTTCAGGATATAAAGATGGAGTTTGCGAAAGCTTGTATTCAGCCATTGATGTCTGATACACTGAAGGCAGAGATGAAAATGGAATGAAGTGTGCTAGTTTACTAAAACAGTCGGCCACCACAAGAATGCATATCTACCCCTTAGAGCTTGATAGATCTGTGATGAAGTCCATGGCAATGGTGTTTTGCAGGGGTACAGGATATATCTCGATGACATCCTGATATTTTCTACCTCATTGAAAGACCATGTGGCCCAGAGACACGGTATGGTTGCCAACCAAGAACCCCACCTTACTGAAAAGCCCCAGGAAATGTGCACCATGATTCATGGGTTCGTTTAGGATAGTGAAGATCTTTGATGTAGCCTTTCCGCCTCCTTCATCATCCTAATTTCATCGGTTGTTCATGTCTCACTGTTCAAAACCTATGGACCGGACACCTTTCATCATCCTATCCCATGCCCAGTTCCCATCCTGGTTGATGGGGAACCGGAGTACGAGGTGGAGGCAGTTTGTGACTCTCAGTACTATAGAGGTAATCTCCAGTACCTGATCCACAGGAAGGGCTAAGCGCCCTGTGGTCGCTCTTGGGAACCAGCATCTCAGGTTTTGCTCCACGTCTGGTTTCCAGTTTCTGTCATTGCTTCTCCTGGAACCCGGGGCCACTGGGGTGCCGAGTGCCATGCCTCCACGTACCTGCCTGTCCTCCTGATATGGCCGGGGTATCTGGCGGCTGTACCTTTCATGATGTGTACCTCGTTGGCGCATGCAGGGTCGTTCCATGACTCCTCGCTTGCATGACTTCCCCGGATCCAGTGTTGCTGCAGCGGTATTGCCTGGCCACACGCATGCAGAAAGGAAGGCATGGTCCCGGTGGCTCAGTACGGCAGGATACCACCATGTTCCTTCAAGCAACGCCAACGTCAGCCATAGTGTGTCGTTTCCATGCACGCGCTCGAGTGCACAAGCAGGGTTGCCTTGTAACACCCTTGTTCTTGCACATGAGTACAAATGCAGGAAGCTTTAGTCAATCATGTATCTCAGCTTCCTTGTTGCCTCTCTTCACTCTGTTCTCTCCTTTTTCTCTGTGCATCCACTGTGGGTATTTCCTTGCACCTCCTTGTCTCTGCCTTGTTGCTCTTTTTCTCATTCTTCTCCTCCTTTCCTGAGCCCCATCTTGCTTCTTGATGCCTAACTGCCGGTACCTTGCCTCATCTTCTTGCTCTTGTGCCTTCCAGTGTGGTGCCCCAGTTCAGTGCCTGGCACTGTCTCTGCACCATGTTAAATCCTGGGGTACCCCTATTGTGGTGTAGGGAGAACCATCCTGCATCTTACCTCCAAGGGATTGCTTGGTTGGTTGGTTGGTGAGTGTGAGGTGGTACTATAGCTTCACATTGACATTGACACAAACCCGGTTCGGAGTTCAGAGTGGTGTTTCCAGCTCCCAGAAAGCCAAATCAGGTACGCACCAGCGTTCAGTCTTCTTGATACTTTTGTGCAGTACCTGCACTTCATTTGCAAATAGCATGTTCAGAGGTCACTGGTGCCCTAATAACAGCTACAGTGACCACCAATCCACTTAGGTGCAGGGCCTGCATTTACAAATAGTTCCCAAACTGCATAATTATAAGGAATTGCTTTCAAGGTGGCGGTCATAATCTTTAAACATAAGGCATACTTGAGCTAGGGGTATGGTGGCTGGTATTTTATACAATTGTTAAGGACACACCTAAATCTGAATCATATAAGTGCCAACACTGTGTGCCAGACCAGCCATGCACAGCTTATGTATATTCTCCCTAGACTGGCCACCCTAATCTGGCTGACTCTGCAACAAACAGTACGGTAGGAGACAGTGGATGCTGCATCTCTTTTGATCCTTTTTGAGGTCACGTGACAGCTCCCTCCAGCAAGACAGCATCTCAGTAAGAGAAGTCCTGGCAAACAGGAATATAAGGGCACACCCGACACAAAAGGACTTGCCTCACCCCTGGTTGTTGCATGCCAAAGGGCCTATGATGCTATGTGTCTGAGAAGAGGGTGGACTTAGACAGAGTTAGCTGAGCACAAGTGGGGAAGGGTTCAACCATCTTGTTTCTTTCTGTGTTTCTTGTTCCTACCTTTCTCTTCCACTTGCATTAGAGCAAAGCACTTTTGGTATGATGCAAGTAGGCAAAGCCCATTTGTCACAAGAACAGGTATTAACCCTTTAATCACAGTTGCTTTTGTCCAATCACCTCCCACATTTCTCCTACAAATGAGGGGTTTACCCACTCCTTATTTAATTCACTTTTGGACTTTAAGACTTAGATATATATTTGGAACTCTTTTGGGAGAGTTGACCTTTCCAAAGCCCTCAGTCACTGTGTTGAAGCATGAGATTTTTTAAGGCAGAAGCAAGCTCTGCTCTCCACCCACTACCAGGGCACTCTGGTGGTGACTCTTGCTGATGTGCCAAGGTCTGCCATTCTGCAGCAAATCTCTCTAGGCTGGGAAAGCAGAGATTGAAAGGGCTCACCCGATACTAGTGCCCCTGCAGTAGGTTTCACAGTATCTGGAGGATCAGATCAGCCAAAGCTCCCTGTTATACGACAACAAATTAGTTGACATGCATTTGGCACTCCATCAAATTTCAAACCACTGTGGCACTGCACCCATCAAACTGGCTAACAGCCGCATCATGCCAAGTGGGGCACATCACCTGTTTGGTTCGAATAGCCTGCTCATGGCTGTGGAACAAACTCGAACTTCGAATGTCCTGCATCAGATCACAAAGGTCACAAACCAATGAGACATCACGTCACTATCTGACCTGAACTAGCGGTTACCAACATCTTGAACTGACTCAACAACCAATCTAACCCTAGAAAGCCACCCGAACTGCATGACCCGAACGATGCACTTGAGTCACACTGAGGTCCCGCTCTAAGCTAGATTTGATGTTTCCGAATAAACTAAGAACAGCAACAGGGTACTATTGACTCACACCTGCCCACCTGATCCATCTTTGGGCCCCAGAGACTGTTTAGGTCACTTTTGAGCCATTTTCCAATGAAAAAACATGTTCTTTTAAATCCATTGTGGTTGCTTGTTGCCGTTTCACCTCTGTTTCATTACCCAGAGTTCTGCGTCTTTCTGTCTTTTGCATATTCCTTCTACAGGGGTGAGTATGTATAACATTTTTATATTTAATTGTACATTGGTGTGTTTAATGAAAGTATATATTTTTATAGAACCTTGTTTGGAGATTCCTTTTATTTTAGACTGTTGTACTTTGCTGTCTGAGTTGCTACAGGATTACATTCACACCTCTTCTCTGCCCACTTTACAACAAAGGACAAAGGAGTTATAGCTCTTGGTTGTGCCGGTTTTACCTTTAAGATTGTGATCACTGTTGGTTTTTAGAGGTGTGAGGGCTGGGTAGGTGGTATAGCCACCACTCGTCCTTAGAATCCTGCAGAGCAGAGGTAATTTCCCCAAATAATGTTTGCTGTCAATACACCTTCCCTAACCGATGTGGATGAAAGTAGCCCATGTTTTAAAAACCTGAGCCCACAAAGCCAGCTGGGGAGAATTGCGTCCTATAAATGCAACTACCATTGGATCATGAAAGCAGATCCTCACTATCTGTGTTGCATTGGCTTCAGCTGCCAAGGCATGAGACCTTGCCATGTCACACAAGTTCAGTTCAAGCTGGTACACCAGAGGAGCAACCTCACTGAGAAGTACATTTTATTTTATTTTATAAAGTTCAGTCATAATTCATGAGCGGCTGAGTGCTGTACAGGGTGTGAGTAGCAAGAATTTCCGATGCTATCTTTTAACAGTAGCACAGTAATGTTAGTTGCACTCTGTGCATCAATCTGTGAGTCCATTGGGATTGGTCATTGGCCAAGTATGGTTGAAAAAGCCATATTTTGAGAGATTTGTGAAATTGGAGAATTGTGAGGGAATTCCAAGCTTATACCGGGATTGAGTTCCAAAGGGTGAGAGTGTGTCAAGAGACGGATTGTTTGTGGGTCCTCCATTTGTGGACAAGTTGTGATGTGAGTCGGTTGGAATTTTTGATGTCACCAGATATGTGGAGCATGCCATTATGAATGCTAACTCTTTTGCTGGCCTCCACAAAATGTTGCAGCACACAGTAGACATCAGAGAGCAAGTGTCACTAGCACTGTGTCAAAAATGCCACATGTAGACGTCTGTTGGCATTCAACTGGTCGCATAGCTTGTCTAGGGCAGAACCTCAATTGGTTACACTGAGGTCTTCAGATTGTGCAGTGGGAAATTGTGGCACAAATTAGTTAATGAAGTGTATTTTTGGCCTTGCAAGTCTGGCTGAAACCGACCTGATCTTCTGGTTCACACAATCTATTCATTCACAGACTGACAATCAAATATGAGGCATGTGATCACAACGTGAAGGAGAAGTGCAAAGCATGGGAGGTGCATTATCTTTCCAACTTGTCTATGTATGTTTCACAGCTTTGGAACAATTTATGTTCGTAATACAGTAACTCCACTGCTTTGGGCAGCAAAAGGAAACGCGAAAGATACAGGGAAGCAGCAAGCGAGATAGCCGTCTATAAATGACCAATATTTGGACTTGCTTTGCTCGTTTGCTGATTAAGCTTATCAGGGTTAAACCAAACACGATATTTTGCAATCCATACTAATAGGGATGTGTTTTGCGGCAAACATGTAATCTGACAAACTCCAATGCATTTCATGATGTCTTAAAACCACAATAATGTGTGTTTTAATACTCATTGTCAACATTATGCACCATAGGCGAAGTGGCTGCGATGCCCCTAAATTGATAGTTGCACTCTGTCCAAATTCAGGGTTCATAGAAAAGCGAAAGAAACTCCTGGGTAATTCAAAATGGCTGCTTTTAAAACAAACAAAAACTCGCTATCTTCTCTATTAATAGCAGCAAGATTGGCAGGACCCCCACAGTTCACTCCCTTTGAGGGCCATGTGCTTTAGCTTGGTATACTTAAATGCTACTTTTAAATAACCCCCAAACTTGTGAAAACGTGTTTGGAGAATAGACACCCCATTTTGCTGATCATCTCCTCAGCCAATTTCCCATGTCAACATAGCACCAAAGCAGACCCCAAACAATCAAGCATTATATCCCTCCCAAGGCCACAATGCCAAGGAATGTAAAGTGCATGCTTCACAGAGGCATTTTTGATGGGAAACATCCATTTGTAAAATGCTTTGTAAATCAGGGCCAATGTCTCTCTACTTTGGTCTGTGTTGGAAAACAGAAGTGCCCTAATGTTTGGTACAGTGCAAAGAAATCTCTCTCTATAAAACTAGGGCATAATGTCTTTCCACAAACCTTGTAGAACAAAATCCGTCCTTGCCATTATTTCCAAGTGGTTGGCATATACAACATTTGAACTTAAGACAAGCCCACATTTGGTGATATTCGGATCTGAATGTGTTCATCGTTTAATCAAATCATTAAGACACATTATAAAAGGTTGGTGCCAAGATTACCAGTGTCTGACTTCCCAAACTCTACATGAACATAGTTTTGGTTGAAAGGCATTCAGGATTAAGACAGAAACGAAGCATTTTGCATTAGAGAGTGGTGACCTCTACAGACTTGTGTAACATAAAGGGAACCAGACAGATGATGCCCACCTTCTTGGAAGGGCAGTAAGCATCCTGTTCTGTTCCTGCCACAGTGTGGAACATTCCCTTAAGAGTGAAATTGTGTGAAGATGCAGTGACTTGATAGACTCCAGTTACAAGAATGAAACATGACTCAGCTCGTGAGTGTTCATAGATGGGAGCTATTGCAAAGACCATATGCAGTCAAGGCCCTTTCCTTAGAAATGATAGAATTTGGGAACAATCTTAGTAGATATTTGTGGAATATGTCACATGCTGCACACTCACAAACGCACAGACATATGCGCGCGTGCACACACACACATGCACATTTTTATCCTTACATAAATCATGGGTTCTATGCCAATATTTTTTACATTTTTGTACGTCACCTAACCAAAAGACCGTTTTTTTGGTCGATTTTAGGTGCCATACAATAATCGAAAAAAGGATATGTTCTCAACCCCCAGCCACCACCCCACCCTCTCTTGCCACATTTGTTAAATAAACAGGGTTTTTTACCGCTGAACTCCCTTCCTCAGCCCTCACTGCCTCCATCCCCTGCCAAAGATCCCTCCTACCATTACACACACAAAAATACACACCAACACGTACACCCAACACACAAAAACACACTGACACATGTCCTTACCCATTCTCCCTCTTGCCGCTTCTGGGCCCGCGTGTGCCTGCCAGCCCCTGTGCACGCTGACAGTTTGATTTAGAAAAAAACGCTCTGTGTGGTCAACGAGAGTTCTTTCTAAATCAGCTTTTTTTTCTTTCTTTTCTTTTAAAAAGGTAATATGACCTAATAGCAAATCATGTGGTGCTCCAAAGGACATGTTGCAGAATATTTGCCACATGTGAAATGTTGATTAACTTGGATGCTGGTGGGGAGCGAGGAAGAGTTTAGACATCTGTCACTGATGAGAGACATGCTCACTCACAGAAACAAGGAACACATGCACTGAGCGTTTCAATGAAAACACATTAGCAGCAGAAATGGAATGCTGTAATAATAATAATAAAACTTTATTGTGATATAATCCTAAGATTAGGATTTTACACACAACATTCAATTCTTAATATACAAAATCAGATGAAGACAGATGAAGACAGAATTATACAAAAATGCATTTAAAATTAATTTACAATTCAGCAATGCAACATTGCAACATTTAAAATAAATCATTTCAATTTCAGTTTCAATTTCAAGATTACAGAATTCAACTTCCTAATCCTCAAGCAAGTGCATCAAGCAATACAATTCATTACATAGCTCAGGTTCTTAGAGAGGGTAATGCAGTATGAATGTGAAGAACTATTTCAAGTTCAAACACAACTTCAGAAACCGCTATCAATGCATCAGGCGATACAGTTCATTACATAACTCAAATTGAAATTCCAATTCTTGATGAGAATGGTAAAGCATCAACATATAGAATAAAGAGGAGAAAGAAAGAATAAGGATTAGGAATGCTGTAATACTGAGAGCTAGTCCTTGCCTTCTGTATAATGATCATGGGAACGGCCATGGATCCTTGTGTCTCCAAGGATTCCTGCTCTTCCTGCTTCAATCCTCTGTCCTCATAGCTGGGACCACTTCTGTTTGTGCAACTGCCACGCTCTTCCATTTGGATTTTGCTGCTTCAAACGGGCTCTCCAATCCTTCCAGTTAATAGTCACAGGTATTTCAATGCTTTCTGATTGCTTTCAGAATTATCCTTGTGCTCTGGTTGCCCCCCACTCTACCAGTTTCCTCTCCCTGCTCCTGTCATAATAATTACAATAATTAATCGTCCATATTACAATAAAAAAGAATAAAGGAAAAAAGAGAAAGAGATAGGCACACAACTAAATTAAACAACAGATAAACACACACAATGTTCAATTATGAATACTCTAAAAGAATCAGAAAATAATAAGATCAGTTTGTCATCATCCAAAAAGCAAAAACTAGCTGCTTACACTTGAAATCAAACCTAGAGAAATAAATTCCACCTACAAAAATACAAACCCACACTCCTTCACAATTATTTGGTGACCTCATCCTCTATTCTTAAGGCTTTTACAAATGCGACAACAGCTATTATTGTAGAAATTGAGTGGCCAGATAAACAGGTAGTCCAAGGGTTTTCGATAAGGTCAGTGTCCCCCTCTCTCAAGAACTTTTGTAGATATGTTTGCCTCAATTCATGGACAGCTGAGCATGCAACACATATGTGTTCCATTGTTTCAAGAATAGATCCCTTTCCACAATAACGACAGCCCCCTGATGTCAAATCCAACAAACCTCTTTGTACCATAATTTGCTTATTGGGATAAGATTCCATCGATATCACAAAAAATCTCTACGGACCCATTTGGCTGGATATAAAGCTATAAATGGGGTCAAGCATCCTAGCTTTTTATGATCAAATCTAAGATGATCTAAGGAGGAAAATGAATGCATTTTGTCAATCGCCGAGATCCAGTGCAGCTGGTACAAACATGTTTTCACTTTTCAAGATTATCCCACAATTCACCAAGAGAACATAAGTCTGAACTTCCACTTTCATTACCTACTGACCTGCTTTACACTCGGTGCACAGTTGACGGTAGCAACTGCGGTTTAAAATACTGCTTGTATAAGGCACCATTCATGGGATTAATGTTTCCAGTTTCAGAATATATATTTCACATTTTAAAATGGATTGGTGACACCCAGTAACACACATCGTCATAATTATAATTATCATTATGAATAATGTTCTTTACTTTTTAATTACGAGGTCCCAGTCCTTTATGCAGCGATGATGCAAACAGCACAATGATCTTGTTTCTCAGTTTAAATGTACTATGCTGTTAAAGATTCAGTTTACAAATATGTGTTATTGTATGCAGGGATGTGTTTAAAATCCAATAATCAATGGCCTTTATGATCATATGAAATACAGCACTGTATTATTTGTTTGGATATAAAGGGTGGTGCGGTGCCTCCGAAAGGATAATAATATGCAGATAAGGTTTACTTTAAAGAAATAACCATAAGATTAGTGTATAAAATATTAACAAAATACGTATGAAATTGTTTAGACCATCACGCAAATAAAGATGACATAAAATACCACCCATTCTCCTTCTGCGAAGCTTCTGCAAACCTGCTTAGCTTTGCGGAGAGTGGGAGACCACGAAGTCGCATTACATTTCGTAAACTTGAGGGTTCCAAGGGGAGCGCGTGCTGTACGTGGCGTTCCACTACATTTGGGGAAAAGGCGCCATTTCCTGCCGTGCTCACCGCTGGTTTGTGTTATTGCTCGAGCAGGCCCATGAAGCGGAACCTTAGTTAAAGTTAAGACTGTAAAAGTCTATTGCCAATTACGTCTCTTCCATGATGGTGTCTCATTACTGCCTCGCTGTTCTGTGCGGCTGCTCATCCCTGCTGTCACTGTTTTATGGGGCCACTCAATGCACGGCAGCAGGGGAGACAGGAAAGCCCAAGACAAGTCCCTGAGAGAAGTCAAGGTTTATACAATTAGGCTGTGCCTCCAGTCACTCAGAGAGCAGCATGAGCAAGATAACAAGCTTCGAAGGTGCGCTGATCTGGCCTGTTTACTAGGAAGCACGCTAAGAATGACACTGCAATGCACTGTTACCACCAATTCTGCCTACATATTCATTTTTGCAAAATCATATCACCAAACAAATGAAAGGAAGGCATGTTCACTTGTGATGATGGCCACCGTTGGGGGTGAAAGGTGTACTGGCTGGTAATCGTCCGCTGTTTGGCTGATCCTTATTCTCGTCATTAGCACTCTTAATGTTGGGAGAAAGGCGAAAGAAAAACGAATAAAAGGCATTCAATAGAAAATGTTGGGAGAAGAGGCCCAAGCTATGGCACATGGGCAGTGAGAAATTGCAGGAGGTCAGGTGGTGGGTCCATTGCGTGCTCCATGGAGGGTAGGCAGCAGAGGAGAAATCCGGTCAGAGAAACAGACCCATAGCCCACGTGAATGCTTTAGCTAGGAGACAATTAGCCCAGGCGGTCCGATGGTCCAGAAGGTTTGGGTTACCATGTGTAAAGTATTTCACTTGCATTCGCCTTGCATGGTACATGGTGTGGGAGTGGCACACGAGAGGTACAGGCAGATAAGAGTACATCAAACCAGCACCAAATCTCGAAAATATGCATCCAGGGCAAACCTCTGTAATGGCGCGTGTTTGAGTCCCACATTGTTTTGCATTCTGGTGCTTGTCATCTTTCGTCCACAATGGGCAAAAGAAAGTTATTTGTGTGTGGGTTTACGCACTGGTTTCCACGAGACTTTACACAGTTGTTCTGGTTACATAATTCACGTTTTGCGTACTTTGGGATTTGTAAACATTAAACAGGGTACTCTTGAAAGAGCAACATCAACACATTTTCTAGCGAGGGCACATGAAAAGTTGTGCGGTCAGGTACTTTGGGGAGAGGACTGAACTCCCATCACATATTCCCACCTTAACTAGAGTGTGTTATGCATGGCCAATCCTTGAAACTCATTGTGCCTTAATAGGCACAACAGAGATGTTTAGAAGAGATTCAGAACACACTTTAGATTATTAAAAAAAGAAACATTATGTATGGAATGTATGCGGATTTAAGAATGTAACTATTCCTAGATTGCCATTCACTGATTGCTTTTCACAAGGCTTGAAAATAATTCTTAAAGTTGTATAATTATGTTTTGGGTATTTTAGTAGTCTTCTATAATAAAAAAACAGTCCTTTATTTTACAAAGCCAAATATTAACGCAAATGTGTACATGAAACACTTAGGTCCCGATTCATGGAATAAAATAGCGATGAAAAATGGCCGCTTGCAAGCGCCTGTTTGTTGATTCATGGAACACATTGCGCGTGGCTTACTGGAGAGTTGCCCTGAATCTGCGCAGGTCCAACCTGTCACTGCGACACCACGAATGCCTTGCGTGAGATGCCCAGCGAAGGAGCATACCGTCTAGCTCAGTCACCTAAAAGGGGGAGGAATACGTGGAATGGGGAACAAGTGTAAATGTGGGCGAAACGTGGGAAGTACCACAGTAAAATACTTGCAACGCCCACACGTGTGCTAACAACACATATTTATGGAATTGAACTGGGCTCATCGCGCATGGAAAAAGACATGCTAATCCGGAAACACGTCTGCCACGCGAAAGCTGGCATAGGCGTCACCGTGCACTAAAAACAATGCATAAAAACTGCGCGCAAAAGCCAATGCCTGTATACAGCTAAGATGAATGTACATTTTTCGCAGCCGTGATCGTGGGACACCGCAGAAGGAGGAGGATAGCCAGGGCATGCATTTTTTTAACCCAGGACCAGCATTTTTGGGATGCATGATGACCAGGTATAGGTTTCCACATCATATCATATTAGACCTGGTGACAGAGTGGGAAGGTGACCTCACATCACCCACCCTGTGCTCGCAAGCACTGATCCCCTTGGAAAAGGTGCTCAATGTACTGCATTTTTTGGCCACTGGGTAATTTCAGCTGACAATTCGGACAATTGCCATAGTTGGGGGTGTTTCACAGGCCACGCAATCACGCTGCCTACACCAGGTGTTGGCAATCATGACTGCATGCCCCTCAGTCCACAGGCACATATACATGGCCAGAACACCCGCAGAAAGGCAGGCGTGGTCCAGGACTTTTACGGGGTGGTGCACTTCCCTAAAGTGCTTGGTGCCATCGATTGCACCCATGTGGCACTACGTCCACCTAAGGCCAAAGAAAACATCTATCACAATCACATGCACTGGCATTCCATCAACATGCAGGTTGTATGTGATGCCAAGGCAATCATTACCTCTGTATAAGCCAACTATCCAGGGTCCACCCATGATTGTTTCATATTCAGAATGTCACCCCTACACTGGGCCCTGGAAGCTGGGAGGCATGGCAACACATGGCTCATTGGTGAGTACAAATGTCCCTGCCAAAGCATGCATGTCTCAAATAGACAAAACCACACCACTGACAATCCATCTCACATCCACAGGGGACAGTGCCTACCCTCTGAGCACCTACATGATGACGCCAATACAGAACCCCACTACACCACCACAGGTAAGATACAATGCAGCCCATATTGCAACTAGGGGCATAGTGGAGTGCACATTCGGAGTGCTAAAGTCACACTTTCACCCCCTTGACCACTCTGGTGGTGAGCTACTATATGCACCACCAGTAGTGTGCAGGATCATTGTGGCAGCATGTGTCCTGCACAACGTTACAACACTTGTGTGGCATACTAGTGGACATGGTTGTGCCCCCACATCCCCAACCACACGCACGGCGGCTGCACATGGGAGGGGAAACGGTATGTGGCAAGGCTGCCCATACCCAGCTTGTGACACCATTTTTCACCTAAAGTCCAACCACTGCAGAGTGGACACAGCCCTGGTACATTCCAGGTGACAATCGATGATGACAAAGGGACAATCATCTGTCCCAACCCTAACACCCTGAGAATGTGTGCTTGGAAGTGCTAAATTGTGTGCATCCCTTAATACTAAAAGTATCTCAATCAGTTGTGCACAAAAGGTACACATGGAAGATGGAGTATGCCACTAACACCATGCAAAAGTACACATCCAAATGCTGGTATGTCACCTAAACCGTCCAACACTTCAATTGACCTGGTTGACACACCTTACCATGCAATGTCTAAAATGAGAAATAAATGGCAACACACAACACCACTGTCACAATGTGTCCAACAATCAACGGAACAAGTACAGTATCAACTCACTCTCACTCATCAATCTAATAATGTACACAGAAACATCAATTGGCTAGTGGAACATACCAGAAACATAGGACCCAAGAGTGAATCAGTCTGTTCATGGCCATACATAATAGCACATGTGCCTCAATGTGTCGTGATACATGAAGACGTAACATGAGCAAAGGATGGACCTCAATGTACAAACAAAAAGGGATGCTAAACATGCACTGGACAAACAATCATGAATCTGACTAGGGGTGTATACACAACTCGGACTTGAGACTGCACAGGGTTAGAATGAAAGCCCAATGCCATTGTGTAAGTTACTTTTACACGCTGCACTCCTTGCAAGCCCATGGAAAGGGGAAGCAGGAGTGGCATTTGTGTCTGGAGGAGGGTACCAATACTAGAGAAGCCTACATGGGTCCAGCTGGAATCTACAGTGGATGCCCTTGGCTGCCACACAAAGCAACACACTATCACCTAAAGGCACAATATACAAAAAAATAGTAAACAATAATCAAAAATGTCCATGGGGGACCACCTAGGAGGGAGGAGGTGCAGGGTGAACCTCAACACCCACATGTGTGGATGTAAAAAAAACAAAAAACTCCATGGGTTAATGGGCTGCATGGCTAGCAGGATCGGGAGACCTGTCGCTGCTGTTGCCACCATCTGGTGTTGCATCAGAATGTGGTAGTGGTAAGGGAGGATCACCACATATAACCTTGGTCTGGTCCTCAATGGCAGTGGCCATGCGGGACTGAGATGCTTGCATCTGCAACATGTTTGCTCAGAGGTCTCCATGCAAAACCTCATGGGATGCACACAGTTCCTCCGTGATTTTACGAGTCATCATTTGCATCTGTTGTTCAGACCGTCTACTGCTGGATGCCTCGAGTGCAGACAGTGTAATCCTGAGGGATCTATACTCTGACCTCAGGGCTTCCCTGTGGGCCCGACTTTCTGCAGCCATGGATGTGCGCAGAGTCCTCAGTTCTGCCCGCCGGCTCCTGTTGCTGGCCACCATATTCAGCCTGTGTGAGCGGCATGTGGACCGCAATGCCTGTTACTGGTGCTCCACCTGTCTTGCTGGGGATATCATGTAATTGGCCACCCTATCCATGCCCAGAGCCAACATCTCATATGAAGCAGTCTGTTGTTGTGCAACATCATACATGGACTGCTCACTCACAGTATTGCCAGCTAACACAGGGCCACCGCATTGGCGGACCCCACGCTTGCCAGGCCATCTGTACCTGGCCCTTGATGTGATGACACCATCTGTGGCTGCAGGACTGCATCCCTCCCTTGATTAGCTGCCCCAGGAACAGGAGTCAATACTGTGGAGCATGACCCTGCATCCGAAACTACCACAGATAGACATACAGACACTGACTGGCCCTGTAAGGGGTCCCTCCTCCAGACTTTTGGGATGCAACAGCACCCACAGTCAATGCACTCACCTGTGACAGCACTGTGGTTCCCATATCCATTTCACCACCAGAGCATAAGTCTTCCTCAGAGGCTGACTCAGACTGAGTCAGGGCCAGGATGGCCTGTAGCAACAGTGGATCTTCATGGGCTACCACACCACGTCCTCCAATGGTCGCTGGTTGTGGCTCAGTATCCTGTTCCTCCTCCACCTCCTCCTCTGCATCCAGTGCCTCATAACCTGCACATGGACAAAAAAAAACCATGAATAGCCATGTAAATAGCATAGCCCACACATAAGCATCACAATGTCATCATGCAACACATCAAACTGCCACGTCACAAACTCCTGCACATACGCAGTATCAATGGAAGTGAAGGCTAGCGTGAAAGCAGCCATGGACGTGTGTGGAAGGTCTAAATCTAACATGTAGTGCATGGTGCACCTGACATAGTTCATACACCAACATCACAGATGCAAATACACATATGCCACGTAGCATAGCCATGCCTGAACTGGAATACTGCATGACATGGAACATGCTGACTACTGTCCTAGAGCCATGTACAATGGATGTGACATGACATGTAAATCACAAGCTCAATACACACAAGTGCCACACAGTGCTACGATGCAAGGATGGTGGAATAGAGTGAAGCCAGACACACCCATCCCATGAGGCCAGGTCACATTGACATCACATGAGTGAATAGGCATGTTGAAGGTGAGACCTGGGCTTGCAAGTGGGAGTGGGCAATGCAGTACATGGGAATGCATACCAATGAAATACAAGTACATAACCAGTAATGAAAATGTGGTGGGCTGGTGGAAGTATATGTGCAGACAGCAGGTGTCAATTGCTGCAAGAGGGTTGTAGGGATACAGTAAACAGCCAGTGAGTCCGGGGTGGGGTGGCAGGGAGGCAGTGCATGGGTACAACTGGTGGCTCAGAGGACGGTTTCAGAGATCAGAGTGTGGCTAGGTGACTAGTGCATTCTGTAAGTCATCCAGGACACCAGCAGGAGAGCGGAGGTAGAGAAAGCACAACACACAAGGAAGGATCGGAAGTGCCTCCAGACCCAGAGAAGGTCCACCTCTAGTTCCATTGAGGCAGGGAGGCCGTACCAGAGGGAGGCCCCAGGCAAAGATAGACATTAACCACCAATCAAACACCATGAGTAGGGAGCGAATTGGGAAGATGGAGTTGAAGGAACTGCGGCACCAGCACCCATAAGGCACTGTGGCCAATGCACAGCAATTGGAAATGAACAGTCATAGCCACTGGGAGCCAGTGCCATCATCACAGTCCTAGGGAGATACAATACCTGGCACCAAGACAAAAGGACAATCCCCACAGTCCAGGTCAGGATGAGTTGCAGAGGGAAGAGATAAGGGGCACAGACATCTTGGTAGAGGCCGTTGCAGTACCCCACCATAGGGATGACCAGTCCTCTGGAGACAGTGAGCTACTGGGGGAAGGAGAGAAAAGGAAGAATAACCCTGAGGAGGTGCAGCTGGCAGGGTGACTGTTAGGCAGAATCACATGCAGTACCCTTTGTGAACACTACATGCAATTAAGTCTACAAGTGTAAGCACAATTTCACGGTTGGTACAAGCCTGTACTATACAGTAAACTGATAGAGATGGCTGAGCAGCCAGAATTATCTCAAGAGTTCAGTGAACAGTAGAACAAGTTACATAAAGGACCAACTAATACAGTGATTCAAATATACACTTACTCAAGGTTTCTTGGTAAAAGAATATACATTTATTCACTCAGTTTGAAAACATCACACCAGCAAGAGCAGCTAAATATCACATGATAATAAACCCCAAATACACAACCAGTCGGTAAATTAGCAAGTTTAGCTCCCCTGAAGTGGGAGCAAAATGGCACTTCAGATACTTAATGAAGGGGTAAAAAGACAAGATGATAAGAATAGACCAGCCAAATACATTCATAGGCAGGGCAAAGGGTTTCAGTTAACTACAACCAGCAATTATTCCACAAGGCCTGGGCCAAAGTCAATGGTCTCAGTCTTTGTATAGTATAGCACAGTTCTGGTAGATAATGGTTAAGTCTTTGTCACAGAGTTTAGAAGAATTTGGCTAGGTGAAAAGTTTGACCAATATTTAGGGATGGACAAGCCTTTGAAGTTGAGAAAGTTTCCACAAACTATTGTGATGGCCGAAAAGATTTCGGGACCGCGTTAGCACAGTACCTTGTTAGTGAAGAAGAGCTGTAGCTGAGGCAGTTGTTCCTGGCAGTTCAAGCAGATATCGTTGTTCCCGAGCTTCAGTCATGGGGACAAGAACGAGGACACTGGGAGGTTCCTGAACTGCCCAGGGATGAGGCCAAAAGCTTTTAGCAAGACGTAGGTTTAAGGTGTGAGTGCCTTAAAGTCCACAAGCTGGATTCCTTCCTTCTGGCTATATGGTTTTCAACAGCACTCTGTAGAAAATTTGAGCAGATGGGGACGGTGTCCAAGTGGCTGGAGAGTTGGTTGTTCCCACCAAACTCAAGGGAAGAAGATAACCTTGAAGGGCTTCTCTGTTAATGGAGTTTCAGGTAATTCGGTCCTGCAGCAGGGCTTCACCGGTCGTCCAGGAGTTGCAGCAGTCCTTTTCCTTCAGCTTGTCTTCGGTTCTTTCATTCCAGTGGTCGACTCTGCTTTCCTTGTCCAGAGACGTGCTTTTAAACAGTTTTCCTCCATTCATTCCAGCCTGGCTGTCACTCAAACAGCAGGGTGGCTGTCCTTCCAGGACAGCCTGCCGGCCAATCATGGCAGAGTGCATTCGGGTCTCCGAAGAGACTAAGCACAGAGAGTTTCGGGCACCTCGCTCACATCCTGTCCACCCCAGACACTCAGACGCCAGAGGAGGGCTTCAGCACTGATGCCCGCCAAAGGCTAGCGCACAAAGGGACCAATCCTGGATTGGCTCGCAGAGACAAACACAAGAAGGACCTTTCCTAAATGAAATGGTGAAAAAAGTCGACCAGAGTCTGTTTTTCCAGATAGGTCTTGGGCGCCATGTTGAAAAACATGTCTGACCCAATTTTTAGCTACCGTTGTTAGCGGTCAGAAAGAATCACAGTAGTTGATCTAAACCACTGCCACCAGCCATTTAAAGTAGGAAAAGGTAACATTTTACTGTTACATGAGAGTTTTGACGCAGGGGAAGCTAGGCAACCCCTCCAGCACTCTATTGGAAGATAGTGTCTGCGGGGTCAGTAAATTTAAAGAGACTAGTAAAGTCAATTTAGCTTTACATGCTCTAAGAGACGGTAGTCAGTACCAGAGAAGGTATTTAAACCTTGGGAAGTTTGAAAGACATCCCTGTGTCACTGCACTGAAGGTGCTGTGTGACACACACAAAAAGATTATGCCTATGGAGTTGTTTTAAAACTCCACAACCAAAGAACACAAAAGTAAAACACACATCAGCATACATGGAAGAGTGGGAAAAAAGGCTCACACTATTCCCAGGTAAAAAAAAAAGAAAATCCTAGAAATACAGCAAAGTTGCTGGGGGTCTCAAAAGGTACGGGAAATCAGCAAATGTTGAGAATTCTCCCTAACACTCGCCCCCCCCCCAGACTAAGGGACAGGAGGATTTAATCCAATCCTGGATGAATCTCCTTACTCGTCAGTCAAACATCCTGGAGAGACCATCAGCATATTGGTGGTGACACCCTGACATCTGTTCAATGGATAAAGCAAACCCTTGCAGGCTGATTGACCAGCTCTTTAGTTTTGGGTTTCCCCCTTTCATTTACATCAAACATCTCAAGGTTTGGTGGTCAGTCTGAATTACAAAAGTAGATCCATACAAGTATGGTCTACACTTCTTCAGTGACCACACAATAGCAAAGCACTCACGCTTAATGGTTGCCCACCTTGTTTCTGATTCTTTCAGCTTCCTGCTGATGAAGCAAATGAAGTGCTCCCTACCTTTCTCATCCAGTTGACTAAGGAATGCGTCTATACCTGTATTTGAAGCTTCTGTCTGCACAATGAAGCTTTGGTTTTAGTTAGGAGCTCTTAGGACTGGAGCTTGACAAAGGGCTTTCTTTAGACCTTCAAATGCTTATGTGCACTCCTCATTCCACCTGATCTTTTTAGGGAATTTGGGAGAGGATACCACATTCAAGGGAGAAGCTATGGTTCCATAGTTCTCCTTGAAGTTCCTGTAGTAAACAGTGAGAACAAGGAAGGCTCTCACTTGGGTTTGAGTAGCAGGGGTGGCCCAGTTTTGTACAGCTGGTACTTTGCTAGGCAATTACCTGATTTCACCTCCTCCTACCTCATGTCCAAGGTAGACCACTTTACTCTGGCCAATTTGACATTTACTGGACTTTATGGTCAGATGGGCTGGCTCAAGAACCTGCAAAACATATCATATGTGGTCAACATGTTCTTTCCAAGTAGGGCTGAACACTGCAGTGTCATCCAAGTATGCCATGTAAAAGTCCTCCATCCCATTCAGAACTTGATAAACCATCCTTTGGAATGTAGCAGGTGCATTTGTTAATCCAAAATGCATTACCTTAAACTAGTAGAGGCCTGCTGGGGTTGCAAATGCAGTTTTCTCCTTGGCATGGTCTGCCAGTGCTATTTGCCAATAGCCTGAAGTGAGCTGAAATGTACTGAGGTACTTGGCTGAACCAAGTTTGTCCAGCAGTTCATCTGTTCTTGGTAAAGGGTGGGCATCAGTCTTGGTGACTCCATTAAGAGCTCTACAGTCCACACAGAATCTCAACTCCTTGGATCCTGCCTTTGGTACTAGAACAACTGGACTAGACCATGGACTGGTAGAGGGCTCTATTACTCCAAGATCAAGCATCTTGTTGACCTCCTCCTTTATGTGGGATCTTACATGATCTGAAATCCTGTAACCTCTGCTTTTAACAGGTAAACAGTCACCAGTGTAAATATCATGCTGGCCCCAAGGGGTCACGCCTGGCGATAGTGAAAAAAGGGACGCAACTGATTTAACAGAAACTTGCAATCCTCCTGTTGTTCAGGTGTCAAATTAGAAGAGAGATTAACTCCTTCTATTTTCTCATCTATGGTGACCTCTGAGTAGGTCAGGTAGAGGTTCACTCTCCTCCTCCTTTTGGGCTGAAGCTAGAAGCAAAGCTCCCACTTCTGGTCTTGAGACAGAAGCTTTTATATGGTTGGTGTGAAAGACTCTGGGAGTCTCCTTAGGATTGCCTACGTCCACCAGATAGTTGACCTCTCCAAGTTTACCCACAACCTTTGAGAGTCCTATCCTGTAAGGCCCTCTGCCTTGTAGATAGCATAAATAGAACTAGCTGGTCTTGAGGAAACTCAACCATGATGGCCTTCTGGTCATGCCAATGCTTTACCAAAGCCTGACCTGCTTTCAATTTATCTGATGCTTTTGCCATCATGTGTGACATTCTCCTCCGGAGACCTATCATATAGTTAGTGACTCTCACTGGCTTGGGGGAAGAAACACTCTCCAACCCCTCCTTAATTAGGGCCAAGGGACATCTAACTGGATGGCCAAAAAGAAATTCAAAGGGACTAAATCCAACTCCCTCCTGGGGGACTTCTCTATAAGCAAATAGAAGGCATGGCAGTAGAGGTCCCACTTTCTTCAAGGGGTTCCTCTAAAGCACCTATCATGCTCTTCATTGTTCAGTTTAACCTCTCTAACAATCCATTTATCTGAGGATGGTAGGCAGTTTAGAGCTTGTAAGTTACTCCACAGTTTTTCAACATGGCCTGCCTGTAGTGGGACATGCAATTGGACCCCCTGTCAGAGATAACTTCCTTAGGAAAACCTAGCCTGGTAAAGTTACCAAGTAGGGCCTTAGGAACAGCCTGAGCAGTAACAGTTCTCATATGTATTGCTTCAGGATACCTAGTAGCATGGTCTACCACACCCAGGATAAACATGTTTCCTGAAGATGTTGGAGGGTGTAAGGGACCAACAATGTTGATTCCTACCCTCTCCAAAGGGACACCCACCACTGGGAGAGGCACCAAGGGTGTCACATTATTGGCTCCACTCTTGCCAGAAGTTTGGCAAGTGTGAGAGCTTCTAAAGAACGTATCTACATGAGACCCCAACTTAGGCCAGTAGAAATGCAACGAGAGCCTTTCCTTGGTCTTCTTAAAACGCAAGTGACCAGCCATAGGTATCTCATGGGCTAACTGTAGGAACTTCAGTCTGCTTTTAAGAGGCACTACAAGTCTTCTGTAGTCCCCTGGCATAGACTCAGTCGGTTCACTGTAGAAGTGGCCATCTTCCCAGTACAACCTATGCTTCCCTGGCTCTTGCCCATCCAGCTGGGAAGCTGCCTGTTGGCGAAGACCTTCAAGAGCAGGACACTCTCTTTGACCTCTGCTGAAGTCTGCCCTACAGGGTCCACCTTCTGCCAGTGAAGACTGCAGCTCAGGATGATCTGCAGAATCCAGATCTCCAACATGAGCAAGGTCCTCTTCCAGCTCTGATTCCTCAGCAGCTGACTCAACCACACCAGGTTGTTCCACACACTCAGCCTCAGCTGGTGGAGGGATCACAGGTGTGATCTTGGGCAGTCCTCTCAGGGATGTCCTTGTTGGTAGCACAGGAGTGCTGGCTGGTTTCTTCCTGGATTTTGTAGGTTTTCCCTTCTCCTTTGTTCTTAGAAATTGCAGTCATTAAGTCCTGTGGACTGGGAGTTATATTTTCTTCTATAATCTGCTCTTGAGAGGCTTTTAAGGTACTCTGTCTGGCCTTCCTAGTCTGCTCCTGTTTCCTTTTGCTGGGAGGCCTGGGGGTGCTTGATACAACTCCTAGAGTTTTTAAGTCATTCCCCAACAGGACTCTCCCATGTACTTCACTCTGCACACTTACAGGTATCTTGACAGTCATGTCATCGCACTTGATGAGAGCTGGTAACTGTGGACACATTTGAACGGAGCCTCCAGGAAGCTTAGATACGAATTTGGGTTCCTTAGCAACATCCTCCACCTTGAAAGATGATTAATAAACTACAGTTATGCTGGCCCTAGTGTCTCTAATGGCAGGGGTCTCCTTACCATTCACAAGAACACTGTCTTTGTAATATTCTTTATGGAATCAAATTGTACACATCTATATTCTGCTGTTCCCACAGACCCAGGGATACTAAAGAAACACTGACTGAGACGTTCATGTGTTCCTCAGCCAGTAAGTGAAAGTTTCCACTTGCCATTGGTACTTCATCCACCGGGGAGAAGGCTAAGGAGACAGTGTGGACCCCAGAAGGTTTCCCATTTCATCTTGGATCCGCTTTCACATGTTCAGTTGACCCACAAGCATAACATTTACCAAATGTCTTTATGAATGGGGGGTTGTTCTGACCTCCTTCTGGTTTGGCACCATGAGGTACACTAGCCTGATTTGGTTTTCTACGGGGCTTACCCTTGTTATGGTTGTGGCCCTCTTTTGGAGTGGAGGTATTAAAATTCTCTTTGGTATCTTTCTTGTGCTGCTTCTCCTCATCCTTCTTCTGAGTTACCCCATAATCCTTGTAACTATCCCTGTTGGCAACCCACAAGTTAGCAGCTCTTGCTAACTTTTTTGGATCAATTTCTTTAGAGTCAGCCAAGTGATGTCTCAGCTCAGGGGAGCAGGCATTATAAATAGATTCCAACATAACCAGATTTCTCATACCTTCTTAAGTGTTAACTCTGTAACCCTTAACCGATCCATCTAAGTTTTTCAAACATTCAGTCACCCAGGTAGCCCAAGGGGTACCATCATGCTTTTTGCGGGTTCTAAACCTCTTAAGATACTGAGAAGGGGTCTTCCCAAATCTAGTTATCAAAACTAGCTTCACAGTTTCATACGTATTTCTGTCTATATCCCCCAACTCCTTTACCACATCAGTTGCAACAGGGGGTAGCCTAGAAAAAAGCCAAGGAATCAGATGATTCCCTGTAATGTCTTGAATCCCATGGTTACATTCAAAAGCAGCCAACCAATCGAAAATATCAAGCTTAACCTCATACATACTTACTGCATCTTTGGGCATGCAAGCCCTCTTAAGATTGGAAGACCTAGAGGACGCTGGGAGAGACACATTTTTCATTTCAAGAGCATGGCTCAACTCCATTTCTCTGAGTTTAAGTTCTTGATGTTTGCTTTCAGTTTGAGCTTAGATTCTTTTATACTCTAACTCAAGTCTCATCCTTTCAAGTGAGACAAATTCAGGGCATAGGTTTGGACCTAACGGTGTCCCTGTGGTCAAAGATGGAGGCCTATGAGCAGGTAGATGTAAGACAGGGCCTACATTCTGACACTCTTCTCCCTCATCTAATTCATCCACAATATTAGAGCTGGGCTCTGACATATTATCATCCTCATCAACATTTTCAACATTTGCTGTAAGTGTTGGGGATTCATACCCACTCCTCAGACTTTGGTATTCTAACAACTTTTCTATCAATTCAACCTTTTTGCTTTTTACAGTGAAATTCCTAGCTTTACACATATCTTTCAATTGATCAACAGTTAAAGTCACTAGGGTCTCCTGTCTGTAGCTTTCCATATCAGTCATGATAAAACAATTGCTTCTCTAGTGTTGCTAAGCCTTGTGAGTGTTATTTGAACAAAGGTAAAAGTAGCACTCTCAATGTAACAAGTATACTTTATCCTCACCGCTGTACACCAGTATTAGGCAGAATCACATGCAGTATCCTTTGGGAACACTACATGCAATTAAGACTACAAGTGTAAGCACAATTTCGCCTTTGGAACAAACCTGTACTACACAGTAAAGTGGTAGCGATGGCTGAGCAGCCAGACTTATCTCAAGAGTTGAGTGAACAGTAGAACAAGTTACATAAACGACCAACTAATACAGTGATTGAAATATACACTTACTCAAGGTTTCTTGGTAAAAGAATATACATGTATTTACTAAGTCAGATTGAAAACATTACACTAGCAAGAGCAGCTAAATATCACATGCTAATAAACCCCAAATACACAACCAGTCGGTAAATTAGCAAGTTTAGCTCCCCTGAAGTGGGAGCAAAATGGCACTTCCGATACTAAATAAAGGGGTAAAAAGACAAGGTTATAAGAATAGACCGCTCAAATACATTCATAGGCAGGGCAAAGGGTTTCAGTTATCTACATCCAGCAATTTTTCTCAGTAGGCCTGGGCCAAAGTCAATGGTTCGGAGTCTTTGTATAGGATAGCACAGTTCTGGTAGATAACGGTTAAGTCTTTGCCACAGAGTTTAGAAGAATTTGGCTAGGCGAAATGTTTGAAGAATGTTTAGGGAAGGACAAGCCTTTGATGTTGAGAAAGTTTCCATGAACTTTCGCGATAGCCAAAAAGATTTCCGGACCGCTTTTGCACAGTACCTTGTTAGTGAAGAAGAGCTGTAGCTGAGGCAGTTGTTCCTGGCAGTTAGAGCAGATCTCGCTGTTCCTGAGCTTCTGTTGTGGGGACAAGAAGGAGAACATCGAGAGGTTCCTGCACTGCCCAAGGATGAAACCAACAGATTTTAGCAAGACATTGGTTTAAGGTGTGAGTGCCTTAAAGTCCACAATATGGTTTCCTTCCCTCTGGCTATCCGGTTTTCAACAGCACTCTGTAGAAAATTTGACCAGATGGGGATGGTGTCCAGGTGGCTTGCGAGTTGGTTGTTCCCTCCAAACCCAAGGGAAGAAGTTAACCTTGAAGGGCTTCTCTGTCGATGGAGTTTCAGGCAATTCGGACCTGCAGCAGGGCTTCACCGGTCGTCCAGGAGTTGCAGCAGTCCTCTTCTGTCAGCTCGTCTTTGGTTCTTTCGTTCCAGTGGTCGACTCTGCTTTCCAAGTCCCAGAGACCTGCTTTTAAACAGTCTCCCCCATTCATTCCAGCCTGGCTGTCACTCAAACAGCAGGGTGGCTGTCCTTGCCGGACAGCCAACCAATCACGCCAGACTGCATTCAGGTCTCCTAGGAGACTAAGCACAGGGAGTTTCGGGTACCTCCCTCACATCCTGTCCACCCCAGACACTCAGGCCCCAGAGGAGGGCCTCAGCACTGAAGCCTGCCAAAGGCCAACGCACAAAAGGACCAAAGGTTTGGCACGCAGAGACAAACACAAGAAGGACCTTTCCTAAAAGAAATGGCGAAAAAAGTCGACCAGAGTCTGTTTTTACAGATAGGTCTTGGGTGCCATATTGAAAAACATGGCTGACCCGATTTTTAGCTACCACTGTTAGCGGTCACAAAGAATCACAGTAGTTGATCTAAACCACTGCCACCCGCCATTGAAAGTAGGAAAAGGTTACATTTGACTGTTACATGAGTGTTTTGACTCAGGGGAAGCTAGACAACCCCTCCAGCAGTCTAAAGGAAGATAGTGTGTGCTGGGTTAATAAATTTAAAGAGACTCGTAAAGTCAATTTAACTTTACATGCTCTGGGAGATGGTAGTCAGTCCCAGAGAAGGTATTTAAACCTTGGGAAGTCTGAAAAACATCCCTGTGTCACTGCACTGAAGGTGCTGTGTGACACACAGAAAAAGATGATGCCTATGGAGTTGTTTTAAAACTTCACAACCAAAGAAAAACAAAAGTAAAGCACACATCAAAAATACATGGAAGAGTGGGAAAACAAGGCTCACACTCTTCCCAGGTAAAAGCAATCAAATCCTAGAAATCCACCAATGTTGCTGGGTGTCTCAAAAGTTAAGGGAAATTAGCACATGTTGAGATTTCTCCCTAACAGTGGCCTCTCAGAGACGTCAGAGACATGCCGGGAGAAGGCGAGTGTGGAGTGCAAGATTGTTATAGGCTATCTGCCATCACAGGTATTAGCAGGAAGAGGGCAAAGAGAGCCTCCACAGAGAGACATGGAAGGAGTGAGCAGGTCTGTTGATGGGTTTTATCATGGTGTTCAGCACATTGTGCGTATGCAGTCGGCAGACAACAAGCACGTGTCAGTCCACCATGACATGGTTCACCCATTGCAGTCATGCGAATACAGCCAGAACTGCCAGATCATCATGACACTTCATCCAAGCAACATACACATGTCCTGGACACTCACATATCGCCACTCACCAGACATTGCCTCATAAATTGGCAGGTCTCCCAAGCTTTGGATCTGCTCCAAATCAATCATAGCACCTATTATCTCCTCATGTGGAGTGAGTTCTTCGTACACTCATGGTGACCCACCTCCAGTCACCAGAGTAGAGGTGTAGTTGGCACCCATCTTACCTTTGGCTCGGCGCCGGAGGTCATACCAACTCTTCATTGCATCAGAAGGTGAGCACCTCTAAGGGCCCAAGGCGCTAATAAGATCGATGACACACTGTCAGTGGGCCATATACTGGGCAGGCGTATGTGTGCTCCCTGTCCGCACAAGCATGTTGTGTTCATGTTCCTACACGTAGTCCATGAGAACCTGGAGCTCCTCATCACTAAAGCTCCTCTTCCTCGACGTGCGGGTCTCCTGTGCTGTGCTTAGGGACTAAGACTGTTTGCCTACTGCACGCTTTGCCCTCTTGTGAGGTCGTGCAGACCCTGAGTGGCAGGGACCACTTGGGTCAGTAGGAGCTGGAGCACCTGTGGCCTGGGCTGTGGCCTAAGACACTGATGGTGTGACAGTAGGTGCCCTTGCAGGTGGCTGTACCTGGGTGCTGGTGCCACGAAGCTGCGCAGCATGTCCCTTCCCCATAGATGCACGTATAGCATCTGCCCCTGCCTATCCATGGACCGAGGTGGGGAGCAACACATGCCTGGCTGGGTGATGTGGATGCTGGGTGGTGGTTGCTACAGCTACCCCTGCAGCTTCTTGACCCTATTGGGTGGGGTGCATAGCTCTCCATGCATGGGCCCGGATACCTCTGCCACCTCGGCCACCTCGCACACCTCTGCCACATCGGGCACCTCCACCACTCCAGGCACCTCCATCACCCGGCCACCTTTGCCTCCCTTCCCACTAGTTGTCCTCCCAGTCATGGCACAGATAGATTGGTGTAATGCGAAGGGCAGCTATAGATTGTCCTGGGCAATTTGAATGAAGGGGCAGTGTACGTGTTGTCAAAGTACCACTGTGGCCTAGCAAGGCTCAGTGTAAACCATGGGGAAAAAATAAATGGGCCAAGTAACGCACAGGCACCCCAAATATGAAAAATACGTTTACACGACCCCTGTGACACCCAGCAACACAAACAATACATACGCAAAGGACACGTATGCTACAGTGATGTTAAATAAGGGGTTACGCGACACACAGGGGCACTGACAGAATGCAAAATGCATACACAACTCACCGTCAGCCTCAAAAGTACACACGCGTGTGTGCGGAGGCAATCGCCCACCAAAACAAGAGGCTTGCATGCAGTGAAGAGATTGCATTGAAGCAGAGTCCACATGTCTGCCCGCTATAACTTGGCACGCGTGTGATGCTCTCCTATGCACGATTTTATCCCAAACCTGAACGCCATGCCCAACGTTCAGCACGTGTCACATAAGTTACGAGTTTAGGGTCTTTCCTCTGATTTCGCATGTGCGGAGTCACTCTGTTTCCGGCTGGCCACGCGAGTAACTCGGGAGACCCATGCTCCTGCCTACCAGCCAAGTTACCAGCCTCCAAGTGCCCCAAGCTGCCTTCAACGAGCCGTCTGCTGCTGTCTGCCCAATGTGTGTGCCTGCTGCCCACGTGCCCTGCAATTTTGGTGCCTGCTGTACAGCCATTGCCAGAGCTCCTGTCGTTGGACCTGTGACCATATATGCTGATCCAGAAGACTCCAGACTTGCCAGACCATCGCTCCACAGCCCAGCACCAGGACCACCTTGCCCACCCACACTGGCATCAGGGTTGCCATGTCTGAAGCAATATCATTGGAGGCAAGTGGCAACCTCCCGGCAGAGTTGCAGAGGGATGTCAGCTTCTCAGCCAGGGAAGTTGACATCCTGGTGGAGCAAGTCCTGGTGCATTATGATGCTCTCTTCCCTGGACCATCGCAAGTCAGCAAGGAAGGACGGATGAAGATCTGGGCAGACATCGTGGGTGCCATCAACGTGGAGGGGGTGGCACCCCGTGACTACATCCATGTTTACAAGCACTGGGAGGACTTCAAAGCCAGGAGCCGCAACAAGGCCCAGCGCCTTGTCAAGGCTGGCATGGACCAAGAGGGGCGCTGGGGCAAGTTTACCAACAACAAGAAGCAGGTCCTGGAGCAGTTCTACACAGTGCTGTATGCCCAGGTCAGGGAATTGGAACTCCGTCTGGAGTCGACTGGTAAGTGTCCATCTGTACTTGTCCACCATAGTGCATGTGCATATTGATGTATGGTTGGAGGTGCACCTTGGCCGTACGTCTGGTATGTCTCTTGTACAGCTGTCTGTGTACATGTGCCAGCAGTTCGGGCTGGACTGCTCCTTTTGGGGTGGGGCCAAGCCTGATTTGCATATGGTCTTTTCCCTTCTGTAATGGCTTGGCAGGCGAAGAACGGTGGTCTGGAGGGTTGCCCAGAGCAATGCCAGTGGTTAAGATTAATTCTAAACCTTCCAGCCATCACCTCTTTGTTTTTGCTTTGTCACCCCGAGTGGGACGGGTATGCCCAGACGTGGGTCCCGTGCCTGCTGGGCCTAGAGACCCAAGCTACTCCTCACTGATGAGCCCCAACCAGGGCGAAACATGTTTGGGGATTCTTGTGGTCTCGTGCAGAAGGGATGTGACCTAGCAGTTCGGGCTGGACTGCCCCTTTTGGGGTGGGGCCAAGCCTGATTTGCATATGGTCTTTTCCCTTCTGTAATGGCTTGGCAGGCGAAGAACGGTGGTCTGGAGGGTTGCCCAGAGCAATGCCAGTGGTTAAGATTAATTCTAAACCTTCCAGCCATCACCTCTTTGTTTTTGCTGTGTACATGTGCCAGACAGTGCTGCATGTGAGTCTATTCAAGCATGTGTGACAACAACAGTGATTGTGTAGCAATGTATGATGCGTGGCAGCATGTAATGGCATGCACATGGTTGATTTCATGTGTCTGGACTTGGCCATGTAAGAGGTTTCACACATGCATGCTTTTGGCAACATCATGGACATGCATGGTGTATATGTGCATGTGTCTGAAGAGTGAGTGTGTGACTGGCCAACACTCCAGGATGGATGTCGCTTGAGCATTAGATTGTGTGATTGAGTCATGCTGCCAAATCGACCTCTTGTGCATTCTGACATGCTATCTCCATGGCCTGCTTCATGACTGTCAACTGATGTGTGTGAGTGAGATGTAAGTGTGCCATGAGGCATGTGAGGTGAATGCAGAATTTTGAGGTGCAGATAGTGGCTTGTGCAAGGATGTGATAGTCGGTTGTGAATGACAGACATGATTGTGCATGTGTGTTGATTGCACTGACCTGTATGTTGTGGAGGATAATGATGGTTGTGACCTTTGACGGTGCCACTCATGTACATTTGCTTTGTGACAAACCAACATATTTTCAGTACCCTTATGCTTGTGTTTAATGTCTCCCTATCCGCAGTGACAATGGAAGAAGAGGGCGGAGTTGGCGCTGTGGAGCAAGGCAGCAGGGATGCCTCCACCAGGCACAGACGCAATGCCCAGTCAAGCTCCCAGGTACTTTCATCTTCAGGGAGTGAGGAGACTGGTGCTGCATCCAAGCCAACAGCCCCAGCTGCTGACGGTAGGTCCAAGAGGGCAAACGTGGTTGTGGACTCCTCGGCAGTGGGATGGACAGGTGAGCCTGCACAGGGGCAAGACACTGCGGAAGATGGTGCGGAGGCACCCATGGGGCAGGGCGGGGATGATGCAGTGGGTGTGACTGCTGCAGTCCAGGCTCAGGTTCAGGCGGCATTGCAGGTCGCCGTGGAGGGGCCTGTGCCTATTCCTGCCCCTGGGACTGCGACTGCATCAGTATGAACCTGCAGGCATTCCTCAGGCCAGAAACACCCACAGGTGGCAGATGTTTCCATGCAAATGGAGACACCAATACCTGCAGATGTTGCCATTCGGGACAGGGTGAAACCTGCGCTAGCCGGTGTCATGAGGCGGACAGACACCATCCGTGATGATGTGCAGGCTGCCAATCAGGAGCGTGCATGTCATCACAATGAGGTCTGCAGTCTCTTAAACTGGCTAGCATATTTCCTGGTCTCGCAATGGGTGCGTGTGCTGTACACTTATGTGACCCACTGTTAGGAAGAATTCTCATAAATGGCTGATTTCCCTTACCTAATGAGTCCCTCAGCAGCTTTGCTGGATTTCTAGGATTTATGTTTTTCACGTGTTAAGAGTGTGAACGTTTTTCCCACTCTTACATGTGTTTTGCCATGTGTGTTTTTACCATTTTGTGAAATCTTGGGCTCCTTAGCCTCACCTACTCCATGAGCACCACTTTTCATGTGTCTTACACAGCACCTTCAGTGCTGTAACACAGGGTTGTCTTTTAGATTTCCCACTAACTCTATTTGTCTGGGGCTGACTACTGTCCACAGAAACCTGTAAAGTTGCCATTAACTTTATGTAGTCTCTTTTAAACCACACACCTAGTACACCCCATCTTACATGGAGTATATGAAAGGGTTAATTCTTATCCCTTTTTGTCTGTGCCTCTTGGAGCCTTGGTTCGCTCCCTTAACATTAAGACTTGGCTGGTGGCAGTGTTAACTACCCTAACTTTTCTACCGCGATTATCTTATATAAATGTGGTATTGTTTTAGGCTATTATAGTAGCATCGAACATAAACCCGCTTCACCAAATACATTTTATTTTGGCTCTGGCTGGGTTTATTCGCCATTTCTTTTTGTCAAAGTCTTTCCAGTGTTTTTCTCTGCGCGCCAGACCAGGGATGATTCCTTTGTTCACTGTCTTTTCGGGGGCTTCTGCACAGAAGCCCTCCTTAAGGCACCTGAAAGTCGAGGTAGGCAGGATGTGAGGGAGGGATCTTCGGACCCCTGCCATGGGTTCCCTTGTCACACTCTTGTTTGATTGGCTAGGTGACTGTCCTGCCAGGCCAGCCACCCTGCTGTGTGATTGACAGCCAGGCTGTATGAATGGGGAGTAACTGCATAAAAAGCAGGTCTCTGGGATTGGAAAGGCAGAGTTGCCACTGGAAAGAAAGAACCAAAGAGGAACTGGAAGAAGAGGACCCCTACAATGACTGAACTGCCCGGTGAAGCCCTGCTGCAGGTCTGAATCTTCAGAATCCGACGACAGAGAAGATCCTCCAGGAAACTTGTTCCCTTGAGCTGGTGGGACCAACCAGTTTGCCCAAACTACAAGCCAGGACCCCTCCTCTGGTCAAATTCGCTGTAAAGAGCTACAGTGTGCCAGATAGCCAGGAAGGTTGGACCCTGCTTGGGTTTTAAAGAGCGCATCTTTTATTTGTTGTTTGGCTCTGCTGCTGGCTTCTTTCCTGGATGACAGGACCCTCCAGTCTTCCTACTTCGTGTCAGTCCGACAGTCGCTTCAGGAACCGTGAGCCTGCAGGAACCACCAGGAACATCTGCCGCAGCTACAGCTCCCTCTCCATTTTAAGGTACTGTGCAAATCCCCATTGTCCGTTTTGTTCAACCGCGGTGCAAAGTGTTTAAAATCTTTTGCCAATCCGAGCTTGTCCTTCTCTTCTCTTTGAACTAACTTTTCTACCGACCAACCTCGTCTGGAATCTGTGCCACAAACTTTACCGCAAACTACCCTGAACTTTGTGATCTTGAGCAAAATACTTTTGACCCATTGACTTTGATCCTAAGCCTTTTCTAGCTGGTCACCTCACTGTAGCTTCTTTTGTTCAATTGCCCTGAGTACTTACCTGTTGGTTTGATTGAATTTCTGATGCCTTTGACTTTCCCTCCCTTTTAAATTGCTAGAGTGCCGTTTTGCTCCCACTTCATTGCGTGAGCTAAACTTGTCTGGAAATTAAGGGAAGTGGTGTGGTGTATTTATGATTGTGATTTTTAAATTGCTTAGAATAGTGAAATGTTATACAACTGTTGAGTAAATAAATATATATTCTTTTACTTAGAAACCATGAGTCAGTCTTTGCCTGAATCACAGTAATTGCTGTCCTTTGTGTACTATGTGATACTGCTCACTTACTCTTGCGATAAGTCTGGCTGCTGTGGCACTGCTACCACTTTAACTGTGTAGTACAGGCTTGTACCAAAGGTGAAATTGTACTGTCACTTGTAGTCTTAATTGTGTGTGGTGTTCCCAAAGGGTACTGCATATAAATCTGCCTAACACCCCCTCCTTGTCTTCCACCTCTGTGAGCCAGTCGTCCTGCCTGCTGTCTTCCGGCCCAGATACCATCAGGGCCCCCTGTGTACCTGTCCCAACCCCGGCGGCCAGTCTGGTGAAGATGACATCCCTGCCAGAGTCGGGTGTCGAAGTTGGATCCGCTGAGGTGGTCACCACGCAGATCCAGCCGGCGACAGGAGCTTTGGCAATGGAGGAAGAATAGGCACAAAGGAGCAGGGCATGTGCAGGACGGCTCCGGGGGTTGACATCATCCCGGAGGCTGTCCTTGAGGCACAGGCAACAGGCTATTTGGCAGCAGCAGGCTCGGAGTAGGATGCTACAGGACTATGGGCTTTCAATGGAAGAGAGGCAGTTACCAGCCATCAGGCAGGAGGCAACCGTGGACCATACAACAAGGATGTCTTCTGCGTTGGAGCATTTGGGCCAGCAGATCAGGGCAGAGCGGCAGCGGGCATGGGAGGATAGAATCACCATGGCCAGGGCAGA
This sequence comes from Ambystoma mexicanum, assembly GCF_040938575.1. Taxonomy (NCBI): domain Eukaryota; kingdom Metazoa; phylum Chordata; class Amphibia; order Caudata; family Ambystomatidae; genus Ambystoma; species Ambystoma mexicanum. The sequence continues at coordinate 595,875,261 of NC_090937.1, read as the reverse complement.
GATTTCACTGTCTCGGGCAGAGAGGTAGGCTGAGGTCCTTGAGGAGACTTGCAGGCAGTTTGAGAAGAGCATGTTGGAGTCCCTGCAAGCCCTTGAGGGGGAAGCAGCGGTCCGCCTAGTGGAAGGGGACGCAGTGTTCGATGATGCCCATCGGAGTGCATGGTGAGGAGAAGGACTAGCACACTGCCATTGCATATAGTTATTTAGTTGTAAGTTTAATTTGTTTTTCCCCTTTTTTTTGAGTTTTTGGACCGTGCTCCGCTTTTTGTACATAGTTGGTGTATGCAATTTTTCAGGAATGTTTTATCATGTTTTCATCATACGTTTGGGACCATGGACCTCTCATATTCGTGAATAGTATACATATTTTTGGATCCTTTTGTGTTCAACATGAAGGAATGGTTTTCTTTAAATTTTTGTTTTCATTTGGATATTCATTTATGGACAGGGACCTCATATTTGACTTTGATCTTTTTTAAAAATCCTGTACAAGGTATTTTCATTTTGCAAATCATGTATTTATTTATTTGTTTCATTCTCTTTTTGGTCATTTTATTTGAATAAATATGACTTCAATACTGGTTTTTAATATATTTCTTGAATTGTTACTCAAAATGGTGTTTGGTCTCAATGGTTTGGTGCATGTTTGACTCTTCCTTACTCTGTTCTGTGTCCCTGATGATGACCAATGTTGTTCATGTGTGTGCACACATGCATGCATGTGTCATGTTTGAAATCCATTTTCATGGGACATGTTCTGGTGTCCATGACCAATGGATGGGTGGTAAGTGCACTTGGAGTGTGCTGTGTGTGGTGGCATTTCATTTCACATTTGAAGCATAATTGTGTATTGGTCCTCAGTGTGTTGGGTTGGGGAGGTTTGGTGAGTGATGGGAGTGTTAAATGTTTTCAATTTTGTCCCAGGATTACCTTGATGCAGTGCAGCTATGTCTTTGTGATGATGTATTTGTCGCTCATGTTCTTTGACATCCTGCTTTGCAATTCATATATTTCAATTGCTACGGTTTTACACATGGACAGTCCAATGCTGCACTATTTGTTATTTGGGAACGGTATGATTGCCATGTACGCAATAATAGGGCTGATTCAGGGAATTATTTGCGCTGAAAAACGAGGATTTGTGTGCCATTCTGCCCACAAATCCCCATTTGTTAAACAGGGATTTGCGGGCAGAATGGCGCACAAATCCCTGTTTTTCAGCGCAAATAATTCCATGAATCAGCCCACATGACTTTAGTCATTCCTCTGTGCTTGTGCTTCTGGTACTCCTCTGCCCTGATGACGTCCTGGGCAATTCTGCGATGGTCAGCTGTGTAGCCTCTGAACTTGTCATGATGTCCCTTCACACGCCACTTGCATACTTGCACTGGCTCTTTGGCATGTACCATCTGCAGACTGTGTTTATGTATGCCAACAGACAACTACCGACAGTTTGTAAATCCTGTCTGCACTTAGGCTTGGAATTTACACAAGAAGAGCAGATTATCTTTGTTGTCATTTTGTGTTTTTTTCTTCAGATGTCCTTCATATGTGCTGCACTGCCACCTATGCAACCACATTTCAACTATCACCACTTCCGAGGCACGTACACTGTCTCAATGTCAGCTGCCCTGACAAGTTTCTTGTTTCTGTCTTCGATCGGTTCCCCCTCCCGGGAGTATTTGGATCTGCATTCTGAATATCATGGGATTTGATTGTATGTCATGTCCTTCACACATGGGAGGGTCACTTGTGTGTTTATGTGGTGATATGTTCAACTGTTGTGTGCTCATTGAGGCTCATGCCATGATATATCAGGCCAATGTCTGTTTATGTGACACAAATCAAGGGTGTTTTTCATTTTCTCACGGTATGAGTATTTGTACATGTGGTATTTTGACATTACTTGGTCACATCCCATGTAGGGCCTCTCTTTGCCATACACTTTTGGGATGTGTATGTTGGGATGTGGTTGCAGTCAGCAATTGTGTGTGATCAGCTGTGATGCTGTAGCTTGTGGTCCAGGTGTATGGTTTTTTAGTTGTTTCCTGTGTGTTTTGTGTACAGGGGGTTAAAGGTGATATCACTACACTGCATGCAAGGTCCTGAGCACGCCATCAATGGAGTGAATATGTTTCACTATGTCATCATCCGGCATGCTGGTGGTGTCCAGTATGGCAGGTTTCCGTAATGGCTGATGCGGGGGACATGAAGCGAAGCCTGTCTGCCTGCAGGTTGTGGTCACTGGTGATGGGTGGGGGACATGAGACGGGCCCTTCCTGCGGGTTGCCATCACGGGTGTTGGGGGGGACATGATGTGGGGCCTGCCTGCAGGTTGCTGTCACGGATGATGGGGGTTGGGGTATCCTATGTGGTGTTGGCTGCCTGCATGGTGTGGTCACGGGTGATGGGGGGATCCCACGTGGGCTGCCTGGGGGATTTGTTCATGGGGGATGGGGGATGTGGGGGTCCCATGTGGTGTGGGCTGCCTGCGGGGTGTGGTCACAGACGATGGGGGTCCCATGTGGTGTGGGCTGCCTGCAGGGTGTGGTCACAGGTGATGGGGGTTCCATGTGGTGTGGGCTGCCTGCTGGGTGTGGTCACGGGTGATGGGGGCTGGGGGGTCCCATGTGGTATGGGCTGTCTGCGGGGTGTGGTCACAGGTGATAGGGGTCCCATGTGGTGTGGGCTGCCTGCAGGGTGTGGTCACAGGTGATGGGGTCCCATGTGATGTGGGCTGCCTGTGGGGTGTGGTTACAGGTGATGGGGGGTCCCATGTAGTGTGGGCTGCCTGTGCGGTATGTTCACGGGTGATGGGGGCTGGGGAGAGTCCCATGTGGTGTGGGCTGCCTGCCGGGTGTGTTCACGGATGATGGGGACTGGGAGGGGTCCCATGTGGTGTGGGCTGCCTCTCGGGTGTGGTAACGGGGGATGGGGGATCTCATGCGGTGTGGGCTGCCTGCAGGGTGTGGTCACAGGTGATGGGGTTGCATGTGGTGTGGGCTGCCTGCGGGGTGTGTTCACGGGTGATGCAGGCTTGGGAGAGTCCCATGTGGTGTGGGCTGCCTCTGGGATGTGATCACAGGGGATGGGGATCTCCTGTGGTGTGGGCTGCCTGCGGGGTGTGGTCACAGGTGATGGGGTCCCATGTGGTGTGGGCTGCCTGCGGGGTGTCGTCACAGGTGATGGGGGTCCCATGTGGTGTGGGCTGCCTGCAGGTGTGGTCATGGATGATGGGGTTCCCATGCGTTGTGGGCTGCCTGCAGGTGTGGTCACAATTGATGGGGGGTCCCATGTGGTGTGCGCTGCCTGCAGGGTGTGGTCATGGGTGATGGGGTATCCCATGTGGTGTGGGCTGCCTGCGGGTGTGGTCATGGGTAATGGGGGATCCCATATGGTGTGGGCTGCCTGCGCGGTGTGGTTACAGGTGATGGGGTCACATGTGGTGTGGGCTGCCTGTAGGGTGTGGTCATGGGTGATGGGGGTCCCATGTGGTTTGGGCTGCCTGTGAGGTGTGCTCATAGGTGATGGGGGGATCCCATGTGGTGTGAGCTGCCTGCGCGGTGTGTTCATGGGTGATGGGGGCTGTGGGGGGTCCCATGTGGTGTGGGCTGCCTGCGGGGTGTGGTCATGGGTGAGGGGCATCCAATGTGGTGTGGTCTGCCTTTGGGCTGTGGTCACGGGTGATGGGGGGTCCCATGTGGTGTTGGCTGCCTGCATGTTGTGGCCATGGGTGATGGGGGATCCAATGTAGTGTGGGCTTCCTGTGGGGTGTGTTCATGGGTTATGGGGCTTCTGGGGGGTCCCATGTGGTGTGGGCTGCCTGCGGGGTGTGTTCACGGGTGATGGGGTTGGGGGTCCCATGTGGTGTGGGCTGCCTGTGGGGTGTGGTCACAGGTGATGGGGGTCCCATGTGGTATGGCTGCCTGCGGGGTGTGGTCATGGGTGATGGGGGTTCCATGTGGTGAGCGCTGCCTGTGGGGTGTGGTCACATGTGATGGGGGGTCCCATGTAGTGTGGGCTGCCTGTGGGGTGTGTTCACGGGTGAAGAGGGCTGGGGGGGTCCCATGTGATGTGGGCTGCCTCCGGGGTGTGGTCACGGGGTATGGGGGATCTCATGTGGTGTGGGCTGCCTGCGGGGTGTGGTCACAGGTTATGGGGGTCCCATGTGGTGTGGGCTGCCTGCGGGTGTGGTCACGGGTGATGGAGGGTCCCATGTGGTGTGGGCTGCCTGCAAGGTGTGGTCACAGGTGATGGCGTTCCCATGCGTTGTGGGCTGCCTGCAGGTGTAGTCACGGGTGATGGGGGTCCTATGTCGTGTGGGCTGCCTGCGGGGTGTGGTCATGGGTGATGGGGTGTCCCATGTGGTGTTGGCTGCCTGCGGGTGTGGTCACAGGTAATGGGGGATCCCATGTGGTGTGGGCTGCCTGCGGGGTAAGGTCATGGGTGATGGGGGTCCAATGTGGTGTGGGCTGCCTTTGGGGTGTGTTCACGGTTTATGGGGGTCCCATATGTTGTGGGCTGCCAGCGTGGTGTGGTTACAGGTGATGTGGGTCACATGTGGTGTGGGCAGCCTGGAGGGTGTGGTCACGGGTGATGGGGGACCAATGTGGTGTGGGCTGCCTTTGAGGTGTGGTCACGGGTGATGGGGGATCCCATGTGGTGTGGGCTGCCTGCGGGGTGTGGTCATGGGTGCTGCGGGGGTCCCATGTGGTGTGGGCTGCCTGCAGGGTGTGGTCACATGTGATGGGGCTGGTGTGTGGCTGTGTTGGCATTGGATATGTGCGCGGCTCGCATACCCCGGACACACCCCAGCCAAATGGTGTGGAAACTCATCATGTACCCTGGATGCACCGAGTTTTAACACGATTTGGCTGTGGGGGCTGTATGCTGGACCAGGGTTGGTGTGGGGGCTTGCGCCATGACATGAATTTCACTGGCTTTTTATGGCACGTGGGGGCATTTTGGGGCCGTTACTGGTGCTGCTTGATGTTCCTTGTGCCACAGCGAATGATGCCTTCGGGAAATCCATGACTACTCGTGCCACGCAATTGTTTCTTTTCGCCATGGCTGGTGCAAGCGTGGCACATGCTCCTTCTCGGCGCGCAGCACTTGCGCCTTTCCTGCAATGGATTCTATCGGGGCCTTACAAGTTATGTACCCAGGTGGCTGGGAGAGTGTGAGGAATTGCCATCTTGTAATGGTGTAAAAAGGCATTTTTGATTATTTCGAAATAAAACAATATGTTTAATTCCATCGAAAATAGGGTGGTCTGCTAACCAGACCCACTTTCAGAAGCTATCCCAAACACATAGCGATCCCTATGCCCCGCTGCATCAGTTTATTACTCTGCACCTAGTGTTGCAGAGCAGGTTCAGAAGTTACAAGTGCCATGTCGGAAGACAATGTGACAGCAAATTCACTGCAGCGCACAGATCACATTACATCTGTCCCCCATCCCAAAACCATAGGAATTATGCTACACTATTTGCCCAGTGGCAGGATAATGTGGAAACATAAACCATACCTAGGTTTTGGTACACAGAGATCCACACTGTGAGCCATGCCAGATACAGAAGGGCTGTGTTTATTCTATTTAGTCTGCTATCTTGGCTCAGCTGGCAGAACAATGGGCAGGAAAGATATGCCTCGCTTTGACCCTTTGCAAGTTCGTGCAACAGCTCTCTCTAGTAGAGCAGCTCCCAGAAGGAGCAGCCTTGGGAGCCAGGCCTCAAAGGGCAAACCCTAAATAAAATGGCAGCCTCACACCAGCGTGTTACAAAGGCCTTTGAATTGCAGGCTTTCAGAAAGGGGTGAGTTTATGCAGTCAGGGACAGCAGCACACAAGGGAGGTGGATTTCTGTGGGATTCTCATTCCATCCTGTCTGCTACACTTCCTGCGCAAGCAAAGCAGTTTGGGTATGTTGCCAAAAGGCAAAAGTGATGTCTTACCTTAACAGAGATTGCCCCCCTTAAATCAGGCTTTCTTTTGTACAAACCTGGTTGGGTCTCGCACTTCCCCTTGATTCCTTTTGGACCTTCAAGAAGAATCAATAAGTACCTGGGAGAGCAGTTCATTCCAGAGTCCTCTTATTGCGAGTTAAAGATAGTGTCTTCCAAGGCAGAGGCACGGGTGATGGGGTGTCCCATGTGGGGACACCCCATGTCTCAACAGTCAACTCTTTTGCAGACTTACTGCTGACTCACTTGCACCTTCCTTCATCTCTGACTGCCTGTCTGCCATCCAGGCTTTGTGCTCTTCCAATGATCTCTGCCTCAATTGCAGAAAAACTGAGATCCTTGCGATTGGGACCCCTGCTCGCTCCTTCTTCCCTTCTCTCTGGACTCCCACCTTGGGCTCACCCGCTGCTCATTCTATTGAAGCCAGAAACCTTGGAGTCATCTAGGACTCCTCGCTCTCCTTCTCCCCTCACACTCAGGACATTACCAAGAAGTCCCACTTCCAACTCTTCCTTTAAAAGGAATTCTCCATTTTCTCACCTTGCCCCAGAAGCTCAATATTTCCTGAGCCCTGGTTCTCTCTAGGCTTCACTATTGTAACAGCCTCCTCCTCAATCTACCTTCTTCCACTCCGCGGCCCCTTCAACTAACTCAGAATAGATCAGCGAAACTCGCTTACCAAATTCTCTCCTTCTAGACCTTTACATTCCTCTGCCACCAACTCTCTGTGTGTAAAGCGTTTAGTTTAACAGAGAGCCGGAGGCCGCTCGCTTTCCTCAGCTGGATCCCTCCTCTAGAACAGCCTCCCCCTCCCTCTGTGTCTTGAGCTGGACCTTCTGAAGTTCCGAAAGCACCTCAAATGCTCCTCTTTTCCTCCACCTTCCCTTCTTCCTTCCTCTGCTAATCCCTCAGTTACTGTGATTGGTGTCTTGGACCCTTATGCATCCGCTGGCCTCTGACCATTCACACCCAATCTCCCCAGAAATTGTCTTCCTCAGCACTTGCCTCGGCACACCCTCTGCACTGGAGGTTCATACTTTACAACCAACACGGCACCTGGCCGCATAGCACTTACCATAACTTGCACTTCATCTGTAGCTCACCTCAAGCATGAACACCACAGCACCTACCCCACTGTCCTCCGCCTTTCTGCACTTGCACGTTCTGAATACTAACAAGGCATAGTAGGTTCAATCGTCCCCTCCCCTCTGTATTTCTAGTATTTAATTGTACTACTATCCCATGTTTCCTCCCTGCAGCCCTGTGGGTGCTTTGAAACAGAATTGATTTCCTGTATGAGTGCCTAACAAGCAAACAATAAATAAATAAATAAATAAAGTAAATATGTTCCTTATCCCTATCAAGAGTACATTTTTTTTTTTATTGTTGACATTTTATAATCAAATGCTTGATTTTTTTGCAACATTTTTTCTTTGTAAAATGGGTTATCATTTCTCTTTTCTCTTTAGTCCTCTGGCTGTCTTGTGTGGCGAAATTATTTTATTTGACCCAAAACAGAACAAGGTCTTAATTATGTTCAATTCGTTTGAGCTCTAGTTTTTCTGTTAGCTGTTGAAGAATCTTAAAAGTAGCTAGTTGCCATGTTGTTCGATGGCCACTGATCATCCGTGCCCACCATGTTTCTTCATCAGTCGTTTTCGAATATCGCAGAAGGAATTTCAGATAGGGCAAACGTATTTCCTTTATGCAGGGCAAGAAAGCAGTAAATGACGAATTGTTTCCTTGTCTTCGTTACAGAATCTACAACTGTTAGATAATGACAGACCTCTAATGTAGCGTATTTCATTGCAATCAAGCAAGTTCAATCTCGCTCGCATTATCAAGTTACGCGCTGGTCAGCTCGGAAATTTTTTGATGTAATTTTGCAGAATATTCAGTTTCGTTGCCATAGGGGGAAGATGTGAGGTAAGTTTATGATCAGTCGATAGATTTTGCATGTTGATCCAATCCATCTCTTTTAGTTTCTTAAGTATCCTTGTTGGATTATTTATCAGTTCCTCTTCAGCACACTCTATTGTTTTCAGCAGATCTAAATTTTCTTTTTTCCATCGGGTGAGCATTTTACCGCTTGATCCTTGCAGTTCTTTAAGTATCAGACCGTGGATATAGGTGCAGTCTGGGAGTATACATTTTCTATAGAGCATGATTGTGTTACAGTGTACCGTGCCTTGGAGAGATAGCAAGCTTAGTTCTCGACGAATCAAGGGAACCTGAGTTGAATTCGGTAAAGAGAAAACTGACCTCCAAAAATAAGCTTCCAGCTTAGGCCAGAGTGTTTTTGGCAGATAGGGCATGGCTTCAGCGCCGTATGTCACAGTAGGGACCACCTTTGATTTGTAAAAGTTTAGCAGTGGAATTGTCGAAAATTTTCCAAACTTTCTATCAATAGCTTTCCCTTTTGTAGCTAAGTTATGAATTTTGTCCCAGAGAAATTCTTGCATGGCCAGCTCTTTTGTTGAGGTGTCTAAGACAACACCCAAGTATTTAAAATTCTTGACTTTTTCAATTGTTATTTTACCAATGTTCCAGTCGAATTTTTATTGTTTTTTGGTCGAGGTCTCCAACATCATTATCTTTATCTTTTCAATGTTGATTTCCAGGTTTTTTTCGGAGCAATATTCTTGTAAATTAGAGAGTTGTCGTTGAAGGCCTATGGGGGTCATATCAAGTAAAATAAGGTCGTCAGCGTAGAATAATCTGCTGATGTTCGTTTTCGCAAGTTTTGGTGGAAATGATCTGATCGACGACTCTGTATACTGATAATCTCCCATATAGGCAAGAAAGAGTGCTGGGGCCAGAGGGCAGCCCTGTTTGACACCTCTCTTGGTGACAATTTCGGTGGAAAGGCTTCCTTGTTGGTTCAGCCGTATCTTAATGCTGGTGTCTGAGTGGAGGGCTATGATGGGATTTAAGATTGCCCTTGGGCATTTCCACATTGTCAGTTTCTCCCAGAGTTTAGAATGGTCGACTTTGTCGAAAGCCTTAGAGAAGTCGATAAAGGCCATGAATATTCTCAGGTTTCCCTCCTTTACTTTAGCTTTCAGAATAGATATCGTAAAGATGTTAATAGCTGTTCCCAACGTTTTTTTGAATCCTGTTTGGAAATTGTCGTTGCATGGCGCGTTGGCCGCCCGGACTTGGAATTTTTTCAAAAGTAATGTCCCAAAGACTTTCCCTATGGGGTCCAATAAAGCGATGGGGCGATAGTTCATTGGGTCTTCTTTATCTCCTTTTTTGTAAATTGGTACCACTATGGCAGAAAGCCATGAAGGAGGGACAGATTGAGATGCCACACATCTGGTGAAGACTGTTCTTATAAATTTAGCCCACTCGTCCGGATGGGTTTTTAAATCGAAATTTGTAATCCCATCAGGGCCAGGGGCCCTGGACTTTTTCAGTTTCTTAAGGATGTCTAATATGTCTTCCAGGTCATCAAGTTGCGTCCGGGAGTCAATTGTCCTTGTGTTTTTAGGTACGGCTAGCGTCATCTGAGAGGTGCTGCAAGCCGTTGAGTTTGGTGTAGGATTTTCGAAGAGCGAGCTGAAGTGGGCAGCCCAGGTGAATTCGCTAATACTATTCGCCATGTTCAAATCGTTGGATGAAGATGATTTGTTCAGCAGAGACCAAAATTCTTTTGAGTTGTTGGAACAAATCGATTTTAGTATGGCTTCTGCATCTTGTTGGTGAAGTTTCCATCTATATGATCTCACCCAGTTTTTATAATTTATGGTAAGTTCTTTGATTGTTTTAGATCTTTCCATCGCCGTTAGTTTCAATGCATTTATTTTGGCTTTTCTGAAAGCCATTCGTTTCTGGACGAGCACTTTATCGTACGAATGTAGGAATGTTTGCCAGTTTTTGTTAGATTTCCCTCCCGGTATACTATAGGTGTTCAACAAAGGGGCATAGTCGACCAATTCAAAGGTCGATGCAGAACACGAGTCTATGTATAGGTTTGTGAGGTCTCGAATACTGTGTGCTGTTAAACGCAGTCTAGTGCCTTGAGGCGCTTGTTCGACCGCAGTTTCTTACCTATCAGGATTTGAATAGGAAGTTTTCAAAGTGGTTTGAAGAATATTATGATCACTAGATGTTGTGTGAACAATGTCAAAGGAGGTCGTTAACAGCATGATGGGTTCTGAGACAAAAGTATAGTCAATAGTTGACTTTAGTTGCCCGTTTGTCCAAGTTGGTAATCGATTATTCTTTTTGTATACTACGTCAAGATTATGTAGGTTTCTTGAGTTCATCAGTTTCATCCATTGGTTTCCTCGGTCTTCACTCAGGGATTGTTATTTGATTGTTTTCTGGGTGCAGCAAGCGTTCAGGTCTCCACATATTATAATATGCAAGGTGTTGTAAATCGATCGTACCTCGTCGATCGTGTTTTCGATCAGTTTTAAGAATTTCTTTTGGTCGATTGCTGCAGGGTTCCAGTATACGTTGAGAAACGCTACGGGGATAGGATGGTAATAAACTCCGTCTGATGATAGCGATGACCAAGTTAGCAAAAGTGCTAATAAAGAGTAGTTTGAGAGGATGATGTTAGTTACTGCAAAGCCTCTATCCATTCGCAAACCGGTAAGCAGGCCAGAGGAAGGGCGGCCCATTTGGCCTTTTGTCGCCGGGGCCAGAAAAAGATTGTATCCATCGAGTGTGGGTGTTTTAGACAGCCAAGTTTCTTGGAGACACAATATATCAAAGGAGCCCAAGTTTGTATCACTGATCGAGGTAAGATGTTTATAGCCCCTAGTGTTCCAACTGGCTAGCTTAATTTCAAACACACTGCAGGTTTGGTTTGTCGTCAAAGGTGAAGCGTTGATCAGATTCTTGGACTGCTATTTTGAATGATGCGATGCTAAGGCCTTTGGGAGCCATGCCCAGAAGCTGGATGAGGTTGAATTTCTATCAGACGAAGCTGTAGCGTTTTCTTCCAGTTGGATGGTTTTAGTAAGTTTTCTATTGCTTTTTTGTCGATCTTTACGAAAACTGATTTTTTCTTCAGGATCTTCTGTTTCTCGGTCGCCAGATTTCTCTTTAGATGTTAGTGAAGTTTGAATCAGCCTATGTTGGGTCTTATTTGAGAAGGTCACCTTTGGGCTGTGATGGCGCTTAGGTTGAGCTGGTCGATGATCTGAGTTTTGTCTATGCGGAGAAGTATCAAAGTTTCGATGTGTCCTTGGGTAGTTATTTTTTTCTTTAGAGTTCTTGTTGAATGTTCGAGTGGTTTCCTTGGGCTCGTAGCTCTTTTCTTCTGCTATCATCGTTTGTAGTGAGAGGTGATAGCCCAAACTTAAGAAGTCTTTTTTTTGGTCGATCAATTTGTCCTTAACTTTTCTTGATGGAGATGGCAAACCGCTCTTCCGTGGTGGTGACTTGGTTCAACTATCCACAAGTCATCTGAAGAAATCTGTGTTAATTCTGGTATAAGATGTATCAGCGTCACCATGCCTCCTCTGTTTAATGTAACTTTATCTCGATTTTCACTGGATTGTTCTAATTTTAGAATCCATTTCCCCGATGGTTTGGACGATTTTTTGAGCGTTTGGTAAGAGATTGTCTTAGAACTAGAGGACTTTCTTGCATGATGTTTTTTTTTCCTTGGGACTGTCCTCTCGTAGATGATTCCGATTTGAAGTTTGTGAATGGTATCGGGGGGTTTCATGAGAATCTGAAAACTGTTGAGAGTCAGTCGAGGGTCAAGTACGCCTTTCCAGGCCGGGTTTGTTGGTGTTATAGCTTGTCCTATCACTCTGAGACGGAGCAGGATCTCTGTTTTTTTATTGTGACTGCCTTTGTCCTGGATTGGGTTGACAGTTCGATTTTCTTTCGACGTTCTTCTAAGGTCATGAATAGTGACTGATGATGTCTACTTTCAAGACTTGTGTTCTTCGTAGAGGTCTTTGTATGCAGCGCGGCAGCAATGGAGTTGTCTGTCGATGGATTTAGTTGGCCTTGTGGCATTGGGAAGATTGCTTCGCAATGGTGTTCAGAGAGGTTCATCAGGTCTGTAATGGGCTCAGACTCCTCTGTGAGTTTTGCTGAGATTTTAAGATCTTGGTTCTCAAGTGAGTGAAGGCAGTTCAGAAGGTCAGATTCTTGTTGTGACAGGTGAGTTTGGCGGGTAGGGTGAGTTTGGGATTCAGAAACTGATTTGTCTACTTGAGCCATCGTTTTTGTAGAAGATGCTTTTGTATTGGGTGCTTCCAAAGTCAGCAATGGGGTGGCATGTGTTGATTTCGCAGCAAAAATTGAGTACGGTTGATCTGGTTGTGCTGCTGATTTTTTGTTTTGATTTTCTTCCTCGTCGATCACCAGAACAATATTAGAGGCCGATCCGTTTGTGGTTTGAGACGATATTGGTGGGGCTTTTTTATGGGCCAGTTTTGTTTTAGCACAAGGGATAGGGATCGGTGGGGTACAGGACGTCAAGTCAATCGAAGGTGCAGTCATGGTAAGTGCGCTCGTAGAGCAGTTTAGAAAAGTTCTTTTCTCCAAACGGGTCAATGTAGTTTCTATTGCTTGAAGGCACGCATCTATGGCCGTCGCGGTTAAGTGTGATGGGTTTCTTGTTTCGTTTTGAGCAGTGATGTGGCCTTCTAGGAAGATGAGTTTGGTATGCATCATCGCCTGTAAGACGATGTGTTCCTTTAGGGTATCATACAGCGATTCATATAGTTTGGTGAAAGGGACCAGGGCAATGGATAATGCCGACATACATGAAAGTAGGTCTGGCTTTTTTAATGATGATTCTTTCCTAGATGTAGTGGACTTACGACTTGAGTCTTGTAAAGAAGTGGAATGGGTAGAGGAATTTGGTATGTCAGGGCAAGGTTCAAGATCTTGATAAGATTTTCTGTTGTCTTTGTTATCAGCAATAGGTGGAACCTGAGAATCAGTTTGCTGACGCTTTGAAGAGTTGTCATGTTCGTTAGAAATTGAAGTCGTCTTTTTTTTAGCACTGAGCGAAATGTTTCCTAGATTGTCTTGTAGCACAGGTGAGAGTAGTGGTAACGGAGGAGGAGGGGATTCAGCCTCCAGTTGTTGTTTTCTTTGGTCAGATGTCTGGGCACCAGCGTCATCAGCAGGATGAACGGAAATCGCTGTGGGAGCCAGGGGGTCCCGAAGATGTGGTACATGGCTGGACGTTTGAGGTACCACCGGATCTAGGCCAAAGACAAATTCAGTAGGTATAAGATGTGTGGATGTTTGCCCAAACGTGAATTTATTTTCCAGATTTTTTTCGGGCTGTAATCTTTTTCCTGAAGTAGGTCGCTTGAAATTGCGAGGGTCTGTTCTAGGAATTGGACAATTTTCAGCTCTTCTAAGTTTGCTTGATGGCTGTAGGTCTCGAACAGCGTCGAGGAGTTCAGCATCAGTAAGCTCTGTCAATGAGCTAGTGCGGCTGTTAGCTTGGTGTTTTTTTTCAAAGAATTTCACCAAGGTTCCCATAGGCGAGAGAGTCGGTTTCGTGGTCTTATCTTTGACTGGTTTGTTTTTACTTAGAGATTGCTTTGATTTTGTATATTTGCTTTGTAATTTACGTAGGTTTGTTGGATTTTGTTTACCACTTTTGAGTTTTAAAGTTTTCTTTCTTTTCTCGTAGGTTCGAACAGGGTATAGCCTGGGGCGTTTCTTTGTGTTTGCTGTTTGTACTTCTAGCAATGTAGTCAAATGTGACGAGCCATGGGGGCGGGGCTCAAAAGTCTCAAGGTAGCCACACGCCCCCAGCTCTGATGACGCCTCTCGGGGCGTATCGCCCTCATCAGTCGCGTACAGCTCTGACTGCCGCTCCACAGAGGCCGCCCTTTCCTTTGCCTGGGACGGGCTCTGCGCAGTGGCTCCAGCCACCTCAGCGTGTACCTGGGCAGAGACGCTATGAGAGGCCGATGCAGCCGTTACTTCTGGGGGGGCCGAGCGCTCCACATGCGGGCCGGTCATCGGACACTCTCGCTCCTCGTCTCGGTCCCACACTGTCCGAGTGGTAGGGGCGGCAGGAGCACGCCCTCGTCCTTGCTGTGCCTCACCGATCACATCGCCATCGGTCGAAGGCCCGAGCACAGCCCTGCGAGCACAGGAACTCGCCCGCCCGACTGCGAACACATACCCCCCTCCGGGGACAGATGGTAAGCAAGCAGGCGGGGGCGAGGTGTGATGAAAGGTGTGGTTTTCAATCGGCGTATTTTTGAGAGGCAGCGGTAGGGGCTGGTCAGTCAGGGAACAAAAGTTTGCTTTTTGAGCAGATGTTTGCAAAATGCCGTTTGATGTAAATAGAGGGTCTTCTCTCAGTTGGTGTATTGGAAGGTTGGGGTTTTTTTCCCGACTTTTTTCCCACAAGATTTTAAGGATTTAGCTGTATTTGCCAGTGTCTTCATAGTGTCAAGCTGTTCAGCCAGCAGAAAGTTATCTGAATGTTGGCGGGGACGCCAGCTTCATAGCCGTCCATTTTCCTCTTCCTGTGGAGCCAGGGGAGAGGCAGTCATACCAGTCACAACAGCCATGACTGCTTGACTGCCACTCTCCGCCACTCCGCGTCCGCTCCGCGGTATGGAAGAGTAGTTGTAGTAGGTCAGCAGGCTCCACCTTCAGAAGGGAATGGACAGGGTGAATAGACTCAGGAGGTAGAGATGACTGCTTGACTGCCACTCTCCGCCACTCTGCCTCCGCTCCGCGGTATGGAAGGGTAGTTGTAGTGGGTCAGCAGGCTCCACCTTCAGAAAGAAATGGACAGGGTGAATAGACTCAGCAGGTAGGGATGACTGCTTGACTGCCACTCTCCGCCACTCCATGTCCGCTCCGCGGTATGGAAGGGTAGTTGTTGTAGGTCAGCAGGCTCCACCTTCAGAAAGGAATGGACAGGGTGAATAGACTCAGTAGGTAGGGATGACTGCTTGACTGCCACTCTCCGCCACTCTGCGTCCGCTCCGCGGTATGGAAGGGTAGTTGTAGGAGGTCAGCAGCTTTGCAGCTAGACTGTCTTTGAAACATGTTCTTGCAGTATTATGGATGTAGTTAGATACCTGCTGGTGTATTCTAACTGTATGTTGTGCTATAGTTTATCGACTAAATTTGGGTTGAAGGAATACTATGTAGGCATTTGTTAAATTTGCTGTAACCTATGTTTTGGGGTAACTGAGGTATCATTACATTCAAACCTTAGGGCCTCATTACACGTTAGGCATTAAGGGAATAACGATACTGGTAAGGGATTACCGGTATCACTAAAATCCCTAGCTAATCATGACCCGGACTGGCCGCTATTAGCAGCACCACTAAGAACGGTGCCTCTAATAGCGGCCAGTCCGTGGGCGCGCAACAACACAGGTCGGAAATAGCGGCATGGCGCTAACAGCACGCCATTACAAGCCATGCGGGCATGCAAATAGCGCCATTGTATTGGCCAGAGAAGCCCATACCGGCATGGAGGAAATACCGGCATCGCGAACCACCCGTTAAGAGAGCTGAGTAGTGTCCCCACCTGCCACAGGTGGCCACAACAGCACAGGTGGAGGCAATGGAGACTGGGGCATCACAAAAGGAGCACACCACACCCCTTCCCACACCCCTTCCCACACCAAGATGGTTACAATACTTGCTGCATTACATGCGCTGGAGGACATGACTGCATTGCAGCACCAACAACAACAGGCAGCACAGAGGAGAAGCAGGGGGAGGAGGATGGCGAGACTGGCCCAGCAAGCCCCACCAGTGCACAGAGTCATACCACCGAGGCAGCCAGCAATCCACAGGATTCTAGCCATTCCATTCAACCTAACCCCTGAGCAGACACACACCCTGTGCCGCCTGGATCGGGATACCATCACCACCATTGCAGACATGATTCACAACGACATAGTGAGCCTCATAGACATCCGTACTGCAATCCCCCTCTACTGAAGGTGGTAACTGTGCTCCACTACCTGGCCACAGGCACCTACCAGCATACGGTAGGGCAGATGCATGGCATTTCACAACCAGTATTCTCACGCACGCTGACCCAGGTGCTCGATGCCCCACGAAGCACAGAAGTGAACACATATCCCTGCCACGGACAGCCCAGGAGATCTCCAACAACAAAGTTGGCATCTATTCACTTGCAGGCATCCCAAGTAGCATCGGGGCCATCGAATGTACCCATGTGGAAATGGTGCACCCACATCAAAATGAGGCAGTCTACAAAAACAGAAAGCATTACCACTCCATCAATGTCCAAATGGTATGTGATTCAAACAAAATAACAACACATTTGTGCCCGATACCCCTGATCAACCCATGATTCAATGGTCCTGCGGAACTCAACGATAACACGCAACATGAAGTGACATGCTGGACAACGTCCGTGGCTGCTTGGTGAGTAGCAGGGCATGCACATGGCAGTGTGATGTGGGGTGTGTTTGGGGGGGAGAGATGCATACTCCAACTGGTTGTGGACTGTCGTCCATACAATAAAGGGACATACAGATGTACGCCAATGTCCACCAAGGCAGCCCACAATGGAGCGGACACAAAACCACATGCAAGTAGTAAGCTGCCCAACAAAGACATCAATCCATAACGCAAAACATGATACATCTATCCACATGCACATTGCACATCATACCATTCCCTACATGACACAAAACTTCTACATCCAGCCAATATGCATAACGTAAATGTGCGTTGAACAACATCAAAACAGATATGCGCTCTTGAGTGCATGCAAAGGGATCACTTGTAGCCATTGTACAGAACCACACCCATACACCACTACTCATGTGCCGCTTCACAGCATGGGGACATTGGAATCATAATGGCAGTACACTAGCAGTGTCGTACAAAGGTCGTCAGGCCCCAAGAACACCTAGGACCTGTCCACACCCAGAACATGGGAAATACTGCCGGAGGCATGCATGCTGCACGTCCACTTGCAGGGACTAGCTTACCTTCTCACATTGCAGTTACACTGATCGTCTCCATGCATGCTGGGAATCATGGATGCCAATCAGAATGCAAACAGAATTAGTGTGAAATGTCCAGGTTGCAATTGAGGTGACCAGTAACAAGGCCCTATTGTTCCACCCATGCAGGTGATGCTGGCTATCCCCTGAAAAGGTGGCTCCTTACCCCTATATGGAACCCACAGAACAGGCACGAAGAGGAATACTACCTTGCACATAACCGTACCCGCGTCGTGATTGAGCAGGTATTTGGCCTTCTGAAGACACGGTTCCGTGCCTAAGCTGGTCAGGTGGGGCTCTAATGTATGGCCATGACAAGGTGCCGAAGATAACCATGGCATGTGTCATGCTGCACAATATGTGTATTAGATGGAATGTGCCACTTCCCCCTGACGTTGAAATGCAACCACCTGATGAGGATGATGATGATGGGGATGAGGATGGGGCAAACGGGCCGGCAGGTCATGCAAGAGGCGATGGCCTGGAGGGACACAATGTGCGTTAGCATTTGATCTATCAAATATTCTGAGAGACATGGTTCAACTTTTTTGGATAGATATGGATATTGTTGCCCTGGTGTATGTGGTGAAGCGCACAATGGGCCCTGTGCCCAATGAAGTACACATACACAATAATGAAAACCAAGCCTGTGTTTCAACTTGTCAACAGTGTATTAAGTTGAATTTGTGAACAAAAAGTGCCTGCCCCCAACTGTGCAAACACCCTTTCCAGGGGCGTTGCTAGGGGGGGGCTGAGGGGGCTATAGCCCCTGATCTTTTGGTTGTAGCCCCGGATAGAATCTCAGGAGCTACAGCCAAAAGACTAGCTAGCCCCCAGTCCCAACAGTTCCGACATCAGCTTAGCCCCGGGTCTTTTCCAGACCTAGCAACTCCCCTGACCCTTTCCCCCTCCCTCCACAACACTCCCAAAAAAACACCCTTTCCCCTTCCCCCACAACACTCCCCAAAACACCCTTTCCCCCCTTCCCCCCAACACTCCCAAAAACACCCTTTCCCCCCTCCCGCCACAACACTCCCATGTGTGGCTTGTAGTATCTAGGTGTCCTGCTGCACATGTGCCAGCTAGTTCTTGCTGTCCCTACTTCTCATGGCCAGCACCGCCATTGGGAGGTTGGGATGGCGTGCGCCTCATGGTGCATAAGGAGCGGCGGGGCCTTGTCTGACGTAAACTTGCAGAGGAGGATGTGCCCGGTTGATCCTGTGGTGGGGGGATATTGCTGGTCCATAGCGTCCGCTATGCGGTTGAGGACCTGCCTCAGTTGGGCCATCTCCTCGCAGAGCCTGTTTGTGCAGGCCTCCATGCCCTCTCTTGTCTGGCTTGCATTGGCCCTAACCTCCACCCTCAGATGGGCTGCCTTTTCCCCATGCTGGCCAACCAGCGCTGTTATTTCCACCTGCCTCTGGCTGATGGCTGACAGGTCATGGCGACTGCGTCCAGCTCTTGGGGTGGCTGCTGCGCCCTGGTCCATGGCTCGGCCATCAGGGGAGGACACCTGAGGGCTCCGGCACCATTCCCTGGTCTCGTTGCCAGATTGTCCATGGATACTTGATCGAGATGGTGGCCGTGGGCTTGCCTCAATGGATTGCGGGGGGTTGGGGATCTGCCTTTGCGTTTCCAGGTCAATGGTATCCTCCATGTCTGAGAGAGGCGCGGTACTGCTGCCTCACCAGTCGAACTGGTGGCAGCAGAGAGCGGGCCCTCCGTGGTTGTTTCCAATGATGGGGGGAACACTGCCTTGGGTGCAGCAATTTTAGCAGCCGTGGCTTCAGGCCTTGGTGAACTGGCGCTCTTGCTGCATTTACCCCTCTGCTGGTGCTCACTCCTCCCAGAGCCCCTTTATGTGGTGGCGGTGTTCCCTTGCTCCTGTGCCCTGGCCTTTTTCTTCTTTTTCTTAGCTGGGGGAGCCTGTGACACAGTGCCCTGCTCATCACTGTCTGTCTGTGAGCCTGTGGGGGAAAAAAATAAGGAATAGCATCGGTGATGGTTCAACGTGCTTCATGCCGAATAATTACGTCATGCCGTCTCTATGCATTGGGACCTCTTTAGTTGGGAATCCGGTAATGGGGATGTTGGGTGGGTCATGCATGCGTGGATCTGTGTTGTATGTGTATGTGGTGATGCGTGCATGTGTGTGTGTTTGGGTGTGACACTCACATGGGCAGGGTTGTGTGCATGTATGTTTGTGGCTGGATCCATGGGCTCATTCTGGACTCACATTTGAGGTGGTCCTCACCCTTCACAGTGTATTGTTTAATGTGTACACTCACCTCCATCTGATGAAATGGGTGCACCGAGCTCCATGTCCCCGACTGCCTTGATGCATTCTACGCCAATTGTGCTGGCGCAGGTCTCCTCCCACTCCCGGAGTTTGATTGGG
Source organism: Ambystoma mexicanum (assembly GCF_040938575.1). Classification (NCBI taxonomy): domain Eukaryota; kingdom Metazoa; phylum Chordata; class Amphibia; order Caudata; family Ambystomatidae; genus Ambystoma; species Ambystoma mexicanum. The sequence goes on along the minus strand of NC_090937.1, from coordinate 595,855,944 downwards.
GAATCATAACCACCTCCCGTGGCCATGGCCAGGTTGGGATTTGCAGCCAGTATGCTGCAGACCCAGAGCCATAGATCATCCCACCACTTCCTGCAGTCCCTGACAGTGCGGGTGGTGGTGCCCACTGCACTGACTTTATGGGCCACCTCTGCCCAGATGGCCTATTTCTTCACAAGTGTCTCACGCCACATGTCATTCGCAAATACGACATTAGAATTTGCGGCAAGGGTCTCAGTTAACATGATCAGCTCTTCGCTGGTGTATTTTTCTTTGCGCTGCCGATCGTGCCTTTCTCGATGGCCTTTGGCATTGTCAGGGTATCCGGAATGCTTTGGTGTTGGAGTGGTGTGGAAACAGGTCCTGGGGACGAGGATGGCAATGGATTGTGTTTTTAAAGATGGCCGCCGTGCTCTTTCCCGTTCCTGTGCGATTATGCTATTTCGGGTTCTGCAATTTTACAGTCACCGCTAATAGCGTTGACCGCTAATAGCGATCACCGCTATTAGCGGTGACCGCTATTTGCATGTTGCAGGATGTCGGAAGTGCTATCAGCGCTTTCGTCGATGCCGCAAAGGGTCTTTTTGGGGTCTTTAGCGGCATGGCGGTAGGGGCATTACTGGCATGGCGCTGTGCTCGTGTCCGCATACTCGTAATGCCACGCAATTAGCGGCATCATGCCAAGCCAGACACGTTAATAGCGCCATGCTGGTAATGGCCGGATTTTACCACGTACCGTGTAATGAGGCCCTATGACTTTTTTCACATATGCAGTGTAGTGCCCTGAAGTAGTTGCTGCACCAGCGTAGTATATTATACCTACTGTTGTGAAGCTTTTGTTTCCAAGATATACTTGGCCGTGTGCGAAGCCGGTAAGCTTACAGTTATTTTTGGTACCATATGCATTGTACCTTAGAAGCATTAGTATGTTAGTTTATTTGTATGGTGCAACAATTGTCTGAATTGCAAAAAGGACAAAAAACACAGATGAGCAAGGTCATAATGGTCTAAATGCTGACGATAGAGTAACTAAATCCTGTACTAGTCTCCTCATCAATGGTGGACACAGAAATATGAATAAAACTATAAACTGCAGTTTGAATTTATTTCATGTGTAGTAAGTGTCTTCATACACGTGGATTTGTGGGACATAGGATATTCAATGTTTAAAAATACAGGCTATAGTACCTAAGTTAAAATGATCAAATGACAAATATTTCACATATTCGATTTTTTGGCTTGTACATTCTCTAAGGATTCCTTGGGAAGGAAACTAGAGAACTTAGTAGAGTAATAGTCAAGTGATCAGCACAGTGGAGTGGGAACAATCTAGAGTTGAAACAACATAAACAAAAAAGTCAACACGACAGTGTTGAGGCCATATTCAAGATTAGCTTGGTGAGCTATGGTGGAGTAGGCCTTCATCAGGAATTAAAGATTCTTTATGAAGGAAGTATCCTATGTGGTCTGTTGAGATAAACAGACCAATAACTTGTCAGGAGATAGTTAATTCTATAGTCGTCTAGCAATAAAGATGTAACTGAATACATTTAGGAGAAAGGGGTGATTCCGGTGCTTACCGGATACGGGGAGCACACTGGTTCAAGGCGTCTTAGTGTCTATGTACATTGAGGGAGGTGATCGAAAACATATTCATAGGCGTCATCATTCTTGTAAACAGAAAACATGGAATGTTAAGTGGGGCAAGGGTTAGCCATGTGGTATTATAGGATGGTATAGGTGTTGAATCTTACCTATAGTGGCCTGTAGGTGTTGGTGAGTCCTTACAGGATGCAGCGTATTGAATACGAAAATGGTTCCTTTAGGAATCTAATTGGAACGTCTCTGTGGGAACAACAGAGAACAGAGACTCAGCGTGGATTACATGTGTAACTGCTTAATTTAAAGGAGGAAGCATCATGCAGAGCTCAAAAAGATAGCACCTGGTGGAAGGCAAGTAGGTGCTGCCCGTTTAGCCCGAGGAGTGGCGTAGGATGGAATCAGCACGCTGAGGGGCAGTATAACATGCTGACAAGACTCCTGTGAGTGAACAGGGGTGAACTTGGTAGCTTGACATGCGCCACGTGTAGCCCTAGGTGTAATCTGGTGCCAGCGAATGTACAAGCCAAAAAATCGAATATGTAAAATATTTGTCATTTGATCATTTTAACTTAGGTACTATACCCTTTATCTTTAAACATTGAATATCCTATTTCCCACAAATCCACGTGTAAGAAGACACTTACTGCACATGAAATAAACTCAAACTGCAGTTTACAGTTTTATTCATATTTCTGTGTCCACCATTGATGAGGAGACTAGTACATGATTTAGTTACTCTATCGTCAGCATTTAGACCATTATGACCTTGCTCATCTGTGTTTTTTGTCATTATTGTACCTACCTGGGCAGAGCAAGGCATTAACCAGGTGCCCTTATAAATATTTGAATTGCAAAAAGGGCATAATATCCCATGATCTGCATTCTGCAGAAGCTGGTGAAATGTAATGGATTCACAATTTGGTATGGATAGATATAGAAATTGTTCATTAGGGACGTGGTCTTATGAAACATGGTTGCAGAGAGTGCATGCTTGTTTCCACGTCTATGATATCTGGAAGATTTCCTTTATTGGGATGTTTTTGGTTTCCAGTACTTGTAGTAAGTACATTAGGAATTCTTGTGGATCTTCTTGTGTGTTTATGGTAAATTTGACCATTCCTGAACAGTAGTCGAATTCTTGCCTTATATCTGAGAGTAAGTGTTGTCAGGATTTTTTGTGGCATTTCTGTGAAGGACGAGCATTTGCAAACACAACTGGTCTGAGTCGTTTAAGTAAATGTTGTGAACAATTGGTGGCAATTGAAAGAGAAGATTCATTGTCACATTAGCATAACAATTTACTCCAGTTGTGTTTGTGAATTTAAATGGACCAGAAAGTTATGTTTGTGGATCGTTAGATGGGCCTGCAGATCTTTGTGGGGAATAGACATTTGTGTCTTTCTTATCTGATGGATGTGATCTTGACTTTGTACTAGATAGTTTTCTGGTTGTATTGTTCGATGCAAGAGTTGGTTGTTATGTTTTTAGTGGTATTGTTGGGAAATCTGCTATAGCTTCTGTTTGCATTATTTGTCCTTACAAGGCGTCTTTTTTGAGGTACAGGGTACATATTTAGATGGGTGGTGTATAGGGCCCGTAGCCTGTTGTATTCCAGGATGCAAGGAATGTGAGCAGTGATTTTGTTTACATCAAAGTAAACTAGGAATAGACCATTAAGTTTATGCAGATGTGAAATTGCTATGTAACTCATACCTTCTTTAAAGACTGTGATGCCAATGACAATCAATGCTTGATCTAGGGTTACACCTTGTGATTTGTGAATAGTAACAGCATATGCAAGTGACAGATACAATTGCTTTCTGCGTACGTACATGCCTTTGAAAAGAAGGAAACGTCCTATTGTTCAGCCAATTTTTTCAACTTCTGCAAGTTTGTCAAAGTGGATATTGACAAACTGAATGTTGTTGCCATGCAGATATGTTTGTAAGCCAACAACTGTACCAATTGCTCCATTGACTAAGCCTTGTTCTACGTCAAGGTTACATTTTAGAATTACTCTGCCGTTCAGACACAAAGTTAATATTTTCTCCAATCCGGCAGTTTTCGAGATACATTTTTCTAAGCTTTTTAGTCATGCTGTTGCTTACTGTGCACTTCTAGTTTGTCTGTAGAGATAATATGCAGTATGGGTTACATTTCTTTTTTCAGCATTGTCTTATTGAATTGACTACAGCTTGCAAGGGTTGGCATTACAGACATACATTTTAGGTTTTGTTGAGTTAATTGTTCCATGACATCAGGAGCAGATATGTTTTGCCCATATAGCTCATGAATTAGTCTACTAATAAAATGTTAGCATATATGAGGTCTGCAGACTCGCACATGTTTTGAGTTAGTTCTCTGTAGTGAAAATGTTGCCAGAGATTTACATTTCCAGTGCTGCAGCGAGTATTGTGGCATTCTTTCTGTCCGAATGTTTTGAAAATAGATTGTCCTTCCACTGCTGTTAACTGTAGGAGGTCTCTGAAAACAATAACATGTTTTTCGCCAAACAGTTCCACATAGTTTTTTTTAGGACTTCTTGCATTCTGAGATGAATTAATGGCAACTTGAGGTTGGACACCATGCTTACTTCATCTATCAGGAGCACTTTCATTTGTTTTAGAATTCTGTGTACCTCAGTAGCAGCTTCTGCTGACAATTTGTAGTATTCTAATTTGTTTTGGTGTTCTACGGGGAGGAGTAGTAGTTGGTGTAAAGTGACACCACCTATGTTGTAAGCAACTAAACCTGTGGTAGCTGTTGGTACAGTCAAAAGGTTGTTATTTATTAAGTTTTGTAGAAATGTCCTGCTTATTTTAATTAAGAATGTTTTGCGAGAACCAACTTCACCACTTATATAAAGGAGCAGAGGTTTATCATTTTTACAGGTACACATTTTAGTTTCATGTTTAAAACCATGGTCAATTTCTTGAGTGACCTTTAGATAAATGGTGAATTGTTCATTATTGAACTGAGATTCCAGAATTGACAAGTATTCTTCAGATTGTTATATTGATACATGGTATTCTCTACCTCAGTCATGGCTTTTTCTGCTTAATTTAGAACAAGTGGTTCTCCAAGTGGGTATTGGCTTCCTGTAAGGGACGGTTGACTACCTTAGGAGTGTCTTTGTCTAGTTGAGCTTCAATGTCTTCTTCTTGTTGCCGTTCATTGTCCAACATTTGTTTGTATTGTTTGCATTGTCATTTGTTATACTGCTTTCATTTGCTTTAAATGCAGCTTCAAATTAGTCATAGTCACCTAGTCATTATTTTTCTTTTCTCCAAGGTTTAAAAAGGTGGAGATGCGCCATGTAATACAGTTCGCTATGTTGTGGATTTTTAAATGATAACTTTATATGATTATTTAGACTGGGTTTGGTTAGTTTCACTAGGCTTCCTTCACACATTGAAATTGTATATTTGCCAGTTGTCTTATTTAGTGTGACATTGTTTTTGTAGGTATAGTTTTGGTCAATGTCATTTAGACACATGTTTTCCAAAGCAGTACTTCTGTTTGAGTAGTATCTGTCAAGTATAATGTCCGGGCTTTTGGGATAATATGGGGCTATGTTTTCTATCCCTTGGTAGGATTTTAGTACTCTTTTTCGGTTGAGGCTGGTCCAAGGTTCAGCCAGACAATGTGCTCAGATTTGCCATCTAATGCTGCACCTGTTAAACAGTGTGCAGCTTTGTAAGACCCACATTTTCTATGCAAAAGCGTTTTTATACCGAAGGTGTACAGTTTCTGTGATAGTGTTTTGTCAATTGATATGTCATCCCAGAGGTCTTTTAGCTCTGTTTTCTCGGCTTTGGTGAGATAGGTTGTAACATGTCTTGCAACTGCAGTGGAATTGTTTACAATGTAGTGCATGTCTATATGCACATTCCAGAAGAGGGTGATGATTGCATTGTAATCATTGATGTATTCAGATACTTCATCCCTTTTAATGGTGTATGTATTTTTAGGGGATTTGCCTTTTACACTGTGTCTAACAGAAGACATCATGCTATTCACTGTTCTTTTTTGCACACTTGTGTAGGGAATCGAAAGCGATATTTTGAATAGTATTTCCCTTTGTTTTTATATCTATGTCAGCAATATTTGCCACATTTATGATTTTGGAAGCGGTACACTTGTGTATGTGGGTCCCTATCTGTGGTTTCTGAAGGAATGTCCCAGGTAATGTATTTTTCAATAAACTGTAAAACAGTGGTGGCACAATCATGGCCACATTTTGGAGCATCTTTTATCCACAAAAGCATGTTTATGTGTGATGCTCATCTGGATTGATATTCTTTTTGCCAAAAGAAGTGTTGCAGTTCTCCGAGCATAGGGGTAGTTTTATTACAGATAAAATGCAGCATGGCTATGAAGTGATGGTGAACGTACCTTGATACATTTACATGGTCAAGAGAACACAGTTCTCCTGGAGTTTTTATATCTATTCTATCTTCATTTTGGTTTGCAGTGTGTATGAAGTCGTGCAAGTCATCCCATGCATTCTCTGCACAACTTAAAGTAACAAACTACGTGGGTGGGGCTAGGTTTTTTTTAGCATACACCATATACCAGCGTTATGTGGGAGCCAGTATTCTTTTGTAGCAGACATGTTTGTCAAGAGATGTGTTTTACTTGACTGCAAAACCTCATCTTTATCTTTTTATTTTTTAAGCAGTTGAGTAGCAGACATGTTTAAAAAGCTAGAGCCTGTTTTTTTGTTTTACATTGTATTCAACTTTTCACAAAAGAACAAAAAAAAAATATCTATTTTATCAGAATTAAAAGGATACCCAAGTGTTAAATCCCAACTAAGATATTTATGTCCATCACTCAGTAGCTTCCACCTTATGTTGAGATGTCTAGAAATTTCCCAATTTTCCTCCATAACACACAGATAAACACTATGCATGCATGATCATTCCCCATCATGAATCTGTTCTACTGTTCTTCTTCCGATGGAACTGTTTTCCAAATAGCTAGGACTGCTTCCCTTCTCAGTCCTGCAAATTCAGCAAAGTGACATAGCAGATGTTTGATTGTCTCTATTCCGCCCTCCCTAAACAGCCGGCAAACCCTCAAAGCTCTCGGCATCAAGTACCATGCATCCTCCATTGGAGGTATATGCCGATAATCATAGCAACCTTGGAAATATTGGATTGGCAGAAGTGGACCTTTCCTGGCATACAGTTTGTGGCTCATAGTGGGCAAACTTGCTTTCATTCTGTGAGAGTATGGCTCACTTTAAATGTCCCGATATTGCGATTGTCAATTGATTAGGGGACAGTTTGGGTTTTGTGACTCCAGTGTCTTTGCAAGTTGCCCTGAAGGATTTTTAGAAAAACCCTAATGCAACTGTTTCCTGCTGCTCAGATAATTGTTTCGGAAATAAATCAGAGACGCACATGGATATGTCCAACACACTTTTTCACTCCACAAATTGAACAATCATGGCATATTGTCAATAAAGGTGTATCTGCTTTTTTGTATGCTGCAGGAATGTCATCTTTTGAGAATGATAATATCAGGGTATGAATTATTTTTGTCCTGATGGAGTTAACTTCAAAGATGTCGGGAATACAATTTTCCTTTACAATGTAAGGAATTCAATGAAGAGGTTCCTGTAAGGAAAAAAAAACATAAAGCAAAAAAAGGGAAACAAAAGGTGTTTGTTTACAAAGCCCCCCCACACACAAATAAAGGTTATTTTCAGAGGCACCATTGAAGATTAAATAACTTACATTGGGCCTCATTACGAGTTTGCCGTCCCATAATCCATTGATTCCGTGACGACGGTGACACTGTTTACGCGACCGCAAGGGCACTGAATCAACGGCCAATTACGGCTTGTTGGTCACATACACCAGATCAACCGCCAGCACGTAAACACCCATGGACACGGACATATCACCCCAAAAATCAGTGGAATAACTGTGACAACCCACGCCAGCACCGACACAGAATCACTGGATGCAGGAACCTCATGATCGTGAAAACCGGAAAGAGAGAGGCGGCCATTATTTAAACCACAATCCACTGCCATCCTCGCAGACCACAGGCCACATCACCTCCCTGAGCTGTGCAAATCATCCACCACAATGGCATCCCGGATTCCTGCAAGAAGACAGCGCAAGCAGAGGTTTAGTGAGGCAGAGCTGACAGTGCTTGTGGAGCACATAGTAGACCATGCTGAAATGCTATTCAGTGCAGACATGCGGCGCAACACCCAGCAACGCCGTAAGGAGGTCTAGGCCGAAGCAGCACGCAAGTGCACTAGAGCAGGGGTGACCGTACGCATCGTAAAGGACTGCCACAAGAGGTGGGATGACCTCCGGCTGAGAGTGCTCGTTGCTGCACACCGCCAGCATAGCACTGGCATCGCTGGAGGCCCAGCATCCCCATTGAAACTGCAGTCATGGGAGGAGCGGTGCAGCAGTGTCCTGCACCTTGAGAGCATACAGGGCATTGGCGATGCAGAGGCAGGAGTGAGTCCATCTGTTGATGCTGGTAAGTGCACAATGTACAAAGCCATGAGTGACCCAATGCACCCACTGATGAACCCCCAACCCCAGCCAGGGCAGGAGTGACCCAATGCACCCACTGATGAAACCACCCCCCCCATCCAGGGCAGGAGTGACCCAATGCACTCACCAATCAACCAGATGACAAGCAACTTGCACTCAGTACATGCCCCCTGGACATGCACACAGTGTGTGACTGAGTACAAGCTGAGACACACACACACCTGTGTGCATCAACAGTCAAATGTGCTTACATGCAAGTGGTCACAGATCGTTCAGTGTGATGCATGTGATGGACCCATCAAATACCACCGCATGACTGACAGCATGCCCTCTGTCTCCCCACAGGCACGACAAGTGACAACGACAATGCCCAACAGGTGGCGCAACGTACATCTTCAAGTGGTCGACGCAGCCATCCTGCCAGGGATGAGGATTCAAGCACCTCCGGGACACAGGCACCAGCACCAGCTGCAACTGGCATGGATGCATCAGCCCACATGTCCATCCATGTACAGGCTGCCGCCACACAAGTGGCACACACTGCCACCATGGCCACAGAAACCATCCTGCAGGCCGTCTACACTGCGGAGGACGCTGCATCCAGTGGCAACACTGCCCCAGTCATGCAGTCCGAAGATCAAGTACAGGAGGAGGAGGAGGACAACATGGATGACCTGTCATCCCTCCACAACCTGCAGTTCAGCGCCCCTCACTACACAGCGTGCATCGGATGGAGGAACAGCAGGCCACCCTATCCCAGCTTGTCGAAAAGCAGTGTTATGTCCTCCATCGCCGAGTGCATGTATGTGGCCCAGCAGGCGTTTCTTGGATGTGTGCCACCAGTCGCTCCACCAGTGCCATCCACCAACACCACCCCAACAAGCTCCGTCACTGGCAGCCCATGGACATGCTCCAGTCAGCTGAGTGCACCCACTGCCAAGGAAGCTTATGCACAAAAGCGCGGGTGAAAAAAGTGCCATGTGGGAATGACTGTCCACAAGATGTTTGGGTGGTGGGGGAGGTCCATATTGGGGTTAGTGGGCTGAGGCATGGTTGGGAGTGGGTATGTTTGGGTGGTGGGAGAGGTCCATAATGGGGTTAGTGGTGTGGGGCATGGTTGGGGGTGGGTATGTTTGGGTGGTGGGTGGGCACAGGTGGGCACGGTGTACAGCTTTCCTATCCAATTCACCTTCTTACCTGCTTTGTTGACAATAAATCATTTTTGGAAATGATTTTACGAGTGGACATCCATTATTTCATTTGCAATCAATCCATTTATTGACATGCATCATCATAATCATGCAATGCTGTACATGTACAGTCTCTCAAAAGTAAATGCGAATGAGTGCATCCCATGCATGTTGACCATCTTGTGCCCACCTCGAGGGGGTGCAGCCATCCTATCCCCATCCCCATTGTCATCTTCATCATCTACTTCACCATCACCCTCTGTGTCTGGGGGCAGAGTGAAGTTCCTGTGCATGCACAGATTGTGCAGCATGGCACACACAAGCACTATTTTACCCGTCTTCACTGGGGTGTACAGCAGTGATCCACGAGATCTGCTCAAGCAGCGGAATCTGGCCTTCAGTAGGCCAAATGTCCTCTCGATCATGCCACGTATGTGGACGTGTGCCCTGTTGTAGGCCTCCTCATGCCTGTTCCTTGGCCTCCATATTGGCATCATCAGCCATGGCGTGAGTGCATATCCTGCATCACCTACATGGGATGTAAATGGAGGGGACATGTCAGTGTTTGTTGTATCCATGTCTTGATCAGATGCAGTACAATCATGTGTCATTAGTCAATCATCCATATGGGGCAAGCAATGATCTGACCAGTGTGTGAATGCCATTCCTGGGTCATTGTTGTCCACATTGGCGCTTGCACATTGTCCAACGACTTGCTGTGCATATGTAGTTGCCCTTGTGCTCATTTGCGGTTGGTAAGTTTGGCATTGTGCAGTGGTTTACATACATGGAAAAGTCAGTCAATGGACACTATATGATGATATGGTCGATGCACAACGTCGGATGTGCACTCATCATGTGCATTGGGGGGGCACTGGTGAATTGGGTGAGTGGGTGGATTTGCTGCCTCATGTCGTATTGGCTTGTGCTACCAGTACATGTCTTGATTGTCCATCTCCTTTGGCAGGGTGCCCACCTGTAATGTGTAGCTTTGAAATGTGTGGGTTGGGCTGACTGTCCATTACATTGACCAGGGGGTGATGCATTGCCAGTTGTAGGAACCCAGACACCCCCCTTTCACAGGGACCATGCATTGGCAGTTGTACTCACCCAATAGCCATGTGCTTTGTCCAGCATAGCGTTCCATGTACCGTGGCAATGTTGAATTCCGGAGGAACATTGAGTCATGTGTAGACCCCGTAAAAAGTGCACAGCAATGTGTTATCACTTGTCCAGTGTCACATAGCAGCTGTACATTCAGTGAGTGGTATAGTTTCCTATTGCGGTACACCATCTCCATTGCACATGGTACGGTCAGCTCTATATGGGTGCAGTCTACTGCACTAATGCAATTTGGCATGCCGGCAATGGCAGGGAAGACCAACTTGATGGAAAGGACCTGGGCAAGGGTACGGGAGAGGGTGATGTGTTCCGACACATGTCGCAGGGCATCCAGTACCTGGTGCAGTATTCTTGAGAAGCAGGGTTGTGACAGCCCGTGCAGCTCACCGACAGTGTGTTGATACGTTCCAGTCCCAAGGAAATGCAATTCCGAGACCACCTTCAGCAGGGGTGGGATTGCTGTTGGTATGCCAATCCGGATGCTGATGTCGTCCTCAATCATAGTGACGATGGACATGATTGTTGGATGGTCCAGCCAGTATAATGTGTGGATCTGTCCTAGGGTCAGGCTCCACGGTGCGCCCCTGATTTGGGGAATTGCAGGCTGCCTGCGGGGTCGTGCCAGCTGCACATTTGGGTTTGGTATCGGTGCAGGGTTTGCTATCTGCCGCCTGAACCTCCTCCACCTCTGCCTCCTCCGCCTCCTCGGCACCATTGCTGCCACCATGTGCACTGCTGCCTGTAGGTTTAATAGCCTGAGACCCAATGCTGCTACAGCGGCTGTCCGCATGGTTGTGTTTAGAGATGGCCTGGGTGTGGGTGTGGTCCTTTTGTAGTCTCCCAGTGGCCTGCTGGGTTCAGCTGGGCTCATTTGGTGCACCTGTTGCCTGATTAAGCTCGCCTAACAATCTTTAACGCAATCTCCGTGGTGGCGCCACGATGTTCACAGTCTTACTGCTAATTTTGTGGCAGAGTTTCCGTGTCCATGCTACTCGTAATGCGCACGGTGTTACCTATTGCCGATAACTGAGGGTGTCGTCGGGCTGTGTCTGCCGACGCAGTTATCGGGTGCGTTGTCTGCGCGGTGGTGGTTTTGGGGTGGTGGTGTTTCCGGGATCGAAGGTCGGAATTTGCCAGTCTGGTAAACAGTGTTAGGGAGACCTCTCCAGAATGGCTAATTTCCCTTAACTACTGAGTCCCTCAGCAACTTTGCTGGATTTCTAGGATTTATTTTTTTCAACTTGCATGGTTGCAGAGAGTGCATGCTTGTTTCCACGTCTATGATATCTGGAAGATTTCCTTTATTGGGATGTTTTTGGTTTCCAGTACTTGTAGTAAGTACATTAGGAATTCTTGTGGATCTTCTTGTGTGTTTATGGTAAATTTGACCATTCCTGAACAGTAGTCGAATTCTTGCCTTATATCTGAGAGTAAGTGTTGTCAGGATTTTTTGTGGCATTTCTGTGAAGGACGAGCATTTGCAAACACAACTGGTCTGAGTCGTTTAAGTAAATGTTGTGAACAATTGGTGGCAATTGAAAGAGAAGATTCATTGTCACATTAGCATAACAATTTACTCCAGTTGTGTTTGTGAATTTAAATGGACCAGAAAGTTATGTTTGTGGATCGTTAGATGGGCCTGCAGATCTTTGTGGGGAATAGACATTTGTGTCTTTCTTATCTGATGGATGTGATCTTGACTTTGTACTAGATAGTTTTCTGGTTGTATTGTTCGATGCAAGAGTTGGTTGTTATGTTTTTAGTGGTATTGTTGGGAAATCTGCTATAGCTTCTGTTTGCATTATTTGTCCTTACAAGGCGTCTTTTTTGAGGTACAGGGTACATATTTAGATGGGTGGTGTATAGGGCCCGTAGCCTGTTGTATTCCAGGATGCAAGGAATGTGAGCAGTGATTTTGTTTACATCAAAGTAAACTAGGAATAGACCATTAAGTTTATGCAGATGTGAAATTGCTATGTAACTCATACCTTCTTTAAAGACTGTGATGCCAATGACAATCAATGCTTGATCTAGGGTTACACCTTGTGATTTGTGAATAGTAACAGCATATGCAAGTGACAGATACAATTGCTTTCTGCGTACGTACATGCCTTTGAAAAGAAGGAAACGTCCTATTGTTCAGCCAATTGTTTCAACTTCTGCAAGTTTGTCAAAGTGGATATTGACAAACTGAATGTTGTTGCCATGCAGATATGTTTGTAAGCCAACAACTGTACCAATTGCTCCATTGACTAAGCCTTGTTCTACGTCAAGGTTACATTTTAGAATTACTCTGCCGTTCAGACACAAAGTTAATATTTTCTCCAATCCGGCAGTTTTCGAGATACATTTTTCTAAGCTTTTTAGTCATGCTGTTGCTTACTGACACATAGGAAGTGTCATGCTGTGCACTTCTAGTTTGTCTGTAGAGATAATATGCAGTATGGGTTACATTTCTTTTTTCAGCATTGTCTTATTGAATTGACTACAGCTTGCAAGGGTTGGCATTACAGACATACATTTTAGGTTTTGTTGAGTTAATTGTTCCATGACATCAGGAGCAGATATGTTTTGCCCATATAGCTCATGAATTAGTCTACTAATAAAATGTTAGCATATATGAGGTCTGCAGACTCGCACATGTTTTGAGTTAGTTCTCTGTAGTGAAAATGTTGCCAGAGATTTACATTTCCAGTGCTGCAGCGAGTATTGTGGCATTCTTTCTGTCCGAATGTTTTGAAAATAGATTGTCCTTCCACTGCTGTTAACTGTAGGAGGTCTCTGAAAACAATAACATGTTTTTCGCCAACAGTTCCACATAGTTTTTTTTAGGACTTCTTGCATTCTGAGATGAATTAATGGCAACTTGAGGTTGGACACCATGCTTACTTCATCTATCAGGAGCACTTTCATTTGTTTTAGAATTCTGTGTACCTCAGTAGCAGCTTCTGCTGACAATTTGTAGTATTCTAATTTGTTTTGGTGTTCTACGGGGAGGAGTAGTAGTTGGTGTAAAGTGACACCACCTATGTTGTAAGCAACTAAACCTGTGGTAGCTGTTGGTACAGTCAAAAGGTTGTTATTTATTAAGTTTTGTAGAAATGTCCTGCTTATTTTAATTAAGAATGTTTTGCGAGAACCAACTTCACCACTTATATAAAGGAGCAGAGGTTTATCATTTTTACAGGTACACATTTTAGTTTCATGTTTAAAACCATGGTCAATTTCTTGAGTGACCTTTAGATAAATGGTGAATTGTTCATTATTGAACTGAGATTCCAGAATTGACAAGTATTCTTCAGATTGTTATATTGATACATGGTATTCTCTACCTCAGTCATGGCTTTTTCTGCTTAATTTAGAACAAGTGGTTCTCCAAGTGGGTATTGGCTTCCTGTAAGGGACGGTTGACTACCTTAGGAGTGTCTTTGTCTAGTTGAGCTTCAATGTCTTCTTCTTGTTGCCATTCATTGTCCAACATTTGTTTGTATTGTTTGCATTGTCATTTGTTATACTGCTTTCATTTGCTTTAAATGCAGCTTCAAATTAGTCATAGTCACCTAGTCATTATTTTTCTTTTCTCCAAGGTTTAAAAAGGTGGAGATGCGCCATGTAATACAGTTCGCTATGTTGTGGATTTTTAAATGATAACTTTATATGATTATTTAGACTGGGTTTGGTTAGTTTCACTAGGCTTCCTTCACACATTGAAATTGTATATTTGCCAGTTGTCTTATTTAGTGTGACATTGTTTTTGTAGGTATAGTTTTGGTCAATGTCATTTAGACACATGTTTTCCAAAGCAGTACTTCTGTTTGAGTAGTATCTGTCAAGTATAATGTCCGGGCTTTTGGGATAATATGGGGCTATGTTTTCTATCCCTTGGTAGGATTTTAGTACTCTTTTTCGGTTGAGGCTGGTCCAAGGTTCAGCCAGACAATGTGCTCAGATTTGCCATCTAATGCTGCACCTGTTAAACAGTGTGCAGCTTTGTAAGACCCACATTTTCTATGCAAGAGCGTTTTTATACCGAAGGTGTACAGTTTCTGTGATAGTGTTTTGTCAATTGATATGTCATCCCAGAGGTCTTTTAGCTCTGTTTTCTCGGCTTTGGTGAGATAGGTTGTAACATGTCTTGCAACTGCAGTGGAATTGTTTACAATGTAGTGCATGTCTATATGCACATTCCAGAAGAGGGTGATGATTGCATTGTAATCATTGATGTATTCAGATACTTCATCCCTTTTAATGGTGTATGTATTTTTAGGGGATTTGCCTTTTACACTGTGTCTAACAGAAGATATCATGCTATTCACTGTTCTTTTTTGCACACTTGTGTAGGGAATCGAAAGCGATATTTTGAATAGTATTTCCCTTTGTTTTTATATCTATGTCAGCAATATTTGCCACATTTATGATTTTGGAAGCGGTACACTTGTGTATGTGGGTCCCTATCTGTGGTTTCTGAAGGAATGTCCCAGGTAATGTATTTTTCAATAAACTGTAAAACAGTGGTGGCACAATCATGGCCAAATTTTGGAGCATCTTTTATCCACAAAAGCATGTTTATGTGTGATGCTCATCTGGATTGATATTCTTTTTGCCAAAAGAAGTGTTGCAGTTCTCCGAGCATAGGGGTAGTTTTATTACAGATAAAATGCAGCATGGCTATGAAGTGATGGTGTACGTACCTTGATACATTTACATGGTCAAGAGAACACAGTTCTCCTGGAGTTTTTATATCTATTCTATCTTCATTTTGGTTTGCAGTGTGTATGAAGTCGTGCAAGTCATCCCATGCATTCTCTGCACAACTTAAAGTAACAAACTACGTGGGTGGGGCTAGGTTTTTTTTAGCATACACCATATACCAGCGTTATGTGGGAGCCAGTATTCTTTTGTAGCAGACATGTTTGTCAAGAGATGTGTTTTACTTGACTGCAAAACCTCATCTTTATCTTTTTATTTTTTAAGCAGTTGAGTAGCAGACATGTTTAAAAAGCTAGAACAAAAAAAAATATCTATTTTATCAGAATTAAAAGGATACCCAAGTGTTAAATCCCAACTAAGATATTTATGTCCATCACTCAGTAGCTTCCACCTTATGTTGAGATGTCTAGAAATTTCCCAATTTTCCTCCATAACACACAGATAAACACTATGCATGCATGATCATTCCCCATCATGAATCTGTTCTACTGTTCTTCTTCCGATGGAACTGTTTTCCAAATAGCTAGGACTGCTTCCCTTCTCAGTCCTGCAAATTCAGCAAAGTGACATAGCAGATGTTTGATTGTCTCTATTCCGCCCTCCCTAAACAGCCGGCAAACCCTCAAAGCTCTCGGCATCAAGTACCATGCATCCTCCATTGGAGGTATATGCCGATAATCATAGCAACCTTGGAAATATTGGATTGGCAGAAGTGGACCTTTCCTGGCATACAGTTTGTGGCTCATAGTGGGCAAACTTGCTTTCATTCTGTGAGAGTATGGCTCACTTTAAATGTCCCGATATTGCGATTGTCAATTGATTAGGGGACAGTTTGGGTTTTGTGACTCCAGTGTCTTTGCAAGTTGCCCTGAAGGATTTTTAGAAAAACCCTAATGCAACTGTTTCCTGCTGCTCAGATAATTGTTTCGGAAATAAATCAGAGACGCACATGGATATGTCCAACACACTTTTTCACTCCACAAATTGAACAATCATGGCATATTGTCAATAAAGGTGTATCTGCTTTTTTGTATGCTGCAGGAATGTCATCTTTTGAGAATGATAATATCAGGGTATGAATTATTTTTGTCCTGATGGAGTTAACTTCAAAGATGTCGGGAATACAATTTTCCTTTACAATGTAAGGAATTCAATGAAGAGGTTTCTGTAAGGAAAAAAAAACATAAAGCAAAAAAAGGGAAACAAAAGGTGTTTGTTTACAAAGCCCCCCCACACACAAATAAAGGTTATTTTCAGAGGCACCATTGAAGATTAAATAACTTACATTGGGCCTCATTACGAGTTTGCCGTCCCATAATCCATTGATTCCGTGACGACGGTGACACTGTTTACGCGACCGCAAGGGCACTGAATCAACGGCCAATTACGGCTTGTTGGTCACATACACCAGATCAACCGCCAGCACGTAAACACCCATGGACACGGACATATCACCCCAAAAATCAGTGGAATAACTGTGACAACCCACGCCAGCACGGACACAGAATCACTGGATGCAGGAACCTCATGATCGTGAAAACCGGAAAGAGAGAGGCGGCCATTATTTAAACCACAATCCACTGCCATCCTCGCAGACCACAGGCCACATCACCTCCCTGAGCTGTGCAAATCATCCACCACAATGGCATCCCGGATTCCTGCAAGAAGACAGCGCAAGCAGAGGTTTAGTGAGGCAGAGCTGACAGTGCTTGTGGAGCACATAGTAGACCATGCTGAAATGCTATTCAGTGCAGACATGCGGCGCAACACCCAGCAACGCCGTAAGGAGGTCTAGGCCGAAGCAGCACGCAAGTGCACTAGAGCAGGGGTGACCGTACGCATCGTAAAGGACTGCCACAAGAGGTGGGATGACCTCCGGCCGAGAGTGCTCGTTGCTGCACACCGCCAGCATAGCACTGGCATCGCTGGAGGCCCAGCATCCCCATTGAAACTGCAGTCATGGGAGGAGCGGTGCAGCAGTGTCCTGCACCTTGAGAGCATACAGGGCATTGGCGATGCAGAGGCAGGAGTGAGTCCATCTGTTGATGCTGGTAAGTGCACAATGTACAAAGCCATGAGTGACCCAATGCACCCACTGATGAACCCCCAACCCCAGCCAGGGCAGGAGTGACCCAATGCACCCACTGATGAAACCACCCCCCCCATCCAGGGCAGGAGTGACCCAATGCACTCACCAATCACCCAGATGACAAGCAACATGCACTCAGTACATGCCCCCTGGACATGCACACAGTGTGTGACTGAGTACAAGCTGAGACACACACACACCTGTGTGCATCAACAGTCAAATGTGCTTACATGCAAGTGGTCACAGATCGTTCAGTGTGATGCATGTGATGGACCCATCAAATACCACCGCATGACTGACAGCATGCCCTCTGTCTCCCCACAGGCACGACAAGTGACAACGACAATGCCCAACAGGTGGCGCAACGTACATCTTCAAGTGGTCGACGCAGCCATCCTGCCAGGGATGAGGATTCAAGCACCTCCGGGACACAGGCACCAGCACCAGCTGCAACTGGCATGGATGCATCAGCCCACATGTCCATCCATGTACAGGCTGCCGCCACACAAGTGGCACACACTGCCACCATGGCCACAGAAACCATCCTGCAGGCCGTCTACACTGCGGAGGACGCTGCATCCAGTGGCAACACTGCCCCAGTCATGCAGTCCGAAGATCAAGTACAGGAGGAGGAGGAGGACAACATGGATGACCTGTCATCCCTCCACAACCTGCAGTTCAGCGCCCCTCACTACACAGCGTGCATCGGATGGAGGAACAGCAGGCCACCCTATCCCAGCTTGTCGAAAAGCAGTGTTATGTCCTCCATCGCCGAGTGCATGTATGTGGCCCAGCAGGCGTTTCTTGGATGTGTGCCACCAGTCGCTCCACCAGTGCCATCCACCAACACCACCCCAACAAGCTCCGTCACTGGCAGCCCATGGACATGCTCCAGTCAGCTGAGTGCACCCACTGCCAAGGAAGCTTATGCACAAAAGCGCGGGTGAAAAAAGTGCCATGTGGGAATGACTGTCCACAAGATGTTTGGGTGGTGGGGGAGGTCCATATTGGGGTTAGTGGGCTGAGGCATGGTTGGGGGTGGGTATGTTTGGGTGGTGGGAGAGGTCCATAATGGGGTTAGTGGTGTGGGGCATGGTTGGGGGTGGGTATGTTTGGGTGGTGGGTGGGCACAGGTGGGCACGGTGTACAGCTTTCCTATCCAATTCACCTTCTTACCTGCTTTGTTGACAATAAATCATTTTTGGAAATGATTTTACGAGTGGACATCCATTATTTCATTTGCAATCAATCCATTTATTGACATGCATCATCATAATCATGCAATGCTGTACATGTACAGTCTCTCAAAAGTAAATGCGAATGAGTGCATCCCATGCATGTTGACCATCTTGTGCCCACCTCGAGGGGGTGCAGCCATCCTATCCCCATCCCCATTGTCATCTTCATCATCTACTTCACCATCACCCTCTGTGTCTGGGGGCAGAGGGAAGTTCCTGTGCATGCACAGATTGTGCAGCATGGCACACACAAGCACTATTTTACCCGTCTTCACTGGGGTGTATAGCAGTGATCCACGAGATCTGCTCAAGCAGCGGAATCTGGCCTTCAGTAGGCCAAATGTCCTCTCGATCATGCCACGTATGTGGACGTGTGCCCTGTTGTAGGCCTCCTCATGCCTGTTCCTTGGCCTCCATATTGGCATCATCAGCCATGGCGTGAGTGCATATCCTGCATCACCTACATGGGATGTAAATGGAGGGGACATGTCAGTGTTTGTTGTATCCATGTCTTGATCAGATGCAGTGCAATCATGTGTCATTAGTCAATCATCCATATGGGGCAAGCAATGATCTGACCAGTGTGTGAATGCCATTCCTGGGTCATTGTTGTCCACATTGGCGCTTGCACATTGTCCAACGACTTGCTGTGCATATGTAGTTGCCCTTGTGCTCATTTGCGGTTGGTAAGTTTGGCATTGTGCAGTGGTTTACATACATGGAAAAGTCAGTCAATGGACACTATATGATGATATGGTCGATGCACAACGTCGGATGTGCACTCATCATGTGCATTGGGGGGGCACTGGTGAATTGGGTGAGTGGGTGGATTTGCTGCCTCATGTCGTATTGGCTTGTGCTACCAGTACATGTCTTGATTGTCCATCTCCTTTGGCAGGGTGCCCACCTGTAATGTGTAGCTTTGAAATGTGTGGGTTGGGCTGACTGTCCATTACATTGACCAGGGGGTGATGCATTGCCAGTTGTAGGAACCCAGACACCCCCCTTTCACAGGGACCATGCATTGGCAGTTGTACTCACCCAATAGCCATGTGCTTTGTCCAGCATAGCGTTCCATGTACCGTGGCAATGTTGAATTCCGGAGGAACATTGAGTCATGTGTAGACCCCGTAAAAAGTGCACAGCAATGTGTTATCACTTGTCCAGTGTCACATAGCAGCTGTACATTCAGTGAGTGGTATAGTTTCCTATTGCGGTACACCATCTCCATTGCACATGGTACGGTCAGCTCTATATGGGTGCAGTCTACTGCACTAATGCAATTTGGCATGCCGGCAATGGCAGGGAAGACCAACTTGATGGAAAGGACCTGGGCAAGGGTACGGGAGAGGGTGATGTGTTCCGACACATGTCGCAGGGCATCCAGTACCTGGTGCAGTATTCTTGAGAAGCAGGGTTGTGACAGCCCGTGCAGCTCACCGACAGTGTGTTGATACGTTCCAGTCCCAAGGAAATGCAATTCCGAGACCACCTTCAGCAGGGGTGGGATTGCTGTTGGTATGCCAATCCGGATGCTGATGTCGTCCTCAATCATAGTGACGATGGACATGATTGTTGGATGGTCCAGCCAGTATAATGTGTGGATCTGTCCTAGGGTCAGGCTCCACGGTGCGCCCCTGATTTGGGGAATTGCAGGCTGCCTGCGGGGTCGTGCCAGCTGCACATTTGGGTTTGGTATCGGTGCAGGGTTTGCTATCTGCCGCCTGAACCTCCTCCACCTCTGCCTCCTCCGCCTCCTCGGCACCATTGCTGCCACCATGTGCACTGCTGCCTGTAGGTTTAATAGCCTGAGACCCAATGCTGCTACAGCGGCTGTCCGCATGGTTGTGTTTAGAGATGGCCTGGGTGTGGGTGTGGGTGTGGTCCTTTTGTAGTCTCCCAGTGGCCTGCTGGGTTCAGCTGGGCTCATTTGGTGCACCTGTTGCCTGATTAAGCTCGCCTAACAATCTTTAACGCAATCTCCGTGGTGGCGCCACGATGTTCACAGTCTTACTGCTAATTTTGTGGCAGAGTTTCCGTGTCCATGCTACTCGTAATGCGCACGGTGTTACCTATTGCCGATAACTGAGGGTGTCGTCGGGCTGTGTCTGCCGACGCAGTTATCGGGTGCGTTGTCTGCGCGGTGGTGGTTTTGGGGTGGTGGTGTTTCCGGGATCGAAGGTCGGAATTTGCCAGTCTGGTAAACAGTGTTAGGGAGACCTCTCCAGAATGGCTAATTTCCCTTAACTACTGAGTCCCTCAGCAACTTTGCTGGATTTCTAGGATTTATTTTTTTCAACTTGTAAGAGTGTGAGCCTTTTTCCCGCTCTTACATGTGTTTTGCTGTGTGTTTATAGACTGTGGAGCCTCACCTACTCCATAGGCATCATCTTGTTGCTATGTGTCACACAGCACCCTTAGTGCAGTGACACAGGGTTGTCTTTTTTAGACTTCCCACTTTAAACTCCATTTTCTGGGACTGACTACTGTCTCCCAGAACATGTAAAGTTGCCATTGACTTTATTAGTCTTTTTAAATTCACAGACCCAGTACAAACTATCTTCCATAGAGTACTAGAAAGAGTTAATAGTTATCCCTTTTTGTCTATTTCTCATGGATCATTATTTTGTTCCCCTTTCTTTTAGATTTGGCTGGTGGAAGTGGTATCTACCATATTTTCATACAGCGGTCTGTGAAAATAGCATTGGTACTGTTTTAGGCTAAGTTAGCAGCATCGAACTTTAATCCGCTGGACTCCATTTAATTTTATTTGGTTACGGCTGGGTTTATTTGCCATTTCATTTTGAAAAGGTCTTTGTCATGTTTTACACTGCGCGCCACACCAGGTCTGGCTCCTTTGTTCGCCGTCCTTTGGCGGGCTTCTGCACAGAAGCCCTCCTTAGGTGCCTGAAAGTCCAGTTAGACAGGATGTGAGGGAGTGGTCTTAGGCCCCCTGCACAGGGTCTCCTTGGAAACCCAAGTCACACTCTTGTTTAATTAGCTAGGTGACTGTCCTGCCTGGACAGCAACCCTGCTGTGTGATTGCCAGCTAGGCTGTGTGAATGGGGGAAAACTGCATTAAAAGAAGGTCTCTGGGACTTGGAAGGCAGAGTCACCACTGGATCGAGAGAAATGAAGAGAAGCTGAAGGAAGAGGACTGCTGCAACTACTTAACCTCCCAGTGAAGCCCTGCGGTGGGTCTGAATTTCCTAAACTTCAACGACAGAGAAGATCTGCAAGGAATCTTCTTCCCTTGAGCTATTGGGACCAACCAGTTTGCCAAACACCAAGCAAGGCCTCCCTTCCCTGGTCGAATTTGCTGTGCATCGCTGCAGTGAACCGGATAACCTGGAGGACCGGACCCTGTTTGGGTTTTAAGGAGAGCACCTTTTATTCATTGCTTTGCTCTGATGCTGGTTTCTTCCCTTGAAGTGCAGGACCCTCCAGTCTTCCTCCTTCGTGTCAGTCCGACAGGTGCGTCAGGAACCGTGAGCCTGCAGGATATGCCAGGAACTTCTGCCTCAGCTACAGCATTCGTCTTCTTCTAAGGTACTGTTCAAACCTGGTTGTTTGTTCCGTCCGACCGCGGTGAAAGTGTTTTAAATCTTTCACCAATCCGAGGGTTTGTCCTTCTCTACTCTTGTAAGTAACTTTTCTTCCGACCAACCTCGTTTCAAACTCTTAGCAAAGACTTAACCGCAATCTACTCTGAACTGTGTGATCCTCTGCAAAGACTCTGAACCATTAACATTGGCCCAGGCCTAATGATTTGAATCCTCATTGTAGTAAGCCTTTTCCATATTGCCCTGCCTACTTACTTGTTGGTGCTGCTTGATTTTGAATAACCTTGTCTTTCCCTCCCATTTTACATTTCTGGAGTGCCATTTTGCTCACACTTCATTTTGAGCTTAACTTGTCCAGAATTCATTGGGTGGTGTGTAGTGTATTAAGATTGTGATTTTCTGCTTCTTTACTTAGTAAACTGTTTTACAATTGATGGTGTAAATAAATGTATATTCTTTTACTCAGAAACCTTGAGTCAGTGTTTGTTTGAACCATAGCAATTGCTGTCCTTTGTGTAACTTCTGATACTGCTCACTTTACTCTTGAGATAAGTCTGGCTGCTCAGCCATCGCTACCACTTTACTGTGTTGTACAGGCTTGTACGAAAAGTGAATTTGTACTGTTACTTGTAGTCTTAATTGTGTGTAGTGTTGCAAAGGGTACTGCATGTGATTCTGCATAACACTGATGTACAGCGGTGAGGATCAAGTATCGTGATT
Source organism: Ambystoma mexicanum (assembly GCF_040938575.1). Classification (NCBI taxonomy): domain Eukaryota; kingdom Metazoa; phylum Chordata; class Amphibia; order Caudata; family Ambystomatidae; genus Ambystoma; species Ambystoma mexicanum. The sequence goes on along the minus strand of NC_090937.1, from coordinate 595,833,186 downwards.
ACACTTAGAATGCTGCTATTACCTTGGATCAACTAACCACAAGGCTAAACATCACTAAAAAGCAAAATTGTAATCATGTCTGATATGGAAAGCTACAGTCAGGAGACCCTCCTTAGTTACACTGTTCATTATCTGAAAAATCTGTGTAGACAAAGGAATCACTCTGTTAAAGGCAAAAAGTGAGAATTAATTGAAAGGTTCTTAGAGAAACAAAGCCTGGAGATTGGGTCTGAAATACCTTACCCCCCAGCAAATGTGGAAAATGAGGAGAATGATAATGTATCAGTTATTATGGATGAGTTAGATGATGCAGCTGTGTCTCAAAATATAGGCCTTACTGCTCCTATACCTTCGCAACCTTTTTCCACTGGGACCCCATCAGGTCCTACGCTCAATCCTGAATTTATTGCTCTAGAAAAGATGAGGCTTGAATTGGAATTCAAACATATTAATGCTCAAACTGAACAAAAGCATCATGAACTTAAGCTCAGAGAAATGGAGTTGAACCATGCACTAGAAATGAAGATATTGGGCCTCATTACGACCCTGGCGGTAAGGGGTTAGCGCCAGCGTTAGCTGCGCCGACCCCTTACCGCCAATTACGAGGTCCCTTAGCGCCATGGCGCTTTTAACACCTGCTTTTAGCAGGTGTTAAAATCCATGGCGCTAAGGGACCATGGAGTTAATTACGCCACCGTAATTTACGGTGGCGTAATTAACGCCTTCCCCACTCCCATTATGCCCTATGGGGCAAAAATGGGAATGGGGAAGGGTAAATGGGGATTGGGGACTTACCGCCCCGCCGACCTCGGAATGGGGCGGTAAGTCCGCCAACCACCATGGCGTAAACGTAGTTTACGCCATGGTGGTAAAGTCACGGCCCAGGCGGTAACTTACCGCCTGGGTCGTAATGAGGCCCATTGTCTATTGAAAATGCTTCTCTCCCAGAGTCTTCTAGGTCTTCCAGTCCTAAGAGACCCCGTATGCCAAAATAACGTGTTGATATGTATGAGGCTAAACTTGACATTTGGATTATTGGCAATTTTTGAGTATAACCATGGGATTCAAGACATTACAGGGAATCAGTTGCTTCCTTGGCTCTTCTCTAGGCTATCCACTGTTGCATCTGATGTTGTGATGGAGTTGGGGGAGGTGGATTGGATGGATTATGAGTGTGTGAAGCTAGCTTTAATTGATAGATTTGGGAAGACTCCTTCCCAGTACCTTAAGAAGTTTAGGACCCTCAAAAATCATGATGGTACCCCTTGGGCTACCTGGGTATGTGAATGTTTTAAAAACATAGATGATTGGTTTAAGGGTTACAAAGTAAACACTTATGAAGGTATGAGAAATCTTGTTATGTTGGAGTCAATTTAGGATGCCTGCTCTCCTGGGCTCAGATAGCACTTGGCTGATTCTAAGGAGATAGATCCAAAGAAGTTAGCTAAGGCTGCTGACTTGTGGGTTGCCAACATGGCTACTCACAAGGATTCTGGGGCCACTCAGAAGAAGGATGAGGGAAAGCAGCCAAAGAAAGATAACAAGGAGAATTCTAATACCTCACATCCAAAAGAGGGCCCCAAACAAAACAATAAGGGTAAGCCACGAGGGAAACCGAATCAGGCTAGTGTACCATCTGGACCCAAACCAGATGGAGGTCAGAACAAATCCCCATTTGTCAAAACATTTGGGAAATGTTATGTTTGTGGGTCAACTGACCATGTTAAAGGGGATCCCAGATGTAAGGGTAAACATTCAGGGTTCCACACTGTCTCCTTAGCCTTCTCCCAAGAGGAGGAAGTACATATGGCAAGTGGAAACATTCACCTACTGGCTGATGAACCCATGAGAGTCTCAGCTAGTGTTTCTTAAGTGTCCATGGGGTTGTGGGAACAGCAGAATTTAGATGTCTATAATCCCATCCCAGATAGTACTAAAGAGTATTATAAAGATAGTGTTCTTGTGAATGGCCAGGAGACCCCTGTCATCCGAGACACTGGAGCCAGCATAACTGTGATGGATGAATCATTTTTCAAGGTGGAGGATGTTGCTAAGGCACCCAAACACCTCACCAAGTTAGCTGGAGACCCTGTGCAAATGCTTCCCCAGTTACCAGCTCTCATCCAGTGTGATGCTATGACTGTCAAGATACCTGTTAGTGTGCTGAGTGAAGTGCCTGGGAGAGTCTGGTTGGGTAATTACCTGAAAACTCTTGGAGTTGTGCCAATACCCCCAGGCCTCCCAGTAAAAGGAAATAGGAGCTCACTAGGCCTGCAAGGGAGAGGGCCTTAAGAGACTCTCCAGAGGAGTTGATAGAGGAAACTATCACTCCCATTCCACAGGAATTGCTCACTGCTATTTCTGGAAAGAAAGATCCAAAGGAAAAACCCAAGACCTCAAGGAAAAAGTCAGACAGCGCCGCTGTGCTACCAAAAAGGGCATCCCCAAGATTGTCCAAAGTCACACCTGTGACTCCTCCACCACCTGCAGAGTCAGAGTGTGAGGTACAACCATGTGTGGTTGATCCAGTTTCTGAGGAATCAGATCTGGAGGAAGACACTGATTTGGTTGGAGATCTTGAGACTGCTGACCAACCTGAACTGCAGTCTTTACTGGCAGAAGGTGGACCCAATAGGGCAGACTTCAGCAGAGGACAAAGAGTGTTTCCTACTCTCGAAGGTCTTCAACAACAGTCTGCTAACCAACTTGATGGGAAAGAAGTTGGAAAGAATAGGTTAAGCTGGGAAGATGGCCTCTTCTACAGTGAACCGACTGAGTCTATCCCTGGGGACTGCAAAAGAATTGTAGTGCCCCTTGCCAACCGACTCCAGTTCCTACATTAACCCATGATATACATTGGGCTGGTCATTTGAGTTTCAAAAAGACCAAGGAAAGGCTCTCATTATACTTCTACTGGCCTAAAATGGGTTCAGAAGTTGACAAATTCTGTAGGAGCTGTTAAACTTGCCAAACCTCTGGCAAGAGTGGAGCCAAGAATGTGACACCCTTGGTGCCTCTCCCAGTGGTGGGAGTTCGTTTTGAGATGGTGTGCATCAACATTGTTGGTCCCCTTGACCCTCCCACGTCTTCAGGAAACAGGTTTACCCTGGTTGTAGAAGACCATGCTACTAGGTATCCTGAAGCAATACCTATGAGGATTGTTACGGCTCAGGCTGTGGCTAAGGCTCTACTTAGTATTTTTACCAGAGTAGGGTTTCCTAAGGAAGTGATAACCGACAGGTGATTTAATTTTATGTCCCACTAAAGCCATGAGGAAAAAATGTGGTGTCACTTACAATTTCTGATAGAGATGTTTAATTGTACTATGAAGAGCATGATAGGTGCGTTAGAGGAACCCCTTAAAAGAAAGTGGGACCTTCTATTGCCATGCCTTCTCTTTGCTTATAGAGAAATCCCTCAGGAGGGAGTTGGATACAGTCCCTTTGAACTTCTTTATGGCCATCCAGTCAGAAGTCCTCCTTCCCCCAAGCCAGTCAGAGTGACTATGTGATAGGTCTCCGGAGGAGAATGTCACACATGATGGCAGAAGCAAGTGATAACTTGAAAGCAGATCATGCTCTGGTCAAACATTGGCATGACCAGAAGACCAACATGGTTGAGTTTACTCAAGACCAGCTTGTACTACTTATGGTGCCAACAAGGCAGAGGGCCTTGTAGGATAAATGGATAGGACCCTTCAAGGTTGTGGGCAAACCTGGAGAGACAAACTATCTGGTGGACTTAGGCAGACCTAAGGAGGCTGTCAGAGTCTTTCAAACAAACTGTTTGAAGGCATATTTCTCGAGACCAGAATTGGGATCTTTGCTTCTAGCTTCTGCTCAAGAGGAGGAGGAGAGTGAACCTCTACCTACCTACTCAGAGGCCAACATTTGGATGAGAACATAGAAGGAGTTAATCTCTCTTCTAATCTGACATCTGAACAACAAGATGAGTGCAAGTTTCTGTTAAATCAGTTTGCCTCCCTGTTTTCACTTTCACCAGGCTTGACCCCTTGGGGCCAGCATGATATTCTAACTGGTGACTGTTTCCCTGTGAAAATCAGAGGTTACAGAATGTCAGAACATGTAAGATCCCACATAAAGGAAGAGGTCAACAAGATGATTGATCTCGGGGTTATGGAGCCATCTACAAGTCCATGGTCTAGTCCAGTTGTTCTAGTACCAAAAGCAGGATCTAAGGAGTTGAGATTCTGTGAGGACTATAGAGCTCATACTGCAGTCACTAAGACTGATGCCCATCCTTCACCAAGGACGGATGAACTGGTGGATAAACTTGATGCAGCCAAGTATCTCAGTACATTTGATCTGACGTCAGGCTATTCCCAAGGAGAAAACTGCATTTTCAACCCCAGCAGGTCTTTCCTAGTTTAAGGTTATGCCTTTTGGATTAAAGAATGCACCTGCTACATTCCAACGGATGGTCAATCAAGTTCTGAATGGGATGGAGGACTTCTGTATGGCATACTTGGATGACATTGCAGTGTTCAGCCATACATGGAAAAAACATGTTGATCACTTAGGATATGTTTTACAGGCTCTTGAGCAGGCACATCTGACCATAATGGCAAGCAAATGTCAAATTGGGCAGAGCAAAGTGGTCATGAGGTAGGAGGAGGTGAAATAAGGCCATTGCCTAGCAAAGTACAAGCTGTACAAAATTGGGCCACCCCTACTACTCAAACCCAAGTGAGAGCTTTCCTAGGTCTCACTGGGCACTACAGGAATTTAATTGAGAACTATGGGTCCATAGCTTCTCCTTTGAATATGATCTCCTCTCCAAAATTCCGTAAAACGGTTAGATGATTGTGTCACAAAACTGGTTCAACTTCCTGTGACCCACTGCCCTCCTCCGTTTCCTCACCTGATGTACTGGAGTCAGATCGATAGTGGACCGGGCTTTCTCTGTACTGGCATTCATGAATAAGTTGTTGTGTTATAAACCTGTCTCGATAGGAAGCCACAGTGGCCACCGGTGAGCTGTAGCCCTGTGGCTCCTCCACTGAGGCAGGCGAAAATATTGGGGAAAAAGCCGGAAGCTGAAAAAACCCTGGTTGCCAGCTGTAGTCGTAGACAATATTCTTCTGTTATGGTTGTTGCGTGAATAAGGATGATAACCAAGTGCAGTAACAATCCAGGACTTGTCGAGAAAGCCGATGTCTGCTTCAGATTACGTGCTGGCGGCTTGTTGTAGTGACTGCCACGTAAAGAGAGGAAGGTTGCGGCAGCAAGGGAAAATCGATTGATGGAAAGTGAAAGTAGTCGCGTGGTGGACCGACAACCAGAGCGCCACCGTCACTGCTGCGAACAGGCAGGTAGAGTGGTAAGCGAGAATGTAAAGTGGTGGCAGGATGAAACATGGCAAAGAAGTGGTAGGAGAAAAATAAAAAGGGAAGGTAGAGGGATAGAATAACGGAAGGGACCCGCAGAGAAGGTAAGGCTTACAAAGAGCGCTGAACGAATACAAGGGAGAAAGCGAAAGCGTAACTCCGACATTGCAACGCACGGGTAGCTGGGAGAAAGAGTGTAATGTACCTCCCAGTTAGCCGTGAGTTAGAAAAAGCTAGACCGTCACCACACTATTAAAAGAATACATGATGGAACATTCAATGGCCGCCCCATTGATATCTATTCCACAGCCTCCAGGTACCCCGACGCATGACAGTATGAGGAGTGCACTGAAGCCTTTGAAAACCTGAAGAAAGCCCTTTGTCTAGCTCCAGTCCTAAGAGCTCCTGATTATCACCAACCCTTAATTGTGCAGACAGATGCATCCAATACAGGTATAGGTGCAGTCCTTAGTCAAGTGAAGAAAGTTAGGGAGCACCCCATTTGCTTCATCAGTTGGAAACTGAAGGAATCGGAAACAAGGTGGGCAACCATAGAGCGTGAATGTTTTGCCATTGTGTGGTCTTTGAAGAAGTTTAGACCATACTTGTATGGATCTACTTTTTTGATTCAAACTGACCACCAGCCCTTGAGATGGTTAAAGAAAATGAAAGGGGAGAACCCAAAATTTCTGAGATGGTCAATCTGCCTGCAAGGGTTTGATTTCAACATTGAGCACATAGCAAGATGTCACCACCAAAATGCTGATGGTCTCTCGAGGATGTTTGTAAGGAACTAGACGTAGAGGTTCATCTAGGAGTGGACTAAATCCTCTGGTCCCTTAGTCGGGGGGGGCAGTGTTAGGGAGAATTCTCCAGAATGGCTAATTTCCCTTACCTACTGAGACCCTCAGCAGCTTTGCTGGATTTCTAGGATTTATTTTTTGCACCTGGTAAGAGTGTGAGCCTTTTTTCCTACTCTTATATGTGTTTTGCTGTGTGTGTTTAACATTTTTTGTGTTCATAGACTGTGGAGCCTCACCTACTCCATATGCATCATCTTTTTACTTTGTGTTACACAGTGTTACATATCGGCCCAGTCCTGCAGTGCCTCCCGTTTCTGGTGGCTACATACAGGGGCAAGCGCGTTCCAGAACTTCGTTGTGGCTTCGGTATCGGTTGCCATGGCGCCTGGCCGTGCAGCAGAGAACGTCGCATCAGCTGAGACATTCCGTGTGCAGAGAACGCGTAAGGAGGCCCCGCCCCCCTGCACCATAAAAGCGAAAGCGACTCAGCGGCTTGTTGCTGCTAATTGTGGCGTTACGTTCCTTCGGTTCCATCCCGCTCCGGTGCTTATTCCCTCTTTGACCCACCTTTGTCCACTTGGATTGTCATTGCCTTTTCTTCCAGCCTGAATTTGAACTCTGTTGCCGACTTCGGACTGTCCCTGGATTGCATTTGCTTTCTCCTCCAGCCTGATCCGTGAACCCTGCTGCCGACCTCAGACTGTCCCTGGATTTCCACTGTGACTTTGCCCTGTCTGGTGAGATTACTTCTTCTTGCCGCTCTTTTGAGCGACCTTCCAACATGGATTACTACGCTGCTCATTACAAGAGTGCCCCGCAAACTTGGCCTGTGCTTGTGCAATTAAGGTAAAGCTCATCCAATTCTCCTGTATTGTTCATTACCTGAAAATCATCAGTCCTTCTCATACGTGTGGATTCCTGGAACAACTTCATTAATTTCCTGCCTTTTCTACCTTAACCGTGTGCATAGAAGAAGTGACTCTTTACAGTGTATGCACCAACCCGTCACTAGTGCGACCCTCGTGCCGCCCGGGTATACTCTTCCTTACTAACCTTCCCATTTGTTGTTTTACACCTGCCGTTGTATTCCTTTCAACTGGTACCCATTTTTCTTTAGGAATCCCACTTATATGCCGTTGGCCGGAACCCCTGTTGGCTCTTCACGGACCCTTAACCTGTGAGTACTGTGTCCCAGTCCTTATTTGGCCCCCTACGCTATCAACGGCCCGCCTGACTCTAACTACCCAACTTCCATGCATACTAGGAGCTGAATATCACCCGACACAGCAACTCCCTGTTGAACTATATTCTGCCTCAGTTGCTATACGTCTATCTGACGAGGCTAGGCCTGCAACACCACTTGCTGTTATCAATACCATATGCCAGATTGCACTATGCTCATCTACTGCCATCCTTGTCATTCAAACATTTGCTTACATATTGCCTAATGATCCTTATGTGCTCCTCCAAAGTACTGTTAAATCCCTCACGGTTGGCATATTATGTTTATATGGACGCACACTGCCAACCCAGACACCCTGCAGATCTATTTCCTCAATCTTTATCATAACTACTATTACCACAGTCATGTTAGCCTGCTGTCTAGCCATTAGCAACTTGGACTATGCGCCTAGTATCCTGGTATCTGTATACCTGTACTGGCACCATGACAGCATTTAGCCTGTTAGTAGCATTTTATGGTCTACAGACCACTTTTGATTGATTTATGTTGTGCCTTCTGGTCGCCTATAGGCCACATTTGATTGTATCATGCCTTATGGTCTACAGACCACACTTTATTGACTTGTGTTGTGCCTTATGGTCGCCTTCAGACCACATCTGATTGTCTTGTGTTGTCCATTTGTTCATGTACCTACCCTGCCAGACTAGCTGAACTTCTCCAGTGAGTCATTGACTGCATTTGCTCATGTACCTGCCTGCCAGTCTAGCTGAACTTCTCCATTGAGTCACAAACTGAATTTGCCCATGTACCTACCTTGCCAAACTAGCTGAACCTCTGCCTTGAGTCATTGATTGTATCTGCACATGTACCTACCTTGCCAGACTAGCTGAACCTCTGCCTTGAGTCATTGACGGCATTTGCCTATGTATCTATCTTTGCCAGACTAGCTGAACATCTACCTTTGAGCTTCTGGTTGCTACCTGCACATGTATTCACCTAGCAAACTGTACGTGGATTGCCATCACTTAGAGGATCCCACCACTGACCAGTGCAGAACCCCTCCATACACCTTTCAGTGTTCCCCCACTCCATTGCACAGACGGTTAGGACACTTGGCTCACGATATGCGGCCACTGCCATCTGCCAACCACCCAATTCTTGCTACCATCGTAGGGTTCACCATTGCCACATTGCTCTGCCCCCCCACTCCTAGCACTGCTAAGACCAACCACTGTCACGCCACCCCACTCTCTCGCACCATGCCCCTTAGCAACCCATACCTTAATGACCCTGCCCTATGGCTCCAACACTTTGCCACCAAACCTACACCTAATCAACCGTGCACGCTCCAAGTCAGGAATTTCAGACTGGGATCCAGATTGCCTCGTGCCCTTCGTGCCGCGAGCATCCAGCACACTCACAACACTCCCACTACACAGAACATACCACCATCCCCTTGTGCCTTCTCTGCAAAAGAACTCAAGGGCACCCTCATCAATGCTAGATCTATCATGGCCCACGTGTTGGACATCTCCGACCTTATCACCACTCAAAACCTCGACTTCATAGCCATTACGGAAACCTGGCTACACGCTGCCTCTGGCCCACTCCTTGCCCTCACCATCCCCATCGGTTACTCTATCACTAGAGCGGACCCTCAAACTTGATCTAAAGGAGGTGGAGTCGCATTTATACACAGAAATAACATTACACTTAGAACCATCCCCAACATTGAGCTCAGCTCTGCAGAATCCCTCTCTGTGAAACTCACCTTATCGCCAACTAACACTGCCGCCATCCACCTTATCTATAGACCCCCAGGTCCACTTGGCTCTTTTATAGATGAGATCACGGCCATCCTGACCATCAATACCAAACCTAACTCGAAGGTATTGCTTCTAGGTGACCTTAACCTGGGCCTTCTCGACACTAAGAATCACTTGGCCTCTGAAGTAGCTACCACATTAGCTAATTTAGGCTTCCAACAACACATTGACGAACCCACACATATCAAGGCAGGACGCTCGATTGGATTACTGACCTTAACTGCAACACATCCATAAGCTCCAACCACGCCTCCGCCTGGTCCGACCATCACATTATCATCTTCCACTTACCAGCGACCAAACCCCACACTGCACCTACCATAGCTCCAGCCATCACCACCAGGAACAAAAAAGACATCACTAAGGATAAACTCCTCCCTCTCATCCTTCCCATCCTGAACAAATGTGTGTCCATGGAACATAATGACCCCACAGTTCTAGTAGACATCTTCAATCAAATGCTGCTTAAAGCCATTGACAATATAGCACCACTCAAACTACGGAAAGCCAAACAACAGGCCCAACTGAACTCTTGGTTCACACCGCAGCTAAGAATTCTATGCAAAGAAAAACGTAAGGCTGAATCACTTTGGAAGAGTCACCCATGTGACCTTAACAAAGATTGCCTCATCATTACTACCCATAACTACAAAGAAGCGATCCTACAAGCCAAAAAGGAGACCTTTAACCAACGCATCGCTCAAGCGGAATCCAACACTAAGGAATTATTTAAAATCCTTAAAGAATTGGAATCACCATCCCCTGTGCCTGACACCTGCACTAAAGACAGTAAATGGTGCAATAACATCCAAAACGCCCTCCTCACTAAAATTACCACTTTGCAATCTAAAATGAACGCTAAACAAAATACCCTACTCACCAACCTCCCCACCAAACCTTCCTATACTCCGACGGCCTAATTTACTCACACCCCTTTTAGTTTCACCCCACTCACCATCCCTGAGGTCGAAAACATCATTCGCATCATTCGCAATCTAAAACCCTCCAATTGCCAAGGTGACTCCTGCCCAGCACCTATCATCAAGGAAGCAGCACATGACCTTGCTCCCTTCATTAACTCCTCATTCCGTACAGGCACGGTACCTAACAACTTAAAGGACGCGTGGGTTATCCCCCTCCTAAAAAAACCGACACTAGACCCTGAAATACCAACTAACTATAGACCTATTACCATCGTACCGTTCCTACTTAAAATACTTGACAGAGCAGCTTGCTTGCAGATTCAGAACTACTTAGAAACCAATAACCTCCTTGGCTCAGGACAATCTACCTTCAGACCTAAGCACGGGACTGAAACAGCTTTACTTGATCTCAAAACCCAAATTGATGACCTTAAAGACAACGGTAAATTGGCCCTTCTACTATTACTGGATCTATCAGCTGCTTTTGATTTGGTCAATCACCAAATACTATGCAGGCATCTGAAGTCAGCGGCACACTTCTCTGACAAGGCTTCCAACTGGATCAGGTCATTCCTTGACAATAGGCACATGAGAGTCTTCTCTCCTACCGCATTGGCTGATCCCACACCAGTCTCTTGTGGAGTCCCGCAGGGTTCTTGTGTTTCCCCAACTCTCTACAATGTCCTCACCAAACCTTTATTTGACGTGCTTGACTATCTGGGTGTCACCTACACTAACTACGCTGATGACACCCAGATACTCATACCCATCACTGGTGACTACATTGCTGATTCCAAAGCCCTTAATGACATTTACCTTGTCATACAGGCTTGGAAGGCCCAGCATGATCTGTGCCTTAACGATGACAAGACTGAGCTTCTCATTTTAGGCACACAACAGAGACTTAACAAACTAAGTCACCTGTTCGGTTCCTTCAACATTGATGGCAATCTGATTAAAGTATCCAAAGACATCAAAACTTTGGGTATATACTTGGACGCCGCCTTGACACTCACTAGACAAACCAATGCAGTGGCCTTCACATCTGCTTACACCTGCAAATTGATCTCAGCCTCCCGCCCTTTCCTCACGGCCCAGAACTGCATCACCTTGGCCAGGACCCTGGTCATGTCCAAACTGGACTACTGCAATGCATTGTACCAGGGCACCAACCAGGGTAATCTTAATAAACTCCAGACGACCCAAAATAATGCCATTAGAGCAGCCCTTAACATCCCCCGATCCGCCCACATCTCAGAAACCAGGAAGAACCTCAACTGGCTCTCAGTCGCCCAAAGGATCTCCCTGAAAGCACTGGCCCTCACCTACAAATGTGTCAACCACCAGGCTCCCTCATACCTAGCCTCGCGCTTTACTCAATATACACCAGCACGAGCACTCCGATCTGCACAAAACCAAGGTCTTGCGATCCCTAGATTTAAGCTTCAATCTGCTGGAGGCGCTAGCTTCCCTGTCTTGGCAGCCAAGCTTTGGAACAATGTACCACTCCTGATCAGAACCTTACCTTCATTCAACCAATTCAAACATAAAGCCAAGCTTTAGCTAGTTACTTCCTACTAACAACTGCTCCTCTTTACTGAATGGGCCATCTGGGACCCTACATGCACTGATGATCGTTGCCTGATTTGTAATGTCTACTGTTTACTTGTTGCAATTTGTCGGGACTATCGCGATGTTATGTAATGTACTGCTCCCTTACCTGTAAATATAATGTAACTGCTTTACTAAGCTATGCGCCCGGTTGCCCTTGGGCCTGGCCTGCGCTATATAAATAAATTAAATACAAATACAAATTATCAGGTCTGCTGGGTGTTGTATCAGTCATAGTGAGGTTGTGGTTATCACTTGTGCATACTCATAGTCTTGGGTTCTCTTGTAGGTTCATCATTTAATGTCAAACACCACCTCAACCATTGTCTAGGTACTTAGAGAAAAATCTGATTGTCTGGTTAATTCCATATTGCCTGATTGCTTCTAATCATACTGTGTTTTCTTTACAGCATTGGTTATTGGCGGTGTGTGTTCTCCCCGCTCTTTTAGGCGATAGACATCTATGCTGGTTTTTACTCAAACGGCAGAGACGTACATTGTAGAAAAGAGCCCCTCTTAGAGGAAGCCTGAATCACAGAATTCAGGGGAGCTGGAATCCTGGAGGCTGAACCCGAACCTGTTACATCCTACCTCCTTCCTCGAGGTCGTCTTACCTAGGCTCCAATCAGCATATGGAGTGGTAAGTAACAGAATTAGCAGCCTACAAAATGTCTACAGAGACAACCGATGCATTGAATCAGATAGTGCAAATGGTCACAGATCTACGTACTGATTTGACCAACGCACAGGCGGCATTGCGTCAACGGGTGGACGCTATTCAGTCTTTGGTGACTACTCCAGTCTCACAACCCAGTGGCACTGCAGCTACGGCTTCTGGGTCAGGGTTTCCTGCTCCCAGTCAGGAACCAGCTCCGGTAATGCTTACCACTCAGTTTCCTCTGGCCCCCCTAGAACGTTTTCTGGGTGATCCCAAGCAATACCGAACATTCGTAAATCAATGCAAACTGCACTTCCTCTGTCGTCCGGCCTCTTTTCCCTATTCCACCACTAAGGCCACGTTCGTGTTATCACTCCTAGGTGGTACTGCAGCCGCATGGGCAAATCCATTGTTGGAATCTAACAGTCATGTGCTCTATAATTGTGATGCCCTTCTTACCATGATGAGTAAAGTATTTGATACGAGATACACCACTCAAGCCACCGACCTGGAGTTACTGAAACACCGACAGGGGAATAACACCATACTGGTTTATTTAGTCCTCTTTAATCAGTTGGCTGCCGAAACCAACGGGCTTGAAGAGAAGAAATTGGCACTCTTCTATCAAGGTCTATCTGGCAAACTGAAGGACATTTTGTCCACTGTTCCAGTCGTTCCCACTTCATTTGGAGAATTACTTGATTTAGTCCTCCAAATTGATGCCCGTAAGGCTGAAAGGCGCGGGGAAAAAAGAACAACTGTGTTCGCTCCGGCAGCAGCTGAAGTCATGCCCACAAACCTACCTGCCCCTGAACCCATGCAGAAAGGAGCGGTTAGGGGTCCACTGACGCCTGCTCAATGGGAATATTGCAGGTCACACAACTTGTGTATGTACAGCGGAGCCTCAGATCATTTGTTACCTGAGTGTCCTAAAAAACCCAAACGCAAGGCGGGAAACACCAAATCCCGACAGTAGAGTTCCTACGTCGGGATGTTTTACTCTGGACTCACCTTTGCAGGATCCTGTTCAGCTTTTTCATCTCCCTGTTGATTTTTCCTCGACCCAGGGATTGTCATTAAAAGCTACAGCGATCATAGATTCAGGTGCAACTGGCAATTATATTGATCAAGGTTATGTCTCTGAGTCAAGAATACCCTTACTCTGCAAAAAACACCCTGAAACTGTCAATGTCGTAGACGGGTCTATTCTTGCTTCTGGCCAGGTCAGCCATCAGACGGTTCCTTATTGGGGCGATCACTAAATCTTCCACACCCCCTGTCCCATCTCAATATGCAGAATACATGGACGTATTCGACAAAGGAAGGCAGAAACACTACCCGCACATCGGGTCTATGACTGTCCAATAGATCTTGTACCGGGGAAGGATACCAGCTGGGAGAGTGTACTCCCTCACTCTCAAAGAAGATGGCGTACTCAAGGAGTACATAGATAAAGCACTTGCTATGGGCTTTATACAACCTTCAAAATCTCCAGTCGCTTCTCCTCTCTTCTTTGTTCCAAAAAAAGAAGGAGACCTGCATCCTTGTATTGATTACCGTGCCTTGAACGCGATGACTATAAAGAACTAATATCCCCTTCCGTTGATCTCTGTTCTCCTCGATTAGTTGGGTTCATCGCAGGTCTTTACGAAACTTGACCTTAGAGGAGCGTACAACTTGGTACGCATGAGAGAAGGGGATGAATGGAAGACCGCATTTAAAACACGGTATGGTCTATACGAATACTTGGTGATGCCCTTCGGGCTTTGCAATGCCCCGGCCACTTTTCAGGCCTTCATGAATGACATTTTCCACAATGCTTTGGATCAATACGTCATGGTATATTTAGACGACATTCTAATTTACTCACAGAATCTCACCGAACATGTCCAACATGTCAAAACTGTGCTTCAACGCCTGCAAGACCATAAATTGTTCGTAAAAGCAGAAAAGTGTATCTTTCATGCCTCCGAAGTAGAGTTCTTGGGGTACGATTTAACGAACCATGGGGTTTGGATGAGTCAATCCAAAGTGAAGGCTATCCTAGACTGGCCTATACCTAAATCAGTTAAGTCCCTACAGTCTTTCTTGGGTTTCGCTAATTTTTATAGGCATTTTGTGAGTGGCTTTTCTGATCTGTCAGCTCCTCTGACCTCCCTGACTAGTGCCAAAGTCTCATATGTATGGTCACCAGAGGCACAGAAGGCATTTGACCAATTGAAATCTGCTTTCACTACTGCTCCTGTTCTTATGCACCCAGACCCGAATCTCCAATTCTTTGTAGAAGCGGATGCCTCAGGTTATGCAGTTGGTGCTGTTTTATCACAACAGTGCTCTCTTTCGGGTGATGTAAATCCCATTGCCTACTTCTCTCGCAAGTTGACACCATATGAGAGACACTACTCAATTACAGAACATGAAGTTCTGGCCATCAGGGATGCCTTCTTGGAATGGAGGCACCATCTTCTTGGTGCTCGACACCCTGTAACCGTTTATTCAGATCATAGGAGTTTGTTGGCCTTCAAATCCATGAAATGTCTCACTGCCAGGCAGGCACGTTGGCATTTGTTTTTCTCACAATACCAATTTGTTATTACCTATCGTCCTGCCAAGGATCAGGTATCAGCTGACGCCCTCTCTCGCTCTTGTGCGGTTGACCGTCTCATACAGGCGAACATAAGCTACTTCTACCGAACAGAGTCATATGTGGCTGTTCTGTTCAACCCTCCTTGCGATCCGTTATTACGGATTGAGCCTCTACTCATCCAAATGAGATCGCAGAACTGAACTTGGATCTGGTGCAAGGTTTACCATTCATTCAGGGAAGTGTTTTCATTCCGCCTGGTCAAGCTCGCACTTTAGCCCTTCAGTGGTCTCATGATTCACCTGTTGCTGCGGATCCAGGTAACCTGAAAACGTTGGAAGGATTACGACGTTGGGCTTGGTGGTCGTCCATGGCACGCGATGTACAAGACTACATAACAACGCATGCCATATGTACTCAATGCAAAACTTCCAGAACCAAACCTGTAGGTTTATTACATCCCTTACCGGTTCCATATAAACCCTGGCAGATGGTGTTGATGGATTTCATTGTCAAATTACCAGAAATACAAGGAGACGACACAATTTGGGTAGTAGTGGACTACTTTACAAAGTATGGTATATTTGTACCTTGCTCAGGGTTGCCTTTAGCACCCGAACTGGCCAGGTTGTTCATGTCTAATGTGTTTCGCTATTTTGGTTTCCCGTCTGTCATTGTCTCCGACAGGGGAACGCAGTTTACTTCATGCTTCTGTAAAGCTCTTACGGCTGCCCTTGGAATCGATGATAGATACTCTTCATTTTACCATCCGCAAACAGATGGGCAAACTGAAATGGTTAATGCTACTATTGAACAGTACTTACGGTGTCTCTGTCTCCAGTTTCAACAAACCTGGTTTACAGCGTTGCCACAAGCCGAATTTGCATACAATAATTCTATGCACACCTCTACTGGAGTTTCTCCTTTCTTTACCCTCTATGGATGTCATCCCAGAACATTACCGCTTGATCCATCATTGCCAGATTCCAATCCAGCTGCGCGTGATTGCGTCCGCGATCTGAATCAAGTGCACAAAGATGTACGATGTCATCTCCTTAGTGCCCAAGACTGTGCAAAGAAGGCAGCTGATGCACATCGTTTGCCGGCACCTGCCTATCAGATCAGCATGAAGGTGTGGTTGTCTTCCCATAATTTACAGATTGCCGGCAAACGCTCATTGTTGCCTCGCTTCGTGGGTCATTTTTCCATTAATAAGATCATCAATCCTGCTGCAGTCCGGTTGTCATTGTCCAGATCCAGGCGTATACATCCGGTCTTTGACGTTTCCCTCATTAAGCCTTTTGTTCCTTCCACTAGGCTCCCAGCGCATCCGTCCGCTGTTGTGGTAGACAGCGAAGAAGAATATGAAGTATCTCGCATCCTGGATTACAGGGTATCCAGAGGTACTATCCTTTATCTGGTCGATTGGAAGGGTTTTGGTCCTGAGGACCGTACTTGGGAGCCTCTTGCTAATTTACATTGTCCTAAGGTGTTGAGGGAATTCCATTCTGCCAGGGGGTGGCCAGTGTCTTTGGGGGTGGATGCTGTTACATATCGGCCCAGTCCTGCAGTACCTCCCGTTTCTGGTGGCTACATACGGGGGCAAGCGCGTTCTAGAACTTTGCTGTGGCTTCGGTATCGGTTGCCATGGCGCCTGGCCGAGCAGCAGAGAACGTTGCATCAGCTGAGACGTCCCGTGCGCAGAGAATGCGTAAGGAGGCCCTGCCCCCCCTGCACCATAAAAGCCGAAGCGACTCACCGGCTTGTTGCTGCTAATTGTGGTGTTAAGTTCCTTCAGTTCCATCTCGCTCCGGTGCTTATTCCCTTTTTCCTCTTGATTACTTGACTTCCTGGATCTTCGACCCACCTTTGTCTACTTGGATTGTCATTGCTTTTTCCTCGAGCCTGAATTTGAACTCTGTTGCCGACTTCGGACTGTCCCTGGATTGCATTTGGTTTCTCCTCCAGCCTGATCCGTGAACCCTGCTGCCGACCTCGGACTGTCCCTGGATTTCCACTGTGCCTTTGCCCTGTCTGGTGAGATTACTCCTTCTTGCCGCTCTTTTGAGCAACCTTCCTACGCGGATTACTATGCTGCACATTACAAGAGTGCCCCGCCAACTTGGCCTGTGCTTGTGCAATTAAGGTAAAGCTCATCCAATTCTCCTGTGTTGTTCATTACCTGAAAATCATCAGTCTTTCTCATATGTAGGGATTCCTGGGACAATATGTTAATTTCCTGCCTTTTCTGCCTTAACCGAGTGCATAGAAGTGACGCTTTCCAGTGTATGCACCAACCCGTCACTAGTGCAACCTTTGTGCCGCCCGGGCATACTCTTCCTTACTAACCTTCCCATTTGTTGTTTTGTACCTGCCGTTGTATTCCTTTCAACTGGTACCCATTTTTCCTTAGGAATCCCACTTATCAGGTCTGCTGGGTGTTGTATCAGTCATAGTGAGGTTGTGGTTATCACTTGTGCATACCCATAGTCTTGGGTTCTCTTGTAGGTTCATCATTAAAGGTCCAACACCACCTCAACCATTGTCTAGGTACTTAGTGGAAAATCTGATTGTCTGGTTAATTCCA
Organism: Ambystoma mexicanum; assembly: GCF_040938575.1. Classification (NCBI taxonomy): domain Eukaryota; kingdom Metazoa; phylum Chordata; class Amphibia; order Caudata; family Ambystomatidae; genus Ambystoma; species Ambystoma mexicanum. The sequence goes on along the minus strand of NC_090937.1, from coordinate 595,815,664 downwards.
TATTGCCTGATTGCTTCTAATCATACTGTGTTTCTTTGCAGCATTAGTTATTGGCGGTGTGTGTTCTCCCCGCTCTTTTAGGCGATAGACATCTATGCTGGTTTTTACTCAAACAGGAGAGAGGTACATCGTAGAAAAGAGCCCCTCTTAGAGGAAGCCTGAATCACAGAATTCAGGGGAGCTGGAACCCTGGAGGCTGAACCCGAACCTGTTAAATCCTCCCTCCCTCCGCGAGGTCGTCTTACCTAGGCTCCAATCAGTACACGGAGCGGTAGGTAACACACAGCACCTTCAGTGCAGTGACACAGGGTTGTCTTTTTGGCTTATCAACTCTGACCCCAGAACATGTAAAGTTGCCATTGACACTATTAGTCTCTTTTAAAACTCACAGACCCAGTACAAACTATCTTAAATAGAGTTCTGGAAAAGGGTTATTCCTCTTTGTCTGTTCCTCTTGGAGCATTGTTTCGCTCTCTTTTCATTAAGACTTGGCTGGTGGCAATGGTAAGTACCCTATTTTTCCTACCGCGGTTATCTTAAATAGCTCTGGTATTTTTTTAGGCTATCTTGGTAGCCTCGAACCTAAACCCACTAGGCCATGTACGTTTTTATAGGGTTCCGGCTGGGTTTATTTGCCATTTCCTTTTGTAAAAGTCTTTCTCGTATTTTTCTCTGCGCGTCAAACCAAATTTGGTTCCTTTGTTCACCGCCCTTTCGTGGGCTTCTACACAGAAGCCCTCCTTAGGCGCCTGTATGTCTGTGGGGAACAGGATGTGAGGGAGGGGTTCAGGACTCCCTGCACAGGGTCTCCTTGGAGACCCATGTCGCACTCTGATCTGATTGGCTATGGTGACTGTCCCGGCGGGACAGCCACCCTGCTGTGTGATTGACTGCCAGGCTGTGTGAGTGGGGGAAAACTGCATAAAAAGCAGGTCTCTGGGTCTAGAAAGGCAGAGTCGCCACTGGAATGAAAGAACCGAAGAGGAGCTGACAGAAGAGGACTCCTACAACGACTGAACCACCCGGTGAAGCCCTGCTGCAGGTCAGAATCTTTGTAATCCAATCACAGGGAAGATCTTCAAGGAATCTTCTCCCCTTGAGCTGGTGGGAACAACCAGTTTACCAAACTGCTCAACAGGTCTCCGTTCTCTGATCGAATTTACTGTACAGAACTACAATGAACCGGATAGCCAGGAGGAACGGACCCTGCTTGCGTTTTAAGGAGCGCACCTTTTATTCGTTGCTTTGCTCTGCTGCTCGTTTCTTCCCTGGCCAGTGCAGGACCCTCCAGTCTTCCTACTTTGTGTCAGTCCGACAGTCGGTTCAGGAACTGCGAGCCTGCAGGACCTGCAGGAACGTCCACCTCAGCTACAGCCTTCTTCTACATTTAAGGTACAGTTCAAATCCGGTTGTCGGTTTCGTTCAGCTGCAGTGAAAGTGTGTGAAACCTTTTGCCAATCCGAGGGCTTGTCCTTCTCCATTCTTTAAGCCAACTTTTCTGCCAACCAACTTCGTCTTGAACTCTTGGCAAAGACTTAACCACGAACTACCCTGAACTGTGTGATCTTGAGCAAACGACTCTGACCCATTGACTTTGGGTCAGGCCCTGTTTGAATCTGATTTCCTCACTGTAGTTCCTTTTTCTAGTTTGCCCTGCTTACTTACTTGTTGGTGTTGTTCAATTCTTTCCTAACTTTGTCTTTTCCTCCCTTTTAAATTGCTGGAGTGCCATTTTGCTCACACTTCATTTTGAGCCTAACTTGTCCAGAATATATTGCGTATGCTTTAGTGTATTAAGAGTGTGATTTTTCAACTGCTTTACTTTAGTGAAATGTTTTACAATTGATGTGTAAATAAATGTATATTCTTTTACTCAGAAACCTTGAGCCAGTGTTTGTTTGATTCATAGTAATTGCTGTCCTTTGTGTAACTATTGATACTGCTCACTTACTCTTCAGATAAGTCTGGCTGCTCAGCCTTCACTACCACTTTACTGTGTAGTACAGGCTTGTACCAAAGGTGAATTTGTACTGTCACTTGTCTTAATTGTGTGTGGTGTTCCCAAAGGGTACAGCATATAATTCTGCCTGACAATTAGTATGGATGAGGTTTGCTAACATGGGTCTGCTTAGGTAAAATGGCCCTTGTAGTTTAGTGGAGTGGGGCTGGGCAGGGAAGAGAAGACACACATGTTGCTATGTTTTGTTGATTAGTAGTAGCAGTGATTAGTTTGTAGGTGAAATGTAGGATAGTGGGTCTGGCTATTGCCCCAATCATAGTTGAATAGATAGAAACAGGTGAGGCATTTGACTTTACATGTTATTGGATGAGTATGATTAAGGAGGACTGATTAAATGGATGTTAGGAGAATGAAGGTTGTGCCAGAGCACAGATATGTGAGTAGCAGTAGACTCAATGATGTCCATCTGGAGTTAAACTACAGTCCTTAAGCAGAGGATTGTTAGGTGTGAGAACTGGAGCTGGGTGGAGTAACCCAGTGCTAGTGCATTATCTTGCAGAATGGTTTATGTATATATTGCCTGCATTATGTGTATGCTTTATTAAGAATTGTTATGTTATGTAAGAAATGGCTAGTGCGGTGAATAAGATTAGCTCACTTTTCATTTAGGTTTATCATTGAAAAATGCATGGTCCCAAGCACAGATATGTTAAAAGTTGTCAAATTTAATGACCAGTTCCACATCTGTTTCCTTTCAGAGTATGTGACAGTAATGCCCACCTCCTTAGTGGTGGAGGTTAGTTTGGTGGTTTAATGTGCTATATTTGGAATTGCAGGTAGACCAAATGGCTGATTTTCCAGCATCTGTTATGTCAGGTTATCTACATCCGATTTTTCCTGAATCCTGTTTTCTCTTTTATGGCATGTATTTCATGTCACACCCTTTTTTCTGGATGTCGTGTGGATGTTGAATTATTATGTTATTATGGTAAGAAATAGCTAGTGTGGTGTATAAGATGTCAAAATAATGGGGTTGCATAGTGGGTTGGGGGAAACAGTATTATTGATGAGGTTTGTTAAGAAAGTTTTCTAGGGCTGGTTAGGGAATGGCCATTGAAACTTTATTAGAGTGGGGATGGACAGTGAATGGGGGACATACATGCTGATATCTTTTTGTTGATTAGCAGTAATAGTTATTAGTTTGTGGGGGAAAGACAGGATAGTGCATTAGGCTTTTGTGTTATTATGCTGAAATGGGTGGAATCAGGTGAGGCAGTTAATTAAGCATGCTTTTTGTTGATGATGGCTAAGGAGGAGTAATGAACTGGGTGCTGGGAGAAGCAAGAGTGTGGTAGGGCCTAATATGTTGTACAAACAAAACCTTATTTATACTGTATTTGTCAATGTGGAACATGGGTGCATACGATAGGCAGAGAAGCTTTAACCATACATGTCATCCTAAGGAATTCTTGTGTAATGTACACTTGCAAATCAAAGGCTTCTTAGCAGACCATCCTGAAAAATTGATGCCATTCCCTGGCTGTTATTATTGATGAATTGAACTCCTATGCTCTCTGCCCTCATAGGTGTCTACTTCAGCATATGTGGTGTTTCTGTTTCTGGTACGAGCATTACTGGAAGCAATGATACATTAGTGGTTTTTTCAAATGTAAATTTGTTGTGTTTTTACATCCGCTAATTACTGTTACTGCATGTATGGCCGCAAAGCTCTACTCATCCAGTCCAACTCTCTTTATCAATTATTGGTATTAGAATTTACTGGATTGATTTTCTGGAGACATTTTATCACCATCATCTTTGAATAAAGCACTCCGTACATTGTTTTCACCTCTCTCCATGAACAGGTGACAAACGTCCCGAGAATAATATAAGCGTAGTTGAAAGAGGATAAGCAGTCAGTAGTCTCCTTACACTACCCAAAGCCATGCTGCCCTGGCTGCACTTACTCAGAGCATGTGTTCCCTGTTTTCCCCTCCCCTTTTTTGTTTGCACTTTTCGTTGCTGCACTTGGATGATCTGAATGACACAAGACCTAGTAAAATCGTTTGTCTTGTCTTCCCTCTGTCTTCTCTCCCTTGTCTTTCACGCCTAGACATGCTTGTGTACAGGTGCGTTATAAATGTCTTATCATATCATTTGGGATGTTGCTGGTGATATATTTGATAATTGTGCGTCATATGATATCTGTCCCCCTCCAATCAGACTTGTCCCATCACCCGCACTGTCACTGGCAGTGCCACTTGAGCCCTCCACCTTAAGCAGGCACTCACTCTTCAACCTCTGAGTCACACCCTTGTCACTCTCTATGTTTCATTTACTAAGGAAACATGCCAGTTGTTCCATTTGTGTGGCCATGAATGCATCCAGGGTACTGTTTCACAGTTCCATGAAGTCCTGTGTGGACCTAAGGATCTTGGTGAAACAGGGTGTGCAGGTCGTGTCTGCATCACATGTAATCTGTACATTTACAGTTTGCTATTGTTTATAGTTTTGGAAGACATGGCTCCTCCCAATGGGTGACACGCATGGCATATCGCACATGTGTGCAGTTCAGGAAACCATTGGTGTTTGGGATATGGTCAATGATGCAAAATCATCTTTTTATATCAACTGTTGCCCCTGGAATTTTGGGTAGCCATGTGTGCTTTTGCATGGTGTAGGGGAGCTATTACCACCTTTGTCACTATGTGTGGAAATGTTGGCTGTATCAGGTCATGAACCATGCCAACACTGCATTGGGAGGAGTCTGTTTTAAACAATGGCGTGTAGCTACCAACTTCAAAAGGTGTGACATGGCAGTGTGTATATGACCTTTGCATTCATGGTCTGTCTCAATGAGTTGGAGTATGTAGATGATTGCCTAGCCGCCGCATCACCAACCATTATACTTTGTGGTGTACCCCAAGGCTCCTGTCTCTCCCCCACTCTATACAACATCTTCACATGACCCCTCTTCCTCATCCTCAACGCTATGGGCATCTCCTACACCAACTACGCCGACGACACTCAGATCCTCCTCACTCTCACAGGTAACTATGACACTGACTCCCTGACCCTCAACAACCTCTACAACACCATCCAAGCCTGGATGGCAGACAACAGACTATGCCTCAACTCTGACAAGATGGAACTCCTCCTGGTAGGTTCCCCCGACACGCTAAAAAATCTAGATGCCCAATTCAGCCACTTCACCATTGACTCCATTAACATTCCGGTCTCCGATTCTGTCAAAACTCTGGGAGTCTACCTGGACTCCAGCCTATCCATGGATAGACAAGTCAACGCAATAGCCTCCGCAGCTGCATATCATGCTAAACCTATCAACGCAGTCAGACCCTTTCTCCCCAAAGAGAACTGCACCAACATAGCCAGAGCCATCACCGGCTCTAGGCTAGACTACTGCAACGTACTCTTTCTAGGAACCTCCAACAAAAACTTAGAGAGACTACAAGTAATACAGAACAATGCTCTCCGTGCAGCCCAAGGCATTGCTAAAAGAGAACACATCTCTGAAGCCAGAAAACTAGCCCACTGGCTCCCAATAAAGGGAAAGGATCGTATTCAAAGCCCTGACACTGACCCACAAGTGCATGCACCTCACTGCTCCAGCATACCCCTCTCAAAGGATCCACCCCGTCTCCACTACCAGGCCAACCAGATCACCGTACACCAACATGCTCTCGGTGCCATTAGTAAAAAGAGTAAAAGCAGGCGGATCCAGCTTCCCCTATCTCGCGCCCACTCACTGGAATGCTCTACCTCCCACTATCTGAGGTGAGGCCTCCCTCACCACCTTCTGCAAAACTCTGAAAACTACCCTCTTCACATAAGGCCCGACACACCAGCACGAAAACTTATCATATATGTTGTAATATACGTCCCAATGCAATATCTGTAACAACAGTATGATATCTTGTAGTATTCATAATGTGTTAACAATCGCTATCATGCCTGTACCATGTAACTAAGTTATTGCAAGTAACAGCGCCTCAATGCCCCTGAGCTGCTTGCACGCTATATAAATAAAAATAAATAAATAAATAAATAACTAAATCAATTAATTAATTAATTAATTGTGGGCCGGTGCAATTTATACCTTTTCCTAATTTTTTACTCTGTCCCTATGGGGACAGTGTGACCCTGGGTATGTGTGGACATCATGTTCTCCACCATACTTGCAAGGCCATCTGTTGCTTGAATATTATTATGCCTTTAACCTGTAGGGACAGCTCCACAAGATATAGCAGGAGTGTTCCACCAGGTTGTATGGTACTCTGAGTCTTCTCTGATGTGCAGGTAGGCTTGTCATGTCCACAGTGTGTCAAGTGGATGCACCTTTGCTTCCTTTCAGAGCATGGGGCAGTCATGTCCACCTCCTTAGCGTTAGAGGTTAGTTTGGTTGTTTAATGTGCCATATTTGGTATTGCAGGTAGACCAAATGTCTGATTTTCCAGCATCTGTTGTGTCAGGTTATCTACATCCTGTTTTTGAAAATCCTGTTTTCTCTGTTATGGCATGTATAGGGATTCGACATATCACACCCTTTTTTCTGGATGTGGTGTGGATATCAAATTATTATGGCATGTAAGAAATGGGTAAAATGATGTATAAGATGTCAATTTCATAGGGGTGCATAGTGGGTTGGGGAAACAGCATTGTTGATGAGGTTTGTTAAGAAAGTTTTCTGTGGCTGGTTAGGGCATACCGCCATTTAATATTTAGTAAAGTGGGGATGACAGAGAAGGGAGGACATACATGCTGATTAATATCTTTTTGTTGATTAGCAGTAGTAGTTATTAGTTTGTCTGGGAAAGGCAGGATAGTGCATTATGCTTTTGATTTATCATGCTGAAATGGGTGTGGAATTAGTTGAGGTAGTTAACTTTGCATGCTTTTTTTGAGGATGGCTAAGGAGTAATTAAGTGGTTGCTGGGAGAAGCAAGAGTGTGCTAGGGCCAAATATTTCATACACACTAAAACATCTTTATACTGTATTTGTCAATGTGAAACATGGTTGTGTTTGATGGGCATAGAGGCTTTAACCATAAATCTCATCATAAAGCGTTCTTGTTTAAAATGCACTTGCTAATCACAGGCATCTAAGCAGACCATCCTGAAAAATTGATGTTTTTCCCTGGCTGTTAGTATTGATGGATTGAACTCCTATGCTGGCCGCCCTCTGAGGTGTCTACTTCAGCATATGTGGTGTTTCTGCTTCTGGTACAAGCATTACTGGAAGCAACAATACCTTACTGTTTTTCTCGAATGCAATGTTGTTGTGTTTTTACTCCTTCTCCTCTGTGACTTCAATATCCACCTTGACTCTCCTGAATCAGTCACCTCACTGTTCCATGACCTCTGTAGACTTCCTCTCTCTTATTCTTCTTCCTTCCAGTCAAACAGACTCAGCCGGACACACTCTGGATGCCTTCATCTCTTGTGACATCTCCATCTCTAACCCGGTAACAACCCCCCCTCTCCTGGTCCGACCAATCTCTCAACTCCTCCTACCTGGGGCCCCTCGGCCCTCTGTCCAAGCCACCTACCACACTGCCAGTCTCCTTTGATGTCATTCAACCTCCTTGTCCCTGTCATGAGGATCTGCCTGAAGCCTGCCTCCAAGTGCAATGGATGGTACGACTCTGATCTAGCTTCTCTGAAAACTTTGTGCAGAGTTGCTTGTTTGTTTGTTTGTTTGTTTGTTTATTTATTTGTAGGGTGCACCACACCCAAAGGTATCTGGGCGCAGCATAGCAGGAGGTTACAAGTATACTTTAGGCATGAGTTGCAGTAGTTATAGCAACATATGTACAAAATACATACACGATAATTACAGGAATTTGAGGTTGCCCAGCAATTACATTATTTGTGACAGGATATACATGGAAGTTACATAACATAACATAACATAACATAACATAACATAACATAACATAACATAACATAGGAAGTTGTCATAGTTATGTGCCAAGAGAGAGGGCACAGTAATATACAAAGGAATACATTCTTCATGTACATGTGTCATTATAAATGACAGAAATGTTTTTGCATGGATAAGAAGGTGAGATCAAGCCGTTAGATTGGGCCCTGGTCCTTGGCTCTGGCTCTCAGGGTATTGCGCCTAAAATTGGTGAAGGTTTGGTCAGCTCTCAGTGGTGGCGGGAGGGCGTTCCAATACTGTGCCGCCATGACAGGGACGCTGCTCCCCCCTGCCTTTTTCAGTTTATAACTAGGGACGACCAAACAGGATGCATTCGCTGATCTAGTAGGGCTTTCTGGGGTTCTTCTGATAATTCTGTCAGCGAGGTAACTAGGGGCAGCTTTGTTAAGACACTAATGAGACAGTTTTAAGGAAGGTTTTGTCTTTAATAGATGACCACTTGTTTTGTCTTCTTAGTTCTGATATGTGTTCTCTCCTGGGAATATCCTGTGCCGCTCTGAGGGCATTATTTTGGAGGATTTGGATTTTGTTGATAGTTTGCTTGCTTGCTCCCTTGTATAAGGCATTGCAGTAATCCAACTTCGAGAGTATACAGGCTCTTGCTAGAGTAGTGTAGCTATCCTTAGAAAGAAACGGTTTGCATGCTCTGATCAATCTGCAGGTGTATGATGTGGCAGAGGCCATGGCGTTGACCTGTTTGGCAAGGGTGAGAGTGGAATCTATGTAAAAGCCTAACGTTTTGACCTCTTTTACCACTTTGATATGGTTGCCATCGATGTTAAATGAGGTATACTTAGCGTTGAGTTTATTCAGGTTGGTGGGGGTAGCAGGAATGATGATCTCAGTTTTATCGTCAGTCAAGCATAGGCCTTGGGCAGCCATTCATGCTTGGATGATGAGATACATTTTATTTACGTAGTCGTAGTCTCCAGTGAGTGGAATGAGGATTTGGATGTCATCTGCATAATTTGTGTAGGTGACACCCAGATAGTCTAGATCATCGAGCAATGGTTTTGTGAATGTATTGTACATACTTGGCTAGACACAGGAGCCCTGCGGCACACCACAAGTCATTGGGATGGGATCAGCAGCTGCAGAAGGCGAAAAGACTCTCATGGTCCTGTTATTTAAGAAAGATTTGATCCATGCTATAGTGTCTTGTGAAAAGTGGGCTGCTAAGTCAAGGTGTTTACACAGCACTTCATGATCCACCAGATCGAAGGCAGCTGAGAGATCGAGGAGGAGTAGCAGGGCTATATTCCCTTTGTCTTTCAATTCATCGATCTGGATTTTGAGGTCAATGAGTGCTGTTTAGGTGCCGTGTTGGGGCCTGAATCCAGATTGACAGACTCCTAGGAGATGCTTGTTCTTAAGGTACTTCTATATTTGAATGTATGCTGCTTTATCTAAGATCTTAAGTAAGAAAGGTACAGTAGTGATGGGCTGGTAATTAGTGGGAATGGATGGGTTGAGAGATTGTTTTTTTAAAAGGGGTAAGACTCAGGCCTCCTTCAGTTTACTCGGCACGGTGCCGCTGGTGAAGGAGACATTGATTAGTTTGGCGATGAAGGGTGCCAAGTCTCTAGCGGCATCTTTAATGATCTGGGCTGGGCAACTGTCTCCCTTACAGTTTGAGAGTTTGAGTGATCGGATGATTTTTTCTACCTCAAGAATAGAAACATGCACAAAGCTGAATCGTTGTGGTAGATTGGTCGACGTCGTTTGTGTGTTCTCATGGCTCACTAGGTTAGGTAGGTTCGCTCTTTGGTTCTTATGAATGGCTGAGTTAGTTAGCTTCTTTATTTTGTTCTCACAACTGGCTAGGTTAGGTAGGTTCGCTCTTTTGGCAACAATCTTATTCTGGAGAAGAGAAATTTAGCTAGAGAGGGCAGTCTGAATATTAGTGCACCATGTTTTGTCCTTTGGACAATCGTCTGTCAGTTGGAGAGGGGCCTCCGACTCCTTAAGGATGACAAAGAGTTCCTTGGTATTAGAGCTAGCTTGGTGAATCCTATTGTTATACGTTTCCTACTTGGTGCAAATAATTTCCTTTTTGTATTGGACAGAGATGTTAATCAGGTTGGTTTTATATTCCTCTGTGGGTGAATGTCTCCATAATACTTCAAGTTTTCTCTTATCGGATCTCATTGATTTAAGATGGGGGTGAACCAAGTGTTCAGATGAGCTCTTGGTTTGCTTTTACGTAATTTAAGGGGGGGATAGTGTCTAACGCTCTGGCTCATGGTGGAATTATACACATCTATTAATATGTCATGGTCAGATAATGCAGCCAGTAAATTGAGGGTGGGGAGAGCATGTAGTAGGATCTTGTCCGTCGTAATGTTCTTTTTGTTTCTGGTTAAGGTGGGAGGGGTTATGGAATTCATCTAGTTAGATATAGGGTTAGCTGCAATGGTGAAGGACAGAAGGAAATGGTCAGTCAATGGTTGAGGAGTGATGGCAGATATGGCTATATTGCAGTTGAAATCCTTGGCTTGTTGGTCGCTGTGATCATTGAAGCCCAAGTTAAAGTCCCCCAGCAATAGTATTTGTGCGGAGTCTTTAGTGTTGTCAGATAGGATTATGGAAATATCCTCCTCAAATGAGCCAATGGGACCTGGAGTTCTGTAGATGAGATGTAATTTGAGCATGCATGAGCCGCAGATAGGTTATTTGATGGTGAGCAGTTAGCAAGAATTGACCACTGGTGAAGGGACTATTCTCATGGCAAGGCTGGACTTGACAATAACTGCTATACCTCCCCCTCTGGCATCGACTCTGTCAGCTCTGAGAATGGTATAGTTGTCAGGGACTGCTAGTAGGATGGCTGGGCCTGCCACTGGGTGTAGCAAGGATTGTGTTATTGAAAGGAAGTCGTAATCAGCTGCCTAGATCAAGTCAGCTATTTCCGTAGCATGAGCCACCATAGATCTGCCGTTAATTAGGGCACCTTTAATATTAGATGTATTCATATTTTGATAGGAGATAGTGGGGGGTTTGTCCTGACTAACGTTTTTTAAAGTTTGGCTTGTTGCTGGGAGTATGATGGAAGTGTTTATTGATAGTACTATTACTGGTCTTGGTGGTATAAGTAGGTGGTGTGATATAATTAGTCTTCCTAGAATATATTTTGGCAGCATTATCTTTCGCTATAGGTTGACAGGTTTTCTGAGCAGTTCTGCTTAGAGGTTCGTAGAGTCTATGCAGCCTAGCATGGAGGGTAAGATTTTCCGTTGTAGTAGAGCACGGCAGGCTGGGAATGGTTAGTGTTATATTCAGGTTAGGCTTCATTGAGGGTGAAGGTGGTACGGATTTGATGCCCGATCTCTGTGCCTTTGAGCTTGCCATAGATGGGTATAGGTGTAGTGCAGTCATCAGGGTGGTACCCACTTCTGCGATAGACAAGGCTGTAGCTAGTAGGCTATACAGTAGGTATAGCACCAGTACCAGTAGGTGGTGACATACATAATGCCAGTATAGGTGCTAATGTGGGAAGAATCTACTGTGGGTAGATTAGGACACTGTAGATGAACAGAGGTTAAGCACTAATGCACAATGCGGGGGGCACACAACCAAATAGGTCAAGTATAGTCAGTAGGAGGGTCTGAAACTGTCAGTAGGTCAACCATTCAATTATGACAGTAGGCATAATGCAAATCAGGGGTTGCCTAAATGGTAGCACTTTCAGGTTCAGCACATGCAATAGGTATGACTCAGGCTCAGATGCCAGCCAGGGATCGACATTAATACATCAACATTAATACCAGATTTTCCATATTATGTGGTGAGTCTGGCTAATGTTACATGAAGGGGGTGTACAGGCATTTGAGTAACAATGTAGTAACAGTCACAGAGCAATACATAATTAACAATAAAGTTGAAGATCTGGATCAATGCAGGACAGTACCACATTGTATATTAACTCACCACCCCTTCCGGATATGCTAACACGGAAAGGAAATATGGCATATGTCGTACAGTCAAACAGGCAGTGGGTGCAACTAAGACCTTATGTACTTATACTACTATGCAATATTAATACAATGCATCACAAAGCATAAGGGTACAATGCACAGAATGATAATGTCTACACATGCAAAGGTCTAAGCAGTCCACAATAAGATATTGATTACCTGGTAGAGATATCCTATATGTGCTGGGCAAATTTCTGACGTTTATTGAACGCTATGACGGGAGTTGCTAATAAGGAGGTGTTATCGTGGATGGGAGAGTGGACAGGTTATGGCAGATACGTTACGGTAAATGCAGTAGCATGTATTTATACGTGAACAGAGAACAGCGTGTCTATGAGTATGGTCCACAGTGGAGATAAGTTAGTGGGGCGAATCAACATGCCCAGTTGGAGGGTATGCTTGAGTGAATTGGAGACCAGGGTTGTGGTCAGGAAGTCAGGTGGTCTTGGGGGTTGGGACCGCCAAGAGGGTCGGCTCTTAGTTCTTTCCAGCTGTGTCAGGCTCGGTCAGGAGCCTTAGTGAGTGCCTTGGGGGAGTGTTGGCTTCGCCTGCCGGCACTCTCTGATAGGGCGCAAGAACACAGTGGTAGCCAATGGGCTTCTCAGGCGGCGTCAGTAGGCTGGAGGGCCAGGCAAATTCAAAAAAACAGCGGCGGCCATCTATAGTGTGTAAATCTTCGTGTTGGGGCCATGAAAGCGGTGTATATCATTTTCTTGCATCTAATAAGGTGCGATCAGGCACGGAACAAAGTAAGCAGATACATGATATATCGGAGCTTCGGGCTCTATGATCAGAATGGCAAGAAGTCACGGCATGCTGGATGTAGCTGTTAATATACCTCTGGCTTACCTTATACATCTGAGGGGGCCTGGAGATGATGTAGGGGACACTGCTCCTCTGCAACGCCCAAAAGTGGCACAAGCTCCAGCTTAACGGAATTGGTAGACTTAGGATTCACCCTCTGATAAACTGGCCTATCACCTACTCCAATGGCAATATCATTTTTCTATCCACTCCAAGAAAAGGGCCCACATCAAAGCCTCTATCTCATGAGCCACTAACAACACGGCTGAACTTTTCAAAATCTGCAAGGAACTTGCCAATCCAACTGCAGTCTCCCCCTCTCTCCTTCCTTTCCAGGCTCTCTGCACCACTCTGGCCTCCCACTTCACATCTAAAACTCAGGACATCCTGTACTCCCTCCCCATCACCCATCTCCATTCTGTCCCCTGCTCCCATGCCAACCTTAGCTCCTCTCTCTGCACCACCTGCACTCTACTCCATCTGGACCATAGCACCTGATGAGGTTTCTAAAGTTGTATGCTCTATGAAGGCCTCAATCATGCAGGTACCCCCGTGCTCTTCAAGAACCATTAAGGACAGCATCTCATCTCTCACCTGGCTCTTTCTGACTTCTGTAACCACTCATTCACCACTGGCTGTTTCCTCCTTTCCCTCAAGCACTCAAAAAGCCATCTTCTGATCCTTCCTGCTGGGCTAACTATTGTCCTATCTCCACCCCCACCCCCTTCCTGTGTAAACTCTTGGAGTAGTTGGTCCTCCCCCAATTGATCCTTCAAATTGAACATGTTGGTTGCCTCCATGATCATCAATCTGGATTCTGGGTATCCAGAGGCACAGAAACTGCTCTGCTGAACACTTATGAAGAAATTCTTTAAAATCTTGACTCTAACTCTCCTAATGTTCTCATTCTCCTCGACCTCTCCTCTGCCTTTGAGATGGATTGGCTGACTTCTTTCCTCACTCACCATGCTAAACAATTACAACTGGGCCCTTTCTTCTCCTCCACCTCACGCTCCACCTGTGGTGCCTCCAAGGGTTCTATCCTATCGCCATGGCTCTTTAATATCTATCTTGCCCCCTTGCTCACCTGCTCTCCTCCTTCTCTCCTCATTTCCAGAGTTATGATGATAACACACAGCTTTCCTTCCACTTCCCTCTACTACCTCCTCTTCCTCCTCTCTCATCCCCGATTGTCTGACTGCCATACAGGCATGGTGTGCGGCTAATGATCTCTGTCCTAATTCCAGTAAGATGGAGAGCCTTCTCATTGGAACACCTGCACCCTGTTCCCTACCCTCTGGCCGCCCTCCTTGGGCCCTCTACCCTCATCATCCTGTGCGGCCAAAAACCTTGGGGTCATATTCGACTCAACTCTCTCCTTCACCCCTCACATCTTGGACCTTGCCAAGAAGGCCCACTTCCAGCTTCACCTCCTTAGAGGCATTCTCCCTTTCCTCACCTTTCCCCAGAAGCTCAACATCTCCAGAGCTCTGGTCCTCTCTAGGTTAGACTATTGCACCAGCCCCCTCCTCAATCTCCCCCTTTCCTCTCTACGCCCCCTTCAGCTAATCCAGAATAGGGCTGCAAGATATATCCTTGGCCTCATTTCCAGGGACTGTAACTCTCCATCCCTAAAATCTCTCCACTGGCTCCCAGTGGCTGCAAGGATCACATTCAAGACCCTATGCATCACCCAAAGGCTTTCTGGGGCCTGGGAACATGTTTTCTCCAACTTTTCCTCCTTAAATGCTTCCCTGCAAGTTCCCTCCGCTCCTCTAACTCCAACACTCTGCTTGTCAAACGCTTCTCCAATCAGAGAGTGGGGGGCAGATCTCTCTCTTTGGCTGGTGCCTCTCTTTGGAACAGCCTCCCTGCCCCTCTCAGAGCCGGACCTCGTTAAATTTCGTAAACATCTCAAAACCCTGCTTTTCTCTATATCTTTCCCTCTTCCCTCCCCTACTAAGCACCCCACTGCTGCTGAGACTGACTGCCTGCTCCTTCATGAATCCCATAGGTTACAAGGCCCTGTACCCAGTCAATACCAGCACCCACCGCAGCACTGCCCTTTTGTGCCCCCCCCCCGGCATCTGACATCCCACCCTTGCGATTCCTTCCACTGGGACTTAGCTTGTGGCCTCCTCCCTGGCTTCCCTGGCAATTCTTTCCTGGGCTCCCACCAGCACTTATCCATACCTGTCCCGCTCCCTACCTCCTTCACTTCTCTTCATTGCCCTTGTGCACTTGCATGTCTGAATGCCACAATGCCTAGTAGGACCACAATTATATATTTACTGTTTTTGGCACTGTTATTTACTCCCATGTTCTCTCCCCACTCTGCCTTGTGGGGCCTGGAAACACAATTATGTTGTGTAGGCGCCTAATAAATGCACAATAAATAAATAAATAAATAAATAAATACATGATCATTTCTGAAAAAATTATTTTTGTCAATATTTATGTTTCATGATTTACATAAATTCCTCTCCTCACCTTACTTATTACTATTGCTTATCAACAATAGTCTTCACCACTATGTTGTTTCTTGAATTACTGGATTTTTGTTCACATTAATTAATATTATTATCACTGATCAATATTTATTTTGGCTCTACAATTTTATGTGTCACTCCTATTTTCATTTAACTTAATGTTTATTATTTTTGATCAACATTATTTTTAACACTTTGGTATTTGTCATGAATTACTTCAGTTCATTTACTCACTGGTAATTTGATAATTTCTGATCAAAATACTTTTTTGTCACTGTGGTATTTTTCAAGTGTTGACACAGTTTTATCATTAAACTTTATACTACTGTTTATATTTGATGTAATTTTCTGACTGTGTCATTGTTCATGTTCCTACTGTTTCAATTCAACTAAATTATTATTGTTTCTCATTAAGATAATTTTGGTCGCTGAGGCACTTTTCTTAAATTACTCTCATTTTATTGGTTCTCAGGGGTGTGTACTCTTCCGCATTCAGTGCCCATTCAAAATGTACAACACATTCCTTAATGTCTCTTGTTAGGGAGAATTCTCTGTTTAGGCTGAATTTCCTAACCTAGTGAGTCCCCCAGCAGCTTTGCTGGATTTCCACCCTGCCAAGAGTGAGACTCTTTTTCTCCCACTCTTGGACATGAATGTGTGTAATTCCTTTGAATATCAATGTGTTCTATGGGCTATGGGGTCTTTTACTCCATAGGGTCTCATATGTTTTTCTATGTGTTTTACACCGCACCCTACGTGCCATAACACCGGGGCGTCCTAGCGGACCTCCACCATATACTCCATACCCAGGGACTGACTACTGTCTCCCCGGGCATGTAAAGTCACCATTGGCTTTACTAGACCTAAATTTACTAACAGAACTAGTACAAACCATCTTATTGTGGACGTGCTAGTAGGGGTAATTCAATTACTCCTAGATCTGTTACTCGAGGGGGCACTGTCCCGTCCCCCCTCGTCGAGTTTTGGCTGGTGGCAGTGGAAACTACTTGTTGTGCTCGACCCCGAACATAACCCTATGGGATTCGTCCCATTGTCGGAGATTGATACTTTTCCTCGTTAATCTCTAACGTACCACCGGTCTACTTATCTTAAATAAGTTTATTGGATGGTATTTTCTGCCAGAA
Organism: Ambystoma mexicanum; assembly: GCF_040938575.1. Lineage (NCBI taxonomy): Eukaryota > Metazoa > Chordata > Amphibia > Caudata > Ambystomatidae > Ambystoma > Ambystoma mexicanum. The sequence goes on along the minus strand of NC_090937.1, from coordinate 595,799,330 downwards.
CTCGGTTTGTAAAATGGCGTCTGTGTTCGTCTCTGTGACTCCTAAACCAAAGGTTGAGCCCTTTTTGGCGGGCCTCTGGACAGAGACCCTCCAAAGTGGTGCCATTCTGTCTGGGTTACCACAGGGGTGTGGGAGGGGGTTTAGGCACCCTGGACCGAGTTGCCTTGCCAACTCCGGTCGCACTCTGGTGTGATTGGCCCAAGTGGTGAGCCTCCCCGCTCACCACTTAGCGTGTGTTGAGTGACAGCTAGGCTGAATGAATGGGGGTTTTCTGCATAAAAGCAGGGCTTTTGGGACTGGATCTTCAGAAGTCGCCACAGGACCTAAGAATCCGACAAAGGTAACGCTGAGCCCACCTGCACCACGACACTCCCGGTGGAGCCCTGCGGAACCGACTCACCACTTCCCGACGACAGAGGAGATCTCCCTGCCGGAGAGTCTCTTCCCCTGACTGGTGGGAACAATCAGTCCCCTTTTCCTTTTTCTTCGCCTCAGGACGCAGTGGTCGAATTGCCCGTGCAGAGCACCTCGGCAACCGGATAGCCACTACCCCTGTACCACGACCAAAAGGTGGTGCCTTGTGATGGAGCACTCCGCGGCTGGTCTCTTCCCTGGTGGTGCACCGGACTTCACTTTTCTTTGATGACGAGATCATCTCTACTCTTGGCAAAGACCCGACGTGCATCCACCACCAGGAACAACTGCCCCCGCCGGAGCTGTCTCTCCACAAACAAGGTACCGTGTCCACCTGGCTTCCCTTTCTGCCGGATTGAGTGAGGTGTCTTAATCCTCGCCTTTCCATTGGGTCGCCTCCAAGCTTTCTTTAACGTGTGGTTCTGAACTGGTTCCAACTTTCCAATAACAATTTGGACTCAAACGCATTTCCACAAAGAGACTTTTTGGGACACATCGCCTTGCCTCTCTCCGAGTAGGCCTGGCCTCTGAACTTTAAGATCTATTGTGGTTCTTGTCTTCTTTCCTTGCATTTTTTTTCCCGTAAAGTATTGAACTGTGTTGACTTTGTAACCTGCCTATTTTTCTCTCCCATCCTAACTGATATTAGAGTGCCATCTAGGTTGAGGTATACACCTCTGACTGAAAATAAGTGATACCGGTAGAACCTAGACTTGTCGAAATATTGTTAAGGGGATTGATCGTTTTCTTCTTCGTAGAGTAATTGTGATTGAAGTGTTTGCCGTGATAGTGCCATAGTGTTTTCCATAGATGTTCCGTTATAAATAAATACCTTAATATCTTTACACTGAGCCTTGTTGTGTGTTTGCTTGTCTTACTGTGAAGAATTGCCCTATATTGTATACTCCACATACTGCTTAACTCTTCTTGAGGGAAGTCTGACTGCTCAGCCACAGCTACCAAGTGAATCTGTGTGGTACAGACTGCTACCAAGTGGGTTTACTGCCAAACACCTGTAGTCCTAAATCTTTTGCATTGGTCCCAGAGGGAGCTGCACAGGTTTCCGCCTAACATCTTTAACTTCATCAAATCCCATTCATGTATCCTACATTGTATTCCAAATGTGTTTTCTTTATTGGATTACAAATCTGTTGCCTGTATTGCCTTTATTAGATTACAAATCTTTTGCAAAAATGTGTTTCAACCAATCAGTCTTTGTCAAGGCAAACTAAACAGTCTAAATTCTTAAATCTGTGTACATTAAAATGAATCATACCTGTGAAAAAATAGCAGAAACTAAACAAATGTTACACATGCTACATTAATATTAGTACATTGATAAGTTTATACATTAGGCAAAACATGTTTTTAAAAACATAACATCAAATGACAAACATTGGACAATAATTTTGCACAGAAAATTGGCAAAGGAAATGTATGGGGAAAATGAAAAGGCAATTGTAAGTACATGAAAAATAATTATTTTACTATCCATGAAACCAAATGTGTGCTTGTCTGTATGTCAGGCCGGTTAGTGCCAGAGTACCTAACTCACACTGATCCCTTCGCAATCATGTGACTCTATTTGTATGCAAGGTGGTGAGCTGTGCACATTTTTTGGCCATTGCTGAAGTGGACACAAATTGCATAGCTAAACACTGCTTGATTTGATTATTTTACTGTGTTCATTTTATAAATCTTCTTGGAACATCTTGATTTGAAAAGACCTTTGCTCTATACCTTTGGGAAATCTCCCCATCGTTACTTGACCCACACTGATTAATGTACTTTCATTGCCAAACAAAGTGTATTTTTTGTTTGTGCTCTTTATTGGAAATTGCAATACTTAGACCGTCTAAATCTGATATCCTTGCACTTGCCAAGTATTAATTAATATTGTTTTCATTGTCGCTTTGTGCGCTCAGTTTTTCGACTTTGCCACCAATCAGAGCACTCGATTTGATGATGTAGTTCTGCCTGAACTACACTTCCCAGCATCGACCGGGCCTACTAAATAACATTGGCGGCCTGTTAGCACCTGTGCGTTTGTCAGGCCAGTTAGTGCCGGTTATTGCAAAGTGGTGCAGGTACAGTCTCCTGACATCTCCTTCGTAACCTCCCACAGGCTCCTTGCAGCATTATCTCCCTAATCAGTACGCAAGGTAGGTCCATTTCCATTTTGAATACTCATACTGATCTGTTGATACTGTCAGTATGACCCCCACGCCTAGAACAGGCTATCAATGTAAACAGGCTGCAATTCTAGCCAAATACAAAGTGCTCTGACTCCTTCCAGCACCAGAAGCAGCAGCCAACGTGGATGTTATGCTCACCTGGTATCCACAGGGTTGCCACTCAGCCCTGGTTGGTTGCTGGAACCTTCTCCCCGATTTCCAGATGGTGTATTCGGAGGAAGTCTAGCCTGAAAACACAGGAGGGCTGGGTTCAAGACTGGCCGACTCAGGTAAAGTATCCTCCCACGACCCCTTTGGCTTCAACCCTTAGGCCCTCTCCTCACCTTGTTATGGTATTAGGCGTGTTCTCCATCCTGCTTTCTTAGCAGGAGTGCGCAGTCTTCAGTGGGCGTGGGCGACCGAGTTACTTCACTGACGTGTGCCGTTGAAGTGTCTTTAAGGTAGGTCTAATTGCAGCAGTTTTTGTATAGCGCTGTTTGTTCTTGTCTGCCTTTCTTTAGTGATTAATAATGTCCTTTCTTTCTCCCTAGGCTTGCGGGAGATTCAGCATGGCGTGCTGGTTGGTTTGAGCGCCACCGGCAAATGATGGTGCGAGATGTGCGCTGCAATGCGGTAAGTAATGCGCTATGCGCTGCGCTGCTTCGTCTTGCCTTTGCTAACCTCTGTCTCCTCTCTTCCTTACAGGTCGTGCTGTCCTTCTCCAGCGGGTGTGGAACTCCGGAACGATTGCCGGCCGGGAGGTGACAAGCCAGGTAAGCTTCTTGTGATGTTCGTGGTTTAAGCTATGCCGGAGTATGCCTTTTCTAATGTTGTCTTTCGCCTTTTCCTTTTCCGGTCGCTTTGTTCCAGTAGGTATGCGGTGCCCAGAAGAAGCTGTTCACTGGAGAGCAGATGACAGGATGGAGATTGCAGGTAAGATTCTATTAATGATGTTCCTTTTGTCTCCTCTGCAGACTCGTTGCTCTGAGGCTCGTGGGTATCACAGGACATGTGAGCATTACTTTGCAGTCTGCAAAGTAACGCAAAGCGTGCTCTGTTGCTTGGGTGTGGTTTAAATAGCCTCCCAACAAAGTAGTCCAGGTAAATAGTCCCAGGCCACCACACCCAAAACACTACACCGCATAGCTTAGTTCTTAGGAACCAAGCTATGCGAATGCCTTCATGTTAACTGCAGGCCCAATGAAAAGTAGTCCCCCTTCAAACATGTTCTCCACCATGAATATGAGCCTGGCGCCAGAGGCACCAGGACTGACTCCAAGGGAGTATTGGGAGTGAATGCAAGGTCTCCAAGGCCTTAATGGAGCCCCGAACCCTGACCTTACCTGGCAAGTATACTTGCCAGTTGGGGTCTGGGTTAAGGGTCGTGACATCGGCCTCCCCTCAAATAACACTATCCTCCCAGCTCTGTCCAGAAATCAAGCCTCCGTGGATACTGCTGAGAATACCTCTTGCAATAACCTCCCAACTCTGGCCTTGACAGCTCCCCCAGATAAGGACCAGTTTCTGGTCTCCTTAGTGGGCAATGACAAAAGGGAAGAAATACAGCATGTGCTGACTTCTATTGACCACACCTCGAAGGTCACTCTCCTTTTAGGAAAAGACACTCTCACTGACCTTCCCAAGTCCTCCCATGCGAACTCTATATTAGTACTAGCATCAACAGATCACAGAACAATCTATTGTACGTCTCCCTACTTAACGCCCGATCCTTAGTCGAACACAGGTTGGTGATGGCAGACTGCCATATGATACACAAACAAGACCTCTTTGCAGTTACCGAGACATGGCTAAATGATACTGCCCAGCTACCTGTGGATGACTCATTCCCAGCAGGTAATACATTCAGAGAGGCACATCTCCACCTCACTGATGAGGCCCAACAAGGCTGAAACACGTGTATGGGGTTGCTGTTGGTATTCAGAAGGAAATTGCCCTAGCATTTTGGTGCTGGACTGCCCATGTGGGCAGGACAAAGACTGATATGCAAATGGATATTTTATCATCTGTGAAAGGTACAGTGAGCTAAAGTATGGCAGCAGACTCTAGCGTGGGACCTTCCCAAAGAACAGGTCAATGGGCCGTGTTTGTTCTCACAGAGGGGCGCCTATGGACTATTTTTTTAATAAAACATATAGAACAGACCATATAGGGACACAAGGTGGTGGGGTGGCTCTCATTGCAAAAGACTGCCTTGATTGTCACCTCATAATCCTTCACAATATTGAGGGTTGTTAAAACCTACTCATAAAACTAAAAGTCAACCCGGATGTCTCTGTGCCTATACTAACTTTGTACAAACCCCTGCAAAATTTACACCTGTTTGAGGAACAGCTCATTACCGTCCTAAACATTATAACAAACTGTAATTTGCCCATGATTGTACCAGGGGACTTCAACGTATGGGTTGACGATTCATCAGATGCCCAAGTTAAATCACTATTGTTCTCCCTTGAAACTGTTGGCTTTATACAAATGATACAAAACTCCACCCATCAAGGTGGTCAAAAACTGGACTGGATTCTTACTCACATCCTTCAGAGCACAGCCATAAACATTCCGCCCCGTCTTTGGTCTGATCATTCTTTGGTCAATATGACTATTTTGTAACCTATGGCCCACTTAGATTTAACACAAATACCAGGATTGATATAAATTGTAGAAATATCAAACAGGTACCACCACTGAGCTTTTCCACACTACTTTCAACCAAGCTGGAGACAGCAGAAATAGCTGAGGAAACATCCATACCACGATTGATACGTTAGCCCCTGAAAGAAATAGGAAGATAAAAACAGAAGCCACAAATAAATCATGGTTCAATGACAGTATTGTAGAAGCAAGGAAGATGAAAAGAGCCCTTGAACATGAATGGCATAAAAATCCCTGCCCAAACACACTAGGCAAATACAATGAATACAATGAATCGGTACACCCCTTTGAAAACCATCATTACGGCAAAAATTGAAAATACAATTTACAAATAGACATTGCCAAATCCAGCACCAAAAAAATATTTAAAATTCTTAAAGAATTTGGGAGTCTCTCCTCTTGGTATCCACCCACCACAAAAGACTGAGCTTGGTATCAAGCTATACAATATGAATTTCTGACCGAAACAACAGGTCACCAATTGGCTGTAGCTAAGCAGCAGGCTGGCTTATCTGTACAAAAAGCCAAGATTCTATAAATAGCACCAGCAGGAAGAACATTGATAAATCAACTCCCAAATTTGAGTTTCATAGTTGTCAAGAAACAGAAGTGTTTGACATAGTTACTAAACTCAAATCCACATCATGTCTAGGAGACTCATGTCCGACTGACATCCTGAAGGAATCACTGGACATTATCATTCCTTTGATAACTAAAATTATCAACATGTCCTTCAGGGAATGCACCATGCCAGCTTCTCTTAAGGATGTGTGGATAACCCCCTTACTGAAGAAAACTTTGCTGGACCCAGCTCAAACAAAAAAAAAAATATCACCCAATAACGAATGTTCCCTACCTGTTCAAAATCATGGATAGAGTGACGTACGTACAGCTACAGAGATTCATAGAAGAAATCTGAATCCTACATTTCCATCAATCTGCCTCCAGAGTCCAACATCAAACGGAGACTGCACTCCTAGATCTCAAGTCAAACATCACAGGGATCATAGAACAAGGTCAACCAGGCTTGCTCATGTTTTTGGACCTCTCTGCAGCATTTGATCTCATCAATCATAATTTGCTCCACGAGAGTTTGAAAAACATTGCAAACTTCTCAGAGAGAGCCTCCAAATGGATTACATCTTTTTTGGGCCCCGGAACATCCAGAGTGGCTGTAGAAAATTCTCAAGGCATCTCCTATTTCATCCACCTGTGGAGTACCTCTGGGATCCTACCTCTCACCAGTCCTTTTTAATATCTATACCAGGCCTCTCCTCGACTGCCTTGACTGACTGGGTGTTAAATTTGCTAATTACGCAGATAACACCCAGGTACTATTTGAATTTACTGACACACACTCGATAGACACTAATGTCCTTAATGTCTCCTCGTAAATCTATGTATGGATAGCCTTTAACTCATTGGCCCTTAATAAAGAGAAAACAGAACTCATTATTTCATCTTGTCCACACTTGAAAAAACATGACACAACGAGCTATAGATGAAACATCATGTCTCCTAAATCCATTCGTCATTTGGCTACGTGACCAAGTTACTCCATCAAATCCGACCATTTCTTTACATAAATAACAGATCCCTTTTGGCCACTGCATAGATTGGAGAAAAGCAGTGGCTGTAAAACTTGTAGCAGCGCTGCTGTGAAAGTACCGAATGGTCTTCAGGACAATTATTTCAAGTCGGGTCAATCTTAATAGAAGGGCGTCTACCTATGAATGATAGGGGACTGGGTTAGGAGAGTGATGTCTAGGAAACCATGTTAAAAACTGCAAAAGAGGGGACCTACCATGTGCAGGTGAGTAGTTTTACAGCCACTGCTTTTCTCCAATCTATACCAAACCAGAAACACAGAATTGTGTGTCGACGACAATGTTAAACAATGTTGAATGTATTGTCATTTAAAACAATACTTGAAATTTATACTGTTTGTCACTCTGCCTACTAACTCACAAAAACGCAGACAAGAATATGCTCAATAATGCATATATTCAGCGTCATGGCGCAGCTTGTATATTTGTTTTGTTCTCTGTTAGTGTAAAATAAAAAACCCATTTGTTGTCATTCCCGCATCCGTGGGTTTTTTGTCTATTGAGCTAGTAGTTACATAGCTCCTCTGCAAAACCTGGTGACCCTATGTCACGCCTTTGGTTAGGGTAGCTTTGACTCTTTTTCTCACTTACAGTATCTCCCACCCTCTTGAGTCAAGCCCCCTTACAAAAAAGAGGGTCGCCCTTATATCTCTCTTCCCTTCGGACAACCCTTTGGTTGTTGGGCATCATTAATTTGATACACATTCAATGGAGAACGTCAACATCGTGAGTTTCTCCGATGATCAATATAAAAACCTTTTAAAGACTCCATCGCTACTAGGTGTAACCACAACACCAGTAGCTCCGGTGAAAGATCCGGCACTCAATGATCTAGACATTTTACTACAAAAAAAGAAAAAGCTCATCCGCACGGAATCACATGGCCAACTTATGCTAGAATATTTGAAAGCTGGCATTATCCCAGAAGGCCTACAGGTGAAAAATATACCTCGTGTCTTCCTAGACAACCCACGCTTCATGAAACAATTCAGTGGCGTTGGGAATAAATGTTCACGCGACTGGATTATCCTAGTGATAAAAACAGCAGAAGAGGAAACCAAGGCACAGAGTGATGAACTCTCTGCACTAGAAGATAAAATTAAAAAAGACTCTGTAATTCCGGACAGCAAAACCCAACTGGAAAAAATTGAGGAAGAAATCAAGAAATTTCAGAAATGTACTATTGACAAAAAATTGTGGAAACTCCAAATAGATATCAAGAATTACAAAGAGGAAAGAACTTATCCATACCTGGTCCCAGGGTTCTACAACCAACTCAACACAAACGCATCCAGACAAAACCCACGAAGACTACAGAAGTAGACATTTGTGACATTCCCTTACAGTTCTAATAGCAGTGACTCAGATTCTACAACAGGTGGACAAGCGAACCCCCAACAGGCATCAAGTTTTCAAGGGAGGGGACAAGGAGGCAGACCCCGCTACCAAGGCCAACACCCAATGCGAACACGACAATGGGTCCCACCACAACAGACATGGTGATCCCTATCTTTAATCTAAGTGACCACATCTTGTCCATCAACGAAATAGAAGTCCTGACTAAAGGTCTCTGCTTTATACCAAGCGCCAAAGCAAACCCCTTTACCACAGAGGTCAGATTGCGAAAATTCTTTCATACTATACGTCTACAGTATTTTTTCAGGGACAGTAATGAGAAGGAGCCTCCAAAATCAACGGGCCTAAAACCCACATCTGTCTTCACCCCTCTCGCCTCAATGATATGTCCTGAAATATTATCTTTTGAAAACCGCATTATCCTGGAACTACATAAGACCTTCGACAAGCAATTACGTTTCAAGAACAACCTCTCAGCCGCACAACGACTCGCACTACAAACACTAGAAAATAACAAGACCTTCCTCATTAAACCAGCCGATAAAGGAGGTGGGATAGTCCTCTGGAGTCAGTCCTTATACGACAAAGAAGTCACCAGCCAACTTTCTAACACAAGATTCTACAAACAGCTACCTACCAATCCCACTTCAAGAATACTGTCTGAAATAACGAGTCTTATGAACCATGCATACGACGAGGGTTGGATAGATGAAGACGAGAAGGCTTTCTTGGTCAATCGACACCCCATCATTCCAGCATTCTACTTGCTTCCGAAAATTCACAAAACCAAACAAACCCTCCAGGCAGACCTATTGTGGCTGGCATCGGTTCAGTGTTAGAACCTTTATCAATCTACATAGATTACTTTCTAAGACCCTTCATCAGCAAGATGCCATCCTATATCCAAGACACCACGGCCATGATAAAGAATCTAGACACTATACAAATAGAACAAAACGATCTACTGGTAACTCTTGATGTGGAATCTCTCTACACCAGTATTCCACAGATGGAGTGCCCCCAAGTTCTCAAAACCTACCTGGATAAAAGAACCAAAACAGAACCACATACAGCATTCCTCCTTGATTGCACCAGATTGGCAATCATATAAAATTTCTTCATATACAAACAGACCTTCTACCAGCAATGTCACGGCACCAGCACAGGGGCAACATTTGCCCCTGATGTAGCAAATTTATTCATGGATGCTTTTGAGAAAGACTCAATTTACAACGAAGCAAATCAGCTATTGGTAGTTGGCTTAGGTATATAGACGATGTGTTTATGATTTGGAAAGGGACAGAAGAATATTTGCTCTTCTTCTTACAATGGCTTAATGCACAGAACAACTGCATAAAATTCACCATTGACCACAGCAAAACAAACATACCTTTCCTAGACCTGGAAATCTATAAAAATCAAGATAACTCTTTAGGGACAACTCTCTACCGAAAACCGACGTCCAAAAACACCCTGCTAGAATACTCAAGTTTTCATCCATCAGGTCTCAAAATGAATCTCCCGTATGGACAATTCTTACGTATAAGGAGAAATTTCTCCACCCCACATGAATATGAATCAAAAAGCAAAGAACTAGCAATTCAGCTAAAAGAAAGAGGCTACCCCAAACACATAATTCGACAAGCTCGAAAACGTGTTAAAAACACAAGCCGAGAATCCTGCTTAACACCAAGCAAAAGAAATCAATCTACAACCAAGATGACATGCGTGACCACATTCACCCCACTGAGTAACTCCATCAGAAACATGATCCTCAAACATTGGGACAAATTACAGACTGATTCCTTCCATCCAGAAAAACCACGCTTTGCTTTTAAACGGAGCCAGAATCTAAAAGACCATCTGGTGCACACCTATACAGAAGTCGAGACACCAAGCCAGCAACAAACCACGCTATGGCATCTCCCAGCGATTAAAGGACATTTCAAATGTGGCTCATGTTCCGTCTGTCCATTGACAGCCAATCTCAAAACCATTGATCTAAAAGGTAACTCTTGGGCCCTTAACTCGTTCACTAATTGCAGAACCAAATGGTCGGTCTACATAATCAAATGTCCGTGTGATCTCATCTATGTGGGAAAATGTAAGAGAGAAATCAGGAAATGGATTTGTGAACACCGGTCTTGTGTGCGGAACCTAGTTGAAGAAAAACCATTGGTGGCACATTTTAAAGAAAAAAACCACACTCACAACGACATTTTCTGGGCAATACTACAAACAGTGGGTAATCCATTCCGGGGTGGCGATAGAGACCTAGCCCTACGCAAACTTGAACAGAAATGGATCCATTGCCTAGATTCAGTCAGACAAGGTTTAAATATTTCTAATGAGTGGAACCTCTTTTTCAACAGATAGTGCTTTTTAGACCAAGCTCTCATTACTGTACCCTCCTTTTTTCTATTTTTTGTCTCCCATTGCAAGGAGGTGCCATTGTTTTTGTTTTTGCTGTTTTTCTTGGGTCCCTTTGGTAAATTCGCTTGAACCAATGTGTCAAAATCACCAAATAAACTGGCAACACTAGCATGTGCGATACCTACTAAACGGCCATCTGTTGTGCTCATCACACGCTCCTTTATACATAAACAGACGTGTGGCCCAAAGTATCCAAAAACAATTCAAACATGTCTTTTGACACAGATAACATGATATATCGTGTATGTATTCCATCTTTTTCTGCACCAGTAACTGCCAAACTATTGTGCACCTCACGGTAATGCATTTCTTCAATCAAGCATTTCACACGCTCCTACAACAATATCTCAACATTTTTCTCACACAAGCACGTGTTAACTATGCACGGCAACCATAACCATAGAAGAGCAATGTTTGTGTTAACAATAATGGTTTTTCGTGAAAATTATGTATGACAATTCTAGCCATAGAAGAGTAATGTTTGTGTCAACAAAAATATTCCACATGTAATACCAAACCATCGTGAATGGATTCCATCAATTTCAGTTATTCACACGCACCAGTAGCTGTTTAGCAAATGTGCACCTATGTCACCCAATCCACATTGTCTCAAAATAGTTGTCTATTTGAGCAACATGATAATGCAGCAATTCACACGCATCATCAGTTCCCACGACAATACGATTCTCAATATTGTGTGTCTTACAAATGCTTGTAAAAATATGTATGGCAATTTAGCCATAGAAGAGCATTTTGAATAATAATGCGTGTTCTTATGTTAACAAATAGGTTTTGACATGAAAATCCTTTTACCCACGTTTCGTGACGACAAACACTACTCGCCTTGGGTAAACCTTTCAGACATTAAGTCGGCTTTGACATGCGCAGACTGTACAGCGCCTTTTCATTACAACCTCGGCTCCAGTGACAGCACACTACTCCCTTTGGACATGCGCGGTCCCCTGCTATCCACTGACACACGCACAACGTGATCACGTAATCTCTACAAGACATGCGCACTACACCCCGACAGTGAAACAGCTCTTTTCTCACTGTTGGGAAGATCCCCATGCAAAAGGTAATTTTTTACGTTTCCACTCGAGACTACTTTTTGAATCTTGTCTTTTTACTAGAGCATAGCCACTCATACGAGCATTTGTCACACCACCTCGTTAGGTTGCCCGCATTAACACCATGCACGCAAAGATCTTGCTATGACACAGCTCCTTTCTCACTGTTCAGTAGAGCAGCGGCCGTCACTCCCGCCCTGCAAGTATATTTTCAAATTCCCACACAGGACTACTAATCGAGTTTTGGCTTTTAGTTACTAGATCACAGCCAATCCCCCCAACAAGCCTCTGTCACACTATCTCGTTATGTCGGCCCGCATTGTCATAGTTTAAAATTGACACCATGATCTTGCTACTTACCCGACACTTTCACTATCCATCTGTGCTCTCATTTGCTTGAACGGCTTCTGCCATGCACAGATCACACATGGGACTTACCAGTAATCCAGCTGGACCAACACCTCCTAGACCAGAGGCACCCTCTCAGGCCGTCCGTGTCCACACAACACAATTCTGGCTCAGGGCCTCCCACCATTCCTTTCGCATTTTTGTGGCCTTTCTGCCACCCCATGATAAATAACATTCAATAATTTTCACTTTAGCTTCAGGCCTCTGACGTTTGCAGACAGCCTCCCAGACAATTAATCTGCTGGACAAACTTTAACACGACCAAGGCGGCTACTCACCTGCACATGGTAGGTCCCCTCTTTTGCAGTTTTTAACATGGTTTCCTAGACATCACTCTCTGAACTAACCCAGTCCCCTATCATTCATAGGTGGACGCCCTTCTATTAACATTGACCCGACTTGAAATCATTGTCCTGAAGACCGTTCGGTACTTTAACAGCAGCGCTACTACAAGTTTTACAGCAACTGCTTTTCTCCAATCTATACCGAACCAGAAACACAGAATTGTGTGTCGACGACAATGTTAAACAATGTTGAATGTATTGTCATTTAAAACAATACTTGAAATGTATACTGTTTGTCACTCTGCCTACTAACTCACAAAAACGCAGACAAAAATATGCTCAATAATGCATATATTCAGCGCCACGGCGCAGCTTGTATATTTGTTTTGTTCTCTTTTAGTGTAAAATAAAAAACCCATTTGTTGTCATTCCCGCATCCGTGGGTTTTTTGTCTATTGAGCTAGTAGTTACCTAGCTCCTCTGCAAAACCTGGTGACCCTATGTCACGCCTTTGGTTAGGGTAGCTTTGACTCTTTTTCTCACTTACAGTACTTCTTGCCCTGACACCAGTCTCTCCCAAAAGGAGACTGTTGTTAACCACCAGATGTTATCATAAAATCTTCACAATTTCATCACTGTCCGTTCTAATGTCCCAGCACACTCAATCAAAAGGTGTTTTATGGTCTGTGCACTCGTGCCATCACATAGTAAGCAAAGGTTGTCCCCATACTCATCTTTGTACCTAATGTGTAAGATTTCTCATGTGGGCAACAAATTGAGGCACTTCTTAGTTTCTGAAAAATGTGACCTCCCTTTGGCCACATCTGTGCCCTTCCTGATCCTCACCCATGAACCTTCCACCACTTCAACACCTGGTGTGGTCCTTTTTCCCAACCTGCATCATAGATAACTTTGTTTTTCCACTGTGCCTCCCTCATCTTCCACCTCACACTTACATCCCATCCTTCCTCTCAACGAAACCTTCAGCCACACTGTTGACCCAGTCAACACCCAAGCATCTTGGCACTTCTGATGCCACTCAACTTCCACCCCTGTCTTTAACAATCTGAAAATGGGTTCTGACAATGCAGCAAAGTATTTGACAAAGTTGTTATAAAACTCTACAAGGTAAAATCACCCTGACTTCATCCCTTTTCCTGGTTACCAGTGCTTCTCTCACCACCTTCATGGCATCCACCTTGGGACGATACCCCTACCCAATCACCACGTGACGAAGACATTCCACCTCTCTCACTTAGAAATGGCACTTCTTCGGTTCAATCGTCAACCCGTTGTCTCTCAATTTGCTCAATACCTCATGCAGCATCTTATCATGCTCGTATGCATTCTTCCCCTACACCAAATGTCATATTGGTACACAAGTGTACCCTCAAACCCCTAATCATTTTGTTCATCACCCTTTGAAATACTACCGCTGTGGACACTAAGCCAAACGGCATTCTACGAAAGCTGAACAGACCAAATGATGAACGTTGTCAAGGTCTGGCAATCCTCTGTGAGGGATATCTGATGATATGCCTTGGGTATGTCAAGGCGTGTAAACATTTCAGCATCTCTGACACTGTTTAGCAATTCTGCAATGATAGACAGCGGGAACTTGTCAATAATAATGTTCTTGTTAACATCCCTGAGGTCCACACACATTCTGATCTTTACAACAGTAGTTATTCCAATTCTTTCTCCAATCACACCAGGGTGTGGTGGGTGCCTGCGGATTCAGCTAGAAACTCTCATGGGGATGCACTGTCACTGATATCTTCTGTCTAACTCACCAGCAATATCAATCCAGAGAAGAAACTGAGCTGAAGACACCACTGTTTCCTGATTGGGACACGTTGCCGAAAGCACACCTTTGATAAGGTGTACATTTTGCTTGCTTAATGTCTTGTCTTTGTAAACCTTTATTAATAGCTCCCTCTATATGCCAATGTGACCACAAACATTCCCAAACAGTGCTGACAGAAGATGCCACGAGCTTCCTCAACACATTCTCCTCTTGCTGGATTAACAATGTTTTAATTTAATTTCAGCAGCAACTGCTACCGAAATGAGGAAGATGCTGCCTAGAGTAATGAAAATTACCTCCAGCTGTCTGCACAGTATTGCTCATTTTATGCTGTATCAGGACCAACAGTATTGTTTATCGGTTGCAGTAGCAACCAAGATGGCCACCACACTGCCTCACACTCACAGGTTCTTTCCTCTAACAGTGAAAGTTCGTGTGTGCCTTCTCTCAGCTTGCCCCTTCTTGCTTCATTGTGTCTGCCTCCCGCAGCTTGTGCCTTATCTGGGGGCTTACCAAAAAGCTTCAAGTGGCCCAAAGTAGTACCGGGCGCAAGCTGGAGTGCCGCAGGGTCTCTGTCAATGCCTCCCATGCTACTACCACACACGGAACACCACCAGGCACAGCAGGTCACTTTCCTCCTCATGGGAGCCTGCTCTGGTTTTGTCAAGGGTCCGCCAAGATGTTCACGGTCCTCGTCGCCAAAATGAAGCAGGGACATGGTGGCAGAAATGATGGTAAGTCTGTTTATTCAAGAAATCCTGCAGCAACAAAGTACACCAACTCATCAAACCCAACAACTCTCTCCCACCTGCCTCCCTCACAACATTCTGCATTCCCATTCCATTTTAGAATCACAGGGGCACGCCCGAGCCAGTCACCACAATGTTGAAAAGCCAACGTAAGAGAATAGAGCCCTGAGGGACAACACAGGTGGAGAGTGAGATGGAAGTATGTTCATGGTCTGGCTCTCAATCACTTGTACTGGCCTAGAATTGAAACTCCTTGATCTGCTCCCCATGATATGTGTCTTCGGTCTCCTGAAAGCAGTCATCCGCTACAGTGTTTTTACATGGTGTGCACGTTAAGCACACTGTGATTATGCATGCTGTTTCTTCACAAAAATATTTTCTCATTGTTGATACTCAAAGCTCCCTGGACTGATTCATACTTAAGATTAGGTAGTGTGCAATCAATTATATTGAGTTTTTGTGATGAATGGATAGTTGGAAAATGAGGCAAGCAGACAGGGGAGAATGATGTTGCTTTATTCACACTCCACAAGCCACAGTGAGCCTTAAAGACGCATTCAGTACGAGAAATAGTACAGTGTGTCCTCAATCCATTAGGATCGGCATGTTCAAAGGACAATCCAAGTGGTACAGTTTATTTGTGTGTAGAGAGAAGGCCAGGAGAAAAGGCCTCCTGTGCTCTTTGCAGCTCCGCTGCGAGCACTTCTCCGCCCCCACCAGCTGGAATCCAGATCAGCTGTTTACTTTTCTTTCGGAGCAGGCTGCTGCTCCAGCCTGCCCACGGCCGCGTGTTCAGCCGACTCAGTTCCATCTAAGATGGATGCCTGCATCTCCATGACTCCAGCTACAACAATAGGATCAGCTGGAGCCACGAAGTTCACCGCCGCAGCCCAAGGTCCTGATTTGCTACGTCGGCCGCCTGCCCGCCCCTCCCCTCCTGCTTTAAATGGAGGGGGAGTGGGCCGAGAGGCGAAGCCGACGAGAGAAGGCCAGGAGAAAAGGCCTCCTGTGCTCTTTGCAGCTCCGCTGCGAGCACTTCTCCGCCCCCACCAGCTGGAATCCAGATCAGCTGTTTACTTTTCTTTCGGAGCAGGCTGCTGCTCCAGCCCGCCCGCGGCCGCGTGTTCAGCCGACTCAGTTCCATCTAAGATGGATCCCTGCATCTCCATGACTCCAGCTACAACAATAGGATCAGCTGGAGCCACGAAGTTCACCGCCGCAGCCCAAGGTCCTGATTTGCTACGTCGGCCCGCCCGCCCCTCCCCTCCTGCTTTAAATGGAGGGGGAGTGGGCCGAGAGGCGAAGCCGACGAGAGAAGGCCAGGAGAAAAGGCCTCCTGTGCTCTTTGTAGCTCTTCGCTGCTCGTCTGCCGTGTGCCCAATTCCGATGCCGTGCCTAGAGGGTAAGAAGCACCACCCCTGCAAGCTTCTCCCTAGCCAATGCTGTACCTCAAGGCGCATCAGGTTGCGCGCACGTACATTGCAAACCGACATCAACTCACAGCCCATCCCCACAAGCACCCGTAATACACGGCTATGCTCACGCACTGTACAACCCTCGATACTCGCTGATAAGGCCAGGCTCCCCCGCAAAACCTCAAAGCCTGCATCCACTACATGTACTACCATCACAGCAACCAACAAAGTACTTAACTCTTCGTACTACTGTACTGCCCCCATAACGAATGTGACTACAAATGTGTCCACCATCTCTGAAAATGAGCCCCCCAGGGTAAAACCTGCGGTATGCAATTCTTCTACCACCATTTTGAATGCTATTGTGCCAAATGCTATGCACATGCGTCCACTACCTCTGAAAATGAGCGCCCCAGGGTAAAACCTGCGGTATGCAATTCTTCTACCACCATTTTGAATGCTATTGTGCCTAATGCTATGCCACATGTGTCCACTACCTCTGAAAATGAGCCCCCCAGTGTAAAACCTGTGGTATGCAATTCTTCTACCACCATTTTGAATGCTATTGTGCCAAATGCTATGCCACATGTGTCCACTACCTCTGAAAATGAGCCCCCCAGGGTAAAACCTGCGGTATGCAATTCTTCTACCACCATTTTGAATGCTATTGTGCCAAATGCTATGCCACACGTGTCCACTACTTCTGAAAATGAACCCCCCAGTGTCAAATCTGTGTTGTGTATCTCCCCTAACACCCAGAGCGCAGCCCCCCCCTCCACCTCACCCTCTTTCATCATGAACCCCCCCCCCAGCCACTACTGAACCCCACCTGAAATGTGCCATGATTAACGCTAGGTCCATCAATGCCCACGCTCTAGACATCCACGACCTCCTAACCTCCCAGGACTTGGATCTACTCATGATCTCAGAAACATGGCTACATGAGGCCTCCGGCCCCGCGCTCTCCCTCGCCCTACCCCCTGGCTACTCCATTACTAGACAAGATCGCCTCTCCAAAGGTGGAGGTGTAGCAATTATTGCCAAAGACTGCCTCTCTATCAGAAAGGTAGAGAAATCCCTGACCAACAACAACAGCGACTACCTCCAAGACAAAATAACCCTCTCTCCCCACTGCACCATTACTGTACACACTGTCTACCGCCCTCCAGGCCCAACAGGAGACTTTCAAGCCTCTCTCATCCACCTCCTCTCTGACAACCTCAAAAAACAGTCTAAAGCCATTCTCCTTGGGGATGTCAACATAGGGCTCCGGGATAGCAAGGACGTAGCAGCCAAATCCCTTGACTCTGCCCTCAATGCTCTAGGCTACAAGAACACCATCCTGAGCCCAACTCACACCCAGGGCAGAACACTCGACTGGTTAGCACAGCACAACTGCCCACTCATCATCACAGGAAACAATCCCACCCCATGGTCTGACCACCACATCATCACCTTTAGCATCCTCACCACTAGCTCCCCTGCTGCCCCCTCACCTCAACCGCTCCCACCCTGCCTCGCCAGAAGCTCCCGTCAGCTCACGAAGGAAAGGCTACTACCCTTCCTCCAAGGCCCAGCCTTCAGACCACCTTTTTCATCAGACCCAGAAACACTCGCAACAACCTATGATGTTGCCATTAAAGCAGCTATCAACTCCATTGCCCCTCTCAAACCTCGCACATCCAAACCCTCTACCCACTCCAACTCTTGGTTCACCCCTGACCTCCTCACACTCCGAAATGAGAAAAAAGCCGCACTCACACAGTGGCAAACGTCCCACTCTGAAAAAGACAAGATGATCTTTAAAGCCCTATCCACCAAATACAAAAAGGCAATCACCCAAGCAAAGGCCAAACCCTTTGAATACAGAATCTCGGAAGCCCAATCTAGCACAAAAGAAATCTTCGCCATTTTCAGGGAGCTCGAGACACCCACTCCCGCCCCCCAGAATTTCATCAAAGACAAAGACTGGTGTGATGAAATACAAACGGCCATGCTAACCAAATTAAGCCTCCTCAAAAACAAAATACTAGCCACTAAACAAGCCTTACCCAATAAGCATATCCCCTTCCCACCACCTGCCCCGGATCCCCCCCACCCTTCTCCTTCAAACCCATTCAGGAAAAAGACATCATCAACATAATGAGGAACATCAAACCCTCTAACTGCAAAGGCGATGCATGCCCAGCCTCCATTATCAAAGACTGCACGGAAGCGCTAGCTCCCTTCGAAACAAGCCTTCGTGAATGCCTCCTTGACCACAGGGAAAGTCCCTGCCTCCCTCAAGGAAGCTTGGGTACGCCCTCTTTTGAAAAAGCCAACTCTCGATCCCACCTCACCCAACAATTACAGACCCATCACCACTGTCCCATTCCTCCTCAAAATATTGGACAAAGCAGCCTACCTGCAGGTCCAGCACTTCATTGAAGAGAACAAACTCCTTGGACTCCGCCAATCTGGCTTCCGCCCCAGACACGGGACCGAAACCGCCCTACTTGACCTGAAAAACCAGATGGACGATGCTAGAGACTTGGGTAAACCAGCACTTCTCCTACTCCTTGACCTATCCGCGGCCTTCGACCTCGTGGATCATAGTGTCTTATGCCACCACCTTTCCACCACTGCCAAATTCTCCCCAGAGGCCACAGCCTGGATCACCTCTTTCTTACAAGACAGAACCATGCAAGTATTCTCTGAGCTAGCCGCCGCATCACCAACCATTATACTTTGTGGTGTACCCCAAGGCTCCTGTCTCTCCCCCACCCTATACAACATCTTCACACGACCCCCCTTCCTCATCCTCGACGCTATGGGCATATCCTACACCAACTACGCCGACGACATGCAGATCCTCCTCACTCTCACAGGGAACTATGACACTGACTCCCTGACCCTCAACAACCTCTACAACACCATCCAAGCCTGGATGGCAGACAACGGTCTATGCCTCAACTCTGACAAGACAGAACTCCTCCTGGTAGGTTCCCCCGACACACTAAAAAATCTAGATGCCCAATTCAGCCACTTCACCATTGACTCCATGAAAATTCCGGTCTCCGACTCTGTCAAAACTCTGGGAGTCTACCTGGACTCCAGCCTATCCATGGATAGACAAGTCAGCGCAATAGCCTCAGCAGCTGCATATCATGCCAAACTTATCAACGCAGTCAGACCCTTTCTCTCCAAAGAGAACTGCACCAACATAGCCAGAGCCATCACCGGCTCTAGGCTAGACTACTGCAACATACTCTTTCTAGGAACCTCCACCAAAAACTTAGAGAGACTACAAGTAATACAGAAAAATGCTCTCCGGGCAGCCCAAGGCATTGCTAAAAGAGAACACATCTCTGAAGCCAGAAAACTAGCCCACTGGCTCCCAATAAAGGAAAGGATCGTATTCAAAGCCCTGACACTGACCCACAAGTGCATTCACCTCACTGCTCTAGCATACCTCTCTCAAAGGATCCACCCCGTCTCCACTACCAGGCCAACCAGATCACCGTACACCAACATGCTCTCGGTGCCACTAGTAAAAAGAGTAAAAGCGGGCGGATCCAGCTTCCCCTATCTAGCGCCCACTCACTGGAATGCCCTACCTCCCACTATCCGAGGGGAGGCCTCCCTCAACACCTTCCGCAAAACTCTGAAAACTACCCTCTTCACATAAGACCCGACACACCAGCACGAATACTTATCATATATGTTGTAATATACGTCCCAATGCAATATCTGTAACAACAGTATGATATCTTGTAGTATTCATAATGTGTTATCAATCGCTTTCATGCCTGTACCATGTAACTAAGTTATTGCAAGTAACAGCGCCTCAATGTCCCTGGGCTTCTTGCGCGCTATATAAATATAAATAAATAAATAAATAAATAAATAAATAAGAAGCCACGTTATGCGTTGAAAAATGTCTGGCCCATTTTGCATTGTGTACACTATAACCTGCCTTCAATGCTTTTTTTAAAGGATCACTCCATAGCTTTCTATCATACACTGATGTATCAATATCTAAGACAAGCTTGATCTTTGGAAGCAGTTTCTTTCAATTCATAGTCAATTCTTGCATCAAATGGAAGGGACAGCAATTACATAAATACAATTCAACACATATTAGAATAAGTGTGCCATGGCCTAGTAATGCAGGTTTGATGATTTCCTTTTGACTTAGTGACAAACTTCAGGTGCATATTTTATATCCATTAATGAAAATTTGTTAATTCTCATTTTCACACTCAGAAGTTGCTCTTGATGGGCCTGATTCAACAGAGTTGCACTTGAGCCCATTAGAGATAGATGCCTGTGAATATTTCTGATTTTCAATATTTGCTTTGCACATGGCTGAAGCAAATCGGAGATGCCTGGAGCTTCTCTGCGAAATGAACAAAATGTGAGTCACAGAGATTTGCTTAAGGGAATTTCAGATATGCTCCAGCATATCCAGATTTGCTCAAGTTTTAGGCTTTGTGAATCAATTATAAGGTAGCAGGAGAAAATCAGAGCTGGCCCTTAATCTATAGGTAATCTGGAGATGCCTGGAGCATCTCGGAGTTCCTTCTAATGAAATGTTTGTGAGACACATTGGCAAATGACCATCTGAGGAATGCTCCAGGTGCATCCAGAATCCAGATTTCCTCCAGTTTGAGGCCTTATGAATCAAGTATAACCTAGTAGGGGTACATCGGAGAAAATCACTTGCAGCTCTTCATTTGCCCCAGTTCAAATCTTTGAAGATCACATGCTTCATTTATATTAGTGTGTATATTTATTTCGTTTTGAATGTTTCAATCATAAATGCTAAACATTGAAAAATCCTAACATAGTTATTGAATAAGCAACAGTATATACTCATATGCTGTTGGACTGGTGTTCGGTTTTCCATTATCCCAGTTGAGAGATGGAGAGGACATGTGACACAGTACATGTCAACAACATTAGTAACGTAGATACTTATACCCACCTTGTCCAAGTTGCAGACATGATCATATTCCGCTTCTGCAGTAGGGTTGGCTATTGGACATGCAACCTCTGGAAGAAGTTGACTGATTTAAATGAGGCGCTCAGGGGATGTCAGGGGGAAAACGTAGAGAAACACTTTGCAATATAGAGAAGGAATGTAGCAATTTAGTTATTACAATGCCGGTAATTGGGTAGCGTAGATGGGTCTTCAGTGATGTCGTGATTTTTTCTGATGGGGAAGTTGAGAACAGGGATTAGTCTCATCATGTTGTGCATCCACACTTTTTAGTGAAGGAATCATCCTTCTTGGTGTTGGTAAAACAATGCTGCAGTAAAGAGAACAATTTAATTCCACATGTGATGCCTCTTTCAATGGATGGAGCTGTATTGCGGGAGGTGGCTATGTTTGGATGATTCTTTTACTTTAAGTTGGGTTTGTCAATATTTTGGCTTGAGTGACTAATAAGGAAAAGGTAGGTTTTGCAAATATTAACCAAATGGTAACAGACAGATGATAGCATTTGTATTTATTTATTTGTTTGTAGTGCGCACCTTGCCCCGGGGCATCTGGGTGCATGTTTTGAAAGGCAGTTACAGGTTACAGCAATAGATACATTTTACACAGATGTACAAACGTTTAAGAACATTGCATAGAGAAGAGCGGAGCGGACCTAAGTATACAGTATAAGCAGGTGAGCGTATTAACAGCTGTATGGATTATAGAGAGGTGTGCCGGGCATGTAGGCATATACCTTTTTAAACATATATTTTAATGTACTTTGTTTTTGTACTGTATAGGATTAAATCTGTGGGTGAGCCAAAATTATGAGCAATTTAATTAGTCAACTTTGATTAAAAAGCCAATGTCACCATAACTATGGAGAGCCAATGCCATGTCCATAGTGTACATTTATGTTAAATTTGTGTGCTATGTAGTTATTATTTATTTTAATATTTGTTTATTACATTTAAGTCAAACATACCAACAGCAGGGCCTTGAATTGGCTGCATACAACCCCTTTTGAACTCCCCCCCCGCCCCGCACCTTTCGCTCTGCACCGCAAGGTCCTTTCCGCTTTATTCTACAGTGATCGTACTTTCACTCGATGAGTCCACCGTCTTGGGGCTGAATAGCGTCACCGTGAGCTCCACCCATTGGAGTAGGTCGACAGAGGTGTCCAGTCTTTGCTGGCTTTGGGCGTTCTCCCAGGCCCCTGTTTCGGCCTGTGTCCATCTCCGGAGGTCTTCCCACCATGTTA
This sequence comes from Ambystoma mexicanum, assembly GCF_040938575.1. Classification (NCBI taxonomy): domain Eukaryota; kingdom Metazoa; phylum Chordata; class Amphibia; order Caudata; family Ambystomatidae; genus Ambystoma; species Ambystoma mexicanum. The sequence continues at coordinate 595,776,719 of NC_090937.1, read as the reverse complement.
CTAAACACGGGGCCTGGGGGCGTTTCCAACACATGGCGATGCGTCGCTTTGCAAGAATGTACATTAGGTCTTTTAGCTTATTCAGTGGCTTGTTCTTCCGGTTCCTGGGGTATCTTCCCAGAATGCATGCTGTGGGCGTATGCACCTCCAGGGTGACGTCAGCCTCAGCCACTTTGGTTTTGATTAGTGTCCAGAAGGTTTGTATTGCGGGGCACCCCCAGAACATGTGGGTCATATCTGCGTGGGGTTCGTTACACTTGGGGCATCCCCTGCTGTTGGCTTCGTTGAATCTGGAAATGATAGCCGGGGTGAGGTACGCTCTGTTTGTTATGTAAAACTGTATAAGCTGAAATCTGGCGTTTCTAGATACCTTTTTGTGGTATCTTGTAATGGATTCCCACTCAGCTTCTTCAAATTGCTGTCCAAGTTCCATTTCCCACTTTGCCTTGCACTTGAGGCTGTGCTGGGTAGTACTGTCTAGCAACGTTTCGTAAACCCTGGAGGTCTCGTGGCCCCCTTCCGCCGCCGCCAGCAGGCTCTCGATCCTTTCATGTCCTGTGTCCAAGTTTTCTACAGATGGCCAGCGGGCAGCAACCCTCTTCGTACAGCATTGTGCAGAAGGAATTGACCCGTGTGTAATCCAGAGATTTCCTGCAGTTCAGCAAATGTCAGGATGCCCTGGTCATCCACTAGGTCCCCCAGGGTGGCAACGCCGCACAGCTCCCATGTGTCTCTTATTATTTTCCGACTCCCTGGTCTGTTTACCATGAGTGCAGCTATCGGGATCTGTGGGGAGTAGGGGTCTTTGAGGCTCATGGATTTACTGGCTCTTTTCCAAATCTGAGTTCCAAGTTGGACTAAGTATGGGTATTGGTGTTTTTGGCATGGCTCGACCCACAGCAGGTCTCTCAGTAGCGATTGGGCGATGCTTGGCTGCAGCAGCCGGGTGTCTGTAGAAGCGCCATCCGCCATCCACTGGATCACATGTTTTAGCTGTCCGGCCAAATAGTAAAGTTCAAAGTTGGGGACCCTCAGGCCTCCCTTGTCATAAGGTCTTTGCATCGTGCCCAGGGCCACTCTGTGCCTTTCTTCCTGCCACAGGAATTTTCTGCAGAGCTTATGTAGGTCGTTAAAGAATTGATGTGGGATGTTGTATGGCACGTTGGTAAGATGGTAAAGAAGCCTAGGTAATGCTACCATCTTGAGCAGCCCCACCCTGCCAGCCACCGAAAGCGGCAGCCTGCCCCAAAAGTTCATTGATTTCGCTAGGCCTTTGCTTTGCCCTGACTGTGTTAAGGATGTGTTCCGTCTTAGGGTCTCTGTGGATCACAATGCCCAGGTATTTAAAGGAGGTGGGTTCCCATTTCAATTCTAGTGTAGGGAGCTTGTCGGCTGCAAGCTCGCTCAAGGCCGCCAGGGGGAACAAGCAGGATTTGCTACGGTTGATGTGGATGCCAGTGACTCTGTGAAACCCCTCCAGGGTCTCTAGAATGTAGGGCAGTGTGTGTTCAGGGTTCCTCAGATAGAGGAGCATATCGTCTGCGTACATAGAGAGCAAATGGGATACACCGTCTATCTCGATGCCTACGTCTCCATATTCCTGTCTGAGGTATGCTGCTATGGGTTCGATGGCGAGGATGTATAGCATGGGGGACAGGGGGCAACCTTGTCTAGTACCTCGGGATAACCTCCATTTGTCCGAATAAGTTTTGTTGGTGTGCACTCTGGCCTCTGGGTTAGTGTAAATGAGTGTAACCCATTTAATAAAGCTAGGCCCCATCCCCATTTTGGACAAGGTAGCTAGGAGCCACCTCCAGCAAACCGAGTCGAACGCTTTTGAGGCGTCCAGAGACGCTACTGCGCATTTCTCTCGTCTACCCTCGGTACTGTAAATGACATGATGTAGTTTGCGCAGGTTTTCCGTGATGGTTCTGCCCGGCACGTACCCTGTCTGGTCCTGGTGGATCTGGATCGGGATGGCACTGCGCAACCTCATGGCCAATATTGCCGTCAGAATCTTGCTGTCCACATTTAATAGGGACAAGGGCCTGTATGACCCACAGTCTGTGGCATCCTTTTTGGGCTTTAGCAGCGGGATGATGGTTGCTTCTCTCATGGTGTCCGGGAGGTAGCCTAATTCATACGCCTCATTGAACACCTGGGACATTAACGGGGCCAGTGTATCTACGTAGGTCTTATAGAACTCTCCTGGGAGTCCGTTTGGTCCCGGTGCTTTCCCGGAGGGCAGCGATCTGATGGCGGTCGCTACCTCCTCAGGGGTGACAGGGCCTTCCAGGGACTCTGCCATTTGTTCCTCGAGGTGTGGTAGCCTAATGATGTCTAACACATCCTCTATTGCCATGTCAGTGGGGGGTGAGGGGTCAGTGTATAGCTTCTGGTAGTATTCCGCAAAAGTGCGGTTGATATCCATTTGTGAGTATGTTTCTAGCCCTGCTGCATCCCGGATTTGGCAGATGGGTTGTCTAGGGGCCTCTCGTTTATATAGCCACGCTAGCAACTTCCCAGGTTTGTCGCCTAGGGCATGGCTTCTTTCAATGTGCTTGGCATAGCTGGCCTCCCGAGCACCTCCCAATGCAGCAGGCAGGCCTGCTTTAGTTCAACTGCTCTGCATATTTGGGCAGGGTCCGATGAGGCTGCAGCCTCTAGGTGTTGTAGCTCGTCTTCTGCACGCGTCAGTTGGGAAGTGATGGATTTTTGGGTGCCCCCTGCGGCGGCTATCATGTCCCCCCTTATCACTACTTTGTATGCCTCCCAGGCAGTGTTGATATGCTGGACACTGCCTATATTTATTTGCCAGTAGGCGGATGTGCATTGCCCTATCTGTTCACAGAATGCCTTGTCTAGTAACGCTTCACTCCGGAGCCTCCATGTGGGTATAGGGGGTCTGGGCGCAGTTAGGGACCATGTGGTCATCAGAGGGAGGTGGTCCGACAGCACTCTAGCCAGGTATTGGGTGTCTTCAAACGCGTCTAAGTGTTCATCGCTAACCAGTATGCTATCTATTCTAGTGTGTACTGCATGTGGTGGTGAATAAAAGGAGTAGGCTCTACCCTCAGGGTGCTGCGCTCTCCAGAGGTCGCATAGGGCATATTGTTGTGTAAGGGCCTTTAATATTTTTGCCGGCAGGGAGGGCTGAGAATGTTTACCGTCTGATCTATCCATGCGTGGCTCTAAAGTACAATTGTGATCCCCCCCCCATATGACCGTGCCATTTCGGCTTGGGCTCAATCGGGTATACAATGATCTAAAGAAGACCGTGGCGTCGTGGTTGGGGGCATAAGTGTTGACCAAGCATAGTTCCTTGCCTTCTATAGTGCAATGTATCTGGACCATTCTACCTTCATTGTCGATGTTAGTGTGCGTCACCTTGATGGGCATGTTAGGGGCTATCCATATTAGCACCCCCCTGGCGTAGCTGGAGTACTTGGTGCCTATTAGGGTCCCCCTCCACACCCCGGCCAGCGCTGCTAATTTCCGTGCGTTCAGGTGGGTCTCTTGTAATAAGGCAATGCCTATCTTGTGGCGTTTAAGGAAGGTGTAGATTCTGTGTTGCTTAATATAACTGTTCAACCCTCTAACATTCCATGTCATTACTCTAATCGCATTAGCCATGAATGTGGTGTGGGTGAAAGTACCTGGGTGGGCTGCCCGGCGGCGTCTGGCTCTTGGTTCGGCGGCCTATCATGTGGCGAGTGAATCTGATCAGTTCCATTGACATCTTTGGGTGTTTTAGTGGTTTGCGGTGTGTTTGTTGGTCTTGAACTTTTTTGTCCCCATAAACATTAACTGTTAACTGAACTTGTAACATAACTCGTCTAGCGGGGTATCCCCCGTTCTGACATTCCCGTGACATTCCCGTTTCTGCCCCATGGACCTAAGTCCCTAGGTGCCCTACGGGCGGGTAATTACCCAAAAAAAGAGATAGTTCTAGGGCGGGTGTGGCTTCACCTCCTGATTGTAACAAGTGTGAAGTACTTCCGTGGTCAGTGTGGCCCCGGTTGCATCTGGGTTGCCGCTCTTTATCTAGTAGTTCTGAGTATGTGGTAGATGTTGCTTGGGGATAGTATGAGCGGTCTCATGGGACGGGCGGTTTAGGCTTGTGCTGTTTCGGTTCCCAGTCTGGGATCTGTGCTCTGTCCATCCATTCAGTCGCTTCAGCGGGAGTATCAAATAAATGGGCCTTGTTTTTGTGAAGGACCTTTAATCTGGCCGGATATAGGAGCATGTATCGCAATCCTGCCTTTTTTAGTCTGGCTTTGGTGTGGTTGAACATAGCCCTGCTTCTCTGGACCTGTAGGGTGTAGTCGGGGTAAATGGTGACCTTGGCGGAGTCTCTCTTTATGGAACCGCCCAGCCTGGAGAAGGCCAGGATTGCTTCCCTGTCTTTATAATTCAGTACTTTGGCTATTATAGGCCTAGGCGGATTTCCAGGTGGCGGCTGTCTGGCCAGGGATCGGTGGGCTCTCTCAATAGTAAAGCCTTGAGACAGCTTCCCCGCGCCAATCTCGTGTATGAGTAGGTCTTCAACGTAGTTCGTGGGGTCATTGCCTTCGATTCCCTCGGGTAGGCCGATGATTCTGATGTTACTCCTGCGGGCCCTTCCCTCTGCCTCCTCGGCTCTATCTTCGAGGTTCTTTACCTTCTGTACTAGGATGTCCACTTCCTTTGAGAGCTTAGCTTTGGACTCACAGTGTTCCTTCATTTGGGTTTCTAGGGTGTCTGTTCTGTTGGCAATGGATCGCACATCTTGACGTAGCAGATTCAAGTCTATGGCCACAGCGTCTATCTTATTTTCCATGGTATTCTGGAGTGACATGATGGCCTCCAGAAGTTGCGAATTCGATGGTTCAGGCGCTTCTGCATTTGGTGCCTCATTGCTGGCGTGGGTGGCGTCCGGGCCGGGTGCCCCAGAGGCGGCAAAGGATTCCATAGTGGTCTGTCTATGTTTGCCTCTGGCGTTTTTAGCCAACATGGTTTACGTGGTGTGGCGGCCTGCCGTGTGCTCTGTTGGCCCTGGGTGGTAGTCAGGGTGGTCTGTCTCTTGGGAGCGCAGCGCTGCGTTATATGTCCGAGTGTATTGCCCTCTATCCTTAAGGGCTGCTGCAGGGGGTAGGGGTGATCCGAGGCAAAGCCGGGGCGTTAGGGCGCTTGTAGCGCGGAGACCTTTGCAGGCTGGCTTAAGAAGCCGTTCAGGGGTTAATGAGTCCGGGGGAAACGGCCCCCCGATGCCTAGTTCAGCTGGTGTCTCATCTGGGGTATGGTGTGTCGCGGTGTCTTATCCTCCGCTACAGCCAGGGCGCCCCAGGTTCGGCGCCCCGGGGGTTCACAATCATTTTCGTTTCGCTGGTCGCTCCGCTCCGGTCACTGGGGGAGCCCCCACCCTGTGTAGGCCACTGTTTACTCTGGGGCCCACCACGCTGGTCCCTGTTGGCGTCCCACACCAGCGCACCGCTCCGCCTCCTGGTGCCAGGCCCTGCGGGTCCGGGGGCCGTGAGGGGCAGGGCCCTCGGTTTTGGAAGCTGGGGGGATAGAGATCTCTGCTCCCCCCCACCGACTCCTTACAGCCCTACTTCGGTCGCTGTTTCCTCCCTGTCTCCTCTCGCTGTCGGCCAGGGACCTTGTTGTGGGGCCGCAGCGCTCAGCGGGTCGCCCAGTGGCGGGGCGTCCCAGCCAGCGCAAGCGGCTCTTCCCGCCTCCGGGCCTCGCGGTCGCTCCGAAATGCCTCCCGGAGCCCCGTCCCGGGGTGCTGGGCGATCGGGGGAGCGCCGGGCTGGGTCCACGCACCTCCCTCCATTCTGCCGACCGGGTACGCCAGTGCCGATCGCTGGACACCCGCTCCCCGCGGCAAAGGCCGGGCTCCCTGGGTCTGGCTCGGTTCAGGCCGCTGGTTTCCATAGAGCAGCGGACATCTATGCAGCCGCCATTTTCCGGCGTCGGCGTCTCTCCCCTCTCATGCGTCGCAGTGTCGGAATGAAGGTACGGAGCCGCTCCAAGCCGCAGCTACAAGTTCCTCAGGCATTCACGGTCCGATGAGACTATTTTCAAGCGTTTTTGCAATCTTTGTCTTAAGTTGGCGGCGGATCGTTGGGCGTATTACACAGAGCTCCTCCAAGGTACGGCTTCCTCACATGGCGGTTGGCCACGCCCCTGTGCTATGTAGTTATGGTTATCATATGATATGATATGACATTTTTAAGATGCCTATACACAGGTGTTTCAAGGCACGATGTGGCAAGGGAGGTGAAACAGAGAAAGGACCAAAACAACAATCAAAAGCATAGTGAAATTTGGATTGTGCAAGTGCAGAGGAGAGTGGAGGGGAAAAGTGCTAGGGGAAGGTGAGGAAGGGCAAGTGCAGGACACAGGATCAAAAACAAGTAGTGCGGCCAGCAGGTGGCAGGGCAATGGCTAAGTACAGACAAGTGTCTGAATGAATTCAGGTAAAACAACTGTGGGGTAGCAGATACAGACCCAAGTGCAAGGATTTCCAGGAGGCAGTGCAGGTGTGCAACTGGGCGGCCAGGGACCTGGGCCTGAAGTTCAGAGGGTGGCCCGGTGACCACTGCAGTATCAGAAAGGAGATCAGCAGGGAAGAGGAAGAGGGAAGGCAGAACCAAGAGGAAAGTCTTGAAAAGCTTCCTGACCTGGAGATGGTTCTGCTCAAGTTTCAGAGAGGCAGGGAGGCTGTTCCAGAGGGAGGCGCCAGCCAAAGAGAGAGATCTGTCCCCAACTCGTTACTTGGGAAGCGCCTGACCCTCAGGGAGTTGGAGGTGGAGGAGCGAAGAGCTCGGGTAGGAAGATATTTCTGAAGAGGGAGTTGGAGTTATTGTGTTCCCAGGCCCCAGAAGGCCTTGTGGACAATGCAAATGGTCTTGAACTTGATCCTTGCAGACACTGGGAGCCAATGGGAGCCAATGGAGAAATGTCAGGGCTGGGCTTGAGGCCAAGGATAAGTCTTGCAGTCCTGTTCTGTATGAGTTATAGAGGACGAGTGTAGAGGCAGGCAGATTTAAAAAGAGGGTGTTGCAGTAGGCAAGCCTAGAGAGAACCAGAGCTCTGGAGACAGAGATATTCTGGGGGAAGAGAGGAAAGGAAGAATACCTCTGAGGAGGTGGAGTTGGTAGTTTGACTTCTTATAGACATCAGAGATGGGAGGAGAGAAGGATAGTGTGTAGTCGAAGATGACCCTGAGGTTCTTAGCCTCACAGGTGGGAGCAGGAAGAGGGCCAAGGGAGGCCGGGCCAGAGAGTGGCAGGAAAAAGAAGGTGCACGTGTGCGAGGAGGAGGATCTTCACCTTACTGGCATTCAGGCGGAGATCATTGGTGGAACACCACTCCTGGATTGCAGACAGACAATCCAGGATGAGAGTAGGAGAGTAGGAGAAGAGGCGGCAGAGGGAAGCCTGAAAGCAAGAGGTATCATCCGCATAGCACAGAAGGTTGGAGCAGAGAGCAGCAATGCAGTGGACGAGAGGTGCCAGGTATTGGTTGCATAACCATGGAGAAAAGTTAGACCCCTGTGGAACACCACAAGAAGAGGGAGAGATGGAGGAGAGGAAGGACCCAAGTTGGACCTGGGAGGGTCAGTCCGAGAGGAAAGAAGTCAGCCAGGCCAGAGCCTGATCAGTGATACCCTGGTTATCACAGAGCCGGTTGACCAGGATGGGATGGTTGACGATGTCAAAGGAAGAAGAGAGATGAAGTAAGATGAGAACAGAGGGTAGATTAGCATCAGGGTTAGAGAGCGGGTCTTCACGGATGTTCAGGAGAGCAGTTTTACATGCTTCTGGATGCTCTGAGGTCAGACTGAAGGTCATGAAGACAACCACCAGATTCAGTATGAAGATTAAGCTGGAAGATGGCCAGCTTTTCCAGGATTTTGCCCGGGAAAGGAGTAATGGAGATCAGGCTATAGTCAACTGGAAAGGAGGGGTCGGCTGAGGGTTGCTTGAGAAGAGGGTGCACAAGAGAGTGCTTCCGGGTGGGAAGGGATTGTTCAAGTGGTGAAAGAGTGGTTGCAGAAGTCGGCCAAGGCTGGAGCGAGGGTGTCAATGTGACAGTGAGAACAAATTTTCCCCTGTAAACTTTGACCTTATCAATGAAAGTTCATCAGCTATGGCAACCAAATGATCTGGCCACATGTAAGTACTCATGTTGAATTTGATGAAGTCCTATGAATGTTTTCTTGCAGAAATGCCAAAAAAAGTGGTTTTGTATCCCTAGACCTCTAAAAAGCATTATTTTGTGATACATATCTGTGAAATGTCTGCTTTGAGTGTTGACATTTTCAGCACCCACCTAACCGTTACTCTGATCTAGTGCACAACTTAAAAAATTGTGTGTGCCAAACTAGAGACATTGGGCCCCATTACAAATCGCCCGGTATGGAAACAACGGTGGCGGTAAACCCGCTGCCACCGTTATTTCCATGCCGGGCGATCACAACTCCTGCAGGCGGGAGGTAATGTTCCCGCCAGGTCTGACCTCGCGGGTTTAACACGGCCCGCCTGCATTACGAGATGCTTCCGGTGTTTCCATGATCCCCATTCCCATTGAGTCCCACAGGATTCAATGGGAATGGGGATTAACACCATTCCGCCTCCGTGATTCCCGGGAAACCGTGGTTGTAATGCCCCGGTAAATCAGGGAATCACAGAGGCAGAATGGTAATACAAGTCCGGTGGTAACCAGGTGGTTTTACCACTGTGGTTACCGCCGGACTCGTAATGAGGCTCATTCTCTTTTTATGGTAATATATCAATGTTTTTGGACATATAATATAGGTCCAGAACAATTGTCCCTCTAAGCTGTGCACATGTGTGCTTGCCCAGGTTCCCTCTGGGTGCCGCTCTAAAGAGTTTTAGCAGCACACACAGATATTTCCCACCTTCTCAAGAATTAATAAGGCACACACCACAGCAGTTACCTGACTTTTGCATTCTCTCTTACTAAAGCTAAATTATACTAGCTAGTCTTGAAATTCGGTTGTAGCCTATTCATATTACCCAATGATGCCAGTATGACCTTAAAAAACATAAAAACAGAATATACCCTTAAGAGGTGAAAATCTGGCTCCGTGCACAGAGCATCTGACTAAAATACGCCTGCACACATCAACCAAATAACCTTCCCTCCCCACCGATTACTCCTATACTTGACCCTAGCACACTTATACTGTATGACTAACTTCCACCCCAGGCCACATTTAGTTATTACTGGACAACCTAGAATCTGCCTGTAAGTAAGCAGGCTACTTTAATGTGTAACCTCATTCTTCCTATTCTCTGTGCATATATGCAGGTGCTTTGAGGGGGTACCCTTGTAAGTTAACGCATTAAAAACCTCAAATATTAATTTACCCTCAAATCATTGTATACACTGCAAAGGAATTGTGTGTATATACACATTCATGACCATAATACCAGGGTGAGGCTTTAAATATGGTTTGCTTGCAAATTATTGTCGGTATGCAAATGTTCTAGTGAGTGATTTACTGCTACAATACCTCACTTTTTAGAGATCCCTGTCAACCAGTATTGTAGGCTAGCACACGAGCCAAAGACTTAACGAGGAGGAGGTGAGCATGAAAACGCACTGTGGGGGTGTAGAACCAATCAGCAACTTCCAAAAATCAAGTTGGACATTTGGGCAGAACAGTGAAATAAATGTGTTGTTTGCTTGCATTAATGTATAGGAAACTCTAGTAACAGTTTAGGACACTAGACTATGGGCCTCATTACACGGTAGGTGGTAAGGGATAACCTGCACCGGTAAGGGCACCGGTGCCGGTAATCCCTTACCGCCCTACTACGAGGTCCCTTAGCGGGTCCCGTCCTTAACACCTGGTTTTACCAGGCGTTATGGAAGGGACCCGTTGAGAGACTTCATAGCTAATAGCGCAGTACCGTTATTAGCTCCAGCCCCATTCTCATTGATCCCTATGGCTGCTCGAATGGGAATGGGGAATGGCTCCCGGAATGGGGACTTACCGGGTCCTCCAAGGTCGGAATGACCTGGTAAGTCCCTATCCGGGAACAAGGACCCGGAATGCGGTAAGGGGGTAGCCATGGCGCTAACAGCGCCATGGCTACCGCCTACCGTGTAATGAGGCCCTATATATTTCTTTCTATTCCCAGCTGCTGATCTCTTACCACCATAAGCATGTATCTGTGCTTAGTGCCTCTAGCATCCCCATCCATCTTGTTTAAATAATAACAGAGAATTGAAGATGGAGGGGTCCTAGTTAAGGAAGAAGGCTCTCCATCTGGTGTACATCTAAGCATTGTTGCTATTAACTTAATAATCTAGGTGATTTTATTCAAAGTGGCTTCATAAGAAACCTCAGTGAGGCACTTGTTGAATTTTGTCTAGACTGTGGTGAGGAAGGGTGGGCAAAACTATAGGCTGTATTATGTACCCTGTCATTGTACTTCCTATTTCAGGGTTACAAGCACAGCTCTAATATGAGATCTGAGATGTTACTTCCTCCTTGGAATCAAATGATTTTTCAATGAGTACAAAAGTAAATGGCTTTGCCATTGGTGAAACCTTATTCTTATTGCAATGTGCCCTTTCCCCTTTACGTCCCTCTTGAGATTGTGCAGCAATAATATTGCAGTCCCTTCCTATGCCACTGCTCTGCTGGTCACTAATTCGAAAATAACAGTAGACCCTTGTGTGTAGAAGTGGGGGATAGACTCCTGTGTTTATTCATTGTTTGCCATACTCCCTATTTTTTGGTGCACATTTTCCTGTTCTTAGGGAGTAAAAATGGGTGATATGTCTGCCTCTTATCTGTAAGGTTGGTAATGAGTAAGGGCCTCATTACGACCCTGGCGCTATGTGAAAAACGATGGCGGTAAATGGTTACCGCCATCGTTTTCCGCCAGGTCCGATCATGACCCGTGACCGTTAACTACGATGCCATTAGCGGCATCGTAGTTAACGCTGCCGCTAACTGCGCTAAGGGTGCACGCACGCGACCGCCCACACCGTACTTAGCGCCATGGCGGAAAGGTACGCAAATGCCGACCCAAGCGGACATGCACCTAACGCCATCACCCAGCCCGTTAAGTACCTTACCGCCATGGTGCTAATAACGCCATCGCGAACCAACCGTAAAGGGCCATGTTAAGTGAATGCAGCTGCCACAGGTGCACAGAAACAGCACAGGTGAAGGCAATACAGACTCAGGAAGTACAAAAAGAGCACACCCCACCCCTTCCCACACCCAGTCACACTCCACAATGATACCAATACGACTAGCAATGTTGGGGCTGGAGGACCTGATAGCAATGCATGTGCTACAACAGCAACAACAACAACAGGCAGCACAGAGGAGACGCAGGAGGAGAAGGAGGGCCAGGCAGGCCCAGCAAGCCCCACCAGCACAGCCAGTGCCACCACGCAGGCAGCCCCCAATCCCACGCATCAGAGCCAATCCATTCAACCTCACTGCTGAGCAGATCCACACCCTGTACCCTTTGGACCGGGACACCATCACCGCCATCGTAGACATGACACACAACGACATCGTCAGCATGATAGAAACTCCAACTGCCACCCCCCCTACTGAAGGTAGTGTCTGTACTCCACTTCCTGGCCACAGGCACATACCAGCACACAGTGGGGCACCTGCATGGCATTTCACAACCATTATTCTCACGAACACTCATCCAAGTGCTCGATGCCCTCCTCAAGCACACAGACGACCAAATCTCATTACCACAGACTGGCCAGGAGATTGCAAACACCAAAGTGGGTTTCCATGCACTAGCCGGCATACCCGGTTGCATTGGTGCCATCGACTGCACCCATGTGGAATTGGTGGTTCCACGTGCCATGGAGGTACCGTACCGCAACCGGAAACAGTTCCACTCAATCAACGTGCAAATGGTCTGTGACTCCAACAAGATCATCACACATTGGTGTGCCCGATTCCCCGGATCAACCCATGATTCCATGGTCCTGAGGAACTCCACAATACCACGCTACATGGAGCGACATGCAGGGCCAAGATCCTGGCTACTCGGTGAGTCCAATGTCATGGAAGTGGGCAGGTGAATGACGTACCGATGCATACTCCACCTGGCTGAAAGGGGGGGGGTGATGCATACTCCACCTGGCTGAAAGGGGGGGGATGCATACGCCACCTAGCTGTGAGTAACACAGAGAAGGGAGACAGAGGATGGGCACTCACAATGCACACAACCCCTCTGCATACATTGGGTGATGGCATGCAAAACAGGCCATGGGAGCCATGAGCATATACTGGTTGCATTGTGTGAATCAATTAGTGCATGTAGAAGTGAGCCAAAGTAACAGTTGGATGCAAGCCATGGTGGAACATCATGTTCTTGATCAGACAACATGACTGACACATACATTCTCGCCTACATACAGGTGATGCAAGCTATCCCCTGAAGAGGTGGCTCCTTACACCAGTCCGGAACCCGCAGAACCAGCACGAGGAGGACTTCAACCGTGCACATACACGTACTCGTGTGGTCATAGAGCAGACATTCGGGCTATTGAAGGCACGGTTCCGAAGCCTCAGCAGGTCTGGTGGGGCACTCCTGTATGGCCATGAGAAGGTGGCAAAGATCGTCATGGCATGTGTCATGCTACACAATATGTGCGTCAGACGGAATGTGCCCCTGCATCTGACGCAGAACTGCAACCACCTGACGATGAGGATGAGGAGGGTGCAGATGGGGCGGCACCCCATGGAGGAGGCGATGCACAGGAGGGGCGTGCAATGCGCCAAAGTATCATCAACCACTGCTTCTAGCACACCCGGCTGGTGTGTATCACATGGCGACTGCACTTGGGGCACGGTGTGGCTCTGGGACCTGCACACTGTGGACTGTACACCAATAAAGCACACATACGCAATGAAAATGTCCACACATTTCTTTTTTGGAAAGAAAAAAGTGTATTCAAACTATGAAACGTCGTGACACACCCCCTCCCACCTCCCCCCTGCACACCCCAACACACCCCCCCTACCTCCCCCCTGCACACCCCAACACACCCCCCACCTCCCCCCTGCACACCCCAACACACCCCCCACCTCCCCCCTGCACACCCCAACACACCCCCCCACCTCCCCCCTGCACACCCCAACACACCCCCCCACCTCCTCCCTGCACACCCCAACACCCCCCCACCTGCCCCCTGCACACCCCAACACACCCCATGTAGGTGTCAACAGATGCCTGTGACAGTGGCCACAGGCTGTTACAAGGCCCCTCTCCCGGCCCCCGGGGCACCCCTGGCTGTGGAGCGCAGGTTACGTCCGGAACATCGCACGGGGCTGCTCTGTGCAGAACTGGCAGTGGAGGATGTCCCTGCCTGCCTCCGTGCATGCACGTCCTGTAGGGTGTGGGTGAGCTCAGTGAGCGCACGACGCAAGCCGGCAAGTTCAGCACAGATGTCCCTGGACATGGCCTGCATGGCATCCCTCAGGGTGGCAGTGCTCTGCGCTACTTCGGCCCTTAGGGTCTCCGTGGCCTGTTCAATGGTTGCCCTAGCCCCCACACATTCCGCTGCATGCTCAGTCATCATCGTGGACAGTTGTTGCTGCCGTTCTGTGATGTCCTCGTGGGACTGCTGGCCCTGCTGGCCCATGGCCAGTGCTGGTGGTGTGATGGAGGGGCTGCTCCCCTCCTGTGGAGTGAGGACTGGGCATGGGGTGGAAGGCCACTCCTCTACCTCTGTGTGCCCCTGTGTGTGATCTCATGGGGGCTAGCGTCTGAGAAACAGGGGGAATGAAGTAGGTCAGTGGGGCTTCTGACCTCGTGCTCCATGTCTGAGTCTGAACATGCAGCTATTGCAGCTGTCTCACCGATGTTGCTGCTGGCCGCTGACCCGGTGCCTTCTGTGGCAGGCAATGTCGGTAGAGGTGGAGCAGCTGCTGCTGGCCTGCTGCCTACAGGGGTGCTTGCTGGTGGGACGTCTGGTATGCTCGCAGTGGGTCCTGCTTGTTGTGGGGTCTGCCTCACTGCAGCTGAGGTTGAGGGTGCGGGGACGGTATTGATGGCCTTCTTGGCTCTCTTCGTCGCAGGGGTGTCTTGGTCCTCGGGGTGTGAATCTGTGCCTGTGGTGGAGCAAAGGAGGGAGGGCGTTATTGATGGGTCTGCGGACTTTGGAATGACAATGATTGACATTATTCTGGTCAGTAGATGAGGCAGATTTCAGGCAGGGCCATGCAGGTTGTCTCCTTTTAGTGTGGAATGTGGATGCAGGTATGCGGGTGCCAGCAGTGTATACAGGGTGGTGCTCGCATGTGGCTATGGGCAGTGTTGAAATGTGTTGCATTTACACTGTAGGGCAACCTTGTGCTACACATGAATGGACTGCAGTGACTATGGCATGTCTTGTTTGAGGCACCTACCTTCATCGCCTGATGTGGGAGCTCCCCTTTCCATCCCTCCGACGCCTTCAATGGATTCCATGCCAATCGTGGTTGCACAGATCTCCTCCCACGGTTGGAGTTTTAGTGGGGATTCTGACCCTCCACCGGTACCCAGGGCAAGGTTGCGGTTTGCAGAGATGACGGCTCTGACCCGTATGCGTAGGTCATCCCAGCGCTTCCTGCACTGCTGTGGGGTGCGGGGTACGGTCCCCACCGCGCTGACGCGCTCGGCCACCAGGGCCCAGATGGCCTTCTTCTTCGCTATCGCTGTCCTGGTCATTTCCGGGGAGAAAACGACACCTGCGTTGTCTTGCAGGGTCTCCGCAAGCATGCAGAGTTCCTCCCGGCTGAATCTCTCCTGGCGCTGGCGGTCACATGCCTTCTTTACAACTTTAGGCATTTTCGGGTACTTGGATGGGTGGGTGATTGGTTGGGACAGGTGTCAGGGTTGGATCTGGTGTTGTTCGGTAGGATGGCAATGGATTGTGTTTTTAAAGATGGCCGACGTGCTGTTTCCCGTTCTGGCGCGATGACGCTATTTCCGGTTCTGCTTTTTACGGCCGCCACAAATTACGGTGGCCGATACTTACGGTGGGCGCTAATTACGGTGGCCGCTACTTACGGTGGCGGAAGTGCACCTTGCTCGCTTTACGATGCCAGTAGGGGCCTTTTCCGCCATGGCGTTAATTGCATTACCGCCATGGCGTAATGCTCATGCGCGATGGGTCGTAATGTGGCGCTCTTTACGCCATCGGTCCACGGCGTAAACGCTCATTACGCCATGGCGGTAATGACGGAAGATTACCGCCTGGGTCGTAATGAGGCCCTAAGTGTTGTACCTGCTCTAACCACATAGTCACAGCACAATGCAGAGCTGATGGTAAGCAGTGGCACAGGAATGCTGATTATCATACTCTGCGGTGTGGTTATTCTGATGTAATTATAATTCTGACACAAATGTATGTTCCCTAGAAATACTTTATTAAAGGGGTACTTCAACTCTTATTGGAATGTTTTCTGGCACGTTTGTTTCTGTTTTTATTATTCCATCTGGCAAATAAGGTGTCTGGCAAAAACCTCAGACATAATACATCAGTTATGATAAGCAATGTTTGTTTTTTTGTAATACACATGAATGTTTTTTTCCAATGGCATACAACACATTCTGCATTGTCTTGACAAATGAATAGCCACAATTAAACCTACTGCTTAGACTGAGCATAAAGTGCTTTTTTATGCGTACACTTTTTTCTCGGCATACAAGTACTTTTGCTCAGTACTTTGGCAGATCTTTAAGTCGTGGACCGGCTGATGGTCTGCCTTTATAATCACATATAAAATAATAGTTTTTTTAGCCTATTCATTGGAAAAAAATGCTTTGAGATGCACCTTTGGGATGTTCCCTTCCAAAATCTCTTCAGAAATGATAGCTCACTATGCATGCTCACAAAGTAGTTTACCTTGTTGGTCAGTTGCGCACATGGAAAATAATGTATGCCCGAAAGTCCACTATTTGCCATGCTTGGTGAAAAATAATTAGAGGGAGCATTTGCAGAGTCACCAATACATGTACTGTGGTGGATGAGACATGCCCACAAGGTACGATCACCAAAAACCCTCCAACATGGAACAAAGCTATGTATCCACAATATATACAGAGTACCATGGACAACAGTGGGTAGAAAGTCAGGAAGAACAACTACGGAAAAAAACTCATGAAGACACACTCTTTGTGGTATAACGTAGAGCACAATATCCATAGACAACAGGCACAAGCAACACACCCATACCACATGAGATGAATGTGTTTGTGCATAATGGTGGAATACAATTGAGCAAAACACACATGGTGATGGCTGGGGAGGTTAGAATGAATCTTAAGCTCTGCCATTGCTCTGGCAACCCTCGAGACCATTGCTCTTTGCCTGCCAAACCATTACAGAAGGGGAATGACCATATGCAAATCAGGCTTGGTCCAACCCCAAAAGGGGCAGTCAAGCCCAAACTGTTAGGTCACATCCCTTCTGCACAAGACCACAAGCATCCCCAGACATGTTTCGGTCTTGTTGGGCCTCATCAGTGAGGAGCAGCTTGGGTCCCCAGGCCCAGCAGGCACAGGACCCACGTGTGGGCATACCCATCCTATTCGGGGTGACTATAGCAAAACACAAGAGGTGATGGCTGGAAGGTTTGGAATTCATCTTAACCTCTGGCGTTGCTCACGGAAGCCCTCCAGATCATAGCCATATTGGTGCAGTGATGGGTAAGGCTTTATTCTGTGTTGGATTTTGTTTGTATTAAGGAAATGCGTCAGATGGACTGAGTGTTTCCACCTGAACAGTGGTATTCTCAACATGCATACACTCCACACTCCACCTGATCTTATTAAAAATAAATAAAATCTCTTTTCCTACTGAAAGGTACTCACCCAGTATAAAGAGAGAGCCTAGCAGAGAGCGAGTGAGAGAGAGAGAGAGAGACAGAGAGGGAGAAAGAGGGAGTGAGAGAGAGAGAGAGAGAGAGAGGGAGGGAGAGAGAGAGAGAGAGAGAGAGAGCGAGGGAGACAGAGAGGGAGAGAGGGGAGAGGGAGAGAGAGAGCGAGGGAGACAGAGAGGGAGAAAGAGAGAGAGAGAGAGAGAGAGAGAGAGAGAGAGGAGAGAAAGAGAGAGAGAGAGGGAGAGAGAGAGAGGGAGACAGAGAGGGAGAGAGAGAGAGAGAGAGGGAGAGAGAGAGAGAGAGAGGGAGACAGAGAGGGAGCAAGAGAGAGAGAGAGAGAGAGGGAGAGAGAGAGAGAGAGGGAGAGAGAGAGAAATCACACTGATAGTTGATAGAAGGCTGCACAGAGCATAGTGGAAGGGTGAGGGATTAACAAATCCTAAATGCGATGGTCCACAGGACAACATTCTGAAAACAACACTGCAATTTCAGGTTGCATAAGATGCTGCAGTTCTTCTCACACCATAGCTGTGACGATTCAGAGCTCCGAAAATCCAATGACTTACTTGAGCTTGCCTATTATTAGCTGAAGGTGGCAGCTCTGTGACAGATAAACACAGATCCCAGGCCTCGCTTTAAATATAAAGATGTTTCAATTCTTTAGAGACATTCCGCCTGGCAGTCGGAGGACCACTGTGAACAACGCAGGTGAGGCAGACGTGGAGAATAAAGCAACACCTGACAATTAATCACGTGTGTCAAGACAGAGAGTCAACAGGCTTAGACGGTTTGGGCAAACAAAGAGGATCCATATGTCTCCGCAGCACGTGTCTGCCAAATACCGTCGAGTTTCTGCAACAATTCCACTCCTGTAACTTCCTGTCAGAATGGAGGTCTGGCCCAGCCAGGATATCGCACCTGTCAACCACACGGTGCCGACATTTTTGCCACTTTTCTTATTGCAGATGAAGACAAATTGTGAGCCACGGGAGACATCTCTGCCCATTTAAATAGTTTTCTGAGACCCCAAGCAGCTGGTAAGATGAATAAATGATTATGCTTGAAAGCATGTACAGGATTTTTTCAAATTAACTGGGCGGAATGAATAAATTTGCTTTTGTTTTCTGCTGTACTGTGCATGGAGTGTTTTTTACCCAAAAGTTTACCAATTGGGCTGAACCTAATGACTTGCCTCCTGCTTAGCTGAATGAAAAAAAAACATACCAGTGGTCCTTCTGTAAAAGGAAATTCAGACTCACATGCCATGGCTTAGTTTCTTGTTATGTGCCAGTTTAAAAAACGTCTTGCACCAGTTTAATACTCCAGTCAAACCAATAAAAACGGTCACATAAAATAAGTAATTAAATCGAGCTAGCGATCATAATGCTATATCGGATCACTTGAGTATAGTTTCACGTTTAAACACTTTAAAACATCTTGGATACTTAACTGAATATTGAAGAGTTCAAATAGAATCATTTGATCTTTCACGTTGCATAGGTGCAGTAAGTACCTCAAATGCAATTATATATATATTCAGTAAAAACAACTATGTTGAAGGGACGTTATGGTTAAATTGCGCTACTAAAAACCTATGAAATTCAGTAAAAAAACGTTGTTAAAGGGACGTTATGGTTCAAAGTAAAACCGGAAAACCCCTGAAATTCGCCAGTTATGGTAAGCTAAGCAACCATAACTCACGCCACCACCGTGGAGTGCTAAGACTAACACCTGGGACATCAAAGATGACATCACAAAAAGAAAAATCTGATTTCCAGCATAAGTAAGGTGGACTCCATCTCTGCAAAAAATGTATGTGCTACGAAACATAATATTTTCATTGTGAAAGGAGGACATGCCAACATCTCTTAAAAAGGCACAAACAGCCTTATTGACATTGCGCCTCGCTTTCTCCATTTGTGGACCAAATGAAGAAGAACGCAGCCACATTTGTCTCTACACAATACGAGAACAAATTACTTGAGAATTTGGAAACATGTCCATGACCTTCCCAAGTCCTTCTTTCATTGCAAATTGCAAAGAGATTGCAGACACATGTCCTAAACTGTTCCCTCCACAATGAATTATAATTATGTCTCGATGATGCTGTGTCTCTAAAGTAGCACAGAGAGGTACCAAGTCCAGCCACTTCATTCCACGCACCCATGCCAATGCACTTCCACATAAGGGAATCCAAGATCTGCAGCTACTTCACAGCGTTCTGTATGCAAGTCCAACCAATGTATTCATGAGTCTCCCAATATCCAGATAATCTGTTTTCTGAAACACAGCCATAGCTATCTTTTCTTCTTTGAGAAAAAAATACTTTCTAACAAACTCTCTCCTTACACAACACACCCAGTAAACATTATTGATCAATACCTTGCTCTACTCATTCTCATTTGCATGCCTCTCCACCCCAAAATCCCTGTATGTAATACGCGGTGTCCGGACAAACACCATGTCCACGGACATATCGAAAATCTGAGCGTGTTGAATGTAAATTTAAATAATGTGCCCCTTTTCCCCCTTGAGGTTGGCTCTGAAAAGAGCGTTTTTTTTTGTTTTTTTGCAGATGCTTGCAGACACCTATTATTTATTTATAAAAGATAAAGAAATGCCATCTTCTTTAAAATAAACAGCATTACTGGAATCAATATTCTAATTATTACAGAAGAGCATACCAGCTCTAAGCATGAAAGCACACATGCCTCAGTTGATTACAGACCTAGCAATGTTTTGCTGAGGACAAAAAACAGAACTATTGTCCCATATTGCCCTAGGTACTCATCTAGAAAAATAAGTTTGGCATTTAGAAGGATGTTCATTACTGCTTGAACCAAGTATTCCAAATCTGCCAACAAAGTAGGGGCACTAACATAGCCCACATGGAAAGCACCACAGTGCAAAACTACCACACGGGGACTGTTCATCCTGCCCATATCTTCACAAACTTGTACAATTCCCCGTACATTGCAATCAGGCACAGTGCTCCACACCACCTCTACTCCTTTAACATCAAAATTGTTTGCCACATGCCTGCATTGAGCATACTGCTGTAAAACATGCACAAACATATCTCCAAGCACCATCACCCTGACTTTCTCCACCTCTGCCATCTTCACCACACACAGCCTCTTTCAATACAAATCCACAATCTCAGCACCTGATTGGCTAATCCCTACATTCCCCTTTCCATGCTGGATTTGCTGGAAAACCCCGGATGTGCCACGCCCTGTCCGCAAACAGCCGCTGTGTCCGTGGACCACGTAACTCTTGGACAGCCATTCTACCCTTTCCACTTCATACAGCTAAGCAGTCACACAACCATCAACCAATCACATCCAAGACCTCTACATCTAACTCTATCATTAGAGTTCAGCACTTAAAATGTACTGTTGATCATTCTGAGTACAAGTCTCATATCATTGGAAAGCACCTACTACAAAAACTACTGTACAAGTCTCCAAGATTTCTACTTGCAGCTGCATGCATATCCACATGCATAAATACAAACTACAGGTATGCATATTTTCTGCACAGTACATGTACATCTCTTGTATGAATGCATATAAACGGAGTAACTGCCACTTAACCTGGATAAACTTACTGTCATGTTTCCCATCTGCTATTATCAACTGTCACTTCCAAACCTGTCTGCTATCAAAATTATTTTTTACACAAACAGCTATCTAAAAAAGTATAATTTCATATTAAATGATGGGAGAAATAACAGTATAATTGTAGAAAAACACTTAGGTGTCGATTCATGGAATTAATGTGTGCCGAAAGTCCCGTGCAGAGGTGCCAAAATGTGCGAATCACAGTAAAAGTGCGAAAATCGCAGTGCAAGTGCGAAAATCACAGGGAAACCAGCGCACATCGATTCATGGAAGTCCGTGCGCGAGGAAAACATTGGATGTGCGCTGAAAAAGTGCACCGCGCACGCCGGCGCACAGGTCATCCAACAGCATGCGCCACGGCCACTGCGAAATCGCACATAGTGCGGCGCACATCATAAAAGTAGGCGGAACACGGGGCGTAACACTCGGAATGGGGAACAACGGGTGAAAATATGGGCGTCACGGGGGGAAGTACAGGAGGCAAGTGCGCGGAACGCCCACACGCTCGCCTACAACCCGTATTCATGGAATCGAATAGGGCAAACCAGCGCACGGTGAAAGACGCGCACAGGGCCAAACAAGTACGCCACAAGAAATCAGGCGGTAGCGTCCCTGCGCCTGAAATAAATGTGCGCCAAAATGTGCGCTAACAAAAAGCAGCCATATACAGCCATGATGAATGGTCCATACAGTGGCCCTCTAGGACAAATGAGGTGCAAAGGGGTACCGACAAACACAGACACCCGCTGTGTGAAAAATAGCGTGTGCCTGTTTTTCTGGGTGCGTGGGAAGTTCCACACGCAATTGGCCTGGGTACGTGTACTTCGGGGTGCGCCGGAAGTTCCACATGCGATAACCCTCGGTATGTGTGTTTCGGGGTGCGCGGGAAGTTCCACACGCGATTGGCCTGGGTACGTGTACTTCAGGTGCGCAATAAGTTCCACACGCGATAGGCCTGGGTACGTTTGTTTTGGGATGCGCAGGAAGTTCCACACGCGATTGGCCTGGGTACATGTACTTTGGGGTGCTCGGGAAGTCCCACACACGATTTCAGCAGGGTACGTGTATTCAGAGGTGCGCGGGAAGATTCACACGCGATTTCAGCAGGATACATGTATTTCGGTGGTGCCGGGAATGCTACACGTGATTTGGCCGTGTGGGTCCTCCCAGGTGTTCTCTCTACACACCCTCCACGGCCCCTGCAGACAGCCCACACCACAGGGGAGTACCCTGCACCCCTGCTTATGTCCCACAGGCAACCCATCCACCATGGCCATGCCCCCAGCCAACCCACATGTCACCTTGCACTACTGATCACCAACACCTGTCTCCCAGCACCCCCACCCCCCAGCACTGTGGGGCAACCTCCACCAGGCCCCCACTCATGTCTCCCTGCACCCCACCACCAACCAGTCAGGGACACCCTCGACCAGCCCCCCACTCATGTCCCCCAGCACCCCCACCCCCCACCAGTCAGGGGCACCCTCTACCAGGCCCCCACTCATGTCTCCAAGCACCCCCACCCCCAGCATCCAGGGGCACCCTCCACCAGGCCCCCACTCATGTCTCCCAGCACCCCCACCTCCCAGCATGAAGGGGCAACCTCCACCAGGCCCCCATTCATGTCCCCCTGCACCCCCACCCCCCAGCATCCAGGGGCACCCTCCACCAGGCCCTCACTCATGTCTCCCAGCACCCCCACCCCCCAGCATCCAGGGGCAATCTCCACCAGGACCCAACTCTTCTCTCCCAGCACGCCCACCCACCAGCATCCAGGGGCACCCTCCACCAGGCCCCCACTCATGTCTCCCATCACCCCCACCCCCAGCAGTGCAGGGCACCCTCCACCAGGCCCCCACTCATGTCCACCTCATGTCTCCCATCACCCCCACCCCCAGCAGTGCAGGGCACCCTCCACCAGGCCCCCACTCATGTCCAACTCATGTCTTCCATCACCCCCACCCCCAGCAGTGCAGGGCACCCTCCACCAGGCTCCCACTCATGTCCAACTCATGTCTCCCATCACCCCCACCCACCAGCATCCAGGGGCACCCTCCACCAGGCCCCCACTCATGTCTCCCAGCACCCACACCCCCCAGCATCCAGGGGCACCCTGCACCAGGCCCCCACTCATGTCTTCCTGCACCCCCCACCAGTCAGGGGCACCCTCCACCAGGCCCCCACTCATGTCCAACTCATGTCTCCCATCACCCCCACCCCCCAGCAGTGCAGGGCACCCTCCACCAGGCCCCCACTCATGTCTCCTATTACCCCCACCCCCAGCAGTGCAGGGCACCCTCCACCAGGCCCCCACTAATGTCCAACCCATGTCTCCCAGCACCCCCACCCCCCAGCATCCAGGGGCACCCTCCACCAGGCCCCCACTCATGTCTCCCAGCACCCCCACCCCCAGCATCCAGGGGCATCCTCCACCAGGCCCCCGCTCATGTCCCCCTGCACCCCCACCCCCCAGAATCCAGGGGCACCCTCCACCAGGCCCCCACTCATGTCTCCCATCACCCCCACCCCCCAGCAGTGCAGGGCACCCTCCACCAGGCCCCCACTCATGTCTCCCATCACCCCCACCCCCCAGCAGTGCAGGGCACCCTCCACCAGTCCCCCACTCATGTCTCCCAGCACCCCCACCCCCCAGCAGTGCAGGGCACCCTCCACCAGGACCCCACTCATGTCTCCCATCACCCCCACCCCCCAGCAGTGCAGGGCAACCTCCACCAGGCCCCCACTCATGTCTCCTAGCACCCCCACCCCCCAGCATCCAGGGACACCCTCCACCAGGCCCCCACTCATGTAACTCATGTCTCCCATCACCCCTACCCCCCACCATCCAGGGGAACCCTCCACCAGGCCCCCACTCATGTCTCCCTGCACCCCCACCCCCCACCAGACAGGGGCACCCTCTACCATGCCTCCACTCATGTCCCCCTGCACCCCCACCCCCCAGCGGTGCAGGGCACCCTCCACCAGGGTCCCACTCATGTCTCCCATCACACCCACCCCCCAGCAGTGCAGGGCACCCTCCACCAGGCCCCCACTCATGTCCAACTCATGTCTCCGATCACCCCCACACACCAGCATCCAGGGGCACCCTCCACCAGGCCCCCACTCATGTCCCCCTGGACCCCCACCCCCCAGCATCCAGGGGAACCCTCCACCAGGCCCCCACTCATGTCTCCCATCACCCCCACCCCCCAGCAGTGCAGGGCACCCTCCACCAGGCCCCCACTCATGTCCCCCTGCACCCCAGCCCCCAGCATCCAGGGGCACCCTCCACCAGGTCCCCACACATGTCTCCCATCACCCCCACCCCCCAGCAGTGCAGGGCACCCTCCACCAGGCCCCCACTCATGTCCCCCTGCACCCCCACCCCCCAGCATCCAGGGGCACCCTCCACCAGGCCCCCACTCATGTCTCCCATCACCCCCACCCCCCAGCAGTGCAGGGCACCCTCCACCAGGTCCGCACTCATGTCTCCCAGCACCCCCACCCCCCAGCATCCAGGGGCACCCTCCACCAGGCCCCCACTCATGTCTCCCTGCACCCCCACCCCCCACCTGTCAGGGGCACCCTCCACCAGGCCCCCACTCATGTCCCCCTGCACCCCCACCCACCAGCATCCAGGGGCACTCTCCACCAGGCCCCCACTCATGTCTCCCATCACCCCCACCCCCAGCAGTGCAGGGCACCCTCCACCAGGCCCCCACTCATGTCCAACTCATGTCTCCGATCACCCCCACCCACCAGCATCCTTGGGCACTCTCCACCAGGCCCCCACTCATGTCTCCCAGCACCCCCACCCCCCAGCCGTGCGATTTGCCTGGGTACGTGTATTCCTGGGGTGCGCAGGTAGTCTCACATGCGATACCATCAGGGTACGTGTATTATGGGTCCGCGTGAACTTCCACACGTGATACCGGCAGGCTACGTGTATTACGGGGCTTGCGGGAAGATCCACACGCGATTGCCCTGGGTACGTGTATTTCGGGGTGCGTGTGAAGTTTCACATGTGATTTTGCAGGGTACGTGTATTTCGGTGTGCGCGTGAAGTGCTACACGCGACTGGGCCTGTGAAAGTGGGGTACGTGTATTCCAGGGGTGGGCGGGAATATTTACTCGTGACTGGGCCTGGGAGAGCTTGTTACGTGTATTCCTGGGGTGGGCGGGAAGATTCACACGGCCGCCTACAACGCGCCAAAAAATAAATGGTCCAATCCTGAAACACGTATGCCAGCATGAAGCAGGCGTACCTCGACCCGCGCAGCAAAAAAGTGCACGCAAGCAACAAACAAGCTCAGACACCAGGATGAATATACCGTTCCTAGCAGCAGTGGCCGTGGGTTACCAAAGGAGGAGGAGGAGGATAGTGATGGCCTGAATTTTCACTCCCGGAACCAGCCTTTTTGGGATGCCTGATTGTTAGGCGGAAACCTGTGCAGTTCCCTCTGGGACCACTGCAAAAGATTTAGGACTACAGGTGTTTGGCAGTAAACCCACTTGGTAGCAGTCTGTACCACACAGATTCACTTGGTAGCTGTGGCTGAGCAGTCAGACTTCCCTCAAGAAGAGTTAAGTCGTATGTGGAGTATACAATATAGGGCAATTCTTCACAGTAGGACAAGCAAACACACAACAAGGCTTCAGTGTAAAGATATAAAGGTATTTATTTATAACGGCACATCTATAGAAAACACTTTGGCACTAGCACGGCAAATACTTCAATTACAATTACTCTACG
This sequence comes from Ambystoma mexicanum, assembly GCF_040938575.1. Taxonomy (NCBI): domain Eukaryota; kingdom Metazoa; phylum Chordata; class Amphibia; order Caudata; family Ambystomatidae; genus Ambystoma; species Ambystoma mexicanum. Next base: position 595,751,470 of record NC_090937.1, on the reverse strand, counting down.
AAGAAAACAGATCAATCCTCCTAACAATAGTTCGACAAGCCTAGGTTCTACCAGCATCACTTATTTGCAGACAGAGGTGTATGCCTCAACCTAGATGGCACACTAGTATTTGTTAGGACGGGAGAGAAAAATAAGCAGGTTACGAAATCAACACGGCCCCAATACTGAACGGACAAATGCAAGGCAAGAAGACAAGAACCACAATAGATTATAAAGTTCAGAGGCCAGGCCCACTCGGAGAGAGGCGAGGCGATATGTCCCAAAAGTATCTTAGTGGAAATGCGTTCGAGTCTTTGAAGCAAATTGTTATCGGCAGATTGGACCAGTTCAGAACAATACGCTAGAGAAAGCTTGGAGGCGACCCTATGGAGAGGCGAGGATTAAGACACCTCACTCTATCCGGCAACAAGGGAAGCCAGGCGGACACAGTACCTTGATTGTGGAGAGACAGCTCTGGCGGGGGCAGTTGTTCCTGGTGGTGAATGCATGTCCGGTCTTTGCCAAGAGTAGAGATGATCTCGTCGTCGAAGGAAAGTGAAGATCGTTGCACCACCAGGGAAGAGACCAGCCGCGGAGTGCTCCGTCACAAGGCACCACCTTTTGGTTGCGGTACAGGAGTAGTGGCTATCCGGTTGCCGAGGTGCTCTGCACGGGCAACTCGACCACTGCGTCCTGAGGCGAAGAAAAAGCAAAATGAGACTGGTTGTTCCCACCAGTCAGGGAAAGAGACTCTCCGGCAGGGAGATCTCCTCTGTCATCGGGAAGTGGTGAGTTGGGTCAGCAGGGCTCCACCGGAAGTGTCGTCGTTTCAGGTTGGCTCAGCTTTACCCTCGTCGGATTCTTAGGTCCTGTGGCGACTTCTGAAGATCCAGTCCCAAAAGCCCTACTTTTATGCAGAAAACCCCCATTCATTCAGCCTAGCTGTCAATCAACACATGCTAAGTGGTGAGCGGGGAGGCTCACCACTTGGGCCAATCACACCAGAGTGCGACCGGAGTTGGCAAGGCAACTCGGTCCAGGATGCCTAAACCCCCTCCCACGCCCCTGTGGTAACCCAGACAGAATGGCACCACTTTGGAGGGTCTCTGTACAGAAGCCCGCCAAAAGTGGAACAAAGGGCTCGACCTTTGGTTTAGGAGTCACAGAGACGAACACAGACGCCATTTTAAAAACTGAGTTCTGGCAGAAAATACCATCCGATAGACTTATTTAAGATAAGTAGACCGGTGGTATGTTAGAGACTAACGAGAAAAAGTATCAATCTCCAACAATGGGAAGAATCCCATAGGGTTATATTCGGGGTCGAACATAACAAGTAGTTTCCACTGCCACCAGCCAAAACTCGACGAGGGGGGATGGGACAGTGCCCCCTCGAATAACAGACCCCGGAGTAATCGAATTACCCCTACTAGTACATCCACAATAGGATGGTTTGCACTAGTTCTGTTAGTAAATTTAGGTCTAGTAAAGCCAATGGTGACTTTACATGCCCGGAGAAGACAGTAGTCAGTCCCCGGGTATGGAGTTTAGGAAGGAGGTCCGCTAGGACGCCCCAGTGTTACAGCACATAGGTTGTGGTGTAACACACATAGAAAAACATATGAGACCCTATGGAGTAAAAGACCCCATAGCCCATAGAACACATTGAATTTCAAAGGAATTACACACATTCATGTCCAAGAGTGGGAGAAAAAGAGTCTCACTCTTGGCAGGATGGAAAAAAACAAACTCCAGAAATTCAGCAAAACTGCTGGGGGACTCACTAGGTTAGGAAATTCAGCCTAAACAGAGAATTCTCCCTAACACTGATGACCAGGTGTATGGGAGGTACAGGTTTCTCCCACTCATAATACTGGACCTGGTCAGTGAGTGGGAGGATGACCTCACATCGCCCACCCTGTGCTCCCAAGCACTCAGCCCCCGGGAGAAGGTCCTTAATGGACTGCACTTTTTGGCCACTGGATCATTTCAGCAGACAAGTGCCATAGTGGGTGGTGTGTCACGCAGTCACGCTGCCTACACCAGGTCTTGAACATCATCACTGCATGCCCATCAGTCCGCAGGGACATATACCTGCCCAGGACACCTGCAGAAAGGCAGGCTGCCGCCCTGGATTTCTACGGTGTGGCACAATTCCCAAAAGTGTTACGTCCCCCCAGGGCATCTGAGCACATCTATAGGAACCACAAGCACTGGCATTCCATCAACGTGCAGGTAGTATGTAATGCCAAGGGAATCATCACCTCAGTATATGCCAACTATCCAGGGTCCACCCACGACAGCTTCATTTACCAAATGCCTACCCTAAGCCGGGACCTAGAAGCTGGGCGGCATGGCGATACATGGCTGCTTGGTGAGTATGAATGCCACTGCACATGCATGCATGTCAGATGCAGAGTTATGCCACTACCCCACTAATGATACCCATCACTTCCTCACCAGGGGACAGTGCCTACCCTCTGAGCACCCACATGATGACACCAATTCGGAACCCTATCACGCCTCCCGAGGTAAGATACAACACAGCCCATATTGCAACCCGGGGCATAGTGGAGCGCACATTCGTAGTGCTCAAGTCACGCTTTTGCTCCCTTGACCGTTCTGGCGGGCAGCTGTTATATGCGCCCCCAGTAATGTGCAGGATCATAGTGGCAGCATGTGTCCTGCACAATGTTGCAACACGCCGGGGCCTGGCTGTGGACATGGTGGTGCCCCCACATCCCCAACCACATGCACGCCCGCTGCGCATGGGAGGGGAAAGGGCACGGGGTGAAGCAGCCCGTACGCAGCTGGTGGCTAATTACTTCACATAGAAATCACACCCCTGTGGAGTGCACACAGCCCTGGCACATACCATCTGATAAGCAATGATGACTCGACCTGACAATTATGACGAACAAAGGGACAGTCAACTGTCAGATCCATAGCAGCCTGAGATTGTTCATGTGGAAGTGTCAGAATGTGTGCATCCCTACCTACACAAACACCACCAATGCAGTGTCATCAAAAGACACACTTCCATGCTGCAGAAATGAATACCCACTTGCAAAATACTACATGAGAACAGTGCCATGTCACCCAACCCCTCCCCGGCACGGCCACACAACACACCATGGCATGTTATGCAATGTGAGAGCAAACAAATTAATCCCCACAACATGCCCCAAGTGTCACCAACTACAGTGTCCCTAATGGAAACTGGCCACACATGAAATGCTCACAGTAATGCAGGACCTACAACACACATTACCAAATACTTACCAAGAATAACAATCACCTACACAACCTCCAACCTACCTTAAACATGACATTACAGACTTAAAAAATTGGTCGCCTCACTACCTGATAATGGCAGCACTTCGAACACTTCCAAGTATACAGTGTTAGCGCCACGCAAGAGTGTAGGTGTACTGCTTACAACATAGACATCAGTTCCAAGGTAGACCGCCTTGTGAAGACATGAGAAATGGACCTGCAAACTAGGAGGATGAGATGGATGCAGAGGCACATATCAATACACCATGCAGTGTACAATACAACAACAATATGCACTATGAATGTATACACAGTATTGACTACAGACTGGCACACACATCAAATGGGAGTCCAACGTCACCATGTACGTCAATGTCACTTGGGCACACCCTTTGCAAGCCCATGGAAACGGGAAGCAGGAGGGGTGTGTGTCACACAAACCCAAGCATCTGAACCAAATTCATGATAAGCCTGCATGTGCCCAGCCACAATACAGTACAGCGCATGCCCACAGGAGCCACACAAGGCAACACACTGTCCAAAAAACAAAAATAAAAAAATTAAAAAAACAAAAATCAAAAATGGCCATTAATGGGCCCGGGGGGTGGGGGAGGCCACCCAGGAGGTCCGAGGACAGGGTGCACACCAAAACCCACCTGTGTGGATCTTGCGGAAAAAAAGCACCTCCATGGGCTCATGACCTGCACGGCTACCCTATTGTGAGAGAATAACTGCTGTTGCTCTCCTCATCCTCTGCAGCTGCATCAGGAGGTGGTGCCACTATGGGAGGCAGCCCACGCAAAGCCCTAGTCTGGTCCTCTATGGCAGAAAGCATGCGGGTGTGGAAGGTCTCGTTCTGGAGGATAATTGTGCAAAGGTCCCCATGCAACAACTCACAGGATGCCCGGTCCTCCGCCCTAGTTGCCTGCATCTCAGCTGAGAGCGTACGTGTGAGATGCTCCAGCTGCTGTTCTGTCCTTCTGTTTGTTGAAGCCTCAAGCTAAACAAGAGTCGTCCTGAGGTGAAGGAGTTTCACCCTCAGGGCTTCCCTGTGACCCTGGGACTCTATGGAAATGGCTTCCCGCGAAGTTGCCAGTGCCGCCCGCCGTTCCCTGTCGGACGCCAACATGTCCTCCCTGTGTGACTGGCAGATGGAGTCTGTTGCCTGCTGTAGTCGCTCCATCAGCCTTTCGGGGGGGACAATGGAAGTGGCCACCCTATCCATGGCCTGAGCCATCATCTCTGATGATGCTGCCTGTTGGGTTGCCATACCGTATATGGATTGCTCCCATGCGGTATTGCCAGGTGGCGTACGGCCACCACGTCGGCGGGCAGCACACCTGTCTGTGGCAAGGCGAACTGCGCCTTGCTGTGCCGGCACTGCCTGAGGCTGCAGGACTGCATTCCCCCTCTGATCTGCTGGCCCAGGAACAGGATCAGATGGTGCGGAGTGTGACCCTGCATCCGTAACCACCAAAGGAATACCTGCCAACACTGACATCCCCATTGAGGGTTCTAAACCTGGTGCAGGTGGGTCGGACAGAACAGAATCCCTCCCAGGAACACTCAGCTGCAACGGCACATAGGTCTCATCATCCGAATCGGCACCTGAATACAGCTCGGGGGAGGTGCAGCCAGAGACACCCCTTAAGAGCACGACCTGCAGCAGTTGTGGGTTCTCACCCACCACCACACCATGTCCCTCACTGGTGGTCAGTCGGGCCTGAGACCCCTCCTGGGTCTGCACCATCTCCACAACCCCAGCAGTATCAAGTGCGTCATCCCCTGCAAAGACATAAAAGAAAACAAATGGAAACAGGTATTAGCACTATGGCACACAATTAGGGCTGAGAAGCTACAGAAACAATACTTGATTGACACATGTCCCACATGACTAAAACCCTCCCATGCATGCACCATCACTGCGTGTGAAGGGGAGGCAGATGGCACACATTGATGACACCAAGATGGAAGATGAACACATTTGCTGCATGCTGCCTAGCAGTGGAATCACACATTGGCCTGTGATTGGCAGGTCAAATACACATGCCATCACACAGATGGCATGTACCCTAGCCATAAAGTGAAGAGGGAGAGGAGGGCACCAATTGTTCATTCAGTCTAGTTTGCTCATGAAATTGATGTTTTCATTGAAATGGTTCAAATTTTTAACCTGGAGCTGCCAGTCCAAAATGGTCCTATAGCACAGGGACATGTCTAAACAAATCATATCCAGGAAACAAAGCCAGTCCACTGTACCATTGCCATGTCAGACATGTGACAATAGGACTGAGAAATGCCTAGTAAAAGTGGTGGTATGCAAACAATCTGCCTGAATAAACAGAGGAAAATAAGCAACAATGTTGTGGCAAGATGACACTTCAAGGACCCAGGGCACTTCAAGGGCAACTGGCGTGGTGTTGGGCTAGATCTCTAATGTTGGCAGAAGGGATACTGCTCTACCCAAATGCTGGTGCGCAGAATGTATTGGATGAGGCACATGGGTGACCCAAACCACTCAGGCACACACACCCTCACCTGGCACCCAAACAGAAGCCCTCACACACACACCATGCACATGGATGACACACACATGCATGTGCACTCACCGGACAATGCCTCGTAATCTGCCAGTTCTCCCACGCCATGGATCTGTTCCTCCGTGACGTAGGTCCCAGCAACATGCTCATGTGGAGTGAGTTCTATGTCCTCTGCTGGAGACCCACCTCCAGTCACTAGAGTAGCGGCATGACTTGAGTCCAGTTTATTCTTTGCCCTGCGCTTTAGGTCATTCCACCGCTTGTAGCATTCATTAGCTGTGCACCTCACGATTTCAAGGGCACTTATGATGTCCGCAATGGTCTGCCAGTGTGCCAGACGTTGTGCAGGTGTGGTCTTGGATCCTGCAACAATCACCATTTAGCGGTCATGTGCGGACACATACTCTACAAGTGCATTCAGTTCGGCCTCATTGAAGCTGGGCTTCCTTGACGGGCCGGACTGTCTGGGGCATCAGCCTCTACTGGATGAGCACTCTTCCTCTTCTGCTTGGAAGGTGGTGGGGATCCTGAGTGTCCTACGCCGCTCTGGACACTAGGGGCAAGGGCCCCGGTGGACTCTGTACTAGGAGCGTGGGATTGCACACTCAGCATGGGAGTTGGTGCAGGCATTAGCTCAAGTGTGATGTTGTCAGGGGGAATGTCAACAGGATGGACTTGGACCGACACTGTCCTGGCTGGGTGTGTGAGAGGTGGGGTGGATGGAGCCGCAGCTGCCCCTGCAGCCTCCCCAGCCTGCCTACGCGGGGCAGCATATGACCTAGCTGCCCCTGATCCACGTGGCCTGATGACACCAACGTGCACCGGCGCACATGGCCTAGACCTGCTGACCTGGAAGTCAGCCATGGAGTCACCCTGTGCCAGGTCTGGTTCCACAGTGGGCTGGTCCAACAAGGGCTGAGCATGGATGGTGTCAGCCACGTTACCCTCAACCGGGGGGGCATGGGTGTTCCTGACTGCTCCTCCACACATGGAGGGCTAGGGGCACCCTGCAAGTCACGGCCACGTCCCCTACCGGATCCACCACGGCCACCACTTGGGGCTCGGCCACCTTTGCCACCCTTACGGCTTGTTCGCCTCCCAGCCTTGGCACTAATGTTATTGTGCGTATGGGAGTCGCTGTGAACTATTGTCCTGGGCAATTGGGGGTCAAAGGGGTTGGGTACCAGATGTTAATCGTACCCAAGTGCTCTAGCAAGGCTGTATGTCACCCCTGGGGAAAGATGACGGGTCACGCAACGCACAGGCACCCCAAAAAAGGGAAGTAAGGTGCACGCAACCCCTCCTAGACCACATGTGTGGAAAAATAAACCTGCACTACGCTGTGGCACCCAGAAACACAATAATGAACATATGCGTGTCACATGCAGCCTAGAATGACATCTGAAGGGGTATGCGACACACGGGGCAAGCACAGATGTTAAATACGTGCGCGACTCACCGTCTGCCAGGAACAAAAGCATTAAAAATATGCGCGTGTGCGCGTTGGTAACACCCCCGCCAAAAGAAGAATTGTATGCTGTCTGAGGAGACAGGACAACAGTAGAAGGGAACGCTGTTTGAGGAAACAGGCCCAGGAAAAAGAGGAAAAGAGAAAAAACTGTCAGAGGTAACATGGAGTACGAACTTGAAACACTGTGAAGTAAATTGCGTGTGAACCGACAAGAAGTACAGATTTCACCCACTCGCTCTCCACGAAAAGCACGTACAATGAAATGGCGTTCTACACATACCTTTTATACACACGTCACAGACGCGCATACGCAATGAGGCCATTTCCACCAATTACACGCTTTGACACTCGGACGTGTATCTTTTTTTTTACATGCGCCATTCTCCACGGTAATGCGCGTGACGTCATAGATGCGCATGGGGGCCTTTGGGCCAATGAAATCGCATATGCGTGCAGACGCGCTTACGCGCTAAGGGCCTTTCCTCGAATTACACGCAGACGTGGAGGATTTTAATGTGCCAAATCACTCCGTATCAAGCTGGCCACGCGTAAGCACACAGAAGACCAGGCTCCTGCCCAGAAAGCCGATTTACTGCCCCCCAGAGCCCCGAGTACGCTCCCACCTGCCATCTGCTGCTGCCTGACTGCCTGCTGCCCACGTGCCCTGCCATTTGCTGCCTGCACATCAGCCAGGGGTGCTGTTGCTGTGACCACCCCTGCTGGAACTGAAGACTCCCGACTGGGATTCCATCGCTCCACAGCCCAGCACCAGGACCCAGTTGCCTACCCACTCCTGCCTCTGGGGTTGTCATGTCGGGCACTGCAACATCTGGCACCACTGACAACCCCCGGCCAGAGAGGCAGAGGGGCACCAGCTTCACTGCCACCGAAGTTGGCGTCCTGGTGGAACAAGTCCTGGGGCAGTATGATGCCCTCTTCGGAAGTGTGCGCACCGACAAGGAAGGACGGACTCGGATCTGGACGGACATCGCGACTGCCATCAACGCAGAGGTGGTGGCAGTCCACGAGTTCCAACATGTCAAGAAGCGCTGGGAGGACTTCAGGTCCAGGACCCTCAACAAGTCCCGGCGCCTCTTGAAGGCAGCGGATGCTAAGGGGCGCCGGGGCCACTTGTCGGAAGATCAGATGAGGGTCCTGGAATGCATATCCCCAGCGCTCCACGTCCAGGTCCTTGAGAGGCAGACCCGTCTGGAGTCGAGCAGTAAGTGAACATGCATCATGATTGTAAGCTGTGCGTGTGGTGATGTGCCAGTAGTGTGCAGGTTGCACATCTGTTTGTATGGGGCCGAGTATGGGTGGGGGTGTACAGGGCTGTGAGGTTAACACATGCAAGGGCTGTCATGTGTGAGACATGGATGGTGCTTGTGTGTGTAGGCTTGCATGCCAGATGCAGTTGTGTGGCAACACATGTTTGGATGAATGTGTATGTAAGTAGGCATGTTCATGATGTCACGCATGGATGTTGTTTTCAGCTGCATGTATCAGCACTGTGTACATGTGCATGTCTGTGTATTTTACAAGGGTGCAACAGTGATGCAACATGGATGCATGTGACAGCAGGATGTGGAAGCCTGATTGGCAGATGTGACATGGATGCCCATCTGAACACTACAACAGTTGGCTGAGGTGTACACATGCATGCAAGTGTGGTAGTGTGCGTGCATGTGTAGTGCACTCCCTGTGTTGCATGTGATGTCTGGCTCACCTTTGCCTGCTCATGCTGTTGTATGTGTATGGATGGTGCTGGCAGTTGCGATATGGCTGTGGTATGGCTTATGTGTGCAAGTTGAAATGACATGTGTGTTGCCGATTGTGATGCCATGTCTGAGGTTTGCCAATGCCACTCATGTGCAACTGTCATGTGTGTATGTGTCCATTGTACAGTGCCCTGATGCCTGTATTTTATTTCTCCCTGTCTGCAGCGTCAACTGATGAAGAGGGCGGAGAAGGTGCTGTGGAGCACAGCGGCGGGGATCGCACCGCCAGCCGGAGACGCAAGGCCCGGCTCCCCTCCCAGGTTGTGATCTCGTCAGGGAGTGAGGAGTCCGGTGCCGCGTCCCAGGCCACAGCTGCCGGGGGGAGGTCCAAGAGACAGAGGTCGGAGTTGGACTCCTCGGCAGCAGAAGGGGAAGCTGGGACCGCACAGGGCCCAACGGGGGAAGATGGCACAGAGTCATCCAGGTTGGTGGGGGGTTTGGTGGAGGAGGAGGCCGTGCAAGCAACAGAGACGGGGTCTGGACTGGAGGTGGGGATTCCTCTGGTGCTAGTGGTGCAGTGCAGGACCAGGGACAGGAGGTGCCTGTGTGCAATCCTGTCCCTGATCCTGTCCCTGCATTATCTTGCACCAGCAGGGATGCCTACGTCCAGACCCGTTTTCAGGCAGGGGATGAGCTCACGACAACTGGCCTTCCTCTGCCTGCGGACGTGGCTACCGGGTTGAGCCTGTCCTGACTGGTGTGGTGTTGCGTCAACGGGCCATGCGAGGTGACCTGCAGTCGTTTCATGAGGACACTGCACGTCATCTCGAATGGCTCGTTGACCGCGTCGGCCTACTGGGACAGGTCACCCAGGCCCGATTCCTCCGTTTGATGGGGCTTGCTCCGACCCCCTCCTCAACTGAACCCCCTATGCACCAGTCGTCCTCCGTGCCATCTTCCCACCCATTAGTCACCTGGGTGCCCTGTGCAGCTGCCTCTGACGGTGCGGCCAGTCTGGTGGAGGAGGCATCCCTGCCACAGTCGGGAGTCGGACGTCCAGCAGGGGTGGCCACATCAACGACTGCACCCCATCCAGCGGAGGATGTGCAGGCAGCAGGAGGCAGTGCACGGGCAGAGGCACAGCAGCAGCAGCAACGTGGTGGGAGACATGATGGCTCGGGGCCTTCGACATCGGAGGGGCAGGCATCGGCCGGAGGGCAGGAGGACCCAGGACGGGAAGTGTCTTCTGTGTGGCAGCGGTTGGGCCACGCCATAGATGCGGAGTGGCAGCGGGCGGAAGAGGCATGGCTCACGATGGTCAGGGCGGAGAACTCAATGCGGAGGGCCCTGAGGCGGGCCGAGTGCCTCGAGGCAATCTGCAGGGAGTTGGGGGTGAACATGTCGACGGCCCTATGGACCCTCGGGGCCATGGAGGAGGACCGCCTCCAGGACATTGAGCAGGAGTTCGATGATGCCCTGGCCCGGAACATACCGAAGTTAGCCGTCGGAATAGCCCGCTGCCCTTGTAAATAGTTCTGTAGTTAGTGTTAGGTTTCCTTTGGTTTTGCATTTTTTTTGGACCTTTTGGACAATGGGCCACATTTTTGTATATAGTTGGTTTTTTTTGTAGTGTTATTAGATAGGTTTCATTACTTATGTTGGGATCATGGACCTTGGATTGTTTATCTGTATATGGTTGACTGTTGGATTTTCATTTTTTTTTCATGATTTACCCATGGAGCAATGGTTTTCGATTTTGATTTTCCATTGGATTTACTTTTGTGGACTGTGACTTTGGACACCTTTCATTTGGATTATGATTTGTGGTTTTGCATTATTTCACGGACATGCTGGTTTATTTTTTTTTAAATTTCCATTATTGTTTGTTTATTTTTGATTCAATTTATGTTGCTTTTAATACATATTTTTTCTTCAAACTTCAATGTGTAGTATCATCTCATTGGTTTCATGCATATCATGATACTGGTTTTGACATTCACTGACATCCATTGTGCGTATGTGAGGGACATGTGTTAATTTCCAAACTTGCAATTGGGGTTCTATCATGTTAATGCCATTTCTAAGTGGGTGGATGCAATACTCGGGTGGGTGTTTGGCATTTGGAGGCTGACCATAAGGGCCAGCGATCTAGATTGTGATGACATGTTGGCTGGGGGACATGAGTCGGGGCCTGGTGGAGGGTGTCCCTGCACTGCTGGGGGTGGGGGTGCTGGGAGACATGAGTTGGACATGAGTGGGGGCCTGGTAGAGGGTGCCCCTGGATGCTGGTGGGTGGGGGTGCAGGGGGACATGAGTGGGGGCCTGGTGGAGGGTGCCCTGCACTGCTGGGGGGTGGGGTGATGGGAGACATGAGTGGGGGCCTGGTGGAGGGTGCCCCTGACTTCTGGGGGATGGGGGTGATGGGAGACATGTGTGGGGGCCTGGTGGAGGGTGCCCCTGGATGCTGGGGGGTGGTGGAGCAGGGGGACATGAGTGGGGCCTGGTGGAGGGTGCCCTGCACAGCTGGGGGGGTGGGAGTGATGGGAGACATGAGTGGGGGCCTGGTGTTGGGTGCCCCTGGATGCTGGGGGGTGCTGGGAGACATGAGTTGGACATGAGTGGGGGCCTGGTGGAGGGTGCCCCTGGATGCTGGGGGTGGGGGTGCAGGGGGACATGAGTTCAACATGAGTGGGGGCCTGGTGGAGGGTGCCCTGCACTGCTGGGGGGTGGGGGTGCTGGGAGACATGAGTGGGGGCCTGGTGGAGGGTGCCCTGCACTGCTGGGGGGTGGGGGTCGTGGGAGACATGAGTTGGACAAGAGTGGGGGCCTGGTGGAGGGTGCCCTGCACTGCTGGGGGTGGGGGTGCTGGGAGACATGTGTGGGGGCCTGGTGGAGGGTGCCCTGTACTGCTGGGGGGTGGGGGTGATGGGAGGCATGAGTGGGGGCCTGGTGGAGGGTGCCCCTGGATGCTGGGGGGTGGAGGTGCAGGGGGACATGAGTTGGACATGAGTGGGGGCCTGGTGGAGGGTGCCCTGCACTGCTGGGGGGTGGGGGTGCTGGGATACATGAATTGGACATGAGTGGGGGCCTGGTGGAGGGTGCCCCTGGATGCTGGTGGGTGGGGGTGCAGGGGGACATGAGTGGGGGCCTGGTGGAGGGTGCCCTGCACTGCTGGGGAGTGGGGGTGCTGGGAGACATGTGTGGGGGCCTAGTGGAGGGTGCCCTGCACTGCTGGGGGGTGGGGGTGATGGGAGACATGAGTGGGGGCCTGGTGGATGGTGCCCCTGGAGGCTGGGGGGTGGGGGTGCAGGGGGACATGAGTGGGGGCCTGGTGGAGAGTGCCCTGCACTGCTGGGGAGTGGGGTGATGGGAGACATGAGTTGGACATGCGTGGGGGCCTGGTGGAGGGTGCCCCTGACTGCTGGGGGGTGGGGGTGATGGGAGACATGTGTGGGGGCCTGGTGGAGGGTGCCCCTGGATGCTGGGGGGTGGGGGTGCAGGGGGACATGAGTGGGGGCCTGGTGGAGGGTGCCCTGCACTGCTCGGGGGTGGGGGTGATGGGAGACATGTGTGGGGGCCTGGTGGAGGTTGCCCTGCACTGCTGGGGGGTGGGGGGGATGGGCGACATGAGTGGGGGCCTGCTGGAGGGTGCCCCTGGATGCTGGGGGGTGGGGGTGCAGGGGGACATGAGTTGGACATGAGTGGGGGCCTGGTGGAGGGTGCCCTGCACTGCTGGGGGTGGGGGTGCTGGGAGACATGAGTGGGGGCCTGGTGGTTGGTGCCCCTGGATGCTGGGGGTGGGGGTGATGGGAGACATGAGTGGGGGCCTGGCGGAGGGTGCTCTGCACTGCTGGGGGATGGAAGTGGTGCGAGACATGAGTTGGACATGAGTGGGGGCCTGGAGGAGGGTGCCCTGCACTTCTGAGGGGTGGGGGTGCTGGGAGACATGTGTGGGGTCCTGGTGGAGGGTGCCCTGCACTGCTGGGGGGTGGGGGTGATGGGAGACATGAGTGGGGGCCTGGTGGAGGGTGCCCCTGGATGCTGGGGGTGGGGGTGCAGGGGGACATGAGTGGGGGCCTGGTGGAGGGTGCCCTGCACTGCTGGGGGGAGGGGGTGATGGGAGACATGAGTTGGACATGAGTGGGGGCCTGGTGGAGGGTGCCCTTTACTGCTGGGGGTAGGGGTGATGGGAGACATGAGTGGGGGCCTGGTGGAGGGTGCCCCTGACTGCTGGGGGGGTGGGGGTGATGGGAGACATGTGTGGGGGCCTGGTGGAGGGCGCCCTGCACTGCTGGGGGGTGGGGGTGATGGAAGACATGAGTGGGGGCCTGGTGGAGGGTGCCCTGCACTGCTGGGGGGTGGGGGTGCTGGGAGACATGTGTGGGGGCCTGGTGGAGGGTGCCCCTGGATGCTGGGGGGTGGGGGTGCAGGGGGACATGAGTGGGGGCCTGGTGGAGGGTGCCCTGCACTGCTGGGGGGTGGGGGTGAAGGGAGACATGAGTTGGACATGAGTGGGGGCCTGGTGGAGGGTGCCCCTGACTGCTGGGGGGTGGGGGTGTTGGGAGACATGTGTGGGGGCCTGGTGGGGGGTGCCCCTGGATGCTGGGGGGTGGGGGTGCAGGGGGACATGAGTGGGGGCCTGGTGGATGGGGCCCTGCACTGCTGGGGGGTGGGGGTGGTGGGAGACATGAGAGATGACATGAGTGGGGGCCTGGTGGAGGGTGCCCTGCACTGCTGGGGGGTGGGGGTGCTGGGAGACATGTGTGGGGGCCTGTTGGAGGGTGCCCTGCACTGCTGGGGGGTGGGGGTGCTGGGAGACATGAGTTGGACATGAGTGGGGGCCTGGTGGAGGGTGCCCTGCACTGCTGGGGGGTGGGGGTGCTGGGAGACATGTGTGGGGGCCTGTTGGAGGGTGCCCTGCACTGCTGGGGGATGGGGGTGATGGGAGACATAAGTGGGGGCCTGGTGGAGGGTGCCCCTCGATGCTGGGGGGTGGGGGTGCAGGGGGACATGAGTGGGGGCCTGGTGGAGGGTGCCCTGCACTGCTGGGGGGTGGGGGTGATGGGAGACATGAGTTGGACATGAGTGGGGGCCTGGTGGAGGGTGCCCCTGACTGCTGGGGGGTGGGGGCAATGGGAGACATGTGTGGGGGCCTGGTGGAGGGTGCCCCTGGATGCTGGGGGGTGGGGGTGCAGGGGGACATGAGTGGGGGCCTGGTGGAGGGTGCCCCTGACTGCTGGGGAGTGGGGGTGATGGGAGACATGTGTGGGGGCCTGGTGGAGGGTGCCCCTGACTGCTGGGGGGTGGGGGTAATGGGAGGCATGTGTGGGGGCCTGGTGGAGGGGGCCCTGCACTGCTGGGGGTGGGGGTGCTGGGAGACATGAGTTGGATATGAGTGGGGGCCTGGTGGAGGGTGCCCCTGGATGCTGGGGGCTGGGGGTGCAGGGGGACATGCGTTGGTGGGCAGTAGTTCAAGGTGACATGTGGGTTGGCCGGGGGGCATGGGCATGGTGGATCGGCTGCCTGCGGGACATGTGCAGGGTAGGCCCCTGTGGTGTGGGCCACCTGAAGGGGCTGTGGAGGGTGTAGAGGGTACACCTGGGAGGACCCACACGTGCAATTCACGTGTGGTGCTCCCCGCGCACCCCTGGAATACACGTACCATGATGGAATTGTGTGTGATACTTCCTGCACACCCCTGAAATACACGTACCCTGCTGCTTTTGCGTGTGATACTTCCCGCGCACCCCTGGAATACACGTACCCTGCTGCTTTTGCGCGTGATACTTCCCGCGCACCCCTGGAATACATTACCCTGATGGAATCGCGTGTGATACTTCCCGCGCACCCTTGAAATGCACGTACCTTGCTGTTTTTGCCTGTGATACTTCCCGCGCACCCCTGGAATACACGTGCCCTGATGGAATCGCGTGTGTTACTTCCCACGCACCCCTGATGTTCACGTACCCAGGACAACCGTGTGTGAAACTCCCGAGAACCACTGAAATACACGTTCCCCGCTTGGCATTTGCTGTTTGGCAGCCCTGTGAACTGGTCCAGGGTTAGCGCAGCCCTTTGCCATGATTTGGGAATTTTGAAGGCTTTTCCTTGCGCGAGGGTGTTCTTGGGGGCGTAACTGGCGCTGCTGCAGGGTCGCTGCGCCACTCTGCGCGAGGGCTGGTTTCGGATGCTAAAATCCATGAATTCGCTGTGCGATGAAAAGGATTTTTTTGCACGCGGCTGGCGCAGTGTATCGCACGGGGACACTGTGCGCCAGCCGCGTGCACCACTTTTGTGCGAATTTCTATGAATTACCCTGTTAGTAGTGTAATATAGAATTACACACAGCCAGGATAAGTTCATACATCTTTATACACTCACACAGATAGACACTATCATTGAAAAGCTCACAGCTGAAATAACACCACTGCCTGTAAATCACATTCTTCTGCCTTATAACCCACACATTCACAAACGCATACATTCTATGCTTTTCTATACAGTTTCTGCCATTTGCCTTACAAAAATTGCAAAACAAGTACATCATTATTTCTTCTATCTCCTAACATGCAATAACACAGCCCTAAGAAACCAAGTGAGTTTCATATACTTAGTATTCTACTCATTTGCAAAGCATGTTGAACTAACATATTGTAAGTAACATATAAAGGCTGCACATAGTCAAAGGAAATGGCATGCACACGCTATGTTCAGTTATCAAACAGGAATACTACTACAAAAACATAAAAATCAACGTCTAAATTAACATCAGTGCTATAAACACACACCATTACTAACTTCTTTCTTTTACAATTGCAGTGAAGACCACTGACCTGAAAAGCAGCAGCATCTGAAGCGCAAACAGAAGAAACATGCTCATTTCAAACAAAAAAAGTAAGTACAATACTACCATAATATTCTTACTGTAACTGAAACTCACTGTGGGGTTGATTCATGGAATTTGTGCGCCAAAAAACAGAGATTTATACACTATTCTGCCTACAAATCCCCATTTGTTAAACAGGGATTTGCAGGCA
This sequence comes from Ambystoma mexicanum, assembly GCF_040938575.1. Lineage (NCBI taxonomy): Eukaryota > Metazoa > Chordata > Amphibia > Caudata > Ambystomatidae > Ambystoma > Ambystoma mexicanum. The sequence continues at coordinate 595,735,449 of NC_090937.1, read as the reverse complement.
CAATGACACACAAATCTTTGTTTTTCGGCGCACAAGTGACATAACTCAACCCCTAGAATGTTATTATTGCAGAACAAAGAACTGTTTTAATTCTATACCATTAGATTTACTATTAGTGCTTCTTATCGCAACTAGCTTACTTTCTACTGTCATCTCAACCCCAGAATACTAACAAACAAATACAAGAATAGCCTCCCCAACTAGTTGTAGCTGTCCAATGCACAATGACACACCACCACATACATCCTTAACATCATACTCAGACACTCAGGCACACAGCACAGATACATTTCAGAACAGCCCAACCCATACCTTATTCCTTTTTCAACAGACCCCAAAGAATGACTACCAAAAAGCAAGTCCGTAGAAAGCAATGAAGAAGTAGAGAAATGAAAATAAAAGTGTCCAAAATAAGCATCCATCTGTAGCAGAATGTGTACAAAAAGTTCAAACAAAAGATCTAATAGAGTCATTAAGTGAAACAAAACAAGCTTTCAGTTCAAAAACATTCCCTCCTCTTTCAAAATATAAAAAAGAAGCAGAAAGTGATTAACAAGAATTCAGCTACCACTACTGCTAACATTGCTCCTATAAATCTTGATGTAGTGGCAAGTAACCATACCAAAAAAAAAGTATTTTAGAAAATAAATATTCCAGCACAGAGTCCTTCAGAATCTTATAAAACAGGAGAGAAATCATGCACAACCCTTAAAACGTACCGTAGAAAATTAATCTTCGAAGCTCTCATAGACAGTGCAATCCTTCTCAAAAGGAAGTAATTTATTTTAGTCTTAAACAGAATGAAACCACTAACAAAACTAACTACTAAATTACAAAAAAGACTTCTCAATAAACGGAATGTCAACATAAATAACTTCTTAAATATCTGTGGACGTGAATGGAGTCACACCACGAGCAACGAACCATATTTCAATGAAGACGCATACAAACAAAAGCAAACACAATTGCCATAAATAGCAGTGGACAAGTGTATGAAAAATGGAATAATACCATAATGCAACAAGAAATTCTGCTTACAAAAATATCCCAGAAAACTCAGTATCACCTCTCCATTCAACTGAACTAGAACTTCCAGTACACAAATGGCCATGCACATCAATGTGTAACATTGCCAAAAAATATTTCAAATCTTTATACACCAGTTCCTCAATCAGCATGTGAAAGGCAAAGACAAAATCAAAATGAAACTACTACAAAATATAGGTACCTGTCCAGTGTGCAAATACACAGGACTACAAGGACATTCATTAGCCTGAATTGCAGGACCTATCTGCAAAAGCACCTTCAATCATATCAACAAAGATATCAACACATCATTCAACTATAAGAAATCTAGTCTGTAAACGGTACTATGCTAAAAGTCCTGCTTTAACACTAGCCAATTTAAATAACAGTCTTCTACATGGTACAGCCAAAGACCTACTCAAAGAAATAGAGCATAGCCAGAGAAAATATTTTGGAAGTGAAAGCAACTTACAAAATGCAATAGCTTTACAACAAACTTGCAACAATTGTACAGATAGCAACCTTCTACTACACACATACAAAAAAGAAATACTAAAATTTAAAAGTACATCCCCTGATGTACCAAACCATGTGTGTGTTGCTGCAGAACTTTTTATAAAAGTAACACAACGACTGTAGATGTTACATGCAAAATAGAAGACAATGAAGATTCCAAATGGTTTGAATTAGCTCTCTACCTTATAGCAGAAAACAAAATGAAATAACTGACCCCTTAATACTTTGCACTTACTGCACTACAAAACTTGACAACCAAACTCCTTCACGTGCTATCACAAATAACTTGGAATTATTCCCACTACCAAAACCCCTGCAAAACTCAATTTATATGAGAGCACCATAATTCAAACAGTGCACACATTTCAAGCAATAATACGCCTTCAACCAAAAACAGCAAAATTACCTCCCTCTGAATTAGTGAAAGGCATTCATGGCAAAGTAGTTTATTTACCATTACATCGGAAAGAAAATGTGCACACTCTGGGAGTGCAATGTCCAATAGAGCAATCTTTAATTGTCTTAGTAAATGGTGTACCTACAAAAAAAAAAAATTGCCAACTACTCTTAGACTTACATAAAGTTAGTCAAGCCTTGCAATATCTAAAAGACAATAATGAATACTACAAAGAAATGAATATTGAGGAAAACCTGAGGGAAACCACGGAAATAATTCAAGAGTCACCTGAAACTGGTCAATTTGAACTTCTAGATCCTGCTACAGTATCCAATATTTTAGACCATTATACAATTGATCCTTTACACTCTAAAGAAACCATAGATGATGCACTAGAAACATACCAAATGCAAAAAACCAAAGGATCACCAATCAGCATATTGGAAAAAAGTATAGAAGCACATGCTTTTCCTCTACTCTTTCCTACTGGGAAAGGAGGAAGGTACAATAATAGACCCATTCAGATAACAGCATCAGAATACCGCTCGTTACGAATGTATTCTGAAGATCCCAGATTTAGACAAAATGTGGAATACATATTCCACCTACTCTTTGAAAGTGAACTAGCAACTCTATGCAACTGAGTTGCACACACATTGAAATCAGGTACCCACTATCAAAATATGTCAGCTACGCAATTACTACAAAAAGTTCAAGAAAAATATGAGGTTTTACAATCAAGCATTACAAATCTGTTAGCAAACATGTGTGGTACTAAAGAGTACTGGTTCAGATGTCACGGAGATGTACGTTGTATGATAAGAAACCTTGGCCTGCCCACTTGGTTTGTTACATTAAGTTGTGCAGAATATGCATGGGAAGATTTACATGATTTCCTATGCATATCAAACAAAAACAAAACGAACATATGTATACTAACACCTGGAGAACTTTGCTCTCTAGATCCTGTTAATATTTCAAGATATTTCCATCATTGCTTCATTGCTATGCTACACTTTATTTGTAATAAAACTGTTCCTCCCCTCGGAGAAGTGCAACACTTCTTTTGGAGAAAAGAATACCAAGCCAGAGGAGCACCTCATATCCACATGTTTTTTATGGATTAAAGATGCTCCTACATTTGGTCAAGACAGTGATGCCACTGTTTTGCAGTTTATCGAAAAATATGTCACTTGTGAAATTCCATCAGAAGCAACAAATAGTGATCTTCATGCAGAAATTGTACAATTTCACAGACACAAATGTGGGAAATATTGTTGTTGCAAATACAAAAACAAAGGGAAATAATACACCAAATGCTGCTTTGGTTTTCCTAGACCAGTTACAGAAACAGGTGAAGTGAACAACTTCATGTCTTCATTTAGACATAGTGTTAAAGGTAAATCACCTAAGAACACATATTCCATAAAAAGAACAGAAGAAGCAAAATATATCAATGATTACAATGCAATCATTGCCCTCTTATGGAATGCAAACATAGATGTGCAGTGCATTGCAGACAATCCCACTGCAGTTGCATGCTATTTTACAGCCTACGTAACAAAAGCAGAAAAAAAACAGAGCTTTAAGACCTCTGGGATGACCTATCAAACAAAACACTGTCTCAGAAACTGGAGAGCTTAGGCATAAAAATGCTCTCTCACAGAGAATGTTGCTGCTATGAAGCTGCAGATCGTTTAACCGGTACTGCTTTGTATGGAAAATCTGAAAATATAGTATGGCTAAATCCTGGACCTGCTAAATCTAGAATAAGAGTTCTCAAATCATACGACGACATAGAAACAATAGCCAAAAATGATCTTAACAGCCAAGACATTTTGAAAAACAATTTACTAGACACATACTACCCGAACAGGAGTACCACTTTGGAATCCATGTGTCTATACCACATAGCCCAAAACTTCACCTACAAAAATAATATAAAACCTGATGAAAATAAATGTAGATACAGAATGACAAATTGTGAAGGCAGCTTAGTGAAACTTACCAAACAAAGCTTAATTATTCATATCAAATTGTCATTAAAAACTCCTCAACATAAAGAACTATATTACATGTCCCTGCTACAACATTTTAAATCATGAAGAAAAGAGGAAGAGTTACTAGATATCTATGACTCCTATGAAGACGCTTTCAAAGCAAATGAAAGCACTGTAACCAAAGTATACTTTACACAGTACAAAACAATGTTGCACAATGAACAGCAACATGAAGAAGAACTCCAGGCCCAACTAGATAATGACACTCGCCACAGTAGTCAACCTTCTGTAACAGAAAGCCAAGAACCACTGGGACAGCCACTAATAGCAAATGAGCCAGAATTAGCTATGACAGAAGTAGAAAACACCATGTCTAACTATGAAGAAGATACAGAAGACTTAACTGTACTGCAATCACAACAGAACAATGAGCAGCATAACATTTTTCAAGAAGTAACAAAAGAAATTGCACATGGTGTACAACATGAAAATAAAGAATGTACCTGCTACTATATGTCAGTGGTCAAGCTGGTTCAGGCAAAACATTCTTAATCAAAATCATCAGCAAGTTCCTTCAACAATTGACAAACAACAAACTGACAGCTGTTGTAACTGCCCCCACAGGTTTAGCTGCCTACAACATAGGCGGTGTAACTTTACACCGATTACTACTCCTTCCAGTAGAACACCGAAACAAATTAGAATATTACACATTTTCTACAGAAGCTGCAGAGTGTTAAAACAAATGAAAATGCTACTAATAGATGAAGTGAGCATGGTCTCCAACCTAATGTTGGATTTGATTCACCTCAGATTACAAGAACTACTCAAAACAAACTACGGAGAGCTCTTTTGAGGAAAACACATTATTGTTTTCGTAGATCTTCTTCAATTGACACCAGTAAAAGGTGAAGCTATTTTTAAAACCTTAGGACACAAACTCTGCCGTAAAACTGTTGGCAGTAGAGGAAATGTTAACCTTTGACAACATTTCCAATACAGAGAATTAACAGAAAATGTGCACCAGTCTGCAGACCTCACCTACGCCAACATTTTGAAAAGTATTAGAGTTGGTGTACTATCTCAAGAATCACAAGCAATATTAAAAACCTCGCAAATCCATGCTCTTTATGGACATAACTCATGTGGTACTGATGTCATGGAACAATTATCACACAAAACTGTCAATTGTATGTCCTTGATGTCAACTCTTGCAAGCTGTTCCAAATTCAATGAAACAATGTTGAAAGAGAAATGCAACCAATAATTAAAATTTGCTCCACAGACAAACTGGATGTACATGGTATGACACTACCTATGTGTCAACAAGCCACAACAAGACTAGATACCTTAGAAAACTCTATCTCCAACACAGCTGGTTTGGAGAACATATTAATATTATCTTTAAACTGTAGAGTAATGGTTAAACGTAACCTTGATGTGGAGCAAGGACTAGTTAATGGAGCACTTGGTACAGCTGTTGGCTTTCAAACATACCCACGTGACAACAACATTCAGTTTGACAATATTCTCTTTGACAAACTATTAGAAGTAAAAAGGATAGCACCCTCAACAGCTCGATTCCTTCTTTTCAAAGACATGTATGTACACAGAGAACAATTTTCGCTAACTCTAGCATACACAGTCACCATTCACAAATCACAAGGTCTTACCCTAGATAAAGCATTGATAGGCATTGGGAACACAGTCTTTAAAGAAGACATGAGCTACGTAGCACTATTACGCTTACGTACACTTGACAGTCTATTTCTAATCAACTTTGATGTAAGTAAAGTAAGCGCTGATATTCCTTGCATTTTAGAATACAATAGACTACGTTAACTATACACCCCCATCTAAAAACCTATCCTGTTCCACAAAAAGCAAAACGTTGTAAAAGAAATGCAACACAACAGGATCTCACTGCAAATCCTCCAAAGAGAGTAAAAGAAGCTAATACTTTATCAATTACTACAACCAAAGAAGAATCTACTACTCAAAGCAACTCTTCTTCAAAGAAGCAACACACACTTCGAAGAAATGACTTGGACACAGAGCTATCTGGTCCATTCAAATGTTCAAATATAACTGGTGTAAATTGCTACGCAAATGTTGCAATAAATATTCTATTTCAATTGCCACCAATTGTTGACAACATTTACTTACACAATACAGACCAATTGTGTTTGCAAATGTTAGTCCTTCATAGAAATGCAAGCAACAATCCTGACAACACATACAGTGTTCATGGAATAAGACAAGAATTGGACTACTGTGCTGGAATGGTGAAACTCACTATATACTCACAAGAAGATCCACAAGAATGTCTAATGTACTTACTACAAGTACTGGAAACATAAACATACCTATAAATGAAATCTTCCAGATTTCATACATGTGGAAACATACATGCTCTCTGTGCAACAATATGGCACATGAACAAATCCTTAATGAACGCTTCATGTATGTATCCATGCAAATGCAAACCATGGCAGATTATGTACTACCTGCAATTCAGATAATCGCTCCACCTTACAAATACAAACACATAGTAAATACATAATATTAATGCTTGTACGTTACAATGAAGATGGAACCAAAAACAACTGCAAGCTGACTGGATTCACACATGGTCAAGTATCACTTGGTAAGAAAACCTTCACAACAATAGGTATAATCAACCATGCAGGAGCCGCAACCAATGCAGTTCACTACACTTCATATATAAAAAAGAATTGTGGATGGTTCGAATGTAATGATAGGACCATTACTCTAAAGCAGAGATTACCAGTAAATCTTATAAACGCTTATTTAATCTTCTTGAAACCAAAATTTAATAACTAATCTGTACATAAACATTAACAAAACTTCAATTAGAAAACTATAAGCAGTTAGAATACGCTAACAGGTATCCAACTGCCCCAAGATTCTGCAACAACCAAACAAATAAATAAATACCACTAAATTATAATCTGTGCATAAACATTAATAAAACTTCAATTAGAAAACTATAAACAGTTACAATACGCCAAAAGGTATCTAACTGCCCCAAAATTCTGCAACAACCAAACAGATAAATCAATACCACTAAATTATAAGAAGAAATAAACAGTTAGAATACGCCAACATGTATCTAACTGCCCCAAGAATCTGTAACAACCCAACAGATAGATTAGCATTTTGAGAATATAAATAAATAACTATAACCAGTTACAATTCGACAACAGGTGCCTAACAATCTGCAACAATCCAACAGATAGAACATTAGCCAGAAACAACAAGTAAACACTGAAAACAAAGAAAGAAATGTACTGTATCATAACGAAAAAATGTTTTGTTTAAATCCAACATGGATTTTTTCCCACAGACCCAATGATTTAAGCAACAAATACAGAAAGTGAGCAAATTGCACAGTGCACTGGTTTGTAAACTACTAAATATGAGGGACGAAATAAAGCAGAAATGTCTATTATGCAATGTAATAAGTCTTTATAAAATACCTACACTAACATGATCTTTTCTTTTGTCATAGAAATTGAAAAAAAAATACATAACTAGCATATCTGCTCCAAGTCATGAAAAGAATATATCCAATTACAAAAAATCAAACAGCAAGTATATTATAATACAACTCATAAATACTGCTCCATAACCCCACCATTGAAGAAAACATCTAACCATACACCACAATACAAAATGTTTACTTCCATGGATATGTTATACTGCAGTGCTTGTTACCAAACTCTACAATCTTAATGACATGACATAGCCAAAACTTCACATACAAACTATACAAATCAAACAGTACACAAACTGTAGATTTGCAAATATTTCATAGATGTTTGATTCTATGGGTGTGATCTATGAGTGTGATATGCTGCGGTGGTTGTGGCCAGGGCCTAGAGGCTTGGGTGCATGGCCTACGCCATGCACCCCAGACTCTTGGCCCTGGCCACAACCACAGCAGCATATCACACCCATAGAATCCAACTTTTTAACTGGCTATATGGGCTACTGCATTGCATTTATTATGTCTACGGACAGCTGCGGTGACCGCGGACATGACGCACACATCAGGGGTGCCTTCCACCTAAACAAATACAGCATTTGACCCATCTCTTACTCCCCCACCCTCCCAAGCACTTTTACACACCAACACACTTGCCAAATGTGTATTTCTTCCCCATTCATCGGTGTGCTGTCAGCCATGCACCCAAGACTCTAGGCTCTGGCCACAACCACCGCAGCATATCACACCCATAGATCACACCCATAGAATGGGAACACACTTGCCAAATTTGTATTTCTTCCCCATTCGTCGCTGCGCTCTCCGCAGATGTCCGTGGATCCAAGATGGCGGGTGCATCAAAACAATGTGACGCACCTCACTCTTCATTCCAGCCAATCAGCGAACACGTCGCATGTCTGCAGACATGACGCAAGCCGATTACCCAATAGGTGTCCTGTCCGCTGAGCGAACAGGGAAGTGTGTCCGCAGAGCGGACATAGATATCACACATTTATTGTGACCTACTTTTTGGTAATTAAAAAAAAAACTACTGGATGGATTTTCACCAAATTTACAAAAGCCTGCTTTCGGGACCGAGCCGCTACACCTGCCACAAATTTGGTGAAAATCCGTCCAGCGGTTTGGGCTGTAGGCGTGAGCAAAGTTTTTTCCCCATTCAGTCTATGGGAAAAAAGACATTTTGGGATCCCGCCTATACCTTTGTCCCCCTGCCCCAAACCTCACCAAACTTTGCAAACAAATTCAAAGTGGGCCATATACTTCTTTTGCAAAGTTTGGTGTGGATTCATCCAGGGAGAGCGAAGTTATAAGCCTCCCAAAAAGTGCTCTTCCTATGGGATTAGCAACTTAATCATAACTAGAAAATCACTACACTAAATCTCAACATATATACCTAGATATACAGGTGCACGTGTATACAGTTATGTAGAATATTGCAGGGCGGGTGAATGTAGGTCTTTAGATAATGTTAAATTGGGCTCCACATAGGAAGAGCACTTTTTCAGCTGCATATAACTTTTGGGCTGATAAACAAATGTTCATGAAAGTTTTAAAAACAAATATAAGCCAACTCTGTATGATTTTAGAAGGTTGCGTGATCTCCACACAAAGTGCAAACCTTACAAGGGAGTAAGCCGTGCCTAGATTAGCGACATACTTTCAAAAGAGGTTTGTGAATGGTAACAAAAAACGTTTTTGTTGTTTTGTGAAAATCCATTCCTAGTTGTTTTCTCTTTTTAACTAAAAGTGGGCAAAATTCAATTGGAGATATTGGGGCTTGTGGACATATTCGTGGACCACAAAGGGACATTTCTATGGAACCCTGATTGGCCAATCTAAGTTTACAATTAAGAGTCACACCCAACGATATTAAAGATATTAGAAAGGAGCAACCACAATTTTCCATCTTCACATTCTGATTGGTCTTGGGCACACACATATTCAAAATGGCCAACTTTTTGTTCCATGAGTTTTTGTGAGGTTCTACTGACCCATTACTGCAGAAACATTAGAGAACAGTATATTGCAACCCTCTTGCTGTCCTGCTCACCGTAGAAATGTTGATGAGGCATCCGAGGGTTGTCATTTTTTACACAGGTCTATGGGCTTAGGCCTGGTCTGCAGGCTCAAATTTAGTCACAGACCCAGCTTGATACAAGCTCAAATCCATGGGCCTGACTTGAGAGCACACACCTGGTGTGAATGTGATGGCTACCCTTAATGTGTCCTGGCCATGGACTACATTCATGGCAATTGCTCAATTTGAACAGGACATGCCTCATTCTCCTGGAGCCCATAATTTGTTGCCATTGGCTATGGCCCTCTTATGGACAGATCTAAAACAAACCACTGGATAGATGTGCGCAAAACTACAACAAGGTTATGAGTCACTCTAGATTCAAGGTATTTACAGAGGTTTGACTTGTGTCCATCCATTAGTTTGGCCTATAGCTGGAAGCAAACACTGGTCTATGAGCAATTATAAGGCAAACACTTAGTATGAGATCACAAGAAGTCTCCCTGTCTACCTAAATTGAATCTCATGAAATCTTCTAAAAATAAGTCAGGTTTATATTTCTATTTGAAAATGTAGAGGTGATTCATTGACTTGTGTCAAAATGATAGGGAATATAAAGTGTACTAGGTCTGTTTCCGCAAGCCTAATCCAGCACATCCGAATGTGACAAGGCAAAAACGTCCCCCAGCATCGAGAAGATGCAATCTATGTCATTTCTTTATCTTTAACATTTACTGAAATTAAGTAAAGAGTAAGTTGCTAGAGCGTTTGGGTGAAATAGCAGAAATTCTGGAGAATTGGTTTATTCCAAATCTCGTAAATTTGAAATGTTGAAACTTGTGGAGCTATATTTATACTCAGCATGTTCTGATCTAGATTGTTATGTATGGCTGGCAGTTTGCAAAGCATTGGAATTATATAAACTGAATAGTAATGTTGAGGGTGACCCTGTGTGCGGTGAACTTGGTGCAGGGGTTCTTTCTCTAATTGCATTGATTATATGTTCTCTATTTTTAATTTGTTTGTAAAATGCAATCAATTTTTAATGGAAATCTCCCGCTTTAGTATGTTCTGCATAGCTTTTTCATATAGGTGGAGTGAATCGATTGGTAATGGCCACGCCTTAATATGGCAGGGAATGGAGTTAAGTGGAACCAAAATAAGGTAGTCTCTTTTAATATGTTCATTGTTGAGTCGATATTTGCTCTTGAAAGAAAGGATAGAAATAGGCTTTTCACTTTAGAAACATAACTAACTTTCTAAACTTAGAAAAACGGGTTCCTGCACACACATTTGGTCTTCAGTTGAACACATTAAAATAGGGAGCAAATGAAAAAGAGTCTGTTCATTCAGAAAGGATATGAACCACCAAGTCTCAGGAGGATAGCTCAGGGGCAACGTGCTCGCCTTTGAAGCAAGACGACACGGAGCACCACAGGTTCGATACCCGGGTCCACGCTTTGAAACTTCTGTGTATTAAGCGCGCTTTGAAACTTCTGTGTATTAAGCGCGTTATAAATAATCTATCATATCATATCAAGTACAACATTTAAAATAATTAAACACTTGCATAAATCCTACAACAATTGTACTAAGCAGCATAAATATCTAAAGTTCCAGCAGGATGCAGTAGTTATAGTAAGAACTCTGTCTCTAAAAGCATAGGGTCCATTTTATTCTCTAATTAATGGTACAGGATGTCCTAGAGAAACTCAGCAAATAAACCCTATTTCAGAACATAAATGGTTGGATCACTTTGCATCTCTTTATACAAGGGAATCACCTCACTTCGATGTGAGTTATATTATTCTCTGGTGAATTGGACAATCAATTTTGATGTAGAAGGTGTTCTTATTTAGAGAGCTTGTAATTCAAGAGCTCCAGGACCAAATGGCTTAAATGAGCAAATAATTAAACAAGTCCTAGAATGATGGGCCTTTCTTTTGTTTAAATTGTTTAAAACATTATAAAGGTAAAAGCAACTCCAGATTCCATGAAGATGTCGATAGTGATACCAATTTATAAGAAGGGAAACCGTTCTGATCCTCTAAATTATAAGCCCATTACCCTCTTGTACATGGACAGTAAAATAGTTGTGTCTTTATTATTAGGTAAAATAGAGCAATGGGTCAATCAGATGGGACACATAAAATAAATATCAGACTGTCTTCCGGGAAAAAACGGGTACTACTTTAAATGGGACTTTATTGAACCTGCTTCTTCTTAAAGCAAATGAAAACAACTCAAACCCAGTTTTTGTGGGATTCATTGATTTTTGCTTGACCTTTGATCTTGTAAACCAAAGTAAACTATGGGGAAAGTTAGAGGCAAATGTGTGACAACCTTCTTCTTGACCAAATCCAAGTTGGATTACAGAGGCTGTTTGGTGCTCTGAACGATTATGCATTGATAAATGACCTCAAAATAAATATGTTAAAACGAATTACATGAGAATGTCATCTCATAGCAGGCAATTTAAATATAGGTGGATTATTGACAACACACGTCTTGAGATTACTAATAATTTCCTATATATTGTTATTGCATTGTTTAATCATCCAAATAAAACTGCACTCTCTCTATACTTAAGCTCAAACGTAGATATGGTGAAGCCTAAGATAAGCAAGGTGCACACTAAATATGGAAGATTCCCAATCATACCTATGACCAAATAATACATGTTGAAGGTGATTCCTAAACTAATTCATGGTATGTAGGTGGTCATATGGTATGATTGGAATTAGATGGATTATTTAGCAGGCAGACCATAGAAATCAGTTTTTCACCTAACAAACGGTGTCCCTCTCTCTGTTATATGCTTGGAACTAGGTTTAAACTGACTGAAAGTGTGTCTGATATGGAGATGTAACATTTGTTAAAGAAAGATGCATGCTCCTATGTCAGGCTCTTTGCTGGCCACCCTTCTAAGCATGCCAAATCCATTTCTAGAAAATATGCAGATGTTCAAGGTGGGTCTCTAGAAATGGAACTAGATTACCACACAAGAGGCTTTAACGAAATATGATTTATATCAAGGTATTGCAATGGAACATAAGAAGTTGGGTCAGCTAACTGTGTAACTGATCACATTTTCAAATAGGGATTGGAGGCAACAATTCCTACATTTTAGGTTTAACCTGAAATTAACAAGGGAAATAATCTGCATAAGAGACTCTGTTCATCAAGTTAGTTGGGTATGTCATTTCTGCAAAGAAAGTCAGTCAATCGAGGCACACAAGCACTTACTTGTGGCCTGCCGTGCACTCTCATTTGGTCGTCGGAAATACTTTGGTAACTATGTAAATGAGTTTGAGATCATTGATGGGGAACTACTTTGGCAGTGTTTGTTTTGTGACTCCTCTAATTCCCTTAACATCTGTCTTACATTTTTCATAAGCATACACTTGTAACTAATTGACTTGTGCTGTTTACCAGCAAACAGAATATGTTTTGAAGGCACTTTTATCTGTTTTTTTTTTTATATAAGGTAATTAATTGAATTATTTTTATGATCAATTGTGTAATGAAACGTATTTGAAAATTTGATAAGGGTATTTTAATATTGGATGTATTTATATGCAATAGACATTTAAATCAATTGAAGTGTATACATTTGACTTATATATATGTAAAAGGCTTTCATAAACCTGAACACAAAAAAACATACTTTCAAAGGGAACCCAGTAGCATAGAGGTTAGAGTATGGATTTATGAATGGCAAGGTTGCTTGTTTAAATCTTCGTAGTTCCTTGAAAATACGCATCCTCGTAGGATGAGCCATTTATTGGGAAGAACAAGGTAAAATGTATCATTTTTAATGTTTTATTTTACAGTTATGGCTATATAGTTTTATCTTAATTTTCATAAAAAATGACATGATACAGAGGAACACCTACATTTATCCCAATCAGCGTTGCTGAATGGAATAAATGTAGGTGTTCCTCTGATCCCAGAAGCAACTTCAGCCATTACACATTTGAGAGATATATCATAATGCAAAAAGCTTAGCTTTCTGACAGTATCCCCAGTGACGCCAGGGTTAATGTGTTGGCTTACCAATGGCAAGGGTGCCAGTTCAAGTTGACCCATTAGCTTGAAATTGCATAACCTCGTAGTTTGAGCCGTACCTTAGGAGGAAGTAGGTACTTTATTTTTACTTTTATGCATATTTTATTTTATTTACATTGCAAATGACTCATAGAGAGAGTAGCAACTATCTTTATCCCTACCGGCATTGCTAGTTTGTGCATCTGCATCCATTACACCATTGATAGGTATGTCATAATGCAAAAAAACAATGAATTCTAAAGAAAACCCCAGCAGCCTTGAGGCTAGAGCATGGGTTTACCAATAGTTATGCATGTTCAAGTGTGCTCATTGGCTGTAAACTACACAGCCTCATTGGCTGAGTTGTACATTGGGAGGAACTAGGTACAATGTATATTTTTTAATGGTATGGATATTTGATTTCATTTATATCTATTGGAGACTCAGAGAGAAAGCATCACATAGCTATATTCCAAGATACATTGCTAGTTTTCCATAAGCATCTTGATCTGTTACAGCTTTGAGAGGTCTGTCATAATGCAAAAAGCTTTGCTTTCCAAAAAGATCCCCAGTAGCCCAGAACATAGAGCATGGGGCTACCAATGGTAAGGTTTCTGGTTCAAGCAGACACCAATAAGGAGGTGATGTAAGAACCTTCCTAAAGAATGACACATTTTGTGCCGGCAACTGGATATAATAATAATAATAATAATACTAATAAAAATATAACCTACTTAACAGTGGCACATGTTGGACTACATTTGTGCTTTGCTGAAGCCATTTAATGAGGCCACCAATCAGGTTAGATCTGTTAGGATTAGAACTAGTCAACACAACACATGAACATGCACTGTTTATCGATGCAGAAGCGGGGCAAATGGCTATCTGCACTCCTCTTCTGTCGGGATTCACACATTGTTGGGATGAATGGGAATATCGAGTACCTCCTAGCATCTTTTCTTGACGCATGGCTTAAAGTCAAGCTGGCACCTTTTAAACAACATGTGCGTGAGAATCAAGAACATACTATGGGTTGTGTTTCTCCAGAGGATGTGCTAGTTATGTATAAGGATGCACTACAGAGACATTTCAAAGCCTGACTGGAACAAGAGTTAAATGTCAGGGGAACAGCGCAGGACTCCACCACTGCAAAGGAGCTAATCAGACAATGCACATTCTTTCTCCACACCAACCAACCAACACCAGCGCAGGCTGCATCAAGTTCAGCTTGCAGATAGTGGAAACACATAAGAGGCATTGGTAAAGACTCCTCCTCCAGTCTGGCTTGCTACTGCCTCCGGAACACAAACCTGACAGCTTACTTTAATACATTATTGAGCATGTTATCTCTGAAGATTCTAGTGGAAGAAATCACCAGTGCTATCACTTGGAAGACCACACAGCAGTTCCTCAGAAAATGAAGATGTGCGTTTGAACCAGCTGAAGTCACATCAATGAAATGGCACGAGGAAAGGTTTTGGAGACTTAGACTCTGACATTAGTAGTTGATTTTGTATTCAAAAGTAAATCTTTAGTTTTCCTATTATACTAATTGTATGTGGCTCTACCAACAGAGCCTCCCTCCATGTTATAACATTTGGCTTACAAACTGGAAGTTCTTCCTCAATTATTTGGCTCTACTGACAAATGGACCCACTAATGCCTTTTTTCTGCTCTCTCCCAGTGCATCGTGTCCTCCATTTGATCACCCTCTTGCTCAGTCATCTAAAATAGGGGACGGTTGTGCAGGAAAAGGTGTTTATTCATGGCATCCACCACACAAACACATCACCCAGCACATACTAACTGACAGAGATTGGTAAGAGCTGGGAGAAGAGTTTGTGCTGAATATCATGAACAACCTCCTTTTCCTGTACCAACCTCCTCATAGCATCTGACAGAGATTGGGCAATGCACATAGTGTGTGCCTGTATTCCCCACTGTTCTGTCTCACCTGTCCTCCCCAAATGGTACCACACCCTAGACAAACAAAAGGGTATCCAGTGAGAGGATTTTCTAATAGAGGTATTTTTCACTGAACACGTGTTACCGAAAAAATACTGATTTTCGTTTTTAAAATATATAAATTGGAGTAAGGGGTTAAAACAGGTGGGGAGGGTGTGGAGGTGGTTTAAACGTGGGAAAAGGTGGCTTGGGGGGTGAGCCCCAAATAAAAAATAATAAAACAATTGGTATTTCTTTGGGAAAAATGTTTCAGAAAAAATACCAAAATGAGCCTGCACTGCTAGTGGTGCTAAAGAGTCACTGCTAGCCAATTGTGTCAGTGGGCTCCTTGAACACATTGTACCACAGCCAAAACCTTTTGTGCACTGAAGAGGTACCCAGGGTGCCCTTACTTGTGTTAACCTGATAACGTTTCTTCTGGCAAAGGTTGCACATTTGACTGTTTGCCTACCCCCTTACAGTAGTACCTTACAGTAAAGTTGTAAAATACCCATTAAAAGATTAGAGGAGATGTAATTTTTTGCCAAGTGTTCTGACTCAAACGAGGATAATCAGAGCTCACCATGCCCTCTCTGCACAAGCAGTCAATCAAACACAGGCCTGAAGCTTCATATTTTAAGCCATCTACTTGTGAACATCTCTGGATCCTCCATTTGGTGCTCTTCCATCTACTTCTGAAAAACCTCATCATCCTCCCCCCTGTAGCCTCTGTCATCCTGCACCTTGTTGACTATCTCTCAGTGTACCTCTGGAGTACCAGCTACTCCCCACTCCCAATGTGTAATACATTTTTACCCTGTGCAGTTATTCCATGTGTCACTCTGCATACACTACAACATACTCTTAATTAGTGCCCATATCATCCACAATTACTGTCTGTCCCCCCTTCCACAAGCACCATCTCCAACCTCAAACACTATCTTCCCACCTCAACCATTGCACCCACCTCAAGCACCATCTCCACTCCTCTACTATCGCCCCTCCTCAAGCACCATCTCTCCCTCCTCAATCAATGCCTTCCTCTTCTCAACAAAAGCCTTCCCTTCCATGTGCTGCATCTCAACCTCCATTTGCCTTCTTGGGACTCCCACTCTGCATCAGCCTCTGATAGAGAGGTGGAGGAGTAGTCTAGAACTTTATATTCTCCCTGTACAACTATAACCAAATTAAAGGACATATTAACTAAGGTCTCAAAGTGAATAACTCAAATGTGCCTAATGTGCCTAGGGGCATCAATGAACAGACTACCTAATGGTAATCTTAATTACTACTAGTCCTACTCTTCCTCATCCCAGCCCTTACCTTTGAGGCTCTGCCTCCTTCCAGGAACCATCATTCAATCGTTTCCACTGCTGGCTCTGGCCCCCACCCCATGGGAATAATAACCTCTCCTTTACACATGACCCCTCGGTTTATATTTTAGCCAAGTCATGGGAACCTTCCCATCCAATGGAGGGAGAGGCAGGACATATGTACTGGGATGTGGAAGTGTAGGACAAGGAGTAATGAAGAATACTGGTAGGTAATCCGATCACCACCTCCACATCCTTCTTCCTCATCCCAGTACATAACTTTGAGTTGTACCAAAGACAGGTTGATGGGGAAGGGGCTTCTGATGAAGAACCACACAGACACAGAACAGAATGCTTAGACATCCTATCTCCAACTTGAGTGTGCTTTCAAATCATAATGAAGTGCAGAATTAATGTTCCCAGATTGCAACATCCCTAACCCAACGAATGTCCATGTTCAGATGGTAGTTTTTCATAAACGTATTAGGACTGGCCCATGTTGCTGCCCTACATATGTCTGGCAGAGACACACCCCGCAGATTGGCCAAAAAGGTGGCCACCCTCTTGGATGTTCCTTGAACTGGGCCACTGGGATGTTGGGCCGATTGTTCATATGGCATAAGAATAAGTGCCCTAATCCATCTAACAATGGTTGCCATGAAGACCTCCAAACCAATCCCCCGAACCCATAGCTAACCAGTACATTGGCAGTCTTCCTTGTGTATTCTTTGTGTTCCAGATATTCTAGCACCACTTGTTTGGCATCTAGGCAATGCCAGGGCTCGTTATTAGGCAAGCAAGGCTCTGGAAAGTAAGCCTGCATCATTATATCCTCTGTCTTGTGAAACCTGGAGAAAACATTGGTTACAAAGGCAGGGTCACACCACAAAATGAGAGCCTCATAGCGGACCTTCAAAAAAGCAAACTGCAAATAGGAGCCCCACTTTCACCCAATCTCATGGCTGAGGTGACAGCAAACAAAAAGGTGATATTCGGTGTTAAACATGTCAAATCAGTGGCCCCATTGTGCCCAAAGGGAGCCAGCAGCCTGTAACATGCCAAGAACCAATGGCAAATCCTAAGGAGGGCCACAAGACAATTTCACTGGTCTTGATACAGCGATGCTCTTAAATAGTCTTGTCACCAAAAGCTCATTCCCTGGGCCAAAATGCCATAAGGACTGCACAATGCACTCTTAAGAAGGACACAGCTAGGCCTTGAGAGCCCCTTTGCTAAGATATTGCAAAATCTCAGGAATCCCACACTCCAAAGTTGGGAGATTCTTTCTGCCACGCCACAAAGTTGGCCCAGTGACGGTCATAAGCCCTTATTGTAGAAGACCGCCAAGACTTCTGGACTGCTTCTGCCAGCTAAAATGAAACTCCTAGCCTCTGCAATACCCTCCTCTCAACTTCCAAAGCCCCAATTGAATTGGATGAATGAAGGACAGCAATGTCACCTCCTGTAGGGAAAAGCCACCTGGGCCAATCCCAGGGGTGTTCTAATTGGAGTAGGAGATGCAACAGGAACCAACCCCTCCTGGGCCAATAAGAAACCACCAGTATGGCTGTAACTAGGCTTTCCCATATCTTCCTGATCACCTGTGGGATTGGGTGAATAGGAGTGGCGGTATAGTCAAGTGTCTTGGGCCAGACCATGAGCAAAGTATCCACCCCCCATTCACTCTGTGTCAGGAAACTGGGGCTTGAACATTTATAGGGTTGCAAAAAGATATGTCCATGGAATCTCCTGCAATCCTTCCGAAACAGCTGATGTTGCTATTGCAGAGTCTTCTCCCCTGATACCGGAAACACTCTGCTGAACCTCTCTGTTGCCATATTGTCTATTCTTGTAATTTGGACTGGCTGCCGAGAAGATGTGTGACATTGCAAGGTTCCCCAGAGACTGGAATCTCGTTCCCCCTAATGATTAATATAGGACAAGACTGTAGTACCTTCTGTCTTTACTACCACCCTCAATCATGAATCGGGCTCCTGAACAACACCAAGGTCCTACCAATAGGAGCTATCTCCTTCCAATTGGAGCAGTGTGTGTGCTTTTCTGATGAGCAAGTCCCAAATAAGTCACCCCCAGCCTAAACTGCTAGCATCTGCAGTAAGAGGTGAGATGGTTAGATCCAGCAGAGGCGATCGCTCCACAGGGAGTTTGTGATTGGGATCTTGTAATTGTGCATCTGAGATGCAGGGTGCCAACATTAATGGTGGTGGCAGAGTAGAGGCCTCAAGTGAAACCTCACCAATGGGACTAGAAATAAACATGAGGCCATGTGCCCCTGATAAGACAGCTGGTCTCTGATTGACTGTGTTCAGCTGAGAAGGTTGCATGGCAAGGTTTGAATTCTCAAGCTCTGACTAGAGGTAGACAGATCTTCCTCTGCTTCATAAATACCTGTGATTCCATTAATTTTAGGGACTGCGAGGGAATCATTTGTGATTTAGGGAAATTTACTACAAACTCCCAACAGAATAGAGACCGGAAAGCATTGCTTATAAAAAGGCTTATTGAGGCTTTTTGGGCCGACTGTAACTACGGGCCCATCATGCGTTACACACCTAATATCTTTATATGTCTAAAGTATTGTCTCTGTTTTCCCCCATGTATTCATTGTCTCCCCACTGCTCAATCACCAATAACTAGTTCCACTGTAACCATGAAACAGCTCCAACAATCAACCTGTAAAATCTCTCTGCGCTTAACCATGTGTTTTTTCTCCCATTGTCACTACTCTATACTATTCTTGTAACTAAGTAAGCTTTCTGTAACAGCGCCACGATGCCTAAAGGCCATATTTGTGCGCTTTATAAATGCAAATAAAGAAATACAAATAAAATAAAGGTGTAAACCTGAATGCCCTCCTGATACAGGGATGCCACCAGAGGGGCCAGCCACTTTGCGAATACTCTGGGGGAAGATATTAGACTGAAAGGAAAGACTCAGAACTGGAAATCATCTGTCCCCACTGTAGACCTCAGCAAATTCTGATAGCTCCTGAAAATGTGTATATTATAGTAAGTGTACTGGTGTAATAAAATGTATACAAGAATGCCTGGAGCTTTAGTTCACAGAAAGCAGGCCTTCCAGAGCAGAACCAATGCTACTCATTTATAACCTCATTTGTCATTGAGTCTACCCAGAATGACCTAAAAATAAAACAAATGCATTCTGAGCAGTAGTCTCCTGTCAAATAATCAAATCTTCCAATCACCCATGAGCATTCATTTTACACCTTCGACACCTGTGGAGACCTGGTGTAAGAAAAACAGACAAAGGGAATGGGACTGGGTCAACAAATGGCCCTGCCAGCTGAGTGCTTCAAAGAGCTCTCTAACACTAGCCCCACTTCAATCACATTCTCAGGGGTCATAAATGGCCCAGCTCTGAGCTTCAAAAGGAACTGATACCATTCGACGTTTTCCAACCCAGGAACTGTATATACCATTAATATTTTCCGGTCACTTAGCATTGCGAGCTGAGCGCTTGTTTCTGACATCTGTGCATAGCCTGCTGAAACAGGTTTGAATCCCGGTGGGGCTAACTCAACCTGTCATCCTTCTGAGGTTGATAAATTGAGTAGCACATGGTGGGTATTGATATCAACTGTTATTACAGCACTTGGATGCCCTCGGGTGAGCTAGCACTATATGTAAAACAAAATAACTATTTAAATTTTGCCTATGGAATCATATTTTTGTTCATGATTTTTAAAGGAAATGTGGGGAGACTTAGTTTTTTATAAAATTGTTGAGGGTGAAAAGCTTTATCAGCTGAATGTAAAACGATATTTTGTTATTTTTTAATTATGCAAATTAGAAAAATGTTGTTATTTTAGCGTAGAAACATTACACCTCACTGATTCATATATCCTAATGTCCATGCTGACAAGTCCATCATTCTGAATGAAAAAAATATTTTTGTTGTAAAGCATCAGAGCATAAAACCAATATATCTGTCATGTGCATATCCCATGTTGTGCTGAAATCATACTAATATCATTGCCTTCATATAGGTGAGAACAATCTAATGAAATGATTAGTAACGCAATCAAATATAAAGGATCAATGTTTTAGAAAGCTAGAATTGTTTAATGTGGAATGATCCAAGATGACATCACTTCAAATAGGAGGGAGACTGGGTGTAGGAGTTAATCCTGTCAGACTGCTCTCTTCATTAGCATGCCCAATGTGTTCCAAGGGGATGGTTTGGTGTGTTGTCACATTTTGAACATTATTCAATAACATACACTGACCAATTAGGTTAGAATATTTATACCCACCTCTAAAGAGAGGGGATTGTCACCTATAAAAAGTTCAAACTCATAGATTCCGGGAACTCACTGGCTCGCTCACTAACTGGGATGGTCTGACTGACAGAAGGAGAGAAAGGAGAATTGACAACAGCAAGGAGAATGGAATAGATTGTTTTTCTTTTTGAACCCATTTTGGATTACTGAAGGAACACTGTAAAAGAGGCCTATATGGGGTTAAAGCCACAGGCCTCTATCAGTGGAAAAGACAGCAGACAGACCCAATACAGAATGAGTGAAACTATTCTGTGGAGGGAATCTGACCCCAACTTGCTGACTGATGCCCACCTGCTCTTAGTGGGCCAGAATTGGCGAGTCCTTAAGAGAATGCCGATCTGTCTGTGAGACAACAGATAGAAACTCCTATGTAAGTATGAAGCCAAAAGAAAATATAATGAAAGGGGCATATATGGTGTTTCAGTCTGCTGCCCTGCTGTCTATCATTTGGAACCATGGAAAAACTCAATTTATTGAAAAAGCACTGACACCAAAACATATTGCACGGCTCCTTTAAGGCTGGTTGGGGACACTCTGTGAGCGGATGAGCTCCACCCCCCTTCTTTCCCATAAGACCTTGCCTGACGGCAAAGCGGCCACAAATTGGTCCTAAGTGGTGTTGCAGTGTGCAGCCGGCAGAATGCAGCTGAAGTGGAACCTCCTCTTGTTTCACTCTCTCCTCTTTCAGGAAAAGCGGACTCTGCAAAAGTACAGCTGCAGTCAATACGTCTTTTGTTCTTCACGACTGTGAAAAGCTAAATCCACTAAAATGGATCCAGACACCATAAACCTGCAACAGATGCGTAGACAGGTACGTTTAAACTCTAAAATATCTACGCCGCCTTCACATGACAGTCACCTTGAACCTGACAAAAGCCTGGAGGCTAGCCCTGTCTCCACAGAGTTAGCTGCTTCACCAAGCAATTTTACGAAGCCGTGTTTTGAACAGCTTTTCATGTTGCGTCTTCGACAAATACCAACACACAGGCAACAGACACTAGCAAGCCATGCAGCAAAAACAACTCGCTGTTGCGACTACTGCCGGCAGAGAAAAACACTACATTACAAACAACTACTGTATATATGGAAAACGTGCATCCCCAAAGTTCCCATTGCTCCTCTCTAGAATTGGAGAAAACATGAATTTACTACTCAGAGACTCACCCCGAAATGGGGTGTCAAAGCACAATGGCTGGTGTAATAACACCAGCCTGCACACAGCCAGGCAGATGCTAAAGAATGGAGGGGGCAGAAAAGTGTGCCTGCTCTATTACATCTAATTTACCTGATGTTTCTCATGCACAGGAAGGTCCTAATTAAAAAAAATATGTCCGTGCCAAATTGGGCGCGGCTAAAAGTGGCATGCCAGAAGCAGCCAACATACAAGCAAATAAATCTGTCACAGGCCTCAAAGTAGCTCCCTTATTGTTTCTGATGTGAGAAAGCTAAAATGGCACTTCAAAAGACTGGAACCTTGCTCATCGGCGAAGTCCCTAACAGGAAATAAAAGCTCATATGTGGAAAAAAGCAGTCTCACCAACTCCAGCTCAATCTGCAGGAAATAAGTCACCAAAGTCTGTTTGGGATACACCATCGGACGAAATTCAATTCATTTTTTAAATACTTTAAATAATGACATTCATTTGAGTACCGCTACTTCTGCATCACTGTCCCTGGGAGTTACCCACCTTCAAAATCTAAAATCCATCATGAGTGAAATAACGCCCAGCTCCAACATCACTCAAGCCCCCCATTTAATTTGTGTGTGAAAACATAACATCAGATGAACGACCGGTAAGCCCTGATGGAGGCTTATCGACCATGAGGTCGGAGGGAATGGATTGGGGGCTCAGTTGCACATAGTTGCAAAACTAGGGAAAAGCCACCTTCAGATTTCTGAGGTGGACAACGGCTTGTCAGTAACTGCACGACTAATGAAAAATCAGGCAGAATTGGCTTTATATTTGTATAAAGATGAGCCCAAAAAAGGTAAAACAAACCCATGAAAAGTCTGCAAGTACCTTTGATCAATCCTTCCCGAGCCCTGCAAAAAAATGAAAATTTGAGCAGAGAATGAACCAAAATGGTCTCACTGATATACCCTGCTGAGCTAGAGCATAGAAAACAATGTGAATACTTATTTAGAAGTTACTCTGTCTATTAACGCTCACCACAAGCATTCTTAAATGCCAGTCTCAACGGACTTCGAAAACAACAGAGGATTCAAATTCAGAGCCGGAACATAGTGATCCCACATATCTTCGAAAAAAGAAAAATTGTTTATGAAGCAGAGAGACTGAAGGTTTAACAACAGCCCTCTCTACTCAATCACCTTGGCTTGTAACATGCAAGAAACTATTCTTTCTTCTGTTACAATTGCCCTGGCACCTTCCTTAAAACTGTATGAAAATCCACAGCAAAATTACTGAGATCAAACAACACTGATAGCCCTGATGAATTCTAAATTAACAAACGTAGAATCATTTATTGATGCTGTAAAAGAGAAAAGGGGCAGAGAAAAGGAGATGAATGGAATCATCCTAAAATCTCTAATTCACCTGCTACAGGACGTGAAATCTGATAAACAGATCTTTTTGGAGGGGTGCGTAAAGAACTTGTTGCAGCCTCATGCAGAAGAAAAGGGTGGGATGCAAAGAATATTATCCAAAAGCACCCTTACTCTAAACCAAAACCCTCGGGTTGACTCCCCAATGGCTTTTGCCCCGTGACTAACTTTGGGAGCAAATTGGTGGTAACCTCAAGACAAGTGCCTCTTCTGGTAAATGATGAAATTCCGTCACTCACTGTAGCTAGCATTGCAACAGCGGTATCCTTAACTAAGAACAATCCGCTTGATATGATGGCTGGTTCTCAGACTTTGATCACTAAAACAAACCTCTTTACTATCTTTCGGTACATGAAAACCTGCTGATTTTCTAAAAGGAAGGAGAAATTGGCGTCCCAAACAAATAAATCTAAAAACATAAAGACATTTGCCCATCAAAGAGCTTGCAGGCTTCTGAGCTCTCTGAGAAACTTGAAACCACTGCCAGCAAATACACTGCCAAATTTGCCAAAAGGAAGAGCTATAACTTTCCCAATACTTCAAAGAGATCAGACATCCCCAAAACCATTCACTGATGACCCTAACATCTGGAATTCTCTGAATGTGGAAACTGACCCGGAAAAAGTTGATCTCATGGATTTGTCTGTTTATGAAGATTTTGAAGCCGACACCAATGAAATAGGCGTAGAAGAAAGGTTCGAAGTGACTGCACATTCACCTTCACTGAGGCATTTCGAGGACTCTTCCCCTTTTCTGATGATGCAAGAAAAAAGGTGGAAGTTGTCGGCCCCTAATGTGGATGCCAACAGCACTTTATATTCCGAATGTCTGATGAAAAAACTCATCTTGCAATCAGCTGAGGATCGCTTCTCAATTAAAACACATGTGAGGCTGCAGCCTGTGAAAACAAATGGTGTTTCCTTCAAAAGCAGAGACAACAACGATACATCGATGAATTGGCCTACAAGATGGGAGAGCAATTCTACCATAAAAATAGAGAGAATCCTGCAATCTAGTGATGGATTAATATTAAATAGTGTTACCTAAATCAGGTAAATTCCCAAGCTTTTTTTCTCGGTGGATGAGAACTCAAAGGGAATTCATTCAAAGTAAACATCACAAAAGGTGAGTCTGATTACCCCTCTTTCCGTTGCCCTGATGTGTCGCCGTGACACTCAGTTACAAACTAGACATATCCCATCTTGCTCTAACGGGACATCATGAACCCAAAACAGGCACAGACTTAGAAAAAATAAATTCACTTTTTAATATTGTAGATAAAAAAGGGCGACAAATGCCCTACATACAAAATTACACAATTAGACCATACAAAATTTGTTAAAAACCAAGGTATAAAAGCACTCATGGAACAGGGGGGTGCAAACAACACACAAATGCTTTGTTTGTATAGAAATCCCACAGTTCAATCATACAAGCATTTCAGATAAATGTCGACATGTTTCGGCCATTTTCTTGTTTCAAACACTAACTCTAGTGTCTTAGATCTCTCTTTTCTTAGGCCATCTTCAGGACACGATTCCTTCAAAAAGGTCAACAAAGACTGTATACCCCAGAATTGATCAGCATGACCACTTTTCTACAAAAAATATATAAAACACATACCACATAAAAGTTACAGGCCCTGTTCATTACACGGGTTCAAAAAAGATTTCCAAACACTAAAAGACATGACAAGTTATACATGTCAACGTAATCATAATACCAATGTTAAAACAAAACACAACATGACATAAATGTACAGGAGTCACTACAACAAACAGTATAACATCAAGGCAACGAAGCAAGCTATTCTTAATATAGCTCTTTCATTTAATTCAGGGCTCAATAGTAACCCAGACTCTTACAAGTACTTCTCCAATCTAATATTCTACACAAGGCCAAATTCGTTTTTGTTCTTAACAAAAGAAACTGTCAGCAGGTCACATGTGTCACATTTACTTGTAAAAAGTCCCATAGAGCACATTCCTTGAAATAAGAGGTTTATCAGACCAATGTGGACTATGAGCATGGTCCTTAATTTTGTGATAGATAAAAGTTTTATCAGGCAGCACACAGATTTATTCTGGTTTGTGATACACCATTTATTTGATAAACTGTGAATGTTTTGTTATGCAGAAACTAAGACAAGCTTGATGAAATGTAGCTGTTGCCCCTCCCTGTTTTTTCCTTTGTTTTTTCCTTTCACCCCCGCCCTCTTCCCTTCTTTCCTTTTCCTTTTACCTTATGTATTACCTTATGTATTTTGGGTTGAGAGGTCTAGGTTTATCGACTCACCTAGCCCCCTTTTTACAAGTAAATGTGACACATTGGAAGAAGACAGTGGTGTCCCAGTGCTATCCGTGAATTCTCTACCAATGCGCGGATACCTCAACAGGCAACAATCTTGTGTGGTCATTGCAGACAGCCTTCTTTATGCATGGCAGTTGCAGCGGCGATGACTTTTTGTGATGAGTGTTGGCAGGCACATTTGCAGAAGGGGAGTGCATTCCATGAGACACTAGGATTTAAACATAGCGTGTACTATGGTGTGCTGTGTGAGGTAAGTCCTTAGCCCCACCAATGCATGGCTGCAGCCCTAGCACAGAAACGTATGTCCAATGGTGGAAAAGGTATGTCGACTGGTTGAAAGTAGGTGCCACATTGTTGCTTTTTGTGTGCGGTTCGGCTGCAGTGCACACAATGTTGGTTGCATGGGTGTGGTGG
Source organism: Ambystoma mexicanum (assembly GCF_040938575.1). NCBI lineage: Eukaryota > Metazoa > Chordata > Amphibia > Caudata > Ambystomatidae > Ambystoma > Ambystoma mexicanum. The sequence continues at coordinate 595,709,049 of NC_090937.1, read as the reverse complement.
TAGAACGACCTACAGTTGTCCATGGGTGGAGTTGCTGCCGTGACCAGTCGTGCAGAGTGTCCACTGGGTGCACTAACGGAATAATGTACATATGGGAGAGGTCACGGTGCAACTGGTTCTTATATGTGCTTGTGTAGTGTGCATTGTGCAGATTAGTAAGTGCTGCAGTGCACTACGCACTATTGGGTCTATGCACATACTAGAGTTTTGGAAGCAGACCCAATGTTGTGCAGATTGTCTGGTTTGGTTGGCATGCTTATAATGCTTTGTGATTGGAAGTGGGAAGCAGTGCCAAACACAGCGATATGTTTCTGCATTACGGTAAGTGGAACACGTGTCCTTGCCTCCCTGCTTTATGGTGCAGCGGTTGGGTGGAAGTGCTGGTGCATATGATGTCTTTGTGATTTCTGGCACATGCTTACATGGTTGCCTGCATGGCTCTGTTATGTTGTGGTGAGTGTGCCCAAGGCTTAGACTGTTGGGTGCATGGAGGATAGGCCATGCACCCAACAGCCTAGGGCTTCATCACAGCCACAACAGCATAATGCATTGATGCAGTTGTAACTCTGCATGCATTTGAACTTGGTCAGTATCACAGAATGGTTGCGGAGGACATTGTACACTTGGTGGAACAGGAAAAATGAGCTGCAATGCGTACATTAGCATATGTGTTCACCAGCGCCCCTGTTGCACAATAGGGAGCCACATGTCCTCATTTGTGTTTTCGATGGTTAGGCCCTTATAATACCCTTGCTTGAGAAAGTGTTTGACCACATTGCCCCATGAAAGGAAGTCAGCAGCATCAGAACGTTGCAATATGGACAATGTATAGAGGCATGCACATACCGTTCAGCACAGGCAACTGAACGTCATGGTGCAATGCCTGCAAAGATGTGGCCAGGGTGAAAGGAGGCAGGCACAATTACAGATTGGGAATGCTTTACACATGACATGAGGAGTACAACATGGGGTGCACTAGGGAGTGCTGTGTGTGGTGAGGGCTTAATATCTTGGATGCATGGCTGGAAGCCTTACACAAACAGCTATGTGGGTTGCTTGCAACTACTCCTCAGATTGTTGCATTTCGTGTGTGTTTTGTGTTTGTGGGTTGTGCATGCATTGTTGATTGCATGGGTGTGCTCATTGTTCGCACATGGTATATTTGCCAGTGCATGGCAGGAGCTACAACCTACAGTTCCTGGTGTATGGGTGGAGATGCTGCCGTGACAAGTCGTGCAGTGTGTCCACTGGGAGCACTAACGGAATAGTGTACATATGGAAGAGGTCATAGTGCAACTGGTTCTTATATGTGCTTGCGTACTGTGCATTGAGCAGATTAGTAAGTGTTGCAGTGCACTACGCACCATTGGGTCTATGCACGTACTAGAGTGTTGGAAGCAGGCCCAATGTTGTGCAGATTGTCTTGTTTGGTTGGCATGCTTATAATGCTTTGTGATTGGAAGTGGGTAGCCGTGCCAAACACAGCAATATGTTTCTGCATTATGATAAGTGGAACATGTGTCCTTGCCTCCCTGCTTTATGGTGCAGCGGTTGGGTGGAATTGCCGGTGCGTATGTTGTCTTTGTGATTCTGGCACATGCATACATGTTCACCTGCATGGCTCTGTTATGTTGTGGTGAGTGTGCCCAAGGCCCAGACTGTTGGATGCATGGCCGAAGAACTGTACGAGAAGCGATGACGTTCAGTCAATACAAATATGACGAGGAGAAGCAAACAGAAAGTCATCAAAAATCGTATGCAAGCAGGTACATAACAAAAACAGGACAAACAAATAAAAATAAACAAAAACCTTATGTTTTCTGAGACAATACCAAATATTCAAACCACTACCCTGTTTTACATTCCCACCCTAACGCCTCTCCCTCTCTAGCATGAAAACTCAGTGGATTACGCTGTACTTTCACGCTTCCACGTGCCCCATCCAGCCATTTCTGGATGGGAGACATGGAAAGGAAATTGTGGAGCGAAAGAAACTGCTCTATAAGGTTGGTGGGTCTGGTGTGTACACAAACACTGTGCCAGAAGGTTTTTTTGCAAAAATAAGTGTAGAAGGGTATGGTGGAAGTTTGCAAGGTAAGGGGCAGGCATAATGGGTCTTTGCATGAACTGTATGTATTTATTTGCAGTTTGTGACATGCAAGCTGTGCTGCGTGTGTGCTATATTTTTTGAAAAGTGTGCAGTAAGTGGGGTACTGTGGAAAACACAAAAAACACTTTGCAATGTACATGGTAAGTGGCAGGCATCCTACTGCTTGTGCATGCATTGTGTGTATGATATCATATGAAGTGCAATTGTATGCTATGGTATTCGTAATGCGCCTACACACACGTCTACCAAAGCGCAATGAGGCAAGGGAGGGGAAACAGAGGGGAGACCGAGACAACAAGCCAACTACACCAGGTGTGACTTACATCGCCCAACTGCATGGGTGGAAGGAGAGGAAGGTACAGTACATTGGAAGAAGAACAAATGACAATAAGTAAAAATAAGGGCCTATTGTGCCAACAGGTGGTGGGTGCACTATTAGGCATACAGAAAACAGTCCTCAAGTGTGGGGTTTGCTAGAAAGCCAGAGCAGGGTTTTGCCTGGCGAGGGGAAGGGACATGGGCCCAACATCACAGAGTCACCAGGTAAGTAGTGCAGATTCAGTTTACGTCAGACAATTAGCTGGGAAGAGGAGCAGAAAAAGCAGACACTAAGAGAAAGTCTTTAAATTGCTTCCAGAACCAACAATGGTTCCCCTCAAGTGTCGGGGAGCCAGGGAGGCTATTGCAGTGGGAGGCCACAGGCGAAAAAGCACAACTACCACCAACTGTTTTTTTGCAGAAGTGCCTGACCCTGAGGGAGTTGGTGGCGGATGAGGGAAGAGCTTGCGCACGCAAATATATAGGGAGTGACAGTTGAAGGTTTTGAGGTCTTCTCACTTTATTCCTCGCAGCCACTGGGAGGTATTGGCGACATTTCACTGCAGGCGAGATGACCATCCCAAGTCACGCACTCCTCTTCTGGATGCATTCCAGAGGGGGGAGAGTAGAAGGGGGCAGATTTAAAAAGAGCCTGTTACAATAGTGCAGCGTAACCAGAAGTACATCTTTGCAGACAGTTATCTTTTGGAAAGTTGCTTTTGCTTGGTACCATACAGTCAATGCTGCTATTGGTGCCATTTATTTTACAATTTATGGGAAAACATTTAGTACCATTGTCGGAAGGAAAGCAGAGAGTTCCTGTATGATATGGCTAAATGAGAATGTTGCAAGCACATATCACTGCCACTTAATGGTAGCGGATGGGAAAAAAACCAGTATGCTTTTAAAGAACGTTATGGCCGCTCAGTGGCAGATACCGTGCGCAGAAACACTTATAACCCTGTCATACACATAGTGCAGAAAATGTTCCCGTACCTGGTGTGGTGATGGGTGCATAAGTGGATGAATGTGGATGCACAAATCTTGCAATATTTTACTGAGCTTTCTACTGGACGTGCTGTCGAGTGACAGCACACTAGCAGGCTGAATTTGTAACTGTACATATGAAGTGTTGTGCAGAACTGACAGTGTTAGAGGGTAACATCTTGGATGACAATGGTGGAATTGTGTGTACCAATTTACCTGTACCCAATGAGGTTGTGCTGGACGTATGGTAGTAGAAAGCGAAGAAGGACTGCTCCTGCTTTACTGGGGAGCAGCTCTCGCGATACTTTGGGCACCGCACGTGGCCCAATCTGCGCTTCTTACCTTGCTGGCCTATGGACATGGGACTTTCGGGATTATCCAATTGGGTACTGTGGGTGTGGTTCACAGGAAGGGGCGGTCAAACTGCTGTACATTACACTCTGCGTAGTGAGGCTAGCTGAAATGTCCAAACGCATTGGGTTGCCTATACATGATGCCTTTCTACTAGATTTGTACAAGTACGCCCTGGAAAGAAACTTTGCAGACAATTCCAGATTGGAAGGAGTGGTCGCAATGTGGAACGGTGTCTACGAGCGTAGTTTCGCCGACATGGCTGCATTTTACAAAGACCTGTCCACTTTTGCTAGAGCCGATGTTATCGTCGTCCACTACGGCGCATGCATTTGGGTTACATGTCATGTTTAGGCTTATTCCGTCGACTGAAGAGGTTGCCAAAACTAGTGAATAGGCTTTTTCCCACTGCCACCGTGCTTTTCTCATCCATAACACCACGTAGAGTATGGAACATTACTCCTGGAAGTTGTTCTGAGCCAGAGGCAGGAAGGTGTCTGATCAACAGAAGCATGTATACTTTTTCGACCGCTACTGGCATGTTCTTCTGCAACAATGACCTCATTGGTTGTGGAAATGCAGAATTTTTCCAAGCAAATGGCACTTCTTTGTCGCCCATTGGTAATGCTGTTTTGTTTGCCCTTCTACAAGATGCAGTGAAGAGTTTACTGTAACAATGTCCGGACAAGAGAACACAAAAAAGCAAATAAAAAGTGAAAAAAAGGTGTTTCTCTAGAAGCATAAAAAAACATAAAAGCTCTTTTGAGAGCCTCCCCTTAGAAAGAACTCCCCCTACCCTGGTTGCAGGTTAATTCCCCCACGCTTGCACTCAGCATGAAAGCCACATCTGGGGATTTTCAGGATGGCGCCTATGGAAATGGGACTGTGGAGCCATAGGGATTGTGCAACAATGTTTCTGGGTGTGGTGTGTATGAAGAGGACTGTTGTACAGAACTGATGTTGTTACATGGAGAGCTCTTGAATGCCATTGGTGGAAGCGTGTGGAACTTTTTAACAGTACAAATTGACGGCATGCTGCAAAGAAGACACTGGAAAGGGAAGAAGGAATGTTTCTGCTTCATTGGAACACAGCCCTTGCCGACCTTGGGGAAACCCACGTGCACATACTCCCCTTTGCCGCTAGCTACCCATGAGATTGGGACAATGGGGACTATCGCAGCTGCAAGTGTGGGTCACAGCAAGGCCTGTTCATAATTTTCTCCATTTCTGTGCGTACTGAGCCCGACTGAAATGGTTGTTATTAGTTGCAGACACACTGTAGCACAACAGATTTGGTGCACCATTACTTACAGGGCAAGTGGCCTGCTACTCTGTTCTGAAAAGCTGCAAACAGATTGCACAGCACCTATGCGGTGTGCCCTTTTGCAGGGTTGCAGTGGACAACCTCACCCGGAAAGCAAGCCTACATTGTTTCAAAAAAACATACATGTGCAATGGCACATTGTGGTGTGTTTGTGAGCGTGTACTTTCTGAAAAACACATCGTACATTGCTCAACCCTGCACTTTTCTGGTGTTCTAGGGACCAACTACTGTCCCCGAAATAAGGTCCATGACGTGGGTCAGGTTGCATGGTGATGTCGCCAATGTTCTCCCTTGGGACGGCTGTCTGCTGGACTTGTTTTGGGTAAAATGCGTTGTGACCATTTTGGGTGATACTGGCTATATATAGGGTACTGCAGGTGGGATGTTTATGTGTATAGCTAGCCACATGTGGGATGTGGGTGGATGCCCTGAACTAATTAACGTTCCTAAATAATGACCTAATTAACGTTCCTTCGCATATGCTGCACAGTGGTGATGTTACCAGGACACAGAGGAACAGATACACATGCGTGTACTTGCACTACGCACAAACCTGTGCTCCCACATGCATTGATCGGTAGTGGATAACATACGCACATACAGAGCCTGCTGGTGTGGTACGGATGCCTCCAATGTCATTGTGGATAGGCCAGACAGCTGGGGTGTCCGTAGGACACTTACCTTTTTCTTACTTGCATTCATTGCAACGAGGACTTTGTGCCGCTGAGTCGGAACCCCATTTCAGGTCAAAAAGAATACCACACGAACAATATTCTCATTATTACCGTTTCCTTGTACACATGCATACACCCCATTTGGAAAGGGAAGGGCTAGCAGAATCGGATACTTATTGTGGGGAAATGGGGATTTGCACAACTTGGTTGTGAGGGGAGGAAGAGGTTGATGTATTACTATAACGTCACGCTTGAAATGGTTTGTGAGGGAATGGCAGGCTTTGATATGGGGAAGGAGTACACATGGAGGTGTGCCAGTGCTGTTTCATTTTGTCCAAAATATATCCTTGTATGCAACATGTAAAGTGGCACAATTGTTCACTAATTTCTCGACTTTGAATTCCATGCAGTCCATTTCCCTATGTACAGAGTTTCTTTCCTTTCCTATGCACGTATGCTGCTGTGGAAGGGTTGCAGCTTGTACTGCCTTGCTTTCCTTTCCAATATGCGCTCTTACCAAAAAAAGAATGTGTTTGGTGCACATGAAGCAATATATATTACATATTTTTGATTTATAGCACTGTGCATACCAATGGGGTTACTATAGAACGTCATTGCGTCATTAGGGAAATTTACATCTTGCCACTCTAAGGTGCTTGCCATTGCTGCATTACAAAAAGACACGTTATGCTTCTGTACTATTTTGAAGAATCTTCCAAGTTAGAACACATACAGCATAAAAAGAGCAGAAGTATCAAAGTGCATCAATGGTTACAATGCAATCATTGCCCTCCTATGGAATGCAACTATAGATGTGCAATACATTGTAGGCAATTCCACTGCAGTTGCACGATATGTCACAGCCTACTTAACCAAAGCAGAAAAAACAAAGCTCAAAAACATCTGGGACGACATATCATCTGACAAAACACTGTCACAGAAATTGTACAGCTTAAGCATAAAAATGCCCTGCCATAGAGAATGTGGTTGCTACGAAGCCGCAGACCATTTAACCGGTACTGCCTTGTATGGGAAATTTTAAAACATAGTATGGCTAAGCCTTGGTCCTGCTAAATCCAGAAAAAGAGTTCTCAAATCATCTGAAGACATAGAAACAATAGCCAAAAATGATCCCAGCAGCCAAGCCATTTTGAAAAACAATTTAGTAGACACATACTACCCGAACAGGTGTACCACTTTGGAAACCATTTGTCTACACCACATAGCCCAAAACTTCACATACAAAAATAATATTAAACCAGATGAGAAGAAAGGTAGATACAAAGTTGAAAATTGTAAAGGCATCCTAGTGAAATTTACCAAACAAAGCTTGAATAATGATATGAAATTGACATAAAAACTATTCAACATAAAGAACTGTATTACATGTCTCTCCTACAACTTTTTAAACCATGGACATAAGAAGATTTATTAGATACCCATGTCTCCTATGAAGATGTGTTCAAAGCAAATGCAAGCACTATAACGGATATAAACCTTTTGCAGTACAAATCAATGTTAGACAATGAACAGCAACAAGAAGAAGAACTCAAAGCACAACTAAATATAGACACTCCTGACAGCAGTAAACCTTCTCTAACAGGAAGCCAATAACCACTTAGACAACCACTCATAGAACATGAGGCTGAATTAGCCATGACTGAAGTAGAACACATGATGTACCAGTATGAAGAGTCTACACAAGACTTTGTTATACTCAAATCCCAATTAAACAATGAACAGCATAGCATTTTCCTAGATATAACAAAACAAATTGAACATGGTATGCAGCATGAAACTAAAACGTGTACCTGCCAAGACTACAAACCTATACTGCTGTATGTGAGTGGTCAAGCTGGTTCAGGGAAAACATTCTTAATAAAAATCATCAGCAAGTTCCTCCAACAATTGACAAAAAACAAACTTTCAGCTGTTGTAGCTGTCCCCACAGGTTTAGCTGCCTGCAACATAGTCGGTGTTACTTTACACTGATTACTACTCCTTCCAGTAGAACACCAAAACAAATTAGACTGCTACAAACCCTTTCCAGAAGCTGCAATGGAACTACACAAAGTTTTGGAACAAATTAAAATGCTGCTAATAGATGAGGTGAGCATGGTCTGCAACCTAATGTTGGCTTTGATTCACCTCAGATTAGAAGAGGTCCTCAAAACAGACTACAAATAGCTCTTTGGAGGAAACACATTATTGTTTTCAGAGATCTTCTTCAAATAACACCAGTTAAAGGTGAACCTATTGTTAAAACCTTAGGGCACAAACTATGCTATAAAACTCTTGCCAGCATAGTAAATGTCAATATTTGGCAATATTTCCAATACAAAGAATTAATTGAAAACATGCATCAGTCTGCACACCTTACCTATGACAACATTTTGAAAAGTATTCAGATTGGTGTTCTATCTAAAGAAGCACACAGTATCTTGAATATCAGATGCATCCATGACCTATACAGCCATAACACATGTGCTGCTGATGTCATAGAACAATTAACACACAAAAATGTAAACTGTATATCCTTGTGCACAATTCAATGAAACAATGTTGAAAAAAGAAATGCAACCAATAGTTCAAATTTGCTCCACAGACAAACCAGACATGCACGGTATGACACTACACATGTGTGAACAAGCCACAACACGACTAACTACCTTAGAAAACTCTATCTCTAACACAGCTGGTTTAGAGAAAATATTAAAATTATCTTTAAACTGTAGAGTAATGTTCAAACGTAACCTTGACGTGTAGCAAGTACTAGTTAATGAAGCACTTGCTACAGTTGTTGGCTTTCAAACATACTCATGTGACAATAACATTCAGTTTTTCAATATTCACTTTGACAAACTATTAGAGGTTAAAAGAATAGGACGCTCAACAGCCCGATTCCTTCTTTTCAAAGACATGTATGTACGCAGAGAACAATTCTCTCTTGCTCTAGCATATGCAGTCACCATTCATAAATTACAAGGTCTTACCATAGATCAAGCATTGATAGATATTGGTAGCACAGTGTTTATAGAAGGCATAAGCTATGTAGTACTATCACGCCTATGTACACTTGCAGGACTATTTCTAGTCAACTTTGATTCAAGTAAAGTAAACACTGATATTCCTTGCATTCTAGAATACAATAGACTATGTGCCCTCTACGCACCCCATCTCAAAAACTATCCTGTTCCTCAAAAAGCAAATGTGTGTAAAAGAAAACTAGTTCAGACTCAAATTATACAGGATCTAACAACCATACCTCAAAAGAAATTAAAAGAAGCTAATACTTCATCAATGACCACAATCAAAGAAGGATCTACTGCACAACCAAAACCAACTACATCTTCAAAGAAACAACGCACACTTTCAACAAATGTCTTAGACAGGGAACTGTCTGGTCCATTTACATTTTTAAATACAACTGGTGTAAATTGCTATGCAAATGTACAAATTAATTTTCTATTCCAATTGCCACTAGTTATTGAAAATATTTACTTAAATGGGACAGACCAATTATGTTTGCAAATGTTAGTCCTTCACTGAAATACAACCCACAATCCTGACAACACTTACAGTGTTTCTGGAATCAGGCATGAATTGGACTACTGTGCTGGAATGGTCAGATTCACTATAAACACACAAGAAGATCCACAAGAATTTCTAATGTACTTACTACAAGGACTGGAAAACAAAAACATATCTATAAATGAAATCTTCCAGATTCTATACATATGAACACATGCATGCACTTTCTGCAAACATGTGTCACAGGAATATATCCCTAATGAACACCTCCTGTATGTATCCATACCTAACTCTGAATCCATTCCATTTCAGCAACTTGTACAACATGCAAACCCAGCAGATTATATACTACTTGCAATTCTGATAATCGTTCCACCTTACAAATACTGCAAGCTGACCGGATTCACACATGGACAAGTATCACTTGGTAAGAAAACCTTCACAACAGTAGGCATAATCTACCATGCAGGAGCCACAACCAATTCAGGGCATTACACTGCATGCATAAAAAAGATATGTGGATGGTTTGAATGTAATGATACTTCCATTACTCCAAAACAAGGATTACCAGCAAATCTTGTAAATGCTTACTTAATATTCTTAATACCGAAATGTATTCACTAACCTGAGTATAAACATCTACAAAATGTCCTCAACAACCTTTAAATCCATAAACTAATAGAATAGGTCAACAGCTATCTAATGGTAAAAAACTATAAACAATTAGAATACGCCAACCAGTATCTGACTACAACCAGACAACTGCAATATAAATTTTTCTAAGGAATCCCTACAGTACTTATTACGTATAAAAGTACTCTCAACAACTTCAAAACTATCAACAGTAAGAATATGCCAACAAGCATCTTACTGCCTCAAAATTCTGCAACGACCAAACAGATAAATGAATACTGCTAAAGCAACAATAAATAAACAGTTAGAATATGCCAACAGGTATCTAACTGCCCCAAAATTCTGCAACAATCAAACAGTTAAATTAATACTGCTAAAATGAAACAAGAAATAAACAATTAGAATATGCCAACTGGTATCTAATTACAACAGTAGTACCACCACTTCTAAACCAAAAACAATACACCTATTCAATTCCTCCTACTGAAATCAAATCAACCACCGAAAAATATTGTGCCATAATGTAGAAAGTTTTTTTTTTTAGTCCTCACAGATTTTTTTTTCCCACAGACCCAATGATTTTACGAAAAAACACAGGAACTGGGCAAATTGCACAGTACACTGGTTTGAAGCATAGTGCTTCTAAAGCACTAACTATGAGGGTCGACAAAGTACAGAAATGTCTGCTGTGCAATGCAATAACTCATTACAAACTACCTTAAGTAACATGCGATCTTTTCTTTTATCAAAGAGAATTAAAAAAAAAATGTCTGCTCCAATTTCCCATACCATGAAAAAACTGCATACAACCTCAACAAAGCAAACAGTAAGTATACAATGATTGGAGTCACAAATACTGCAACATAACACACCCATGAAATCAAACACCTGACCATTCACCACAACCCAAAATGCTTGGTTGCATGGATGTCATATGCTGTGTTGGTTGTGACCAGTGCCTACAGTCTTGGGTGCATGGCATGGACAAAACACTGCATACAGCGTCAACTAAGCAAACAGTAGTTATACGATGATTTGGAGTCATAACCACCGCAACATAACACACCCATGCAAACGAACACCTGACCACTAACTGCAACCCAAAATGTCTAGAGTCTTAGATACCAACATTCTAAACACAGTCCAACAAACCTACCACCACATACCATGTCCACTGTCCTATAAATACTATTACATTACTGGCAACCAATACACAAACATTTGAAAACATACCCCTTATGCAGCCCACATACCACAGTCAAAATGTTTGCTTGCATGGGTGTGTTATGCTGCGGTGGTTGTGGCCATGGCCTAGACTCTAGGCCCTGGCCACAACCACCGCAGCATAACACACCCATGCAAGTAAACACCTGACCAGTACCCAAACACATAACACAACCAGCTCAAATCCTATCCAATTCTCTTGACTTACTAATGCAGTACTTGCAGTCAATGCACAAACTATTCAATGCATGCCCTCTCCACCCAATATTCAACAAACTACCCAAAACCAATACATCAGAGCATAATAAAATACCCAGTAGTGCAGTCAATTGTTTTCCGGTATGACAATTTTTAAACTTATCAGAACTGGGAGCTGAAGCTTTGGAGCCTATGTACCCCCCCAATTATTTGAAGTGAAAGCTAGAAAGTGAGAGAGAATAAGAGAGAGAGAGTGTTTGTGTGTGTGTGTGTGTGTGTGTGTGAGAGAGAGAGAGTGAGAGAGTATGTGGTATTTGTAAGAGAAAGCAAGTGTGTGTCTGTGTGTGTGTGCCTTCGTGTGTGTGTGAGAGTGAGAGAGCGAGAGAGTCAGAGAGAGACTGACTAGATGTACGGCATTGTCCTTTTTGGCCAATGAGGGAGAACTCACAACAATAAAGATTCAAACCAAAAACTCGGAGGGGAGGGGATGTCAGCCCACAGAAGCGATGCCTAGGAAAGGGCAGTAAAATATAGAGCCAGTGGTATCATGAAATCATGAACAAGACCTAGAACTGAGAAATGTACTCACAAGACACGGGTTCAAATGCCAGCAAGATCCTCTCTGAACCCCTGCTGCTTCTCAAACTGCTCACCCAGCCCCCAGCAGACCACTTCTTGGGCCCATCTGTGCACCTCTGGTCCTTCTGACATTGCTCACCCAGCCCCCAGCAGAACACTTCTTGGGCCCATCTCTGCACCCCTGGTCTTCTCACACTGCTCACCCAGCCCCCAGCAGACGGCTACTTGGGTCCTTCTCAGCATGTCCTCAACCAGCCGCGATGACCACGGACACCACCATCACATCATGGCCTTCTCCCACCTAAACAAATAAAGCATATGCCCCATCTCTCACTCCCCCACCCTCTCCAGCTATTCTTTCACATCAACACACTTACCAAAATTAGATTCCATCTCTGTTCCACGCCGCACTGTCCGCGGATCCAACAAGACGGGTGCATCAAGAACATTTGATGCACCTTACGCTTCACTCCAACCAATCAGCGAACACAGTGCCTGTCCACGGACATGATGCACACCCACCGACCAATCGGTGTCCTGTCCGCAGAGCGAACAGGGTAGTGTGTCCACGGACAGGGCACAGATATCACACAATTATTTGCACCTACTTTTTGTCGTTTTAAAAAGAACTACTGGATGGATTTCTACCAAATTTACAAAAGCACACTTTCGAGACCAAGACACCGCTCCTGCAGCACATTTGGTGAAAATCCGTCCAGTGGTTTCGGCTGTAGGCGTGAGCAAAGCTTTTCTCCATCAGTCTATGGCAAATAAAGACATTTTGGGACCCCCTATAACTTTACCCCCCTTGACCAAACCTCACAAAATGTTCTAAAACAATTCAGAGCTAGCCATATACTTTTTTGCAAAGTTTGGTGAGGATTCGACCAGAGGGAGCGAAGTTATAAACCACCCAAAAAGATGAGCAACTTAACCATAACTACTTGGCTGCTACTGCAGACCCAGTAATTACATGGCCCACAGTAGTGGCCGTGTAGTTATGATTAAGTCGCTAAACCCAGAGGAAGAGCACTTTTTGGGCGGCTTATAACTTCACTTCAGGGGATATCTTACATTGTTGTATCATGCAATAGAAACACTGAAGAAGTTCAAAAAGCAGCACATAAAGACATTACATTTAATAATAAATAAGAAGTGGAAACTGTATATTTAAGACATCAACTGTCTATTTAAATAGCATATGCACCAGAATGTAATATACCAAAACAAATATGCCTCCAACATAATTACCTCACAGAAACTGCACAGCAAAAAGCAACAGTAGACCTACACAACAGTAACAGCAAAACCTACCAAGAAACTAGTAAGTACACTGCATTTATTTTATATATTTATAAACTTTCTGTATTAGGTACACTAAAACTAATATTTATTTTTACACAGAAATGTCCAGTACTTTGGAATGGCTGGAAGAAAATTTCCCACGGGATGAATTGAGTGAAGACAGTGATACTAAAGGTAGACACAACATTTCTCTATATAAGCCAATTAATAACCATTACTTTATGTGTACGTAACACATTTTTTTAAACAGACCATACAGACACTAAACATAATATACCAAGAGAGACATTAGAAAATCCTCTGCAGCGAATGGATCTAAAATGGATATGTTAATTAAACATTTAATTATGTTAAGACACTTTGTAGAGGACCACATACAAGAAAACATTAAATATCACTGTACCACATGTACCTGTTTCCCCTCTCCATGTAACAGTCAACTATTCCCAAACCCTCCCCAGCAAGAAAAACATTATGATGAAACTTCCATCCCTTCCTGCCCTCCCATCCATCATGCCCAAACCCCTAATCCCCTGCATTTGTTTCAGTTTCTTCTTCCCCCTCTCTTTTGTAATTGTTATACTGTTATACAATAATACATTTTTTTAAGTGTGTTGTTAGTATATTCTTGTGTCTTATTTTTTTAAAAAGGCTATCAGAGTGTCTGCAGACAGCGCGGGTGTCTGGGATGTCCACAATTAACCAAAATGGGGGTGCCTAAGGACACTATTCCTGTTCTTACTGTTCGTAATCAAAATGGAGGTGTCCTTAGGACACACAAGATATCCGCCTGCTTTCAATTAACCAAATTGAGGGTGTCCTAAGAACAGTATACCTGTTTGTACGGTTCGCAAACAAACTGGAGATGACCTTAGGACACACAAGATGTCCGTCTGTCCGTAATGAATCAAAATGGAAGTGTCCTAAGGACACTATACCTGGTCGCACTGTTCGTAGTTAAAATGTGGGTGTGCGCAGGACTCTAAATCTGTCCGCATGTCCGTAACTATTCAAATTAAGGTGTCCTAAGAACATTCCCCCAGTTCGCAATGTCCACAACCAAAATCAATATGTCCATAGAACACCTATCCGGTCCCCGTGTCCGCAAAGTTCTGATGCACATTTATTTTATTCGGGGACTTGAACACTTGAACATTGTCACTAGAACACCCGTGTGCATGTGTACCACACTCTTGGGCCCTACGAACAGCGCGGCTGTCTGTAACTGTCCGCTGCATGTGTGTCGCACTTTTAATTAGTCCGGGGACTGCAATACTGTCTGGAGAACATCCACGCGCATGCGCATAACCAACCCTGCGCATTTAGTGTTCTACGAAAAACCGTCCCATTCGCGAACATGTCCGCAATGTCATCATGTGGGTCCTTATTTACGGACACTGTCCGGGCCCACGAACATTTAAAAAGTGCTTTGAGCAATCCAAGGTGTTTTCCCGTAGAATTTCACCATTACACATGTCCCAGACAAAGTCCCTGGCGATCTACATGCTTTTTGGAACTTTTTAATCCCTTTCTTGGTGGTCGAAGTGTCCACGGACAGCACGGGAGTCCACAAAGTGCACCCCAGCATCCCTATAAAAGGCCACACCCCAGAGCTGATCCTCATTCTGTCTTTCTACTACTGCAGACTGACCTGGTTTTGCTATTTGGTTTTGCTGATTGCTAAGAGCTGTTCTGTTGGCATCCATGGCTGCTGCTGTTGTTGCTGCTGTCTCAGTGCCACCCCCACCCCCTCCACCACCACCACCTCCCCAAGGGCATGCAGAGGGGAACAGGCCTGAGGATGCAGAGGAGAGTGATGAAGAGGATGAAGAGGATGAAGTAGTGGAAGTCACCACTACTAGCACTCATCATGAAACTTGGGTGTGGAGGTTATTTACCACTCTTGATGGAGTACCAAAAGCATGTGCAAACAAGGTGCGCTGCGCTCAGTGCAAGATGGTGCTGAGTCATGGCAAGCCTGGTTTGTATAGCTATGGTACTACATCAATGAAGCGACACCTAATATCGTTCCATGGTGGGGCTGTTCGTAAGGTTGTACCTTGCGATAAACGTAGTAGGTTGAGTTCCCATGCAGCATCTTCCGTTTCTGCTCCTGCCACCACAAAGAGACACTCCTGTGGGACAGCGCATCCCTCCAGCTGCCTCACAGGACATACGTGATGATGTTGACCCTTACCTTTCGAGGGTCACAGTATTGTGCATGTACTGCGATGCATTACTCTGCAGGAGGGAGACCCTTTGAAGTGCTTTTGAGGCTGCAGTCAAGGACATGAGAAGGACTGCTACCTACCTGAATAAGGCCCACCCTACATCTTCCTCTCTCCACCTGCCCTTTCTTATCCATGTGCTTGGTGTCCCTTCCATACTCTCCTTTCCCCTCCTTTCCTTGTGTGTCATGTTTAAAAAAAAACAAAAAATATAAAACAACACCCAAAAAAAGCCTCTTTTCAGAGCCACCATTCACAGTTCAAAAATAGAAGTGTCAATGAAATGCTGCAGAGCCCTGTGCATTTTTAGTAGTCTTTAGACTGTCCGCAGACTTTTAAAATTTTTGGGGTGCTGTCCTATGAGAACCATTGCACTTTTCTCCAGGAGGAAGTGGTTTCTCTGAAAAGAGCTTTTTTTTGTGTTTCGAAAATTTCAAATGATCAACACCTATTGCAAAATGGATTGCTGTGATTCCAAAAAGGGTTCCAATCCTTTTTGTATATTTCTCAGAAAAATCTGATTGCTACCGAACATAATATTTTCATTGTGAAAAGAGGACATGCTAACATCTCTCAAAAAGGCACAAACAGCCTTGTTGACAGTCCACCTCGCTTACTTTATTTGTGGACCATATAAAGAAGAACGCAGCCACATTTGTCTCTGCGCTACACAAGAAAAAATTACTCTGGAGTTTGGAAAGATGTCCATGACTCTCCCAAGTCCTTCTTTCATTGCAAATTGCAAAGAGATTCCAGACACATGTCCTGAACTGTTCCCTCCACACTGAATAATAATAATGTCTGGATGACACTGTGTCACCAAAGTAGCACAGAGAGGTAGCAAATCCAGGCACTTCATTCTATGCTCTCCATACCAGTGCACTTCCACATGAGGGAATCCAAGATCTGCAGCCACTCCACAGCGATCCACTCCACAGCGATCTGCATGCACCTCCAACCAATGTATCCACAAATCTCCAAAAATCCAAAACAATCTGCTTTCTGAAACACACAGCCACAGCTATGGGCTCTCCTCTCAGGTAAAAGACTTTCTGACAAACTCTCTCCTTACACATCAAACCCAGTAAAAATTATTGATGCATACCTCTCAACCTCAAAATCCCTGTATGTAATACGCTGTGTCCGCCGACAACCGCGGTGTCCATGGACAAATCGTAAAATCTGAGAGTTTTGAATGAACATTTAAATAGTGTACTCCATTTCCCCTTTGAGGTTGGCTCTGAAAAGTGCCTTTTTTTAATATGCTTCAGAATTAGCTTCTCCAAAGCAATCCTTATATTCCAAAACAGCATGCCATTTCCCGTTAAAGATAAAGAAATGCCATCTGCTTTAAAGTAAACAACATTACCAGATTCAATATTGTCATTATTGCAAAAGAACAACCCAGCTCTAATCATAAAAGCAAACATGCATTGGGTAATTAAACACCTAGCAATTATGCTGAGGACAAAAAACAGAACTATTGTCCCATACTGCCCTAGGTAATAAAGCAGAAAAAATAACCTTGGCATTTGGAAGGACTTTCATGACTACCTGAACCAAATTTTGCAAATTTTGCAACAAAGTAGCGGCACTGACATAGCCCAAATGCACAGCACCACAATGCAGGACAACTACATCTGGACTATTGAACCTAGCCATATCCTGACAAACTTCCAACATCGCCTGCAAATTAAAACCAGGCACAGTACTCCACACCACCTCCACTCCCTTTACATCAAAATTCTTTGCCACATTCCTACATTTAGCATATAGCTCCAAACTATCAACAAATATATCTCTGAGCACTAACACCCTAGCCCTCATTATGAGTGCGGCGGTAAGGCGTCACCGGCACCGGTAAGGATGCCAGTGCCTTTAACCCCTTTCCGCCGTATTCCGAGGTCCCTTAGCAGGTTCCACTAAGGCCAGCTGGTAAAACCAGCCATCCTTAGCGGGTTCCGCTAAGGGACCAGGGAGAGAATAACGGGCCCACTATTTGCGGGCCCATTATTAGCTCCCCCCCATTCCCATTGAGCCCTATGTGGGCTCGAATGGGAATGGGAAAAGGTATTTTGAATAGGGATTTACCGGGTCCTCCAAGGTTGGAATGACCCGATAAGTCCCCATTCAGAGACCCCAGACCCGGAAATGACTTTGGAGGCAACCATGGTGCTTGTAGCACCATGGTTGCCTCCAAACTCGTAATGACCCCCCTGGCTTTGACCACCCCTACCATCTTCACTACACACAGCCTATTTCAATACAAACCACAACCTCAACACCTGATTGGCTGATCCCTACAGTCCTATTTCCATGCCAGATATGTTGAGAAGTCCTGTATGTGGCATGCCCTGTCCGCGGACAGTCGCTGTGTCTGCAGAGCGCGTGACAATGGGGCATCCCTTCTACCCTTTCCACTTCACTCTCTGCACCATTCCCTCAGTGGCTACTGTTAAGCAGTCGCACAACCATCCACCAATCACATGCAGGAACTCTACATCTAACTCCATCAAGACTGATCAGCACTTTAGATGTACTATTGATCACTCTCAGTACAATTGAGCTGTGACTGCAATGGACCTACATCAACAACTACTATAAAACTCCCCAGGAGTTCTACTTGCAGATTCATGCACATCCACAAGCATGAACACAAACTACAGGTATGAATATTTTCTGCACAGTACATGTACAGCTGTTTTATGAATGCATATCAACAAAGTAACTGCCACTGTATAACCTGTAAAATAAACTTACTCTCATTTCTCCCATCTGCTATAATCAAGTGTCCCTTGTAAACCTGTCTGCTCTCCAAATTGTTGTTTATACAAACAGCTATCTAAAAAAGTGTAATTTCATATTAAAAAATGAGAGAAATAAAAGTATAACTGTGGAAAAAGGCTCTGTAGTGTACTATAAAATGGCACGCAGCAGGATGAGTACATGCATCTCTATTCATACACACAGATAGACAATATCAATACAAAGGCTCCCAGCTGAAACAACACCACTGCCTCTACATCAAACGCTTCTGCTTTATTTCCCACAAATGCCTACATTGCATGCTTTTCTGTACAGTTCCTGCCATTTACCCTCTAAAAATAGCAACAAAAATAAATGATTATTTCTTCTATCTCCTAACAAACAATAACACAGCATTAAGAAGCCAAGTATGCTCTGTACAATTATTATTATACTCATTTGTAAAAATGTTCAACTAAAAGATTCTAAGTAAAATATACAGGATGCACATAGGCAAAGGAAAGTGCATGTACATAATGTGCTCAGTTATCAGAAAACACTTCTACTGCAAAAACAAAAAATCAATGTCTACATTGACAATAGTGCTATAAACACACATATTTATGAACTTCTTTCTTTTACAATTGCAGTGAAGAGCACTCTCCTGAAAAGCAGCAGCGTCTGAAGTACAAACAAGAATTTAGAAGAAACCTACTCTTTCCATTCAAAAAAGTGCAATACTACTAACTGTTACCCAAACACACTAGAATTCTAGTATTGTAGAACAAACAAGTGAATTAACCCTTTAGTATTAGTGCTTCCCCTCACCACCTGCATACTTTGTATTGTCATCTGACCCCCAGTATAGTAACACACAAATACAAGAATAGCCTTCCCAACTTGATGTAGCTGCCCATTGCACAATCATACATCCTTACCATCATACTCAGACACTCATGCACAAAGCACACATATACTGCACAACAACCCAACCCACACTTTCTTTTTTCTCCAACATACTCCAAAGAAATCCTACCAAAAAGCAACTCCATAGAAAGCAACACAGAAGTAGAGATAATCAAAATAAAATTGTCCAAAATAATCATCCATCTCTAGCAGAATTTGTACAAAAAGTTCAAACAAAACAGCTAATACAGTCATTAAGCGAAACAAAACAAGCTTACAGTACAGACACTTTGCCTCCTCTTTCAAAATGGAAAAAGGAAACAGAAAGTGATTAACAAGACTTCAGCAACCACTACTGCTAACACCACACCTATAAATCTTCATGTAGTGGCAAGTAACCATACCAAAAACAAATATTTTACAAAGAATGTTCACCACAGAGTCCTTCAGAACCTTATAAAAACAGGAGAGATATCATGCACAACCCTAAAAACCTACCATAGAAAATGTATCCTAGAATCTCTCATAGACAGCGCAATCCTTCTCAAAAGGAAGTTATTTATTTTAGTCTTAAACAGAATGAAACCACTAACAAAATTAACTACTAAACTACAAAAAATACTTCTTATTAAACAGAATATCAACAAAAATAGCTTCTTAAACATCTGTCGAGGTGAATGGAGTCACACCACGAGCACAGAACTATATGTTCATGATGAAGCATGCAAACAAAAGCAAACAAACCCAATTGCCATACATAGCAGTGGACGAGGGTATGAAAAACTTAATAATACCATTATGGAACAAGAAACGCTGCTCACAAAAATATCCCCAGAAAACTCAGTATCACCTCTCCATTCCACTGAACCAAAACGTCCAGTCTACAAATGGCCATGCACATCAATGTGTTACATTGCCAAAAAATATTTCAAATCTTTATGCCAGTTCCTCAATCAGTATGTAAAAAGCAAAGACAAATACAAAATGAAACTACTACAAAATATGGATGCCTATCCAGTGCGCAAATACTCAGGATTACAAGGACATTCATTAGCCTGCATTTCAGGACCTATTTGCAAAAGCACCTTCCATCATATCAAAATGATAGCAACACATCATTCAACTATAAGAACTCTGGTCCATAAACTCTACTATGCTAAAAGTCCTGCTTTAGCACTAGACAATTTAAATAATAATCTTCTACATTGTACAGCCAACCAACTACTCGAAGAAATAGAGCATATCCAGAGAAAATATTTTGGACGTGAAAGCCACTTACAAAATGCAATAGCTTTACAACAAACTAGCAACTACTGTACAAATAGCAACCTTCTATTACACACATAC
This sequence comes from Ambystoma mexicanum, assembly GCF_040938575.1. Classification (NCBI taxonomy): domain Eukaryota; kingdom Metazoa; phylum Chordata; class Amphibia; order Caudata; family Ambystomatidae; genus Ambystoma; species Ambystoma mexicanum. Next base: position 595,688,589 of record NC_090937.1, on the reverse strand, counting down.
AAAAAATACATACTAAAGTTTAAAAGTACATCCGCTGAAGTACCAAACCATGTGTGTGTGTGTGTGTGGACATTTTATAAAAGTAGCACAGAAACGGTAGCCATAACGTACAAAATAGAAGACAATGAAGATTCCAAATGGTTCCAACTAGCTCTCTATCTTATAGCAGAAAACAAATACGAGATTACTAACCCCTTAATACTATGCAGTTACTGCACTGCAAAACTTGACAACAACCAAACACCTTCACGTGCTATCAGAAATCATTCCCATTACCAAAACCCCTGTAACAACTCAACTTACATGAGAGCATCATAATTTAAACAGTGGACCCATTTCAAGCAATAATACACCCTCAACCAAAAACAGCAAAACTACCTCCCTCTGAATTATTCAAAGGCATTTGTGGCAAAGTAGTTTATTTTCCATCAGATCTCAAAGAAAATGTACACACTCCGGGAGTGCAATGTCCAATAGATCAATCTTTAATTATCTTAGTAAATGGCGTACCTACAAAACACAAAAAAATTTGGCAACAACTTGTAGACTTACCGTTAAAAAAGCCCTGCAATATCTAAAAGACAACAATGAATGCTACTGAGAAATTAATATTGAAGAAAACCTGAGGGAAACCACTGAAATAATTCAAGAGTCATCAGAAACTGGTCAATTTCAACTTCTAGATCCTGCTACAGAATCCAATATTTTAGACCATTATAAAATTCATCCATTGCACTCTAAAGACACCATAGATGATGCACTTGAAACATACCAACTGCGACATGCCAAAGGATCTCCAATCAGCATATGGGAAAAATGTATAGAAGCATGTGCCTTTCCTCTACTCTTTGAAAAAGAGGAAGGTATAATGATAGACCCACACAAATAACAGCATCAGAATACCGCTCTTTACAAATGTATTCTGAAGATCCCAGAATCAGACAAAACGTGGAATACATATTCCACTTTCTCTTTGAAAGTGAACTAGCAATTCTATGGAACGGAGTTGACACACATTGAAATCAGGTACCAATTTTCAAAATATGTCAGCTATACAATTACTTAAACAAAAATTGCAAGAAAAAGATGAGGTTTTACAGTCAAGCATTAGAAATCTTTTAGCAAACATGAGTGGTACAAAAGAATACTGGTTCCGATGTCACAGAGATGTACGCTGTATGATAAGAAACCTTAGCCTACCCACTTGGTTTTGTGGGATATTTCAACCCATGCCAATGCACCCTACTACACCCCTTTGCCAATGGGGAAATAAAACGGCTATAACCCTGTGCGCACCAAATCTGCAAGACTGTGCATGGTTCATAAACCACAAAAGAGCTGCACACCCTGCCACACAGGTAAAGATGGTGTAAAAACAGGAGTCACCTGTCACCTGTCACAAGGCCACACAAGGGCTCAAAATCTGAAAAATGCCCTTAAATAAAGCTCTGTAATCAATGGCAACTTTCAAAGTGCTTTTTTGGCACTAAATTCTGTCATCGTTCCAGTGAATTATTGGAAGGAAAAGTGCGCTGAAATCCAGGCAGTCAGAGGAATCCAGGCATCACTGCCTGACTGCTTCCTAAGGAAATTGGCTGTCAAACCCAGTTTAAAAGTGTTTCCTTTTTCCTGAACAAGTGAAAAATCCACCTGTTTAAAGGATGTTTCTAAACAGGGCTTAATTCCTTTAAAATGTCAAAATCCATTACAAACACTGTTCATGTTATATATTTTAAATAAAAGATTGTAGGTGAATCTTACAGAACTCAGTGGAAGTAATTGCTAAAATCTGATTGGGCAGTGCATGGCCTGGGAAAGTTGACATCTCAGCTTGACACTCCCTTGAAAACAGGAAGCCTAATTGTTCCTGCATAATGACATCAAGCAGCACAATAGGACCTCAGTAGACTTTAGTCTGTGGCTGAGCCAAGGACAATGGCAAGCTGCCCTACTGATCTCTACAGGGGAGCTACCCTCCAGAAAGGGGACACACCTCCCGAATCAAAGGACTGTACAGCTGCTGCCTGGGAAGGGGAGGTAACAAAGGAGAACTTTGATGATAAATCCTTATTTGGAATTAAAGTTTAAAACTCTTTAAATGAGCACCCTAAAGAGGTATAAATCTGAAAATTGGTAGACATTAACCTAATTTCAGGCTCTTGATTTGAAGACATTGATTAAACTTGTACCATTTAAGGACCGAAAGTTATGAAAAAAGTATAATTATAGCAGAATGATTAATGTTGAAAACCCAAGATTGTATGTACATGGTCCACTGATAAGCGCCCATAGATGTACCAAGTTAGAAATGATTAATCCAAACTGTGATGGTTAAAATTGATAAAAATCTGTAGAGTGAGAAAGGCAGTTCATACAAAGATGTGGATTAAATGTGAATGTAGACAATCAAATATAAATATGTGTGTCCAATTTTATTAGGGTACATAATGTTAGAAATGTACATTTGTGCAAGAGTTATGTTTTGGTAAAAATCCATGTGGGAGTTCCTAAATCGCATCATAAAGATGACAACTCTGTTCAGACGGCCAACCAGGACAAAGTATGTGCCTGCAGCCACTCACAGCCGTGGGGGGGTGTTTTTGAAATTCTGCCCACACCATAAACTGGGGGATGGCATTTGACAGTATAAATATAGGAACTTCACAAAGCATAGACACACTGCTTCCCGAATTACATCCAGATTCCCGTGCAGCACCGTGGTCCAGAACTCTTCATGTTGTAGCTGACTCCAGAATTATTTGAAGAGCCAGATTCCTTTGTAGGATCGAGATTTAGCATTGCTGAAAGGTTGATAGCTTGACCCAAATACAAACCTCCAAACCGTAAAAGAATAATTCAGATTCAGCTTGGCTTGCTACCATTAAGGCTTGCCTGCTGAAACTTGCATCCTGTCATCTACCGTGTCCAGTGACACAGAAGGGCCCATCCAAAACCAGTCTGAGGTGCAGTCCAAAATTGACCAGAACCACGCTGCTGATCCAATCCCTCCAGATTTGCCCTGCTGTCGGTAGACCTGATCCACACACTGACCATAGCTGACGGTCCAATTTAATTACAAAGGACTGTAAGTATGAACAGGAAGAACAGTGACCCATAGTATATCTGCATTGTATTATCCCAATCTCAACCCATCCCATCATTGAATTCAGAACCCCAGTATTGTTAGAATCCTTCTTGCGCTGACTTTTCTCTCATCTGTCTTACAAAACCATAACTCCATAGTGATTTTGATTAATTAAAGTAATTCCCATACAGAACGGAAACTAGAGTTTCACACATTAAGAGTTATGAGCAGCCGTGAATAACTGATTCCTGTGTGCCATTCTATTTTTCATAGTCCTTAATAAAGTATAAGAAAACCTATCTGTCATTTTTAAATCAATTTTCTGTTATCATTTTCGCGGCTGTTTTGCAAAAATGCCTCTCACTAAAACCTCTATAACTTCTTCAATTTTAAAGATGGAAACAGAATTCCAGCTCTCACTGATACCTAAGACCCTTAGCTACATCCACAACTAAAAACCACATCGGAACAGTGTATTTGACCCATTTTTCTCCAATATCGCATAGTAAAAGTTTGCCGCGAATTTGCAAAGTTCAAAAGTTTACACAGGTCTTTCAAAGTGCTTCTTCCATCCCATTCTGATCTAAAGTGTGTATTGTTGGTTATATTATAGCTCATGTGTGTTAAGACCTAATTAGTGTAGTTTTCCGCAGAAATTCTATTCATTTAAGCATGTTTGCACCCTTTTTCATTATTTTACAAAGCAATTTTCACCTGTCAGTTTAAAAGTGTCATTTGCCAAAAACGGTTTTCTCTCTTGTTGGGGGAGGGAAGATTGCATCTAACTCTAGTCATTTCTTTCATTCCTGAATACCTGCTGATTACTTACATCTGTGTAGGATTGCTCATTTGTATTTAAAGAAACCTTGAAGGGGGAAATAGTAACCTAAATGCTATCTGTGCACAAAACAAAACTGTTCTTTTTCCTGTTTTCTATTCTGCATCATTATAAGTGAATTCAATTGCTTTGCTCATTGTCTGAATTGCATTGTCACTGTTAGGTGATTGCTGCCCCATGTATATATATTAAAGTTATGTGTGATTTGAATATTAAATAAATAAATAAAATAAATATTTACCTTTACAAACTAGCCTGATTCCTGGTTCAGTGTGACCCGGGGGGTATTTTGAGATGGGTGTGATATGAGTGGTATATCATTCAGAATATTGAACTTATAGTCAAACATAAATAAGGGTTTCATTGCGTACTACTTGCTAGGCGAGACCTGGGTGTTTGCCTGATTGAAATCCCTTACAGTTTGTGACATTAAGTTGTGCAGAATATGCATGGGAAGATTTACACAATTTCCTATGTATAGCAACAGATAGATGAATACCACTAAAATGGAAAAAGAAATAAACAAATAGAATACACCAACTGCTATCTAATTGCAACAATACTACCACCACTTCCAAATCAAAACCCATACACATATTCAATTCCTCCTACTGAACTCAATGAAAGAAATATATTGTACCACACCGTAGAAAGTTTATTTTTTGAATCAAGCATGGATTTTTTTCTTCAAGCATGGATTTTTTTCCCACAGACCCAATGATTTAATCAACAAACACAGGAACTGAGCAAAATGTACAGTACACTGGTTTGAACTATAGTACTTCTAAAGTACAAACTACGAGGGTTCACAAAATACAGAAATGTCTACTATGCAATTCAGTACTCATTATAAACTACCTACACTAACATGTGTTTTTTTCTTTTATCACAGTGATTGAACAAAAATGTCTGCTCCAAATACCCATGTCATGAAAAAACTGCATACAACCACAAAAAGTCAAACAGTAATTATATAATGATTGGACTCACAAAGACCACGGCATAACACATCCATTCAAGCAAACACCTGACCATAAACCACAATCTAAAATGTTTGCTTCCATGGGTATCTTATGCTGCAGCGCTTGTTGCCAAACACTACAATCTTGACTGCAAGGCCTGGCCAAAACTCTTCATACAGCCTCAACAAAAGAAAAAGTATGTATATAATGATTAAACTCACAAACACTGCCATGCAAACAGACACCTCACCAATGAATACAACCCAAAATACCTAGAGTCTTCAATACCAAAATTCTGAACAGAATCCAACAAACAAATTAACAGACATCTCACTATCCTATAAACACTATTACACTACTACCAATCAATATACACATTTTTGAAAACATATCCCCTAAGCAGCCCACATACCACAGTCAAAATCTTTGTTAACATGGGTTGGTTATACTACAGTGGTTGTAGCTAGGCCTAGAGTCTTGGGTGCATGGCCAAAGGCCTACAGCACTTCGGCCATGCACCCAAGACTCCAGGCCCTGGCCACAACCACCGTAGCATAACACACCCATAGAAACAAGCACCTAACAAATGACCACAACCTAAAAACATATTACATCCACCTCAAAACCTATCCACTTCAATTAACAACCAACCCACAAACACTTCAATACATACCCTCTTCACCCAATGCTCTACTAACGGCCCAAAACCAACATCATAGTAAAGTGAAATAGCCAGTAGCGTGCCCAGTGTTTAGTATTCTGCGGACAACCGTAGTGACCGCGAAAACCGCAAACACATCACGGCCTTCTCCCACCTAAACAAATACAGCATTTGACCCATCTCTTACTCCCCTACCCTCTCCAAGCACTCATACACACCACAACACTCCCCAAAATTGGATTTATGCTCACTTCCATGCTGCACTGTCCACGGATCCAATATGGTGGGCGCATCGAAACAATATAACGCACCTCACGCCTCATCCCAGCCAATCAGAGAACAGGTCGCGTGTCGGCAGAGATAGCGCAAGCCGATTGGCCAATTGGTGTCCTGTCTGTGGAGTGAACATGGAAGTGTGTGTCTGTGGAGCGAACAGGGAACTGTGTCCGCGGAGATAGATATCATTAATTTTTTGCCTCGCGTTTTGGTTGTTTAAAAAAAAAAAGAAATACTGGACAGATTTACACCAAATTAACAAAAGCATGCTTTCAAGACCAAGCCGCCGCTCCTGTAGTCGCGACAGACATTTTTTCCCATTATGTCTATTGGAAGAAGAGGAATTTTGGGATCACCCGTATGACTTTGCCCCCCTTGACCAAACTGCACCAATCTTTGCGTCCATGGGGAGCGAAGTTATAAGCTGCCCAAAAATTCCTCTTCCTATGGGTTTAGCAACATAACCATAACTATAACTTAACCATAGCTACCGCAGGCCAAATAATAAATCATAGGACTGTGATAGCCACCCAATAGTTAAGGTGAGTCAGACCCCTATAGGAACCCCTTAAAATTCTATTGTTAATAACCTTTGAGTCAAGTAACGGATTTGACTGTAATTTTTGAAAGTTATTAGGGACTCGCGTGTTACCCCGTAATGCAAAGTTCTGTAAATATCTCTTAAAAAATAAAAAAAGTTATTAAGAAGGCAACCACATTTGTTATTTTAAAGTTGCATCCTACTTAGCATTAATTTTCCCATTGACAAAAAGGTACTTTTTTGCCAAAGCACGCAGCCCAAACTGCTGGACAGATTTGGACCAGTTATGAAACAATTTAGGCTTGAAGCGTTAGCTTGCGATCTATGCTTGGTTTGAGATTATTCCGTGCAGTAGTTATATAAATATTGGATGGAGAATGTGGTGCCTTTTCTCAAAAATAGATAGCTATTTCACAGGTAAATCACCAACACCATGGGTTTTTAGAAATGAAATGACCACCATCTTGTTTTACTCTCGATGTGAGAGATTACTGTGGTTATAGCCAAGGATAACAGGAAAAGAAAAGTAGTTAAAAAGCTATTTATAGGATAAAATATTTACAGATTACCTTAGTCTATAGGTGGGGAGGTTGCTAGAGGACACCAAGTGAAAACTGGGAGTTATAGGAGGTCCAGGAACTGAGTTTGCAAAACTAAGCTTTCTGTAGCCGTGACTATAGCCTCAAATAGCCGACATTTCAAATTAAACTGCGTCATGCAAACAGTGTGTGTCAAGGGGGCAATGGGAGAGGGTAGGGGAGGTGAGGCGACGTTGGCAGCAGTGTGGGGAGCTGGTAGTGCGTGGGGGGACGTTGGGAGTGAAAAATTACTGGCCATGGCCCAAGGCCATGATCAGTGCCCCAATGGGGATTTGGGAGACTTATTTATTTTGGCTGTGTCTTCCCAGTTGTTCTAACATGTGAAATGGACTTAAAATGGAAATTCTACAAAGAAAAATATAGCGACATAAAAGGAGTACTGTTTATTTACATATATACGTATATATGAAATACAATATATCATTTTAAAAAATTGATAGGTAGCTGCTTCATCCTGCTCTTGTTTTATCTGCCCTGTCCAATGTATTGTAGCTTGTGTATTATCATCAATATTACCATGTCTTGTGTAATTCTACCCATTAAATGTATCCTCACTTAGTGTATTACCTTGTATACCATACTCTCTTTTGCATCATCTATCTTACATACCTCCATTAGCTTTCATTTATTGCATTGACCTTTAAATTGCCATTGTATCACTATTGGGTGTTTCATTATTCCATACAGAGTTTTTTTTTTTAAAAGAACAAATCTTATACCCACGGCTAGACAAATAGGGGTGCAATTGGTGTATTCAGAATCATGTCTAGCTACAGCAAGGTCTGGCGTGTTTACCAACCTCTAGCCTTCAGCTGCTCGTCATGCAGCGCTCCCACATATGGGTATAGGTGGCACCCTGTGCAGCACGGTTATATGATGGTGAATGGTACGTTGTGTGTTTGCGAACATGTGGTAGCCCCAGCTACAAGGGTACATAGCCGTGCTGGATAGCCGCAGTTATGAGAAATGTTGGGTAGGGATAAAGAATGCTTTCTGAGACTTTCATTGTTTGCTATTCGTTGCTTTTACTGTTGTAGTTGTGAAGCCATCTGTGATAGGTTGTGGTGCAAGGTGTTGTTTTACTGTTTAACATATAGTCTTCTTTTTGTGTTCCTGATTTTGGGTACTATAAAAGCCACCATTTTGGGCCGTACTATCATTTTGATTGCAGAACTAATTCTGTACATTTGCTGTGTTTGGTTGATGTGGAAGTAAGTGTCAGTAAATATTTAAATACTCAAAGATTTATTTAGGGTTTTGTGTGTGAAGTACATTATCACTGATATCAGATGGTTTATGTAGCCACAATTGTGCATCCATTTAGATTAAGTGACTGTTAATGCATTTTTTTACCTTTCACTAACATGCTGCTTTAAAAATATGTGACCGTTATATTTACTACTACCATCAGATGGCATAGTCAGTACTATTTTGCACATACTCAGGTTAAGTGGTAATTAATTCTTGATGTATTTTTAACTTTCACTAACATGCTGCTTACAATATATATTTTTAGATAAATAGCATTTATATGCATCTATTTCATTTCCTGTAAGCAGGTTTCTGAGAGTAAAGGTGTACTTCCTTGTACTTGTCCACTGGTCTATTCATTGTGGACCATGCGCTCTCACTTTCTATTGAACATCAGTCTTCCTATAGGATTCCTCCACATCATCCTGATTGGCCTGTACAAGGTGCTGGATAAAAGTTGAGGTTTTCAAACTTTAAGATGCTTTTTTAGATTTCCTTCGTGACACCTTCCCAAAGAAAATACACTGCATTTCCTCAAGGTCCTTTTTACTTTGCTGTTACTTTATCCAGAAAATACTGTCAACTATCAGCAACAGTCTGGAGGTAAAGCAGGAGACACCTACATCACCTCTTTGTTGCTGATGGTCCCTGACATATTTAAATGCGAGACCGCAGATAAAAAATGTAAACTATAAAAACAGATTTTACGCACAGTTATTAAGCCTGAATGTGCTGAAAAGAACACTTTATGTACACAAAGGCACACTTTTTAAAGAACTGTCTATTACATAAATATGTACATATGTATACAAATCTATGTGACCCCCTCCCCTGAGTATCATCTTGTAACCACGGCTATAAAAAAGTCAATTAACTCTAGAAGCGGTTATACTGAAAACATTGTTGGAAAGTTTTTTCATTGTATGTGTGTATTTATTTGTGATATGTAGTCCTGGGTACATTGTTTTGGGGTAAACTGACAGTAGTATTTTAGCACATTTGGAGTACTGCTTTGATGTTATCGGTTAGGTGTACTCCATCATGTGTAAACAAATTGGTTATGTAGAACTGTATGTTGTTGCTTGAAATCCATAATTGATTGTGGTCTGTCATGAGTGCTAAAATGACTTTATTGACATATCTCTGTGATTGTTCAATTTTACCATTAAATCAGGTGGTCCGTCTCCATTTTTCAGTCAGATTGGAAAAGATAAAGATGGTGTGTGGAAAATGTTCCATTAGTTTTTCCAACTCTTGTTTCTTCATCAAAGCAAGAGACACAACTTGTACATTACCCACATTATTGCCTCCACAATAAATTAGTATGATTTCTGACTGCCCTGTACTTCTTAGTTTGAACAATTTAGGAAATATTTGGTGCCAACGCATTCCCTGCAGTCCAAACCATTTAATAGTAAAATCACTCAAACCTAGGTCCATGTTAATATTTAGTTTCTTACAAAAAGCCAGTAACCAAAATAGCCAACTGTCTCCGATCATCCATCCATGATATCTGCAGTTTTTCTCAGTTTCCAGGAAAATGACTCCTAGTTTGAATTTTTACTTATGTGTAAGTTTAGGGTATGTATGATGTGTTTGTTTCAGTGTTTGTAATTGGTTAACTTTACTCTTGTAATTTTGTACTTGTCTGTGATAGGTTAGAGTAAAAATGTGGCAACCATTTTAGTATTTTGCATAATAAATATAGTCCTCTTTTTGTGGTTTTGATTTTGGAAAGTATAAAAGGCACCATTTGTGCCGTTGTGTGCTTTTGATTGTAGAAGTCACTATGCACCATATTTTCATTCTTTGGGCCTCATTACGAGGTGGGCGCAAAGGGATACCGGGCACCGTTAAGGACATCGGTGTCCATAATTACTTTGCGCCCTATTCCGAGGTCCCTTATCGGGTCCCTTCCTTAATGCCTGGTTTTACCAGGCGTTATGGACGGGGCCCGTTAAGGGATTTCAGAGCTAATAACAGCAATTTGCGGCACCGTTATTAGCACCTTCCCACTGAGCCCTATGGTGGCTTAAATGGGAATGGGGGATGGCTTTTTCAATGGGGACTTACCAGTCCCGCAAAGGTCGGAATAGACCGGTAAGTCACAATTGAATGAGGGCGGACTCGGTACCTGTATTGGAGGTAGTCATGGCGCAAACAGTGCCATGACTACCTCCAACTTCGGAATGAGGCCCTTTGTGTCAAACTCTTGCTTTACCTGTTTTCCAACCTCATCCACCCTATCTAACTCCAATCTTATGCATCCTATTTTCTTTATCATCATCCACTTTAAATAACTTCATGAGTAGACATTTATTGTATTGACACCTTTTAAGTACTATTGTATTACTACTGTCTCTTTTATCATTATATTCCATACGCAAATAAAAAAAATAAATCTTATAGCTATGGCTATAAGAAAAAAGGGGTGTGATTAGTGTATTGAGGATCGTGCCTAGTAACAGCAATGACTGGGGCGTTTACCCGCAGCTATCCAGCACCCACCTAGTGCGTGGCATGCTACCCATGGGAGAAAGTGGCACACTGTGTAGCCACAAGTCTGTAACAGCAAATGTCATGTAAAGAGTTTGTGGACGTGTGGTAGCGGCAGCCACAACAGCTGATGGGCAGGGATAAAAAGGATTTCAGTGAGTTTGATTGTTTATTATTGGTTCTTGTTATTTGTGCAGCTGTCTGTGATAGGTTGTTGTGAAAATGTGTCATCTATTTTAGTAGTTTTATTAATAGTCCTCTTTTTCTTTTCATTTTTGAAAGTATAAAAGCCCCCATTTTCTGCAGTTGTATCCCTTTGATTCCAGAACTCACACTGTTCATATGGCAAGAGTTTGGCTGATGTCAAAGTAAGTGTTACTACATATTTGAAGGGTTTTTTGCGGTGTTGTGTGTGTTAGTTATATTAACCCCTGCTATCGGATGGTGCTCATTGTCATTTTTTTCATCTGCTCTGATTCAATGGCAAGTATTTTTTAAAGTATTTTTCAACTTTCACTAACATGGACCTACAAACTGTGATGTGTCAATCAATGGCATTTATATGCAGGCATTTCGTTTTTGTAGTCATGTTAGTGAGGTTAAAGGTTTATGTGGTTGTATTTGTTATAATTGTAATACAATTTTAGCTATGCAGTACGTTCCAATGTTTTCAGTTTTATGTGAGGTAGTACAATTAATGGTGTTTTGCAATTTCATCATAGTCATTTTTATTTTTGTATTTTATTGTGTTTGCTTTTTTTGTATCTGTTGAAAGAATGTTGAATTCTTTGTATTTATTTTCTAATTTGGTCTTTATTGTTTTTTATGGTGGGTGTTTGCTGATAGGATTCAAGTACTTGAGGTGATTTGTGGCTACTGAAGAAGTTGTTCAGTTAACTCCAGTGAAATGTCAATCTGCATTCAAAATGTAGGAGTGGAATGAAGAAAAACTGAAGAAATAACTTGTCATGGGAAAAGTGGATCTGGTAAAAAGTAGACGTACCTCTGTGCCAATCTTATGTGGTTGTACCTTTCATGGCAATCAAATTGTGGCTAACGGAACACTTTAATTTCTTAACAGATACATTGATTGCTGCTAGTTTAGCAAGAGGTGAAGTTGAAGAAATACCCACAGATGTTGAAGGTTGACTGTTTCCCACGGGTGGATGGACTTGCTGGATGAGGTGCTGATTGTGATACAATGCATGAGGCACTTGCATTTTCATTTTGTGGCGCTCATGCGATTTCCGATATGCATCGTTCTCATCATCCCAGTGGATTTGGGATTTGCACAAAACATTTTTTTTTTTAGCACTGATGTTACTGAGCTTTGATGATTACTTAACCTATCATATCCTGTCTTGTTTTCCAAATTACTTAACCTTCCCCATTCACTCTATTGTAATTCCTTAGCATAATGTCCTTTGTTTGTTCTCACCCGGGTTTATATATGTATGTTCATTGATTATTATAAGTGTGTTAGTGAATTAGTGATGGCCATGCATAGTATGTCTGGAGAGGCTAATTTCTCAATGTGCTAGTGTGACATCTCACATGACAAGCCAATTATGGCATAGACAATGTTCTCTCATATCTGAAACATTGAGAACCAGTAAAATTGGTACAGGTGTAATTGATAATACTGCAGAAGATGAGGGTTCATTCACTGTCAGTTGCGTCCCACCGAAACTGCATTTTTCCAAGCTTTGAAATGGAACATTTGAAGGCCCACGTCTTAGTGTCTTTTTACACAAGGTGCATAGGATTTTCAACATTTTATTTTTCAACAGTGTTCTTTTATCTTGAAGTATTTCCAACTATCAGCATGGTCTTCTTGGAGGTTGTTTTTTTGTGGGGTAAAAAAGACAATACTAAACAAATTATTTCTTTTTTTAACGTACTAGTGTTTCTACCTGTGTGATTGTTTATTATCCATCTTAACCTATTTTCACTTGTTCTCCAAGTTTACTTAAACTTCCACATCCTCTGTCCTGCAACTAACTAGTATAACATCCTTTGTTTATTCTCAAACAGCTTCTCTATCCCTGTTTGTTTATTGTAGCAGTAGTTTGCATACCTGTATTGTTAGTTTGTTGTGTGTTTTATTGGAGTTGTAGTTTATCCACATCTTGTACAGGTCTATGCAGTTTATCCATGTGTGCACAAGTTTTCATTCCTGTAGCCCTTTTACGTGGTGGGGATGGATTGGGAACCTACTATTTTGTGATCACTCCTGGCAGTTGGGTCACACATACTATCTCTTACTGTATAATTCCCAATGCATTTGACCCTTAATCTCTGTACCACTGTGCACTATACTGTCATTCTTTGTGTCTAACCCATCCTTTCCCTGTTTTGAACCTCAGCCATGCTAGTCTAGTTTTGAATGATGCACCAGGAATTGGCAATTGTCCTGATGTTCTGAAATAGCCTTTTCCAAACTGGCTAGGGTGGAATGTCCCACTGTGATTCAGCTGTGAAAGGGTGTACACACTTCCAAACAAATCTGACAGATCGGGTGCAGGCAGGATGAGTTGAGGTTGGGTGTTGGTTGTTGGAAAATAAGTAGTGATAGTATTTGAACACTGTGGTGTAGATGATCAATACTAGTTTGCTGATTTTGTTCCATGCGCTTTGAATTTGTTTCATATGAACCTTCATATATGATTCTTTCACTTCATTACAATCTACGCAGACAAGATGTTGAATGAAAATTGATGGTCCTAAAGTTTGCAATGGTTTGTTTGAAGGATCCCTCTCTAAAACCTTTCCACACAATTTTCAAATCACTTTCACAATCGATCTCCTTTTTGATTTGTTGCTCCTTCACCCGGTAATATTGCCAACTGTCAGCAATTGTTATCTGTGCACTTTGCTTTTCTTTATGGAGGTAAAGCTAAAGCCACTCACAGCAGTTTAATCTTATTTCACTTTGATGTATTGTCGACTGTTTGTAGTGGTCTTCATTCTGCTATAATTATCAGCCAAGTTTAAATGACTAACAGAGGCACTCCATATAAAACCAGAGCGATGACAAGATGAAAAAGACAATGTTAGAAAAAATGAAAAAATAATGCTAAAAAATTACTAGAGTTTCTACCTGTGTGTTTGTTTTCTATCCCATGTTCTCCACATTTAATAATCCCACCCTATATTATCTTACTCTCCAAGTGTACTTACCCTACCTCATCCATTCCTTTGCAACTACCTAGTATAATCTCCCCTGTTTATTCTTACTCAGTTTATATATATATTAGTGTTCATTGGTTGTAATGACAATTGTAGTACTTCTTTATATTATTGTATGCTTTTTTTTCTATCCAAGTTGGATTTTTGTTGCCAATGACCCAATGATTAGTTTGTTTGTTTGTTTGTTTGTTTGTTTGTTTGTTTGTTTATTAATTTATATAGCGCACCTGACCAGTAGGTATCTGGGTTCTTTTGCAGAGATTACAAAATAAAACATAGTATACAACATGAACAGGTAAAGAGAGTTATTTACAATATACATGATCATCTCAGCGACCGATAGAGTGTATTATCATACCAAGCAATTCTGTGAAGATGGGAATGAAGTGCAAAGGTTAAACATCAAGAGAGATAAGCCAATTATTTAAATTTTATCTAAAAAGATGGAAGGAAGGATCTGTTCTTAGGTATACAAGCATAGAGTTCCAAATATTGGAGGTCAAAACCGGGAAACTACTTCGTCCTGCTCTTTCAAGGTTGTATCTGGGGATCTTCAAACAGTGTAAGTGTAAGGTTCTGGTAGGTTGAGTCCAGGTGTTTTGGGAAAAATTGCCCATTAAATATTTTGGGGCAGAGTTGGCGAGACACTTGTGAGCAAGCAAAGAGAACAGTGTACTATGCACAAATATTGTATTTTATATTCTGTAGATATTGCATTATATATGAGGGTAAACATGTATGTAATTGTTTGTCATGTAGTGTTTTCTTTAAATAATTGTGTTTTCTTTTTTCGCAGATAGAAAGATACTAATGTATATGATCTAATCTGCATGCAGCCAAGTTACCCCATCGTTTGTATCCTAAGTACAAGGTATGCTGCACTTTACTAATCATCATCCACTTTACTTAACTCCATGAGCAGTCATATACTGTAGTGACACATTTGAACTATGATTGTATCACTACTGACTCTTTTGTCATTCCTATTTCATACTCAGATTTATTTTTTTCAATCTTATAACCGCGGCTATACAAAAAAGGGTGTGATTGGTTTATTGAGAAACACACCTAGCCCCAGAAACGGCTGGGGTGTTAACCCATGGCTATACAGCACCCACCTTGTGCATGGCATTGCTATCCATGGATGCAAGCTCTGGTTCTCTCTAGGTTGGACTATTGTAACAGCCACTTTCTAAATCTACCTGCCTTTACTCTCCACCCTCTGCAACTAATCCAGAACAGGACTGCAAGACGTGTCCTTGGCCTCAAGCCCTGGGATCGTATATCTCCAGCTCTGAAATCTCTCCATTGCTCCCAGTGGATGCAAGGATTACATTCAAAACACTCTGCATTGTCCACAAGGCTTTCTAGGGCCTGGGTGCAAAATACCTTCAGCTATCCCTCCGCAAAGAGCTCCCCTCCTGTGCTCTTCGCTCCTCTACCCCTAACTCCCTCAGGGTCAGTCGTTTTTCTAAGAAATGAGCTGGGGGTAGATCGCTGTCTTTGGCTGGGGCCTCCCTCTTGAATAGCCTCCCTTCCACTCTAAAACTTGAGAAGAACCATCTCTGGTCCCGGAAGCACTCAAGACCTTCCTCTTTGCTTCTGCCTTTGTTCCCCCTCTCCCCTGCAGATCTTCTCTCTTCTTGGCACTATGCACCTGGCCACCCTCTGTCCCCTGGGCCCAGGTGCCTGCTCACCCTGCCACCCTCCTGCACTGCTTCCAGGCCACCCCTTGCACTGGGGACTCTATCTGTACCCATTTAGTCCCCCACACCCCCATTTTCTTCTTTTTCTGCACTTATCAGACTTACTCAGTCTGCTGCCGTAAACACAGCACTTGCCACTTGCTGGCTGCACTACCACTGTTTATTGCCTCTATTATCTATTTATTTTTATTTATTGTTATTTATCTGTGTCTCATCTGCTCCACACTCTCCCCCTTCCATGCACTTTTCCCTTTTCCCTTTCCCATGCACTTGCACATTCTCAATGACACTGGGCCTAGTAAGATTGTTGTTGTGTTCTCCCCTGTTCCCCTCCCTTGCCTTGTCATGCTCTGAAAACTTGCGTATGAGCGCGATACAAATAAAATATAATATCATATCATAGAAGTGGCATCCTGTGCAGCTGTGGCTACATACCAGCAAATGGCACGTGAGTGTTTGTGGACATGTGGTAGCCACGGCTATTAGCAGCCGAGCAGGTGAGGCTTTTCTATAACCACGGCTATAACAAGCAATTGCATGGGGGTGTCAACGATTTTCACCATTTCATTGCTTGTTGTGGTAGGCACGGCTATTATTATAGCCGCATCTATTGGACCATACATTTCCTGTGCAATAATCATATTGTTATGTAAATGATACAGCTCAGAATGTTATCTGTGTTTGTTATTTTATGTGCTTAGGTGTTCCCTTGTCTTATTTGAATTTTGAAGGTTGATTTAGTTTGATTTTGAAAATGCAGAAAATGGACATGCAGCCACGGCTACAAGGCAAGATTTATAGCTGCGTTGAATAGCCGTGGCTACGAGAGCTGCTGGGCAGGGATTAAAAAGATATCTGTTAATATGATTGTTTGTTATTTTTTGTTGTTACTGTTCTATTTGTGTAGCTATCTGTCATAGGTTGTGGTGAAAATGTGTCATCCATTTTAGTAACTTGTTTAATATATGGTCTTCTTTTGTGCTATTGCTTTTGGGTAGCATAAAAGCCACCATTGTGTGTAGTGAAAATTTAGTGAAATGGTGAAAATGTATTATTATTATTATTATTATTATTATTATTATTATTATTATTATTATTATTATTATTATTAGTATTCTAATTTTGATTGCAGAACTCCAACAGTACAGTATGCTGAGTGGGTGGCAGTTATGGAAGTATGTACCCATATAGAAGTAAATATTTTAAAGTTTGTTTGGGGTGTTATGTGTCAGATAAATTACCACTACTATCAGATGGTGTATATTGGCACTATTTTGGGACTAGTTAGATCTAGTGGCACTTTATTTTTAATGTATTATTTTACCTTTTACTTTAATGCTGCTTAAAATGTGTGTCAGTTATATTTATCTCTATTGTCAGCTGGCATACTTTGGTATTATTTTTGATATACTCATATTTAATGACAGTTAATGTTTGATGTTATTTTTTAAAGTTTTAGTAATATGCTGTTTAAATTCAATAGTATTTTTATGTATGTATTTGTTTTTGTGTATGCAGGTGTTTGAGGGTAAAGGTTTACTTTCTTGTACTTGTGCAGGGTTTTATTTGTTATTTATTAAAATGTATATAGTGCACAGCGGCCCTGAGGCATTGTGGCGCTTGTTACAGAAGGCTTGTGTAGGCAGTGGTCTGCTGATTGTGAACTATGTGTTGATACTTTGGACTTGATTCACAGAACGTTTTCCTATGGTATTGCACCATTATACAACACTCCCATGAATCAGGCCCTTTGTGTTGAACAAGAGTCTTACTAAAGGGTTTCTACACATCATCCCAATAGACATGAACATTATAGTTTGAAAGATCGGGTGCAGGCAGGATGGGCTGAGGTTGGGTGTTAGTTGATGGAAAATAAGCAGTGATCGTAGTGGAACACTGTGGCACAGATAATAAATACTGGTGTGCTGATTTTTCTCTATGCGCTTTTACTTTGTTTCACATGACCTTTCCTGTATGGTTCATCCACTTCATCCCAATGTACTTGGACAAGATGTTGAATCAATATTGAGGTTTCCAAACTTTGTGGATTGTGTTTTGAATTGAGCTAAAGCAGAAGGCACCCACACTATGTTTTCATGTACTTAGTTATTTTAACTCCTCCATTTTTTTCCCAATTACAGAATGGTTATTTTGGGTCATGTTTGTTACTGCTTTTTAAAAGTTCTTGAAGGCTTACAATGAAGTTTACCAACCCAGAGACAAAAAGCAATGACAGAAAACAGGAAAGAGATGATTGAGAGAGGAGATACGATCAAGAGGAATTAACAGTGGCGTCAGAATGTAGTGGTGTACTGCCACTCTGATATTTCTAATCCACCTTCTTTTTTTTCCCAATGACCCAATGATTACCATGTGTGAAGAGAACAACTGTGTTGTCAGCACAAATGTTGGATTTTATATAGTGCATGTGATGCACTGCATACAAGATATGAGGGTCATAAAATGTGTGTATTGAATTGTGTTTCTTAAAGTGTGTATGTTCTTTAACTAATTATGTTTTCTTTTTTACAGGTAGAAGCATATGAATGTTTTTAAAACATCGATGCGTAACCCTACTACATTTTTGTAGTTGTCATTTGACGGGGCACCTTATACAATTCTATAGATGCATAACCGTGGCGACCGTATCGTCCAATGGGGTGTTGAATTTTGGAGGCACTGTTCACTGCAGCAACGACTGGGGAGGGTCATAGCTGTGGGTTCGCTGGACCATACCCACGGCAATAGGCCTCAATGTGCAAATAAATCTTGTATCATTTATCATTTATTAGTAGACAATGATAAAAGATGTACAAACTGCTCATGGTCAAAGGCCATGTCTAGTAGCTCATTTTACTAACTAGCCACTAGCTATGGCTTTCGGGTGTGCCCATTGTATATTATATACAGTAACCAGCCACTAGGCATGGTCTTCAACACAATAGTAGCCAGTGACCATGGCCTTTGGCTGTGCTGACTGTATTTTAAAACAGTGATAGACTACTAGGCATGGTTTTTAACTGGTCATATTGGTATTTTGCAACACTAACTGACCCCTAGTTATGGCCTTTGATGATGGCAAGTGACTACATCCTTTGTCGTGGCCAAGAGCACAGCCTAAATTGTTATTAAGATAATCAAAGCTTTTATGAGCTAATTTATTAATTATGTTATGTCTAATGCCATTATTGATGTAATCAGTTATAGACAACGTAATTAGTGTTGTCACCAGTGATGTCATCCATGATGTCATCATTGTGGTCATAGGTTGCACAACAGGTGGGGGGACTTCTCTCCTGTGCCCCACAGGAGTGGAAAAACTAGGCCTCATCATTCTGTGATCCCCTCTCAAGCTTGCAGAAACCGGGAGAGCATACATGATCATGAGGGAACCTCAAGTAGCAGCGCCTCTGAGTCTGAGGACGAGTGGACTTGGGTGACTAAGTCAAAGAAGGCAAATAAATTCAAGCAAGTTATTACCAAAGACTCCATTAGGCAGATTAAGGCCCTTAGGAGTGTCATAACCCCCTATCATAAAAATGCAAAATATTCTGTTTGGGAACACTTGGAACTCTATGAGCAGATGATGGGCACTTTTTATATGAAAGACAACCAGAACTGCATATAGTATGTAAATTGGACGTTCTCCCCTGAGTACTCCAGTTTCTTTGCTGGACTGGAGGACTAGAACCATTCAAGATGCTCCACCTACAGAGCGGCCATCTTGAAACACTTTTCCGCACAAAGAAACCCCCAAGAGGCTCGCAAAGCGGCCTACAATCTGCAGTGCGGGGAAGATCAGGCCCCACGAGAATTTGTGCAGGGGCTCAAACGCGCCATCGTACAAACCACAAGAAGGGTGCGCACAGATAGCAGGGAGTTTGTACCCACCTTCTTTCATGCACTCCCAAAGTATATTATGACCCAGCTGGTGAGTGACTTCAACAAGAAAAGATCTCTGGACTGGGTCATAGAGCAGGCGACCCGCATTTATGAGGTCCAAAAACGTGCAGAAAATAAAAATCTGATCAAAAACTCCAAACCAGCCAAGACCCCTGCTGCTCCTAAGGTGGCAGGGGTGAAGGGTGACCCCATTTTAGACCTAGAGATGGGGGGCCTAAAAATATACCTGCACAAAGCCAGCCAAATCAAAGACCCAGAAGGCCTTCAGGCCAATCACAAACAGGTGGCAGTCAGGGAAGTAATCCCAACTAGTGGGACCCCTAATGCCCCTAATTATATAAGCCCCTGATACAAGGGCAACCAACCAATCCTGGGGAATTTATGGACTCCCCCAGCCAAAGGGGGGGGTCCAATCAGGTAAGTACTGCCCCGGGAAACCTCCATCCTAACTTTCCACAGGAAGGCAGTAATTCCCCAAATGCTATGTTAAGTTTCTTCCCCCGATACTCACAAAACCCCAACCTGCAGGACAACCCTCCTTTCATTGCCCGATTTCAGGAACCCAGACAACCCAATCCCGGAGAGGGGAGGCCAAGGGTGGACGGTTACCAAAATTCACCATATCCAGGGTATTACGGGAGAAGGGATAGTTACCCTTCCCGTGATCCACCTAGAGTTGACCAGAGACCCCTGAACCAGCCGGAACGGGTGTCCCAAATGGAGCACCAGGTCCAAAACCTTACCCAGGATCTGGGTTGCATGTTGAGGGCTCAAGTGAACCCTCAGTTAAACCTGGTGGCTCAGAACCCCACAAACCAAGGGTCTGGTACCCCAGAACAATGAAGAGGAGAGAACCCTGACAACTCACTTCCAGAGGAGGAGGCATGGGGGCACAGGGGTGTAAAGCCCTAGAGGAAGCTTCCTTCCTCACTAATGCAAAGCCCCTGGACACCCAGAAACCAGAACCAAAATCTCCTGCCCCCGAAAATCTGCAACCCAAGGAATAGAGGGTGGGTAGGAGAAATAAAGAACTCAAAAATACCCATTTTGTGGAGTAAGTTGGTGTCCTCCAATTTGAAGGGGAAGAACCCTTAGAGGATTCTGGGAAAAAGATCTTCTCCTTCAGGGACGGGGGGACTCCTCCCAAAGAAAAATGGGTCCCAAGAGATTTAAATAAAGACTGGGTGGATGTGGGCACTGAGTCAGAATCACCCATCATTGAACCCCCGAATGAGCATGCAGGAAGCCCAATAGTAACAGAGGGTTCCCAAACCACACAAAACGATTCTGGTGACTGTCTCCTAGAAGGCAGGGGCAGCCCAGAACCAGCACAAGAGGATTCCCAAATCAATTCTGGTAACTGCCTCCAATAAGGGGGGAGCAGCTCGGAACCAGCACAAGAGGATTCCCAAACGTCCCAAACCAATTAGGTTGACTGCCTCCAAAAAGGGGGGGGCAGCCCCGAATCAGAAAAAGGGGAGCCGAAACTCCCCATATAGCAGAATGTAAACATTTTCTTTCAGATCCCCAAACTTCCACACAGAATTATGCACAAACTCCCCCTGTGTCGGAGGCAAACATAAGTAAGTTGACCAGCCAGCTTGCACAGAATGCCCATTACCTTTTTACCCATTGGAGGAGAAAGAAGGTAGATTCTACGCCTCAGTCCAGGTGTAACGGCAGTGTGCAATTCCAGCACTGGTGGACACTGGATCCCAAGCCACTGTTCTGTCAAAAAGGGCCTTTGATCAGCTAAATTCAGGAAGGGGGAGAGATAATAGGTCCCTCTCACCCTTCTTCCTGGACAACTGCAGAACTTCTATGGGAATTAAATTCCTGTCGAGGGGACTGCAGAGCTGGAAATTAAAAAAGGGCGACACAAGATGAAGCACCCCGTCATAGTCGTGGCTCCAGAGGGAAACCCTTGTCTATTAGGGAATGACATCCTCCTTAGGTTGTCTCCCCTGATACACTGTGTGAACAAGGTACTCAGGACCCAGACCCTCAGGCCAATAAAATTGAAACAGAGTGTCAACAATGTTAGTTTAAATGGCACATGCAACATGGTTGAACAAAAACCAGATCAAATTAAGTTTCATCTTCAAAATAATGAAATACCCGACGTAACAATAATTGCTGTGGGACAACAAACTGGTGATGGGAACTCCTCTCCATTCCTGAAAATCAACCTTCCTTCCAGTCTCAAGTGGCATTCCACACTGGAAGGAAATACTTTGAAATCTTATACCAATTCACAATCTGAAAATCCCAATTCTATCGCCAAAATTGATAACAAACCAGCACAAAGTGTATCTGACATTCAGAAGAAGGGCAAACAGCTCTTCTTTCCTATTCAGTTAAATGACGGGAAAGAGTCTGTCCTCGTCCGTGTTGACTTGAATAGCGAATAAAGCTTCATCAACAAAGTATTATTCAGAAAACTCCCAAAAGACCAGACCCTGCCCACTGTGGAGTCAGTTTATCAATGGGTATGGGGCCTGGAAATTCCCTGTTCCAAACATCTTCTGCTTAGCAGTTGTATTATAAAAGTTCTAGAGGTGACAAAAGTATAGAACACAATTGTTGGGTCATGCGAGGTGTTCCTTCCGCCTTTTACATGGGCAGTCACATCCTCAACCAACTCGAGATTAATTTGGATCCCAGTTATTGCCACGCCCGGTCCCAAATGGAGAATAAATCTTAGGGCCCTGGCAGTCCTAAAGAAAGCCTTCCAGTCAGCCCAGTGCCACTGTAGGAAATTGAAGTTCAAAAATGGAGAAGAGGTCACCATCCCAGGCCTAGCCTACAGAATCTGCATCCCAAAGGCGAATTGACAGAAGAGAAATGGGTCCATATTAATCAGTTAAGGAGTTGTCACCCTAGGCATACTTTGCAGCGAATTGAGGAGCCAAGAGAGAATCAAATAGAGGAGACATCTGAAACATGAGAATAAGAAAAAGAAGAACCAGAAGGGAACAGATAGAGTCTTCGGTATAATTATGTAACAGGGAGTATTTTTCTTCATGATCAATTGTTATCATTGAATGCATGCGTATCCCACTGCTGTCAACCCGATTGGAGGGCAGTTAGTGGGAAATGTTAGTAACCGGCTTGTGTTCTCTTTCATAGATTGATACTGGTTGCACCATCACTACCAATGAAGACCTCCTCGGGGACCTGGAAAAAAGAAACGCAAGGAAATGCGGGGTTGTCGCTCAACACCATAAAGGAAGATCCAAGAGAAAGCTGGGGGTGTCGTTCCACATTCGAACCAGAAACAGTCTGAAGAGCGTGACGCACCACTCTCTGATGGAAGAAGGACGCATACCTGACTGGTCCTGCTTTGTCCAATGAAAAAATAGCACTTGCCCGATTCTCCCTCGACTTGAAATCTCAAAAGAATTGGGGGCGGGGATATGTGGGATATCTTGACTCACTCAACATTATTTCACTACATCACCAAGATGCCTGTTTGCAGAAAACAGCAAATGGCTTTGCTGACTCCTGTGCGCACCATGACCTCAAAACAGCATTTTTGCAGCAACAAAAAGATGGCTGCACCGTCTTGCCAAGCACACTTCAGGTAGGATGGAACAAGGGGACACACTGAAGGAGCGTGCCAATGTGTTCTGAAACCTATAAATGGAATGAAGTGAAAAGGCAGCACTGCTTTGCTGAAAACCCAAAATTCCCCTTCAAAATGAAACATTTTCACCCTTTAAAAATGCTGCTTTGATGCTAATTCCATCTTTTCATTCTGAAATCACTGTGATTGAAAAGGCCCTGCCATGCCCAGGATATCGCATTGTGCCTCAGCAAAACCAGGCATGATTTCTGAATGACAGGCCCTGTCAAACCAACTCTGAGAGAAAACAACAAGAAACTTCACTTTCTGCTGTGCACGGGAAACAGTTTATTTTGTGCAATAAAGTGTCAAAGGAATGAAACCTGCAAAAGAAATCATAGCTCAGTGCACATGTCCATTCCAGGAGACTGTTGCCTTGTACAGACTGTTGTGTACAAGAAACTAACTATGGCTGCAAGGCAATATTGGGAAGTCAGATGGCAAAATCGAATTTGAAAGGAAATGCTAGCAGTTTTCAACACGTGTAAAAATGGGCTTTTGCAAAATTAAAGGAGAAAAATGCCCATTTAAAAAGTAAACTGTTGAAGGAAAGCCTGCCATTACTTAGCAATGTCAAGATGTTTGTAGTTGGTGATAATACACATAGGGGATATTTTTATTCCGCAGGTTTGTTTTAAGTCAGGACCCAAAATAAGAAAATAAATATTTAAAACACATCGGCTGAATTTGCAAGCTCCCAAAAAAACAGTTATTCCAGTTGCCAGCCCTAAAAGCTTGCCCCTAGGAAGGGAGACACACCATAAACTTCAGGACACAAAAGTGATAATTGGCAGCTTGAAAAACATTGAATGGGCCACGACAATTAAAGTTCACACACTCCTCAGACATTCGTCTGTGCTCCAGGCTGGAACAATAGAAGTGACACTAGACTTTCAAATGTAGGGGGCAAAAAAACCTTCAATCAAACTGGGAACCCCTACCCCACACAGGGCTGAAGTGACAGTTGGTTAGAGCTGAAAAAGAAAAAAATGGTCTAGTGCAGGAGAAAGGACTGACATTTGCTTCCAAAGCCTATGTTATAAATAAACTTTAAAGACTTTATCTCTGCAGCAAGACGTTGTAAAAATGTAAGATTTTCGCAGTGCAAAAGTGATTTTTGGGGCGTTCTTTTAAGACTTGGGAGAATTCATTGACACCTTGGGGACAGAATTGGCAAAGTCCGGCAGATTACGAGAAAAGCATCCATGTTGCAAATTCAAATTTGTTTACATACATCCCTTATGATAATCCACACCCATGTATAAAGTTATAGAATGTTGAGGAATATAAATCCCATTGAAAAACTTGAAAAACTTGTAGAAGGGCATAACAAGGCCTCACTGACTGGAAGATTGGACTGCAATGTGCTGCACAAAATATGTAACCTTTGTATATAATTTGTTAAGAGATTACAATTGTATAAATGTATGTTTGTGGCAAAATCAGATTTTAGTTAAAGTAACTGTGGGAGGTTTTTGGACATTGTAAACTCACACCATAAATCTAACCTCATTTTCCAAAAATCCAACCAGCTGAGAGCGAGGCAGAGACTATCATCCTGGTCCAGTCCCATTGTTAGAGGCGTGTTTAGTTAAGCCTGCCCAAGTCATATACTTTGATGATGTCACTAGGCATTATAAATAAGAGTCCCTGACAGACAGAGACGCACACTCTTCCTGATTTTCCTGCGCCAGCGTCCTGTTCCTGTTCCATCCATCCAGATTCCAGATTCCAACTACAAGGCCAAAACATTGCTGACCTCACTCCAGGACCCACTGCAAAACCCAAGCATTGCTGATCCTGCTGCAGCAAGGCCTCAATTCTGAAAACATACTAAAATCCCCAAATAACCCTAGGGGAAAGCTGTGGTGTTTTTGGGAAGCATCCAGATCCCACTAACTGCATGCATCCTGCAAACCTGCCATGCAGCTGATCTGTAGTATCCAGTGACCAGAAATGCCAGACCAACAGTGCTATCCGGTGACCAGAACTGCCCAGCTGTTTGCCAGGCGCGCCCTGCCTTGGTGTAGTGACCAGAACCCTTGATGGTCCAAAATCCCAAACTAAAAGTGGATTGTAAGTATCATCCCCATCCCATCTGAACCCATAGTATATCTTGTTTTGCCTTGGTCTGTATCCCATTCTCTAAGTCATTCCATCCTTATACTGATAACCTGTTCAAACTGTCAGAATCATTCTTGCCACCATGTCCTTGATTTTTAGTGTTAGCGCCACGTTTCTCTTCATTTCTGTCTTGCATAGAACCTAAGTCATCAGCGATATTGTGTTTAAATAAAAGGTTACAACTGCAGCGTAACTTTTGATATTCACGGGTGGGGTTCCTCTTTTCTTAGCCATTAAATCTAGTTTAAGTGAGATTTGCCTTTCAATTTTAAAGCCGGTTCGTCTTTTCACTACTCTATTTTCCTAAAAACAAACCTCACTCTACCTTCCATATTTCTCTCAATTTACCAGCTAGAGACTTACTTTCACTTCCATATTGTACCTGCGATCTATAGCTATCCCCCGCACTCCAAATCAGTGTATTTCACCCATTTTTATTAAAAATCGTCTGGTTAATTTTAGGCGGGAATGGAAGAAATGCAACTGTCACACATGTCATTTTGCTGCAACATGATTTAAACTTGCCACTCATTTTCGAACTGTATGCTTTTGGTAATCCATTCTTTCTGATTATTAGTGTCTTTGCATTGTTGCTTTAGTGAGGAAATATATTGCCTTCAAGGTTTATAACACACATTCATTATTTATTTGCTAATTTCCGAGCGTCATTTTATAACATTGAAAGGGGTTTAAAATCTGTTTTTCTCTCTTATTTGGGGAGGGAAGTTCAGATTTGGATTCTGTTTCTTGCTCCTTATTCCTGATTACCTGTTGTGTCTGTTTATCCACTCAGATTTGATTATTTGTGGGCTGATGCAACATTGCAGGGGGACATTCTAACTTAGGTGCTATCTTTCCTAAATCGAAAAGTGCTCCTATTCCGCAGTGCTGTATATATGTTCCCCTAGCAGGTTAAACCCAGTGCTTTGCTTACATTCTCATTGTAATTATCACCCCATTGGTGATTGCTGCCCCATATTAAAAAGTGTATGATTTGTTTTGAATTTTAAAATAAATAAATATTGTATTTTGTCAACCAGCCTGGTTCATGGTCCATTGTGACCCGGGGTATTTGAAGATGGGGTGTGATATGAGTGGTGTTCCATCTCAATATTGAATCAATATAAAAATATAAGCATTTCCTTGGTGCGCTGCATACTAGGCCGAGACCATGGTGTGTGTCGCCTGATTGAAATCCTTTACAGGATCACCCAGTAGTTTGCTAATCACCTGCAGTCTGGTAAATGTGCTTTGTCCCATTGCCACTTTTCCAGATTTTCTTATTTCAACCTTCTCCCCTACAACTATCCTGGAGATTAATAAGCTGCTGAAGCCAGCAAATCCTGCTACTTTATTTCCTACACCTTCACAAATGCATACATTGCATGCTTTTCCCCACAGTTCCTGCCATTTACCCTGTATAAATAGCAAGAAAAGCATACTGTTATTTCTCCTATCTCCTAACATCCAATAACACCACCTTAAAAGGCCAAGTGTGCTCTGTGTGTGCATACTATTGTAATCATTTCTAAAGCATGTTCAACTGATAGATTCTAAGTAAAATATACAGAATGTACATAGACAAATGAAAGTGCATCTACATGCTATGCACAGTTATCAGAAGCACAGATACTGCAAAATCATGTCTACATTAACAACAGTGCTATTAACACACATATGTATTAACTTCTTTCTTTCACAATTGCAGTGAAGACTCTCCTGAAAACCAGCAGCGTCTAAAATATGAACCAGAACTCAGAATAAACCTATTCCAAAACATAAAGTCAACACTGCCATAATGTTCTAACTGTTACTCAAACACTATCGAATTCTAGTATTGCAGAAGAAACAATTATATTAACCCTGCAGCATTAGATTCAGTATTACTGCTTGCCCCTCAGCAGCTTCATACTTTGTATTGTCATCTGAACACCAGTATAGTAACACACAAATGCGAGAATAGGCTTCCTAACCTGAATTAACAGCCCAATGCACAATCACACACTTCTACATACATGCGTACCATCATTCTCAGACACTCATGCACAAAGCACACATACATTGCACAACAGCCCAATCCAGACTTTCTTTTTTTCTCCAACAGACCCCAAAGAATGCCTACCAAAAATCAACTCTGTAGAAAGCAACACAGAAGTAGACAACATCAAAATAAAAGTGTCCAAAATAAATAAGCATCCACCTCTAGCAGAATTTGTACAAAAAGTTCAAACAAAACAGCTAATACAGTCACTAAGTGAAACAAAAACTGCTTCCAGTTAAGAAGATGTGCCTCCTCTTTCAAAATGTCAAATGAAACTGAAGGGGCCCCTGAGGGACCCTCGGATGTGTAAACAAGGCACAATCACCACACACGAACTGATACGCCAGACACAAGGTTGTATTCCCAAAATCTAGGGTTTATTGCAAAAACAAATAGTCCCAGTTGGCCAAATGGTCTCACGCCCCGCGACATGTGTCTAACAGACCTCGGGGGATGCAAGAGAGCGAAAATCGTACATCAGTTACATATATACAAAATGAGCATCTTACAATCAGTAATGACACATTTGACACATTCAATGCCGCCCCTAATTCATTCCCTTTGAAGTGGAGGTGATGATTGACCATGGTGACGAATATGACACTTTAGATCACCATATTTAATAACAGTTTGCAATCTCAAATTTACAGACACTATTCTTTATTTGTGAGAACACAGCGCTTCTGTTTTCATGGAAAATCTGCGCGTAGGGGAACTGCCACATTCCAGGCCTTACTATCTCCTGGTTTCGATTCACGCTCTAGAGGTCAGCTTGCTCTCCTGGGGCTCACTGCGCTCAGAAGGGGGGCCGTAAAGAAGAACATAATTCAAACACTTTATTTTATTTTCGTGCATTGCTATTCTTTTAAGGAGACTCACTGGCATCCGTGTACTGATAAGAATGCCTTGCTCCCCGCTTCCAAGGATATGTGAAGGAGGAAAACGGGCTTTTCTGTCTGCCTCCTCGCGCAATGTTTCAAAATGTCTTTAATAACCTTGGACCATTGAAGCGGAATAATATCTACAGCAAAGCAGTTTTACATGAGGCAAAAGTGGCAATGTTAAAGAGAAACATAGAGAAAACAAAATGGCGATTCTGGTTCCTTTAAAATGGCTGCACTCTAGTTAAACTAATAGCTACGTAATAAGTAATGGGCATATATTCTTTATACTTTAAATGAGGCGGTTGGTCTTCGGCCAACCAATTATCCTGCATTGCCTTCTGTTCGAGGGGTGTCTACTTTTCTAGACTGACAAACCCTCCTCTTGGCCATATGCCAAACGCCTCATCCATACATTGCATCTTCCTCCGATAGACAGGCCGATTCATGGAATAATTAGCGCGGCGCAAGTGGGCAAAAACGTGCGAATCGCAGTGGAATAGCGAAAATCGCAGTGCAAGTGCGAAAATCGCACGAAAAGCAGCACACATCGATTCATGGAAGGCCGTGCGCGAGAAAACCATCGGATGAGCGATAAAAAAGTGCGCGGCGCACGTTGGCGCACAGGCCATCTAACAGCGTGCGCCAGGTCACAGCGAAAATCGCACAGGCCACAGCGAAAATCGCACATAGCGCGGCGCACGCAACAAAAGTAGGCGGAACACGGGGCGTAACACTCGGAATGGGGAACAACTTGCCAAAACGTGGGCGTCACGGGGGAAGTACAGGGTACAAGTGCGCGGAACGCCCACACGCTCGCCTACAACACGTATTCATGGAATAGAATAGGGCAAAAAAGCGCACGCTCAAACCAGCGCACAAGCACAAACACGACCGCCACAAGAAAGCAGGCGGTAGCGTCTCTGCGCCTGGAAGAAATGTGCGCCAAAAGGTGTGCCAACAAATAGCACCTATATATAGCCATGAAGAATGTCCTATACTGTGGCCCTCCAGGACAAATGACGTGCAAAGGGGTACCCACAAACACGGACACCCGCTGACAAAAAATTACGTGTGCGTGTATACCGGGGTGCGCGGGAAGTCTCACACGCGATTTCGGCAGGGTACGTGTATTTCAGGGGTGCGCGGGAAGTTCCACACGCGATTGGCCCAGTGCGAGCAGGGTACGTGTATTCCATGGGTGCGCGGGAAGTTCCACACGCGATTTCAGCTGGGTACGTGTATTTCAGGGGTGCGCGGGAAGTTCCACACGCGATTTCAGCAGGGTATGTGTATTCCAGGGGTGCGCGGGAAGTTCCACACGCGATTTCAGCAGGGTACGTGGATTTCAGGGGTGCGCTGGAAGTTCCACACGCGATTGGCCCAGTGCGAGCAGGGTACGTGTATTTCAGGGGTGCGCGGGAAGTTCCACACGCGATTTCAGCAGGGTACGTGTATTTCAGGGGTGCGCGGGAAGTACCACACGCGATTTGAGCAGGGTACGTGTATTTCAGGGGTGCGCGGGAAGTTCCACACGCGATTTCAGCAGGGTACGTGTATTTCAGGTGTGCGCGGGAAGTTCCACACGCGATTTCAGCAGGGTATGTGTATTTCAGGGGTTCTGGGGAGAACTACACGTGAATTGGCCGTGTGGGTCCTCCCAGGTGTACGCTCCACAACCTCCATGGCCCCTGCAGGCAGCCCACACCACGGGGGACTACCCTGCGCCCCTGCTCATGTCCCGCAGGCAGCCCATCCACCATGGGCATGACCCCCAGCCAACCCACATGTCACCTTGCACTACTGATCAACAATGCATGTCTCCCACCACCCCCACCCCCCAGCCACCATGGCCAGCCCCCACCAGGCCCCCACTCATGTCCCCTATAACCCCCACCCCCCAGCAGTGCAGGGGCAGCCTCCACCAGGCCCCCACTCATGTCTCCCACCACCCCCACCCCCCAGCCACCAGGGGCAGCCTCCACCAGGCCCCCACTCATGTCTCCCACCACCCCCATCCCCCAGCAGTGCAGGGGCACCCTCCACCAGGCCCCCACTCATGTCTCCCACCACCCCCACCCCCCACCATCCAGGGGCACCCTCCACCAGGCCCCCACTCATGTCTCCCACCACCCCCACCCCCCAGCAGTGCAGGGGCACCCTCCACCAGGCCCCCACTCATGTCTCCCACCACCCCCACCCCCCAGCAGTGCAGGGGCAGCCTCCACCAGGCCCCCACTCATGTCTCCCACCACCCCCACCCCCCAGCAGTGCAGGGGCACCCTCCACCAGGCCCCCACTCATGTCTCCCACCACCCCCACCCCCCAGCCACCAGGGGCACCCCCCACCAGGCCCCCACTCATGTCTCCCACCACCCCCACCCCCCAGCAGTGCAGGGGCAGCACCACCAGGCCCCCACTCATGTCCCCCTGCACCCCCACCCCCCAGCATCCAGGGGCACCCTCCACCAGGCCCCCACTCATGTCTCCCACCACCCCCACCCCCCAGCAGTGCAGGGGCAGCCTCCACCAGGCCCCCACTCATGTCTCCCACCACCCCCACCCCCCAGCAGTGCAGGGGCAGCCCCCACCAGGCCCCCACTCATGTCTCCCACCACCCTCACCCCCCAGCCACCAGGGGCACCCTCCACCAGGCCCCTACTCATGTCTCCCACCACCCCCACCCCCCAGCAGTGCAGGGGCAGCCTCCACCAGGCCCCCACTCATGTCTCCCACCACCCCCACCCCCCAGGAGTGCAGGGGCAGCCTCCACCAGGCCCCCACTCATGTCTCCCACCACCCCCACACCCCAGCCACCAGGGGCAGCCTCCACCAGGCCCCCACTCATGTCTCCCACCACCCCCACCCCCCACCATCCAGGGGCACCCTCCACCAGGCCCCCACTCATGTCTCCCACCACCCCCACCCCCCAGCAGTGCAGGGGCAGCCTCCACCAGGCCCCCACTCATGTCTCCCACCACCCCCACCCCCCAGCAGTGCAGGGGCAGCCCCCACCAGGCCCCCACTCATGTCTCCCACCACCCCCACCACCCAGCCACCAGGGGCACCCTCCACCAGGCCCCCACTCATGTCTCCCACCACCCCCACCCCCCAGCAGTGCAGGGGCAGCCTCCACCAGGCCCCCCCTCATGTCTCCCACCACCCCCACCCCTCAGCAGTGCAGGGGCAGCCTCCACCAGGCCCCCACTCATGTCTCCCACCACCCCCACCCCCCAGCAGTGCAGGGGCAGCCCCCACCAGGCCCCCACTCATGTCTCCCACCACCCCCACCACCCAGCCACCAGGGGCACCCTCCACCAGGCCCCCACTCATGTCTCCCACCACCCCCACCCCCCAGCAGTGCAGGGGCAGCCTCCACCAGGCCCCCACTCATGTCTCCCACCACCCCCACCCCCCAGCAGTGCAGGGGCAGCCTCCACCAGGCCCCCACTCATGTCTCCCACCACCCCCACCCCCCACCATCCAGGGGCACCCTCCACCAGGCCCCCACTCATGTCTCCCACCACCCCCACCCCCCACCATCCAGGGGCAGCCTCCACCAGGCCCCCACTCATGTCTCCCACCACCCCCACCCCCCACCATCCAGGGGCACCCTCCACCAGGCCCCCACTCATGTCTCCCACCACCCCCACCCCCCACCATCCAGGGGCACCCTCCACCAGGCCCCCACTCATGTCTCGCACCACCCCCACCCCCCAGCAGTGCAGGGGCAGCCTCCACCAGGCCCCCACTCATGTCTCCCACCACCCCCACCCCCCAGCAGTGCAGGGGCAGCCTCCACCAGGCCCCCACTCATGTCTCCCACCACCCCCACCCCCCAGCAGTGCAGGGGCAGCCTCCACCAGGCCCCCACTCATGTCTCCCACCACCCCCACCCCCCAGCAGTGCAGGGGCAGCCTCCACCAGGCCCCCACTCATGTCTCCCACCACCCCCACCCCCCAGCCACCAGGGGAACCCTCCACCAGGCCCCCACTCATGTCTCCCACCCCCCCCACCCCCCAGCCACCAGGGGCACCCTCCACCAGGTCCTCACAATCCCCAATCATGTGCGTTATGGTCAGCCTCCACAGCCAAAAAGCCCTACCAAGTAACCCATTCACCCACATGGAAATGGAAATTACATGTCACACCCCCAATGTCCATGAAGCTAATGAACCCATGTCCGTCACACACAATGGTTGCAATTGAATGGGAAAACACCCAACATGACATGCATGAAACCAATGAGATGATACCACACAGTGAAGTATGAATGAAAACAAAATTGTATTGAAAAAAAGAAAGAATGCTAAAGAAATGAAACAAACTACAATGGGAATGAAAAAAAATAAGCTGCATGTCCGTATAATAAAAAAACAGCAAATCATAATCCAAAAAAATGTCGTCCAAAGTCAAATGTAAAAAAATAACTATCCAATAAAGAACTATGTAAAAAACTCGATGAGCCCAACTGACCAAAGGAAACCTAAAAAAAAACCTAACTAAAAAGCAACTATATACAAAAAGTGGAGCAGTGTCCGTCGACTCCAAATCATAAGAACAAACAAAGGAAACCTAAAACTAAAGAACTATATACAAAGGCGGCGGGCAAGTCCAGCTGCTCACTCCGTGATGTTCCGGGCCAGGGCATCATCGAACTCCTGTTCGATGTCCCAGAGGCGGTCCAGTTCCATGGCCCTGAGGGTCCGCAGGGACGACGCCGTGTCCTCCTCCAACCCCCTGCGGATTGCCTCGAGGCACTCGGCCCGCCTCAGGGCCCTCCGCATGGAGTTCTCCGCCCTGACCATTGTGAGCCGCGCCTCTTCCGCCCGCCGCCGCTCCGCACCTATGGCGTGGCCCAACCGCTGCCACACGGAAGACACTCTCTGTCCTGGGTCCTCCTGCCCTCCGGCCGATGCCTGCCCCTCCGATGTCGAAGGCCCCGAGCCTTCATGGCTCCCACCATGTTGCTGCTGCTGCTCTGCCTCTGCCCGTGCACTGCCTCCTGCTGCCTGCACATCCTCCGCCAGCTGGGGTGCAGTTGTTGATGTGGCCACCCTTGCTGGACGTCCGACTCCCGACTGTGGCAGGGATGCCTCCTCCACCAGCCTGGCCGCACTGTCAGAGGCAGCTCCACAGGGCACCCAGGTGACTGATGGGTGGGAAGATGGCACAGAGGACGACTGGCGCATAGGGGGTCCAGTTGAGGAGGGGGTCGGAGCAAGCCCCATCAGACGGAGGAATCCGGTCTGGGTGACCTGTCCCAGCAGGCTGACGTGGTCAACGAGCCATTCGAGATGACGTGCAGTCTCTCCATGAAAAGACTGCAGGTCACCTCGCATGGCCCGTTGACGCAACGCCACACCAGCCAGGACAGGCTCAACCTGGACCTGGATAGCCACGTCCGCAGGCAGAGGAAGGCCAGTGGACGTCAGCTCATCCCCTGCCTGAAAACGGGTCTGGACGTAGGCATCCCTGCTGGTGCAAGATGATGCAGGGACAGGATCGGGGACAGGATTGCACACAGGCACCTCCGCGGCGGCCTGTGCTGCCTCCTGTCCCTGGTCCTGGACTGCACCACTAGCACCAGTGGGATCCTCATCTCCAGACCCCGTCTCTGGTGCTTGCACGGCCTCCTCCTCCACCAAACCCCCCACCAACCTGGATGACTCCGTGCCATCTTCCCCTGTTGGGCCCTGTGGGGTCCCAGCTGCCCCTTCTGCTGCCGAGGAGTCCAACTCCAACCTCCGCCTCTTGGACCTCCCCCCGGCAGCTGCGGCCTGGGACGCGGCACCGGACTCCTCACTCCCCGATGAGATGACAACACGGGAGGGGAGCCGGGCCTTGCGTCTCCGGCTGGCGGTGGGATCCCCGCCGCTGTGCTCCACAGCACCTTCTCCGCCCTCTTCATCAGTTGACGCTGCAGACAGGGAGAAACAAAACACAGGCATCAGGGCACTGTACAATGGACACATACACACATGACAGTTGCACATGAGTGGCATTGGCAAACCTCAGACATGTCATCACAATCCCCAACACACATGTCATTGCAACTCGCACACATGAGCCATACCACAGCCATATCGCAACTGCCACCACCATCCATACACATACAACAGCATGAGCAGCCAAAGGTGAGCCAGACATCACATGCAACACAGGAAGTGCACCACACATGTACACACACCACCACATTTGCATGCATGTGTACACCTCTGCCAAGTGTCGCACTGTTCAGACGGGCATCCATGTCACATCTGCCAATCAGGCTTCCACATACCGCTGTCACATGCGTCCATGTTGCATCACTGTTGCACCCTTGTCAAATACACACACATGCACATGTACACAGTGCTCATACATGCAGCCGAAAACAACGTACATGCATGTCATCACGGACATGTCTACTTACATACACATTCATCCAAACATGTGTGCACACACAACTGCATTTGGCATGCAAGCCTACACACACAAGAACCATCCATGTCTCACACATTACAGCCCTCGCATGTGTCAGCGGCACAGCCCTGGACACCCCCACCCATACTCGACCCCATACAAACAGATGTGCAACCTGCACACTACCGAATAATCACCACACGCACTGCTCACAATCAGGATGCATGTACACTCACCGCTCGACTCCAGACGGGTCTGCTTCTCCAGGACCTGGACGTGGAGCGCTGGAGATATGCGTTCCAGGACCCTCATCTGTTCTTCCGACAAGTGGCCCCGGCGCCCCTTGGCATCCGCTGCCTTCAAGAGGCGCTGGGCCTTGTTCAGGGTCCTGGACCTGTAGTCCTCCCAGCGCTTCCTGACATGTTGTAAGTCGCGGACTGCCACCCCCTCCGCGTTGATGGCAGTCACGATGTCAGTCCAGATCCGAGTCCGTCCTTCCTTGTCGGCGCGGGAACTTCCGAAGAGGGCATCATACTGCCCCAGGACTTGCTCCACCAGGACACCAACTTCGGTGGCACTGAAGCTGGTGCCCCTCTGCCTCTCTGGCCGGGGGTTGTCAGTGGTCACAGATGGTGTTTGCCCCGACATGACAACCCCAGAGGCAGCAGTGGGTGGGCAACTGGGTCCTGGGGCTGGGCTGTGGAGCGATGGAATACCAGTCGGGAGTCTTCGGTTCCAGCAGGGGTGGTCACAGCAACAGCACCACTGGCTGATGTGCAGGCAGCAAATGGCAGTGCACGTGGGCAGCAGGCAGTCAGGCAGCAGCAGATGGCAGGTGGGAGCGTGCTCGGGGCTCTGGGGGGCAGTAGTTCGGCCTTCTGGGCAGGAGCGTGGTCTTCCATGTGCATACGCGTGGCCAGCTTGATACGGAGTGATTTGGCACGTGAAAAGTCTGCACGTCAGCGTGAAATTCGAGGAAAGGCCCTTAGCGCGTAAGCGCTTCAGCACGCATACGCGATTCCATTGGACCAAAGGCCCTCAGCGCGTAAGCGCGTCTGTGACATGACCCGCATGGGTGTTTCCCACACAGGACGTGATGACAGAGCACACGTGGAAGGACTGCACGTCAGAGTGTCATCGCGTGTAATTGGACAGCACGTCAGAGTGTCATCGCGTGTAATTGGACAAAAGTGCGCGTACACGCGATTGGCCTATGTACGTGTATTTCAGGGGGGCGCGGGCACTTACACACGCAAGTACGTCAGCGCACCTGTATCCCGGGGTGTGCGGGAATTTCCACACGCTATTGGACTGGGTACTGGATTTCAGGGGTGCGCGGGTCACACGCTCACCTACAACACGCGCAACGCATTAATTTGCGCGCTAACAAAATAACAAGCTCAGACCCAGGATGAACATACCGTTCCTAGCAGCAGTGGGCGTGGGCTACCAAAGGAGGAGGAGGAGGATAGTCAGGGCCAGAATATTCACACCCAGAACCAGCCTTTTCGGGATGCCTGATGACCAGGTGCATGGGAGGTACAGGTTTCCACCACACATTATACTGGACCTGGTGAGTGAGTGGGAGGATGACCTCACATCACCCACCCTGTGCTCCCAAGCACTCAGCCCCCTGGAGAAGGTCCTCAATGTACTGCACTTCTTGGCCACAGGATCATTTCAGCGGACAAGTGCCATTGTGGGTGGGGTATCACACACAGGCCACCCAGTCACGCTGCCAACACCAGGTCTTAAACATCATCACTGCACGCCCATCAGTCCGCAGGCACATATACCTGCCCAGAACACCTGCAGGAAGGCATGCTGCCGCCCTGGATTTTTACGGTGTGGCATGATTCCCCAAAGTGCTAGGTGCCATTGACTGCACCCATGTGGCTCTACGTCCCCCCAGGGCATCAGAGCACATCTATAGGAACCGCAAGCACTGGCATTCCATCAACGTGCAGGTAGTATGTAATGCCAAGGGAATCATCACCTCAGTATTTGCCAACTATCCCGGGTCAACACACGACAGCTTCATTTACCGAATGTCCATCCTAAGCCGGGACCTAGAAGCTGGGCGGCATGGCGATACATGGCTGCTTGGTGAGTATGAATGCCACTGCACATGCATGCATGTCAGATACTGAGCAAGGTCACAACCCCACCAATGATACCAATCACCACCTCCACAGGGGACAGTGCCTACCCTCTCAGCCCCCACATGATGACGCCAATTCGGAACCCCACCACGCCACCCCAGGTAAGATATAACACAGCCCACATTACAACCCGGGGCATAGTGGAGCGCACATTCGGAGTGCTAAAGTCACGCTTTATCTCCCTTGACCGTTCTGGCGGGCAGCTGTTGTACGCTCCCCCAGTAGTGTGCAGGATCATAGTGGCAGCATGTGTCCTGCACAACGTTGCAACATGCCGGGGCCTGGCCGTGGACATGGTGGTGGCCCCACATCCCCAACCACATGCACAGTCGCTGCGCATGGGAGGGGAAAGGGCACGGGGGGAGGCTGCCCGTACACACCTAGTGGCTAATTACTTCACATAGAAATCACACCCCTGTGGAGTGCACACTGCCCTGGCACATTCCATCTGACAATCAATGATGACTCAACCTGACACTGATCCTGAATGTCTGGAGAATGAACCGTGAAAACCATATCAGCCTGAGATTGTTCACCTGGAAGTGTCACAATGTGTGCATCCCTACCCACACAGACACCACCAATGCAGTTTTGTGAAGTAACACATTCAAGCAGCTAAAATGAATACCCACTTGCAAAATGCAACAAGAGGACAGTGCTATGTCAGCCAACCCATCCCCAGCACCGCCACACGACACACCGTGCCATGTCATGCTATTTGCAGGTAAACAAAGTAATCCCCACAACATGACACTAGTGTCACAATGTAGAGTGTCCCTAATTGAAACTTGCAACACCTGAAATGCTCGCAGTAATGCAGGACCAACAACAAACTTGAGCAGGTACTACCATTAACATGACATCACAAATGTTATATATTAGTAGTCTCACCACCTGGAAATGCCTGCACTCCCACCACTACCAACTGTGCAGTGTTGGCGCCATGTAGAGTTGTAGGTGCACTGCTGCCAACATGGACCCCATCTCCAAACTAGAGGGCCTTGTGTAGACATGAGGAAGGGACCTGCAAATTGGGAGGTAGACACAGATGATGAGTTACACATCAATGCAACATGCAGTGTACAA
The DNA here is from genome assembly GCF_040938575.1 of Ambystoma mexicanum. Classification (NCBI taxonomy): domain Eukaryota; kingdom Metazoa; phylum Chordata; class Amphibia; order Caudata; family Ambystomatidae; genus Ambystoma; species Ambystoma mexicanum. The sequence goes on along the minus strand of NC_090937.1, from coordinate 595,650,757 downwards.
CACAACAGCAATATGCACTAGGAATGTATACACAGTATTGACTAGACTACCCACACATGTAGTGGGAGTCCAATGTCACCATGTACGCCAATGTCACTTGGGCACACCCTTTGCAAGCCCATGGAAACGGGAAGCAGGAACGGTGTGTGTGACTCTAACCCAAGCATCTGAACCAAATACATGACAAGCCTGCATGTGCCCAGCCACAATGCAGCGTATGCCCACAGGAACCACGGAAGCCAACAAATTGTCCCAAAAAAATTGGGAAAAAAATAATTAAAAATAAAAATAAAAATAAAAATAAAAATAAAAAAAATCAAAAATGGCCATTGATGGGCCCGGGGGGGTTGGGGAGGCCACCCAGGAGGTCCGAGGACAGGATGCACACCAGAACCCACCTGCGTGGATCCTGGGAAAAAAAAACACCTCCATGGGCTCATGGCCCACACGGCTACCCTATTGTGGGAGTATCACTGCTGTCGCTATTATCACCCTGTGCAGCTGTATCCGGAGGTGGTTGCACTATGGGAGGCAGCCCACGCAAGGCCCTAGTCTGCTTCTCCATGGCTGCAAGCATGCGGGTGTGGTAGGTCTGGTTCTGGAGGATGAGTGTGCGGAGGTCCCCATGCAACAACTCACGGGATGCCTGGACCTCCGCCCTCGTTGCCTGCATCTCAGCTGAGAGCGTACGGGTGAGACGCTCCAGCTGCTGTTCTGTCCTTTGGTGTGTTGAAGCCTCAAGCTCAACAAGAGTCGTCCTGAGGTGAAGGAGCTCCTGCCTCAGGGCTTCCCTGTGGCCCTGGGACTCTATGGAGATGGCCTCCTGCAGAGTCGCCAGTGCCGCCCGCCTGTCCCTGTTGGACCCCAACATGTCCTCCCTGTGTGATTGGCAGATGGAGTCGGTTGCCTGCTGTAGTCGCTCCATCAGCCTTTCAGGGGGGACAATGGAAGTGGCCACCCTATCCATGGCCTGAGCCATCATCTCGGATGATGCTGCCTGTTGGGTTGCCATACCGTAAATGGATTGTTCCCATGCGGTATTGCCAGGTGGCGTACGGCCACCACGTCGGCGGGCACCACACCTGTCTGGGGCAAGGCGAACTGCGCCTTGCTGTGCCGGCACTGCCTGAGGCTGCAGGACTGCATTCCCCCTCTGATCTGCTGGCCCAGGAACAGGATCAGATGTCGCGGAGTGTGACCCTGCATCCGTAACCACCAAAGGCGTGGCTGCCAACACTGACATCCCCATTGAGGGTTCTGACCCTGGTGCAGGTGGGTGGGACAGAACAGAATCCCTCCCTGGAACACTCACCTGCGACGGCATGTAGGTCTCATCCGAATCAACACCTGAGTACAGCTCGGGGGAGGTGCAGCCAGAGACACCCCTTGAGAGCACGACCTGCAGCAGTTGTGGGTTCTCACCCACCACCACACCACGTCCCTCACTGGTGGTTGGTCGGCCCTCGGACCCCTCCTGGGTCTGCACCATCTCCACAACCCCAGCAGTATCAGGTGCGTCTTCCCCTGCAAAGACATAAAAACAAAGAAATGGAAACAGGCATTAGCACTATGGCACACAATGAGGGCTGAGAAGCAAGAGAACCAGTACTTGATTGACACATGTCCCACATGACTAAAACCCTCCCATGCATGCACGCTCACTGCATATGAAGGGCAGGCAAATGGCACACACTGATGACACCAAGATGGAAGATGAACACATTTTCTGCATGCTGCCTGGCAGTGGCATCACACATTAGCCTGTGATTGCCAGGTGAAACACACATGCCATCACACAGATGGCATGTACCATTGCTATTGAGTGAAGATGGAGAGGAGGGCAGCACCTATTCATTCATTCCAGTTCCCGCATGTAATAGCTTTTCTAATTCAAACAGGTCAGATTTTTCACCTGGAGCTGCCAGTCCGAAATGGTCCAATTGCACAGGGACATGTGTGAACAAATGATATCCAGGTAACAAAGTCACTCCACTTTACCATAGCCATGTCAGACATGTGACCAGAGGACTGCGAAATGCCTAGTAAAAGTGGTGGAATGCAAACAATCTGACTGAATGAACAGTGAAAAATAAGCAACAAGTTGTGGCAAGGTGACAGTTCAAGGGCAACTGGCGTGCAGTTGGGCTAGATGTCTACTGTTGGCAGAAGGGATACTGATATGGCCAAATGCAGCTGCGCAGGATGTATTGCATGAAGCACATGGCTGACCCATACGACTCAGGCGCACACACTCTCACCTGGCACACAAACAGAAGCCCTCACACACACCATGCACATGGATGACACACACATGCATGTGCACTCACCGGACAATGCCTCGTAATCAGGCAGATCTCCCACGACTTGGATCTGTTCCTCCGTGACGTAGGTCCCAGCGACTGACTCATGTGGAGTGAGTTCCATGTCTACTACTGGAGACCCACCTCCAGTCACTAGAGTTGCGGCATCACTTGAGGCCAGCTTACTCTTTGCCCTGCGCTTTAGGTCATTCCAGCGCTTATAGCAATCATTGGCTGTGCGCCTCACGATTCCAAGGGCACTTACGATGTCCGCAACGGTCTGCCAGTGTGCCTGGTGTTGTGCAGGTGTGGTCTTGGATCCTGCAACAATGACCATCTCGTTGTCATGTGCGGACACATACTCGACAAGTGCATTCAGTTCGTCATCCGTGAAGCTGGGCTTCCTCGACGGGCCGGACAGTGTAGCTGTGTCTGGGGCATCAGCCTGTGCCGGACGAGCACTCTTCCTCTTCCGCTTGGAAGGTGGTGGTGATCCTGAGTGTCCTGCGCTGCTCTGGGGACTAGGGGCAGGAGCCCTGGTGGACTCTGTATCAGGAGTGTGGGATTGCACACTCAGCATGGGAGTTGGTGCAGGCATTGGCTCAAGTGTAATGGTGTCAGGGGGAATGTCAGCAGGATGGACTAGGACCGACACTGTCCTGGCTGGGTGTGTGAGGGCTGGGGTGGATGGAGCCGCAGCTGCCCCTGCAGCCTCTCCGCCCTGCCTACTTGGGGCAGCAGATGACCTTGCTGCCCCAGATGCATGTGGCATGGTGACATCAACGTGCACCAGCGCACGTGTCATAGGCCTGCTGACCTGGAAGTCAGCCATGGAGTCAGCCAGGTCTGGTGCCACAATGGGCTGGTCCAACAAGGGCTGAGCATGGATGGTGTCAGCCACATCAGCCTCAACGGGAGGGGGGGGGATTATGGGTGCCCTTGACTGGTAATCCACACATGGGGGGACAGGCTCACCCTGCAAGTAACGACCACGTCCCCTACCGGATCCACCACGGCCACCACTTGTGGCTCTTCCACCTTTGCCACCCTTACGGAATCCTCGCCTCCCAGCCATGGCACTGATGTAAATGTGCGTAAGGGAGTGGCTGTAAACTATTGTCCTGGGAAATTGGGGGTCAAAGGGGTTGGGTACCAGATGGTAATTGTACCCTAGTGCTCTTGCAAGGCTGAATGTAACCCCTGGGGAAAGATGACGGTTCACGCTACGCACAGGAGCCCCAAAAAAGGGAGATGACGTGCACGCAACCCCTCCTAGACCACGTGTGCAGAAAGAAAAACCTGCACTACGCTGTGGCACCCAGTAACACAAGAATGAACGTATGCGTGTCACACGCAGCCTAGAATGACCTCTGAAGGGGTAGGCTACACACGGGGCAAGCACAGATGTTAGATACGTGCGTGACTCACCGTCTGCCAGGTAAAAGAGCGTGAAAAAGGAGCGCGTTTGGTTGGCAACACCCCCGCCAAAAGAAGATTTGTACGCTGTCTGAGGAGACAGGACAACAGTAGAAGGGAACACTGTTTGAGGGAACAGGCCCAGGTAAACCAGTAAAAGAGAAAAAAGAGAAAAAGCTGTCAGAGGTAACAGGGAATACGAACTTGAAACGCCGTGAAGTAAATCGCGTGTGAAACGACAAGAAGTACAGAATTCACCCATTCGCTCTCCACGAAAAGCACGTACAAGGAAATGGTGTTCTACACGTACCTTTTATACAGGCCCACACGTCCAGCGTCACTTACGCGGCGTGTACGCGCTAGGGCCATTTCCACCAATTACACGCTTTGTCACTTCTGCGTGTAGGGCCATTTCCACCAATTACACGCTTTGTCACTGCCACGTGTACGCGCTAGGCCCATTCCCACCAATTACACGCGATGACACTCTGACGTGCTGTCCAATTACACGCGATGACACTCTGACGTGTAGTCTTTCCACGTGTGCTCTGTCATCACGTGCTGTGTGGGAAACACCCGTGCGGGTCACGTCACAGACGCGCTTACGCGCTGAGGGCCTTTGGTCCAATAGAATCGCGTATGCGTGCTGACGCGCTTACGCGCTAAGGGCCTTTCCTCGAATTTCACGCTGACGTGCAGACTTTTCACGTGCCAAATCACTCCGTATCAAGCTGGCCACGCGTATGCACACGGAAGACCACGCTCCTGCCCAGAAGGCTGAACTACTGCCCCCCAGAGCCCCGAGCACGCTCCCACCTGCCATCTGCTGCTGCCTGACTGCCTGCTGCCCACGTGCACTGCCATTTGCTGCCTGCACATCAGCCAGGGGTGCTGTTGCTGTGACCACCCCTGCTGGAACCGAAGACTCCCGACTGGTATTCCATCGCTCCACAGCCCAGCCCCAGGACCCAGTTGCCCACCCACTCCTGCCTCTGGGGTTGTCATGTCGGGGCAAACACCATCTGTGACCACTGACAACCCCTGGCCAGAGAGGCAGAGGGGCACCAGCTTCAGTGCCACCGAAGTTGGTGTCCTGGTGGAGCAAGTCCTGGGGTAGTATGATGCCCTCTTCGGAAGTTCCCGCGCCGACAAGGAAGGACGGACTCGGATCTGGACTGACATTGTGACTTCCATCAACGCGGAGGGGGTGGCAGTCCGCGACTTACAACATGTCAGGAAGCGCTGGGAGGACTTCAGGTCCAGGACCCTGAACAAGGCCCGGCGCCTCTTGAAGGCAGCGGATGCCAAGGGGCGCCGGGGCCACTTTTCGGAAGAACAGATGAGGGTCCTGGAACGCATATCCCCAGCGCTCCACGTCCAGGTCCTAGAGAAGCAGACCCGTCTGGAGTCGAGCGGTGAGTGTACATGCATCCTGATAGTGATCAGTGCATGTGCTGATTATTCGGTAGTGTGCAGGTTGCACATCTGTTTGTATGGGGTCGAGTATGGGTGGGGGTGTCCAGGGCCGTGGGGCTGACACATGCGAGGGCTGTAATGTGTGAGACATGGATGGTGCTTGTGTGTGTAGGCTTGCATGCCAAATGCAGTTGTGTGTGCACACATGTTTGGATGAATGTGTATGTAAGTAGACATGTCCGTGATGTCACGCATGTATGTTGTTTTCGGCTGCATGTATGAGCACTGTGTACATGTGCATGTGTGTGTATTTGACAAGGGTGCAACAGTGATGCAACATGGATGCATGTGACAGCGGTATGTGGAAGCCTGATTGGCAGATGTGACATGGATGCCCGTCTGAACAGTGCGACACTTGGCAGAGGTGTACACATGCATGCAAGTGTGGTGGTGTGTGTACATGTGTGGTGCACTTCCTGTGTTGCATGTGATGTCTGGCTCACCTTTGGCTGCTCATGCTGTTGTATGTGTATGGATGGTGGTGGCAGTTGCGATATGGCTGTGGTATGGCTCATGTGTGCGAGTTGAAATGACATGTGTGTTGGGGATTGTGATGACTTGTCTGAGGTTTGCCAATGCCACTCATGTGCAACTGTCATGTGTGTATGTGTCCATTGTACAGTGCCCTGATGCCTGTGTTTTGTTTCTCCCTGTCTGCAGCGTCAACTGATGAAGAGGGCGGAGCAGGTGCTGTGGAGCACAGCGGCGGGGATCCCACCGCCAGCCGGAGACGCAAGGCCCGATCCCCGATCCTGTCCCTGCATCATCTTGCACCAGCAGGGATGCCTACGTCCAGACCCGGTTTCAGGCAGGGGATGAGCTGACGTCAACTGGCCTTCCTCTGCCTGCGGACGTGGCTATCCAGGTCCGGGTTGAGCCTGTCCTGGCTGGTGTGGCGTTGCGTCAACGGGCCATGCAAGGTGACCTGCAGTCTTTTCATGGAGAGACTGCACGTCATCTCGAATGGCTCGTTGACCACGTCAGCCTGCTGGGACAGGTCACCCAGACCGGATTCCTCCGTCTGATGGGGCTTGCTCCGACCCCCTCCTCAACTGGACCCCCTACGCTCCAGTCATCCTCAGTGCCATCTTCCCACCCATCAGTCACCTGGGTGCCCTGTGGAGCTGCCTCTGACAGTGCGGCCAGGCTGGTGGAGGAGGCATCCCTGCCACAGTCGGGAGTCAGACATCCAGCAGGGGTGACCACATCAACAACTGCACCCCAGCCGGCGGAGGATGTGCAGGCAGCAGGAGGCAGTGCACGGGCAGAGGCAGAGCAGCAGCAGCAACATGGTGGGAGCCATGAAGGCTCGGGGCCTTCGACATCGGAGGGGCAGGCATCGGCCGGAGGGCAGGAGGACCCAGGACAGAGAGTGTCTTCCGTGTGGCAGCGGTTGGGCCACGCCATAGGTGCGGAGCGGCGGCGGGCGAAAGTGGTGCGGCTCACAATGGTCAGGGCGGAGAACTCCATGCGGAGGGCCCTGAGGCGGGCCGAGTGCCTCGAGGCAATCCGCAGAGGGTTGGAGGAGGACACGGCGTCATCCCTGCGGACCCTCAGGGCCATGGAACTGGACCGCCTCCGGGACATCGAACAGGAGTTCGATGATGCCCTGGCCCGGAACACCACGGAGTGAGCCACTGGACTTGCCCGCCGCCTTTGTATATAGTTCTTTAGTTTTAGGTTTCCTTTGTTTGTTCTTATGATTTGGAGTCGACGGACACTGCTCCACTTTTTGTATATAGTTGCTTTTTAGTTAGGTTTTTTTTTAGGTTTCCTTTGTTCAGTTGGGCTCATGGACCCTTTCGAGTTTTTTACATAGTTCTTAATTGGATAGATATTTTTTTACATTTGACTTTGGACAACATTTTTTTGGATTATGATTTGCTGTTTTTTTTTTTTATACGGACATGCAGCTTATTTTTTTTCATTCCCATTGTAGTTTGTTTCATTTCTTTGGCATTCTTTCTTTTTTTCAATACAATTTTTTTTCATACTTCACTGTGTGGTATCCTCTCATTGGTTTCATGCATGTCATGTTGGGTGTTTTCCCATTCAATTGCAACCATTGTGTGTGACGGACATGGGTTCATTAGCTTCATGAACATTGGGGGTGTGACATGTAATTTCCATTTCCATGTGGGTGAATGGGTTACTTGGTAGGGCTTTTTGGCTGTGGAGGCTGACCATAACGCACATGATTGGGGAATGTGAGGACCTGGTGGAGGGTGCCCCTGGTGGCTGGGGGGTGGGGGTGGTGGGAGACATGAGTGGGGGCCTGGTGGAGGGTGCCCTTGGTGGCTGGGGGGTGGGGGTGGTGGGAGACATGAGTGGGGGCCTGGTGGAGGCTGCCCCTGCACTTCTGGGGGGTGGAGGTGGTGGGAGACATGAGTGGGGGCCTGGTGGAGGGTGCCCCTGGTGGCTGGGGGGTGGGGGTGGTGGGAGACATGAGTGGGGGCCTGGTGGAGGGTGCCCCTGGTGGCTGGGGGGTGGGGGTGGTGGGAGACATGAGTGGGGGCCTGGTGGAGGGTGCCCCTGGATGGTGGGGGGTGGGGGTGGTGGGAGACATGAGTGGGGGCCTGGTGGAGGGTGCCCCTGCACTGCTGGGGGGTGGGGGTGGTGGGAGACATGAGTGGGGGCCTGGTGGAGGGTGCCCCTGGTGGCTGGGGGGGGTGGTGTGGTGGGAGACATGAGTGGGGGCCTGGTGGAGGCTGCCCCTGCACTGCTGGGGGTGTGGGTGGTGGGAGACATGAGTGGGGGCCTGGTGGAGGCTGCCCCTGCACTGCTGGGGGGTGGGGGTGGTGGGAGACATGAGTGGGGGCCTGGTGGAGGCTGCCCCTGCACTGCTGGGGGGTGGGGGTGGTGGGAGACATGAGTGGGGGCCTGGTTGGGAGTGCCCCTGCACTGCTGGGGGGTGGGGGTGGTGGGAGACATGTGTGGGGGCCTGGTGGAGGGTGCCCCTGGTGGCTGGGGGGTGGGGGTGGTGGGAGACATGAGTGGGGGCCTGGTGGAGGGTGCCCCTGGATGGTGGGGGGTGGGGGTGGTGGTAGACATGAGTGGGGGCCTGGTGGAGGCTGCCCCTGCACTGCTGGGGGTGGGGGTGTTGTGAGACATGAGTGGGGGCCTGGTGGAGGGTGCCCCTGGATGGTGGGGGGTGGGGGTGGTGGGAGACATGAGTGGGGGTCTGGTGGAGGGTGCCCCTGCACTGCTGGGGGGTGGGGGTGGTGGGAGACATGAGTGGGGGCCTGGTGGAGGGTGCCCCTGGATGGTGGGGGGTGGGGGTATTGGGAGACATGAGTGGGGGCCTGGTGGAGGCTGCCCCTGCACTGCTGGGGGGTGGGGGAGGTGGGAGACATGAGTGGGGGCCTGGTGGAGGGTGCCCCTGGTGGCTGGGGGGTGGGGGTGGTGGGAGACATGAGTGGGGGCCTGGTGGAGGGTGCCCCTGGATGGTGGGGGGTGGGGGTGGTGGGAGACATGAGTGGGGGCCTGGTGGAGGGTGCCCCTGGATGGTGGGGGGTGGGGGTGGTGGGAGACATGAGTGGGGGCCTGGTGGAGGGTGCCCCTGCACTGCTGGGGGGTGGGGGTGGTGGGAGACATGAGTGGGGGCCTGGTGGAGGGTGCCCCTTGTGGCTGGGGGGTGGGGGTGTTGGGAGACATGAGTGGGGGCCTGGTGGAGGGTGCCCCTGGATGGTGGGGGTTGGGGGTGGTGGTAGACATGAGTGGGGGCCTGGTGGAGGCTGCCCCTGCACTGCTGGGGGGTGGGGGTGGTGGGAGACATGAGTGGGGGCCTGGTGGAGGTTGCCCCTGGATGGTGGAGGGTGGGGGTGGTGGGAGACATGAGTGGGGGCCTGGTGGAGGGTGCCCCTGCACTGCTGGGGGGTGGGGGTGGTGGGAGACATGAGTGGGGGCCTGGTGGAGGCTGCCCCTGCACTGCTGGGGGGTGGGGGTGGTGGGAGACATGAGTGGGGGCCTGGTGGAGGGTGCCCCTGGTGGCTGGGGGGTGGGGGTGGTGGGAGACATGAGTGGGGGCCTGGTGGAGGGTGCCCCTGGTGGTTGGGGGGTGGGGGTGGTGGGACACATGAGTGGGGGCCTGGTGGAGGGTGCCCCTGGATGGTGGGGGGTGGGGGTGGTGGGAGACATGAGTGGGGGCCTGGTGGAGGCTGCCCCTGCAATGCTGGGGGGTGGGGGTGGTGGGAGACATGAGTGGGGGCTGGTGGAGGGTGCCCCTGGTGGCTGGGGGGTGGGGGTGGTGGGAGACATGAGTGGGGGCCGGGTGGAGGCTGCCCCTGCACTGCTGGGGGGTGGGGGTGGTGGGAGACATGAGTGGGGGCCTGGTGGAGGGTGCCCCTGCACTGCTGGGGGGTGGGGGTGGTGGGAGACATGAGTGGGGGCCTGGTGGAGGGTGCCCCTGGATGGTGGGGGGTGGGGGTGGTGGGAGACATGAGTGGGGGCCTGGTGGAGGCTGCCCCTGCACTGCTGGGGGGTGGGGGTGGTGGGAGACATGAGTGGGGGCCTGGTGGAGGGTGCCCCTGGTGCCTGGGGGGTGGGGGTGGTGGGAGACATGAGTGGGGGCCTGGTGGAGGCTGCCCCTGCACAGCTGGGGGGTGGGAGACATGAGTGGGGGCCTGGTGGAGGGTGCCCCTGCACTGCTGGGGGGTGGGGGTGGTGGGAGACATGAGTGGGGGCCTGGTGGATGCTGCCCCTGCAATGCTGGGGGGTGGGGGTGGTGGGAGACATGAGTGGGGGCCTGGTGGAGGGTGCCCCTGGTGGCTGGGGGGTGGGGGTGGTGGGAGACATGAGTGGGGGCCTGGTGGAGGGTGCCCCTTGTGGCTGGGGGGTGGGGGTGGTGGGAGACATGAGTGGGGGCCTGGTGGAGGGTGCCCCTGGATGGTGGGGGGTGAGGGTGGTGGGAGACATGAGTGGGGGCCTGGTGGAGGCTGCCCCTGCACTGCTGGGGGGTGGGGGTGGTGGGAGACATGAGTGGGGGCCTGGAGGAGGGTGCCCCCGGTGGCTGGGGGGTGGGGGTGGTGTGAGACATGAGTGGGGGCCTGGTGGATGCTGCCCCTGCACTGCTGGGGGGTGGGGGTGGTGGGAGACATGAGTGGGGGCCTGGTGGAGGCTGCCCCTGCACTGCTGGGGGGTGGGGGTGGTGGGAGACATGAGTGGGGGCCTGGTGGAGGCTGCCCCTGCACTGCTGGGGGGTGGGGGTGGTGAGAGACATGAGTGGGGGCCTGGTGGAGGGTGCCCCTGGATGGTGGGGGGTGGGGGTGGTGGGAGACATGAGTGGGGGCCTGGTGGAGGGTGCCCCTGCACTGCTGGGGGGTGGGGGTGGTGGGAGACATGAGTGGGGGCCTGGTGGAGGCTGCACCTGCACTGCTGGGGGGTGGGGGTGGTGGGAGACATGAGTGGGGGCCTGGTGGAGGGTGCCCCTGGTGGCTGGGGGGTGGGGGTGGTGGGAGACATGAGTGGGGGCCTGGTGGAGGGTGCCCCTGGTGGCTGGGGGGTGGGGGTGGTGGTAGACATGAGTGGGGGCCTGGTGGAGGGTGCCCCTGGATGGTGGGGGGTGGGGGTGGTGGGAGACATGAGTGGGGGCCTGGTGGCGGGTGCCCCTGGATGGTGGGGGGTGGGGGTGGTGGTAGACATGAGTGGGGGCCTGGTGGAGGGTGCCCCTGCACTGCTGGGGGGTGGGGGTGGTGGGAGACATGAGTGGGGGCCTGGTGGAGGGTGCCCCTGGATGGTGGGGGGTGGGGGTGGTGGGTGACATGAGTGGGGGCCTGGTGGAGGCTGCCCCTGCACTGCTGGGGGGTGGGGGTGGTGGGATACATGAGTGGGGGCCTGGTGGAGGGTGCCCCTGGTGGCTGGGGGGTGGGGGTGGTGGGAGACATGAGTGGGGGCCTGGTGGAGGCTGCCCCTGCACTGCTGGGGGGTGGGGGTGGTGGGAGACATGAGTGGGGGCCTGGTGGAGGCTGCCCCTGCACTGCTGGGGGGTGGGGGTGGTGGGAGACATGAGTGGGGGCCTGGTGGAGGCTGCCCCTGCACTGCTGGGGGGTGGGGGTGGTGGGAGACATGAGTGGGGGCCTGGTGGAGGGTGCCCCTGGATGGTGGGGGGTGGGGGTGGTGGGAGACATGAGTGGGGGCCTGGTGGAGGGTGCCCCTGCACTGCTGGGGGGTGGGGGTGGTGGGAGACATGAGTGGGGGCCTGGTGGAGGGTGCCCCTGGTGGCTGGGGGGTGGGGGTGGTGGGAGACATGAGTGGGGGCCTGGTGGAGGGTGCCCCTGGTGGCTGGGGGGTGGGGGTGGTGGGAGACATGAGTGGGGGCCTGGTGGAGGCTGCCCCTGCACTGCTGGGGGGTGGGGGTGGTGGGAGACATGAGTGGGGGCCTGGTGGAGGGTGCCCCTGGATGGTGGGGGGTGGGGGTGGTGGGAGACATGAGTGGGGGCCTGGTGGAGGCTGCCCCTGCACTGCTGGGGGGTGGGGGTGGAGGGAGACATGAGTGGGGGCCTGGTGGAGGGTGCCCCTGGTGGCTGGGGAGTGGGGGTGGTGGGAGACATGAGTGGGGGCCTGGTGGAGGCTGCCCCTGGTGGCTGGGGGGTGGGCGTGGTGGGAGACATGAGTGGGGGCCTGGTGGAGGCTGCCCCTGCACTGCTGGGGGGTGGGGGTGGTGGGAGACATGAGTGGGGGCCTGGTGGAGGGTGCCCCTGGTGGCTGGGGGGTGGGGGTGGTGGGAGACATGAGTGGGGGCCTGGTGGAGGGTGCCCCTGCACTGCTGGGGGGTGGGGGTGGTGGGAGACATGAGTGGGGGCCTGGTGGGGGATGCCCCTGCACTGCTTGGGGGTGGGGGTGGTGGGAGACATGCATTGTTGATCAGTAGTGCAAGGTGACATGTGGGTTGGCTGCGGGGCATGCCCATGGTGGATGGGCTGCCTGCGGGACATGAGCAGGGGTGCAGGGTAGTCCCCGTGGTGTTGGCTGCCTGCAGGGGCCGTGGAGGTTGTCGAGCGTACACCTGGGAGGACCCACACGGCCAATTCACGTGTAGTACTCCCCAGAACCCCTGGAATTCACATACCCTGCTGGAATCGCATGTGGAACTTCCCGCGCACCCATGGAATACACGTACCCTGCTCGCACTGGGCCAATCGCGTGTGGAACTTCCCGCGCACCCCTGAAATACACGTACCCTGCTGAAATCGCATGTGGAACTTCCCGCGCACCCCTGAAATACACGTACCCTGCTCGCACTGGGCCAATCGCGTGTGGAACTTCCCGCGCACCCCTGAAATACACGTACCCTGCTGAAATCGCGTGTGGAACTTCCCGCGCACCCCTGGAATACACATACCCTGCTGAAATCGCGTGTGGAACTTCCCGCGCACCCCTGAAATACACGTACCCTGCTGAAATCGCGTGTGGAACTTCCCGCGCACCCATGGAATACACGTACCCTGCTCGCACTGGGCCAATCGCGTGTGGAACTTCCCGCGCACCCCTAAATACACGTACCCTGCTGAAATCGCGTGTGGAACTTCCCGCGCACCCCTGAGATACACGTACCCTGCTGAAATCGCGTGTGGAACTTCCCGCGCACCCCTGAAATACACGTACCCTGCTCGCACTGGGCCAATCGCGTGTGGAACTTCCCGCGCACCCCTGGAATACACATACCCTGCTGAAATCGCGTGTGGAACTTCCCGCAAACCCCTGAAATACACGTACCCTGCTCGCACTGGGCCAATCGCGTGTGGAACTTCCCGCGCACCCCTGAAATACACGTAACCTGATGAAATCACGTGTGGAACTTCCCGCGCACCCCTGAAATACACGTACCCTGCTCGCACTGGGCCAATCGCGTGTGGAACTTCCCACGCACCCCTGAAATACACGTTCCCCGCTTGGCGTTTGCTGTTTGCCAGCCCGGTGAAGTGGTCCAGGGTTAGCGCAGCCCTTTGCAATGATTTAGCGATTTTGATGGCTTTTCCTTGCGCAAGGGCGTTCTTGGGGGCGTTACTGGCGCTGCTGCAGGGTCGCTGCGATTCTCTGCGCCACGGCTGGTTTGGGAGCCTAAAATCCATGAATACGCTGTGCGCGGAAATCGGTTTTAGCGCACGTTCCTGGCGCACACAATCGCACGCGGACACTCTGCGCCAGCCGCTTGCGACACTTTTCGGCGAAATTCTATGAATTACCCTGTAAGTGTTTAGATCAGACTCGGAATCTGATTCGAACTCTGACTCATATACGCTCTCAGATTCCTCCTTTTCATCATCTTTATTAATTGCCATGAATTCTTTAATTGTTTTGGGTTCATTATCATTGTGGGTATTTGGTCTAGTAATGGGTTTTCGTTCTACCATTTGAACACATTCTTCACTCATTTCTGTGCATACTATGGGGAGACAATGTATGCAACAACAGCACGTCATGAATATTCCTAAAATTGCTACTAAGATTGCAAATAGCATCCATCCACAGGACCGTAACACTTCCCAGAACCAGGAGCTTATGTTTAACTTCCAACCAATCTCAGGAGGGTGAAGGTCAGAGCTTAATACTTGCAATTTACTTATCGCTTTGAAAATCGTGGGGGAGGAGTCACTTACAAATACACAACATGCTGATCCCACGATTTTGCAAACACTGCCGCGATCAACTAAGATTATATCAAGAGCCATTCTGTTTTGCAGTGACATCAATCTAATTCCTGTTTCCTCAAGAGTCATATTATATAATATGTCGGTGGTTCCATTTATTGTTTCTTCCAATATTCTAGACAGTCGTCTTATGTTATAAGAGTTTATCGCCTGGCCCCAAAATGGTATGAATGATTTTGCTATGTCCCCTACAATCAACCCGTCTACAATATTCCGGCGAGGTCGTGACCTGGTCAATTTGGTTATGTCTGATTTTTAAAAATAAACACCCTAGGAAAAAGAAAGCCTAAATAACACGTGCCTCCCCAGTTCCTAGGTAACCAAGGATATGCATTTTCTTCACATATAAAGTACACAGGATCTCCCACATATATTGGTTCCCCTTCTTTATCAAGGAATGCTATGTTCCTGCATCTGTAAATGTTCCTACCTGGAAAGAACCCTTTTTCTTCAAACAGAATGGGACAGAATGAGGGTTATCATTCACTGTATATGAAGGGGGTTCTGCATCCTTATTCCCTTCTGGGTTCATGAGGAACGTGATCACAGAAGATTTATAAGGTACAGACAATCTATCCTGTGGCATTATTGCTGGTGTAATTAATCATCTTTTATGGAATATGGAGCAACCCACCGGTTTCATAATCACTCCCTCGAATTCATTCATGTTTGTTTTGTCTAGTTGACCAGTTTCACTTTCGTTCCATTTCCCATAATATAAGGCACTCAGAGAAGCATAACATGCAGAAGTCAATGGCAGGGGCTGTACATACCATCCTATTCCCTTAACACCATGCTGCGGCAGGTGGGCACAGACCCAACAGTTGTTCTTTCTTAGTATTGAGTGTGTCATGTTCATTATCAATAGTAATGTGTTGTTGCCATATCCTTCCCTATATCTCTCTTCCATTGGGGACAAGGTATAGCAAATCAAATGGACTGGGCTTTCCGTCGTGGAAATGTTCACAATAGGCAACAGTACCTCAAGGGGTTGCATTTCTTCTAGGTACCATAATACTGATATGGTCAATATTGGGGCTAATATTCTCATTATACACATTACATACAATTCTTTCGACCATGTCCCTTTTTCACCTTTCTATGTACTGCGTTCAACTCGCTATCAGCATTGGTGCAGAAGGAGACGTTGGCTGGCTCCGGCATCTTCCCTCATCGTTCTGCTCTCGCCATGAATATCTCCTGCTGATGCGCTTGTTGAAATGTCAGAGAGTTCGATAAATGTCTACAGTTCTTCCATCCCAGTTCTCGTTCAGCCTGGATTGCTTATCTGTTTGGTAAGATTCCCGTGCATTTGCACATTGCTCTAGAGTTTCAGAGCAGTTGCCTTTGTACTATGTGCGCCGCGCTTGTTCACTCGGGTTCCGGACACATGGATTTAGCACCGAGGAGTTGCGTTTGTTGAGCTGTCTAACTTGCACAACTCTCACGCCACTCTCCTCTACGCCTCCAGTTCCTACTTCATCCAAGAATAGGAAACAGAGGCAATAAAATCACAAAAAGCTGAAGATGTGATCACTCCTTTTTTCTGCTCCGCAGGTTATACCGATTTGCTCCCGGTATAGTGTGGTTGACAAATAGTGCGGGTGCACTTCCGGTCTCAAGCTTGGAGTCAGCCTGGGGCACAATGGCAGATTATAATGAGTAGCCAGGCGACGGTGCAGGCTGCGGCGCAACAGAAGATGGTGGGCGCCACAGAGGTATACGCTTGATATCGGCCAGCAGTGATGCAGAATCTGCTGGACAACATTGGGGCGCCCTTTGCCCTTCCTCTCTTATGGCAATCTCATCAGGCTTTCTTTCGGGATCAGGCAGTTTTTGTGGCAAAGAACTGGCAATTGCATTTTTCGTTTCTGGAGCCGCTGCTGTCTCTTTCTGGCCTTTGTCCCAATCAGTCGAAGTGTCAAATGGCGGTGGAACTTTCTTGGCGTGCGTGGCATGAATCCACGCTTTCTGCCCATCCACGCTTATCGCTGTCTGTGTGGTCAAAAGGATTTGGTAGGGCCCATGCCACCTGGGTGCCAGCGATGTTTTCCGCTCATAATTTCTAATCAGCACCCAGGTTCCAGGCTCCAATGCATGTCCTGGCCCAGTGTACCTCACCGGTAATGCCTCCTGCACCTGCTGATGAATCAAACACAGTTTTTTTACTAACAGATTACAATAAATGCTGAGTACAGGGTATTCTACCTCTCTCATTCTTTTCGGCTGGGGTGCACACCATACATTCGCCCGTCTTCCCATTATGATTTTGTATGGGGAGAGCCCAGTTCTGGCTTGCACTGATGTTCGCATACACAGTAACGCTATTGGCAATGCATCTACCCAACTTAGCTTGCTGCCTGCACAAATCTTACTTGTTTTGGATTTCAGGATGCCGTTATGACGTTCAATAAGTCCGGCACTCATGGGATGCCTGGAGCAATGGAATCGCTTATCGATTTGGAGACCTGCACAAATCTGCAATATTACTGCACCTACAAAATGCATACCATTGTCCGACCATATGACACGGGGCAGACCGAAGCGAGAGGAATACTCTTTTAGCATTAATTTCGCCATGCTCATGGCTGTGCAGTCTTTCAATGGATACGCTTCCACCCATTTGCTGAATGCACATATGATCACCAGAACATACTTCAGGTTTTGGCATCTCTCCATTTCTATGAAGTCAAAGTGGATTACTTCGAATGGCATAGAGGGAGGTCCGAAACTTCTTGTTGGAGTCACCGTTCCCTTCCCCACATTGTGCTGTAGGCACATTATGCAGTTCTGTACTAGCCTTTCAGCATTCTTTTTTATGAGAGGATTATCCCAGACCGTGGCTAAATGTTTGACTATTTTCTTCGCACAGATGTGGGTGGGACTGTGAGCCATTGTTACCATTGCATTTACATAAGCATTCGGCAACATCCAATTCCCGCTCTTCTTGTCCACCCAACAACCCTCCAAGTCTAGTTCTGCAGAGCCCTTGGCCCATCCCTGTATTCCGTCGGCGGTAGCTTCCGCCTGCATCTCTCTAACAATTACAATTCCATTTTCTATTATACAGGGTACTTCCTTCGATTGTACTGTTAACATTTTTGCATTCAAATTAGTGGCAGTTTGTTTCGCAATTCTGTCTGCAAGTGTGTTTCCTTCTCCCACTTTGCATGTCACCTTTTTAAGCGCCTCGCATTTCACTATCGTCAGGTGCTTTGGACGCGTAAGTGCAGACAGTTATCGTACAATCAAAGGGCCATGTTGAATTCTAGCCCCATGTGATGTTAGGAACCCTCTCTCGGCACACAGTCGGCCGAAGTTATGAACCACGCCAATGGCGTACTGGCTATCAGTGTAGATATTTACGCTCAAGTTCTATGAAATTTCACAAGCCCTTGTTAAGGCAATTATCTCTGCTGCTTGGGCAGAGTTGTATGGGATTCTTTTACTCTCCACAATGCTTTTTAACGTGGTGATAGCGTATGCAGCGGTTGAAGTGCCGTCAGGTAATTTAAAGCAAGAACCATCACAAAACAGTTCTCCATCTGGTTCTTTTAGTGGTGTATCATGTAGATCAACTCTCCCTTTTGTTTCTTCCTCAGTAACCATTAAGCAATCATGACCATTCAGTCTCATCAATGTTTTCCCTGGGCATTGGCATTAATTCTGCTGGATTCAAAGCGCTACACCTCATGATTTGGATGTGTGGGGCAAACAATACAATTTCATATCTAGTCAATCTAGCAGAGGTGAGGTGTTGCGTCTGCGTTCTATTGAGTAGAACATCTACGGTATGTGGCACCATTAGAATTAAAGTGTGCCCAATACCATCCCTTCTGTTTGTTTCACTGACGCAGCAGCCGCTACAACAGCTCGCAAACATCGTGGTAGTGCGCACGCTACAGGGTCCAGCGCGGAAGAAAAATAACCGCACAGCCTATTTCTTCCACCTTGTTCCTGTGTTAGGACAGACAACGCACATCCTTCGCTCTCATGCACAAACAGCCTAAAAACCTTTTCATAATTCGGTGTGTCCAAAACTGGAGCAGAACTCAAAATGGTTTTTATCGAGTCAAATGTTTTCTGACATTTTTCATTCCACTGCAAAGGCATCACAGCATCCTTTTTTGTCAATTCCACCATTGGTTTTACAATTAAGGCGAAGTTCACAATCCATTGACGGCAATATGAACCCTTGCCAATTATAGCTCTGACTTCCTTCTGCGTCTTTGGAATAGGCATACCAGAAATGCTCTCTATCCTCTCTGGGGTTAATCTTCTCCCTTCCTTTGAAAGTAAGCAACCTAAATAAGCCACTTCTTTCTGACAGTACTGGAATTTCTTTAAACTCACTTTATGGCCATGCACAGCTAGATGGGTCAATAATAAGACAATGGCCCTCATTACAACCCAGGCGTTAAGGGTTTAACGCCTGATTACCATTTTAACGCCTACTTTTAGCAGGCATTAAAATGCAAGGCGCTAACCCGCCTTGGTGCTAATTACGGCGCCGTAATTTACGGTGCCGTAATTAGCACCTTCCCCACTCCCATTATGCCCTATGGGGCAAAAATGGAAATGGGGAAGGGTAAATGGGGAATGGGGATTTACCGCCCCACTCAACTTGGAATGGGGTGGTAAATCCGCCATCCACCATGGTGTAAACAGAGTTTACACCATGGTGGTAAAGTAGGGAATTTACCGCCTGGGTTGTAATGAGGGCCTGTACCTTTTTTTACAAATTTCTTCTGTGTCAGCAGCGATTAACAAATCGTCAATGTATTGCAACAACACACAGTTTGCCGGTAATTCTAACATGTCTAGCTGTTCTTTCAATGCTCTACTGTATATGCTCGGACTTTTATTATATCCTTGGGGAATGCGTGTTAATGTGAATGATCGTCCTCCTTAAGTGAAAGCAAATAAATACCTGCTTTCTCTGTGTACTGGAATGCTAAAGAAAGCGTTCTTCAAATCGATGACACTAAAATATTCTGCCGATGCAGGGATCATTGTCAATATCGTAGTGACATCTGGCACTAACGGAAATTGGGGATCTACTACTTTGTTTAATGCACGGAGATCAATTATGAAACGGTACGGTACCTCATTACCCCCTTTCTTATACACAGGAAGAATGGGGCTGTTGCATACACTGCTTGTAATTTCTTCAATCACTCCCAATTTCACCAAATCAGAAACAATACTTTACAATCCTTTCTCCCTTTCTGCTGAAATTTTATACTGTGGAATACGTGGTAACGTCACTCCTTCTTTCAAAACAATTTTCACTGGCTCTATTTTCAAGCATCCCACATCATTGCCATTCATAGCCCAAATACAAGTTGGCACCTCACTCAATTACCCTGTTAAAGATTTTGTCACAAATTCAGAAGTCGGCCCACTTTAAGGAGAAATAGTCAAAAATACCCCATCTGGTGTGCAATGGATAAACGCGCTTAGCTTTTTCAATAAATTCAATCCTAGGAGGTTTTCCCCACATTTCTCTGTCAAAAGAAATGGACAATGTTCAGTAAAAGGCCCTATTGTCACTGCTACTGATTTGGACTCAGGATTTATTACTGGGGTGCCTGCAAACCCTACTGAGATATTTTGTCACCCTGACAGAGGTATATCTGGAACCAAGTGATGATCTATCGAGCATCTCTGTGCCCCCCGTGTCTATGAGGAATCTATGCTCTTCATTCCCAACTTTCATTTCTACATAGGGTCCTTTCTGATTCACGGGAAAGGATACTGGTTCCGACCCCTGTCCTGCTCTGTCCTATTGGGGTAACAACACATCATCCGAGGTGTAATCACTACTATTACTATAGTATGCACCTGTCTGAGTATCAAACATATTTCTGCCTCTTCCTCTGTTTCCACTTTGATTGGCCTGATGATTAAAAGCATTTTGATTCGGCGCCTGACCCTGATTTTGTGCACCATTCCCTTGACTACTCTGGTGCTGCTGTATATGGTTTCTATTATGGCCATTTGTTCCTGGATGCCCTCTGTGCTGTCTCCTCTGACCATATCCGCCTCTATTTTGCAAGTGTGGACATTGGGCTTGCCAGTGTCCTTCCTCTCTACAATATGCACATTGGTTTAACCCCAGAGGCCCTCCATGCATATTCAAATTGCCCCTGCTCTGCACATTTCCCCTTGCCCTGTTATGTCCTGCTACCTGCTGAAGTAACACTCTTGTTTTCAAGTTCGTTCTATCCTTCGCTTCTCTTTCTTTCTCAGTATTTACCCGGTTCTCATAATATTAGGCCATGTGTAATACTTCTCCTAACGTTTTTGCTTGCCATGCACTTTCTGATGTCATTATCAAATTTTGAATCGGGAGTATTAATCCCCTCACATATTTATCAACAAATAACCTTTTTCCTGCTTCCGTGCTCACATCCTGCCGACTATTATCTGTAAATACTTCTTCGAATCTGTTAAAATAATCCATGGCCAGCTCGTCTTTACCTTGAACGCACGCAGTCATTTTATCCCACTGAATTCTTTTCTCTGGGACAAATTCTTTTAACTTTTGTACTATTCGTGCCGGTAATGCTAACATAATCGCCCCTGGCTGTGCACCCACCTCTTTATTTCTATCCTCCAGTATTAAATTTGCCCAAGTAGTGCCATAGGCCGTCCCATCATCTACCTTCCTTATTCGTTTCCATATATCCACTGGCAGAATCACAGGGAATATTTTATCTATATCACTCATAGTGAACACCAAGGATTGCAATAAAGACTCTACTTCTTTATAAAAACCCAATGGATTTTTCCGTATGTCAGGGATCATTTGTTTTATATTATTCACTTCCTGTCTAGAGAAAGGAACGTGCACATATTGGGCTGTGTAATGTGCTGGAATTACCTGAGGTGGCGAATTGCCTACCCTAGGAGTCTCTACATTCGGTACAAAGGTAGGGGACACTTCTCTCATGGGGAATGCCATACTCACTGTTCCTCCCCCTCTCTCATATGCAACAATATTCCCAAATCGAGGGATAAAGCTGTCTCTCCTGTTCCCCGTTCCATTGCCCTCTTATATACCGCCAACAGCTCAGTAGGGCTGACCTTTCTCTCGCTTATATCTTTGTTTATCAAATATTCAACCATTGTCTGTAAAGCTTTCCTTTTCATTGCTAGAGTGTATTCATCAAATATTCCATGTATTTCCATTGTGGGAGTACTAGGATCAGAAATCCATTTTAGTGCCTCTCGTATACATACTTTTAGTTCCGCACTAATTTGCACTGCTGGTGACAAGAATCGTTGCTGTCTACCCCTCTCAATGTCTTTCCTGCTGTACCCCGGTGTGGCAAGTATTTCAGAATAAATCTTCATCAAGTTCATTCTTTAATTCAAACCGTCGCTTCACATGCTCTTCTATTTCCTCATCTCTCCCTCTACAACGGGCCAATGCATTCAAATCCAACCGACAAATATTCCCTCATGCATTCCAACAATACCTGTTTTTCGTTGCTCTTCCTGAAGTCATGTATTGATGCTAACGTGGCCGTCCCATCGTTCTCGTCTATATACATTTCCACCTGCTCTTGTAGCTCACGCTTTCTCTCCTTGCTAATCGCGCTGCGGGTCACTCTCACACACTCGCTTTGTTCTAATTCGCTTATGGGGGGCGCAGTCGGAATAGAAATACGCCCTTGAGCGGAAGGTGAGAAAGGGGCAGTGGGCACGGGAGAGATCTGCTGGGGCTGTGATGGTTGCGAAACACTCAGGGCTGGCTGACTAGAGGGCGGTACAATTACTAATGCTGCCTGTGACCGTATTGGAGTTGGGACAGGCTGAGCAATAGGAGGGGGTTGGATGACGGCTACTGACGTGATCTTCTTAGTTTCACTTCTCGGGCCTTGTTTTGTCTCGGTTAGTATTTTGTTTATTAATTCATCTGATGAATGTAACTCTCTCTGTGGATATATTTTTCAATATTCAACTGGTCACGTCTATTTGCCTTTCTCAAACTATTGCTCCACTCCTCCTCCTCTTTATCCTCCGCTCTCTCTGCTTTTGGCTTATGCCTGTGCGCATGTTTCTCTCTACTTCTAAATCGGAGCATTGCTTCCCTCCTCCAATCCCTAAGGATATCAAGTGCCGCAGGACCCGCTTTCTTACTTATCAAAACCTTTTCCAGGTTATGTATCCGATCCATCTCAAAACTACCATTCCTCGGCCATTGAAGGTCTTCCTGCTTTCTGGTTTGCTTATGCCAAATTTCACAAAACATTATCGCTCCCACACCATACTTCACATACATATCATAAACCGGCGTTCCCCCCGGAGGCACAACCTGGCCAGTTTCCAAAGATTGTTCACCGCAGCAGAAAAAACCTGCTAAGGTGGACAATACCCAAGGCATGTTTTAACCTTACCCTTGGCTAATCAAACTTACTCTGGGCATTTGATTTTGCAAAATCAACTCTCAACCAATATCAGGATTACTTACGAATGGGGCCACGACTCACCTGATTAGTCAATTTGTCTTTTCAAGACACAATTCGTCCGTATACTGAAGCAATCAATGACATCGTGTCTGCGTATCTCGGTAGTTACAGCCACTATTCTTTATTTGTGAGAACACAGCGCTTCTGTTTTCATGGACAAGCTGGCACATTCCAGGCCTTACTATCTCCTGGTTTCGATTCACGCTCTAGAGGTCAGCTTGCTCTCTGGGGGCTCACAGCGCTCAGAAGGGGGGCCGTAAAGAAGAACATAATTCAAACCCTTTAATATTAGTTTTAGGCATTGCTATTCTTTTAAGGAGACTCACTGGCATGCGTGTACTGATAAGAATGCCTTGCTCCCTGCTTCCAAGGATATGTGAAGGAGGAAAACGGGCTTTTCTGTCAGGCTCCTCGCGCAATGTTTCAACATGTCTTTAATAACCTTGGACCATTGAAGCGGAATAATACCTACAGCAAAGCAGTTTTACATGAGGCAAAAGTGGCGATGTTAAAGAGAAACATAGAGAAAACAAAATGGCGATTCTGGTTCCCTTAAAATGGCTGCACTCTAGTTAAACTAATAGCTACGTAATAAGTAATGGGCATATATTCTTTATACTTTAAATGAGGCAGTTGGTCTTCGGCCAACCAATTATCCTGCATTGCCTTCTGTTCGAGGGGTGTCTACTTTTCTAGACTGACAAAACAGAAAGTGATTAAGAAGACTGCAGCTACCACTAGTGCTAACACTGCACCTATAAATCTCAATGTAGGCACAAGTAATTATACCCAAAAAAATGTTTTACAAAAAATGTTCCGCCACAGAGTCCTTCAGAACCTAAGAAAAACAGGAGAGAAATCACTCACAAACCTTAAAACCTACCTTAGAAAATGAATCCTACAAGCTCTCATAGACAGTGCAATCCTTCTCAAAGAGAAATGATTTATTTTAGTTTTAAACAGAATAAAACTACTACAAAACGAAGTACTAAACTACAAAAAAGACTTCTCAGTAAACGGAATATCAAGAAACATAACTTTGCAAACATCTGTGGAGGTGAATGGACTCACACCACCAGCACAAACCCATATTTCAATGAAGAAGCATACAAATAAAAGCAAAAAAGCAAATGAACCCAATTGCCATGCATAGCATTGTAGGAGGGTATGAAAAACTTAAGAATACCATTATGGAACAAGAAAAGCTGCTAACAAAAATATCCCCAGAAGATTTACAGGGTAATTCATAGATTTCAGCGTCGAGGCAGCGCACGCGAGCAGCACAGAGAGGTAGCGTGCGCCAGCGTGCGCCAGCCGTGTGCGCTAAACAGCATTCTGGCGCACTGCGTATTCATGGAATATCAAAGCCATTTTGAGCGCTAGCGCAGAGAACATCCCGCAGCGCCAGTTATGCCCTCAAGAACGACCCTTGCGCAAGGATAAGGCATTGAAATCCCAATGCAGAACAAAGGGCTGCGCTAACCCTGCACCAGTTCACAGGGCTTGTACAGTGCATTTGGGGGGTGCACAGGAAGTTTAACACGCGATAGGCCTTGGGCGAGCGGGGTATGTGTATTCTGAGGGGTGCGTGAGGAGTATCACACACAATAGGCCTTGTGCGAGCGAGGTACGTGTATTCTGAGCGGTGGGCGGGGAGTATCACACGCGATAGGCCTTGTGCGAGCGGGGTACATGTATTTTGGGGGTGCGCGGGAAGTTTCACATGCGATAGGTAGTGGGCGAGCGGGGTACATGGATTTTGGGTAGCGCGTCCAGTTTCACACATGATTTCGCTGGTTGAGCAGGGTACGTGTATTACTGGGGGTGCGCGGGGAGTATCACACGCAATATGCCTTGTGCAAGCGGGGTACGTGTATCTTAGGGGTGCACGGAAACTTTCACATGCGATAGGACTTGTGCGAGCGGGGTACGTGTATTTCTGGGGGTGCGCGAGGAGTTTCACACGCGATTTCGCAGGGGATGCGGGGTACGTGTATTACTGGGGTTGCAGAGGGAGTATCACACGCGATAGGCCTTGGGAGAGCGGGGTACGTGTATTACTGGGGGTACGCGGGGAGTATCACACGCAATATGCCTTGTGCGAGCGAGGTAAGTGTATCTTGGGGGTGCGCAGGAAGTTTCACATGCGATAGGCCTTAGGCGAGCGGGGTACGTGTATTTCTGGGTGTGCGCAGGGAGTTTCAGACGTGATTTCGCTGGGCGAGCGGGGTACGTGTATTACTGGGGGCGCGCGGGGAGTATCACATGCGATAGGCCTTGTGCGACCAGGGTACGTGTATCTTGGGGGTGCGCGGGGAGTATCACATGCAATAGGCCTTGGGCAAGCGGGGTACATGTATTACTGGGGGTGCACGGGGAGTATCACACGCAATAGGCCTTGTGCGACCAGGATACCTGTATCTTGGGGGTTCACGGGGAGTATCACACACAATAGGCCTTGGCCGAGCGGGGTACGTATATTTTGGGGGTGCGCGGGGAGTATCACACGCGATAGGCCTTGTGCGACCGGGGTACATGTATCTTGGGGGTACACAGGAAGTTTCATACGTGAATTCATACGTCCTCCCAGGTGTACCCTCTCCCCTCTCCCCATGCCCCACAGGCAGCCCATCCACCTTGGGCATGCCCCCCCAGCCAGCCCACATGTCATCATGCACCAGTGAGCACCGAGTCATGTCCCCCTGCACCCGCACCCACCCAGCAGTGACGGGCACCTGGCAGCAGGCCCCGACTCATGTCCCCCTGTACGCCCACCCACCCAGCAGTGACGGGCACCAGCCAGCCGGCCCCGACTCATGTCCCCCTGCACCCCGACCCACCCAGCAGTGACAGGCACCTGCCAGCAGGCCCCGACTCATGTCCCCCTGCACCCCCACCCACCCAGCAGTGACGGGCACCTGCCAGCAGGCCCCGACACACTTGTAACCCCCCAAAACATCATCATGATCCACAATCATGGGCCTTATGGCCATCCAAAGCCCACTGCATGCCACCCCTGTCCAAAGAGCCAACCAAGTATTCCATCCACCCCACATTGAAATGCCTATTACATGGCAAAACCCAAATGGCAAGCATGTACATCAACACATGTCCATCACACACACACACACAATGGGTGCAAGTGAATGTGAAAACCCACATTGTGACATGCATAAAACCAATGAGAGAATACCACAAATTGAAGTACCAAACAAAAATGTATTGAACACAAAATGAAGGGAATTTAATGAAAACACACAATAATGGAAATAAGAAATAAAATGCAGCATGTCCCAAAATTAATAAAATATATATGAAATCAGAATCAAAATAAATCCAAAGGAAGATGTGTCCAAAGTCTCCGTCCAACAAAGCAAATCCAACGGGAAAGAAATAAGTAAAATCCATTGCTCCATGGTGAAAAAATAAATGAATGATGATTAAATCACTGTTCAACTATATACAAATAACAAATCCAGGCTCCATGAGCCCAACCATTGAAATGAAACCTACAAAAAAACGACCTAATAAACAACTATCTACAAAAAGGTGGGGCATAGTCCAAGCACCCCAAATGAAAGAAAAACATAAATGAAACCTAACACTAACTAACTATATACAATGGCGGCGGGCAAGTCCTACTGCTCACTTGCCGATTTCCCGGGCCAGGGCATCATCGAACTCCTGTTCTATGTCCTGGAGGCGGGCCTGTTCCATGGCCCTGAGGTTTTGCAGGGATAACGCCATGTCCAACACCAACTCCCTGCGAATTGCCTCGAGGCACTTGGCCCGCCTCAGCGCCCTGCGCATGGAGTTCTCTGCCCTGACCATAGTGAGCCGTGCCTCTTCTGCCCGCCGCCGCTCCGCATCTATGTTCGTTCAATCGCTGCCACTCGGAAGACACTCCCAATCCAGGGTCCTACTGCCCTACGTCCGATGCCTGCCCCTCTGATGTTGATGACCCCGAGCCATCATCGCTCCCACCTTGAACCTGCTGCTGCTGTGCCTGTGCCCTGCCTCTTGATGCCTGCATGTTGTCCTCCTGCTGGGGTGTAGTTGTTGGCGTGGCCACCCCTGCTGGACCTCCGACTCCCGACTGTGGCAGGGATGTGTCCTCCACCAGCCTGGCTGCTGGGTCAGAGGCAGCTCCACAGGGTGCCCAGGTGATACATGGGCCGGAAGATGGCACGGAAGACGACTGGTGCCTAGGGGGTTCAGGTGAGGAGGGGGTTGGTACAAGGTCCAGCACATGGAGGAATCCAGCACTGGTGACCCGTCCTAGTAGGTCGAAACAGTCAAAGAGGCATCCGAGATAATGTGCAGTGTCTTCACGAAAACACTGCAGGCCATCCCGCATGCCCCGTTGACACAACGCCATCTCAGTCAGGACAGGCTCAACACAGTCCCGGATTGCCACGTCCGCAGGGAGAGGAAGGCCAGTTGTTGTGCACTCATCCCCTCCCTGAAAACGGGTCTGGACGTAGGCATCCCTGCTGGTGTGGGATGATGCAGTCACAGGATCGAGGACAGGATTACACACAGGCACCTCCGCGGCAGCCTGTGCTTCCTCCTGTCCCTACCCCTGGACTGCACCACCAGCAGCAGTGGAATCCCCCCCTCCAGACCTTGTGTGTGTCCCTTCCAAGGCCTCCTCCTCAACCAAACCCCACACCAACCTGGATGACTCAATGCCATCTTCCTCTATCAGACCCTGTGGGGTCTCAGCAGCCCCTTCTGCTGCCGAGGAGTCTACCTCCAACCTCCAACCTCCGCCTCTTGGACCTACCCTCGGCAGCTGCGGCCATGGATGCGGCACCAGACTCCTCACTCCCCGACGAGATGACAACATGGGAGGAGGGCCGGGCCTTGCGTCTCCGGCTGGCGGTGCGATCCCTGCCGCTTTGCTCCACAGCACCATCTCCGCCCTCTTCATCAGTTGACGCTGCAGACAGGGGGAGATAGAACACAGGCATCAGGGCACTGTACAATGGTATGATAAACACATGACAGTTGTACATAAGTGGCAGTGTCAAACTTCAGACATGGCATCACACTCCCCAACACACAAGTCATTTGAACTCACACACATGAGCACATCAACAGGAATGTTGCACCAGGCAGCACCATCCATACACAAACAACAGCATGAGCAACCGAAGGTGAGCCTCACCTCACATGCAACACGGGTAGTGCAGAACACATGCACACACGCCACCAGACATACATGCATCTGTACATCTCCACCACCTGTCGCAGTGATACGATCGCCATCCATGTCACATCTGGCAATCAGCCTCCTACATGTCACTGTCACATGCATCCATGGTGTATCACAGTTGCACACTTGTAAAATAAAAACACATGCACATGTACATAGTGCAGATACATGCAGGTGGAACCACCATCTATGTATGACACCACAACCATGCCACTGTACATACACAGAAATGTAAAAATGTGTGCACCCACACATGCATTTGGCCAGCATGCTTACCAACACACACACCATCGATGGGTCTCACACATGAGAGGACTCACACCTAGCAGGCTCATTTACCTGTACATACACATGCATACATGGCCCTACACAGACATATGTACAACCTGCACACTCCTGCCACACCTCAACATGCACAACGTCCAATCAGTACGCATGTACACCTAACGCTCGACTCCAGATGAGTCTACCTCTCAAGGATCTGGAGGTGGCGCGCTGGGCGTTTAGTTCCAGGACCCTCATCTGGTTGTTGGTTAGGCGGACCCGGCACCCCTTGGCATCCGCTGCCTTCAAGAGGCGCCGGGCCTTGTTGTGGGTCCTGGACCTGAAGTCCTACCAGCGCTTACAGACGTGTTGAATGTCGTGGACTGCCACCCCCTCCACGTTGATGGCAGTCACGATGTCCATCCATATCCTCTTCTGTCCTTCATTGTCGGCGCGTGAACTTCCAAAGAGCGCATCACACTTCCCCAGGTCTCGCTCCACCAGGATACCAACTTCACTGGCACTGAAGCTGGTAGCCCTCTGCCTCTCTGGCTGGGGGTTGCCAGTGGTGCCAGATGGTGTTGTGTCCGACATGGCAACCTCAGAGGCAGGTGTGGGTGGGCAACTGGATCCTGGGGCTGGGCTGTGGAGCAATGGTATACCAGTAGGGAGTCTTCTGTTCCAGCAGGTGTGGTCACTGCAACTGCACCCCTGCAGATGGCTGACGTGCAGGCACCAAACAGCAGGGCACGTGGGCAGCAGGCAGGCAGGCAGCAGAAGATGGCAGGTGGGAGCGTGCTCAGGGCTCTGGGGGGCAGGAAAATGGCCTTCTGGGCAGGAGCATGGTCTTCGGTGTGTTGTTGCGTGGCTAGCTTGATACAGAGTGATTTGGCATGTAAAAAAACTGCACGTCTGCATGTAATTTGAGGAAAGGCCCTTAGCGCGTAAGCGCATCTGTGACGTGATGCGCAAGGGCGTTTCCCTCAACACGGGTGCATGTTGATTGTACATGTGCTAAAACTGCACGTCCGGGTGTCTCTGCGTGCAATTGGAGGAAAGGGTCTTAGCGCGTACGCGCATAAGTGACGTTGCACATGTGGGCTGGCTTAAAAGGTACTTGTAGGAGGCCATTTTCTTGTATGTGCTTTTTGTGAAGAGCGAGCGGGTGATTCTTGTGCTTCAAGACGGTTAACATGCGATAACTTCACAAAGGTTCCAGTTCGTACTCCCTGTTTACTCAGACAGCGTTCAATTCTTCTTTTGGCGGGGGTGTTGTGTGTCTTTTTCACGTTCTTTTTCCAGGCAGACAGTGTGTGGCGCACGTATTTTCCATCTGTGGTTTCCCTCGTGTGTCGCGTACCCATTCAGAGGTCATTGTAGGCTGCGTGTACCACGCGTATGATTATTTTGGTGTTTCTGGGTGCCACAGCGAAGTGCGGGTTTATTTTTCCACGCACGTGGTCTACCAGTGGTTGCGTGCACAGTAAATATTGTTTTTGGGTGCCTGTGCGTTGCGTGACCCGTCATCTTCCCCCAGGGGTCACAGACAGCCTTGCTAGAGCACTAGGGTACGAATTCCATCTAGTACCCTACCCCTTTCACCCCAATTGCCCAGGACAATTGTTTACTGCAACTCCCATATGCACAACAACATCAGTGCCATGGTTGGGAGGCGACCAAGCAGTAAGGGAGGCAAAGGTGGCCGACCTCAAAGAGGTGGGCGCGGTAGGGGACATGGCCAGGATATGCAGGGTGGCCCAAGAGGCCAGTGTGTGGAGGACCAATCAGGGACACCAATGCCCTCCACAATGGTTCGGGGAGATATAGCTGACACCATCCCAGCTCAGCCCTTGTTAAACCGGCCCATATTGTCAACAGAACCGGCACAGGATGACTCCCAGGCTGACTTCCGTGTCACCAAGTCTAAGCCACATGTGGCGGTGAAAGTTGCTGTCACCAGGCCACGTGGATCTGGGCAGCAATGTCATCTGCTGCCCCAAGTAGCCAGGGTGAGGAGTCTGCAGGGGCAGAAGCAGCTCAAGCCACCCCAGCTCCGAGTCTCCCAGCAGGACAGTGTCAGTCCAAGTCCATCACACTGAGGTTGGTCCTGCCAACATCACCCAATGAGACCTTTGATCATCGTGCCTTTGGCAACTTGCAGTGCCCAGTCCACCTGCGCTTCTGCCCCTACCAACCAGAGGGGCATACGCCACTCAGGGTCCGCACCACCTTCCAAGAGGAAGAAGGTTCTCTTGCGGTACAGGCTGGGACCCTAGACACAGCTACCCACTCCGGCACCTCAAGGAATCCTAGTTTCAATGATGCAGAACTAGATGCACTTGTGGGCTATGTGTCGGCCCATGGCCGCGGAATTGTGGTGACTGCAGGGTGCATGACTATGACTGCTCAACGTAAGGCCCACTGGCAGACCATCGCAGACCACATTAGTTCCCTTGGATTTGTGAAGCGCACAGCTGATGATTGCTCTAAGCGCTGGAATGACCTGAAACGCAGAGCAAAGAACAAGCTGGCTTCAAATCATGCCTCTACTCTGGTGACTGGCGGTGGGTCTCCACCAGAGGAGGAACAACTCACTGAACATGAGTCTGTTGCTGGAACATTCATCACAGAGGATCAGATCCAAGGCGTGGGAGACCTACCAGATCTTGAAGCAATGTCCGGTGAGTGACCATGCATGTGTATGCAATCCATGTGTATGTTGCTTGGGTGATGTGTTCTGATTGAGTGCCAGGTGAGGCTGTCTAGGCATGATTGCTATGGGTCACCCATGTGGTGCCTCAAAACCATTCCCCAGCCTTGTGTTTCCGTTTCACCGTATCCCTTCTGACCAGAGTTCACTTTTTGCACATGATTAATCCACTTGGCCTTCAGCTGTCCTCTTGCCACAACATTGTTCATACTGTTTTCCGCTTCATTCAGCCTGATTGATGAAATGTCTAGCATATTTACCAGACATTTTTTTGACCTGCTGTCCCTAATGTGACATACTTCTGTCATAGATTACACCACACAATGGCCCCCATTTCTTGACTTATTAGGGGAAAGATTTATACAATCAGGCTGATTGAGTAATGTGCACCTACACATGGCCAGCACAATATCATTTTGGGGCCCTGTTTGATTGTTGAACATGACAATTGTAAACTCTCATGTCGAAGTGACCAACCATTGATGTATCCATGTGCCTGCCATCACTGCATCAGTGAACACTGGCTTTGTTGCAGCGTGTGGCACATGCAAGTTTTCTCACTCTTTTTTACATGTTTTATTTCATGTTGTCCATCTCACATGGACGGGTGACTGTACTGATTCACTACCATCTGGATGTCCTTGTCAAATCTGCCATGGCTATGGTACGTGCCGTCTGTGTGCTGGCATGTGTCATGTATGTGGATTGGGGTAATGCTAAATGAGCAAAAATAGACCACTTTTTTGTTAGGGGCTTGTGGGATGTGGCATACAATTCATAGACAAGAAAGGGAGTCCCAAAAACAAGCTACCTATTGATGTCAACATATAGGTTGGAAATTCAGACTGGCATGAGGCAACTATAAGTCAAAATCTTGTGTGGAAACATATATCACAAGACTATAAGCAAAGGCCGGTATTACAAAAATATACTACATTTTATTTTTCTAGTACATGCTAAAAAGCATGGACGTCAATGGTCCTTTTTTTAAAAAAAAAGACAACATGTGACAACATATAACAACAATGAATGAGACACTGTGCTCAAAAGCATACAAATAAATCTGTTGGCATATGTCAAAACTCAATAAAGCCCATTGCTGACTTGATGTTAGTAATGTTAGTGATGTTAGTAAAACAAGGTGACTTCCAATCGTAAACATTAAAAATGATTTTTCAAGGGAACCCTCATAGAGGATGTGTCGACAGAGATGACTCTGTTTCCAGCCTTAGATATGTAAACACTCGGGGTAATACGTGTCAACTGTTGTACCCGGACACCTGATGGTCTGACTAAGGCTTTCGTCAGGACACACAGAGGACACCTGGTGTTGGATGTTGTGTTTTCAGAAGAGATGCTTTTTGTTTGACAATGTAAACAGAAACACAAAAATATCAAACTATTATCAACCGGCTCAGTGGCTAATTACAATTATAGCGTTACCTCATTATTCCTAATATTTCCAAACATTTGAGAAATTTTCCAATGTGCATCAAAGGTATAACATTATCCGATAATCTATATACCACTTTCTAGCATTTGGATATATCTAGTTTCTCTGTCTAGTATTCATATAATATCTAAGTATATGTCTTTCTTTTTTGGACTAACCTAATAGTCTTTCAATAATCATATTGCATACACCCTCGTGGATGCCTAAATGCAAAGAGTACAGGGGGGGTTGGTTTGGTCAATGAACAGACAAGAAAGAATAAATTATAATTATGCCTGCTGGGTTATACCCCCCTCTATGCATAAATACCTTGTCAATTTCTTTGAGAAAAACCAGAAGAGGTTCAAGGGATGTGTGTCATCAATACATCTATTACACTCATCCTGGTACGTATGTGCATCGTAGCCCGACGTGTACGTTTTTAACCATGTGGCTCTGCATTAAGGGAAACAGAGGAATAGTGAGCATTTGTTTTGCCTTTGACAATGTATGTTCTAAGGTGCACGTGAGCTACGTGTTTGTACCTTCAACTTTCTTGTGGACCCGCACGGCTGTACTGTCACCGGGTGTATTTTCGTATCGGCGTGTGGGAAATTGTTTGTATAGCGGGCCGAACTTGGAAACCTCCTTTGCTGGATGATAGTCTTTTTCGGGCGCTCTGTTGTCGTTAATTAGAAACATAGCAATGTGTTAGAAAAATGAATATTGCGCTGAACGTGTCTACCTGCAAAATGTGTAGTAGTTGTTGAGGGATGGTAGAACACTTACTTCTATGTCAGAGCGGCTACGGCGTGTCGGGATCCGTATGCAAGTACACATTTTTCATATTGGGTCACATGATCCGCCTAATGTAGCCAACGTGTCACTTAGTGACGTCATTGTGTGGCTAGGCGGCGACTACTGATGTCTAAACAACCCGATTATGTTTGTGTGGTGGCCATTTTGAAATGTCAAAAGGCTCATTACTGTGTATAGATTTTATTATATATTTGTCTGGGGCAAGTAGATATAAGATCTGAGTCACATGATTTCGTGTGACCATGTCAAATGATTGTTGTGACATTTATGTGTCCATCCATAGTTGACAAATACAGAATGTTGGACAACAAAGTCGAAGAAAAAAGGCATGACACTTAGTTATTGGATGAAGGATGAAGGTAGCGGCTAGTGTATGACCGCATGTAAGTTATATATATTATATGAACTGCTAACTAGCACGAATGTTATGTCCACCCCAGATGAGAATATATAGGTTTACAAACATGCTATGGCTGTCAATGCTTGATGGTGCCATTGATAAATTGTATGTGGGGCTCATTTGTGGACAAATAGGTTCCACTTAATGTACAAGTTTAAGCCACACTTGACAGAGTCTAATTTATGGATCCATATTTGTTCGAGCTTCCGCAATTTGAGGTCCCTATCTCCCCCGCGGGGGTGTGGATCCACAGTTTGCAACACACACCATGATATGTTGTTGTGTGAATGTCTCATTTTTTGGTTGTTCAACTAGTGGTTTATCCTTCGTCCTATTTTTTATATAGGACCGATGTTCCCCTATTCTAGTGCGGACTGTTATTTTAGTTTTACCTATTTAAACAAGCCCACATGGCCAGATTATACAATAAATGGCCCATTTTGTTGCACAGTTAGTGAATGATCTGAGTTTCCAGACGACAGTTTTCAGGTCAATGGTTTTTACATTTTTGGTGAAATTACACATAAGACATTGGGCCTCATTACACGGAAGGCGGTGAGCCATGGCGCTATTAGCGCCATGGCTCATGCCGGTAAAATACCAACACCGCCTTGGCAGAAAGGGGATTTACCGCCCCATTCCAAGGTTGGAGGGACGGTAAATCCCCCTTCCGCCATTGCCCTTCCCCATTCCCATTTCTGCCCCATAGGGCTCTATGGGAATGGGGAAGGCGCTAATTATGGCACCGCAATTTTGCGGTGCTGTAATTAGCTCCGAGGTCCCTTAGCGGGTTGGATTTTAACACCTGCAAAAAGCAGGCGTTAAATCCCCCAACCCGCAAAGGGACCTCGTAGTAAGGCGGTAGGGATTTACCGGTACCGATATTTTACCGGTACCGGTAAATCCCTAACGCCATCCGTGAAATGAGGCCCATTTTCCGCATTTATAATGACCTACAACTGGAGGCAAATTCCAGAGTGTCGATTGTGTGGACAAGTTGGCAAGCTGTCTCGGATATGTGTGCACCAATTTGTCTCCTAGATTTTGTAACCGTTTAAAAGAAAATGGGGAGGAAGGATGGAAAAAGACTCTGTATTAATAATCTTCCAGTTTTTAAGATTGGTCTTTCTCAAATCATTACTTACAGGAGTGAAAGATGTCACACAGGTTATTTTGTGTAGTTTAGTGTTGTCTTGTTTAGAAAGGCAATCGATCCTTTGAATGTTGACCGCCCTTTTATATGACCTTCTGATCGTATGTGGGGGGTACCCTCTGGCTTTTAGATTGCTTTTTAATGCCTCACTATGGGCTACAAAGTCTTATTTCTCAGAGCAGTTATGTCTGATGCGTAAAAATTGGCCGAAAGGTAGGTTTTCTTTTAATGATTGCGGGTGAAAACTTCCAAAATTAAGCAGGGTATTCTTTTGAGTGGTTTTTTTGTACAGACTTGTCCCAATTACATTATTTTGCATTCGGTAAATGAGTAAATCTAGAAAAGCAATTCTTTTATTGTTGGCCTCCCAGGTGAAATTTAGAAACAACTCGCATTGATTGAGGCAGGTGTTAAAGATCTTAAGTTCTTCCATGGTACCCCGCCAGATCATGAAGATATCGCCAATGTATCAATACCAGGCTTGGATGTTTTTAACAAAAGGATTGGTGTCAATATATATATAGTTTTTCTCGAAATGGTCCATGTATAGGTTAGCCAGATCTGGGGCAAATGTGGCCCCCATACTGGTAAGGTTAAGTTGTTGGAAAAAAGAACTGTCATGCATAAAGACATTTTTTGTCAAGGCAATATGTATACAATATGTATACATTCAGCAATGAAGCCGTGGGTGGGTGTTTGTCTACCCGTGTTTCAAGCGATTCTAACATGACATTAATGCATTTCATCTGTTGGTGTAGAGAGATGTCACATCAAGTGTGACAAAAATATCCTCAGTCTGAATGGTGAGTGAATCCAAAATGTTTATCATTGCAGTGTAATCTTGCACAAATGATTTCATTTGACTCACAAAATGTCTCAAAAACACGTCAGCATACACTGACAGGGGTTCCAATAGTGAGCCAATGGCAGACACTATTGGCCATCCTGGAGGAATGGTTAAATGTTTATATATCTAGGGCAAACAGTAGAATGCCAGGGAAACTGGATTTCGGTTGATCAAGAAAAATTTCTCTTCGACATTGATCCGACCTTGTTCTGCCGCATGTGTAACCAGGCTATTTGTTCCATGATTTTTATAGTTGGGTCTGATGGAATAGTTTTATATACTAGGGTGTCCGACAATTGTTTTTTATCACCTCGGTTTTGTAGAGGTCAGAACCCCAAAGGACAATACCTCCTCCTTTATCAGCCGGCTTGATTATAAATAGAGGATTGGTTTCCAGATTTTTCAAAGCTAGACGTTCTGATTTTGAGAGTTTGAGGTATTTTATTTTTCTCAACATCCACGCATGAGGGTGTTGGGTGCACCCTGTACCTCATCCCTCCTGGGTGGCCTCCCCCACAACCCCCGGTCCACACAGGGCCATTTTTGATTTTTTTTCTTTTTTTAAAATATTTTATTTTACAGTGTGCTGCTATGTGTGGCTCCCATAGGCATCCACTGTGTATTCCAGCTGGGCACATGCAGGCTTGTCCTGTCTTTGGGTTAGCTGCTTGGGTTCCTGATACACACCCCCCTCCTGCTTCCCCTTTCCATGGGCTTGCAAAGGGTGTGACCAAGTGACAGTAACTTACACAGTGACATTGAGCTCACATACGTTGTGTGGACAGCCTGTAGTCAAAACTGTGTATACATCCCTAGTGGGTATTGTTGTTGAAATCTCCACTGCATGGTGGATTTATGTATAGTTCTACATCCATGACTTTTTCTTTATATACATGTACCTTCATCATGTCTTAACAAGCCCGTTTACTTTGCAGAAGCAGTTCGTGTTGTATGCAGTACACTGAAACCTTTACCTACTACCAACACTCTGCAGTTGGAAGGGGTCGATGTGCTGCCTTAGTGAGGTTGCAACACTTGCACTACTTTGATTTTTACATCTCATATATTGCCACTGTTTGAACATGCACTGATGTTTTCTCTTGCTGGTAAGTATTTGTTCATGTGTGTTGTTTTTTTATTCATTATTGAGAGAAAATTGTCTGTGGCCTGTTTCCATTTGAGACAGTGCACTTTGCGACACTTCTG
This sequence comes from Ambystoma mexicanum, assembly GCF_040938575.1. NCBI lineage: Eukaryota > Metazoa > Chordata > Amphibia > Caudata > Ambystomatidae > Ambystoma > Ambystoma mexicanum. The sequence goes on along the minus strand of NC_090937.1, from coordinate 595,614,391 downwards.
TCATTTGTTGTGCATTCATTTGGTTGCTTTCACATTCCATGCCATGCCATGGTGCGTTGGGGAGGTGTTGGGTGACATGCCACTATTTTGATGTGGTATTTTGCAAGGGGGTAGTCCTTCATGCTGCATGCATTTGTGCCATTTTGTGACACAGCATTGGGTGTCATTGATTAGCTAGGGATGCACACAATGTAGCACTTCCAGGTGAACAATCTGAGGCTGGTATGGTTGTGACAGTTGACTGTCCCTTTTGTCATCATCATTGATTGTGAGCAGGTGTGTGCCAGGCCTGTGTGCACTCCGCAGGGATGGGATTTTAGGTGAAGTAATTTGCCACAAGCTGGGTCCGGGCTGCCTCACCACGTGCCCTTTCACCTCCCATGAGCAGCGGCTGTGCATGTGGTTGGGGATTTAGGGGCACTACCATGTCCACTGGCATGCCCGGCCGGGTTGCAACGTTGTGCAGGACACATGCTGCCACTATGATCCTGCACACTACTGTGGGCGCATATAGCAGCTGCCCAACAAAGCGGTCAAGGGAGTGAAAGCGTGACTTCAGCACTCCGAATGTGCACTCCACTATGCCCCGGGTTGTAATATGGGCTGTGTTGTATCTTACCTCGGGTGGTGTGGTGGGGTTCCGAATTGGCCTCATCATGTAGGTGCTCAGAGGGTAGGCACTGTCACCTGGGGAGGTGATAATGGTTGTCATTAGCGGGGTTTTCCCATTTCTCAGTTTCTGATATGCATGCATGTGCAGAGGCATTTATACTCACCAATTAGCCATGTGTCGCCATGCCGTCCAGCTTCCAGGTCCTGGTTTAGGGGTGACATTCTGAATATGAAACTATCATGGCTGGATCTTGGATAGTTGGCATATACTGAGGTGATGATTCCCTTGGCATCACATACAACCTGCACGTTGATGGAATGCCAGTGCTTGCGGTTCCGATAGATATGCTCAGTGGCCCTGGGTGGACGTAGAGCCACATGGGTGCAATCAATGGCACCTAGGACTTTGGGGAAGTGTACCACCCCATAAAATTGCTGGACAACAGCCTGCCTTTCTGCAGGTGTTCTGGGCAGGGCATGTATATGTACCTGCAGACTGAGGGGCATGCAGTCATGATGGCCAACACCTGGTATAGGCAGCGTGACTGTGTGGCCTGTGACAACCCCCCACTATGGCACTTGTCTGCTGAAATTAACCAGTAGCCAAGAAGTGCAGTACATTGAGCACCTTTTCCAAGGGGCTCAGTGCTTGAGAGCACAGGGTGGGTGATGTGAGGTCATCCTCCCACTCCCTCACCAGGTCTAGGATTATGTGTGGTGGAAACCTGTACCTCCCATACACCTGGTCATCGGGCATCCCAAAAAGGTTGGTCCTGGGTAAAAAAATGCAGGGCCTGGTTATCCTCCTCCTCCTGCGGAGTCCCACGAGCACTGCTGCGAGGAACAGTATATTCATCGTAGCGTCTGAACTTGTTTGTTGTTTGTGCGTACTTTTATGGTGCATGGGGTCGCTTACGCCTGCTTCCTGCTGGCGTACGTGTTTCCGGATTAGCACGTCTTTTTTCGCACACGCGTTTCCTTTGTTCGATTCCATGAATGCGTTTTGTTAGCGCGCGTGTGGGCATTGCGAGCATTTACATACTGTACTTCCCCCGTAATGCCCACGTTTTCACGCGTTGTTCCCCATTCCGCGTGTTACGCCCCGTGTTTCGCCCACTTTTCTTGTGTGTGCTACACTATGTGCGCTTTCCCTGTGCATGTAGCGCACGCCGTTTAGTGACATGTGCACCCTACGTGCACCACCCACGGATTTGGCGCACATACCAACTTTTACTGGTGCAGCGCATTCCATGAATCGATCAATGGCTGCGTGTGCGGCTTTGGCACGCGTGCACTGTGATTTTCATGCTTGCGCTCCACTTTTCGGCACACATTTATTCCATGAATTATCCCATTAGTATCAACTCTCCATTCCACTGAACCGATGCGTCCAGTATACAAATGGCAGTGCACATCAATGTGTAACATAGCCAAAAAATATTTCAGATCTTTACTCCAGTTCCTCAATCAGTATGTGTAAGCAAAGACAAATTGAAAATAAAACCATGACAAAGTATGCACTCCTGTCCAGCGTGCAAACACACAGTACTACTAGGACATTCATTAGTGTGCATTTCTAGACCTATTTGCAAAAGCACCTTCCACCATATGAAAATGATATTAACACACCATACAATTATAAGAAATATGGTTCATAAACTGTACTATGCCAAAAGTCCTGCTTTAGCACTAGCCAATTTAAATAACAATCTTCTACATGGTACTACCAAAGAACTACTCGAAGAAAAAGAGCATATCCAGAGAAAATATTTTGCAAGTGAAAGCCACTTACAAAATGCAGTTTCTTTAGAACAGACTAGCAACAACTTTACAGATGGCAACCTTCTATTACACACATACAAAAAAGAAATACTAAAGTTTAAAAGTACATATGCTGAAGTACCAAACCATGTGTGTGTGCTGCTGCTGGACTTTTTTATAAGAATAGCACAAACACTGTAGACATCATGTACAAAATAGAAGACAATGAAGATTCCAAGTGGTTCCAATTAGCTTTCTTTCTTATAGCAGAAAACACACACGAAATTACTGATACCTTAATACTTTGCAGATACTGCACTGCAAAACTTGACAACAACCAAACACTTTCAAATGCTATCACAAATAACTTGGAATTATTCTCACTACCAAAACCCCTGAAACAACTTAACTTGTATGAGAGAATCATAATTCAAACTGTGCACCCATTTCAAGCAATTATATGCCTACCCCTGCGGACTGTTTTCTGTATCCCTACAGTCCCCCCTACCAGCACTTATGTCGGCACTTACCTTGCACTTGCCACCAGCTGGCTGTTGTTATTATCTTATTTATTCTACTATCACATGTACTGCACGTTCTCATCTCCCTTCCCCCACACACTTTTCACTTTCCCCCTTCCCATGCTCTTGCGCGTTCTGAATGACAACTGGCCCAGTAGGATCGTTGTCTGTCTTCCCTTGTTCCCCCTCCCTTACCTTGTCGCGCCTTGAAACACTTGTGTATAGGCGCATTATAAATGTCATATCATATCATATCATATTACCCAAAAACAGCAAAACTACCTCCCTCTGAATTACTGAAAGGCATTCATGGCAAAATAGTTTATTTGCCATTAGATCTCAAAGATTATGTACACACTCTGGAATGCAATGTCCAATAGATCAATCTTAAATTATCTTTGTAAATGGCGCACCTACGAAAGACAAAAACATTTGGCAAAAACTTGTGGCCTTTTATTAAGTTAGACAAGCCTTGCAATATCTAAAATACAACAATGAATACTACAACAAAATAAATATTGAAGAAAACCTGAGGGAAATCACTGGAATTCAACACTCAACAGAAACTGGTCAGTTTCAACTTCTAGATCCTACTACAGAATCCAATATTTTAGACCAATATACAATTCACCCATTAAACTCTAAAGACACCACAGATGATGCACTGGAAACTTACCAAATGCGTCAAGCCAAAGGATCAGCAATCCGCATATGGGAAAAAAGCATAGGAGCACGTGCCTTTCCTCTACTCTTTCCTACTGGAAAAGGAGGACGGTACGGTGATAGACCCACACAAATAACATCATCAGAATACCGCTCTTTACGAATGTATTCTGAAGACCCCAGATTCAGACATGTGGAATACATATTTCACCTTCTCTTTGAAAGTGAACTAGCAACTCTATGCTATAGAGTTGCACACACTTTGAAATCACTTACCAATTTTCAGAATATGTCAGCTATGAAATTACTACAAAAAGTGCAAGAAAAAAATTAGGTTTTACATTCAAGCATTACACATCTTTTAGCAAACATGCGTGGTACAAAAGAATACTGGTTCCAACAGCACAGAGATGTACGCTGTATGATAAGAATCCTTGGCCCACCCACTTGGTTTGTGACATTAAGTTGTGCAGAATATGCATGGGAAGATTTACACGATTTCTTATGCATAGCAAACAAAAACAAAACAAATATAGCTAGAAAAACACCAGGAGAAGCCTGCTCTCTAGATCCTGTAAATGTACCAAGATATTTCCTTCATCGCTTCATTGCTATACTACACTTCATTTGTAATAAAACAGTTCCTCCCCTTGGAGTAGTGCAACACTTCTTTTGGAGAAAAGAATACCAAGCCAGTGGAGCACCACACATCCATATGCCTTTGTGGATTAAAGATGCTCCTAAATTTGGTCAGGACGGTGATGCCACTGTTTTGCAGTTCATCCAAAAATATGTCACTTGTGAAATCCCTTCACAAACGACACATGGTGACCTTCATGCACAATTTTTACAATTTCAAAGACACAAATGTGGCAAGTATTGTTGTAGCAAATATAAAAACAAAGAGAAATACTACACCAAATGCCGTTTTGGTTTCCCTAGACCACTTTCAACAACAGGTCAAGCAAACAACTTCATGTCTTCAGTTAGACATGGCGTCAAAGATAAATCACCTAAGAACACATATTACATAAAACGAACAGAAAGATTAAAATACATCAATGATTACAATGCAATCATTGCTCTCCTAGGGAATGCAAATATAGATGTGCAGTACATTGCAGACATTTCCACTGCAGTTGCACAATATGTCACAGCCTACGCAACCAAAGCAGAAAAAAACAGTGCTCCAAGACTTCTGGGATGACATATCATCTGACAAAACACTATCACAGAAATTGTACAGCTTAGGCATGCACATGCGCTCCCATAGAGAATGTGGCTGCTATGAAGCTGCAGACCGTTTAACCGGCACTGCCATGTATGGAAAATCTGAAAATATAGTATGGCTAAGACTTGGTCGTGTTAAATCTAGAAAAAGAGTTCTGAAATCATATGAAGACATAGAAACAATAGCCAAAAATGATCCCAACAGCCAAGACATTTAAAAAAAATTACTAGACACATACTACCCAAACAGGAGTACCACTTTGGAAACAATGTGTGTATACCACATAGCCCAAAACTTCACACACACAAATAATATTAAACCAGATGAGAAGAAAAGTAGATACAGAGTGGACAATTGTGAAGGCAGCTTAGAGAAACTTACCAAACACAGCTTAATTAATCATATCAAATTGTAATGAAACACTCCTCAACATAAAGAACTGTATTACATGTCCCTGCTACGAATTTTTAAACCGTGGGGAAAAGAAGAAGATTTACTAGATACCTATGACTTCTATGAAGACACTTTCAAAGCAAATGAAAGCACTATAACAGACGTAAACCTTACACAGTACAAAACAATGTTGCACAATGAACAGTAGTCAACCTTCTGTAACAGGAAGCCAAGAACCACTTGGACAGACACGAATAGCAAATGAGGCAGACTTGGCCATGACAGAAGAAGAAAACACCAAGTGTCAGTATGAACAATCTACAGAAGACTTTGCTCTTCTAAAATCACAACTAAACAATGAGTAATATAGCATTTTACATGAAATAACAACACAAATTGAACATGCTGTGCAGCATGAAACTAAAAATTGTACCTGCCAAGACTACAAACCTATACTGCTATACTTGAGTGGTCAAGCTGGTTCAGGCAAAATATTCTTAATCAAAATCATCAGCCAGTTCCTACAACAATTGACAAAGAACACACTGACAGCTGTTGTAACTGCCCCGCAGGTTTAGCTACCTACAACATAGGCGGCGTCACTTTACACCAGTTACTTTTCCTTCCAGTAGAACACCAAAACAAATTAGACTATTACAAACTTTCTCCAGAAGCTGCAATGGAACTACGCAGAGTTTTCAAACAAATGAAAATGCTGCTAATAGATGAAGTAAGCATGGTTTCTGATCTAATGTTAGCCTGCATTCACATCAGATTACAAGAGGTCCTGAAAACAGACTATGAAGAACTCTTCGGAGGAAAACACATTATAGTTTCCGAAGATCTTCTTTTTTAATACCTTAGAGCACAAACTATGCCGCAGAACTCTCGGCAGCATAGGAAATGTCAACCTTTGGCAACTTTTCCAATACAGAGAATTAACTGAAAACATGTGTCAGTCTGCAACCTCACATACCCCAACATTTTGAAAATGATTAGGGTTGGTGTACTATCTCAATAAGCACAATCTATATTGAAAACCAGGCACATCCATGCACTCTATAGCCATAACTCTTGTGCTACTGATGTCATGGAACAAATAGCACACAAAAATGTGAACTGTATGTCCTTGATGCCAACTCTTGCAACCTGTTCAAAATTTAATGAAACAATGTTAAAAATAGAAATGTAACCAATACTTGAAGTTTGCTCCACAGACAAACTGGACGTACATGGTATGACACTACCCATGTGTCAACAGGCCACAACAAAGCTAAATACAGCTGATTTGGAGAAAATATTAAAATTATCTTTAAACTGTAGAGTAATGCTCTAACTTAGCCTTGATGTGGACCAAGGACTTGTTAATGGAGCACTTGGTACAGTTGTTGGCTTTTAAACATACCCATGTGACAGCAACATTCGCAGGTCGATTCATGCAATTAATGTGTGCTGAAAATTCCCGCGCAAGTGTGCGAAACCGTGCGAATCGCAGTGCAAGTGCGAAAATCGCAGCAAAACCCGCGCACATCGATTCATGGAAGTCCGTGCGCGAGTAAAATCTGGGATGTGCGCTGAAAATCTGCGCGGCGCATGCCGACGCACAGGTCATCTAGCGGCATGCGCTACGGCCACAGCGAAAGCGCACATAGCGCGGCACACATAACAAAAGTAGGCGTAACATGGGGCGTGACACGCGGAATGGGGAACAACGCGTGAAAATGTGGGCGTCACAGGGGAAGTACAGGAGGCAAGTGTGCGGAACGCCCACACGCTCGCCTACAACACGTATTCATGGAATCGAATAGGACAAACCAGTGCACAGGCAAAAACGCGCACAGGCTAAACACGTCCGCCACACGAAGGCAGGCGGTAGCGTCCCTGCGCATGAAAAAAATGTGCGCCAAAATGTGCGCTAACAAAATGCACGTATATACAGCTCTGATGATTGTCCCATACTGTGGCTCTCTAGGACAAATGACGTGCAAAGGGGTACGCGACAAACACTAACACCCGCTGTGTCAAAAATAGCGTGTGCGTGTATTTCCGTGGTGCGCAGGAAGCTTCATACGCGATTGGCCTTGGGCGAGCGGGGTGCGTGTAAATCTGGGGTTCGCGGGAAGTTTCACACGCGATAGGCCCTGTGCGAGTGGGGTGCGTGTATTCCTGGGGTTCGCGTGAAGTTTCACATGCGATTGGCCTGGGTACGTGTAAATCTGGGGTTCGCAGGAAGTTTCACACGCGATTGGCCTTGAGCGAGCGGGTTACGTGTATTTTGGGGGTGCGCGGGAAGTTTCACACGCGGCAGGCCATGTGCGAGTGGGGTACGTGTATATCTGGGGTGCAGGGGAGTTCTTCACGTGAATTGGCAGTGTGGCTCCTCCCAGGTGTTCCCTCTACACCCTCCACGGCCCCTGCAGGCAGCCCACACCACAGGGGACTACCCTGCACCCATGGTCATTTCCCGCAGGCAGCCCATCCACCATGGGCATGCCCCAAGACAAGCCACATGTCAGCTTGCACTACTGATCACCAACCCATGACCCCCTCCACCCCCACCCCCCAGCAGTGCAGGGGCATCTGCCAGCAGGCCCCCACTCATGTCCCCTTGCACCCCCACCCCCCAGCCATGAGGGGCACCTGCCAGCAGGCCCCCACTCATGTTCCACTCATGTCCCCTTGCACCCCACCCCCCAGCAGTGCAGAGCACCTGCCAGCAGGCCCCCACTTATGTCCCCTTGAGCCCCCACGCCCAGAAGTGCAGGGCACCTGCCAGCAGGCCCCCACTCATGTCCCCTTGCACCCCCACCCCCCAGCAGTGCAGGGCACCTGCCAGCAGGCCCCCACTCATGTCCCCTTGCACCCCCATCCCCCAGCAGTGCAGGGCACCTGCCAGCGGGCGACCACTCATGTCCCACTCATGTCCCTTGCACCCCCACGCAGTACAGGGCACCTGCCAGCAGGCCCCCACTCATGTCCCACTCATGTCCCCTTGCGCCCCCACCCCCCCAGCAGTGCAGGGCACCTGCCAGCAGGCCACCACTCATGTCCCCTTGCACCCCCACCCCCCAGCGGTGCAGGGCACCTGCCAGCAGGCCCACACTCATGTCCCCTTGCACCCCCACTCCCCAGCAGTGCAGGGCACCTGCCAGCAGGCCCCCACTCATGTCCCCTTGCACACCCACCCCCCAGCACTGAGGGGCACCTGCCAACAGGCCCCCACTCATGTCCCACTCATGTCCCCTTGTACCCCCACCCCCAGCACTGAGGGGCACCTGCCAGCAGACCCCCACTCATGTACCCTTGCACCCCCAACCCCCAGCACTGAGGGGCACCTGCCAGCAAGCCCCCACTCATGTCCCCTTGTACCCCCACCCCCCAGCAGTGCAGTGCACCTACCAGCAGGCCCCCACTCATGTCCCCTTGCAACCCCACCCCCCAGCAGTGCAGGGCACCTGCCAGCAGGCCCCCACTCATGTCCCACTCATGTCCCCTTGCACCCCCACCCCCCAGCCATGCAGGGCACCAGCCACCAGGCCCCCACCCATGTCCCACTCATGTCCCCCTGCACCCCCACCCCCCAGCAGTGCAGGGCACCTGCCAGCAGGACCCCACTCATGTCCCCTTGCACACCCACCCCCCAGCAGTGCAGGGCACCTGCCAGCAGGCCCCCACTCATGTCCCACTCATGTCCCCTTGCACCCCCACCCCCCAGCAGTGCAGGGCACCTGCCAGCAGGCCCCCACTCATGTCCCCTTGGACTCCGACCCCCAGCAGTGCAGGGCACCTGCCAGCAGGCCCCACTCATGTCCCACTCATGTCCCCTTGCACCCCCACCCCCCAGCAGTGCAGGGCACCTGCCAGCAGGCCCCCACTCATGTCCCCTTGCACCCCCACCCCCCAGCAGTGCAGGGCACCTGCCAGCAGGCCTCCACTCATGTCTCCTTGCACACCCACCCCCCAGCACTGAGGGTCACCTGCCAACAGGCCCCCACTCATGTCCCACTCATGTCCCACTCATGTCCCCTTGCACACCCACCCCCCAGCACTGAGGGGCACCTGCCAACAGGCCCCCACTCATGTCCCACTCATGTCCCCTTGTACACCCACCCCCAGCACTGAGGGGCACCTGCCAGCAGACCCCCACTCATGTACCCTTGCACCCCCAACCCCCAGCACTGAGGGGCACCTGCCAGCAGGCCCCCACTCATGTCCCCTTGCACCCCCACCCCCCAGCAGTGCAGTGCACCTACCAGCAGGCCCCCACTCATGTCCCCTTGCACCCCCACCCCCCAGCAGTGCAGGGCACCTGCCAGCAGGCCCCCACTCATGTCCCACTCATGTCCCCTTGCACCCCCACCCCCCAGCCATGCAGGGCACCTGCCACCAGGCCCCCACCCATGTCCCACTCATGTCCCCCTGCACCCCCACCCCCCAGCAGTGCAGGGCACCTGCCAGCAGGACCCCACTCATGTCCCCTTGCACACCCACCCCCCAGCAGTGCAGGGCACCTGCCAGCAGGCCCCCACTCATGTCCCACTCATGTCCCCTTGCACCCCCACCCCCCAGCAGTGCAGGGCACCTGCCAGCAGGCCCCCACTCATGTCCCACTCATGTCCCCTTGGACTCCCACCCCCAGCAGTGCAGGGCACCTGCCAGCAGGCCTCCACTCATGTCTCCTTGCACTCCCAGCCCCCAGCAGTGCAGGGCACCTGCCAGCAGGCCTCCACTCATGTCTCCTTGCACACTCGCCCCCCCAGCACTGAGGGTCACCTGCCAACAGGCCCCCACTCATGTCCCACTCATGACCCCTTGCACCCCCACCCCCCAGCAGTGCAGGGCACCTGCCAGCAGGCCCCCACTCATGTTCCCTTGCGCACCCACCCCCAGCAGTGGTGGCACCTGCCAGCAGGCCTCCACTCATGTCTCCTTGCACTCTCACCCCCCAGCACTGAGGGGCACCTGCCAACAGGCCCCCACTCATGTCCAACTCATGTCCCCTTGCACCCCCAACCCCCAGCAGTGCAGGGCACCTGCCAGCAGGCCCCCACTCATGTCCCACTCATGTCCCCTTGCACCCCATCCCCCCAGCAGTGCAGGGTACCTGCCAGCAGGCCCCCACTCATGTCCCATTGCACCCCCACCCCCCAGCAGTGCAGGGCACTTGCCAGCAGGCCCCCACTCATGTCTCCTTGCACACCCACCCCCAGCACTGGGGGGCACCTGCCAACAGGCCCCCACTCATGTCCTACTCATGTCCCCTTGCATCCCCACCCCCCAGCAGTGCAGGGCACCTGTCAGCAGGCCCCCACTCATGTCCCCTTGCACCCCCACCCCCCAGCACTGAGGGGCCCCTGCCAGCAGGCCCCCTCTCATGTCCCACTCATGTCCCCTTGCACCCCCACCCCCAGCAGTGCAGGGCACCTGCCAGCAGGCCCCCACTCATGTCCCACTCATGTCCCCTTGCACCCCCACACCCCAGCAGTGCAGGGCACCTGCCAGCAGGCCACCACTCATGTCCCACTCATGTCCCCTTGGACCCCCACCCCCCAGCAGTGCAGGGCACCTGCCAGCAGGCCCCCACTCATGTCCCCTTGCACACCCACCCCCCAGCAGTGAAATGGCGATCTCAAGACACAAACCAAAAGTCAACTATGTACATCAACACATGTCCGCCACACGAAGGCAGGCGGTAGCGTCCCTGCGCATTAAAAAATGTGCGCTAACAAAAAGCCTGTATATACAGCTCTGATGAATGTCCCATACTGTGGCCCTCTAGGACAAATGACGTGCAAAGGGGTACGCGACAAACACAGACACCCGATGTGTCAAAAATAGCATGTATTTCGGGGGTGCGCGGGAAGTTTCACACACGATTGTACCTTGGTGAGCGGGTACGTGTACTTCAGGGGCTTGCAGGAAGTTTTACACGCGATTGTGCCTGGGCGAGCGTGGTACGTGTACTTCAGGGGCTCGCGGGAAGTTTTACACGCGATTGGGCCTGGACGAGCGGGGTACGTGTATTACTGGGGGCGGGGAAGTACAGGAGGCAAATACGCAGAACGCCCACACGCACGCGGCAAACAAGATGCGCTAATCCGGAAACACGTACGTCAGCAGGAAGCAGGCGTACTTGGACCCGTGCTGCACAAAAGTGCGCGCAAACAACAAGCAAGCTCAGACGCCAGGATGAACATACCGTTCCTAGCAGCAGTGGTCGTGGGATACCACAGGAGGAGGAGGAGGATAGTCAGGCCCAGAATTTTCACACCCAGAACCAGCCTTTTTGGTATGCCTGATGACCAGGTGTATGGGAGGTACAGGTTTCCACCTCACATAATACTCGACCTGGTCAGTGAGTGGGAGGATGACCTCACATCACCCACCCTCTGCTCCCAAGCACTCATCCCCCTGGAGAAGGTCCTCAATGTACTGCACTTTTTGGCCACCGGATCATTTCAGCAGACAAGTGCCATGGTGGGGGGGGGTGTCACAGGCCACGTAGTCACGCTGCCTACACCAGCCATCATGACTGCACGCCCATCAGTCCGCAGGCACATATACCTGCCCAGAACACCTGCAGAAAGGCAGGCTGCCGTCAAGGATTTCTACGGGGTGGCACAATTCCCCAAAGTCCTAGGTGCCATTGATTGCACCCATGTGGCTCTACGTCCCCCCAGGGCATCAGAGCACATCTATAGAAACCGCAAGCACTGGCATTCCATCAACATCCAGGTAGTATGTGATGCCAAGGGAATCATCACCTCAGTATATGCCAACTATCCAGGGTCCACCCACGACAGTTTCATTTACAGAATGTCAACCCTAAACCGGGACCTAGAAGCTGGGCGGCATGGCGATACATGGCTGCTCGGTGAGTATAAATGCCACAGCACATGCATGCATGCCAGATACTGAGTAATGTCACAACCCTACTAATGATACCCATCACCACCTCCCCATGGGGACAGTGCCTACCCTCTGAGCACCCACATGATGACGCCAATTCGGAACCCCACCACGCCACCCGAGGTAAGATGCAACACAGCCCATATTGCAACCCGGGGCATAGTGGAGCGCACATTCGGAGTGCTCAAGTCACGCTTTCGCTCCCTTGACCATTCTGGCAGGCAGCTGTTATACGCTCCCCCAGTAGTGTGCAGCATCATAGTGGCACCATGCGTCCTGCACAACGTTGAAACACGCTGGGGCCTCCCGGTGGACATGGTGGTGCCCCCACATCCCCAACCACATGCACGCCCGCTGCGCATGGGAGGGGAAAGGGCACGGGGTAAGGCAGCCCGAACGCAGCTGGTGGCTAATTACTTCACTTAGAATCACACCCCTGTGGAGTGCACACAGCCCTGCCACATACCAGCTGACAATCGATGATGACACAAGGGACAGTGAACTGTCACAACCATACCAGCCTGAGATTGGTCACCTGGAAGTGTCACAATGTGTGCATCCCTACCTACAGAAACACCACCAATGCTGTGTCATCAAAAGACACATATGCTGCTAAATGCATTACCCCCTTGCAAAATACAACATGAGAACAGTGCCATGTCACCCAACCCCTCCCCAGCACCACCACCCAACACACCATGGCATGTCATGCTATGTGAGAGCAAACAAAGCAATCCCGAAAACCTGACACAAGTGTCACAAAGTACAGTGTCCCTAATGGAAACTGGCCACACACAATATGCTCCCAGTAATGTTGAACTAACAACACACATGACCAAATACTTACCAACAATACAATGCAGCTACACAAGCTCAAACATAACTAAAACATGACAGTACTAAGTTAAAGTAGTCGTAGTCTTACAACCTGAATATGCCACCACATCGCCCCCTTCCAACTGTAGTCTTGCAGGCTTCAAAATCTGTCTGTGTACTGCATACAACATGAACTCCATCTCCAAAGTAGACGGCCTTGTGAAGACATGAGGAATGAACCTGCAAATTCAGAGGGAGACATGGAAACAGAAGCATACATAATTCCAACATGCAGTGTACAATACAACAACAAAATACACAAGGAATGTCTATACAGTATTGACTACAGACTGCCCACACAGCTCATGGGAGCCCAACATCACTGTGTACACCACTGTCACTTGGTCACACCCTTTGCAAGCCCATGGAAATGGGAAGCAGGAGGGGTGTGTGTGTCTCACAAACTCAAGCATCAAACCCAAACTCAGGACAAGCCTGCATGTGCCCAGCCAGAATACAGTGGATGCCCACTGGAGCCACACAAGGCAACACACTGTTAAAAAATAATAAAAAATAAAAAATAAAAAAGCAAAAAAGCAAAAATAAAAATAAATAATGGCCACGTGGGGGTCCGGGGAAGGCCACCCAGGAGGTCCGAGGACAGGGTGCGCACCAACAGCCGCCTGTGTGGATGTTGGGAAAAAACAAACCTCCATGGGCTCATGGCCTGCACAGCTATGCCAATGTGGGAGTACTGCTGCTGTCGCTCTCATTAACCTCTGCTGCTGCCGCAGGAGGTGGTGGTGCTATAGGAGGCAGCCCATGCAAAGCCCTGGTATGGTCCTCCATGGCAGCAAGCATGCGGGTGTGGAAGGTCTCGTTCTGGAGGATTATAGTGCGGAGATCCCCATGCAGCACCTGACGTGATGCCCGGATCTCCTCCCGAGTTGCCTGCATCTCAGCTGAGAGCGAACGTGTGAGCCGCTCCAGCTGCTGTTCTGTCCTCAAGTTAGTGGAAGTCTCAAGGTCAACAAGAGTCTCCCTGAGATGATGGAGTTCTACCCTCAGGGCTTCCCTGTGGCCCTGGGACTCTATTGATATCGATTGGCATAGAGTCTCCGGTGCCGCCCGTCTGTCCCTGTTGGATGCCAACATGTCCTCCTTGTGTGATTGGCAAATGGAGTCTGTTGCCTGCTGTAGTAGCTCCATCTGCCTTTTAGGGGGGACAATGGAAGTGGCCACCCTCTCCATTGCTTGAGCCATCATCTCAACTGATGCTGCCTGTTGGGTTGCTATAAAATAAATGGATTGTTCCCAAGCGGTATTGCCTGGTGGCGTCCGGCCACCGCGTTGGCAGGCACCACACCTGTTTGGGGCAAAGCGATCTGCGCCTTGCTGTGCCGGCACTGCCTGAGGATGCAGGACTGCATTCCCCCTCTGATCTGGTGGCCCAGGAACAGGATCAGATGTTGTGGAGTGTGACCCTGCACCCCTAACCGCCAAAGGCTGACTAACCAACACTGACATCCCCATAGAGGGTTCTACCCCTGGTGCAGGTGGGTTGGACAGAACAGAACCCCTTCCAGAAACACTTACCTGTGACGCCACATAGGTCTCATCATCTGAACCAACACCTGAATAGAGATCTGGGGAGGTGCACCCAGAGACACCCCTGGACAGAATCGTCTGCAGCAAGAGTGGGTTCTCACCCACCACCACACCACGTCCTCCACTGGTGGCCGGTTGTGCCTCAGGTTCCTCCTGGGTCTGCACCATCTCCTCAACCTCAACAGCATCAAGTGTGTCATCCCCTGCAAAAACATGAAAGACAAAAAATTGAAACAGGCATTAGCACCAAGCTACAGAAACAGTACATGATTTACACATGTCCCACATGACTATTACCCTTCCATGCATGCACTGTCACATAGTTGGAAGGGGAGGCAAAAGTCTGACACTGATGACACCAAGATGGAAGAGCAACACATTTGCTGCATGCTGGGTAGCACTACCATCACACATTGGCCTGTGAGTGGCATGTCCTATACACATAAATGACACATGCCATCACACAGATGGCATGTTCCATAGCCATGGTACATTACACAAGTACATCCACATGTTAGTGAATGAGTACTGTCACCCATCCATGTGAGATGGACATGAAGAGATGAAAAATGCCACAGAGTGTGAAAAGATACGCCATCTGCCACACACTGCAACACATCCAGTGCACAAAAATACAGTGATTGCAGGGCCATGTACACTTCAATGGTTGTGCACTTCAACATGACAGGAAACAACTAGCATGTTCCACATTGAAACAGGCCCAAAAACATCATGTGATCAGGATAATACTCATTCAGCCTGAATGGTCAAATCATTCAACTACCAAGGTGACACATGTGGGCCAATGTGGAGTTCTTCAATGACAGAAGCATGTCACATATGTCACAATAGGGCTGAGGAATGTTTTGCAAAAGTGGGAGAATTGAAACAATCAGCCTGAAAGAACAATGAAAAATACAAACAATGTTGTTGCATGATGCCACCTCAAGGGCAACTGCCATAATGTTGCGCTAAATTACTACTGTGGGCAGAAGGGATAGTGTTACACCCAAATTCAAGGCCGCAGAATGTTTTGGATGAAGCACATGGGTGACCCATACTACTCAGTCACACACACCCTCACCTGCCACTCAATCAGAACCCGTCACCCAAACAACATACACATGCATTGCACACACACGCATGGGCACTCACCGGACAATGTGTCATAATCGGGTAGTTCTCCCACACCTCGGATCTGTTCCACTGTGACGAAGGTCCCAGCAACAGACTCATGTTCAGTGAGTTTGTTGTCCTCTTGTGGAGACCCACCGCCAGTCACCAGAATAGCGGCATGACTTGAGGCCAGCTTGTCCTTTTCTCTGCGCTTCAGGTCGTTCCACAGCTTGTAGCAATCATCAGCTGAGCGCCTCACAAATCCAAGGGCACTTATGTGGTTGGTGATGGTCTGCCAGTGTGCCTTACGGTGACCAGGTGTGGTCTTGGACCCTGTAGTCACCACCATTTCGTGGCTATGTTGCAACACATAGCTCACAAGTGCATTAAGTTCCGAATCATTGAAGCAAGGCTTCCTTGAGGTACCGGAGTGTTAGCCGTGCCTGGGGTCTCAGCCTGTTGTGCCAGAGCACCCTTCTTCCTCTTTTTAGAAGGTGGAGCAGAGCCAGAGTGGCTAACGCCGCTCTTGTCAGTAGGGGCAGAATCACCGGTGGACTGGGTTGTTGGAGTGTGCAAATGCACATTGACCATAGGACTTGGTGCAGGCATTGTCTGAAGTGTGATGTTGCAGGGGGAACATCAGTATGATGGACCAGGACCAACACTGTCCTGGCTGGGAGAGTCAGAGCTGGGGCGGACAGAGCTGCAGCTGCCCCTGCAGCCTCACCAACCTGCATACTTGGGGCATCAGATGACATAGCTGCCCCAGATCCACGTGCCTTG
Organism: Ambystoma mexicanum; assembly: GCF_040938575.1. Classification (NCBI taxonomy): domain Eukaryota; kingdom Metazoa; phylum Chordata; class Amphibia; order Caudata; family Ambystomatidae; genus Ambystoma; species Ambystoma mexicanum. The sequence goes on along the minus strand of NC_090937.1, from coordinate 595,597,978 downwards.
GTGACAACTTGCACCACCACACGTGGCCTCGACTTGCTGACCTGGAAGTCAGCCAGGGAGTCATCCTGTGCCAGGTCATGTGCCACAATGGGCTGGTCCAACAAGGGCTGAGCTGGGATGGTCTCAGCCACATTTCCCTCAACCCTGGGGGGGGGTCATGGGTGTCCCTGATTGGTCCTCCACATGGGGGTATAGGGGCACCCTGCAAATCCTGGCCACATCCCCTACCGCACCCACCACGTCTACCTTTTGAAGGTCGGCCACCTTTGCCTCCCTTACCGCTTGGCCGCCTCCCAATCATGGCACTGATGTTGTTGTGCGTATGGGAGGAGCAGTAAACTATTGTGCTGGGCAATTGGGGGTCAAAGGGGTAGGGTACTATATGGAATTCGTACCCTAGTGCTCTAACAAGGCTGTCTGTGACCCCTGGGAGAAGATGACGGGTCACGCAACGCACAGGCAGCCCAAAAACAAAAATAAATGTGCACGCAACCCCTCGTGGACCACGTGCGTGGAAAAATGAACCCGCACTACGCTGTGGCAACCAGAAACACAAAAATAAGCGTACGCGTGATACACGCAGCCTACAATGACCTCTGAAGGGGTACGCGACACACGGGGCAAGCGCAGTTGCTAAGTACGTGTGGAACTCACAGTCTGCCTGGAAAAAGAACGTGAAAAATATGCGCGTGTGCGCGTTGGCAACGCCCCGCCAAAAGAAAAATTGTACGCTGTCTGAGGAGACAGGACAAAAGGAGAAGTGAACACTGTTTGAGGAAACAGGCCCAAAAAATGTAGGAAAATGAAAGCTGTCAGAGGTAACAGGGAGTACGAACTTGAAACACTGTGAAGTAATCGTGTGTGAACCAACAAGAAGTACAGAATCCACCCACTCGCTCTCCACAAAAAGCACATACAAGGAAATGGTGTCCTACACGTACCTTTTAAAACAGCCCACACGTACACGTCACTTACGCATGTACGCGCCCTTTCCTCCAATTACACGCGCTGACACTCGGACGTGCAGCTTTTCCATATGTGCTCTGTCATCACGTGCTATGAGGGAAACACCCGCGTGTGTCACCTCACAGACGCGCTTACGCGCTAAGGGCTTTTGGTCCAATGGAATCGCGTACGTGCGCTGACGTGCTTACGCACTAAGGGCCTTTCCTCGAATTACATGCTAACGTGCAAGATTTTCACGTGCCAAATCACTCCGTATCAAGCTGGCCACGCGTTCACACACGGAAGACCACGCTCCTGCCCAGAAGGCCAAATTACTGCCCCCCAGAGCCCTGAGCACGCTCCCCCCACCTGCCATCTGCTGCTGCCTGATTGCCTGCTGCCCACGTGCCCTGCCATTTGGTGCCTGCACGTCAGCCAGGGGTGCTGTTGCTGTGACCACCCCTGCTGGAACCGAAGACTCCCGACTGGGATTCCATCGCTCCACAGCCCAGCCCCAGGACCCAGTTGCCCACCCACTCCTGCCTCTGGGGTTGCCATGTCCAGCACTACACAATCTGGCGGCACTGGCAACCCCCAACCAGAGAGGCAGAGGGCCACCAGCTTCACTGCCACCGAAGTTGGTGTACTGGTGGAGCAAGTCCTGGGGCAGTATGATGCCCTCTTTGGAAGGTCGCGCGCTGACAAGGAAGGACGGACCAGGATCTGGACGGACATCGTGACTGCCATCAACGTGGAGGGGGTGGCAGTCCGCGAATTCCATCATGTCAAGAAGCACTGGGAGGACTTCAGGTCCCGGACCCTCAACAAGGCCCTGCGCCTCTTGAAGGCAGCGGATGCTAAGGGGCGCCGGGGCCACCTGTCGCAAGACCAAATGAAGGTCCTGGAACGTGTATGCCCAGCGCTCCATGTCCAGGTCCTTGAGAGGCACACCCATCTGGAGTCGAGCGGTAAGTGTACATGCATACTGATTGGAAGCTGTGCGTGTGGTGGTGTGCCAGTAGTGTGCAGGTTGCACATGTGGTTTTGTAGGTGTTAGGGAGAATTCTCTGTTTAGGCTGAATTTCCTAACCTAGTGAGTCCCCCAGCAGCTTTGCTGGATTTCTGGGATTTCTGGAGTTTGTTTTTTCCATCCTGCCAAGAGTGAGACTCTTTTTCTCCCACTCTTGGACATGAATGTGGTTAATTCCTTTGAATGTCAATGTGTTCTATGGGCTATGGGGTCTTTTACTCCATAGGGTCTCATATGTTTTACTGTGTGTGTTACACCACACCCTCCGTGCCGTAACACTGGGGCATCCTAGAGGATCCCCACCATAGACTCCATACCCTGGGACGGACTACTGTCTCCCAGGGCATGTAAAGTCACCATTGGCTTTACTAGACCTAAATTTACTAACAGAACTAGTACAAACCATCCTATTGTGGATGTACTAGTAAGGTTAATTCGATTACCCCTGGGTCTGTTATTCGAGGGGGCACTGTCCCGTCCCCCCTCGTTGAGTTTTGGCTGGTGGCAGTGGAAACTACTTGTTATATTCGACCCCGAATATAACTCTATGGGATTCTTCCCATTGTTGGAGGTTAATACTTTTTCTCGTTAGTCTCTAACATACCACCGGTTTATTTATCTTAAATAAATCTATCGGTTGGTATTTTCTGCCAGAACTTGGTTTTTAAAATGGTGTCTGTGTTCGTCTCTGTGACTCCTAAACCAAAGGTTGAGCCCTTTGTTCCACTTTTGGCGGGCTTCTGCACAGAGGCCCTCCAAAGTGGTGCCATTCTGTCTGGGTACCACAGGGGGTGTGGGAAGGGGTTTAGGCACCCTGGACTGAGTTGCCTTGCCAACTCAAGTCGCACTCTGGTGTGATTGGCCCAAGTGGTGAGCCACCCCGCTCACCACTTAGCGTGTTTTGATTGACAGCTAGGCTGAATGAATGGGGGTTTTCTGCATAAAAGCAGGGCTTTTGGGACTGGATCTTCAGAAGTTGCCACAGGACCTAAGAATACAACGAGGGTAAAGCTGAGCCAACCTGCAACGACGACACCTCCGGTGGAGCCCTGCTGAACCGACTCACCAATTCCCAACGACAGAGGAGATCTCCCGGCTGGAGAGTCTTCTTCCCCTGACTGGTGGGAACAACCAGTCTCCCTTCGCTTTTTCTTCGCTTCCAGGGCATAGTGGTCTAATTGCCCGTGCTGAGCACCCCGGCAACCGGATAGCCACTAACCCGTACTGCAACCAAAAGGTGGTGCCTTGTGACGAGCACTCCGCGGCTGGTCTCTTCCCTGGTGGTGCAACGATCTTCAACTTTCCTTCGACAACGAGAGCATCTCTTCTCTTGGCAAAGCCCCGACTTGCATCCACCACCAGGAACAACTGCCCCCGCCGGAGCTGTCTCTCCACATACAAGGTACCGTGTCCGCCTAGCTTCCCTTGTGACGGTTAGCGTGAGGTGTCTTAATCCCCGGATGCCTAAGGAATTAGTGGGTATGTATGAACCGAGATTGGATGTGTTGGATTGGGTAAACTGTTTGAATATAATCATGGGCTCCAGGACATCACCGGGAATGAGTTACTTCCCTGGTTGTTCTCTAGGATTCCCCCTGTTGCGACTGATGTGGTAATGGAGTTGGGGGAGGTGGATAAGAAGGATTACGAAAGTGTGAAACTAGCTTTGATAGCTAGGTTCGGGAAGACCCCTTCCCAGTATCTTAAGAGGTTTAGAACCCTCAAAAAGCATGATGGTACCCCTTGGGCTACCTGGGTGAGTGAAGGGTTGAAAAACTTAGAGGGATGGATTAAGGGTTACAAAGTGAACACTTATGAGGGTATGAAGAATCTTTTTATGTTGGAGTCTATTTATGATGCCTGTTCTCCTGAGCTCAGACAGCACTTGGCTGATTCGAAGGAATTGGATTCCAGGAAGCTAGCTAAGGCTGCTGACTTGTGGGTTGCCAACAGGGCTACTCATAGGGATTCTGGGGCAACTCAGAAAAAGGATGAGGGAAAACAGCGTAAGAAAGACTCAAAAGAGAATTCGAATAACTCAAATTCCAAAGAGGGCCCCAAACAAAACCATAAGGGTAAGCCACAAGGAAAACCGCAGCAGAAAAGTGTGCCTTCTGGTGCCAAACCGGAAGGAGGCCAGAACAAGCCACCATTCCAGAAAGCATTTGGTAAATGCTTTGTTTGTGGCTCGACTGACCACGTGAAAGTAGATCCCAGATGTAAGGGTAAACCTTCCGGGGTCCAGCTTGTTTCCTTAGCCTTCGCTCCAGAGGAGGAAGTCCAAATGGCAAGTGGAAACTTTCTACTGCTGGCTGACGAACCCATTGGAGTCTCAGCCAGTGTTTCTTTAGTGTCTCTGGGTTTGTGGGAACAACAGAATTTAGATGTCTATAACTCCATCCCCGATAATACTAAAGAGTATTATAAGGACAGTGTCCAGGTGAATGGTCAGGAGACTCCTGCCATTAGGGACACTGGGGCCAGCATAACTGTGGTGGATAAATCTTTTTTTGCAGGCTGAGGATGTTGCTAAGGCACCCAAACGCCTCACCAAGTTAGCTGGAGGGCTTGTGCAGATGCTTCCCCAATTACCAGTTCTCATCCAGTGTAACGACATGACTGTGAAGATACCTGTCAGCATACAGAGTGAGGTACCAGGACACACTCTGTTGGGTAACGATTTGAAAACTCTCGGAGTTGTGTCGCATACCCCCAGACCTCCTAGTAAACGGTTACAGGAGCTAACCAGACCTGCAAGGGAGAGAACCATGCGAGGAACTCTCCAGGAGATGATGAAGAAAGATATCACTCCTGCTCCACTGGAATTGTCAGCTGCTGTCTCAAAAAAATCAGAAGCGAAAGGGAAACCTAAGAATTCTATACCGAAACCAGCAGCCAGCATTTCAGTGCAGCCAACAAGGACTTCCCCACGGTTGTCCAAAGTTACACCCGTAACTCCCCCTCCAGCGGAGGCTGAGATGGAGGTACAACCCTGCATGGTAGAATTAGACTCTGAAGAAGAGCTAATGGAAGGCCAGGGACTCATTGGAGATCTGGATCCTGTTGAACATCCTGAGCTGCAGTCTTTACTGGCAGAAGGTGGACCCAGCAGGGCCGACTTCAGTAAGGGACAGAGAGAATGTCCAACTCTGGAAGGTCTTCGCCACCAGGCAGAAGCTCAGGCTGAAGGGCAAGAGCCTGGGAAATACAGGTTGCACTGGGAAGATGGCCTCTTCTACAGTGAACCGACCGAGTCTGCACCTGGAGACTACAAGCGACTTATAGTACCCCAAGAGAACAGACCACAGCTCTTGCAGTTAGCCCACAAAATTCCTTTGGCTGGTCACTTGAGTTTCAAGAAGACTAAGGAAAGGCTCTCTCTCTACTTTTATTGGCCAAAGATGGGGGCCGAAGTAGAAAAACACTGCAGGAGCTGCCACACCTGCCAGACCTCTGGTAAGGTTGGCTCTAAGAATGTGGCACCTTTAGTGCCTCTCCCAGTTGTGGGAGTCTCATTTGAGAGAGTAGGGATTGACATTGTTGGTCCCCTTGATCCTCCAACCTCCTCAGACAACAGGTTTAAACTTGTTGTATTAGACCATGCTACTAGGTATCCTGAGGCAATTCCTATGAGGACTGTTACAGCTCCGGCTGTGGCTAAGGCCCTCCTTGGTATTTTTACCAGGGTCGGGTTTCCTAAGAAAGTAATCTCTGACAGGGGGTCAAACTTTATGTCCGACTACATGAAAGCCATGTGGAAAACCTGTGGAGTTACTTACAAGTTCTCAACGGCTTACCACCCACAAACCAATGGATTGGTAGAACTGTTCAACTGAACCATGAAGAGCATGATAGGTGCTTTAGAAGAACCCCTTAAACGAAAGTGGGACCTTCTACTGCCATGCCTTCTCTTTGCTTTTAGAGAGGTCCCTCAGGAGGGAGTATGTTATTCTCCCTTTGAGCTTCTCTATGGTAATCCCGTCAGAGGTCCATTGGCCCTGATTAAGGAGGGGTTGGAGAGTGCTCCTTCCCCCAAGCCAGTCAGAGTGACTGACTACGTGATAGGTCTCCAGAGGAGAATGTAGCACATGATGACAGAAGCAAGCAATAACTTGAAAGCTGGACAAGCATTGGTCAAGCACTGGCATGATCAAAAGGCTAACATGGTTGGGTTCGCTCAAGACCAGCTCGTTCTCGTTATGTTCCCAACAAGGCAGAGGGCCTTACAAGACAAATGGATGGGACCCATCAGAGTTGTGGGTAAACTCAGAGAGGTCAACTATCTGGTGGACTTGGGCAATCCCAAGGAGGCTCCGACAGTCTTCCACACCAACCGACTCAAAGCGTATGTCTCAAGACCTGCTGTAAGAGCGTTGCTTCTAGCATCATCAGAGGAAGAAGAAGAGAGTGAAGCTCTTCTGGATCTCCTCAGAGGCTTACCTTTAGACGAAAAAATTGAAGGAGTCAATCTCTCTTCAAATCTGACACCCGAGCAACAAGAAGAGTGCAAATCTATGTTGAATCAGTTTGCCTCTCTGTTCTCGCTTTCACCAGGCTTGGCCCCTTGGGGCCAGCATGACATACTCACTGGTGACTGTCTGCCAGTCAAAAGCAGAGGATACCGAATGTCAGAAAACATACAAACCCACATCAAAGGTGAGGTCAGCAAGATGCTTGATCTCGGGGTAATAGAGCCCTCTACTAGTCCATGGTCTAGCCCAGTTGTGTTAGTACCAAAGGCCGGATCTAAAGAACTTAGATTCTGCGTGGATTATAGAGCTCTTAATGCAGTCACCAAGACTGATTCCCACCCTTTGCCAAGAACAAATGAGTTGGTGGATAAACTTGGCGCAGCCAAGTTCTTCAGCACATTTGACTTGACGTCAATACACGTTCCCCGCTTGGCGTTTGCTGTTTGGCAGCCCTGTAACTGGTCCAGGGTTAGCGCAGCCCTTTGAGATGAATTGGGAATTTTGATGGCTTTTCCTTGTGCAAGGGCGTTCTTGGGGGCGTAACTGGCGCTGCTGCAGGGTTGCTGCACCACTCTGTGCCACGGCTGGTTTTGGAGGCTAAAATCCATGAATATGCTGTGCGCGGAAATCGATTTTAGCGCATGCGGCTGCCGCAGACATTCACACGCGCACACTGTGCGCCAGCCGCGTGCGCCACTTTTGTGCGAAATTTTATGAATTACAATGTCAGTTTGTCAATATTCTCTTTGACAATCAGAAGTTAAAAGGATAGGACGCTCAACAGCCTGCTTCCTTCTTTTCAAAGACATTTATGTACGCAGCGAACAATTTTTTCTAACTCTAGCATACGCAGTCACCATTTACGAATCACAAGGTCTTACCATAGATAAAGCATTGATAGATATTGGTATCACAGTGTTAAAAGACGGCATGAGCTATGTAGCACTATCAATCTTACGTACTTTTGACTGACAATTTCTAATCAACTCTGATGCAAGTAAAGTAAATTCTGATATTCCTTGCATTCTAGAATACAATAGACTGCGTTCACTCTACACCCCCATCTAAAAACCTATCCTGTTCCGTAAAAAGCAAAACTGTGTAAAAGAAAACTACTTCACTCTCAAATTATGCAGGATCTCACAGCAATTCCTCCAAAGAAATTAAAAGAAGCTACTACTTCATCAAGAACCACAACCAAAGAAGAATGTACTGCACAAACAAAGTCAACTACATCTTCAAAGAAACAATGCACACTCCGAATAAATGACTTGGACACAGAAATGCCAGGTCCATTCAAATTTTCAAATACAACTGGTGTAAATTTCTGCGCAAATGTAGCAATCAATATTCTATTCCAATTGCCACCAAGTATTGACAACATTTACTTACGCGGGACAGACCAATTGTGTTTGCAAAGGTTAGTCCTTCATAGAAATGCAACCAATAATCCTGACAACGCTTACAGTGTTTCTCGAATAAGGCAGGGATTTGGCTACTGTGCTGGAATGGTCAAATTCACTATAAACACACAAGAAAATTCACAAGAATTTCTAATGTACTTACTACAAGTACTAGAAAACAAAAACATACCTATTAATGAAATCTTACAGATTTTATACATGAGGAAACATATATGCACTCTTTAGAGCCATGTCGCACAAGAAGAAGTTCCTAATGAACGCTTTGTATATGTATCCAACTGGTAATGCATTCCATTTCAGCAGTTGTACAAAATGCAAACCATAGCAGATTATGTACTACCTGCAATTAAGATAATTGCTCACCTTACAAATACAGACACATAGTAAATACATAATAGTAATGTTTTTACCTTACAATGCAGATGGTACCAAAAACAACTGTACGCTGACTGGATTCACACATGGTCAAGTATCACTTGGTAAGAAAACCTTCACAACAATATGTACAATCTACCACACAGGAGCCACAACCAATGCAGGTCACTATACTGTATATATAATAAAGAAGTGTGGATGGTTCAAATGTAATGATACTACCATTACTGTAAAACAGAGATTACCAGCAAATCTTGTAAACACTTACTCAATATTCTTAAAACCAAAATGAAATAAGTAATCTGTGTATGAACATAAACAAAACTTTAACTTCAAAACTATGCACAGTTAGAATACGCCAACAGGTATCTAACTGCCCCAAGATTCTGCAATAAGCAAACAGCTAAATGAATACCACTAAAATGAAACAAGAAATAAACAGTTTGAATACGCCAACAGGTATCTAACTGCCCCAAGATTCGGTAACAAGCAAACAGATAAATGAATACCACTAAAATAATACAAGAAATAAACAGTTAGAATATGCCAACAGGTATCTAACTGCCGCAAAAATATGCAATAAGCCAACAGATAGATGAATACCACTAAAATAGAAAAAAGAAATAAACAAATAGAATACACCAACTGCTATCAAATTGCAACAATACTAACATCACTTCCAAATCAAAAACCATACACCTATGCAATTCCTCCTATGGAAATCAATTAAATAAATATATTGTACCACAACGTAGAAAGGTTTTTTTTTTTTACTATAGCATGGATTTTTTTCCCACAGACCCAATGATTTAATGAACAAACACAGGAACTGAGCAAATTGCACAGTACACTGGTATGAACTATAATAATTCTAAAGTACTAACTAACAAAATACAGAAATGTGTACTATTGAATGCACTACTCATTATAAACTACCTACACTACCATGTATTTTTTTTTATTTTATCACAGTGATTGAAAAGAATTGTCTGCTCCAACTACCCATGTCATGAAAAAACAGCATACAACCACAAGAAGTGAAGCAGTAATTATATAATGATTCATATAATGAATTGGGAGTAAATTGAACTCACAAACAGCACAGCATAACACACCCATTCAAGCAAACACCTGACCACAGTCCACAATCCAAAATGTTTGCTTCCATGGGTATCTTATGCTGCAGTGCTTGTTGCCAAATACTACAATCTTGACTGCATGGCCTGGCCAAAACTCAACATACAACCTCAACAAAAGAAACAGTAAGTATATAATAATTAGACTCACAAAAACGGCAACATAACACAGCCATGCAAACGAACACCTCACCAATAAATAGAACCCAAAATGCCTACAGTCTTCAATACCAACAATCTGAACACAATAAAACAAACAAACTAACACACATCATCTCACTATCCTATAAACACTATTACACTACTGCCAATATCAGTACTCCCATTTTTGAAAGCATATCCCCTAAGCAGCCCACATACCACAATCATAATGTTTGGTAGTACTGTTGTGTTATGCTGCGGTGGTTGTGGTCAGGGCCTAGAGTCTCACAACCACCAAAACCCAAAAACATAACACATCCACCTCAAAACCTATCCACTTCAATTAACATTCTAAAATAATAATTACAGCCAACGCACAAACTCTTCAATACATACCCTCTTTACCCAATGCTCTACTAACGGCCCAAAATCAACATCATAGTAAAGTAAAATAGCCAGTAGTGCGCCAAGTGTTTAGTATGCCCTTGGACAACCACGGTGACCGTGGATACTGCAAACACATCATGGCCTTCTCCCACCTAAAGAAATGCAGCATTTGACCCATCTCTCACTCCCCCACCCTCTGCAGCCACTCCTACACACCAACCCACTCCTCAAAATTAGATTCATGCTCACTTTCAAGTCACGCTATCTGCGGATCCAACATGGCGGGCGCATCGAAATAATGTGACGGACCTCATGCTTCACCTAAACCAATCAGCGAACAGGTCGTATGTCTGCGGACATCACGTAAGCCAATTATCCAATCAGTGTCCTGTCCGCAGAGCAAACAGGGAAGTGTGTCCGCGGAGCGGACATAGATATCACACATTTTTTTAGACCCACTTTTTGGTCATTTCAAAAGAAACTACTGGACGGATCTTCACCAAATCTACAAAAGCACGCTTTAGGGACCAAGCCTGACACAAATTTGGTTAAAATCCATCCAGCGGTTTGGGCTGTAGGCATGCACAACATTTTTTCTCCATTCAGGCTATGGGAAAAAAAGAAATGTTGGCAGGAAATGTTGGCCTGCGGCAGGAGCAGCGGCTTGGTCCCGAAAGCATGCTTTTGTAAATTTGGTGAAAATCCATCCAGTAGTATTATTTTAAAACAATGAAAAAGTAGGTCTCAAAAAATTAGTGATATCTATGTCTGCTCCACGGACACACTTCCCTGTCCGCTCCGCGGGCAGGTCACCGATTGGCTAATTGGCTCGCGTCATGTCTGCGGACACGCAACATGCGGATTGGCTGGAGTGAGGCATGATGTGCGTCAGATTGTTCCGATGCGCTCGCCATCTTGGATCTGCCGACAGCGCAGCGGCGAACAGAGGCGGAATGCAGTTTTGGGGAGTGTCTTGGTGTGCAAGAGTGCTTGTGGAGGTTTGGGGAGTAAGAGATGGGTGAAATACTGTATTTTTTTAGGTGGCAGGCGCTACTGATGTATATTCGCCATGCCTGCGCTGTCCGGGATGTTCGTAATTAGTGAAAATGAAGGGTGTCCTAAGGATAGTATTCCCGTCCGTGCTGTGCACAGGCAAGTTGAAACTGTTCTAAGGACACACGCGGTGCAAGCGGACATAAAAATTGACTATATGCCGCAGTTAAAATGTTTGATTGTATGGGTGTGAAATGCTGCAGTGGTTGTGGCCAGTGCCTAGAGTCTTGGGTGCATGGCTGCCTTCGAAGTTATAAGCACTGAAGTTATAAACCAGCATGGGTGTGATATGCTGTGGTGGTTGTGGTTGAGATATGCTGTGGTGGTTGTGGCAGGGCCTAGAGTCTTGGGTGCATGGGCAAAGGCCATGCATCCAAGACTGAAGTTATATGCACTGAAGTTATAAGCCACCATGGGTGGCTTACAACTTCGCTCTCCCTGGATGAATTCTCACTAAACTTTACAGAAAGTGTGATATGGGTGGGCCCATATAGACAGTTAAAATGTTTGATTCTATTGGTGTGATCTATGGGTGTGATATGCTGCAGTGTTTGTGGCTAGGGCCTAGAGTCTTGGGTCCATGGCCAAAGGCCATGGACCCAAGACCTAAGTTATAAGTACTGAAGTTATAAGGCACCATGGGTGTGATATGTTGCGGTGGTTGTGGCCAGGACCTAGAGTCTTGGGTGCATGGACAAAGGCCATGCACCCAAGACCTAAGTTATAAGCACTGAAGTTGTAAGGCAGCATGGGTGTGATATGCTGCGGTGGTTGTGGGTGTGATATGCTGCGGTGGTTGTGGCCAGGGCCTAGAGTCTGATATGGGTGGGCCCATATAGACAGTTAAAATGTTTGATTCTATGGGTGTGATCTATGTGTGTGATATGCTACAGTGGTTGTGGTCAGGGCCTAGAGTCTTGGGTGCATGGCCAAAGGCCATGCACCCAAGACGTAAGTTATAAGTGCTGAAGTTATAAGGCACCATGGGTGTGATATGGTGCAGTGGTTGTGGGCAGGGCCTAGAGTCTTGGGTGCATGGCTGAAGGCCATGCACCCAAGACCGAAGTTATAAGCACTGAAGTTATAAGTCAGCATGGGTGTGATATGCTGCGGTGGTTGTGGGTGTGATATGCTGCGGTGGTTGTGGCTAGGGCTTAGAGTCTTGGGTGCAACGACCAAAGGCTATGCACCCAAGACTGAAGTTATATGCATTGAAGTTATGAGCCGCCATGGGTGGCTTATAACTTCGCTCTCCCTGGATGAATTCTCATCAAACTTTGCAGAAAGTGTGATATGGGTGGGCACATATAGACAGTTAAAATGTTTGATTCTATGGGTGGGATTTATGGGTGTGATATGCTGAGGTGGTTGTGGCCATGGCCTAGAGTCTTGGGTGCATGGCCCTAGGGCGTATGCCGTAGGCCATACACCCAAGACTCTAGGCCCTGGCCAGAACCACCGCAGTGTATCACACCCATAGATCACACCCATAGAATCGAATATATATCAAATGTTTGAAATCTACAGTTTCTATACTGTTTGATTTGTATAGTTTGTATGTGAAGTTTTGGCTATGTCATGTCATTAAGATTGTAGAGTTTGGTAACAAGCACTGTAGTATAACATATCCATGGAAGTGAACATTTTGTATTGTGGTGTATGGTTAGATGTTTGCTTCAATGGTTCTGTTATGTAGCAGTATTTAAGCGTTCTATTAGAATATACTTACTGTTTGATTTTTTCAGATTGAATATATGTTTTTCATGAGTTTGCTAACTGGAGTACATATTTGTTTTCAATTTCTATGATAAAAGAAAAGAGCATGTTAGTATATGTATTTTATAAAGACTTATTACATTGCATAATATACATTTCAGCTTTTTTTACAACCCTCATATTTAGTAGTTGGCAAACCAGTGTACTGTGCAATTTGCTCAGTTTCTGTGTTTGTTTTTCAAATCATTGGGTCTGTCGGGAAATAAAATCCATGTTGGATTAAAAAAAAACTTTTTTGTTATGCTACAGTATATTTGTTTGTTTCAGTGTTCACTTGTTGTTTCTGGCTAATATTCTATCTGTTGGCTTGTTGCAGATTTTTGGAGCAGTTAGATACCTGTTGGCGTATTCTAACAGTTTAGAGTTTTTTAATTGAAGTTTTGTTAATGTTTAAGTACAGATTAGTTATTAAATTTTGGTTTTAAGAAGATTAAATACGTGTTTGTAAGATTTGCTGGTAATCTCTGCTTTAGAGTAATGGTACTATCATTACATTCCAACCATCCACATTTCTTTTTTATATATGTAGTGTAGTGACCTGCATTGGTTGTGGCTCCTGCATGGTAGATTATACCTAATGTTGTGAAGGTTTTCTTACCAAGTGATACTTGACCATGTGTGAATCCAGTCAGCTTGCAGTTGTTTTTGGTACCATCTGCATTGTAACGTAGAAGCATTAGTATTACATATTTACTATGTGTTTGTATTAGTAAGGTGGAGCGATTATCTGAATTCCAGGTAGTACATAATCTACCATGGTTTGCATTTTGTACAAGTTGCTGTAATGGAACGGATTCACAATTAGGTATGGATACATACACAAAGCGCTCATTAGGGATTTGTTCCTGTGTCACATTGTTGCAGAGAGTGCATGTATGTTTCCACATGTATGAAATCTGGAAGATTTCATTTATAGGTGTCATGAGCACTGCTCCCGAGAAGCCAAGTCAAGCCCAGCATCCCCGGAAGCAGGCTCACGACCCTCGTCCCCGGCTCCAGCAAACCCCTATTGGGGCCCTTTGGACCATGTCCTGGCGCCTCTGGCGCCAGGCTCATAAGGAACCTCAGTCCCGGAGCCAGGGGCGCCGGGCTCATAATTCTTGCAAAGGTGCTTGGGTGGACCTACCTGTAGCAGACCATGCTGCATACTCACCTTTGCAAATGCTGGCAGGATGAAGTCCCCAGCCTTCTGCTGGGAGGAACTATTCCCTGAACTGGGACTACTTTCTTACCTGGGTGGGGCTGGTGCCACTCCTTAGCTCTGGAACACAGGAACTCTTTTACCTGGGCGAGGCTGAGGAAGAAGACACCCAATCACTCCAACACTATTTAAACCACACCCGATTGGGAAAACGTGCTTTGCGTTATTCTGCATCTGCAGCAGGACGCTCACCGAGTCAGCTCCAGCATTCCAGTGACATCTCCAGCTTCAGCTCAGCAACCTGTGGAAGAAAGACACGAGAACTATACTTACCATCCAGGAATCCAGACACCGGCAGAACCTGCAAGCAAAAGAAACATAAGGTTAGCAAGTTGCAACACGTTTGCAGCCGCGCTCACTTACCTGATCCATCTGTGCTTTCACGGATTCTTCGCGGCCTTCTCTTCAGCAGCCTAACGGCACCTGTAAAGACAAAGAACATTTTTAAGTAGGAATCGGGTGAAGGCGGCCGCATTTACTTTTCTTACCTGCTTTTGTGCGCGTATTACGATCTCTTCAACCGCAGCAGCCCGGCACCTGAAAACCAGAAAAGACATTATTAAGTGCCATTAAAGACTTCAAGAAAGCCTAACACTTACGTGTTTCCCCACGTGCATCCGCGACTGGCAAAACGCCTGCAAGGTCCCGACACCTGCAAATAAGAAAAGAACATTGTTAGAGGTGCTATAATAAGGTCACCGATCATTATACTCACGTACTTCGCACGTGCAACGGCAACGGACGAACAATGCCCGCAACATCTCAAGACCTGAAAACAGAAAACAACGGACATTATTGAGGTGTAATTGAAATTCCCATACCTACGTACAACCGCACGTGTCGCGCTCTCAGTGACCACGCCCTCAGCATCCAGGCACCTGAAAAAGACAATGCAAAGACTTCATTAAAGGTGCCCATCTCTTCAAGACTATAAACTCTTTATACCTACTGGCATCCGCTCATGCAGTTACGGCGGCATCACCTTTTGGCATATCAGCACCTGTGCCACTTCTAAGGCCACAAAAGACTTTGAGGACCTCCAGTGACGTAACTGGAACCCACGCACAGCAGCATAAGTCGCAGGATGGAGAGCTCAGCATTTATACGCCTAAGGTGAGAGCTCACCAGGACATTGGACTTTCGGAGAGTTGGCGATTAGTGTGGAGGAAGTCCAGCCAAACGGTCATTAACCCTTTTTTCTTCCGCCTGCAGAAACCTTCCCTGCAAGCCAGACAGTCAATAAGAGGAAGCCCAGTCCAGAGAGTCATCCGAGCTCTACGCTTCTCAATTGAAGAGACTATAACAGTACAGCCGGGACCAGCGCCTCCGTGGGAATCAGGTGAGCGTTACAATAGGTATGTTTTTGTTTTCCAGTACTTGTAGTAAGTACATTAGAACTTCGTGTGGATCTTCTTGTGAGTTTATAGTGAATTTCACCATTCCAGCACAGTAGTCCATTTCTTGTCTTATTCTATGAACACTATACGTGTTGTCAGGATTATTTGTTGCTTTTCTATGAAGGACTAACATTTGCAAACACAATTGGTCTGTACTGTGTAAGTAAATGTTGTCAACAATTGGTGGCAATTGAAATAGAATATTCATTGCTACATTTGCACAGCAATTTACACCAGTTATATTTGAAAATTTGAATGGACCAGATAGTTCTGTGTCCAAGTCATTTTCTCGGAGTGTGTGTTGCTTCTTTGAAGAAGTACCTGAGTTACTTTGAATAATAGGTTCTTCTTTGGTTGTGTTAACTGATGAAGTATTACCTTGTTTTATTCTCTTTGGAGGATGTGCAGTGAGATTCTGTTGCATTTCTGTTTGAATTAGTTTTCTTTTACAAAGTTTTCCTTTTTGTGGAACAGGATATGTTTTTAGATGGGGGTGTATAGTGAACGTAGTCTATTGTATTCTATAATGCAAGGAATATCAGCGTTTACTTTACTTGCATCAAAGTTGATTAGAAATAGACTGTCAAGTGTTCATAAGCGTGATAGTGCTGCGTAGCTCATGCCTTTTTTAAAGACTGTGTTACCAATATCTATCAATGTTTTGTCTAGGGTAAGACCTTATGATTTATGAATGGTGACTGCATATGCTAGAGTTAGAGAAAATTGTTCTCTGCGTACATACATGTCTTTGAAGAGAAGGAATCAAGCTGATGAGCGCCTTATCCTTTTTACTTCTGAAAGTTTGTCAAAGAGAATATTGACAAACTGAATGTTGTTGTCATGTGGGTATGTTTGAAATCCAACAACTGTACCCATTGCTCCATTAACTAGTCCTTGCTCCACGTCAAGGTTACGTTTAAGCATTACTCTACAGTTTAAGGATAATTTTAATATTTTCTCCAATCCAGCTGTGTTAGAGATAGAATTTTCTAAGGTAGTAGTCTTGTTGTGGCTTATTGACACATGGGTAGTGTCATACCATGTACGTCCAGTTTGTATGTGGAGCAAATTTCAATTATTGGTTGCATTTCTTTTTTCAACATTGTTTCATTGAATTTGGAACAGCTTGCAAGAGTTGGCATTAAGGACATACAATTGTATTTTTGTGCGCTACTTGTTCCATAATATCAGTAGCACATGAGTTATCGCCATTAAGTGCATAGATGTGCTGGGTTTTTAATATTGCTTGTGCTTCTTGAGATAGTACACCAAGTCTGATACTTTTTAAAATGTTGGTGTAAGTGAGGTCTGCAGATTGGCGCATGTTTTCTGTTAATTCTCTGTATTGGAAATGTTGCCAAAGGTTGACATTTCCTATGCTGCCAACAGTTTTACGGCAGAGTTTGTGTCCTAAGGTTTTAAAAATAAGTTCACCTTTCACTGGTGTCAATTAAAGAAGATCTCCGAAAACAATGTGTTTTCTTCCAAAGAGTTCTTCGTAGTTTGTTTTAAGTACTTCTTGCAATCTGAGCTGAATCAAAGCCAACATTAGGTTGGAGACAATGCTCACTTCATCTATTAGTAGCATTTTCATTTGTTTTAACACTCTGCGTAGTTCCATTGCAACTTCTGTAGAAAGTTTGTAATAGACTCATTTGTTTTGGTGTTCTACTGGAAGGAGTAGTAATCAGGGTAAAGTGACACCGCCTATGTTGTAGGCAGCTAAACCTGTGGGGGCAGTTACAACAGCTGACAGTTTGTTGTTAGTCAATTGTTGAAGGAACTTGCTGATGATTTTGATTAAGAATGTTTTGCCTGAACCAGTTTCACCACTGACGCATAGTAGTATAGGTTTGTAATTTTGGCAGGTACATTCTTTATTTTCAGGTTGTACACCATGTGCAATTTCTTTTGTTACTTCTTCAAAAATGGTGCGCTGCACTTTGTTCAGTTTTGATTGTAGTACAGGTAAGTCTTCTGTAACTTCTTCATTGTGACACATGGTGTTTTCTACTTCTGTCATAGCTACTTCTGCCTCATTTGCTATTAGTGGTTCTCCCAGTAGTTCTTGGCTTCCTGTTACAGAAGGTTGACTACTGTCGGAGTGTCCTTATCTAGTTGGGCCTGGAGTTCTTCTTCGTGTTGCTGTTCATTGTGAAACATTGTTTTGTACTGCGTAAAGTTTAGATCGGTGATAGTGCTTTCATTTGCTTTGAAAGCGTCTTCATAGGAGTCATAGTTATCTAGTATCTCTTCTTCTTTTCTCCATAGTTTAAAACGTTGTAGCAGGGACATGTAATATAGTTCTTTCTGTTGAGGAGTTTTTAATGACAATTTGATATGATTAATTAAGCTTCGTTTGGTAAGTTTCACTAAGCTGCCATCACAATCTGTCACTCTACAGTTACTTTTTTTTCACCGGGTTTTATATTATTTTTATATGCAAAGTTATGGGCTATGTGGTATAGACACATGGGTTCTT
Source organism: Ambystoma mexicanum (assembly GCF_040938575.1). NCBI lineage: Eukaryota > Metazoa > Chordata > Amphibia > Caudata > Ambystomatidae > Ambystoma > Ambystoma mexicanum. The sequence continues at coordinate 595,580,159 of NC_090937.1, read as the reverse complement.
CAAAATGTCTTGGCTGTTGGGATCATTTTTGGCTATTGTTTCTATGTCCTCATATGATTTGAGAACTCTTTTTCTAGATTTAGCAGGACCAATACATAGCAATACTATATTTTCAGATTTTCCATACAAATCAGTACCGGTTAAATGATCTGCAGCTTCATAGGAGCCACATTCTCTACGAGAGAGCATTTTTATGCCTAAGCTGTACAATTTCTGAGATCGTGTTTTGTCTGATGATAGGTCATTCCAGAGGTCTTGAAGCTCTATTCTTCTGCTTTTGTTAAGTAGGCTGTAACATATCATGCAACTGCAGTGGAATTGTCTGCAATGTACTGTACATCTATGTTTGAATTCCATAAGAGGGCAATGATTGCATTGTAATCATTGATATATTTTGATTCTTCTGTTCTTTTTATGTGATACGTGTTCTTAGGTGATTTACCTTTAACTCTATGTCTAACTGAAGGCATGATGTTGTTCACTTCACCTGTTTGTGTAACTGGTTATTGGAAACCAAAGCGACATTTGGTGTAGTATTTCCCTTTGTTTTTTGTATTTGCAACAACAATATTTGCCACATTTGTGTCTTTGAAATTGTACAATTTGTGCATGAAGATCACTATTTGTTGCTTTTGATGGAATTTCACAAGTGAAATATTTTTCGATAAACTGTAAAACAGTGGAATCACTGTCTTGACCAAATTTAGGAGCACCTTTAATCCATATAAGCATGTGGATATGTGGTGCTCCTCTGGCTTGGTATTCTTTTCTCCAAAAGAAGTGTTGCACTTCTCCGAGGAGAAAAACAGTTTTATTACAAATAAAGTATAGCATAGCAATGAATCAATGGTGGAAATATCTTGAAACATTAACAGGATCTAGACAGAAATGTTCTCCAGGTGTTAGTATATCTATGTTTGTTTTGTTTTTGTTTGATATGCGTAGGAAATCATGTAAATCTTCCCGTGCATATTCTGCACAACTTAATGTAACAAACCAAGCGGGTTGGCCAAGGTTTCTTATCATACAACGTACATCTCCATGACGTCAGAACCAGTACTCTTTCGTACCACGCATGTTTGCAAACAGATTTGTAATGCTTTATTGTAAAACCTCATCTTTTTTTTGCACTTTTTGTATTAATTGCATAGCTGACATATTTTGAAAGTGGGTTCCTGATTTCAATATGTGTGCAACACCAAAACATAGAGTTGCTAGTTCACTTTCAAAGAGTAGGTGGAATATGTATTCCACATTTTGTCTAAATCTGGGATCTTCAGAATACATTCGTAATGAGCGGTATTTCTGAGTGGGTCTATCATCGTACCTTCCTCCTTTTCCAGTAGGAAAGAGTAGAGGAAAAGCATGTGCTTCTATACTTTTTTCCCATATGCTCATTGGTGATCCGTTGGTGTGTCGCATTTGGTACATTTCTAGTGCATCATCTATGGTGTCATTAGAGTGTAATGGATGAATTTTATAATTGTCTAAAATATTGGATACTGTAGCAGGATCTAGAAGTTCAAATTGAGCAGTTTCTGGTGACTCTTGAATTATTTCATTTGTTTCCCTTAAGTTTTCTTCAATATTTATTTCTTTGTAGTATTCATTATTGTCTTTTAGATATTGCAAGGATTGTCTAACTTTATGTAAGTCCACGAGTTGTTGCCAAATTATTTTTCTTTTGTTGGTACACCAATTACTAAGACAATTAAAGATTGCTCTATTGGACCTTGCACTCCTAGAGCGTGGACATCTTTTTTTTCAGATCTAATGGTAAATATACTACTTTGCCATGGATGCCTTTCACCAATTCAGAGGGAGGTAATTTTGCTGTTTTTGGTTGAAGGCGTATTATTGCTTGAAATGTTTGAATTATGATGCCCTCATATAAATTGAGTTTTGCAGGGGTTTTGGCTCGGGAATAATTCCAAGTTATTTGTGATAGCACGTGAAGGAGTTTGGTTGTCAAGTTTTGTAGTGCAGTAAGTGCAAAGTATTAATGGGTCAGTTATTTCGTATTTGTTTTCTGCTACAAGGGAGAGAGCTAATTTAAACCATTTGGAATCTTCATTGTCTTCTATTTTGTATGTTACAACTATAGTTTGTGTGTTACTTTTATAAAAAGTTCTGCGGCAACACACACACACATGGTTTGGTACTTCAGCGGATGTACTTTTACATTTTAATATTTCTCTTTTGTATGTTTATAGTAGAAGGTTGCCATGTGCAGAACCGTTGCTAGTTTGTTGTAAAGCTATTGCATTTTGTAAGTGGCTTTCACTTCCAAAATATTTTCTCTGGATACGGTCGATTTCTTCTTGCAGGTCTTTGGGTGTACCATGTAGAAGAGTGTTATTTAAATTGGCTAGTTCTAAAGCAGGACTTTTAGCATAGTACAGTTGATAGACTAGATTTCTTATAGTTTAATGATGTGTTGATATCATTTTGATATGATGGAAGGTGCTTTTGCAAATAGGTCCTGAAATGCAGGTTAATGAATGTCCTTGTAGACCTGTGTATTTGCGCAATGGACAGGTATCCATATTTTGCAGCACTTTCATTTTGATTTTGTCTTTATTTTTCACATACTGATTGAGGAACTGGCATAAAGATTTGAAAGATTTTTTGGGAATATTACACATTGACGTGCATGGCCATTTGTATACTGGACGTTCTGGTTCAGTTGAATGGAGAGGTAATTCTGAGTTTTCTGGGGATAGTTTTGTAAGCAGCATTTCTTTTTCCATTATGGTATTATTAATTTTTTCATAACCTCGTCCACTGCTATGGATGGCAATTGTGTGTGTTTGGTTTTGTTTGTATGCTTCTTTATTAAAATATGGTTCTGTGCTCGTGGTGTGACTCCATTCACCTCCACAGATATTTAAGAAGTTATTTTTGTTGACATGCCATATATTGAGAATTTTTTTTTGTAATTTAGTACTTAGTTTTGTTAGTGCTTTCATTCTGTTTAACACTAAAATGAATAACTTTCTTTTGAGAAGGATTGCACTGTCTATTAAAGCTTCTACGGTTAATTATCTACGGTAGTTTTGAAGGGTTGTGCATGATTTGTCTCCTGTTTTTATAAGATTCTGAAGGACTCTGTGGCAAGACATTTTTGCTAAAATCCTTTTTTTGGTATGGTTACTTGCTAATATATAAAGATTTATAGAAGTAGTTTTAGCTGTAGTGGTAGCCGAATTCTTGTTAAGCATGTTTTGATTTGTTTTACATTTTGATAGAGGAGGCAAGGTTTCTGTACTAGAAGCTTGTTTTATTTCGCTAAATGACAGTATTAGCTGTTTTGTTTGAACGTCTTGTACAAACTCTGGTAGAGATGGATGCTTATTTTGGACACATTTATTTTCATTTGCTCTATTTTTGCGTATGCTTTCTGCGGACTTGCTTTTTGGTAGGCATTCTTTGGGGTCTGTTGAAAAAAAAAGAAGGTATGGGTTGGCCGTTTTGCAATGTATGTGTGCTGTGTGCATGAGTGTCTGAGTATGATGGGAAAGATGTATGTGGTGGTGTGTGATTGTGCATTGGGCAGTTACAATGAGTTGGGAAGGCTATTCTTCTATTTGTGTGTTACTAAACTGCGGTTCACATGAGAGTAGAAAGTGAGCTAGTGGTGAGGAAAAGCATTAATAGTAAACGTAATGGTATAAAATTAAAACAGTTCTTTGTTTTGTAGTACTAACATTCTAAGGGTTGAGTATATTATTTGTGTTCTAAAAAAACGGGGTTTGTGTGCCATTCTGCCTGCTAATCTCTGTTTAATACATGGGGATTTGCGGGCAGAATGGTTCAGAAATCGCTGTTTCTTTTGGTGCACAAATTACATGAATGAACCACAGAGTTTCTTTGAGGAACAGTAAGAATATTAAGGTAGTATTGTACTTACCCTTTTTTTGTGGAATGGGCAGGTTTCTTTGGATATGTTGTTTGTAGTTGAGATGCTGCTGATTTTCAGGAGAGCGGTCTTCACTGCAATTGTAAAAGAAAGAAGTTAGTAATTTTGTGTGTTTATGCACTGATGTTAATGTAGACGTTGATTTTTATGTTTTTGTGGTATTACTCTTGTTTGATATCTGAACATAGTATATGCATGCATTTCATTTGACTATGTGCAGCATTTCTATTTTATTTACAATATGTTAGTTCAACATGCTTTGCAAATGAGTAGAATTTTAAGTGTATGAAATTCAATTGGTTTTTTAAAGGTATGTTGTAGATAGCAGACAGGTTTGGATGTGACAGTTGATTATAGTAGATGGGAAACATTTCAATAAGTTCATCTTATAGGTAGACATGACAACAATAGGAGCCCCTGAGAGGGATATTTCACCACAGCAATCGGGAACATTTATTTTACCATAGGATTGCATTGGGATTAGCATTAATTTAGGCGGGAGAGAGTAAAAAAATAGTGCGATTTTTCATGAATAATCGGGAGTCTTGCGCCTAATCGGGAGGGTTTGCATGTATGTATAGGTTATGCGGGAGACAGTAAAAAATAGTGCAATTTTTCAACGAAAAATGGGGAGTCTCGCGCTTAAATCGGGAGTGTTGGCATGTATGTATAGGCCATATAGGTGTAGTGGCATTACTCTGTTTATATGCATTCATAAGAGTTGTACATGTACTCTGAATAAAATATGCATACCTGTAGTTTGTATTCGTGCATGTGGATATGCATGGAGCTGTAAGTAGAAATCTTGGAGACTTGTACAGTAGTTTTTGTAGTAGGTGCTTTCCAATGATATGAGACTTGTACTCAGAGTGATCAACAGTACATTTGAAGTGCGGAACTCTGATGATGGAGTTAGATGTAGAGGTCTTGGATGTGACTGGTGGATGGTTGTGTGACTGCTTAGCTGTATCCAATGAGGGAATGGCACCGAGAGTGATGTGAAAAGGGTAGAAGGGCTGGCTAAGTGTTACGTGCCGCGCGGACACCACGGCTGCCCGTGGGTAGGGCATGCCACATCCAGGGTTTTCCAGCAAATCCAGTATGGAAAGGGGACTGTAGGAATCAGCCAATCAGATTTTGATGTTGTGGATTTGTGTAGAAAGAGAGTGTGTGCAGTGAAGATGGGAGAGGTGGAGAAAGTCAGGGAGTTGGTGCTCGGAGATATGTTTGTCCATGGTTTACAGCAGTATGCTCAATGCAGGCATGTGGCAAACAATTTCAATGTTAAAGGAGTGGAGGTGGTGTGGAGCGCTGTGCCTGATTGCAATGTAGAGGGAATTCTGTTTGTGAAGATATGCGTAGGATGTACAGTCCCCATCTGGTAGTTTTGCACTATGGTGCTTTCCATTTGGGCTACGTGAGTGCCCCTACTCTGTTGGCAGATTTGGAACAGTTGGTTCAAGCAGTAATGAACATCCTTCCAAATGCGAAACTATTTTTTTCTGGATTACTACCTAGGGCAATATGGGACAATAGTTCTGTTTTTTGTCCTCAGCAAAACATTGCTAGGTGTGCAATCAATCGAGGCATGTGTGCTTTTATGCTTAGAGCTGGTATGTTTTTCTGTAATAATGAGAATTTTGATTCGAGTAATGCTGTTTATTTTGAAGAAGATGGTATTTCTTTATCTTTTTTGGGAAATGCTATGTTGTTTTGGAATGTAAGGGTTGCTTTGGAGAAGGTTATGTGAAGATTCTAGTTGTAAAGTAAGAAGAAACCCCCCCAAAAAATACAAAATAACAGGTGTCTGTCAGGCATCTGCAAAAAAACAAAAAAACTGCTCTTTTCGGAGCCCACCTCAAAGGGGAAATGGGGCACACTATTTAAATGTAGATTCACCATGCTCAGATCTTCGATATGTCCGCGGACATGGTGGTAGTCTGTGGACAGCGCGTATTACATGTGGGGATTCTCGGGTGGGGAGGCATGCAAATGAGAATGAGCAGAGCCAGGGATTGGTCAGTAAAGTTTAGTGGGTGTGTTGGTAAGGAGAGATTTTGTCAGAACGTCTTTTTCCTGAGAGAAGAACAGATAGCTATGGCTGTGTGTTTTCAAAAACAGATTATCTGGATTTTGGGAGACTCATGGATACATTGGTTGGAGGTGCATGCAGAACGTTGTGGAGTAGCTGCAGATTTTGGATTCCCTCACATGGAAGTGCACTGGCATGGAGCGCGTGGAATGAAGTGGCTGGACTTGGTACCTCTCTGTACTACTTTAGAGACAGAGCATCATACGGACATAATTATAATTAATTGTGGAGGGAACAGTTTAGGACCTGTGTCTGGAATTTCTTTGCAATTTGCAATGAAAGAAGGACTTGAGAAGGTCATAGACATGTTCCAAATTCCCAGGTATTTTTTTCTCGTATTGCGCAAAGACAAATGTGGCTGCGTTCTTCTTTATTTGGTCTACAAATGGAGAAAGCTAGGCGCAATGTCAATAAGACTGTTTGCGCCTTTCTAAGAGATGTTGGCATGTCCTCTTTTCACAATGAAAATATTATGTTTCGTAGCACATACATTTTTTGCAGAGAGGGAGTCCATCTTACTTATACGGGCAATCAGATTTTTCTGAGGAATGTACAAAATGCATTGCAACGTTTTTTGGAATTAGAGTGACTTATTTTGCAGTAGATGTTGACGATTTCAAGTTTTTCAAACACACAAAAACATCACCAAAAGGTTCTTTTCAGAGCCACCACTTCTTCCCAGAGAAAAGTGCATTGGTTTTGCTAGGGCAGCACCCTAAAATTTTATATGTCCTAGGACTGTCCACGGACCTTCAGAAAATGCACAGGGCCCTGCACTGTGTATTTGACACTTCTATTTTTAAAGTGTGAAAGGCGGCTCTGAAAAGAGCCTTTTTTGGATTTTTGTTGTTGTATATTTTTTTTGTTTTTTTACACATGACACACTAGGAGAGGAGGGGAAAGGAGGGTAAGGAAGGCACATGAACCATGGGGATAAGAAAGGGCAGGTGGAGAGAGGAAGATGTAGGGTGGTCCTTACTTAAGTAGGTAGCAGGTCTTCTGGTGGTCCGTGACCGTAGTCTCGAAAGCACTTGAAGACTCTCCCCCCTGCAGAATACTGCGTCGCATTACATACACAATATTGTGACCCTCGAAAGATAAGGGTCAACATCATCGCGAAAGGCCTGTGAAGCAGCTGGAGGGATGCGCTCTCCCACAGGAGTGTCTCTTGTGGTGAGAGGAGCGTAAACGGAGGATGCTGTAGAGGAACAATACCTACTACGTTTATCACAAGGTACAACCTTGCGAATGTCTGCACTGTGGAACAAAGTTAGGTGTCGCTTCATGGATGTCGTGCCAAAGCTGTACTAACCACGTCTCCCATAACTCAGGACCAATTTGCACTGGTTACAGGTGACCTAGTTTGCATGTGCTTTTGCTACGTTACCATAAACTGTAAACAAATGCCACACCCAAGACTCCTGGCGAGTGCTGGTAGTAGGGAGTTCCTCGACCTCATTCTCTTCATCCTCTTCATCCTCGTTCTCTACATCCTCATGCGTTTTCCCCTCTGCAGGCCCTTGGGGAGGTGGTGGTGGTGGAGGGTTTGGGGGTGGTGCTGAGGCAGATGTAGCAACTGCAGCCATGGATGCCATTAGGGTTGATGAGATAATCTCAGCAAGAGCAGCAAAGGCAGCAAAAGTCAATCTGCAATAGCAAGAACTATAATGAAGATCAGCTCTGGGGTGTGACCTTTTATAGGGGTGGAGGGGTGCACCTCACGAACATATCGAACACCCAAAAAGGTTAAAAAAGTTATAAAAAGTATGTGGAAAGCCAGGGCCATTGTCTGGGACATGTGAAATGGTGAATTTCTACTGTAAAATAATTTGGATTGGCTGAATAGGTTATTTTAAAATGTTGGGGAACCGGACAGAGGCCGCAAATTAGGACACACGCTCAGCGTGGGTGCGGTCACATGATGATGTCGGGAACACGTCCGCGAAGGAAACGGGTGTCCGCAGGACACCAAATGCACAGGAACGGTCATGCGCATGCGCGCTGTTGTTCTACGGAGAGTGTTCGGGTCCTGAAACTAATTAAAAGTGCAACACAATTGAGACCGACAGTTACGGACAGGCACGATGTTCGCAGGATTTACGGGTGTGGTGCGCATGTGCGTAGATGTTCTGCAGACTGTACGGCCAGGTATAGTGTCCTTAGGACAATTCCATTTTGTTTGACTACAGACATCCCGGACACTGCGCGTGTTCTTAGGACAGTTTCAACTTGGCTGCAGACGGTACGGACAGGTATAGTGTCCTTGGGATTCATCCATTTTGTTCACTTACGGCATCCTGGACACCTCGTGTGTTCTAAGAACAGTTCCATCTTGGTTGCGAATGGTACGGATAGGTGTAGTGTCCTTAGGACATCCACATTTTGTTCATTACGGACAGGCTGGACAGACGAGCTGTCCACTGACATTTTAACTGCTTTAAAAAAAAAATACTCAAAGAATTTCATTAAAACAAACATAACATTTTTTTATTATATACATATACACAGTTTATGAAAGAGAGGGGGAAGCAGAAACTGATACAAATACAGGGGAATTAGGGGTTTGGAGAGGATGGATGGGAGGGGATAAAGGGATGGAAGTCTCATCAAAACATTTATCTTGGTGTTGAGGGTTTGGGGGTAGTTCACTGGGACATGGAGAGGGGACACAGGTACAGGTGGGACAATGGTATTTAATTTTTTCTTTTATGTGGTCATCTACTAATTGTTTCAAATCATTGAAATTTCCCTTGAGCATGTCTATTTTCTGTTCCATGTGTTGCAGAGTCTTTTGCAATGTGTCTTTTGGTGTAATATTTTGGTATCAGGTAATATTATCCCCATACATATGGTCATCCTAAATAATATCGCCGGGAAAAGGTTGTGGCAATATTATTTGGGTAACCATATATATGGGGGCAGGGGCAAAACAAAATGTAAAAAAAAAAAAATGAGAGGGTTGCGGGGGTGTCCCCCACATGTTCCATGCAATAATGTCGGAACAAAAAACGGCCATTTTTTTTTCGGCGATATTTTTGTATGGTGAGATTTTTGTGGCGACATTATTACTTATTATTATTATTATGAAACCACTATTTTCAATGTTTGTATGGTCTGTTAAAAATAAATATGTATATGTTAAGTACACATAAAGTAATGATTATTAATTTGCTTATATAGAGAAGTGTTTACCATTATTATCACTGTCTTCAGACATTTCCTCACGTGGAAAATGTTCTTCAAGCCACTCCAAAGTACTGCACACTTCTGTGTTAAAAACAAAAATATATTAATTGTACTGTACCTCATACAAAAAGTTTAGAAATATATATGAAAAATTAAGTTTACTTACTAGTTTCTGATAAATTGTATTCGTAGTGTTGTGTAGGTCTACTGTTGCTTCTAGCTCTGCAGTTTCGGTGAGGTAAATATGTTGGAGGCATATCTTTTTTGTTATGGTATAATCCATTTTATTACATATGGTATTTAAATGGAAGGTTGATGTGTTAGAAATGTAGGTTCCACTGCTTATATATCATTACATATAATGTTTTTATGTGCTGCTTTTTGAACTTGTGCAGTGTTTATATGGTATGATAGAACAATTTCAGAGACCCCCTGAGTGCTTGGGTAGTGTTGATGTCGTCCGAGACCGTCCGCGGACATCAAAATCATTAGCGGGGTGTTCGGTATGTTCTATGTTAGATGTATATAAAGTAAGGGAATCCTAGTAAACATCTATCAAATTTACATTATGAAAATGTATATTCAATAAAAAAAAACTTTGTTAAAGGGACATTATGGTTAAGTTGCGCTACTAAAAACCTATGAAATTCAGAAAAAAAACTTTGTTAAAGCAATGTTATGGTTAAGTTACGCTACTAAAAACCTATAAAATTCAGTAAAAAAACGTTGTTAAAGGGACTTTATGGTTCCAAGTAAAACTGAAAACCCCCTGAAATTCTCCAGTTATGGTAAGCTAAACAACCATAACTCACACCACCACCGTGCACTGCTAAGATTAACACCCAGGACTTCAAAGATGACATCACAAATGCCATTGATGACATCACTGATGTCATCTGCAAAGTTTGGTGAGGTTTGGTCCAGGGGGGGCAAAGTTATAGGGGGAGTCGCAAAATGTCCTTTTTCCCCATAGACATAATGGGAAAAAACTTTGCTCACGCCTACAGCTCACACCGCTAGACGGGTTTTCACCAAATTTGCGGCAGGAGTGGCGGCTTGGTCCCGAAAGCGTGCTTTTGTTAATTTGGTGTAAATCCGTCCAGTATTTTTTTTTAAAATGACTAAAATATAAAGCAAAAATATTAGTGATATCTAGGTCATTCCCTGTTCGTCAGATTTTTGGAAACGCCCGCCATCTTGGGAAATCGGCTGGTGTCCGCGGACATCGCAGTAAAAACATATAAAAAAACACAACATTGCACTTGTCAAACTTATCAAATAATCTCTGGGGGGTGAGGGGTGATGAGGATGGGATGGAATATGGCTGCAAGAAGCAAAAAAACAGGTGGTTTTTACCGCAAAAGTCTGCGAACAGTTCGGATGTCCGCATACAGTGCTGAAAAGTTCACAAACACCTCGGCATTACAGGGTTGGTGAAATGCAGTTCTTGGATGGCTTATAACTTTGGCGTCACTTAATGGAACTGCATGAATTTTGCATGTATATTCCTGGGCTGATTCTGAGTGAGTATGAAAAGTTTGGTGGGATTCTGTCATGAGGGGGCAAAATTAGAGGGGGGTCCCAAAATAATGTAAAGGCTTATAAATGAGGTACCATTTGAGGAATCCTCACTTAATTTGGGAAACTGATAATAGATTTAGATAGGAATTTTTTTTCCGAAGTTTGGTAGGATTTTGTGAAGAGGGAGCAAAATTAGAGGGGAGTCACAAAATAATGTAAAGGCTTATACATGAGGTGCCATTTGACAAATCTACTCTTCAATTTGCAAACTGATAATAGATCAAGATATATATGTTTTTCCGAAGTTTGGTGGGATTCTGTCGAGAGGGAGCACAATTAGAGTGGGGGTCCCAAAATATTGTAAAGGCTCATAAATTTGATGCCATTTGGCAAATCTACACAAAGGTTTGCAAAAAGATTATAGCTGTAGATTTAGATGTTTTCGTAAAGTCTGAATGGATTTTGTCAAGTAGGGGCTAGGTTATATGACAATTGTATGTGCATACATTTGACACTTTTGAAAAAATACAAACATGGGTGGATTTCCAGCAAACTTGCGTAAGGAGCATTGGCAAGGACCTACAAGCATGGTTTTGCAAATGTGCCAGTGTTTTATTATTTGGCAAGTGTCATAATGTAGCTACAAAAAATAGCGGTATAACTTTAGTGACTGAGGGGTAGCCTGTGGCCATGGACAGTGGCCAGATGGTCCAGGTCATGGAGTAAGGTCATGATCCACACAATCTGGCTACTGGCCATGACCACAAGGGACAAAACATAGGATTAAAGTGGCCATGTCCATCTGGGTCTGGCTTTGTGGTAAAGTTATTCGAAATTAGGATAGATTTGAAAGGGAAGAAAAATGTGCTTGTGGTAATATTGTCATAGGGTTCTCTTTTTGCCTTCTGCAGGCTGCTATGGAAAGCGAAGAGGGGCCCTGTATGGAACCCTCACCTTCCCTTTCCATGGTGGCCATCCTGGAAAAGGATATTCCTTCCTACACCTGAACGCCACAGGAGTCCCGGTGTTGGCTGAAAAATCCTATTTTTTAGCACCATGGGTTCCCGCTTTGGGAACCTAGGGTGCTAATAGCCTTCATCCCCCATTTCAGGGGCTGGAATGGGGGGATAATGGTCCAGAGACCTTGTTATCCACCCTTGGGCTGGGCTGATAACTTGGGCTGCTGGGTCGGTATCCAACGCCACAATATTCCCAATAGTGCACTGTTTCTCCTGCTCCTTGATTACAGCAGTGGTGGTGGCTCTTGGGGAGGAGGGATGGCATTAGGTGATGCCATTTGAAGATAAATAGCAGTTTTGCTTAAAGTATGTACTGTGTACTAGCTTGTTAATGGATAATGAGTAGGAATAGGTGTTGGAGCTGTGCAAGGGAAATTTTGAAGTTGGAAGTTCCTAGATCAGTAGAAAATGCAGTTCCGAACTGTCCGCCAAGCAGAGATCTTATCGTGAAGTGCAGACGGGTTCTCAGACACGTCATCATGCAGCGAGCCAGCGTATGGTCATGTGGCACTGTCCGGAAGGTCCGCTATGAAGTCAGATGTTCGTAGACGTCTACGGATGCAAAACTAGTTGAAATAGTTGCAAGAAGTGTATAGAAGTGTTAAAAATTATTCCAGATGGTGTGAAATGGCAGAGTTTTAATGTTAAACTTTGGAAATTGGACACAAATATTGCTATATTGGGTAATTATGATATTAGTAAGTTGTAGGAAAATAGCATGCACTGGAAAGAAACTATGAAATTCAATGAAAAACTTTGTTAAAGGGACGTTATGGTTAAGTTGCACTAATAAAAACCTTTGAAATTCACTGAAAAAACTTTGTTAAAGGGACGTTATGGTTAAGTTGGATTAATAAAAACCTATGAAATTCAAAGACATTTTTTTGTTAAACGGACGTTATGGTTCCAAGTAAAACCGAAAAACCCCTGAAATTCGCCAGTTATTATAAGCTAAGCAGCCATAACTCATGCCACCACCGTGCACTGCTAAGACTAACACCCAGGACTTCAAAGATGACATCACAAATGTTATTGAATGTGTTCTAAGAACACTCGTGGTGTCCTGAAATGTTCGCAAATAAACAAAATGGGGGTGTTCTGAGGATGCTATCCGTATTGTTCGATGGTAAGTTGAATGTGTTCTAAGAACACTCGTGGTGTCCTGAAATGTTCGTAGGGGGTGTCCTGAAGACGCTGTCCGTATTGTTCGTTGACAAGTTGAAAATGTTCTAAGAACTCTTACGGTGACCTGCAATGTTCGCAAATAAACAAAATGGGGGTGTGTTCTAAGAACTCACGCGTTGTCCTGAAATGTTCATAGGGGGTGTCCTGAAGACGCTGTCCGTATTGTTCAATGGCAAGTTGAATGTGCTCTAAGAACACTCGTGGTGTCCTGAAATGTTCGCAAATAAACAAAATGGGGGTGTTCTGAGGACGCTGTCCGTATTGTTCTGTGGCAAGCTGAATGTGTTCTAAGAAAACTCGCGGTGTCCTGAAATGTTCGTAAATAAACAAAATGGGGGTGTTCTGAGGACGCTGTACGTATTTTGTTCGTTGTCAAGTTGAAAGTGTTCTAAGAACTCTCGCGTTGTCCTGAAATGTTCGTAGGGAGTGTCCTGAAGACGCTGTCCGTATTGTTCTTTGTCAAGTTGATTGTGTTCTAAGAACACTCGTGGTGTCCTAAAATGTTCGTAGAGGGTGTCCTGAAGACGCTGTCTGTATTGTTCGTTGTCAAGTTGAAAATGTTGTAAGAACTCTTGCGGTGTCCTGAAATGTTCATAGGGGGTGTCCTGAAGACGCTGTTCGTATTGTTCCCTGGCAAGTTGAATGTGTTCTCAGAACACTCGCGGTGTCCTGAAATGTTTGCAAACAAACAAAATGGGGGTGTTCTGAGGACGCTGTCCGTATTGTTCGCTGTCAAGTTGAAAGTGTTCTAAGAACACACGCGGTGTCCGTATTGTTCTTTGTCAAGTTGAATGTGTTATAAGAACACTCGCGGTGCCCTAAAATGTTCGTAAATAAACAAAATGGGGGTGTTCTGAGGACACTGTCCGTATTACTCTTTGTCATGTTCAATGTGTTCTAAGAACACTCGTGGTGTCCTGAAATGTTCGGAAATAAACAAAATGGGGGTGTTCTGAGGACGCTGTCCGTATTGTTCGTTGTCAAGTTGAATGTGTTCTAAGAACACTCGTGGTGTCCTGAAATGTTCGTAGGGGGTGTCCTGAAGACGCTGTCTGTATTGTTCGTTGTCAAGTTGAAAATGTTGTAAGAACTCTTGCGGTGTCCTGAAATGTTCATAGGGGGTGTCCTGAAGACGCTGTTCGTATTGTTCCCTGGCAAGTTGAATGTGTTCTCAGAACACTCGCGGTGTCCTGAAATGTTTGCAAACAAACAAAATGGGGGTGTTCTGAGGACGCTGTCCGTATTGTTCGCTGTCAAGTTGAAAGTGTTCTAAGAACACACGCGGTGTCCGTATTGTTCTTTGTCAAGTTGAATGTGTTATAAGAACACTCGCGGTGCCCTAAAATGTTCGTAAATAAACAAAATGGGGGTGTTCTGAGGACACTGTCCGTATTACTCTTTGTCATGTTCAATGTGTTCTAAGAACACTCGTGGTGTCCTGAAATGTTCGGAAATAAACAAAATGGGGGTGTTCTGAGGACGCTGTCCGTATTGTTCGTTGTCAAGTTGAATGTGTTCTAAGAACACTCGTGGTGTCCTGAAATGTTCGTAGGGGGTGTCCTGAAGACGCTTTCCGTATTGTTCGATGGCAAGTTGTATGTGTTCTAAGAACACTCGCGGTGTCCTGAAATGTTCACAAATACCAAATGGGGGTGTTCTGAGGACGGTGTCCGTATTGTTCGTTGTCAAGTTGAAAGTGTTCTTAGAACTCTTGCGGTGTCCTGAAATGTTTGTAGGGGGTGTCCTGAAGACGCTGTCCGTATTGTTCGCTGGCAAGTTGAAAGTGTTCTAAGAACACTGGTAATGTCCGCGGACATTAAGGGGCCGATTCATGGAACAAACGTGCGCCGAACATCTTGGCGCAAGCAGGCCCAAGCAGGCGCAAGCATGAAAAAACAGGCGCTCCATGGAAGTCCCTGCGCGTGTTTTCCTTGGGATGTGCGCCAAACGCGAGCGTGGCGCACACGGGTGCACACGGGCGCACACGTCATTGCAACAGCTCAAACGCCATGCGTGACGCGCACAGGGAAAGCACTCAATGTCCGTGCACACACCAGAAAGGGGGCGGGACACGGGGCATGAAAAAGAAGGCGTAACTGGGGAAGTACTGCTGGGAAGTACACGGAACGCCCACACACACGCAAACCACACGTATTCATGGAATCGAATAGGGCAAACCCGCGCACGGGCAAAGACATGCACAGGCCTAAAAACGTCCGCCACACGAATGACAAAATGACACACGTAGTACGGTGTGGCAGCCAGGAGCCCAAAAAAACGTATGCGATCAACAGGCAGGCTAGTATGGCCGTAAAAAAAGGGGTATGCGACAAACACGGACACCCGCTGTGTGAAAAATAGCATGTGCGTGTATTTCGGGGGTGCACGGGAAGTTTCACACGCGATTGGCCCTGTGCGGGTGGGGTACTTGTATTCCTGGGGTTTGCGGGAAGTTTCACACGCGATTGGCCCTGTGCGAGTGGGGTACGTGTATTACTGGGGTTCGTGGGAAGTTTTACACGCAAAAGGGCCCTCTGCGAGTGGGGTACGTGTATTACTGCGGTTCACGGGAAGTTTCACACGCGATTGGCCCTGTGCGAGTGGGGTATGTGTATTACTGGGGTGCGCGGGAAGTTTCACACGCGATTGGCCCTGTGCGAGTGGGGTACGTGTATTACTGGGGTTCCCGGGTAGTTTCACACGCGATTGCCCTAGGCAAGCGGGATACCACTCACCGTCTGCTTTGCGTGTAGAAGAATGCATAGCCAACACCCACCCGCTGTGAAGTAATAGCGTGTGAACCCCAACGGTTGGAAAATACACGGCCGCACCCCACGAAAAGCACGTACAGAGCAATGGAAAGCCACGTGGGATCTTCAACCCGTGCCAGGGCAACGCCCGTGTGCAATATATCACAGACGCGCTCACGCGCTAAGGGCCTTTGGTCCAATGAAACCACGTACGTGTGCTGATGCGCTTACGCGCTAAGGGACTTTCCTCGAATTACACGCTGACGTGCAAGATTTTCATGTGCCAAATCACTCCGTATCAAGCTGGCCACGCAACAACACACGGAAGACTAGGCTCCTGCCCAGAAGGCCGATTTACTGCCCCCCAGAGCCCCGAGCACGCTCCCACCTGGCATCTGCTGCTGCCTGACTGCCTGCTGCCCACATGCCCTGCTATTTGCTGCCTGCACGTCAGCCAGGGGTGCAGTTGCTGTGACCACCCCTGCTGGAACCAAAGACTCCCGACTGGGATACCATCGCTCCACAGCCCAGGACCCAGTTGCCCACCCACTCCTGCCTCTGGGGTTGCCATTTCGGGCACAACACCATCTGGCACCACTGGCAACCTCGAGCCAGAGAGGCAGAGGGCCACCAGCTTCAGTGCCAGGGAAGTTGGTGTCCTGGTGGAGCAAGTCTTGGGGCAGTAGGATGCCCTCTTTGGAAGTTCACGCGCTGACAAGGAAGGACGGACAAGGATCTGGATGGACATCATGACTGCCATCAATGCGGAGGAGGGTGGCAGTCCGCGACTTACATCATGTCTAGAAGCACTGGGAGGACTTCAGGTCCAGGACCCTCAACAAGGCCCGACGCCTCGCTAAGGCAGCGGATGCCAAGGGGCGCCGGGTCCAGCTGTCGGACAACCAACTAAGGGTCCTGGAACGCATATGCCCAGAACTCAAAGTCCAGATCCTTTAGAGGCAGACCCGTCTGGAGTCGAGCAGTAAGTGTACATGCATGGTGATTGGACGATGTGCGTGTCGTGGTGTGCCTGTAGTGTGCAGGTTGCACATGTGTTTTTGTAGGGCCATGTAGGGATGTGTATGAACATGGGCGTGAGGCTGCCACATGTGAGTCCTCTCAGGTGTGAGACACATCGATGGTGTATGTGTTGGTAAGCTTGCTGGGCAAATGCAGGTGTGGGAGCACACATGTTTGAATTTCTGAGTATGTACATCGGCAAGGTTGTGGCATGAATGTTGGTTCATTATGCATGTATCTGCACTGTGTACATGTGTATGTATGTGTATTTGACAAGTGTGCAACTGTGATGCAACATGGATGCACGTGACACTGATATGTAGAAGGCTGAATGTCAGATGTTACATGTATGGCGATCTCATCACTGCAACAGTTGGATATGTACACATACATGTAAGTGTGGTGGCGTGTGGGCATGTCTAGTACACTCCCATTGTTTCATGTGATGTCTGGCTCACCTTTGGCTGTACATGCTGTTGAATGTGTATGGATGCTGCTGCCTGGTGCAATATTACTGTGGAAATGCTCATGTGTGTGAGTTAAAATGACATGTGTGTCGTGGAGTGTGATGCTGTGTCTGAATTTCGACTACGCCACTCATGTACAACTGTCATGTGTGTATCAGTCCAATGTACTGTGCCCTGATGCCTGTGTTTTATCTCTCCCTGTCTGCAGCGTCGACTGATGAAGAGGGCGGAGAGGGTGCTGTGGAGCACAACGGCAGGGATCGCACCACCAGCCGGAGACGCAAGGCCCGGCTCCCCTCCCAGATTGTCATCTCATCGGGGAGTGAGGAGTCTGGTGCCGCGTCCCAGGCCGCAGCTGCCGAGGGTAGGTCCAAGAGGCGGAGGTTGGAGGTGGACTCCTCGGCATTAGAAGGGCCAGCTGAGACCCCAAAGGGTACGACGGAGGAAGATGGCATGGAGTCATCCAGGTTGGTGGGCGGTTTGGTGGAGGAGGAGGCCGTGGAAGGGACACACACGGGGTCTGGAGGTGCGGTGCCTGTGTGCAATCCTGTCCCTGATCCTGTCACTGCATCATCTGGCTCCAGCAGGGATGCCTACGTCCAGACACGTTTTCAGGGAGGGGATGAGCGCACAACAACTGGCCTTCCTCTTCCTGTGGATGTGGCTATCCGGGACCGGGTTGAGCCTGTCCTGGGTGGTGTGGCGTTGCGTCAACGGGCCATGCAAGGTGACCTGCAGTCTTCTCATGTGGAGACTGCACGTCATCTCGAATGGCTCGTTGACCGCATTGACCTACTGGCACAGTTCACCAGGGCCGGATTCCTCCATTTGCTGGACCTTGTTCCGACCCCCTCCTCACCTGAACCCACTATGTGCCAGTCGTCCTCCATGCCATCTTCCCACCCATGTATCACCTGGGTACCCTGTGGAGCTGGCTCTGACCCTGCGGCCAGGCTGGTGGAGGACACTTCCCTGCCACAGTCGGGAGTCGGACGTCCAGCAGGGGTGGCCACCTCAACAACTGCACCCCAGCCCGAGGAGGATGTGCAGGCAGCAAGAGCCAGGGCACAGGCAGAGGCACAGCAGCAGCAGCAACAAGGTGGGAGCCATGAGGCTCGGGCCTTCAACATCGGAGGGGCAGGCATCGGCCATAGGGCAGGAGGACCCTGGATTTCAAGTGTCTTCCATGTGGCAGCGGTTGGCCCACGCCATAGATGCGGAGCGGCAGCAGGCGGAAGAGGCACGGCTCACAATGGTCAGGGCGGAGGCGGGCCGAGTGCTTCGAGGCAATTCGCAGGGAGTTGGAGGAGAACATGTCGTCGTCCCTGCGAACCCTCGGGGCCATGGAAGAGGACCACCTCCAGGACATTGAGCGGGAGTTCGATGATGCCCTGGCCCGGGACATCCAAAAGTGAGCTGTCGGACTAGGCCGCTGCCATTGTAAATAGTTTTTAGAGTTAGGTTTCCTTTTCTTTTTCCTTTTATTTGTGGTCAATGGACAATGCCAAACACATTTGTATATAGTTTTTTTTTTAGGTAGTTTCTTAGGTAGGTTTCATTTGTTTGGTTGGGCTCATGGACCCTTTACATCGTTGGACAATGGATTAATTTGATATATTTTTGGGAATTTTGCACATGGATTAATGGATTTTTATTTTGGACCATGGATTGTATATAGTTTGATCATGGATTAATTTGGATTCTTTTTTTCATTATGGACATGGAGAAATTATTATTTTTTTTTCGGACAATGTATTGTAAATAGTTGGACTATGGATTGATTTATCTTTTTTAGTTTTCATTATGAACATGAAACAATGGATATCATTTTTTTACCTTTCCTTTGGATTTGCGTTGGTGGAGGGAGAGCTATGACTGTTTTTTTGGATTGGTTATCAATTTCATTCACTCATCTTTTTCACATGCTTTTCATTTCATGTTTGATATTTTTGTATGCTTTCATTTCATTTATTTATTTATGTACATAATACATTTTCATATGTTAGTTCCATGTGTGGGATTCGCTCATTGGGTTGATGCATGTGAAAATGTGGGTTTACACAAGCAATGCCAACCAGTGTATGTGTGTGATGGACATGTGTTGATTTACAAAGATGAGTTTTGATTTGTGTCTTGAGATGGGCATGTCAGTGTGGGGTGGATTGGGAAATCATTGTGTCTCAAGAATGGGGTGGCGGCATATGGTTTTTTGGTGTAGAAGTGGGCCATGATTGTGCATCTTTATTTCGTGTAGGGGGGGACATGAGTGGGACATGAGTGGGGGCCTGCTGGCAGGTGCCCCGGACTGCTGGGTTGTGGGGGTGCTGGGGGACATGAGTGGGGGCCTGCTGGCATGTGCCCCGCACTGCTGGGGGGTGGGGGTGCAGGGGGACATGAGTGCGGGCCTGCTGGCAGGTACCCTGCACTGCTGGGGCGTGAGGGTGCAGGGGGACATGAGTGGGGGCCTGCTGGCAGGTGCCCTGCACTGCTGGGGGGTGGGGTGCAGGGGGACATGAGTGGGACATGAGTGGGGGCCTGCTGGCAGGTGCCCTGCACTGCTGGGGGGTGGGGGTGCAGGGGGACATGAGTGGGGGCCTGCTGGCAGGTGCCGTGCACTGCTGGGGGGTGGGGGTGCAGGGGGACATGAGTGGGGGCCTGCTGGCAGGTGCCCTGCACTGCTGGGGGGTTGGGGTGAAGGGGGACATGAGTGGGACATGAGTGGGGGCCTGCTGGCAGGTGCCCTGCACTGCTGGGGATGGGGGTGCAGGGGGACATGAGTGGGGGCCTGCTGGCAGGTGCCCTGCACTGCTGGGGGGTGGGGGTGCAGGGGGGACATGAGTGGGGGCCTGCTGGCAGGTGACCTGCACTGCTGGGGGTGGGGGTGCAGGGGGACATGAGTGGGAGCCTGCTGGCAGGTGCCCCGCACTGCTGGGGGGTGGCCGTGCAGGGGGACATGAGTGGGGGCCTGCTGGCAGGTGCCCTGCACTGCTGGGGGATGGGGGTGCAGGGGGACATGAGTGGGGCCTGCTGGCAGGTGCCCTGCACTGCTGGGGGGTGGGGGTGCAGGGGGACATGAGTGGGGGCCTGCTGGCAGGTACCCTGCACTGCTGGGGGGTGGGGGTGCAGGGGGACATGAGTGGGACATGAGTGGGGGCCTGCTGGCAGGTGCCCTGCACTGCTGCGGGATGGGGGTGCAGGGGGACATGAGTGGGGGCCTGTTGGCAGGTGCTCTGAACTGCTGGGGATGGGGGTGCAGGGGGACATGAGTGGGGGCCTGCTGGCAGGTGCCCTGCACTGCTGGGGGATGGGGGTATTTGATTGAGGAATTGGCGTAAAGACTTGAAACATTGTTTGGGAATGTTACACATTGACATGCATGGCCATTTGTACACTAGATGTTCTGATTCAGTTGAATGGAGGGGTAATTCTAAGTTTTCAGGGAAGATTTTTGTAAGGAGTACTTCTTGTTCCATTATGGTATTATTAACTTTTTCATAACCTCGACCACTGCTATGTATGGCAATTGTATTTGCTTGCTTTTGTTTGTACGCTTCTTCATTAAAGTATGGTTCTGTGCACGTAGTGTGATTCCATTCACCTCCGCATATACTTAAGAAGTTCTTTCTGTTGACATTTCATTTATTGAGAAGTCTTTTTTGTAATTTAGTTATTAATTTTGTTAGTAGTTTCATTTTGTTTAACACTAACATAAATAACTTTCTTTTGAGAAGAATTGCAATGCCTATCAACACTTCTAAGATTCATTTCCTACGATAGGTTTTAAGGGTTGAACCTGGTTTCTCTCCTGTTTTTATAAGATTTTGAAGGACTCTGTGACGGAACATTTTGGCTAAAATACTATTCTTGGTATGCTTACTTTGAACTTTATTAAGATTTATAGAAGCAGTTTTATCTGTAGTGATAGCTGATTTTTTGTTAATTGTTTTCTGGTTTGTTTTACATTTTGATAGAGGAGGCAAAGTTTTTCCACTTGAAACTTCTTTTGTTTCACTAAATTACTGTATTAGCTGTTTTGTTTGAACTTCTTTTACAAATTCCGCTAGATATGGATGCTTATGTTGGACACTTTTATTTTCATTTGCTCTACTTCTGCGTTGCTTTCTATGGACTTGACTTTTGGTAGGCATTCTTAAGGGTCTGTTGAAAAAATAAAGAAGGTATGGGTTGGGGTGTTCTGCAATGTATGTGTGCTGTGTGCATGAGTGTTTGAGTAAGATGATAAAGATGTATGTAATGGTGTGTGATTGTGCATTGGGAACTACAACTCGTAGGGATGGGTATTCTTGAATTTATATGCTACTAAACTGGGGTTCAGATGACAGAAAAAAGTAAGCTAGTGGTTTGGAGAAGTACAAATAGTAAATCTAATGTATACAATTAAAACAGTTGTTTGTCCTATAATATCCAAATTGTAGCGGTTGAGTTAGGTAATTTGTGTGTCCAAAAATAGGACTTTGTGGGCCATTCTGTCTGTAAATCGCTGTTTAAGACATGGGGATTTTTGGACAGAATGGTGCACAATCTCTATTTTTAGGCACAGAAATAGCATGAATTAACTTTACAGTGTGTTTCAGTAATAATACAAATATTATTGTGATATTCTACTTACTTTTTTTTAAATGAACAGGTTAATTCTTAGTTCTTCTTTGTTCTTCAAATTCGGTTGCTTCTTTTTAGGAGACTGGTCTTCACTGCAATTGTAAAAGAAACAAATTAGTAATTGTGTTTGTATACAGCACTGTTTTTAATTTAGACATTGTTTTTTTTTAAATTGAAATCCTCAGCGCCTTCCTCAAAACAATTAAAACTATCTTATTTACATAAGATACGTCGCACAAGTTCAATACACATGATATGTTCTTAATGAACAAATTGTATTGTAATGACTAACTTTAGCATACAAAATCTCTTTACTATGTTTGTGAAATTCATAATGTACCACTGAATACCACTATTTCTGTAACTAAGGTCTTCCAGGTAATAGTGTTTCAATGCCATGCTTAAATTAAAGTAATTGAATAAATAAAGAAATAAAACAAAAATATTAAGTCAGTTTGAAAATGTGTTCATGTATTGTACAGAAAATATGCATACCTGTAGTTTGTGTTCATGCATTTGGATATGCATGGCACTGCAAGTAGAAATCTTGGAGACATGTACAGTATTTCTTGTAGATGGTGCTTGCCAATGATATGACACTTGTACTCAGAGAGATTCACAGTACATTTGCAGTGCTGATCTATGATGATGCAGTTAGATGTAGAGGTCTTGATTGTGATTGGTGGATGTTCATGTGACTTCTTAGCTACAATCAATGAGGGAATGGCACAGAAAGTGAAGTGGAAATGGTAGAAGGGCTGTTCATGTTACGATATGTCCGCGGACATGGCGGTAGTTCGCGGACATCGGGTGTTACATCTGGGGATTTTTGGGTTCAGAAGTCATGCACATGAGAATGAGCACTGAAAGGGATTGATCAGGAAAGGTTAGTGGGTGTGTTGTGCCAGGAGAGAGTTTCTCAGATACTCTTTTTGCTGAGAGAACAACAGATAGCTATGGCTGTGTGTTTCAGAAAACAGATTGTTTGGATTTTGGGAGATTCATGGATACATTGGTTGAAGGTACATGCAGAAAGCTGTGGAGTAGCTGTAGATCTTGGATTTCCACATGTGGAAGTACACTGGCATGGAGTACGTGGAATGAAGTGGTTGGGCTTGCTACCTCTTTGTGCTAGTTTGGAGACAGAGCAACATCCAGACATAATTGTAATTCATTGTGGAGAGAACAGTTTAGGACATGTGTCTGGAATTTCTTTGCAATTTTCTATGAAAGAAGGACTTGGGAAGGTCATGGACATGTTCCCTAATTCTCAAGTAATATTTTCACGGATTGCACGGAGACAAATGTGGCTTCGTTCTACTTCATTTGGTCCACAAATGGAAAAAGCAAGGTGCAATGTTAATAAGACTGTTTTTGCTTCGCAAACATGTTCGCGAAGGAAGCGGCTGTCCGCAGGACACCAAATGCACGGGCATTGGTTTGCGCATGCGCGTTGATGTTCTACAGACACTGTTCGGGTCCTGAAGTAATTAAAAGTGCGTCAGATGTCAAACGAACAGTTACGGACACCGCGTGTGTTCTTAGAACAGTTTCAACTTGCTAACGAACAGTATGGACAGGTATAGTGTTCTTCAGGACACCTCCATTTTCGTTTATTTACGAACATTTCAGAACATCAATTGTGTTCTTAGAACCGTTTCAACTTACTAACGAACAGTACGGACATGTATAGTGTTCTTCAGGACACCTCGATTTTCGTTTATTTACCAACATTTCAGAACATCAATTGTGTTCTTAGAACAGTTTCAACTTGCTAACTGACAGTACGGACAGGTAAAGTGTTCTTCAGGACACCTCCATTTTCGTTTATTTACAAACATTTCCGGACACCACGTGTGTTCTTAGAACAGTTTCAACTTGCTAGCGAACAGTATGGACAGGTATAGTGTTCTTCAGGACAGCTCCATTTTTGTTTATTTACGAACATTTGAGAACACCTGCGCTGTCCGGGGACACCTACATTTTTTTTTAAAAGGAAACTAATTACATCTCAATATAAAAATGTAACTTTATTTAACATATATTAATAATTTATGACAGAGAAAGTGAGGCAGAAACGGAAACAAAAACAGGAGAATTAGGGGTTCAACATGATTGGTATCAGGTGAAGAAGGGATGGAAGTCTCATCAAAACGTTTTGGGTTATGGAGAGGGTTTGGGGATAATTGACTGGGATATGGGAGGGGGGACAAGTACATGTGGGGCAATGGTATGACATTTTTGTTTTAAAATGATTTTCAACAAAAGTTTTCAAATTATTAAAATTGGTCAACAATAAATCCATTTTTTCTTTTATGCTGTCGAGCGTGTTTTCCATAACAGCTTCTTCAGAGGTATTTTCTATATTGGCATGCTTTGTACAAAAAAAAATATATATGTTAAATGTACATAAAATAATAATAATTAAATGGTTTATATTGTAAAGTGTTTACCATTAGTTTCACTATCTTGTGACATTTTCTCATGTGGGAAATGCTGCTCTAGCCATTCCAGATTACTAGACATTTCTGTGAGAAGAAAAAAGATATTATATTTTTTTTATCTAATACAGAAAGTTTATAAATATATGAGTAAAATGAAGTACACTTACTATTTCAGGTAAAATATGTTCTAAGTACTGTGTAGGTCTGGTGTTGTTCTTAGTTCTGTAGTGTCTGTGAGGTAATTATATTGGAAGCCAATTTATGTTCTTCTAGTATATTCCATTTTAGAACATATTGTATTTAAATGAATGGTTAGTGTGTTACATATATGGGTTACATTTGTTATGTATTACTACATATAATGTGTGTGTGTGTTGCTTTTTGAATTTGTTAAATGTTCCTATGTTATGATATAACGATCAAACATACCCCCCCAGAGTTTTTCGGTAGTGGTACTGTTCTCCGTATGTTTTCCATAACAGCTTCTTCAGAGGTATTTTCTATATTGGCATGCTCTGTACAAAAAAAATATATATGTTAAATGTACATAAAATAATAATAATTAAATGGTTTGTATTGTAAAGTGTTTACCATTAGTTTCACTATCTTGTGACATTTTCTCATGTGGGAAATGCTGCTCTAGCCATTCCAGATTACTAGACATTTCTGTGAGAAGAAAAAAGATATTATATTTTTTTTATCTAATACAGAAAGTTTATAAATATATGAGTAAAATGAAGTACACTTACTATTTCAGGTAAAATATGTTCTAAGTACTGTGTAGGTCTGGTGTTGTTCTTAGTTCTGTAGTGTCTGTGAGGTAATTATATTGGAAGCCAATTTATGTTCTTCTAGTATATTCCATTTTAGAACATATTGTATTTAAATGAATGGTTAGTGTGTTACATATATGGGTTACATTTCTTATGTATTACTACATATAATGTGTGTGTGTGTTGCTTTTTGAATTTGTTAAATGTTCCTATGTTATGATATAACGATCAAACATACCCCCCCAGAGTTTTTCGGTAGTGGTACTGTTCTCCGTATGTTTTCCATAACAGCTTCTTCAGAGGTATTTTCTATATTGGCATGCTCTGTACAAAAAAAATATATATGTTAAATGTACATAAAATAATAATAATTAAATGGTTTGTATTGTAAAGTGTTTACCATTAGTTTCACTATCTTGTGACATTTTCTCATGTGGGAAATGCTGCTCTAGCCATTCCAGATTACTAGACATTTCTGTGAGAAGAAAAAAGATATTATATTTTTTTTATCTAATACAGAAAGTTTATAAATATATGAGTAAAATGAAGTACACTTACTATTTCAGGTAAAATATGTTCTAAGTACTGTGTAGGTCTGGTGTTGTTCTTAGTTCTGTAGTGTCTGTGAGGTAATTATATTGGAAGCCAATTTATGTTCTTCTAGTATATTCCATTTTAGAACATATTGTATTTAAATGAATGGTTAGTGTGTTACATATATGGTTTACATTTCTTATGTATTACTACATATAATGTGTGTGTGTGTTGCTTTTTGAATTTGTTAAATGTTCCTATGTTATGATATAACGATCAAACATACCCCCCCAGAGTTTTTCGGTAGTGGTACTGTTCTCCGAACATGTCCGCGGACATTAAAAGAGTTTGCGGACATCAAGTTCAGTAGAAGAGGTTCAGTATGTTCCATATTACATGTACATAAGGTCAAAGTTATTATTGTTAAGTTGCGCCACTAAAAACCTATGAAATTCAGTGAAAAAACTTTGTTAAAGGGACGGTATGGTTAAGTTGCGCTACTAAAAACCTATGAAATACACTGAAAAAACTTTGTTGAAGGGAAGTTATGTTTAAGTTGCGCTACTAAAAACCTATGAAATTCAGTTAAGTTGTGCTACTAAAAACCTATGAAATTCAGTGAAAAAACTTTGTTAAAGGGACGTTATGGTTAAGTTGCGCTACTAAAAACTTATGAAATTCAGTGAAAAAACTTTATTAAAGGGACGTTATGGTTAAGTTGCGCTACTACAAACCTATGAAATTCAGTAAAAAAACTTTGTTAAAGGGATGTTATGGTTCCAAGTAAAACCTAAAAACACTTGAAATTCGACAGTTATGGTAAGCTAAGCAACCATAACTCGCGCCACTAGAGTGCACTGCTAAGCCTAACACCCAGGACATCAAAGATGGCATCACAAATGTCATTGATGACATCCCTGATGACATCATATGTCTGACTCTCCCTTTTTTCCTTTCCTGACATATCTAGGGAACATGATTATCTTCAGTAACAGTCAGGAACTAAAAATTGTAAATGTACTATATTCGTAGCCTTATTCTTCAAGTATGTTCTTACAATAATTCCATTATGGTCTAGTCATATCATATGAAATATATACATAGGGGAAGACACAACCTTGAAAAACAGTGGTATCCACTGTTACAGTCCTTGGAACGGGGGATGAACAGCACAATATTCCTATTAGCATAACCCAACATGCTAATGGAAATGTTGGAAAATCTTATTGAATCTATGTATTTTACTGAGAAATGTAAAGTAGATGGAGTCTAAGTGTTGCTTTGTTCTATTTTTTTAACTGTGAAAGGTGGTTCCTAAAGGAACTTTCTTTTGTTGTTTTTTTATGTATTTATTTTTTGGCAGGTGAGCTTAGAACAAATGGTGGGGAGGGAAAAGAGGGAAGAGGCACCAAACACTAATATGGAGGGGCAGGTGGAGAAGGAAAGATGTTGCACATGTGTTACTTCTAAGGTAGGGGGCTGTGTTTCTCATGCTCCTTGATTACTGCTTCAAAAGCACTTAGAAATTGCTTCCCTCTGCAGAATGATGTGTTGTAGTATATACAGAGGACTGTTGTCTTAAAAGAAATGGATCAACAGCATCTTTTACTGCTTGCACGGTCGCTGGTGCGATTTTGTGTCCCACAGAAGTAGGCTGTGTGGTTACAGTATTGGTTGAGGAAGGTGAGGTGGAGGAAAATAGCCTCCTACTTGCTAAGAAAGGAACAACATTTCTGAGAGCATTGTGGTCATTGGATTTGGTGTGACAGCACATGGAGGTGGTCCTCTAGGAGTCTGCAACACTCAGTGCGTTTCACTTTGGCAGCTTTAACCTTCAGTACATTCCTAACAGTGGTAAAGAACTGCCACACGCATGATTCTATCTCAGTGCTATTGGTAGGTACTTCCTCTACCGCAACTTCTTGGTCCTCTTTATTGTCTTTGGAAGTACCGTGCTTTTTTTGTTGTGAAGGTCCTCCAGCTGGTGGTGGTGGTGGCTCTTGGGAGGATGGATGGCAATATGTGATGCCATTGTTAAGATAAATAGCAGTTGCGCTTAAATTCTTCCAAGTATGTGCTGTGTAGTAGATTGTTAATGGATAATGAGTAAGAATAGGTGTAGGAGCTGTGCATGGGAAATTTTGAAGTTGAAAGTTCCAAGATCAGTAGAAAAAGCAGTTCCGAACTGTCCGCGAAGCATGGATCTGCTCGCGATGTGCAGACGCGTTCTCTGACACGTCATCATGCCGCACACCAGGGTATGGTCACTTGACACTGTCTGTAATCGCCACGATGAAGTCAGATGTTTGTGGACGTCTACGGACGCAAAATCAATTGAAAACGTTGCAAAAAGTGTATATCAGTGTTAAAAATCATGCAAGAAGGTGGGAAATGACAGAGTTTTAAGGTGAAACTTTGTAAATTGCACACAAATGTTGCTAATTGGGTAAATATGATATTAGTAAATTGTAGGAAAATAGCATGCACTGGTAGACACCCATGAAATTCACAGAAAAAACTGTTAAAGGGACATTATGGTTAAGTTGCACTAATAAAAACCTATATAATGCATTGAAAAAACGTTGTTAAAGGGATGTTATTGTTACAAGTAAAACCGAAAAACCTCAGAAATTCGCCAGTTATGGTAAGCTAAGCAACCATAAATCGCGCCACCACCGTGCACTGCTAAGACTAACACCCAGGACATCAAACATGACATCACAAATGTCATTGATGACATCACTGATGACATCACATCTGAAATTAATTTTGATGAAAAGTCCCTACATGGGGTTGTGTTTATAATTTTGGTAACAGGATGTCAGGGGTGATCGGTAGACCTATCATGAACTACTTAATGTATTAAAGAATGTACTCATATAAACAACATTGTTTTGGAGTGTTGTTATTACAGGAACCTAATCATATATAAACAGACGCAGTGGCTGCAGCATGCACCATAGAAGTAGAATATCTATAATCTTGTAATTTTGGAAAGTACAATAATGAATGCTACCTTATGCAAGTTTTGAGTAATGCTAAACATGTCATAACAAGCTAACAATTCAAGACTTACTACACTTCTGCTAGTACATATGAAGAACCACAATCCATACAAATCAGAAGCACATACAGGGAAATTAAAGTAAGGAAGAAAGAAACAGCATCATCAGAAAATGTTAATAACATTAAAGTTTATCTTCATGTATACAAATGAATTATGTGTTTGAGACCTGCTTATTTCCCCATGTATGTACACCATTAGCTGAGACTAATTCCTAAGGAGCATACTTTAAGAACATATGATAAGGTTAATGTCTAGGTATATAGGACCTTTTCAATTTTAATTATCTGACCGTCAGTGAACAAAACCAACTGGCCTATATATGTCAGTGAACAAAAACAACTGGCCCAGATATGTGATGTCATCAGTGATGTCATCAATGACATTTGGCATGTCATATTTGATATTCCTAGGTGTTAGTCTTAGCAGTGCACGGTGGTGGCACAAGTTATTGTTGCTTAGCTTACCACAACTGGTGAATTTCTGAGTTTTTTGATTTTACTTGTAACCATAACGTCCCTTTAACAAAGTTTTTTCAATGATTTTAAAAATATATATATATAACTTGATTATTTAATATGCATTGTTCAATATAATGGTAATTACGAAATGATATACATGTCTACTATTAATTCCACTTGTTCCCGCATTAAAATCTTTTTACTGCTATTTCATAGCAGTGACATACTTGAGGTGTGATGTCACTGCACCAATGACACCATCACGTTGATGACATTATCACACCTGTGGCATCACCTGAACGTTCTCTCTACTGTTTACAGAAATACTGCATTTAATCAAATTCCATCCATGGTCTAAACAGCATAGAAAAACTACTTTTTGGTGAGCATTTCATGTCACTATAACCCTGGGAGTTGATTCTTTTCTTCGGAGGCACAAGCTTTAGATTATTTAATTAATGTAGCTGCCATCACAATTAAGTACGTTTTTGTATGGTTTTAACATTTTTTTCACAGACACCTACCACACTCCAGGAAAACCTTCTCTTAGTGGTGACTGAATTTATGGAGGTAAGTTTAATAACATTGTTGGTTTTAGGTGAACTTTATAATATCAAGCAAGAAATGCAAAATAACTGTAGCATTGTTTCAATGTAATCTATCGTTCTTTTTTGCCATTGAGTTTACAATGTCTTGAATGAAAATTGACATTATCAATACAAGTAAGAATATTTTGAAAAACATGATTTCAAGAGATACATTTATGGACATTACATTTTTTTACACACATATATGTTAGGTTTGTTGTTTACAGAAATGTCACTGAGGATGGGGGTCATCATAATTGTGTCTACTATTAAAAATGTTTTTCAATTAATAGAATGGAGCCTTCCTATGTAAAAGGGATGAAACAAAACCCACAAAGTAAGAAGGAAGCAGGTTGTTTCGTCTAAATAACTTTGAACCAGTGTTAGAATGGATAAGTGCATCTGATTGGCTGGTCGAGCTCTCATCCTAATTCCGGGGCCTTGCAAAAGGACACGGCGGGACCTTGAATCGTGCCTTGACTCAAAGAAGAGGTTGACCTTCAGGATATCCTGCAGTAATACCACGGATGGGTAAAACCCACCAGAAAAGCATATAGGAAACCATCATCAACGGCAAAGACGTAGAGCGGATGGGGCAACAGGATGATCATTTGCTTGAGAATTCGAACATATTTCACCTGGAATAGATGAAAGATATCTCAGTTAAAAAAAAATAAGGCTTGGTATAAAGTGTCCTGGTCACCTAACTATCAAATTCGTTTTACCCTAATGAGCTTGAAAGATGCACCAGTGCAAGTCAGCAGTGGGTATTTTATGTCCATATCTGTTTCTTTTCAACAGCTTGTTCTCGCGAAAACGTTATTATAAGGTCACATTGTTCAAAACACATGCCTTGCGGAGGATCGAATATAACTTTTAATTGTAGTGTAATGGAGACTGCGTGTTAGTAATCAGCCTCTTATCTCAGGTTCACCCAATTGTGCTGTAAGCAAGCGGCTCTAACCTCCATTGATTTCAAGGACGTCGCCATTAGACAATTTTCCAGGGCGAGGTGATTTCTAATTACTGCACATTCTGGTGTCTAATTTCATGCGATGAGCTTGAAACCAAGAGATAAATGGTCTTTCGTGTTTCCGAGGACACAGTCGCTTGAAGCAAAGGTAGGGTAACGGGAAGGGAAACACATGTCGGCAAAACCCCACAGAGGACGTGTGTTCAATGAAAAACTGTCCATTCTAATAACGTCCACCTGCCAGTTACCTACAGGCATCCAATAAGTCTGTTTAGTTTGTTCTTCTAACCTTGTTAATGAACGTGAAACCCCAACTATGCTGAAAAGCAATGTATTTTTTTAAAACGAGCATGAACGAATGCGCACACCTAACTTGTTGGCTTTGGGTGACTGGTTTTGCTGCAGTTTTGAAACATTAAAAACGGATACTAAATACATTTAAAAACTGGGTTTTAACACTACCTTGACGTAAATCCTTTTTCACCTAATGCATTCATATTTGTTAAAGAGGAAATGAAACTGTTCTTTACATTTTAATTTAAATACATGTTTGTTGGTCAGTTTAAACATTCGAGGAACACAGTAGAAATTCACAAAATATACACAACTGTTAATTAAAATCGTCTTTTGCTGGACATTTAAGGTCAGTATTCCCCTTCCTGATGGTGTCGAGAAGGCATGCAATTATTTTTTATGCACATTCACACCATAGTGGCATATATAATATATATATATATATATATATATATATATATATATATATATATATATATATATATATATATTTATTTGTTTATTTGTTCATGGTTTATCACAAACCTTTAAAAAATAGTCACAAAGAACAGAATAATAAGAGCATAATAACAAACCATTAAAATCCATTAACATGTTCACGATATAAACAATTCTTTAAAATGCTTTAGGACAAAAACAAATAAGAACAGTGAAGCGGAATTCAAATGTCAAAAAAATATCTAACTTAAATCACATACTGTTTTTAAGAAAGAAATTACACGAATAAACAAAATCAATGAGTATCCATTTCTCATTCTGTACCATATATAATTGGGTTCGTTGCTGAGACTCTTGTTGAATAACTCTGCAAAGTATTAAGTTCTCTGTTTTAGCAGATCGGGACATCTCAACAGAATATGTTCTAGAGTCTCTTCTGTTTCAAACATGTTGCAGAATCTACACCATTTCTTTTCCTCCAAAGGATTTCTTATATTTAATATACAATACGTATGCATGACATTAAATCTGAATCTCATATAAGAATTTCTAAACCTCCTTGACAGATATTTTGTCAATTAAGTCTCCATAACCGGAAGAAATATATATTCACTGACAAAAAACATTGTTAAAGGGACTTTATGGTTTAGTTGCGCTAGTAAAAACGTATGCAATTCAATGGACAAACATTGTAACAGGGACATTATGGTTACAGAAAAAACCGAAAACTCCCAGAAATTGACCAGTTATGGTAAGGTACGCAACCATAACTGACGCTACCACTTTGCACTGCACGGACTAACACACATGACCTCAAATATGACATCACAAATGTCATTGATATATATCTTATAAATGCCATATCATATCATTGATGACATCACTGATGCCATCACATGTCTGGCTCCCTCTTTTTGTGTTCACTGACATAGGTAGGGCAGGTGGTTTTCTTCGCTGACAGTCAGGAAGTAAACATTCAAATGGTACTATATTTGTAGACCTTACCCTTTTCATATGTCCTTATACTCCTTTCCTAAGGGTTCAGTCACATCGTATGATACATACATATATAGGGGAAGAAGCAGGCCTAAAATATAGCAATCATTTCTGTGCATGAATATAATCGGTTAGGTTATGAACACTTTCTGGTAATGCTGCTGCTTTTTTGTTTACTGTACTTGCTCGGTATATGGGCATATTTCTGCGTGTTGTGGTCTCTTTATGTTTTCTGTGTAGTAGTCCAAATATGTAGTAAGTGAGGCGATATTAGCTACTTATTACATATTTCACAGTACAGGAAAATAAATAATTCAACATTATACTATCTAACATGGCAAACATTTTAATATTGCACCTCTATGGTGCATGCTGCAGACAATGCCTACATTTCCACATGAGTTCATTGCTATACTGGAAAGAAGTCTGTAGTGCAATGGTGTTTACAGCAATGGATTGTGTAATGAGTTATGTATCTTATGATAGTTCTCCCAATGACTTCTGATAGTTTTGTGGCAACATTATATGGGCAATCCCTTGTGGAGGCTTGGTATGAAAACTAAAGGCACATGTGATGGCATTGTGATGTCATAAATGCCATTTGTGATGTCATATTTGAGGTCATGGGTGTTAGTCCATGCAGTGCACAGTGGTAGCGTGAGTTATGGTTGTGCACCGTACCATAACTTGCACATTTCTGGGGGTTTTCGGTTTTACCTGTAACCATAACGTCCCTGTAACAATGTTTGTCCATTGAATTGCATAGATTTTTACTAGTGCAACTTAACCATAACGTCCCTTTACCAACATTTTTTGTCAGTGAATTTCAATGGTTTTTAGCAGAATACCCTTAGTTTGTAAAGATGCACTGTGCAACACAGTGAAACTGCTGGGACCATGTTAATGTGGATCGGGTGGCATCCAACCTGGTCAGGAAGGCAAGTGATTTCTTACATAGTGGTACCAATCACCAAACTCAAAGAGCATATACAAACAGCACCATGTACAAGAATTGCAAGGGAACATTGAGTATGTTTGCAAATTGTGTACTTGTGAAGCAAACAGGACGAAGGCATAGGGAGTACATCACAAAGGAATGCATCAACAACAGAAGTGACATCTGCCTTCAACAATCTTACTGCACTGTTACTGTAAATGGGAACAAAGAACGAACGGTCAGAGTAAGGATGGAAAGTACTAAGACCAGAGCATCACTACAATGTAGTAAGGACACTAAACTTTGTCTAATAATTGCACAGGTGCTGCAGTATACAATATTACATAAGCATAACATGTCTTTGTTTTAACACAGCAATGGAAAGCACCTTAGAGTGGCAGGAAGAACATTTCCCTCATGACGCAATGACTTAATGTATTAAACCCATTGGTACGCAAAGTAGTGTGAACCATACATTATGTAATATATATTGCTACATGTACTCCAAACTCATTCTCTTTTTGGTAAGAGAACATATTGGAAAGGAAAGCAAGGCAGTACAAGCTGTAACACTTCCACTACAGCATACGAGCATTGGAACGGAATGAAACTCTGTGCGTAGGAAAATGGACAGCATGAAAGCCAAAGTGGACAAATTGGTGAACAAATGTGCCACCTTAAAGATTGCGCAAAACAATATATTTTGGACAAAATGAAACAGCACTGGCACACCTGCACGTGTACTACTTCCCCATGTCAGAGGCCGCCATCTCCTCAAAATCCATCTGATGGGAGACTTTACGGTGATACATCAATCTCTTCCTCCCCTCACAACCAAGTTGTGCAAATCCCCATTTCCACACAATAAGTACCCACTTCTACTACCCCTTCCCTTTGCTAAAGGTGTTTATGAATATGTACAAGTAGACGTTAATAATGAAAATATTGCTGAGTGAATGTGTGGTATAGTTGTTTTCCTGAAATGCCATTCTGACTCAGCGGCACACAGTCCTTGTTGCAATGATCACAATTAAGAAAAAGGTAGGTGTCCTATGGACAATGCAGCTGCCTGGCCTATCCACAATGACAATGGAGGCATCTGTACGATGCCAGCAGGCTCTGAATGTCTGCATGTTGTCCAACACCTATCAATGAGTGTGAGAGCGGATGTTTGTTTGTTCTTCAAGTACACACATGTGTATGTGATCCTCTGTGTCCTGGTAACATAGGCATTGTGCAGCATATGCAAAGGAACGTTAATTAGGTTGAGGCGGCCACCTACGTCCTACAGGTAGCTATACAAATAAACATCTCACCTGCTCTACCCTATAAATAGCCAGTGTCTCCCAAAATGGTTGACGCACGTGTGGCACACTATTTGTCAGTAGAGCAGTGGCAACGGTGTGCATAGGACACCCATGCACATGCGCATCACGTATTCCACCCAAAATGCATCCTATTGGATAACCGTCCCAAAGGAGAACAGTGGCTAAGTCACCATGCAACTGTGCCCACACTGTGCATGGGCCCTTATTTAGGGGGGACACGAGACTGACCCTCAAACAGCGGCAAAGTACAGGGTTGAGCAATGTACGGATTGTTTTTCGGAAAGTACACAATTACAAACTCTCCACAATGTGCCGTTGCACATGTATGTATGGTTTTGAACAATATAGGCCTGTTTTCCGGGTGAAAATTCCCCACAGCCTCCCTACAAAAGGGCACAACCCAGGTCTGCTCCACAATCTGCTTGCAGATTTTCAGAACAGAGTAGCAGGCCACATAGGTTTGCCCTGTAAATGATGGTGTTCCAAATATGTTGTGCTACAGTGCGTTTGCAACTAATATCAACCATGTCAGTCTGGCTGAGTATGCACAGTAATGGAGAAAATTAAGAACGGCCCTTGCTGTGACCCACACCCACAGCAGCGATAGTCTCAATGTCCCAATCTAATGGGTAGCTAGCGGAAAATGGGAGTATGCGCTCGTGCGTTTCCCCAAGGGCGGCGAGGGCCATGTCCAATGAAGCACAAACATACCTTCTTCCCTTTCCACTTTCTTCTTTGCAGCATGCCGTCATTGCATACTCTTAACAAGTTGCACACACTTCCACCAATGACATTGAAGAGCTCTCCATGTAACAGTATCAGTTCTGTACAACAGTCCTCTGCGTACACACCATGGTCAGAAAACTTTGTTGCACAATCCCTCTGCCTCCACAGTCCCATTTCCATGGCCACCATCCTGAAAATCCCTGGATGTGGCTTTCGTACTGGGTGCGGCTTTGGTGGAATAAATTGCAACCAGGGTAGAAGGATTTCGTTGTAAGGGACGGCTCTGAAAAGGTTTGTGTATTTTTATTATTTAGTTGCTTCCAGAGAAACACCTTTGTTCGGTTTTTATTTGCTTTTGTGTTTTCTTCTGCTCACATAATTACAGTAAACTCTTGACCGCATCCTGTACATGTGCAAATAAAACTGCATTACCAATGGGCGACAACAAAATGCCATTTTCTTGGAAAAAATCTACATTTCCATAACTAATGACGTAATTGTTGCAGAAGAACATCCGACAAACGGACAAAAAAGTATACATGCTTCTGTTGATGAAACTCCTTCTGACATCTGGCTGGTGACAGCACTCATTGGAATAGGCCCATACTAATCTTGGTGGTATACATGGGAAAATCACCTTGGCAGTGGGAAAAACGTGCTGCACTACTTTCATCACTTTCTTCAGTTGACGGTACAGACGGGAACAAAGCATGGAACCCAAATGCAATGCTCCATAGTTCATGACCACACTATGTACAGTAGCTAAAGTGGCCACTCGTCGACATACTGCAAGCACTGCACCAAAACTGAACACATCGCCACAGCCTCCGTTCCCTCCAAATCAAAATTGCCATAAAAGACTTTTGCGACAGCATACTGGAACATATCTTCAACAAAGGCATCCCGACTTTCAAGACAGTGCATCTCTCCATCTCTGCCTGCTACCCTCAGTACACATAGTAATGGAAAAATATACTGCCACCCTTTCCTGTGACTCACACCTTGAGCACCTGATTGGACAATCTCCACAGACCCATCTCCATTGACCGGCGTGGTGAGAAGCGCATATTGTGGCACGTGCGCTACCCCAAGTACCGCCAGGTTTGCTCCCCAGTGAAGCAGGAGTCCTTCTTCCTATTGCTGCCCACCCTGAACACCTGATTGGACAAACCCCACAGCCCCACAGCCCCATTTCCATGGCCGCCATCCTGAAAATCCCTGGATATGGCTTTTCGTGCTGCATACAGGCGTGGTGGAATAACTTGCCACCAGAGTAGGCGGAGTTGTATGGGGCAGCTCTGAAAAGAGCTTCCTTTTTTTCAGATGCTTCTATAGAAACACCTTTTTCAGTTTTTATTTGATTTTGTGTGTTCTTGTGCAGACATAATTACAGTAAACTCTTTACCACATCCTGTAGATGGGCAAACAAAACTGCATTACCAATGGGTGACAACAAAATGCCATTTTCTTGGAAAAATTCAGCATTTCCACAACTAATAAGGTAATTGTTGCAGTAGAACATTCCACGAGCGGACAAAAAAGTGTACACGCTTCTGTTGCTGAGACACCTTCCTGTGTCTGGCTCGTAACAACATCCATGACCATTGCCCCATACTCTTCATGATGTTATGGATGAGAAAAGCACCTTGGCAGTGGGGAAAAGCCTCTTTACTTCATTCAGCAATCTCCTCAGTCGACGGAACAAATCTAAAGCCACGACACCCATGTGCATTCCGCCTTAGTGGATGACGATAACATTGACATGAGCAAAGTGACCAGATCTTTACAAAGTGCATGCATATCGCCGAAACTGCACTCATACACAGCGTTCCACAATGCGTCCACTCCTTCCATATGGAAATTGCTGTCAAAGTGTCTTTCCAGGGCATACTTGTGCAGATCTATGACAAGTGGATCACCTACAGTCAACACAATGTGTTTCGCCATGTCAGCCACCCTCACTACGCAGAGTATAATGTACAACAGTTGGACCACCCTTCCTGTGAACCACACCCACAGTACCTGATTGGATAATCTCCACAGTACCATCTCCATTGGGCAACATGTTGAGAAGCGCAGATTGTGGCACGTGTGTTCCCCAAATTACCAAGAGGACCACACCCCAGTAAAGCAGGAACAGTCCTTCTTCCCTTTCCACTACCTTTTGCCCACCACTAACTCATTGGGTATGGGTATATAGGCACACACGATTCCACCAATGCTATCCAAGACAATAGCATCTAACACTGTCAGTTCTGTACAGCAATTTGTAGGTACCATTAGAAAAACAGCCTGCTAGTGTGCTGTCACTGGACATCAAGATATGTGCATCCACATTGATCCACATAAGCACCCATCACCAGAAAATGGAGGTACGAAAACTTTTCCTACAGTATGTTTAGTACTGTGACACTTCAGAGGTGAGTGCTTGCATCGTTTTCATTTATCCATATAAAGTATGACCAACAGAAGAGATGCAGAGAGGCAGGGTGAGAGTTCACATGTGAATCCATGCCAGATCTTGCTGGAGAACAACAGTTACATGTATGTAACTTGTTCCTTCTCCAGCATGGGGTCGGCATGGATTCACACGCTCATGAATAAAGAATAAATAGCAGTACATCTTGCACAACCACGGGAGGTGGCAAGGCTCAACATAAGCATCTCTTACCCCCTCACCAGGCTCACCTTAAAGCAAACAGGTCGTGCAGCACTGTTTGGCCGGCTCTGGACTCCTCCTTGCAATCCCTGTCGACGCAGTAGAATTTCATGAACGTGTGCTTTGACCTCTGCATAGCAGCCCTGCAGATGTCCAGCAGGGGCACACCAGACAAGAATGCCATTGTAGCAGTGATCGCTCTAGTAGAATAGGCTCTCAGACGGCCAGGCAGCGGTCAGTTTGCCAACTGTTGTCAGTAGGTGATACAGTCGGAGAGCCACCTGGAAATGGAAGCCTTGGACAGGGCTTTCCCGTGGCTCACAGGACCAAAGTTCACAAAATGTTGAGAGGTTTTCCGGAAAATCTTTGTGCGGGCCACATAGAACTCCAGCACTCTAGCCACATCCAGCAAGTGCAAAGTACT
This sequence comes from Ambystoma mexicanum, assembly GCF_040938575.1. Lineage (NCBI taxonomy): Eukaryota > Metazoa > Chordata > Amphibia > Caudata > Ambystomatidae > Ambystoma > Ambystoma mexicanum. The sequence goes on along the minus strand of NC_090937.1, from coordinate 595,541,742 downwards.
TTCAGCTGTTGATGAAGGTGTCGGAAAAAATAGAGGTAACAAAAAGGGCTTGTTGAGGTGAAATTCCAACAGAACCTTGGGCATGAAGGAGGGTTGCGTCCCCAGCACCACCCTTGTCTTATGAAAAGTTAAGTAAGGCCAGTTGCATGGCAGGGCCTGGATTTCACCAACTTATCTTGCAGAGGTGATGGCCACAAGAAAAGCTGTTTTCCACGACAGCAACTTAAGCTTGATGCATAGTTTCGAATGGGGCCCCCATGAGCCTGGTCAGCAACACATTGAGTTCCCATGCCGGGGCCAGAGCCTTCAACAGAGGGAACAGGCTAACCAGTCCTTTGAGGAACTCCTTCACCAGACGGTGCAACCACAAGGAAGACCGTCCCGGAGATCTGGTGTAGCGGGTATAGCGGGTCACCAGATATAACTTAATGGAGGCATGGCCCAGTACCGATTTGGCCAATGACAGCAAATATAGAAGAACTTGAGGAGCCGTGACCCGCAGGGAGTTAATCTTCTGAGACCGTCACCAAATCGCAAAACGCTTCCATTAGTGTCCACAGCATTTCAGAGTAGACAATGCTCTAGCCTTGGCGAGAACTTCCTTGCAGTCTGCCGGGAGATCGTAGACACCGAATTCTAGCGATGCAGGAGCCATGCCTTCATGTTCAGAGACCCTGGATCTTGGTGAATAATGGCACCTCCTTGCCTGGCTAGAAGATCCACGACCACTTGCAGCTTGACTGGCGGGGACGCTGACATGCTGAGAAAGTCCAGGTACCAGATCTTCCTCTGCCACGCCGGTGCGACATAGAATATCCAGCACAGCACCGTCTGAGTTGATTGATGACTCGAAGTAACAACGGCAACGGAGGGAGCGCATACAGAAAGAGGATTTCTCAACGCAATGAGAATGCGTCTCCGATGATCCCTCACTGGGCAAACCTGATGGCAAACCTCCGACACTTGGTGTTCGTCATTGTCGCAAATAAGTCGATTGCCACATTTGACAAAAAGGTTCTCCACTAGGTCCTGCCGAAGTTCCCACTCATGGCAAGAGCAAAGCTCTCTGCTCAGAGAGTCAGCGACCGTGTCCTTTACTCCTGTCAGATGAAACGGAATGAGGAACATCCCATGGACAACAGCTGAGTGCTATAAGTCCTGTGCCTCTTTGGAGAGTGCTGAGGATCTTGGGCTCCCATGTGTCCTGATGTAAAACATTGTGGTGGTATTGTCGATGAAGACCCGCAACACCTTGTCCTTGAGGGACGGAAATAATGATTTGAGGGCCCAAAACACTGCCCGTAGCTCCAGAACGTTGATGTGCAAAGTCTTCTCTGGCAGCCACAGGCCTCTGGTGTGAAGACTTCCGATGTGGGCTCCCCATCCTTCCATGGAAGCATTTGTCGTGACCGTCTCCTGGTGCGGTGGGGCCTGGAAATCCATGCCTCTGGTCAGATGAGAGTGCACACCCCCCCACCTTACCGCTCAATGGAAACCCCCATTGAGCGTGACCCTGTCTTGGAAACTTGGACACCTGAAGCCTACGGGCATAGAGCAGCTCCTGCAGCAGGCGCCTCAGTAACCTGCAGAGTCTGATGAGGTAAATGCATGAAGACATGCCGAGAAGAGCCTAGATGGCCCTCACCATGGCGATCTTCAGCGCTAGCAGCGCTGCACCTTGCTCATTATAGCTGATATCCTCTTTTCCGACGGTGATGCCAGGCATGACACTGTGTTGAGTCGGGATCCCAGGAACAGAGCGCCCTGCGATGGAGTCAAGCAGTACTTTGTATAATTCACTGAGAACCCCAGATCCGTCAGAAGGTGGACGGTCTTCTCTTGTCAGGAATTGGGTTTGGGGCAAGAGAAGGTGCATCAATTGCAGAAAATAGGCTCTGAACTACATTTCCCAGCAGCCTGTGGGCCAATGTGTAGTTCAGTGTGTGTTTGCGCGGTGAGCAAATTGGAAGTTATTATGTGGCTTACTAAACTGCCGGCCACCCGTGCTCTGGTGCAGATATTTAATGATGTGCAGCACGGGCAGTCACAGCGTTCGGAAGTGTGGAGATTCTGGGCAAAGCTGGATGCTGAAGGAATGCTCATTTATGAGCCCGGACTGCGGCTGTGAGCAGCATCGGCCCCAGTGGCAACCTTGCGTCATTCTACGAAATTAGGTAGGTGACCTTGCGAGGCACTCAGACACTCAGATAAGTGGCAGAGCATTTATTACCTTGTTGGGAATGCCAGTGTTCACCTCTCCCTATACGCTTTATGGGGAAGTGTATGAGTGCCGGGTCAAAGCAATCATCTGCAGCTTGTGATAAGCAAATGGAGAGGCGTTAAAGACACGTGCTTTGGCATATTATGTTGGCAAGTGCAGTATAGCTCATGCCATCTGGGTTTACAAACAAGCCTTATGTATAAATGGGAGAGATTAAGGACACGTTAATTTATTGGTTTATGCTGGTGAACACCTTTGTAGCACACATGCCCATGAGGATAGCAGAACGCCATTAGTGCTGATATAGGACACTAAGGACACGTTATTCTGAATATTACATGCCAAATAGGGGTGGCTTCTCTAGTCAAGTTAAGAAGAGCGCTGCTAAATGTAATGTTTGTTTCTTGCTTTTACTAGCCCAATGGGCCATGCGTCATCTTTCTTCCCCAAAGGGAAATTCCCTTATGTGTGCCATACAGCTTGCTGTCAAAACCATGTCTTCTATTTTGGTCCTCATACGCTTTATGTCTGGTGTTATGTTGCATCATGTTTCATGTTAGTTAAAACCTTGTTACGTGTGCATTCATGTTTTGTTTTAGCTGATTAAGCATGTACTATTATGCATAGGTTACACAGAGAGGCAGGAGTCAGGTAGGAGTAGAATTTATCAGGCTTTGGAGGTTAGGCTAGGAGTACAGATTTTCAGTAGGATTTGATTGTTATGTACATGCATGTTCTCTCTTCCCCACCTTCCCCATATCTTTCCAGGCCCTTTCCCTAACTCCTTCTTCCCCCCATTGGCTACCACGTGGTTACTTGTGTTATTAACATCCAGACGCCCGTGCCAACCATGGGCGAGGGGCGATCTATTCGGCTTCTGTGGTTCGGTAGAGGGGGTAGATATCCTTTCATCCCTTTAAGTTTTGACAGAATTATCCGCCGCTGATTTTGGGGTATTTGAACCACCCAGGCCCAATGGAGTTGAATCCTCCCTTTTTAGGGGATGTCCTAAAGGCTTTGCAGGAGATTCAACTTGAATTAGCACACAGAAGACAGGAATTGGGTACCCTTAAGGCTCAGGTGCAAGGGTCAGGAGCGCAAGGCACCCCTTTGGAGGGTGCTGGATCATCTACAGGGATCACAGCAGGAAGGCCTTCCACAGTGATTGCGCAACCCCCTAGTAGTGTAACAATAGCGACACCAGAAAGGATTGCAGGTGATCCGAAGAAATATATGATGTTTTTGAGGCAGTGTCGATTGCATTTCTTGTGTAAACCCTCCGCTTTTGAGACAATTCAGGCCAGGACAGCATTTGTAATTTGATACTTAACTGGGGATGCGGCAGCTTGAGCGATGCCTCTAGTGCAAAAGGATGATGCCTTAATGTACAATTGGGATGGGTTTTTGACAGAATTTGGAAGATTGTTCGACCGTAGAGAAATTTCTTTGGCACAAGATAAAGAATTGTTGGCCTTAAGACAAGTAACACACGATTTGGTATCATATGTGACCCAGTTTAATGGACTGGTCATTGAGACAGATTGGCCGGAAAATAAACAGACCGTTTTGTTTTATCAAGGGCTGAGAGAAGAATTGAAGGAAGCTATTGCGCAAGTAGAACCTTAACCTAGTTCTTGCACAGCGATTTTTGACTTAGCCTTGAGATTGGACCACTGTATGAATGAACGCAAGGGAGGTAAGAAGAGACCAGAGGTGGTACCTTTTGCACGATTGGATAAGGGTAGGGGAAGCAGAAGTGGAGAAGGAAAGCCTATGCATATTGGAGGAGTGAGGGGTCCCTTATTGGTAGCAGAGAAAGAGCAACGTAAGGCTAATAATCTGTGTTTGTATTGTGGGCAACCAGGACATTATGTCCGGACATGCCCAAATACTCCAAAGAAAGTGGCAAGAGGTGATGGAAGCAAGGGGGAGATGGGAAAAGTATTGGGCCAGTATGGGGGGAAATGAGGTGTCAGGCCCAACTGAAGGTAGGTTCCCCAGTTGGGTAGTGAATACGGCAGGAAACAGGAATTCACATTTGTACATCCTGCTGATGCTATTCTTTGCGTGCACTAAACAGATGGTGTCAGCTATGGTGGACTCAGGGGCCACAGGAAATTTCATTGACATCAGTTTGGCCGATAGGTTGTGTTTGCCTTTGAGGGATAAATCACAGGTGGAAGGGGTGCAATTGTTGGATGGGTATCCCTTAATTTCTGGGCCCATTTGTCAACAGACTCAACCAATTCAGATGAGGTGTCGGTCGAAATTGTGCTTGATCTAATAGTGGCACCTCAGTTTGGACTCATTTTAGGTATGCCTTGGTTAGTACAGCATAATCCTAGGATTGATTTGGTCACCCGGGAAGTACTTTTTGAAATGTCAGAGTGTGTGAGTCGTATGGAGGAAGAAATGGGTCCTGCCTTGTTCTTGGCGTATCATACATAAGAACCACAAGTGGTGGGAGCTGTGGGGCCAGGTATTGCAGACCAGTATGGTGATTTTGCCAGTGTTTTTGATAAAGCAAGAGCAGAAAGGTTGCCTGCCCATCAATCGTATTATTATGGGATTGAATTAGAGCCTGGGGCCAAATTACCTTGTAGCAGGTTATATGTGCTAACTGAAACAGAAAATCAACATTTACAAGAATATTTGGATTACATTTAAAAAAAGGGTTTCGTCGCCCTTGTTTTTTGATCCAAAGAAGGAAGGAACACTTATAACCTGCATTGGCTATCGAACTTTGAACAAAGTGAGAGTGAAGAATAGGTATCCCTTGCCTTTAATTTCAGTATTGTAAGATCAGGTAAAGGCAACAGTGGTGTATACAAAACTGGATTTAAGAGGGGCATATCATTTGATTGGAGGGAAGGAAGGGGATGAATGGAAAACTGCTTTTAAATTTGGATTGTTTGAATATTTATTTATGACTTTTTGGTTGTGTAACACGCCTGCAGCATTCCAGTTTTTTCATTCAGGAAGTGTTGAGTGTGTTCCTGGATGTATTTGTTATTGTATACATCAATGACATCCTGATTTACACTTCTTCAGAAGATCAACATTATAGGACATGTCAGGGCAGTTCTGCAGAAGTTGCAAGATTATCAGTTGTATGTACAATTGGAAAAATGTGCATTTCATACCATGCAGGTGGAATTTCTTGGGTTCATATTGACTTCTACAGGCATAGTAATGGACAAAAAGAAAGTACAGGCAGTCACTGAATGGCCAGAGCCACAATGTATCAAGAATATTCAGTCTTTCTTGAATTTGCTAACTTTTATAGAAGGTTTATTCCAAATGTTGCACAACTTGTTACTCTAATAACAAGTTGTTAAGGAAGTCAACTAGCTTTTGTTTGAATCAGGAAGCGGAAAGGGCTTTTCAAGAGATGAAAGAGGCATTCACCTCAGCTCACCCCAGTATTGAGACACCCAGACCCTGTAAAACCTTTTCAAGTGGAAACAGATGCATCCAATGTTCAGTTTCATCTTCCTACATGAATCCACTAAGCTCAACTTACATTCTTTGAACCATTATAGCTTCAGATGTTCTGGTAATATAGGGAATTTGAGAGCCGAGTTAACAAGCTGTTCCCAATTAGGTGTTGTGTATCCATTCAAACTTTTTAACAGGCGCCTAGTCACTGGGCATTCCCTCATTCAAACTTTCAAAGACATTTCAACAGGCTTTCACTGAGATGTTTTTTTTTTTTTTCTGGTCTGGAACACAGACACCATTCATAATCCTGTAGTATTTGGTTTAGGTATCTGCAGCCCTCATAATGCAACCTATACGCTGAAACTATTGTATTGTAGTACAGATAGGGAGAAATGGCATATGAGGAGTTACACACAACTGCTAGGTGGTGTTTGGTTATTTGCCGAACCATTGGCTGCCAATGGCCATGCTAATCCCTAAAGGCATTCCCACTCACTTCCAGTCCCTCCCCATGCACAAAACACCTCCTCATGGGAAATCTTTGAACTTGCTTTACTCAAACATTACCATCAAACGTTGCACTCAAAGTGCATGTTAGTTTTCAAAACATTCTTCTGAGAGTTAATGACTTAATTGGAGCGTTAAACCCACTACTGATGTAATAAAAATGTCTTAGCCAGATCTGCATTCAGTACTAGATTTATAGGTATTATCTGTGTCTTTCACTGAAGTCCTGTTTAAAAGAAACATTGGCAAAGCCAACCTTTACTATTTTTGTTTAAGTAGTAGGCATTTGCCAAGAACTTCTATTAGATGCACAGGTAGTGACACCGTTTTGCGCCTACTAGCATCAATGGCCGGTTAATACAACTACTGCACTGCCTGCCAAGTGGCTTTATTATGCCTACACACAATCCAAAACTGTTGGCATTGCCAATGCCTGTTTTTCAAAAGCAAAAACACACGATCGTATATGGAAAAATCCATATCATGTTAACATATCACAGGTGCATTGGATCACTGTTGTAAACATTATTGGATTTTTCATGGGAATGATACATAGGGATATTTCCAATGCACAGCGTTCACTGCTTTACTAAAGGTTTGCACATCCAGCCCTTCCTCTGGTTGCCAATGCTTTTTCCCAAATGGTGATAAGGCGCACCTACACCGATAGTGAAAGTGTGACTCAACTGCACTGTCAGTATTAGCAACGGTAGACCTTATTTTACCATAGTGTCCTGTGAAATGAATCTCTTAAAATGCACTGCAGCTCAGTGAACACTTGGGGCCAGATTATAGAAATGTAACTAGTTTGCATGGTATTACCACTAGGGCAAAGCTTACCTGCATTTCTAAAAACATTGCACAGTGAAAAATGCAGTTTGACATGACATAGGTACCAGGGCACAAAATGCCTTGGTGCAAATAAAGATATATTTTCAATGCATTTTTGCACCAGGGACAAGTTTGCCCTACTGCTAATACAGATTGTATTAGCACTATGGCAAACTTTCCCCTATCTTAAAAATGCATTGAAAATGTATCTTTTCCGCACTAGGAAGATGTTTGCCCTGGCTCTTATGCCATGACAAACTGCACTTGTCACTGTGCAAAGGTTTTATAATATGTCCCCTGAACCCAGAGGACTCCCAGTGGAGGGAGTAAAGAAAGTAAACCGGAAAGACTCAAAAAGGCTTCACAAGTGAAGTGCGATTAGTGCCTGGGATAAGTGCCGTGCAGTTAGCCAAAGTTAAAGGCCTAAGCGTTGACTCTGCTGCTATTGAGGAAAGATTTAGGTGCATAGTAAAAATGAAAACTTTTCATTTTCCTTCTGAGATGGAATTAATACTGTATGATCTATAATTGTGATGTATTCTTTTAGCCTGTGGAGCAAACACATAAATAAGGCTGTCTGACAACACTCCCCTCAAGAACAAATGGCCTTTGTATTAAAAAAGGAGACCAAAGATGACCAAATAGGTTCATGCCCTAAAGTTAATTTCAAAGAATCAAACCCTGTCAGTATACTTTATGAAATGGCCCTTTTCAGTTTGGGAGAGAATTACACATGTATACATCTGTGCATACCACTGAAGATACTGCTGTATCAATTTGAAAATCTCTTTCTCTCCATTACCTCTCTAATAAGGAATAAGATCCTGGAATAGTAGATGTTTAATCACCCAAGTCAAAGAGTCTTGATAACTCACTATTTAAAACTTGTCTCAGCCTGATAAAGGGAATTTAAATTCTAGAAAAGCAGACTGGTGCCAGAGGCAATTTACCTACAGATCTTGCTCCACAAGTAATCTGTCTTGAGTAAAGGAGAAAACATTGAAAAACATAGCAAATGTCTCTATGTCTTTGCTATCATCCTAGTCCTCAACTCCTTGCTAAATCATTTAACCAAATATACACTCGAGTTAGGATAAAGAGAGTGGCTCTTCAATCTATAAAAATACATATAATTGCACCAAATTTGGAATTATAATCAGCTGATACTATTTGGTGGCTGTTAAATGCTTCTACTCCACAGTAGTCTATTTTGGGTCAGGTACGCTCCTTCAGTACTCTGCTATTGAAGGAGTAGCATCAGAAAGGGTGGGACTAATCTGTGTATCGATACGGCTGTATCGTAACGAACATTGTATCGTAGCGTGCCGGTGTCTCGGCACGTGCCCATAAGAGGAACTCGAACATTTTGTCCCAGATATCTAGGGTCCTATACAATCAAGACTATTATAAACCCTGTGGCAGTAAAACTAGCTTTACCACCAAATATGCAGATTTATCCCGTATTCCGCATGTCACTCTTAAAACCTGTTCAGCCTAGAACTTGGTTCAAAACACCACCAAATCCGGTACTGGTTAACAGAGAACCCGAATTTGAAGTCAAGGACATCCTAGATTCTAAGCTCACCAGGTCCAAGTTATATTACTTAGTGGACTGGAAGGGATACAGCCCTCAGGACAGGACATGGGAGCCTAGCGAGCACGTCCATGCGCCATGCCTGGTAAGATGATTTCATCGGAACCATCTGACCAAACCAGGGCCAGGCGGAGGAAATACCTTGAGAGGGGCCTTAGGGGGGAGTGCTGTCACGATCCAGGCCCCTGACCCCCTCAGGTATAACAGCCCCCTGGCAGCAGTGGGCCTAAAGCCCTTCACACTGGCCCCAAGGGCCTTAAAACTCCATCAAAAACATACGTGGATTCAGTCCTGGCACTTTTGGCACCAGGCTCATTATCAGGAATAAAGCAATATCAGTTTTGCACCTTAATCCAACATGGAGGCCTATTACACAGCTCAGTTCTTTAGAACCAAGCCATGCGGTCTAGTGTTTTGGGTGTGGCTGGGCCTGGTCCTACTTGGCCTGGAACTACTTTACCTGGGCTATTTGAACCACACCCAAACAGCAGAACACGCTTCGCGTTAATCTTCACTCCTGCAGCGTAATGCTCACCATGTCCAGCTCCTGCTCATCTGCTTCTCCGGCGGCCCGATCCTGAAGCCCTAGATCTGGTTCCATTAATAACCTGGAAGAACAAGAACAGCATTAGTGAGCAAGAACACTTACCTGTGAAGTAACCGGTCTTGAATCCATCCTGCACTTCGCTTACGTCGCCCATCTCCGGAGTTTGCTGCAACCTGCAAAGGTAAAGAAACAAGGACAGCATTATTAACAATTCTTACCGGGGGAAGCAGCGAGTCCTGGCAGCACCCTGTGCTTGTCTTACCTCGCCCATCTCTGGGTTTCACCTCAACCTGCAATGAAGAAGGAACAAGGTCAGCACTTACCTGGGCAAGCAGCGCTTCGATCGCTCATCACTCCGGAACATCACTGCAGCCTGTAAAAAGAAGGGAAGAGAACACAGGTTAGCAATTAACACCAATAAACAACGCAGCGCTCCGCCCATCAATAACTCACCGTGGTCTTCGCCATCGGTGCGGCAACGCCAAGATCGCAACCATCCCTGTGAAAACAAAAAGAGACATTGTTAGGGAACAGCATAGTGGAGCAAGACGCTGAGAAGACAGAGAAAACGGTGGGAAAGAAAGACACAGAATAAAGACGGAAATCACATTATAACTCACCTGGAAGACAGCAAGCAGAGTCAGAGTCACAGCTGGTCTGGACCCGACATAAGGGCACACGGACGAGTGCAGCAACGAGGTCCACAGAACACCCGCACCAACCATGCGCCCCTGCACAGAGACGCAGGACGGAGAGTTCAACGCACAAAAACCTAAGGTGAGCAATAACCCCAAGTGAGGGGATTTGGACCGGAGGGAGGGGGGAGTCCACTCATCACAGAACCAGTATCTTAACCCTCCATTCTACTGTTATAGGCACTACGCAATATTTGGCACATAACCAAGCAGAGAGGGGTCCAGGATAGCGCTTAGACCTCCATCCATTATCGTGTGGTGCCCCCATGGATACCAGGTGAGCATAACATGTGTGGGAAGACTATGCTGGCCTGAATGGTTTTTGGGAGGGATCAAGTGGATTGCTGACCTGTTCAAAGATGGGAAGTGGTTGACGGCCAGGGAAGTTAATGAAAAATTGAATATTAATGGTTTTACGAACATGGATTATCAGAGGCTTAGGAGAGCCATTGGTGATGTGGAGGTAGATAATGGATTGAATATGGAATGTTTCACTACTACATCGAAAAATGGTGAAGGAGGTTTGGCTAGTAGGATTTATAGACAGATTGTTACAGAATACAAGGAGAATGTTCAACTACGGGATGAAGTCAGAGAATTTGTTGGGGTATTTCTTAAGCGCTCTGGCTGAGAATATGCCTAAATGTCATATTTTGCTCTTTAAACCTGGGTGAAAGGTCCCGGGGAATTAAAATCTTAAACAGGGTATATTGGACCCCGCAGAGATTGTGTAAGAGAGGACTTTCTGATACCAGTGATTGCTGGGGGTGTGTGCATCAAGTTATTGGAGGAGAACATTGATTTTGATTTCATGACATTGATACTGGGAGGTGATGAATTACTTGAAGAATTGACTACTTGTCAAAAGAAATGACTATTTCGAGGTGCTGTGATGAGAAAAAAATTGATTCTTACAGGCTGGAATTCAGCTTTCTCACCGAAAATTGATGTTTGGATTGATGAAATGCACAAGCTGGCTGAAATGGAGAAAACTATCTATAGGAGAGAAAGGAAATTCACTATTTTTGATAAGATTTGTGTGAAGTTTATGCTTTGTAGTGCACTCTGCTTGATTATGTTATGGACTGGAGGGATAGGTGCGGGGTGATGGCGAGGTGTACAGAATTTGCTTTTAATGTACATAGTTCTATTATTGATATATCTGATGTTGTTTAATGGATGATTTGTTTATACTGTTTGGAATTTCTATTTGTGTATTTTGTATCTGAATAATTGAAAATAATTAATCCCCAAAAAAAAGAGGGAGAGTTTATTCTGCTACAGAGTCTCTCCTTAAAGGGTAGTGTCAATTCTGGTACAGAGCCTTGCACTTCAAGGGGGAGCATGTATTCTAATACAAAGTCTCCCCCATCAAGGGGGAGAGCGTATTTAGCTATTGAGGTTCACCTACAAGGGGGGCAGTGCTTATTCTTCTACAGTTTCTCTGCTTCAAAGGGGAACGTTTATTCTGCTACAGTTTCTCTCCTTCAAATGGGAGAGTTTATTCTGCTGCAGCGTCTCCCCTTCAAGGGGGAGAGTTTATTCTGATTCCTAATCTCCCCCATCAAGGAGGAACATTTATTCTGAAACATAGGGCCTCATTACACGGACGGCGGTAAGGGTTAACGGTCACCGTTAATGGCAACGGTGACCGTTAACCCTTACCGCCGTACTACGAGGTCCCTTTGCGGGTTGGAGGATTTAACGCCTGCTTCTTGCAGGCGGTAAAATCCAACCCGCTAAGGGACCTCGGAGCTAATTACGGCACCGCAAAATTGCGGTGCCGTAATTAGCGCCTTCCCCATTCCCATAGAGCCCTATGGGGCAGAAATGGGAATGGGGAAGGGCAATGGCGGAAAGGGGATTTACCGCCCCTCCAACCTTGGAATGGGGCGGTAAATCCCCTTTCCGCCAAGGCGGTGCCGGTATTTTACCGGCATGAGCCATGGCGCTATTAGCGCCATGGCTCACCGCCTACCGTGTAATGAGGCCCATAGTCTTCCCTTAAAGGGTAGAATCAATTCTGGTACTGAGTCTCCCACTTCAGGTGGGAGAGTGTATTCTGAAACAGAGTCTCCCCTATCAAGGGGAGAATTGATTCTGAGACTGCGTCTCCTCTTCAAGAGATAGACTTTATTCTGATACAGAGTCTCCCCCATCAAGTGGGAGAGGGTATTCTGCTACAGAGTCTCCACTTAAAGGGGCAGAGTCAATTCTGATACAGAGTCTATTGGGGAGTTTTTATTCAGAAAAAGAGTCTCCTCCTTTAAGGTGGAGAGTTTATTCTGATACAGTGTCTCCTCTTCAAAGGGGAGAGTTTATTCTGAAATAGAGTCTCCCATTCAAGGGGGAGAGTGTATTCTGCTACAAAGTCTCCCCTTCAAGTAGGAGAGTTTATTCTGATATAGAGTCCCCCCTTCAAGTGGGAGAGTGAGTGTTTATTGTGCACCAGAGTCTACCATTTAAGGTGGAGAGTTTATTCTTCTACAGAGTGTCCTCTTCAAGCAGGAGAGTTTATTTTGCTACTGAGTCTGCCCCAGCAAGGAAGAGTTTTTGTTCTGCTATGGAGTTTACCTTTCAAGGGAGAGAGTTTATCCTGATACACAGTCTCCTCTTCAAGGCGTTTAGCCTACCACGAGACATTGGGCCTCATTACGAGGCTGGCGGTAGCTGCGCCTGTAATACAAAATTACCGGGTCATTAAGGCCTTGCTGGACCCGGTGTTTGCCCATTCCTTTGCGCCGGAAAAATTCTTTCCCATTCCCATTTGAGCCCCATAGGGCTCAATGGGGAAGCCAGATGTACCGGCACCGTTATGAATGGTGCTGGTGCATTTGACATGCTGTGCTCGCGGGTGCTGCTCTGCCCGCCAGGTTATACCTGGCAGGCAGAATGGCACCCGAGAGCACAACTCGTAGTTTGCCGGTCAGGAAACTACCGTACCGGCAAGCTTACCGTACCGTAGTTCCCGGACCGGCAAATTTGTAATGAAGCCCATTGTCTCCCCCATCAAGGGGGAGAGTTTACTCTGATACAGAATCTCCCCCATCAAGGGAAGAATTTATTCTGATAGAGTCTCCCCTTTCAATGGGGAGAGTTTATTCAGCTATAAAGTCTCCCCTAAAAGGGGAAGAATGTTTTCTGCTACAGGTTCTCCCCATCAAGGGGGAGAGTTTATTCTGCTACAGAGTTTCCCATTCAATGGGGAAAGTTTATTCTGCTACAGAGTCTCCCCCATCAAGCTACAGAGACTCCACTTTGCAGGTGGAGAGTTTATTCTGACATAGAGTCTTCCCTTTAAGGGGGAAATGTTATACTGATAGAGTCTCCCCTTCAATGTGGAGAGTTTATTCTGGTATAGAATCTCCCCCATCAAGGGGGAGAGTTTATTCTGCTACAGAGTCTCCCATTCAATCGGGAGAGTGGATTCTGCTACAGAGTATCCCACATCAAGAAGGGGGTGTATTCTGATACAGAGTCTCACCTTCAACTGGGAGAGTTTATTACGGTACAGAGTCACCCCTTTCGAAGGGGAGAAGTTATTCTGCTACAGAATCTCCCCATTCAAGGGGAGAATTTCCTCTGATACAGAGTCCCTCATTCAATGGGGAGAGTTGATTGTGCTACAGAGTACCCCACATCAAGGGGGGATTTTATTCTGTTACAGTGTCTTCCCTTCAAAGGGGAGACATTATTCTGATATAGAGCCTTCCCCATGAAGGGGGAGAGCTTATTCTGCAACATAGTCTCCCATTCAAGGGGTGAGGTTGATTCTGATACAAAGTTTCCCCTTTCGAGGGGAGAGTTTTTTCTGCTACAGAGTATCGCCGTTCAATGGGGAGAGTTTATTCAGCTATTGAGTCTCCTCTACAAGGGGAAGCATGTATTCTGCTACAGTATCTCCCCATAAAAGGGTGAGTTTAGTCTGCTACAGTGTCTATGCTTCAAAGGGGTGAGATTGTTCTTATATAGAGACTCCCCCATGAAGGGGGAGAGCTTATTCTGCAACAGAGTCTCCCATTGTAGGGGTAGCGTTGATTCTGATACAGAGTCTTCCCCTTCAATGGGTTGAGTTTATTCTGATACAGAGTCTTCCCTTTAAGGGGGAGAGTTATACAGATACAGAATCTCCCCCTTGATGGGGGAGAGTTTATTCTGCTACAGAATCTCCCCATTCAAGGGGAGCGTTTATTTTGATACAGAATCTCCCCTTTCAAGGCTGGGGTGTTTATTCTGCTACAGAGTCTCTCCCCATCAATGTGATGACTCAACAAAATTTCAACAGAGACTCATAAAGACACACTTTTAAAATACATTTCAGATATTCGTGTGTTCAAAATGAAAGGAAATTAATCTCTTGTCATGGGCAGAATTTATTTCACAGGGAGAGATTCCATTTCAGAATAAATTCTCCCAGGGAGGCTTTATTACGGGAGAGGGTTTATTTTGTGACCCTGGCACCCTTATGGTAGGGAAATGCAGTTCGAAAGCTATGATGTATGAGGAACACATTGAATGATGGCAAGTAAAAATGGTCGGACGACCTCTGTACAATGAAATTCACTAAAAGGAAGGTGATAAAACATGGTTGAAAAAAGTAATGTCTGACTTCCTTCAGTAGCTAATCCTAGTGTCTGTAATGGTAAATGGTAAATGGCAATGTTTATTTATAAAGCGCCTATACACAAGACAAGTGTTCCAAAGCCCTCAAGAAGGGAGGGAAACAAGGGGAGAACAAATAAGTCATTCACAGCCCGTGAATTTCTGAACGATACAAGTCTGCACAGTCAGAGAAACTCCATATAGTACAGTTAACAGTGTCATGGGTCATTAACCAAGTGTAGTATTGATGAGGCAAGTGCAGGCCAGGGGCAAGCGCGAATAGGACTGGTGAGGATGCCAGGGACCTGTGAGACTCTGAGGTACAACCAGCAGCCAGTATGCAAGCTGTGTGGAAAAGGAGGGGGAGAGGGATAGAATGGAGAGAAACGTTAGCAGGGTAGAAGGAGAGAGAAGGAAGAGGAGAAAAGGAATGCCTTGAGGAATTTCCAGAACTTAAGGAGATCAGGCTCAAGGTGGGGGGTGGCAGGGAGGTTATTCCACTGGGAGGCCCCTACTGTGGATAAAGTTTTCCCTCCAAATTTCTGTTTGGAGAACCGGCTCACTCGCAGACGGTTGGAGGTAGATGAGTGGGGGGCTTCGCGAAGGATAGTATTTAGGTAGGCATTGTTGCAGATAGGTAGGTTGCAGGCCCCAGAAAGCCGTGTGGACAATGCAGAGGATCTCAAACTTTATCCTTCCAGCCGCGGGGAGCCAGTGAAGGGATTTCAGCGCTAGAGAGATGCAGTCTCTTGGCTTGAGGCCAAGGATAAGTCTTGAGGTTCTGTTATGGATGAGTTGCAAAGGGCGCAAAGCAGAGGGTGGGAGGTTGAAAAAGAGATTGTTGCAGTATTCCAGCCTTGAGAGAACCAGAGCTCTGGAGACAGCGATTTACTGGGGAATGGTGAGAAAAGGAAGAGCACCTCTGAGGAGGTGCAGCTGGTAGTTGGACTTCGTAGAGATGTCCGAAATGTGAATGGGGAAGGAGAGAGTGGGTTGAAGATGACCCCAATGTTTTTTGCCTTGCAGCTGGGTGCGGGCACAGGGCCAAGGGAGGCTGGCCAGAGTGAGAGTGGGAAAGCAGGAGTCCCAACGCAAAAGATCTCAATCTTACTGGCATTGAGGCAGAGGTTGTTTGCAGTACACCATGACTGAATTGCGGACAGACAGATATGAGTGATGTAGAGGAGGTGGCTGAGGGTAGCTTGAAGGAGAGTTGAGCATCATCCGCATAACACTGGACGTTATTGGAGAAAGTGGCAATCACACATGCCAGAGCAGCCATGTAGACATTGAAGAACCAGGGGGATAGGATAGAACCATGGGAAATGTCACATGTTGATAGAGTGATAGTAGGAGGGAGGACCCAAGTTCCACCTGGGATGGGAGGTCAGAGAAGAAGGAGTTTAACAATGCCAGAGCCTGACCTGGGATTCCCAGGGTATCAGAGACGTGCGATCAGGATGTTATGGTTTACTGTGTCAAAGGCAGAGGAGAGTTCAAGAATAATGATGACAAAGGGAGTGTTAGTGTCAGGATTTGAGAGCAGGTCTTCACGGGTGCTCAGAAGAGCAGTTCCATGCCTCTGGATGGTCTAAAGCCAGACTGATGATCATGCAGGCAACCAGCAGATTCAGTGTGGAGGGTGAGCTGGGAGATAGCCAGAGATAGCCAGCTTCTCCACAAGATTGCCCAGGAAATGGGTGATATAGGTGGGCAGCAGTTTGTCGGAATGGAGGGGTCAATAGAGGGTTTCATAAGCAGAGGGCACACACAGGAGTGCTTGAGAGAAGTTGGGAAAACTCCAATGGCAAAACAGAGATTGCAGAGATCAGCCAAGGCTGGATCGAGAGATTCCATGTTGTCCTTAATGGTTTTGGAGTGACAGGGATCCACCTGTTTTTGTGAGGTTTTCATAGACTGGACTTGTCCGGCGACCTCATCAGTTGTGATGAGCGTGAGGAAAGAGAGGAGAAATGGTGGAGGAGCCAAGGGAGGCTCCAGAGGAGTTGGTGTAAGATTTGGTGTGGGAGTGGGAGAGGATGTCTCAGGTTTTTGCGGTGAAGTGTGCAGCCAGGGCTGAGCAGAGCATCTGGGTGGGTGTGACGGATGAGGAGGCTGCTGCAGGAATGGCCAGTTCCTTACAGACTTTGAAAAGTTTGGCCGTGTTGCTTGATGCCACCTACATGCAGGCTTGAATGAAGATTCTTTTCTTGGTGTGGATGCAGAGTTGATATTGCCTTTGACGGAGGTGGCATGAAAGTTTGTCAGAGGGTCCTCCTGATGAATTCAGTTTCCGCTCAGCTGTCTGACACTTGCGTTTGAGGTCAGCCAGATCAGAGTCGTACCAAGAGTTGCACTTTTTTTGAAGGCTTCGTCAGACCCTCAAGACAGGAGCAAGAGTATCAAAGGTGTTAGAGATAGAGAGCTTGAAGGTAGCGAGGGGTGTGTCAGTCTCGGAGTCAACCACAGGAGTAGGAGGCTGAGAGTAGGTGGAGGCAAAGGCAGCTGCTGTCACTCTTTTCATGGGTCTGGTGACTTTGAAACCGAGTGTCCGCACTGGGTGTGCCAATGCAAGAGGCGAGGAGAGCTTCAAGTGTGACGATAAAAGAAAGTGGTCCATCCAAGAGAGAGAGGGAGTGAGAGGGATAGAGAGTGGCATGTCGGTAGAGATGAGAGCATCCAAGGTGTGGCCCGCTGTGTGTGTGGGGCTAGGAGAGAGAGTTGCATAGGTTGCAGAAAGGTCCTGAGGAGAGTCCAGATGAATGTTGAGGTCATCCAAAAGGAGAAGTTGAGAGGAGGAGGAGAGTAGAGAGGATTCCAGGTCAGCCCATTCCGTGAGGAAGAGACTGGATTGTCCTGGTGGCCGGTAGAAGGTGACCAAAAGAAGAGAAGATTTAGGAGAGAGTGAGAGCCTGCAGACTAAACACTCGAAGGAGGAGTAGGCCTGAGAGGGGATGATGGACACAGGTATCCATTCTGGGAAGATCAGCGTCACTACACCTCCTGTCCTTTTAGGCCTAGCTGTCCTTGAACCATGTCTCTGTAATGGCAAGCACATCCAGATCCATGCATTCAAGGAGATTGCAGGATGTCAGACAAGTGTTTGACAGCAGAGCGAGAGTTAAGCGTGGCAATATGAGGCAGCTTGCCATCTTTGAAGGTCTTCCGTGGGGGGGAGCAGGGGACGTTGGTCCCCCGCGAGGGTGCAAGAAAGCCAGAGGGATAGTGGAGGAAGGTTGAGAAGCCAAGACCGACGCAGGAGCCATAACAGTGAGGCAAGTCAAGGGCACCTGTGCAAAAGAGGAGGAAGTCACAGTAGGCAAGGGAGCTTGTGCAGAGGAGGAGGAAAGCACAGTATAAAAGGGAGCTTGTGTAGAGGTGGAGGAATGCATAATAGGCAAGGGAGCCTGAGTGGAGGAGGAAGAAGGTACAGCAGGCAAGGGATCCTGGGCATGTAATTCTACAATGTAACTGTAGGAAGCAGAAATAAGGAATCTTTTAGAATTTACCATTTTAGGCATTGCCCATTGCTTTCTGCCTGATTGGAACAGTTTTAAAGGAGGGGATGAATTTGCATGACTTTAAAGTACACTCAAATTATAAATACATGTTGCACATTTCATTGCATGGAAATGGCTGACTCCAGTCAGGATGTTTACAATTGTCCTTATGGGTTTACAAAGGGTAATATTCTGGCCCATTAATGGTATGTTCACTGGTATGCCTTTTGTGATTCACCTCCATCTTGGAAGCAAATCCCAAGGGACCTACTGTGGATTGGCACCATAAACATTTCACCAAGCCCCTCACCCCTGAAAGTAGACTATTGTTAAATCACTTAAGCCCCAACAGCAAACTAACCATACAGCTGCACGAAACTAAGAAAATTAGCCAGTAAATGGCTAGAACAATGGAATCAACTAATACTAGGAACTATGAGCAGTATCCACCTCTGCCTTTAGGGCTCAATGTACCACGCCCAGCTCTTTAATATGCAAGAGTCCTAAGATGAACCCACCTCTTCCGCACTAATGATGTGTACAACACACAATTCAAGGATGCACTGTTTCAGTGATATCTGCAACCTGCAGATCCTCAAAGTTCCTCATGTCTGTAAAGCATCCTTGATTATTCTCATGCATTGTATCCCATGTATCTTTGCAATACGTGTAACTCCAGGGCTGATGTTCACATGGTATATTCCAGATCCAGCGATTCACACAATTGCACTCCTGAGATGCAGCTATGTCTTGTCCCACAAACCATTCTTCACTATAGCTCATTCCAGAGATACAGATACCTGTGTTGTTCACGTGCTGGTTACCACATGCAGTTTGTCAATGCACATCTGGTGCAGTGCTGCACGCCTGTGAGGCTAAAAGTTCCATCATGCACTTCTAGACATAAGGCTGAGTTTTTTTGTTTTTCCCCCGATGAGTCCTCACTAAACACCTCATTAGGCATGAGTATACAAACTGAGCCCCCTGAAGGATCAAGAGCCTCTCTGAATTTCACGGTGTGCGACTCCTCACAGAACTTGCTTTCTGGGCTCGATTGGTTGGTAGCATACTATTTTGATTCAAGAGATTTACAGCATGAAGACACTGGGAAGCCCCTGCTGATCTTCCTGTGAAAATCCAGTACCGATTTCAATGGCCAGACATTTTTCAAAATAGAATGGGATATGAATGGTGCCATATGTGGTCAAGGATACACCCTATCTTGTAGAGGATAGGCTACAGTTGCCAGAACCAAATATCTGTTGCTACTATGTGGGGACATCAACAGTTTGACTAAAACACAGTGGATCTCATGTTCCAGGTCCGCAGAGCTTAAAACAGTTCCAGAGGCAGGTGCTACTTTCACATTTGGTGGCATGTTTGTGATATTTGGCCAGTGGAGAGAGTAGGCTAGGAATGGGATTTATGTTTCTGCTGCGATTGTCCCCGCCATCTCCAAAAAACACCTGTTTTTACACCAGCATGGAATTTTCATGATGGTGTAGCAGCAATGGATTCCCATGACTTTGTACAGCCGGAAAAACATGCATATTCCAGAGGAATCCATTGTGTGCTGCAAAGTATCAAAGTGAAGTGTAAAGGTTATTTTGCCAGCCTTTTTCCCCCACCTTTTGCCCTTCCCAAAGCAAATGACAATAGTTACCGGGAGGGGAACTGTTTGCACCTAAGCACGGGCATAGGAGACACATAAAAACTTGTGGTGGGGGGCATGGGACAACTTGGAGACTTGTAGACTTTGTTCCCGCCCCAAGTCCCACTCAGCTAATCTTGGGTAAATAAACTGGTCTTGTAGTGGTTGGTTGTTAATTGGCCAAAGAAGCAAGCTCTGCTCGACAGTTTTTACCAAAATTGCACTTGCTAGTAAGTTGCTATGAGTGCAGCATCATCATGACACTTTGGAACGTGAGCAGCGAGCATATATATCAAAAAGCTCCAGCAGCCGCAGAACCAAATGCGCTACTATACATTACTGCACCTACATTGCCTTTACAATGTCTCTAGCTCATAATCAGGACCAAACATTAAACACAATCTGCATGGATTATGCCGATGGTTTAATTTTTATCATAGCACTAAAAGTCAAAGTGCAGCTAATAATATGCATCATGCCCGGGTCAGCACATCGGTCACCGCAGCGAAGGACCAGCACGTGTTTCGTGTGCGGCGACAGCCGGGCATGGGTGCCACACCATTCAGCCCATGTGGGCGGTCCAGGAGCTGATAAACAATGGGCCTCATTACAGGTCGGGCAGTTCGGAATTAACAGTGGCGGTAAACCCGCCACCACTGTTAATTCCAGACCACCTTATCCTGAGTCCTGCAGTCGGGAGGTGATCTTCCCGCCAGGTCTGACCTGGCGGATTGAACACCTCCCGCCTGCAGGCGGACGTGGAAACACCAGCGCCATCACGAGATGGTGCCGGTGTTTCCACTTCCCCATTCCCATTGAGTCCTATAGGACTCGTAATGAGGCCCAATGATTTTAACCAGGCAATGCAGCATTAATGACTAGTGTGAAATATGCATCACAACATGTAGATACCCGAAGGGCAAATACAAACTCTCATTGCATTAAAAAAAACAATCTCTCTGAATAAAGAATAACTTCGATAATTTGTCCCAATTCTTCATTTTATTTCATAAAGTACATAAGAGCATATAAAAATAATGTGCGCAAAATTTGATATAATTTTAAAGAATATGCATAGCTCAATTTAGGATATAACAATACATATTAATCATGTCAACACACATACAATGGTCTATCATTCTAATTCATCAACACCAAAAACATTAATTCCCATTCTACTGTTTACATACTGTGCAAAACTCGCAATAAGAACAATTAATTTAAAAGAATATAGGTCATACCATTAGACCTTGAGTGCAAAATACTTTTTGTAACCATCAATGCACCAGTGATTTACAATCATGGAATGTATCACTCTATAATTTGGATACAATAATTTCCCACAAACGTTGTATAACTGTCCAAATTGTTAACTAATTGGAGTTTAAACTAGTATAATATTGACTCGAGTTCCGGCTGGCCATTGAAGGTGGTTTTCATGCCACAGCCATCCTCAGGACAAATAAAGAATCCATTCATGATCACATATGTGTGTGATGACCAATTGGCCGGAGCCTGTCTTTTCTGTGTTTCCTGCATTGTCACCACAGATAAAAGAGAAGGGCAAAAAAACTACCCAAAAAGGAAAAGATGAGAGGCAGAATTATGCAGCATATGCAACAATACTACACTTTATTTATTATTATTTGGCTACAAACATTGAATGCAAGATTTACCTTCCATTGATATCCTTTGCCACATATGAACAAATAGTGATCACACCACACCATTGGCTAATTATACCAGATTTGTCGGCATGGAAAAGCATTAAAACATTTCTATATAAAAGGAGTTGTAAAATCCCCAACTCTGATTGCCCGCGTGTCCCCCAGATTCTGTCACTATGGAGAAGAGCCCCTGCACGTAGGCACACAGGCACACAGACCCTTTTTCCCTTTTTGTCCATCGTCTCTCAACAATCAATTTGGGCAACTCTCCAATCCCCTCTAGTGTCCACTCAATGTTAACAAATCTGTTCTTCTTGGGTACAAAAAAGATATCACCCATTTGTAATCTTCCAGGAAAACGGTCCATGTCACTATTTACAAAAGATGCATCTAGAGCCCCTCATTATACGATTGCACCAGTGATGAGGCTCAACATGCCTCAAAGGTTACTATAAAAGCCTATTCACCCAAGGTATCAACCTACTTAATGCTTGGAAGTGCAGATGTCGATGGGTGGAATCCCCGAGGTTCCAGTTTGAAGTTAGTGCCGCCCCAGTGAGGAGTACAATTTATGTTTGGTAATACAGCAGTTTCCCCAAGTGTGAAATATGCACCTGTAATTGCATGCCCATCGCTTCTGGCCACTGCTGCCAGGAAAGCATTGTGATGATAATGGATGGCTGTCGCCAGCAGAGTGGCACTGGCAGATAAATCAAATGCAAACCTGCTGAAGGCATCTTGAGGCTAAAACTTAACAAATCACAGTGAGTGTACACTCAAATCAAATACGAGCCCGAAACGCATTGTTAATAATGTTGCTTAGCTTGCCTCACAACGATCAAGTATTATGATAAAGTTGTTTAAATGCAATTTCAACTGTAATGGTTCATACTTACAAAACTACTAGCACAGTTGTCTGCGTTCCATAAAAAATCATTTATTTGGCCATCATGGCATGGAATGCTTTAGGTATAGGTATCACCTCCAGCCTGCCCATTAAGCAAAATGCCAGTCAGATAGCACAGCGTTGGCTTTGACATCCATGCAGAGCCTGCAGACGCAGGTTTCCAATACCGGAAAGGCCAGACTCAGCCTTTCATCCTTCCGAGGTCGATAAGTGAGCACCACACACTGTGGCTAATAATAAGCAGTGCTCAGATACCTGAGGGTTCGTAGCGCTACATAAATGTGAATTATTATTATTATTATGATCAGTCTGTGAGTCTGGGATTTCACACGTTGTCAATCTAGAGGTAGACTGAAGCTGCATAACGTTGCTTAATTGAAATTTCAACAGTAATGGATCATACTTTCAAAACTACGAGATCAGTTGTCTGCGCGCCATAAAAAATTATTTATTTCGGCATCAATGCCTGGACTGCTTTAAGTATAGGTGCCACCTCAAGCCTGCCCATTAAGCAACATGCCTGGAATTTCATCCAATCAAAGAGGTGGGAACTATTGTGCTCACAAGCAAAATAAATCCAAGAGCGAGAGCAGATAAAAAATTATGTGCGCCGTCTGGACCTGTGCGCCAGGCAGCCAGTCACATACAGCTAGCCAGTGTGACTGTCTCTGAGCAAGAAACACTGTATGAGCAGAGCCGAGCCAACATCCGCTCATACAGTGTCCAGTGTACAGTGTCCAGCTCCAGCCCTGATTTTAAGTTAACACAGGCAGCCTTGCTAAAATTAAACCCTCCTCATTTGGCTTCTGATTGAGGTGGGGGATAAATGGCATTATATCCCGCCTGCCTAAAATTGTGTATTGGTTTTGTCCCTCCTCTACCCCCATGTCCTACGCCCATGCACCTAAGTGCAAACATAACACGTCCTCTCTGTGCAATATAGACATATTTGATGAACATGAGCTATTTCCACGTTCCTTCTACACAGATAATCCCTCAGAGAGGAAGATGAAATGCAGCTGTGAATACCCTCCGAATGTGTTGCTTTGTTGAAATACTTGTATAAGGCCCCATCTATTTCACTTCTCTGACTAGTTATAATAAGTTTGTTGTCACAACTAGAATTCAATCCTGACCAGGGTTAAAACTGCCAGGTAATAAGGAGCCCATTAACACAATAAATTAATGAAGATATACCAATTCCCATGAAAAACAACTATTAGAACGTACTTTTACTTATTAGAAGGTGACGATGCAGCTTCTTAAGACTGCATTGGCATGCCTGATGCCTTTAGTGGAAGAACAGCTATAGAGAGAGTGATCATGTTTATTTTGCATCATCTGTATGGTGTTATGACAAATTCTCATATTTGTTTTTTAGAGTGATGTTTTTTATTTTTTTTATTTTTAAAGGAGTCTTCATTGTCTGTCAGCAGCCCTGCAACTTCAATTCTCAGCGTTTTAATACATAAATAAAACGGTGGCAAGCTGACATTAGCTGTTAAATTCTGCACACACCGAAAAAGTTCAGGTGAAATAAATCAAGATGATTGCCTTTTTTTGGCTGATTCATTTATTTTTCGTCATTCCTCCTCCATTTTTGTTTGACAAATTCAACTGCTAATTATGTTGAGCACACAATATGTTAAATTATATGTGTTAATAAAAAAAAGTCCTTAAGCTTCAGGAACAATTTGAGAGTTCCCTCTGAATAACAATAATAATACTATTTGTGTGAAAGAAAACTGCATCCAATACACTATAATTGTATTACGCAGACGATAATGAATGGCCTGGTTCAAAGTCTAACTCTCCTTTGACACCTCTGGCTTAATACATTACACTTACATTGTTTTTTTTTTAAACAAACAATAAACAAAGCTCACATTCTTGCCTTACAGTGTATCCAACCACAATAAGACAATGGGGGTCATTACGACCTGGGCGCAAAGGGATACTGGGCACCGGTAATGACACCTGTGCCGGTAATCCCTTTGCGCCCTATTCCGAGGTCCCTTTGCGGGTCCCTCCCTTAACGCCTGGTTTTAGCAGCTTTATGGACGGGACCTGCAAAGGGATACCGGGGTCAATAATGGTACCGCAATTTGTGGTACCGTTATTGAAGCCTTCCCCCATCCCATTGACCCTATGGGGGCTCAAATGGGAATGGGGAATGGCTTTTCAAATGGGTACTTACCGGTCCCGCAAAGTTCGGAATAGACTGGTAAGTCCCCATACCACCAATTCGGTGGCGGTACCGGTATTGGTGCTAGACATGGCACTAGTAGCGCCATCACTAGCACCAACCTCGGAATGAGGACCAATGAAACAAATGTCTTTACAGCAAAAAGGGGAGTATATGGTTTTCTTTGTTTTTCCCAAAACAAATGTTTCCTTACTACTATGATAAATAACCCACAGTACCCCTGGTCTCAAGGTGGCGTGCACCCGGGTTCCAACCCTGCAAATACTTGACTAATAAATAAACAGACACGGACTTTGAGTGGCTGCTGTAAAAAGTCCCTGCTCGCTTTGCCTGCTACCATCTCGAGATGACCAGAACACTAGTGGGCTGGTATTTGGGATACTACCTGCTTTGGGGACTATGTTAAAATAACAAACATTTAACAGCGAGTCACAAAACGAGTTTTTAAATTTTATTTTATTTTTTAATTTTTATATTGTGCATTTGGTTATTAGACAATAAAACCTTAGGCACATAAACAATTATACATACAATAAGAAGCTCAATCAGATAAGAGAACTCATGTACAGATCAAATCAATATGCATGCTACTAGAAACTTTAAAGGAATACTTTTTCCCTCCTCTTACCCTGCAATGCCTACACTTGCTTAAAAAAGTAAGGATGTCTTTAGGGTGAAAACAACATTTTATATAAATGAAGTGGTGTGAAATAAGATATTAGTCACTCTTAAATTACGCATTTTGCACAATATCTCTCTCCATATGTAAAATGTGACTGTTGCATATAAAGTAGACCCTGCACCATATATGCAGCTTCAGAATTGGTCTGTTATGACCCTATCCAAGCTGGACACAAGGGAGGCTAGTTTTACATATAGATCGATCAGCCTGGGACAACAGGTAAATAAGTGACAAGGGGTCTCAACTTCTTCCACACAAAATTGTCAAAGCCATTTTTCATGAGGCACCCCTGTCCAGCATCCCATGACCTCCCTCATGGAGAGAATATGAAACCGCATATAGGTAATACATCTCCTAATTTGTATAGTGCATGGTTTAATTAGATAAATACGAGGAGTATCAGGAATTAAACCCTGTCTTGAAAATTCAACAAGACTTGTCTTATCAGATAACCTACTGAGATTATGATTACCAGGCCACACAGCAGTATTGCCCTTCAATTTCTTCATGTCCACTGTGGAATCAATCAAATCATCAATATTTGTATGAATCTCATTCAAGAATTTTAATGTAGTTTCACAGAGATCTTGAAGATAGAAATTAGAGGTGTCCCGAGAATAATGCCTCACAATGAGGCCTGCAGGGAATTAAAATCAAGGTAACCGGAAAGGAGAGTAACCACAAATGTACAACGTTGAAGGGATCAAAGAGCTCTCAGGGACACAAGACCAAGCTTCAATCATAAAGCTTCAACAGGGACCAAAATTGGGACCCCCAAGATGGAGTGTAAGAGTTTTGCTTCCAAGGTCTCTAGCCACCTTATTTTTGGCTCTGTTATAGCCGCAGTGGCGTACAAAATCGTAGGCACAATGCTAGTTCTGTACACCACAATCAATCCCTTGATGTTACATCTGCCCTTACAACTTACACATTTCCTAAGGATCCACCATTTTTTTAAAATACTTTAGACACAATAACATTTCCATAATAAGCGTTAATAAGGCAATCTTTAACCAGCATACCAAGATATAGGTAGCTCTGAATACTCTCAACTACTTAAATTTGAAGTTTGTCAGTTCATTGAAAAAGATGCAGGGGGAGACCCACTGCAGCCACCCAACATCACTCACTTTAATTAATACCCCAACCCAACACCCCCCCTATTTTTTCAAAAAACTGTGATACAATGTTATTAAAGCAATGTGTTGTTTGTTACTCACTGTGTTCGTCGTCGTTATTTTGGTACAATACCCCTGCTTTTAATGACCATGGATACCCATTGTGAGCAGTGAGTTATTTGCCTGATGAAAATTTTTCACTGTGATTTTATCGCAGAAATAACAGTGATGTACAATTACACAGTGTAATAAATAGTGCATGAAAAAATATTGAAATGCCTTTTACAGTGCACATTGTAAAATACCTATTTTTGGGGGGTACCCCAGATATCCCTTATCCCTCCTACTCCAAACTCTCATTGTCTCCCTTCCCGTTATCCCAATTTTAACCATTTTTTTTCTTTTTTTATACACCTAAAACCCACCCCTATCATTACATTTTCTTTAATTTATTTCGATATTTGTACTGCTTTTAGGTATCTTATACCCACTCTGTTCTTTCTTGCAATATTTTGTCATCTTTTTAAATTCATTATGTATTATTCCCTGCAATATTATACTGGATAACCATGAAAACATTGGTAAATATCGCATGCAGTAAATATTGCATGAGTTCGCTATAGCATACAGCCCAAAAATAACCCCTATGTTGTTCTCCTCTAAAAAGCAACAGGCACACATATTGTTTGGGTGTAAAAAATCTGGGTGCCTCAGAAAAACATGTTATCCAATAAGTGAATCAATGTGCCGAAACATCTCTTAATTTGCTTGACAAATGATGTGGCACTCAAATAGCATTTCAATGTACATTAATGTGTACATTCTGATGCCATATGTGCAATCTTTATAATATGCAGTGAGATTATTATTAACTTTTTTGTCCCATTTTATTTTTTACTATTTTACTCCTGGCATAGCAGCGGTATGTACCACTGATGTTTCATATGCATTTTCATTACTCAAACTGTCATTGAAATTCTTTATTTCAGGTTTGTTTAAAGCACGCTTTGGGTGTACAGCATGCAGTATTTTGGAAATAATAACTGTTCATACTGCCATAATGAATGTAAACCTATAATAGAGGTAGACTACACAGGTTACCAAATGGAGTAAGTAGTACTTATCTCAAGGTATATTTCTGAATGGAATATTGCCAGCATTGTAACGATCCTTTGGGAGAAGAATGCATACTTATCAATTTAAGCCTGGATGTTAATTACCCACAAATTATTAAACAGTCATTACATCCTAGTCAATAAAGTAATTGAAGCGTATAAGCAATATTTCAATAATAGCATTTATCAATGAATGTTAATGCAGATGCACTTTAATTATTAACAGCAATACCCATCAGATCTGGTTTTAAAACAAGTTATGAAATTGATGCCCTTGTTAATCAATATGTGATATGACTTGCTTAAAAGATCCAACCAGACAAAGATTTGTTTGGCTCTGCTCAAAGGCTTGAGTGCCATATCCGCACCTAGAGCTCACAATGTCTCGTTTAGTTACAGTCCCATGCTTGACACACAATCATACCAAACTGCTGCAAATCATTTTAAATGGACAACATTTATTTAGGAATGAATCAGAAGGAAAGCCATACATTTTTGACGCAAACACGCTTACGACAATTTCACATTTGATAACACAACAGAGGACATTTGTCCCTTACAATGGAGGGGAGAATATGACTTGTAGAATCAATGAAGGTGTGGAGTGGAAACGTGAACCAGGGATGAGGACAGGATGGACTAACAAAGCAAGGTGATGGGAGTGAAGTGATGATATGAGGATGAAGGAGAGAAGGACACGTTTTGGAAGGAGGTTAGTGAGGGTAGTGAGAGAGGAAAGCATGGGTGATGAATTATCACATTTTGCTAAAAAAAACAGGTTTTTCAAAGTTGAGGAGGGCTTTGAGGTTGGATTTAAATAGTGGCAGATTTGGGGAGGTATGAAGAGGGAGAAGAAGAGCGTTCCAGAGTAGATGATCTAGGAGTGGGAGAGAGTAGAAATGAGAGAGGGTGAACAGAACATGGGTAGTGGCAAGGATGTGAGACGCGGATAATCATAGCAATCTAGGAGGAGAAGAGTGAGTGAGATGAGCAGATTGGTAGGATGGGGCAATTGCATGGATAGTTTTGAAGAAGATAAGAGGTTTATACATGGCCCTTTGTTCCTTAGAAAGCCAGCCAATATGTCGACAGTGCAGTATAGGTAGAGGTAAAGGGAGGAAGGTTGAGAAGTGTGCACACATCAAAGCTGATGACTTTATTTAGAGGTGAAAATGCACAGTTAGGGAGTATATAGAGGAGACTGACACATCAGTCAGATCTAGAAAGGAATAGGGATAAGATAGTTGTTCAGCAGTATTTAAAGGAAGAAGATGACAGATTCTTCTGATGTTGAGTCTGGCAGCAGTGGCACATTTAGAAATGAAGCGTGAGAAGTTTGTGGTGGGTTGAATAGGACACCAAGGTTACAGACAGAAGCAGAGTAAGGAAGGTTGTCAGGAGAGAAGAGAAGACGGGGGAGAGGAAGAGATGGCCAGTTTGTCTAGGAAATAGAGAACTTCATTATCAGTGGAGTTGAGCTTGAGTGAGATGCCATCCAGTATTTTATGTTGGAGAGTAATTTTGAAATTTTGGATAGTGGATTGTCATTGATCATTGATTCTCCCATGAGCAAAAAGCTGATGGGAGAATCAATGAGAGGAGATATGTGTGCCCAGAGCTGAGGCATATAGAGTGAAAGGAAGTGGACCAAGGACAGACCCTTGGGGAACTCCAACATTGAGTGGGCTACATGGAAGGCATGGCTGCTCCAGGCCACCTGGAAATGTCTGGAGGCAAGGTGAGAAGTAAACCAAGCCAGGGCCTTGTATCTGATGCCAAAGAGATATCATGAAGAGATCAGGTAAGACTGCTCTTCAGAATCAAAGGCAGCCAAAACGTCAAGAAAAACTAGAATGGATTGCATGACGTGCAGAAGGGATAACGTTGCTGACACTCAGGAGAGCCATCTCAGTAGAATGCAGTCTGGAAGCCAGATTGAAGAGTGTCACTGAGGTTGTGAGCATCAAGGAACTCATTTAGTAAATTGAAAATCACGCGCTCTAGGATTTTTGAATAGTGTGGAAGAAGAGAGACAAGACAAAAGTTGGAAGGACAATTAGGATCAGGACCAGGTTTCATAAGGAAAGGGATAACATTAGCTGACTTGTAGGATGAGGGCACTGTGGCATTTTCAAGAGAAGAGTTGAAGTGGCCATACAGTTCAGGAGCGACACTGGGATATCTCTTTTTACCAATGTGATGGCACAGTGGATCCATGGGAGCAATGGGAGGGTTAACCTTAAGGAGTAATGCAAGAATATCCTCATGGTTGTTAGGGGCAATGGAGGACATAGTAGCAGGAGAGGAGGGTAGGTGTGTTGCAGGAAAGTGAATTTTCAGAAGCAAGATCATTAGCAGAAAGAGTGGAGGAAAAGGAAGAAAGTTTAGGAGGAGAGAGAAACGCGTTAGGGGATTTTTGTATACATGGAACAAATGATAAACCCTCACTTTGCCATTCTGCTCCAGCTGATGTGTGCTGTCACACAGGTATCCTCATCATTGGCCATGATTTAGCAAGTATTGGGGATCATACCTCTATTTAATTCGGAGAGATGAGGCTATTATTTAGTCCTATGCTGGTGACACCCACTGATCATTCGGGTTGATTGTACCACAAATGTATGTATACATGGGTACCGGGATTAACTGATCCCACATCCCTCTGTTGATGGATACCCCCAGGTCAGCAGACATAGCAACAATTAGAACCGAATTCCCACTTGTTTGCAGTCTCCCCATCCCCAACTGCTGATTGGTTCTTGCACATCAGGTGACCAAGGAATCTTTTATTCTTCTACAATGCTCTATGGCATCCACCAGTGAAGGACAAACTCAGAAAAAGAAAAACATTGTTTTGGTCTGTTCAAACCATAAAGGATCCAGGTACCAGCACCATGCTACCCAGTTAGCAGAACCAGTTAAGGCTAAACAATGCTAGGAAATCAGAACCTACTTTGCATCATTAACACAATTACCAAACTCTGACTAACCTCATTAGCATCTCTCCACACCACTCAGATCCCCTCAACTGACATCAGCCGGTTCTGGAGACAGATTATGACAATTCCCTTACATTATTCTCTGCTATGTCCCCAAATGGCAGATGAGCTGTCAAATATGCCCACAACCACATCACTGACACAAGTATCTGATAATCAAGTAGACATGATTAAAAGATGCCCCTTACCCTGTCTTAAACACATTGTACCCCACTACTCACTCCACCATCCTAAGAGACTCACAAACTATTATGGAATGGTAGCAATAATTCTGAAGCACATGCTTTTACCCCTTTACCACCTCCCTCATTCAACTACATGTGTCACCACAAATGCACTACACACATTTCACCTGCTACTGCCCTTATGGTCCATGCAAGTAATTATTCACACCCTCCTGTTCCCTCCTGGAACAGCTTGTCCAAACTCCAAGCACCTCCTTAGATGAAGGACTTCAACATTTCTATTGAGGTTAACACCCTTGCATAATCAAAGCAGTATATTGACATCTGTGAAGGCATCAACTTGTATTCATGTTAAAAGGTACCTTACTTTTCAAAGGGCAATGCCTGGACATAGTCCACAAGCACAAACAGATAGTAGGCATTCTTCACTCCCTCCCAGTCAGATGGTCAGACCATAATTCCATTATTTTTGCATCAATGTATAAGATCACCAAATTCCATACCTCACCCTATAACCTCTCCACAGTTACCGTCCACAGATCCAAACAAAACCTTCTTGCTCCAGAAAGAAACACGATTTCTGATTTTTCAGATCTACAATGAAAGACAGTATCTCCAAACTGAACACCTAGGCACTGTCATTTCTTGTCCCCTCTACCATATCCCCATAGCATAATATAAAGGGTTGGATACTGCACCTCACCCCAGAAGTAACCAACCACTCGTCAGAAACCTAAAGTGCATCTCAAAAGAATAGGCTACAGGTAGGAAACACTGAACAGAAATAGACCCCCGTACTAGATGAGATAACCAAGTATTTTAAGGCAGTCTTTTCAACCGCAAAAAAAAAAAAACATGACATTTCACACAGCACGCAGGAAGCTGTCAGCAGCCCCAGCAAACTGTTCCAAAGAGACTCAAATTTTTTCTCCACAAGCCACAAACCCAACCACATCCTAGGCACAAGAGCAACGAATCCGAGCCTCAATCATTGATGCAAAACTGATAGAAAAACAGCCTCCCCTCATTTCTGGGGTCATCCAAAATCCCAACCAAACTCATGACTTCACCAAAACCTCAGCAGATGAAACCATCATCAAAAAGATTAGACATGGCAAGGGCTGATATGATCCCTGCCCTGCGGCCCTTGCTGCAGCCCACACAGCCATATAATTCACACTCACCACCACCCTCATCAAGACCTCCCTCCAGTTATGCTAGGTAATTCCATCGTTATTAGACTGCTTAGCCACTATATTTGTATGATCATTACTGGACTTCCATCATTGTCAAGAATCATGGAGAGAAGTTGTCACCTCACAACTTCCAGAATAAATAAATTAAAAAAAACATCCTGCCACCAGTAAATCAGATTTATGACCCAAATACAGATCAGATAAGACTGAGGTCTCACTATAGAAAGTACTGCCAATCCCTGCAGATTGAACATCTGTCAGCATGTGTATTACTGGTGTCCCCGCAACCATCAACATTGTACACCACCACACCTTATCTCAAGGCTAAAACAAGAAGCCAGCATCTCCACGATGTCAGGACATTGTCCCGCTTTCTTCCTGTCTGAATGTGTGTCAGGCTGGAGACTTATCTTTGCTGCTAGCTTCTGTTCAATGTGGTGTCAAGCAAAATATCTGCTTTTGCTGTTTCTTTCAAGCATATGACATTAAACCCTGATGGATCCATTCCATTCCAATAATGTACAAAGGCACTCAATGGAAGATGACACACAAATATATAGGACACCAATACCAGTTTAACAATCATATGGGGCCCTTGACTATTTGTTTGGGTAAAACATCCTCAAAGTGAGTGGATCCTAAATGTAAATCCTTCAAACTCTGCTCTCCACCTTATCAGCAAATCACCGCCCTACGCCACCTCCCACTTTATTTGGTGAAATTGTCCTTTCCGAATCTAAGGTATGAAACATCCATTATAGTAGTGAGGAGGCTAATCCAACAACCTCACTATGGCATTGTGTGTAATGTTTCTAGCACCAACCAACTGTAGCTGTAGGTCTTTGTTTATCCGAATACATAGAGTTCATTAACTACAGCATGTCAGATTTAAAAGGGTAAGCAAAACAGCTTATGTTTTTGGTCATGAGATTTGCACACCTATATCATTCGCATTCCATGAGGAACTAAAATAGACAATCTACATTTATTTAGACATCAATATATTTTGCATATTGTAGCCATAATACATGACTTGTCTTCTTTTGAAAGGTTCTGGAGGTTATAGATCATTGGGGTGTAATGGTTAATAGCTGATTCATTTCAGTTAATGGCCATTCTTCAGAGTGTGGAACAACCATGGGTTTCTTGTGTACTAAAGGCCATGGAATGTGCCTCTAGACCGTTTCATCAATGGGTGAAGATAAATTATGACTCCAAGTGTACTGGGCTTCAATGAAATGTGTTAGCTAAATACTTTCCTGTAAGAGCTAAGGCCGAGTATGTTTGTCTTGAATTCCCATAAGATTATTTTTCT
The DNA here is from genome assembly GCF_040938575.1 of Ambystoma mexicanum. NCBI lineage: Eukaryota > Metazoa > Chordata > Amphibia > Caudata > Ambystomatidae > Ambystoma > Ambystoma mexicanum. Next base: position 595,508,763 of record NC_090937.1, on the reverse strand, counting down.
TATTTAAAATGCTCTATTTTGAACAATAGCTATTACTATGTTGTATACATTCATTTTGTTGTCTGCTTGTTGTTTATTTCTGAAAAAAGTTTATATAGGTTGAGAAAGACAGAGAGAGAGAGAGAGAGAGAGAGAGAGAGAGAGAGAGAGAGAGACAAATAAATATTCTAAATATCATTTGCATGTGTTGCACAAAGATTTCTTAAACTTACATAGAACTCTCACATGGGTGAGAGGAGTCTCCCTTTCTCAATCAGGCACAGACATGGGACTTCAATAGTGTTCTTCTTAGGCATTTATTATAATTAACATTGAAATTGTAACTGTAGCTGACAGGAAGAGGGTTCAATATGATAGCAGTCTAAACAAATAAATACCAGCTCACTCTGCAAGTGAGCGAAGAGGGTTCAGTGCTTCTTACAGTCGTCCTATGATGCAATTTTATAAGTAAGTGGACTGTTATCATGAAATAAAGCAATAATGCTCCTGTGCGCTGAGAGTGACTTGCATCTATTGGAGTTTTGGATACTTTTTTATAACAGCAACTGGCAATGCAGGGGATCGACTTTTCATTTAATGACATAACCTGACATGCCGCTATAATTGGTATAACATGGAAGTAAATGGTTATGCAATGCTGAAGTGGCATATCTATGGCAGTGCCTCAGCCTATGTTGTTGTTGTTGTGTTTATAGTTTTAAAAGATTAACACATGTTTTAATCATATACTTCAAAACGCTTAGTTTATTACAAATGGTCATACATTTCTTTGGACACAACATTTCAAAACAAACATTACAGGCATTAATTTAGCCAACACAATACAATATAATACCATATACTATATACCCATCATGGCATGCCTTTCTAACACCCAAGAACACATTTTAGACCTATTTGACAAATTACTCCCTTCCCTGCTTCATTATGGTGGACTAATCAAGGGAAAAAATATCCCCCAACATTTTGTGTATCACTTTTAAAATATTCACAAAGCAATGGTCATTGAGATAAAATATCCATACAAGAGTGAATCTCACATGACTTCACTGTTTAAATCCTCTAATCTCCTTGTGAACTTTCCCAACAACATTTTGCTCGGCCCTAGTTTGCATTTCTGCCTTCCATGACATTTTACAGAGCTGACAGTGTATTTCTTACCAAGGGATCCCTCTCATGAAGGGAGCCTAGTAAGTTACGTCAAAAGCACATATAAGTGTAATGATATTTCGGCCCTGAGAATCTTATCACTGAGGACTGTAACTCCTTATATTTCCTCAGATGTGTGGTTGGCTCCCTTTGTAGTTCATACAATGACATTCTCTTTAGATCTTTCCTCATTTTTACAATTTTCATTTTGTTGTATGTCTTCACCAGGCTTTCCATCAAGTTAAGTTTGTCAGAGTCCATTTCAGCAAAAATCAGGTGACAGCACTCCTCAAAATTGTTCAATGCTTTGTCATAATTGTTGCTTAAAGATATATTCAAATCTTCAAATAGCAAACCCGATGATGGAACCAATATTTCCTCATCCTATGTTGTACTATTGGATCTAACCCTTTCATATCATGACCCCATCCATGGCATGTGAAGGCAGCACCCTTGTAAAAATGTGAGTGGTATATAAAATAGTCTTGTATTCTTCAGTACCTGTTTGGTATTTTAAATGTTGTATGTGTATGTATTTTTTTAAAAACCTGAAGCCACTTCCAGTAACATCTCCATGGTTAAAGAGGAACTGATGACATCCGAGTCAAAGATCAAGTGACATCACTTCCTTTTATGGCATCAAGTCGGTGATGTCACGTCTGCCATGTATGGGATTTTGGTGAATCAACATCACTGCTTCTTTCTCTCACATAAATAATCATTTGAACAGGGGAAGTCGTTAGTGGTGGTCTCTTGCCACTTTTAATGTGGTTGCTGGGCATATGACAGAAGTCAGTGGTAGTCTAGCATAGTTTTCCACTAATCTGCGCCTTTTTTGGATCAAGCAACACATGCTACTATGGATATGGATACAGCTGTACTCCAAGAATATCTGATTTAGTTTAAGACCCTAACAAAGCCACTCACATTGCAGGCTCTCTTTGCCTAATACAGGGTTTGTAAGGCAAAGTGCTCTGTGACTAACCATAGTTGTTCAGCAGGTTCCTCTCCCTTTCCCATTTACCGTATACTCCCGTACGTTTTCTCAATTCTGATTTGATTTTCAGACCACAATCACTATACCTGCCCTCATCTGAATATTCATCTGGTAATTGCCCCTCTTGCTCTCTCGTCTGCACCGCCCTCTTTTTCTAGATTCTATTTTCTCTGCTCCTATTCACTTTTCCCCAGGTGTGCCCTGTGTAGTCATCCCTGCCCCATCTCCACCCTTACCTCACTGTGCCTGAGATATACTTGTCTATCGACACAGCCACTCCACTTTCGTGCTCTCTCTCTCTCTCTATCTCTTTTTTTAGTACTGATCCCTTGTGGGATCCCCCAACATTTTCTTCCATTTCCACCACTGCACACCCCTTAATGAAATGGCTGCCAGGGCGCCTAGATTTAGGGGTCAGGCTGAACACACATTCACATAAAACACTTTCACCCATACATTCATCCACCAGGTACACAACTCCATGCATGCATACATACATAAAATCAAACGCAGCATTGACACAAACACCAACATGCACGCATGCATTCATACATACATATACATACTAATTTGATTTATTTAAATACACATATATAAACATTTAATTTAAAATAAAACACTTACCTTACCTCCATGCACCCTTCAAAAGCATCCACACAGCCGACACGTAGATATGTTGCCTGACAGGAGAGGACTCCTCTCCCATCAGTCAGCATGGCCACGCTGAGCAACGTGAACACACTGACTGACAGGAGAGGAGTCCTCTCTTGTCATTCAGCATGTCCACGTTGTCAGCTGAATAACGGTAGGCAGCAGAGCTCACTTCTGAGCCCTGCTGTCTCCCATTATTTTGCTGTTTGCTGCAGAGCCAAATGGCTTCGCAACAAACAGCAAAATCATTGCAGGGGCAGAGAGCAGACAGCACACTCCCCCGTGTGAATAAAGTACATGGGAGACTGAGCTGCCTTCTCCTTAGGAGAGGGGGCCACGAGGCCCCTGGCAAGCGTGAGGCCTGGGGCAGCTTGCCCCCCCCTGCACCCTCCTCGTGACGGCCCTGCAAGCTGCAATGTATTGATTCAGCTACACCCATGTCGTTTGACGAAACCCACGCATGCGAAATGAGCCAGTAGGACCTCAACCTCCTTCAACATGCCTACGCATCTTTGCGCCTGATGCGCCAGCCAATCATATCATGTGCTGTGTCTCTACGTCAATGAATGATCCAATTACACTTTGCGATGTATTGACGCAGGTGTGCCCATGCCATACGACATGCACTCATGAAGAGGTCTCCTATCAGCATGTGCAGAGTCTAGCACGGTCAGTGGAGTGAAGTGGATTGTGGTCTGCAGCGGAGTATCTCTATTGTTTCCATTGACTGTGGGCGTGATTCTGATAAAAACCGACTCGCACCGCAGAACGGGTGCGGAGTCTAGCAGAGTCTGTTGGTTGAAGTGGATCGTGGACTGCAGCGGAGTATCTCTATTGCTTCAATTGACTGTGGCGGTGACTCTGATGAAAACTGACTCGCACCACGGAACGGGCGCAGATTCTAGCAGAGTCTGTGGAGTAAAGTGGATCGTGGTCTGCAGCGGAGTATCTCTATTGTGTCCATTGACTGTGGGTTTGACTCTGATAAAAAAAGTGACTCACACTGTGGAGTGGGCGCGGAGTCTACTAGAGTATGTGGAGTCCGTGGAAGCCTTGGAAGTGTGGGGTTAATGCTGCCAGAAGAGACTCCTGTGACCCAGCTGCAAACGGTTTAATGAGCAGCATCATGCGAGAGAAAAATAAATCAGCCCCATTGCCAAAAACTAGAGCACAGCAGCGATGCAGGAATTAGGAACTTCAGTGGGAAGGAGCGTCATCACACTTGGCTCAAGTAAGTCAACAAACAAATAAACATGCATGTGCGTCACTGGAAGTTGCTGTTGCCTCCACTTGCATAGAGCTCTCTCACAGCAAAGTACTGAGAATGAAAATGCTGTACTGTTCGAATGTTTAAATGAAGGAGAGTTGACAAACTGCGAACATCACACTAAACCGTACAATGAGCAGCATATTAAACATCACACATTGTGTAGTGATAGTATGGTTGGCTGCAGTGAAGTGGGGTGCCAGATATGTGAACATACATATGCAGGGCTCTCGGCAAGTCCTGCAGGCTTAGCACGACAGCTGGGTCCTGTTAATGCAGTCCCCCAGTTACATGTACTCACATGGCGTGATCACAAAGAACACGCAAAGGATGACGATGTTCGTGGGCCACTTGACTCACACAGATTGCATATATATCAGTGTGTGTCCTGTACAGACATACAAGCTGGAAAATGGAGCGCTGAAGGAAATACAAGTACTAAATCTCACTTGAGCCCGAAAGTACCTCTCAATTTACCTGCAAGACCTCTTAGTCTGGAGCCATTCGAAGAAAATTTCAGAACTAACTCAATAGATGAGGATTATGTATTTTGCTCACCTCCGGATCCCAAAGGTGTGATCAACAAAGGATTAAAGGGATCACAAGGCGTAACATCACCAGCGGCATGCAATGAAGGAGATAGACGAAACTCACTTGTAGTCGTTAACAAACTATTATGCGACTTAATGCAAATAAACAAGGTATGCAATTCTAAAAGTAAATCTGAAAAAGGTGGCCACAGCACACAAATTGCAAGTGATAAAGTCTTCTCGCCTGAGAAGACACCAGCAAAAAGGTGGCAGAGTGGACAATTAAAACGAAGAATAATCGAAATCAGCATGTCAACTACCATAAATTGATCCCAGCATATGAACAAACATTTACACAATGACACATTAGAGCTTGAAACAATAATTGAAGACAATCAGGATCAAACAAAAAAACAGAAATGAGAGGTGCTTGACTTCTGAGATGTCTACGACTGACTTGTCGATCATGAAGCGGGCTTACATGAAAATAAGGCGAGCAAAAAGTTATTTTAAATCTAGACATCATGAGAAACACGACGAGTTAGACATGGCACAAGGAGGTACATTTATACAAGAAATACAACCAATAATAATGTCCTCAATGGCCATTACCATTGCACCATTTACAAAATTATATGAGCAACTTAACGATAACATTAAGGACTTGTCAACGCTGGTTTTCCTAATAAATTCTAAAATAATGAATCTTGAAGGTGACAACATTCTCTTCAAGGTGACCCATTACGATCTGAACAAAAGTATTGATGCCTCCTTAAATATATTGTTAGAGCAAAAGAAAAACAGCAACATGGAAAATAAACATTTTGCTGAAATTGCAAAAGAGGCACTGGGCCTCTTTAAAAATATAAAGTCAACATCAAGGCCAGCATGTAATAATGACACCGGGCTCTGCCATTGCAGACTGTCAAACGGGGATCTGACGACTCAAGAGAAGCCCATCAGCGTTAACCACAATGAGCTCAATAAAGAGAATTGCTTCCCAGATGAGCTGAATCACACCATGAATCATGCAAATAGTGGTCTGGAATTTGGCATGAACTCGCAAGGAGCGAGAAAGGAGATGGTGACTTTTGTAAGCAATGAAAGTCCCAACTTAACCCCCAAAGCAAACAACAAAGAAGGGACGCCGAAGAACAACAGTGAAGGAAAGATGAACTCAACTGAGCTCAAATTCTGACAGGACAAAAAAGATGCCCGTGAAACAAGCACAAGCAAAAAAAGACCAAAAATCAAACAACCAAGAAAGCGCAACAAGGAAGTCCCTATGAAACATGAAGACTGTTAATGTAATGGTCAATAGTAACATCAAAAATGGGAAAAACAAAAACATACACTGAGGCGAACATTCAATCTAGGCCTAAAAAAGATATGGTGGGAGAGACAGTATGTATTGACGACCTCTCAATTGACTTAATGGACATGTCGACTCATGAAGACGACATTGAGGATGGAAATCCTCTGTCCAATGGAATCACATGAAGAAAATAGGAAAACTGAGCCTGAAGTAAAAAGTTGTGGAACTAAATCAGTAAAGACAACGAGAACGTGTACCCTAATACAACTGAAAAGACTGGCTGAAACAGAGCCACTGATAACATCCAGCCCAATCTTCATCACCTTAAATGAAAAAATGGGAGCAACTAGCACAAGGACATCAGAATATGGACATGATTAAAAGAGGCAATGAATTAGTAATCTCACAATCCGACACCAAAATAGCTAAAGAAGGAAATTGTGACTCAATTCACAATTCGTTGGTCGATCCTCAGACTCATGCCAATAATTACAACAGTGCTCAAAATATTGCGGGAAGTGCTGTACAAGGGCACGGCCACATGAAAAACAATAAATATGAAGTGAGGAGTAACAACAAACCGCAAGCACCTTATAGGATCAGGCTCCAATGTGTGGAAAGTAGCGACGATTTCATCCTGAATTGGAATAATGTGGTGCAGCTGTTTCATCTTGTGCCTAGCCTTAGGACCATCGTATCATTTTTAAGGCAAAAGACAAATGTTTTTGCCTCACCAAAGATGTGAGAACTGAGGCGACAACAGATAATGTCCCAACACAAACACAGAAGCCGGAGAGCACAAGCAATTCAAGGAACTGTGACAGTCAAAAGAATGTTGTGCAAGAGGTGAACACCTGAAGAAATGTCTGCCCCTCAGATATGGAAGTAGAAATAGCAAAAAAGGCTCAGAAAGGAGAACAAATCAAAATAACCATTGAAGGTGTAAATTGCAATTAAACAAACATCACTGATGGATCTGAAACACAGAAAAATGTGGGAAAGACGCATGGGTGGTATTGGTTGGCTGAGGCCCTAAGCACAAAATCCTGAAATTAATGCGAGGAACATGAGGACCAAACCGTGTTTACCTTTGGGTCATGGAACACCAGTGGTTTCTTGCACCTTTTTCAGAACAATTGGTTAGATGGCTTAGATCTAGCCTGTCTACTGGAAACCTGGTTGACAGAGTGCCCGATTTCGGACGAATTTGAAATTGCAATAAAAACAGCCATAAAAAATCTTACCAATGGCAGGTCTATTAACCCTTGTTAAGAAATAAACCGGATACAGGATTGTTAAATCCAAGAACATATCACCCTACATACAGGTAACAACAGTTACGATGCCCTGGAAATGCAACGCGGAAGGCAGGCTAATGTATGTCATCAATTTACACTGGCACTACTTATCGGCAGGAACAACAAACTTTATAGACCAAGTAACCTCAGTTTTCAATGAGATATATGAAGAAGCCAGTTCAACAGATATAAAAGTCTGCAGAGATCTAAATACCAACTGTGCAAATATACAGCACAGAGGAAAGAATGACACGTGTACTAATCAACAACCAGCGACACAGTGGTGTCTAGAGATTGATTTAAAGAACCTATTTATGCTAAATGGAAACACGGCCAGAGACATACCCGCTGTTCTGTCATGGAGAAGATCTGAGCAAAAATTAATCCTTGACTACATTTTTGTGTCGGAGGGTATACAAAAATGGGTAAAATAATCACACACAATGGAATCATGAAATCACAGTAGAACCAAACAGAGTTAGATTAAAACTCAATGAAGAAGCTGTGAATCACATTGCAACAAAATACTGCAAAGAACAAGAGGAGGTAGAATATTGATACTTTCTAAATCAATTTGTGGAAAAAAGCAAGGGCTAAAACATCAAGCATTTGTCCCAAAACATGAATTTGATCTTGAAATCTTAAAGAGAAAACGGCTGATGCGTAGTGAAATCAGAAATATACCACAAGCAGATATTGCATCCTTTCTACTTGCAAAAAGAACTGCAAAACAAAAGTACCAAAACTGGATTAAAACACATAATGCTGCAAAATGATTCAGAACTAATGATGTCAAGATGAAAGATAAAAATTCATCAGAGTTCTGGAAAATCATCAATAACGAATGTGCACCACAGACTGCCTTACAGACCAATATGGTATCAGAGACGGCATGGATATCATATTACAGCGAATTGCACAGCTTTAAAGGAAAGTGGAAACGTGATTCTGCTCAAGCTTATTCAGTGGGACCTCAAGTTTGAAAAGCATGATATCCTAAGTACCATTAAAAAATTAAGTGAGTCGAGGGCTCCTGGCACAATGGCTTGACAAACAATACAATCAAGAGAAATCCCAAGAGATGGGCTGACATTTGCAATATTCTATTCAAGAGAATTCCCATCAAATTCATAAACCCAAGATCCTGGAAGAGTGCGGTTGTTGTACTGATATTCAAAAAAGGTAACAGAGCCAATCCGAAAGACTATCGCCCGACAGCTCTGTTAGATGTCTTGGGGAAAGTCTATGCAACACTCCTACAACAAAAGCTATTGGAATGGATTGTGTAAAGCAATCACGTTGACATGAGCCAATCAGGCTTTGTGAGGGGTGTTGGTTGCTGCCTGGACCTCCTAATATGAAATCTACTTAAAATGGAGGTGCTAGGAACCAGGAACAAAGTTTATCTAGCATTTATAGACTTTTCACAGGCGTTTGATAGCATCGACCGAGAAAAACTCTGGTCTAGGATGAAAAATTGTGATTGTCCCCCAGTCTGCTAGCCGCCATCAAAGAACTTCACATGAACACCAACATAAAAATTCGACTGGATCAAAATGGCACACTGTCGGCCGCGATTAAAACCTTTCGGGGTGTGAAACAAGGATTCCCTCTGGCATCAATTATATTCAATCCTTTCTCTTCGACATTGGTGATTTAATTGACAGAGTTCCTTCTTTTCCACCTAATATTCACGGCTGTTGTATGCTAATGATTTAATACTTCTAGACGCAACCCCAATTGGGTTACAACGGAAATTGGATGCGGTTGAAGTATACATCAGAAACAATGGCTTACACATTAATAAAAAGAATTGTGAGATACTGTCTCCTCAAAACCTCAAGACAATGAAAAAGAGCAATGGTAAAAACTGTGTATGGTGCTTGGAAAAGGAAATTTTTAACACTGTAACCAACACCAGATACTTAGGCATGAGGATCAGCGAGAACATCAATAATGGTCCATGGACTCAAACTGATAAAAGCAAATACCGGCAGCTCGCATTTCAAGCGGTTATCTTGAATAAAAAAATATGGGAAGTTTTCCTTAAGACCCGTGATCAATTTTTATCAACAAAAAGTAGTACCATCACTAATCTTTGGCTGTTCAAAAGAGCTTTGGTCGTCACTTGAGAACATATTCTGGGTAAAAGTTCTCCAGTTACCCAAAGGCACATCAATGGCGTGTTTACGATACAAACTAAACTTAATATCAATCAATGCACGAATATGTTAGAACTTATTGACACTATTCCGGAAAACAACTATGAAAGAGACTGTCCCACAGGTCCAAATCTTGCATAATCCCGGCAATGGTAATCCAAACAATTTATTATCATTGTGGAATAATCGATGTGAAGAAGTGCTGAAGGAGTACGAAATCGATATGACAACGTTGCATGAAAATACAAACTTGGCAAAAACAAAACTATGCAGATCTGATTGAATTTAAACGGGAGATCAAAGGAGGAGATGCAGACTTATGAAGGATGTGCCCAGTGAAGCAAGGGCCAAAGATCTCTGTACATGAGCTTTTGGTTCAATGTACTTAAAACAAAAGATAGAATAATTACTTGGCCAAAATATGCTGAACTGAATCAAACCTGCTGATTTTGTGCTCACCAAGAAGAAACGTTAAAACATCTCACACTGTTTTGCAGTGTTACAAAACCAATGGACAAGACATTTGGGCCCACTACTCATAAAACAGAAAACACTGAGTGCTGAGAATTGGTGGCAGCTAATGTATGATGGGGCCAATCCGAAACTGACATTTGCCTTGACATTTTTCCTGAAAGACATGAGATCTTTTGGCAGAGAACAGTTGTGATGTAGAATTTTAAGGGCATAACACTTGCATAGTCAATAATAAGGAACATGATGGGATGGAATAATGTGTGAATATTTGTATGTGAATCATAGATGGAAAGATGAAATGTAACATTCTGTTGTTGATTTAAAGGTTTGAATAAACCAATAAAAAAAATATATCACCCCACCCACAATTTTTTTTTTATATTGATCATTGATCATTGCTATCAGTGCTTGTTTGTGAAAGGTTATCCAAGTAACTTCAACAACTTTTGGCATTTTATCCATTTAATCCTTTTTCATTTTTAACCACTTTTCACCTACTCCTCTATTCCCTTGACTTGTGATTTGTTCAGTGTGTCTATTTATGTTCTATTTTTTATTGTATTTTATTTTTTTAACTTTTCCATTTTTTGAGGCATTGTCTTTTTAGTGTTGTCATTTTTATTGTTTTACATATTCCTCCCCCATTGGACGTTCCAACATGTCCAACCAGGATGGTAGCAGCAGTGATAACGATTTCACTTGTGCCCAAAATCCCTCGCCACCGTGAAACAAAGCAACTGGAATGAAGACCATCGCAGGCAGTTTGTGATACTTTCCGGCGAAAGAACACTATTCGAAAAAAGAGGAAGAGGACTTACTATGCACATTGTGCAAACAAACTCTACGACAGTGCCTTTCTAATGTTCTATCACAAAGCCTAGGAACATCAATAATGATAAACCCTCTTGTGTGAGTCCACTGGGATGAAGTGAATGATGCCTATTGGAAATCGGACGAGCAGCACAAAATAAGATTGCATGGGCCTGATGCATTATGTGCATGGCGACCAGCACAACATGCATCACCTGCATCCACCAGAGGAACATCACTGACACTGAATGAAGCCTCAATTTCGGCACCAGTGCCAATTTCACCTCCTGACATTTTACCAACTCCCAACCTCTCAGTGATCAGAGTCTTCTGCGAAAGATGCCTCACATGGGTAGCCATAGTAGATGCACATTTAAGGATTGGGAGAAGTTAATATCTGAACACCAGATTAACTGCCACACTTAATTTTGTTTTTTTTTAAGTGCCATTTATCCCAACTCTTCTTGAATAAAGAAGTAGAAAAAGAAAGAAAATACCAACAAAATATATGCTTCTTTTTATTTTAATTCCCTGTGTTACATGTTTCATCCTTATATGTTTTGTTCCCCTGTTCCACCCCCCTCTTTGATCCCCCAAAACGGCCCTTTTAAGGACAACCCTTTAATTTACAAAAATAGATAAAATTGAAAAAAGACTGCAAAAATACATTACAATATCTCTTGTAATTTTTTTTAATGCAGTATGAAAGCCTAAAATCCCCCAAACTGTTTTTTGTAACCGCAGTTGCAATTTTATCAGGGGAGCCATTTAACACTGGATTGAACCATTTAAGTCATTGCTCGCCATATCCATGGAAGTATAATCATGTGACTCATTTTCTGATCCTGTAGTTGCAGCTAAAAATAATAATATAAAAAATATACAAATATATATCTATACATATGTGCATTGCATATATATATATAATATTGATCAAACGTCTTACTCAGTATCTTTAAATTTTTTGTCTGCTTTCTTCAACATTACTAACTTTTTTTATAGTGGCAGTGAGTGAATACTGAATTTATTCCCAGTAGAAAAGCAATACAATTTTGTATTCATTAATCATACAACTTCTCATTGTAGATATACAAATTATACACTGTCACTTTCTACAAGTATATTTATATAACTTGTGAATTTAAATTGTAAACAATTTTATAAAATAACATTGTATCCAAACAACACCCATACTCAATAACACTTTAAAAAAGAAAGGGTTGCTACAGTGCATTATAGGGGAAATACAATGCAGTATGATTACCTTGACTATACTAACCATTTAGGTAACTATGAACTTGGTGTTTTCATCAGCAAATTCTAAAAAAGAATTGCCCACAATCGCAATAGTCTGTGTGCCAATAAAGGCATTTCACTACAATGAAAATATGTAAAAATACTCTACAAACATTATTTAATATTAAATGATGACAAATTCACAACACCTTAATCAGGAAACCAAGACATAAAACCTAACTATGTCTTCAGTTTTACAAATAAATAACATTATTTTGAGTATAAATCTTTTTTATGTATTGTCATACCAATATTTCAATTAATAGATAGACAACACAAACATTTGTATGTGCAAACACATTAACACTTAGCAAAAACTACACTAATAGCCTAACAAATGTCATTTCCATGCTTCTTGTAAAATCTGCATGCATCCTTTGTTTGGCCACCTACACACATGAGAAGTTCATAATGACATTTCCAAATACACCCATCATATTTAAACATTTCAAAAAGTAGGAATTGTTATTTAAACTTCTATTGCACAGATAGTCATGTGCAGTATGGAACACTTATTTATGATATCAAAATTAATTCTAAAATATAAAAATTATGTCTACATTGCAATTACAATACTTCTTTTATAATATGGTGTCCATCCTTTTTTTGGCCACCTACACAACTAAGAAGCTAATGACAATTTTCTAAAACGTACTATAAACAAAGAAAAAATGTCCATGGTTTAATGACTCAATATATTTTACAATTTTTCTGAAAACCTCCACGCTGATCACAGAACACATTTAAAATTGAAAAAAGTAACACTTCAAGTAAGATGTTTTCATTTTTTTATTTAACTGAAATACTTTTTTTAGCCATTGTGTGCATACTTACTTTCACCACCTACACACATAACAACTAAACAACTAAACACAGTATTTCTCAATTCTACCCTAAAACTCTTTTTAGTAGTTATATCTTATTTATTTTACAAACATTGTAATTTATTGTTTTTGTACCTACAACCTACTGTTTAAGTGATTCATATGTAAACAGTCATGACCTTCTACTTTCCCTAAAACTCAAAATAATGTACATGGAACCATTTATGTAACCTAGCACTTATAAGGAACGCTTGCACATATTACAAACAGTGTTTTACATAATAAAGAGGAGAGTTGCAAGGAGGTGCAGTCTGGCAGAGAGTCCTGATTTTTCCTACCTGCAACTTGTGACCTGAAGTCTTTTCTTGCCTTTCATTGAGGCACAGGGTTTTAAAACCCATTCTGGCTACGGAGTGGCCGCGGAGAGGTGCGAGGAGGTGCGAGGAGGTGCAGTCTGGCAGAGAGTCCTGATTTTTCCTACCTGCAACCTGTGACCTGAAGTCTTTTCTTGCCTTTCATTGAGGCACAGGGTTTAAAAACCCATTCTGGCCGCGGAGTGGCCGCAGAGAGGTGCGAGGAGGTGCGAGGAGGTGCAGTCTGGCAGAGAGTCCTGATTTTTCCTACCTGCAACCTGTGACCTGAAGTCTTTTCTTGCCTTTCATTGAGGCACAGAGTTTAAAAACCCATTCTGGCCGCGGAGCGGCCGCGGAGAGGTGCGAGGAGGTGCAGTCTGGCAGTCTGGATGCTGGGTGACTGCCCCCTGCAAAACTTACCGAAGTTCATCACACTCAAGGAAACCAAGAGTAACTAAGAATAACGGTGGCCACAACATATAAACACACAAACATTTCAATATTCCAATATCGACTGTCAATCTGGTATTTATGGAGAGCTGTCGCCGGGTTGAAGAGCCTTGGCCAACTGAAACTGGCCGTGTGTTGAGAAGTGGCTTCCTTAAAGCAAAAATGTCAATTGAAACCAACGCGCTTATAAAACAAGAAAAACAAGAAAATACGTGTAAAAGTAAAACGAAGGACATGCAACATTCAGGAGCTCCCAAATCCTCTCTCCCAATCCCCCCTCAGATCCCTGCACCAGCACAGCCTACCTTGGAGGAAAGATGCGGAATCAGACTCCGAGCCCGCTGGCGTGAGGGCGCCGCGGCTCTCATGCGGGAGCTCTCCCTTCGGGGACAGCGTTTCGCGGCAGGCATGAGGCCGTGGAGCCGATTGTGAGGGTGGACGTGGGTCTCTGGAGGGGATGGCCGCGAATACGCCGCCCTCCGAGTCCTCCGAGTGGGGTCACGGTGGGGGGTCCGGTGCCTTCGAACCGAGGACCCTGGTGTGGCGGAGAGTGGGCCGGGGCCCGGCCACACCCGAGTGCATCCGGGCCAAGGCTCGGTTTTGCTGAGAGGGAGAGAGGGAGAGCCCGAGAGAGAGTGCGGCTGTGGAGCGCCGTCTGGTGGCGCGATGGAGACGCTGCATGAAAAGATCAATAAAGACAAAGTCAAGGAAAACAATTTAACCACCACAAAAGGATTAAAGGAGTTGTTTGATAAAACTTTTTCAAATAAAGATAACGGGGTAGAAACAAACGTATCCCCCCAAAAGCTGATATGTGAAAGTGAGTCCCATCCAGTGAAAGTAAGAGCTGACTTACCAAGCCCTGACCTAAATCTAACAGATATCAGAGACAACAACTGCTGTAATAGAACTCATTCATATCTGGAAGAACCTGATGAAGGAGAAATAGACAAACTAAACATCCTGAGGGAACACAACTGGGGTAAAACATATACCTATTCATCAACAGAAACTCAAAGTGGGGATCAGTGTAATACAGAACTAAATCATCTACCAAACGATCAAAAAGAAGATGAGGAAGAAGGAAACATTCCCGAATACAAAATGGAAAAAATCTCATCTAATCAAAACATAAAAAGACAAGGAGTCAAAAAACCTAATCCACCTGACTCATCAACACCTAACAACAAATTGCCACAAAAACTACAAATGAAAAAAACAGGCAAACCGATAGTTCTGACCAACAATCCGATCGGAAGGTTTTTTGAAAAACTAGGAAAGATCCCCACGGTGAACCAATTTGAACTTTCTGACTTGGAAATTTTGGAGGGGACTCCACCGTCCCCCCAAAGAAATGTATCCAAACAACCGGTCCAAGTACACAGACCTGAAAGTGGTGGTCCTCCACGCCAAATATGCTGGCACTTCAACCAACTGATTCCTCCACAGAAAATGGAAACAACTAAACTTGTAATAGATCTGGGAACCATAGAGCAAAGGTTGGAAAGCCACGACGAAGAGGAAAAGAATGCTTTGGTAACAACAGTTAGACCTTCAGATGGGAAAGGTAAAAAACAAGAAATTGCACCAAAGTCTGACCCCACTGATGAAAGAAAGCATGAGCAAAGGTTGCAGAGCCACGACGAAGAGGGAAAGAACGCTTTGATAACAACAGTTAGACCTTCAGATGGGAAAGGAAGAAAACAAGAAATTGCACCAAAGTCTGACTCCATTGATGAAAGAAAGCATGAAGAAGTAAAAATGGCAGAACTTACCTCAAATCAAAAACCACTGCCCATGCAACCAAAATTGTCAGACGAAACGAACAAAGTCAAACTATCTAATGAAACATAAATTGTGAAGGAGAAAAAAAGGGAAGACTGCTCACTGAAACACCAACCTAACCAACAGAGGAATCAGTAAGAAACTAAATTGGCAGAGGCAATATTAAACTACAAAAACATGTTAAAACATAGAGAGACAACTCCAGGTTGGAAACTTGCTCCTCAACAAAGAAAGGCTGATACCTCAGTGGATGCAGTACAATCACTCCTTTCTACTCCACACAAAGCAAAAATGGAAAACGAAACCCAAAAGAAAAAAGAATTAAATTCACCCGTTAAAAACATTGACATATTACCTGTCATGTCTGCAGTGACCATCGCTCTTGCACCATTTGGGAAGCTATATTAAACCATCAGCGACACATTGAAGGATCACACCTCATTACTAGCGGTATGTCATTTGAAGCTAACACACTTGGAGGGATATATAACAGCCTTAGAAGCATGGAAGGCAAATACAAAAGAGCAAGGTAATATGACTGATAAACCCGAGATGTTCCAGTTTTAAAAAAAGCAGTGTCCATTAGCTCTCAAACTGATCAAACGGAGATTGTCGAGAAAAAGAATGAAGAAGACAAACTTGTGACCCTAGGTAAAACTAGCGCGAGATTGACACCTACTTCTAAGAAAGTAGAACTTGAGGAGCCCTCACGACAATCAAATACGACAAAAAGTCACAAAAGCACAAACGGAAATTCACGCGAAGCTGAAAAGAACTTAAAAGGTCAAACTGAAGAAGTTCAGTTTAAATTATGTAATAACGAGAAGCACCAACAACAACCGAGAGAAAAGATCACAAAAAACTGTTTAACATCAAAAGAAAAACGAAGCACAATATCACAACAGATGCGGAAGAAAACAACAACTGAAAGAAATACAAATAAGCTGATGACAACGTGGGTAATAGTGGCTGATGCAAAATCAAAAACTATGGAGAATGACGCTCAACAAAATAACGAAATAAGAGAAGTGTGTCAAGTTTTGGAAGACACTTCGCTTGACATATCCAACCTAAGTGTTTTACTCTATTGAAAACTCAGAGTCAGAAATACCTCGACCGATGGTGAAAAAAAGAAAGGTGTCCTTCGGGGATAACTCTCCACAGCAAGATCCAAAGGAAAAACAACAGCAGAGACAAACAATAACTACAAAAAAAGAGAAAGGTAAAGTAGAAGATGAAAGCAACAGAAGACCTCGGATTACTCCAGAGAGAAAAACATTGTTCTGATTGGCTAATGCAAGAATAAACAAAACAGAATATAAATATGATGATAATGAAGACTACCATTCAAAGAGCTTTAAGAAAAAACTTGAGGCGGAAAGGTTTGAAGAGACCCCAAACAGTGAAACTCGTTACAGACAAAACCATCTGTCTAGCCAAGGAACAAACCGAAAAAGTTCGACACATCAACACACAGAAAAACCAACCATTGGACAGAAGAAAACAGACAAAGAGATAAATCCTCTGAAAAGACAACCAGATCAAACCGAAGATTTTCTGACTCGTTCAGGCAGCAAAACCCAACTCGTACATCGGCAATCTTCACTCACAAGAGTAACACATCACGTACGTTGAAACTAGAAAGACGTGAGAGTACGGGAGAAAAAACTGTCCTAAACAGAACAGCCACTATGAAGCTCTTAGAAAAAATCCACAAAAGAGATCAAATTAGAAGTGTGGACATAAACATAGTGGAATTTGCACATAAGGCATGGACGGATAGTATTTTCCTGCACATTACGTCCCAAACAGTGAAAAAACTTCTGCTCTCGGTGGCAGGAGAACTATCAAACAGAGGATACCTTTTAAGAGAAACAACATCAGAAGAAAGAGGTTACAGGAGAGACAATTTAAACACAACAAAACATGAACGCATCAACGAGACTAATGACAAAGAAAGACGGAAATTGATACAGAGAACGCCAAACACGAAAGACTCATTTAGAGTGAAGAGAAATTATAAGCAAACACCTGAAAAAGACGAGCGAAAAGAAGAAGACAAAGATGAGCATCCCGGAGAACCTCAGGCTCAAATTCATTATACATCAGAAAAGATAAAGAAAGAGCCAAAACAAGAGAAATCTTTTGGAGTAGAAGTCAGTTGAAGACAAACGAGGAGGACGCTGAAAGAATGTCAACTAGAAAGCCAAAAAGAATGCTACTATTGCAGTCCGAAAGAGAAAAAGAAACTCGCATGGAGCGAGACAAGCTTTCGACTCGGCAACATGCAGACAAGTCCAAAAAAGATGACAAAAAATGGGCATGGATCCCTTCGGTGCTGACACGGTACGACGGGAAATAGCAACCAAACTGTCCCTTGGCCAGTCTTGGAAGGGACACATCTGAGAAGAATCATTGTGCACAGAAATTGGAGCAAAACATCATCATTGGCTCTTGGAACACCAGAGACCACACTCACCTGACACAACCAGGAGAGATAAACCTTGGCCGATTTGATCTAATAAGTTTGCAAGAGACGTGGCTGCTTTTTCTGCCTAGTCTGGACAGCTTAGAGGTTCTACTCTCTCCCACTCAAAAAGGGTTAAGAGGCCGTCCTACATCAGGCCTTTTAACAGCCGTTACAGGGGGAACATTGTGCATAGCTCAAAACCTGATATAATCTTTGGCAATTCAGGCAACATTGTTAGAAAGGGAGAAAGACGAAACATCACAGAAAAAACTCAGACCTGATCTCATCCTCCTATTGAACATCTATTGGAAGCCAATGGCAACCAAAACAAATGAATTTCTGAACAACGTGGAAAAAATACTAACAGACGTCGCTGAAACATATGACGTGGACCACACTTTAATATGTGGTGACCTGAATGCTACTTGTCCGGGTTTTGAGATGAAAAAGACATTTCAAAATAGCGCCAGTTTGTAATCAATAGCAAGAGGCCAAGCATGGTCTGAGCTGATGAAATCTCGTGACCTACACAACCTAAACTCTTTAGAAACTGCCAAACCCAGGATTCCAACATGGGAAAGTGAAGGAAACGAAAGCACAATTGATTACATCTTTACTTCCAAAGAACTATACTCAATAATAAAGAGTTTTAAGGTAGTGAAAACTACCTGCAGTGACCACAATTTATTAACCGCAACATGGTCTGCAACGAAACATTCGCCGGTGAAAATGCCACAAAAGATTGAAACAAACCCACAAGGGAATCGGCTGAAAATGACAACAGATGCCTTAATTTCTATTACAGCAACTTACAACAGACAAATCAACCTGAATGACCAAATAGAAAAATTGGATTACCGCCCTCTTCTCATACCGTATCTTCGTCCAAGACACACAAGGAGACAGGAAAAATCTCATATCCGCAAACACAACGAAGAATTGAGGGTGAAGAAATCCAATTTACGAAAAGTGACACGGCGGGCACAAACAAACCCAACTCAAAACAATCTCGATGTGGCAATTACACAGAAAAAAGGGTATAAAGCATGGCTACAATCAATCCGATGGGAAATGTATCAAGATGACACAGAGTATATGTTGAGAGCGATGTGCAAAAAGAACTCGCAAGATTTCTGGGCGATAATAGAGAACAAACTAGCTGTCACAGATACGACAATCATCAATAGTGTTCCAGAAGAGAAATGGACGGAACATTTCACTGAATTATTCAAAGAACCACACCAACAGAAAACAACATTGACAAACGAGACACATCCAAATGGATCGTATGCTCTGAGCAGGCCATTCTGGAAAAGATCAAGAAGCTAAACAACTCCCGTGCTCCAGGTCCAGATGGAATTTCCAACGCCCACCTGAAACAGGACGCAGAAACCTGGGCACCGTTAATAATGGAAATATTTCGAAGATGTAGGATCTCAAGATCAATTCCAGACACGTGGAAAACAGCAAACAGTGTCCCAATTTACAAAAAGGGCCTGAGGGACGATCCGAAAAACTACAGGCCGATCGCATTATTGGATGTGCTCGGTAAACTCTTCGGCACTTTGGTGTTGGACGAACTTTAAACATGGCAGAAGGAGGCAAAAATAGCAGATCCACTACAATCTGGTTTCGAAAAGAACCTAGGTACCTCTGTAAATATCATGATGATAAGCATCTTAAAATCCAAAGTTCTCGAGGGTCATCCAACAATATTCATCGCCACGTTCGATTTGGTCCAAGTTTTCGACCGAGTAAACAGAGGTAAATTATGGAGAAAATTATAAAAACAAAAATGTCCATCATTTCTCCTTGAACCTATGAAGGCCCTGTACAACGACACTTCAATCAGAGTCCGGCTAAATGCAGCTGGCTTGCTGTCAAAAAGTATAAAGACAGCCAGACGGGTCAAACAAGGCTGCTCCTTAGCCCCGGCGTTTTAAAAGGCATATATGGCATACATAGTAGATGCAGAAAATGATACCCGCTCATTTCCTCCCCAGATAGGAGAGTCGAAAGTGACACGTCTGCTCTACGCGGACGACATTCTACTGCTGGATCAAATGGCCATTGGACTCCAGAGACAACTAGATAGTCTCACTACCTACCTAAAGAAAAACGATCTTGAACTGAACACCTCAAAAACCAAAATTATGATCTTGGAAAAATCATCAAAGCCAAGCAAAAGACGTCACTGGTTTGCGAACTCAGAAAAACTGGACACAGTGAAAAGTTTTACATACTTAGGGGTGAAACTATCTAGCAGCAAAATTGAAATCACGATGCAAGAGCATCTTTTCTCCAAAGCAAAAACACTAGCAGCACAAGCACTGTCTCTGGAAAGAAAATACGTCAAATTTTCAATTCTACCAATAATAAAATTCTACAAAGCAAAAGCCATTCCAGCTCTGACCTATAGGGCAGAGGCTGTGCCGCATCTTCCGAAGACGTTGTGGAACAAATTGGAAGGTACATTCTGGCGTAGGGTGTTACGACTGCCTAACTCTACTCCCATAGCAACCATCTGACGTGAACTGAGTTTGCAATCGCTAAAATCAGTGGTCGAGAGAAACAGCCTACTGTTCTTAGGAAAAATCTTAAGACACCCCCGACCGAAAATCTTGGACATTATTTTCAAAGAAATGAAGAGTGAGAAAAACCTAATGATGACAACTTGGTATAACAGCCTACGAGAAGAAGGAGAAAAAATGGGATGTTCTGATTGGGACATAGAACATATTCCTGGAAAAGTAAAGAAAAAATTAAAAACACAAGACTGGATCGAGACGCTGGAAAAAGCGGAAGAACATACAGCTGCGACTCATCACACAGTTAACACACAAAAGATAAACGCAGTAAGAAACTACCTAATAAAGTTCCCAGACAAGCGACTGCGAACGATCTTTCTGAGAGCACGTCTAAATATATTGAAGACAAATGAGATCCTTTTTCTCAGAAAGCAGTCGAAGAACAACAACTGTCGTTACTGCGAGACTTTGGAGACTGAAACGTTATGACATCTGCTTCTCCACTGCCCAGGAATGGACAAACTTAGGAAAACTTACTTTCGTCTACATAGATCAAACCATCTGACCGGAAGTGAAGAAGATTGGTGGT
This sequence comes from Ambystoma mexicanum, assembly GCF_040938575.1. Classification (NCBI taxonomy): domain Eukaryota; kingdom Metazoa; phylum Chordata; class Amphibia; order Caudata; family Ambystomatidae; genus Ambystoma; species Ambystoma mexicanum. Next base: position 595,487,815 of record NC_090937.1, on the reverse strand, counting down.
ACAAATTAATGTGTGGGGATTCCACAACCTTGACGGTAGCAACACCACAATTCCTGGAAAGCTTGAAGTTGGAGGAAAAGATAAACGAGAATAAATAGAAAAGCGTCGATCCTTAAGAAGAAAGAGCATACAACAGAAGATTACTGGAGGACAAATTAAAACAAATAAGCAAACCAAAGGGAACTTGTCAGTACGGAAAGATTTTGTAAAAATTGTAACACAATTAAACACAACAAAAAAAATAATAATAATAATAAAACATGAGTAGAAGACTGCAGAATGTTGTTTTCTCTTCTAGTTTATGTAATCCTCGGAATCTTACCTCTACATTTATTTCATACTGTTTTAAAATACATTCTAATAACAATCCATCTTCTACTTTCCATGAAACAATTATTACCCTATTCTTCCATTTTAAACTTTTATTGTGCATGTTTATATTCACAAAGAATACAATACATTCATTTTAAAAGTGTGGTTCTAACAACATTAAGTGAGCATTCTTCAAAGGCTTTGGCAATTTCGCTTGCTGGATCAATATAGAGTCATTACAAACAAGTCAATCTATTTCTGTGGGCACCCATGTTGTGAAATGTCCACAGTGAATGGATGCCTCCTCATGAAAAATAATTGCACACATCTTAAAAGTTTCTTGATAATAGAAACTTGAGTATTCACAAAGTTCATTACTGATGTGTTAATGTTCCTATTATTTACACTGTATCTTTGAAACATAATCAATACATACTTATTAAAAACTAGATTGTGCAGTGTTAATTGTAAATTATGTTATGGAATGCTATAGTTAGAAGATCACAAAAATGCACACTTTTCTGATCAGGGATAGGAAAATATACAAATCTTTCAGAAAGATCCTGAGTACTCTAATCTTTCTTACATTGTGGATACATATGATTCCACGTATAACTAATTCCTACATACCTATCTACACTAACACTTTTCTGCACTAATAAATCAAAGACAATCATTACAAATTCCTGACTATCTTCCTGTGTATTCAGAGAAAATTGTTTATTTCCACTTGTAACAGCTAATACATTGCCGATTGACATTGCTGTATGTGTACTATGTGTTTTTTCATCTACAGATGTGTTATGAATTTAAAGTTCCACATATTACTGCTTCCCTCCTGAGGAAGCTACTTCTTGCATCAATGGAGTAATTTTAAACAGTACACATGTCAGCAATATAATTGTTACACATCGCTGCAAGTGGTCTTTATGGGCACGGACCCGCTGGTGCGGCGCCCTGATTCCTAACATTTATAAGATGGAAGCTGGTGAATTTTCCCGACCCGTTGGCAGCGGTCTAGTGGTTGCACGCTCCCTTGACGTGTGGACGACCGATCACGTGATCCTTTATCCAGAAACGAAGCGACCAGTGCTTCGCGCCGCTTCTGCCTTTGACGCTCCGTGAGTTCGCTTCTGAAACCTTTCTCTTCATGCTCTCATTTCTCTCTGTTGTTTACGGCTCCTACTTACCCTGTGTTACTTTCTCTCGTCAGATCCTCCTCTCAGCCTTCGCTGGTTTCATTCTCAACCGGCTTCGCAAGTCCATCTTATTTGTCTCCCATTCCGGACAGATCCCCATCTGAGTAAGTTCCCTTTCTCTAGGATTCCCTTGAATATTTTACCAGGTACTCATCTCCTGTTATCCTTCCACACTCTCCGGACTTGCCCGAAGCTGTCCTTTTCAGCCAGGTTCCAGATCCGAACTTTCCCTCAGTCCTATTCGGGTGAGAGTGTTCCCATTGATATCTCTTTCCTTTTCCTTCTATGGGCCCTCCTCTAATGTAACCCTCCTCTAACCTGCTCCCTATTTCTTCACTTTTCATTCCTGCAGACAAGGTGTCTTGTGTGATTCCCGGGGGTTCCTGTCAGAGACGTCCAACCTTCCATCGTAAAACCTGATCTACACGAGCTGGGATTTCGTCCAGGGTTTTCTTCCTATTGAGGGTTTCCCTGGGAGTCCTGCCCGCTCTCCTGGGTTACATTACCCTGGGCTGAGTGGCCAGGGCTGTCACTGGGAAATCTTCACAGCTGTTTAATCCTCCCAGTTCGAGTCATCGATTGCCAAGGTGAGCTGTGTGTGAGCTATTACTTGATTTAATTCTACAACAGCTTACTCAGATTTACACAGTTCCCTAACAGTAATATCAGTAAGTGACGCCTGAAAGAATATTGGCAATCGTAATTCCACTTGCACTGCCTCCCTGGCTCCCCCTGCACTGCAGGACTGTCACTGTATCCCTACAGCCCCCTTCCCAACTCTGCACTTATCTCGCACTTGCCACCAGCTGGCCCTTTTTATTTATTATTTATTATTTATTATTTATTTACGCTACTTACCTTGTACTGCACTTTCCCCCCCACCTGCTCCCCCTGCACTTTCTCCTTTTCCCCTTCCTCTGCACTTGCGCGATCTGAATGACACCTGGCCTAGTAGGATCGTTTGTCTGTCTTCCCCTTGTTTCCCTCCCTCCCTGCCTCGTCGCGCCTTGAAACACTTGTGTATAGGCGCGTTACAAATACCTTATCATATCATATCATATATAAATGGAACAACAAATGCAGCAGCTAGTGACGGCCATGTACGCCATGTCATTAGAGGTACAATCCTTGAAACAGGATAATGCTCAACTACGACATCACGTAGCTAGAGCTTTTTCAGACACTCCCCTGTCATCCTTACATTCCATTATGTACGACGGTGATCCCTACAGACTAAAAGAATTCCTTGACAGTTGTACCGTCCAATTCACATTCAAACCTCGCTTCTTCCCTACCGATAAAGATAAGGTAGGCTATATTATTTCCCACCTTTCTGGTCCTGCGATAGCTTGGGCGAGTCCTTTAGTAACCTCCAACAATGTTATTCTCGATTCTTACGCCGCCTTCACTAACAGCCTCAAAACCATGTTTGGAAGAAAGGAGATTTCGGTTGCCACACAAGAGAGACTTCTCGATTAAAAACAAGGAAACAAAGAATTACTTTGGTATATCACTCAGTTTAAACAACTATCCTCTGAACTAGGCTGGCCAGATGAAGGTCTCCTCACTCTTTTTCGGAGAGGTCTCACAGATGAACTAAAAGACGAGGTCTCTAAAGTCCCTCGTCCCGCTAATCTAGCTGATATGATCACATTGATTGATTACCGAATGAATGAAAGGACATACAGAGGTTTTTGGGGTTCGCAAATTTTTATCGTAAATTCATTCCTTCCTTTTCAGAAATCATACTCCCCTTGACTCGACTTCTCAAGAAAGGGGTATCATTTGTTTGGAATGAATCAGCTCAGAAAGCATTCGATATTTTGAAGGAAATATTTACTTCCTCAACAATTTTGATCAACCCTGACCAATCCAAACAATTCATTGTCGAGACAGACGCTTCTCAGAATGCGTTAGGAGCTGTGTTGTTACAGTCATCAGAACAAGGTGAAGAAAGACCGGTGGAATACTTATCCAAGACATTTAATTCTGCTGAGATAAATTATTCAGTACTTGAGAAGGAACTGATGGCTATCAAATGCGCCTTCGAGGAATGGAGACATTTGCTTTTGGGCTCTCCCTTTCCTGTCTTGGTGCGTACTGATCACCAAAATCTCAAGGTTCTCCAAAATGCTTATACCACTAACAGCAGACAAGCACGTTGGGCTTACTTCTTCTTACCTTTTCGGATAGAATTTATATACTGGCCTGGCAGACAGAATTTAAGAGCAGATGCTTCATCCCGTAAGGATTCTCCAACTTCCTCGTTTTGCCCAGAAAAGCTGTTCCCCAATGCTCGGTTTATTCCAGTACTCACTGATTTCCTGCAAGAGGTACGAACAGCCACCGCTTGTAATAAGACTTTTTGTGAAGATCTGGCATCTACTTATCGTCTCTCCAAAGAAACAGAATACTACTTTCATGGTACTCAAGTTTTGATTCCCGTTCCTTCTTTACAACTGGAGGTGTTAAAAATCTGCCATGACTCACGAGCTGCAGGACATAGGGGAGTACTTCCCACATTGGAACTCATCCAACGACATTTCTGGTAGCCTTCCATGAGATCTGATGTCCGGGACTATGTTGCCGCCTGTAAGATCTGTGCTCTTGCTAAGTCTCCTCGCTCACCACCATTAGGGTTATTAGCAAGAATGCCCATACCAGACCGTCCTTGGCAAATCATTTCCACTGATTTCATATCTGACCTACCGCCATCAGCGAATATGACTACTATCATGGTAACGATCGATTACTTCACCAAGTTAGCACACTTTACCCCTCTGCGAAGATTACCAAATGCTCCTTCCATGGCCAACATTTTTCTCTCTGAGTTATTTTCTCGCCATGGTCTACCGGACACAATTGTGTCGAACAGAGGTCCCCAGTACACCTCTCTCTTTTGGCAACAGGTCTGCCGCATTCTGGGTATTAAACGTGCCCTCTTTTCTGGATATCATCCTCAGACGAACGGTCAAACTGAGCGATTGAACCAAACCCTCGAGGGATATTTACGGTGCTTTATTTCAGCGGCTCAAGACAATTGGGTGGAACTGCTCCCACTAGCAGAATTTGCATACAACAATTCTTTACATTCTGCTCTCCAGTCAACTCCCTTCTTTTGTACCTATGGTTATCACCCTTCCTTTGCTCCAAGTGTGTCTCCCTCCGATTCTGGCTGTCCGGGTGTGGATTCTCTGATTGCGGATATCCATGAGGGACAGAGACTGGCTAAGCAGTCGTTGCAGAAAGCTCAGGATCGAGCAAAGAAGTATGCTGATCGTCATCGTCGAGACTTTAAGGAACTGACCATCAGGGATTCAGTCTGGTTGGGTTCCAGATTTCTTCCTCGTCATTTGGTCCCATCTAAGCTATCTCCCAGATACTTTGGTCCCTTTCTAGTTCTCTCCAAGATTGGGGCAGCCGCTGTCCGACTTGCCTTACCTGCTTCCTGGTCTCGGATTCACCCGGTTTTCCACCTGTCTCAGATTAAGCCAGTGGTGCGGGATCGTTTTCATCGCAATATTGATTCTCTACCTCCTACGATTCTCACAGACAGTGGTCCTGAATTTGAGGTAGCTGCTATTTGTGACTCACGATTCCATCGTGGTCGATTGCAGTTTCTGATTGACTGGAAGGGTTATTCTCCCGCTGAAAGAACTTGGGAGCCAGCTTCTGGGGTTCATGCACCCCGTCTTGTGCAGCGTTTTTTCCTGCTTCATCCGGGTAAACCAGGGGCACCCTCCCAGAGGAGAGGGCATACTGTTACACATCGCTGCAAGTGGTCTTTATGGGCACGGACCCGCTTGAGCGGCGCCCTGATTCCTAACATTTCTAAGATGGAAGCTGGTGAATTTTCCAGACCCGCTGGCAGCGGTCTAGTGGTTGCACGCTCCCTTGACGTGCGGACGACCGATCACGTGATCCTTTATCCGGAAACAAAGCGACCAGTGCTTCGCGTCGCTTCTGCCTTTGACGCTCCGTGAGTTCGCTTCTGAAACCTTTCTCTTCATGCACTCATTTCTCTCTGTTGTTTACAGCTCCTACTTACCCTGTGTTACTTTCTCTCGTCAGATCCTCCTCTCAGCCTTCGCTGGTTTCATTCTCAACCGGCTTCGCGAATCCATCTTATTTGTCTCCCATTCCGGACAGATCCCCATCTGAGTAAGTTCCCTTTCTCTAGGATTCCCTTGAATATTTTACCAGGTCCTCATCTCCTGTTATCCTTCCAGACTCTCCCGACTCGCCCGAAGCTGTCCTTTTCAGCCAGGTTCCAGATCCGAACTTTCCCTCAGTCCTATTTGGGTGAGAGTGTTCCCATTCCTTCTATGGGCCCTCCTCTAATCTAACCCTCCTCTAACCTGCTCCCTATTTCTTCACTTTTCATTCGTGCAGACAGGGTGTCTTGTGTGATTCCCGGGGGTTCCTGTCAGAGACGTCCAACCTTCCATCGTAAAACCTGATCTACACGAGCTGGGATTTCGTCCAGGGTTTTCTTCCCATTGAGGGTTTCCCTGGGAGTCCTGCCTGCTCTCCTGGGTTACATTACCCTGGGCTGAGTGGCCAGGGCTGTCACTGGGAAATCTTCACAGCTGCTTAATCCTCCCAGTTGGAGTCATTGATTGCCAAGGTGAGCTGTGTGTGAGCTATTACTTGATTTAATTCTACAACAGCTTACTCAGATTTACACAGTTCCCTAACAGTAATATCAATAATAGCATTAATCTCATGTGTCTTTTCTAGATCTTCAATGAGAGTAAGTTATAGTTGAACAACTCTCCAATTCCAGTAGATGCTGTTGTTCTTTAGTCTTAAGAGGAATGATTTTATTGGAATGTAGTTTCATTGACTCTTTATGTTTCCTGGATAAGGTATAAGGAACTGGTGAGGACCATACAGTGCATGTAACCTATTATATTTTGCTATGCTACAAATGTCAGCTATCACTTTTTTTCATCAAAGTTTATTAAAAATAAGCCTTCTATATTTGCCACACGTGATAAAGCTACATATGGCATTCATTTTTTAAGCACTGTATGACCAATGGGTACTGCTTCTAAAGTTAATCCTTGTGATTTATGAATAGTATTGCATATGCAGAGCACAATGGACACTTCACTCTTTTCACAATGGTATCCTTAAAAAGCATGAAACATGCAGAGGTCTGAGAAATCAAATGAGTTTCTGCTACACAATCAAACTTTACTTCATCATGGTCAATATTTGTACTGTGAGGAAAAGTGTGAAATGCAATCACTCTTCCCATCGCTCCATTGACTATACCAATTTCTACATTCAAGTTCCTCTTTAACAATGCGTGTGCTTTAATGCACAGTTGAAAAACTGCTTCTAGACCTGCTGTTTTGGAAATTGAATTTTCTAGTTAGCCTATCCAATTCTAATGGCATAACATATCCAACTCTAATGGCATAACATGTTCATCTAAAACATCACACGATTTTATCTCAACAATATTTTGCTTCTCTGACAGTAGCATTGTTGTGTTAAACTTGTTATACTCTGCAAGTGTGCACATCAAAGCAGCCCAAGAAATGTTTCCTTCCTTAACAATCAACATGACATCATACAGAGTGCAATCTACACGAAACATGTTAGAAATCAGTCTTCCCTTTAAGACTGCTTTCACATTCTCATCAAGAACACCTCTACAAATCTCATCAAATATTTCAGCAAACTCTAAGTCTGCAGATTGCCTCATGTTAGTGGTAAATTCCTGGAATTCAAAACAATGGCAAAGGTTAAAATGACCAACACTTCCTATAATTTTTTTGACAATCCTTAGATTGCAGCATTTTGAAAATTGGTTGACCTTTCACAGGAGTTAATTGTAACAAGTCTCCAAAAACAAGTACATGTTTACCTCCAAACAAAACATTGTACTCAATCTACAAAACCTCTTCCATGTGCAAGTGAAGGAAATCTAGCATCAGGTTGGACACCATACTTACTTCATCTAAAATCAAGGTATATAATTTAATTCATTTTCTAAGACCTTTTCCAACTTCTTGTGCTGCACTTGATACAAGCTTTCGATACTCTAGTTTGTTGTCATGCTCCACTGGTAGCATCAATATTCGATGTAAAGTAACACCTCGTACATTAAATGCTACTAAAGTTGTTGGAGCAGTTACAGTACATGACAAAAAGCAATCCGTTACATTTTGGATCATCGCTCTTATTGCCTGAATTAAAAAAGATTTAACTGTTCCTGCTTGTCCACTAACATATAACAATGCAGGTGTGTATTGCACACAAGAACATCCATGCTTGTGATGCTGTAAACCATGTAAGAATCTATTTTAAATCTTATAATAAACTTCTGTTAGCTCTACATTCATTTTACTAACTATGTCATCATAATTCGCATCTGCAACTTTAATGTGTTGCATTGCACTTTCTACTTCTTCCATGGCAAGCTCAACATCATTTTGAATATTTGGCTCACTAAGCACAATTTAACTTACTGCCACACAATCTTGAGTTCCCTCAGGAGTCATTTTTGCCAGTTCAGCTGCCAAAGGTTCTTCTTGACATAGTTATTTCTCCAGTATCTCCAAGTACTGCTCAAATTTTGGATATGCAATTAAGCTTTTTGTGTGCAAAAAATAATTCTTCAAAAGCTTAAAAACGTCCAATCAAATCACTCTCTGCACGCCATGGAAAGAACAACTGCAACATCCAAAAATAAAATAATTCCTTTTTCTCTGCAGTTTGGCAAAACAGGTTCATGTGGTTGATAAGACTTGCCTTCTCATGTCTTACTAGACAACCAGTACATCCATGTACTTTAAACCATCATCTGTCACTGTTTACTTCACTATTTTGATATGAGTAGCGTTCTGCTACTTCATATCAACAAAGATTCTCCAACGCCACAGATCGATTTGGATAATATGTATCAATCAAGTTGTTTTTCAGAATTTCTGTACTGTCAGGTACTGCTTCAGTTAACTGCTGAATTTCACACAAAGTTCTTCAGCACCCGATTTCTAGTACTAGCTGGACCAAGACTTAACCAACGTACATTAATGCTACATCCATACAGAGGAAAACTAGTTAGCCGATCTGCAGCTTTGTAGCTACCAAACTGTCTATGTGAGAGCCCCTTCAGACAAAAGCTTAGAAGTTTCTGACTAAGACTTTTATTTGCTGATAAATCTGCCCATACCTCAGCTGCATTTCTATTTTCAGCTTTTGTCATGTATGCTGTAACATAATGAGCAATAGCTGGTGTATCATGAGCAATATACTGTACATCAGTATTTGCATTCCAAAGCTGAGGAATGACAGGAATGTAATCATTAATGAATTGGATTTACTTTTGTATTTTCTCTCTCAGTACTTTCCACATGACTGCCATTGAAACATTCCCTCCTTGTTCTGTAGAACAGCATTCAAATGCTAACATATTTTTCTATGAACCCACATCCATCACTTTCTTTACCAAATGGAGGAGCATCTTTACTCCAAAACAGCATATGTATATGTGGAGCCCCACATCCTTGGTACTTTCTCCTCCAAAACAAATGTTCCTTAGTGCCTAATGGACCATTTTCTTTATTACATGTAAGGTGTAACATGGCTAAATATTTGTGATGAAAGAAACGTGATACACTCACAGGGTCTATGGAACACAATTCTCCTGATGTCATGTGTTCTATGTCTTCTTTCTGTATTTTACTTCACAATTAACTCTGTAAGGTCTTCCCAACCATGCTCATTGCAACTGCAAGTCACAAACTAAGTTGGAGGACCCAAGATTCTGATCATGTATCTAACCTGGGAGTGTCTCCTATAACACTATTCCTTGGTTCCTCTCATTGTAGCAAGAATATTGGTAAATTTACCCTCTACCCTTTTTCACCTTTTGTAGCATCTCACATGCAGAAAGAATTTGAAATCTAGTTTTGGTCTGAAGTGTATTTATTTATTTATTATTTGTATTTATAACACACTGGGACAAGGGTCCATGGGCATAGCAGCGCAGACAGACGTACTCCAAATAACAAAGATAGGAATAAGAGACTTGCTTTCAGGCAGAACATCAGATCAATGGAAGGGGCAACATTCAGAAAGGTTTTTAGTTGACCTTTAAACAACCCCATGGAAATGCAAGATCTTAGGTCCAAGGGTAGGGAATTCCAACGGTGTGGAGCAGCCATCGGGAAACACCCTTTCAGAACTAGGGAGAGCATTGCTTTATGGATTAGCAAGAGACTGGAGTTATTGGATCTCAAGACAATCTTGGCTGGAAGTCACCTTAGTAACAAATAGATCTGATTCTTTCTTAAGAGACAGGCATGCGCCACAAATAAAATGCGAAAATTATATTATTTTTCCTATGGGCAGCCAGTGTAGGGATTATCTGGCGAATGAAATGTGGTCAGTTGTATGCATGCGACAGACAATGCAAACTGCATTATTCTATACTTTATGAAGCTGGTTCAGTTTTCCTTGCCTGAGCCCTTGCAGTAGGCTGGAGCAATAGTGCAAACGAGAGCCAATAATGGCGCGAGCCAAAGTAGCACAGTTGTTCTCACTGAGGAAGGGACAAATCAAAGCAAGGAGCCTCAGGTAGCATGAAAAGCAAGAAACTAAGTGTCCAACATAAACTTTCATTCTCAATTCCAGATCCAATATGACACCCAAGGTCTTAATCTTTAGTAGAGATTTGAGAGAACAGTCTGCTTCCTTAAAAGGCTTGAATGCAGGATCTAACCTACACACTTTTTTATTAGTGCCTAGGACCATGATCTCAGTCTTAGAGTTGTTCAAAGCCAACCCGTTGTACAGCATCCATCTGTGAATGAGGTCGTAGGCAGTATTGATGATTAAGAAATCAGCTGCATGGTCACCGGTGAGGGAAAAGAGACACTGAGTGTCATCAGCATAGTTTGCGTATGTTATTCTGGCATATTAAACAGAGGAGCACAAAAGCCTATGCAGTCGCCTCCTCACTGTACACCCTAGTCATCTGATCAGAAAGGAGCGACAAGACCCAGCCAGTGGCTTCCTTAGAGAAGGAAGCAGATTCCTGAAGCTTGGCGACAGGAGTGGTATGATTGACCAAGTCAAAAGCAGCTGTGAGGCCCAGAAGCATCAGGAGAGAGGATTGGCCCTCACTGTTCCAACCACAAATGCATCACAAACTGAGAAACTCAGTTACCATCCATTGTAAGGCTAATCTATGAGAGCTATATCTGCCTCTAGGGAATAAAGCATTCCTTCACCAGAAATTTGATGGAACGGCACATGTCCTTCTCCCTTTACATTCATTCATCACATAAAGCTGAACATTCAAAGTGTGTATCTTAGTCCTCAACTCAATAAGCATTGTATAAATTAGCACAACTTGTTAATGTATCTACATAAAGGTGTGGAAAGATAATTTGCTATATATCTTGAGGAAGCAACCTGCCATTCATTAATCTATGGTGTGTCTTCAATTGATGAGGATGGTGATGAGGTAGGAGACCTGGAAGATAATGCACTGCAAAACAGTTGCTCCACCCAGCTCCACTTTTGACACCTTACAACCCTCTACTTATAGGGCCCAAACCAACGCCACTGCGCAGTTCTGCGTGCAGATGTTTTTCTGCGTGCAGTGCATATTCATGGAATTGTTCATGCTAAGTAACCGTATACATAAGTCGCAGCCAGAACGCCCATGACACACCCCCACGCAAATCAAAAACAGCTAGCAACAGCTACCTTTGTGTGCTCCCTGAGTGTGAACACATGCACCCTCAAAACAGTGTGTCGGGTGTCCTGTAAGCACCCTATAGCCAATACCCTATCTTACTTTTGCAAAGTGAATCCTATGCACATGTGTGTGTATACCTGTCATCAGGTGGCGGATAGTATGAGGGCTTTGCGTGGTCATTTCCCTGTTGTGAGGTTGCGCTGTCGTATCCCTGATTATGTATTGATCTGCGCAATATTGGGTGTGCGATGGACTGCCTGCAGGCTTTTTCGCATGTTCTTCCCCCATTTTCTGTGTTTCGCCCACTTCCCCACCCTCTACACAAGTCACGGCCATGCTTTGCATGCTGTCTCGCGCAAGGCACATGGCAGATCGCAGGGGTGTGCTGGGCTGCCACAAAATCCATGCAAGTCCAAGGAAAATCCAGTGCATTCGATTCCATGAATCGACAAACGGGATTACGCACGCAGTTTGGCACGCAAGTTCCCTATTTTCCGCACAATTAATTTGATGAATCAGGTCCAAATAATGTAGCTCAACTCCAGGCACACAACACTGAGTAGGCTGCTGGTCACATGACAGGATCCTGCCACTCACTTACTCCTTCCACCAGCTACTTATTTATTTATTTTTTTAATAAAAAATTGTATATAGTTTACATCAAGTTATAAACTTTTACAACCAAATCATCATTTAAAATTACTTCATGAAAAATTTTAAAAGAGAAAAAGCAAAATAAACATTCAAGTTTACGCAATTTTCACGTTACAAGCATAATTTTACATTTTACACTTAGCACATTCCATCATAATACTTTTTCCATATTACGCTTAACATACATCATAACATAAGCTATCCACTTAGATTTCTCAGAGAACGTGTGAATCTTTCCAATACAACCCTTTTACCTGGATTCAATATCAGAATGAAGCAATCAATCTCACGCTTAGTACATATGTAATCAATAAACAAGCAAACAAGGAAGGTGCTCTCTCAACGCTCATATCTTCGGAAATGGGGGTAAAACAGGGTTGCAATCTTGCAGCAACCTTGTTTAACTTATATCTTTCCGACATCGACAAACTATGGGTGTGTAATGGTATGTTTCCGGTAAAATTAGGTAATATGAAATTAGACTGGATCTGTTTTGCAGACGACATTATATTATTTGATAGGACAGGTCTGCAGCTAAAATTTAATATCTTTTACGAATATGCTGCAGATCACAATCTTGTGGCTACCCCAATGAATCGCAGATTATCATCTTTCATAATAGGAAAAAAATAAAGTCGTATTTTTGGACAATCGCCGACGGAAGATTAGAAGATTAGAAATGACGCACTCTATTAGATACTTAGGATATCCATTGGAGAGCAGTTACTCACTTAAATCATGGAAAGAGTTTCTAGCTACAAAAACTCGGTCTCTCTTATCCATGATGAAGGTCATCTATAGTAAATTTTGTAGGTATTCGATGCTGCCTTTGTTAGACTTCTATTTACAAAAAGTTGAACCCATTATTCTCTTCAGCTTAGACATTTGTTTAACAAACATCGATCAGTATCTCAACCTAACTCAAGGGACTCTACGGAATCTCTTGCAATACCAAACTCGATTATTTGTCACGAATTGGGTCTATCTTCGTTAGCGTCGAAATGGAGATGGTGGCAATTAATGAGATATAATAAAATGCTGTCGCCATCCAGGAATTCACTATATGTAGATCTAAATGTTGTATTAATGAATGGTGATGTGCAATCATTGGAAATGTTTAAAAAACAAATGATCTTGCTCTTGGACAATATTGAAGTAACTTGTGATGATTTAATAACTAGTTTGGCTAGAAACAAACGCAAACTATATGATTAGGACTGGAGGATGATAATTGAAAAAAATCTGAACTACTCTATGTACACAGAGTGTGCTAGTAGACTTAGAAAGAGCTATTTAATCTCTCCCCCTGGAGCATCCTCATCCTCATCAAATGACATGCAAAGACAAGGGACTCACCTGTTTGTACCTATTCAAGCCTGAAAAGGCCAATGGCATTACCCACTATCCTGAATTTCACCTACAAAGTAATCACAACAACTGCTACTCTACTCCACAAAAGACATCACCATATGCATCCTCCCTCTAATGCCCATCTCCACTCTCACTTGGGTTTCAATGGCAAAGTGCCTTGGTCAGCCCCAGAATGCTACCCTAGTGAACCTCATCAATTATGCCCTTGCACCCATTTCAGTGAACATTTCTTCAGTAATACCTGACATACTGTAACCATAACGTCAGAGTACAATTCCCAAACCATTTCTAAAGAGAAGAAATGTTCACTGTAAATGTCCTAATTGATATCAACTTTCCCTGTAACATGGCAAAATCTATAAATTACCACAAATAAAAACAATAAATAAACATTTTGCAACATCACAACCAAGATAGCATTCATCAGCTGCACTCCATCATAAGACTTTTCATATGTAAGGTCACATTCAAAATTATCCACAATTCTAACACAAAACTACTACCAACAATTAAATGAGACTGGAAATACTGCAGTGTAAAAGAAGGCCCCATGTAGACCTCTCCTCGAAGTGCTTAAGTAATGTGGGCTGCTAATGAGCAGCTCATATAGCATACATAAAATGAGAAAAGTAGAGTTCCATTACGTTGTGCATATCTTTCACTTCAAATATGCATCCCTTCGAATGAATTATTAGGCTGCAAAACAAATGCTCACTATGTTCTACACAATTATCTCAGTTTTTATTCAGGCCTAGCATCTTCAAAATGTATTATACAAAACACAAATGCATCACAAACTGAGAAACTCAAATGCCACCCATTCAAACTATAATTTGCACTTTTTATTTACACTACATGCCATCCTCACACAGTTTCCCAAATCATATGAGGCTAATCTACAAACGGACAAAAGAAATTCCTTCACCAGAAATTTCAAAGACGGGCACGTGCTCTTCTCTCTCTTCATTAAATGATCACTATACACTAAAGGTGCAAAGAGGGCATCTTAGGCCTAAGCACAGTAAACATGGCATACATTTGCATCATTTCTTAATTCATATTCATAAAGGTGTTGCACAATAATCTGTTACACATCTTTGCTTTGATGTACCAACCTATCGTTCATGCATCTCTCGTGTGTCCTCAATTCAAAAGGAAGTTGATAAGAGAAGAGAGCTGCAAGATAATGCACTGCCATTTAGTTGCTCCACACAGCTACATTTGTCATGCCTTACAAGCCTCTAATTAAGAACTGTAGGCCAACTCCACGGACACAGAATTCAGTCTACTAGTAATTCCATACATGGGCCCTGACACACCCTTTCTCCTCCCATCATCCATTTAATCAGTCCTCCTTACGCATCCTCATCAAACAACATGCAAAATCAAGCACTTCACCTGTTTACACCTAGTCAAGCATCATAGGGCCAATGGCCTGACCTGCTATCCTACATTTGACCTACAAACTAATCACTACTACTGCTACTCAACCAAAAGTATCAGCATGTATGACCTCCCTCCACTGCCCGTTCCCACTCTCACTAGTGTTTAAATGGCCAAGTGCCCTGGGTGGCCCTGAAAGCTACCCTAGAAAACCTCATCTATATTACAGTTGCCCCCATCCCACTAAACATTTCTTCGGTAATACCTGACATACTGTAAACATATCTTCATAGTACAATTCCCAAATGACTTCTAAAGAGAGGACATGTTCTCTGAAAACTTACCAATTTAATTTAATGTTCCCTGTAACATGGCAGAATCCAGGAATAACCACAAATAAAAAAAATATATATATTTTCCAACATCAAAACCAATTTATCATTTATCAGCTGCACTCCGGCATAAGACTTGTCACAATAAGACCACATTCAAAATCTAACAAAAGTAGTTACAAATATGGGATCATAGAGAAGAGCTTGGTATCCAATCCTCATATCTATCATATCATATGACCCTCATATATTGTATGCAGTGCATCACACACTATATATGATACTACATGTGTTCAAGCAACACTGTTGTTCTCTTAGCACATACTAATCATTGGGAAACAATCCAACTTGGATTTAAAAAAACATACCATGATACAAACAAGTATAAGAAAATACCAATACAATAACCAAACAGGAATATTTAAACTGGTTAAGAATAAACAAGGGACGTTATACCAGGTGGTTGCAGGACAGAGGATGTGTAAAGTTAAGTAAACTTGCAGAAAAAGAGAGAACAGACTGGGATAAGTAAATTTGGAGAACATTGAATAGAATACATTGGAACAGGTAGAAACACAAGTACTTTTAAAAATAATCGTTTTTTATATTTTGTGGCAAAAGAATAATGGAGAAAGTCCAATGATCCTTGTGCAAAAAAGCACCAAGACATGGACTTTCAGATGTTTCTAGCTGCTCTGCCCCATAGTAGGTTACAGCCTTTTATTTTTACTTACTTGTGGTCTTCTGTCATCAATGGAGCTGTGAGCGGTGGTTGTGCACAATCAACCTACACACATTAAAGGTGCTGCCACCAACAGCCAGAGTTTTAAAACACTTGCTGCACTAGAGCACTCCAAATCAAAAATCATCAGAAATGCTAAAAAGCTTTACAAAGGAGGTTTTCATTAAATGACTACAAAAGAACTGCTCCCATCTCCAGCAGTATCACTGTGTTTTGAATATAGGTTGACCTTTCATGGGAGTTAACCATACAGCATTTGGCACAAGGACACTGGGATGACAACGATGCACCTACAACAAAATACAAAAATACGAAAATAACTAAGATGAACTAGCAAAAAAACATCAATTGTACAACCTCGCAGAAAACTCAAAACAACTAGGAGTACATCATAGCTGAAAGTGCATTAAAATGACAACAAATACAATCAAATAAATGTTCAACATCACTAACATGAATATAAAAACTAAATGCCTGTATACAAATGCCACTAATTGACAAATCTAATTTTCTAGGTCCATGTTAGTGAAACTTGAAAAAACAATCAGAGCAGATGAACAAAATGATAATAAACACCACGAGATATATGATAGGTCATTTATAACACGCTGAATAACCAGAGGTTTCTAAGCTCAAACCCGGGGATCAAACCTGTGGTGCTCTGTGTTGTCATGTTTCCAAGGCGAGCACTTTGCCCCTGAGCTATCCTCCCAAGCAAGCACTGATAGCAGTACTTAATATAACTAACACACACAACAATGCAAATAATCCTTTAATAATCCTTTAAATATCCTTTAATAATCCTTTAAATATGTATTAACACTTACTTTCACATCAGCCACCCCTACCCCTGCCATGTGCACAGTGAGAGTTCTGGGATCAAAAGGATAAAATTACAGAAGATTATACTTTCCAAAATGAATACCAAAAAAAGAGGACTGTATATCAATACAACTACTAAAATGGATGACACATTTTCCCTACAGCCAATAAAAGACAAATAGTACAGTAACACCAATTAATAACAAACAATGAGAAGTCTATTTTTCCCCACCCAGCATCTTTCATTGCTGTGACTATTTGACGCAGCTGCAGACCTTGCTTTGTATCCGCGCTGCACATACATTTTTCTACAAGCCCAAAACCAAGCAAAATCGTCCTTCAAACCTACAAATGATGTTAGAGAACACTGAAGCAGAAAAAATAACACACAGAAATAACATTCTGTACTGTATCATCCACATACAAATAGGATTATTGCACAGACAATTTATAGTATATAAACACATGTTTAAATATAACCATGCCTACGCGTACAACCAATGAAGTGAGAAAAAAGCATTGACGTCCATATGTACGTGATTTTCAATAGACGCAGTTATAAAAATGCGCTTCATGGACGTTTGCTGTTAGCCGCAGCTATACTAAAAAAACGGTGAATACAAATATGTATTTACACTCATCCAAACTCCAAACAAGTGTCCCTAACATGCCTACCAGCCCCCTCCACACCCATTTGCCCTCTCCCATTCCCTTTGTGTCTCCCAATCCGTTACTCCACCCAAAAATGTTGGATAGCCACGGTTACCACACGTCCACAAAAAAAGAAAGTGCCATTTGCCCAAATAAAGCTGCGGCTGCATAGGATGCCACATCTACCCACAGGTAGCAGCACTGCACACTGTGGGGCTTCTGGATAGCCGTGGATAATTACAAAAGTACCATCAACCAATTACAATTTCCAAAAGACACACATCAAACATGCCCTGTTCATACAAACTACTAAAAATTCAAACTAGGAATAATTTTCCTGGAAACAAAGAAAGATGGCAGATACCATGGCTGCTTTTAACACTTTGCGGCTGATCTGAGACAGTCGGCTGTTTTGGTTACTGCTTTTTTTTGAGAAAATAAATATTGACATGGACCTAGTTTTGAGAGATTTTAGAATTAAATGGTTTGCGGTGAATGCGCTGGATCCAGGTTTTTCCAAAATTGTAAAGATTGAGAAGTACAAAGCAGCCAGACATCATACTAATTCATTGTAGAGGCAATGATTTGCGAATGTACAAGGTGTGTCCCTTACTTTAATGATGAAACAAGGCCTGGGAAAACTAATGGAACTCTTTCCACACACCATCTTTATCTTATCCAATTTGACTCAGAGGCATACATGGAGATGGACCACCAGATTTAATAGTAAAATTGAGAAATCACAGAGAAATGTTAATAAAGTAGTTTCAGCATTCATGAGAGACCACCACTAATTATGGATTTCAAAAAATAAAATACAGTTCTACATGGCCAATTTCTATAGACATGATGGAGTACTCCAAATGTACTAACATTCTACACTCAGTGCACTCCAAAACAGTCCTCTTAAGGACTACTTATCATATATAAATACACAAATACAATAAAATAAAACCCAAAAACATTTGTGTATTATACCCATAACTACAGTTCTTTGACTATTTTTATTACCACCGTTAAAATTTCTTAGTTAAAGGGCTCACTTTAGATTGCATAATACAATCAAACTTAAAAAATCAATACAGTACAACACTGCTCATGTAGTGCAAGGTAGCTGAAGATAAAGAAATCACAGAATAATACATGACAGTAAACTAGGTATGGAAACATTTAATAGGCACAAGATATAATAGCGTGAGTGATAATACACAGAGTAAAATACAGTCCATGGGGCCACTGTATTCATTTTTTAAAACTATTTTCTTCTTTTTTTGCCTCCATACTCTCACATGTACGAAAGTATGAAAACAGACTGCCAAAATAGATGAGACTCACAAATACCTACTGTGTCACTGACCATGGCAATTTCTCACCTCCAACATCATTACACCTGCAAAAATAACTTTCAAAAAGAAACAAAACGCTGACACCTGAAAATATATAACCACAGGCAGAGAACTACTCTTAACCACGGGTACCCGTAGTCCTTCATAGCCTTGGATAAAGTCTCATATCAGACAACCGGCTGAGAAAAAAATGCTTTCCTGCCCTTAGACCTTCACCAAGAGCCTACTCATCTAAGCCATCTCCCCCCACTCCCCAGATGACCTCCTCACATCCCCTTTCCTCTCCCCTTATCCCCACAACACACGTTGTTTCTGTGGCGCATTTTGCTTTAAGATGTCTGCTATTCTTTGCTATAGCCGAAGCTACAGAAAGTTTGTGTTGCAAACTCAATCCCCAGACCCCTCCAACTCCCAATTTTCACTTGGTGCTCTCTAGCCACCCTGCCTCACCTCTAGTCGGATGGCATGTGCATGTTTTTTAGCCTGCAAATGCCTTTTTCCTGTGTTTATCTATAGCTGCGGATATCTCTTGCATCGAGAGAAAAACAAGATGGCAGTTGTTTCCATTTCAGCCAAAACCATTACTCAAATAAAAAGTTATTCACAATAGATATTTGAAGGGTTCATATGGGAGTCCGACTCACCTTAACTATAGGGTGGCTATCTCTGCCCTATAATAGATGGCAACTCAGGCAGTGGAGCCTTGTGCTGTGCTCTAGAGAGATGGGACAGTGAACTGAAAATCCGATTTGAGCATTCTCAGCTTTCGATCACTGATATTGCTATTGAAGGCCAATGGAGGGTAAGTAAGAAAGGATTACTACATAGGGAAAACAAATGATCAGGTTAAAATAAAATGGGATTGGAGGGGGACAATTAAGGGCTCTGGCCCCACTGAAGTAGGTAGTTGGATAGGCAATTGTGAAGCATCATGCACTGTTGATTGAGTGGAAAGCACTTAACTGCATGGGATTTTGTGATTCACCAAAGCCAGGAACAGGCATTCTTTTTGCTGCATCAGTTCAGGAAAGATCTGTTAACTATAAGTGTTGAAGTAAAAACTGGGCTGTGTGGGGTAGCGAGTCATTAATAGTCAGACACATTCATATCTAGACAAGTTTTGAATAGGCCAGTGGCATGCCGAGTGAGTAAAATGTTGTGACGTTAACAGGTTGGGATCTGCCAAAGATTAGAACGTTAGAATTGGTACCTCATACAAGGTCTGTTGGACATCAGATGGCCTGTGGAGTCTCACAAATGCCTGAAGATGTAATCCATCCACCATAATTAAGTTACACTGCACAGATGGGTGGTTTCAGGTCATTTTTGCACTTCACAAATACCCAATAAGAGACTGCCCACACAGTGTATAGTTGTGCAAAATATATTTTTCATATAGAAAGATAAGACAAAAAAAACTGTGCCAACTGGTGGGTCAATTTAAGAAAGCAAATGTGCAACACTGTAGAAGGTAATTACCAAGGTTTCACTAGTTCTAAGATGTTCATTAAAGAGTCTTTCCTTGTCTTTTTCTTGTCTTGTGAGGATAGCTCAGGGGCAACGTCTTTGCCTTGGAAGCAAGACGACACGGAGCAACACAGGTTCGATCCCCGGGTCCACGCTTAGAAACCTCTGGGCATTAAGTGAGTTATAGCAGGCATGGCCTGAGCCCATGGAGTGAAGGAGCACCTGAGCGGAGCTCCTGTCTGTAGATCCTGGCAGAGATCCTTACACAAGACGGTTAGTTTTGAAATGAGACCACTTAAGCTCATCTGCGATCGCAAGAAACATTTCTCCAACACTGCTTTGTAAATCCTGCGAAAATCTGAGCTGTTTATGTGGAGAACAGCAGCTGTAAACAGGGGACCCCAAGCTGGAAAAATGGCAGCTGAAGTCGAAGCTGAGTATTGCAGGTAGAGGGACTGAAGCCGACAATGTGGCGGGCTCTGCCCGCCAGAAGTGGAGGTGTGGGTGTCCCTGGTCTGTGGGGCGCCCTGGCTGACATGGAATAACGACACTGGCAGGGACGGATCACTACCTCAGCCCTCTTGAAGTTAACATTGATCATGTAGCCCCCAAAAAGTGCCCCATGGCACCAGCCTGTCCAACCAGAAACAAATGCAACATTACTGCCAAGGCCCTACTACCCTTGGTCCTACCCACCCTCAACGCACTTCCAGCCAATGCTGATCTAAACCTAATGACTCCATGGCCAATGCGATGGATTCCATTGCCCCTCTGAAACTGCGCAAAGATAAACCAAGAGCACATCTGAACTCGTGGTACACCCCCAAACTCAAGCTACTCAGAGAAAAGAAAGCAAAGGCACAACTCTTATGGAAAACCAACCCCTCTGCAGAAAACAAATCAAATCTTACGAATATATCTACTTTATATAAAAGTGAGATAATTTGCACCACAAAAGATGCATACAACTTGAGAATTGATCAGGAAGAGCCCTGCACCAAAGAATTATTTAAAATTCTAAAAGAACTAGAAAATCCCAACCCACCAATAGACACTTGCTTGAAAGACAAACCGTGGTGCACTAGCATCCAAAACGCCCTTAACAACAAAATCATAGGACTCCAAACTAAAATTGAGGACAAACATCAACAACTCTCCAACAACAAGTCTACCAACCCTAGCTCACCAACACCCATCGATACCAAATCGGTCTTCACGTTCAAGAAAATAACTACGATAGAAGTTCAAAAAATCATCACCTCCTTAAAACCCTCGAACTGCAAAGGGGACAGCTGTCCCGCCCAAATCATAAAAGACGCAGCTAGAGATCTATCCCCCCTTCATCACTGTTACCCAGCACTCCATGGGTTAAGGGCACTTGGCCCCCTCCGTTGGGGAGGCGGAGCGCCAGCGTGACGTGGGAGCGGGGAAGCGGGGTTTTATGGGAAAGGCGCGTAGGGCGCCAGTCACGAGGAAGAGAAGAGAGAATAAAGAGGTTTCTGTTACACCTCCGTGTGTGCGTCCTTTCATGTGCCGCGACCCCGGCAACAATCACTAAACTTATTAACCTATCATTCATCAATAACACAGTGCCCAGCAACCTTAAACATTCTTGGGTTCTCCCACTTTAAAGAAAAAACAATCACTAGACCCAGCCATACCCACCAATTACAGACCCATCACCACAGTCCCATTCCTATTAAAAATCCTGGACAAAGTCGCCTACCTCCAAATTCAGGAATATCTGGAATCCAACCAATTGCTAGGAATACGTCAATCTGGCTTCAGACCTCAACATGGAACAGAAACTGCCCTTGTTGACCTCAAAAGTCAAATTGATGAAATCAAAGACAAAGGTAATACCGCTATCCTACTCCTCTTAGACCTTTCAGAAGCCTTCGACCTGGTCGATCACAAAATCCTCTGCAGCCACCTAGCAACCGCAGCTCACTTCTCCTCTGCTGCTGTCACTTGGATACAATCCTTTTTTGGCGAACAGAACCATGCGGGTCTTCTCTACAACAGCTGCAGCAGACCCCATCCCTATCACATGCAGGGTCCCACAAGGCTCCTGTGTCTCCCCCACTTTGTATAACATATTTACAAAGCCACTTTGACCAACCGGACCATCTGGGTGTCACCTACACAAATTATGCAGATGACACCCAGATACTCCTCACCATCACAGGCAATTACCATGCGGACGTCACTCGGATTAATGACATCTTCTCCATCATTCAGGCATGGATGGCATCTCATGGCCTTTGCCTGAATGATGAGAAGACGGAGCTCCTCCTTGTCGGCTCTCCCAGTAACCTGTCTAAAATTAATTCTAACTACAACAACATCACTATCGATGGTCACACCATCCCTATTGGTAAAAGCGTGAAAACTCTAGGTTTTTACCTTGATGTCAACTCTAACCTCACCAAAAAAATTAACATGATCGCCTCCGCCTACACAGACAAACTAGTTAGGGCCAGTAGACCCTTCCTATCATCTAATAACTGCCTCACTCTTGCTAGAGCCATCATAGAGTCCAAATTGGACTATTGCAATAGCCTGTACCTAGGTGCTAACCAATCTATAATCAACCAATTACAGGTACTTCAAAACAACGCACTAGGTGCTGCAGTTAACATCCCCAGGCGAGAGCACATATCCACTGTTAAGAAATCGTGCAAATGGCTCACCATACAACAAAAAATGTATCTGAAAACCATTTGCCTCACATACAAGGCATTAAACCACCTAGCCCCACCATACCTCACCCTGAAACCCGCCACCAGAACCACCAAATCCTCCAACACTTTATGCTTGACAGTGCCTAGATTCTCCTTAAAAAGAGCTGGAGGTGCCAGTTTCACAGTACTTACCTCCCAACTTTGGAACATCTTACCACTCAACATTAAAACTATTGAGTCCTTCCAGATCTTCAGGAAACAGGTTATCAGCTGGCTCCTGAACAAAGAGTTACAAATACCCTCCTAGATATGTGTGCACACCTCCATCTGCTTAACTATGTTTATAAACTCTGTAAATTGCTGTATTTTAAAATTGTATATATCTCGCTATCTAACCATCTTCTTTAAGCGCCCTTCTACCTCTGGGTTTGGAGCGCTATACAAATAAATAAAACAAATAAAACAAATAAACAAAACAAATAAACTGGGAGGCAGTAGGAGACCAGCATCTGGGCTGCCCACCAGCATAAATCACTGATGGGGTATGGAACAGCAGAGGACCGGCAGAGTCCCTAACCTTGTGAAGCATGTTGAAACCAGCGCAGCGCCGTGGCAGGTGAGACTCGTCACGAGTCCGAGAACATCTGACCTAGCTACTGGGAGGTGAGCACGGAGGAAGCAAATGCTAAGCTGCCAAGATGTGCGTGGAGAGGTGTGGAAAGACACTCTGACTCTCCACATGAAGTGCCGTATTGGGAGACAGCACGGCACCACCAGGAGACCTGAGACTGAGACCCAGGGGTAGTGGATGCATGCGACGGGCAGGCATCCCGGAAATGTTGGAACCAAACAAATATGAGCACGGATAGCGGAACTGAGGTACGTTGGACCGGGCTGTCATCAGCAACAACGAGTGATAAGTAAGCAGCTATCTGCATGTGGGCCACTCAAAAAGACATGAATCAAACACTGCATGGACCCGTGAACACTGGCCCTATTGGGTAACACGGAGTGAGGCGGCACGCGGAGACAGGAGTACCAAGAGCACGTTGCAGTGCTCAGCTGACCGAGAGCTGACCACTGGGTTCTCTAACGGACCTCTGCTATACTATCTGGTTAAGAATGCTATGCTAGCAGAAACTCCCCCCCTTTACCTAAGGAAACATACCTGCAATCTTTACTCCACAAGCTACTTGAGTGGCACGTTAACCAATTGGGTTCGCCACACAATGCTCTATGCGCGAAAACACACTGAGAGGAGTAACCCATGAGACTACCAAAGGCACCACAGGACATAACAGTGCAGTACTGCACCATGCAACATCCATAAAACAGTGTATTTGTGAGGAGGTGGACTAAAGTGCACTGGACCACAGAACTGAATAACACGGGGGTGCTGGACCTGATCTATTGTAGCACATTGGGCCCGGGAGGAGTGTACGAAGGTCCTATCACTGGGATTTGGTCAGGAAGACTGGTGCACATGCCCTTTTATTCACTAGACAAACACAGCTGAGATCTGGGTGCTACCAGTGGGCACTGCTGCAAGGAGTGATGCTGAAGACTGGACAAGAGTGCTAGTGACTCTTGCTCACTACAGCGAGCAAGGTCTCCTGGCCAGACAGGAGTGAACTACCACCAAGAATACTACGCTAATCGCATTGAGGGGCATGACTGACTGAATTGCACAGCGAGTAGACACCCCAGACTGTTGGACCCGCTTGAGGTTCACTAGACAGACAAGCATGAGGTGGGAGCAATGGGGCTACAGCACTGCACAGCGGAGGAGCCGTGGACACAAGGGAGGCTGAGTCTACAAAGAGGTCTAGGACACAGAAGACCCACAGGCAGGGCAGTGCTGCAGATTAGCACACTCGAGGCAGGAGCACCGCCCACCACCATAACGGCATGACATAGCAACAGAAGCGACAACCTAAAGCCAATAATAGTGCCCACACCTAAAATACCGAAGGTGAGCGGGAACTACCACACAATCAACAGCTATAAACACTGCACAGTCCAGCTGATAAAAGGACTGTCGAGTCTGAGGGGTGCAGTGGCTCAACAGCAGACACAGGGGCATGTCCCTGCCCAAAGGGAAGGGGAAGAAAATGACTAAAATTATGGATTCCTTCAACAATGCAACTAGACCCATGAGATGGCACACAGCGGCTCCAAGGCACAAAACGCAACAAAGTCATCAGATGCCGGCAACAAGGGCAACCAGGTGTTGGGGGTCATTGCGGAATTGCGATCATTCATCGAAACGAAAATTGACGAGGTCAAGGTCGATATGCAATTGATGAGGCAAAATATGCCGAACCAGTAATGACAATGGAGTCCAGCCTTAAGGAAACCAACAAGACCACAAAAGACCTGGAAATGAGACTGAAGGAGTTGGAGAAGAGAAACGCTGTGCTGGAATCACGTTCCGAGGACGCAGA
The DNA here is from genome assembly GCF_040938575.1 of Ambystoma mexicanum. Taxonomy (NCBI): domain Eukaryota; kingdom Metazoa; phylum Chordata; class Amphibia; order Caudata; family Ambystomatidae; genus Ambystoma; species Ambystoma mexicanum. The sequence goes on along the minus strand of NC_090937.1, from coordinate 595,462,687 downwards.
GGTGCAAGCCCTGTGCAACAATGTGCGATTGCTGGGTATTCCTGAGGGGTTGGAGGGCCCAAAACCTACTGAATTTGTGGAGCCCCTGCTGCTGCAGGAGGTCGAAGCTGGAAAACTCACACAAGGATTTGCAGTGGAGAGGGCCCACAGATCCTTGCAAAAACGACCAGCACCCGGGTCGCACCCTCGTACTATGATCGCAAAGATCCTAAACTTCCAGGACAGGGAAACCATACTGAAATGCTCAAGGGAAGGGGGTGAGATACAACGGGACATCTCCACAATAGCCTTATAACCAGATTACACTCTGGCTGTGCAAAAGGGCAGAAACTCCTTTGTGCCGACCAAAGCCAGACTCAGACAACTGAACATCAAGTACATGCTAATGTATCCATCTAGGCTAAAGGTGATCTACAAGGGCCATCCTATTTTCCTAGAAACTCCAGCTAGGGCCACTATGTGGCTGGAACACAACAACCTGGATGGAGGGGAAGAAATTGTCCTTTGAACGGTAACCTGACCCAAGGGGGCGGTGGAAACGAGTGAATTATGCTGTTTATCAAACTGATTATCATAATGTGCTAAAGCAGTTTGGGCACTCAGTGCAATTATGTTAACAAATCTTACATTAGACAGAGGCGATGACTGGCCACTTACCTTGGGCTCACATGTCAAAACCACGCAATGGTTAATGTCGGCTTGTTGCTGATGCATTTTAACTAGCACAGGAAGGAGCGTTGTGCGATGGGAGCAGCAGATGGGTGTAAATGTTTAGTTCTGGCTACTGTTTGGTTTGTTGTAAGTTCTTCACGTAAAAAGGTACACAGAGGGGAAGTACTCCTTCAGATGGCAGGGGTAAAGTAGAGGTTGAAAATACTGAAATTGGCGACAGGAGCAGGTACATGGGCAGAGTAGGCTTGGGTTGAAGCAGTGTAGGAACAAAGGAAAGCAGTCATATGTGACCATGGCGGGTAACATCATGGTATTAACATGTAATGTACGAGGGTTGAGCACATACTTGCGCAGGAACTGAGTGAAACCCTTTCTCAATAGAAAAAAGGTGCCCATTGCATTGGTCCAAGAAACCCACCTCATGAAGGGAGAGCTGGAAAGAGTCAAAGAGCTATGGGGAAGACAGGAATATGGGGTGGCATATTCTAAATACGCTCAATGGGTTTTTACTTGGATAAATGCTACCGTGCCCTTCCGGCTACTGGGGACTGAGCCAGGTGCAGCCGGGAGGTATTTGATACTGCGGTGTCACATTGAACAAGTAGAAACATGCATAATCAACTCCTATTTCCCTAATCACAGAATCCCATCCTACCTTAACTTGATAAGCACTAAGATAACACCATACCGAGATTGCTTTTTTATCTGGGGGGCTAGTACAATTGCGTTAGTGATCTAGACTTGGATAGGTCTCTCCCACCGGTAAACTGACAAGGGAGGGCCTCCATGGCACTGAACGCACTGATACGGAGCCTAGATCTCATGGATGTACGGAGGGAACTGCACCCTAGTTATAGGTGCTACTCTTTTCTCCTCGCCACATTGCCTGTACACCTGGATAGAATATCTATTTGTGGGAAGGTCCCAACTGGAGGAAATTGAATCAGCACAATATCTAGACAGGCCAATTTCAGACCACTCACCGCTCCTGATGGAATGGAAAATGCGAGGTCTGCGGCCCCCCCATACCACTGTGGCGCATGCCCACAAAAGCTCTGGCAGACCGAATCTTCAGAAACGGTGTCAGACTCCTGAGTGAATACCCCACACTCCTCCTCACCTGTATACTCTATTGAACTGTCCAAAGCTTCTGAAGCTTTATTTCTCTGCGCCTTCCTCTGTTCTGTGTTTTTTCTTTTCTTTTTCTGATGAAGATAAGTACGTGCTCCTTCAGAGGCCACCTTGACTGAAGTTGTTAACCAGACCAGGCGAACCCCAGGGAGCAAGCCCAAAAGTCTCAGGGAAAAAGCCTCCTGGCATAAAAAACCCTGGTCGATGGTGTATGGAAGTTGGCTCCAAATCTTGTTTTAAGGTGGAGCTATAGAGCACTGTGACAATCCGAGTCTTGGTACGTAGAGGAGAACTCTAGAAGAAGGATGTAATACTTGCAGCAAAGATCAGGTAAGTAAACCCAACAGGAGGAAAGAAAATCAGTGAGTGAGAAATGAGCTCTGCTAATGAACGCCATAAGTAAAGAAGTCGGCGTTGAAAGAAAGAGGAGAACAGAAAAGAAAGTAAGAAAAGAAACAGTTCTCTCGCGGACGCCGAGTATCGGAGACAAGGGCGGAGAAGAAGGCGTTGTGAGAGAAGGAAATTCAGAGCGTGCCATCGGCGTTGAACTTAAAGGTAAGAGTATTCGAGCACCATGCAAGATCAGAAAAAACAGCCACCGGAGTCCGAAAACTTTGGTAGTTGTAGGAAAGGCAACAGGTAAGTAAATGAGATATAGGGCCTCATTACGACCCAGGCGGTAAGTTACCGCCTGGGCCGTGACTTTACCACCATGGCGTAAACTATGTTTACGCCATGGTGGTTGGCGGACTTACCGCCCCATTCCGACCTTGGCGGGGCGGTAAGTCCCCAATCCCCATTTACCCTTCCCCATTCCCATTTTTGCCCCATAGGGCATAATGGGAGTGGGGAAGGCGTTAATTACGCCACCGTAAATTACGGTGGCGTAATTAACTCCATGGTCCCTTAGCGCCATGGATTTTAACACCTGCTAAAAGCAGGTGTTAAAAGCGCCATGGCGCTAAGGGACCTCGTAATTGGCGGTAAGGGGTCGGCGCAGCTAACGCTGGCGTAAACCCCTTACCGCCAGGGTCGTAATGAGGCCCATAGTGTGTATCAAGGAAACAAGGCGAAGCGAAAGAAAACAAACCACTATACCTCAATAAGCTGAACAGTCACCCGAGTGCACGGAGGAAAACCAGAGCAAGGGTAAAAAAAAGAAAGGAAGTAGCAATGGAGCACTGGATAGCCGAAGCGAGTCACTGGTAACAACACAGAATGCTGAGTAGGAACCATAGACGATACAACGCAAGGATTGTGTCCCAGATCCTCGTACATAAACAGTAGGCAGCCATGTTGAAAAAAGACTAGAGCGTTACTGTGGACCACCATGTTACGTGTATTTCCACCGTTTCCAGCACTTCCAGGGGCGGTGTATGACAGATGGGCTCAAAACAAAATTAGAGGAATACTTGGAAAGAAATGTGGGTTGCGTGAAAGATTGGAACACAGTGTGGGAGGCAATGAAAGTAGTAGTGGTGGGGGAAGTCATTGCTAGTGCAGGACCAAACACTGGGCACCCGGGATGAGGAGTTATAACTGGTTGAAGCTAGAAATGGCTGCTAAAACGCTTGGGAGAGACTATTGAAATTTGATTACGCAGTCAGAACTACTAGATCACATGTGGAGGGAGACAAGCTAAGAAGATTATTGGCATGGCTGTGTTAAGGGGAAACTCGAGACATTTAACCACGGAGCTCATAGACGATGAGGGCAACACACTTAAGTCACAAAAGGCAATTAATGATACCTTTATCGAGTTCTATTCTCACTTCTATAGGCGCAAAGAAGTGGTACCCTAAAAAGATATACTAGGTAGCCTAGAAGAAATAGGCTTGCCTTGGTTGGATAGAACACAATGCGACACACTGGAGCTAGAGATATCGGTTGAAGAAATAGGCGAGGCAATTACATCACTGGCTACTAGTAAATCTCCTGGGAGTGATGGACTCTCCCTAGAGTTCTATAAGATATATTCACCGGTTCTGCTCCCAGTGCTGCACGGGGTGTTCAAAGAGGCCTACAAAAAGGAGCTACTCCCAGCGGGCATGAGAGAAACCCTAGTGATCCCGATTCCCAAGCCAGGGAAAGCCACTGACAGATGCGATTTTTATAGGGCACTGGCAAAGCTAAACTATGATATAAAGATACTTACGACCGTTGTGGAAAAACAGCTGTCCAGGGTGATTGGCGAACTGATACATGGGGATCAGAATGGTTTCATATCGGGCTGCAGTACAGCTATGAATTTGCGCCGTCTACAACATGTAATAGCACAAACAGCTGACTCGCAGGCACAGGATGCCATCGTTTCACTGGACGCGAGAAACGCGTTTGATTCCTTGTACTGGGACTTGCTCCTAGCAGGACTGAGGGAGTTTAGATTTTGTGTACAGTTCATCAAATGGGTTAAGATAATATATACTGAGCCAGTGGCGCTGGTTAAATCGGGAGGTTGGTATCGTTGGCCTGGAACATACAAAGGGGAAACTGACAGGGGTGTCAGCTGTCACCCATGTTGTATGTACTGGGGCTAGAGCCTACTGCAATCTATCTCAGAAAACAGTTGCTGGAGACGGGAACATGGGTAGGAGGAGTTGGCCACTTGATATCGCTCTACACAGACAATGTGTTATTATACCCGAGGGACTCTCACTGTAACGTACTGCCGATACTGGAGGTGCTAGAAAACTATGCAAAGGTGTCGGGAATACGTTTCAGTAAGGCAAAGTTCTGTATATTTCCACTGGCGGATCTGAGAGGGAAGGGGGTGGACGAATTACCTGAGGTAGGGCTCCAGTGGCAATTGTAATTATTTAGATACTTGGGAGTGAATATAAGACATAAACCGGAGAACATGCATGAAAGTAACATGGTAGCGGTGGTAAAGGGTTTAAGGAAGTCTATAACATTCTGGTCCAAGTTACTGTTGTCCCTAAGGGGCAGGATTGCTATCACCAAAATTATAGTTCTACCAAGATTCCTGTGTTATTTCAACAATGTCCTCTACTACATCAAGAGCCCATTCTTTCGCCTATTAGAAATACTGCTAGAAGGATTCCTGTGGGGTGCGGCCCAGCACAAATTAGCACTTACAACCCTCTGCTTACCATATAAAGAAGTGGGTACACAACTGCCAGATTTAGAGAAATATGTTTTTGGCAGTGCAACTTAGCTTTGTCGCCAGATGGCTTTCGGATGAAGTGACTTCAGAAACAGCGCTGCTACAAAGGCTTGTAGCACCGGCACACTTAAAGGAAATACTATGGGTACCACTTAAATGCTTGAGTGACGCGCCCATGATAGTGGCACTGGGTTCAGGGGGTGGCACAGGGCCCAGACACTGCTGAAACTTGAACGCCCCATCTCCCCTGAGATTCCAATGGCATCAAAAGTTTATAAGGAAGGAACAGACCTGGCAATGGTGAGACACTGGGAAGGATGGGGCATCTACTCCTGGGGCGATATGTTTGATGAAGTTGTTTTTAGAAAGTTCAGTTCACTACTTGAGAAGGACGGGCTACACAAAGGGTAATTCTTTTAGTATCAGAAGTTCAGGAAAGTGGCAAAGGGGAGGTGGGCGGAATGGCCTGGAGAACCGGCAATTAACCCCTTACTGGCTCTAATGAACAACCTGAGTGATAGCTGGAGACCAGTGTCCAAGTTATATGGCCGACTGAAAGATAGGCCCAACCCCAAGAGCACAGTATTAAAGGAACGATGGGAGGCAGATTTGGGGGGGAGAATTAACTGAAAGGGAATGGGAAAGAATATTGTTGTACACCCGAGAAGCATCTAGGAACTCCCGCTTCAGACTAATCCAGTTGAATGTTCTATACCGCACCTATATGACACCACATAGGATATCTAAATTCAACAACAACATGCAAGGACTGTGCCCTTGGTGTGGCGCAGCGGGAGCAGGACTAATACACATGTTCTGGGGTTGTGTACACGTACAACAATTCTGGGCACGAATAGAACAGACCTGTAGAAGGGCCGGGATAGTACGTTATAAATGGACCCCGAAATAATGCTTGCTGGGGGCATACCCCAGAGACAGTAAGTTCAAACAGGTGGAAAAATTCAAGGACATGGCATACATACTGGCCAAAAGATCCATAGCGATGGCCTGGAAATCAACCAGGGGCCCGCAATACACACGCTGGTATAAGGGATTTGAACATTGGACAGAGGCAGAGTCCAGAGTGTGGAATAACGCAATTTCTAGATCAGAAGAGAATGCAGGTGTTAACTTTGAAGCCTGGAAAACATTGGTCTGGGACATGTTCCATCCATCCGACGATAAACCTCCATGAAAGCCCATAGACTACCTATAAGCCAGCTGGACTTTAATATAAACAATTAACTCATTCCCATTGTCGCTGCCTTGGGCGCGGTGGCCAGACATGGAACAACAAATCTTACATGAGACACCCATGACCATCCATAAAACTAAGCGACATGATGATTATATATGATGGCCTGACAAGTGAAGAAGGTTTGTGTTGTTGTTGTGTTAACCTGTTGTTAATAACATGTGAACATGCATACAGGCGTAATGTATTGCAAGTAATGATGTGTTTGATGTATGTGTGTATGCATATGCATAAGTGCTAATAAAAACATTTTAAAATAAAATTAAGTGCGTTATAAATAACCTATCATACAGGCAAGTAATTGTTTTTCCTTTCTGGGTGTGACAAAGTCACAGTGTAAACATCATACCCTGCCGACTATATGGCGAAGAGTAGGACTGGCAGGACCCTGATACACACATTAACCTGACCAGGTAATCATCCTCAATGTTATACTGCACGTGGTGCAGAATTAATGCACCAGAGGGAAGAGGGGGGGCGGGTCCTTGCACACTAAACACGCAGGATTCTTCCCAAAGACTGTACCAGAGAGTCCCTATAAATCAAAACCAGGGCGCTACACAGATTAGCCCTGAACTATTCCTGTAGACGCTGAGAGATCAACTAGTTAGGAACTACAAAGTCACAAAGAAGCAGAATATTCAGATTTACATTTCCCAGGATGCATCATGTTTTAGAGCATTAAAATCTGGAGCCGATTATGGAATGTCTACCCGGGGTTCAGATTGAGAAACACTATCAGGAACCATTTGCACATTAAGAGAGAGCTGTGAAGAATCAAGGGTGTTGGTCCCTTCTTCCCAAGGGGGACCCCCCCTTTGAGGATAGGGAGGTGAGCCTGCTCCACAAAACACTGCATAGGGGTATGGGTAAGTGGTACCTCAATGGGAGTGACTCCCCCCTTAGGGGACAAGGACTCCCATTACGATGAGGAATCCTCTAAAACAAATACTATATCTGCAGTTATGGGACTACCTGCTATGAAGACTAATCTGTCATCCTAATGTTTGGCTTCAGACAATGTGGGACCAAAACAGCTGTATCAAGGAAAAGGAGATGTCTCTTTAAAAAGAGAGATGAATACAACTGGGACAAGTAGCACTTGTGAAGAGAGAGAATATGGTATGCAGGGGAAGCCCCCTTACATGATTACACCTTGGAGAGGCGGAGCAGAACCAAGTCTCAGAGCCCACAACTTATAGAAAGACGAGAAATGCCAAAGTGAGATGTCGAAGAGGCAACAAATCCTCACCGAATGGGGACTGAAGACCTGTGCAACATGTTGGCCTGACCACGGCTCTTTGTGGTGAACGTGTCAGCCAAAAAACGACGCCAAGACCACCAGAGAAGGGAGTACTACTAGGTACCTGCCGCCTGTGTGTGCAGACTGCTCCTTAAGTCACAGGAGCCAAGAACGCTACACTGGCGAGCCAGGCAGTGTGAAGAGGAACTTAGAAGCCAAATTCCTGAGTGTGTGCAAACCATGTGAGGTTCCCTGCGTTGAAAGAGGTACTGGGCAAAATGAGAGAGGAAGGGGGCTGACGGTGCAACATATTAGAAGAGACATATTAGGAGGGACAATTCTAAAAGTCACAAATATGAAAGTTTACCACTAAGTGAGCAGAATTGCAGATATCTGAAAACCATACATAACGCGACAAATACTGCTGTTTGGGAAATAGATAAAAAGTGGAAGTGAATAACCTGGGAGGAAGGGAGAATTCCACAGGTAAAGAGGCTTGAAGGGTTAGCCCAAGGCATAAAACGGTAACAAGTATTGTGAAATCATACTGTCACAGGAACAGAATCATAAAAAGGAGCATCCATTACCAAGAACCCAGGAGAGGGGGACTTATAATTTGGATATGGTCATACAAAACCTATGGTTTGCGAACCCTCTAGAATATAAGAGACATTCAGGTAACAACTCAAGTGTGAGAAACTATTTCAAGGAACATTTTCGTAAGGCTGGCATTAAAGAGAAGGCAAGGCCAACAAGTATATGGAATGAGCTACATGAGATCATGAAGGAAATGTCAAGAGACTATCAGGGAAGATTACTTAAAGAATCCTACATTCTAAACAGAGACATTTGTGTATCAATAATTACTGCAGATAAGACACATCCTTAACGAGAAAGCCACTGGGAAGAATGGAAAGAGAGAGACAACCAGGAGAAGAAAATCATTCTTCTGGCCTATTTTCAGTTATTCATATTGATGGTAGGGTCAGGTTGACTTAGGTTTGGGACTGAGGACAAATTATACTTTTTGACTTCCTGACGACAGAAGAACACCTTAAGTTAATTTTGCTAGGCAAGGTGATCCCTTAAGTAATAGGGACAGATAAGCCTTGTATTATATGCAGAGATACAGCCTTTGTAAGTGATGAAACATCTTTATTTCAATATGGTCTGCAAAGTTACAAGTAACTGTGTTAGCAGCCCCAGCATCTTCTTTCTTCAAGCAGCTTTGATGTCAAAACTAAGCCTTCCCTCACCATGGTAATTCCATGGGAGACCTGGAACCTTGATCAAAAATCCAGACCCCATTACCTGACAGAACTATTTACATACAGATGCATGGGGAACTATATACATGAAATCAGTTAATATGTACAGTTATTCTGAGCAGTGAGTTTATATTTACAGTTCTTCTCTGCATTCATCATCTCACAGCATTACCTAAATCTTCCTTCACTTCCATTCGTTTGGAATACTTCATCCTTCCTTTTTCCAATCTCCTTCCAAGCCCCACCTCTATAATTGTACCTCTGGGCATCACCCTTTCAATGGCACAATTTCTCCAATCGTGCCTCCCTTTGGCCATCACCTGCCACCCACTATTCCTTTCTTCACCACCTCTTCTTTCACCAATGATCTTTCACCATTATACTGATGCAATTTCCAATTAGGTAACCTCCTCCTCATAAATGGTGACACCCAGTGACTTAATGAGGCTCCACCCTGTACTGAACAGCTCTCTCCATCACTGCATGCACCCAATCTCCACCTGTCGCCATTGGCAATCTTTATAACATCCATGGTAGTTCTGGTGAATCTTTCTACCACTGTGTATAACATGGTTGTGGCATGCTGCATCCCATTCACTTACAGGAACTCTTCCATTTCTTTGACCACAAACTGTGGCCCATTGTCTGAAACAATTTTCCTTGGAAGCCATACTCTGCAAAATATTGATTTTATAAATTGTACAACACTCCTGGCACTGATATACTTCACTGCACACACTTCAGGACATTTTGAAAGAAGGTCCACAGCCACAATTACATAGTTGATTTGACATCCCCTTACCGCAATGGGACCCAAAATGTCAACCCCCACGACATTCCACACAGTACCTGGAAGCTGCACCACCTTCTTTGGCAGAACTCTGGTGTAAAGCATCTTGTCACTAATGCTGCAAACCTTGCACTCCTTCAACACTGCCTCTATGTCCTCATACATGCCAGGCCACCAGTATTCCTGACATATCATCCCATTGGTTTTACATATGCCCAAATTATCTTCATAGGCGATCTGCATCCCATTTTTCCTCATGCATTCGGGACCACCATGCAAGTTCCTCTGATCAGCACACGTCTCTCTACACTCAGTTCATTCTTCACTCTCTTATATGCATTTAACACATCATCCAGCTCTGCAATTGACCGTCCCTCTTGCAAAGATTCCACTACCTTTTGATAAATTCCATCCTCCATAAACTGAGCATGCCAATTTTCCTCGTCTCCAATGTGACAATTAACAAAAATGTCCCCTTGCAGTAACTTCTTCTCACCTTTCTCACTGTCAACCACATTGCGAGATAAGGCATCCGCACATTGATGTCTCCTTTTATGTGTCAAAAAGTCAGAGAACAGACAAGTCTACTACCCCTTTCTTTGTGTCCCTAAGTGTCTACCTGTCAGTCAATTGACAATCTATTCAGATAATAGATAGTTCAGTACATGGCCCTTATATATAAACATTCCGTTTTATTTAGTTTAATACATTTCTAAAACAGACTTAAAAAACACTAAAAATGAGTGTACTATTATAAGATATCAAAATACACATCTACTACATGCATTCTCAAATTATTTAAATAAAAAAGCTAAATGTGACCAATAAACACCAATGAAAAAGACAATGATGAAAAAACATCAAAGCAATTCCTTTGGGACAAATACTTTCTACAATTGTAGGAATGGTGATCAACCAGTGATTCCTTTGGTCTCACCCACGTCAATACAGCTGTTAATAGTGGAGTGACTGTTTCTTCTTTTGTATGTTTTCTACAGCCTCTCTCTATTTATATATTTATGTATTTTTGGTATAGTTCAATATTATAACTCGTATAGAACAACCCACAAAATATAGTTGTAAATAGAGAAAAAGGAAACAGACTCAATGGATATTTCCTTTATTATGACGACATATGTTACGGCCGCCTAGACTCATACTACGCATTCTCAGATGCTGTTGGTCTACTTGGTATGGGCCATCTTTAGGACAAGGAAACTGATTTTACAAGAATTCTATTGTTCCCAAATGCAATGCTTCTTTTCTTTCAATATACAACAAAGATCAAAAGTATTTGCTTTACTTAAAATGTTATTTTTTCTGAATGTTCATATTATAGAAGCAATGTCTGCAGAATTTGTCTAATACACCACCACAATTAATGACCTGTAGTTCACTATGTTTGCTTGGGCACGTTAAGAAAAATCCATCTGGCAACTTGGTACATCTTTAGTCCAGATTTTCAGGTGCTGCACACTACCTATGGATATACATTGATTGTATGAAAATGTGCTTTTATTTGCATTTTGTATTTTTGCGGTAGGATTTTTAAATAAAATTTAAATCTGAATACCTTATATTTTCTCTTCTTTTATCATGTTAGTCAGGTCTGCCTGACAACAGACTGAGTGTGATTATTTTCTCTGTGGCAGATCTTGATATTATTGTCCGGCTGCAGTCTTTTCACAGTTCTTGGAGCTTGAGGCCCAAATTTGCTGTTTCAATGAAACAAAAAGTATAGCTTTCACCTATTATTTGCTATCTACACAATTGCGACTTGTCAAGTTCCTCCCACAATTTGCATAGAAGAGAAACTTCAAATGATCTCTTATCTCTTCATGCATATATTTGCATATTACACAATGATTTGTAAGCCACAAGAGGCGTAATTAACATGGCCCAAGTAAGCATAACCAATACGCTCTTAGGACCAACGTAGACAATATGTGACTTTAGATCACGAGGCCGGACATTGCGAGCTACACGGTCTACATACGTAGCTTCACAAACACAGCATGCGAGAGGAGACGTGAGAGAGCAAAGGGCACACTGAAAGCCTTACAAGTAAGCTAAAGGGGTACAAAGAGATAAGAGATCAATTGAAGTTTCTCTTCTATACAAATTGTGGGAGTAGTTTTTTTTCTGACTGCACCCCACATGCTGTTAAGTAACATTATAACGGGATGAACAGGTTTGCATTCTCTTTCTGTCCTCTGTTCAAGATAGAGCTAGTATGTAATAACAGCGAAAAATGGAACAATAAGGCTAATAGAATGATCCTCGGCTTGCACGTCAAAACACGTAGAAGTGCACAGCCGCTAGCACAACTAGTTAAATGTAACTTGACAATTCCCAATTGTGTAGATAGCAAATAATAGGTAAAAACTATACTTTATGTATCATTGAAACAGCAAATTTGGGCCTCAAGCTTATCGGCCCTCCAAGAACTGTGAAAAGACTGCAGCTGGTCAGTAACATCAAGAATTGCCGCATAGAAAATGATTGCAATCAGTCAGTCTGTTGTCAGGCAGACCTGAATAACAAGATAAAAGAAGAAAGAAATATAAAGTATTCAGATTTAAAATGTATTTAAAGATCCTACAGCAAAAATACAAAATGCAAAGAAAATAACATTTTCACACAATCAATGTATATCCATAGGTAGTGTGCAGCACCTGAAAATCTGGACTAAAGATGTACCAAGTTGCCAGATGGATTTTTCTTAACGTCCCCAAACAAACATAGTGAACTAAAGGTCAGTAATTGTGGTGGTATATTAGAAAAATACTGCAGACATTGCTTCTATATTATGAACATTCAGAAAAAATAACATTTTAAGTAAAACAAATACTTTGATCTTTGTTGTAGATTGAAAGTAAAGAAGCATTGCATTTGGGAAGAATAGAATTCTTGTAAAATCCGTTTCCTTGTCCTGAAGATAGCCCATATCAAGTAGACGAACAGCATCTGAGAATGCGTAGTGCGAGTCTAGGCGGCCGAAACATATGTTGACATACTAAAGGAAATATCCATTGAGTCTGTTTACTTTTTCTTTTTTCTCTATTTACAACTATATTTTTTGGTTGTTCTATATGAGTTATAATATTGAACTATACCAAAAACACGTAAATATATAAATACAGAGAGGCTGTAAAAACAAACAAATGAAGAAACAATCTCACTACCATTAACAGATGTATTGACTTACAAGGTTGAGACCAAAGGAATCACTGGTTGATCACCATTCCTACAATTGCAGAAAGTATTTGTCCCAAAGGAATTGCTTTGATGTTTTTTATCATTGTTTTTTCATGTTTATTGATTCATGTCACATTTAGCTTTTTTATTGAAATAATTTGAGAATGAATGTAGTAGATGTGTGTTTTGATATCTTATAATTGTACACTCATTTGTGGTGTTTTTTAAGTCTGTTTTAGAAATGTATTAAACTGAATAAAACTGAATGTTTATATATAAGGGCCATGTACTGAACTATCCATTATGTGAATAGATTGTCAATTGACTGACATGTAGACACTTAGGGACACAAATAAAGAGATAGTCAACCTGTCCGTTCTCTGCCTTTTTGTTCTACTAGTTTCCCATTGTGCAGAGTCGACCCCCCGACAACAGAAAATAGGGAGTACCCAATCATAAGCACTACTTTTATGTGTGCCACCACATCTCAAAATCCAGCCCTTGCAAACTTGTAATTCATCTCACAATCCTACTATATACTCCATTCCAGCCATTTCATCTGAATATGCCCACTTAAGACTTATCATCAGTCACTATGACAAACCTCCTCTCCAAAACAAAATTCTTGAACTTCTCAATTCCTCAAACATACACCAGTGCTTCCCTCTCCACCACTGAATACCGTTTTTCTTCATCTTTGAGCACCCATGATAGAAACGCTGCTGTTTGTACTTCCGTTCCCTTCTCCTGCATCAACACACACCCCATTCAATTTTTTGCTGGTCTCCACAAACAAACAGACTTCCCAGGCCTCTTTAAACCCTTTCCTTCAATATCAGGAAACTAGTTAGGCATTCCCTTATATCTTCAAATTCCTTCTGCTCTGCATCACTCCACAAACATTGAGCACCCTTCTTGCCCAAATACCTAATTTCTTTAGTTCTCTCTGCCAAAGTTTTAACAAATTTGCCATAATACTCCACCAATCCTAAGTAGGAGGACAGTTCCATGTCCTTTGGTAGACTAATATTTTCCTATTGCTTCCACAGCAGCCTTCTTGGGTTTAATACATTGAGCCGTAGAACTCATGACCCTAGCATTACACTTTTTTTCAATCTAAACCTACACTTCTCCAATGATATTGTCAATCCGCCTCACACAATGTTCTCAAAAATTATTTTAATCTCTCATCATGCTCCTCCTACTTCTTCCCCATACCAAGATGTCATCCTGATAGCAGCATTCCTCTACCATCCCATTGAGCAATCTATTCATCACTCTCTGAAAAACGGTTTACGCTGATATCAATCCAAGAGGCATTCTTTCACAAGGAAAAAGCCCAAACGGCATACTAAAAGATGTCAACTCTACCAACTCATGATGTAACCAAACCTGGTGATACGCTGCCTTCACATATATTTTGGAAAACATTTCAGCACCTGTGATCTCAGTCAACAGATCCCCTATCTTTGGCAAAGGGAACCTATCTGGAACCACGCATTTGTTCAATGCCCGAAGGTCTATGCACAGTTTCACACTCCCATTTGGTTTCCGCACTTTCACAATCAGACTAACCCACTCAGCAGTCTCTACCTCTTCTGCGATACCTTCCTCTAGCATTTGTTTAAGTTCCTTTTCAATATCGGACCTTAAAGCAAACAGTATTGTTTTGGGTTTGGCTCTGACAGGCATTGCACTGAGTTTCAGCTTCATGAGGTGCAAAAACCCCTTCAAATATCCTGTCACTTCTTCAAACACACTCAGAAAACCAATTTTTCACATCTATATCTTCAGCACTCACCTTGCTCACACCTCTGTCACTTTCGTGTTCTACTGCCACCTGGGAGGGGTGATCCGGGTTTAACCTTAACCCAAGATATGCCTGTGTGTCCCATAACAGCAGATTGACCCCTTTTTCAGTCACTCTCACTGTGCCATTTTTCCAATATGACTTCAAAGCAAAATATGCCCAAAACTCACCTGTTATGTCAATTGGCACCCCTATATGCATGAGCGGCAACCTTGGGTTCCTGCAATTCATAGAAGTGAAGCTTCTCCCTGCATATGTCCTCATTCAGCATGGTGCTATTTGTACCACTGTCAATTAATAGCCTCACGCTCACCTTTTTCACCTCTATGTCAGCATGCAGCTTCACCCTCTTGGGTTTGGCATCCACAGCATTCACCCCATCCTGCCAATGGTCCACAACCTCATGCACGCACTTCACACTTCAGACATTTGACCAATGGTTACAACATCTGGCTAAATGCCCTTTTTGTCATTTCCCAGATGGTCCAAATTCTTACAGCAATAGCACCTTTTCTCATTCGGTCTTCCCTCCATCCTCTTTAACTCTGGCTTCTTTTTAGAGGATGTCTTCCAATCCTCCATTTGTTCTGGGTCTTTTCGACTCTTCAAATTCTTGACCATATTATCAGCAGATGCTTGCATTTTTCCAGCCTCAGCATCAATCTCCTTAATGCAGGATTATGGGTGCTCTACCCTGTTAGCAATCTCTATGGCTCTTTCCAAAGTTATACTAACTCCTTTGCCACATTCTTGCCATAACTTCTCTTTCACCTTATGATCACAACACATTTTTATCAATTGATCTCGTAAATGCTTATCTCTACAATGGTGAAAGTTACACTTAATAGCCACGCAATGTAAAACTGTAATAAACCCCTCAATGGATTCATCTTTCTTATTTCACACTGCAAAGTGATACTGACAAGGGATGGTTTTCCCTTTTTGTAAAATGCTTGTCCCGCTTTTTTCAAGAATTTTTCAAAACTTTCAGACCTTCCGCCTGACCATCAGTCAAGTCTAGCAGTTTTCTGAAGACAGCCCAACCTTCCTGACCTAAGCAATGGTACAACAGTGAATCCTTTCTATCTGCTGTAAATGAACCCCCATACACTCCATTTAGGTACTTTAAAAAACCTTCTTTCCAGTTAGACCACTTTATTTTTTGTGCACTTGCAGTTGGCAAACAAAGGCCAATCCTGGAATATTCATTTTGATGCCAGAAATAGTATCATATGTTCACCACAATTCAGGGACAAACTCAATAAATGGAACACTTAGCGTGGACTTCACAAAGAAAATGATCAATTGCCTGCTCTTACTATGGCCATCAGCTGTACATGAGCAGGGCTGTCCCTTCATGGAAGCATGTTGATTGTGTATGGTCTCCACAGCAGCCACCATGGCCTCACGCAATGCAGAGTCGTAGGGTCTTTTCCTCAGGATTTCGGCCTGCAGTGAGCGCCTTCCCACCTCATGCTAGCTTGCCCTGCCGCAGGGGTGGCTCGAATGTGCCAAAAGCTTCCAACGATGCCCTGAGCCCCTCGTGTTGGTCCCCTACCTGCCAGTCATTGCTCCAGTGTGGAAATAGACTTCAGCGCTGGGGAGGGAGCTCCAAACCTCTTTGTTGTCCGTTTCACCTACCCACAGTGATCGGGGATATCGGCAACACATGAGGATTGTCTCCACCACGCTACTCAGAGATCAGCTCAGAAAAAGGATCCACGCCACTGTGCACACACCTGAAAGAGCTGCATTCCGGGTCCTTCAAGCACACTCATCACCAGTATTGTATCCAGAGATAGAGTCTTGATAAGTAATGAAATAGCTTTATTTCAATGCGGTCTGCAAAGTCAACAGATGCCTTTGGGCTTGACGCGTTATATAAGCAACACAAGTAAATAAATAAATAAAAGTGACACTGTTAGTACCCCCAGCCTCTTCTATCTTCAACCAACTCTCATTTCAAAACTAAGCATTCTCTCACAACATTGATTCCATCGAAGACCTGGAACCTTGATCAACAGTCCAGATCCCATTACCTGACAGAGCTATTTACAAAAAGGTGCATGGTGAACTATATACATGGAATCAGTTTATATTTACAGTTCTTCTTAGCAGATGTAATCCCTTTGTCTTATATTTTCATTGTTAAAAGAAAGGTAACATGTCCTCCATGTGTTCTTCTTCCGACCTGCCACAGAGTCCGTAATCCATAGGTAGGGATCCTCAAAGGGAAACACCTAACTCATTTCAAACTTCCCCTCCCAGCAGAAGTGCTTCTGAAGTAGAACACCTTTCTCTCTCATTTAAAGCTGCATCATTCAAAGTGAGACATACTTATTTTCCCCTTCATTCATTTTCATCATTTCTAGAGCATCTTTTACCATAAGTATGGTCCCAGCGCGCTGGTGGTTGAACGCCCTCAGAGGGACCAAGGTCCAAAGGGTGGGAACATTGGGAGGTGCTATTATGTGTGTGTGCATTTTGGCCATTAAAGTTATGTGAGGGTGACCAAGACCCTGCTAGTCACCCATGTCTAAAGGGCATGTGCATGGCTGGACAGAGGTATACAAGGAGCTAAGTAGGAGGGTGTGTGTGTTAGGATACATGTCAAGACCACAGCCTCTCCTAGACGATTTAGAAAGTGAAAAATATATTAGATTATGGAAATGAACACAGGGCAGTGTTGGGGGGAACAGGGGCATGTTATGGGGATGGTTAATTAGTGGGAATAGGAAAACCATAAAAGGGAAAAAGTTGATGAAGCAATGTCATGATTCAATTATCTAGGCTACAGTATTCTTATACACGTGACAATCGTAGCACAAACTAACATTGCATTTATGAGTAGGCCCGAATCCTCATAGCCCATGTTTTCATAGACAACACAGAACAACAAGGCTCCTTTTCTCATCTCACCATGGCATCCCAATTCCCAGGTCCAGCAAAGAACACACACAGGCCCCCACATCAGTTAATGTATTTGAACTAATTGGGCAGGAATGTGTGTAGCCGAAGAAGTGAAGGACTGCAGCCTAGCACCAAGGTCGTATTCCTGAGAACGAAGGCCGAGGTCTCAGGATTTCAAAACATGAACCAAGATTTAAGACATAAGCGCCCCTGAGAATGATGGTCACTCCATTTGAACTACCAGATGGGTAGGAAAATAGGCCCTAAATCCTTTGTGAACTGGATTGATTAGTGGGACACTAAGTTTGCTCTTGGACTGGGGGAACTGTTAAAGAGCAAAACAGAGAATGACATGATCTACGTGCCAGGAAGAGCTAACAAATGATGCCCATTTAGTGGGGAGGACATGATGGGGGGCGCCAACATGTCTGGGATGAAAAAAGGGCTGATTTATCCGTTAGGACCGGGCTGACCTCGAAGAGTCCCACTGAATTCTAATTGATAACCAGGTGCATGTCACAACGTTAGGATAAAAGTTGGGGTGGTGCCAGGTGATGTTAACCAATTGCTTTGCAGCATTTCATGATGGACGCACACGTTACCCACTTGTTGTGGACATAAGCGAACAGACAGCAGAACCAATTAGCGAATGAGCCATATTTAATCATTAGCATGTAAATAGGCGGCCTCCAATGAGTGTGGGGGATTAACACTGTATATCTATTGAATCCTGAGTGACAGTTTGTGTGTTTAAAACCTGAATCTTGTACAAAAGATGTCAGAGAGCTCTGTGGCAGTAGATTCATAATAGCTTGTCGCCTTTTTCCTTTGTATACAAGATAAGACCGTGCCTTTGGTTACGTTTCCGAAGGTGCGGATTGCAAAAGAAATACATAGGTTAGCTGTACATTAAACATTGCCTAACCCCTGGATTCCATCTAGATGCAAAGAGCAGTACTTAATCTCAAATATGACCTAAGTGCAATAAAATACCAACCCTCTGTATGGATCTTAGATTAATACACTGCCCATCCCCAGGTCCTTCAATTGCGATACAATTTCCAGCTTAAATGTCTGAGTGCAGTCACAGTGTCCACCCTCATATGCATCAGAGTATCATATGTTGCCAAACTCCAAATTATTCACATGCACGTAATTATCCACCTCCACATTGATCCAATTGCTTGTCCTACAAGTATGTTTAAGTGTAATACATTGCCCACCCTCTGAAACCGTTGAGTGCGAAGTAGGCCCACTCTCACAATTCTTGTTAAGTGCAAGTTACTGGATGCCCTTGTGACTCCTTCGGGCACCCAATCCTTGCTGTATTGCTGGGAGGGAGGGTGGTGGTGGCTCAGGGGAAGTGGGTGGGGGCAGAGCTTAGAAGATAAATATGAAAGATGAAACAGGGTAAATCAATGGCAAAAAAGCAGGAGAGGGTGGGCAGCAGGGGGGATACTGGGTGTCAGTGCATGTGAGGCTCCTCCTATGCTGAACAACAAGAAAGGGGGGACTACCAGGAGGTGTGCTGACCTGATGGGAGGAGTCGAGTGTGGTGGTAGCGTATGGGTTTGTTTTGGAGGAATTCAGGGGCTTTGTTGTGGATGGCCCAGTGGGTAATGCACATGTATTTGAAGAGGCACGTTGGTTGATGGGAAGCCAGTGGAGTACCCTGAGTTCAGGTAAGATGTGTTCTGTACAGGAGAGTGCAAGGAGAAGCCTTTCTGCAGAGTTATGGATCCGTTGGAGCTTCCTGAGTTGATAGGTAGGCCCACCTAGATAGAGGGAATTAGAGTAGTCCAGGCAAGAGAGGATGATAGTCAAGAATGCATAGACACTTTGGGGGTAAGAGAGATACAGAAAAATCAGCTTCAGAATCCAGAGGTGGTAGTTGCATGATCTGGATACAGCATTGACGTGGCAAGAGAGGGTCATGTCTGAGCTAATGGTGCATCTTAGATTTTTGATTCAGTAGGATGCAACGGTTGGGGGTCCTAAGCAAGGCAGCCACTGGGTAGGTTGGGGAAGTAGAGCTGTTTTGCCAAAGAGTAGGATTTCTGTTTTTCCAGGAGGTGGTTGTTCATCATCCAGTGGTCTATGAGAGGCATGATGCAAAATCTGGGTCGGATGAAGACAGGTAGTTGGTGATCTTGATGATGATCTGTGTGTCATCTGCGTAGTTGTAGCAGGTTAGATTGTGGGTGTGAATAAGAGCAGGGAGGGGTAAAGGTTGAGGTTGAAGAGGAGATGGGAGAGGGAGATTCCCTAAGGGAGTCCATGGGGGATTGGGCTTGGGGCAGAGCAGAGCAGATGGAGTAAAAGGATTTGGGAGTGGTCAGAGAGGAAAGAGGAGATGCATATAAAGGTGGTGTCCCTGATGCCTAAGGCTAGGTGTCTGTTTGTGAGAGTTGAGGATCATGCCGAGAGCTGCTGAGAAGTCAAGGAGGATGAGTGCGGTACAGCCTTCAGAGTCTGCTGTTCTATTCAGGTCATCCCAGATTGAGACAACAGAGGTTTTGTTTCCATGGAGGGGTCTGAAGCCTGACTGGAAAGGGTCAATAAGGCTGTGGGATTCTTTGAAGAGTCTGAGCTGGTAATAGGCTGTGGGATCTAGTATTTTGTCTATGAAGTGATTGTTAGACATGGGGCGGTAATTGAAGGGGATGGCGGTCAAGAGAGGACTTTTTTAGTAGAGTTTGATGTGAGAGGTTTTGTATGTTTCTGGGAAGATCCCAGCTGTCAGTGAGTGGTTGATTATAGATCTGGAGAGGCTACCTGTGCAGGTGAAGTGGATCATGTTCTTGAGGAGAGCAGGCAGGCAAGTGTCTCCAGGGGATCCTGAGGGGAAACTATTAGAGAGACGCCTTAGGCACTCAGGTTGGGAGATTGCAGAGAAGGAGCTGAAGAGGGTGTGTGTCGGGGACAGGGAAATAGGGGATTGGGAAGAGGGGGTGATAGTTCATCATTGATGGTGAGGTTATTTTCAATGGCTATGTGGTATTAGTGGTCAGACAGGGCTTCGCCCAGTGCTTGGGAGATGGGGGAGATTGAGGTTGAACTGAGATGGGCCTTGAACTCCGTAATGATCTTGTCAAGTTATTTGCAGGAGTTGTTGGCATTCGAGATGTGGGAGCTGTAGAATGGCTATTTGGCTTTTCTGATTTCTAATCTGTAGGCTCTGGTCTGTCTAGCAAGGATGGCTTTGTTTTTGGGGAAAGGGTTAGCACACTTTTGGTGTTCCAGATGATGGATGAGGGTTTTGAGAGATATGAGGGAAAGGTGAACCACTTGGGGAAAGGACATGTGCAGTGGAGAGAGACTCTGGTGAGGGGGTAGATCATCGGAGAGCATTGGTTGAAATGGCCTGGGGAAGGGGTTCCTCCTTAGAGAGAGGGGAGCGAGCAGAGTAGGCAAGAGGATACATCTGGGGAGATAATTACCTTGCTCCAGAGTGCTATTCGGGAGCAGTCTGCGGTGGGAGAGAGGTGGATAGTGGGGGGCAGGAGTCAGACCAGTTATAAAATAGCAGAGTGACCAGTCCAGATAAAGAGGCAAGTGAGGAGGGAATTACTTCTGATTGGAAGGGCTAAACACTACATCAAAGGTGTGACCAGCAATGTGTGTCTGCCATAATATAAGTTGGATCATATTGAGGGCTTCCGAGTTGTCATTGAGATGATGAGTCATGGGGTTCGAGGGGGTGTCATACCAGATGTTCAGATCACCTGGAAGGGTAAGCATGGGATGAGAGAGAAAAATACTCTGAGTGCTGTTCCCCCACATAGACAACAACGTAGAGGAGATCATCACATCCTGCCATCCATGCCAAAAAACGGGAACACGACCAAACCCACAACCTATTCAGTCAGCGGAGTGTGGATCACAAAGGTGGGAAGCCATCAGCATTGATTTCTGCAGAGTGCAGGAGGGGACATACCTGCTTGTGGCTATTGACGACTACTCGCGGTACCCAGAAGTGAACTTAGTATCCTCAACAGCGTCAGAAACACTCAGCACTCAAGAAAATGTTCATCACACGCGGATTCCTGAAGAACATTAAGAGAGGCAATGGACCACCATTACAGGGGATGGATCTAAGGAAATATATGGACAACCTACACATCCAATGCTACCTTATCACACCCAGGTGGCCGCAATCAACTGGAGATGTGGAGAGATTCATGAGGACAATCAATAAAGTCTTATACATTTCCGGAGCTCAAAACAGCCTGTGACGAGTCGAGCTGTACTAGTTTCTATGGAACTACAGAGTAACTCCCCATAGCTCCACAAATGTGCCCACTGCAGATCTCATGTATGGAACAATGGTAAATTCATCCATACCACATCACCATGACAGGAGTGTGGATGACCTCGAAAGCAAATGCACACAAGAGAGTAGCTGCAACCAGGCATATGAGCATCAGAAGAAATGCCATAGAATACAAGCACAAGGTGGGTGACCAGATACTGGTCCTACGTAAACCCACAAAGTCAAAGCTAGAAACATGCTATGACCACACACCATGGAGGATAGTCCGGACTGAAGGAATGATGCTGACAGCAAGCTGAGGGCATGAAACCATCGCCAGAAATGCCTCTTGGTTCAGGGAGAGTCCCAGAGGAGATGTGGACAGATGGAGAGAGACAGCAGCGATGGTGGACCCACATGGCATGTCCCCAGGCAGAGAATAGAGGATGACATGATAAAGGGCAGTGACATAGGTGAGCCATCGGAAGGCGAGGAGGCAAGTAGGCGCAGCCCCAAATTAAAGGTGCGCCGGAAGGGGGAGGTGAATCAGAGACAATGACTCGGCCGTGGCCCAGTAGGTACAACTTGAGGGAAGCACCAAGAACTCCAGGGAAATTGAGAGACTATGAGTGGTGAGAGTCCACAAGAATGTTTGAATTTACGTTTGAAGGGGGAGCAGGTACCTCTGCTGCACTAGATAACACAGGGAACAGTGCATACGTTTTGTAAATGTTGGTATTAAGGTTTTTTGATAATTGGGATGAAAGAGGAATGTTACATCCGCCTCACGTCCCGCAGCGTGGTGTATTGAGGCGCAAATAAAGTACCCGTCCTGCTGTAAGGCTGGAAATTTGGCACGCGCCATGCAACTGGTGTGTCGTGTCTTCGCTGCCTCCTGTGCAGCACATCAGAAGGCCCCCATACACGGCGTAGCCCAATCTCAGTCTCTGCTAGCTACCCCAGCAGGGAATCTAACAGTTATATGCAGCCTTGCATGCAGGTCAGAGCTTGCTCCCTGCACTCCCCAAACAGCCCAAAACAGTAACAGCAGACTTTGCCAGCGTGATATTTGTTTACAGTGTTTCAAAGCGTAGGTATTAAAGTGTTAATTAAAAATATGATTAGCGTAACTACTTCATATATAACGTGCACAGCTTCACAAGTATACTCCCAGTGCCAGCTTGGCATTGGTGAGACTGGCCGTGCCTACCGATTTACCACACTGCTTTGAAAGTGAACCTAAATCGAACATGTGTGCTGTTAGCAAAGTGGCAAGCTGAGGATGAACGACTCCCCTTTACACAACATGTACACCTTTACAGACTCAAGGCATATCCCTGGAACCCCGTTCTGGCATCACAGAACCATAACACATTAATATTACCTGGTTCAAACGGCATGGTGTCTAAAGGAGGAAGAAGGCGAGTGCATGTTTTTTTTAAACCTTGTAATTTACATTGCTAGCTCGCTCCTCCTTTGATCTTCTGCCAACCCCACCCCCATTATTGCAAGTTCGAATTCACAGAGCTTTAAAGAAAGACTGATGCCCAGAGGAAGTTGTACAATTCACATAGTTCTTCATCTGTAGATTCTCCCTGTCTCCTGATTTACCCCACCTTCCCAAGATGAAAGGAAGCTGAACATGTGTTAAGTGCTTGCAAATTCCAAACCAATTGACTTGTGTCCCTGAATGTGAAAGGGGTGTGTGATAAGATCCTGTGTAGATTCTTTGTTTGCAGTGTGCCATATGCCCGATCAATATTAGTTTTAAACACGAGACTAAAAACAATGCTGTTTTATAAATTAAATGATGGAACTGGGCACACCTTAACCAGCACATGATTCTTCCAATGAAAGCAAACACAAGATCATCAGGCTGTCAACACCATATGTCTGTGCATATATTTTATTTTAATTGCCACTGTTTGTGAAAGCAGTGTAAAAGATAAGCGATGTCACCAGCACTGCCACTGCATACATTATTCCAAATATATCTATTGTAACAAGTGAGACAATGGAATTGAACACTTCACCACACCAGCAATTCGTTTTCATTCCTCATTACAATACTAATACCCCACACAGTAGTGGTAGGCGAACATCGAGACCTGAACCTCAGCCCCCAGGTCCCAAGACCAAGAACCCTTCTGCCACACCACCCTGACACATGTCATACACCTTGTTGCGAAACATACTTAGCCTGTAAACACTCGCCTTACTAATCGAACACCTAGAGAAGCTTGTGAGCCCATGAAGGGGCTGCAAGCTCAGCAGCAGCGTTCAGAAATTACACACGACTGCATGAATAGATAGGATCACTTGGGGGCAATGTCTGACACAAAGCCACTGCCCTCGTTGTGAATGGGCCGTTAGCATTTAAAATTCCATCCTGTCCATTTCTCTCCATTGTACGTTACGTGTTTTCAAACTATTCTAAAGTGTCTTATGCACACATGTTCTTCTGTCTAATCTCCCAAACATCTCTCACACACACACACACACACACGCACGCACGCACGCACACACACACACACCCCACCCACACACACATTCAACCTTACCTTTCTGCTGCTACAGGCAAAATGGTGAACACAACATGCAACACAGACACTGCCCCTGAAGGCCAACTCACTACACCCTATTAACCAATAAACAACACACATCCACCCACATTACTCAAAGCCACACACAGATCCTAAACATTTACCACACCCCCTCACAAAATATACACCAGCACCCTTTGTCATCTTAAAGTTCAATTGGTTCACATGCAATAACGCCTGTAGGATTATTTAGCGTGTTTTGGGAGCACAGCACCATTGCATGGGATTAATGTATTGCTATAATGTGGTACAGCAAGCCATGTGTTGCCAATGTGACATGGACATGTAAACGAAGACAGGCTACTCAGTCAAAAACATAGCAATTTTTTTTCATATTTAAAAACACATTTTTTTCTCTCACCTGAAATGCCTCTGTTGCAGGAGACACATTAGAGGATTAATTAACTAATATAATTAACAGTACTAACATGATTCTAATCAAATAACATCATAATGTGTTCTCCAGTGCAAAATGAGGTGGAAAAGATGGGCTCTGAAAGTCATTTTAAACGTGCACTTGGGTTCATTTATTTTGCTTCTCTGTTGACTGTGTTAGCTGGATGTGAAATCTGCATGCCAGGAAATGAGTAGATACAGTTTCTAAACCATATATGCCAAGTCATTGTTGAAAGAGGAGGATAGATTATTGTGTATTTTGATTGGTGACACGTCACCTTAAGGGCTGTAACAGAGGTTTCCTAAAGAATCCCAGGGAGAGAGAAAGGCAGCGGACATTTTTACACAGCTTGGGTGAAAAGCCTGAGGGGAGTTGCTGTGGGGTTGCCTGATTGAGGGGCGTTGTTCCAGTGTATTGCTGACCTTCACAGGCTGGAGATTCCAGTCAATTGGCACCAGTTTGAAGACCAAAGAGTGCAGATTGGAACTGCATGTCCACGCCGGGTGTTACAAAGTGAAGCCCCGAGCCATTTAAAGAAGGCGACCTGTCCAGGGAGTTTGCATGCTGATCTGCTACAATTATTCTGGTAATTATCTTGCACAAAGCAAGAATGCGGTGTGTGAATGAAAGCTATTTCAGTCAGGCAGCGTAGCGATAGCTGTGTTCTAATGTTGCTATTCAGAAATGCAAGTCAACTGATGCACTGTTTTTTTTATTGTTACGAACAATCTAATGAAATGCCATGTATTTTGCAATTGCTTCTCTTATGTTTATTCTAGAAAAGACTGCCTCGCAAAACTGGTAATGTATGATTTTGAAATGAAATTGATGTAAAAAACAATCCGTGTAAAGGCTTCTATTTGCTTCTGTTTTTCTCTGATACAGTTAGCCCATATCACCTGATAAAAGGGGAGGATATTAGGTAATATATGTCAAGCATCCCATGTGGAAAAAGTTATGTTATGAGTAATTATAAATAGCTGTGTGCGTGGTTCCACTCAGTGTATGTGTGTGTGACTTCTGAGTGGAACACAATCTGATAGTCTGTTGGACGTACATGAGTCAGCAGAGAAAGAGGCCTCTGGAAATAGTTTCACTAATGTAAATAAATTAATGATTATACTACATGTTATTGTGAATACGTTATGGAAGCATAGCTCACTGGTGTAGATAAATCAGTCATAACAGCCATATGTGGCACTCCATATGAAAATGTGGTGTTCTTGAATAATGTAGAAGCCTGAGGCCTCTAGAGATCACAAGAACAGTCTAAACAAAAGAAAGGGGTTGTGTATGTTGGGGCCACAAATAAAACAAAGAAATTATGCTCATCACTATACCACAACGAAATCCATACCATATGTACTGAAATAATGCATAGCCACGATACTACCATAATACCAAACCCAATCTGAATGTAAGGAGTGATTAATGCTGAATTACTTTATTTTTGGCGGTAAGAAAATACCGCTAGGTCCCAAATCTACACAAAATACCCTACACACCCCTAGTCATTGGTTTAAAAAAGCACCAGGATACAGAAATAAGCACTTGGGATTTAGCCATTTCATGGCACAGGAATTTTGGGTTACTATAACAACCACATGTCCCTCTCTAAAAGTCCTCTTCTCTCTCTCCCTTTGCGCCACCCCATTTGCCAAAATCAACAGCCCTCACCAAAGAGCCTTTTCTGGATATAGATGCCTCAAAGAGCACTCAAAACAAATCGCCTAGAATGATACCAACATACGTGACCTCTGTGTTTCCAATCTGCAAGCACCAACACAACAGCAAAACTATTTTGCATTTTTACTCGGTCCTTAATAACTAAAATACACCCCCTCTTTTCCAGATCCCATACATCACTGCTCAAATATCATGCACATGGATGCAGAGTGTGATATGAAACTCAATGGCACAACATAACAATGCAATCCTCCATTACAAAAGCTGTATTTTAAGAGACATAATGCCCTATTTCTTCCAGTTAGAAAAGACCCATATGATCCAATGTATCTTACATGAAGCTATATATATCTGGAAGATATAAACATACATAACGATATCACAATTTGTATAGTGGTCCATTGCGGACACATTGAAGGGATGTCAAATCAGGTGTTGTTACTCATTGGCTCTCATTACAACTTTGCCGGTATCCTGGGGGTAATTCTGCCAGGATACCTGCAAATGGTAATACTGTTACCAGCACTCGGTCCAGAGGTATTACTGCTGGATCATGAGTGCCGGGTTGACAGAGCCCATGGGGGATATGCCGGTAATACCAGTGTTATTTTGCCAATAGGGTGTCAGAATTATCTGCAGCTCACTCCCCCGGCAAACTTGTAGTTGGCTGTTGTGGTAAGGTGCCAGTCGGCACGTTAATTCCGCACTGGTCAAATTATGATGAGAGCCATTGGGCCTCATTATAACATAGGCGCTCCCGTAATGAAGGGTGCCGGTACGGGACCGGCACCCTTCATTATGGGATGCCCTATTACGAGGTTCCCTTGCGGGACCCGGAACAGATGTTTCGTAAAACCATACGTCCTTTCCGGGTCCCGCGAGGGGGCCAAGGAGGGAATAACGGGCCCGGCTCCTTCCCCATTCACATTCAGTCCTATGGGGGCTCAAATGGGAATGGGGAATGGTTCTGTGCATGAGGAATTACCGGGTCCTCCAATATCGGAATGACCCGTTAACTCCTCATTCACAGACCCCGGTATTGGAGCCCTTTATGGAGGCAGCCATAGCCCTAATAGCACCATGGCTACCTCCATACTCGTAATGAGGCCCATTGTCTTGTCCACATGAAACTGAAGGAATGAATTTGCATCTCCAGCATTCAAGCCTATACCTGTAACCAGATGTCTGAAGTGAGTGCCTAACTTCTGAAGGTATCCTAGTGGCAACATATGTGGATATTATAAATACTATGTTAATTAGGCACATTCTTCCTCTATTCTGTTTTCAACTGCAAGAGGAAATCCAGGTCCTTTGAAAACCTCGGGCCTCATTACACGGTAGGCGGTAACCATGGCGCTAATAGCGCCATGGTTGCCGCTGGTATTTTACCGTGTCCGCCTTGGTTGATGGTGGAATTACCGCCCTACTCCAAGGTGAGCGGGGGCGGTAATTCCTCATTCACCAAGGCACTTCCCCATTCCCATTTTTGCCCCCATAGGGCATAATGGGAATGGGGAAGGAGCTAATTACAGTACCGCAAATTGCGGTACCGTAATTAGCACTGAGGTTCCTTTGCAGCACCCTACTTTAACGGCTAGTAAAAAAACCCTTACCGGCTACCGTGTAATGAGGCCCCTCCTGTGGTAATTCCATTCAGTTCTTAATGTAATTCAAAAACATTTCAAAAGCTAACTGCAAAAACTATAAGCATAAACTATGTCTCTGATAAGTGCACAGACTACAACTTTATCTGACCTGCATAATTAACTAAGACTATGAAACTTTTGAACTTTTAATGGCAAATACTAGTATTTTTGCTTTCAATCATCTCTGGACTTTACACAGAGTCTTTGGAACTTGACAGCTCGGGGCCTGCGTTTGCTGTTGGTTTATTAAGTCTGGTGCAGAGTCTGGGGTTTCCTACCCCCACATGTAATAAAAACAAACAGTGATATTTTTTCAGCTTGGCGTTTTAGCTGCTTCCCTAAAATGTTGGTTCAAATACAATACTCCCCACAACTGACATATTTCATTAAACTTTTCCTGGTGTTTGCCTTTAGTAGCTATAAATGAACCTCAAACTCAACACATCCCTTTAGGCATTTCTCGAGTTCCCATAACTCTGAAAGTCCAATAAAAGCAAATCTGGAAACTTTCTGATTCCCTGTCCTGTAGGCCTTATCTGTAATATAACAGCATGGGAAAAACAGAGGCACCGAATAAAATGGGCTTATTGTAACAAAGAAACAAAAAAGCGGCAGAGGGAGAGCTTTGCAATTACCTAAAGTTTATTGCGGTAACTATTCAGGCCCCAGGTGTTTCTATATCACTCAGCAACTCTAGCTGTGTTATGTAAAAAGCAGACTGCAACCTGTCAAGGCAGGAGCCATTATTTTTCCGCCATGGGCAGGCAGCCAACAAACATACTTGTTGTTTGCATTTTCTTCTTAATTCAAAAACTCTAGAGCATGGAACGAAGTGAAATGCCGTGGAGCCTGGAATTATGGTTGCACATAATTGCATTGTCTACCCAGGGATATGAGGTTTAACCTTGATAACGTCCCAGCGAGGCAGGAAATTCAGCGGCCACACACGATTTGCCTAAAGGTTTTCCTGACTGATAAACGCAAGCCCATTACGAACATCTGTCCATCACCCTGCATAGCCAGGTGAGTAAACGACGTACATTTACAGCTTGCAGTGAGTGTGCCTTATTAACCAATGGTGCACCTGGTTTTGCCTCGTATACAAAAGGGAAGGGACGGACAATGTAAACAGATTTCTTTGGCATCGATGCTCCCTTAAAAAGCTCTTGCGTGTCCAGATCTGCAAGACATGACACTTTTTTTTCAAACATGATCTGTATTTGTTTTACTTATTTTAGCCATCTTTTTGTGTTGTTTCTTGAATTTCAGGTTTGACACTGCTTTACATTCTTTCCTTTGCATGTTGTCATCCACCTTTGGGCCTGGTTTTAGAATTAACCTGCTCTTTTTTTCCTCTGTGCCTCAAAATCATCAGGGTGCCCAATTCAGGTTGGTAGTCACCAGTTCAGGAGCATTCCTTTAGCCCCATTTGACATATACATCTCCAGGGTCAGGTGGGGCACTTGTCTGTTGTTTCCCTGCAGGCCACGATCACAGACTGACCTGAACATTGTTTAGTAACACACAGAGTACACACACATGGAAAGCGACAATGATGCTGGACGTTCAACTAGAGGACAAAGGGGTGTTGTATACGTGGGGCCTGATTCACAAAATGTTTTTTAATGTGATTGCACTATTGTAAAATGCCCGTGTAAATCGGGCCCTTGGTGTGCTTTCGAGTTTAATTTTAATTTCAGAAATGTCCAACTGCTACCTAATAGCTTCATTGGAATATGCACTGTATTTGCTCATTTGTTTTAAAAGATATTTGGTTGGCAATGCACTGACCAACTAGTGATGTATGTTGCCATTTGTTATACTAACCATATGCTCTAACATCAGTCAACTCCATCGCTTTTTCTGTTCATAAGTGAAATCCAGTCTCCTCTTCTCTTTGGCCATAGTCAATCCATCAAGTGTACTGAGCCACTGACCTGCCATACGTATTTCTCTCTTTCTTATTCATTTATACATTTTTGTCTTTAACACAAAAAGCACATCTACATTTCACATAAACAACCCAATTAGAGGGAATGGGAGAACAACTGGAGAAGAAAGAAAAGAAGAAGAGAGAAAACAAATCTAAAAGGGTCGAGAGAAAGCTTATCTTCCAGGCTCCACTGGTATTATGCTAGACATCAAGTCACTCAAGATCCAGATCAAGAAATCTGCCTCAGATGTGTTCACATATTTTTCCCTTCTTCTGTTCTTGCAAGGCAACCCTCTCCACCTTGCAGACTGAGTATATTTCTTGGAGCCACATACCCTTTACAGGGAAGACTGAAGATTTCCAATTCTGCAAGGTGATTCTTTTGGCCACCATCCAAACCCTGAGAAGCCAGGTAACCTGCTGGTATGCCAGCTCCTCCAGGCTGGTTTCCTCTCCCAAAATTAAAGCCACAAAGTCATATTTTCTAGCCACACCAAGGACCGTGCTCATTACTCTTGTTGCATCGCTCCAAATGTCTTTTCTCTATAATAATCCAATTACATATGTTCCAATGAGCCCACTGTCCGGCCACCTCCCCAGCAGGCATCCAACATGTTCAGTCCTTGCTTGCACATCCACTCAGGAGCCCAAAAGACCCTGTTCAGAAATTTGACCTGATGTGCTCTCTCTCCAACGCTAATCGACATTCTGGGAATATTTCTGCAGAGGGCCTCCCATCTTGTTACTGACATCTCCTCTGACTAGGATTCCAGCAGTTTAGCATTCACCTCTCAATAACCACTTACGAGTGTGTAATGGGAGGCCAAGTGTTTCTCATGGATGTGTGGCTGCTTCCAGACTGCAGCTTCCATGCAAACATTTTCTTTTCGTTAGTAGCTCAGTGGAACAGTGTACTACAATTATTTATTTAAAAAATGGAGCATTGCTCATATAAGGCTCACATACCGCGTATAAGGTAACGTTTCATTATGACTTTTTCCTGGTAATTGAGTGAGGTTCTATGAGAGTAACATTTTCTGTTAGGTCTATATGGCTTGTTAGGGATGTGTCTCTTTAATCTGAGCAGAATGTAACTTGGGTCTGTGTCACCTGTGTCTTGGTGGATGACACCCTGGATCCTAAATTGTACTTCAATACCAGAGACAACTTGTTAAGTATTTTTGATTTAAGAGTGAGCACTCTAGTTATTCATATGCTCTGACTTCCTCTTGTGGGCTCAGTGCTGTCCCCATTTCAGTTGTATATTTGCCTGTTATGCTATTTGAACTATTTGATCCAATGTTCTGGATTCACAGTGTTTGTTTTCAGTACTAGGGAATTGTCTCAGTATACAGTATACAAGAAGCCAGTACATTGGTTAGTGTAGAGAAATGTCTAGGATTTCTGTTGGATGAGGTGTGTGTCATCTGCCTATAACTGAGCTTTAAGATAGCATTTGCAGGAGGCCACCACCAATAGTCTGATATTACGCAAAAGGGTTTTAGCACCCTTAATGGATCCCAGACTCATTAAATCCTGGGAAATCAACTAGGACACCGGGAACCCACTGCACATCCTGTTTCAAAGAGTCTAACATGTGCCCATCATTTATGTTTGTTAGGGGCACTGATTGTTTCCTGGTAAGGGAGGAATCAGATGATCTGGCAGCAGCACAGTGATGAGAGAGGAGTATGTGTGCAGGACAAAGTGAGTCGCAGAGCATAGGGGGCTGGGATATGGTGGAAGAGGTGGAGAGGCTTTGGGTATCTTGTGAAATGGGGTATGGACAGGGGCGTCATTTCACCAAAATGCCAGCGGTAGCGGATGTGACATTGCACAACCATTGACCTTTGATGACATCACAGGAAGTGATGTCATTTCACCTGACCCCAAAGTGACATTACGGGAAGTGATGGAACACAACCTTTCATCCCTTGACAAAACAGGAAGTGGCATCACATAGCATTGTTCCTAAGTACATTACAAAAAATATGGTTACGATATCACTGTGATGTGATATACATTTCATAGAAGAATGGATCACCATATGTATTGTTAATATCAGCATGTTGGGCCTATATTACCAAATCACTGAATGTAAGCAGACATCCGAGGCCAAATGAAAATGATGCGTTATTAAATAGAAATTATGATTAAGCACTTTATATGTAATATGATATGGCATTTATAACGCGCTAGTAGACAAGTGTTTCTAGGTGTGACAAGACAAGGAATGGGAAACATAAGGAGGCCAAAACAACAATCTTACTAGGCCTTGTGTTATTGAGATCGCCCAAACACAAGCAAGGGGAAGGGGAGAAGTGCAAGTGGAGATGGAGAAGTGCAAGTAAACAAAAGTGCAGCCAGCGGGTGACTGTAGTGGTTATGATCAAGAAAGAGCTAAAAAGAAGATGGCGCCCATGAGTGGCCATTTTGGACATTCACTTCCATTACTGCGATGAAAGCAAATATTTTCGTGGGCTTAGTGAACGTGCATTTCTGCAGCAGAAGCAAGGTCAAATAATGATATCAAACAAACTAATTGTGAAGAATAGTTGTATTGTCCGCTGAAGGGCGAGCCAGAAAGGGAGTCAGAGCGCTCCGCAGGTGCAGTGATAAGGGGTACTGGGAATGAAGGCAAGGAAGGGAAGCTGGGTTTTTCCACTTCTCGCAGGATTTTTCATGTTCAGGAGAGCAGTTTCTGTACTTCTGGCCGCTCTGAAGCCAGACTGATGGTCATGGATCCAACCAACAGATTTAGTAGGAAAGTTAAGCTGGGAGATGGCCAGCTTTTCCAAGAGTTTTCCCAGGAAAGGTGTGATAGAGATCGGGTGATTGTTAGCCAGAGAGGAAGGATCGGAAGAGGGCTTCTTGAGGAGGGGGTGCACAAGGGAGTGCTTCAAAGGAGAGGGGAAGATTCCAGTGGTAATAGAGCGATTGCCGAAAATGGCGAAAATGGCCACTGCTGGAGCAAGGGTGTCAATGTGGTCCTTGATGGTTTTGGAAGAACATGGAAGAGCCTGTTTTGATGAGACTTTCATAGATTAGACTTGTCTAGAAATGTTGTCATGAGTGGACAGGGGAAAGGAAGAGAAGGGAGGAGGAGAGGTTGCCACAGGCAAGCCAGGAGTGGAGCGGGGGTAGAGGAAGAGAGGGTGGACAGGATGTCCTGAGTTTTTTAGATAAAATGAGAAGCCAAGGACATGCATAGGGCTGGGGAGTCCACAGGAGAGGTAGAGACTGCAGCAGGGTTGGCCAACTCCTTGCAGATTTTGAAGAGTTTGGCCAAGTTGTTAGATGCTGCAGAGATGTGGGGTTCGGTGTGTACTCCCTTCCTGGTGAGGACAGAGAGTCTGTACTGCCTTTGGAGCAGGCAGCAAGCCAGTTTGGCAGAGGGTGCACCTGTAGCCCTCCACTCTCAGCCACCCTGTATTTGCATTTGAGTGTGACGAGGTTGGAGTCGTATCAAGTGTTGCGCTTGGATTTGGGCTTCAAGCGGATCCTCATGACAGGCGCAAGGACATCAAGAGTGACAGATATAGAAAGATGGAGGTTAGAAAGGGCTGTGTCAGGATGTGAGTCAGCCAAAGATGCAGAAGGAGGAGAGAAGGTAGCGGCAAAAGCCTACACTGACACACGCTTCATGGGGTGTATGACCGAGAAGGAAGGTGACAGTCTTGGAGTAGGCTTGGCCTGAGCGGTAGAGAGAGCAAGAGATGGGAGAAAAGGAGAAAGGGATCATTCCAGGAGAGATGAGTGGTGAGAGGGTTGTAGAGGAGGATGATCCAAGGTGTGCTATGAAGAGTGAATCGGGCCAGAGGGAAAAATAGAGAGATTTAGGGAGTCGCAGAGGTTGCACAAGAGTACTGCAGAAGGACAAGAAGCATCCAAGTGGATGTTAAGGTGTCCAAGGAGAAGTTGAGTGGTAGAGGTGAGGAGGAAGGAGGAGAGATATGCCCACTCAGAGAGGAAGGAGGCTACCTGGCCGGGCGGCCTGTAGAAAGTGGGCACATTGTGAAAAGGGCCAGGAGAGATAGAGAGCCTGCACACCAGGCATTCAAATGCGGAGTAGTCCTACATTGGAATGATATAATCAGGGATTCACTCTGGGAAGATCAAGGCTACACCCCCACTGGGACGGTTGGTTCTGGGCTTGGAGAGGATCGTGTAGCCATCAGGAAGGAGAGTATCAAAACTTGTGACAGAGCTACCGTGAACCACATCCCAGTCAGACAAAGAACCTGCAGATTGAGTTCCTTCAGGAGGCAGCAGATGTCAGAGAAGTGTTTGACAGCTTAGCAAAAGTTGAGAGTGGCAATGTGGAGCAGGTTGCCCCTTTTCAAATTGTTCTGTGGAGGGGTACAGGTCAGAGGTTCACCCTGAGAAAGTGTTGCAGACGCCTGTGGATGGGCTGAGGAAAATGAAGGAGAGGGCAAGGTAGCCAAGGAAGAGGAGGTTGGAGCCAGAGGTGTGGCAGAGGAAAGAGGAAACAGGGTGGCTGGAGAAGCAGCAGAGGCAGCCGTAGAGGTGGAAGAGGATGAAGGAGGGAGAGGAGTGAGAGAGGGGAAAAAAGGGACTGCAGGAGAAGAAAGAAAGTTGATAAGGCATGGGAAGCATCTATCAAAAAGGAGTAGGTTGGCCTGAGGGCCTTGGACCAATACTGTGCCATTAAGGTAAACATTAATGATAGCCTTAGAGGCGTAGAAGGGGGCCAGGAGGGACTCCCAACATCTGCCACCATTAATGGATGAAGAGGAAAAGGGAAAAAAGAACAGAGGCCATATGGGGGGTCCATAGCCGTGGCGAGGGGTCGATAAAGAGGAAATCAGTAAGGGTCTGTCTGGAGGAAGCACTGGTGTAGGTATCAGCAATGGCGCTGCCTGGGTTGGAGACCAGTATATACCTTTTGAACTTCTTCCTACTAGACCTAGTGAGAAGGATAGGATAGTAAATAGAAAAGCAGTTAGAGAAGATAGGAGAGACAGAGAGCATCATAGAGGGTGAGGAGGGCAGAGTGGGGGGTAGAGAGAAGTGGGGGAGGTGAGATGGGGTAGGCACGAGGGGGAACACTAGGTTGGGGGACACAGAAGGAGGAGACAGAACAATGACAGAACTCAGATGCAGTATTTAGACAAGGCAGTTGCCAGCGGAACCCACAAGAAATGAATGGACACAGCATGGATTCCGGCAGTACAATGCAAACAAACAAACAGGAGAAACACAAATACAGAAAAAAAAACAAAGCAATCAATCAGGGAACTGTGAAACACCTAAATGATTTTCACTATAAAGAACCTCAGGGAGCAGGGTAGGGGCACCCCATGATGGAATACAACACCCCCTTTCATTTAAAATCTCTTCAGCATCCTACTATACAGGAGTTACAAAGTTCCCAACTCCACCCCACCCCCTTTTTCTTTGAAACACTGAGATGAAGAAGCGAAAGAGTGAGAGGAGGAGGATAACCTACATAGAACCACAAACATGGAAAACAGACTATTCTCTTCCTACTGTAGACTGTCCCACTAACGAGGCCAGGCAAAGTCAGGCCTCTCTTCACAACCATGCACACCTGAACATGATTCCCAACCCCAGGAAGCATAACAGGCAGGGCAGGAAAGCACATTGTGAGCTGGCGGTGCTGGAGTGAGCGGAGGAGCCAGAAGGAAGGAGCCAGAGTTGGAAGAACTCTCTAAGACTTGGAGACACGAGGAAGGCCAAGCCCCCGAGCCAGTGAGTACCAGAGATTCTGCAGGGTGGTGGGAAGCCTGTGCCTCTAGAAGGTTAACCCAGGGGCAGCTGAAACTGCCTGGCAATGCCCTACCTCAAACCTAGAGACTCAGACCTTCGAGGTGCAGGTGTGCAACACCCTAACCTCACACCAAGTTCCATTGGAAAGTAAGGTGCACTCTGGGATATGAAGTTTAAAGACATTTATTTTTGGCATTTGAGGTGAAAAGGTCCGAGCACGGTGGAGGGAGACCTTGAACGAAAATAAGAGCAAGGGAAACATGGTGGCATGAAAGTATTTCTCTGGGAGCAGAATTGAACAAGTAAGCCGACACCACGGCCTAGACAGTGCGAGGGAGGCCATGGCCCCGTTGTTGAACTGTGAAGGTCGAGGTCTCAGAGAGAAAGGAATCTCTGTTGCCATGAACAAGGTTGACAGGCGCCTCTTCGGGTGAACAAAGGTGTCGGAAAGGGCCAGGTGCAGCTGTACACTCACCTTAAACCAAAAGGGGAAAAGGACGAGAAATATCCTACGCAACCGGTGAGTGAAACAGATCCCAGAAACCGGTTTGCGCAGGGCATAGAAACATTGACAAACTCAAAATGCTCGGCATGTTCAGTGAAACTGTGAGGGTAACTAAGAGACACGCTATCTGTACAAAGTGGTAAAGTGATCCCAGGGGCTATGCATGTTCAGTAAAACCATGCAAGAAACAAAGATAGAAGTGAATAATAGTGGAGTGGTACAGTAATGGGAAATTACCTTGATGAAAGCCTCTGTAAACTGTGTGAAACAAAGGGGCCTTCAGAGGGGCCATGGTAAGAAGAAGCAAATTAAAATACTCTGAATTACAATTACCCAGATGCTCTAGGAAAGGCTGGTGTAACTAGTATTCAAAGTCAGAGTGGTCAAATGAAGGTAAAAAGTAGAAGTAAAATCCTCGTGCAGTCAAAAGCCTTTGACAAACAGGAAATGGTGAAACTGGCATTTGCACCCAGACAACGGGAGTGCCATGAGAACATTGTGTTGAATTAATTTATAGGAAAGCCTAAATGGGGGCTATAAAGGATCAAAGCCCAGCAGAAGGGGATCCAAAGGATGAAGAGCAATCACCCAACGGAAAAGATTATTGAAGGCAACATTTTTGTTTTTTGTTTTTAGTCCAAATAGACCTTCTAAGGCAGGAGACTTTTCAGGAAAGAGACTTGGCCCCAGAAGGCCCTGGCATCATTGAAAGGAACTGTAACCTCATGCTGGCGAGGGCCAGGAGTGTGCTGTGCTCAATGGTCTTGCCTTGTCCCGTGCTAAAAACGTGGATAAGGGAGACCCCGCCATTCCATCCTTACTCATCATTTGGTGAACACTTCTTTCTTTTGTAGAGAACATTATTCCACACTGTGTTTGTAACTTAGGTGTAAGGATTGGCAATAGTTTATTTTTTAGTATAGGCCCTTTTTATTTGACAAGACACGACACGGACTGCTTTCTTATTATTTGTTGGTTGTAGCTTGTTCCCATCTTAGATCTAGGTTTAGATTATGCATTTTTCTCACCCATTATACAGAATAAACACCCTTGAACTGTGATCACTTGTGTCTGTCTTTACTGTTGCCACCATGAGTTTCTTACATATGTTGTCAGGAGTGGGGTGTGACTCAATTGATACTAATTGAGGACCCCACCAATTTAGAAAACAACAGCATTTGAAAACCAGTCCCTTCTCCCACAAATTTAGCGTAGAGGAACCCGCTAAAATCCTCCCCTCCTACAACAACTCTGTTTTCCGTGAGTAAGGGAACCTCTGCGTACTAGAGCAATCCGGTGCTGAAATAGGGCTCACCTTCCATCATCTAACCCCCCAACCCCTTCCAGTGAGGAAGGTAGTGGGGGGAAACATGTTCCATCTATTTTGTCCCTGGGATTATTTGGTACCTGGAAGAGACAAAGTGGTCATTTATGTGGTCATACGAGTCAACGTTCCAGGTGGTTGGAACATATATTTTATACCCCAACCGGAAGGGAAATTGGATAACACTGCCCCATGTAACCTTTGGAGACCATTTAAAATGTGTCTCTTTTAAACATGTTCCCACTGCCAGGAAACTCACCGGGGTGAGATATTAGGAACTGGTATACAAAGTCTTGTGAGCGTTCCCCTTCCCTCAGGATGTCTATAGAAAAAAACAACCCAGCTCTTTTTTTCCAACTTGGGAAATCCACAAGAGGGAACTCGTTTGCCCCATGGTGTCAAACTTCTCCAGTTCCTCTAGAGAGACAACCCTAGTCCATCCTGGGTCACAGATGAGGCAACAGGAAACGAAGAACTTCACCTTTAAGATACCTCCCCTGGGCTTACCAAACTCTACTATGCCATCTAAAACGGAGGATTTCATTTGTGACCCCATTGTGTCTCCTACACCATCAAATCTCTTTTGTGATAAGTTGAATTCCTTGGAGGAAGAAGAGGAAGCGTTTTCAAGGCAATATTCCCCAGGAGTACCATACAAAGATTCACTAGATATAAAATTATCTGCTGATTCTGAAGGGAATAAACCCACACTAAGCCCAAAACTGTATCTAGAGGACCCTCTTCCCTCGGAAATATCATTGAAAAGGGAAAGAGAGAAGAGAGATAACAATTCTCCAACAAAATCGATTGAACTTCTCTTCACCCAAATAGATCAATCAGATCAAGAAACGCCAGCACTGGTCAATCCAGAGTCTAAACAATAATGTCTCTCATGTAGAAAGATGGGGCACAAGGCATTAGATTGCAAATTTAATGTAATCCCTCCTCCCATCACCTTACCCCTAATTGGGGATAAAATGGGTGAAACTAAACAATCATTCATCAATATACCATCCATACAACCCCATGAGACACCAGGGAAAAGGAGAGGGAATGTTTAAAAACTCCAATCCCAGACCTGAGAGGTACTCAAATATAGATGTACGGGAAGAAACTCCCAGGGAAGGCCACAAACAGATCTGTGCATCCTATAAGAATGGCACAGACTGTTGGGGAAAGATGTGTGAAAAACCTAAAGGATTTTCACTATACAGAACCTCAGGGAGCAGGGTAGAGGCACGCCATGATGGAATACAACATCCCCTTCTATTTGAAATCTGTTCTGCATCCTACTATACAGGAGTTAAGAACTTCCCAACCCCCCCTTTTTCTGTCAAACACTGAGATGAGTGAGAGTATGAGGATTACCTACATAGGACCACAAATATGGAAAAAAGACTCTCCTCTTCCTACAGTAGACTGTTTCACTAACGAGGCCAGGCAAAGTCAGGCCTCCCTTCACAATCATGCACACCTGAACATGCTTACCACTCCCAGGAAGCATAAAAGGTGGGGCCGGAAAGCACATAGTGAGCGAGCTGGGATGCTGGAGGGCACAGAGAAGCCAGAAGGAAGGAGCCAGAGCTCGAAGAACTCTCTAAGACTAAGAGGCGCGAGGAAGGCCAAACCCCTGACTAGTGATCACCAGAGAGGCTGCAGGGTGGTGGGAAGCCTGTTCCTCCAGAAGGTCAACCCAGGGGCAGCTGAGACTGCCTGGCAATACCCTACACTGGGCACCCCTGAGCCAGACTCAGAGACTCAGGCCTTTAAGGTACAGGGGTGCAAGACCATGACCACACAACAAGTCCATTGGAAAGTAAGGTGCACTCTCGGACCTGAAGGTTAAAGACATTTATTTTTGGCATTTGTGGTGAAAAGGTGTGAACTCGGTGGAGGGAAACCTTGTACGAACATAAGAGCAAGGCAAGCATTGCGGCATGAGAGTAGTTCCCCGTGAGGAGAATTGATCATGGAAGCAGACACCACGGTCAGCATAGACAGTGCAAGGTAGTCTGTGGCCCCTTCTATTGAACTGTGAAGGTCGAAGCCTCAGAGAGAAAGGAAACTCTGTTGCTATGCACAAGGTTGACAGGTGCCTCTTTTGGGTGAACAAAGGAATTGGAAAGAGCCAGGAGCAGCAGTACCTTAAGCCTTGACCAAAAGGGGAAAAGGACGAGGTATAGCCTATGCAGCCGGTTTGTGCATGAGATCCCAGAGACCGATTTGCACAGGGCACAGAAACATTGATATACTCAAAAGGCTCTGCGCGTTCAGTGAAACCACGAGCGAAACTAAAAGACACTCGATCTGTTGACAGTGTTAAAGGGAGCCCAAGGGCTACGCGTGTGGAGTGAAACCACATAAGAAACCCAGAGAGAAGTGAATGATAGCAGAGTGGTGCGGGAATGGGAAATTGCCTTGTCAAAAACCTCCGTAACCTGCGTGAAAGAAAGGGGCCTAGAGAGGGGCCATGGTAAGAAGAAGCAAATGAAATACTCCGAACTACAGGAAAGGCCTGTGTAACAGGTATTCAAAGTCAAAGTGGTCATACGAAGGTAAAAAGTAGAAGCAAAATCCTCGTCCAGCTGAAAGCCTTTGATAAACAGGAAATTGTGAAACTGGCGTTTGCACCCAGGTGGGGGGATCGCTTTGAGTACCTTGGGCTGCATTACGGGTCCGGTCATAACCGTGCCGGTATTAACAGTGGGTTGCCACCCGACCCGTAAATATTTGTCGGTGCCTGACTTGCCGGTAAAACAGGGATATTACAACCCCGGCGGCCCGGAAAGTCAGGCCCCGGTAAATAGCAATTCCCCATTCCCATAGATTCCCAAAGGACTCTGTGTGAAGGGCGAGCACGGAAGCACCGGCAACATTGTTAACGATGCTGGTGGTTCTGTGATGGTCTGCCTACCATGGCCACTGTGTCCGGCAGGGTCAGACCTCCCGGGCAGAGCAGCTCCGGCAGGCAGACCTGCAGTATGCCTGGCCGGAAACAATGGTGCCATTGTTTCTAGACCGGCATGCTTGTAATGAGGCCCATTGCGCTGAGTGAATTTAAAGGAAAGCCTGACTAGGGGCTTTAAAGGATCAAAGCCTGGCCGAAGGGTATCCAAGAGGCAAAGAGCAATCGCCCAATGCAAAAGATTACCAAAGGAACTTTTGTTTGTTTATTGTTTTTGGTCCAGTAGACCTTGTAAGGCAGGAAACTGTTAACGAAAGTCTATATTTTTATAGACTTGGCCCCAGAAGCTCCTGGCATTGTTTGAATGAACTGTAACCTCGTGCTGGCGAAGCCGAGCAGTGTGCTGTGCGCAAATGCCCTGGCTTGTCCCATGCTAAAAACGCGGGTAAGGGAGACCCGGCCATACCACCCTGACTTGTCATTTGATGAACACTTCTTTCTTTACTTGAGACCATTATGCCACACTGTTTTTGTAACTTAGTTGTAAGGATTGGCAATAGTTTTATTTTTTAGTATAGGTCCTTTTTATTTGACAAGATGCCACTAGGACTGCTTTCTTATTATTTGTTGGTCGTCGCTTGCATCTTATATTTAGGTTTAGACTACGGGCTTTTTTACCCATTATACAGTTTCATAAACACCCTTGAACTGTGATAACTTGTGTCTGACTTTACTGTTGCCGCCATGAATATCCTACATAACCTAGAAGAAGGAATGACCAGCAGGGATGCAGGCAAAACAATGCAGCAAACAACCAGGAGAAATAAAAACACTGAAAAACAGAACAGTCGACCAGGGAACCTAGAAGAAAGAATGAACAGCAGGGATACAGGCAGTACGACGTAAGCAAGCAACCATGAATAGTCAACCACACAAGACAGAAAAAACTACCAACAGAAACTAGAGCAAAAGAATGCAACAACCAAGGAGACCAAAATCACAAAGTACACAATAGGTCACGGGAAGGGGGCTAGGAAAGGTCGACAGACAGGGCCCGCAGGGGATGCAGAGGGTACGCATCCAAGTGGAAAGAAGAAGGCCTAGAGTTGCAAGGGAGTGCATGCAATCTAGCATTGGTAGGAAACACTTGTGACCCAGGAAGCGAGGAATCACACACAGCCTAAGATGAGAAGGAGCACTCATGGAAGCCATACAGAACAAATTTACATAGAACAAATATATAGAACAAATATACATACAATATTTGTGTTGGTACTCACTTATCAACCTCAGAAGGATGAAAGACTGAGTTTGCCTTGCCAGGATTCAGACCTGCAACCTGCAGATCGCACACACATCGAGAGCGCTCAACCTACTGAGCTGTTTTACCAGCTTTAGCTATTTAACTGGCAATAGTAAAACGAGAAATTACATGTCTGAATGTTCTCAATGTCAGAAAGCAAATTACACTTTGTAGTGGATACCATTAAACTGCTAACTGAGATTTAACAGCAGGCCAGTTCAGCTGCAGGTCTGGTGAAAAGTTGGCTACATGTCAAACCTGTGAGGCTCTACTGTTGCCCGAATCATATTGTCTACAAAGGAGTTTCACAAAGACAGAGCCAAAAAATCGACCCATGCAAACGGGATAATGTTGTGCCTGACGCCCAAAACACGCCTCGTGCCTGGTTAAATGCAGCGGTGCAGAGCAGCAGAACAATATAGCAGGCGTGTGGTGTAAACCGACATTCCAACCATCACTAGGCAACACACCTGCATGTCATGACAGAAAGGGGAAATGCATGGTGGCTCTGTTACCTAAGACGAACATGTCACGGACAGCGAAATTAATTTGAAAACCACAATCTCAACCATGGCATTGCACTTGAAACCCCAAAATGACAGATTTTGAATTAGACTTTGCTGATGTCCACTACTGTGATAGCATCCTTGCCCTCCAAATCGTGCACCAATCGATGACGAGCATTATTCCTACAGCAATTGTCCCTCATTGGTTGTTCCCATTCCTGCAGTACTTTGTCAGCCATCTTCCTATTAACCATGGTTGTCGTACTATTCATCTACCTTGTCTTTCCTGTCTTTTCTTACACATTTGTCATACTGCTCAAAGATCAAATACCATCTCATTACTGTGTACAGAAAATGTATGCGAAGTATCATATAAGGCACAATAAAATGAACTTTCAAGACAAGTTGATATATGTACATTGCTATTTGTCAAACCCATTTCAACTAATATACACACACTGTGACAATCGACAACTTGCAAAGGGCTGCCCCTTTCTCCTTCTGACATGTCTACAAAATACCCTAGAACTGACGAAGCAGATAGGCAACCTTTAGGTACCATAGAACTTACATAGTCAAAATGGAAATACAAACAATCAGACAAATAGCATATGGCACCATACACCACTAGTTGGCTAGTGGATTGCCAACCAAATATCTTTTAAAAAACATAAGCAAATACAATGCATAATCCACGGAAGCTATTAGGTAGCAGTTGGGCATTTCAGTACATGTATTGGAAAAGGTTAAAAGTACCCATTTTATTCATGTAGGACATAATCATATAAATTACATATGCAACAGGCATACTCACCAGCCATTAACTGGAATTGACTAGGGTTGAAGCCACCACCTGAAGAGAACACGCATAATACCAATGCCGAATGATGTTGCATAGTGGTATCTATGTTGCACCTGCTTGCTAAGCCCTCCATACTCATTATCCTTGATTGTCCAAACTTCCTATAACCAATACAACAATACAACAAATGTGGTGAATGTTACAAGCACACCATGTAGTATAGCAGTAAACCCTCTTGCATACGAATCATGCCAAATGTGCATCCCAAATGTCGGAATGCAACTATCCATTGCAAGTGACTGCCACACACTCTCATGCCTCATGAGAAACGTCTCCACAGATGATCTTTGCTGAATTTATGAGTTCATGGATTCCTACATAATTTCACACATGCGGCTGTCATCCTATCTCGGGAACACTTTTTGATGTATGTAACGTACCACACAGGGGTTTCACATCCCCAGCAATGGTATGATGAACCCTGCCTTGTAAGCAACTATCATATGATATAACACAGTCACTCAAAGGCTCCCATGTCAAAGTGCACATACCATCTCCCAGGGCTGCCTAATAGCAGAATTGGTACACTCAACACTGGTACATCAATGTACTGACATTCTGATTGTCCAAGAAATAACAACATTGGTCATCATGGGTGTGTGCATCACACATGAAGCTCCCACCCATGAAAGTGTGTACCAATGACTGCCTGTGCAA
This sequence comes from Ambystoma mexicanum, assembly GCF_040938575.1. Lineage (NCBI taxonomy): Eukaryota > Metazoa > Chordata > Amphibia > Caudata > Ambystomatidae > Ambystoma > Ambystoma mexicanum. The sequence goes on along the minus strand of NC_090937.1, from coordinate 595,418,956 downwards.
CTCAGTGCATGCCATGAACTGCAGTCCACAATGTGTAAGTATGAAGCACATCTATGCAATTTCTCCCCAGGTGTGAATGGGTGTCAATGAAGCCCAGACCCAAAGCCATGGCAAATCGTATTTTCAAAAAGCTCCCACATTCGAAAAGAAACAGACATTCCAGATGTGTATGGCATGCTCTACCATGCCTGCACATATTGATCGATCATCATGTCTTAAGAGAGATGTCAACAGAAGAAAGGACACTTGTGATAGCCTGGTCTCTATGAGGTAAGGCCCAGTACATCAAGATAGCAACTGTTTAATGCTGTTCAGGAGCTTGATGTTGTTGGTTGGACCGTATTCACTATGATTCAGGAACTATCCCTGGTCTTTTATAACACACTAATGACCTATATTTTTCTGTTAAATCCCTCACATACATTTAAGTATTTAATCTGTTCTTGGTGGTCTACTGCCTTGATCCAACTAAATTGTAGTAATTGCACATTATAAATGTTGCAACCATAAACATAGAGTGGGAGTCTTCTCTAATTGTTGGCATGGCTCTTGGTGGATTTGTTATCTTTTTGTTGCTGGTGGTTTGTTTCTTCTTGTCCATAGATAGTGGAGTATTTGCAACATACAGATGTGGAAGAACCTTTGCTAGCCTTTGGGAGGATTTCTTGTAAAATGTGCAGGTGATTCGGTAGGTACCATAAAAAAGGGACGAATCAGTAGCACAATTAGGAGTGTTCTTATTTGAGAATTTTGCCAAGGAAGGAAGGTGTAGCATAATTTTTGAGAAGTGCAGAAACACTGCCGTCTGTTCTCATAGGTGTGGTATTATGAGGCATAATGAAACTGAATGGTTAGATTCATAATCAAAGCTCCCCAGCACAAATACATTACTGGGATTCCTCCGTCACAGAGGATAACCGTAGGACAGTTATAGATTCTGACGAGTGATGGGAGAACATGTTTAGCCAAATCAGCGATGTGTGCAACACAATTGTCAATTTTGTTTGTATAGTTATAGATGCATAGATGTGGCCACTGGCGTAACAGGGGCCCCCGCAGCTCACATGGTGCAGGGGGCCCCGCAATCACATGGGAGTGGGCCCCACTTGGAGTAAAAAAAAAAGAAAATAAATGTGTTCCCAATGTTTTTATTTTTTACAAAAAATGTTTCTTTTTTAATTCACTCTGCATTTATAAAGCTATTATTTCTGTAACAGAAATCATTTTTTTATGAAGACAGAGTGAATACAAAAAATAAACTTTCTTTTTGAAGTCTGGGGACTACCCCCACCCATGACATGAAGACCCTAGGCTGGAGGCCTCCATGTTATGTGGTGGGGGAAGCCCTATGACTTCAAAAATAAATACATTATTTTTGAAGTCACTCTGCCTTCATAAAGAAATTATTTCCATTATGGTTCAGTCCTTAATGGAAATAACGTATTTAAGAAGTCAGAGTGACTTCAAAAAGAAATAATTTATTTTTGAAGTATTATGGCTCCCCTCAACCCCATGACGTGTGCATGTGTGAGTGTATGTGAAAGAGTGCACACAAATGTATGGGTGGCTGGGTAAGCCTGTGTGCGTGTACGGAGAAAGGATGCAGACTTAAATGTATAGGTGGCTGCCTGTGTGAGTGTTTGGTGAAAGGGTGCACACTTAAATGTATAGGTGGCTGCCTGTGTGAGTGTTTGGTGAACGGTACACACAAATGTATGGGTGGCTGGGTGTGCGTGTACAGTGAAAGGATGCACACTTAAATGTATGGGTGGCTGCCTGGGTGTGCCTGTATGGTGAAAAGGTGCACACTTAAATCTATGGGAGGGTGCCTGGGTGTGTGTCCCTGTATGGTGAAAGGTTGCACACTTAAATGTACAGGTGGCTGCCTGGGTGTGCCTGTTTGGTGAAAGGGTGCACACTTAAATGTATGGGTGGCTGCCTGATTATGCCTGTATGGTGAAAGAGTGCACACTTAAATGTATGGATGGCTGGGCATGCCTGTGTATATATGGTGAATGGTGTGTGTGCTTGTGTTCAGGGGCGCAACAAAACCTACATTTCAGGGCGCTAACCCTTCAAATGTTGGAAGAGACGCTAACTTCACATGTGGTGGCGAGGAGCAAATTTATTTGTGTGGGGGCATCTAACATCTTTACGCATTTTAATGAGACTATTCTAGTGCAGCTTCAATGTGACAAGCAGTTAACTCTCTCCTTTAAGTCTGAAAACACCCACTTATGGACTGCTGTAAGAATCACTGGTCTCCTGTTCCCTCTCTACCCTTCCAATCACTCCCCTGGCATGCAAGCAATAAACCCACATCACAATTTCAATTGCTTAAAAAATGTTTCATTTGAATGCGGGTACTAAGAGTGAAATGCTGTACATTAGTAATTTGCCGGGCCCTTGTTAACAGCGAAATCCAGGTGCCTTTTAACCTCTGTGGGCCTCATTACACGGTAGGCGGTAAACCATGGTGCTATTAGCACCATGGTTGCCGCCGGTACCATACCGGTACAACCATGGAGGAAAGGGTAATTACCACCCCATTCCAAGGTTGGCGGGGCAGTAATTCCCCCTTCTTCCATGGCCCTTCCCCATTCCCATGTTTGCCCCATAGGGCATAATGGGGAAGGAGCTCATTACGGTACAGCAAATTGCGGTACCGTAATTAGCACCAAGGTCCTTTTGCAGGTCCCAACTTTAATGGCTAGTCTACACCAGCCGTTAAGGTCGGGTCCCGCAAAGGGACCTCATAGTAAGGTGGTAAGGGTTTACCGGTACCGGTGCCCTTACCGGTACCGGTAAACACTTACCACCTACCGTGTAATGAGGCCCTGTGTCTTTTCTGTCCGGCAACTGCTCTGTAGGTCAGCCAGGTCAAGTCAACATAGCCCACAATTTCAGGGGTGGGGGGGAGTGCTGAAGCCCAGTCAGCTCAATGGTGTTGCACCATTACTTGTGTTTAATGCCTTGATTACCTATTGGTAATCTTCATTAATCCTAGCCCTATTCTTCCTCATCCCATTACTTGGGTATAAGGCAGTACTTGTGTATGAGGCACTATGTTTCATACACAAGTGCTGGGATGAGGTAGAGGTACATGAAGGTAATGCTTGACTTAGCTACCAGTAATCTTCATTACTCCTAGTCCCACTCTTCCTCATCCCAGTACTTACCTATGAGGCAAGGAGCCTCATACTTAAACACTGAGACAAGGAAGAGGGATGTGGAGGTAATTCTAGCCAATGAGCTGATTTTGGTCGTTGGGGTAGGGGATGGGAGGGAGAGGGGATGTTTGGGTGGTGGGATTGTGCAATAAATCATAATGGTCGTCCATGTCCATTCTAAGCAGGCATGATATGAGGTGTTAGTGACTAGTGAGGCATTCTGGTGCAACCAGTCTAGTCATTCCTCAGTTTTGTAAGACTTTTTTTTAACTGGGTATTTCTGATAAAGCAGTCCTGCTAAGTGTAATTACCTGGCTAGACTGCATTTGGGTTATGCCAGTCTAGCTGTTTCTTACTGCGGTATTGTATATTTTCTGGACATCAGTGATACAATTATATGATATAAGTCATATATAACGTGCCTGTACACAAGGGTTTTTAGGCACGACAAGACAAGGGAAGAAAAACAGAGGGAGGACAAGACAAATGATCTTACTAAGCCTTGTGTCCTCAGATCGTGCAAGTGCAAGAACGAGAATTGCAAGATGTAAGGGAGGGGGGAAGTGCAAAGGAGAGTGGAGGGGAAAACAGGGCAGCAATGCTCTAAGTGCAGCCAGGGCAGCCCCAAACTGTGTGGTAGACCCTGAGGCAGTGCAAGTGTGACTGATCAAGAAAGAGCATGGACTCAGTGAGACTGAGGGAAGCCAAGCAACCAGTTGGAACAACAGACAGGTAGGTCAGGTAGGTCAGCAGGGGAGGGAGAGAAGGCAGAGGAGAAGAGGAACATTTTGAGCTGCTTCCTGAACTTCAGGTGGTCCGGCTCAAGTTTGGGAGGATCAGGGAGGCCATTCCAGTGGGAGGCACCTGCAGGGAAGAGGGATCTACCCCCACTCTCTGCCTGGAGAAGCATCTAACCCTTAGGGCTCGAGAAGGAAGGTATTTTGGAAGAGAGCATTGGATGTAGTCCGGATCCCAGCCCCAGAAATCCTCATGGACAATGCAAAGGGTCTTCAACTTGATCCTTGCAGCCACCAGGAGCCAGTGGAGAGATTTCATGGCTGGAGAGATACAGTCCCTGGGCTTGAGGTCAAGGATAAGTCCTGCAGTCCTGTTCTGGATTAGTTGCGGAGAGTAGAGGAAGACATATTGAGAAAGTGGCTGTTGCAGTAGTCCTGCCTAGAGATAACCAGGGCTCTGGAGACAATGAGCTTCTGGGGGAAAGTGAGAATGGGAAGAGTCCCTTTGAGGAGGTGCAGCTGGTAGTGGGACTTCTTGGCGACGTCTGAGATGTGAGGAGAGAAAGAGAGAGTGGAGTTGAAGATGACACCAGGAATGAGCGACAGAGGAGAGTAGGCTGAGGGGAGCCCGAAGGAAAGTGGAGTGTCATCTGCATAACATGGCAAGTTAGAGGAGAAAGTAGAGATAGGTGGGCCAAAGGGGCCAAGTATAGGTTGAAAAACCGGGATAGAGACCTGGGGAATGGCACAGGTAGAGAGAGGTGGTGGAGTGAAAGGGACCAAGTTGGACCTGGGAGGGGTGTTCCAAGAGGAAGGAGGTCAGCAACTCTAGGGCCTGATCCATGATGCCCAGGTTCTCAAGGAGTCGATTCATCAGGATGGCATGGTTGACCGTGTCGAAAGCAGAGGAAAGTTCAAGGAGGATGAGGACAGAAGGAATGCTGGAAACAAGGTTAGAGATCAGATCTTCACAGGTATTCAGGAGAGCAGTTTCTGTGCCTCTGGCAGCCCTTAAGCCAGACTGATGGTCATGGAGACAACCAACAGATTCAATGTGGAGAGTAAGATGGAAGATGGACAGCTTTTCCAAGAGTTTGGGAGAGGGAAAAGTTCCAGTGGCAAAAGAATGATTACAGAAATCGGCCAAGGCTAGAGCAAGGGTGTCAATATGGTCCTTGATGGTTCTGGAGGAGCGGGCGAGCACCTGTTTCAATGACACTTCCATAGATGGAACTTGTCTAGAAATCTCATCAGGTGTTAGAGAGAAAGAGGAGAAAGGAGGAGGAGAGGGAGAGATGGCCAAAGGGGGGCGAGAGAGGAAGAGAGAGAGGAAGAGGAGATAGTGGACAGTATGACCTGAGTTTGAGCAGAGAAGCGAGAGGCCAAAGCTGTACAGAGGGCATGCTGAGAGAACAGGAGAGGTAGAGACCGCAACGGGATTGGTCAGTTCCTTGCAGATCTTAAAGAATTTGGCTGTGTTGTTAGAGGCCGGAGAGGCACAGGCTTCACTGTGTGCTCTCTTCTTGATGAGTCTTATTGCTTCGACTGGCATTTTGGTGCAACCAGTTTTGGTATGTCTAAATGTGGCCTGGCATGCTTTACTGTAATGTAATTACGTGTCTACACCTGTCTACATTGTGCAGCCAGTTGGACATGTTTTCATTGTGGCATGGCATTTTTAATAACAAAGCATTAATGTTCATGTGCACTGTTGGTGACTTGCATGTATTAGATTGGTGCTACCCTACAAAACAATAGCAAACACTGTGGCTTTTTCTCAGAAAGTGTGCTCTATATTGTATTAAAACACATATGTTTATCTTTCTCCTATTGCAGTGTGCGGCATTCACCTTCAGCAGCACGTTCGTGCGTATTGCGCACGCGTAGTAATCTAGGGAGGCCCAGAGTGTGGCGGGGCTTGTGATTTTTTGCCGAGTTGGGGCTGGGCGGCCTCATCATGGCTCGCAGGGGACCCCCAGATCTTGTGTTACACCACTGGCCTAAACCTCATACAATCTGCGACTTCACTGACCGCCATAAAAATGGTCTTCTCTCCAGGGATCACATGAGTGGTCTGCAAATAAAAAACAACACAGCCCTACCAAATAAACAGCAGGTAGCTTGTCTTGATGGCTCCCAGTATACCCAGCACATTGGCATTCATTGCTTGCCTGATGCTAAATGTATGAAGCCGGTTCTGAAATGTCATATTAAAATACATAACCCATTGCTTTTCCTGGGCAGTTTTATTTGGTTTCAAATTCTAAAATGTGTTAAAAATACACTTCCACCGGGAGATTAAAAAAGGGGGAAAAAGAGTAGCAAATAAAGAACACAGGCCAGATCAGAGGATGAAGGAGAAAGAGAGAAGCCCCTTTAGGAGTATTCTTAAAGTATCAATGAGAAAGTGTAAAGCACTGCTGTACTCAGAACTTTCTAGAAGCGACCGTTACTCGGCTTTCTCTGCATTTATCTCCCACTACATCAATATGCACCAGCACATTTCTGCTAAAGGCAATTATGTGGATTTGACATTTCTCATAACGTCATGCAAAGTGTAATCACACTTACAGGGGAGATTAATCGCAACGGCGTATTATTTTTCCTCTGACAGTGAAATAGGTGACACAACTTCACTCAAATGTGCTGCACAACAATATGCCGACGTGCCATAATGCACAATCATATTTGTGAGGCAGATAAACCACATACATATTGTGCCACAACGTTCTGACATAAAAGTGTATTGCAGCAATCTTTAGACATTGGGCCTCATCACGAGTGGGCTGTAGGCCTTAAATGCGGTGGTAACGGTATTACCGCCGCATTTAAGGGCTGGCCCTATCACGAGTTGGGCGCTAAATCGGCTGTTTTCCCTCCAGCTTTTTTCTGCAGGTGAAAATCCCTGTTTTCGGTGGTATTACAGCTGGCTGTTTTAGCCCGCAGTATTAGCACCGAAAAATTCCCCATTGGATCCAATGGACCCAATCAGGAATGGGGATTTACCGTTAAGGCCCATCCCGTGATACGGTGGTAATACCACCGGACCGGTCGGTGCTATGGTCGGCAGTATTAGAGCCGGAAATACAGCCCAACTCGTGATGAGGCCCATCGTGTTTGAACAAAACAAGGAAAGCGAATACAATTACATGAAGAAACGTGTTAGAAATTGCACACAATATTGTGGACAGAATTAAAATGTGCCTCCCCCTCACGCTAACAAGATCATAGAAGAAAAAAACAGTGATAAAAGTGGTTGTACAAAATATAATTACTTCATGCGTTTATGAGAAGGCCAAATCTTCTTAACTGCAGATCAGTAGAATTCATAGAACCCGGACAGACTGATTATGGCCTAATGTCAAAGAAGATCAGTATTGCTAATACATGTTCATTCTTTCTATAACCAGAAAACAAGAGACCCAAGAGACCCTGGGCCAGATTTATTTTGGAAATAGGCTGCAAACGCTTCTGTCTGAATTATCAAAAACGCAAATAGAGGTTACCAAATAAAGTCTAGGGTTTATAGATTACAGAAAAGGGGTAGGTCAAAGACTCAGCCTTATCACACACCCTTCTAACCGAGAAAGAGGGCTTAAATTGCCCTTCTGGCCATGTCTCGGCCTGGATGTGGTTACTGTATGAAGGATGTGAAAGCATGATTTTGCCTGCGGCTAAGGCCTCAGTGATTAATCGATATGTAAATGTGGTCTGAACGCCAATGAATGCCATTGGAAGGGGCATTAATGGGATGCAGAAGCTTTTCATGACTTTGATATTGACGGTGAATCACTACTCAAGTATTGTAACTCTCTTGTGGAAACCCTATGGGTGGGTATCCGTACAGAATATTCCTCAAGGCAAGCCTTGAGTTGTCCACAATTTCCCGGGACATGGGTCTGTACCCAACCGGTTGAGGTTCATCTCGCTTTTCAAAAGTGGGCTGATTTCCAAACTTCTCCAGAAGTGGCGTAGCACAACATTAGGACACCCCACCTCTGGGCCCACCCCAAGCTCCTCAATGAAGGTTAGGCTGCAACTCAGACACATGGGCCTGCCTAGTCCATCATGCATGTGCAATGGCACAGTGTTTAAAACAACCGCTTAATGTGAATAAAACACTCTCTGAGTCATTATATAAACAAATCAGTCAGTGAGCAACTCTCTCTCTCTCTGTGAATACATCACCTATTTGAAAGGGGAGTGGAACACATGTAATGTGAGTTCCTGGCTGCTCTGCATAATGTATTAGAGGGTCTTGGCTGATTAAGAATGACAACAGTTTTTTTTTTAAATGTTTTTGTTTGACAAATATGCTTGACAATGAAAAAAAGCAATACATACTGGGCCTGGTGTACATTGAATTTGCCATAACACTCGAACCCTAACCGAAACACGTCTGCAAACCAGGAGTTACAAATACTCCTTTTGACACACATAGTTGCCAGTTGGCGGGCCTCAGTGATACGTCGTTTCTACAGATCAATTCCACATGGAGTGCAGCCAGAGTGCAGTAGCACACAGTTACTTCAGGAGGAGCTTTCCTTGAATTATGAATTGCTAAAGACTGCCTTTCCTGACTACGCTGGTGGAGGGGGGGGGGGGCCTTCACATGCAGATGCTTCCATTAACGCTCTTGGAGCTCAGCCAGACTTCGGGAGCACACAATAACTTTGGTTAGAGCTTTTCTTTGATTATTCCTTTGCTAAAGACTGCCTTTCCTGGCAGAGCCCTCACATGCGGACGCCTTCATTTACGCTCTCACACGAAGTGATGCCAGAGTGTGTGAGCGCACATTTACACAGTTGCAGCATGGGCAGTGGCGGTAGTGTCTAGTGTTTGGGAATAATGATGCACGCTGGCCGCCAAATAGTGCCCTTTCAGGTATTTTCATCCTCCCTACGTTGCTGAGTCCTTCTTAAGTGGATGCCTAGTTTCACATTAATCAAATTCCAACTTTCCTTCCTATATTTTTACTTTAAAGATACTTTGCACTCTGCATAGCACCAAGGACATATCTTATAAAAGGTCCTTCACTTTTAGACACTAGCACTTTAATTGGAGCGCTAGGCCTAGAAACTCATTCACTACACAATTGCCTGACAGAAATGGAGGCACAATCATGGTATAGTTCAGCCCAGCTGCCATCTTTACCACAATTCCTGGGGATACAGTGGCTCCTACTCCAATAGGGGTGAGGGGATTTCTGACATCACTATTTCATTTGGTGACAATAGCTCAGCTCCTATAGATATCAACTCACTTCTTCATCTGTGCCAACAGCTTGCAAAGTAAGTAAAAAAATCTGACTATGTAAACATGGACACTGGAGACGCCCAGTCACAGTCGGAGACAATACGTGATGGAAAACTACAAAGGATAACTCCACATTAAATGTAACATTCTAGCTTGGCCACCACTCCCATCTTAAATCAAACAATGGAGGCATTCTTTGGCCGCTGGAGTCCGCCTCTGTAGATGTGGAAGATTCCAGGGTACAGCGATGGACAAGTTCATTAGAGGCTGTGCTGGAGATCTATATAGAAAAACCATGCACACACATTGGACTACCTCGAGCAACTCATAGCGATCGTGTTAGTCTGCACATCTTCAGGAACACATCCTGACCTACCTTCTCTGTCTTCATATAAATGTGGTCATTTGGTGGGAAACTTCATAATACAATCTGAGACCGTTCTGAAATGGACATCCAACGTGAGGAACTATTGAGAATGACTGATGCCATCGGTTCTTCCTTTGTCAGTAGTGACATTGTTCCCAAAATGGAAAGACCTGCTCCTTCTAATGTAATGAACAACATTAACAATCAGCCTAAAATGGGAACATAGCAACATCTCAAACAAAAGCACAAGTCAAAGAAAAGGAAAAAGACAAGGCAATCAACTATTCAGAGCTCAATTGTCTGTCTTGAGAAGACGCTCCTCTTGATAAAGGCCTTAATATCACATGAAATCAAAGGCTTTTTAAAGAGAAAAACGTGTCTAAAGCCACGTTAGACACCTGGCAAAAAAAGAGACCACAATTAGAGGACTCATTATAGTCATACAATCCGAGATCAAATCATTCTTTTAGTGAAGTACCCTTTGAATTGACTGATGACCATTTATATCAAGGCGGCGTGAATATATATTTCTGAAGCATTGGGAAAGTCTAATATGGAAGAAGGCCAGGGAAAAAACAACATGATCATCAAGTCTAAAGACATCACAAAGAGTGGCCATTTGGTAGATGGCCCTTTAAATCAAATAAAAATCGTGGCACTTGTGGATCTCATTCCCCCTTTGAGGGTCATATTGAGTTTCTTAATGAGCCAGAAGTATATGGTGTAACATTTTATTTTACTGATATGAGACCAATCAACTCACTTTCTGTGCATTAGTGTTGCGATCCTCAGAAATCCTACAAGTATTGTGCTATGGGACATTAATAGTATTGTAGATTTTAAGTATCTTAAGACTATCACTACTGATTATGGCAGAAACATTCTACCTAATGTTCCTGTGGACTATACATATAGTCATAGCGAGTGACAATGGGACTGGGTTTTCACAGTACGACCCACAAAACCCCAGTTTAGAACCTATTCCAGAATGTTTGAATGTAAGAAAACTATCATGAAATACCAGGGGACATTCATTTTTCATAAAGAGGTCGAATGGTTTTGCCAAATCTTCCTAGTACAACCGTATATTATTACAGGAAATTCGAGGTAGACCTGTAGGAGGACTCTTAATTCTTGTTAAAAATGTTTACACCATTTATGAATGTTATAAAGAGGACACGTGTCCTCAAGTATTAGCCATTGTCTTAACATTGGAAAAATTAAATGGAAGACATTAAAATTCTGGGGCCAGATTACAGAAAGTTTGCACCGGTGCACGTGCAAAGTTGCATGATATTAGCACTAGGGCAAAGTTTGCACTATTTTTAAAAACACTGGGACATATTAGAAAACCATTGCACTGTGACAAGTGCAGTTTGGCATGGCATTAGCACAAGGGCAAACATTGTCCTGGTGCAAAAAAGATACATTTTACAATGTTAATGAGCCCCTGGTAGGCAAGTTATAGATGCATTATGCATCATTTTTCTGACTTTATAAATACGTTTTCTTGCAAACAGTTCAATCCTGTTATATTAATTGGAGGTATCTTTGACACATTTTGCACTAGCACATGCAGCAAGCTTTCTTATTCTAGGATCCACAGTGTTGCAGATTTTATTATGCTACTAATTCCTAACCAACACAATAATCATTACTCCAGAAAATGGTTCAATGTATGCAAGACAATGATCGTTTTATAAGTATAAGGTATAAATAACCCGGTAAAAGACTGCGCCCAATGTTCAAAAGAGGTTGTTTTATTTTGAAAGTGCCCTTAGGTGATGACACGTGTTTCGGTCTCCCTGAGACCTTTTTCAAATCAGGGCTTGAATTCCTCTTGTGCCCCTATTATATTTAGAGTTAATCCTCCACAATAAAGGGGTTAGATCCCTCTCGTACTAATAACGCATCTGATTGCGTGTTGCAAAGAATCTCGTGGGGATCGTTTTATGCTTATTAATAGCCTATACTGGGAGATGTTCTGGGTCAACCAACTCAGAAAATGCAAAATAAGACCAGTAGAATTATATTCATATTAATGGTCCGAAATTGAAATTAGCAAACACATTTAACATTGTAGGCTGGCCATGATCATGCTGCTTTATCACTAACTTTTAATATTCAGATTTATAAAAATGGACCTTTTGTAGTTAATAATGGCAAGAATCGTACTACTTGGTCCAGCACCAAAACAAGTAAATAGAGCACCTTCATAAGTCCAAACAACCATTGTATTAGGTTGATCATTATACCATCATTACACCACTGGCTCCTTCTGAGTTTTCTGGCTGCCTAACCATCCTAACAAATACATGTGGTCAGCCATTTGTTAGGAGGATTCATATTCAAGATAATGTGAGTGCTAAAGTTCATGATGCTGTGTTGACTAGAAGGAAGAGAGGCATATTTGCTAAGTCTTCAAAGATAAGACACTGAATCCCCAGGTACCCAATGCATTAATTTGACAAACGAAAATGTGCTTCAGAAACTGGCCTTGTGGGCATGAAAAATCAATGAAGACTGTCTAATGGCAGTTAGTTATAAGTACCATTTCAATAAAGACCGTAAAGAATGTTGGCAATTTGTCAAAAATATTTATTCTAGAAATTCCTCCTCTGCAATTCTTATATTCATTATTTTTATCACACAGACCTATTAGGTCATGTAACTTCTATTTGTGTGTCTCTGTTATAACAAAACTCAAACCTTCACATGCACCTGGGCTTGATAGAATGGCCAATTTGTTTCTTAAAAAGCTACTTTCATGAGATCCCCACTATTGCATCGTTCTTTTGAGAAAATCAGCACTATCCCCATTCTTGGAAATAATCAGTGTTAACCCAGTATACAAAAAGGGGGATAAGACTGCTCCAGCATTTATCAGCTCATGGCTATGCAGGATACTAAGAGCAAGATTTAGTCCACTTTCATACAAAGAAATGTAAACACATGGGCAAATGCGCATAGCTTTTTCTCACAATTCTTGGCTGCTTTTCTTGCTGGTTTCCCCATGCAATAGTCAATCAACGAGACAAGTTTCATAGACGCCCCTCTGCTACACTTAGCATTCATTTGGCCTCATTAGATGTAGAGCTGCCGCCAAACATCTGAACATTTCAGGTACCTGCAAATGGGCCATTACCAGGTCATTACGGCCCTGCCGGACCCGGTAATTGCTCATTCGCGGGTGCCGGAACGGAATGTTCCCCGTTCCCACTTGAGCCCCATAGAGCTCAATGGGAATGGGGAGGTTGGATTCACCGGGTGCATCCGACATGCTGTGCTCGCGGGTGCCGCTCTGCCCACCAGGTCAGACCTGATGGGCGGAAACGCACCGCGAGCGCAACTCGTAGTTTGCCGGTCTGGGAACTATAGTACCAGCAAGCTTACCAGTACCATAGTTCCTGGACCGGAAAACTTATAATGAGACCTATTGACTTCAAAGCAGATTTTGATGCCATTAATCAAGTTCTGCTTTGAAGGAAGTTACTTAAACTTGAAACTGCTTTTGGCATATCTAATATCATTTAACAACTACACTCCCATACTTCTATTAGAATTCGACTGAACTTGCAGGCAGGAAGAGTATTCAGAGCAAACGCGTACCAATTATGGGCTAAAACAAGGATGTATAACAGCCCTTACATTGCTGAATCTTTTTCTGGCAGATTTAGCAGAAACAATATCGGCGGTTAATAACATCCCTTCCGAAATTGATACTGAATATGTGTGTTTTGTTGTGTAGGGTACGTGCACGCATTGTTTTCTTAGATCAATAATGGGTGAGTCTGAAGCGTTCCATTGCTGCACTTTTCACATATACCCCTTTAAACGCATTGATTATTAATTTCGAAAAATCCAAGAGTTTTGTTGTTTGCGCAAACAAATATTAAATGTGCTCCTTCTTGGCCGCTACGTAGTGCTAACATTCCGTCACCAGCAAAATGAAATACTTGGGAGCGTTAGTCACCAATAATGGAGCACAAGTCATTATCCAAGCATATGTCATGGCTAAAGTCCTGGCGACACTGAATTCTATTAAGAGCTTCACCAAACACTCAGCAGGCTTCTCATTAGAAGGGATTAAGAAAGTCTAAATTGGAAGTATTGTGCCAGCAACAATCTATGGCCTGGAAACATGTTTTTGGAAGAAACTCATATAACTAATATGGCAGTCTGCCATTGAGCGGAACATATGAAGACGTATAATGGGTTTACCATAGTGTGTCCCTTTACAGGCAATACGTTTACATTTAGGATTTGTGTCTCATAAGACCGAAGTGGAAATTCTGTGCAGCCTCATATATATGAGGATGAGGTTGACCCATGCAGACACCATACTAGGTGTGTTTGGTGAAATGATACCCCAGAGCAACGACACATTATTCACACCCCTAATGGAACATTGTTTTAATTTCCATAAAAGGATAGATTGGGTCTCAGATTGGTTGTTTCTCTATACCTCACTGAAGCATGATTTACAAGCTAAAGCTCGCATTTGGGACTGAAATAGCTATGTTTTATTCTTGTCGGCAGAGAAACACTATTGTAATTAAGCCAATTCCACTTTTTTTAAACCAACCCCCAATCTTCGGTTGTTCCAACATGATAAACAGAGATGTCTTTATGGGAGGGCAAATTGGGCATGTGCCCCGGGCCTCCAACCTAGGGTCCTAAGAAAGGGCCCCCCACCGGGATCCTGGGGAAGGGTTTGGTAAATGGAGACTTACCAGTCCCTCCAAGGTCGGAATGGACCAGTAAGTCCCCCTTTTACCAGACCGGAATCGGTACCGGTATGGGAGGCAGTCATGGTGCAAATAGCGCCATGACTACCACCATACTCGGAATGAGAGCCAATGTGCTGATTGGGCAGGCTGGGCTGGACATGACATGATGTGCTGAGAGTGTGAGACACGACACATACCTTCATCAGGCAGGCACACTGCAGGCTCCACTCCGGAGACTTAAAGTTCAAGCAACAAATGCAATTGAGCAAGTCTCGATTATCCTGCTGCTCTGTGCTTTGCTTTGGTTTGCTCTGGTTCGTGGCTTCTGTTGCATTCCTTCTTTTTTTGCATCTCACAAACCCCTCTACCGGGTGATCTTTGGCTTGCAGGCCGTGCAAGGTCATAGGTTATTCCTGCGGATCTCTGCTTCAATGTTTCACTCCGGATCTCTGCAGTGTGGCACCAGGCATGGCTGGTGAATGGGGAAAGTTGCAGAGCAGGAACTGGTTAGAAGAATGTCTCGAGTGCACATAGGGTACAGGGGGTGGGGTGAGTGCTCAGTCGAGCAGTGCCCCCGCTCTTCTACATGAACACACATTAGCCCTACGATTGGTGTCATGGTGTGAGATAATATTCGCATTGTTGCTTTCCATGTGCTAAGTTTGTGTGCTAGCTGCTCTGCGGTGGGTGCTTGTTTCCCTTCCAGTCTTGTGCATTTGTGTGAGATGTGTATTTCTGTAGCTCGCTCTGGTTTGTAGTCCATGCCACATCTACGCTTTACCTCACCGAAGTGCGCACTAGTGCAATGTGACACATTTATACTGTTTCACTCCATGTTCAGGCACTGTACTTGCTATTTCTTGAGGGCTCTGTTTATATGCATATCATCACCAAGGTCCAGATTTGTGGGCACGTTATACCTTTTCTAAGCACTACATTTGCATCCTCAGGGCCTGATTTAAAAATGCTTTTATCAATGGCGCAATCACATAAAACAACGCTTTGCAGATCATTGCCTCTGTGTTCGGTTTGTGCGTATGTTTTGCCAAGGCCTTTAGTAAAGTTGCGCTTTCACATAGCCCTAAATGCCTCTAAATGCCGAATGGTATTCGAAAGCTTGCCGCTCTGTATTGTCTTGCTTCACAAATGCGCCAGCATTTTTATTTGTATTTTTTCATTTGTAGAGCGCGCCTGGCCCAAAGGCACCTGCGCGTCAGTGTTGACCCCAAGCTATCCCCCCTCCAGTAAAGTAGATATGCCCATTTGAAGTAACACAAATACAATGCAAATCTGTTTACCTCCGTTTCCTTGTTTTTTGTGCTTCCCTTCCGTACTATTAAGGGACATGGCTTTTTCCGTAAAGCCTTCATGTAGCAGACCTCAATTCCAGTAAGATAGCTCATGGGCCTAATGCACTTGTCGTAGAGCGCTGTGTGTGAGCTGTTTTTTTGTGAGGCTAGATTGCACAGAGGAGAATGGTCAGCAGCAAGTACATCTTCCCCTGTACACAGACAATTTACAGTACAAACATAAACAACCCAAGCTTCTTTTGCATACAGAGCAAATGCACGTGCACAGTGAAGCTTACACAGCTGCCCTGCTTGTATTGTGTGCGAGGAGAGTTTGCACTGTTGTTTCTTGTGCTGCACTTGTTGATTCTGCCTGAGATGTTTGCACTGCTGGTGTCAGGGTCGGACTGGGGCATACAATTGTCTCAGGCACCAATGAAAAAGTGGCCTACAGTTGCAAATGGTAATTCATTCCTTTTGTGATAGACTGTTTGAGTAGTGCATTGGGGGATTTTAAAAAAATAATAAAATGTGATTCAAATTTTGCATTTTAAAGAATGTGTATTCAGTAACATTGGTCAAAACTACTAGCTGCATGGTGAAGTAACTTGTCAAACTGACTCGCATGGGACAAAAAGGTGGCCCACTTTGATAAAAAAAACTAGAGCATACTAGCATTGTGTGTTTTGGGTTCGGGCATTGCCCTATTGCCCTATAGGCCAGTCCGAGCCTGGCTGGTGTGTATGTATATATGTTTGTGTGTGTCTCCCTCCCCACACTGTGTGTCAGCGAAGCTTGCACTGCTTCTACCTGTGCAGTTCCTGTTCCTGTGTGCGTGATGGATACATATTTCAGGGGGCCACATTTCTCAGCTAGGGCCTGTTAGTGCACTAGCAGATTGTAACATGTCTCTACTGTGTGGAAGAAGTCTGACTTAAATATAATACCCACCTGAGCACCCAAACACAAAGTGGCATGAAAACCATGTGATCTTTCCTACCATGCTGCCTGATTGACGTGTGACAATACCTTAAATGCTTGTAAGGGGAGCAGCCAAGCTTGGGAGAAGAGTGTATCGACCAAGACTTCAGAGTTATGTTCTTCAAGAAGGGCATGCCCAGATGGGTAATGAGATTTCCCTTTACCCCCACGTCCTGCTAAAGGTGGGTGACCACTGGCCGATGAGTTGAACAAAAAGATTTACCGGCCACTTAGCTTCAATTCCCTACATGATGCCAAGCTGCAGGCCACCTACTTTGGAATTATCTTATGATATAAATTGCAAGAGTCCTGAAAAGAGCTGAGAAGAATTCTGGATCGGAGAGGTCTACCTTCAGATATGGGGTTCTGAAATCTTCCCTCCTATAAGGACTTCAAACGAATATTAGAAGTCATCCTACTGAAATGTTCTCACATCTTGCAGCTTGTTCAGCCAAAGTTCTGGATGTTTGTGTTAGAAGACGGACCAAATCGACTGAGAGAGAGCTGTCTCTGCTGTTTTCCCAGGACTCCTGCTCTAATGCAGCATGTATCGTACCCTTGGACTCAACCTCTACCAAGCCTGGGAAAAGAGAAGCCTTGACCAGTCTTGATTGTAGTTGCCCGATCCAATATGCCACCTGAAGGCTGCCAGGTGCAGTTGCTCTTACCATTCTGAGGATTTCCAATCTAACCTTGTGCACTGATCCCCACCCTGCTTTCTCAGCACTAAAAGGCACACGCTCTAAACAGAGCCAAAGCTGCAGAGTTCATTTTTGTCATTGCTCCAGATTTCATCATCTTCAGCACTCTTGAGTTCACAATTTGCCCTCATAGCCTACATTTTCCAATGAGAGCATACACCAAACTCCTTCCTGAGAGAACCATGGTCCACTAAGTGGGCTAGATGCTGTAGCATTCATTTTCAAAATTGAAGTTTATAAAAAGTGAGCTACGAAATCGTATGCTTCGAAGCAGACTGAATTCTTTGGCTCCGTTAAGCATTGAGTCTGAAATGATTCAAGAGATAGAATTTTCGGACATAATTAATGATTTTACAATGCGTAAATCTACAAGGAAACATGTAGTTTAATATTGTTAGTTTTTCAGGCACATCAGCCATGGGCAGTAGAAAGCATATCCTCACTGTCATCTCATTCTTTCCAGGAGTACTTGAATTTGTTTGCTGTGTGGGCATGAACTGAAATGCTAAGTGAAAATTGAAAATTGAAAAGTGAAATGCTAAGTGAAAAGTTACATGCATTTTTCATTTCTGTGCTGCCTTGTCATGCCATGTTTTTCCAAGTGCTTGTACTTTGGACACATTCATACAGGAAAACATGTTCAGGTTGAACGGTTAGGTTTAAATTTCGTTAAATAAATGCTTGCTTAAAATCCTTTTTCTTTATTGTTATTCAAAATGAATATATTATTTAAAAAAAAAACAAAGTGAAATGTCTTATTATATCAACAACTAGATAATCCATTTAAAGATTAGAAGAGTATCTGTCGAATTTGACATTCATTTTTCACATGGGGGGGCATCAGTTTCGCGGAGGGTCACATGGGTTTCAAAGGAGGGGTAGGACATGGGTTCCCGACGGGGCCCCAAGGCTGTCTGTGGCCGGGGCCCCATAAACTGTTAAGATGGCACTGCCACACAGTTCTTATTAACTCACCACTTATCAGCCCACATCCTATTCCCTGGAGCACTGGCCTGCCTGTAATTCCAGTGATTACAAGGTACCCGGAACCCAGCCAATTAGAAGAAGTATGCTCTCAATGTGCATGGTCTAGACCTTTGGTTAATTCCCAATTAGGTAACACAGAATCATGCCTGCACAAACATCATTCACACTTCTCATGCATTTCAGGCAAGCACAACTTTTGATCATTTAAGATGGTCAAATGGCACTTTTTTACTTGGTAGTGCTTCTTCTGTAGACATAGAGGAACACACATCAAAAACGGAAATACGTTTCATAACAGTTATTTATTTTCTGATGATTACATTGTCAAGGGGGCGGTGGAGTCTTTATTTGTTTCTCTGGAAACCTTTCTGAATATATGGGCACCTGGCATGCATGTTATGTTTCTCTCATTGGATGTTACAATCACAGGGACCTGAATGCCTCCTTCCTAACAACATCTATATCAATGGACTCAAAACAGCTCACTCATAAATTAGTCTCTTAAATTTGCATCTGCTGCTTATCAGACGTCTTGAAATATGAAGAATCAATGATATTGTCAGGTTCAAATGACAATTGTGTTTTTTTGAGGGTAATGGAAATAGAGGGGAGCACTTCTTAGGGTTTCCTCCTTGCAATCTGCTGACCAAATGTTTCATTTTACAAGCAGTAGGAATGTGCAAATCAACCTCATTCAAAGCCCCATGTGTCTCAGTGGCTAAGAGGACTAACACTTTCTGTCCAATGGAAAAGAACCATGGTACTGCCTTTTTATCCTATTGCGTCTTTTGGCTTTCCTGGGCCAGGCCTAGATGTTTTTGGACTAGGTCCTGCATGATAACCATGTGCTTGTTAAGCCTTTGGGAGGTTTTGGACATAGGTAACACAGCCTCTTCCCTTTCTTCCCACGTCTCCCAGAGCATGTCCAGTACAACTCGGGGGTCACATCGGTAAAGGAGATCCAAAGGGTAAAACCCTAGGGAGGGCTGTGGGGCTTATCTGATGGCAAAAATGGCCCAAGTGATCATTATGTTCCAGTTACATCAATCTGCTTCCACTCAATTTTTTAGAACGTTCTTTAAGGTGTTTTTGAAACTTTCTACTTAGCGTCTGTCTGTTTTTATGGTGATAAAGAGAGGTGCTTAGGGTTCCAATCTGTAAGATCTCCTTTAGTTGTGCCATCATTTTGACATCAAGGTGCTTCCTTGATTGGTCAATATTTCTCTCGGAAGGCCCACCTGTAACAGAAAAGGGATTAGGTGTTGTGAGGTGATATTTTTCACCGGGAAGGCTTCTGGCTACCGAGTTGCATGATCTAGAATTACTAGAATATACCTATTCCCTAATTTGGACGGTCTTCTGGTCCCACTATGTCCATGCCAATTCTTTTATAGGGTGAGGTTGTAATGGGGCTGGTGTAGGCGAATGTGGAGCTGTTTTCTGGCAAAGGGGGCATGTGGCTATGAAGTTCTTAATGTCAGCTTAAATACTGGGCCATTAAAACCTGTTTATAATCTGCCCCTCTGTTTGTTGCCATTCCTAAGTGTCCTGAAGTTAAATGGGCATGAGCTATCTCCATGAAAAGCCTCCTATGGCTAATAGGTAGGACAATCTGGACCCTAGTTATCACTTCTGGTGTGAGAGCTCCCTAATAGAGAAGACCTTGTTTCAGAAAAATAAAAATAAAAATGGGCCATCTTTAGACCTTCCTTCTTCTTCTGGAACCACCTTTGAAAAAGCTTCCAGCAGGAAAGGGTCATTATGGTGAGCAAAAGCTGGGTCAGGAATGAATTAGGTCTCTTCACCAGTGGTCTTCGTGTTTACTGGGGTCACAATTAATTGAAGTTCATCTTCAGCCTCTCCAAAACCCTTTCAACCTTTTTCGGTGAGCTCTTGCTCTTGAACCTCTATGGGTTTGGTTAATAGGGCTTGTTCTAAGATTCATTTGATGATCTTCCCCCCAGTTTTCACATAGTATGTTTGTTTCCCCTTGTTCTAATTTAATATTTCTACGCCATCTCTGTAGTCTGGGTCTATTACTCCCGCCATTACATCCAAACCGTATCTCCAAGCTAGCCCAAACTTGGACACTAGGCAGATGTAGGTACCCTTTGCTGGTGAGAAGATTAGTCCTGTGGGGATTAACTGGCATTATCCTACCTCTATAGAGACATCCTGACTACTGCGTAGATTGAAACCTATAGATTCAATAATATCTAGAGTGGGAACAGTCACATGGCTGCTCAGTTTGGAGTATTTCAGGGTTCCCCAATTTATATCAGTTGAGTCAGATCCCACTCTGACCCCACATATACGGGTGTCGAAGAAGCATGCTGACGCAAGGGTGGATTGTTTATTGCTACCGACTTTCTTATAGTAAAAGAACCCTCATTATCCCTATCTCTAAGAGGGGTTTCCCTGCCTCAAACTAATACTAAAGGATCTGTCAGAATGTCTGTCCAAATGAAAATTCACTGTCCTGTGTCAAACCTAACTATATAACTTACAGTACAACCAAAGAATAATATAATCCAAAAGAAAGTTCCTTCTCCAGGAGAATGACTCTCTTCAACTGGTATATGTGTGGCATTTGCAACAATGTTCTCTTGAACAAAGGTGCCAGGGGGAGTTATTCCCTTCCCCTGGCTTGTAGCAATCTAACATAACGTTCCTTCCCCAGGAGAATTACTCCCTTCTCCTGGTACATGGATGTTGTTCCCAAAATATCCTCTTGTAAACGGATGCCAGAGGGAATGACTCCCTTCACCTGGCTTGTAGTTCCAGCACTTTGTATAGTCAGCTTTCAGGACCAGGAGAATGGCTTCCTTCTCCTGGTACTAGTCTGCATTCTCAGTGGGCTTATCCCTGCCACTGCTGTGTGGATAGTTTCCTCTGATGTTTGTTTTACTTATATCGGGGGGTCCCAAAATCATCTCTGGTGGTCAGTTGGCTTATCTCTCCCACTAGTACAAAGAACATTTCCTGAGATATGTGGGTCTTTTTTTTTAATCTTTATTGAATATAGTCTCTTCTGTTGGTGACCTAGACACTTATCTGGTTGTCAGTGGGATTATCCCTGCCACTAATACAAGGAATATTTCCACAGATGTCTGGCTCTTTCCTATTGGGATCCCAGACCCTTTTCTGGTGGTTAGCAGGCTTATCTCTGCCACTGGAATGAGGACATATTCCTTGGATTTACTCTCCACCTTGTTGTGGGTCCCAGACCCTTCTCTGATGAGCAGTGGGCTTATCTCTGCCACTAGGAATATTTCCTCAGATAGACTCTTCACCTTGTTTTAGGTCACTGACCCTTGATGACCCGATTATAGCCTTACGCTTGCCTCAGTGTGAAGCAGAGACGTCTCTACTCGCCTGTAAAGACCAGAGGGGGGTCTGCACTTCTGCTCTCTATATGGTAGAGGGGAGGCACAGAGACCCCTGTCAAGATTCTCTATTATTGGTAGTTGTGGTCGAGCAATCAAGGCCTAGCTTCTCGGGAGGTGATGCGAGCTGGTTCTTAAGTACAGTGTAGTCCCTGAGCACCCACGAAGGAATGTCCACACACTGTATCGGTTAAAACACAGTCTTTATATAATTAATATTCAAGGTCATATACACAATCACGATAACTCACTTTGTACTCCGAAAATCACCAATGGTAAATATGTACAATTCTAAAGTGGTACCACAAACATTATTAGATCTTATTCAAGTGCATACAGTCAGAATGACAGACAGATCAAAATAAAGAGGAAACCAGCAGTAGAGAGAGGAAGGAAAGCAAGATGGTTGAGCAATTGGCAGAATACTGGCCCCGTACCACTAGACACAGGTCTGTGTGGAGATCCCCCCACCTGGGCAACCTGTAGAAGAAAGATACAAGCCCAGTCCATATATTGTTCACACTAGACTTTCCAATAGTTCTGCAACCCCAAAGTACCTGGCGTTGTAGTGGTCCTCGTCGGGGAAATCGACAACCCTTCTCGAGTGTCCTCCCTTTCAGGCAGGAGTCACGGGTTGTCGAACGTCCAACGGAGAACAGGTCAAGCTATGATGGTGAAGTGGCTGCGTCGTTCCTAGCGGTGCTCGTTGACGGGTAAGCGTAAACTTCCTGCAAGGAAGAGGCGTGCGGGGCACCTCGGTGTCGATAGTTCTGGACCCCGAAGAGTTGAAGAACTGTGGCCCAGCAAGGGCGTCGAGTCGTCGCCGTCTCTGTGGTCTTTGGGTGGCAGGAAACCCACCGGTGGATGCTCCTTGGCGCATCAACGGTCAGGCCTTCTCCAGCAGGATACAGAGGCGACAATCCGGACTAGAGCATCCTTTGATCAGGAGGTTCTTAGGCAACGGGAGCATGGCGGCTCCAGTCGGCGATGGCGGTCGGCGACAGTGGCAGACAACAGTCCGGGCACTTCTCCTTTGAGTTCTGCAGCAGTCCCTGTATCGGGTCGGCAGCCTGTTGAAGGTCTGTCTACCAGGGAGCTTAGGCAAAGATCAGCTGTGCACGATGGTCCCTCGTAGCTCGGGAAGAGGGTGCCTTACCAGGTCCTCTCTGAGTCAGTTCTTGAAGCACAGCAGCTTTCAGATTTCGAAGGAGAGCAAGAGCAATTCTTCTCGTCCAGCAAGGCTTGAAGGTTAGGCTTCAGTTACTCCAGTTACTCGTAGTAGTGGGCTTTAGCTTCTGAACACGATTCCTAGCAGTGAGAGGTCCCCAGCTATACTATTGATCTCCCATTCATTCCGCTGTGTCACACTCAAGCATCCAATCACGACTACGGGCATTCATGCAGGCAGGCAGCCAATCAGGCACATGAGGTATTCAGGCCATTCACTTCTCTCCAGACACTCACAACAAGTTATGTGTATTGGGACAAGTTGTGAGCCATTCAACACTCCAAGCTGCATTCATACCGGTTTCGGGCAGGGCTGTCTCAACCATTGTGTCAAACACCAGATACTAGACAGCCACAACATAGAATGTATATTTGTCACACACTCCATTCACCCAGGTCCCACCCACAGGCGTAACCACAACATACGGTCGTTGAGAAGGCTCCAGCCAGTCTGGTTGGCACGTCCCCACACTACCATATACGGAACTTCCACCCAACAGCCAGTCAGGGGGAAGGGACAGAGGCAGGGCTTCCCGACTTCGGGAAGATCAAGGTAACAGGTGATGGAAGGCAAGAGGCCATGGGGGCCATTTTGTCTCCATCCGGAATCTACCGATTCCCAATGACAGGGCCTGGGCATCCCAAAATGGAGGACACTCAGGGCAGCAGTCATTTCAGCACGGAGCTGCCACCAGCCCGTACCCTGCTCTGTGGGTCACACACAGGTGCCCAAGAACATACACTAGGGGCACAGGGTTGTACCTCTACCAATGGGTGCGATAAGGTTATCCCACGGGTCTGTTCACCAAACCAAAAGAGAGAGACTTGCACCGCCAGGAGTCCCACATGAACTCCTGCGCGAAAAACATGACAGACCACACGATAAAAAGCAGAAAAGGACAAGGATACGGAGGCCATGTCCCTCCGATGCATTTCCAGCATCACATCCCCCCACATCCCTACTAGCGTACTGTGCTTCCCATTACTTTCTGGAACTTTGTTGCATGGTGCCAGTCTCTCCAAGGACTGGGATCAGTCTTTTTCCTGCTACCTACAGCGACTATGTGTGTTGCGGCTCCTTGCAGTCTCAGCACCATTAGGGAGCAATGCGTTCCACCTCCTACTGGAGGTCGTGCCACTGCCTCGCCTGCTTACCGCTGGGTTTGGTTCTGCTGATGCAGAACCCATCACAAACTCCCTCAGCCACTAACCGTCATCCTCTGCAGAGCCCTCTCTTCCAGTCGAGTGTGGACTTCGAAACTCCCGGGTTCTGAAAAGAGTAGGGAAGACAAAGATGTTGAGTCCTTCTTCTCTTTCCACTTTATAGGGCTTACTCCGCCCCAGCAATAGATCAACCCCTGTTTTCAATGGTTTCTTGGTATTCCGTATGCCTCCTGTGAGCCAACTCAACTCAGTGCTAGCACAATCATTATGGCTCATGTTTTCTGTGCTCTTCTTCATCCCTTCTGTCTCGGCTGTACCCCACACACTACAGAAATACAATGGCTTAGCCTCATAGACAGCACTTTATAACACATTTATGGTGTATAAGATGGGTAGTTTTTATGCTTTAATGGCATATGAGGAGGAGTGCTTTCGCCATGTGTCAGATCTGAGGTCACCACATGAGGTCCCACCAAAGCCTTATGCTTCCCCCATACACTGCAATGAGACCTGATTGAATTAGCAGTCCCGGGGTGAAGGATTTTAAGATGTTCTTTAGGTAATATAACCTGCACTGAAAGGTCACATATGAAGAATGATTACTTATTAATAATAATAATAATAATAATAATAATAATAATAATAATAATAATAATAATAATAATAATGATAATATGGCATTTATTGAGGGTGGACCTAGCTTCAAAAAGCAACAAAGTGCTTTACAGAGGTATACAACAATACAGGTACACAACAAAGCATTTTACAGGGGTGTACAACAGTACAGGTGTATAACAGAGTGCTTTTCAAAGGTAACAATAGAACAGATATACATCGGAGCATATGATACAGAGGAGGGGTACAGCTGTACAGGGTGGCAGGGAGAAGAAGCGATCTAGGTGGTGCAGGGGTGACATGAGGGAATAGGTGTGAAGCCCTCAAGGTTCATGGGTGATAGCCAGGTCAGTATGTCTGGGTGTTCGGGGTGTTGCTTGTGAGGGGTAGGAATTCGGTCTTAGAGGGGTTACGCTTCAAGTGTGCACTGGACATCCAAGACTGGATCAGCGAGAGTCAGGATTTAAGCCTGTGGATGTCCTTGATGGAGTGGATCTTGAGGTATAGCTCGGTGTCAATGGTGTATTGGTGGATGTGGATGTTGTCTGTGGATATGAGGGCTCCCAGCGGCTCCATGTATAGATTGAAGATCACTTGGGAGAGTATGGAACCCTGCAGGACTCCACAGGTGACCAGTAGCATTGGCAGTCTAGAGGAGTCCATCTGAACCAACTGCTGGCAGTTGGCGAGGTAGAACTTGAACCAGCGTAGGACAAGGTGCTAACCCCCATGCACTGATGTATGGTATCCATGAGTACCTGTTGACCCACTGTGCCGAAAGCAGCCAAAGTTTTGAATAGAGCCAGAACTCATTTCCCTTTCCATACTATAAGCCACTGTGAAAATACCTGGAATCTTAAACAAAACACTTCAGACCCCATGACACATTCTCCTTATCTTAGACATTTCATCCTCCGGCGATGACCCCTCTTCTGTTCATCATGTTTGGTAAGAAGAACAGAGCCATAGAAGGACAGGGCACAGACAAACTGTGGTGGGAGCTGCACAGCAAACAAATGCCTGGCAATTACTAATGTAAAATGTTTTATTGGTAACACCTACAGCCATATGCACACATTTTTAGGCAATTGAAATCGGATGCGTGTTCATACTTGAATGGCAGGGGTGTGATTGTAAGGGTAGGGGGAACAGGTCATTCCCACAGCAGTGCTTAAGTGTGTGGTTTCGGACGTGAAGGAGAGTTGACTGATTGTAACATTGATGCTGCACTGGAATAGTCTCATTAGAATGTGAACATAAGTTAGATGCACCCACACAATTATGTTTGCGCCTCCCCATCGTCTCTGAAGTTAGCATCTCTCCCAACATTTTGGGGTGGGGGGGCACCAACGATCCTTCCCGCCTGGATTGCAATCTGGCCTAAGACCGGCCTTGAATCTATCACAATGGAAAGTCTTAAAATGTCTTAAAGTCAGACTGAAACAAGCAGCTGCAGCCTGCCGCTATTATTTCTATGTGTCTACATATATCAAATTCCAAACTGAAACCCAGCTATCCTCCGGGAGGTAGCTGACCCTCATTCAGAAGATATAACCCTACTTGTCTAGCTGGGTCAACTTCCACAGTCTCCAAATGCCAATTTATCTGATAATAATACTGTTCTCACCCAAACATTTTCTAATAATTAGTACAGTGCTGTGTATCCTCAATTGCTTCACTATGAATTCAATGTTCATAACATAGTGCTTTGCATCTTCCGCACAATGTCTGTCAATGTATATTAAGGAGCACTGAATGTCTGCACCAGATGAGACTACATCCTTAACTGTCTTAAAATGGAGAAGTACATGCTCCCCAAGGTTAGTTTATTTTCCAACGGTTTCCTTCAATAATGTTCAGCTATTAGACACTTGTCTCACCATGGGCTGTTTGTTGAAAACAGGAGTTCCTGCAAGTTGCAGCCTGATTTGCCAGTCCTCCGGATCATGACCAGTGAGCCCTGGGCAGGGCCTTTGCTCATTTCCTGCCTGCCGAGACGGACGCTGGAGGAATGCTTGCAGATTTTGTTCACAAACTGAAACTTGCAATTCAAAGACCGGATTGTTATATGTCATGTCGCCATGGGATGGCGCTTTGCCCTGTTATCCCAGTCCATTACTCTATGGCCCTAGTTGTCCATCTTTCAAAGCAATGTCCCACAGCACTTTACCATAAACTGGATGCTTCGCTACCCATGCGAAAACTCACAAACTCCTGAGGGAGTCTCCAGTGAGGAACCCCATTGATCTGCATCCACAGGGTTAGCATTTAGTACATTGTTCTCAGACAGCTAAGAATTAGCTTTTAATCACTCCACCAAAGGGCCTTGACACCATGTCCATGCAAGATCTATCATTTTAAGCACTGGGAATATTGCATACATTTAATTAAATCTACCGAGTTCATGGAGCCTCTGTTATTTCAATTCCTTGTCACATTACCTTGTTTAGTTACATCAGAATAAACATACTGAGCCAGGATCTGCTTCTCCCTCTTGTCACTTGGACATACCAGACACACAATTGTTAACTGTATATATGTATATACTCCCTGCTTTCCTCCATTATTACTGTGTATATGCCATGTATATATTTTATTGTCTGCAACTAAGCTTCGCAAATTCCTGTATCTGCTGCGCCCTGTTACCCTAGGGTATTCCGACGCATTACAAATAATAAACAAACAAACAACAAACAAACATACAAACCCTTTTTGTTAGGTAATATGGAATGCAAGATACTTACTATAATCGACTTCTGTTATAGTAGAGAGTCTCACACACCAGGGAAACGTATCTTAAGACATACATATCTCAGTAACTTCATAATATAGTACGTATTCATATTGATTATTAAACTGGTTTGAATATATAGATATTGAATTAATGGCACATTTTAGACCTATTAGGGTCCTATCTATCATCAGTAAATCATCTGCATAGGCCATCCAGGAGTATTCAGATTTGCAGAAACATTTCAAACCATATCAAGAAACGTCAATGTTCACAATATGCAAGTTACATCAGTGGGGGGAATGCACTTACCCTAGCTTGTGTCCTTTGTAAGTTGAAATAGCCCAATACAAAGTATCCAATGTACCGAGCTGCACATGTACTGTAGTGTTTGCGTGCACCATTATCAGATATTTCAACACTAGAAATGGCCCAGTTATGGAGTGTCTGCCATAACTAGATAATGGCAATATGATTATCGGTTATAGAGACATATACAAATTAACAGCAAAGGTACGAAATGCCATATTTGCAAAGTCCAAAACATGTTTGAACCCACCAAATGGTATTAGAGCAACAGATCTTGTGCTTCTGTATAATTCATCAATTATAGACATTCGTGAGGTGATGGCACCCATCGAAAACACAAAGTCATAACTGTCAAACATTATGATAATTGTATAATGAGGATCTTGGTAGGAAGAAAAGGGAAGTGAGAAGGCTGAAACATTAATGAAGGAGGGACCCAAACTAAATGCACTGCCCCTAACTTGCTAATGGGCAAAATATAAAGCAGCTGTTGTAAGGGGACAAAAAAAGCCACTCTGTCAGAGCAGATGTTAAACGTCTAGAACTGTACGAGAGCACTGTTTACATTTTTAAAGGAGCAGAAGAGTATCCCAGATAAAGCACAAGCCATTGGTGCTGATAATTGGTGCACTCAGATCCAATAAGCCTTCAGTGCAAACATTAAAGATATCAGTAAACGGATCTTCTCTTCCCACACCTGAAGCATTTCCCCGATGACATCCATCAGTAGTGTCATTATCAACCCAATTGAGGAAATCACACAGAGCAGAGTAAAGGATAAGCAACTACTTATGCTGTGGGCTGAGGATTTGAAACATTGTGAGACATTACGAGGTTGTTGGTAGGCCTCCAGTAGTGCCGGCAGCCTACCAGCATCCTCAGCTTACCATTTCTACCACCTGATATCCCAGTAATGCTAAGATATGGTATAATATTTTTTTTATATCGCGCTCATACGCAAGTTTTTCAGAGTGCGACAAGGCAAGGGAGGGCAACAAGGGAGGACAAAAAAACAACAATCTTACTAGGCCCAGTGACATTGAGAACGCACAAGCGCAGGGGGGGGGCATGTAGGGGGTGGGGCAGGAATGGAAAGTGCTGAACTCATGATCAAAACAAAACATGCCGGGATATTATGAGTGGTGGCAGAATGGTTCAATTCCCATTTCCAAGAGATTCCAATTGTGCTCCACGGGTGGGAACACAGAACCACCAGCGCTGTTGTTAATGGTGCCAGTGCTTCAGTGATTTATTTGCAGGTAGAAATCCAAACTACCAGCAGTACAGGCCTGCTGGTAGTTCACAGCCCCTACCGGCAGACACAGAGTGAGCCAGACCAGAAAAGGTAATTTCCAGACCGACTCACTCATAAAGAGGGCCATAGTGTTCATCTTGAACCCCACTAATTGTGTAGGTTATCTATGTAACTCACAGACTATCAAACTTTGTATAGAGGCAATGGCCCCTATGATCACACAGATCATGAACAGCTCATTTTCGTCTTCTACAATCCCTGATATATTCAAAAAGGTGGGTGTTTCACCACTGTTAAACACATTTTCTCTGGATTCCGAAAAGTTAGTGTACTAAAGACACACCTCAAATGTTCTTTTCTGTTGAAAGCGATGGACAAGACCTCCAAAATCCAACCTCTAGCTCATCTGGAAAAAAATCTGTTATTGGGATGGGAGAAAGGCAGTCTGGCATTATGTCAAATCAACGTATTTGTATTTTATTTGTATTTATTTTATTTGTATAGTGCAAACCAGGTCCGGAGGCTACCGAGCGCATATCTTCCAACAGTGGTTACATCACAGGATGACATTACATAATATAAACATTTAGGTTGAGCAGAGGAGTACCATCACAATACAGGTTAGACAAGCAATACAAAAGTAATCAAGCTTTCAGAATGTCAATTGGTCGTCTGAGGTGACTAGCCAAAGTTTGGCTTTGTGTTTGGATAGGTTCAGGGATGAAAGGATTCTAATAGTGAGAGGCACAGAGTTCCAAAGTTTGGCTGCCAGGACTGGGAAGCTAGCCCCTCTGGCTGTTTGGAGCTTGTATCTAGGACTCAGTAGGCACTGGCTAAGGGCAGACCTTAGTAACCGAGGTGGGATATATTGAATGAACCGTGAGGATAGATAGATAGGGGCCTGGTTATTCATGCATTTGTAAGTGAGCGCAACAGATTTTAGTGAAATCCTTTGGGTGACTGAAAGCCAGTGAAGGTTCTTCCTAGTTTCAGAAATGTGAGCTGATCTAGGTATGTTGAGGGCTGCTCTAATGGCATTATTTTGTATGATCTGGAGTTTATCAAGGTTACATTGGTTAGTGCCTTGGTACAGTGCGTTACAGTAGTCAAGTTTGGACATGACCAAAGTCCTAGCAAGGGTGATGCAGTTCTGAGTAGAGAGGAAAGGGCGACATGCTGTGATCAACTTGCATGTGTAGGTAGAAGCGGCAGCGACTGCATTCATTTGTCTGTGGAGAGAGAGAGTGGAATCTAGGTAGATTCCGAGGGTTTTTGTATCTTTGGAGACTTTTATGGAGTTTCCGTCGATGAAGGAGCTGAACATAGGGTTCAGCTTGTTAGTCTTTGTTGTGTACCTAGGATGAGGAGCTCTGTCTTGTCGTAATTGAGACAGAGCTCATGTTGTGCCATCCAGGTTTGGATAACATGGTAAATGTCATTTAATGATTTTGAGTCTACAGTGTAATCACCCATGATGGGGATGAGTATCTGGGTGTAATCGGCATAATTGGTGTACGTGACACCCAGATAGTCAAGCACATCAAACAGAGGTTTAGTGAACACATTGTAAAGGGTAGGGGATATGCATGATCCTTGGCGGACCCCACAAGGGACTGGTGCAGGGTCTGCAGAGGAGGTTGGGGAGAATACTCTCATATGTCTGTTGTCCAGGAATGATTTACTCCAATTAGTGGCATTGTCAGAGAAGTGGGCTGCAGTTTTCAGATGTTGACAGAGGATTTTGTGATTGACCAAATCGAAGGCAGCAGATAAGTCCAGTAGTAGTAGTAAGGCTAGTTTACCTTTGTCTTTTAGATCCTCAATTTGGGTTTTGAGATCTAAGAGTGCTGTCTCAGTACCGTGCTTAGGTCTGAAGCCAGATTGTCTAGTGCCTAGAAGATTGTTTCCAAATAGTTCTGCATCTGTGGGTAAACTGTTCTGTCTAAGATTTGTAGGAGAAATAGGACCGTAGTGATGGGCCATAGTTAGTTGGGACCTCAGGATCTAGGGTTGTTTTTTTTAGAAGAGGGATGACCCAGGCATCTTTCAAATTGTTAGGGACCACTAACCACGAAGGTTGTTATGAAAGGAGCGAGGTCATGGGCCGATTCCTTAATGATCAGTGCTGGAGAAGAGTCCCCTTGGCAATTGGAAGGTTGTAAGTTACAGATGATTTTTTCAACCTCAAGGGTGCTGAGCGTTGTAAAGCTGAATGGCAAGGGAGAGACTGGGTGTAACGCTCACCTGACTCCCCCGGGGGCGCTGGCCTGGTTCGCGCTGCTGTGACCTCGTCTAAGGTGATGCGCAGGGTTCGGAAGACGGACTGGACCGGGCCCCAGATCTGGCTTGTCTGACTCGCAGAAGTATCCTTCTGTAGGTGAGAATAGGGGGTTAACTGTCTGCGGGGTAATGCAATCGGCCTCCCACTTACCCCTCTCACCCTCCTCAAAACCCTTCTGTGCTTCCCCGTAGCGTCTCACCTTAGGGTCCGGAAGGACGAGCTCTCCATCCTGCTTCTGATGCAGGGGCGCGTTGGTATCCAGTTACGTCACTGGATTTTCGGATGGGTGAGAACCAAACTTTCTTGGCTTCCAGGTAAGTTTTTCTATAAGTGGTTCCCCTTGTGTCCATGCATTAATGTTCTAATGCTAGTGTCTTTTTCCCCATAGGGTCCGGGGCACGGAATGCCGGGGAACAGGCACCGACCCAAGGTGAGCGGTGAAATCCTTGTGGAAATCAGGTAAGTCTTTAATGAGTGTTTTGGTAATGTCTTTTCATTCACTCATTAACGCTGATGTCTTTTTCCCCTTAGGGGCCGGGGTCCGAAAATGCCTGGATGCGGCGCGGACCCGAAATGAAAAGGGAATGACCCAACAGGTAAGTCTTGACATGGAGTTTTAGCTTCCCTTTTCCCTTCTTTCTCTCACCTTTGTTCTTGTCTTTTTCTCCCTAGGTGCGGGGGTGCGACTTCGAATCCGGATGGTCGCTGCTGAACATGGAGGCGCCCTGTAGGTGAGTAGAATGCGGCGCTGTAGCGATCGATGCGATGTGCTTTTAAAAATAAATGTCTTCCTTTTCAGGATTGTCGGCGAAATGTCTCTGGGATGCAGATTTAGCAGGTGAGGCCTTTTCCTTCTTCTGTTCTCTTGTTCCCTTCCTTTGCAGGTGATTCAGGATGCTGGCAGGTGTGGCAGGAGTCAAGATGCAGGAGCAGACACGGTGAGCGTCCAGCTCTAGATGCAGAACAACGCGAAGCACGTGTGGCTGATCGGGTGTGGTTTAAATAGCCTTGGAAGAAGTTCCTAGAATGTGTCCTTCCTCCAATCAGGTATGTATCCTTCCCTGACCACGCCCGGGTGGTAAATGAGTCCCACAGGTAAAGTAGTTCCTTTCAGGCCTCAAGGAGGCCGGGGTTCTGCAGCATGGTATGCATCAGGTAAGTGCACCCAAACACTTTCATAATGAGCCTGGCGCCTATGGCGCCAGGACTGACGTTTTCTATGAGCCTGGCGCCATAGGCGCCAGGACGCTGTCCAAAGGGCCCCTATAAGGGGTTGCTGGGACCTTCCCCAGGGACTTGATGTCTGCTTTTGGGGACGCAGGGCCTGAGCCGGCTCCCCGGGAGCGGGCATCGTGACACTGGGGTGGTTGTTTTAGGTGGCAAGCTTTTGATTGATAGGGGAGTGTGGAGAGTGTTTTGTTTAGAGTTAATTTTGGTTTGAAGAGTAGTTATTTTGTTGAGGAGAGCATTTTGAATGTTGTTGCACTAGGTGCTGTCTTTAATGCATGAGTCAGGGACAGGTGAAGGGGATTCTAATTCTTTGAGAATTTTAAATAATTCTTTTGTGTTGGATTCAGCTTGAGTTATGTGTAGGTTATATGTCTCTTTTTTGGCTAGAAGGATGGCTTCCTTAGAATTAAGTGAGGTGATCAGTAGGGAAGCTTTGTTAGTCATACTAGGATGACTTTTCCAAAGAGCTTCGGTCTTCCGCTTTTCTTTGCGCAGAGCGCTGAGCTGCAGGGTGAACCATGAGTTCAGGTGGGATTGTTGTTTGGCTTTGCGTATTTTTAGCGGGGCTATGGTTTCAATGGCTTTGAGCAAAGTGCTATTGAAGGTGTCTACTAAGACGGTGGGGTCCTTGTGCTGCGCGGCACAAATGTTCAGGGAGGATGAAAGGAAGCAATTTCTCCCTGGTAATGTCCTTTTTATTTCTAGTGGGTATAGCAGGGGCTATGGTGGGTATGGGCTGAGGTTTGGCGGCTGGCACGAGGAAGGTAATGATGTGATGGTCAGACCAGGCACAAGCAGTGTTGGAGCTGACCGTGGTATTGTAATTAAGGTCTGCTAACCAGTCGAGCGTTCTGCCCTTGTTGTGGGTAGGTTCGAGAATGCGTTGCTGGAAACCTAGGTTGGCGAGGGTGGTGGCAACTTCGGTGGCCATGTGGTCCTTAGGATCGGAGAGGCCAAGGTTTAGGTCACCCAGTAGCAGTACCTGAGAGTTAGGCTTCATGTTGGCAGACAATGTAGATGTAACATCATCAGTGAATGAGCCAAGTGGTCCTGGAGGTCTGTATATAAGGTGAAGTGTTGCTGTGTTAGTAGGTGAGAGGGATAGTTTCACTGATAGGGATTCTGCAGAGCTGAATTGGGCATTGGCAATAGTTCTCATGGTGATCTTGTCTCTGTGTATGAATGCGACTCCTCCTCCTTTAGACAAGTTGGACTGTCGATCATTTCTAATAATGGCGTAGCCATTGGGTATGGATAGGGCGAGAAGTGGGCCAGAGGCATCATGTAGCCAGGTTTCAGTAATGGCTAGGAAGTCAAGGTTTTGGCAGTGATTAGGTCAGCGATGTCAAGGGCGTGAGCCGTGAGGGATCTGGCATTGATAAGGGCTCCCTTGCGCGATGAGATAGGTGTGGTGGAAGAGGAGGGGTTAGGTATCGTTGGTGGGATGGGCTGTAAATGGGCGGTATGGTGCACTGAGTGCAAGGTGGTCGGGGCATTCTAGATCTAAGTCTGGTGTTCCTAGATTGTAGTGTGCATGGAAGATTTGGTGTAGGTTTAGTGTCAAACTGCTTAAGCCACAGAGCCGGGTCATTGAGGTAGGGATTAGTGTGGAGGTCAGTGCAATGGAGCATGGTAAGGGGATGGGGGGTTTGGAAATCGTGGATGTAGATGTGGTGTGTCTTAGCAATGCTGGTGGAGGGAGTGCCTACCGTAAAGGATAACAGCCCTAAAATTGTGGGTGAGGTAGAGGCTGGCAAAGGGCAGCGACCACATGTCGTGGCCTGATAGTTCACGTGATGGGTATGGTGTGCTGCCGAGGGGGGATTACAATTAAGGTAATAGTGGCAGGCTTAATAAGTCCAACAGAGTGTGGCATGTGCAAGAATACAATTAAGGCAAACAATGGCAGGCTCAATAAGTCCAGCGGCGTGGAGCAGCATGTGCAAGATTAAAAATTAAGGCAAACAATGGCAGGCTCAGTAAATCCAACAGAGTGGAGCAGCATGTGCAAGATTACAAATTAATGCAGACAATGTCAGGCTCAATAAGTCCATTACGGTGGAGCATGTGCAAAAAATCACAAACATGGAGAGTAGTGGCGTGGCTCAGTGTAACTGAATATATACGAGTGGCAAAGTTAGAAAATTAGTCCGTGGTTTGGCGGTACAACCAGTAGGGCAGTGGGGCGTACTGAGCATGTGGAGACGAGTGGATGTTGCTGTACCGGGCTTCCAAGTGATTATTCAGCAGACTATAGACAGATGTGGTGGAGTCATGTACAGTTGCAGTAAAGTGGACATATGACGGTTAGTTATGAGGTTACATGATGATACACACGGGCGGCTTGCCCTGCTATAATGCGATCGGCTCTTACAAGACTGCGCGTTGAGAAGAAGACTGCGGAGCAGTGTCCCGCGCCGTACGCAGGCGCGGACAGGGGCAGACAGGAGGGGCCTTTGGCTCACGGGCCTTAGGCGAATAGGGCCGGCTTCCGCCTCCGGTTTTCTGGACAAAAGGATATGTAAATGTGGTTGCTAGGCAACCGAGGTAAACGTTGAGATTACGTTCACCATGGTGGCCATCTTGCGGCTACGAATCACGCCGGACTCAAGCTGCATCAATATTCATCACTGGCGGTGGGCAGTTTTCAGGTGCAGAATGCCACAATGCCCTTCTCGTGTAGTGCAGTACGGAATTAACACTAATGAACATTAAAGGTAATCTCTAAAGATATCTGGTGAAAAACAACATGGGCTTGGTGGTGCTTCTGGATCTTTTGGCAGCATTTGACACCCTGGATCGTACAATCCTGTTACCTTTCCTAAGTGATTACACTTCATTATCTTTGTCTGCAGTGAATTGGTTCAAGTCATTCCTGTTAGAATGAATATCTAGCATAAAGTTAGTGGAAGATCAAGAGTTTCAAGCATGTGGAGTACCACAGAGAATGTGCACATCACCACTGCTTTTTAATAAGTATATATCAAATATTTGCACAACCTTTTGATTGCTCAGGGTGTTTCAGAACTATGCAGATGACACAGATAATGTTTATATTAACTGGATCATATGGCAATATCACTGCTTTTACAAATGAGACAGTTCAGGTCATCACCAGATAGATATCAGTTAAATGGTTGGGTTTTAATCGATCAAAGACAGACATTTTCTTTATTCCATTTCGTTGTGCGGTACATAAAGTGCTCCCCAGGTTCATAACCTTGGATGAATCTAAATTTACAGTTGATGTTCTTGACAAATTTAAATTCCTAGGCATAATTTCTGACTTGTCACTATTTTTAGCTTCTCATATTAGTAGTTTATCAAGTTCCATTCACTACTACTTAATGATCATGAGACATATTAGACCTCTGATTTCTGATGGTGATTGTGCCATTTTAGCCAGAGCCATTATAGGTGCACAGCCTAATTACTGCAACAGCTTTACACAGGTCTGACAGGTCTGACAAAGCAGTAAATCAGATGGCTTCCAATTCTTCAAAATATGCTGTCATCTGCATGGTTACAAATACAAACAAATGGTCATACATATCTCCCATGCTGAGAAGTCTGCATTGTCTTCCGATCCAAGCTTGGATCAAGTTGAAACTTCTGATCCTAATTCACAAAAGACTTTATGTCAATATTCCTGAATACATGATATGTTCATTTTGTGCGGCATCAACCAGCAAGGACTTTAATATCCTTTATGTGCTGCTCTTTAGAAGTACCCAGACTGAACACATCGAGGGCATTTGGACAGGTATCAAACTATGGAAGTCACCCTTTGCATATCATGGAAATATCGGTATGACCTGTATTTAGAGATGGATTGGAAATGTAATTGTTTTGTTCCAAAAATGATGTTCTTCTCATTCACTGTCCATGGTTATCTGTATCAAGTCAGTCGAGTGCTGTGTTACCCTAGGGAAGTAGTGCCAGATTACTTTGCACAAATCAAATCAAAAATAACTTTTTCTGATCTATATTATCAAATGCAGCTTGAAAATCTAGAAAAGCTATGAGTTTATGGTATTTGGAACATGCATCTGTTACTGGATGGGATAAAACCAGAATAATTCTGAGTCCAAATAACCGGACAAATATAAAAAGATGGCAAGTTTTTGTTTTATTAATAATGATCTAAAACAGGGAGGTTAAAATGAACATCAACAGAGGTACGCTCAGTCTCTCAATAATTTCCACAAAAAATACAATGTATATTCTTCATTATTCATCAGTGTGACATCATATTACTTGGCAATAATGAAAAACCTATCAAGGGTTGGGATTGGTTAAGGGAAACATCTAGATATACAATCATAGACGAGCTGGGATTGTTATTGACTACCCTTTATCAGGTAGACAGCTTAATCCTACCTCTTCAAACATGTAGTTTCAGAAAAAAACAGTTAAACCATGTTTCTTTGGTTCCTCAAGCTTTAAGGACCATCATTATATGGACTAATACAATTGGTTTGGCACGCATGTGCCATGTCTGGAACATTCGATTAATTTAGCAACACATAAGCCAAGACCCAGGCGCAGGGAAATAGGACATCAAGCTACCTCACCAACCAATTAGCCCAGCATCTCTCATCACCCATGCCTTCTGCCATGAAATTGGGACTCATTACGAGCTTGTCCGTCCGGATACAACGGTACTGGTAACGTTGTATCCAGACCGGCAAACTCCGAGTTGTGCTTGCGGGTGCCTTTCATTCCACCAGGTCTGACCTGGCGGAATGAAAAGCACCCTCAAGCACAGCATTTCAGATGTACAGGCACTGCTGATAACGGTGCCTGTGCATCCGGCTTCCTCATTCCCATTGAGCTCTATTGGGCTCAATGGGAATGGGGAAGAATGTTTTTTTCTGGTGCCCAGGAATGGGCAAATAAATGGTCCGGCATGGCCGTAATGACATTACCCATTTCTGGACGCCGGAAAAAATGCAGCTCCAGCTGCAGCCATGCCTGTTCATTCTGCAGCTTTTAAATACTTTAAATGAATACGAAAATTGGCATTCTTTATCTTCGTTCTTGCACCTCAACGTGAGAGGATTCATCCTCCGCAAACATGTTCTTTCTCAGCACATAAAGCTGACCTCGGTTTCTAGGGTCTTGACTTCAGGTCAGACAGCCTTGCCATGCAGCTTCGGCAACCTGCAACTCTACTGCGACACAGCTTTTCATTCCCCTTTCATGTGTTTGGCTTATTTATTTCATGATAGCAATGTCCAGTGTATATACAATGGCGCCTCAGCTTGTATTCTATACACAATTTATAGCTAGCCTATACGATGACTTGATCTACCTTGTCTTTCAGCATCTGTTCATGCTTCATGCTTCTGATTTCTGGAGAGCTTTTCTACCATCTCGATTCGATATCTCAGGATGTCTTGCACACTTTCTTACGACATCATTCATTAATTTTCTTAGCTCTTTCTCATATTCCTTCAGGGAGTTCCTCCTGCAGGCTATCATCAACTCAAGGGTACAATCGATATGGTCATTTTAATGCATACCACCTCCCATATACTCGCTGTATTATGGGTACAGTAGTTGAGGTTAGACAAGGAAGGGTCTCGTGACTCCAATACAAGGTAGGTAGGGGAGTAGGATCTCCTGCAGATGTATACGTCTGCTCTTCTACATTCCCCCCTCTGGTCGAGTCCTCAACTACCTCCTTGAGCTTCCCTGTTTCCTTGGATCTTATCTTAAAGAAAGGTTTCATTGGTAATCATATCTTCATCACCCCACTGAGGGTACAAGCAATTTTTATGTGTTCATCCACACTCCAAGTCTTGTAATTGCATTCTCCACTTGGGTACAGAAGACACAATGTCCCACAATAATCTTATGATCCTTGGGCTACCATAATTCTGTTTCTTCAGTTGGCACAATAGTTGCTTTAGTTCAATCTCTAATGGTACTATCGGTCAGCATATTGTCCTCTGGTTCATCCTTTGTGTCAATCATGATCTTCATTCCGACTGCTATCTTTGCCATTTTCTGGCATTGTCCAATTATTATCCCTATGATACAGAATCCTAACATTATTATAACCAGTACTGCTCCAAGGAACTTCAATAAATTTGCCATCCAATAAGCAATCCATGAAAACAGGAGTGAGAATCCACTGTCATCTCCAATGGCCTGTGTTCCTCCTCAATTTTTGCATGTAATTCTGTTAACTTTGAGATAGCATCTGTCAAAGTCCTGTTCTTGATGTTGTGAGATGGTATGAATGTACAACATGATAGCCCGATCTTGGCACAAACACCTCCTCCCAGTGCTGTAATGTCGAGGGCATACCTGTTCTGGAGGATCATCAACCTTTTGGCCCTCAGCTCTTCCTGAATGGCATTAAATCCTTTTATAGTGGCATTAATTGTTTGCAGCATCTCTCATCTGGTGATCTGTAGCCATTTGGCATTCACCCCTGTTTAAATTCCAGACATGAACATAGATATCAGCATCATCACAGTCTTGCTGAGCAACTTGTGGTCGTCAGGAATGTCTTAAGTCATAAGCCTTTTGGGATTTTTGTGAGAAATAAATCTCTCTCTTCATCCACCAGAGTTTTATTGACCTTCTTTTTCTCAGCTGCTCCTAAAGGTTTAGAAATCCTTCAATTTTCAGATCACTCTGAGGAATCACCCATGTTGGAACGTGGACTTATTCCAAGGAACACACTCCACCCCAATTCCTGGGCAGTTTCATATATGCTCCAAAGCCGCAGGCCCAATATTGGTTCATTAAGACAGGCATCCTGCTCCTCATTCCTGGAATGTCAATTATGTTTTTGCACCCTTTATTCTGCCGAACTCCATTTTTTTACTTTGCTCTAAAAGCACAGTGTTGCATTAACCAATGGAACTATAGCCACTGGGCCTGATTCATCTTCCACCCATGTCAGCAGTTTAGAATACTTGGCCCATGACTTTAGACACTCATTATTCACCTTCTGTACCTCGTGCACTGCTTCCTTCCTCAACAAATGAGCTGCACAGGTCATTATTACATCTTCCCATCATGTGGTCGTACTCACTCGTCCATAGATTAGCAGCTATAAACACTTCCAGCATCCAGGCATTCCAGCCCTATCTATCATGTCAGACTAATTCATCCTCTTCATTTCTTCAATAATCACCTTCTCTTGTCCTGTAAAGGATACACAAGCATTGTATCTGTCCACCCAGGCTCCTTTTCCATTTGTGTTGTCTTGCTATAATTATCCTGGTATGGAAATGTCTGTCTTGATCTCCACAGCAAGGTTTCACAGTTCCCATGAAACTGTCCTCAAGTAGTACATGCTGCTTGATGACTGAGGCACTTCACATATTGCGCCGACATCTCTTTTGAAATGAAGGATCTTACTGTTCTCATGGCATAGGGGATACGAGAGCAGACGTAGCAGCTCTCATCAGGTGCTCTCGTCCCCACCTTTCTCATGTGATGGTACCACATATTATTCCCCACGTGAGCTGAATTATCAAGTTAGGCATGTACCCCCTGGTTATCTTCTTCTGCATTCCTTTTATGTCACCTGACATGCCC
This sequence comes from Ambystoma mexicanum, assembly GCF_040938575.1. NCBI lineage: Eukaryota > Metazoa > Chordata > Amphibia > Caudata > Ambystomatidae > Ambystoma > Ambystoma mexicanum. The sequence goes on along the minus strand of NC_090937.1, from coordinate 595,378,980 downwards.
AAAGAGGTCAAAGAAATTATCATCATTTGTACTCATACTAGGAAAAATCACAATTGTTGTGTTTTCAATTGGACCATTAGGATAATAAAGACTTCAAAATGTAAGATACAGGAAGAAAAAGAAAATACACAGGCATATATATATATTAGGCATAGAAGTCTAGAAAAACATTTGGTGTGCCATACGAATACTTGTTGAACTTGCACTCTATCTATATCTTTCATTATCTTCTTCACAAATCATTTTAATATATGTGTCCAAATTACCTTTGTAGTTTCACAATCTGTTCAATTATCGCAATCAGAAGTCTTCTTATAACTGCGCCATTTTTGAGTCATGGAGAAAGGTGTGAATATTAACATCTCTCCTAGGTGGGTATGAATGAAGTCTAAAAGCAAAAATTGCAACTATAATCCGATGTGTATCGCTATTGGATGGTCAAATGTATTATCCTTGAAACAGATATGCTCTAAAAAATTAATCTAGGTATTGATCTCTCTTCTAATCTGGACCTGATGCGTAGGCATAGTACCGATGAAGTTTTTCTTTTTTTCAAAGAATATCTATAAAGTATGTTTAGCCTCTGGAATTCTCTGCAAGTCAATGAAATTCCTGCTAAAATTTTAAAGAATGTCCAACGATTTCAGTCCAAAAGAGATGTATGCTAACCACATGCTGTTTTATCATGCTTATTCGTGGTCATCGATCAAATCTGCAGATGCAGCAATTCTTCATCTTGCCTTGCTTTTTGGTCAACGGGTGCTGGAGGGAGGGCATCGCCTTTGTAGATCTTCACATCTCCAAAATGTAACCAAGCTCTTCTTCCTGATACCCTAACTTTATTAGGGGAAATTTCTTCTACACAGAAAGGACCATAACATCTCGGTTCATGCCATCTACTAGTAAAATTCTTTATAAGCACTTAGTCTCTAACATATAAATTTGGTTGTGGAAATAATTTGCTCGGATTGGTTACTGGGCCGTCCTCTTCCGTTTTCCTCAAGCCCTCCTTCTGATGCTTGACTTGATTTGCACTGAAAGAAGCACTGGTAATCACACATGTTAAATAGTCATGCATTTCATGACCTAGTGGCTGTGACACACTCTGGGCATCACTCCTGACTCTAGATGTGGGCATAAGCGGTGTCCACATGCCAAGCCCTGTATCTAACTCATGGGCGTAAGATGATGGTCTGAACCTAGCTGATTTTGTAGGGCATAAAGGGATAGGGGTAGGTAGTGTAGCCATCCCTTTTTCAAAGTCTATCTGATCTTGGCTATCCTTTCCTTTAAGACGCAGTTGAGTCTCTAACATATCCCATTTGCTTGTGGATGATAAGAATAAGAAAATGTATGTTTTATACTCAATAGAAGTCCTATTTGTTCAAATAGATTGTTGACAAAATGTGGCCCATTATCGGACCTCAATACTTCGCACACACCTTATCTTGGAAATACTTTGTGCACTAGAAACTTTGCTGTGCAAGTAGCATCAGGGTGTGTGCAAAGACCGGTGTCTATCCATCTAGAAAAGGGACACACAACCACTAATAGATACCTATATCCTTTACATGTCTGTAGCACATCAACGTAATTGATATGCAAATATTGAAACAGACCATTTGATCAAGATATTACTCCTCTAATTGTTCTCAGTGTATGCTCAGCTGTGAACTTCTGACACATGATGCAATTTGCAATGAACTGTGTAACATGTTCCAATAGATTGGGAACAAACCCTTCTTCTGCAATGGTGGCAGCAAGACTTTCTCGGGTTATATGCATGGGGTTATGCAACTGCTCGAGTGTGACTTTCAACAATGCCACTGGCATCACTGGCTTTTCAGTGCTTTCCTGTCTCCATAGTACTTCTGTGCGGGATAAAGAACACCCCCTGTGTTTTCCATAACTCCTGCTCTGCCCTGAATCTCTATTAGTTGCGTAATTCACAGCATATTAAACCCATTCTCTTACTAGTATGCTTCAATTTGATGCTTCTTTAACATTCTCAGTATCAAAACTCAAAATTTCAGATAAATACGCAAACCTTTTGGCTTGTTAGTCTGCAGCTTTATTTCTGTGAGAAATAAAGTCTGTTTGGTTAGTATGTGCTGTGCATTTTATGACCACTTTGGCTACTGGGAGTTGTAGTGCCTTAATGAGCATGTCCAATAAAGACGCATATTGCACTGGAGTGCCATCAACACAGAGATAACGCCTCCTTTTCCAGCTTGACAGCCCTGCGTGTATGGTTGACGTTGCATAGGCAGAGTCACTGTACACTGTCACTTCCTGATCTTTGTATTTGTGAGTGCAACAATAAGCGCTACCAATTCTGCTACCTGTGCTGAAAAATGGGACAGTAGTCTTGCACTCGCCACTACTGCAAATTCACCATTTAATCTGTGTCTTACAACTGCAGATCCTGAATTCATCTCACCACTACTTTGGTCAATTTTCAAAGAACCATCAATAAAGAGAATCTCCTCTCTCGCTAGGGCATTCTCTTTCACCTGGGGTATATCATTACAAAATTCAACATAATTTGAGCAGTCATGCACATGATCACCTTTTTCTACAGATTCATCTAAAAACGTGACTGGGGTCACTTTTTTAAACCTCACTATTTTAATCGCTGAATTAGAGATCATCGCCCCATATTCAAATGCTCTTTGTGACGTCAATATACATTTAGGGTTCTCTAAAATTGTAATTAAGGTGTGCTCCACGTATCAAGTCATGGAACAGCCCATGGTAATACTTGTATACTTCTTAATTGCAAATGAGGCAACATCCAAGGATTGTTTGCATGGAAAATGTCCTCTCATAACTGGGTCTAAAATCGCACTGTAGTACGCCAAATGTTTATACAATAGAGTTGTTCTTTGTGTGAGTACTGCTGTCATTACTGACCCATTGGTGTGAGAAAATAAATAAAATTATTTCAGTCCATTCTATCTTTTCCTTACTGACTTGTGCTTTATTAAGTGATTGAAAAATCAGTTTTGTATATGCACTGTAGTCAAACACCCATGTGCTGCAATAATTACATAAGCCCAGAAACTTCTGCATTTGCCTCACTGTATTTGGCGTTGGTGTTTTCATGATAGCCTCAACTATTTCAGGTGTCTCTTTCTTTCTTTCATGTGAAATTAGCTGGCCTATGTACAACATATCTTACTGGCAATACTGAAATTTCTCCTTATCTACTGTGTATACCTTGTTTGCCAATATAGTCATCAATTGAACAGTGTCCTGCCTACATGCATCCTTTATTTCACAACAAATTAATATTTCTTCCACATACTAAATTACCGTACTCTTGAGTTCAATGTTGCATAAATCCATCTGTAGGACTCTTTTAAAAATTGACAGGGACTCAAAGTACCCTTTAGGTAAACAAATATGTTTTAGTCTCTTTTGTGTGAATGTAAAGAAAGTAAGGCCTTGTGAACCTTTGTGCAAAGGGATTGAGAAAAACGCATTTTTCAAATCGATCACAGTGAAATACTTAGTTTCAACTGGGATGGTACACAAAAATGTCGCAGGATTCGGATCTAATGGAAATTCTGCTTCTACAACCTGATTAAGAGGGTGCAAGTCCTGGATAAATCTCCACAACCCTCTTTAGATTTTTTCATCCAATACACTGCAGTATTGCAAAGGGATTCCGATGGCACTAAGATTCCCTAATTCATCAATGCTGAAATAGTTTTAAATATGCCTCCATCAGCTTCTCGAGACATAGCATACTGTTTTGCTCGGGGTATAATTGCTCCTGACTTGGTTTTATTTTAACCTCTCCTATTCCCTTCAATAGGCCTACGTCATATGGGCCCCTAGTCCAAAGGACGCTTGGCACCTTTTCTAGATCTTCCTAAAAGAACGGTGGTCATTGTCGCATTAGTGTCATTTGCTGTGTGACTTCCCTTTTCTCAATTTGTATCCAATATGTAATGCTTATATGTCATGCCCTGTTCTTTGTGCTGTCACATTCCTATATATGGCTCATCTGCACATGTCATCAGCTCTCGCCCCGAGAAAGCTGCCAATAGAGCTTTTATATCTCGTATGGCCAGCGTGTTTCCCCCTGTAATTTCTCCAATTCGTATATCCATTTCCCATCTCCCAAACTCAAACTTGGTAACTTACATTTTAAGTTATCCTTATCCATCTGGGTCCATGGAATATATTGTGGTCTTGCTCTCCCCTTCTCTAGCAAAGGGAACTGGGAGAACCCCATCCCATAATTGGACCCCATTATTTGTTTACCTAATGCAGTTGTAATTGTGCCTATTCATCTTTGTGCTGGTCACAACCTAAACCTACTTGCATAAGGTAGAGATTCTCCTCTCTCACAACACAATCGTCTTTGGGGAAGTTCAGGATATGGTGTTGGATCTGTTGTTCTTGTTTTATGGTTTCAGATCCGACCATCTTACCTCCTTATCTAAATGTTGACTTCTCAGGGGGACGCATGTACCCTCCCCTTCTATCAAATGACCAGACTCTCTTTCCTCGTCTGACATTGCTAGACCCCAGCTGGTGTGTCTTTCCTCCTCTTCTCCATCTAAATTTAATCTACTCAAAGACAATGCTCTGCATTCATCACTGAACATATGTTCCTCCCCAGCCCGTGGTTTTGGTATCAGGGATGGTTTTCCTCTCCCTTGAGTTCCATACTTACTGTTTTGTCTCATTTGCTGATATATCTTATCAATCCTTTCTCCAATACTTTCTGCATCATATCTTTCCTCTTCTTGTGCCACTTTAGGTACTTCTTAAGTCAATTCTCTAATTGGGAAAACTTTGTATACTGTTTCCCATTGCCCCTGTTTTTCGTCACTTGGTCTTATTTATTCTTTAAGAATGAGACTGGCGTCAATATCTCATCGCCTTCTATTCTGTTTCATCTCTTCTTCCACTTTCCTTTGCTTTCTTGCATCCCTTCATGCCCTATCTTCTTCTTGTCTTTGTTCTTCTTCATCCTTCCTTCCCTGTAATTTTTTTTCCTTCACTCAGAGTGCCTCTTCTTCCTCCCTCTTTCTTTCTCTGCTATCCCTTTGTTCTATTTCTTTCTTCAAACTGTCATACTTTCATTGTTCCTCTGCTCGCTTTTCATCTTTCTCTTGTTCTTCTATATGTATCTGTTCCCGTCATTCCCTGCTTTATATTTCTTGCTCATCCTCCCTCAACCGCTTTCATCATTCCCTATCCTTCTTTCTTGCTCTTCTTTGTGATCCTTTGGCCTAACTTCCTTGAAGCTCTTTCCATCTAATATCTGTCCTCCCATCCTTTCGTTCTTTACAAGCATTACCTCATCAAACCTATCCTTCTCTCCTTCCCATCTCTTAATGTTGCTGTCTATATCTATTTATGTATTCGATCTGTTGCCTCCTTCTTCTTTATCGCGTATGAACTTACAGGCATCGTACTTCCTTGTTCTCTCTTCTGGACTGTCATCACAACTATAAGTGGGTGTTTCATATGTCAGGTTACTGTACCCTGCCGCTGTTTTTAATTCCTTTAATGGGTAAAATCTTGTTTCCTCTGCATCTGCGCTTTTAATCTCGGATGGAGTGAGAGGAGCTGAGGGCTCAATGCTCTACTCTTTATGCTGATTAAGCATCCACTCTTCTTGTGCTGGGTCTACTTTTTCCTCTTGGTACATTTTCCAAAGTTCTAAAACTGCCACTCTTTTCTCTAATTTCTTCCCTGTGTATGCAGCGTGCACATATGTGGCCATGTGTTGTAATAATGCATTTGACAATGATCCACCTTGTGGCCATGGCATGAACATTTTATCAGCTGTGTCGTTTACACATTCTGCCCTGTACTGTTTAAGCTTGGACGCATGTCGTAATGTTTTACAAAGGTGCATGAGTGGAGTGTCCTCCATAATGACAACTCCCAATTGACTGTCGATACTTACCAGATCATTAATAAACCGCTACCTATCGCAACACTTACTGCTCAACAATTTAATCTCAAAATAATAAATATGAGCCAGCACCATCAATCGCCGCTTAATCCTCTTTTGTTTCAACAACCTATATGTCTTCTGATTGGCGCCAAAGTAAAGTTAATCTCAAAACATCAGCGCTTCCAACCTTCACAGTTTGTCACTTCCCAGAACTTCACACATCAAATAATACTCAAAATAATAACACAATACACATTAATAATTCTTGTGATCACCTTCCCTTCGCCCTATAATCATTTATAGTAAGAGGTATTCTCTCCTCGCATCTAATCATATTACCCCGTACAGGGTTAAAGACGTCACCTTATGCAGTCAAGACTGTGCGTATTCTCGCTCTTAATATTCTGACTGGAATTTGAGACATCTTCTTCTATCTCCCTTGAAATAGGATTAATTAGGCGTTCTTTAATTCAAACAAAATGTCCCGTTACCCAAAAATAGCACAATCCTGCCCCTTTATGGTGCCATTTCCCTTAGTCTACTTATATCTGTTTAATCAACTGGAGGCCTTCGGTATCGACTGCTCCTCCAATCCGACCGCTTTGCCTTACATCCACAGAGCACCCATGGAAGCCGAGCAGGATTTCTTCAAAGTGGCACCTGCCCACTGTTTCTGTTCTTCTTACAAGTTTTATTTCTATCGGCTGCTCTCCATAGGAAACTCCACGATTTACCAGCTAATGGCAGAGGATGCTCAATCATCCGAAACTCTAAAGTCAAACTAGTTTAGATCTGAAACCATCTGCACTGCTACCACATGAGCTTATGGCCCTTGGAATGTGCCTCTGTTACTAAATGGAATTTCACCAGAATAATGCTGAGTCCAAATAACCGGACAAACTCAAGAAGATGGCACGTTATTGTTTTATTAACAATTATCTAAAACAGGGAGGTTACAATGAACAGCATTGGACATGCGCTCAGTCTCTTAATGATTTCCACAAAAAATACAATTTATATACCTCATTATGCATCAGGGTGGCATCAAACCTATCAAGGGTCGGGATTGGTTAAGGGAAATACCTAGATAGGCAATGATATACAAGCTAGGATTGTTATTGGCTGTCCTTTATCAGGTGGACAGTTTATGCCTACCTCTTCAAACATGTAATTTCAGAAAAACCAGTTACAACGTGTTTCATTGGCTTCTCAAGCTATAAGGTCCTTCATTATACGACTAATTCAATTCGATTCATTTACCAACACATAAGCCAAGACCCAGGTGCAGGGAGAAAGCACATGAAACTACATCACTACCCAATTAGCCAATCATCTTTCATCACCCTTGCCTTCTGCCATGAAATTGTCTTTGTACTTGGCCTTGCAGAGTATTCTCATCCTGGGAATGCATGGGAGTCAGCGCACTCGCTATCATATCTGGAACTCCAAGTACAAACTCTATTTCCATTCTTGGCTCATGTGACAAGAGACCACGATTTGGTTCATTCTGCATCTTTTAAATGCTTAAAATGAATTAAAACATGGCATCCTTTGTACCCTTAATGTGAGAGGATTCAAAAACATGTTCTTCTTCAGCATAGATAGCTGACCTCAATTTCTAGGATCTTGACTTCAGGCCAGACAGCCTCACCACGCAGTTTCAGCAACCTCTAACTCTACTGTGACATAGCTTTTCGTTCCCGTTTCATGGTTTTTGGCTTATTTAGTTCATGATACCAATGTCCAGTTTCTATACAATGGCAGCTTCGTCTGTATTCTATTCACTACTTATAGCTAGCCTATACGATGACTTGATCTACCTTGCCTTTCAGCATCTGTTCATTCTTCATGCTTCTGATTTCTGCAGATCTTTTCTACTATGTACTTTTCTTCTTTATACTTTTATAGTTCACTCAATTCCTTACTTCGCTATTTCTTCTCTAGGATCCATACATTGTCTCCATTAGATATCTCGGGACATCGTGCACATTTTCTTATTATGTAATCTTTTCAATTTCTTGGCTCTTTCTCATATTCCTTCAGGGAATTCCTCCAGTCGGCTGTCATCAACTCGAGGGTACATTCGATATGGTTGTCTTAGTGGATACCGCCTCCCATATACGCACTGTATTATTGGTACAGCAGCTGAGGTTAGACAGGATATCATGGTTCCAAAACAAGGGAGGTGGGGGGTAGAATCGCCTGCGGATGTATACGTCTTCACCTCTAGAGCTACATGCAGATGATGACATTTCTTTGCGGTAACCTGATGTTTCCGCATATTGAGCAATAGTCAGTTGATAAATATACTAGATCCTTTCATAAAATTCATCTGGTTTATAGGGAAGATATTCCTACTATGAGTACATGCAAGAAATTGATCAAGTAAAATAGAACAGGCACATCGATACATAGGAAATAGGCACACTGGCTACCTATCAAAGAGTGTGTCCTCTTTAAAACCCTAGCTCTAACCCACAAATGCCTCAATCAAACGGCCCCCTCTGTCTTACCCAAAGCATACACAGAGCTGCATCCCCCAGACCAACCAGAACACTGAATACCAACATGCTCACTGTACCCAAAATCAAAAGAATCAGAGTGGGCAGCGCTAGCTTCCCTAACATAGCTGCCTTGCAATGGAATGCCCTGCCACTGACCCTCAGAGCTGAAACCTCCCATCTATGTCTTGAGAGGATAGCTCAGGGGCAACGTGCTCACCTTGGAAGCAAGATGGCACGAAGCAACAGAGGTTTGATCCCCAGGTCAGCACTAAGAAACCTCTGGGAATTAAGCACGTTATAAATAATCAATCATATCATTTCACATTATATCATATCTAGCCTTCCGCAAAACTATCAAAACTCTGCTCTGCACCTAATTTTGACTTTCTGCTTTATGTATACAATGTTTTCTCTATGTCTGCCTGCACTATATGTATAGGGTTTTGTAATGATTCCACAATGTCTGACACATGCCTCATGCAACTAAGTCCATCACCTGTAACAGCACCCCGATGCCTGAGGGCTGTTTGGGTGCTTTATAAATCTAAAAAATGAAAGTTAAAATGAATAAAAGAACAGAATACTGTTTTTTTGTATCTAGTAGCCCAATTCATAAATAATAATTTGAGTGGGAGCCTTAGGAATCATTATTATAGATACACAATTTACGTTGTAACTGTTCGACAGTTACAATGTCTGAGGACATCATGTACATGATAGTGCCCAACAATAAATTTCCGCTTTCATTAGTACTTGGGACAAATCCACCCCGTCCTCCATGGGCCAGGGGCTTGTGAAGTTTTCAATTTATCAACAGCTGACCTAGTCATATAGGGGTGAAGTCTATAAAGCTCAGCAATGGTAGTATCCCTCCATGTGTGCCATCCTTTTTCATTTTTATTGCTTTGAACATATTTAAATATTTCAAAGTACATGTGAATTGCACATTGTGCCCGGGAGAGCCTGTGAAAACATAATATAAGTCTTTGTGTGGGCATCAGAACTATAAAGCACCAAATGACTGCATTAGATGGGCAACCACTTTTGAACAATGGTCTCCATATGAATGGCATCTGCTCCTTTGGGAATCAGTATTGGTTTGCCGTAATTCCGGCGGGTTACCGGAAAACTCTTATTTCCATTACCAGTGCCTGATTTGCCAGTATTATCAGGATAGTATGGGTGCCGTCAATGGTGGTAAGTTCACATTTCATGGTGTCTGATGGGAATCCGTGGAATGGGTTTGCCGCAATCACTGGCACCGGTACTACCAGTGGCTGTGATTGCACCAATTATTTACCACTAGGGGCCTGAACTACCTGCAGGTCAGGCCTGCTGGTGGCTCAGAGCCCCTACCTGCAAACTTAGAGTGTGCCAGTCCAGTAATAATGCCAGAGCTGGTATTGCCGGCATTTTTCCATCCTCATAATGAGCCCCTTTGCTGTCTTCCTTTGTGTATTGCGCCCCTGCAGAATAGTGCTGTTGAAGGTTTAGTACCACTCATCTGATTTTATAGAATTTCATTTGCATGTTTCCTGGACACATAACCCAATTCTGCTCTCTGCATTTCTGTACTGTGTTTTGATTTGATGGGACTTTCACAGTACCCACTGCAGTGTGGTACACATTTGGAAGACACTTGTCCGGGGAGTTATCAATGGAATTGAAACATTGAATATTCACCGCCACACTGTTAACATACATTGTACATGAAGTTAAAGAAATTGGCCAGATGGCCAAGTACTTTTCATGTATTTCAGCATCATAACTATGGCATGGCATAAATGTGTGTGCTGTTCTGCTCAGCTGGAAGCTGACACATTGATGTAAACAAGTACTTCAGTTAACAGATTGGAAATCAAGAAGCATGCCAAAAATATTTTAATTTGAAAACAAACACAGATATTTTTGTAAAGCAGTGGCCGAAGGGACATGGGAGCGGGAGGGGTGGTGCCCCACCATGTCCAGTAACAGCAACATACTGTCACTCAATGGAGGGACTGCACTGAATGTGCAGCAGGGAGTGCTCTAATGGGTCATCCCCTCAGCACCTGTGCAGTGCAGGTCGTCCCTGGCAGCAAACAATAAGCTGATTAAACCCTTCTCAAAGGGATGCTCGGTGGCATTAAGAAAGAAGTGCCTTCAAAGCATCCTTTTCTCTAAAACCAGACCTCTATCTTGTCCCTCATACAGACTGTGTGAAGTTAGACTTTGCAGACCCAACCCCTGTCTGTGAAAAAGATAGGACCGTGGGCGGGGAGCTGAGTGAGGCGAGTACTCGGGCAGTAGTAGTAAATAGAATACTACAGGAGGCCCTCACAGGAAGCAGCTGTTTAACAAGCCTCACGTAGGGGCTCATCAAAACTACTCAGGACTTAAAGTTTGAACTTCTTGGGCATCTGTTTTTATTCATTATTACCCCTAAAGATAGTGAAGATTCACAATCTTAGGGATAATATGAACATAATGGATGCAAGCAAGCACCTGGCCTGTCCCCCCTCCATCGCCCCAGCCCTGTACATTGCGAGGTATATCTGCTTTCATTCATGAACAGGACTGAAGCAAGATGTGCTGAAGTGACTGGCCAAGTGCATGCCAGTGCCACTGTCTGCACGGTGCGGCTGCTGTGCTGACACCCAATGGCATGTTGCTGTGAATGTGTCATGCGATGTCAGCACAGCAGCAGCACTGTTAGACACATAGGCACTGGCAGGTGACTGGCGAATCGGTGTAGTAGGGGCAGGATGATGAAGTAGGGAGATGGTCAAACTGCTTTCCAAATTCTATGGGAAATTAGTAATTGGTGAAGCTGCTCTCCCATTGTCCCATAGACCCTGTCACTCCTTCATCAGCCTTGCCATGCACACAGCGAGGTAACTCTTGATTCGTTCTGCAAGATGTACTGCAGTGACTGAGCACTCGCCTAACATTGCCACTGTCTGCACATTGCTGCTGCTGCGCTGACACCGCATGACATGTCGCTGTGAACTTCAGAGCAGAGTCACGTGTCATGGGGTGTCAGCAGAGCAGCAGCACCGTGCAGACACAGTGGCACTGGCCGGCGGATGGCAAGTCAGTGCAGTAGGGCCAGGGTGATGCAGGAGGGAAAGGGTCAAACTCATTTCCCAAAGGTTTTGCGAAATTGAGAATGCAGTTTCACGTTGCCACAAGCATCATGACATCGCTTTCCCAATTTTCCAAAGACCCCCTCCCTCTTTTATCACCCTGGCCCAGCACAGTAATGTGCTGCTGTCGTGCTGACACCCCAGGACAAGTTGCTGTGCGGTGAAATTGTTATACATCGGAAATGAATATTTCAAATAAACAACAGTTTCAGTGCATCATGAAACTGCTTCCCCAAAGCAGGTTTAGGCCAAAGCCGCCTCTAGTCGAATGCGCAGGCAACTGTAACAGCCCCTGCTGTGGGAAGGAGAAAAGAGACCAAGGCAGGGGAATGAAGCATTAAGACACAAGACAGACAGAAGAAGGCGAGAAAATAGTGGCCTGGGGACATGTCCTATAGAGGGACTGGAAGAACAGACAACAGGCCTGAGATGGAGAGAAACATGGAGGGATGAAGCTGAAAGAATAGTGAGAGAGGAATGGAAACATTAGGAAAGTAAACTCGGGGAAGGAGGTCATTTGAAGAACAATTGTGGCCTTTCATTAAGGGATGCCCCCACAACTTTGATACACACAAATTATGTTTCAGTGTGTGTGTTGTGTATGTTTTTTTATAAGATCCCCGTCTCCACCCCCACCCCAACCCACCATCTCGGGGCCAGCTCAGTGAAAGTCCCGCTCACACAATGGGGGAAAAATGTTGCTGAGAGAAGAAGCCAGAAAAGACAGTGGGAATGGTGGGTCATATGCTAGATGAGAGCCAAATCTCTGCATATTTTTCTTATTTAAATATAGTCATCCATTTATTTAGGCAAAATACATGCAGGTTAAAAATAAATATCAATGGAAATAAATAAGGGCAGCAATGATATATGTAGTTCTCCTTTTAAGTGTCCTTAGCGCTTTACATGGTTTATTCTCTGGTAACATGCATATATGCTGCACTCATTCTGCTAATTGTTCAAGAGTAAAGCAAAGCCCATTTTCACTTGCAAAGACTTCCTTATTCCGGTACAATGTTAGGAAATAAGTGTCCTGAATATGTTTGTATGCAGAACAGTACACAAATAAGACCCATTTTCTAATTCTTATTGCCATTGTTGACACATTCTATCCTCCCTGAGCTTCTTATTTGAGCTGTGATGTCCAGTCTCAATTTCCAGCCTGATGTGTGAGACTAAGGTCGAGACCAAAGGATGGTCCATTGTTCAAACTGCCATCATAAAAAGGAAAGGGTAGGTAATAAAGGAAGCTCCTCGTTTCAGCTGAGCAACACATGTAGCCAGGGAAGCAGCCCTGGTGGTCATGCATCCAATAGAGGGAATAATTGCAGGTGCAGCAACGGCACAGAATATTAGGACTGGAAACTTGATATCTGAGAATCCCTGATGACATGCAGTGACAGGCTTATCCTGCAATCGCAGTGTTTCTTATTTTTAATGGGAACATCTGTGAGTATAGAAAGGATTCTTCTGTATTGTTCATCAATTGGAATGTTGTGACCCTGAAACAAGAAAGTATTAGATCAGGTCACATTTTCCAAGCATATTTCGTTCATTTGATGATTGGAAACACAGTTGCATACTCACAAATACTATTGCTCAAGGCATTGACATGATCTACTTCATGAATGTCCACTTAAATTGCTGCAAGCCATTTAGCTTTTTATTGTAGCCTAGAAGAACCTGTTAGCCTTAATGACAACTCTTACTTGCAATTACCTTTGACTCCTAGTGCCAAACCACTATACCTATGTGACAACATTAACTCTGTGCTTGTCAATTATTATATAGGTGTAGCACCCAGCAGCAATAGGACTGCTCTGAAAGCCAATAGGCTTTTGTTTATTACTTGGTTTGAAGTATTCTTCCCCTCTGTGAAATAAAGATGACTGTTCTGTATTTGGGTTCAAAGAGTGCTTCACTTGAGTAAATCTCTGGGTTTACATGAAGACATACTTGACATCCTTGACAGAACAGAATTAAGGTAAGACATAAGTGCAGTGGATGGTAATACTTCTATATTTTACAGAAATGAAATATCTCTGTGGTAAGGTTGAAAGTAGCGTCTGGTAGGCATGGCTGTGGAACTAACTGGGCTTCTATATGCTTTAAGCAGGAGTCCACTAGCCATGAGTACCTGGTTATTGGAATCCATGGTTTACATAATTGTCAGTAATAAAAAGGCTGGAGAAAAGGGCTGTATAAAAAAAAACAAGAATAAAATACAACGGTCTGATAAAATTGAATGACCTCACAAACAAGCTAAGCACATTTATTAAACACTTCGTACAATTCATGCCTGAGCTTTGATGACCTATATGATGATAAATGTGTCTTCAATACCATCACATCTTAAGATTCATTTTAATTTTACTCAACAGTCGCACAACATTTGCTAGTGGTAAGAAAACCTCAATCCGGGTATGCTACAACAAAGAGAGAGAGAGAGAGAGAGAGATAGAGAAAGGAAAAGTGAGTGAGAGGGAAATATATAGCACACTACACACCAGTAAAAGCGTGGCTGTGTCAAAAGGTTGATGGCTGCTTAGGCTTTGATTTTCTGTGGGTATAGTGCATACATTAAATGTATAGGTTATGTTTTCTATTGTTAACTGAATTGCTAACATATTGTACTTGTTGTAGATGAATACTGTTGAAACATTACTGTTAAAGACATTCCTGGAAATGGACTCCAACGAGACTCTTAAGTTTGAAAGATTAGGTCCGTCTAGGGCTGATATCACAATTGAACAGCCTGCAAAAGATCGGGCTCAGGACTATGCCAGAACATTACCAATCAACTGGAATGATAAAGAAGAAGTGGAAAAATATAAAAAAAAGGAGTTGTGTAAATTCACTTGAATAACTATCTATGGCTTGTTATTTTTGGGTGTAGTAATATTGCCACACAGTTAGATGAAGGACATCATTTGGGAATAAAATGGTACAATGAGGAAGAGGAACAAAACTGGTATATTATATCCAAATTAATTGACTGTGACCACAATGAAATTGAAGGCTCCTCAAACCCAGGGGTATTATGAGAACCTGAGGACTTTGTCATCAATATAGCAAGTGCAACGCAAACACAATTGAAAAATGCAATAGTGTTTAAGGGCACCTGTAAAACAATCTAGAATAGGACACTGGACTGCATGTTGGGAGTAACGAGGTAATGTATTATTCAAGAGTTAAGATGTACAGAATATGTTGCTGTTCAGTCTGATGACACAACTGATGTCTCCGCTAAGATTCAGTCTGTGTTAGTCTGTTGCTATATTGATGGCAAAAACAAAGTAGCTAAAAGATTGTATTGTCTTAATCAGCTAAAAGACTATCTTGCAGAGACAATTTATATTCATACATCTGTGCTTAAAGAAGATAATCTTGTTTTTCCAGAGCTCTGTAATAAACAGAAAGTATTCGATAACATTTATGATGATGCTAATGTGATGTGTGGAGCATTTGGTGGAGTCCAAAGAAAGATCAGGGATGTGTTTCGAAATGCACACTGCATCCATTACTTTGCCCATCATCCTAACTTAAGCATGGAGTAGGCTGCATTTCAGGTGTACCAGGTGAGAGTCTACTTTGGAGATCTGAAAGCTGTTACTACATTCTTTTCATGTTCCCCGAAAAGGAAGGATGATCTTCGGACATAGTGGCAAGACAACCTACAACAGGGTCTGCAACTCACTGGAACGTTAAGTATTTTGTACAAGCACACAGAAGATCTAATAACATGTTTTGAAACTATGTCAACAGGTTGGGTCAAGCTCCGTGCTGTGAGTCCATTTGGGTTTCCAAAATATGGGAGAACAGAGGTTCCTCTACTTCCTCTTATTATTTTCTGATATGGCCGCATGTTGACATGTTGTGCCATCGGCTGTAACAGCGAGACATCAATGCTGGATTTATACAGAAAGAAACAGCAGATTGTGTAAGCATCATCAGCAAAGTGCAGGAATCCATGCATCATTTAAATTCCAGTCTACAAAAGGAATCTTTATTTGTTACCCCATGACTTAAATTGGAGATCCTAAATGAAGTAGCAAAGGAAGTTTGTGGTACAGACATTTTGAATGGCAAAGATTGCTTTGCATTCACAGAACATTTAATGAGTGCCACGTTTGTGCAGGGGATCCAGTTTCAAAAACATGACTGATCTTTCCCAATTAAAGCTCTGAATAAAACCAGAGAAGCATACCCAATGCTTAATAAACATAAACATAACATTGAAATATCCATAATGTATGGTAGGCCTTAATTCTAGGTTGCCAGTGGTGCTTATTCTATATGGCTTATTCATAGGCAATAATATAGAGTACACCTTCTCAGAGATGGATCATCTAATGAAAATACTCATCACAACACCCATGTTAGCAGCTGAGTCTGAGCTGTGTGTCTCTACTCTCAAGAGGATACAGACTTTCCTGAGGAATACGACAGAAGACTGATTCAATGCACTGGCAATTCTCACCATGGAAAAGGAGATCATCAAAGATATCCCAGATTTCAATAAGAGAACCATTGAGAAGTGTGCTACTATTAAAGAGTGATGTGAACAATTTCTGTGGTATAAGTGAATAACCCACTTCTCAATCTTTCGATGGTGCATTTGCTGTGTTGAATTTGAAGTGTTTGTTACTAAGAAGTACTTGAGATTTACACATTTGTCCACATATATAGAATTGTGTTTGTGTTTATGTATGGTTAATGGTCCTTAAGAGTTTTCTTCCTTCTCCCTTGGGTATTGATATGCATATATGAGCACATTTGCCTTCACAGATCTGTAATAGATGAAACAATTAAACTGTTTTGAATATGTTACATGTTTAATAAAAGAAAGTGTCTTTGTTTTAAGTTTGGTTTGTTTGTATCTGTGGTCAAGTTTTACTTATCTTTTGTAAAATGAGACTTTGCCTTTGAAACAATTAAGAAGTTTAATAAGAAACCGTTTTTTTGGTATTGATTTTAAGTTTGTATCAATGCTCAGATTTTGTTCTTAGATAATGTTGAAAATGCACTTTTGTACAATGGAAACGTTGATTGAGTTATCTTGATTTATTCATGGCTGGTGTGCATTTATGGTCCCATTTTTAACGTTCATTCTGTATATTAAAAAAATGTGGACCAACTAGAAAGTTAAATAAGAAATTGTGTTGATTTGAGGTTTGTATCTATGGCCAGGTTTTGTACTTTTATATTGCTGACAACTGAATCTTTACTCTGGAATAACTGAAAAGTGTATTAAGCTCTGTTGAGATTTGTGATTGCTCGTGAGTATCAATTTTTCCCTCTGGTAAACGTATAATGAAACATTTAAAAACTAAAACGTTTAGTAAGTCATTTTGTATTTTAATATTTGTTTTCTATTTATGGTCGAGTTTGGATATGGATATCCCTTTTTGTAAAAATTAAATTGTGCACATTCGAGCAAGTTAACAAGTTTGATAAAAAAAAAAAATCGGGTTTATTCAAAATGTATTTTTGGCTTCATGACACACGTACCAATATACTAAATAGTAGGTAACAAATCGTTTCTTGTTATTTATGTTTGACATTAGGGTCGCATTGCTGCTTTTACTGTTGGAGCACTGATTCAGAAAAGTATTTCACGGGTAGAACAAGCATGTCAATATCCTTTAATGGGTTCGACACTGACATACCATAGGTTTCTGGGCATAACGTGGATATTGTTGGGATGCACATACAGCATCCCAGGTAGGCAAAACGTTTCCGGAATGGAAATGGCGCATTTTCAAGCATAATTTTCAACAAAACATGTTTCCTCTGAGGCTTGCTTGTATATTAGGTCTTTTTCTACAGCTTTTGTTGAAAATGATGCTGGAAAATGGACCATTTCCATTCATCATGTCAATAACATTTCCGAGGGTATATCCCCCTGAACCACGCTTATTGAATCCAGGCGTGTTCAATGCACCCACTCGCTCCCAATTTTGGTAAAATGTACCTTTGGAGTGTAATTGCAGACGCTTTGTGTGCTGAGAACACGTTGTCAAAGGGCCATGCTGAACATGTAGGAGAGGCAAGATGGATTCATCATTTTACGGCTTTATATGAAAAATGTGATCCTGAGAAGGTAGTTGGCACAAAGGAAAGAGAGGCCCCTCATGACATCAATAGCATGGCCCTGGGGTTGGTGGCTTCAGTGGATGAGGTAGCATTGGCTCTTGCAGGATACACAAAGGGCAGTTTGGCAGGCCTGGATTATATACCAATAGTTTTTTTTAGCAATATAAGGTGACCTGGGTGCCAGTTGTTACCTCGATATTTAACATAATACTGCACTCAAAGACTT
Source organism: Ambystoma mexicanum (assembly GCF_040938575.1). Taxonomy (NCBI): domain Eukaryota; kingdom Metazoa; phylum Chordata; class Amphibia; order Caudata; family Ambystomatidae; genus Ambystoma; species Ambystoma mexicanum. The sequence continues at coordinate 595,361,106 of NC_090937.1, read as the reverse complement.
TCCTGACTCACAGAAGGAGGGGGTTATTGTTCCATTTTTTTAAAAAGGAGACAGAACCAAACCGGCTTGTTACCACCCAGTCTCACTTATTGACACATCAACAAAGTGGTTTGAACGGTTACTGTACCAAAAGATTCTGGCTTGGACTACCGATGATCAGGTTCTATCCGAGTACCAATATGGGTTTCGAGAAGGCATTGGGCACAGTTGACCAAATAATAAATCCAGGTCTGATCCTGGATAAGTATGTTTGGGCTGTAAACAGAGCAAGAACAAGAAGTGAGAGCGAATTGCGGAAGCAAAGTGTGCAATTTGATTACTGAAATTTAGTTCCCAAAACAGGGTACGTCCACTGGCTTGCCACCCCAAGGTAAAGGGCACTCCTTATGTCATTTAGAGCAAACCTTCTGTTAGCTGGGGATAGGGCATTTTACCCATCAGCAAATTGTACTGAGAGTAGGAGCTGTCCTTGTTGCCAAAGCAGAAGATAAGATTTACTGCATCTGTTATTTTTTGAGTGTGTAGATTTAGAAACAACCAAGCAGCACTTTAGGTTTTTATTGTCCATTACGGACCCACTGACAACAACTAACAATCTATATTTATAGATTGAACAGACTTTTAACCTGCGTAAGCAGTTCTTATGTTCTATTAATGGTCGACAGTATATTTTATTTGTGTGGTTTGTAGGAATTGTATTGCATTTTAATGATTTTAATGTTGCATTGTATTGTTAATATATGTTCTTTGATGGGAATTCATTTTTCTGAATAAAGATATCTATCGATCTACCTTTACTCCCCACCACTTTAAAAGTGAACCAGCTGACACTGTTTTAAAGATGTATTAACAGTTAGAATGCTAGAAAAAGTGCCAGAACACACACACATATCATGATGGCTTTGTTTCAGAACACTAGCAAAGTGTTGAACGATAATCTAAAATGCATCTCCAAAAAGATTTTTGGAGACATTTCACATTCTTAAGATCACAAAGAAAATATGTTTTCTGCCCTGAATTAAAGAAGTATTTTTTTATTATTATTATTTGTACTGCCATGGGGTTTCCCCTCCAGTGCCAAGGCCTTTTCTGGTGATTTCAGTATTTCACCATGCAAAGCCTTCTAACATTTTCTCCTTCAATAACTCCTTAAGTGCCAAGGACGAGCTATCTCGTCCTTGGCACTGGGGAGGTAATCCCAAGGACGAGATACCTCCTCCTTGGCACTTAAAGGGTTAATTGTACAAAACCATTTTTACAAAAGACGATGAAGTACAGAAATAAGGCATTGAGAAGAAGAAGCTGAAGAAAAAGAAGAGGAAAAAGCCAAAAGAGACTTAGAGGAAATGGAAAAGAGGAACAGGAAGCAGCGGAAGCAGAAAAAGAAGAAGTGAAGGACGAGAACGGGGAAGACCAGGAGAAGTTCTAACTGTCCATCACCCACTGAAGAGACACACAGATTTCGGGTAGCCAGAAATGTTCATGCTTATTCTCGTGAGTTCTCCGAGACCTGCCTGGTTTGTATGTCCAAATCAAGTTGTCCAAAGATGCCCACCATGGCTATCACCCAGCAGGTCTTTTCCCCAATCAGTAAACGGGCCCACCAATCGTCCCCACTGAAAAACATGGAGGTCCTCGAAGAAGTGGCCTAGCCAGGTGTATCTTATTGTCTCCAATCGCAGACCTTCCAGTAGTAAATGCCTTCTCGTCTCCACTTGGGTTGGGAGAGGGCAAAATCTGCATTTGTTTGATACAGTTGACCCTCTTATAGCTCGAATTTCATTAGTGTTCACCAGGTTCAGTCTGATCCGTAGGAAGGCTTGTCAAGTTCTTTGATAAGGGCATTTAGCTAAATACAGTACCACCTCATTTAATTTTTTGGGGTTCCATGGAAGATCTACAAGCAGTTTGCATTGATCAGCTAAATCACCTGTCTCAATCCAGTCCATTTCCAATAATTTTGCATTTATCTTTGTAGGATTGGATATCAGTTCCTCTTCTGTGCTTCCGATTCCGCGACCTCCAGGTAAGAAGCATCCCGTTTTGGCCTTCATCCATTTCCTTTGTGATGATTTTCAGCATGGGTTTTGCCGATGGATCTATTACTTTTCGGAATAACATCAAGGTATTTTGTTCTACCAAGGCTTTCATTGAACATAAGCCTAGTTCTCTCCTTATGGCCACCATTGGAGTGGATTTTGGCAGATTTAAGGCTTCTCGCCAAAAGCAGCTTTCGAGTTTTAACCATAAGTTTGACGGCAATGCAGGCATTGTATCAACGCCATAAATCACTGTCGGGACGATTTTGGCCTTGTAAAATTTACAAGAGGGAGAGCTAAATAACGGCCGAACTTTCAGTTGATTATTCTTGACTGGCTGATCAGAGATTTAAGTTTTCCATACAGATGTTCTTGCATCAGGAATTCAACCCTGTTGTTATTTAATATTATTCCTAGATATTTAAAGTTTGTTACGTTCTCCAATTGTATTTCATCGACAAACATCTTGATGTTATTTTTGACGTTTCCTCCTCTTTCAAATGACATTACTTTAGTTTTTGATTTATTTAGTTCTAGTTTGTTCTTTTCCAGGTAGGCACGTAGATTGTTCAGCTGCCTCTGCAAGCCCACTTGTTTCTGATTTATTAAAATAATATCACCAGCGTGTATCACTCTCAGTATTTTCTCGTTTCCTAAAGATGGAGGAAACGATCTGATAGAGGTCCGGGTGCCTATGAAATCCGATGTGTATAAGGTGTAAAGCGTGGGCGCTAAGGGGAACGCTGTTTAACCCCTCGGGTGGTGGGGATTTCTCTTGAAAGGTCTCCCCGTCTATTGAGTCTCACCCTTATTGAAGTTTTGGAGTACAATGCTCTTATTGGCCCCACAATTGCTTTTGGGCAATTTCGATTTTCCAGCATTTCCCACAGGAGTTCCCTGTCTACACGGTCACAGGCTTGGACCAAATCAATGAATATTAGGTGCATCCGTGGTTTCCATTCTTTTACTTTGGCTATTAGTGCACTCAATAACAAAATGTTGACCGTTGTGCCCAGACCTCTAACAAAGCCTGTTTGTAATGGGTCAACATTTTCTGTTTGGTTTATCCAGCCTTGTAGATTTTCCAAGGCTATCGAACTGAAGATTTTTCTATTGTATCCAAAAATGCGATGGGTCAGTACAAGTAATAATATGCATTACATGTTGAGTTGCCACCTAGCACACAATACAGTCAAAACAGTTTGTCATTGAAATTAATTATAACAGCGTAACATGTTTCTATAGGCATATTTGCAGTGACTCCCAATTTAAAAACAAATGTAAAACCCATAGCAAGTATTGCAGCGTGACATCAGATTTTAACCGTGATAGCGTGTACTGTAATTACCAATGGTATTTATTACATTTGATGTGGAATATCACGACATTGTAATGCATGTGATCAATGACCTCAACTGGAGGATTTCTATGAGCATCTGGAGGTAGAAAGTTTCCATCCAAGTGTCTTTATAAAGTCACAGAGCTCTGAGTTGACTTGCACTATCATTTTTGTACATGCAGTTCGGACACTTTACTCTTCATAATATTTGGGTGGAATCCTCCATTTCCAAACTGCTGCTGTCCTTATCATTTTATCATATCTTTCCTCCTCTGTGAAGTTCTCCTAGTTATTCTTTACTTTTCTGCGTCAATTTTCTAGTGCTATTTTTCTTTTGCCAATTTATCTTTCCCCCAAATCTTTTCGCTACTTCTTCATTTTGCATTCTATCTTTTAAGGGACTTTCCTTTTACTGTGATATTTTGCTCTACTTCACAGCTGTCCTTTTTAAGCATGATCTGCTTTGCTTTTCTGTATCTGTTTTCCTGTTGTTTCTTTCTGCAATTGCCCTTCCTTTTGCATACACACCTTTCAGAGTTCCCTGAGCTCTTTTCGTATTGCCTTCTTTATTTAATGAAGTCACTTATCCCTTACTCTTGTGCATAACAAATATCACTAATCAGCCAAACACCACCTCGCACAATTAGCCAGAGATGATGGCGGTTACTTCAACTGTGCAGGGATCAGTCACTGTGGCATTACCAGCATACTGTGATCACTTTTTTTAAAGAAATACGTAATTCCATTGTAAGGGTGATCATTTTGAAAATGATTTGTGATGTAAACAGTGAAGCAACAGAAGTCGTTTTCTGCTCTGCTGTCAGCCAGCCACCACGGCAAGTTACCAGGGTCGCTTTAGCCAAAGCGTCAGCTCTGTCCTCTCTGGTTCTGTAATTGAGCTGTCATATGTCATTTTCGTCTCTGCGCAGCCTGACATACTGTTAAGATGCAAAAAAGGAAGCAGGCAGAGTTCCAGAGGCATAAAGATTGTTCTGGGGTCACCAGGTTTCACCTCTTCACTGAGACGCCGGCATCTTTGCAGTAGAGGGACAGATTTGTCTGGGCATTCTGTGAGAAAGATGAGCGAAGACTTGGGTAAATGTGAAAGTATTTAATGCTGGCTCATTTATAAATTCATTTTGAATGTGTTGCTGCTCTGGACTGAATATTCCACACACCATCCCAACGCTAAGTAGGAGACACAATATACTCATGAGGAGAGAACTGTCCCTTGCAGCATTGCCATACACAACCAACTAGACATTTCGAACAAGATTGTTAAAAAAAGGCTATGTGAGGCGAGAGTGCATATGTCAGCAGCGAATGCACTGCGAGAAGTGGAGCACAAAGCAGCCTATCAATTTAGGTGTTGCCGGTTTTTGTTTAACGAAACAGAATACTTCAACCTTAACTTTGCTATGAGGACAGCCGTACTAAATAATCATCTAAATAAAACATGTCCTGCTTTACTTAACTAACCATGAATCTTGGTGATTGTTGGGAGGGTGTCAGAACTCTCACTCGCGATGCCCATAAGCTCCCAAGCACTAACAGAATGACACAGAGACATCCGTTCTGCTCGGGCTTCCCGGTCACACTGTAGCGGCCGGGAATGCCCCCTTTATTTATACTGCACGCGGTGGCGTGCAACATCATGCCGCCGCGTGTGCTTCCCTTAAAGGGGCAGCGCCACACTCCTCCTTTTCCATGAGGACAAACAACACAACTTTATTAATCTACAAAACCAACCAAATAACATGTGGACATAAACTTTCCAAAACTCCCCAACACACTCCTTTATTCACATCCGCCCTGGATCCCCTTAAACAATACTAGGGCCCACGGGCCAGTCATGAAACATGTCCCAGAATGTAATCGCTGAGGTAAGCGGGTTTGCCTCGCCCAGCCCACTGGGGGTACCTCCCGCTTACCTCTGGCACGGGCAGTCCATCCGATGTCACTCCCCGGACGGGGGACGCGGGCATTGAGGGTTGGCCTCCTCCGTCCTCAGGCACCTCCATCCAGTCCGGTTCCAGGGGAGGCTCAGTCCTGGTGTCCCCTCGCTTCTTATAGAAACTCACATTCCGGTTAACAGCCAATCTCCCGTCCGAGGCTGTCACCAAGGACCCCTTGACGGCCACCACATCGAGTGGCTCAGGTTCATAGGGGAGAGAGAGCTTTCCATGGGGATGCCTGTTCCTAATGAGTACCTCATCTCCCGGCTCCAGTCGCTACGGACGCAGCTCTCGCCGCACATTCTCCTGTTTGATCCGCAGCCGCCGGACCATCTCCACCTGCTGATCATCAATCACCCCAGGCTCCTTCTCGTCCACCTTGGGCAACAGTCCATGGGGGCACCGCTTGAACAGAGCTTCAGCCGGCGCCACCCCAGTGGAGGCATGGGGGCGGTGCGATACACCCACAAGAATTGGTACAGGGCCCTCTGCAGGCACTGTCCCTGGCCCTGGGCTATCCTGAAAGTCTTGTTCAGTGTACTCATCAGCCTCTCTGCTTCTCCTTTTGTCCTCGGCCAGAGGGGGTGATCTTCCTGTGCTGTACCCCGTACCTCTCCATCAGCTCCGAGAACGGCTTGCTTTGGAACAGTGCCCCATTGTCAGAGCACAACATGTGGGGGAACCCATGGGCTGCAAACACCTTCTCAATGGCCACCACCACATGTTCGAATGCCACTGAGTCCACAAACTCCACCTCCGGGTACCGAGAGTATTCATCCATGACCACTAGGAAGTGGGTACCCAGCGTCGTGGATCCGAAGTCTGTGTGTACCATTTCCCAGGGCCGCGTACCCCGAGGCATCACCTCTATTGCCGGTTCTCTTTGCAGAGGTGATGCTGCCTGACACCAGACACACGCAGCCACAAAGTCATCAACTTTGCGTTCCAACTCGGGGAACGACACTTTTAGCAGTAGTCTGGCTTTGGTTTTCACCACGCCCTGGTGTCCATGGTGGGCCAGAGAGATCACCTCTTTGACCTTTGACTGGGGCACGACAATTCGATCACCTCTCAACAGAAGGACGGAAGCCGAAAATTACAACTCCTCCCTCACTTTCCAGAGTTGCTCCAGTCTGATCTTGGCCTCTTGGGTGCACCCGGCCAGGGATTCCAGCACTGTTTTCCATGAGCCCTGCTGCATGGCCTGTTTCAGGATCTGGAAACACTCATCCTGCGCTGCTGCCGCCTCCAGATACCCAAGGGGCATGGCTTTGGGGGTGGCCACCATCACCACTATGCGAACATAGTCGTCCGCCTCCTTGGCACATGTGTCCTGCTCTTCCCCTCCACACATGCTTGGATGCCTGGACAGGTATTCCGCTGTGTTGCTCACCCCTGGCCGATACACCAGGGTTACCTCATATTCCACAAGGGCCAGCATCCATGTCTCTATCCTGCCTGGCGGCTTGGATGAGTATCCCACCAGTATGGGAAGCAGAGGTTTGTGGTCCATCATGGCCGTAGCCGGACGGCCCAGGACATAGAGCCTGAAGTGCCTACAGCCCCACAACACCGCCAGTGCCTCACGTTCAATTTGTGAGTACCGCTGCTCGGTATCGGGCAGCGCTTTACTGGCGTAGGCCACCGGGCGGACGCTACCATCCCGATCTACTTGTGTTAGTACGGCCCCCAGGCCAAAAAGGCTAGCATCCACAACAATTTCAGACGGCAAGGCAGGGTCGAAAAATGCCATGGTGTCGTCAGCCGTCAGTGCACTCATGATGTCATCAAAAGCCGCCTACTCAAGAGGGCCCCAGTGCCAGCTTGTTTCCTTCTTTGTGAGGGTCCTCAGAGGCTCCGATCTTGAGGCAATGTTTTGGATGAAGCGTCCACAGTAAGTTACCATGTCGAGGAAGCTCTTCACATCAGACACGGACTCCAGTGGTTGTGCCTTCTTGATGTCCTGGACTTTCCTTGGGTCTGGATACACCCCCCTCCTTGAAGACAAACCCAAAGAATTCGATGGATGGGCGCAGGAATTCACATTTCTCCCTGTGGGGGGTGAGGCCAACCGACTGCAGTCTTTCAAATGTCCTTGCCCGCCTGCGCAGTTGGTCGACCTCAGTTCTGGCAAACACTAGGATATCATCACTAATGTTTAAGACGCCCTCCAGGTCAGCGAGGGTGCACCGGATAATGTTCTGAAACACCTCTGCCACTGATGACACGCCAAAACTGAGTCTCTTATAGTGGTAAAGCCCCCGGTGGGTGGTAAATGTAGTAATGTACCTTGATTCCGGGTGTAGGACCACCTGATGGTAGCATGCCCGGAGATCCAGTTTGGAGAAAAACCGAGCACCCCGCACCTCCGCAATGATGTCAACAATTGTTGGAGTGAGGTGTCTCTTCCTTTTTATGGCCTTGTTGGGGAGCCTCATGTCGATGCAAATGTGGACGGAATCAGGTTCTTGGGTTTCCTTGCCACTTCAATTAGGGACACCCACGGAGTCGGACCCTCCACCTTCTCGATGATGCCTAAGTTCACAAGATTGTCCAACTCTTTATCCACCTGCTCCCGAAGATGAAAAGGCACCCTCCGATGTTTGAGGGCAATGGGCCGCACCGATTCATCTATGTGAAGCCTCATGGGGTCACCAGCCATCTGTCCAATTCCATTGAACAACGTAAAGTACTTGTCCAGGAGGTCATTGGTGTCCTCAAGATACACAGAATATGCAAAACTGACGATGCAGAGGGCCTCTGCTGCAGCACAACTCAGGAGAGTGTTCATGCTCACCGGCGTTATGTAGAAGCGTGCCGTGATCTGTGAGCCTTCATGCTTCACCTTTGCTACGAAGGCACCGTCCAGCGGGATGGGTTCCAGACTTCCGAAGGCAAAGATGCGGGCCTTCGGGCTGACCAGCTTGGGAGGCATGTCCATTGCATTATAGTGTCCACGGGCCATCACATTGACTGACGCACCCGTGTCCACGAGGACTGGGACCGGTGACTTGATACGAAGAAAATGTTCTCTTCCCCTTCTTCTTCTTCTTCTTCTTCTTCTTCTTCTTCTTCTTCTTCTTCTTCTTCTTCTTCTTCTTCTTCTTCTTCTTCTTCTTCTTCTTCTTCTTCTTCTTCTTCTTCTTCCACTGGAGCACCCTCCTCGCTTTGGTTGACCTGAGCCACGTTCGGTGGGCAATTCTGGCAAAGGAACCGGACCGAACCGGGCCTCTGGGCACCATCACAGGTTGGGCTGCCTTGCACACCCGGGAAAAGTGATCCGCCAGGCCACACCTTCCGCATGTTCTTCCAGCCGCAGGACACTGAGCCGGGTGTGGTAGGTCATACCCACACTTCTGGCATGACTCACCAGCTCTTCCACCTCTGTCGTGGATGCCAGATCCAGTTCTTCTGACGCCTCTTCCACCTCGCCACATGGCACACACCTCCTCGGTCTTTACCGGACGTGTGCCAGCCTCCATTCTGGACGCCCGGGCTTCGGACACTTCATGGCAGCGTCCTAGCTTGAGGATGCGGGCTAGCGTGGTGCCTGGCTCCCTCAGCACCTGCCGTCTCAGTTTACCAGAGGAACACGCCTGGATGAGCATCGTTCGAATCATGTCATCCTCATCACCCCATGCACATGCCATCGACAGGCACCTGAGGCAGCCATAAAAAGTGTCCAAAGTCTCATCCTCTTTCTGCTTTGCGGAACACATCACAAACCTTTCGTAGTCCGCATTGGCAAGAGGTAGAAAATGAGCCTGGGGGCAGTCTTTACAGCCGCATAGAAACCATCGGCTGGTTGTAGTGACTCGAAAATTTCCTGCACCGCAGGTCCTGCCGCATAGAGCATGATGGCCAGCTTGTTATCGTCTGGATCCATTGTGGCCCTGAAATACATATCGAGGCGGTCCACCCACTTCTTCCATCTGGGCCCCAGACTGGATGGTGGGCCTGAGACATCAAACTCATAAATGGGCTGCAGAGCCGGCGGGGCCCGTGCTTGGGCCATGACAGGAGGTGGCGGCTGAAAAACCAGTTGTGCCGCTGGTAGAGCCTGAGGCAATGGAGCCTGAAGTCGTGCTGGGGCCTGAGGCTGTGCCGGAAGTTGGGGCTGGGCTGGAGGCTGCTGTTGGTCTGCAGGTTGCCCATCGTCCTGGTCACCAGGCCTGTTCATGGATTATGGCGCACAGGCACCCCCAGCATGGATCTAGGGGGCCGCAACTCACTCCCACCACCACAGCCCAGTCCTGACACACACACACAGGCAATGCAAAGTCCAACCTGGCGGCGATGATGATGATGGTAGAGATTCCACCCCCACAGAATGTCTCATGCACAGACACAGCAGCTATACATGATGATGAAGAGGATGATGAGAAATGGAAGTCCTCAGCTGCAGCAGCTTGGTATGATGATGAAGAGGGTGATGAAGATATAAACCCTCAGCTGCAGTAGTGCTATGTTCAGGCATAGATGCCCCAAAAAATCACCCAAGGAGATAGTGGGCTAAGCAGGCCCAGCCATTTCAGCCCTACACCTCGCTTTCACTCGACGTAGGAAGCCCAGAAATTAAGAATAATCCAAAATTCGGGCATTGGTGTGCAGGTATAACTGCCTGCTAACAGTTTTCCAAAAATTGGGCCTGGATGCCTTTCACCGTTCGCACCGGAGCTCGGTGAGTGTCCACGGCCGAAATCCAAGATGGCCACCTGCCACGTGTTAATTGCACGGCCTATGGCGTGAAACAAAACTCCTCCAAAGAACTCCATTTCAGGAAGAAAAATTCTCGTCACTGTTGGGAAGGTGTCAGAACTCCCACTCACGATGCCCGTAAGCCCCCAAGCACTAACAGAATGACACAGAGACATCCGTTCTGCTCGGGCTTCCCGGTCGCACTGTCGCGGCCGGGAACGCCCCCTTTATTTATACTGCACGCGGCAGCGTGCAAGGTCACGCCGCCGTGTGCGCTTCCCTTAAAGGGGCAGCGCCACAGTGATAAAGCATGGGGAAATAATCAAAGCAAAATAAATGAGCATGTTATTTAGTAGAACATCTGCAACACAATATGGATTCTTCATATTATACTAGTCTAATATGTAGAAAAACACAATGAAGATGGAACATATGAAAAATAACATACATTTGACTGACGAAGTATCATTCTTCTAGTGGATACTCTTGGCTTAAAAACGTGTATATTACATGGAGAAAGACTAAACTTCACACGCTCAAATCCAGTCATGGGAGATGCAGTGCTTCATCCTTCCCGTTTCAGGTGAATAAATTAGCTTTCATTCACACACGGGGAAGTGCGCTCAGCCAATCAGGTAGCTGGAAATGCAGGCTAGAACTGCCACAGCACCGTCTGTGTTTTTTCCAGCCATCCAAGACTCTTCCCCAGGTGCCCGAAATGTTTATTTGGTGTGCCATGCCCACCAGTCTATCCTCTAGCCCCCTCCCAATTCTCCCCATCATCGCCAAGTCACCCTGACAACCCCCACCCCACTGTCTACCCTAGCCAATTTACCTGCAGGCCCTGCTTGGGCCTCTTCCCTTCCTCCCATCGTCCTTGAATACCCTTTTCTATTTTCTATGGAAACTGCCATTTTTTTTTATTTCCATGGGGGATTGGGCGTGTTCCAAAAGCACAGAGTCATTCTCAAATGGAAATAAAAATGTACAAATATTTGCACACCGGACGAAGCCTTTGGGTGCCAATAGCTATTACTCCCTTGTTGGGTGGGTGTAACAGGGCCGGTCATGGCATTCGTAGGCTCAGGCTGGTCAGCCATTTGCAGCCTGGGTACACCACTGGCGCGGGGGTGACTGCCATATTACACTGCTTAATGACAACAACTGTGAATACATCACTTTGAAACTGAAGAAATCTGGTCTGAAGCAGTGTCTAAAAACATGATATTATCATTCCTACTACCTGTTTTAATTATTTTGAAAATCAAAAGTATCCACTACTGTCCTGATTACCAAACGTTCTCTATATATTGTGACTCATGACCCCTTAATCGCTTCCGTATTCTGGATTTCTTTAAGACTATTCTGTCACTGAGACTAATATCACAAAAGACATACGAGTAGAATATCCTGAACTTTTTAAATTGATACAAGTCTAATATTTGTTTTGTTTTTTTCCTTTTCGAAACAGGTCTATTTCGACACATGGGACACTTACCTCCCCCTTTAAGTCAGAGTTTTGATAAAGACCCATTTATAGACCAAGGGAGCAATAACTTGTTCATGGGGTTAAGTAGAAGAGAGAATACATGACTGCTTGTTAAGGCTACTAATATAGACTTAAGTGGGCTGTCTTTCCCAGATATGACTATTATAAGGAAGTGGAGGTCCCTATGGAAGGCCTTGATGGAGAGTCCTAAAAAGGGCTGGCAAGGTTCTTGGGCACACTTGGGCCAAATTCTGTTAAACAAACATTAACATTAATACCAATATTATTAATTGTCTTTCCTGGAAAGGTGATAGACACCATTGTGTAACATTATATCAGTTACAATAGGTTTAGCTCACACAACAGCCCCACCTTAATGGGACTTCTGTGCTTTTGAAATCAGCTACCAAAAGTCTAACGGCCGCTCCAGTCATAGTGAAAACCTGTTTTTTTTCTAGTTTGCCAATATGAACTGTTGTCCTTGAACTCAGATCCACACACGATTCACCTTGTGTTTGCAAGCTATTTGTCCATGTTCCATGTATTGTTATTAAACATATATGACCCCTTCATTAGAGGGATATTGCACAATTTAAGTCTGATATCGCAAATCTCTTAGAAAAGTGTTGTAGTGGCTTTACTTTTAAAGGGGAGTCTATTTATTGGGGATATTAATGCTTGATGCTAAATGCACCCTAATAAATGTCAAATACCTCAGTCTTAGGCGAAGCTTGGGAAGCTTGTGAGAATATGGTACAGGAGGTGTTGTTGTTACGGAAAAACATAAATAAAATAGGAAAGGAATGAGCACATTTGTTGACATCTTGGGAGCATATTATGGCGAATGGCCAGACCCTGTGTGTTATTCCCGGGTGTATACGAGGAATGCTAAAGGTAAAAGTTCTGCGTTGGATTATGTTGTATTAATGTTAAGTCGTTAGTAATCAAAATAACTGAAGCACATGATCAGGCTGAGCTTCCCTAAGTTTCCAAATGTGGAACAAGTTCTTCGCTCGTGATTTCAGAGTGGACAAAGCATCTCCCAGTGCTAAAATATTAATACATTAAATCGTTACTTGGAAGTATTGTTGGAAGGATGCACTACTGATTTTTCTGTGATGGCAGTGGGGGTTGAATCTGATTATTTTTCAATTCATAAGTCTAACCTTGCTCATCAGTTTGCAGGTGTTTCCCTTAATTCTTACCTCCAGAGAAGAAGTACTTTCCTTCAATGCTGAAGGCGCTTATCAAACAAAACTCTTTAAGGAATAATTAAGACAACCCAAAAGGCAAGAGGGTAAACATCTTGGGAAGGACTGAGGTGTTAATAGGAAAACATTTATGTTATAAAAACTGGCTTAAAAACTGCAAACGAGAAGGGATTGACCAAGATTGAGGGAAGATGTTGACAGAATTAAGAAGAGTGACAGACAGTTCTGGGGGAATTTTAACAATCTTTCTTGAAGAAAGTTTCACCAAGGTATATAAACGGCACCAGTACAAGGACATCATTATGGGGTCTCCAGGGGTTGCAGCTGTGAACCCTGTGGTCTGCCTTGCTCCCCCTGTGGTCTCCCTTGTTAGCCCTAAAAATACATATTACAACATTTATTTATTTTTAAACTGAAGCTGCTGGGCTGTGGTCAACTCCATGTGACTCTTTGTTTTCGGGAATGGCTGGCTTTCTTATTCAGGCCTCTTAAAAAAAACAGGGGTTCCTTAAACACCTCAAATTCACAATTCAGATGAAAACTTCCAAAAAGCATTGAGTGGAGAATAAGCATCAATTTCAGACTATGTATTTTGCTTTTCGCAGGTTGCAGCTTTAGCATGTTTTTTTTTTCTGCCATTGTCTATGTTACGATCATTACAAGACATCCCATCCCTGTGTCCTTGGTCACTTGACAAACTCCTTGTGCCTAAAAATGTGTGTTCGGGGGGTGCTGTTGCACGATTGGCAAGATGAGGGGACAAACTGGCCCAGGATTGTATTCTACGGCATCAGTGTTGCGAATTGCACTAAGAGTAAGGGGACATTGCCTATACTGGGGCACCTGATCTTCATGGTGAGCCACCCGTGTGGGCTGGCTGGGATGGTCAGCGGGCAGCCGTAGCAACATCCCTGCCACTACCGAGTATCATTGACCTCCAAAACGCAACACCGGGAATCTGATACAGCGTTACAAAACCCTACACACCCACACTGCAAACAGCCATAGACACACCATCTATGAGGGATCGTAACACTCACTGGGCACTACTACAGCTGGGAGGCGAGCAGCTTGAATGCAATGCACTCTTGCCTGGGGCCTGGACGAGGGAGAGGCTGACCCCAGCGACACCAAGACACAGGTACCGAAGTGAGCGATGGCGCTTATCTGCACGGGCAATGCACTGTTTGAACTAATGGCCCGAGGCCCTGTAGTAATCACTGGTTGGAGGTGGGGGGAGATCATTCCTTGCCCCCCCCCCATCGGGGTGGCGAGGCTGCGCCCCAGGGCAATCTTGGCTACAGTCTCGGGCCAACTTGAGTGGAACCGTGTGGTGCAGTCACCCAGAGTTATTGCACTCTATACTGGTCCAAATAATGACCTCCACGAGGCAATCACTTAGCCCCCCCATCGGTAGGGGGAGACCCACTCATTGTACAGTGACCTGAACCTGCCATTGAAGATCAGCCGTCATACCTACCTCACTGCGCTCCCAGTGTGGGGGACACATTGGGCTACTGCCAACCATAATGGGAACAACAACGGCTAGAAGCATCACAACAACGACCTCAGGCACCGGGCTGAGGCGATCTCGGCTGCTGGGTCCCGAAGGATTGTCTCCCCCAAGGACCCTAATCATCTTGGTGAGGCCAAGACAACAAAGCTTCAGGGTACTGGACTGCACCAAGCTCTGCAGAAGGTAGAAACTAGAGTGGTGGTGATACATCAGCCCCCACAGAAGGGTTATTTTCTACAGGCCAGCCTGCAAATACAACATTAAGGTCTTCCGCTGGGCTACCCCCTCCCGCTCGCACTGATAAGAGGCAACGGAATACCTAATTGTGGCCTAAGGTCTAGCTCTGGCATGGACTGAAGTGCCCAGGATATACTAATGATCCATATCAGGCTTGTGCGAAAAAGGCAGACAGTGCCTGATGCACCAATAGTGCTTTTAGTTACAGCTTTCGGGCGAGTCAAGATGCGCAACCCCGGGCACGGTTGGGCATATCATTGTGTTTGAAGGAGCTGACTGAGCATCACTATTCATTTAAAAGGAACCCCCTGAACTGGCCCACATCATAAAAAAATAAAAAAATAAAAAAAACCCAGCAAATTGAAAACTGTTAACTGCCCAATGAATAGTATAATGCCTAAAGGAGCACCCCCTAAAAAGGGCGGCACAATGCACACATTCACCAAACCAACCACAAAGATACAGGACACCATGGGCAAAGGGGCAAGTGGTCAAGAACTCTCGGCGATAGCCCCAGCGACACCACCCACGGATTTACAGGGAGTTATGACCATCATGCAGCAGGGGTTTGCTGCCATAAATGACAAGCTGGATGGCATAACTATCAACGTCAACACGATCCAGGTACAACTAGAGAAAGCTAATCGGCGTATCACAGAAACCGAAATGAGGATTGGCAGGGCTGAGGATGTAATAAAGGCATTGCAGAGCACAGTGATGACCACGGCGAAAGACCTGGGCACCATCAAGTTGAAATGCGAGAATCTCAAAGTGAGATCGCGACTGAACAATGTCCACATTATAGAGGTACCGGAAGATGCCCTGTAGTGGTCCCATGGCACTTGCTGTTGAGAGACAGTTAAGAGATTTGCTGAGGGACCCAGGCTAGTCCCAAATGTTCGTAAAGGAGCGCACACATAGACCACTTGTAGTGAGACCCAAACATGGTTCTGAAAGCTGCAAGGGAGAAACAAGAACTAAGGATGACTTCAACGTGCTCCACATTTTCCCAGACTACACTGGCAGTGCAACAGGAAAGGCGCACATTTGTCAGGATAAAGAAGCTATTGAGAGAGCGTAACATACCCTATGCTATGCTATATCGGGCTAGGTTGTGCATGCAGTACAAAACTCACTTCTTCACGTTCCCGGAAGAGGCAGTATCCTTTGTGGAGGCCAACATCCCTATTCCAGAGAAGCAACCACCTGAAGAAACTGACTAATTCTTGTGATGTTTAGTAATATATCTTGAAGGTACTGAATAAGCATGTGGTCTTGTGTTGTTGATGTACAGGAAGGCCACAATTGTATTTTTGGGATGTTAGACTAAGGGGTACATCAGAGACATAGCAGGTACCAGTGGGAATGTACTAAGTATGCAGGGAGACATAGTATGCCCAAGACGGTACTCAGACTGAGGGAACTGCTGTGTCTAGAAGGTAGCTATGATAATTCATAATGGGTTCTGGTAACTTTGAATTATGTTATGAATGGAAGTAGCATAGCCCAGACAAAGTTAGAATGATGTACAAGTCGGAACTCTAACCACCACGGAAGCAGTCGCCCTCAATGCGAGTGCACAGTTTTGATAAACAGGGTAAAGAGGGGTTCGCGGGTGTGGATGTTGGGAGAGACATAGTCAAAGTTTGGGATACTATGGGGGTGGGGGAGGAGGACGTTGGGGGATGTTGGGGTGAAACAGTTCAAAAAAACGCACCGGAAGATCTTACCAGGTCATTACCAAGATGAATGCATATACAGAGCTATGGAGTATGCCGGGAGATATGTGAGAGATGATGGTTGACAGGAGACCAGCTGGGGTTAAATTACTGAGTTGGAATGTGAGGGGCCTGGGCATACTCATGAAAATGCGTAAGGTAATTGCATATGTGAACAGGCAAGGAGCTCAGATACTATTTCTACAAGAAACACACTTGCTAGATCACCAGGCCCGCACAATTGCCCCAGGGTGGGGGGGGCATCGCTATTATACTTCTTACTTGAACAGGGCCAGAGGGGTTACTATTATGGTTCACAGGTCACCAACATTCACACACTATACAACAGAAAGTTATCCCAGTGGTAGGTATGTGATTGTACACAGGAAGCTGGGGAATGCCAAAGTATTATTAATGAAGATATATGGTCCCAATGTAGATGACTCTGAATTCTACAATGAAGTGTTCCAGAAATGCACCAGATATCCTACTGCACACGTGATCTGTGGAGGTAACTTAAATACTATACTCAACTTGGATCTAGATCGCACATCTGTCGCGCCTAGAACACTGACGAATGCAGCATGTGCAATGTATGCACACATGAAAGATTTGGGCCTGAGGGACGTCTGGCGCTCACTAAATGGGACAAGGAGAGCCTTTACATTCTACTCCTCAGTCCACAATATGCACTCCTGTATAGATCTATGGTTGACATCACAAAGGGTGCAGAGTTGGGTGACAGAGACCCAGATACTATCCAGAACACTGTCCGATCACTACCCTGTGTCATTTTTGCTGAACATACCGGAGGGCGCCCGCCAGAGAACACAATGGCATTTAAAATCTACATCCCTTCTTGATCCAGTGATTATGTCCAGTATGGCACAGCATATTGCTGACTTTTTCAAAATTAACAAAGTGACTGTAAGTAAACAAGTTATTCTTTGTCAAGCTTTTAAAGTGTATACATGAGGCATTGTGATGTCCCCTGAGTATGGGGTACTCCGTGATATGAGAAGAGAATTTAAAAGATGAGAGGACACCCTAGCGAAATTACAAGCTGTCTATGCTGGTGACCCAGTGCCACATGTTAATGTTGAAAAATGTAAAAGCAGCTGAACAAATATAGAAAGGCAGCAGACAGAGCTGCGCTATTTCGAAAGGCTGGCTGCTGCATGCAGGTATGGAGAATAGGAAAGAGGGTCTCTGTCACCCAACTCAGCACCCTTTGTGATTTCAACCATAGATCTATACAGGAGTGCATATTGTGGACTGAGGAGTAGAATGTAAAGGCTCTCCTTGTCCCATTTAGTGAGCGCCAGACGTCCCTCAGGCCCAAATCTTCCATGTGTGCATACATTGCACATGCTGCATTCGTCAGGGTTCTAGGCGCGACAGATGTGCGATCTAGATCCAAGTTGAGTATAGTATTAAAGTTACCTCCGCAGATCACGTGTGCAGTAGGATATCTGGTGCATTTCTGGAACACTTCATTGTAGAATTCAGAGTCATCTACATTGGGACCATATATGTTCATTAATAATACTTTGGCATTCCCCAGCTTCCTGTGTACAATGAGAGAGGCAACACCACCATTCCATGTATTACTAGATATGATGGAGTAGTGGTCACCAAGGTTAAAGTGGTATGCAAGGTTTTTTATGACTTCTATGGAAGTCTCTACTCGCCCAAGAGCGTAGCCACAGCCAATGAGAAAGATGACTTTATGGCCAAGATATAGACAACGGTGCTGTCTTCAGATGATCGCAAGGCGCTGGAAACCCCTATTATGCTAGGCGAGATAATCGAGGCGATTAAAAATGTACCGGGAGGAAAAGCCCCGGAATCGGACGGGTTGACTGCAGACTTTTATAAGGAGTTTAAGGACACATTGGCTCCCTATCTTCTAGCAGTGTGGACCGTGTCACTAGAATCTGGTTTATGCTGGACACTATGCAAGAAGCGATCATAACTCTGTTACTGAAACTTGGAAAGCTACCAACAGACTGCGGGTCATACCGACCGCTATCCCTCATAAACACAGATGTAAAGATTATCGCAAAGATATTAGCCTCCCGGTTTGATCCGTTAATGCCCTACATGGTGCAAGAGGACCAATTGGGATTTATCCAGGAAAGATCGACAGAATCGAATATTCAAAGTTTTAAAAATATAATAGCAAGGATACAGCAGGATGCTGAAGGAGTCACAATATCCCTAGATATGCAGAAGGCATTTGATACTGTGTACTAGCCATTTCTGTTCAGTGTTACATAACTACGGGTTCGACCCCAACTTCATCTGATGGGTACAAGTCCTAAATACGCAACCGTATGCTAGGGTAAGTGTGAATGGAATGCTATGCTCGCTTCTAACACTAGCTGGAGGCACCAGACAGGGATGCCCGCTTTCTCCTTTGTTATTCGCACTGGTGATAGAACCCCTGGCAGATCTTGTGAGGGCTTGGCATATACAGGCTGGTAGTCACTAGACTGGTTGGATAGAGTTGAACATGCTGTTTGCAGATGATCTCTTGCTGTATGTGAGGAACCCTGGGAAATACCTATGAAGGGGGCTGGATTCGGTCAAGGAATTCAGAGAATACTCGGGCCTCCGGCTGAATACCAACAAGTTCAAAATGTTCCCATTGATGGATAAGACGGGTAAGCCTAGCAATCTGGTCGGATTGCGATGGACCGCTCAACAAGTGAAATATCTAGGTGTAGAAATAGCACACACAGCGAACATGGTACGTTCTCTTAACTATGACACATTGGTCAATGTAATATGTACAAAACTAGAATGCTGGAACAAGCTCCCTCGTTCTCTTATGGGCTGTTTACCAATAATGAAAATGATTATGCTACCCAAGCTAGTCTATCTCTTTAGTACAATACCACTGTGGCCTGGTAGATCCTTATTCACAAAGATATCCAGTGCATGCTCTGCATTCGTGTGGAGGGGTCAGGTAAGGGTCTGGTGGAAACGTCTTACATTACCATATGGACAGGGGGGCTGGCGGCTCCAGACTATGAACTGTACTACTTGGCTGTGCAAGCATACTATGTGACCCACTGGGCAGAGAGCGCCCCGCACAGGTCATATATCGATTTGGAGAGGCAAGGGAGGGACAAAGCCTTACTACTACATGGAGTGGCGATGGGGAGGCGAGGAAATGGTTGTCAGCTTGACCCGGTGTTGGTCACACAACAGGCATGTGTGAGGTTGGTTCATTGTCCCCCAAACACTATAATATACAGCCCTGGTATGCCTATCTGAGATGTGGCTTACCTGGAACCGTCAAGGGACACAGTACTGGCAGCACACTGGCGTGGAAAAGGTATAGTATATTTTGGGGATCTGTATCGGGATGGCCTTTTTGTGTCTTGGGACGATATTGGGATACAAATAGGGGTTGCTCCATCACAGAAATTCCAGTATTTCAGGCTCCGTTCAGTGGTGGCATCGCTGTGGGATAGGTTCCCGCAGGAACCGTTCTTGCAGCAGAGTCTGAATTATGCAATCTCCCCTAATGTGATGAGGAAAACGGCTTCAGCATTGTATAAACTATAGCTGTCTACTAGAAGGATACAGGCACCGGATATCAAAGGCAAATGGGAAAAAGACCTAGACATCACCATCACGGAGGCACACAGGCTACAACTATGTAGGCTTACAAAACAGGTATCATTTAACTCCAAGTACAGGCTGCTCCGCTTTAAGATATAGAGTACATTTAACCCCAGCCCGACTGAAGAAAATGTATGTGTCTGTCGAAGGGAGTTGCCCGAGATGTGGAACCGAAGATGCTGTTCTATTGCATATGTTATGGTGTTATGCTTCCTGTGTACTAGTGTGGGGGGGGGGGGGGTGAGGCGGTTGAAGAAATGGTGGATCATCCAGTCAGCTGGGAGCATGTATCTTGCATATTGGGCTATATGTCTAAAATGAACCCAGTTAAGCGCAAACTTATAAATGTAGGGCTGTTGTTGGTTAAACAGGCTCTATTGATGCAGTGGAAGAGTAAGGTGGCCCCTACGGTCACAGAAGGGTAAGTGATATGACCTGTGCGAACGACAGCGAAGAGTTGTATTCTAGCCTGCTTCCTCAAACTAATTGCCCAAAGGACATATGGGGAGGATTTCGCCAGTACCTGGCTGAAAGAGATGATGGGGGAAATGATGGGAATGAACTAGCCTTGAAGTTAAGTGAAATTGGACTGTGTAGCAAGCACTGTCCTTGCGTTACTTGACTATATGAATATGTGTAGTTGTATTCTGTGCAAAGTAAACAAAAGTTATGTTTGACCATAGCACATAAAGTGGCCCTTGATTTTATTTTTCCACAAAGAGTGTTTTGTGGTAATGTGTCTATCTTTCCTATCTCTAGGGTATGATGTTCAGGATGTTTGTTTGCATGTGTGAGGTAACGAGTGCACAGAGTACGGGATGCGGTGTAATTGCGCTGCTTTGCCTGCACTATTCTAAAGTCATTAATACACATTTATGAACCCTCCCAATGGTAGGTATGTTGCTAACCTCTGAAGTCTGAAAAGTAGATACATTCAGGCTTGACATGTGGCCAACATTGCACCAGACCTGCAGATGACTGGCCTGCTGTTAAATCTCAGTGATCAGTTTAATGGTATCCACTACATCGTGTAATTTGCTCTCTGATTTTTAGAATATTCAGACATGCAATTTCTCGTTTTGCTATAGCTGGTAAGAAAGCTCAATGGGTTGAGCGCTCACTGCTGCAGTTTTTGTGCAATCTGCAGGTTGCAGGTTCGAATCCTGGCAAAACCAACTCAGACTTTCATTGTTCTGAGGTCGACAAATGAGTACCAATGCAGGTTTGGTGGTATTGTATGTTTAGTTGTTCTATATAAAGCGCTTAAGCGTAAGTGCTATATAATAACAAATCATTATTATTTGCCCTTGGATGACTGCGTGCATTGCATTCACAGTAATTTGGTAATATGGGCCTATACACACTGATATTAATTATACATATCGTGATCCATTCTTGTATGAAATGTACATCACATTACAGTGATATCAAAACCATATTTCTGTAGTGTACTTAGGAACAATGCTATATGATGCTACTTTCTGTTTTGTTAATGGGCAAAAGGTCATGTTCCATCACTTCCCACAATGTCACTTCGGGGTGGGGTCAAATGGCATTACGTCCTGTGATGTCATCAGAGGTCAAGGGGCGTGTGATGTCACTTCCGCTACCCTGGTATTTTGGTAAAATTACATCCCTGTACTAGTAGCTAAATAGGTCAACTGTATTAGAGTAGTTAATAGCTTGTTACAGCAGCCTGTTCCCATTATTCCTCTAAATTAGCCAGAAATGTCAAAGGTGATAGGGTAGAGCATGAACTGTTGATATGGTTACTAAAATCATTTAGGACCCCTGGCACGTTTGGCCTTATCAATATAGTGCAGAAGAAAGGACATTTATTTTAGGCTATGATTTTGAAAAATGTATTTGATGATATAAATGACTAATGTATGCTCTCTTCTTCTTGGTTGGAATTGTGAATACATCCTTTTTTTGTTTTGTTTAAAGGACCAGGAAAGATCCATATAAATACTACTTGATAGTCGTACTGGGTGCTAAACAATTTTACCAGTAGTTCAAATGGGCTGCAGGAAAGGATTGTCTACCTTATTAAACACATTACGTATCAGTGTATTAATATAGAGGCTTTAACTCAAGGTCAGCCACCCCTTTTTGCAGAATTGGAGGTGTTAACCTACCTGCTCTAAAAGGTGATTTTAAAGTTAAAGCAACTCCTCTGATTTTATATGGGCTTGAGAGACATCTGATTAAGTGAAAGAGATGTCTGGGTCATGTTGAAGGTGGCATTTGGAGGACGCTCTTGCTCTTACACTGGTCCTAGTCCAGCTTTTCCGTATTGAACTAGCTGTGACCTGTTTGTCAAGTTAGGACATTGTTGCTCAGAGTACATTAATGAAGCCGCTACAAACAGAGATGACATTGGATCACTGTAAGGAGTTGGAGAGGTGGAAATGTTGCAATATTTTAGGATCCGTTCCTCAATCCACGCCATGTGGTCTTGCTACCCTAATGAACCTCCAGATACACCCGAAATACTTTACATAGAAAATTCAAGTGATGCCCGGGGGCAATCTCCTCATTGTATAAGGTCTTGCTGGCAAAAACCCCTGACCAACTATCTAGGGCTTGTAACGAATGGGCAAACGAGCTAGAATGTGGAAGAAACTGTGCTCTCACACACATAAGTTCTCCCTCAATTTCCGGTACCGCTGTGTACAATACAAGCTACTGAATCGATTATACCACACCCTGCATAAACTTAATAAATTCAACCGTAACATGGCAACCACCTGCCCTATATGCTTGACTGAGGCAGCCGACCACACACACATGTTTTGGACATGCAGGAAACTCAGTGAGTTTTGGGGTGATATTTTACAGGTGCTCTCTGACATCGTGGATACCACGGTGGGCCCAGACCCGTTGGGAGTGCTGTTTGGGTTGTGGAACAATGTCAGTGTCAAGAAAGTGTCAGCATTTTTTAATGTAACTTGCATGGTGGCCAAAAAATGTATTCTCCAATGTTGGAAGCAACCTTCTCCTCAGACCTTTAAAATGTGACTGAGTGCACTAACCTGGACCCAGACTTGCAAGGTGGAATATATAAACTCCCTTGCGACACATTCCCGCCCGAGAAATATATGGACTGAATTACGTTGCTATCTAGTCAATCAATCTGAAAGTGACAGAGGATCGCCTGCTCCGGTCACAAACTGCGAGTTGACCCAGAATGCACCTTGAACTATAATCACTGTACTACGTTCTCACGTTTTAATATACCTTTTGCTATTGTGCCACGAACATCTGCTCATACATCTGTAATGTAATTCATACCTGATTGTGTATGCTGTAATGACCTCCCAATAAAATATTATCAATTATTGTGATGTAGCTGATTTATTAAGACATACGCATCAAAATGAAAGTACATTTTGAATTCTGGCAAAGTATTACAGACGTCAAACAAGTTGCTCTGATCTTAGCAGTGATAGCGATTCAACGTATATTGTTTTATTTTGATTGTGGTTATATAGATGATAAAATAAATATAAATGAATATATTTTTATTTTGATATTGATATTTGATATGCAGTTTTTAACTAATTTATTAAAATAGAAATTCTGAAAAGTTGGTTTTCCACTATAACACAATACAACAAGAAATGTCCCTTTTATAGTTAGTGGATGTAATATTTTGTACTGAGGAAAGATAAACAATTCACCCTAATTTCAAGAAACAAATGTGCTATGCTCCTCGGTGGGAAGCAGAGATGATGAGTCTCATGTTTCCCTCCCGCCGTAGTACAATACAGCAAAGATCAGTGTGAGACTCAAAGATATTCAGCCTTACACTCTTTGAGAAACTAAAGGGCTACTTCATAATGAAGTCTTTTTTTGCTATAAGTTATTCAAACCTAAACATCACCCCCTACCCCTCCAAGAAATCATGTCTAACTTACTACTCTCAGAAAATGCATGCAGGTTACACCAGATTCACAAAAAAGGTAATCTTAGACCCAACATTGGTGATCTGATATGTAGTAATGTGTGCTAGAGCATATTTCTCATTGTTAGATAAGGTGTAAAAGAAAGATGGAAATGCTTCACTTTTACACCACGTAGATCAAACACGATGCACCATTTTTGCTTCTGGGCCCATGTCACAATAAAGCAGAGCCTGGAACGGTGAGACACCTGCCCCATACTTTGGCGTCAGAAAAATATATGGAAAAGATCCCAGGGCCCATATATACACTCTGGAAGGTGCTGTGCTGTTGCTTTGTTGCTCAGACTTTGGCCCAGGATGACCTCCTTATTCAGCTGTGGCCATGCTGTCTGCTTCCACAAACTCTGCAGGTCAACCTGCCAGGGCCGAAGCCTGGGGCGACTAAGGCACGGGTGCTGCGATGTTGCTTTGTTGCTCTGGCTTTGGCTCAAGAGGGCCTCTGCATCCAGCTGTGGCCACACCCCCTGCTTCTACAAACTCTGCAGCCCAACCCGCCAGGGTCGAACCCTGTGGGGTCTAAGGGTGCGGGTGCTGCACTGTTGCTTTGTTGCTCTGATTTTGGCCCAGCAGGACCTCCGTACACAAACTCTTAAACAATCCGTTAACCATCTCGGAGGCAGTTTCTTGTATGTCCAACACTGTGAGGAAACTCTACCATGTGCTCTGTGACTTGGAACTTGTGTCTTGTGACCTGCTCACAAGACACAATCCTTGGGGGATAAGTGCGCACTGTAGGGTGTTAGTGTCCTGCAGCCAATGGTGTTCTTATGGGCCACAGTACTGTATATACAGAAGCTTTTTGTGTTCAGCTCAGGTGATTTAATCTTCTGACCCCTGCTACTGTGCAATCAACTGCTTTTGTCCATTGTCCTATTTAGTTAATAAACCACCTTCAACCAGCCTTTTTTTCTATTGGTGATCCCGATATCTGAGTACCAGTGTAACGCGGTTTCATTGGGTCCCTGAAGGATATTTTCTAGGAGCCCCTTGCCAATTACAATGGTGAAAAGTAAAGCAAAATCTCAAGGATGTTCAAACCCATTGAGGAAATTAACTTGCTGATCTCTGAGATAAAGCGTTTGTCGTCAGAAATTGATGGAATTGAGATGGGGGCCAATCCGAACTGCCAGATAGAGAACCCAAAAGGAGCAATCAGCAAGCCTCTAGCAAGCTGCCAATAGCCTCCAAACCTAACTGTGTGTTTTTAGACAATGTTGTGGACTTGATATCATCCTTTTGTGACATTGAACCTGCAGAAATTAAATCACATAAAGACATAGAATTCACATCTCAAAGAAGGACAACTTGGCTTCATTTGAAACAGCTAAAAAACCTGGCCAAATAGGAAGAAGACCTTTGTCTTTTTCAGCTACTAGCAATGGGTAGGAAACGGGGTCTTGTGGCACCAACATCATTGAATTGCACCTGCAGGACAAGGGCCAGATTCTTGTTGTCCCTTTTGCAGATGAGACCACACTAATGTGGCCTCTTCCCTGCAGCTTCTTTTGCTTAGTCCTCTCCCTGTTGGAACCAGTGAGGGGACAACAGAAGCAGATGCTGTTATCTCCCAGTATATTTCTCCGTTACCACTCATCAATCGATTTGAGCCCCTCTCTGTGGAGGCCCAGCCAGTGGGATGCTTGCTAGAACTCTCAGCTGAGCCCCGTTGGAAAATTATGACCCGTAAGAAAAGGGGTAAACTGGATGGGGCACAGTCATCAGTGAGGACGAAACAGGGGAAAGCACAGTCTGGAGGTGTAAAGATGTGCCAAGATGTGGTTTCTCAGATTTGATTTAATGATATTGGTATAAATGTTAATACTGATTAAAGTGTGTTGAATCTGAAAAGTTGAGAAAATACTTAGTGACTTAAAAAGATTCAATTGTCCACAGCATTGACAAATGGTCAAGGGAGTTGATGGGTGAACTCAAGAGGATAAAGGAAAAGGTGGATCTTTTAGGTGTTCGGCCTTCAATGTCTTGCATCCCTAGCCTTAATGCCATGTAGTCTCGCTTGGTTACTGACTCCCAAATTCCCAAGGTGATCTTGCATAGATTGTACAAGAGCTTAGTTCCTACCATGGGATGGAGCATTTTAAAACCCATCAATGTCTGCCCCCCTGTTTCCATGTGTCCACCAGGGGATTTTATACTTGGAGTGCCCCCAAATTTAGTGACCAAATTGCACCAAAGCCTTACCTCTGGGTGAATCCAGTCTCCCTATTGGGCTCAGAGTCACTCCTAATATTTTTGTGAGCGACTCTAGGCCCTTAATCACTATGGTATATGTACCTAAACTAACATCCCATTCTTTTGAGGACCCTGAATCACTCAAAAACAAATGTGTACACTGGATCCGTCATTCCAAGGGCTGTTTTTCTATTATTAGAAATTATATTACGCATTGTATAAGGGGAGTCATTCCGAAAACCGATTTTGATTTTATCCAGGGGTTTTTTCCATCATGGTTTCTGGTTGAAGGTCTTCTCAGTATTTACTGTAGGACCTACTCCCCCAGGAATCTAGGTTTTTAGCTTCTTATGAGCCCCTCTTTAGTTTCAAGAATGCACCCCACACACTTCCCAAGGCCATAGGGTGAGGTTGCCATTGGAATGTTAGCTGGTGAAAGCAGGGGCACCAACCCCAGCAACCTCGCAAAAGTAGATTGACTAGGCAAAGAGGATGCTAGCTTTGCAGGAGGCACCCATGACTACAAATTACTATCCTGGAATATATAGCAGGAGTTAACAGACTACTTGACATTCCAAGTTGATGTGACTATGCACGCAATTTTCAGATCATGGCATTACAAGAGACATGGTCAATTGATTCAATCTTGTTTCAAGAGTATCAGCCTTTCGCCATCCAAGCAACTAAAGGTCCTAAAGGTCGTCCTAGTGTTGGCCTCTTGGTATGGCCTGACATTACACTTGGCTGGAGGATTGACGCAAGCTCTATAGATTCTCCTGATCTCCAAGCGTTATACATTTGGACCGGAGAAAATGAAGTGCTGCACTTGTATAATATTTACAAGAGGCCATCAGCCTTACGGGGAATAGCAACACTCACTTCTCTTCAGCAACATATAAATACTAGTAATTGTTAATTCCCTCAAAATAACCACATTCTTTTGGTTAGGGATTTATTTTAATCTTCAGATTGAACCTCTTAAAGAGTTGGCAGAGTTATTGGATGATCAAGGTCAGGCATGTGAAATCCCATCCCTGATATCTACTCGTCCCCCATGGACACACTGTTTGGCCCTGGAATCAGCCTGTATAATGTGTGATCTTAATTTGAGTGCACTAATGGGTGATTTCTTAAAGATCAACACGCAAGGCTGCCTTATAAGGGCCATAACGGGAGCTCTCTTATCGATTATATTTTCTGGGGGGCCATACTGGGCAAGCGTTTGACGATTTTGAAAGTGATGAGAGAACAGAAAGTGGTCATCTTTCACTTCCCCTTAGCATAGTGGCATGTACAATTTGGTTAGGTAATTCGTGTGTAAACCCCAATCTTCAGTTTGTGGAACAACATGGTCATGCATGGGACTCAGTAAAATGAATTAACCTAACAAAGCCTGATACCAAGTCTAATATTTATGCCTCTATTCTGGACAATTTTAAAACCATTTGTGATGAGGACTCTAGTGATTCATTTCTCTTATATGAATATGAGATCCTAAAAACAAATTAACCCCTCACATGTCGGACCCAGCAAGAGTAATTGAAAAGAACCTTTTTAAAAAAGCTAGGCTGGTAGGATCATGCATGCGACTCGGACAAACAGGAAATCTTCCAATGTATACATTCCTCTTTGGGGCTGGACATGCCAAAATAGTGTACTCTGCGAACAAAGTACAAACGCTTGACAAATTAAAAAAAGAGAGCGTTTATCCAGGGGAAATGGTGTGCCCTCCAAAATGCCCCCCATTCTGGGGATTGTCCCCTCTTCTGGAAGTTGGTTTCAGACAAATACCTGACTGAGAATCAGTCCCTGCAGTGTTGTATTAATGAGTACGATTGGGTGTCTTATTTTTTCTGGGTTATATTGAGACCCTGCTCTCTGTTCCCTGACTTGTGCGTCTGTTTCCTCTACTGTTCCTGATAGACTGTCGGTGACAGTAGATGAGGTGCTTGTTGCCCTTAATTCCTTAAAGAATGGTAAAGCTGCAGGCCCTGACCTTATCCATGTAGACCTGCTGATGGACGAGGTGGTCATTTGGGGCCCCAGCCTTTGCAAGGTCTTCAATGCTATTCTATGTAAAGGGAAAATTCCAACTTCTTGGACTTTGGCCGTGAGTCTACCAATGTACAAAAAAGGTGGAAGAGATTCTCCGGGCAATTACCACCTGATTTTCCTCTTAGATAATGCAGAAAAGCTATTTCAGAAAATTGTCCCAAATACCTTCAGTAATGGGCAGATTTTGAATGTATAATCAGTGATTTGGAAGCTGGCTTCAGTAAAACAGAGGTACGATAGACCAGTGTTTTATGTTTTTTTTGTTAATTCAAAAATATACAGTCCTGAAAATAATGTACTTATATGTGGTATTTTTAGATCTAAGTACTTTGTTTCTATAGAGAATATTTTGCAGATACTTTTAACTTGCAAGGCCCCAACTATTTGATTACCATAATACGCCAATTATATTCAGCAAATAAACCTAGTGGACACTACAGACTGGAAGGAGTACTGTGTTGGCACCTCTACTTTTTAATATTTATATTGAAGAGATCATAGTTGTTTTATTGAGAGAGTACCACGACTGCCCCAAGATGGCATCTGAGAAATACCTAGCTTTATTTTACGTGGATGACCCAGTTCTGATATCCGCAACACCACAAGTTTTAAGAAAGTCTTTCTCTATTTTATTTTAATAAATGTAATGAGCCACAAATTAACCCCAAGATCGACAAATCTAAGGTAAGGGGATTCAATGCACAATTTTCAAACATACGTTTGTGAAGTTAGAAGTAAAGAGTCTGTTGATTGAGCAGATCGATCATTTCAATTATTAGGAGTTCAGATTTCAGAGGTCTGGGGGCTGGGTAGCTCAGATAAACAAATCTGCTATTACCCTGGATAAAGTAAATGGAGCAATATTGTCGTTTCACAAAAAACACAGTTGTTGGACTTATATAATACGATAACACTGCCTACTGCATTGTATGGTTCAGATTTCTGGGGCTGTGGTGGTGCTTATAAGTTGAATACTTATGAACATACATTTTTGAAACAAATGTTGTTGCTCCCTCCTAGTGCCCCTATGGCTCTGGTTTATCTGGAGCTCAATAGTATTCCAGTTGCTTCTCGGCTTACCGCCAAACCGGCCCTTTTTTGGGCTAGATTGCGGAAGCATCAAAGCCTTGAAAGGTACCAGGAGGCAGTGCTTCATCTCATGGCTCTGGAGGGTGGTAAGAGTTTAAAATGGGTGTTGCATGTTAAGATCACCCTTCAAAGTCTGGATGCATTTGACCTATGGGAAAACCCCTGCATCTCGACTCCATCCATGAGTAAGAATCTGAAAAACTTTGTAAAATTGAGAGCTAGTGATTTACTGATAGTTGATGCTGTTAATCTGAAGTTGGGCCCTGATTATCTTGAATTTAGGATGCAACTAGGATTTAAAATTTATCCGGATGTAATTTTTCCTCCGCTTGAAAAATCTTTATTCATGCATTTTAGATTAGGTATAATTCTTGTGGCTTCCTTTGCTCAAAATTGGAGGGTATCGAATACGAGTCTGTGTCCATTATGTGCGTCTGGTAATGAGACAATTTTATATATCTTATTGATTTGTAACAAGACTATTCACTTGAGAATAATGTACCTCAAACCTCAAACCTATTCTGAGGGAGACAGCGATTCGTCATTCTGCCATGGCTGTGAGATTTTTGAGTCAGTGCTTAAATCCCTGTGTAGTTTTTGCAACTGGCCATTATATATATAGGGCAGGGCTGCTAAGAGTTAATACTCTGAAACAGACAAGTGCCAATTCTGAAGATTGTTGATATTTATCCAAGGCTGCAAGATTTTCTCTCTGTGCCTTTCATCTCTTCTATTTTAATTGGGCATTTTTGGGTTTCGACGCAGACATCTTGTATAGAAGAGTTGGGGGTCTGTTCTGTAACCCAGCGCTTTTGAGCAGTTGCACATTGGAACAATTATGCTTTCTTTCTTTATTCCTCCTTTATGATGCCCTACATAGTTAATATTTATGCACATCAGAAAATTTCGTTTGAGGTTTATGTGCCACATTCTTTTTAATATATAAATATCCTTGTTTGTATGGACATTTGTATTTTATGTATGGTGTATTTTATCTGCTCCCATCAAATGTGCCCTTCCTACAAGATTTTGGTATGATTATTTTAGTGCAAAATATTAATGGGATGTCTTTTTTAAAAAAAAAACTGTATTAGAGAATGGTATTAATGTCAGTACCGTAATGAATGTGTCGTACTTTATATTTGCTTTTATGGCAGATCAGAAGAAATAAAGCTGAGATGAATGAATATACACCCTCCTATGAGAAATGAACAATAAAACTTACCAGGTCGCCTCCCACCTCACCTTTGCTGCTCAGTGCTCCTCTACATTGCACTCTGTGACCCACCCAGTATGTGGGAGCCACTCTTTCCCTGCTTGAGCCCCCTTGTCTGTGTGGATCCCATTTTCCCCTCTGACCCCCCTTGGCTGAATCAGCATTCTTGGCCACAGTGACCCTTGCCCCTTGACATCAACTACCCCCCCACCTCTTTGGCTCCTTTGGTCCCCTTGACTGAATCTGGCTCCTAATTCCCCATAATCACCTCTTGACTTCATCTTCCCCTTGGTCCCTGTTACTTCTCCCTTCACTATGGCTGCACCCCCCCCCTCCTTTGAATATGCCTGACTCTCCTTGATGCCTGCGACCACCCATTGGCTGCATCAATCCCCTCTTGGCCTCTGTGCCCCAATGACTACCATGCCACCTTGCCCTTTGTGATCCCCTGGCACCACCATATGATCCCTGCTGACCCCCGACCTCTTGGGCTTGCACCCAAGTTACCACTTCATCTGCTAAACCCCAGCACAACTTCGGATTCCCTGCTCCTCCTACCACATCTTGTTGCCCACCCCACACCTAACCAGCTTACTTCCTTCAGACTCAAAATGTGGACAACACTGTGCTCCTTACCGGTCCTGGCCAACAGGTGAAGTCTGCCTGCCACCTTATCAGGATCAGGAACCAATACTCAATGTGGTGAATGTTGTCACGTCAACCTGATGATCCATGGCCCAGGTTCTGAAGCACTTGCAGAATGTAGAGAGGCATGTGCACATGTTGCTTGCAGACCACTGGAAGTACCTGGCCACAGGATGCAGTAAAGCACGGAATCGTACCAAAATGTCGCCCTCACAATTAGGATGGCCGAAAATGCTGACTTTTTTTTGGGACCCTCCCCTTACACCACATATATATGTGGGGTGGTATAGAATAGAATATTAATATGGGGAGGCTCTGGGGGGTTCCCCCCCACATATATATGTGATGTAAAGGGGTTTTAAAAAAGTCAGAATTTTCGGCCATCGCAGTAATCACATAGATCCGTAAAGCACCACCTGAGCTGCAGTCATGGTGGGAGCAGGCCTTGAGTGAAATTGCCCGCATTGGTCTAGAGAGAATCAGGAGAGTCAAGACTGGCATTGAAAGTGACTATACCACAAGCATACAGTACAATAGCCAAGATGTTTTCTGGAAACTGTGTGACAGAAACATATGATGTTACCAGTGTTACAACTGAAAGCAATGAATTCAGTTAAGTATAACCCAGGAATGTCACACCAATGACCTGTCTCACCTGCTTCCACTCTTATGCTTTATGACTACAGCTGCAAAATGTCCATAGCAAATGGTCAGATAATCACTCCAAATACATTAACATGTCTATTGTCACACCACATGATAATCTTGAAATGTGCCTACATTCAATGTGTGGTGAGAAGGTGGACAGTGAATTCGCTGGGCTGAAAAAAACATTCACTTACCTCATCAGTACAGACACTCCATGTGTGCTGGAGTCAAGATGTGCATAAAACATCCACCTCATCTCTATTGGCCCCAAGCAAAATCTGCCTAACATACCACTCCAATCCCTCTCAATACTATCACTGTAGACACCCAAACTATTAAGCTGATGCCACATTGCTGGGGGAGAAAGGAGCGAGGGAAATGTAAGAATGTCCCATTTGCCTTCGGCATCCATGCCTGCGGACACCATTATTGATGACATGTCTGCCTGGGGGGTTTCCCGCCCACATGTAGAGAAGAATATGAGGGAACTGATAGATGCCTGTTTCTCACTAGGACCAATCCGGCCAGAGGGAACATTATCTCTGGAGAATATGCTGCAAGACTGGGGGGCAGCCAAAAAGCTCAGGGCAGAATTGATAGGGAAAGTGCAGGCATATAGGCAAGTGGCCTGGGAGGATGCCTGGCTTGCCAGGGAGCAGGCTGTAGCTGCAGTGACAGACACCGTGCTCAGGCTAGAGAGATCATTTCAGACTGGCTCCGAAGCAGGCTGCTGCTGTTGCAGCTGCAACAATAGCTGAAGCAGCAGATGCCTGTGCTCAGGCCAAAGAGAATACCCGACTTGCCCGGGAACAAGCCACTGCATTAGATGATGCCTGTGCGATGCTTTATTTGAATGTATTTTCTTTTGCAACATCCAGAATTTCCCGGCTATAAAAGGATTGTTGGGTAGACCAAAAGGTGGAATAACTACTCTCGTTAAAAAAGCAATTGGAATGTTAAAGCAAAAAGAGGAGTGTGACATATATGGTGAAATTCTTGGAACAGTGTGGGCTAGAATAGTTGGGGATAATAAAGAAATGTTCTTCCTGTTGAATGTTCATAGAACCACGGATTCCAATCTCACTACAATTTTGGCTAAACTAGACACATATATTTTTGAATGTATTAGCAAATATGGCGATGCAAGCATTATACTTGCTGGGGATTTCAATGCGAGTTGCAACCTGAATGACGTGGAAATACTGCACTGTTTTCTGACCGATCACCTTAATGTGGAAAAGGGAAAAAGGAAGAAAGTGGAAGGTGGAATGTGGATGAGTTGGGCTTTAGGGTGGGGGTTACAACAGTTGGAAAAAGAAAAAGCTACATGAGCTGCTAGGGGCGCAAGCTCTGAGATTGATTTTATTTTTCTTTCCGCTAATATCTTTGGAAAAGTAAAAAACTTTCAAGTGAAAGAAACTAGTATGAGTGACCATTTGATGTTAATGTTAGAACTAAAATGGCTACCGAATAATCTCAACAGGAGTGATACAAATCTAGGGAATCTAAGTGTGAGTAGTAGAGGGAACCGTGTGCGATGGTCTGAAAAGAAATTGTATGATTTCAATATGTGCATGCTGACTGAATTTAATACTTGTAAATTAGAAGATAAGTTTGAAAGATATTCTGTAAAGGGCCTTCCAGAATACCTGAAAACAGTGCTAGAGGCAAACCTTACATCCCAGATTAATCATAATAAAAAGCACGAACATGTATATTCTATAGAAATTAGAATGAAAAAAACGAACTTAGAAGGAAGATAAGGAAAATCACTAAGAGTCCTAATTTTTGTATGAACGGTGTTGAACAAATTAGGAAGATAAAGCAGAGGTATACCAACTGGTTAAAATTAGAACACATTCGTATTACCCAGGTAGATGGGAAAAAGATGCTAGAAAGTCTGCAGGGGAAAAACACCAGGGCCTTCTGGGACCTTATCAATCATAAAGAAGAACTGAATTGGAAAAAGATGACAAATCCCATATCTGAAGATGTTTGGATTAATTATATTGAGCATATGTATACATCTGAAACTGCTTTAGAGCACATGCATAAAATAGAGAAATGGGACTTAGATATCGCCATAGATATTATTGAGGAGAAGATAAAGAAATCCAACTCCTCAAGAGCCCCTGGACCTAACAAACTAACTAACAATGTCTTGCGGCACTCCTGAACATCTATGGGCCAAGATTCTTTACATCCAATTCCAAGATATAATAAAATCACAAACCATTCCTGATTCTTGGAAACTATCATATATGGTGCCAATCTTTAAAAGGGGCTCAAGGGATGATCCACAGAATTACCGTACTCTCAGCATAATGGATGCAGATTCCAAAATATTTGCCGCCATCATACTGGAAAGAATTAAGGATTGGATTGAAGAGATGAACATACTTGATCCAAGAATAATAGGATTCCGTAGAAATATGGGGACGAACTGTGGAGGACTCTTGATAAAGTGTCTCCAGACAGTTGCCTGGAAATCTTTGGATGCACCAATTTATGTTGCATCCATGGATTTAAGTAAAGCTTTTGATTGTGTAAATAGAAACCTTCTGTGGCAGAGGGTGGATAGTTATGGAATTCCAAAGGGGTTATTAAGCATTATAATATCACTGCACAATGAATCTAAAACGCAGATTAGACTAGATTCAGATGGCCTTCTGTCAAGAGAGTGTTCTATTGAGAAGGGTATTAGACAAGGATGTATTCTTGGACCCACATTGTATAATCTTTATGTTGCAGGAGTAGGAATAGCATTGGATGCTTCAGTATTGGTTTCTCCAAAGATTGGGAAATTGAAAATTAGTTGGGTGAGCTACGCGGATGATTTTCTGCTTATAGACTCTACGCCTGTGGGTCTACGAAGACTCATAACAACTTTTGGCAATTATATGTTGGGAATGGAACTAAAGATCAATTCAGGTAAATCTGTCGTTATTAAATTCACAAAAAGAGGTGCAAAATGTGGAAAGACTAAGTTCATGTGGAACTGGGATAGCAATAAACTGACAGGTAAAGATAATTTTCAATTCCTGGGGTATCCTGTAGTAGCTAAGTACAGCAAAACCTTCTTGATAAATTATCTCAACTCAAAAGTCAACGGTATGCTAATTCAAATGAAGAGAGTTGATAATAAGTATGGTAAATTCTCTCTTGAACCATGCAGAGAATTTTATAACAGTAAGCTACTGCCTACAATTATGTATGGAACCGAATTCTGGCCAATAACAGTGAAGACAGAATATAAAGCTGTTGAAAGTAAAATCTGGAGATCTATACTATTCTTTCTGCCTAAATGCATTCATATAGAGGTTATAAGATATGAACTGGGTATACAATCACTCGTGAGTTTGATTCAGTGGAAGAAACTTTGTCTTATGAATACATGTGAATTTTCTAAGGAAAGAACTCTTTACTGCCAGCTCAGAGAGAATGATACCGATGGATTTATAGCAAAGTTAAGATCTGAATGTGAATCTCTACTCCAAGAAATAGATGTGACTATGCAACTACTGGGGAAAAATCCTAATATGGTAACGAAAACACTTAAGTTGTATGATTGGGAAAAAACTCGTTTGAGAATCTGTACACAAAGCTATATACACAAATATTAACAGCAGAGAAAGGAGTCAATGAAATGGAGCAATATCTTAAGAAATTTCCAAGTAATAAAATGAAAATTGGTTTTATGAGATTTCGCATGAACGTGTTGTTGACTAATGAAATAATAAGCACAAGAACTAGACAATTGCTTGTTGACGGATCGTGTAGATTTTGCAAAGACAAGGGTGAGCTGGAAACTCTATGTCATCTTATGGCTGAATGCCGTGAGCTAGCAACTAAAAGGGAAATGTATTTTAAAGATTTTGTCTATAATGTATGGTTACTGAGGGACGTTTTATGGATGAAAATGCTACCTGGAGAATCAATGTCCTTGAGAATAAGAGTTTTGGCATTTATAGAACAGGTCTGCGAAATAGAATAAAATTTGCTCAAATTGTATCAGGATTGTATTAATAAACTGATGTTGAAAATGTATTATGTATTGTATAATAATTAACTGTGAATTGTAAATTGTAAATTGCAAACTGTAAATTATGGATTCACAAGATTTTAAAGTTATGAATTGTTTCTTCTTTTAAAATTTTGTAAAAGTTTGGAAAAACTAAAACAAATAAAGGATAAAAAAAACATCCAGAATTTCATATTAAATTCATTGGCTGCTCTAGTTTTTGGACACATCCAGGACTTGGCCTTGTTAGTTATGCCCCATTCATATGATTGATTTCTCTGGATTGCTACTGGACTGGGCTCCTATTGGACTACATTTTTGTAACTTGAACTGGTGGGATGGAAAGAGTATTGCTCTGCAGGAGTAAAGTGATGAATACTGGTTTCTGAACTCCTACTCAGCTGGACACTACAACTAAAACAGCAGTGTTCTCAATCATAAATGTGAAACAGGCACAATATGAATGGCACAACCTCTTTGGCAACATGGACTGAAGGCAGTCTATATGCTCCAAGAGCTTTGTGAGCCAGCAAGGAAGCATCCAACCAGCATTTACATAGTGATACCAAAAATAATCGCCCATCCAGGTTTATCTTAAGAATTCAATACTTTAATAAAACATAAAGGATGGACAATTGAATACAAAACCCAACAACACACCCCTGAAATTATATACTCAGAATATGCAGACCTTTGGTTGAATGTGGCCCTCTGGGTATGAACACAGGGGCATCCAAACAATTTTCTTTGCAACAATATTCAGGTTTTGGGAATATATCTTCAAATGTTAAAGAGAGTGGGCTGAAATAATACGTGGGCTCTTAAAAGCATGTCCGGGGGACAGAACCACTGTAAATGTACTAAATATGTTTTCGGGTCTCGGTGGCGCATTCTAAGGTGTTAATTTGGAGTTCAGTTTTTGAGCTGGTCAGCTGGGGTCAGGACATAATGTGGCTTGGAAGCAGCACCTGCTGAAGGATTAAAGACACTGGGAAATGGTAGCTGGTCTTGAATTGGCAGAGCATGAAGTTTTACCAGGCTCAGATGCAGAGAAAGACATGATTGAACTTTGGACTGGATTCTACACGTTTACATGCTATGGCAGCAGAAAAGGCAAGGGGCCTGGAGAAGCTGGGAGACAGGCAATGGTGTCAAGATGGCAGGCTCGAAGATAGAAGCAGGTCAAAGGCTTACATTATAAATCTCAGCTTTTCTGGGTTCTTGCATTAACTCAGAGACCCAATGGTGCTAATGATGGCTCAGAGAAGCTTGAAAATGGAGGGAGAGCCATGGTAGTTTTTCTTTGATCCTGGTGTTATATGAGGCCCTGCTCAGGATCTCAGAGGAAGGAAATTTCCAGAGGAAATGGTAATCCTTTTTAATGTTACCATGGACACTTGAAGATATAAACCTTAAGCATGTAGACCTATGTGTACCAGTGCCTAGACAGTAGGCATGTGAAACATCAGTTCACTTCAAATGTCCCCATAATTTGGTTGGAATGGGCTCTCTCCTTCCCAGGAAATCCTTATATACACCCTAATGCCTGCGGATCCTAGGGAATATTGCTCCAGTGAAATATGTTTCGTCCTTGAGTACAAAGATGATTTAATTAATGGGGGAGTTTCATCTCCTTACAAATTCTACATTTCCACAGTGGATCGGTTCTTCTTGATCCTTCTGTAAGAGGACAATCCTAGCTTCTCTACCAAGTGCCATGTCTAATAATAACAGCTTCCAGAGTTCCTTGTCTGTAGGAAGATGGGAGGGGGCAGGAAGGAAATTTAACGTGGTCTTTACAAATGGTGGAACTCTTCTGCTGGGATGCTGTTAGTATTTTTCTTCTCGTTGGCAGTCACTCAAGATTGAACTCACTTCCCATGCATGACACTCTCATCTCTTCCTTTAATTACTTTTTGCTTCGACCTATCTGCATATTGCCTTCAGGGTGACCTACTCTCTGTCTTCATATCTTCCCATCTCCCCTCCCTGATCAGTCTGAATCAATCCACATGAACCATCAAACTTGCAATGTGATCCTCTTCTTGACCTTGCTACCAGTACAGGCTTGCTGATTTATTCTGATGCCTACCCTCGCTCCTCATATTATGGATGTGTAGGTGATGTTTGCCTGGTGATCAACATGGCTGCCTCTCTTCCCATCTTGCAAACTTGTGGTGTCACACTTTTATTAAGATCTTTGGAACACTTCACCTGTCCTCAGCCCTCTTTTCGCCCCATGTGAAATGTTTTGGTTAATCCGTCCAATCTCCTTCTCCGATGTCGACCCCATTTCAAGAGTCCTTTGTGAGGAGGCCCAGGTGACCCACAGTAATGACTCAGGCCTCCCTAAAACCATCACACCAACTAGTGCTGGAATTCATAAAATCTGAATGCCCATCCATCCATTGGTCCAACCCCAACCCACCTGTGCCATGCAGTAATGGTTTGCACCATTCTGTCACTCTCTAGACTGCATTCCGCTGATCAACATGTTGAGCATATGCTCAGTGAGAGTGCCCAGTGTGGTGCAATTGGGTCACATGTGAGTTAGAGGTTTGTGCATGATGGCATGCATGTTTAAAGGTTTGGTGTTTCTTATACATACCCAGCAGCCATGCCTAACATTTCTTTAATTATTCCTTGATATCTGGCAGGTTGGTTTGAGCCAGGATTATGGAGTCATATGTGGAGACAGAAACACTGTCACACTTATGCTTAAAGAACATGTCTGCACCACAGACCAGCTACACATTGATAGAGGTGCATGTGCCTATTATTGGAGGCCAGCTCTCTTTATCTGGGTGGCAGTAGGGCCACTGCTCAACCTCACTGGGTAAGCATAAAATAGAGCATCAATGCGCTTTGATATGGATTATGGAATCTGGTTCTCTGGGCAAGGGTATTTAGTGACATATTCTGCTCATCAGGGTACACAACACCTGTGATAGGCTGCAAGAGAAGCATGACTGGGTGATGCAATTTGCCATGGCCACAGTGTGCTAAAAGGTATTTGTGGCACAGAAATAGAGCACTATACAAAGCTTCAACAGAGGCGGAAAGGACATTTCAGACTGCCTTTTGCACCCATTTTATCAATCAATTTCTTTTAGAAGGCTGTGGATCGTGGGCAGGTCCACCTTGTAGGTTGACAGAACCTGCTGGTTTCTGAGGTTACGGTGGAAAAGCCTGGGCCTGCACACCACCAGTGTGTAGTACTTTACATCCCTCCTTTTCGCCCTCCTGATGCTGCTGCAGGGGGATAGGGCTGCCAGCTAATGGGTTGCCTGCGTGGAGGCCTGGGGACAGGCTGAGCGGCTGCCAGTGGAGAATCATGAGGAGCAGGTTGATGGGTTGCCTGCTTTTGCTGCTGTGCCATCCATGCCTATATCAACATCCTTTGCTGGCAGAGGTGTTGCCAAATGTATCCAGTTTTTCCCATGGTGGTGGAAAAGTGAAGCTTGGTTGTGCCTGCTTGTTATGTGCTGTCCCAACCCCTATTTGCTGGTTTTATTCATGGGTATCCTGTTTTCGCTTGTTGGAGTGCTTGCTAAACTGATTACACCCACCTGGGAAAGGCCACTTTTACTTCTCTAAATTATACCTGCTCTTGAGCAGATGCATTTTAGAGCTGTAAAAGTGGATTGTACGTGAAGTGGCAAGGTGTTTCATTATTTCATGAGGCGTTTTTTAGAGGTGGTAATTTGAGGTGTATAATGGAGGCATAAACCAAAGTGTAGTTTCAAGGCTGTGCAACTGGCTTGTGATCATGCTTCACTTGCATGGCATAAACTGCAATGATTGAGGAAGCCAGGTGAATCATACGACGGAGCATAAAACCAAGGCTTCTGTCATACACACACAATTTTCCTTGTATAAGTGTTACAATATCTTCCAAGATATAAGTCTGTAGATTTCAATTTTTGCATGTGACTTTGGAAATGCTTTGGTTTATTCCTTTAGCTGGTTTCTGTGCTATTTCGTATGCGTATGATATGCATCACTGTATTGGGCGTAAAGGTAAATAATGAGCTTACTAGGCATGCACAAGCTAAGCCTGTTTCAAAATGTTGTAATGGTCAAATAGTTAATGAACTCAATGGGCCTCATTACGAGGCTTGCGCTCCCGTAATGAAGGGTGCTGGTACGGGCCTGGCACTGTCCATTACGGGATGTGCAATTACGAGCTTCCCTCGCAGGACCTGGAGCAGACGTCTGGTAAAACCAGACGTCCTTTCCGGGTCCCGCGAGGGGACCAACGAGCTAATAACGGGCCCGTTATAAACTGGCCCGTTATTTGCTCCATCCCTATTCCCATTGAGCCCTATGGGGGCACCCATGGGAATGGGGATCGGTTCCTTCAAGGAGGAATTACCGGGTCCTCCAACGTTGGAATGACCCGGTTATTCCTCATTGAAGGAACCCGGTATTGGAACCTGGTATGGAGGCAGCCATGCCCTTATTAAGGGCATGGTTGCCTCCATACTCGTAATGAGGCCCAGTGACTCTTTAACTGTAAAATAAATGCCATTCTATTCAACATATTACAAGATGAATTGGTCTAGTGGGTAAGTCTTTCAATCGTCATCATGAAGAGATGTGTTTGAATCCTCAGCAACAAGATAAAGCGGCTCTGAAGCCATGGGCTCATGAAGTTTTAGGGCCTCATTACACGGTAGGCGGTGAGCCATGGCGCTATTAGCGCCATGGCTCATGCCGGTAAAATACAGGCACCGCCTAGGTGGAAAGGGGATTTACCGCCCCATTCCAAGGTTGGAGGGACGGTAAATCCCCTTTCCACCTTTGCCCTTCCCCATTCCCATTTCTGCCCCATAGGGCTCTATGGGAATGGGGAAGGCGCCAATTACGGCACCGCAATGTCCGAGGTCCCTTTGCGGGTTGGATTTTAACGCCTGCAAAAAGCAGGCGTTAAATCCCCCAACCCGCAAAGGGACCTCGTAGTAAGGCGGTAAGGATTTACCGGTACCGGTATTTTACCGGTACCGGTAAATCCTTACCGCCATCCGTGTAATGAGGCCCTTAGTGTGTTTATTGCTATCACTTTTGAGATAAATGTCTGAATGTGAATATAAGCACAATTTAAACATTAACCAAAATACATATTTCTGAATGCTTGAACATGTATGCAAATATTGGAATAGTCTCTGTATTTCACTTGAACAAATACTGAAATGTGAGTAACATAGGGTAAACAGAAATGTTGTATCATTAATAACAAGAGGGAGCCAAAGTGGGTCACTGAATATGTTTCTCGTCCAAACAGAGTGAAAGAGCAAAGATGCAGGGAACATTGCACACTGGAGAACCTGGAGTCATCCGATGGTCATCTCCACACAAACACTCACATCTTCATGCAAGTCAAGAATACAGGACTTCATACTTTTTTCGTAATTTTTATTAGATGAGTAAAAATCTAGTAGTACAAACAAAGGTACACAGTTTGAACAGATTTTGAGAAATGTTAGCAAATGCAGTCTATTTGAGTAAAATAATTCTAACAACAAGTTGAATCGAATGCATTCAAAGCAATTATAATACTAAGTATATATTGTGACAAATACGGGGGAAACAGCAATGAGAGAACAAGACAGAAAACATAAGGGAAATGATAGGGGAGGGACATCAATACTTACAAAGTAATTATATTTAGTCAGGATCATTAAGATAATGAATAAAAACACTCAATTTATTGTTACATTTATACAAAAAGATAAAGGAAGAAGCATGACATTTTTCAATTTAATGTGTGGAACAGATAGAATTCCACCAGCAGTTAAAAAGATAGGTTAGATGTATTCTTCCAGTTACAATTAATACTACGAAACGCAATACTGACAAACAACTTAAATAAAGTAGGAGATTCGATTTTTCGTATTAAAGGGTTAACAATGGAGCCAATCATAAGATTGGAAAGCAATAAAGATTTTGTAAAATAAAATGAAAGATCTGTTGCATGCAAGAGCAAATCTTAGTCTAAAATGCAATAACGTATTTACACTTGAAAATTAAATGAAGAAAATCAGCATTAGGTTCATTGCATGACCAACAATTGCTCTGTGAATTATCGATGGTTTTGGCAATACGTAAGATCATGAGGAAAGCGCAATGTAAAATGAAAAATAAGGTTTAGGTAAGGTTGGCAGCGACAGATGTGGAATGGCACATTTTCCATATTTGTGAAAAACCGTCAGAGGATGGTTGAAAGTTCCAGTCTGTCTCCCATAGTCAGGTAGTGCTGTGATTTAATAGGTTAGGAGAGGGAGGATCATTTAGGAAAGTGTATAGCTTGGTGGTGTTAATAGAGACTGTTGATTAAGAAAGACAGAACAAGGGCAGAAGTGTTTTGGGTGAAGGTAGGGAGGAATTAAATTAATTATTTAATAAGGGAAGTCTAAAAGGGGAGATCTGCTTCAGGGATATTATATCATAGACCAATCTGTGAAAAAGAGATCTCGGCATAATGTTTAATGAATTTAATACCTGATGAGTACCATCTGTGTATAGTAGTGGAATTGGATTTAGTGGGATTCTGATAGGTAGTTTATTCCAAATGGATTTGAGAAAGTATAATGTAGAAAAAGAAGTAAAATTGGGCCAGGCGGATGCCAACAAAAAATGGGAGATGGAAAGTGGAGAAATATAGCTAGTTTCAATACTAACCCAAAGAGGAGCAGTTTCACAATGGGTTACAAAATGTTAAGAATAGTTATTGTTTTAGAATAAAATCTTTATGGTACAATTGGAAGTTAGGGAATTTAACACCAACAGAAATTTTCGGGAGTCTTACTTTGTTAATAGCAATGTGGGGCACTTTGTGATTCCATAGGAATTTAAGAAGAAGAGAGTCGAGGTTTTTTGCAAAAAGAGGTGTGAATTACATTGGGAATCATAGATAAAGTGTAGATGATAATGGGGCTAATCATAATTTTAATAGTATATAATTGTCCTGACCAAGATAAGAAAAGGGGAGGCCATTTTGAGACCCTTTCTGTAACTTTTTCAATTAAAAGGTTGGTGTTGAGTGTAATAGTGGTGTTTACATATTTGGCAAAATGAAGGCCAATATACTTTATATGTGAGGGTTGCCAAGACAGTCCAATTTGTGGGGTATTAGTAGGGTTACCAGCATTGGTGAGAGGCATGACTTCAGATTTATCGAAATTTAACTTGTATCCAGAGACAGCAGAGAAATGATTAATAGTAGTTAATAAATGATGGATAGAGGAGACAGGGTTAGATAGATAGATAAGAATGTAATTTGCATAATCAGAAAGTTTAATTTCTATATCCTTAATGAAAATACCTTTGATGGTAGGGGTTGTTCTAATGTTTTGTAGAAGAGGTTCTAATGCAAGGTTAAATAATAAAGGAGAGAGGGGGCAGCCTTGGTGTGTACCTCTTTTAATTTAGAAAGAAGAGGAGAGAGAATTATTAATAAGAATTCTAGTAATAGGAGAAGAGTATATGACTTTGAACAGATTATTGAAATATGGGAAAGAGCCATGCCAGGTTAGGGAGTAAAACATGAAAGTCCAAGAGACATGGTCAAAGGCTTTCTCACTGTCAAGTGCTATGAGTTGAGTGAATCATCAGAATTTTGAGAGTGAGAAAGCGTATTGAATAGAAGCCTAGTATTGGAGGAAGTCTGGCGGCCATTGATAAAACCAGATTGATCAGAATGTATAATCTTAGGAAGGTAAGGTTATAAACGTTATGGTAGCATTTTGGTGAATATTTTAGAGTTAGAATTAATGAGAGAAATGGGTCTATAATTTTTCATTAATGAGGATCTCTGTCAGATTTGAGAAAGTGTATGAGAAGCGCTTCTCCGAAGGAACCAGGGCTTTTACCAATTTCAATAAAGTACAAATATAATTGTAATAGTTTTGGGGCAATGGCATCGACAAAGGTTTTATAGAAATCAACAGAAAACCCATCAGACCCAGGGGCTTTTTTAGGTTTATGGTCTGATATGGCTTGTTTGATCTCATATAAGGATATAGGAATATCGAGAGAAACAAGATCGATGGGATTTGAGGAAATTTTTTTGTTATCCCTAAAGAAAGAATGAACTT
Organism: Ambystoma mexicanum; assembly: GCF_040938575.1. Classification (NCBI taxonomy): domain Eukaryota; kingdom Metazoa; phylum Chordata; class Amphibia; order Caudata; family Ambystomatidae; genus Ambystoma; species Ambystoma mexicanum. Next base: position 595,317,344 of record NC_090937.1, on the reverse strand, counting down.
CAGAAATGTTTATAGAAGAATCGGAGGAGTAAAGATTGGAGTAGGAATCATGAAAAGCATCATTAATATCTTTATGATTGGTTAATCTGAGAGCATCATGAGAGAGGATTTGTGTAATGAACAATGTTTCTTTCTTCTTTTTTAAATAGGAAGCTAACAATTTACCAGCCTTGGATTGTGTAGTTTAGTTCTAGATCTAAAAATAGAACTGGCAGCTCTGTTGGTGCAGAGTTTATTAAATTCAATAAGTTTGGTAAGGAGAGCTTTCATGGTATTGAAATCAGGGTTGTTATAATATGATTGCTTGAGGACTTTAATAGAGCACAACAGAGTGTTGTGAGAACGTTCTGATTGTTGTTTTTTAATGGCGGCACATTGAATTATGAACCCACAAAGGCATTCCAAATGTTACTCACTGAGGTATTTTTAGGGTGATTATTGAGAAAGAAATTATCATTAAAGGTCATAGTCTTGTCATTGAAGGATTTGTCATTGAGAGAAAATGAATTAAATCTCCATCTAGTAGAGAGTTTGAAGATAGGAGTCCATTCTAATGTGGTAGAGACGTGAGCATGATCAGAAATGGTTATGGGGCCAATTTCAGAATTCATAATAGTGGGGGTTAGTGAGGAATTTACAAAAATATAATAAAGACTAGAGAAGGATTGGTGTGGAGGGAAATAAAACGTAAAATCTTTTGTATCTGGATGACAAAAGCACCAAGAGTACTTTAGATTAAGATTTTGAAGTAAGTTTAGACATTAACATTGAATAAGAAGATAATGATAAAAATTAGCAATGCAATAAGAAACAAGACGGTAATATATAGCAACAAGTGCAATCCTATGAAATGTAACAAAGCATCAGAGTCAAAATTACTGTATATTTTAAGAACATTGGAGAACAAGGGGAGGAACATAAGGAAGGGAGCATAATGAAAAGGGTAGGGACACATAAAAGGAGGTAAGATGAATAAAAGAGGTGTTACAGAGATAAGGAATATTAATAGGAAAAAGAACGAATAAGCTCTAGAGCAAGAGAGCAAGAGTGACAAGGTGGTGCCAGAGAACAGAGACAGATTGAGCGTAGGCTAGGAGAAAAGGGGAGCAGGAGATGAAAATAAGATAAGAAGTTAGATTAGCATGAACGTGAAGTAAAGTTAACAGAGTTGTTAGACATTAAATAGGATGGTTTAATAGAGGTCAAATAGTAAATCAAATGGAGTAAAGGAGAAGTGTATCCAGGTTTGAAGTCAGTCAAGTTTGCAGAGTTGTAAAAGCAGGATCAGGGGATTTGATGGGAGATCTCGATTTGTCTCTTAGATAGGTCAAAGTAGAGGAAGAGTAAAATGGAATAGAAGAAGTGGATCTGCTGCATTTGGGAGTGAACTTGATGTGTTGATTCTTCGGTTTCTGGTAATTATCATTTTTGCAGTTTCCAAAAGGCCATATCTGATGTTGAGCGATTTCAAGAGAGGTCTCATGTCGAGGAATCTTTTCCTATTGGTTTGAATGATCCTGGAAAAGTCAGGAGAAATAAAGATCTTGTTGCCTTGAAAAAGGACAATGGAGTTCTTCCTGGCATATAAAAGGATTTGGCGCACTTGCTGGTGTCTTAAGAAGAAAGCAATGAAGGGTCTTCGTGAAGAGTTGTTGCTAGAGAAGTGGGGCCTTAACCTCTGAGCTTGTTGCCGTTCCAGAGGTGGAGAAAAGGTAATACCTAGGGCAGAGGGGATTAATTTGGTAAGGTTAATGAGGTCATCTCCTTAAATTTCTTTCAGGGATGCCATAGAAGCAGAGGTTGTCTCTGCGCATTCTGTGTTCCAATCCTGTGATTTCACCCTTTAATTGAGCCAGTCTTAATTGCATGTTCTCCAGACCCTCTACCCTATCTTCCATGAAACCAATCCTTTCTTATGCTTTATCCAGTCTACCAGAGAAAACTTTAATATCATTCTTGAAACCTTTGAGCTCCTCTTGTATATTGGAGGAGTGTGAATCCAGTGTAGAGATGGAACTATGGATATTGCAGAGCTCTTCCAGATTTTTTTACATACAGGAATTAAAAGGCGCATTATCAGGTGTAGGCGCAGTATTGGCAATTTCAGCCATCATTAGAGGTAGAAGATAGCTGTTGTAAAACGGTATTTACAATTAAAGCTCCCATAAATTCCAGTGAAATGAGAGGTGTAATAAACTCAGCAGCCACAAGGTGCCAGTAGCAAGTAGGCCACGTTGCAAAAGAGCAGCCCGGGGGTGACATGATTAATGACCAGGGCTGTGTGAGGAGAGCTTCGGCATATGAAGGAATACTGAGGAGTGGCCCATGGGGTAGTCACATCAACATGTGTGCCAGCGAAAAGCAGTAGGGCACAGAAACAGCCCAATCCCTCCAAAGCGTGTACGCAAAAGGAGCCAAGTAACCTCCACGTTGCCGATAGCAGATAGACATCAAAATAAGATGTCGGACCCACCTCCGGAGTGAAGGCCTACAGTTGCTGCAGGAGGAAACACTCAAAATGTTGGTTGGTTGGAGGCTGGCTTCCCGCTCGAGTGTCGTTAAAGAAAGCTGCAACCAGAGACAATGATGGACCGTCCCGATAGGCGCCTGAGGAGACACAGTAACCGCACAGCTCCACAATTGAGACGGTGGTGCTAAGATAAGAAGACACATACAGGGTAATTCATAGAATTTCGCACAAAAGTGGCGCACGATTTCCGCACACAGCAAATTCATGGCTTTTAGCCTCCAAAACCAGCCGTGGCGCAGAGTGGCGCAGCAACCCTGCAGCAGCGCCAGTTACGCCCCCAAGAACGCCCTTGCGCAAGGAAAAGCCATCAAAATTCCCAATTCAGTGCAAAGGGCTGCACTAACCCTGGACCAGTATACAGGGCTGCCAAACAGAATACGCCAAGCAGGGAACGTGTATTACTGGGGTGCGCGGGAAGTTCCACACGCCATTTCAGCAGGGTACGTGTATTTTTGGGGTGCGGGGAAGTTTAACACGCGATTTCAGCAGGGTACGTGTATTACTGGGGTGCGCGGGAAGTTCCACACGTGATTTCAGCAGGGTACGTGTATTTCTAGGGTGCGGGGAAGTTTAACACGCGATTTCAGCAGGGTACGTGTGTTACTGGGGTGCGTGGGAAGTTCCACACACGATTTGAGCAGGGTACATGTATTTCTGGGGTGCGGGGAAGTTTAACACATGATTTCAGCAGGGTACGTGTATTACTGGGGTGCGTGGGAAGTTCCACATGCGATTTCAGAAGGGTATGTGTATTTATGGGGTGCGGGGAAGTTTAACAGGCAATTTCAGCAGGGTACGTGTATTACTGGGGTGCGCGGGAAGTTCCACACGCGATTTCAGCAGGATACGTGTATTTCTGGGGTGCGGGAAAGTTTAACACGCGATTTCAGCAGGCTATGTGTCTTACTGTGGTGCGTGGGAAGTTCCACACGCGATTTCAGCAGGGTATGTGTATTTCTGGGGTGCGGGGAAGTTTAACAAGCAATTTCAGCAGGGAACGTGTATTACTGGGGTGCGCGGGAAGTTCCACACGCCATTTCAGCAGGGTACGTGTATTTTTGGGGTGCGGGGAAGTTTAACACGCGATTTCAGCAGGGTACATGTATTACTGGGGTGCGCGGGAAGTTCCACACGTGATTTCAGCAGGGTACGTGTATTTCTGGGGTGCGGGGAAGTTTAACACGCGATTTCAGCAGGGTACGTGTGTTACTGGGTTGCATGGGAAGTTGCACACACGTTTTGAGCGGGGTACATGTATTTCTGGGGTGCGGGGAAGTTTAACACATGATTTCAGCAGGGTACGTGTATTACTGGGGTGCGTGGGAAGTTCCACATGCGATTTCAGAAGGGTATGTGTATTTATGGGGTGCGGGGAAGTTTAACAGGCAATTTCAGCAGGGTACGTGTATTACTGGGGTGCGTGGGAAGTTCCACATGCAATTTCAGCAGGATACGTGTATTTCTGGTGTGCGGGGAAGTTTAACACGCGATTTCAGCAGGGTACGTGTCTTACCGGGGTGCGTGGGAAGTTCCACACGCGATTTCAGCAGGGTATGTGTATTTCTGGGGTGCGGGGAAGTTTAACAAGCAATTTCAGCAGGGTACGTGTATTACTGGGGTGCGCGGGAAGTTCCACACGCAATTTCAGCAGGGTACATGTATTTCTGGAGTGCGGGGAAGTTTAACACGCGATTTCAGCAGGGTACGTGTATTACTGGGGTGTGCGGGAAGTTCCACACACGATTTGAGCAGGGTACATGTATTTCTGGGGTGCGGGGAAGTTTAACACATGATTTCAGCAGGGTACGTGTATTACTGGGGTGCGTGGGAAGTTCCACATGCGATTTCAGAAGGGTATGTGTATTTATGGGGTGCGGGGAAGTTTAAAAGGCAATTTCAGCAGGGTACGTGTATTACTGGGGTGCGCGGGAAGTTCCACACGCGATTTCAGCAGGATACGTGTATTTCTGGGGTGCGGGGAAGTTTAACACGCGATTTCAGCAGGCTACGTGTCTTACTGGGGTGCGTGGGAAGTTCCACACGCGATTTCAGCAGGGTATGTGTATTTCTGGGGTGCGGGGAAGTTTAACAAGCAATTTCAGCAGGGAACGTGTATTACTGGGGTGCGCGGGAAGTTCCACACGCCATTTCAGCAGGGTACGTGTATTTTTGGGGTGCGGGGAAGTTTAACACGAGATTTCAGCAGGGTACGTGTATTACTGGGGTGCGCGGGAAGTTCCACACGTGATTTCAGCAGGGTACGTGTATTTCTGGGGTGCGGGGAAGTTTAACACGCGATTTCAGCAGGGTACGTGTGTTACTGGGGTGCGTGGGAAGTTCCACACACGATTTGAGCAGGGTACATGTATTTCTGGGGTGCGGGGAAGTTTAAAACATGATTTCAGCAGGGTACGTGTATTACTGGGGTGCGTGGGAAGTTCCACATGCGATTTCAGAAGGGTATGTGTATTTATGGGGTGCGGGGAAGTTTAACAGGCAATTTCAGCAGGGTACGTGTATTACTGGGGTGCGCGGGAAGTTCCACACGCGATTTCAGCAGGATACGTGTATTTCTGGGGTGCGGGGAAGTTTAACACGCGATTTCAGCAGGGTACGTGTCTTACTGGGGTGAGTGGGAAGTTCCACACGCGATTTCAGCAGGGTATGTGTATTTCTGGGGTGCGGGGAAGTTTAACAAGCAATTTCAGCAGGGTACGTGTATTACTGGGGTGCGCGGGAAGTTCCACACGCAATTTCAGCAGGGTACATGTATTTCTGGAGTGCGGGGAAGTTTAACACGCGATTTCAGCAGGGTACGTGTATTACTGGGGTGTGCGGGAAGTTCCACACGCGATTTCAGCAGGGTACGTGTATTTCTGGGGTGCGGGGAAGTTTAACACGCGATTTCAGCAGGGTACGTGTATTACTGGGGTGCACGGGAAGTTCCACACGCAATTTCAGCAGGGTACGTGTATTAATTGGGGTGCGCAAGAAGTTTCCCACACGATAGGCCTTGGGCGAGTGGGGTACGTGTATTTCGGGGGTGCGCAGGAAGTTTCACAAGCGACAGGCCCTGTGCAAGTGGGGTACATGTATATCTGGGGTGCAGGGGAGTCCTACACGTGAATTGGCAGTGTGGGTCCTCCCAGGTGTTCCCTCTACAACCTCCACGGCCCCTGCAGGCAGCCCACACCACAGGGGACTACCCTGCACCCCTGGTCATGTCCCGCAGGCAGCCCATCCACCATGGGCATGCCCCCCCAGCCAAGCCACATGTCGCCTTGCACTAGTGATCACCAACGCATTACCCCCTTACACTCCCACCCCCCAGCAGTGCAGGGCACCTGTCAGCAGATCCCCACTCATGTCCCCTTGCACTCCCACCCCCCAGCAGTGCAGGGGACCTGCCAGCAGGCCCCCACTCATGTGCCCTTGCACCCCCACCCCCAGCACTGAGGGGCACCTGCCAGCAGGCCCCCACTCATGTCCCCTGCACCCCCACCCTCCTAGCAGTGCAGGGCACCTGCCAGCAGTCCACCACTCATGTCCCACTCATGTCCCCTTGCACACCCATCCCCAACCAGTGCAGGGCACCTGCCAGCAGGCCCCCACTCATGTCCCCCAGCAACCCCACCCCCCAGCAGTCAGGGGCACCTGCCAGCAGGCCATCACTCATGTCCCACTCATGTCCCCTTGCACCCTCACCCCCCAGCAGTGCAGGGCACCTGCCAACAGGCCCCCACTCATGTCCCACTCATGTCCCCTTGCACCCCCACCCCCCAGCAGTGCAGGGCACCTGCCAGCAGGCCCCCACTCATGTCCCCTTGCACCCCCACCCCCAAGCAGTGCAGGGCACCTGCCAGCAGGCCCCCACTCATGTCCCACTCATGTCCCCTTGCACCTCCACCCCCAGCAGTGAAGGGCACCTGCCAGCAGGCCCCCACTCATGTCCCACTCATGTCCCCTTGCACCCCCAAGCAGTGCAGGGCACCTGCCAGCAGGCCCCCACTCATGTCCCACTCAATTTCAGCCCTCATTAGAGGTAGAAGATAGCTGTTGTAAAACAGTATTTACAATTAAAGCTCCCATAAATTCCAGTGAAATGAGAGGTGTAATAAACTCAGCAGCCACAAGGTGCCAGTAGCAAGTAGGCCACATTGCAAAAAAGCAGCCCGGGGTGACATGATTAATGACCAGGGCTGTGTGAGGAGAGCTTCGGCATATGAAGGAATACTGAGGAGTGGCCCATGGGGTAGTCACATCAACATGTGTGCCAGCGAAAAGCAGTAGGGCACAGAAGTAGCCCAATCCCTCCAAAGCGTGTACGCAAAAGGAGCCAAGCAACCTCCACGTTGCCGATAGCAGATAGACATCAAAATAAGATGTGGGACCCACCTCAGGAGTGAAGGCCTACAGTTGCTGCAGGAGGAAACACTCAAAATGTTGGTCGGTTGCCGGCTGGCTTCCCGCTCGAGTGTCGTTAAAGAAAGCTGCAACCAAAGACAATGATGGACTGTCCCGATAGGCGCCTGAGGAGACACAGTAACCGCACAGCTCCACAAGTGAGACGGTGGTGCTAAGATAAGAAGACACATAGAGGGTAATTCATAGAATTTTGCACAAAAGTGGCGCACGCGGCTGGCGCACAATATGCGCGTACGAATGTCTGCGCCAGCCACGTGCGCTAATATCGATTTCCGCACACAGCGCATTCATGGATTTTAGCCACCAAAACTAGCCGTGGCGCAGAGTGGCGCAGCAACCCTGCAGCAGCGCCAGTTACGCCCCCAAGAACGCCCTTGCCGAAGGAAAAGCCATCAAAATTCCCAATTCAGCGCAAAGGGCTGCGCTAACCCTGGACCAGTATACAGGGCTGCCAAACAGCAAACGCCAAGCGGGGAACATGTATTACTGGGGTGCGCTGGGAGTTCCACACGCGATTTCAGCAGGGTACGTGTATTTTTGGGGTGCGGGGAAGTTTAACACGAGATTTCAGCAGGGTACGTGTATTACTGGGGTGCGCGGGAAGTTCCACACGCAATTTCAGCAGGGTACGTGTATTAATTGGGGTGCATGGGAAGTTTCACACGCGATTGGATTTGGGCGAGTGGGGTACATGTATTTCGGGGGTGCACAGGAAGCTTCACACGTGACAGGCACTGTGCAAGTGGGGTACATGTATATCTGGGGTGCAGGGGAGTCCTACACGTGAATCGGCAGTGTGGCTCCTCCCAGGTGTTCCCTCTACACCCTCCACGGCCCCTGCAGGCAGCCCACACCACAGGGGACTACCCTGCACCCCTGGTCATGTCCCGCAGGCAGCCCTTCCACCATTGGTATGCCCCTCCAGCCAAGCCACATGTCACCTTGCACTAGTGATCACCAACGCATTACCCCCTTGAACCCCCAACCCCCAGCAGTGCAGGGCACCTGCCAGCAGATCCCCACTCATGTCCCCTTGCACCCCCACCCCCCCAGCAGTGCAGGGCACCTGCCAGCAGGCCCCCACTCATGTCCCCTTGCACCCCAACCCCCCAGCAATGCAGGGTACCTGCCAGCAGGCCCCCACTCATGTCCCACTCATGTCCCCTTGCACCCCCACCCCCCAGCACTGAGGGGCACCTGCCAGCAGGCCCCTACTCATGTCCCCTGCACCCCCCCACCCCCAAGCAGTGCAGGGCACCTGCCAGCAGGCCCCCACTCATGTCCCACTCATGTCCCCTTGCACACCCACTCCCAAGCAGTGCAGGGCACCTGCCAGCAGGCCCCTACTCATGTCCCCCAGCAGCCCCAACCCCCAGCAGTCAGGGGCACCTGCCAGCAGGCCCCTACTCATGTCCCACCCATGTCCCCTTGCGCCCCCCCACCCCCTAGCAGTGCAGGGCACCTGCCAACAGGCCCCCACTCATGTCCCACTCATGTTCCCTTGCACCCCCACCCCCCAGCAGTGCAGGGCACCTGCCAGCAGGCCCCCACTCATGTCCCCTTGCACCTCCACCCCAAGCAGTGCAGGGCACCTGCCAGCAGGCCCCCACTCATGTCCCCTTGCACCCACACCCCCCAGCAGTGCAGGATACCTGCCAGCAGGCCCCCACTCATGTCCCACTTGTGTCCCCTTGCACCCCCTCCCCCAGCAGTGCAGGGCATCTGCCAGCAGGCCCCCACTCATGTCCCCTTGCACCCCCAAGCAGTGCAGGGCACCTGTCAGCAGGCCCCCACTCATGTCCCACTCATGTCCACTTGCACCCCCACCCCCCAGCAGTGCAGGGCACCAGCCAGCAGGCCCCCACTCATGTCCCCTTGCACCCCAACCCCCCAGCAATGCAGGGTACCTGCCAGCAGGCCCCCACTCATGTCCCACTCATGTCCCCTTGCACCCCCACCCCCCAGCACTGAGGGGCACCTGCCAGCAGGCCCCCACTCATGTCCCCTGCACCCCCCAGCCCCAAGCAGTGCAGGGCACCTGCCAGTAGGCCCCCACTCATGCCCCACTCATGTCCCCTTGCACACCCACTCCCAAGCAGTGCAGGGCACCTGCCAGCAGGCCCCTACTCATGTCCCCCAGCAGTCAGGGACACCTGCCAGCAGGCCCCTACTCATGTCCCACCCATGTCCCCTTGCGCCCCCCCACCCCCTAGCAGTGCAGGGCACCTGCCAACAGGCCCCCACTCATGTCCCACTCATGTTCCCTTGCACCCCCACCCCCCAGCAGTGCAGGGCACCTGCCAGCAGGCCCCCACTCATGCCCCCTTGCACCTCCACCCCAAGCAGTGCAGGGCACCTGCCAGCAGGCCCCCACTCATGTCCCCTTGCACCCACACCCCCCAGCAGTGCAGGATACCTGCCAGCAGGCCCCCACTCATGTCCCACTTGTGTCCCCTTGCACCCCCACCCCCAGCAGTGCAGGGCACCTGCCAGCAGGCCCCCACTCATGTCCCCTTGCACCCCCAAGCAGTGCAGGGCACCTGCCAGCAGGCCCCCACTCATGTCCCACTCATGTCCACTTGCACCCCCACCCCCCAGCAGTGCAGGGCACCAGCCAGCAGGCCCCCACACATGTCCCCTGCACCCGCACCCCCAAGCAGTGCAGGGCACCTGCCAACAGGCCCCAACACATGTCCCTCAGCCAACACGTCATCACAATCTAGATCCATGGCCCTTATGGCCAGCCGCCACAGGCCAAAGACCCACTCAAGTATTGCATCCACCCACATAGAAATGCCAATAACATGATACAAGCCCAATGGCAAGTATGCAAATGAACACATGTCCGTCACACACACACAATGGGTGCAAGTGAATGTCAAAACCCATATCATGACATGCATGAAACCAATGAGATAATACCACAAATGCAAGTATAAAAAATATATATTAAAGATAACATGAACGTAAATCAAATTACACACACAACAATGGGAATAACAAAAGAAATGGTCCATGTCCGATAAATAATGAAAATCAAGAAAACATAAGCAAAAGAAATCCAAAAAGAAATGTTGTCCAAAGTCACAGTCCAAAAAAGCAAATCCAAGGGAAAATAAAAAGTAAAAACCATTGCTCTATGGTGAACACAAAAAAAATATTAAAAAAGATGAATCCAATGTAGAACTATGTACAATTGAAGAATCTAGGGTCCATGAGCCCAACTTAAGAAACTAAACCTACCAAAAACTACTACCTAATAAAAAAACTATAAACAAAAATGTGGTGCATTGTCCAAGCGGTCAAAAATAAAGAAAAAACGAAAGGAAACCTAATACTAACTAACTAACTATTTACAAGGGAGGTGGGCAAGTCCAACGGCTCACTTGTTGATGTGCCGGGCCAGGGCATCATCGAACTCCTGCTCGATGTCCCGGAGGCGGTCCTCTTCCATGGCCTCGACAGTTCGCAGGGACGATGACATCTGGATCTCCAGGTCCCTGCGAATGGCCTTGAAGCACTCGGCCCGCCTCAGGGCCCTAAGCATCGAGTTCTCCACCCTGACCATTGTGAGCCGCGCCTCTTCCGCCCACCGCCGCTCCGCACCTATCTGCTGGACCAACCACAGCCACACGGAAGACACTCCCATTCCTGGGTCCTCCTGCCCTATGGCCAATGCCTGCCCCTCCGATGTTGATGGCCCGAGCCATCATTGCTCCCACCTACAGCCTGCTCCTGCTGCTGCTGCTGTCCATGTGCCCTGTCTGATGGTGCCTGCACATCTTCCATCTGCTGGTCTCCAGTTGTGGTGTCCACCCCTGCTGGACCGCCAACTCCCGACTGTGGCAGGGATGGGATCTCCACCAAGCTGGCTGTGTTGGTCAGGCCAGGTCCACAGGGGGCCCTTGTGGAATCTGGGCCGGAAGACGATGTGGAGAACGACCGGCGCATAGCCTCCACAGAGGCGGAGAGGTCCGCCAGAGTGCGCATTACATGTAGGAACCCACCGACCAGGGCCCCTCCCAGCAGTGCCACGTCACGATGCTGCTCTCCGTGATGGCGTGCGTTCTCCGCCCAGGAACAACGCACGTCATCATGAATGTCACGCGTGCGCAACGCGACACCCACCAGGACGGATCCCAGTGGAGAGGCAGGTGATATGGCACTCTCCCCTACCTGCGGACGGGCCTGGGACAGGGCCTCCCTGCTGGTGCATGATGGAGCAGTCACAGGGTCAAGGACCGCGACATGCACAGGCCCCTCCGCGGTGATCTGTGCTGCCTCCTGACCCTGGCCCTGGACTGCACCACTTGCACCAGTGGTACTACCCCCACCAGGCCCCATGTGCAGCTCAGTAGCGGGCCCCTACTCCTCTGTGGAGACCACCAACCTGGATGTCTCCACACCGTCTTCCGCCATTGGAAGCCCCTGTGGGGGCTCACCTGACCCTTCTGCCACAGCCGTTATGGCAGACGCGGCACCAGCCCCCTCGCTCCAGTATGATGGTAATTCCTGGGAGGGTGGCTGGGCCTTGAGTCGCTGCCCGGTGGAGGCATCCCGAGCCGCTTGGCTACACAGCGCCGTCTCCACCCTCTTCTTCACTTGACGCTGCGTAGAGGGAGACATAGAACACAAGCATCAGGGTACAGCACAAAATACCCTAGACAGGAAGCAATAACACATGAGTGGCACTGTCAAATGTCACTTCCATCCTGTCCTTCCACAACACATGGGTCAATGCATGCAACACACATGCAGAAACACTCCTGGTGCCTGCAATCAACATCAACATCCATGTACAAGGGCCCCTGTAAACCAAGATGTTGCCTTCAAAGTCACATGCATCCATGGCGTTTCAAAGTCAAAGACACACTTCTCTGGCGCACACACACACACACACACACACGTGCACCATACATGTATATGACATCAGCACCCATTCCTCACCCCCCCTCCATGTCCAGGAACAGAGACTGCTATGCTTTCAGGTGTGCATTCTGCATAGAGGTCACCATGTTGCATTAAAACACATGCACCTACCATGTGGTTCACACATAACTTGTCCCACATGCATGACCATGATGTCCCTGCACACACACATCCATACATGGCCTATGTCACACATACAGGCAAGTATCAGACTGCCAGCACACTGCAACATGCCCTGTCCCACACAGCAATGCTTGGCCACTTACAGCTCAACTCCAGACGGGTCTGCCTCCGAAGGATCTGGACGTGGAGCGCTGGGCCTACGCGTTCCAGGACCCTCATCTGGATGTTGCTCAGGCTGACCCAGCCCCCCTCCGCTAGGCACCGGGCCTTGTTGAGGGTCTTGGACCTGAAGTCCTCCCAGCGCTTCTTGACATGTTGGTAGTTGCGGGTTGCCACCCCCTCCGCGTTGATGGCAACCACTGCGTCATCCCAGATCCTCTCCCGTCCTTCCTTGTTGGCGCGTCTTGTTCCGAAGAGGGCATCATAATGCCCCAGGACATGCTCCACCAGGACACCAACTTCGGTGTCAGTGAAGCTAGTGGCCCTCTGCTTCTCTGGCTGGGGGTTGCCAGTGGTGCCAGATGGAGATGTGCCCGACATGGCAACCCCAGAGGCAGGAGTAGGTGGGCAACTGGGTCTTGGAGCTGGGCTGTGGAGCGATGGAATCCCAGTCAGGAGTCTTCTGTTCCAGCAGGGGTGGACACAGCAACTGGACCCCTGCAGAGGGCTGACGTGCAGTCACCAAATAGCAGGCACGTGGGCAGCAGGCAGAGAGGCAGCATCAGATGTCTGGTGGGAGCATGCTCAGGGCTCTTGGGGGCAGGAAAATGAACTTCAGGGCAGGAGCATGGTCTTCCATGTGTGTACGCGTGGCCAGCTTGATACGGAGTGATTTGGCACGTGAAAATCTTGCACGTCAGCGTGTAATTCGAGGAAAGGCCCTTAGCGCGTAAGCGCGTCAGCGCACATACGCGATTTCATTGGACCAAAGGCCCTTAACGTGTAAGCGCGTCTGTGACGTGACGCGCACAAGTGTTTCCCTCATAGCATGTGATGACAGAGCACACGTGGAAAAGCTGCACATCTGAGTGTCAGCGCGTGTAATTGGAGGAAAGGGCGCGTACACGCGTAAGTGACGTGTACGTGTGGGCCGGTTTAAAAGGTATTTGTAGGACGACATTTCCTTGTACATGCTTTTTGTGGAGAGCGAGTAGGTGGATTCTGTACTACTTGTCGGTTCACACGTGATTACTTCACATTGTTTCAAGTTCGTACTCCCTGTTACCTCTGACAGCTTTCATTTTTCTACTTTTTTTGGGTCTGTTTCCTCAAACAGTGTTCACTTCTCCTTTTGTCCTGTCTCCTCAGACAGCGTACAATTCTTCTTTTGGAGGGGGTGTTGCCAACGTGCACACGCGCGTATTTTTCACGTTCTTTTTCCAGGCAGACGGTGAGTTCCGCACGTACTTAGCAACTGTGTTTGCCCCGTGTGTCGCGTACCCCTTCAGAGGTCATTGTAGGCTGCGTGTATTACGCGTACACTTATTTTTGTGTTTCTGGGTGCCACAGCTTAGTGCGGGTTCATTTTTCCATGCACGTGGTCTACGAGGGGTTGCGTGCACGTTTATTTTTGTTTTTGGGCTGCCTGTGCGTTGTGTGACCCGTCATCTTCCCCCAGGGGTCACAGACAGCCTTTTTAGAGCACTAGGGTACAAATTCCATCTAGTACCCTACCCCTTTGACCCCCAATTGCCCAGGACAATAGTTTACTGCTCCTCCCATACGCACAACAACATCAGTGCCATGGTTGGGAGGCGACCAAGCAGTAAGGGAGGCAAAGGTGGCTGACCTTCAAAATATGGACGTGGTAGACGCGGTAGAGGACGTGGCCCGGATTTGCAGGGTCCCCCTAGACCTCCATGTGTGGAGGACCAATCAGGGACACCCATGCCCCACCCATGGTTGAGGGAAACGTGGCTGAGACCATCCCAGCTCAGCCCCTGTTGGACCAGCCCATTGTGGCACCTGACCTGGCACAGGATGACTCCCTGGCTGACTTCCAGGTCAGCAAGTCTAGGCCATGTGTGGCGGTGCAAGTTGTCACCAAGGCACGTGGATCTGGGGCAGCTATGTCATCTGCTGCCCCAAGTATGCAGGGTGGTGAGGCTGCAGGGGCAGCTGCAGCTCAATCCGCCCCAGCTCTGACTCTCCCAGCCAGGACAGTGTCGGTCCTGGTCCATCATACTGATGTTCCCCCTGCCAACATCACACTTCAGACAATGCCTGCACCAAGTCCTATGGTCAATGTGCATTTGCACACTCCAACAACCCAGTCCACCGGTGATTCTGCCGCTACTGACCAGAGCGGCGTTAACCACTCTGGCTCCACTCCACCTTCTAAAAAAAGGAAGAAGGGTGCTCTGGCATGACAGGCTGAGACCCCAGGCACGGCTACACACTCCGGCACGTCAAGGAAGCCTTGCTTTAATGGCGCGGTGCTTAATGCACTTGTGAGCTATGTGTTGTAACATAGCCACGAAATGGTGGTGACTGCAGGGTCCAAGACCACACCTGGTCAACGTAAGGCACACTGGCAGACCATCGGCAATAACATAAGTGCCCTTGGATTTGTGAGGCGCTCAGCTGATGATTGCTACAAGCGGTGGAACGACCAGAAACCCAGAGTAAAGGACAAGCTGGCCTCAAGTCATGCCACTACTCTGGTGACTGGCGGTGCGTCTCCACAAGAGGACAACAAACTCACTGAACATGAGTCTGTTGCTGGCACCTTCGGCACAGAGGAACTGATCCGAGGTTTGGGAGAACTACCCGATTATGACTCATTGTCCGGTGAGTGCCCATGCGTGTGTGTGTAATGCATGTGTATGTTTTTTTGGGTGACGGGTTCTGATTGAGTGGCAGGTGAAGGTGTGTGTGACTGAGTAGTATGGGTCACACATGTGCTTCATCCAAAACATTCTGCGGCCTTGAATTTGGGTGTGACACTATCCCTTCTGCCCACAGTAGTAATTTAGCACAACATTACGGCAGTTGCCCTTGAGGTGGCATCATGCAACAACATTGTTTGTATTTTTCAGTGTTCTTTCAGCTGATTGTTTCAATTCTCCCACTTGTGCAACACATTCCTCAGCCCTATTGTGACATATGTGACATGCTTCTGTCAGTGAAGAACCCCACATAGGCCCACATGTGTCACCTTGGTAGTTGAAAGATTTGACCATTCAGGCTGAATGAGTATTGTCCTGATTACATGATGATTTTGGGCCTGTTTGCATGTGCAACATGCTAGTTGTTTCCTGTCATGTTGAAGTGCTCAACCATCGATGTGTACATGGCCCTGCAATCACTGTATTTTTGTACACTGGATGTGTTGCAGTGTGTGGCACATGGCCTATCTTTTCACACTATGTGGCATTTTTCATCTCTCCATGTCCATCTCACATGGATGGGTGACAGTACTCCTTCACTGACATATGGATGTACTTGTGGAATGTACCATAGCTATGGTACATGCCATCTGTGTGTATAGGACATGCCACTCACCAATGTGTGATGGCAGTGCTACCCAGCATGCAGCAAATGTGTTGCTCTTCCATCTTGGTGTCATCAGTGTCAGACTTTTGCCTCCCCTTCCAACTCCGTGACAGTGCATGCATGGGAGGGTTATAGTCATGTGGGGTTACCAGTCAAATGGTCGAAAACATTTGGTCGACAGACAATTTGGTCGACACCATTTGGTCGAATGCCAAATGGTCGAATTTTTTTTTTTTTTTTTTTACCCCTTTTTTCTTTTTATTTTTTTTCCCCACACGAAAACCCACAAAACACATATATATAAAAATAAACAAAAAATTTGACCATTTGGCATTCGACCAAATGGTGTCGACCAAATTGCAGTCGACCAGTTTGTTGTCGACCAGTTGACTGGACACCGTCATGTGGGACATGTGTAAAACATGTACTGGTTCTGTAGCTTGTCAGGCCTATTTGTGTGCTATGGTGCTAATGCCTGTTTCCATTTTTTGTCTTTCATGTTTTTGCAGGGGATGAAGCACTTGATGCTGGTGAAGTTGAGGAGATGGTGCAGACCTAGGAGGAACCTGAGGCACAACCGGCCACCAGTGGGGGACGTGATGTGGTGGTGGGTGAGAACCCACTCTTGCTGCAGACAATTCTGTCAAGGGGTGTCTCTGGGTGCACCTCCCCAGACCTCTATTCAGTTGTTGATTCGGATGATGAGACCTATGTGGTGTCGCAGGTAAGTGTTTCTGGAAGGGGTTCTGTTCTGTCCAACCCACCTGCACCAGGGGTAGTATCCTCTATGGGGATGTCAGTGTTGGTTAGTCAGCCTTTGGCGGTTACGGGTGCAGGGTCACACTCCACAACATCTGATCCTGTTCCTGGGCCAGCAGATCAGAGGGGGAATGCAGTCCTGCAGCCTCAGGCAGTGCCGGCACAGCAAGGCGCAGATCGCCTTGCCCCAAACAGGTGTGGTGCCCGCCGACGCGGTGGCCATACGCCACCAGGCAATACCACATGGGAACAATCCATTTACGGTATGGCAACCCAACAGGCAGCATCAGTTGAGATGATGGCTCAAGCAATGGAGAGGGTGGCCACTTCCATTGTCCCCCCTGAAAGGCAGATGGAGCTACTACAGCAGGCAACAGACTCCATTTGCCAATCACACAGGGAGGACATGTTGGCGTCCAACAGGGACAGATGGGCGACACTGGAGACTCTACGCCAATCAATATCAATAGAGTCCCAGGGCCACAGGGAAGCCCTGAGGGTAGAACTCCATCACCTCAGGGAGACTCTTGTTGACCTTGAGACTTCCACTAACTTGAGGGGGGGTCCAAGGCGACATGAGTGAGGGCCTGCTGGCAGGTGCCCCTCAGTGCTGGAGGGTGGGGGTGCAAGGAGAAATGAGTGGGGGCCTGCTGGCAGGTGCCCTGTACTTCTGGGGGGTGGGTGTGCAAGGGGACATGAGTGGGACATGAGTGGGGGCCTGCTGGCAGGTGCCCTGCACTGCTGGGGGGTGGGGGTGCAAGGGGACATGAGTGAGACATGAGTGAGGGCCTGCTGGTAGGTGCCCAGCACTGCTGGGGGGTGGTGGTGGAGGGGGTCATGCGTTGGTGATCAGTAGTGCAAGGTGACATGTGGTTTGGCTGGGGGGCATGCCCATGGTGGATGGGCTGCCTGCGGGACATGTCCAGGGGTGCAGGGTAGTCCCCTGTGGTGTGGGCTGCCTGCAGAGGCCGTGGAGGGTGTAGAGGGAACACCGGAGAGGACCCACACTGCCAATTCACGTGTAGGACTCCCCTGCACCCCAGGAATACACGCACCCCACTCGCACAGGGCCTATCACGTGTGAAACTTCCCGCAACCCCAGATTTACATGCACCCCGCTCGCCCAAGGCAATCGTGTGTGAAACTTCCCGTGCACCCCCGAAATACACGCACACGCTATTTTTGACATAGCGGATGTTTGTGTTTGTCGCGTACCCCTTTGCATGTCATTTGTCCTAGAGGGCCACAGTATGGGACAATCATCAGAGCTGTATATACGTGCTTTTTGTTAGCGCACATTTTGGCCACATTTTTTTCATGCACAAGGACGCTACCACCTGCCTTCGTGTGGCGTACGTGTTTAGGCCTGTGCGCGTCTTCGCCGGTGCGCTGGTTTGCCCTATTCGATTCCATGAATATGTGTTGTAGGCGAGCGTGTGGGCGTTCCGCGCACTTGCCTTCTGTACTTCCCCCGTGACGTCCACATTTTCACGCGTTGTTCCCCATTCCGTGTGTCACGCCCCGTGTTACGCCTACTTTTGTTATGTGCGCCGCGCTATGTGCGCTTTCGCTGTGGCCGTAGCGCACGCCGTTAGATGACCTGAGCGCCGGCATGCGCCACGCAGATTTTCAGCGTACATCCCAGATTTTACTTGCGCATGGACTTCCATGAATCGATGTGCGCGGGTTTTGCTGCGATTTTCGCACTTGCACTGCGATTCGCACGGTTTCGCATGCTTGCGCGGGAATTTTCAGTGCACATTAATTCCATGAATTGGCCTGTTAATTGTTGAGGCTGCAGAAAGGATTCAAATGTTACACCCATTAATGGATATACTGTGAAGTGAACTTAGAAGAAAATATGGACGTTAAGATAAATTCATGACTGAAAGTCTGTCTCCCAAATTCCGGAGTTCCACGCCTACGCAGCCATCTCTGTTGCTGCTTGGCTTCACCTCCCAGGAAATCATACTTTTAAAGTGTAAACTGCATGTAGATGACTGCTGAAGTTCTGTGAATATTGGTCGTCTCTGTGTAACTTCGGTTGCTTGCACTATGAAGGGCTATTCAAGTGTTAACTTTACTTTACTTTAAACATTTATATAGCGCAGTCCTTGGACCTGGGGACATTAGGGCGCTTGACAAACATGAACAACAAAGGCAGGTTAAACCAAGATAAGCATTGGGCGAAGAGTCATGGCTTAAACAAAACAAACAGGTTTTCAATTTCTTTTTAAAGGAAGCCAGGTTAGGCTGACTCATGAGATCCAGGGGAAGGTCATTCCAAGCCTTAGGAGCTGAAATGTAGAATGCACCCCTTTTTGCCTTTCTAGTTCTACATCTGGGTTAGAAAGGCATTTCTGGTTGCTTGATCTAAGGGATCTGCTCTGGGTTTTCTCAACTATAAAGTGTTGCAGGTAGCTCGGTATTGTGCCCTGAATGCAATTGAAGGTAGTAACTAGAAGGCGATAGCGCATCCGGGACACCACCGGGAGCCATGGAAGCCCACTTGTAGCGGCAGACTCATGTTCACGGCGGGAAAGCCCCATAAAAACCCTAACGGCCCCATTCTGGATGACCTGGAGTCTTTTGACCTCTGTTTTGCTGATGCCGGCCAACAGGCTGCAGTAATAATCGATTTTTGCACCGATAATTGCTCTCGCTATAGTCTCATTGTTGGCCTGGCTGATGAAGGGCATAAGGTGGGCTAAGAGTTTAATATAGTAAACTGCTGATAACATAATACTCCCCACGTGAGTTGTTGATCGAGAACTACACCCAGTGTTTTTACCTTCTTTAAGGGGGTTATTATGACATCGCTGAATTGGAAACACATGTACAAAGGACCTCATTTGGAACAGATCAACTGGAAGCCCACGATCAGGAGTTCCATCTGGCCCTTATTCAGGGCCAAGTTGTTCTCGACCATCCAGTTCTCAATAACACCATTTACTCTGTTCAATTCAGCCTCATCCCTAGAATAAGTACCTGTCACAGGGACGACACACTGAGTGTCGTCAGCATAATTGGTGAACAAGATGCCCTTCTGATCCAACAGAGTGAAGAAAGGCACCATAAACATATTGTAAAGGCAGGGGGAGATACAGGCCCCTAGTGGTACACCAAAATCAGTGGCGACTGGGGAGGCCTCTACTTCCCCCGAGAAAACCCTGCTTTGTCTGTTTTTGAGAAAGGAGGCAGTCCAGCGTACAGCAGCCAGGGAGAATTTAGCAACCACCCCAACCTGTCGACCAATAGAGAGTGGTCAACCAGGTCAAAGGCGGCCGAGAGATCTAGACCTTGTGAAAACTGGTTAACTCTCTTGTCTCTTCATAGTGAAAACAGCGTAATGTCCTCCTTAAATGTACACTTTTGGGAGACATTAAGAATAGCCTACCAAGGAATTTGGCTGTTTCTAGCAGGTGATATAAACTGGGTGGGTCAATAAGGATCTAAGTAATTTATACCAGCATGAAAATGACATAATAGTATGCTGAATTTTTCATACATTTTAATACTAATAGCTCAGGCAGATGTCACACAAAAATATAATGTTCCTTATTATACAATCCCATCCCACAATTCCAGGCAAAAAACAGGCAGTGAGATAGTCAAAAATACAAATTTATTTAAAAGAAGTAGATCAATTTTAGACAACGGTGTCTCCAGCTTTACTCTGGAGCCCAACACAATATGCTATCTATATATATTCAATGAAAAAACTTTGTTAAAGGGACGTTATGGTTAAGTTGCACTATTCAAAACCTATGAAATTCAGTAAAAAACATTGTTAAAAGGACGTTATGGTTACAAGTAAAATTGAAAAACCCCTGAAATTCGCCAGTTATGGTAAGCTAAGCAACCATAACTCGCGCCACCACTGTGCACTACTAAGACTAACACCCAGGACATCAAAGATGACATCACAAATATCATTTCGATTTAACTTGTAACCATAACATCCTTTTAACAATGTTTTTTTACTGAATTTCATAGGTTTTTAGTAGCACAACCTAACCATAACGTCCCTTTAACAAAGTTTTTTCATTGAATTTCATAGGTTCTTATTCGTGTAACTTAACCATAACGTTCCTGTAACAATGTTTTTTCATTGAATCTACATATATAGATAATGTACATTTGAAAAATGTTTACTAGGATGCCCTTAGTTTATATACATATAACATAGAACATACTGAAACCCCCACCTGCGCTAGTGCGTCTGATATCCACGGACCATGCGCCTGTTTGCGGACGGACTCGGACAACATCAACACTATCCAAAAACTCACAGGGTATCTTACATTGTTATATCATTAAAACGTTAAACATGTTCAAAAAGCAGCACATAAAGAAATAGCATTCAATAATAAATAAGAAGTGAAACTGTGTATGTAAGATAGTGGGACTCATTACACGGTAGGCGGTAAACCATGGCGCTAATAGCGCCATGGTTCATGCTGGTAATTTACCGGTACCGCCTTGGAGGAAAGGGGAATTACCGCCCTATTCCAAGATTCGGAAGGCGGTAATTCCTCCTTCCTCCATTGCCCATCCCCATTCCCATTTTCGCCCCTTATGGCATAATGCGAATGGGGAAGGCGCTAATTACGGTACCGCAAATTGCGATACCGTAATTAGCACCCCGGTCCCTTTACGGGTTTGTTTTTTAACGCCTGCTAAAAGCAGGCGTTAATGTACCAACCCGCAAAGGGACCTCGTAGTAAGGCGGTAAGGGTTTACCGGTACTGGTAAAATACTGGTACCGGTAAACCCTTACCGCCTACCGTGTAATGAGGCCCTAACAGTCCAATTACATAGCATATGCAACATAGTGGAATATACCAAAACACAATAAATATGCCTCCAACAGAATTACCTCACAGAAATTGCACAGCAAAAATCAACAGTACATCTACGCAGCAGTAACAGAAAAACTAGTGAATACACTATATTTATTGTATATATTTATAAACTTTCTGTATTAGGTACACTAAAATTAATGTATCTTTTTTTTACACAGAAATGTCCAGTACTTTGGAATGGCTGGAAGAAAATTTTCCTCGGGATGAAATGTGTGAAGACAGTGAAACTAATGGTAGACACTACACTTCTCTAAATAAGCCAATTAATAACCATTACTTTATGTGTACTTAACACATTTTATTTTTCTAACAGACCATACAAACATTAAAAATAATATACCAAGAGAGACGTTAGAAAATCCTCTGCAGCGAATGGAGCTAAAAATGGATATGTTCATGAAAAATGTCATTCTTATAAAAAACTTTGTGGAGGACCATACAAAAGACAAAATTAAATATCACTGCCCCACATGTGCCTGTTCCCCCTCTACATGTCCCAGCCAAACAATCCCCAAAACCTCCCCAACAAGAAAAACATTACAATGAGACTTGCATCCCTTCCTCCCCTCCCATCCATCATGTCCAAACCTCTAATTCCCCTGCATTTGTTTCAGTTTCTGCTTCCCCCTCTCTTTCGTAATTTTTATACTGTTATACAATAATGAAATATTAAGTGTGTTGTTAGTATATGCCTCTGGGTCTTATTTTTTTTAAAAAGGCTGTCAGGGTGTCTGCAGACAGCGCGGCTGACTGAGATGTCCTCAATTAACCAAAATGGGGGTGTCATAAGGACACTATAGCCGTTCGTATTGTTGGCAATCAAAATGGAGGTGTTCTTAGGACACACAAGATGTCCGCCTGTCCGTAATTAACCAAAATGGTGGTTTCCCAAGGACACTTTAGCTGTTCAAATTGGCCGTAGTCAAAATGAGGGTGTCCGCAGAACACTAAAGATGTCTGCATGTTCGTAGCTATGCAAAATAAAGTGTCCTAAGAACATTTCCCCTGTTTGCATTGTTCGTAATCAGAATGAATATGTCCATAGAACACATAGGCAGTCCGTCTATCTGCAAAGTTCTGATGCACATTTGTTTTGTTCAGGGACCTGAACACTGTCCGTAGAACATCTGCGTGCATGCGTAGCACATCCTTGCCCCTACAAACATCTTGCCTGTCCGCAACTGTCCGCCGCTCGTGTGTCGCACTTTTAATTAGTTCGGGGACTGGAACACTGTCTGTAGAACACCCGCACGCATGCTTAGACCTGACCGCGTGCATTTGGTGCCCTACGGAAAGCCGTCGCATTCGGCAATGTGTCCTTGATGTCTTCATGTGACAGTACCAGGACTAAGCATAACGAACACTGTCTGGGCCGCCTGACAGCTAAAAAGTATTTTTCTCAGCAATCCAAGGTATTTTCCTGAGAAAGTTCACCCTTGCAACTGTCCCACACTATGTCCCTGGCTATCTGCATGATCTGCATACTTTTTGGAATTTTTTGAGCACTTTCTTGGTATTTGAAATGTTCGCGGACATGTCCGCGGACCTCTAAATTCTTTGCAGTGCTGCCCTGTCACAACCATTGCACTTTTTGCTAGGAGGAAGTGGTGGCTCTGAAAATAGCCTTTTTGAGGTGTTTCTTTGTGTTTCAAAAACTTCAAATGGTCAGCACCTACTGTAAAATGGATTGCTATAATTCCCCAAAAAAGTTGCAATGCATTGTGTATATTTCACAGACAAATCTGATTGCTGGCATAAGTAAGATGTACTCCATCTCTGTGAAAAACAAGTGTGCTATTTTCATTATGAAAAGAAACCAAACCAACATCTCTCAAAAAGGCACAGACAGCCTTGTTAACATTGCGCCTTGCTATCTCCATTTGTGGATTAAATAAAGAAGATTGCAGCCACATTTTTTCTTGCGCAATACGGGAAAAAATTACTCTGGAGTTTGGATACATGTCCATGACTTTCACAAGTCCTTCTTTCATTGCAACTTGCAAACAGATTCCAGTCACATGTCCTAAACTGTTTCCTCCACAATGAATAATAATAATGTCTGGATGACACTGTGTCACCAAAGTAGCACAAAGAGGTACCAAATCCATCCACTTCATTCCACGCACTCCATGCCACTGCACATACATATGAGGAAATCCAAGATGTACAGCCACTCCGCAGCGATCTGCATGCACCTCCAGACAATGTATCCACGAATCTCCCAAAATACAGACAATCTGCTTTCTGAAACACACAGCCATAGCTATCTTCTCTCAGGAAAAATACTTTCTAACAAACTCTCTGCTCGCACATCACACCCAGTAAACCCTATTGACCAATCCCTTGTTGTGCTATGTCTCATTTGCATCCCTCTCATCCTCAAAAATCCTGTATGTAATATGTGCTGACCGTGGACAACTGTGATGTCCGTGGACAAATCGAAAAATCTGAGCATTGGGAATTAAAATTTAAATAGTGTACCCCATTTCCCCTTTAAGGTTGGCTTTGAAAAGAGCCTTCTTTTTTGCAGATGCCTCAGAAACACCTTTTATTTTGTATCTTCTTTGGTTTTTTTTCCTAATTGTTCTCCAAAAATCTTCACATTACCTTCTTCAAAGCAACCCTTATGTTCCAAAACAACATGGCATTTCCCATAAAAGATAAAGACATGCCATCTTCTTTAAAGTAATCAACATTACCAGAGTCAATGTTCTCATTGTTGCAAAAGAACATGCCAGCTCTAGTCATAAAAGCAAACATGCCTTGGTTGATTAAGCACCTACCAACATTTTGTTCAGGACAAAAAACAGAACTATTGTCCCATATTGGCCTCAGTATCAAACTAGAAAAAATAATCTTGGCATCTAGAAGTAGTTTCATGACTGTCTGAACCAGGTTTTGCAGCTCTTGCAACAAAGTAGGGGCACTGACATAGCCCAAATGCAAAGCACCACAGTGCAGAACAACCACATGTGGACTATTATACCTAGCCATATTCTGACAAACTTCTACAATTGCCTGCAAATTAAAACCAAGCACAATGCACCACACCACCTACACTCCTTTTGTGTCAAAATGGTTAGCCACATTCCTCGATTTAGCATACTGCTCCAAAACATTCATAAACACATCTCCAAGCACCACCATGCTGACTTTCTCCGTCTCTGCCATCTTCACTACACACAGCCTCTCTCAATACGAAGCAGAACCTCAACACCTGATTGGATAATCCTCATAACACACTCCCATTTCATGTTCGGAAGCCTCAGATGTGGCATGCCCTATCTGCGAACAGCTGCACTGTCCACAGAGCGCGTAAGTAACATTGCGTCAGCCCTTCTACCCTTTCCACTTCACTCTCTGCACCATTCCTTCATTGGCTACTGTTAAGCAGTCACACAACCATCCACCAATCATATGCAAGACTCTACATCTAACTCCATCATCACAATTCAGCACTTAAGATGTACTGTTGATCACTCTGAATACAATTGCGCTGTGACTGCAAAGCACCTACAGCAACTACTAGTAAACTATCCAACATTTCTACTTGCAGATTCATGCACATCCACATGCTTGAACACAAAGTACAGGTATGAATATATTTTGCACAGTACATCATACATGCCAACATTCCGACCCACCTGGGAGGGACATTTATGTCATAAGAATGCATTGGGCAAAGATGTATTTACGACGAGACAACGTGAAAAATAAAAATATTTTTCATAGAAAAATTGGGCATCCCCCACCGAAATCGGGAGGATTGGCATGTATGGTACATGTACATCTCTTGTATAAATGCATATAAACAGACATACTTCCAGTTACCCTGTGTAACCTGTAAAACAAATGTAATGTAATTTCTCCCATCTACTATAATCAAGTGTCAGTTGCAAAGTTGTCTGTTCTCCACATTTTTATTTACCCACGTTATTGACTGAAATGTGAAAACTGTTATTTTCTTCATTCATTCTATCATTTCTGTAACCACTAACACATATTTAACCACATTTCAACCATGATAGCATTTAATACATTATAGTGCATAAGATGTACATACAATTTCCTTTCTATACATTCTGCATATTTCACATACATTCTATCATTTCAACTTCCTTTACAAATGACTATATTAGTAATCAGACACAACACACACAGCTATCTAACAAGGTGTCATTTTATGTTAAAAGACGGGAGAAACAAAAGTATAATTATGGAAAAAAGGATTTCTAGTGTGTTATAAAATTACACACAGCCAGGATGAGTACATGCATCTTTATTTATGCACACAGATAGCCAATATAATTTGAAAGGCTCCCAGCTAAAACAACACCACTGCCTCTACAAGTGTTCTTCCAATCTCCACAGCTCTCTCATTCCAGCTTGTTGCCCATTCAGTTTTAGATTTCACAACAGCATTCAACTATGCACAGGTGCAGTCATATCTATCACATCATCTGTAACTATGTACAGTGTTGTAAAGCAAGACATATAACATCTCCCCCCTTCCCTTCAGTCTTAACACAAGCACCAGATCATCTGTAACTATGTACAGTGTTGTAAAGCAAGACATACAACATCTCCCCCCTTCCCTTCAGTCTTAACACAAGCACCAGGTCCTTCCTTTCAACCCTTACTTTATTTCAGACTTTCCCATCTCCAAGCACCACAGAAATCAGTACTCACATTTTTGAAAACATATCCCTAAGAAGCTCACATACAACAATCAAAATATTTGGTAGCATTGTTGTGTTATTCTGCGGTGGTTGTGGCCAGGGCCTAGAGTCTTGGGTGCATGGCCTACGGCCTACGGTCATGCACCCAAGACGCTAGGCCCTGGCCACAACCACCGCGGCATAACACACCCATAGAAACAAACACCTACCAAACGACCCCAACCCAAAAACATAATACATCCACCTCAAAACTGTCACTTTAAATAACATTCTAAAAAATAATTACAACCAACGTACAAACTCTTCAATACATACCCTATTCACCCAATGCTCTTTTAATGACCCAAAACCAACATCGTACTAAGCTAAAATAGCCAGTTGCGCCCAGTCTCAAGTATGTCCGCGGACAACCACAGTGACCGCAGACACCGTGAACACATCAGGGCCTTCTCCCACCTAACCAAATACAGCATTTGACCCGCCTCTTACTCCCCACCCTCTCCAGGCACTCATAGACACCAACACACACCCCAAAATTGGATTTATGTTCACTTCCAGCGCATGTCCGTGCATCCAATATGGCAGATGCATCGAAACAATTTGACGCACCTCACGCCTCATCCCAGCCAATCAGGCAACACGTCACTTGTTCGCAGACATGACGCAAGCCGATTATCCAATCAGTGTCCTGTCCACGGAGCGAACAGGGAAGTGTGTCCGCAGAGCCGATATAGATATCACACATTTTTTTTGCCTTAAGTTTCGTTTGTTTGAAAAATACCTATTGGACGGATTTACACCAAATTTAAAAAACATGCTTTCGGGACCAAGCCGCTGCTCCTGCTGCAAGTTTGGTGAAAATCCGTCCAGCGGTTTGGGCTCTAGGCGCAACAGAAATTTGTTCCCATTATGGGAAAAAAATACATTTTGGGACCCCCCCTATAACTTTGCACCCCCCCTTGACCAAACCTCGACAAACTTTGCAAAACAATTCAGAGTGGGCGATATACTTTATTTGCAAAGGTTGGTGAAGATTCATCCAGGGGGAGCGAAGTTATACACCGTTCAATAAGCGCTCTTCCTATGGATTTAGCAACTTAACCATAATTACACGGCCACATCAGCGATGACATCAATGACATTTGTGATGTCATCTTGATATCCTGGGTGTTAGTCTTAGCAGTGCACGGTGGTGGCGCGAGTTATGGTTGCTTACCTTACCATAACTGGTGAATTTCTGAGGTTTTTCGGTTTTACATGTAACAATAATGTCCCTGTAAGAATGTTTTTCCATTGAATTTCATAGGTTTTTATTAGTGCAACTTAACCATAACGTCCCCTTAACAAAGTTTTTTCATTGAATATATATATCTATGGCCCATATTTATGAAGGAAGATAGGTGTTATAACTCCAACTTACACTCAAAATAAGACGTAACTTCCATGGAGGTAATTTAAACCTATTTACGGAAAGGACTTATGACAAAAAAACCAAAAGAAGTCTAGAAAAAGCATATGTCAGTGTGAAACTTCGGAAGTCACAAAAACTCAAATGCACATAAAATTTATATAAGACCCATAAAAATACATGGCTCAGCCAACGCAATTCCATAAAAAAATACACATACCATAATCACCGCTAATGCAACCAAGATGAGCATGGACTCCCAAAAGCCAGCACATGTCCTGTAACAAACCACTGAACACATCAAACACAAATACATCCATATTATACATGGAACAAATACAACTATCACAAAAAAGGTACAACACCCCCATGCCAAACACACACACCACACAAACCAAAAAAGATACACCTGACTGACACACACACACTGCTGAAGAACATCACACACAAACAAGGATAAACTGACCCATACAGTGATGCTGCACATCAGCACGCATATCATGATGCCACATGACCTGTCTCAGTGCCACTCCATGCCATCCATCTCAGAAAATGTATTCCTGCAACCTAGTGATAGTGCTCTATGTGCAAGAATGGTACAATGCTGCTGCATCTGCTACACCCCATCCAAGGAGGAGACAGAAGGAGCAGGTTTGCCACACCAGGGTCATTGTCTTCGGCATGGCCGACAAACAGGTTTACAGAAGGTACTGATTCCCTCTGCATCTCATCATGGACATGTTGAGGGAGTGGGAGGGTGATTTCCACCCCAACACTGTGCGTTCTCATGCCATCGGGCCCATGTGAAACTCCTCGTCACCCTGCATTTCCTAGCCACTGGCTCTTTCTAGAGGACCAGTGGCATCACTGCTTGCATCTTCCAAGCCACACAGTCAGGAACGCTGCGCCAGGTGGTCACATGCATCATCTCACACAGCCAATGCCATGTCCACATGCCCTTGACCCAGGAGGAACAAAGTCAGGTGGCACTCAGATTCTATGCAGCACACACATTCCCCTGGATCATCAGTGCCATTGACTGCACCCATGTCAGATTAGGCAACCCCCAGGCTGATGCACTGTTGGCACTACATCTAATCACAATTGGCATGCAAAACAGAAACTCCCACCATAACCTAACACACATGCAGCCTCACATGCACACACGGATGCACATGCACATGACCATTGTGACACATGCACGCCATCCCTGGATCCACACCAAGGAGACTAGCTAACATCCTACACTACCCACGATGGAACACACAGTGCACACTGACACTATTCTTGTCCTTCCTTATCCATTTACCTATTGCACACCTACCTCATGACACCGTACAGATAGGCCACCAGTAGGTAACAGGAAAGCTACAATATGGAACACAGGACCACCAGGAACATCAATGTGTGGTCCATAAGCATCCTGAAAAGTCACTAGTCAGATGCCTTTATCATTCAGTGGGTGTGCTACCATACGGGCCACACATTGGTTGTGGCATCATGCATGTCTGTGGTGTCCTGAATAACATCACAGCATGCAAATGGGCTCATGACAAACTGGTACCTGACCTAAGGCCAGAAATTCATACCAGGCCACCAACCTGGGGGGAACACAGTGCGACATGAGTACACATGTAGCTGAAGAGGAACAGTGACTGCACACGAGATGGTGTCCATGATGGAAGACAAGTGTCAAGCATGGCCTGCACACAGTAACCTGTCTGAACATCCATGTAAACATACATGTGGGCATGCCAACTGTGATAAATCCCTGAATGTCGTCACTTCTCCACTATGGGGAGCCCCTTTCCATGAGGCCAGGGAGGTGAGGCCACTACCCGATAGTACCCCTGGGGGTGGTACTCAACGGGTGGAACTCATGGGGAGGGAAGCCCCCTATGGATAAGTGATGAACTGGGGAGAACATGGTTTCTCCATAGCCCAACATATCCTAATCAACCTTCCTCCCCAACACCCTCCAATACCATTCTTAATTGTTCTAAATGTGTTTTCTATACTACCAATAAAGGAAGTACTGACATGAGGAAGAGTAGGAACTGCCCAGGTAGAATCCCCTTACAAAATACTAAGATGAAAAAGAGCTCTGTTGACTCCTGGGAGACACGTCAATTCAGTACTGTGATGAGAAAGAGGCACAGAGTACTGGAGAGCACCCATCAGAACCAAAGGGAGCAGACCAGGCAATCTCTGAAAGCTAACTCCAACTATGAAATCAAAAGAGAAGAAGGACCAGGTCATTCCTGCCTGGAAGATTTGCGAGAATATGTTCTGTGCGCATGAGAGAAGGAGAGGACTCAGAGGCCGGGGGAGATCTCAGAAGGTCCAGCGCTGGTCCCCAGAAAGAAGAAGGGAAGGGATGGCAGGCAGGAGGATGAAGCCTCTAAGCAGTCTTGAAACCTTGATAGCAAGACTACTACCAGGAGGAAGAGTGGTGCTGCAGAGCCACCGCTGACCAAACAATGTTCATGGGAGTGCCATGAGTCCTGTGACTGCATGCAGGTGCTGGAAAGGAGCCAGAGTGCATGACGAAACAAGGTACATGAGTTGGCAGAAAGGCACTGGGGACCAAAGGAGGTGGTGGCAGAAACACAGTTCTGGAGGGACTTTCACGCCTATTGAAATATAGCAAGCAAGTGAACCAACTTTACCAATAAGGAGAGATATCTGAGAAAGGTAGGTCTGGGACTCACAACCCTAAAACAAAAAATGTGTCTGTCAATTTTCATAGCACAATGCCTGGCAGAGAAGTGAACCAGGTTGGCTGTGAATCCAGAGAGAGAAAGGGGTAGGAAAGCATCATCCCTGGCACAGTGTTGTCCTTGATCTTCATAGTCACAGTACCGGGCCAAGTCGTAAGACAGGTTGGTGGTGACATCAAGCTAAGAGGAACAAGTGGAAGAGAGTAATTCCTGCTAGTGTTGTGGACCCTATGAATGGCCATGCAAAGATAATTATTCTCTTGGCAGTGAGAGAAACTGGAATCGACCTGGGCAAGGGAGACATTACCCCCAGGAGTTGTGAACCACATGAGAGAAGCCAGGAGAAGGAAAACATTCTCTTGGCCATGGGAAACTACAGGAAGGGGGACACTCTGCCTGGTGTTGGTGAACATTGTAAAAGAAGGCCAAGAGAAGGGAGTCTTTCTCTTGGTCGTGTGAATTGGTCCGATAGGCCAGGGAAGGGAAGCCACTTACCCTGGGATTGGGAAATCCATTGAGAAACCTGAGGAAGGTTAGGGGGGAGGGAGTCATCCCAGGTAAAATGGTGAAGAAACAAGACTTTATGATTATCTGTCGTGGTGGAGCCCCAATTCAAAGGAAATTTCTGAGGACTGTTTGATTTGTACTTTTCTGAATAGAAAATTTAATTTACCACACCCAGACGTGAACTTTGGGCTGTCATCCAGAAGAAGAGAGTCAATCTTCTGGACCATCAAAAGTATCCCTTTTTCCTTAGTTAATTTAGAATGTAAGCGAAGGAAATAGGTTTTGAAAGAGCTGTGAACTATTTGGTTTTGACAGGCGTCCTGATGGAATCCTTAGTTTATTTGAGACAGGGAAACCCATCTTAGAAATAGGCACAAGTAGGGTTTTTCCTTTTCTAATAAAGGTATATAGCCAAATGCATGCCACCTGTGTGTCAGTCTCCTACTTCTACACCCTCACATATCACATAGGAAAAATATATGACTCCACACCCACAGCCTCACACATCACGAAAAACCAATGGTCACAGGAAACAGCACAGACAATAATCCACCGGATGCACTGATGACAAAAGGCCCTGTAACTGCAGCCTCCAATAAGCCTCCAATAAGCAGAACATCAGTAAGTGTGAATGTATTCAAACACAAACATCAATCAACTCATGATGCCACAACCTTGCTTACATAGAGTGGTCTAATAGTGTGGACAGATAATGACATGAACATGCTGATGCACGCTGAATACCTGCACTCTCTGGCATGAGGGATTAGGGGGAGCGTGCACTAAGTGGAACTATGTTGACACACCTAAAAGGTTCAACCACACAGTGGCAACATCTCCACTTTGACCACTCAAGGAAGTACAGCACCACATACACACACTGCGTACAACACCTCTCACAATAATGTGAGCTCCCCACATCCCTCCACCCAACATAACAGTATACGTCCAACCCTGCACACATCTCAACATGAGTGAAGCATGATTACCTTATGTGCATTACTGCCAAGAAAGAAACCATCCCAACATATTGATCAGTAGTCTGCAAACAGGACCCCCTGCATGATCCACAAAGATTGACACTTCTACCCCACAATGGCCTTTGCACACCTATGCATAGCTATTCAGCATGCACATGAGAGAATCTGCAAATTGCTATGGTTGTGCAAGGGCATCACGATAAGCAGCAATCCCCATGTTCATCATGCAGACATGTTCATGCTGCCTGGGGGACTGCACATTTTATTACAAATTTCACAAGCATCACAGAGGTAGCACAATTGTATCGGTCTCCATGCATAGCAAAGCATTCGGGAACATCAGTCCTCACATGTCACTGTGCATGATCAACAGTGACCCTCAAAATGATCAATGCATAAATGAAAGAGGAATATATAAATGAATGAGTAGAGGCAGCTGAGTGGAGCCTGAAAGAGATCTGGGTGTCATCTGCATAACAATAAAAGTTGGAGCAGAGATGCAGTGGGCAAGAGGTGCCAGGCAATGGATGAACAGCCAGGGAGAGATGTTAGACCCCTGGGGAAGACCACAGGTGTAGAGAGAGATAGTAGAGAGGAAGGACCCCAGTTGGGCCTGAGAGTGTATGTCTGTGAGAAAATAGATCAGCCAGGCCTGGGTCTGATCAGTGATACCCAGGTTATCACGGGAGCGCTTGAGCAGGATGGCATGGTTAACCGTGTCAAAAGCATAAGAAAGATCGAGGAGAATAAGGACAGAAGGATGGTTACAGTCAAGATTGGAGAGCAGGTCTTAATGGATGTTCAGAGGAGAAGTTTTTGTGCTTCTAGCAACTCTGAAGCCAATCTGATGGTCATGGAGAGAACCAACAGATTAATTGTGAAGGTTAAGCTGTGAGATGGCCTGCTTTTCCAAGAGTCTGCCCAGGAAAGGAGTGATAGAGATAGGGCGATAGTTATCCGGAGAGGATCAGCAGATGGTTTCTTTAAGAGGGGGTGCACAAGGGAGGGAAGGTTCTAGTGGCGAAAAAGTGATTACAGAAATCGGCCAAGGCTGGAGTAAGGGTGTCAATATGGTCCTTAATGGTTCTCAAGAAACAGGGAAGAACCTGTTTTAATGAGACTTTCATAGATGGACATGTCTAGAAATGTTTTCAGGGGTGAACAGGGGAAAGGAAGAGAAGGGAGGAGGAGAGTAGGCCTCAGAAGGCTAGGTGTGGAGGAGGAGGAAGAAGAAGAAGAGAGGGTGGACAGGATGTCCTGAGTCTTAGTGATGAAATGAGAAGCCAAGGCCGTACAGAGGGCCTGGGAGGGAACAGGAGAGGTAGACACTGCAGCAGGATTGGCTAGGTCCTTGAAGATTTTGAAGAGTTTGGCCTAGTTGTTAGATACCGCAAGGACGCATGCTTGAATGTATAATCTGTAGTGTAATTGACCACTTATAACACCAATGACCGATGTACCTTCAGAATTCTTTGCATTTTAGGGGCTGGTTCGCAATTCTTTTTCATGTGTAGGTTGGACAAATTCCTGAATTTTATTTCTACATTAGGTCTTCAAAACAGTCAATCGTAATCAGAACATGAATACTGCTGGTATTATATGGCACTACAGAAGGTACTAATCTGAGATGTGAGACATCATTACAGCTTCACAGTCAGGGTCGAAGCAGCAGTAATAACAATTTAATTTCTGCAAGAAGTAAATCTAGAACTTTCACTGGCAGACTTTGGTGAAAAATGGCATTAAAATATAATTTCTGCTTCCACAAGGTCATCAGACCAGATGTTTGCAATTTTAAAACTATGAATCTACATGAATACTTGCTTTCATGCTGCCATCAAGATACATGATTCGTAAAAGTGGATCTTTTGTTTACTTCAGTGTCCTGCTGATTCAGACGCAATCAAGGAGGGCCTTGACTTGTTTGCAGACCTACACCAAAAACTGCCAAAAAAACAAGGTTGGAGGAATGACCAGACACCCAGGATTTGGCATGACCTCCGCAAAAGTGGACTGACCGGAGGTGATAATGCAGGTCTCAATCTCCTGAATGCTATGGGTCACCTCATCAAGCATGCATATCTTATGTTTGTGCAAAGCACACTTCAGCCCTATTACCCTTTTGGTGCATGGACATGCAATTATCATTTGAAGGGGGAGTAATCAAGTGAGCAAAGGCAGGTGGGAGCTCTATGGTGTTGGTGAGTGCAAGTGAAATAGCTATAGTACAATATGTCCATATGATTTGCTGTGCTCAGTACTGAACGCAATTGGGTAAATGTTCAGTTTGGTGGTCATTAAACTAATAGGAATCATGAGATAGATCGTAAACAGTGAGATGTCACTACTGAGAGAGTCATAGGACAACAGATGTAGCTGGCCATTATCACAGTTAAAACAAATAAAACAACAAGTATTTTCAGGTTTATGCTTTTTATTAAATATGTCAGAATGGTTGATTGCCTATAGTCTTCCCTAATAATTCACAAGGGTAGTATATGGTCTTCTTTCCCTTTTCCTGCCTCTGCCTTCCCCTTGACCAGAGTCTCTGTCTTCACCTTTTCTGTCCTCCTCCTCTGTCTTCCCCTTGGTTAGAGCTTTCGTCTTCAGCTGCTCTCCATGGACGTCATGTCACCAAAATGCCAGGGCTAGCGGAAATGAAATCACACAACTCTTGACTTCTGATGACATCACAGCAAGTGGTGTCATTTGACCCCCCCACCGAAGTGACATCACGGGAAGTGATGGCACATAACCTTTCACCCCTTGGCAAAAGAGAAATTGGCATCACATAGAATTGTTCCTAAGTACACTATGAAAAATATGGTTACGATATCACTGTCAACAT
Source organism: Ambystoma mexicanum (assembly GCF_040938575.1). Classification (NCBI taxonomy): domain Eukaryota; kingdom Metazoa; phylum Chordata; class Amphibia; order Caudata; family Ambystomatidae; genus Ambystoma; species Ambystoma mexicanum. The sequence continues at coordinate 595,283,076 of NC_090937.1, read as the reverse complement.
TCCACATCTAGCCAGGGACCGAGGAGGGCTGGAGCCCCCTCACACCAGCCTGCAGCAGCACCACCGTGAGGAACACCCAGCAACTACTAGGTTTGTTGAATTCGGAGCTCCGCTCCTTCCACCTGCCTCATCCTTAGGTGCCGAGCTCGAAGACCTGCGTCCATCCAACGCGTCTCTTGTTGATTTCAATCATCTTTGTCCATTATTGTCTCTCTGTTAATTTGGAGCAACGTGGAGCCTGCGGCAAGCCTAAAATGGCCGCCACAACAATGCCAGTAGGTTGCTAGGCAACCCGTTCTTTGTGTATTCCCCTGATTGGCCCAGCGACCGTAATCCGTGCCCCGGCCCCACCAGAAGGCGAGAGCCGGCACAGGAAGGGCCGCAGAGAAAGGGGCTAGCCTGCCTGTGCCTGCATCCATTCCACATCTAGCCAAACACAGAGGAGGGCTGGAGCCCCCTGACACCAGCCTGCAGCAGCACCACCGAGAAGGAACACCCAGCAACTACTAGGTACGTTGAATTCGGAGCTCTGCTCCTTCCACCTGCCTAATACATAGGTGCCCAGCTGGAGACCCGTGTCCATCCGACGGCCCTCTTGTTGATTTCAATCATCTTTGCCCTTTATTGTTTCTCCGTTTATTCGGAGCATTGTGGAGCCTGCGGCAAGCCTAAAATGGGTACCACAACAACGCCAGTAGGTTGCTAGGGAACCCGTTCTTTGTGTATTCCCCTGATTGGCCCAGCAACCATGATCTGTGCCCCAGCCCCACCAGAAGGTGAGAGCCAGCACAGGAATGGCCACAAAGAAAGGGGTTTGCCTGTCTGTGCCTGTCCGCAGCCAGTACGTGCAGTGCCCTAACTACTTGGACAGTGCTAGTCAGCACATTCTATGAACGTTCTGCAGGAAATTTACGTTGGAACACCAAGGTACTTTGATTCAGCTGTCCCATATTACTTGCATCATATTAGCATCACCATTTTACTGGCTTCACCTGTGTGGACTGATATATGTAGTACTAATGTCTAGCCAAGAACGTTACATTATCAAGCTGAACTCTTCTTCAGATCTCCTGTGCATACAAACTTGTCCTGTAGAATTACCGATTAGCCACTGCGCACCGATCTATACACCGGTACGTATGTAAGCATACACTGCTAATTATGCTAATAAACGCTGTGACACTAAATCCTGTACAATTGCATGCCATCTACGTTCTGAATGACCCATCACACATTCTGTGTTCATAAAGCTCTCCACTAGACCTGTCTATCAAGCATCCTGCAGCAGTATCCCAAATTGCTTACGGTGTGCTACTAGCGTATCTACATGAGCAGTAAGTGCTTAGCTCCTACAACACAGCCATACATAGCAACCACTAGCCTCACCACACACTGCGTCCGGATACGCCTAGTAAACCTTTGTATCTGTAAGTTCTACACAATACAACATACCAACATTGCCATACACATTCACTATGATATTCTGGCTACCTTTAATCATGTTCCCTTTTTGCATTCTATCAGACAGCGTCCCATGTCTTGGCAACCACTACTAGTCTACAAAAGTGATCTAACTAAACCTGCCTGCCCCCATCATCACCCTATTACTTGCCCTACACCTTTCCTGCCTACTGTGCCACCATTCCCACCAATCACCTACAACCCGCACAACATCAGTCCTTCTGACTGCACCCATGAGCATAAAACATGTACCATGCCACATATAACAAAGCCTGCCCTGATCCACTCTAAACCTGGAAACAACCTCTCTTATCCTATCCTAGGTAAGACCAGATGTCACCGCCTTAGATCTTGCACCATATATCAGCCCAACGCAACTCCACCCAAGCACAAAAATGATGTACCCATACTTGCACCTACTGTACTTAAGCTACATGCAGGTATTCCTCCAACCAACCCCATTATAACAGAACAAAATTTCAGATTAGGTACTAGACTTCCTAGGACAATATCCCATGCACCAATCTAACGCTATGACTACTAGCAGACCACACACAGTCCCCAACAATTCTAAACACATACCCAACAACGCCCATACCAATACAACAAAGAAGTCTTCTATCAATAACCTCAGCCACACTAAGAAGACTAATCTAAAACACCCCATAAATGGAGCACTACTAAATGTAAGGTCCCTTGTTGCCCACACAACTGTAATCGCAGACATCATATTGTCCAACAACCTAGACTTCCTTGCCATGACAGAAACATGGTTACATGATGCAGCTGGACCATCTCTTACCCTAGCTGTCCCTGACAACTACTCCATCCTCAGAGCTGATAGACCCAGCCCCCGTGGGGGACGATTAGCCATCATCTTCAATTCTACCCTTAGCATGAGACTAGCCACATCCTCTATTCTGACATCTTGTGAACTCCTTTCAGTCAAGTACCAAACTTCCCCTAAAAACACCATCACCATCCACCTCATATACAGGCCTCCAGGTCCTCCCACATCCTTTGAAGAAGACCTTACGTCATTAGTAGCAGAGAATACTAAACCTAAGGCACAAGGTATTATCCTAGGTGACTTTAACCTAGGCTACAATGACCCCAATGACCAACCAGGCACCTCCCTAGCAAATACACTATTAGAACAAGGATTCATACAAATCAGCACCCTACCCACTCATGAAAAAGGAAGAATTCTTGACTGGCTAGCGGACCTCAATTGCAATATTACCCTAAAGGACTCCTCACCTCTCGTATGGACTGACCACCATCTCTTGTCTCTAGAAATCAATGTCAATAACTCAGAGACCAAAAATTCCACCACTGTGCCACCTTGTCCAACTAGAAACAAACGAAACATCAAAGCCAAGGCCGTAATACCTTTGGTAGTTCCAATACTTAATGCTATACCTGCCACTCATGACCTGAATTTATTGGTCGACACCTACAATGATTCTATGACTAAAGCCATAGACACCATTTCCCCGCTTAAACTGTGTAAAGGCAAACCCAGAGCACATCTGAACTCATGGTTCACCACTGAACTCAAAACATTACGCTCAGATAGAAGAAACTGAGACTCTCTGGAAATCAACCCCTTCTATAGAAAATAAAATCAACCTAACTCACTTCACAGCCACCTATAAAAGCGAAATTATGTGCACCAAAAAAGAAACGTTCAAACTCAGAATAAACCAGGCAAACTCCAGCACCAAAGAATTATTCAATATCCTAAAGGAATTAGAAGATGCTAATCTACCTCCAGATACCTGCACCAAGGACACACCTTGGTGCACTAGCATTCAAAATGCTCTTGCCAAAAAAATCACAGGGCTCCAGACTAAAACAGCTGACAAACGAACCCAATTCACTTCTTGCAACCCCTCCAGTCCTACCCTGCCATTGACCCCTAGCCCCACCATGCCATTGACTGCACTCTCCAACTCAGGCTTCAAAATTCAATCATGTTACCATACCTGAGGTACAAAAAATTATAGCATCTCTGAAACCATCTAACTGTAAAGGTGACAGCTGCCCTGCGCAAATCATAAAAGATGCAGCTAGAGATGTATCCCCATTTATTACCAAACTTATAAACTCATCATTCACCAGTAACTCAGTCCCAAGCAATCTGAAACAATCTTGGGTTCTCCCATTACTCAAGAAACAAACACTAGATCTGTCTATCCCACTAACTATCAACCAATTACTACAGTCCCTTTTTTACTGAAAATCCTGGATAGAGTTGCATACCTGTAGATCCAAGACTACTTGGAGAAAAAACCAACTACTAGGAACCCGTCAATCTGGCTTTAGGCCCCAGCATGGAATGGAAACTGCCCTTGCTGATCTCAAAAGCCAAATTGACAAAATAAAAGACAAAGGTAGAACTACCATCCTACTTCTCTTAGACTTATCAGCAGCCTTTGATCTGGTTGCCCATAATATCAAATTTTTCCAACTCTGCTGTCATCTGGATTCAATCATTCCTCACAAATAGAACCATGCGTGTCTTCTCATCCACAGATGCAGCCAATCCGATCTCCATCACCTCCGGTGTCCCACAAGGCTCGTGTGTATCGCCCATTTTGTACAATATATTTGCAACGCCCCTATTTGATAAACTCGACCAAATGCAGATGACACCCAGATACTCCTGACCTTATCAGGTTCCTATGACCAAGACGTCCATCGATTAACGAAGTTTACATCATCATTCAGGCATGGATGGCCACACATGGCCTCTGCCTGAATGATTATATACTGAGCTACTCATTGTGGGCTCACCCAATAATTTGGCGAAACTCAGTCACAAATACAGCAGCATCATTATGAATGGCAATAATATTCACATAGCCAAAAATGTAAAAACTCTTGGTTTCTATCTTGATGCCAACACCAATCTCACCAAACAAATCAACATGACTGCTTCTGCCCCCGCCTACACGGGTAAGATGATCAGGGCTTGCAGACCCCCTGCTATCTTCCAATAGCTGCCTCATACTGGCAGGAGCACTTATTCAGTCCAAATTGGACTACTGCAATGGCCTATACCTAGGAACCAACAAATCTATAATCCACAAACTACAGGTAATGCAAAATAATGCGCTCAGAGCGACATTAAATATACCCAGAAGACAGCACATATCGGCAACTAGAAAAAATTGACATAAAACCATCTGCCTCACTTACAAAGCTCTGAATCACCAAGCCCCACCATATCTTACAGATACATTTACCTTGAAACAGTCAACTAGAACCACAAGATCCACTAACACTTCCTGCCTAGTGATGCCTAGATTCAATCCAAAAAGAGCTCGCGGAACCAGTTTCCCTGTTCTAGCCATCCAACTATGGAATACACTACCACAAGACATCAAAATTAGCCCAACATTCGAAAAAATTCAGAGGTCACGTCATCATATGGTTACTGAATAAATAGTAACTATACCCACCTCACACCGGCTACCCAGACACCCTATACCTTACACCTCGTAGTACCACCACCCCCTTGTTATGCTTAATCTATTTCCTGCCCTATGTATTTGTAAAATGTATATTACTCTGTATATATAACTGTATTTTGTAACCGTTATCTTCACCTCAAGCGCCCAGATACCTCTGGGTCAGGCGCCCTATATAAATAAAATGAACAAACTGTAATGTGATATACATTTCATACAAGAATGCATCACCAGATGTTTCGTTAATATCGGTGTGTATAGGCCCATATTACTGTTACTGCATGCAGAAGTCTAAAGCCAAATGATAATAGTGATAATGATGTATTATTATATAGCACTTAAGCATACGCACTTTTTTATACAACAAATATACATACAATATCATCCAATCTGTGTTGGTACTCATTTTGGATCTCAGAAGAACGAAAGGCTGAGTTGGCTTTGCTGGGATTTGAACCTGATACCTGCAGATCACACACACATCACAGCACCAAGCACTCAACCCACTGAGCTACCTTACCAGCTATAGTAATATTTGCAATTACATGTCTGAATGTTCTCAAAGTCAGAAAGTCAGAAAGCAAATTACACTCTGTAGTGAATACCATTAAACTGGTAACTGAGGCCAGCCAATCTGCAGATCTGGTGCAAAGGTGGCCACATGTCAAGCATGCGTGGATCTACCTTTCAGGCTTCAGAGGTTGCCAAAATACATACCAATTTAAAGAATTTAGAGTAGCACAGGGAAAGCAGCACAGGCACATGGCATCCCGTACTCTGGGCACTTGTTACTACATACATGCAAACAAACATCCTGAACAGCATTCTTGGGAGATTAAAGATAAATACATTACAACAAAGCGTTAATTGTGGCACAATGAAATCAAGGGCCACTTTATGTGGTATGGTCAAACATTTCTACACTGTAGAGGGGTAACATACTCACTCTGGGCATGCTCCATGGCAAGGAAGCTTTGTAGCCCTGAGTTCATGGGGAAGTCTTTAACTAGGAGAGGTGCCGTCTTGGGTCCGATTTCAGTCTGTGTTTGTTGCTTGCTGGAAAGGAGTTGCTGGTTTGTTTCCCCATCTCAGGCTGGGGCTGGGGAGTTGTCTTCTCTTAATTTTGTGTTGATGTGCTCTTGTATCAAACAGATCAGGGTATGCATTTATTATTATTCCTGTGGGGTGGGAGTTTAGGAAAAAGGTTTGTCCTTTGTTTGGTTCAGTGCTAGTATACTTTCTGTTGATTTTAATGCAGCTGCAGCTTCAGGGGAGTCAGTCTCCCTTTTGCTGGAAGTTGTGAGGAGGACATGGTCTCCTATTCCCGTGTTGCTGTCAGTGTGGGAGGAACGTGGGTCTCTTTCTGTTTGTCCATTAAATGTACAGGGGAGGAATGGGATTCCGGCTGTCACTCTGGAAATCAAATGGAGGAGAGATGCATGTTCTCCAAATCTGCCTCCTTTGGGATGGGGGATAAAAGACTTCTGTGGCTTAACCTGGTCCCCCCATTATTAATCTGAGTCCAAATCTGTGAGAGTGATTTGCTAATCTGGTCTGATTTTTCCTCTGTTGTGAACAAGGGATTATGTAAAATGTAGTCCCTTTCTTGTAGGTTTGTTAACATAGTTTGGGCCATTTGGCTCAGGGACGTTTTTTCCCAGCCTTCTTGCTGGCCTAGGTGACCTGAAAGGGTATTTTATATTGTGTAACCCCTTTTGTACTAATGATTTCAATGTTCATCCTGAATTCCCATAAGAAATCATTGTAGGCTTTGACCAATCCGACACTTAAGTGGGTTATGGACCTAAAATTCCAGTCCTTGGATTCAGTATGTGTTTTGGTTTTGTTCAAGGGGGAATAATGTGTCATGAAGATGCTGCTTGTTTGTTGTTCCCAAATGGATCCATCAATGCCTGAGCTTTCTTTTTTTTCTATAACCACTGTTGTTGTGGACCCGGGCATACCATACACAGGTCAACGTGGCACAGTCAATGTGGTCATTTTGCCATTCCATCCAGTGGCTGTTCAGACACTTTGCCAAAGATATTGCTTTATGGGGGATGCCATGGGACAGACATGTGGCTAGGTGTAGTTTAAGGATGTAGAGTCAAGGGGGCACTGTCTGTGGTGAGAAACTTTGGAAGAGTAGCTTGGAGTAGTCCAGAGAACATTGTGCAAGGGCATGTGGTCCTGGCGACCAGAAGAGTGTTCTCTTATGTCATGTTGTGTAGTCATTTTCTGTATAAGATGTACAAGTCATTGCTTGTACATGCATCTCATTTTCCTAGGGTTTTTAGGTTGTTTCATGACCTATTGGGAGCAAAAGAACAATGTTGTGTATAAGCAAGCAAATTAAAGCATGTACTGACAGTACGCACAGCAGATAGATGGCGTGAATTTGATACCCACAACAGCCCCCTTCATTGAAGGGGAAGTGTGCATTATGGAGCAATATTACAAGATCATTTAAGTAACCCCGCTTCCATTTCCTTGTGGGGAATATCCAAGAGACAGTACATACAGATGGACCACAAATGGTAACCACACTCTCAAATCACTCTGTCAAGGAAATAACTATGTGCCCTCCTTTTGCTCCACAGGAGCACCAGGAACCAAGTCAGGTGATGATGGGACCACTTTTGGCACCTCCAGAAGGCATAGTTGTTAAAGGCAGCATGTCCACTGGCATCACTGCTGCCAGGGCTGCCACTGCCACAGAAATCCCCACCAGAGGCTACCACCACAACAACTACCACCACCAAATCTCCCATCATTACAATTGCTCTGGTTACTGCAGCTGGACCTCTGTGGACCACTGCAGGTAGGCAGAAACACAGACACACAAAACAAATTAAGTAATCTGCCGGCCCACAAACCAGCTTCCAGAGGAGCATGAGCTGATTCTCTCTCATCCAACTCAATGGATGTTGAAACCAGTCTGCTCATAATGGTAGATAAGGTTTGCGTTTTCAGCAACCTGGTGAAGATGACACTGCAGAGCTGCAGAAGGAGATGGTGGGTCAAAGAGCAGGGTCTGAATGTGGTGGTGCATGTGAGCATTGCCCTCATTAGCGTCAGTATGAAATGTCACCTACAAATGATTATGATGAGAGTGATGCTCATGTGAATCTCTCACTCCACCCCCTGTTCACATACCATCACTACTCTCAACAGCGGGGCCAGGAGCATTTTATTGATTTCACAAGCTGCCCTCCACCTAGTGCTATCTCTATTAGATAAATATGCATCATGATGTAGACGAATAACTGTTATCACTGCAGTTGGAGGCCCTACCTTCCATTCAGACCAGCCTAGTGTGAGTGGGCAGAAGGGTTGGATAGGAATCTCAACCACCCCTTTGGGCTGCATGCTTACTCCACAGAAGCCAATATTTTGAAGACCCATTGCACACTTTAGGCCACTAATTACATGTCACAAGTCTTTGGATTGCTATTGGGGAATCTAGACAGGATAGTGAGGCAGAGGTAATTGGCCCAGACATAGGGACATGATCCTTCATCGCCTACTACATTAAACAAAACTTTAGAGGTGTCCATCAGAGGGAGCCCAGGTCAGAGGCCACCCTGGACTGAAAGCCTTGCATATATATTTCCTAAGGACAATGGCAAGAGGAGTTGCATGCATTGGCTGTGGAAGCAGCTGCAGCATGGGCCTGTGTTAGTGAGAGTTGTGCATGATATTGGGTAGGACAAGTCAATAGGGCATGGTAGTGTGTTACTTGGAGATGGGCATGGAGGGTCGCTGAGGGTGTAGGTTTGTATATAGAGGACTACATTGCTTAGACACACACATGTACTCTGGTCTGCTTTATTTCTTGTATTCATTTTTTATTTACATTTGCAACATATGAGAGTATGTCATGCATAATGTGGCAAGCCAAAAAAAGGACACGGACACTCTAAGTACATGGTTCACTGATTGTTAATTAAAATAAGCTTTCCCTATCACTATGGGTGGTCCCTGCCTATCTTACTAAGTAGGGTGCTCATCCGTCATGTGTGAAAGTCCAAAATGATATAAGTCCTCTTCCCACAACTAACCTAACTGCCCCTACCTCTATGAACACTAACTTATAACAGGAAAATTACTCTCTTCTACTGAGGGTATTACAGTACTAGTCAATAGTGTTCTTGTCTTCACCATTCTGAAATAGTCTCTTCTGACTTTATGGAATAGTCTTTGTCATTCTTCAAAGGGACTACTGACTGTTCTTGGCACCTTGGAAATCACTTTTGGTGATCTTTTGTAGGATCTTGTGGCTGATTTCAACATATTGATTTAGATTATTAGTCTGCCATCTGCCAGTCTTTCACACCTGGATGATTATAATTCAGCTCGTTCTGGCCTACTTGGATTGGCACACATTTCAATTGGTTAGTTCCTCTGAACTATGATTCATATGGTTCTTTCTCGTTACTGTTCTGTACTTCGTAATGTTGAATGCGTTTCCCAGGGAATTATTATCCACTGTTCCTTTCTCTTCAAGCTTTGTTTATTATAATTCCTTTCCACTGAGTGACAGCCTTTAATGTTAATTGAATTCTGATTTACCTATGTCTTGTCAGTTCTACTGAGACAAGTTAGTTGCATGGTATAACAATCCCTGTGGGTCCTCTCGTGACTCCTGTTTCTCCCTGTTACCTTCAAATATGTTGGAAAATGTTCTCAGAAGTCTCATAGCTTGGGAGCCTTCCTTCTGGACTCATCTTTCCGTCGGCATGTCTCTGTCAGAGTTCTCTACCTTGGTTGTCGGTGGAGTTTTATGGACTGGCTGTCCACCACGGCCACTCCATGGTCTCTACACCACCTCTCATTGGGCTGGCTTCTGGCCTTTGGTTGCTTCCCCTTGGGATTGGCCATTGCATTGGCGTATTGCTCTGCAATGTCAAGCAAGTTTGAAACATGCGGGCCTCCTGGCCTCTACCCTTCTCTCTCTCTCTGGATGTTAGGTAGCTCTGGGTCCACCCGTGCCTAGGTATGTCTTCCTCTCTCTCCAGCTCTCTCTTGTTAGGTGTTGCCAAGTCTACGTACTTCAGCTTGCTCGTCCCGTTGGATTGGACATTTTGGTTTAAAGGGACATGTTCTTCTCCTTGATACTTACGACGTCTATGGAGTGTTTCTTTGTCTCATTCTTCATCATTTTCTAGTATTGTAGGACATTCAATGTAGGCCCCGGTATGCAGAGCTGTAGGAGTTCCTCACAGGTATAGGAGTCCTTGTCCCCAAAGGGAGAGTTTCTCCGAGTGAGTTACCACTTGCTCTGGCCTCCTATGGAGGGTGTTACGGAGCAGGGTCACTTCCCTAGCCTCACAGGTGGGCCTCCCCATTGGGGGGAAGGGACAAATTCCCTTGATTTGTTACAATACCTTATTGCTGTTCTGGCCCATAGAGGAAATTGTCCATCAAATACTGGTGGAAATAAGTCCATCATGGCCATCATCTGGGGCTGTCCTTGCTGCACAACATCTTCTTTATGATCATTGTCAGGGACTATGGGGGTCATTACGACCCTGGCGGCCGCGGAAAGAATGGTGCCGGTAAGGGACTGGCACTGTTCATTCCGGGCCGCCACATTACGAGGTCTACTTTCGGGTGCCGCTAAGGACATCTGGTCAGACCAGACGTCCTTAGCAGCACCCGCAAGCAGACCAGGATGCAAACAACGGCCCTGTCTTTAACGGGCCTGTTGTTAGCATCCTCCCCATTCCCATTGAGCCCTATGGGGGCTCAAATGGGAATGGAGATGTACCGTGTCCCGGTCCCAAGAATGGGAATTACTGGGCCCGCCAAAGTCGGCATGGCCCGGTAATTCCCTATTTTACTGACCCGAAATCGGACCCGGTACCCGGTTTGGCGGTAGCCATGCCACTAAAAGTGGCATGGCTACCTCCAAACTCGTATTGAGGCCCTATGTCCTTTTGCCCTTTTATCCTGACATTACAACAGAAATTCCTACTTCATATGTTCTGTATCATACAACAGACTACGATGACTGTACATTGGAACTTCCACTTTTTGGTTAATGCACCTGAACCATGCTTTTAGGAGGCCAACATGCTCTGTCAAATCCTGGCTTTAGCTCACTATCTTGATTGTCCTGTTGCCTCTAGGGGCTATGAATGCATCTCATTATCTAAGGCATCAATTTGATATTCGAAGTAAGCTGTAATATACTAGATAAGCATTTAGTCAGGGGGGAGGTAAATATTTGAAGCTCTACTTGTTATTGTATCCTACAGTGCTTAGAGTGTGATCTGTGACTGACACTGGCACAGAGATACATTTCATACATGGCCACCCAACGAAACAATGACAGGGGCAGAGGTTGTTATGACCAGTAACTCATATCAAAATGTATACCATACTCCAGTAATGGCATTTGCTTTCCATCAGATTGAATGCAGTATATTGTATTGAATGGATGTGACCCTCATAGTACTACTGCCAGATGCTTATAGATGTGTACAAGTAAGTTTGTGACTGGGGCATGCTGTCTATGCTACCATGGAGTCATTTGATAACCCTACTGATAATGGGACATGGACTATAGTTAAGGTGGGCAGTGGGATTCAGTGAAGATAGGCACAAGCTCTGTTTAGGCTGGAAATAATGGGTCAATGTGTATAGGGTGCATGATGTGAAGGAAAGTAACATACCTAGTAGTCACATTCTTGTGGCTTCATGTGTCTCCATTAATTTAACAACTGTGCTGTTGCACAAGACAATGGCATAATGGGTTGAACGAGGGAACTAGGCATAGTGTTGTGAATGGTCAGTTGGCATTTATTTATGCATGATTTGTATGCTGCCAAATGCAGTTACAGCCATTCATGGAACCTCAAAATTAGGGAAGGAGGTGCCGCCAGTTAATCTTTCATAAGGCCTCAGAAGCTTTCCAATGAGTAACTGCAGATGTAGAGTGATGTGGAAATGTTCAAAAGTGTGTAAGAGCAAGATATAAAGGTAAATACACATGAAGGAGGAATGGAAGTAAGAGCAGGCTATTAGCAGGACAGGCTGAAGGAGCACCAGGTGAGGGTAAGACTAAGCAGGAGAGAGACAACGGAAGGGTGAGGAGAAAAGGCACATACAGGGGAAATGGATTAAGAACTGAGTCCAAAGTGTTTCCCGATTTCTATGTGGGTTTTATATAGAGCAAACATATCTAGAATTCAACAGAGCTCTGTACATGAAATTGAGGGTATCATATGAGGTAAAGAGGTGGTTACAACATGTGCCACAAATGTTTTCTGCATGTGGGTGGTCAGGTGTGATGCAGGAAAGCCAAGAGTCTAGATGGCACCTGGGTATTGACTGAAGAGTAAGGCCTTGAGTTCCTTCCTGAATTGCAAGACCATTGGCATGGTCCATATTGCCATGGTAATGGTGTTCCTGTAGGCAGGGCCAGTGCAGGAGAAGGCCTGTTTCCTGTTTGTTTTCCTTTTTGTGCCAGTATCACTCATGCTTTGTGATTGCTCAGCTCTTGGAAGAGCATGACACAAGTGTTGTTTTCCTTATAAGTTATGAAGACCGTCTTAAAGAGTATTCTGGCTGGGTTGGGAAGCTAGTGCAGCTTCCTAAGCATTGGAATAATTTGGTAAAATGTCTTGCTTCTTGTTATGAGTCATGTCACAGCATGTTGGACAGCCAGAACACAGTGAGGATGGCTCTTTTCCCTTAGATGTGGGAGCACACCAGAGCCTGAGCTGTGGTTCTGAAGTTCTAGGGTGCAAGGAAGGTTTTCTTTCCTCCAGAGGAGGGTTAGCTAGAACCTGGAGGTTTGGTTCCTTTGGATGATATGTTTTCAGAAGGAGTGAGTGCATAGTGAAACTACGTGATTTGGCAGTTGTGGTGTGAAATCATCAAGGTGTATGTCATTTAGCCTACAATGAATATTGGTCTGCTTAGATGGGTGCTTATATGGGTGACTGAGTAGAGTACATTCTATCATTGTGGAATTGGGATTCATGTATGTGATTAACATCCAAGCTTGGATAGAGGTGGGGCAATTTCTGAGGTGTAAGATGGCCTTGGAACAACTGACTTGTATGTATAATGGGTATCATCTGCATATTAGTGGAGCGAGGAGTCTGGATCATTAAGAAGTGATCCCAATGTTTCCATGTATAGATTTAACATCACTAGATTATTGAGCCTGGTGGGACACCACAGGTTACTGCAAGGCAGTATGAATTGAAATTGCCCATCTGCACAGCTTCATTCCTCTCCTTGAGATAAGATCCAAACCAGTTGAGAACTGCTTCAGAGAAGCCCCCTCTGTTTGTGAGTATGAGGTGCTTACTTGCATGAGGTGGTCCAATGACACGTGTTTATGGTCCAAGGAACCAATGCAATTGGGCAAGACTGTAATTCAATAGAATTCAGCCTTCATTGCATTAGTGGAGCACCTGGGTCACGGTCATGTAAAAAGTAGCCTGCGGAATTCCAGACAACATATCCACAGTGTGTTGTAATATGCTAGTCACACAGAAGTGCAGACCGATACCAACATCTGGAAAGGGTGTTCACTAAAACATACACTTAGCAACACTGGCTTAATATACCATACCACATCATATTGTTAAAATGTTCAAGGAAGTGCTTGAAAAGAATACACTCACCAATCTGAATTTTCATTTAGGGACCTCAACATAGTATTACACAGAGGGATGGATCTGCTGAGGTTGGCGTAACATTGCATGGCAGGCCCTAGCACCTCCAATAGGTATGTGATGATGTCTCTCTCAGGGGATTGAGCGGATATAGTTTGTTGGTCTATGAGTCTCCAATGTCATGGTCGGAGCCTGGGTATGTCAGCCTGTTACATCCCCCTCCTACACCCCTGTGTGCCCTGTCTTCCTTTCTGCTGTCTCTGAAGCTGCCTCTCTCCATCCAACGACAGCATGAGCTCCTCCTGCGCATGTTGATTCAGCACTATGTTTTCTTGAATGGCGCCTTGTGGTGTTCCTTCTGTAGTGGTTTGCTGGTGATGGGCTGCAACGGTGGCTTTTTTGTTGTTGGCTGTACAGGTTTGTGTTAATTTTCCTCCTGCTGGGCTAATGCAACTGGGTAGCTTACAGAAAGTATCTGTTAAAACACATGTTTATCTATATGAGATTATGTATACATACGAATTAGGTGGCCATTATTTTTGTTGCCGCATTTGTAGCACTAACCACCTATGTGGCAAAGCATTGCTTAAATAAAAGAGAGAAGTAGGGGTTCTGAGAGCAGTTGATCTGGTCTCCTTGGCATTGGCGAAACGCTTTGCTGAGTAACAAAATGTTCATGTCTTTGTCCTGGGGCCATTTCAACCAGTGAGGAAACATTGTACAGTAATTGTGCCAATAGGGTGTCCCATTTAAAATCACGTGTTTTCACCTTATTCAGGCAGCGTAGAGATCCTTCCTTTGCTGACTGCTTACCCCGCCACTTTTCTCTGCAGCTCCCTCCGCCAATCAGAAGACTTGTGGAGACGTGAGGTGTGTTCTCAGTGTCCGCACAGGGCCTTGCACAGCCTCGTGCATCACTTCATTCGCATTGTAGCATGCGTGGGGGTGCAGGAGGGATGGCAGGGAGGAAGCTAGCTTGTGACATAAAGTGAAAGCAGTGGGGAAGTTTCCCTGCATTTCGCCCTGCAGTGCCTGTGGTTGACCGTGGACACCTGGATGAAATGGAAGGGTGGAGAAAATGGAGAGCATAATTTCCCTATGACTGTCCGCTGCTTGCCCGATAGTCTGTGCTTGTGAGTTTCAATAACAAACGCAAGACGAGCTGACTGAAACAGCATATTGCAGCTGCAGCAGAATGAAATTGACACGAAGCAAAGTAAACAGAACTGTTATTGTGTACCCATGTGACAACAAAGCTGCATATACAGCTCGGGAAAGATTAAAGTAGCAGATTTACACAGCGCAGTGTGATCTCCACTTGTCTGTGTGAATAGACTAATCCTAGGTACTTTCTGAGCTCTGATTGCGTAAACCTGCTTACTTTGTATTTCTGTGCTGTAGCTGTAACGAAAGCTATGACTAGTGAGGCGGGGCGCACAGCACCTGCGTGGAGTCCTGCAATGAGTCCAGTCAATCTAGCAAAGGACTGCAACAAGGCTGGACACCGTACTTGCTGAGCTCTGATTGTGGAAACCTGCTTCATTTGTATTTCTGTGCTGTAGCTTTAACGAAAGCTATAACTAATGAGGCGAGGTGTGGAATGCCTGCGCAGAGTCCTGCGACGAGTCCAGTCACTTGCCAATCAGCCGACTGAAGTCGAGTGGCGCGTAACGTGGCCTCTAAGGAGATGGACTCCCTCTCACATGAGGAAACCGACGAACCGTGTTCGCAGTGAACCAGAAGACCAAAGGGAAACTTTGAAGCGGACTAGAAGTCTCTGCTGAGCCGTCACATCTGCTGGGAGTCCCTCTTTTCCTTCTTTTCCTTTGATGAGGACAACGGGCCTTACACGGCAAACTCCAGCCCCCTTGCCGATCCAGCCGCACCTGTATTTGTCACTGACTGCGGCGTCTTTGAGTGAGCGGGAGTCGCCCTCAAAAGATGCGGGTAAGACTTTAACTTCTCTGCCTAAGCCTTCCCTGAATTTGTGGGTCCCTATGCCGCCCTTCTTTTTCCTGATGGTGCCTGAGTGGTAGTTGGTGAAATAGTTACTTCCGTCTAAGAATCTGAAAACGCTGGCATAAGCCTTCCTTTAGCCCCCCTCACCGATTTGATGCCTTGGGCTGTCCTTTTAATGACCTCAGACCCAAGCCAGGACTACTGACCATGACTACTGAGCAACATGGTACACCTAACATCACTGAGGAGTCCGGCGGATTGGTGCGGAGATCGAAAATCTTGATGCCAGAAACCGTAGAGCCTCCTGCTTTGCTTGCCTCAAAATCTAACCTTTCAAACATTGATCCGCTGATCCACATGAAGAGTGCGTAGAGGCAAGAGGGGAGTTGAAAGGGCATAAACTACATGAAAGCCCTTCCATAGACAAAACAAAGAAACAAGAACTAATTGCACAACTTCAATCAAAGTCAGGAGTACGAACTTTGGAGGTCTCAGAGGGTCTGAGGGATGGCCCCTGTATACAGATGTAGCTGGCCTCCTTCCCTGATAACCGTATTCAAATGGCCTCAAATGCCAGATGAAATATCCAGAAAATGACAAGCAAAGGGCTCCTGATTAGACCTAAAACCATGGCCCTAAGGTCTGGTCTGCAATGGAGTTCGGCCGGAGCCCAACCTCAAATGGCACAGCATGGCTCCAGGGACAAGGGCAACAAAATTATAAGGGACTACCACCAAACAGGGGACAAAGAACCAACTGATTCTGAGATTTTGGAAGGCATGGTAGAGTTCGACATCAGCCCCTCTACGCCGATGGTCACCTATCAAATTGACCAAAAGGTGTCCATGAGAGCTCCAGCTCAAAAGAGACCTCAGCTTTGTTCTTCACCCCTCTGTACTGATAACGAGTTAGCAGAGGTCCGGATTAACCAGCAGCTAAACACAGATCCCATATGGAACACTGCTAAAGAATGTTCATGTTCTCACTTGACCGAAGTGTAGGTCAAATAACGTTCTGGAAGTGTTGCCGTAACTGACAACACTAGTATACAAAAGGGCAAAAGTATCCAGCGGCATCCAAAGTCCTTCCAGACTAACCTAGTACAGACAGACTGTAATAAATATGACATCAGAGAGTTATCAAACCTAAGCCGGTCTTCATGCTGTGCGGATACCTTGAGCAGTTAGTCTTTGCAACGAAGACTCTCAGTCGAACAGCCTTGCAAACCAGACATATCTTCATGAGAGCCTATGGGCCTCATTACACGGTAGGCGCTAAAAAATGTGATTTACCGTCAAAGCGCTATTAGCGTGTCCGCCATCGTAGGAGACCGCTAATAGCGTTCCATTACGAGTTAGCGGACACGCGCATAGGGCCATGCCGGTAAATGACCCTACCGCCATGGCGCAAAAGCACCTTACCGGCTCCGACCAAAGTGCTGATAGCACCTCCGCCCTCATGCTGCACGCTAGTAGCGGTCACCGCTGTTAGCGGTCACTGCTATTAGCGGTCACCGTAAAACACCGGAACCGGAAATAGCGTCATCGCACCGGAACGGGAAAGAGCCCGGCGGCCATCTTTAAAAACACAATCCATTGCCATCCCCTGCACTCAGGACCTGCAGCAACACCACGACTGGCAAAACCACATCCCACAAGAACAAACAATGCCCAAGGCCCTAAAGAAAGCCGATGCGCGCCAGCACAAAGAACGCTTCTCAAACGAGGAATTGAAAATGCTGGCAGACACCCTGGCTGCAAATGCAGACGTAGTGTTCGCTAGCGACATGCGGCGCCCGGCACTCCTGAGAAAAAAGGAAATCTGGGCTGAGGTGGCGCAGAAAGTCAGTGCGGTGGGCTCCACCCCCCGCACCGTAAAGGACGTGCGCAAGCGGTGGGATGATCTGCGCCTCCGTGTACGCAGCATTTTATTGGCCAACAGGAATCTGGCCATGGGCACAGGAGGCGGAGGTGGATCCCCGATGAAGATGCAGGAGTGGGAGGAGACATGTGCCAGCACCATTGGCATAGAATCCATCGAGGGAGTGGGCCGAATGGAGTGTGGTGTGGCAACAACGTCAGACGGAGGTGAGTGACCACGCAAAACACAGCAATGCCAAGCATGAGTCCCTCCCCCAAATGTGAATTTGGAATCAGCTAATGGATGGGGTCATCACACACACATGTACACAACCCTGCATATATGCCCTGCACATCCCCACACAAGCACATGCATGCAGCACCTCACACACGTGTCACCCTGACACATGTCCGGATGACCCACCCATCTGGCCAACAACCTGCAGGCCCAAACTAGATGTCCAAATCCAAAGAACTGCAGCAACAACAACATATGCATGATGCACGTTGACCCATCACTGATGTTATCCCTGTCTTGCTCCCCCACAGGGTCACAATCTGACAGTGAGGAGCTGGACTCTGCAACGCAGGCCCCACCACCCAAAAAGCAGGCCAAGGGAAAGGATGCAGGCACCAGGCCCAGTACATCGAGGGGCACTGGGATATCTGGAGTGGCCCAGCGTTCAAAAGCCACCCACGCAACGACCACACCAAGGATCGAAATGCCATCCGACACTGTGGCAGCACCCCCACCACCCACCCCACCACTCAGGAGCCAGTGCCAGAAGGCACGCCGTCCGCAGCCAATAGCTCCGTCGGGGAAGCAGCAGCCACGGCACCTATGAGTGATGTGGACGACCCATGTCCGACACCGGAAGGGCAGCGTACACCCAGCACCCAGCTGTCCACACTCCACAGCCCATGCAACACATCCAATGGCAGCATCCATGAGGTGCATGCCGGAGATGCAATGGATGGGTCATTCAGTCCCGTGGCGAGCTCACATGATGTCGGCCACATGCAGCAAGCTGCGCCGAGGAGTAACAGGGGCAGGGCCGCAGACGACACCATGAGCCTGATACGCCAGCGCCAGGAGGAGCTCAATGCCCTGGTTGCCCGGCAAGTGAGCGAGGCTGCCTCGACCAGGGAGGAGATCCGGGTGTTGTCAAGGGACATGAAAGCTGCCATGGACAGCAACACGACGCGCCTATGTGACGAGATGGCCGCTGTGAGGCAGGTCCTAACGCGCATTGCTGAGGCGATGGAGAGCATGCGTCACTCACAGGGAGCAGATCAACCAGCCACCCCCTCGTCTACTAGCTCCGACCAGACAACCATCCCGCGCAGGTCCAGCCGGTCCTTGCGGCGGTCAGACTCACAACCCCCAATGGTGGTAGTGGAGGAGGGATGTAGGGCCAGCCTGTCCCTGTTGACACTTGGGAACTAATGCAGCACTGATGTGCACACCATGTTCGGTGGAGTTGTGGGGGGAGGGGGGTGAGGGTGTTCGGTGGAGTTGTGGGGGGAGGGGGGTGAGGGTGTTCGGTGGAGTTGTGGGGGGAGGGGGGTGAGGGTGTTCGGTGGAGTTGTGGGGGGAGGGGGGTGAGGGTGTTCGGTGGAGTTGTGGGGGGAGGGGGGTGAGGGTGTTTGGGGGAGTTGTGGGGGGAGGGGGGGAGGGTGTTTGGGGGAGTTGTGGGGGGAGGGGGGTGAGGGTTGTTGGGGTGGAGGGTACATGCACGTTTGAATGTCATAATGCTCAATACACACGTAATGGCATGGATAATCACATGACTGGACATTGATCATTGTGTATGTGTGCTTTATTGTTGAAGGGTGCACTGTGTTTATGTCTTCCATACACCCCGTGCCCTGAGCTGAACACCAATTGCACCCTCCTAATCCATGTGCATCAGAAACAATGGTCTATCAGGTGCTGCCGCACAGCACGTCCCTCATGGGCATCGCCACCTGCATGACCTGCAGCCCCCTCTCCTCCATCCTCATCCCCGTCATCATCCTCAGACGGTGGTCGCAGTTCTATGTCAGGGGGCATTGGCACATTCCGTCTGATACACATATTGTGAAGCATGACACATGCCATGGTGATCTTGGCCACCTTCTCATGCCCGTACAGGAGTGCCCCGCCCGACCTGCTGAGGCACCGGAAGCGTTCCTTCAATAGGCCGAATGTCTGCTCGATCACCATGCGGGTACGGGTGTGTGCATGATTGTAGTCCTCTTCGTGCCTGTTCTGTGGGTTCCGCACAGGGGTAAGGAGCCACCTCTTCAGGGGATAACCTGCATCACCTGCATCGGTGCAACAATGGGTATGTGTAAGTGTCTACATAATGTGGAGCGTGCACATATCACACAAACAAACATTGCATATTCAACGACATCCACAGATCCAAGCACGCATGGCAATCAGGGTAACTGCAATGTGGGAAGGTGAGGTGGTCCTTGCAAGTGGACATGCACCATGCATGCATACAGCAGGGATTGCCATGTCCCGCCAGAGTTTGAGTGATTTGTGTTTCCTGGCCCTGGCAACGTTAGTGCCACACTGCTAGTACACTGCCATTCCTTAGTTGATGTCCCCATGCTGTTTGATGGCAATTCTGTGGTGGGTACGGGTGTGCCTCACCACAATGGCTACAGGGGATCCATTTGTATGCACTCATGTGCGCGGACCATTTCTGATGTTGTTCAGCGTATATTTCAGTTGTGATTTTGATATGCATGTTGCTGATTTGTGTAATGGGGGGAATGGTGTGTTGTGCGGTGTGCATGTTGTTTGGAATGGCCTGTTTGGCGTAATGGATTGATATGTTTGCCGTGGCACTCACTTCCAGCATGTGGTTTTGTCTCTGGTCCATTGTGGGCTGCCTCACTGTACAGTGATGCAAATATGTATGTCCATTCTTCTCATGACACCAGTTCACGCCCAGTTGGAGTATGCATCTCCCCCCCCCCATTCACGGCCAGTTGGAGTATGCATCTCCCCCCCTCCCCCCCATTCACGCCCAGTTGGAGTATGCATCTCCCCCCCATTCACGCCCAGTTGGAGTATGCATCCCCCCCCCCATTCACGCCCAGTTGGAGTATGCATCTCCCCCCCCACTCACAATCCACATCACACTGACATGTGGTCGGCCTGCTGCTCACCAAGTAGCCACGAACGTTGTCCAGCATGTCGCTCCATGTATCGTGGTATTGTCGAGTTCCGCAGGACCATTGCATCATGGGTTGAACCGGGATATCGGGCACAGCAATGTGTGATGATCTTATTGGAGTCACATACCATTTGGACGTTGATGGAGTGGTATTGCTTTCTGTTACGGTACACTACCTCATTGGCATGTGGGACCACCAGTTCTACATGGGTACAGTCGATGGCCCTGATGCAACTTGGGATGCCTGCCAGTGAATGGAAGCCAACTTTGGTGTTGGAGATCTCCTGGGCAGTCCGTGGCATGTATATGTGTTGACTTGTGTGCTGCAGGAGGGCATCGAGCACCTGGTTCAGTGTGCGTGAGAATACTGGTTGTGATATGCCATGCATCTGACCTACCGTATGCTGGTAGGTGCCTGTGGCCAAGAAGTGGGGCACTGTTACTACCTTCAGTAGAGGGGGGATGGCAGTACGGATGTCAATGAGACTCACAATGTCGTTGTATATCATGTCTACTATGGTGGTGATGGTATCCCAGTCCAGACGGTACAGGGTGTGTATTTGCTCAGGGGTTAGGTTGACTGGACTGGCTCTGATCCTGGGAATTGGTGGCTGCCTCTTTGGTATCACTAGGTGCACTGGTGGTGCTTGCTGCGCCTGTCTTGCCCTCCTCCTCCTCCTCCTCCTCCTGCGTCTCCTCTGTGCTGCCTGTTGTTGTAGCTGCTGCACTGCAATCATGTCCTCCAGCCCATGTAATGCTGCTAGTATTGCATCCATCTTGGTGTGGGAATGGGTGTGGGGAGGGGTGTGGTGTGCTCTTTTGTGCTGCCAGTCTCCATTGCCTCCACCTGTGCTGATTTTGTCCACCTGTGGCAGGTGGGAACTCTGCTGTGCTCTTTTAACGTGTGGTTCGCAATGCCGGTATTAGCGCCTTGCCGGTAAGGGTTCTTTGGGTCTACTACATGCCGGTATTGCCATGTACGCATGGCTCGTGATGCCGTGATATTAGCGCTATGCCGCTATTTCCGGTCTGAGGGTCCGCGCGCTCACGGACTTGCCGCTAATAGTGCCACCGTACTTTGCGGTGCCGCTAATAGCGGTATGTCCGGTTCGTGATTGGGGAGGGGATTTACCGATACCGGTAATCCCTTACCGGTAACGGTATGTCCCTACCGCCTACCGTGTAATGAGGCCCTATGTGGCCGCAATAAGGAAAAGAAGCCGTCAAGAATCTCTTTGTCATGATCTCTTTGCATAGTTGTTAGTAGTGACTATAGAAATGGCCCTGTTTATGAAACTCTACAAGGCAATAAATGACACATTGAAAGACCAGACGATACTCATCGCTATGTTACACTCAACGGTTATCTATATCGAGGGCTATGTTGTTGCAGACACACACTTGGGATTTCTCATAATGCAAACAGAAGCCCCCAAAAATCACACTGAGAAGAACAACAAGGAGCAGGAATTGACCAGAGCAACAGATTCCCCGGTTAAGGTTCATTCCCCACCTCTGCAGACAACCAGAGTAGACTTTGCTGAAGGGGAGCCAATCTCGTTATTAGACCTACCCTTAATTAAGCCAACAACAAATAGCCCCTCCAAAGGCTCTGTACCTCGGAACTTTGCCACAACACCTGTCCGGGAGAGGGTGATTATCGCTTCTCCCTTTACTGTGCAACCACCTATGTTTTTTCTGCTCTTTGTTAGACCAAAAACTGGTCTTAACTCACGTAGTAGGTCACCTACACGACTGAATTCATTGCTAATAGCAAAACCAAAAAACGTTAGGAAGTCATTATGTAAGACAACTCTACCACAACCAGACACGGTCAGAACCGAAAAGGAAAACAAGACCAAACGGATGGACGATGCTCAACTTTTTAAGGAACGCCATCCGACTGATATACAAAGAGTGAGAGGTCAGCTTTCTAGTGCTGACGAAGACGATGTTATCTCGCTACCAAGCATATCAACTTATTCGTCAATATGTAGGGCCTGATCAAAGCTCAATATAAGTTACCTTGCCTGAAGCCAGAGGGTTTTGGGGTCACCAAACAGGTTCTTATAATTCCCATGTCGCTAGGCAGCCCATTTTTGACACTAGCTGATAGAAGACAAATAGCAGTAAGGAAGCATACAAATGATACCTCAAACAAATCTGCAGATATAGACCTTCCTGTGACAGTCATGGACAGGGAAAGCCCCTCCTCAGCTACCCTGATAACTCCAAAGCCAAATATGCCCCAGACAGCACTGTAGGATAATGACATGCACCCTGTCCAACTGAGCTCAGCAAACTTCTTTAAACCTAAGACCTGCAAGAAAAAATAAGAGGTCCGAGTCCCCACAATATGGTTGTCAGCAGGAACACTTAGGGATTGTTCCAATCTTGGTGGAGACTTTACCCTAAGTATGAGGCTGGAGAGAGTCATGGACCAAGGTCAAAAATGCATTCTACACAGACATAACATCTTAAAGCTGTGCCACTGTGTACCCCCATTACGCCAAATTGTATCCGAAAACTGCTCCATAATTGAATTTCCAATGGAAGACTGCATAGACCTTGTTTTCCTCCGTCTTCCATCAACTGTTGTAAAGGAGCTACTTTTGTCATTAGCTGCTAGCCTGTTATCTTTAGGTTTTGATTTAACAGACTTCAGAGGGGTAGCTACAGGAGCCGAGAGAGCCTCTGGTCGGGGTAACTCATTGAGGATCACTGTCTTTGAAAAGATCAAGGGCACAAATGCCCAAGCTGACCGGATGGTCTCGAGGTCTCTGGTGAAAGCCTCCCCTTCGAAAAGATACCTGAGTGGCCCAGGTCTCCTTGAAATCAACAACTTAAAGGAAAGAGAAAACCTAACCCTGACAATGAATTAGCTAGGGAAAAACAATATTGGGCAGGCAATGACAATAAAGTGCACAAGACCCTCCAAATGTCTGCAGGATATGTCATGGGCTTGGCTAGCTTCAGGCTTGTCAAATGAAAAGAAAGACTGGCAGACAGCTGAGGAGGAAGAAGGACCCTCTTGACTCTCTCTGGTTTCCTACAACATAAGAGGGTTCTCTCATCTGACTGCAAAGGAACACACCGGCTGGGCACACTCTGAATTTATACGTCTGCAATAAGTATGGCTGTTAAAAAACCCAGCAGAGAAACGGCCACCAGGGGGCGCAGAGACTGCCATGTACTCTGCGTGAGCTCCGCCGCAACCGCCCCAAAAGATGGACTGAGCCCCCACTTTTTGGACCCCCCCACCGGATAAAAAGCATGAGGCAGCAGTAGGAATACCTCGCCCAACGCTGGGAAAAATCCAGAGCGAAAACGGACTCGGGATCCCGAAGAACTCCGTGATCTAAGCCGCGGCCGTCCGACCGGCGAGAAAGCAAAACTAAACACGTGCGCTGAAGGGCCTTCCCAGACCACGAACTCGCAACAGAACCTACACGGCCACGGAGGACCACGACCCTGAGCAGATACCGGACATACCGCATCGGATAACGGCTTCAGACCCACTCCTCGCCCCCCAAGGACCCCTCGCTACCCCGGATCCCGACGGTCGAGAAAACCCGGGCCTCCGGAAAATGGCGACACATCGACGCTGAAACGGCGCTGAAACACCTAGCGCCGACCAACAGACCACCCAGGAACCGAAACTGGGAGGCCCTCAACCCCAGCATGCGACCCAACTGATACTATAACACACGCGTGGTATCTCCGACCCTGAGACTACCACGGAGCACACCATCCTGGTGAAACAGAAACCACATCAAACGGAGGGCAAGGCCCCTGGACACAGGGCGTGTGCCTCCTCCGACCACAATCACCAGGTTCGCTCTCCTCGCCGCCATCCTTGCAGTTCACCTCGAGAGCCCGAAACCGCCACGCCACCGGAAGGTACCACCTCATACACCCTGCAACGGCCCACTACAGAGGGTAAGGCCCCCAAAACCGGGGCGTGTGCCTCCTCTGCCTGTCGCGTTGCAAGTATCCCAACATCACCATCAAAGACCCGCATGGACTTTAAACATAAGCTCCAGCACTTCGTCTACGCTCCCACCCTTCCCGCCTTAACTGAACCAGCAATGGCGGACAACATCACTACGGGAAATGAACTCGCAGCGGCAACGAAAGGAGACATTGCTACCCTTTTGGGCGAAATAAAGAACCTGGGCACCAACATAGGAGGCAAGATAGACAGGATCACCCAAAGACTCGACAGCATGGAAGACAGGCTGGAAGGGGTCGAAAATAACCAGACCTCAATCGACACATTCGAGATACAACTTGGACAGAGAATGGCGGACCTGGAACGGAAAGAGGACGAGTTTAGACTTAAACTGGACGATTTGGAAAATAGAGAAAGAAGGAACAACATACGCATCTTTGGCATTCCTGAAAAGGAAGGGGAAACTGAGGCGGACCTCAAGGAAACACTCCACAACATTATTAAACTCCTCACGGCGGATGATGAAGTGGATGAACCCGTAACGGAACGAACACACAGGGCAGGAGGCCCTACAGGTGGCCCACGTTCGGTTCTTGCCCGATTCCACCGCTTCAGAGATAAAGCCAGGATCCTCGAGAAGGCCAGAAGGAGCGACGAGATCACTTTAGGCGGAGTACGAATCTCAATTTACCAGGATCTTTCCTCCCTGACTCTCGCTCTCAGGAGGATGTGTGGCCCACTCACGAAGATGCTCAAAGAAAAGAATATTCGATACAGGTGGGGCTACCCCTTCTCACTTTCATTCGAATACGACGGAACCAGATTCAGGCTGAGATCCGAGAAAGAAATACAAGCATGCATATCTAACCTCCTCGACACTCGGGGAGAGGAGGCTGGTCGGGGAGAATCACACGGAGAAGGACGAGAGTGGCGGACCCAGTGCCCCAGGAGAAAAAGAGTAAAGGGGTCGCGAAAGTTCCGGAGAGGCAATATCTCCCCAGAAGCAGATAACTGAATCCGAACGATACTGGTAAAACAGTTCCAATTACATATGCGAACGATGCACTGAGGCGATACGAACACGCATATTTTCCCTGATTCTAATGACTAAAATTAGGGGGGAACCATGGAGGGGCTCACTCCGGACAATAATGACTTCTTTGGTTAGGGGGGGTGAAGTAACGGCCCCCCGAGGTGGTCCGACGCCGACCTGGAGCAACACGCCGGGTTAGATCGGACGCCCTCAATTAGGAATGGGAATGGGAATGGGAGGGAGGGAGATGGGGGGAAAGGCCTGCGGGCCGAGAAGGGTCAAGGCAGCGAGAATATTGCATCAGAACAAACATGGCAGCAAGCAGCCCACGAGAGTGATGTGTTACCAAATACGCACGATGAGACTGTTTCCTATGAGAAAGAGCAATGATAATAGACACTAACGCAAGGAAAAATGTCTCCTTGAGAGTCGGGACACTCAATGTAAAAGGACTCAATTCACAGACGAAACGGTCCCTTGTCGCCAGAGAATTCCGTAGGGCTGAAATAGATATCCTCTTCCTGCAGGAAACAAAATACATAAAAGGAGAAGAAAGACTGATCCTTGGGAAACGAGTTGGGAACGAATACTGGGGCTCCGGCCCGCTTAGGAAAGGAGGGGTGGGAATCCTTGTCAGGAAAGGTATAGCATTCACTCCCACCAGGACATGGTCTGATGTAGAAGGACGAGCTCTGCTCGTGAATGGACAAATTGGGAAGGTAAATGTAACGATTGCGACCCTGTACTCCCCGAATACGGGTCAGTCGAGATTCCTCTCCAGAACGATCCCCAAGATATTACTAGAAGCCACCGGGCACATCATCCTAGGCGGAGACTTTAACCAATGGGCAGACCCGGTCAAAGATTGGAAACCTGGGAACCCCAACGCGAGCCACCAAAACAGACTAGAGCTGACCGAGCTGGCACAAACGATGGAAATGTATAATATGATAGATGTATGGAGAGCACATCATCCCGAACGACAAGCCTACACCTTCTACTCCGCCCCACACAACACCTACACCCGAATCGACTACATATACCTATCCAGAGAGCTCGCTGAGGTTACAGCTAAAGCGGACATATCCCCGATCACATGGTCGGACCACGACATGGTCCTCACAGATATTCATTGGGCAGATCTCCCGACCAAGTGTGGCAAATGGCGCTGCAATGAGAGCCTCTGGAAAGATGCTGTCTTTAGAACCGAAATGGAGACGGAGATCTCCAAATTCTTCGAAACAAACGACAATGGTGAAACGTCTAAACAGATCGTCTGGGAGGCAGGAAAGGCTACCTGGAGGGGGATCCTGATAAGGGAGGGCTCATCGAAGAAGAGGGAGCCTAACCTTATCGAACATAGACTACGAACAGAAATTCACCAACTGGAGAGCAGAATCGAACCAAACGCAGAACCAGATCCCAAGAAAATGGCCAGAGCTAGAGAGAAACGAAACGAACTGAAACTATTGGAACACGAACAAGTGGTGCGTAAATTAAGGTTTTTGAAGCAAAAATTCTATGAGAAAGGGAATAAGGCTGATGCGCTTCTCGCTGCTAGGCTCCGTGAGCAGAGAGCTGAACGAAGAGTAGCTGAAATCGCTGAGGATAACTCCCGAACACTACACATCCACACCACTATTCCAGAATCGTTCGCCGACTTTTATGAGGCACTCTACTCTTCTGAAGTGAACCCTGGACAAATAGACACTGAAACGTACCTGTCCTCAATAAATGTCCCCCGCATACCCCAACAGGATGCTGAACTGTTGGAATCCCCTATCACAGAATCCGAAGTCGAAGCCGCTATAAAGAGGCTAACCCTAGGGAAATCCCCGGGAGAGGATGGCTATACGGCCGGATTTTATAAAACCTTCATGGCAACACTGTCCCCCTTTCTAACGACCCTTTTCAATGAGATAATGGACACTGGGAAACCCCCAGATTCCGTTACTAGAGCATTGATCACAGTGATCCCCAAGGCGGGGAGGGACCCTACGAAATGTGCCTCGTACCGCCCCATCTCCCTCCTTAACCTGGACGCCAAAATCTATACTAGGATCCTGGCCGCGAGGTTGGAAACACTAATCCCGCAACTTATACACCCTGACCAGGTTGGGTTTATACTAGGGAGACAGGGAGCGGACACGTTGCGCAAAACCCTCCATCTCATCCACACATCCCAGACTCTGGACAACGACCCGGTCCTACTCTCTATTGATGCAGAAAAGGCCTTTGACAGGGTGGAATGGGGTTTCCTAAAATCAGTATTATGTAAAGTGGGAATGGGCACGAAGTTCAGGACAGCGATACAGGCAGTATACTCAGATCCGAAAGCCTCAATATTCGTGAATGGTGAATATTCCAGATGGTTCTCCTTGCATCGTGGGACTAGACAGGGATGTCCCCTATCCGCAATCCTCTTTGCACTCTCACTAGAGCCCCTGGCGATAACAATGAGGGCCGACTCCATCCTACAGGGCATTCGACTGGGATCTATGGAGTATAAAATTGCTCTCTATGCAGATGATATCCTCCTCCACATTACTAATCCCCTTTCTTCCATCCCTCGGGCTCTCTGTCTGTTCGAAGAATATGGTAAATTATCAGGGTTCAAAGTAAACAAAACCAAGTCGACACTCTTTCCCCTCCAAGGCACAGAAGATGAGAATACCACCAAATTCTCTCCCCTGGGCCTTAAAATTGAACACACTAAACTACAATATCTGGGGATACAAGTTACAAAAAAGCTGAGTGACCTATACGAAGCTAACTTCCCCACCCTGCTGAACCAGTTCAAGTTGGATCTGGCAAGATGGGATAAACTCACAATATCCTGGCTTGGTCGACTTAATGCGATAAAGATGGTGTCCCTCCCTCGATTCCTATACCCCTTCCAAATGTTACCCATCAGGATCCCGATCAGTTTCTTTATTGAAACCAAAAGGATTATGCTCCGATTTTTATGGCAAGGGAAGAGACCAAGGATCCCGTATAAGACCTTAACACTCCCCAAAGACAAGGGAGGGGTCGGATTCCCTAACCTTCACAAATACTATGAAGCATCCCAACTTAGAGTACTAATTCCACATCTACGCAATCGGACAGACATCCACTGGGTTAATATGGATAATCACTATTTCTCACCAGCCACTGTATCGGAATGGCTCTGGGCTCCAAAAGAGAGGATTCGGAGAAAACTCAAAGATCACCCTATACTGAACACCATCTGGGACATTTGGACATATGGGAAGAATATGCAAAACATTACCACCTGGCCAGCCCCCTTAAGCCATCTATGGTCTCCTGGAATCAACGACCACATTCCGAATGTGGGACGATTCCAAGCATGGTATGAGGCAGGACTGGAGAGAGTGGGGCAACTACAAAGAAAGGACTCCTTTATCCCTCTCCCAGAATTAACGGAAGCCCTCGGAATAGGCCCACTATCCACCTTTCAATATATACAAATTAAAGGTGTTCTGACGAGACCTCTGTGGAAGCCCAAATTAATGAGAGATCTCACTCCCTTTGAGAAAATACTCGACTCAAGAACTGAAACAAAAGGCCTGATTTCGGACATGTATAAGGCACTGACTGGAGGGGAGGGAGTGAACACGGATGCACTGAAAAGTAGATGGGAAAAGGATTTTGGCGAACAGATTACATCGGATCTATGGGACACCATATGCCAAACGGCCACACAAATATCCATCTCAAATCAATACAAGCTCCATGCAATCAAGCTGCTCCACAGATGGCAATACGATCCAGTCAGGTTATCCAAAATGTTCCAAACAGTCAAGCCAGAGTGTTGGCGGGGATGCGGAGAGAAAGCGGACTATTGACACATGTGGTGGGGGTGCCCCCAAATAAAACTCTTCTGGTCTGAGGTGTTGGGCTGGATCAAGGAGGTCGACGGCATTGTCAGAACACCTAATCCCTACCTCATACTTTTCGGCCTTGAGAAGGATGAAGAGGACTGGATCAAAATAAAAGATATAGCACCGCATCTGCTTCTAGCAGCAAGAGCAACGCTGGTGATGAAATGGAAAGCCCCCACAACTCCTACGAAAAACGAATGGATCCACGTTGCCACCAATATATGCATAATGGAACATATCACAGCGTCACTACACGGAAGATCGTCGCAGATCGAAGCTCTCTGGATGGAGTACAAGAGCATATACTTACCCAATGGGCTCCTCAACCACAAGCTGATCACCCTGAGAACGGGAGACCGAAACGAGACGTGAATAAAACAGAGCCCGCTGCCACTACTATATTCTCTCACGATTGAGGAAGTTCCCGACAACACATGTTAAACTCTGCTTTTCACATGATGAACGCTGCAAGAGCTGTACAAAACGCTGTCTGACCTTGGGGAGGGAAGGGGGTGGGCAACAGGGGGGGGGAGTCATGTTTACACCCGAACATTATGTATGAAGATCGTGTCTGCTGGACAGACACGGAATACATGGAGTCTTCTATTATTTCTGCTTAGTTATACTGTTATAAGATTTGTACTGGTTTTCAGAATGTTGTACCATGACTTACATTTGCAAAACTTAATAAAACCAAATTTACAAAAAAAAAAAACCCAGCAGAGGATGGCTCTAAAACATTCCTAAACCCAGCAATTGCATCCGGCGGGGGACAGCCGTCGGCAGGTCTGCTGACTCTGATCAAATCTGGAGTCAACTTTGAGCCTCAAAAATCAATCAACTAAGGACCGTTTATTCAACTCACCATCTTGAAACACAGAACCGGCCCTCAAACCCTCCAATAAGCATCTAGTTTTCGTCAATTTATATGTGAATTTAAAAAAAAAGTGGGAGTGGAGCATATGCAGGCTGACATTACGTAGGTTATTGATTAGGCTTACATACAAGAAAATGTATCAATCATCTTGTGTGGGGACTTAACCCTGCTCCGTGGGGTGGATCTCAGAGGACACTAAAGAGAGGCAATGAATGCACCCAGCTCAAAGCAACAAAGAGGTATCAAGTGAAGGCGACTAATTCAATCCCGCGACTTACTCTTGTTAATCAGCTTTTTTGAGAAGTAGAAATGATGTAATCCCTCCTGGCACCAAGGGCACCAACCTTCAGTTATAGACTTTGTATTTGTATCCAGAAACCTGATTGGTGTCATTGAATCCGTCAAGGTTCTCCCCACTGATCAGAGTGACCACAACTTACTCAAAGTGTAATGGCTTGTGGTAGGGAAGGTCCTGAGGCAGAGACATCTTTTTGCTGTTGATTCTGTAAACAAGGGGTCTCGAATCAGGATACTCAAGCCTGATGTTGTAACCCTGGGCCAAACCCTTCAACCCAAGCCAAGACAGTGAACATATCCACCTAACATCTATGGTTAACGACATTCCAATGTTAGCTGTCCATCTGAGTTCCTATTCGAAAAACAAGGATAAGAGAAGAAACCACTGACATTGCGATGATAAACTGGTAGCCGTAAAGAAGACTGATTTAACACGTACAGTTTCTTTACTCAAATGGTTGGAAAATAAATATGCCACAAAGGCCATTGATAGACTGAAGTCCACTTACAAACACTGGCTGAGAGGACATACTGAAGAGATGGTCAGGAGAGACGCTTAAATGATGCTGAAAACTTTAGAGAAAAAGAAAACACACAAGAAATGTAGTCTATCATCATCTCCACAGGCTCAAACCAAAAACTGCCTTTGATAAACAGGGTAGAAGAAGGAAAGTGGATAACTTTCTTTGAGACTCTATATGCAGACACTCAAATAAACAAAAGCCTGTCTGTTAACTTACAACTATGGTCCTTGACATATGACTGTGATACACTGTTTTCCCTGATTCAACAAGCTAAGCCCTCTCAAGCCCCAGGAGCCGATGGTCTTTCAAATGTGATGTTGAAAGAAAATCCTAAGAAGTGGCTACTGGTGCTAGACTCAATTCTGAAGATGATTTTGGCAACAATGACCATTCCTCTTTCGTGGAAGGTTGCAATTGTAGTCTCGAATTTTAAAAGTGGGGACAGAGATGACCCCAGTAACTACCGATGAATCACCCTGGTCGACGTTGTGGGGAAACTTTAATCAATTCTTCTTCTGCAGAGATTGAAATAGTTGGCATCAGAAAATGGGTGACAGGATCATCTGCATTTTGGATATGCTAAGGACTTGGGAACTTCAGCACCTATATTTTTGCTCTCACTGTTAAAGGGGGTGGATTTGTGGATCCTTCTAAAGCCGCCAACTGTATTAATAGACACCAGCTCTGGGAAAAACCAACTTAGGAGATGGAAATGCTCAGCAGACCTGGCAGCCCATATAAAGCTGCTCCACACTGACACCTTTTTTAGAGTGTGACTTAACGCATTAGAACTCTTAATTGAAAGGATCAAAATGGAGCATGGTGTAAAACAAGGGTGTGCCCTGGCTCCATTTATTTTTAATCTTTACATCTCTGAACAGGCAACATTCATGGAGACATGTAGGAGTTTGCATCCAAAAATTGGAGGGGTGGAAATGACTCACCTTCTATAGGCTGATGACTTACTTCTGTTAGACAGGAATCCCATAGGTCTTCATAGACAACTGAGGTGACTGGATGAGTACACCATCCAAATTAACCTGTCCATCAACATCGAAAAGTTTAAGATCATCCAATTCCAGAAGCGAAGAAATGAAAAGGTGTCATTTTCTTGGAGCCTGGGCTCTAAGACACTAGACAGTGTGGACTCCTTCAAATACCTGGGTATTCAGATCTCCACTCACTGGGTGGAAAGTGAGAACATGTGCTCACTGAAAGCAAAAGTGAGAGCACTGACTAACCAAGCTCGTCAATTTATATGTGAATCTAAAAAAGGTGGGAGTGGAGCATATGCAAGCTGACATTATATAGGTTATTGATTAGGCTTACATACAAGAAAATGTATCAATAATTTTGTGTGGGGACTTAACCCTGCTCCATGGGGTGGATCTCAGAGGACACTAAAGAGAGGCAATGAATGCACCCAGCTCAAAGCAACAAAGAGGTATCAAGTGAAGGCGACTAATTAAATCCCGCGACTTACTCTTGTTAATCAGCTTTTTTGAGAAGTAGAAAAGATGTAATCCCTCCTGGCACCAAGGGCACCAACCTTCAGTTATAGACTTTGTATTTGTATCCAGAAACTTGATTGGTGTCATTGAATCCGTCAAGGTTCTCCCCACTGATCAGACTGACCACAACTTACTCAAAGTGTAATGGCTTGTGGTAGGGAAGGTCCTGAGGCAGAGACATCCTTTTGCTGTTGATTCTGTAAACAAGGGGTCTCGAATCAGGATACTCAAGCCTGATGTTGTAATCCTGGGCCAAACCCTTCAGCCCAAGCCAAGGCAGTGAACATATCCACCTAACATCTATGGTTAACGACATTCCAATGTTAGCTGTCCATCTGAGTTCCTATTCGAAAAACACGGATAAGAGAAGAAACCACTGACATTGCGATGATAAACTGGTAGCCGTAAAGAAGACTGATTTAACACGTACAGTTTCTTTACTCAAATGGTTGGAAAATAAATATGCCACAAAGGCCATTGATAGACTGAAGTCCACTTACAAACACTGGCTGAGAGGACATACTGAAGACATGGTCAGGAGAGACGCATAAATGATGCTGAAAACTTTAGAGAAAAAGAAAACACACGAGAAATGTAGTCTATCATCATCTCCACAGGCCCAAACCAAAAACTGCCTTTGATAAACAGGGTAGAAGAAGGAAAGTGGATAACTTTCTTTGAGACTCTATATGCAGACACTCAAATAAACAAAAGCCTGTCTGTTAACTTACAACTATGGTCCTTGACATATGACTGTGATACACTGTTTTCCCTGATTCCACAAGCTAAGCCCTCTCAAGCCCCAGGAGCCGATGGTCTTTCAAATATGATGTTGAAAGAAAATCCTAAGGAGTGGCTACTGGTGCTAGACTCAATTCTGAAGATGATTTTGGCAACAATGACCATTCCTCTTTCGTGGAAGGTTGCAAATGTAGTCTCGAATTTTAAAAGTGGAGACAGAGATGACCCCAGTAACTACCGATGAATCACCCTGGTCAACGTTGTGGGGAAACTTTAATCAATTCTTCTTCTGCAGAGATTGAAATAGTTGGCATCGGAAAATGGGTGACAGGATCATCTGCAGTTTGGATATGCTAAGGGCTTGGGAACTTCACCATCTATATTTTTGCTCTCACTGTTAAAGAGGGTGGATTTGTGGATCCTTCTAAAGCAGCCAACTGTATTAATAGACACCAGCTCTGGGAAAAAACAACTGAGGAGATGGAAATGCTCAGCAGACCTGGCAGCCCATATAAAGCCGCTCCACACTGACACCTTTTTTAGAGTGTGACTTAACGCATTAGAACTCTTAATTGAAAGGATCAAAATGGAGCATGGTGTAAAACAAGGGTGTGCCCTGGCTCCATTTATTTTTAATCTTTACATCTCTGAACAGGCAACATTCATGGAGACATGTAGGAGTTTGCATCCAAAAATTGGAGGGGTGGAAATGACTCACCTTCTATAGGCTGATGACTTACTTCTGTTAGACAGGACTCCCATAGGTCTTCATAGACAACTGAGGTGACTGGAGGAGTACACCATCCAAATTAACCTGTCGATCAACATAGTAAAGTTTAAGATCATCCAATTCCAGAAGCGAAGAAATGAAAAGGTGTCATTTTCTTGGAGCCTTGCTCTAAGACACTAGACCGTGTGGACTCCTTCAAATACCTGAGTATTCAGATCTCCACTCACTGGGTAGAAAGTGAGAACATGTGCTCACTGAAAGCAAAAGTGAGAGCACTGACTAACCAAGCTCTTATTTTACAATGAAGATTCTGTATTTTTTCTCTACAGCTGGTGATGGAATTTTACAGATCAAAAGTAATGTCTACAGTAAGATATGACTCTGAGGAGATTATAGGTATCTCTGGAAAACTGTGGCCAGTGCTGGGAGGGCAATACTGGAAGCAACTACTTGGATTACCAAGATTCATACCAATCCAAATCATAAGAAGAGAATAGGTTTTAATCTCACATAAGGCTTCCTTTGAATCCTTTTTCAGGAAATACAGACAATCCAACCCAGCACCGAGTTTTGCCATCATTCAATCTTAAGAGAAGTGATTGTAGCTGGACTAGCATAGGATGGAGCTAGTAAAAGACGTTTAGAAGATCTAGGTGTTTCGTGTGAAGATCTTCTGACAAACCCCAATTGAATAAAGAAGAAGCTTTGGGAAAAAGATTGGATTTCCACCTGTAAAACCACTAATAAATACAAACTATTTCGACAACTCTCAAACAAAACCAGAGCCTACGGTCATATTCCACTCTACATAAAGACATTTCCGATTCCTTTTACAGAACTCAGTTTATGAGGATCACGCTTAACCTATTTCCTACAATTGAGATTATATCGGTCAGGTCGGAAGGTAACATTCAGCAATGTACATGTAGATTCTGTAAAATGGCGGATTTGCTGGAAAACGTACATCTTTTAACTCGATGCCCTGGCCTAATTGAACTGAGAACCAAGTACTTTGTATGGTGTGTAGAGTCCACTGCATCACTATCAGCAGACGAATGGTGATCAATGGTTTTGAGGGTGGGGAACAGGTGGGCCTTACCATCGAAGCGGTACATTTCCTAAAAGAAAATTTGGACATGAAAGGATTTAACCATTATGAAATGTTCAATCTTTCTGTTCCCTTTGGACAAAATTAATCTCTGACTTTGGACAACCCCCGCTCACAAACAAATGACTCTTGTCTTCTTTTCGTCTTGCTAAACGTTTTTGTATTAAACTAAGTGTGCATAAAAAAATAATGCACTAATACAAAAGAAATGTTCAAAAAAGTAAAAGTTAAATGGGACCTGTTTTCGGGTCACTTGTAAGCTTGTGAATGTGAACCATATACCTCTCGCTTTCGTTTCTCTAGCCGACTGGGTAACGTGGGCTTTGTAAGGCAACGCTAGTTTTTGTTATTGGATTTCACACTGGGGAGAAATAGGCACCTCAGTATCTCGGTGCCCAACTTATTGATTCCAACAGTAACTTCTAAAAAGATAAATGCTCTTCAACGTTCAGGCAGTAAGAGTGAAACCTCTGGAAATGGAAAACTCACACAATCTTTTTAAGGGCAGAATAGCCACTTTTATAAGTCACATTTGTGACTAAGAGCACATCAGTTTGTGAAATCTCCAGTCTATTTAGAGGAGTGCAAATGAAAGCTTTCTATGAATTTTAAAGGGGTTTGCAAATCTGAGAATAAGGGAGGCTTGGATGCTCTCAGCTACGACACTGTGAACTCCATAAACAAGTGTAAGAGGAAAAAGCAAGATCCCAGTTTGTACAGAGGACTCCCTTCTGCTACATGTAGCCACTGCCCTAGACAGCACGGTGCACGCAGGTTAGGTTTAGATCACTGTTGATGCATGAACTAGGTTCCTCCTATTCTGTTTGCACTGACACAACTGGAATATATTGGTGTTTATTTTGAGCGTGTTTAATACTGAGAGACGAAGAGCAATACAGTGTACCCAGCGACCTCTAAAGTGCCATGAAGATTATAAGTACCAACCAATTGGGTTGACCCAGAGCTCCAGATAACAATTTGAGCCCTGGATTGGGCTGTAAACAACATTATTGTTTCAAAGTAAACTGCAGAGGTTATTTTCGAGACCTCAACAGTTAATGATAAGGTATTTTTGTAGCACTTTTGCCAAAGTGCTGCACTATGGGCGGGTGGCAGTGTGTGTATTGCAGCTCTCCTCTATGTGAGTGAGTGATAAAATCTTTTTTTCGGAAATATAAATTCCCATCAAAGAACAGACAATTAAAATGTTACAACAATAAAACCATTTAAATACCGTCAAAATCATGTAATACACAAAATTATACTGTACAGAAACATTGCCTACGTAACATAAGTGCCTGTTCAGTATACAAATAGGTATACAAATAAACTTTATGGGTCATCAGCACATTTTCGCTGATAGTACAAATTTAAGTGCGAATTGCACATGTCTGATGTTGGAGGTTCTTAGAGCTGTGATTGTAAAAATCTTTCATAGATTTGTTAGGGTGGGAAAAAAATAGAAAATGCAACAAATAATTTGTGTCACTCTAGCAGCTAGAACAGTTTCTCCGCACAGTGTGATTTGTTAGTAAAGAGGGCACCCTTTCTCCAATGAATAAGAGATTTGCTCTGAGGGTCATAATAACTGCTCTTTCCCTTGGGATGACAAACCAATGGACATATGCTGGCCTTGCCTTTTTAAAGGCAACATTATGGTAGTAAATTGGACACTTTGTTTCTGCAAGTCATTTTTGTTCCTTATTCTTGCTCTTTGAAGGCAGAAGGCCTCCATTAGCTCTCCTCTGGTGGTGTTACCTATCCACGACTCATCACTAAACAAATAACCAAGGCCAACTTCCTGTAGAGAAGATTTTATATACTTATAACCAAGGCGAGGCAGTCCAAGAATGTGTGGCCATAAGATCCTTCACTTGGGCCCTATTAATTGATAATTGGGTCCTCTCCCACAGACGCAGCCAGTAAATCAACAGTTGTATTGCTATAATGTCTTCTATATAAACCAGCTCAAGTTCTTTGTGTAGTAGGTGCCCTGGAAAGCCCTGTGGTAAACCCAAGATGTTCCTTGGGAATTTGTTTTCAGTTATTTTTTGGTTTTTTGTTTGATAGTAACCCCCACGCAGCCGCACTGTATGTTAACAGCAGTGTTGATTTAGCCACGTACATTCGCAGGGTATGATCCATGGGTAATCCAACCAGTTTTGCCCGAAATCTCAGGATTGAGATGTTTATTTGTAATGCCTTTGTAGTTTGATGCTTTATGTGTGGTTACCAGCCCAAATCACTAGAGACCTTCACCCCAAGATAGCAAAACGACTTGACCCACTCGTGACTTTTCCTTGCTACCAGTATAGCGTTTCCCTGTGCTTTACTATTGCCAGCACACATAAGCTTTGACTTTTCTACGTTAATTGCTAAGCCTCTCTCTACCATATAATCAGCAAATCCATCTAGCAATTTTTGAAGGGTGTGTTTTGCTCTAGCCATTAGGACTGCATTATCTTTTTAAGGATTCTAATCGGGCGTCACACACCAGCCCAGGATTCTTGCCACTGGCCTAGGATGCAGCGCACAATTAAAAAATGTTTACTTTATTTCCTAAGAATTCAGATTGAGATGACACCCAACCCATCTCACACCCCCTTTTACAAATACCCCTGGACACAATGAACCATGAACCAGGCCGGTGGGTGGTAATACAATATTTATTTATTTTAAATTCAAATAAAATCACACAAATTTAACATTGGGCAGCAATTGCCAATGGGGTGATAATTACAAGGTAAATATTACTTTTCGGGTAGATAGCACCCCAGTTAAGATTTCCCCCCTGCAATACTCCCTCAAACCCCTATTAGCTGCATTTTGTGTGGGTAGCAAGGAGTAGCAAGGAGTCAGGTGTCCTAGCTAACAAACAAAATTAAAATCTGACCTTCCCCAACAAAATGGGAGGCATTCAAACCTTTTTCATTTGAACAAAATAGCACTCGGAATTAGTAAAGATGTGAATTACATGTGCGGTTGAATGAATGAGGTAAATATGAATTATAGCAGTGTCAGGGATGTAAGAACACTATCAAACTACAAGCAATGTCCTAACAACGGGCATACAATTCAGAAAAACAACTTGAAAGTGAAAAACACAGTGCAGCCAAATCACAAACGTAGAAATTGCCTTTGCTAATTTACACGACTTGAAATAGACAGAATTGAAATGCGGTTTTTATGCTGAGTGACAGAAGCACATCGAAGGGATGATATGAAAGTGAAAGAGTGACTCTAAATTAATGACAGGATGAGATTCTCAATGGGAAAGGAAATTCGGTTTTAAAAATGACAGCAGATGACAGAGAAAATCGGTTTGGAAAAGAAAGGACAAGTTTCACTTAAACTAGATTTTAGTGGCTAGAAAAGAGAAACACCACCCGTGAATAGAAAGGCTAAGCTGCAGTTTGAACCCCTCCACGCTGTGTGCCTCTTTTAGGGAGAATTAATTTATTTAATCAAAATAGTACTTAGGACTTACACTAGGACAGAAATGAGTGGAAGAATGACACTAACACTTAGAAATCAATGAACAGGATACACTCAGGATTCTGATAGTTGTAAGGATTCCTGCTAAGGCAATTCTGGGATTTCTATGGGGTTGGACCTAATACAATGTAACAGAGCAAGGGATGCAGTTTGCGGTTGTTGGGGAAGGGAAATACTCACAACAAGCACTTGGGGTATTTTGGACAGCGGACCAGGTTTCTGGACAGCAAGGCAATATCTGGTCACTTGACACAGCAGCAGGCTCTCCTAGACGAAAATAGCTGTGCAATGGTCTGGCCATGGCACAGCGGCACATCAGCTGGATAAAGTGAGCAGCAGGGCAAGCAGGTAGTACTGTATAATCCCAATGAGGATTCAGCCACCTTTCCCCTTTCTCCCTGAGTTATTGGAATTTTTAACAGGGTTTTTCTGGATCATTGGTCCTGCCTGAATAGGGTCAGCTATGGTCTGGCCTGGCAGTGGAAACTGGAATCTTGTAGAGTGAATATGGAATATCTGGATGCGCAGGAGCTGGAAAATTTAGAAGAGAGTGTCCTTTGTCTCTGTGAGCCTCTACCTTTATAAGGCGGGTGACATCACAGGATTTACTATGGGGGCAGACATTTGGCTTGACATGCCTCTAACAAATGGATTGGTCAGGGTTTTCTGCTACCTCCTTCCTGTCAGCCGGTTGGACTTCAGGGACATGACATCCATTTTATGGGGTGTGCTTACAAGGCCCATGGCCCTCCCACAGTTCTTTTAGCCAAAATCAGTCATGACATAAATAGCACATTTTTGCAGTTATTGCACTTTTGGAAATCACATAGGCAGATTCCAGATTTTACACTGAACATATCATTCCACTTCCTACATTTGTACGATATTGTTTCGCCCTTCTAATAATCTTTTGCCATTTCTAGAGCGAACCGCTTCACCTAAAATTCTACAATTTAGTTATGTGTACCTCTTATCACAAAGCATGTTTGCAATACATTTCAAAGTTATACCATGTATACTTTTCCCATGATTTACATGTTTCTGCCATTTGCGTCCCCCACATGATAGGGAAAGCTACAATGTGTTGTTTTTATGCCACCAAAATTACATTTAAACTGTTAAACTGTCATATTACTGCGTTTTCCGATTGTAGAAATAAAAGTCTTAACGTTTATTAATTCAGAACACTCTTTTGCCCCAAATGGGCTGGCATTGTCTTCCAAAT
This sequence comes from Ambystoma mexicanum, assembly GCF_040938575.1. Taxonomy (NCBI): domain Eukaryota; kingdom Metazoa; phylum Chordata; class Amphibia; order Caudata; family Ambystomatidae; genus Ambystoma; species Ambystoma mexicanum. The sequence goes on along the minus strand of NC_090937.1, from coordinate 595,243,138 downwards.
AAGGGCATACTTCCCAACCCCCAGCTAAATGTCAGGCTTTAGCCAGCCTAAATCCAATGTTGCTCTGGAGTTGCCTTTGAAGCTCCCCAGTTTGAGTTGAGGGGAGGTGCTGCTAAAAAGTCACACCTGTTTGTCCCAGAAATCCATTGTACCAGGTTGGAGCACGGCCACATAGTCTGATGAGGGTGCAAGATCCACCACCATTGCCTATTCATATGCCGCGGGGGCTGGTCCCCTTGAAGGGAGGCAGATTATTTTTCCCAGGAAGCAAAGTCCTTTGAAGCCAGGCCAGGAAAAAACCCGTTTCGTGGCTTCAGCAAACGTATTTATTTATTTATTTTTCTTTCCTGAACTAGAAAGCAAAACTGTTGAAATTATATATCCTACATATATTTTAAAACAAACCCCCCTCACCTTTCTATTTAAGGGCAGGGCCGTAATTGAACAGTTTACTTTTAAGCAGACATTCTTTGTTTGTAAAAAAAAAACATTTTACACATGGTTCATTTTCCTTGGCTGTATCTTTACAATGCGGTTTTCTATTACATCTAGTTTCTAAACATTATTTGTAGCCCTAGTCAATTTCTCATACACAGAAATCTGTTCAAGGCAAAGGTCCACTGAAACAGACATAAGCACAGAGAGATAGGGCTTCTTGTGAAGAGTTTAGCTGTGATAGTTTGTTGCAAATAGTCAAGCATTTTTCCATATGTCTTGGAGTGAAGTTCTTTGTTATTTCACAGATCTTGCCTGACACAGCCTGTCATTCAGTGAGAAATACCCGCTTTTGTTGGAAACCAACCTGAATATGAATCGACATAGCTGGGTCTCACTGGAAAAGACCTGTGTACTGTTGAAACGGTGGACAAGCGCATCAGGGCGCAATCATTTTAAACATAAAATATTTCCTTTTTCAATGGAAAATTTTGAGCTAACAACATAGCAGCACACTTTTTCATTTCTTTTCTTTGGTGCACATAAGGAAAATACTGGCAGCCTTTCTCGGGGTGTTCCATGTTCCATCTTTCTCCATATGTGCTGGGTAAAGAAAGCACAGCCATTATTTCGGTGACTGCAAAACACAGTTTTGGTGCAATGCAATGGTGCTGGTACTGCTGAAAAGTGCATTTTGGTAATGCAGGGGAGTTCTGCTGGGCGGATAAATGTACCCCACAATCTGCATACAAAAATGCACACCCATTTGTTTAGCTGTCCTTGGGACATCGCTTATCAAATCAGCTTGGATATTTGGTAGTAAGTTTATATAGAGATTGAAAATTAATGAGGCCAGGCTCTGATTTCCCTGTCTTACCTTTGCCATCAGGTGACTGTGCATATGAACTAAGATATTTAACATCTAGCCTGGCATTACCATGAAGTGCAATACACTCCAGAGTTTGCTGTGATCAACACAATCAAAAGTGGTTGAGAGGTCCATGAATGCTAGGTAGATCATGCTTTTATTGGCACGCACATATTTATCCAGAATCAAGCCCATGTTTACAATCTGGGCAACTGTTCAAATGCCCTCTCAGAAGTCATATTGGTACTCCCAGAGGACCCAGTGCTCAGTAACCCAAGCCATGATGTTTTGATGCATCTGCCGCCATAATCACTTAACTGATGTGGTTAATTGGGTGGTTGCAGGCTGGGTCAGTTCTATCTCCTTTTTAAAGATCAAAACATATACTGCCTCTTTCCATAAATCTGGGAAGATCTTTAGCTGGAACATTTTATTGAATGCTAAGGTGGCGGCTGGTATACAGATAACATGTTCATGCTTGAAATAGAATCCGCCCTGCCATTTGTAAATTCAGCAAGGGCAGTTGCTACCTCATTCAATAATACCACCAGATCTGGACCTGCACTATATCTATTAAAGGGAGTCGCTCTGGTTTTTATGTCATCCAACTTGTTAATTTTGGGGGTTGTATATAGTGCTGAAAAATGTTTAATCAACTTTGCTTCACTCACCAGTTCAGCATACCCCTTGTCAAGTGTATTCTTAGGACGTAGACCATCAGCAATCACTTTCCAATAGTGCCTCAATTTGCCAGATAAGGCACCCTTTTCTAGTTTATGCCAGGCAAGTTCCACTTATTCTAAGTTGCTGGACTTTAGCCTGGGTTTGTATAGTGCCCTTGCTTCAATGATATCTGTGTGGGAACTGCCTTGCCACCTTAATGCTTTTAGGAGGTCTCTTTTTGCTAGTCCTCATGCAGTACTGAACCATGCTGTCTTTTCCCGGCCGCTCCTCTGGGTCATGACAAGCTTCTTAAGTTCTTGGGATATGCAGGTTATTATGTCTGCCCAGGCTTGGCATATGCTCTCAGTGAGTGCTTCTGGGTTTAGGCATTGCACTAATTTATCCATGGCTGTATAGATGACCTTAGATGTTAAGTAGTGGAGATCTACCATATTTCACTGCAGAGTGGCCTCGGGGAATACTGTCTTAATGGTTGATCCCTCATTAGCATACCATAATGTCAGAACAAGGGAGTCATGATCACTTTCGACCCTAGGGACTATTTGGAAATCTTTGATCCAATGCCAATCTTCTACTCTCAGAATGATGTAATTATTGAGCGGTATTTCTTGTTCACAAAAGTATGTTTTACCTGGAGTGTCGGACTGAGATCTTCCCTTTACTACTCTGAATCCCAATCTAATCAACACCTCCATAATTTTCCTTCCCAAGGTGTCTGTGGTGGCCTCTATCGGAGATGGTGGATAGATGTAAAATGCAATATACTTGTCTACAATATTATCAATGCTCCAGTATAATTTCCCGTTTTTAAATTAAAGTCAACACCTAACCGAAAATTGAGAGGCAACCTTTGTAGTTCTTGACATCCTCCTATACTTCTAGTAAGGCTGGGGGCGGTCTTCGAGTGCCGCTATCGCCAACTGCATTGTAAAAGTTGGCTATGTGCCATTTGTTACCATCTGCTAGTATTACATCTATTATCAGAAGAGGTCAGCAAATTGTGCAAAAATCGATGTTCTTTCAATTGAAGTGAGTGTGCCAAATATATTTCAAGAACTCCACGACTCCTGCCGTGAGAAGACTCTATTGCATCGGCTGAGTAGACCTCAAAGCCCACCATATAGTTCGTATTCAAAGCCTACGTGTCCTGAAGTAACAGGATGTCCATGCCTTCTAAGAAGATCATGAAATCAGGATCCCTTAACTCTGTCTTGAGGCCTGTTACATTCCAAGAGAAAATGCTCAGGGAATGCATTGGGTGTTTCCCATTTTTACAATCCAGACGGAGGCACATGTGCCATGCACTCATACACAATATTTTTGCTCTGTATGTTAACATGCATTGGGGTGAGTTTGCCAATAAACTTTCTAGAGCAGCTGGGTCAATTCCATTACTTTTTTTTTTGGTTGAGTACCCATTTCTTCTCGCCTGTGCAGGCTCGTATGTCATGTGTATGTCTGCATAGATGACTGGGGGGTCCCTGTGATGGCACAGAGTGGCATAAGCCAAGTATCATGCAAGTGTCAGGTGGCGTGTTGTATACCTTGGTAGACCTCCACACCTCTAAGTGCTAGTTCATCAGCACAGTTCAATTTTGCACCTTGTAGGTGCTGGTTTACCATCAGAATCTGACATTACAACCATCACAGAACATACAGTCCGATAAAATCCCTGTGACTGAGAACATTTTAAGTGTTACGTCCTTAATGCCCATATTACTTTTACTAATGATCTCTTGTTGTTATTGTTTCCATGGTTCTGGCACTTAAAGCAGCAGATAATATTTCCTTCACTCCAGACATCCAAGGGGTCATCCCCATCACGTTCACTGGTTTTGATCACAAGGTCTTTGCTTCTGCTCCCACTTTTCTCCTTTAAGCCTGTATGAAACGATTGTCCATGTTCTCTCTTATTTCTAAAATAATTTGTGGACTCCTTGTAGTTCTTGTTGCTTGAGGTGGTAATCTGAGAAACAATGGGTAGAGGGAAATTTAGACAATGCTTCACTTTTTTGTGGGATGTTAGTTGTTTCCTGGTCTGTTGCGGCTGTACGGTTGTGTTTGGCCTCCTCACAGGAGGCACATAAGGGGCAGCTTCTAGATGACCCCCAGAGATTGGATCAATCGGGTGAGAGGGACCCTCTCCTCTATAGCATTTCTAGCAGCACGGGAATCCTTGGTTTCCATTAGCATAGTCAGTTTTCATGATGCATCATGTGCAACATGTTTTGCACTTGTGAACTTTGCCCATTGATATTCATGACTATATTATTTTACAAAATTGGGCAGCAGGCCAGGGCCCAGTGCATTGCTGTACTCGATTGAGCTCATTAAGCATGGAGATGGTCCTGCAGACATCTAGTGCTTCTGGTTGAGGCTAGGTGAAGATTTAACTGTACCTCCACTGGACGTTATGCTTCGTGCATGCACAGGCTTGTGTATGTGCTAATGGTTCATGGCCTCCTCCTTTCCAGCACACAACACCAAGGTGCACCTAAAAAGAGTGGTGTTCTCTTCTTAGTCTTCAGGCTCACTGCACATGGACAGGCAGGGCCTTTCAACTCTTTCAGTTGAAAGGTGTCTCAATTCTCAGGAGGGCCTCCAGCAACTGACCCCATTTTGCCAGTCAGCAGTCTATGAACACAGTAACATTCATTTTTACATTACTTTCATTCTAGTGCTTTAAATGTGTTCCTTACAAACTGTGTTTCCAGGAGCCCTTTAGACTGTCACTTCCCTTGTGGTAGAGAGAAGTGTTATCACCTCACTGCCTTTCATCATGGTTTATCCATATCAGCCACATGTGACAAAGGAGGATGTATAGCCTTTCAGTGGGCATTTAGCATTTGACATGTCTACTGGCTGGCTGTCTCATGATAATTGGGGGCTATTTACCCTAGATGTATTCCATTGTCTCCATTATAATGTATACACCCGCAGATGCTTCGGACTGTTTTCTCCTCTATGTAAGGGGGGTGCAATCATCATGCTGAAATTATCCCCAATACATCTTCAGCCAGTCCTGTCGCAGCTGACAGCCTTTAGTTGACCAGTCAGCCTCAGTCGCTTCTTGCTCCCTGTGTTTGAGTGTCTGACTGATCCACAGCCCTGGATGCGTGGGCTAAGTGCAGACACAGACACCGCCTCATATGTTGAGTAGCCCATTCCCTCGCTTACTTAATAATTAATGTATGTTTCAACTCTGCTCACCTGCTAGAGTAATTTTTAACATGTTGTTTTCTACATTAAAGGTGGCATCAGGTTGCAACAATTTACTGTTTTTTTAGACTATTAATGTGCGTCACTGCACCAAAATTTCAGAGAAAACTCACCTGTAAACACGTATTGGCAATGCCAACAGTTTGGGCTTTGTGTGGGCATGGGAATGGCACTGCTGTATGGTACTAACTGCCCACTGATGGCAGCAGCTACACAATGGTGTGAGTACCTGGGCATCTATTAGCAGTGCCTGGAAAATACCTAATACTTATATACATGATACAATTGTTGGCTTTGTCAGTGCTTGATTTTCCAGTTCGATGTTCCACATTCAAAGCATGTTGCAATTGATGACAATTTTGCATTCTTCCTTGTTTTGTCATGTATTTCTTATTTATCCCGCCATAGTGCTCCCCTCCAGGGTTGCCCTTCACTCGCTCCCATACTGTCATTCCTTCCTCACTGCGCTGTCATTACTCATTCCTTTCCTCCATGCAAAATGTAAAATTCAATGAACTGCAAATTCCAAAACTATTGGCATTGCCAATGCTTAGTTTTTGTAGAGGTGCAGATCCTCTGACAACATACAGATGTCCTCATAAGACATTTTAGGGGGACATCTGTATGTTGTCAGTGGTACTGCACTTCTCCAAAAGATAGTGCAAGTGACAGTTGTATTTCATACAAGGACCTCTGTATGTTGTCAGTGGTACTGCACCTCTTCAAGAAATAATGCTTGTAAAGCAACTCAGATCCGTGGTTTTGTTATGTTCCTTACTAACGTTCATTTGTGTGTGTCATTCAAAGATTTCTATTTCTGTTGGAGGGATAGAAATACAAAATAGTATCATAGAGTCATTAATAACCTGGATATGGATTGTGCATTTGCCGGCTCCGATAGAAACATGATATATGTGCATTTCAAAGCACATTGCATTTTTGAACATTGGAATGCACTTTGAAATGGGTACAAATTACCTTTGTCCTACTGCGTTGTGCAATTGCTTAAAAAGTGGGGTAAAGGGTATGAGAATGTGCTCATCTATGACTATAAGGACATGTCAGATTTCTTTTGAGGACATCTGCATCGGGATGAAAGCAAGCCCCATTGAGAGTCAAAAATAGTACAACTACGACCACAATGCAATTATACATACAACCAGCAGATGTATTCCATACTTGCCCTGTTGCTCCTTTACCCACTTGCGCTGTTGCTCCTTTCCTCCTTTGTGCTGTCCATTCTCCATCATTCTCCATCACTGCGTGATCCCTCTTCATCCCTTGTGCTGTCACTCCTTCCCCCTTGTGTTGTTTCTTCTTCTCCCTTCCTCTGTCACTCCTTCACCTTGAATTGTTGCTCCTTCTTGCTTGCGTTGTTGCTCCTTCCCCCTATTTCACTGTCACTCTTTCCCCTGTGTGTTGTTACTCCTTCCCCTTTGCTCTGTTGCTCCTTCCCTCTTGTGCTGTTGCTCCTTCCCCATTGATCTGTTGCTCCTTCACTCCTTGTATTGTTGCTCATTCCCTCCTTGCGCTGTCACTCATTCCCTCCTTACACTAATGCTAATTTCCCTTGTGCTGTCTCTCCTTCCCCCTTGTGCTGCCACTCCTTCCCCCTTGTATTTTTGCTCTTTCCCCCCTCATGTGTGCTGTCACTCTTCCTTCCCCTTTGCACTTGCCCTTATTTCTTCAAATGTTGTACAATGCTCCTATGTTCTGTTGCTGGTCTAGCTTTCTTTGATTCGATTGTTTTTATTCTTTCTCCTGTTGCCATTTATTTCTTATTATTCCCCTCACAGTGCTTACCCCAACCCTCCAGTGCCACCTTTCATTCCCTCCCTTGTTGTAATGTCTTTCTCTCTGCTAAATGTAAATTCAACAAATACTACCAACGGCAAAACTATTGTCATTGCCAATGCTTGTTCTTAATGTGATATGTTGTACATTATGTGCAGTCTCTGCTACTAATTTGCAGCAAGATGTCTTTTTTTGTTGTTGTTCTGAGCTGCATGACAGTATCACCTCTTATGGTTAGGATGACATTTTCTGAGGCATTTATCATCAGATCTATGTGACTTGTGAACCTGTTGTATTATGGTATTTGGGATGCTGCCTTGCTGGCAGTACTACTGCCAGTGGGGTTAACTGAGAAATCTGCTGCACCTATTTTTCCTGACGGTATCAGAGTTGAAATGTGACACACATTACTGACAATAACTATTTATGAGTATTGCCTGATTTACTACTCATGTGTGATTCACAAATGGATTTTGAACTTTTCTGTCATCTTATTCAAACACCACAAAAAGGGCTTCTAGCAAGATTGTGTTAGGCACTGTTTGGTGGGCATAGTGCATGTCTAAATGGAGAACAGGAACGGACTTGTTACAAGCTTGGTGGTATTTCGGCAGTAAATCTGCCGAAATGCCACCAACTATATTTTACTGTTACCCCCACTCGGTCCGGCGGAAATTACTGTCAGATTATTGTCAGATTATGGATGGATCTTTTGCTCACCTCACTGAGGCAGCCCACTAAGGCTGAAACACGTGTCTGGGGTTGCTGTTGGCAGGGTCAGATTGGCCCCTCGGCCTTTCGGCCTGTTGTCGGGCCGAAATCGGTCCTGGTGGGTGGGGGCCAGTTTCTGGACATGCCTGGGCCCGTTTGGAAGAAAAACAAATAGAAAAAAAAATACAATCCTTTCATCCTTAGGTCGATAAATGAGTACCAACACAGGTTGGATGATATTGTGTGCATATTTGTTCCATAAAAAAGAGTTTAAGCGTAAGTGCTATACAATAACATATTATCATTTGGCCTTGGACGTCTGCTTGGATTCACAGTGATTTAGTGTACTTAGGAACAATGCTATTTGATGCCACTTCCTGTTTTGTCAAGGGGTGAAGGGTCGTGTTTCAACACTTCCAGGGATGTCACTTTGGGGTGGGGTCAAATGACATCACTTCTGGTGATGTCATCAGAGGTCAAGGGTCGTGAGGCTAGGGGTGGGCCACTTCTTTGAGGCAAGGGTGGGCCACTTTTTTTGTGTGACTGGGCTTATTTCTTGTCCCAGTCTGACCCCGGCGGTTGGTACTCTTATTCAGAGGAGAATTGCTTAGTATTTTGGTGCTGCACTGCCCTGGGGGGGGGTGGGACAAGACTGATATGCAATCGATATTCTCCTCAGTGAAAGGGTACAGTGTGCTCAAACATGGTTCATTCTGTTTGAGCCAGTCTTGAATTTTTATTCTGTATTTAACTTAGGTAATTAGTCATATATTCCTCACCCGAGTGCAAATTAACAGATAAACTATACAGTCATTGGCAATTCTATCAAGCACCTTTGATTCACAATTGGTTCAAATCCGAAAAAAAATCTTTATACAGTGAATTCCTTTGAGGATATTTATTCTTATTAAACAACATGAGTTTTTTGGTCTTAACTTTTGAATATAATGACTGGAGCGGCAACTCTAATCTAATAGGAGCCAACAGAGTATTCATCAGTAGCCGAAGAACCTTTTTCTCAACGAATGCTTCTAACTTATTTATATATTTATGTCTTTCTCTTGCAGAGGGTTGACTACTCCTAAACCGTATGAAATTATGGGTATCACTTTTAAGTTATGACATTTAATTAGTGGAATCAATGGGTATGCACAGTATTTTGTTTTAACTCTCTTGATTTGTGCTATTAGTCAATTTAGTTTCATTCTCAATCTTTTCAGATTCTATTTACTTACAAATTTCTCATATATTGGGTATCCCAAATACGGTATACACGCATTTCGTCGAAGTATTTTTCAACGTGGGACATTTCATCGCCGACCCTTTCATCGCCATCGCCATCTGGGGTGTTTGTGCGGGTTGGGGTATGATTATTTAAGAAATGGGGGGTTGGGGAGGCGCAGCCCTCCATAAATAAAAATAAATAAATAAATAAAAATGTTGGCGATGAAAGGGTCGGCGATGAAAAGTCCCACGATGAAATTTCGTTTGGCGAAATAACGTAGAACCCCCAAATACATCAGATATTCCACAACAATCAAGTGTTTCTCTTCCACACACCAACTTAAGTTGCGCACTTTTGGAATCTGCATTAATGTGCAGTTGCTTCTCCTAGGTATAGTTGGCCGTTGCATTTAGTATTCGTTGTAATCCAACCTTCGTTAGAACACTATTGCCAGCAAATATAAGCATTTTAACTTGTAGGGACCCAAGTTTTGGGGAAAAAGATCTAACTCTTTTGAGCGTGTTAATAAGGTTAGACATATAAAATCTTCAGAAGGCAGGGGGAAAGCGTGCACCCCTGCCTTAAAACCACTTTGGTAGCCTTTTTGGATAAATGCTCACAGCTGGCTGTAGAACATCCACTGGTTAATGGCTGATGCAAACATGACTAAAATAGGATCTAGCCTACTGTATAATAAGGGTTTCATCAGGGGCACCACTTGCAGTGAAGAAATACAGTGCCAACTCCCACATATACACAGTGTTTCCTTGGAAAGAGGGGTTGGGAGTAGGATGTGGCCATGCTTTTGGCTTCTGCTTTCCCTGCAGAGCAATACAACATGCCAAAAAACAGATAACGTTGATTTGAGAACAGGGGGTGAAGCTTTCTACTGCAATCCACTTTCTGAGTGATGACTCCAAGAAAGTTTGGGAAAGTCTGAATGTGGTTTCCACAGGAGATTGGAGGGCTTCCAAAAGGTTCAAAGGATGTAACCTTATGATTTGTAGCTGAGTGCTCACTCAGAGATCCTATTTTTTTCTATTTAACCCTGAGGGTACAAACATATTTTGAAGAAGTCACATCACAGAAGTCAGAGCAGAGGATCTTCTGGCTGCCCTGGGGCGGAGAATACACCGAACTGAAGAGGAACATGCGTAAACTCTGCTGCCCTCATTCTTGCCAATGCAAATCGGATGCTGAACCTCTGGAAGAAGCCGAGGACATTAGTATTTTCAGCAACCAGGGGGGGACCAAGGAACTAGCCTTCCTTCCCTTACAAACTGAGCACAGTCAGGTAGCAAGCCTCAAGGATCCACTACTTCCAGAGAAAGACTTGAAAAGGATGTCTTGCTAATCCATGCAAAGACTGAACATGGCTCTATGAGGTTTCCTCAAAATATTAGGCAGAATGCATCTTTGCCGAATTTATTTCGATGTTGCCAATTTTTTACCGCAAAGAGACCCCCAAACTCATCACCCAAACTCTGTCACTTCTACAACCGAAAACCGAAATGACCAACTGTAGTTTAGTGGTAAGAAAATCAGCAACAAAAAAATCATCAAAGTTGCACTAGGGAAAAGTGAGGAATACTCCACATACTGGGCACTGAGTAATGGTAATGGACAGAGTCTGCAGCCTGAAATTTAAAACACATAACACAAACCATGAACCTTAAAAGCATTATTGGGACCCAGAGTCTGAGAGTCTCCTTATACATTTTGTGGTATCCCGCTGGTAATTCTGGTGGGATAAAACCAAACGGTAATACCGTTACTGGCACTAGGTCTGCTGAAATTACCGCCTTATACCAAGTGCTGGCAAGGGTAGTTACACCCCATTCCATGGAGTGCAATAGGACTGCATGGGGGGAGTAGCCGTTATTACCATACAAAGAAATTAGGTGGTTTTACTAAAAGCAAAACTATAGGAATTTAACGCATAGATTTTGCTCTACCCAAGTGTATGGTTTTGTACTGCATTTGAGAGACCAGCCTATTTTTTTAAGGGACCTGTGATGCACACAGAAAAAGAAGACAAAGGTATATATTATCAGAGGATAGAGAGTGTAACACAATGTTGTATTATGTATGTTTGTAAGATTGTTTATTTTTCTCACGAAAAAAAGCACCGTACATTGAGAAATGATCATTCTAGTTCTTTGAAGATGAATTGAAGATTGTGTTGTTCACCATTTATGTTTGTAAAACTGTCCAATTGTCTCACAGGAGAAACATGGCACACTGCAAAATGAACTTTGTGGTATTTCAAATGTATATGAAACAATAAAATAGGGTAATGAGCAACACCCAATCACAGAAAAGGCTTACAAAATGAAATAAACCCTTTCTTTTCAACACCGTGAATGTTTATGAAGATGGTTTGAAGGTTAATGTGTATTTAGTCCCTCAAATTAACCAATGAAATAGCATGCAAATTAATGCTTTCCAAAGTTTAAGTATTAGAGCACTCTCTGCTATAGCAGCATCATTGCCCCAGTTCTAATACTTTAGGGCCACCCTTCTGTTGAATGTATAATATGCACTAACACCATGTGCCAGATTTCCCAACATCTGTCCAGGTAGTATCATTATGTCAGGGCCTGGAAAACGCCAACCCAAGGCGTACACAAAAGCCACAACTGTTCGCTTTGTTCGTGCTTGTTTTTGTAAAGAACGCTATTTCTCCACGCATAATACTGGTATAATAGTGCAAGGGACATGCTAGCTTTAAGTAACATTCTTTTTTCTTTTTTCTTCAGACTTCAAAAAGTTATCAAGCATTCCAGTCTGTCCTACAGTACTCTGGCTCAAGAACTCCTTGTTATATTATGAGCATCTGAAAAAGTAGTTCTGAATGTCAACGTACGCCAGTGTTGCATAGCACCCCTCCTGGGAGCATGGTAGCTCCCAGGATGTTGCAATGGGTCACGTGGCAGTAGCCACGTGACCAACTTAATAAAAGATACGAGCCGCTTCCGGCTTGTCAGTCACTCCAATCTTGGCTCTGGTGGGTGTCGTTCTTGCCTCGCACCATGCTGTTGCCACACTGTGTAATCTGGGCCTGGGGACAAGGCCCAGCACAAGGACGGTGCCCCTGCTGGGCAACTCCATCCCATGGGAACTATACCACCATGTGATCATGGCTGGTGGAATAACCCCGGCCTGGGAGCCCCTAGCGCTGGGGGCGGCAGTGTGCCTGGTGACCTCGGCCACGTGGTCCGTTCCGGTGATCTGGAGCGAGTTGGGGTAACCCCCACTCCATTGTTTGCCGCGTGATCACCACCCCTCAGGACGAGGTCGGGTGCTCCCGACATGCAGATGGGGCCTGCCTGGAGACCCGGAGCAGGCCCCCAACAGCCAGTAACTAGGTGCGAGTAATCATAACCCTTTCATAACCCTTGGCACGCAAACAGTTAATGCTTTTGTACAAATTACATTCTAATTCTATGGCAAGTGGTTTTCAGATATGCTTTAGCATTCCGTATTTTCATCTAACCGGATTCAGAAAGAAATCAAACACACGCGTCTTGAAAGTGAGTTAAGTATTCCAGTTTTATTTGCATTTTCTGCGCCCAGGGATCTATTAAACAAGGGCAACTCATCCCAGGGATGGAAATCAAGTAACAGCTACGTTTTTGGAAGAATGCCATCGCAAAAAAATCTTCATTTCTCCCTAGTTTTAGTGCCATGCGATAGTAGGGAAATACACTATTATTCTCAGTCGGAAACACACACACACACACACACACACACACACACAAACACACGCCTGCCTGACACGCTTCATTTCCGACAGCAAAAGTTGCCCTATGTTGCAAAAAGTAAAGGAATCCGTGTACTGGGTGTTTTCCATCCAAATATGAGTTAACTATTGTGGCCAAGATGCCAATGTGCTAAAATGTCGCGCAGTGTAAAGGCAATGTTATTGAGAATGTTTTGCACTGGGCTGTGGAGGCAAGAACGCTTAACACAATATTGATGAAGAGATGCCTAAGGGTTTCTGGGCACAAGTAATGCTGATTTACTGCAGGAATGATGGGAGTTAACACTGCACACAGTACACTAGTTGAATGAAATGTGATCTACTAAATTATAAGGAGTAGTATGATGTTACTGTTGGCATACATTTTAAAGAAGTGATCTTAAATATTGCTGTGAAGAAAGATGTGATGAAGCTTAGCGATTAAGATGGTAAATTGATGAAATAATGTTTTATATAAAATGATTTGATGTCAAATATTGAAAAAGTTCTTATCAACTAAAACAAAAAAACAATAAAGGTATTAAAAAAAAATAATAATAATGGGAATTAACATCTCTTATCTGCCCATTGCTGAATGCTGCAGCCACAGTGGGCCTGATTCATAGAATTATTTGTGAAGTAAATAGGGACTTTGCACATTAAACTGCATACGAAATCCCGTTTGTCGATTCATGGAATCGACTGTGTGGCACTTTTTCATACTTTGCGGGGACTTCGCGCAAGCTCAGCATGTCTCTGCGAGTGGCTGAGTGCCTTGCACGAGACACCATGCAGAGCATGGGCATGACTTGCGCAGAGGGCAGGGAAGGGGGTGGAACTTGTAAAATGAGAAAGAACAAGGGAAAATGTGGGCGTTGCAAGGGACGACCCACAGTCAGTCTATTGCACGCCCACTATTGTGCGGAATGATACATATTAATGGATCTGACTTCTCAAACTCTTGGCAGGGAAATGGCCATGCACAGCCCTCACTATCCTCCACCCGAAGGCAGGCATACAAATACTTCGGCATATTTCTATTTCTATTTCGAATTCTATATATTCATAGAACGCCAAAGCCGTCAGGCATCCAGGCGCATAGGATTCACCATACATAGGTACGGTCAGGTGGCGGATTTCGGGGTGTGTATATGCAGCAGGGGTTCCGATCTAAATTAAGGTTGCACTTACACAGTGTAGTGGGGTGCAGGTACGGTTTACGAGGGTTTGCACGCAGAATTTCCAGAGTTTTACCCAAGTTATGATAAATTAGGCGCAAGTTGTTGTGGTGCCGGTAACAGTTAGGTAGCTGTTTCTGGCTGTTTTTGCTTTGTGTGGAGGCGTGTCGGGGGGGGCATTCTGGCCGTGACTTGCGTATACGGTTACTTTGCGCAAACAATTCCTTGAATACGTGGAGCGTGCAGTAAGAATTCTGTGCGCAGGCCCGCGCAGAGTCATTGTCGGCATGCAGGCTTTGCGGGATCTTAGCATACTATTCCATGAATGGGCCCATTGTGTGCTGCGTGGTGGGCGTATCTGTTGCACTGAACATAAGGAGGTGGGGGCCGATAATGGGCCACAATCTACAAATATTTGATGGTCATCAACGTTCTGTGAAAGATAAGGTGCTAGAGTCCTGTGAGAATGTCTGTAGTGTCAGAGGGAGATTCCTGGGACCTGTGGGTTTTAGCAGGTTACTGCAGTGTGTCCTTTCTATCATGATGCAGGATCATATAAGGGGTTGACAGTCTGGAAAGCTGGACCATCAAAAGTAAGTCGTTTCTGTGTGACTCTGGGAAAGGGGATGCTGTGCACTCCCATCTATGAAAAAGTTCCATTTCAGGCGTGTTGCTCTGCCTTTATGTCTTGCAAAATGTTAGGCAGAATCACATGCAGTACCCTTTGTGAACACTACACACAATTAAGACTACAAGAGTAAGTACAATTTCACCTTTGGTACAAGCCTGTACTACACAGTAATGTGGTAGCAGTGGCTGAGCAGCTCGACTTATCTAAAGAGTAAAGTGAGCGGTACAATAAGTTACACAAAGGATTAGCAATCACAGTGGTTCAAACAAACACTCAAGGTTTCTTGGTAAAATAATATACATTTATTTGCTCCATCAGTTGGAAAACATTCCACTAGTAAGAGCAGCTCAATATCACAATCTAATATACTACAATACACAATCAATCAGTTTCTGAACAAGTTCAGCTCCCCCGAAGTGGGAGCAAAATGGCACTTCAGTTACTTTAAAAAGGGGTAAAAAGAGACAAGGTTAAAAGAATCAAAGCACAAATACTTGCCGCAGTAGGGCAAATAGTTTCAGTTCACTACAACCAACAATTCAATTCAATAGGCCTGTACCAAAGTAAATGGTTCAGAGTCTTGTATAGGATAGCACAGTTCTGGTAGTAAACGGTTAATTCTTTGCCACGTTTTTTAGAAGTAGTTGTTCAGACTAAAATGTATGCGTCGGTTTAGGGAAGGGCAAGCCTTCGAAATTGGGAAAGTTTCACAAAGTTTCACAGCGGCAGAACGGATTTCTTGACTGCACTTCCACAGTACCTTTTAAATGAAGAAGAGCTGTAGCTGCGGCAGTGGGTCCTGGCAGTTCCTGCAGATCCCGCTGTTCCTGAGCTTCAGTCATGGGGACAAGAGGGAGGACGTCGGGAGGTTCCTGCCCTACCCAGTGAAGAGGCCACAAAATTGGCAAAACATCGGTTTAAGGTGTGAGTGCGTTAAAGACCACAAACTGGTATCCTTCTTACTGGTTATCCTGTTTTCAACAGCACTCTGAAGAAAATTTGACCAGTATAGAGACGGTGTCCAGGTGACTTGCGAGTTGCTTGTTCCCACCAAACTAAAGGGAAGATGTCGTCCTTGAAGGGCTTCTCTGACGAGGGAGTTTCAGGCAATTCGGACCTGCAGCAGGGCTTTACTGGTGGACCAGGAGTTGCAGCAGTCATCTTCTTTCAGCTCGTCTTCGGTTCTCTATCTTTCCAGTGGTCGGCTCTGCTTTCCAAGTCCCAGAGGCCTGCTTTTAAACAGTTTTCCCCCATTCATTCCAGCCTGGCTGTCACTCACCCAGCAGGGTAGCTGTCCTCTCCCGACAGCCAGCCGGCCAATCACACCAGAGTGCATTCTGGTCTCCTAGGAGACTGAGCACAGAGTTTCGGGCACCTCCCTCACATCCTTTCCACCCCAGACACTCAAGTGTCAGAGGAGGGCTTCAGTACTGGAGCCCGCCAAAGGCCAACGAACAAAGGGACCAAACCTGGTTTGGCGCACAGACACAAAAACTAGAAGGAGCTTTCCTTAAAGAAACGGCAAAAAAAGTTGACCGGAGTCTGTTTTTACAGATAGGTCTTGGGCGCCATATTGAAAAACATGGCTGACTCGATTTTTAGCTACCAGTGTTTCCGGTCGGGAAAAATCATGGTAGTTTGTCCTAAACCACTGCCAACAGCCATTTCAAGAGGGAAAGGGTAACATTTAGATGTTATATGAGCGTTTAGACTCATGGGCTGCTAGGGAACCCCTCCAGCACTATATAGGAAAATAGTGCGTGCTGAGTCTGTACATTTAAAAAGACTAGTAAAGTCAATTTAATTTTACATGTTCTGGGAGACAGTAGTCAGTCCCAGAGAAGGTATTTAAACCTTGGGAAGTCTGAAAGACATCCCTGTGCCACCGCACTGAAGGTGCTGTGTGACACACAAGAAAAAGATGATGTCTATGGAGTTGTTTTAAAACTCCATATCCAAAAAACACAAAAGTAAAACACACATCAAAATCCATGAAAGAGTGGGAAAAAGGGCTCATGCTCTTTCCAGGTGAAAATTTAAATCCTAGGAATCCAGGAAAGTTGCTGGGGGTCTCAAAAGGTAAGGGAAATTAGCACATTCTTGAGAATTCTCCCTAACACTCGTCCCCCCCACCCCTCAGATTAAGGGACAGGAGGATTTAATCCACTCCTCTCCTTACTCCAGTTGGTCAAACATCCAGGAGAGACCATCAGCATTTTGGTGGTGACACCCAGACACGTGTTCAATGGTAAAATCAAACCCTTGCAGGCGGATTGACCATCTCAATAGTTTAGAGTTTTCCTGTTTCATTTGAATCAACCATCTCAAGGGTTGATGGTCAGTCTGAATCACAAAAGTATATCCATACAAGTATGTTCTAAACCTTTTCAGTGACCGCACAATAGCAAAAATTTCTCTTGGAGTGGTTGCCCACCTTGTCTGAGGTTCCTTCAGATTCCTGCTGATGAAGCAACTGGGGTGCTCCCTACCTTTCTCATCCAGCTGACTCAGAACTACACCTAGACCTGTATTTGAAGCATCTGTCTGCAAAATGAAGATTTGGTTATAGTCCAGAGCTATTAGGACTGGAGCTTGACAAAGGGCTTTCTTAAGTCGTCCTTCAAATGCTTGAGTGCACTCCTCATTCCACCTGACCTTTTTAGGGAATTTGGGAGAGGAGATCACATTCAAGGGAGAAGCTATGGTCCCATAGTTCTCTATGAAGTTCCTATAGTAACCAGTGAGGCCTAGGAAGGCTCTCACCTGGGTTTCAGTAGTATGGATGGCCCAGTTTTGTACAACTTGTACTTTGCTTGGCAATGGCCTGATGTTACCTCCTCCTAACTCATGTCCAAGGTAGACCACTTTTTTTTATTATAATTTTATTGGTTTAACAAACCTTTAAAATGTGTCAACAACTTTCCATCTTCCCATGCTGTACATCAATTCTTCAGTTTTATCTGAGATCGCACCCACTTTACTGCTTGTCCACGTGTAACACTATATTATCTAACCATCAACCGTTTTTCAATCCCATTCAAAAACAAGGACATTGGGAATATTAGCTTCATATCCACACCATTGAACATTTTCTGCCACCATTCATCTGCACTTACAGATGGATGTTTTGAGAGCAAAGGCCCCAAATGTGCTGTTCTAACTGTCCGTAGTTCACAACAGAACAGCAACAAATGTAGTGTCTCCTTTTCGATTGCAAAAAAATCTACATACTGGGTCCACATTTCAATTATTCGACCATGTTCGAATGCGCTCTTAGTTGAGGCGGAAGAGCATATACAGTCTCCTTGAGTTTTGATCAGGAAAAAGTTCCATTTAACGTTGGAGCTTGTTAAAAGCCATGGCCTCCCTGGGTACATCATTCATGAGTTTATTTGCACTTCTCAACTCTCCAGTCTGCGCCCAATCGGCCGGCCAGATTTTTGGTTTTTGCAAAGTTCGGATTTTCATGTAGTGTTTTTAACGTGATATCCAAGTCTTCAAGAATTCCTTCACAACGTCTAATCCACAGTGACACGATATCGTTCTTATTGTTCAAGGTAGCGCTGTGCAGAATTTCAAATTGTGGAATTTTGTCTTCCGCCTTTGTTTTCCGAAAAAGTGACAGCAAATTCCAACAAATCCTTGCGTGCAGTGAGATCAGCGATAGTACGTACCATATGCAGGCTGTCGACATGCCCTTTGGCAGTCCCAACACTTTCGTCCAGAATATGTTTTCAAGTGTTGGCCACAACTTGTGTGGACATCCGAGTGCATTTTCGGCTCCATACCTAAGAACCGGAATTACTTTTTGTTGATAAAAGTTCAATACCAGTTTCAAAGAAAACTTTCCAAATTTTGTGTTCAGAACGAACACTTGGCATGCAAGTTGTCTACACTTTCTCTTGGTGGTTTCAATCCACGGGCCATCGCACTTATTTGCATTCCAAGATATCTAGCACTAGTTGATATTCTCAAGGATTCCTGCCCAAAAGACCAAGAAAGTTTCTTGCGAGTGATATGCGTCACTGTTTTGAGGTTGTGAAGTAACAAAATCTCTCATTTTTTTGTGTTAATATGTAAATTATTTGTTTTCACATATGATTCTACTGTGTCTAATTCTCTTTGTAGGCCTATTGGGGTGACGTCCAACAGAATCAGGTTGTCGGCATACACAAGCCAACTAAGGTGGGACCTGTGTATTTTTGGAGAAAACAAATTCACAGAACCTAATGCAGCTCTAATGTCAAATAGAAAGACTGAATATCACAGCGGCCAATGGACAGCCTTGTTTGACTCCCTTATAGGTTTTAATTTCTGCCGAGAGAGTGCCAGTTTGGTCTAATCAAATTCTGATGGTTGATTCTGTGTGAAGCTCTCTGATTGCTGCTAACAAGTCAGCTGGACAACCCCAAGACCTCAATTTGTGCCATAATAAGTCACGGTTAATGCTGTCAAAAGCATAAGAAAAATCAATCAATGCAAGGTAGACCTTTGTGTTTGTTCTCAGTGCCTCCATCTTAATCAAGTTTAGCAACAAGAGATTTAGCGCACATCCGGGATTCTTTACAAAGCCCACTTGTCTCAAGTCCACATGCTTGGATTTTGTAGCCCAGTCGACCAGCTTACGTTGAGTCAAAGTTGTGTAGATCTTTCCCAAAACATCTAATAGAGCAACTGGGCGGTAATCTTTAGGGCTGGCTCTATTTCCCTTTTTAAAGATTGTAACGATTACCACACTTTTGCATAATTTTGGAGTGCAACATTGTCGATTGGTTCTTTCAAACAATGCTAAACAAATGTCTGCCCAAATTTCGGGATGCTGTTTTATGTTGAAGTTTGTTAGCCCGTCAGGCACAGGGGCTCTGGATACTTTTGCTTTTCTAATCACACTCACTGTGTCCTCTCTTGAGAACGTTAATGCCCAATATTTTAATCCATCTGAGGACACAATATATTCAGATTCACATTTCTTGTATAACTCAGTGATGTGTGACGTCCACTCTGCCTCAGTCACCAGCCTGCATTGTAGTGCCGTTTGTGGTGCTTGTGTGTTATTGATTAGCTACCAAAATTTACCACAGTTTTTACTTCTCAGGCTATCAAGCATTAATTTAGCGTCCTTTTGTAGCATTGAATGTTTGTGTGCTTGTAGCCATTTTGTTGTAACTTTGTCTCGCAGCTCTTTTTTGAAATGTACTAGTTTGTACATTTGGGTCTGATATCTTGCAAATCTCGGCGCGCATCAAACGTTTACTTTTTAGTAATTCAAGATCAAAGCTATGTTTATAGGCATAGTTTAAATGTCTTGAGCCAGCTTCTTTTGCCTTAAACTGTGTTAAAAGATGGCAATACTTGACAGACTCTCCTTGCAAAACTGGTTTGAGATCTGAGAAACTGCAGCTTTGTTTAGTCTTAGTCTTACTCTGTTTGATTCCACTAAGACTTTATGATTCCAAATAGTGCTTTTCGAGCCACCACCAACTGTCAATATCATTTGCAACATATTATGGTCACTGTTGTCCATTTGAACCACCTTCATCGTTTTCACTCTAGAGTGCAAAACATCAGAGACAAATATATAGTCGATCGTAGACTTATGCTATGATCGTCTCCATGTTGCTGCAGCTGGTATATCACCAAGAGTGTTTCCATTTAACATATGTAGCTTTCTTAAGTCCATCTTTGAGCACCATTCTTTAGCCAGTTTGGTCATTTCGGTTCGAGTGTTGTTAACACAATCGATGTTTAGAACTCCACACATAATTAGGCTAGCACCCTCAGCAACCTCCTGTAAGGAGTCCAGTGATGTAAATAATTGATCTACAAAGCATTGTTTACCCGCTCCACAATGGTTCCAATACAGATTGACTATCGTCATTTGGTCAGAGAAAGTGCAGAGCGTGCCAGGCTTTCCTATAGAGGTCACTTGAATAAATGGAGAGTGGTTTGTGGTTTCTATAATACGAAATTCATAATTTCTGTTGATTAAAGTAACTAATCCGGCCATTGGAAGACCTTTTTCTTTCTTTATGGACGGATTAAAGGCAAGTTTTCAGCCTTCAACAGTCAGCAGTTGACATAGCGTGCTTCACGGAAACCTGGTTATCTCCAAACCTTCTAACCAGTAAGAGTTAAACAAGTGCATGAATCCCCTTGTGTTCCAGGAACCAACCAAGATCACATCTGTCGTGATGTCCATCTGGCATTACTTTTGAGATTTTGTATTCACAGATTTGGCCAGCCATTACCACTCTGGGTGACCCTCCGAAAGATTCATGGGTTTGGCAACCTTTTTGTCTACTTCATTCATGGATTTCAAGCCTTCTATTGTTATTCTGATTTGAACCTTGGCGTTATCCTTGGGCTTTGGCTGCTCCTGAGCAAACTTAATCTTGATCTTCGTGGAGTTATTTGTTTTGCACACTCCAAATTGTGCGCTTGTTGTCCTTTCCTCTCTCGCAACAGAGTCAGGTCACGCTGGGATGAAGCTTTTGAGACTGCCACCTGATTTCCCATATCCACCTCAATCATACGGTGAGCAGGCGTACAAGCTTCACCAGAGAGTCGCACTTTCGTAAGTGCTTTGGAAGTAGTATCTGAGTGTTTATATACATCAAAGCCCAAGGATAGAAGAACAGTGCTTGCTTCTAGAATAGTGTCAACATTAATGTTCAACACTAGGTATAGCAAGACTTTGGGCCTCATTCCGACCCTGGCGTTAACCAAGGCGTTATTCCAAGGTTGGCGGGGTCGGTAATTTCCCATTCACCATGGGCCCTTCCCCATTCCCATTTTTGCCCCATAGGGCTCAATGGGAATGGGGAAGGTGCTAATTACGGCACCGTAAATTACGGTGCCGTAATTAGCTCCAAGGTTCCTTTGCGGGTTGGTTTTTTAACGCCTGCAAAAAGCAGGTGTTAAGTTTCAACCCGCAAAGGGAACTCGGAATAGGGCGGTAAGGGTTTCGTTACCGGTGACCGTTAACCCTTACCGCCCGACTCGGAATGAGGCCCTTTGTCATTTTGTTCCTCGTCAGGAAACTCAACTATTTTCACATTGTTGGATCCAATCGCTCATAGGCTTGGAACGTAGTGAAGTAGTTTGATCACGTCATTTCAATTCAGGATCAGTTTGTCGCTGTTGTCCACACGTTCTATCATAAGCTTATGGGTGGAAAGATTGTTGGTACTTTTCCTAGGGTCATTTTCACTATTTGTATTGTTATGGTGGTGATTTGAACCGTTCTTCAAGATTTTTTTTTTGATCAACAAGTCCCGATCACCAACCAATGCTCCTCCTAACTTGTCCCGATAGGTGTTACGTTTACTGTCTTCAAAAGGAGGGCTGGGACCAGCTGGCCTTTGTTTTGAGCCAGAGTTCTCTTCTTGTTGCGTTTGCAACCTGCATCTTAGCATCTCTATTTTATCATTTAAAGTAAGAAATAAGACTCGAAGGGGCCATTTCTTTTGGAGACACGGCAGCTTTTGTTGGTACAATGGTACACCTTCTTCCAAAGATGGGGGGAACTGGAGCACTCCCAGTTTCACTGAGACCTTTATTCGGTATGTCACACACCTCCAACATGTCATGCTCTGCTGCTGTCTCATTTTTGCAAGGTACTTTGGCAGTCGCCAGTGATTCATCGTCCACCCCATCTTCATATGTTGACATGTCTAGTAACTCGGCTGAGATGTCATCAATACAAACAGGCTCACTCACCTGATCCGTTTTTGGTTCTGGCACAGCCGTTTGAATTTTCAAGGCATTCAAAGGTCTTGCCTGGATTTGTTTGTTGATGTTGTTGGCCATGACATGTATAACTTTTATATTGCGCAAAAACGTACTTGCGCCATTTGCCCTTGAAGTCTTATTCCCAGTTTGGTTTTTTGGTTTCTTTGATTGAATCCGAGGAGGGGGTTTAGCATTCAAGTCTTTCATGGGAGCATGCATGACTCTGGTGAAAATTGGAAAGACCCCAGGACCGTTACACCTTGGGTCTTCAGGGACAATTGCTTCAATCATATTAGCATCCAAGTTAGAGTTTTGGCTGCCTGAAGACATAGGGACTTGAACATCTAATTGCGCCAGGTTATCCAGGCTTCGAGCCTGTTCATAGGCCATGTTAAATGAAACTTCAGCAATGTTATTCCTTGGTGAATTACAAGACTGGCTCGGTTCAGTTATATTATACTCTGGAGCTTTCATGCTTTCATTTTTTCGTTCCATAGTAATCCTAACAGTGGATTCTGATACGCCATTCTGTTCTTCATGTTGTATTGGTCCCATGTTTTCGTCGTTCCCAGCATTATTTTGACTTGGGACCTTTATACTACACACTTCAAGATGTGGCTCTATGAATGATATTTGCCCTTGAGAGTCTTGCATAGGCACTTCGCCCTTTACAACTACACGGCATCGGTTCAAGAGTTCTCGTTTTGAATAACGACAAGTCTTCTTTGGCCACTTCAGCAAACAGCTTCATATCTATAGTGTCATTTCGTTTTTGCTCTGTTAAGAGTTTAAGAGATTCTTCAATCTTTTTGATGCACTCATTTTTTTCGCTTTTAGTCAGGCTAAATGAATCCTCGAGTTGTAAAAGCTTTGAGTTCATTAGTGCAACTGCGGTCGTCAGATCCTTCGTGTTGTCATTGATAGTTTCATACAACTTAGTGAATGGCACAAGTGAGATTGATATCGAGGAGATCAATAGCGATTGTAACTCGTTTAATGTGACATGATTGCCCTTCAATAAGCATTGATTTGTAAGGCACTTTTCCTTAGACTTTGATTGAAGTCTCTTCAAATTTAGCTCCTTAGCTCTCCTGATTTTGGGAACAGACGTTCCATAAATGATGAGTTGGAGGATGTGCTTTCTGAAGAGTCTGAGCCCCACTATCATCCAGGTAGATCTTTTTCCTTACGACTGTGCTCCTCAGCTCTGCACACCCGTGTTGACACAAGGGTCTTTTCAGGAGTTTAACTGAGATCAGCTGATAACATGCGATGGACTACTTTCCACCTGCCTCCGTTTATACTTTGCACTTGCCCAAATATATAGCATGGCATTTTGAAGTTGTTTATTGCTCCTCTTCAGAGTCCCTCTTTCCTCAGAACCTGTTTCGTGAGGAATGCTTAGCTGTTTTTTTCAAATTACGGAACTTGTTGATCTGTGTCAGGTCGCTTAATAGTTTTTTCACCACCTGTAGGGAATTATGCCTGTCAGCCCTCAAGGTGTCTGTTTCTAACTGGTCAGATGCATTATTACTGATTACTGATGAGGCCCAACAAGGCCGAAACATGTTTGGGGATGCTTGTGGTCTCGTGCAGACCGGATATGACCTAGCAGTTTGGGCTGGACTTCCCCTTTTGGGGTGGGGCCAAGACTGATTTGCATATGGTCTTTCCTCTTCTGCAATGGCTTGGCAGGCGAAGAACGGTGGTCTGGAGGGTTGCCCAGAGGAATGCCAGTGGTTAAAATTCATTCTAAACCTTCCAGCCATCACCTCCTTGTTTTTGCTTCGTCACCCTGAGTGGGACGGGTATGCCCAGACGTGGGTCCCGTGCTTGCTGGGCCTAGAGACCTAAACTACTCCTCACTGATGAGGCCCAACAAGGCCAAAACATGTTTGGGGATGCTTGTGGTCTTGTGCAGATGGGATGTGACCTAGCAGTTCGGGATGGACTGCCCCTTTTGGGGTGGGGCCAAGCCTGATTTGCATATGGTCTTTCCCCTTCTGTAATGCCTTGGCAGGCGAAGATCGTTGGTCTGGAGAGTTGCCCAGAGGAATGGCAGTAGTTAAGATTAATTCTAAACCTTCCAGCCATCACCTCTCTGTTTTTGCAGATGCATTATTACCAAACAGGATTACACCAGAGGGCCAGATGTTTCCTACAGTGTTGACACTGTCACCATCATCAATGTCTGACATGCCAAATACTTAATTGTCAGCGACAGTGATTTTATTAGTTGAGTCTGAACTTAAGTTATGTAACTTGACCGTTAATATCTGACTGTCAAGATCAACTTCTGGTGGAAATTCCTGTGTACTTGTTGAAGGCTTGTGCCCAACTGAGCCATTCAAAAGAATGAGGGGATTGCCCGAACAGCACAAACAGAACGTCCTCAGTGTTTTTTGAGCAGTCCGGAGGCCTCTCAAATTCCTGAGTCACTTCCCCAAGGGGCCGACACCTACTACCGCTCATTCCACCCTGGTCATGGTTTGCAAGCACATTGTAGGAGCACCACGTGAGGACGCGCAAGGTAGGAAATGAAACCGAGGGGCCCACAGGAGCAGCTAGCGATATGGGCACCTCGCCAAATGCAAAAAGCGATTCACTCATAGTCATACGTGGTGCCACCCAGCAACACCCCTTCACTCAATCCGTTTCCAAAACAGTGTCCCCACTCCCAATCCCACCCATTGGGTCAGGGGATCGCTGCAGGAGTTGAGGCCCCAAGATAAAAATAGCCTATGGCTCTCTCACCAGTGACATAAGGGGTAAACCAACAGATGCTGTTGCGGTTCTGGGCATCGTAAACTGAGTTCATGAGTTAGAATCCACAAAATCTTCAGAATTAACAGTGTTCAACAACACAGGAGAACGGAGTTCCAAGGACTCAGACGTGCAAGAGAAGTACTGACTTACATGTGACTGTCTCGAACGATGCCCAGCGTCCAGCACTTCCACAGTCCAGTCTCGCTTTCGTTGCGCTCTCATCCTTAGTGTAGTGACCACTGTCTCCCGTGCTTCATGCTGCACACCAGGCCTTATTCGAGTCCGGCGTGTGGGAACGTGAGGGAGAGAAAGGGGAGGGAAGACAGAGCTG
Organism: Ambystoma mexicanum; assembly: GCF_040938575.1. Lineage (NCBI taxonomy): Eukaryota > Metazoa > Chordata > Amphibia > Caudata > Ambystomatidae > Ambystoma > Ambystoma mexicanum. The sequence goes on along the minus strand of NC_090937.1, from coordinate 595,217,823 downwards.
ATCTGCCCTGCAACAGGTCTGTTCCGCAAACCCAGCTCCACACGTGGCCCTACTTTACTCTTCTGATGCAGAAACCTTCTTTTAGCTGATTGAACCGTAAGTTGATGGAATGATTCTGGAGTGTTGGCGCAAAACACGCCAAACATCTTAACAGATGCTCCTCGCCCTTTTGTCCTCAGGGTTTACGCTGCAAGGGTGTTGAAGGCGTGTTTTTGTTGTCCGCTGATGGGCTGCTTCCGGCAACACAGCCTTTCAGAATGTAAAGGAACAGTTCCATCAAGTCCAACACACCACCGTTTCCAATAGCGTGTTAATTTTCAAAGTTGCTTCCAAGTCGCTGAAGATTCACTTGGCACTCGCCACAGCCAAACAGATGTGCCTTGCTCTTTCGTCCTCAGGGCTTACCAGACAAACAAACACACCTTACTCTAAACAAATTTGACACTTACTTGCCTTTATGGTCAGATGGGCCTGCTCAAGAGCCTGCAAAACATATCCTAAGTGGTCACCATGTTTGTTCCAAGTAGGGCTTAACACTACAATCTCATCCAAGTATGCCATGCAGAAGTCCTCCATCCGATTTAGAACCTATTTAACTATCCTTCGGAATGTTGCAGGTGCGTTCTTTAGTCCAAAAGGAATTACCTTAAACTGGTAGAGGCCTACTGGGGTTGAGAATGCAGTTTTCTCTGTGGCATGGTCTATCAGTGCTATTTGCCAATAGCCTGAAGTGAGATCAAATGTACTGAAGTACTTGGCTGAACCAAGTTTATCCACCAGTTTATCTGTCCTTGGTAAAGGATGGGCATTAGTCTTAGTGACTGCATTAAGAGCTCTATAGTCCACACAGAATCTCAACTCCTTGGATCCTGCCTTTGGCACTAGTACAACTGGACTAGGCCATGGACTTCTAGATGGCTCTATTACTCCGAGATCAAACATCTTGTTGACCTCCTCCTTTATGTGGGTTCTTACATGATCTGACATCCTTTAACCTCTGCTCTGTTAGGTAAATGCCACGCTCACCTGGATTCCACGGGGGCACCGAACGAAGCTGGACTGCTGCGGTCTCCACCAGTGTGACTTGTAGTGAAGTGATGATCGACTGCACTTGCCCACTCAGTTTCGTGTGCCTGGCCTGCAAGATGATTTTCCTAGAAGCAGTAAAGGGAATTAGCCAACCGTGTTAGAGGGGTTAACACTAACACTATGTTCCTGAAAACCTCTAGTATTCCCCTTCACAAAATCTCACCTTATAGTTAGGAAGGATGAACTCTCCATCCTGCGTTTGGAGTGCAGGGGCGCGTAGAACTTCAGTTAGTTCACTGATCCGAAGGTATTTGGCAGAGTTCCAGACAAATAATGACTCTGAGGTAAGTTGCGTTTAAACCAAATGTATACTTCTTTTAGAGTTCAAATGTCTGTTTATTCACTCATGCTCCTTTCATACCTTTCCCCATGCAGCGTGGTCCGAGGAGCGAGTTTGCCTCGATGGATGAAGGTAGCACCTTGGTAAGAGTCAGTTTGCACCAGCACTGTTTAGCAAGTATTATTGTTCCAAGTGCGAATAACCAATAGTTCTCTATCTTCGTTGCAGGTGCAGCGCCTTTGCGAAAATGTTGAGCGTAGAATGGTTACCAGCGCTGCCTCGATCGGTAATATGCCAAGTAAGTATCTTGTGGTAAGTAAGTGAAAGCCTTTTCGGAACCCCGCTCAACTTTTGTTTGTTCTTGTTTTTTCAGATGCTGATGTTGTCATATCCCACAGAAGGAGATGGTCATTGTGGCGCCGTTGGTCCCAATCACGGGTGGCGGCCATTGTTTCTCCCAAAATGGCGGCGTCATCCGATTGCAGTATTCCAGCCTTGCAAGGGATGCTTGCAACTATGGCTCCACCCCCTCAGCAAGGATCCGGTTATCTTGCGGGAGGCACAACGCTCGAGTGCGTTGCTACTCTTCCCAGTCAGCGCTTCGTAAGTTCGCCCCTAGACTTATACTCTTACTAAATTTCTCATTGCACCTTGCTAATACCTTCCACTGTTTCTGTCTTCTAGAAGCTTTCTTGTCGTACTCCAAGGGCAGAGATTTCGCCTCCTAACCTCTGTTTTCGAGTGCCAGAACGGCTCGAAACAGATCCTTTTCATTTCACCTGTAACCGCTTCCAATCGCACCTGTCTGAACCCTTCGTATACATTGACTCGATTCAGCCTCTTCACTCATTTCCCGACAGTGTAATTCAGAAGGCTTTTTCTTTGCATCACAATCCGAATCTGCTGTCAGGTACCCTTCTCTTCTTCTCATTTGTTCCTATGGCATTTCAGAAAGGTCAGCCTGTTCTAAATTCAGGTCTTTCATGTTTCCCTTACATATCATATTAGATTCCCGAAGTTACATCACGATATCCACGAGTTCTCACTCTGTGTCTCACAGAAGGAATTCGTACACATGCAATCCTGAGACATTATAGGGCACAATCTCCTTTATAAAGGGTAACTATTTGGCAACTGATATTCTGCTTCCACTCTGTCCTTCAGTGCAAACTTACCATTCTCTAATCTTTACTTTCGTTATTTTCTTTGTGGTATTTGCATTCAGTCACCTGGAACTGAGACTCGACCCAACCTGCTTAACAGAGAAGACGTCCAACAGCTGAGGCGGTCAGGGTTTTCTTCCCCAGAGGGTTTCCCTGGGGAGTTCCTTCCTTCCTGGTGCAATTTATCACGGGATAGGAAGAGATTCCCCCGGGGGGGCTTCTCATATTCAACACCTTCGAGCTACTGGATCAGGTCAGTGGGTGCATGTTTACAGGGAACCATTATTATTCCTGGAGATTTTAAATGCAAGAACAATAGATTACAGTTAGCAACGCCCAAAAGAATTATAATAAGAGATTTACCTTAGTTTCTTTTCTATGTTTGCATTCTGTTTCCAGGAATAATTATTTTTCCCCTTGCGCGCTCACTGAAATGGATCCTGCTCAACAACAGCAATTATTGGCGGCAGTCCAGTCGCTAACGGCCGAAGTCCAAGCACTTAAGCAAGAGAATGCTGTATTACGGCAACACATGGGGAGGTCCCCTAGTTGTTCCGAACTTCCTCCTGGACCTTTACCAGGGGGACGTTTTGATGGAGACCCGCATAAGTTGAGAGAGTTTTTAGAATCTTGCACAGTGCAGTTTATGTTTAAGACTGCATTTTTTCACACTGATAGGGATAAGGTGGGACACATGATTGCTCACCTTACCGGTCCCGCTCTAGCCTGGGCTACCCCTTTAGTTACTTCAAACAATCCAATTCTGGATTCATATCCTGCCTTTGTTAATAGTCTTAAGACCATGTTCGGGAGGCAGGAGGTCACAGTGTCGGCTCAAGAACAACTATTGGATTTTCGTCAGGGTTCTTTGGATCTCTTGGTCTATATTACTCGCTTCAAACAATTGGCAGCAGGAACGTCCTGGGCTGATGACGCCTTGATTACGCTTTTTAGGCGGGGTTTAAATGAAGAACTAAAGGATGAGGTCTCTAGAGTTCCTCGCCCGCCTAATTTGGGCGAATTAATATCGATGGTTATGCAGATGGACTACAGAATTTTGGAAAGACGTCAGGAAAAGAGACGGCAAAAGAATTTTCGGTCTCAGCTTGACAATTCAATTGTCTCCCCCAAGGGAAACTTCTCTGACGAACCAATGCAGATAGGTGCAGCTCGTGGTCCTTTAGCCGCTGAGGAGCGACTTCGACGTCGCACCTTAGGGTTATGCATGTACTGTGGTTCCAAGGAGCATTCTTTACAAAATTGTCCGATCATTCTCTCTCGGAAGCAGGGAAACGCTCGAACCCGACCGTCAGGGAAGCCGCGGTTAGGGAATCAATGAGCGGTTCCCCTTCTTCCTCCATTTCATCCCACATTACAGATGTCCCTGATACCCCTATGTTGGTTCTAAAGGTTACCTTTTCTTGTGATTCCTTGGGTTTAATTGAGGTTCCAGCATTGGTGGATAGTGGGGCAGCAGGTAATTTCATAGACGATATTTGGGCGGCCAAATTTAGAATTCCTCGTTCTTCCAAATCTATTGCTATTCCCGTTGAGTCAGTAGATGGGAGTCCGTTGGTCTCGGGTCCCATCAAGGAACAGACGGTTCCCTTGCGGATGTCCGTTTCTACTCATAGGGAAGTCATTACTTTAGACATTATCCAGACTGCCCATTATCCTGTGATATTGGGATTACCTTGGCTTAGGGTGCACAACCCCTACATTAATTGGTCAGCTGGAACATTTTTTCTAGGTTCCGTTCATTGTCAAGCCCATTGTTTTCATCGCGGTACTGGTGAACTACTTTCTGCCTCGTCTCACGGGGGTGAGGGATTGAGAACTACTGTGCTAAATCAGATTCAGGGAATTCCTGAGCCTTATCACTCTTTCCATAAGGTATTTTCCAATACTGAATATGCTGAACTGCCACCTCATCGCAGGGATGATTGTGCCATCGAATTACTTCCGGACCACCCTATCCCATTTGGTCGCTTGTATGTGCTATCCGCAAGGGAAAAGGAGGTTCTTAAGGAGTATCTTCACAAAAATGTGCACAATGGTCTCATTACCGAATCCACCTCCCCTGCTGGGGCTTCCTTATTTTTTATTCCCAAAAAAGACTCTTCTGAACTTCGTCCTTGTGTTGACTTTCGCAGATTGAACAAGATTACGGTCCCTGATCGTTATCCTATGCCCCTAATCGCGGACATCCTTGAAGCCATTAAGGGTGCCAGGATTTTCACTAAGTTGGACTTGCGGGGAGCCTACCATCTCATCTGCATCAAATCGGGGGATGAATGGAAGACGGCTTTTAGGACGCCATTTGGACATTAGGAGTATCGCGTAATACCATTTGGATTGTCTAATGCACCTGCAGTCTTCCAGCGCTTTATGGACCATCTTTTCTCTGACATTCTCCTACATTCGGTTATCGTATATCTTGATGATATTTTGGTTTTTTCTACTACACCCGCTGAACACATTGGTCATGTTACAGATGTGCTACAGCGCCTTCTAGACAACCATTTATTCTGTAAGCTGGACAAGTGTGAATTTCATCGAGACAGTGTGGCATATTTGGGATTCATTCTATCCGCTCAGGGGGTCTCTATGGATCCCCGGAAGGTTTCTGCTATCCGAGACTGGACTTCTCCAAATTGTGTTAAGGATATCCAGCGATTCCTGGGGTTTGCCAACTTTTATCGGCAATTTATTCCTAGATTTTCTGAGATCATTTTGCCATTAACGGCTCTCCTCAAGAAAGGGGTTCCGTTTCATTGGCCCGTGCAAGCAGAAGAGGCTTTCACCTCCCTAAAGGGCTGTTTCATGACAGGGCCTATTCTGCTCTCTCCTGATCAAGGAAAGAGATTTATTGTAGAGTCGGATGCCTCCCACTTCGCCCTTGGAGCTGTCCTTCTTCAGGAAGATGGACAGGGAGTGGAGTGTCCCGTTGCGTATATGTCTAAGACCCTTTCTCCTTCGGAACTGAACTATACAGTCCTTGAGAAGGAGTTGCTTGCCATCAAACGGGCTTTTGAGGAATGGCGACATTTGCTGCTAGGAGCCCAATTTGCGGTTGAGGTTCGGACAGACCATCACAATCTTCGAGCCCTTCAGAATGCTCAAACTCGGAATAGCAGACAAGCCCGTTGGGCTCATTTTTTTTCTCCATATGAGATTGTGTTTACCTTCATTCCTGGCAAGAGTAATTTAAAGGCTGATGCTTTATCTAGGAAGGAATCTACTGAGTGGGCTCATTTCCGGGCCGAACCTTTATTTCCCAATGCTCGTTTAGTACATGTGATTTCTAGTTTTCTTCAGTCCGTAGCCAACGCTATGTTGGTTTTTCAACAGGAGAACCCTGACGTTTTTCGGGCACTGGGGCTCACTATCTCTCAGGGTTGTGGTTACCGGCATCGGAAACTGTTTCTGCCCTCGACGGAACTCCAAAAGACTATTCTTACAATGTGTCACAACTCGCTTATGGCTGGTCATCGAGGAGTCAACAATACTACGGAGCTGGTCCGCCGTAACTTCTGGTGGCCTAATCTTGTGGAGGATGTGAAGCAATATGTGGCTGCCTGTACCGTCTGTTTACAATCGAAGGCACCTCGATGTTCCCCCTTGGGTCTCCTCACGAGAATGCCCGTTCCGGTTCGTCCATGGCAGATCATTTCCACAGACTTTGTAGTGGATCTTCCTAAGTCAGCGGGATGTACGACCATTATGGTCACTATTGACTACTTCACGAAGATGGCCCACTTCGTGGCTTTGCCTAAGGTACCTACCTCAGCGCAGATGGCAAGGATCTTTATTACGCATATTTTTTCTGTTCATGGTTTACCGGATACGATTGTTTCTGATAGGGGTCCCCAGTACACTTCTAGATATTGGCAGCAACTGTGCAGGATGCTTGGTGTTACCCGTGCTTTGAGCTCGGGATTTCATCCGCAAACGAATGGACAGACGGAACGATTGAATCAGACCCTTGAGGGTTATCTCAGGTGCTATGTTTCAGCGTCTCAGGACAATTGGACGGAGTTGTTGTCTTTGGCTGAATTTGCCTATAATAATGCACATCACGCATAATTGGGATCCAGTCCGTTTCACTGTGCCTATGGGTTCCATCCTACCTGCTTCCCTGTAGGGGTGTCGTCTGCATCTTCTTTTCCGGATGTCGTCTGTCTGCTGCAGGATATTCAACAGGGTCATCAGAAGGCTCTGACTTCTCTTCAGAACGCTCAGGAACGGATTAAGCGTTTTGCTGATCGCCGACGCTCTCCAGCTCCGGTTTTTGCATCCGGGGACAGGGTATGGTTGGCCTCTCGATTTCTTCCTCGGCACCTGGTGCCTTCCAAACTTTCTCCTAAGTACTTTGGTCCATTCCCTGTGCTTCACCGTTTGGGTGAGGCGGCCTATCGTCTACAACTTCCTCCTTCTTGGTCCAGGATTCACCCGGTTTTTCATGTTTCTCAACGTAAGCAGGATGTGGCGGATCGCTTTTCTCGTCATCTGGTTGCTCGTCCGCCTCCTGTTTTGACTCCTTCGGGGCCGGAGTTTGAAGTAGCCGGAATTTGCGATTCCCGTTACCACCGGGGCCGTCTTCAGTACTTGGTGGATTGGCGTGGATATTCGCCGGCTGAACGGTCCTGGGAACCGGCTTCTGCCGTTCATGCTCCGCAGCTGGTTCGCCGGTTTCATCATTCTCATCCCGGCAAACCGGGTACGTCTGCTCTTTGGAGGGGGCATACTGTCATATCCCACAGAAGAAGATGGTCATTGTGGCGCCGTTGGTCCCAATCACGGTGGCGGCCATTGTTTCTCCCAAGATGGCGGCGTCATCCGATTGCAGTATTCCAGCCTTGCAAGGGATGCTTGCAACTATGGCTCCACCCCCTCAGCAAGGATACGGTTATCTTGCGGCAGGCACAACGCTCGAGTGCGTTGCTACTCTTCCCAGTCAGCGCTTCGTAAGTTCGCCCCTAGGCTTATACTCTTACTAAATTTCTCATTGCACCTTGCTAATACCTTCCACTGTTTCTGTCTTCTAGAAGCTTTCTTGTCGTACTCCAAGGGCAGAGATTTCGCCTCCTAACCTCTGTTTTCGAGTGCCAGAACGGCTCGAAACAGATCCTTTTCATTTCACCTGTAACCGCTTCCAATCGCACCGGTCTGAACCCTTCGTATACATTGACTCGATTCAGCCTCTTCACTCATTTCCCGACAGTGTAATTCAGAAGGCTTTTTCTTTGCATCACAATCCGAATCTGCTGTCAGGTACCCTTCTCTTCTTCTCATTTGTTCCTATGGCATTTCAGAAAGGTCAGCCTGTTCTAAATTCAGGTCTTTCATGTTTCCCTTACATATCATATTAGATTCCCGAAGTTACATCACGATATCCACGAGTTCTCACTCTGTGTCTCACAGAAGGAATTCGTACACATGCAATCCTGAGACATTATAGGGCACAATCTCCTTTATAAAGGGTAACTATTTGGCAACTGATATTCTGCTTCCACTCTGTCATTCAGTGCAAACTTACCATTCTCTAATCTTTACTTTCGTTATTTTCTTTGTGGTATTTGCATTCAGTCACCTGGAACTGAGACTCGACCCAACCTGCTTAACAGAGAAGACGTCCAACAGCTGAGGCGGTCAGGGTTTTCTTCCCCAGGGGAGTTCCTTCCTTCCTGGCGCAATTTATCACGGGATAGGAAGAGATTCCCCCGGGGGGGCTTCTCATATTCAACACCTTCGAGCTACTGGATCAGGTCAGTGGGTGCATGTTTACAGGGAACCATTATTATCCCTGGAGATTTTAAATGCAAGAACAATAGATTACAGATGTTGCGAGTGGCGATTCAACGCGCACCTTGCTGGGTCATGAAGATGCTCTAATGATAGGTGAGTATGGTGTGGCGCTGCAGCTGGCAATACGACGCAGTTGTTTTAAATGTTTTTTCCCTTTCTCACAGGTGCGGCTGCTCCAGGAGAAGATGATGACCAAATGGGAATCTTCCTGTTCTAACCTTCTCTTCTTCTTTCCTTTTCTCTAGGATCGGCTCCGGACTCAAAAGGGTGTAGCTGTAGACTGAATACTGGACTGCAGACACGGTGAGCATTACGCTGCTGAGATGCAGAATAACGCAAGCTGGTGCTGCTCTTCAGGCGTGGTTTAAATAGCATCAAAAAAGTAGTTCCCCATGTAAAGAGTTCCAGTACCACACCCAAGTAGTAAAATAGTTCCTAAAGAAAACTAGTCCCTTCATGGCCTCATGATGGCCTGTATGTGAGTTCTTTGCAGGATGACCTGCACAATTTAAAGATGGCAATATGAGCCTGGTGCATACGGAGCCAGGACTGAACCCATATAGCGCCTAGACAGGGTTTTGGGAATTCCTGGGTCTTCATGGATGCCTGTTCCCTGGATAGATGGATCTGTTCCGGATGTCTGGGGGCAGGCATCATGACAGTAAACAGTCACTAGTCCGAATATCATGCTGGCCCCAAGGGGCCAAGCCTGGTGATAGTGAAAACAGGGAGGCAAACTGATTTAACAGAAACTTGCATTCCTCCTGTTTTTCAAGTGTCAGATTAGAAGAGATATTGACTCCTTCTGTCTTCTCATCTAAAGGCGGTCCTCTGAGCAGGTCAGGTAGAGCTTCATTCTCCTCCTCCCCTTGAGCTGAAGCTAGAAGCAAAGCTCCCACTTCTGGTCTTGAGACATAAGCTTTTAGACGGTTGGTGTGAAAGACTCTGGGAGCCTCCTTAGGATTGCCTAAGTCCACCAGATAGTTGACCCCCCAAGTTTTCCCATAACCTTTGCGGTCCTATCGATTTGTCCTGTAAGGCGCTCTGCCTTGTAGGTACCATAACTAAATCTTACTGGTCTCGAGTAAATTCAACCATGTTGGCCTTCTGGTCATGCCAATGCTTCACCAGTCTGATCTGCTTTTAAGTTATCTGATGCTTCTGCCATCATTTGTGACATTCTCCTACAGAGACCTATCATATAGTCAGTGACTCTCACTGGCTTGGAGTAAGGAGCACTCTCCAACCCCTCCTTTTTTAGGGCAAAGGGACCTCTAACTGGATGGCCATAGAGAAGCTCAAAGGGACTAAATCCAACTCCGTCCTGAGGGACCTCTCCATAAGCAATTAGAAGGCATGGCAGTAGAAGGTCCCACTTTCTTCTAAGAGGTTCTTCTAAATCACATATCATGCTCTTCAATGTATGGTTAAACCTCTCTACCAATCCATTTGTCTGTGGATGGTAGGCAGTTGAGAACGTGTAAGTCACTCCACAATTCTTCCACATGGCCTGCATGTAGTGGGACATAAAATTGGATCCCCTGTCAGAGATGACTTCCTTAGGAAAACCTACCATGGTAAAAATACCAAGCAGGGCCTCAGCAACAGCCTGAGCTATAACAGTCCTCATATGTATTGATTCAGGATACCTAGTAGCATGGTCTACTACAACCAGGATAAACCTGTTGCCTGAAGAGGTTTGAGGGTCGAAGGGACCAGCAATGTCAATTCCTACCCTCTCATAAGGGACTCCCACCACTGGGAGAGGCACCAAGGGTGCCACATTGTTGTCTCCACTCTTGCCAGATATCTGAAAAGTGTGACAGCTCCTACAGAATGTATCTACATCGGAACCCAACTTAGGCCAGTAGAAATGAAGAGAAAGCCTTTCCTTAGTCTTCTTGAAACTCAAGTGACCAGCCAAATGAATCTCATGGGCTAACTGTAGGAACTGGTGTCCGCTTTTCAGAGGCACTACACGTCTTCTGTAGTCCCCTGGTATAGACTCAGTTGGTTTACTATAGAAGAGGCCATCTTTCCAGTATAACCTATGCTTCATTGCTCTTGCCCTTCCAGGTGGGAAGCTGCCTGTTGGCGAAGACCTTCAAGAGTGGGACACTCCCTTTGACCTCTGCTGAAGTCTGCCCTACATGGTCCACCTTCTGCCAGTAAAGACTGCAGCTCAGGACGGTCTGTGGGGCAAGGTCTTCTTCCAGCTCTGATTCCTCAGCAGATGATTCAACCACTCCGGATGGTTCCTCACACTCAGCCTCAGCAGGTGGAGGAGTCACAGGTGTGACTTTGGACAGTCCTCTCCGGGATGTCCTTGTAGGTAGCACAGGCGTGCTGTCTGGCTTCTTCCTTGAGGTTTTAGGTTTCCCCTTTTCCTCCATTTCCTTAGAAATTGCAGACACTAGGTCCTGTGGACTGGGATGTATAGTTTCCTCTATAACTTCCCCTTGAGAGCCTCTTAAGGTACTTTCTCTGTCCTTCCTTGTCTGCTCCCGTTTCCTTTGTTGGGATGCCTGGGGGTGCTTGATACAACTCCAAGAGTTTTTAAGTCATTCCCCAACAGGACTCTCCCAGGCACTTCACTCTGCACACTAACAGGTATCTTGACAGTCATGTCATTGCACTGCATGAGAGATGGTAACTGTAGAAGCATTTGGTCATGGCCTCCAGCAACCTTAGTGAGGTATTTGGGTGCCTTAGCAACATCCTCTACCTTGAAAAAAAGATTCATATACTACAGTAATGCTGGCCCTAGTGTCTCTGATGGCAGGGGTCTCCTGACAATTTACAAGTACACTGTCTTTGTAATAATCTTTAGTATTGTCTGGGATGGAATTATAGACATCTAAGTTTTGTTGTTCCCACAGACCCAGGGACAATAAAGAAACACTGGCTGAGACTTTCATCGGTTCCTCAGCCAGTAAGGGAAAGTTTCCACTTGACATTAGTACTTCTTTCTCTGGCGAGAAGGCTAAGAAGACAGTGTGGATCCCTGAAGTTTTACCCTTACATCTGGGATCCCCTTTCAAATGGCCAGTTGACACACAAGCATAACATTTTCCAAATGTCTTAATGAATGGGGGTTTGGTCTGACCTCCCTCTGGATTGGCACCAGAGGTTTCACTAGCCTTATTCCGTTTCCCAGGGGCTTACCCTTCTTATGTTTGTGGCCCTCTTTTGGATTGGAGGTTTTGGAATTCTCTTTGTTATCTTTCTTGTGCTACTTTCCCTAATCCTTCTTCTGAGTAGCCCCAGATTCCTTGTGAGTAGCCCTGTTTCCAACCCACAAGTCAGCAGCCTTTACTAACTTCTTTGGATCAATTTCCTTAGAGTCTGCCAAGTGCTGTCTCAGCTCAGGAGAGCAGGCATCATAGATAGACTCAAACATTAACAGATTTCTCATACCTACTTAAGTGTTAACTCTGTAAACCTTAACCCAACCATAAGTTTTTCAAACATTCACACACCCATGTAGCCCAAGGGTTACCATCATGCTTTTTGAGGGTTCTAAACCTCTTAAGATACTGGGAAGAAGTTTTCCCAAACCTAGCTATCAAAGCTAGTTTCACATACTCCATTCTGTCTGTTTCCCCCACCTCCATGATAGCATCAGTTGCAACCTGGGGGAGCCTAGACACAAGCCAAGGAATCAGCGGATTCCCTGTGAGTTCCCAAATCCCATAGTTATACTCAAAGCAGCCAACCAATCCAAAATATCAAGCTTAACCTTGAGCATACTTACTGCATCTTTGGGCATGCTTGGTCTCTTAGGACTGGAAGACCTAGAAGAATCTGGAAGAGAACCATTTTCAAGAGACAATGTTTTCATTTCAAGGGCATGTTGTAATTCCATTAACCTCAGTTTATGTTCTTGATGTTTATTTTCAGTTTGGGCTCGGAGCCTTTTTAATTCTAACTTAAGTCTCATCCTCTCAAGAGAGACACACTCTGGACTCAGTATTGGACCTGGTAGGGTCCCTGTGGCTAAAGATTGAGGCCTAAGAGCAGGTAGAGGTACAGTAGGGCCTACATCTTGAGACTCTTCTGTCTCTTCTAACTAATCAATAACATTTGAGTTGGACTCTGAAACATTATCATCCGCATCATCATTTTCCACATTTTCATCAGAATTAAGTACAACAGATCTATTTTTTACACTTTGACATTCCAACAATTTTTATATCAATTCATTCTTTTTGCCTTTTACAGTGAGGATCCTAGCTTTATATTTCTCTTAGTTGATCAACTGTTAAAATGACTAGGGTCTCCTGTCTGTAGCTATCCATATCAGGCATGATAAAATAATTGATTTCTTAGTGGTGCTTAGCCTTGTGAAGGTTATTTGAACAAAGGTAAGAGCAGCACTCTAAATGTAACAACTATACTTTATTCTCACCACCTGCCACCAGTGTTAGGCAGAATTACATGCAGTACCCTATGAGAACACTACACACAATTAAGACTACAGGTGTAAGCACACTATCACCTTTGGTATAAGCCTGTACAACACAGTTATGTGGTAGCAGTGGCTGAGCAGCCAGACTTATCTCAAGAGGGATGTGAGCAGTACAAGGTGTTACACAAATGACCTGCAATCACAGTTGTTCAAACAAACACTTACTCAAGGTTTCTTGGTAAAACAATATGCATTTATTTACACGTTTAGTTAGAAAACCTTCCACTGGTAATAAGCAGCTCAATATCACACAAAACCAATAAGTTTCTGAACAAGTTAGGCTCCCCTGAAGTGGGAGCAAAATGGCACTTCAGTAACTTTCAAAAGCGTCAGAAAGACAAAGGTTATAAGAATCACAACATAGTTACTTTCATAGGCAGGGCAAATAGATTCAGCTCACTACAAGGGCAATTCACTTCAATAGGCCTGGGCCAAAGTCAACGGTTCAGTGTCTTGGATAGGATAGCACAGTTCTGGTAGTACACGGCTAAGTCTTTGCCAATGTTCTTAGAAGTAGTTTGCATGAAAAAGAGTTATTTGTTGGGTTAGGAGAGAACAAGACTCCAAAGTTGGGAAAGTTTCACAAACTTTCAATGCGGCAAAGAGGATTTCTCTACCGCATTTGCACAGTACCTTTTGAATGAATAAAAGCTGTACTTGAGCCAGTTGTTCCTGGCAGTTCCTACAGATCTCGCTGTTCCTGAGCCTCAGTTGTGGGGATAAGAGGGAGGACGTCGTGAGGTTCCTGCACCTCACAGGGAAGAAGCCACAAGCTTGCAAAATGTCGGTTTAAGGTGTGAGTGCCTTAAAGTACACAATCTGGTATCCTTCTCAATGGCTATCCGGTTTTCAACAGCACTCTGAGGAAAATTCAACCAGTATGGAAATGGTTTCAAGGTGGCTTGCGAGTTGGTTTTTCCCACCAGCTCAAGGGAAGACGTCGTCCTTGAAGGGCTTCTCTGTCGAGGGAGTTTCAGGCAATTCGGACCTGCAGCAGGGCTTCACTGGGCAAACCAACGGTCCAGGAGTTGCAGCAGTCATCTTCCTTCAGCTTGTCTTTGGTTCTTTCGTTCCAGTGGTCGACTCTGCCTTCCAAGTCCCAGAGACCTGCTTTTAAACAGTTTTCTCCCATTCATTCGAGCCTAGCTGTCACTCACCCAGCAGGGTGGGTGTCCTTGCCGGACAGTCAACCAGCCAGCCAATCACACCAGAGTGCATTCAGGTCTCCTAGGAGACTAAGTACAGGGAGTTTCGGGAACCTCCCTCACATCCTGGCCACCCCAGACACTCAGGCGCCAAAGAGGGGCTTCAGCACTGAAGCCCACCAAAGGCCAATGAATGAAGGGACCAAACCTGGTTTGGCGCGCAGAGACAAACACTAGAAGGACCTTTCCAAAAGGAAATGGTAAAAAAAAGTAGATCAGACGCCATCTTGAAAAACATGGCTCCGGTGGATTTCAGCTACCGGAGCATTTAAAATGGTCGCAGTCAGGGAAATCATGGTAATACCACTGCCACCAGCCATTCTGAGAGAAAAGCGTAGCTTTTGAGGGTTACATGAGTTTTCTAGGCATAGGGAACACTAGGTATTCCCTCCAGCACTCTTCTGTAAGGCATTGTGTGCTGGGTCTAGCAATTTAAAAAGACTAGTAAAGTTAATTTAACTTTACATTCACTGGGAGACAGTAGTCCGTCCCAGAGAAGGTATTTAAACCTTAGGAAGTCTAAAAGACATTCCTTTGCCACTGCACTGAGGGTGCTGTGTGACACACAAGAAAAAGATGATGCCTATGGTGTTGTCTAAAACTCCATATCCAAAGAACACAAAAGTAAACCACACATCAAAATACATGAACGAGTGGGAAAAAAGGCTCACACTCTTTCCAGGTGAAAATTAAAGTCCTTGAAATCCAGCAAAGTTGCTGGGGGTCTCAAAAGGTAAGGGAAATTATCACATTTATGAGAATTCTCCCTAACACCCACCTCCACTTCCTCCTCTGTGTCAGATCTGTCCTCCAGGAAACCTTCCATGCCACATATCCCTACAGCCCCCAATGCACCAGTCCCACCACCACCACCACCCAGTCTTATTGTGATTGTGCCTCTGTCCCTGCCTGAGGTGGAAGTCCAAAGAACCGCTTGTGGGGAGGTCACTGTGCCTGGCCAGGCACTGACACAAGAACAAGCAGTGAAGAGACAGCTGGAACTTCAGGGCAGTGTAGGTGCAGTACACCGATAACAAATGTTATCTCATTGCAGGGCGTACTTTCGGCTGTTGCACTCTACACTGTGGCAGCCGCAGATGATGACTGTCTTGAGGCAGATTATTGCAGGTGTTTCAACCCGAAGGACGCACTTGGCTCACTTGAGGCACAGTAACATGGGGGATCCCTCCAGGCCACGTACTCTGTATTGTGCACGACTGGAGGCAGTTGGTGGTGGAGAGGCAGCCGGCAAGGGAAGATCTGGTGATGGTTGCAGGGATGAGGTGGCACTTTGGTGGCAAGGAGGCAGACTGCCATCCTGGAGGAGACTTGCAGGTCTGAAGAGGAATTAGAGAGGCAGGTGGTGGCCACCTTTCAAGCCCTTCAGGCAACAACAGAAGCCCGCCTGAGGGATGAGGATGTGGAATGTGACTCAGCCCTGGTGGAGTCAGTGTCTGAGATTGGACAACACTAGCCCACTGCCTCTGCATATAGTTCATTAGGATTAGGTTTAATTTTTTACTCTTATGTATTTTATTATCCCTGGACACTTTTGACCCTCCATTCATTTTATATTGTACATAGTTCTATTTTAATACAGGTCTTAAATCACTTTATTCCATGCTTCTTGCAGTCTCAGTTTGCACATTTACTTTGTTCATGTTCTCCCAGTGCATGTGGTTGTTGTTGGTGGATCGGGGCCTAACTGTGTCTGTCATGTTGTCACTGTGATGTTTGGTGGTCACCGTGTGCGCATGTTACATGCGTGTGGAAGTTGTGGCATCCATGCTTCATGGCAATGTGTAGGGAATTGTAGGTGTGTGGGGTGAGCTGTTTTGGGATTCACATTTGTTATGGCTTAGTCATGCACATGTTTTGGTTTCCTACATGCGTGCTTTGCAATACAGACATGTTGTTGAATTGTGTCCATGGCTTTGTCACAGTTTATTGGGTGGTCACACTCAACTCAGGGATTTCCTTTCCCCCCAAGCAAGGTGGCACAAGCCCAAAGCAGTTTTATTTCAGATTCACTTTGGTGAGGCTTCAAACCCATCTCGCACCCACCCCAACAAATACCCTGTGTATCCAATGGACTAGGAACCAGGCCAGTGTATAGTAAGAATATTTATTTATTTACTTATTTAAGGTTTGACAAAGAATACTAGCAGCCACTATCAGCCACCAATGCTGTGGCAACACCCAATATCACAGCTCCATAGTACTTTTGGTTTGGGATGCAAGGGAATCAATGGGAAATTACGTTGTTAGGCTTTCATTTAAAAGGCAAGGTCGGTAAAAGGAACTCCAAGGGAAATCGTTTTTCAACACACATTCAAATGAGAAGCATTGTTTTGTAATTCTGGTTTTGAATACAAGGGAGTAAATGGGAAATGTCGTTTTGCAACACACATACAAATGAAATGTAAGGCTTTGTAATTCAGACTTTGGAATTACTGGGAATAAATGGGATCGTTTTGTTTTGTACCCTCTAGATTCACTTGAAAGGTAGCGTTAAAGGATAATGTACATCCCCCCTCGGGACAGAAGTCGGGGGTTTCAGAAGGACAGTCACCAAAGTCTTTATGGTCTATACCGACTCTAACACACTTGGCATGAACTGTGTTAGTTTCAAATTCAAACAACACTCATCCAGTGATTTTCTATATGGAAGTTAATTCAATTAACTTCAAGTCAATGCGCTAAGAATCTACACAGCTTTCCTCCTCCCCAAAATTTAAAGGAAATGATTAAGGTGGTCTGTTCCCAACACAATGCAATTTAAATGGATAGGGTGATTTTCTAAAGTGGAATAAATTGGATTTAATACAATGTGCCAAAGGCCTGGCCAGTTTTGTCCCCCCCCATACACATTAATGTAAAGGGATAGGCCAGGTAGCTCCCCACACTATTGATGGCTTTTGATTGGCCTACTTACATGGGAGGCTTTGGTCAGGGAAAACAGCCGGGCTCCTCTGAGGACAGCGCAGATCTGTTCAAGGGCTTTCCGTCAAGGTATTTTCTCCTGCACCCAGACTCCTTGTTTGCCATTGTGTATAACGTAGTATGATGTCACCTCACTGTGGATATGTTGCCTGAACGCATCACTTGTGCAGTAGATGGTCGATTGCTGTGTCTCTCCCACATTCCGGCCAGTGGCATCACTAGGGGTAATGGGGGGACTGTGTCCCCCCTGTGAAACCCTGTGCCCTCCCCATGTGCCCCCCCTACCTAAGATGAGCAGGGACCATGTTCACCCCCTACTTTTGTCTGTGCCCCCCTACGTTTGTCTTTGGACCCCTCTGTGCCCCTCCTAAATTTGATTCCTGGTGACGCGACTGATTCCGGCTACCCACCCGCACACATCTGCAATCACCAACTACCTTCTCTCATTTCATGCATCACCTCTACCACCGGAATGCAGCTGGGTACCATGCTTGATGGTTTAGTCTAGCAGCACACATTTTAAGTCTCCCTGAGTCGCACACTCTGTGACAGGCTTCACATCATTCATGCACAGGCCTGTTCTGCTTTGATCACTGGCAGGGACTTTGCCATTCCTACCTACCTGCCTACTTATGCAGGGGTTGAAATCTACCCAGGCATCATTTATAATTAGGCCACATCTATGATTCATTGGACATCGGTCCTGCAAGGGCATTCACTCACAGTGCTTTGAGACCATTGCAATGGCACAAAGTCAAAACGCATATGCCACATTGCATTGCATTACCATGTCACATGTACCTGAGGTGGCCACAGTGTAGGTGGTGCATTAGTGTGCTGTCTTGTTGAGGTGCAGCTGATTGTGGTCATTCAGGGAGTGATAGAAGATGCTCAAGTCTGGGATTCAACAGCAGTGGTCCCAGTTGATCATGTTGGAGGAGGATATGTGACAGGCATACTTCATGTTGTAGGCAGGTCAGAGGAGTTAAGGTAATTTGAAGCTCCACATTGGACTCGCAGGGGGGCAGACTGGCAGTGTGCTGCCAGGGGTTATGGATGGATGTGAGAAGGGGGTGGTGTCAAGTCTTGAGGGGTCTGCCTGGGCGTTGTGTCAGAGGTCAGGTGGGCTGCTGGGTGGTGTCAAGACAAGAGGGGGCTGCCTAGGGGTTGTGTCAGAGGTCTGTGGGGTGGTGTCAGCACTTGAGGGGGCTACCTGGGGAATGTGGTGGAGGTCATGAGGGGTGGTTGTGGTCAGGACTTCAGGGGGATGCCTGGGGGTTGTGGTAGTGGTCAGGGAGATGAGGGGTGCGGGTGTACTGGCAGGGGGCTGTCTGGAGGTTGTGGTGGAGGTCTGGGTGATGAGGGGAGGGGGTTAGTGGCAGGGGTCTTCCTGGGGGTTGTGGCAGAGGTCAGGGGATGTGGGGCAGTGTACTGGCAGGGAGCTGCATGGGGGTTGGTGTCAGGACTTGAGGGGGCTGCTATGACATAGGGGTGTAGGTCAGCAGTTTAGGTGCTTGAAACTAGGGGTAATGGCCACAGCGTGCTGCCTTGAGTTACGGGGGGATGGCCCCCAGTTTTGCTGGTGGTGCTGCCTTGAGTTACGGATTGACGGTCCACAGTTTTGCCAGGGTGCTGCTTTGAATTACGGGTTGACGGCCTGCAGTTTCAATGGGGTGCTGTTTTGAGTTCTGGGGGAAGGCACACAGTTTCACTGCTGTGCTGCCTTGAGTTATAGAGAACGGCACACAGTTTCGTCAGGGTGCTGGTTTGAGTTACGGGGGGACGACACATAGTTTCGCCGGGGTGCTACCTTGAGTTACAGGTTGACCGTCCTCAGTTTCTCCGGGGCGCTGCCTTTACAAAGGGGTTGATGGTCTGCAGTTTTGCTGGGGTGCAGCCTTGAACTACCAGATTACGGTCTCCAGTTTCACCAGTGTGCTGCCTTTAGTTATTTGGGGATGGCACATAATTTTGCTGTGGTGGTGCCTTCAGTTACCAGTTGATGGTCTGCAGTTTTGCAGCGGTGCTGCCTTGGGTTGCGGGAGGATTGCACTCAGTTTCGCCAGGGTGCTGCCTTGAGTTGCGTGTTGAAGGTCTGCAGTTTCACTGGGGTGCTGCCTTTTGTTACGTGTTGATGGTCCGCAGTTTCGTTCGAGTGTTGCCTTGAGTTACGGGTGGCCGCATGCAGTTTCGCCAGGGTGCTGCTTTGAGTTACAGGGGGTCGGCATACAGTATCGCCGGGGTGCTGCCTTGAGTTACGGGGGATGGCACACAGTTTTGCTGGGGTGCTGCCTTGAGGTATGGTTTGATGGTCCTCAGTTATGCCGGAGTGCTGCCTTGAGTTATGGGGGGGGTGCAACACACAGTTTTGGCTGGGTGCTGCCTTGAGTTACAGGGGAACGGCACGCAGTTTCGCTGGGGTGCTGAATGGTGGGGCAAAGGTAGGCGCAAAGGTTGTTAGCTGGCACTGGTTTTTGTTTGTGTGGGAGGCATGTTATGGGTATTCAAGGCGCAACTCGATTTTCTTTGCGCCTCAGGGTACTTTGCACTTTTGAATCCATGAATACATGGAACATGCAAAGACTTTCAAAAGCGGAAGAAGGCGCAAAGTTAATTATGGGTGCTAAATAGTTTGCTGGGACTTTGAACTTTTTCTATGAATTGGGCCCTAAATGTTTATCAACAGTGTAGAAGACATGTGACTAGAGCAAGACTGTCATTGGTTGCTGATAGCCTCTGTGTTTGAAATCATCAATAAATTAAAAGAGCTATATATCTTGCAAAAATGAGATCCACAGAGATTCACCAAAATCAGCAACAACTACAGATCCATATCCCATAACTCTTAGGCATGTGCTCATCCATGGAACAAGACTCAGAAAGCTTTTGACATTTTGGTGACGTTTCTCACTGCTCTCACTGTGCAGGATTCACTTTACCATGTAAGGTCTTTGGATGCAACATGCTCTCTCCTTGCACAGGATCTGAAGGACCTGCAGGTTAGGATGTATTGGTCTGCTTAAAATCTGTGATTGCTTGTGTACAAAAAATAGATCACATGCCACACCGCAAACCAGTTGCCATCACTGGAAATTCACCTCCAGTTCAGAGCCACAGGAGCAATGTGGCATGGCTATGCACATTTGCTCAAATGTAAGCTCTAGCTCTGGGAAATTGTCTTTTTCTTTTGAGCAAAGCTAGCTTATACATAGCATTTTCAACCAAAGAGAGACAGAACTCAAAGAAGCAGACACATGTAGACATGTTTTATCCTTTGATATAATCTGTGCAGTATAATCTAACATGCTCATGTTTGGAGCATTGGGTATGTTTAGCAAACACCAGCAAAGTTATTTAGCAAAGGGCTTGTAGTTGAGCAAAATTGAATACCCAGAATATATTGCACATGTTGCTTTGAACTGCCAGTGAACCTCCAATTATGGCTACTGCGTAGCGCTGTGGCACGAGTGGCTTGAAATGGGTTATTCTACTTTCTCTTTCAGGTGGTCAGGTTTGCTATGTATTGGTAACAGTGCGTATGACTTCAGTTATAATAGAAGAAGAAAGAAACACACCATTACAGGTGGTGGGAGAAATAGCAATATCAACCCACTTGATATCCAGTGAAAATCCAGTGAAAATCCAGTGAAAATTTAAAGGGAGGACCCTGTAAAATAGTTAGTTAAAGTGATGTTAAAAGTTTGGCAAGTATTGGAAGCAAAACCGAACCCCCATTTGTACTGCCCTTAAGCTCACTGGCAACATATCCAATGACATTACTAGTAACACTACATATGACATCAGGTATGACATCATCAACGGCATCATTGGAAACTGCAGCCCACTGATGATGTCACAATTTACATCACATATTACATCACTTAGGACACCATCACTGAAATTACCTATTTGAGGTGACATTAGGCTGCATTACAACTCCAGCGGTAGCCATGCTGGTAAAACCGGCAGGCTGCCGCTGGATTTGTTATTTTTTCCAGCACCTGGCTCCACGGAAACACCAGGGGATTACAACCCTGGTGTTCCTGGAAGTCAGGTGCCAGAAAAATGTAAATCCCCTTTCCCATTTGAGTCCCATAGGACTTACTGGGAATGGAGATGAAGGAAGCACTGGCACCATTAATAATGGTGCTGGCGCTTCCCGGAAAGTCTGCAGGCGGGTTACCGGACCGGCATGCTCGTAATGGGGCCCATTATATTGTTAAATATGAGTTCACTGTTTAGCTAAACCAATTATGTTCAATGAGAAAATTGTAGGTGAACTAAAGATGGTTACATATAATTAAGTTGCTGCGAAAATGGCCGTTTTAAAATAAAACGCAGCAAAAATGCTGTGGTGAGGCCCCCGCAATCCATGTAATGGATGCGGGGGCCACCACCGCAACCCCCACTCCCTTTGTTTGGTATAATGGAAACACTTTTACTGGGTCACATCACAACCTTTTTGCAGCGATTCTTTGTAAAAACTGCCCTTTTTAGGCGACCATATCACTGATACCCTGAAGATAGATAAGGTCAACGTTGAAGATCCTTCAAGCCAGGCATCGTCCCACTCCTTTTTAGCCAAATATATTTCATTCATCATCAAGTGCAAGTCAAGACACTACTCTGCCTTGCGCAATAGTTTACTAAACCTGTAATGAACATCTGTTTAAGTTTCTTGCTACACTACTAGTTCTGAAGAGATTGAAGTAAGGCCCTTTAATCATCTGCTAATGTAATGGAAAAATAGCATTAGTTTCCCTGATTTTCCTTTTGAAGACCAGCTTTCTGACTGTTATACAAAAAATTTGGTATTTTCCGGTTTCACCCAAAATGAATGTACATTTTATAAGAGGTATAGCAGTAAGGTTCATTAAAGCACCTTTAGTTTAGGTGGTACTGCTGGCATTAGAATGCACGCATTGACCGTGACATTTCTCTAAGACCCATTAGGGGTGAAAGGTTGGGATAAAGATCTTGTGAAGGGCGTCAAATGAGGTTTTGGGGATCCCCCCTCAAGAAAATATTGTATTTTCATATAGACCCAGAAACATATATAGCGAAAAGCAAATTATACTGGGAGCAAGCAAAACGTTTACAGTATTTAAAATCAATTAGAGACCCTGTTCCAGAATGTAGGATGGTACTTTGTTTTGCTCCGAGCCTATGATGTGCCCAACTAGTGGACAAGCCCCAAACACACAGTGACAACCGCTCAGGGGGTGGGGCCTGTGGGGTCCAGTGTCAATTCTTAGAAGAGAGGGCAGGCTTAGGACATTTTCTTAGCTTAATATCAATCTGTAAATTTGCTTTCCCTGAGCATTTTCAGTGAATATGTTTATGGGTTCATTCAATGACTCTTCCACTCTCGCAAAAAACATCAGCAAGCATCAACACCGATTCCATAACAGCAATTTAGTAACTACCGACGAAGAAATGATACAATGAAAAGTGCTCTGAATAATTAAGGATTGTTATTCATTTAGCTATGAAAGACTGTGAACACTTTTTAAAACGTGTTTTCATCCTAGTCATGACGTGCTCGAGTCCTTGCTAAGATTGAAAGGTGGGCACCAAGGACTACCGTATTAGCTATACCTCAAAATATTTCTGTAATAAGCATGCATTTATGCATCGTACATTTGTACATTTAACTAACTCGTCACAGGTTTGTGGTGTTAATCGTTCTCAAAATTATAATAGCTAGCAGTGACACGCTTGTTTTAGGGCGTCATAATTTGAAATGCATATAGCTTCTCTAATGTCATCTGCAAATCAGAGCATTCATTTTTCATAATACTTTTTTTTATAGCAATCGGATATTTTTAGTTGTTTTCTATCATTTAATTGATTATGTGCTAGCATACTGCTAACAGAAGGTCTACATTGATACACTTAAGTCCAGGTACATGTCCAGGTACATGTTCATAGTGTCAGCCCCTATTAGGTGGAGTGAATTTATTGAATCCCTTTCCTTTGAGTTTAGGACAAGGACAACCATATCTACAATGATGGAAAGGGCTAACTGCATTCCTCTTCATACGATAATATCCCTAATTCAGTCAATCTGTTAACCATACATCTAGGCCCTTAATGTCTGGTATAGTGCCAAAGTAGACCTTTGCCACACTTTATGAAAGTAATATTCACGCCATAGTGGGGACGTTGGTATCCTGACACCTAACCAGGATCCATTGCTTCCGAAAAATACACTGTGTCAGGATTCCAATTGTTCTCCTTGACACCTCCTGCTGAACCCGCTCCCTTGTCCACCCCCCCCACTCACCTAGCTCTTATTTCTCTCCCGTGTCTGCTCCTGATTTTCCACAAAATCATCCCCTGTCCAACTCTTGCTCTTCACTCCCCTCCATTTGCCACTGTCATGAAATACAAAGCTGATTTATTCACTCAGGCCACTGCGCTATCCTTGCTTGGCAGACATCTTTGAATGGCTTTGCCTGTTGGCTTCCTTCTTCTGTCACCAGATTCTCTATAGCACCTGGCTCTGAAGCCAGATGTTAATAGTATTGTTAATAGTATTTTTGCCCACAGCTACTTGGACATAAGTTCTCCTCTAGTCCCTGAGTCCTTCCAATGCACCCTTGCTTCACTCTGGCACCAGAGTCAGACATCCGGCAAATAAGAGTCCAAATTGCCCATACATGTGAGTAGTAGGGACGTAGCACAGCTTATCATAAAACAGCGTACATAACATCACATCATTTAACATGAGGAGCAGAGTATCAAAGTAATGTCACAAGCATCTTCTGCCACATAGAGCAAACAATTGTTGCGCAATTACATATTTTAAAAAGTTGCAATTTATATATCCAAAAAGGTGTGAAAGCATCCAAGAAAAGGAAATGACATCTATGTGTTCATTTATTTGAAAGATTTGTATTGTGTGAACCTAGAGAATGAAGGGGCAAAGAAGCGCTGTACCAGATATAAATCAGTTGTGCTATAGTTACAATTCAGTCAGCAAATTTTTTCAAATAACAAAAGGCTAAAATACAAATAATCTATGACATGCTCCCGGACACGTGTTATAGCCAGGGGAAATGCTATCCTCTTGCAAACCTAGAGGGCAGAGTCTGACATGAACCACGTTATAGAAAACAAAATGAAACGCAGTGTCCTGCAGAAAAAAGACAGGCTCAGACTTGGTAGTAGAGCAGCGGCGCTGGCAGGCAGACTCGGAGTGTGGCGGTGTTAGGGAGAATTCTCATAAATGGCTGATTTCCCTTACCTAATGAGTCCCCCAGCAGCTTTGCTGGATTTTTAGGATTTATGTGTTTCACCTGGTAAGAGTGTGATCCTTTTTTCCCACTCTTACATGTGTTTTGCTGTAAGTGTTTTCACTTGTTGTGTGATCTTGAGCACTGGAGCCTCACCTACTCCATGGCCTCATATTTTTCATGTATGTTAGAGCACCTTCCGTGCAGTGACACAGGGTTGTCTTTTAGACTTCCCCCTGACTCCATTTTCTGGGGCTGACTACTGTCCCCCAGAAAAGGTAAAGTTGCCATTAACTTTACTTTAGTCACTTTAAACCACAGACCCAGTACACCCCAACCTGTATGGAGTACTGGAAAGGGTTAATTCCTATCCCTTTTTGTCTGTGTCTCTTGGAGCCTTGTTTCACTCCCTTTACATCAAGACTTGGCTGGTGGCAGTGGTAACTACCCTAATTTTCGTACCGCGATTATCTTATATAAACGTGGTATTATTTAAGGCTATTATATTAGCCTCGAACATAAACCCGCTTGATCAAATATATTTTATTTTGGCTCTGGCTGGGTTTATTCAACATTTCTTTTTGTTAAAGTCTTTCTTGTGTTTTTCTCTGTGCGCCAAACCGGAGATGATTCCTTTGTTCGCTGTCTTTTAACAGGCTTCTGCACAGAAGCCCTCCTTAAGGCAACTGAAAGTCTAGGTAGGCAGGATGTGAGGGAGGGGTCTTCAGACCCCTGCCATGGGTTCCCTTGGTAACCCAAGTCACACTCCTTTTTGATTGGCTGAGGGGGCTGCCCTTGTCAGGACAGCCACCCTGCTGTGTGATTGACAGCCAGGCTGTATGAATGGGGGAACAGTGCATAAAAAGCAGGACTCTGGGACTGGAAAGGCAGAGTTGCCATGAAATGAAAGAACCTACTAGAAGCTGATGGACAAGGACCCCTACAATGACTGAACCGCCCTGTGAAGCCCTGCTTCAGGTCCGAATCTTCAGACTCCAACGACAATGAAGATCCTCCAGGAAACGTCTTCCCTTGAGCTGGTGGGACCAACCAGTTCGCCCAAACTGCAAGCGAGGACCCCTCCTCTGGTCGAATTCGCTGTACAGAGCTACAGTGGGCCGGATAGCCAGGAAGGTCGGACCCTGCTTGGGTTTTAAGGAGCGCACATTTTATTAATTGTTTCACTCTGCTGCTGGCTTCTCCCCTGGGTGGCGCAGGACCCTCCAGCTTCCTACTTTGTGTCAGTCTGACAGTTGCTTCAGGAACCGTGAGCCTGCAGGAACCGCCAGGAACGTCCGCCGCAGCTACAGCTCCCTCTGTTTTAAGGTACTCTGCAAATCCGGTTGTCCGTTTCGTTCAACCGCGTTAAAAGTGTTTGAAAGCTTTTGCCAATCCGAGGGCTCGTCCTTCTCTTCTCTTTGAACTAACTTTTCTATCGACCAACCTCATCTGGAATCTGTGCCACAAACTTTACTGCAAACTACCCTGAACTGTGTGATCTTGAGAAAAAGACTGTTGACCCATTGACTTTGGCCCTAAGCCTTTTCTAGCTGATCTCCTCGCTAAGTTCCTCTTGTTCAATTGCCCTGAGTACTTACCTGTTGGTTGGCCTAATATCTAATAACTTTGACTTTCCCTCCCTTTTAAATTACTGGGGTGCCATTTTGCTCCCACTTCATTTTGTGAGCTTAACTTGTCTGGAATTTAAGGGAAGTGGTGTGGTGTATTTATGATTGTGATTTCTAACTTGCTTATAATAGTGAAAAGTTATACAACTGTTGAGTAAATAAATATATATTCTTTTACTTAGAAACCTTGAGTCAGTGTTTGCCTGAATCATAGCAATTGCTGTCCTTTGTGTAACTATTTGATACTGCTCACTTACTCTTGAGATAAGTCTGGCTGCTCCGCTACTGCTGGTGAAATTGTACTGTCACTTGTAGGCTTAATTGTGTGTGGTGCTCCCAAAGGGTACTGCATATAATTCTGCCTAACAGGCGATCCAGAAACAAGTGTGCCAGTAAGATTACTGCATTTCTTTTCAAAAGATGTACAAGGGAGGACTCAAATGCAGAAAGGGGGCAAGAATTCTGCAACATTGGGGTGGGAGTTTGATAAAAATGCTTTTTTCCCTTGGAGTAAAGTGATGTTGGGCAGAACCATCCCATTACAACGCATTCCCACATTCTGTGTGTGCACGTGTCAAATGGCAGTTAAAGTGGACATGGCATTTTTTTTCCAAAAGACAAATTATTCATAATGGGTCATCATATACCATTGTGTTATCAATCAGTACTGTGCAAACCTATTTTGTACATTTTGAATTGCCTCGATAGTAACAAACTCTTCCAAGTGAAAAGGTTTTTTTTTTTAAAGTTGGTCCGTACAATGTTCAAGAAGTACACACTGTAAGCTATACAAAGCACACAATGGTTCTGTTCCCAATAAAGCTGACAAAGGTGTTTAGAGAGGCAAGGAGTTGTGAGTAGGTGCAAGGGATTTCTTTTCAATTAGAATGATATTAACATTTTAAATAGGGCTGATTTACAATCAGGATAGTTCTCTTTTTTTTTTTTTTAAAGTACTGTTAATTCAAAACATGAGTCCGGCAGTAGCCGTGCCGGTAAAACCGGAAGGCTGCCGCCGGACCCTTACTGAATTACTGGCGCCAGACTTGCTGGATTTACTGGCATTACAACCCTGGTGGTCCGCTAAATCCGACGCCAGCAATTCTCTTAACCCCCATTCCCGTAGGACTCCATGGGAATGGTACCACGGAAACACTGGCACCATGTCGTAATGGTAAGTGTTTCCGTGCATGTCTGCAGCTGGGTTCCGTTCCACCTGCCAGGTCAGACCCGCCAGGTCATACCTGGCAGGCGGTACGGCACCCGCCCGCAGAACTCGTAGTTTGCCGGTCTGGAAAACAGTGCCGGTACGGTTTTCCTGGCACCGTTAATTCCGGACTGGCCAACATGTAATGAGGGCCAATGACATGTCATGATTCACAGTCAATCACACACGTGTTGTTTTCGAAAGCATGGAAAGTCACAATGACTAACTTGAGTTGTTCTCAGGACATGACTTTCTGAATTTGAGAGAATTACACATAACCTTTTTATTTAGGCATCAAGACATCCCTGTGATTGGCAGAGGCTGAAGATTTCATTTAAGGGACTACAACTCAGTGTGAGGTACGTATGACTTTTTATGTGAGGAGCAGTTAGTACCTGGCTTTACTGAAACATTAAAACGCTGCACTGCTCTTGAGCTAGGTTTGTGCTACAGGCAATAAAATATCAATACTAATAAAACACACATGAATTACATTTTCTAAGGAAGCATAACATTTCAGCGACTGGTCTCGACTTACATATTGCAATCTTGATTTCTTCCTTTGGGAGCAAAATATCCCAGTGAATGGTTTCAGTGTGTGATGCACTCAAATTACTTTTTTTTGCGGAGGAAACACACATCTCAGTGACTGGCATCAGAGTGTGATAAACACATGGTACTCATTTTCACAGGGAGCAGAAAATCCCAGTGACTGGTTTGAATGTGTGATAAAATAATGTGACTATTTGTAGGGAGCAGGAAATTACGATGACTGGCAGAGGCTAAAGAATACATTTAGTAAATATTGCTGAGAGTGAAAGACAATTGCATTTTTGTCTTAAGAGCTGAAACGTCCAGTGACTGCATTGAGATATTGACAGAGTAGACTTGTACAGATGGAAACGTTCATCCCAGTCAATAAAAAGATAAAAAGCTTGGCAACAGTGACACAGATTTGTGACCCCAGGATTTGTATCACAATCAACTGTGGTAAGAATAGGCATGCAGTTTGTGTTCATTTTACAATAGCAGTGCATGGGAGAATACCAGTAATTGTAATTTACAGCCACAATTACTATGTCACTGTCAGGGGCTTAAGGGCAGAGACATGCCCACAAGTCTGAGGCGAGAATAGTGCACAAGAGACAGGATCATGCTACACACAGGCAACAAAGGCAGTGAACAAAAAGTGGCAGGGAAAATAACCAAGAAAAGCTTACAAGTTCCCACTTGGGGTTGACGCAGAATGGGGGAAGAGTTTCCCACAGGGTCAGGGGAAACTCTAGTCTTGTGAGCTGGTTAATATTACAGGGCACCACTCTAAATGGTCATAGAAAGGAGCAACAGGAATGTTTGTCTGTGCCTGGAACCTAAGGCTCAAACAAGGAAACAATACTTGCAAGACCGAAGCCTGTTTGGGTCCATCAGGAAGTGAACAGTGACTGTCTCCTGAAACAAGAACCATCACACTGTTAACAATATGACACAAGGTTGCCAGCTGGATATCCCAGCAGCCAAACTCTGTACAAAGGAATTGCACAAGAACAAGTGTGGACAAGCACCATAACAGAAATATCCAGGGAAAGAACAGGAAGTCAATGGGAGCAAGGTTCAAGACACAGAATGGAAAGATAGAGCATAATCAAGAAGACACATATGTAAATGCAAGGGTACAAGAGAGTGGAGCTGCAGACTGGAAAGCAAGGACTGGAACCAAGGAAGACCACGGCTGAACAATAGATCAGCACAAGACAACTCTAAACTAGGATAACATGGACAGATGTGCAGACTGGTAACAAGGAATACAAGGAGCTGTAACTCTGGGCTGGAATAACACGGCCAGGACTGCAGGCAGATAACAAGGAGATTCAGTATTGGAATCTAGAAAGCTAAAGTCAGGTAATACAGACTATGGGCACAGAGCAGGAAGCTGTGGGCAGGGAACACGTGTATTGGTGTTAAAGAGCAAGGGGCTGCAGACAGGGAACAATGCACCACAAGTAGGGGAACAGTGCTACATGTCAGGAAGCACAGGGGTTAAGGGTAGATGACAGAGCAGTGCAGGAAGGGTAGCAAGGCAACAGGGTGCTCAGGGCATTGAAATAGTAACAGGTTCTGGAAACAGAAGCAGCAGGACACAGCATATATCCAAGGATCAATGCCTGAGGACGATGGCAGCAAAAATCTAAGGATCAAAACCTGAGGGGCTATACGTGAACTCACTGCAAGTGCCATGTGCTCAGCATGCAGCTGCTTCAATACTGACCCAACCTGTGCTGAAGCAGGCTAATTAGCAGCACCTGGAGCACCCCATGTGACAGTAATCTACTGCCTCCCTCTCTAGACCAGCGATATTGAAAGCACTAATAATCACTAGGGCTTCTGCGCATTGTTGTTCTAAGACGGCAGCATAGGAATAGCCAGGTAATGAGAACTGCCAAAGGTGGAATATGGGATATGTAGTTTGTGAAATAAAATAGGGAAATATCAAAGTGTTGCAAAGGGAAAGTAAAGACAGAAATATGAATAGGTATTGTCCAGGGCATATAAAGTTGATGAATTTCAAGTCCCAAATAGTCCACAATGGGTGCCACTTGGTTTCCAGTGACACAGTCTTGACAGTCACTTTGACTTGCAATATCAGTCATACATATACATCTGTTAATGCATGTGACAGTGGAGGGAGAGATTATTTCCAGTTTACCTATGGCAGGTATGGGAGAACCCGGATTTCATTTATTCAATAATGAGGAACATTTAAATGTACAGAGTAACACCATTTTAGAATTCCTCATGTCCTCTTACTTTCAAAGACTCATAGTTAGATTAAAACAATCACCAGGAAGGTGGTTATTCTCCCACAGTAGGACAAAGCAGCAACTGTTTTGTTTATTATTTTTTATTATTTATATTGATACAGAAATAGCTTGAAACCATGAACAATAAATAACATTTTGCCAATAGTAAAAATTCTTGGGATGAATAATACAACGAGGTAGAGAATAATCAATATGAATAGACACGGTAGACAGACTGGTGAAAACAGGAAACAAGAGGAAAGCAACGAGGGAAAGGTGATGTAATACATCATTATAATGGAGTAATGCAACAAATAATTAATCAGAACAGTTGAGATATTGAATGAAAATATCCCATTTCGTATTAAACTTACGAAGACAATTAGAATAGAAAGCATACATTTTTTCAATCCGATCAATGGAGCAAATGTAAATCCCCCATGCATTATATGCTAGTTTGCTCTAGTCTTTCCAATTGGAGGTAATAATATGAAAAGTAATGCTAACAAAAAAATTAAATAAACTCGATGATTTAGGTATTTGCATATACGGGTTGACAATGAGACCGATAATGAAATTCCATAGTAAAGAGACTCTTGAAAATGAAAAATATTTTGAAGACAAATCCAAATTTTAGACCAAAAAGAATACACACATTTACAATCCTAGATTAGATGGGAGAAATCTGCATTGGGGATATGACATGACCAAAATTTAATGGATCAACCATTGACTACTATCACAGTTCTACAGATTGTAAGAAGAGCATGATGTAGAATAAAAAAAGTAGGTCTGAGTTAGGCTGGCAGCCATTGAAGAGAAGTAATACAGTTCACAAATGCTGGTTCACATATCTGTGGAGGGTTTAAAGTTCCAACTTAATATATTTATTTATTTATTTATTGGGCATTTGTATGGTGCCTATACAAGAATACAACAACAAAGAAACCGTTATATTGGCCTTGTGACAATCCTACCATGCAAGTGCATGACAAAGGTGATAAGTGCAAGGGGGTTGGGGGTAAAGGGAGAAGTGCAAGAGTGGGGTGCTCCCACGCATGGGGTGGGAAAATGCTGGTCAGGCCAAGGCGGCAAGTGCCAGGGGGAAGAAGGGGGAGAGGAGGAAGAGTGCAGTGCACAGGGGTACTGGGTTGGGATAGTCCGGGAAAGGAAGCCTGGGGGAAATGCTGGCAAAGGATGCTGGGAGAGACTGGTGGGCGTTATCTGGTCCCTGTAAGACTCTGAAGGGACCAGGCCTCAGTTGCAGCAGCAAGTGGAGGGTTTAGCATGGGAGGGGGAGAGGGAAGGAAGAGGAGAAAAGGAAGGTCTTGAGAAGTTTCTGGAACTTAAGAAGATCCAGCTCAAGTCTGTGAGGGGGGAGGCTGCTCCAGAGGGAGGCGCCAGCCGAGGAGAGGGATCTACCTCCCACTTTCTGCTTGGAGAAACATTTGACCTGCAGAGAGTTGGAGCCAGAAGACCAAAGGATTCTGGCTGGGAGGTATTTCGGAAGAGAAAGCTTGATGTAGAGAGGTCCCAGGTCCAAGACAGCCTTGTGGATGATGCAAAGGGTTTTGAATTTGACATGAGGTCAAGTATATGTCTTGCAGTCCTATTCTGGATTAGTTGGAGGGGCTGAAGGGAGGAAAGACGAAGGTTAAGGAAGAGGCTTCTGCAGTAGTCAAGCCTAGAGAACCATCACTTTGGAGGCATTGAGCTTCTGGGCTAAGGCAACGAAAGGTAGAATGCCCCTGAGGAGATGAAGCTGACAATTGGACTTCTTGGCAAGGTCTGTGATGTGTGGAGAGAAGGAGAGAGAGGAGTTGAACATGATCCTAAGGTTTTTTGACTCACAAGTGGTTGAGGGGAGGAGACCTAAGAAGTCTGGCCAGAAAGTGAGGGGGAATCTAGGAGCAGAAGTCCCAACTGGAAGGATCTCTGTCGTGCTGGCATTGAGGGAGAGATCATTGGCAGAGCACCATGCCTGAATAACAGTCAGACAGTAATGTATAAGGCAGGAAGAGAAGGAGCAGGAGGAGGCAGGGAAGGAAGCCGGAAAGATAGCTGTGTCATCTGTGTAATACCGGAAATGAGGGGAGTAGGTGAAGATCAGGTGGTCCAGAGGGGCCATGTAGATTTTGAAGAGCCACGGTAATAGGATAGATCCCTGAGGGATGCAACAGGTAGCGAGTGAGGTGGAGGAGAGAAAATTACCCATTTGAACTTGAGAGGGTCTGTTATAGAGGAAAGACGGAAGCCACGCCATTGCCCTGTTCGTGATACATAGGGTGCCACAGAGACTGTTTATGAGGATGGAGTGGTTGACAGTGTCAAAGGCAGAGGAAAGATCGGGGAGGATCAGAACAGGAGTGTTACAGGCCAGATTAGATAGTAGATCTTCTCAGGTATTCAGAAGAGCTGTTTCAGTGCCATTTTGGTGTGGAGGGTCAGTTGGGGGATAACCAGATTCTCCATGAGTTTGCCCAAGAAAGGGATGATAGGGATAGGTCGATAGTTAGCTGTGCAAGAGGGGTCAGCAGATGTTTTTTTTTAGGAGAGGGTGCACAAGAGAGGGCTTGAAAGGGTTCAGGGAAAGAGCCTGTGGCAAATGAGTGCTTGCAGAGGTCAGTGAAGGCAGGGGCGAGAGTGTCGATGTTTTCCTTGATGGTTCTGGGGGAGCAGGGCAGCACCTGTTTAGATGAGACTTTCATAGAGTGGACAACTCTAGAGATCACATCTGGTGCAATGTGAGAGAAGTAGGAGAGAATGTGCGGAGGTAGAAGGGGTCTGAAGCGGTGAAAAAAGGAGCAGATGACAGAGAGGACAGGATGTCAAGGGTTTTGGAGAAAAAACGGGAGGCCAGTTCAAAGCATAAGGTCTGGGAGGGAGGAGGCGAAGTGGAGACTACGGTAGGATTGGAAACTTCCTTGCAGATTTTAAAGAGTTCAGCCATGTTATATGTGGTTCTAGAGATGCAAGGTTGGATATGAGGTCTTTTCTTGGAGCAGATGGAAAGATGGTATGGCCTTTGGAGTACACAGCAGGACAGTTTGTCAGGGGATGAGCTAGATGTCTGCCACTTCCGCTCTGCCGCTTTACACTTTAGTTTCAAGGCGGCTAAGTCAGACTCATGCCAAAAGTTGCATTTGGAGGCAGCTTCTAGCGGATCCTCATGAAAGGGAATAGGATGTCCAGGGTGTTAATGATAGAGAGATGAAGATTAGTTAGTACAGTCAGCAGGAGAGTCCAAAGAAGGGGGCAGGGGTGGGATGAAGGAGGAATCAAAGGTAGTGACTGACACACGCTTCATCGGTCGAATGACAGAGAAGGTGACTGGCAGTGCGGGAGGAGGAGCCTGGGGACATGAAAGGTCAAGGATGGAAGAGCAGAGAGAGTGGTTGGACCAGGAGAGAAGGGAAATGAGGGGGTTGGAAAGAGGGATATTTGTCGAAATGAGGGCATTCAGGTTGGGCCTTGCAGAGTGGGTTGGACCAGAGGGGAGGATAGTGAGGGAGAGAGTCTTACAGACATCAGAGAAGAGAATGGTGGCCACATCAGGAGAATCGAGATTGATGTTGAAGTCCCCAAGGAAGATAGGTTTGGGGGAGGAGGCAAGAAGAAGGGAAGAGAGGTCGGATGATTCAGAGAGGAACAGAGAGGAAGGACTGAGAGATCTGTAGATGGTAGCGGGAGTCACAAAGCAAGAAGGGGAGACAGTCAGCCCACAGACTAGACATTCAAATGAAGAGTAGGATTGAGCGGGGATGATGGAGGCAGGAACCCACTCAGGGAAGATCAGAGCCACTCTGTCACCAGATCAGGAGGGTCTGCGGTTGGATATGATCGTTAAGCCATCAGGAAGAAGAGCGTCAAAAGCAGTGATTGAGATGGCCTTGAACCATGTCTCAGTGAGGGCGAGGACATCAAGGTCAAGGTCTTCAAGGAGGCAACAGATGTCAGAGGAGTTTTTAAGGACAGAGCGAGAATTGAGGGTAGCTAAGTGAAGCTGGTTTTCCCCTTTCAATGATTTGCGAGGGTGGTTTTGGGGTGCGGTGCTACCCCTAGAATGGTTGGTAGGGGTAGGGGAAGGAAGGGTGGAAGTAGAGGGTGGGACGTTGACAAGAGAAGGAAGACTCCTGTCCAGAAGGAGAAGGTTGGGCCACGATAGTGCCATTGTGATAGACATTAATGGTGCATTTGGAAGATGCAAAGTGATCTCAGAGCAATTCCCATCTAGTGCTGCTGGTAATAGGTGAGGAGGAGAAAGGGGAGAGGACAGATATCATATGGGGGTACATAGGTTAGTTAAAAGAACAGCAATGAGGTTTTGAGGAGCAGCTGAATGCCTCTGCAGGAAGTCCCACCTCCCTACTGCCTGTATGTTGGAAGCCTGAAATTGGATCATGCTTTACACCAGTAGTTGTGACCATACCACGACGAGTATTCAAGACAAGGGGCCTCACTTGCGGCATGGCTACCCCCTTACCGGGTACCGGGTCTGGGTTCCTTGAATGAGGAATTACCGGGCCATTCCGACCTTGGAGGTCTGGGTAATTCCTCATTTAAAGAACCCAGACCCTGAACATCCCCATTCGAGCCCTTATAGGGCTCAATGGGAATGGGGAGCATGCTAATAACGGGCCTGTTAATAACGGGCCCGTCATTAGCATGCTGGTCTCCTCGCGGGACCCGGTAAGGACGCCTGGTTTTACCAGTCGTCCTTACCGGGTCCTGCAAGGAGACCTCGTAATAGGGTGGTAAGGGGTCCACGCTCCGGCACCTTTACCAGTGCCGTTAACCTCTTACCGCCTACCTCATAATGACCCCCAGGTATACATTAAGAAAGCCATAACAGACGTATCCCTGAAGAGATGACAAACTCTTGGAAGAGGTCCCTGAAGGAATATGAAAACATGAGAAAGAGAAGCTGAGGACATCACAAGAGTGAGAGTGACACACTAAGAAGAGTGACTGAAGAGGAAAGTGTATGGACCTTATAAAAACTGATGACAAAATAAGGAATCGAGTGAACATCTTTATGCAGAAAGAAGATTGCAGGTGTGAAGAGCACTGCAGGAAATGCAAGTCATTTAATAACTGTACAGATGCACCAACGCAAGTAGATCAAGTAATCTTAGAAGCTAGCTATACGTATTGAATAGACTGCAGGCAAAGCTGTCATTGTATAGAGTCTGGACATCGGTGCCAAAATGTTAGTAAGTTCAAACCCAAGGGGTAAGAAGGATTGAGAGCTGTGTGTGTTGCAACAAAGAATTAGCAGGAGATTGCAGACTTTAAGGGCAAAGTTGTTTGGCCTGGTATCAAAGCTGGAGCAAGCCAAGGCTGGTTATCTATCCATAAAAAACAGTGAACATGAGAAGCTAAATTATCCCTTGTTACGGTGCAAGGAACACCATGAGTGCCAAGTTTATTAATTCAAAACAATTAAATGCTATAAAATGTTCCAAATTGCGGTCTTCTGTCACATGAGCCAAGGATGGAAATATGAGTTGGGCATGCAGACCAGAACTGTGATTAGCATGTCCCCATACTCGCTTTTATTACAAAAAGAAGAGAATCTACTGCAAGACCAAGTTCAAAGACAATCTACATTGCAGAAGGCATGGGCGATGAGAGATGAGGGGCTAATTGGGTGGAAGCAAAAGTCATGTCCACCTCCTGGCACCTGGGTATGAGTTTACGTGCTGATAAGGAGCCAAATGTTCCAGACATGGCACGAGCATGGCAACCAATTGTAGAGAGCTATATAACAAAGGGCCTTATAGTTTAAGAGCCAATAGTATTCTGTGTACTTATTAAGTGTTGAGGAAGACTTGCACTAGAGGCAGGCTTAAGATGTCCACCTGACAGCAGATGACCTATCACAAGCCGTTCCTATTTAGAAAGTATACTTGGAGGTTCCCCTTGAGCCAACCACAACACACCACAGGTTTTCCTTATTTGCCACGTCGTATGACATCATTCATGACAAACCTTTAGTACTTAAGTGTATTTTTATGTGATTTGCACTGAGAGTTCGAGCAAACGTCAGTTGATGTCCGTTGTAACTCCCTGTTTCAGACAATTGATAATAAAACAGTCGGATGATACTTTGCCAACTTCCTGAGTCAGTCTGATTATTTGATGTAAGAGTTATTCTGCATCCCAACCATGCATGACATGTTACTGATTAAGGACCTTATGTTCAGAGGATGTCAGTGATAGTCTGTCTGGGGGAAGCATTGATGTAGGTGTCTGCGATGGGCAGACCAGGGTTAGATCATAGGTGTGCCTGTTTTAGTTTCTTCCTTTCAGAATTTATGAGAGAGCAAGGGTAGGAGATGGAGAAACAGTAAGAAAAGATACTGGAGATGGAGAGCACCATGGGGGAAAAAGGAACAGGAGGCGGGAGGTCAGATGATAGCGGGGAGAGGGTCAGAGGCAATGTGCAATGATAGAAGATAGAAGGATAGAAAGTAGACGTGAACTCAAATTTTACACAAAGCACTCTAAAGCATACAAAGCAAAATGGCTGCCGGATTGAAAGTACACATACATTTGAATTTTGCAGAAAGCACTCTAAAGCATACAAAACAAAATGGCTGCACAGAAGGAAGCAGAGAGTATAGAACATGTAAGGTATTGATCTTCTTTTGGATCAGGGAGTTTAGAGAGCAGTAGAGTAGCAGACTTTATTAGGCATAGCATGAAGGATTGATATAGATGGTAGATTGGAAGTTATAGATATTCAGTGGGGAAAGCATCAGGCAACAGGTTCAACAAGGATAGTATCAAGGGAGGGGAATGGAGCTCCATGGCTGCTTTCCCGGGAAAGTGGAAGTCCTGAGGAACCCATTAGGGGAGGTGGTCAAAAGTTAGCACAGGAGAGTTTCTCATCCAGTTTCAGACAGGCTCAGATAGGGGCCTTAGTGTGGACCTTGGAGGGGGCCTGCGTTTGCCTGTAGGTTCCCGTGAGTGGTTTAAAGGGGACCAGGCTGTCCAATCACAGATGCTCCGCGATGGGCTGCCAAGGCAACTCCTATGTGTGGATGATGTCAGCCATGATGAAGATGGTGTCCCAGGCAGGGCTCTAGAGTCCAGCTGGGCTATTGAGGCAGTAGAGGTTGCAGAGCAGCAACAAAATAAATGTACATTTTCCCAGCAAGATGATCAGCAGTCAGGCCCCACTGGGCAGATTAAATATGCTTTTTTTTCAGAAAAAAGAAAAAATCAAAGATAGGCATCTTGACAATATCACTGCAAGCCCCTATGTGCTCACCTGCTATGCCGCATTGTGGCGTCCTTTGTAGAATGAACAAAGTAGCCTCCTCGAGTGGAGGCTAAATAGTGCTGATGACAGACTTGAAGCAGTGAGGAAGAATGAAAGAAGGAGCAGGCCTAGGAGGCCTCAAACTTAATTGTGATTGTCTGATAGTATCAGTATTAAAAAGGTTTCTACTTTGAGTTAGCATTAGAAAGGAATTTAGTTTGGCAGCTTTAATGGAGGGCTTAGTAAGCATTGCCATTAGTAAAGGTGATGGGAATTTCTGAGTTAAGGTGAGTCAAAATGTGGATAAAGAGTTGATAAGAATTCATTTAAAAATTGCATCAGATTCAGGAACAGTAAACTGAAGGCATACCTGTGTAAAAGGAGTTACATAACTGTGCAATAAAGATTATGACGTAGGTGCTTTATCTGCTTAATCTAGTGTACATTATATGAAAAATATTAAAATTTGATTTGTTAGGAAAATATATATTAACCCAATAGAAGATATCACCCAGATCAGTTTAAGTAAAAGAGCTTGCTCTGTGTTTACCCCAAATAGATTTGAAATAGTGCAAGGAGGATGGGGTAAGAAGACATATTTGGCCATGCAGGGAGTACAAGAAAATGAGATTGGGTAAGTGGAGAAATAATATTAGCTTCAATATTGATCCATTTGGGGGGCATTAGGTAATTGTTTTTCATAATGGAAGAACAAGGTCATTTGCTTGAAAACAAAGGCTTTATGATATAATAGGAAGTCGGGGAATTTTACACCCCCCAGATTGTTTGGAGAGTTTAAGTTTATTGATGGTAATTCATGGTGTTTTTTGGTTCCATATGAATTTAGAAAGAATATTATCAAGATTCTTGAACAAATTAATAAGGATAGACACAGGCATCATTGACAGAAAATAATGAAAATAGTAGGACTGATCATCCTCTTGATAGAATCGAGACATCCCCACCAAGATATAAATCGGGGTGACCATTTAGAGATCATGCCATTTGTTGGTGGAGTGTACATCTTTTCTGAATTCCCAGATATTTGATATAAGAGGGCTGCGAGGACATTCCAAATAGCAGAGGATTGGCTAAAGTAAATGTATTTATGAGTGGCATAATTTAGACTTGTCCAGATTTACAGGGTAATTCATGGAATAAATGTGCACCGAAAAGGGGAGCGCAAGTATGAAAATTGCAGCGCACGCGTGCTAAAGCCGTGCACGCAGCCGTTCATCGATTCATGGAATGTGCTGCGCTTGTAAAAACTGGGATGTGCGTCAAACCGTGGGTGGCGCACGCGGGCACACATGTCACTAAAAGGCGTATGCGACGCGCACAGGGAAAGCGCACATCGTGTAGCGCACACAAGAAAAGTGGGCGGAACACGGGGCGGAACATGCGGAATGGGGAACAACGCGTGAAAATTTGGTAGTTATGGGGGAAGTACAGAAGGTAAATGCTCGTAATGCCCACACGCACGCTAACAACACATATTCATGGAATCGAACAGGGAAAGCCGTGCGCCAAAAAAGACACGCTAATCCGGAAACACAGACTTCAGAAGGAAGCAGGCATAAGCGGCCCGCGCAGCATAAAAGTACGTGCAAGCAACAAACAAGCTTATACGTTACAATGAATATACGTCGCCCAGGACTTTCACAGGGTGGCACACTTCCCCAAAGTACTAGGTGCCATTGATTGCACACATGTGGCTCTACGTCCTCCCAGGGCCACTGAGCACATCTATCGAAACCGCAAGCACTGGTATTCCATCAACGTGCAGGATGTATGTGATGCCAAGGCAATCATCACCTCAGTATATGCCAACTATCCAGGGTCCAGCCATGATAGTTTCATATTCAGAATGTCACCCCTAAACCGGGACCTGGAAGCTTAGCGGCATGGCGACACATGGCTAATTGGTGAGTATAAATGCCTCTGCACGTGCATGCATGTCGGAGATTGAGAAATGTGAAAACCCCACTAATGGCAACCATTATCACCTCCCCAGGGGACAGTGCCTACCCTCTGAGCACCTACATGATGACGCCAATTCAGAACCCCACCACATCACTCGAGGTAAGATACAACACAGCCATATTGCAACCCGAGGCATAGTGGAGCGCACATTCGGAGTGCTCAAGTCACGCTTTCGCTCCCTTGACTGCTCTGGTGGGCAGCTGCTATATGCACCCCAGTAGTGTGCAGGATCATAGTGGCAGCATGTGTCCTGCACAACGTTGCAACCCGGCGGGGCATGCCGGTGGACATGGTGGCGCCACCACATCCCCAACGACACAGATGGCACGTAGCATAGCCATGGCAGATTTGACAAGGACACCCAGATGGTAGCAAATCAGTACTGTCACCCATCCATGTGAGATGTACATCATGAAATAAAACATGCAAAATAGTGTGACAAAACACGCATGTGCCACATGCTGCAACAAAGCCAGTGTTGACTGATGCAGTGATGGCAGGCACATGGATATATCAATGGTTGGTCACTTCGACATGACAGAAGACAATTGTCATGTTCAACATTCAAACAGGGCCACACAATGATTGTGTGCAGGCCATGTGTAGGTGCACATTACTCAATCAGCCTGATTGGTCAAATCATTCCATGAAAAAGGTAAGAAATGTGGGCCATGGTGGGGTGCAATCTATGACTGAAGTATGTCACATTTGGGGCAGTACCGCACAAAAATGTGTGGTAAAAATGCAAATGATTTCATCAATCAGGCAGAATGAACAGGAAAACAGTATGAACAATGTTGTGGCAAGATGACAGTTGAAGGGAAAGTGCAGTAATCGGGTGCAACTTGTGAACTGCGGTCAGAAGGGATACTGTGAAACCGAAACCCAAGGCCGGGGAATGGTTTGGTGGGACCACATGGGTGACCCATAGCAGTCATGACTACACATCCTCACCTGGCACTCAATCAGAACACATCACCCAAGCAACATACACGTGGATTGCACACACATGCATGGGCACTTATCGGACATTGCTTCAACATCTGGTAGGTCTCCCGCGCCTTGGATCTGATCCTCTGTGATGAAGCCTCCAGCGATAGACTCATGTTTAGTGAGTTGATCCTCCTCTGGTGGAGACCCACCGCCAGTCACCAGAGTAGAGGCATGATTGGAAGCCAGCTTGTTCTTTGCTCTGCGTTTCAGGTCATTCCACCGCTTAGAGCAATCATCAGCTGTGTGCCTCACAAATCCAAGGGAACTAATGTGGTCCGCGATGGTCTGCCAGTTGGCCCTACGTTGAGCAGTCATAGTCTTGCACCCTGCAGTCACCACCATTTCGCGGCCATGGGCCGACACATAGCCCACAAGTGTGTCTATTTCTGCATCATTGAAACTAGGCTTCCTTGACGTGCCGGAGTGGGTAGCCGTGTCTGGGGTCCCAGCCTGTACCGCAAGAGCACCCTTCTTCCTCTTGGAAAGTGGTGCGGACCCTGAGTGGCGTACGCTGCTCTGGTTTGTAGGGGCTGAAGCGCAGGTGGACCTGGCACTGGAAGTAGCCAAAGGCATGATGACCAAAGGTCTCACTGCAGGCATTGGCTGCTGTGTGATGTTGGCAGGACCAACCTCTGTGTGATGGACTTGGACGAACACTGTACCGGCTGGGAGACATGGAGCTCGGGTGGATTGAGCTGCAGCTGCCCCTACAGCCTCCTCACCCTGGCTACTTGGGGCAGCAGATGACATTCACAAGTCAGCCTGGGAGACATCCTGTGCCCGTTCTGTTGACAATATGGGACGGATTAACAAGGCCTGAGCTGGGATGGTGTCAGCTACATCCCCCCGACCCATTGGGGGGGGGGCATAGGTGTCCCTGATTGGTCCTCCACACACTGGCCTCTTGAACCACCCTGCACATCCTGGCCACGTCCCCTACCACACCGACCTCTTTGAGGTTGACCACCTTTGCCTCCCTTACTGCTTGGTCGCCTCCCAACCATGACACTGATGTTGTTGTGCGAATGGGAGGTGCAGTAAACAATTGTCCTGGGCAATTGGGGTAAAAGGGTTAGGGTACTAGATGGAATACATACCCTAGTGCTCTAGCAAGACTGTCTGTGACCCCTGGGGGAAGATGACGGGTCACGCAACGCTCAGGCACCCCGAAATCAAAATTTAACATGCACGTGACCCCTGGTAGACCATGTGCGTGGAATAAAGAACCCGCACTACACTGCGGCACCCAGAAACACAAAAATAAGGGTATGCGTGGTACACGCAGGCTACAATGACCTCTGAATGGGTATGCGACACACAGGTGCAACCACAGTTGAAAAATGCGTGCGCGACTCACCATCTGCCTGGAAAAAGAATGTGAAAAAGACGCGTGTGTGCGCGTTGGCAACACCCCCACCAAAAGAAGAATTGAACGCTGTCTGAGTACACAGGGAGTACGAACTGGAACCGTTGTATAGTAATCACGTGTGAACCGACAAGAAGTACAAGAATCACCCGTTCGCTCTCCACAAAAAACACATACAAGAAAATGGCATCCTACACGTACCTTTTAACCCAGCCCACACATGAAACGTCACTTACGCGTATACGCGCTAAGGGCCTTTCCTCCAATTACACACAGTGACACCCGGACGTGCAGTTTTGCACGTGTACAATCAACATGCACCCGTGTTGAGGGAAAAGCCCTTGCGCGTCACTTCACAGATGCGCTTACGCGCTAAGGGCCTTTCCTCGAATTACACACTGATGTGCAGTTTTTTCACGTGCCAAATCACTCCGTATCAAGCTGGCCACGCAACAACACATGGAAGACCACGCTCCTTCCCAGAAGGCTATTTTCCTGCCACCCAGAGCACCGAGCACGCTCCCACCTGGCATCTGCGGCTGCATGCCTGCCTGCTGGCCACATGCCCTGCTGTTTGGTGCCTGCACATCAGCCATCTGCAGGGGTCCAGTTGCTGTGACCACCCCTGCTGTAACAGAAGACTCCCGACTGGGATTCCATCGCTGCACAACCCAGCCCCAGGACCCAGGTGCCCACCCACACCTGCCTCGGGGGTTGCCATGTCGGATAAAACACCATATGGCACCAGTGGCAACCCCCCAGCAGAAAGACAGAGGGCTACCAGCTTCAGTGCCAATGAAGTTGGTATCCTGGTGGAGCGAGTCCTGGGGCAGTATGATGCCCTCTTTGGAAGTTTGCGTGCCGACAATGAAGGACGGAAGAGGATCTGGATGGAAATTGAGGCTGCCATCAACGTGGAGGGGGTGGCAGTCTGCGACATTCAACACGTCCGGAAGCGCTGGGTGGACTTCAGGTCCAGGACCCTCAACAAGGTCCGGTGCCGCTTGAAGGCAGCGGATGCTGAGGGGTGCCGGGTCTGCCTAACCAACAACCAGATGAGGGTCCTGGAACGTATACACCCAGCGATCCACCTCCAGGTCCTTGAGAGGCAGACCCGTCCGGAGTCAAGCTGTAAGTGTACATGCGTACTGATTGGACGCTGTGCATGTTGAGGTGTGCCAGGAGTGTGCAGGTTGCACATATGTCTTTGTAGGCCCATGTATGGATGTGTATGTACACGGACATGAGCCTGCCGCATGTGGGTCCTGTCATGTGTGAGACACATCAATGGTGTATGTGTTGGAATGCATGCTGGCCGAATGCATGTGTGGGTGCACACATGTTTAAATTTCTGTGTATGTACTGTGGCATGGTTGTGGTGTCACACATGGATGCTGGTTCCACCTGCTTGTATCTGCACTATATACATGTGCATGTGAGTGTATTTAACAAGTGTGCAACTGTGATACACCATAGATGCATGTAACACTGACATGTAGGAGGCTGATTGGCAGAGGTGACATGGATGGCAATGATATCACTGTGACAGGTGGTGATGTACAGATGCATGTATGTCTGGTGGCATGTGTGCATCTGTTCTGCACTCCCTGTGTTGCATGTGACATCAGGCTAACCTTTGGCTGCTCATGCTGTTGTGTGTGTATGGATGGTGCTGCCTGGTGCAACATTCCTGTTGATTTGCTCATGTGTGTGAGTTGAAATGATGTGTGTTGGGGAGTGTGATGCCATGTGTGAAGGTTGACACTGCCACTCATGTGCAACTGTCATGTGTTTATCAGACCATTGTACAGTACCCTGATGCCTGTGTTCTATCTCTCCGTGTCTGCAGCGTCAACTGATGAAGAGGGAGGAGACGGTGCTGTGGAGCAAAGCGGCAGGGATCGCACCGCCAGCCGGAGACGCAAGGCCCGGCTCCCCTCCCATGTTGTCATCTCGTCGGCGAGTGAGGAGTCTGGTGCCACGTCTGTGGCCACAGCTGCCGAGGGTAGGTCCAAGAGGCGGAGATCAGAGGTGGACTCCT
Source organism: Ambystoma mexicanum (assembly GCF_040938575.1). Taxonomy (NCBI): domain Eukaryota; kingdom Metazoa; phylum Chordata; class Amphibia; order Caudata; family Ambystomatidae; genus Ambystoma; species Ambystoma mexicanum. Next base: position 595,174,346 of record NC_090937.1, on the reverse strand, counting down.
CGGCAGCAGAAGGGGCAGCTGAGACCCCACAGTGTCTGATGCAGGAGTCGTCCAGATTGGTGGGGGGTTTGGTTGAGGATGAGGCCGTGGAAGGGACACACACAGGGTCTGGAGGGGGGATTCCACTGGTGCTAGTGTAGCAGTCCAGGGGCAGGGGCAGGAGGCAGCACAGGCCACCGCGGAGGTGTCTGTGTGTAATCCTGCCCCCGATCCTGTGACTGCATCATCCTGCACCAGCAGGGATGCCTTCGTCCAGACCCGTTTTCAGGGAGGGGATGAGCGCACAACAACTGGCCTTCCTCTCCCTGCGGATGTGGCAATCCGGGACCGTGCTGAGCCTGCCCTGGATGGGATGGCGTTGCATCAACTGGGCATGCGAGATGACCTGCAGTGTTTATGTGAAGACTCTGCACGTTATTTCGTATGCCGCTTTGACTGCATCGACCTACTAGGACGGGTCACCCGTGCTGGATTCCTCCATGTGTTGGACCTTGTACCGACCCCCTCCTCAACTGAACCCCATATGCGCCAGTCGTCCTCTGTGCCATCTTCCGGCCCAAGTATCACCTGGGTACCCTGTGGAGCTGCCTCTGACCCAGCGGCCATGCTGGTGGAGGACACATCCCTGCCACAGTCGGAAGTCAGAGGTCCAGCAGGTGTGGCCACCCCAACAACTGGACCCCAGCAGGAGGAGGACATGCAGGCATCAACAGGCAGGGCACATGCATGGCAGCAGCAGGCTCAAGGTGGGACTGATGATGGCTCTAGGCCATCAACATCAGAGCGGAAGGTTTCGGCCGGAGGTCAGGAGGACCCTGGATTGGGACTGTCTTCCGTGTGGCAGCGGTTGGGCCAGCAAATAGATGCGGAGTGGTGGCGGGTGGAAGAGGCACGACTCACTATGGTCAGGGCGGAGAACTCCATGCACAGGGCGCTGAGGCGGGCTGAGTGCCTCGAGGCAATTCGCAGGGAGTTGGAGGTGGACATGGCTTTATCCCTGCAAAACCTTGGGGCCATGGTGCAGGCCCGCCTCCAGGACGTAGAACGGGAGTTCGATGATGCCCTGGCCCGGGAAATCAACAAGTGAGCCGTACGACTTGCCCGCCACCATTGTATATAGTTAATTAGTGTTAGGTTTCCTTTCTGTTTTTCTTTCATTTGGGGCGCTTGGACAATGCCCCACCTTTTTGTATATAGTTGTTCATTAGGTAGGGTTTTTTGTAGGTTTCTTTTCAATAGTTGGGCACATGGACCCTGGATTTGTACTTTGTATATACGTGAACACTGGATTTCACTTCATTATTTTTTTATTTTACCATGGATCAATGGATTTGTCTTATTCTTTACCTTTGGATTTGGTTTGAGGGACGGACACTTTGGACCCATGTTCATTTGGATTAATTTAGATTCTGCTTTCACACAGTTTTTTTCTATTATTTTGGACATGCAGCATTTTGTTTATTATTTCCATTATTGTGTGATTTCATTTCATTCCCTTGCTTTTGTGTTTAATACATTTTTATTTCATACTTCAATGTGTGGTATTCTCTCATTGGTTTCATGCATGTCATGATGTGGGTTTTCTCATTCACTTGCACCCATTGTGTGTGTGTGACGGACATGTATTGATGTGCATACTTGCCATTTGTGATGTATCATGTGATGGGGATTTCAATGTGGGGTGGATGTAATACTTGGTTGTGTGTTTGGACTGGGGTGGTGTGGGGTGGGATTTGGGTGGCCATAAGGGCCATGATTGTGGATCGTGATGATGTGTGGGGGGGCATGAGTCGGGGGCCTGCTGGCAGGTGCCTGTCACTGCTGGGTGGGTGAGTGGGTGGGGGGCATGAGTCGGGGGCCTGCTGGCAGGTGCCTGTCACTGCTGGGTGAGTGGGGGTGCAGGGGGACATGATTTGGGGCCTGCTGGCAGGTGCCTGTCACTGCTGGGTGGGTGGGGGTGCAGGGGGACATGATTTGGGGCCTGCAGGCAGGTGCCTGTCACTGCTGGGTGGGTGAGTGGGTGGGGGGACATAAGTCGGGGCCTGCTGGCAGGCGTCAGTCAATGGTGGGTGGGGGACATGTGTGAAGTCTCCCAGGTGCATGGTGCCATGCAGCCTGCCTGCAGGGCATGCCCAGGGGTGATGGGCTGCCCACGGGGCATGGGGAGGGGGATAGGGACACACCAGGGAGGGGCCACACCGTCAATTCGCATGTGGAATTTCCTGTGCACCCCTCAGAATACACGTACCCCTCTCACGCTAGCGAAAACGCATTTAAAACTTCCTGCGCTCCCCCAAAATACACGTACCCCTCTCGCACAAGGCCTATTGTGTGTGAAACTTCCCACGCGCCCCCAGAATACACGTACCCCACTCGCACAAGCCCTATCGCATGTGATACTTCCCGCGCACCCCCGAAATACACATACCCTGCTCGCACAAGGCCTATCGCGTGTGATACTTCCCGCGCATCCCTGAAATACACATACCCCGCTCGCACAAGGCCTATCGCATGTGATACTTCCTGCGCACCCCCGACATATACGTACCCCGCTCGCACAAGCCCTATCTCGTGTAATACTTCCCCCGCACACCCAAAATACACGTACCCCGCTCGCACAAGGCCTATCGCGTGTGAAACTTCCTGCGCACCCCCAGAATACATGTACCCCGCTCACACAAGCCCTATCGCGTTTAAAACTTCCCGCGCACCCCCGAAATACACGTTCCCCGCTCGCACAAGGCCTATTGCGTGTTATACTTCCCGCGCACCCCCAAAATACACGTACCCCACTCGCACAAGGCCTATTGCGTGTTATACTTCCCGCGCACCCCCAAAATACACATACCCTGCTCGCACAAGCCCTATCGCGTCTAAAACCTCCCGCGCACTCCCAAAATACACATACCCGCTCGCACAAGGCCTATCGAATGTGATACTTCCTGCAAACCACCGAAATACACGTACCCCGCTTGCACAAGGCCTATCACGTGTAAAACTTCCCTCGCACTTTCAAAATACACGTACCCCGCTTGCACAAGCCCTATTGCGTGTAAAACTTCCCGCGCACCTCCGAAATACACGTACCCCCCACGCACAAGGCCTATCACATGTGAAAATTCCCGCGCACCCCTAGAATACATGTACCCCACTCGCACACACCCTATCACGTGTGATACTTCCCGCGCACCTCCGAAATACACGTATCCCGCTCGCACAAAGCCTATCGCATTTAATACTTCCCGTGCACCCCCGAAATACACATACCCCGCTCGCACAAGGCCTATCGCATGTGATACATCCCACGCACCCCCAAAATACACCTACCCCGCTTGCACAAGCCCTATCGCGTGTGATACTTCCCGCGCACCCCCAAAATAAACGTACCCCACTCGCAAAAGCCCTAATGCGTGTAATACTTCCCGCACACACCCAAAATACACGTACCCCGCTCACACAAGGCCTATCACGTGTGAAACTTCCCGCACACCCCAGAATACATTTACCCTGCTCGCACAAGCCCTATCGCGTTTAAAACTTCCCGCGCACCCCCGAAACACACGTAGCCCGCTCGCACAAGGCCTATCGCGTGTGATACTTCCCGCAAACTGCCGAAATACATGTACCCCGCTTGCACAAGGCCTATCATGTGTAAAACTTCCCGTGCACCCCCAAAATACACGCACCCCGCTCGGACAAGCCCTATCGCATCTAAAACTTCCTGAGCACCCCCAAAATACACGTACCCCGCTCGCACAAGGTCTATCGCGTGTGAAACTTCCTGCGCACGCCCAGAATACACGTACCCCGCTCTCACAAGCCCTATCGTGTGTAAAACTTCCCGCAAACCCCCAAAATACACGTACCCCACTCGCACAAGGCCTATCGCGAGTAAAACTTCCCGCGCACTTTCAAAATACACGTACCCCGCTCGCACAATCCCTATCGTGTGTAAAACTTCCCGCGCACCCCCGAAATACACGTACCTCGCTCGCACAAGGCCCATCGCATGTGAAACTTCCTGCGCACCCCCAGAATACACGTACCCCGCTCGCACAAGGCCTATCACGTGTGATACTTCCCGCAAACCCCCGAAATACACGTACCCCGCTCGCACAAGGCCTATCGCTTGTGATACTTCCTGCAAACCCCTGAAATACACATACCCCACTGGCACGAGGCCTATCGCATGCAAAACTTCCTGCACACTTTCAAAATACACGTAGCCGGCTCGCACAAGCCCTATTGCCTGTAAAACTTCCAGCGCACCTCCAAAATACACATACCCCTCACGCACAAGGCCTATCGCATGTGAAACTTCACGCGCACCCCCTGAATACACGTACCCCACTCGCACAAGCCCTACCCCGTGTGATACTTCCTGCGCACCCCCGAAATACACATACCCCTCTCGCACAAGGCCTATTGCATGTGATACATCCTGCGCACTCCCGAAATACACGTACCCCGCTCGCACATGCCCTATCGCGTCTAAAACTTCCTGAGCAACCCCAAAATACACATACCCCGCTCGCACAAGGCCTATCGCATGTGAAACTTCCTGCGCACGCCCAGAATACACGAACCCCGCTCTCACAAGGCCTATCGTGTGTAAAAATTCCCGCGCGCGCACCTCCGAAATACACGTACCCCGCTCGCAAAAGGCCTATCGCGTGTGATACTTCCCGCAAACCCCCGAAATACACGCACCCCACTCGTACAAGGCCTATCACGTGTAAAACTTCCCGCGCACTTTCAAAATACATGTACCCCGCTCGCACAAGCCCTATCGCGTGTAAAACTTCCCGTGCACCCCCGAAATACACGTACCCCGCTCGCACAAGGCCTATTGTGTGTGAAACTTCCTGCGCACCCCCAGAATACACATACCCGCTCGCACAAGGCCTATCTCGTGTGATACTTCCCGCAAACCCCCGAAATACACGTACCCCGCTCGCACAAGGCCTATCACTTGTGATACTCCCTGCAAACCCCTGAAATACACGTACCCCTCTCGCACAAGGCCTATTGCATGCAAACCTTCCCGCGCACTTTCAAAATACACGTACCCCGCTCGCACAAGCCCTATTGCATGCAAAACTTCCCGTGCACTTTCAAAATACACATACCCCACTCGCACAAAGCCTATCGCGTGTGCTTCTTCGCGCACACCTCCAAAATACACGTACCCCGCTTGCACAAGCCCTAACGCATGCAATACTTCCTGCGCACACCCAAAATACACGTACCCCGCTCACAGAAGGCCTATTATGTGTGAAACTTCCCGCGCACCCCCATAATACACGTACCCCGCTCGCACAAGGCCTATCGCGTGTGAAACTTCCTGAGCACCCCTAGAATACACGTACCCCGCTCTCACAAGCCCTATCGTGTGTAAAACTTCCTGCGCACCCCGAAATACACGTACCCCGCTCGCACAAGGCCTATTGCGTGTTATACTTCCCGCAAACCCCCGAAATACACGTACCCCGTTCACACAAGGCCTATCGTGTGTAAAACTTCCCGTGCACTTTCAAAATACATGTACCCCGCTCGCACAAGCCCTATCGTGTATAAAACTTCCTGCGCACCCCCAAAATACACATACCCCGCTCGCACAAGGCCTATCGCGTGTGAAACTTCCTGCGCACCCCCAGAATACACATACCCGCTCGCACAAGGCCTATCTCGTGTGATACTTCCCGCAAACCCCCGAAATACACGTACCCCGCTCGCACAAGGCCTATCACTTGTGATACTCCCTGCAAACCCCTGAAATACACGTACCCCTCTCGCACAAGGCCTATTGCATGCAAACCTTCCCGCGCACTTTCAAAATACACGTACCCCGCTCGCACAAGCCCTATTGCATGCAAAACTTCCTGTGCACTTTCAAAATACACATACCCCACTCGCACAAAGCCTATCGCGTGTGCTTCTTCGCGCACACCTCCAAAATACACGTACCCCGCTTGCACAAGCCCTAACGCATGCAATACTTCCTGCGCACACCCAAAATACACGTACCCCGCTCACAGAAGGCCTATTATGTGTGAAACTTCCCGTGCACCCCCATAATACACGTACCCCGCTCGCACAAGGCCTATCGCGTGTGAAACTTCCTGAGCACCCCTAGAATACACGTACCCCGCTCTCACAAGCCCTATCGTGTGTAAAACTTCCTGCGCACCCCGAAATACACGTACCCCGCTCGCACAAGGCCTATTGCGTGTTATACTTCCCGCAAACCCCCGAAATACACGTACCCCGTTCACACAAGGCCTATCGTGTGTAAAACTTCCCGTGCACTTTCAAAATACATGTACCCCGCTCGCACAAGCCCTATCGTGTATAAAACTTCCTGCGCACCCCCAAAATACACATACCCTGCTCGCACAAGGCCTATCGCGTGTGAACCTTCCTGCGCACCCCTAGAATACACCTACCCCCTCGCACAAGCCCTATCGCATGTGAAACTTCCTGCGCACCCCCAGAATACAAGTACCCTGCTTGCACAAGCCCTATCACATGTAAAACTTCCCGCGCACCCCCATAATACACGTACCCCGCTCGCACAAGCCCTATCGCGTGTGATACTTCCCGCAAACCCCCGAAATACACTGTTCGGCCCTGTGAACTGGTGCTGTGTTAGCACGGGCATTGCGCTGCATTGGGGATTTCAATGCCTTTTACTTGCGCAAGGGGCATTCTTGGGGGCATAACTGCTGCTGCGGGATGTTCTCCGCGCAGGTGCTCAAAATGGCTTTGAAATTCCATGAATACGCGGTGCGCCAGAATGCTGTTTAGCACACACGGCTGGCGCACGCTGACTCACGCTCCCTCTCTGCGCTGCTCGCGTGCGCTGCCTCTGCGCTGAAATCTATGAATTACCCCGTTAGTTTGAATTCAAATATTTTAGAGAATTCATCTATATTAGAGATTAAATTAGAAATAGAGGAGGCAGGATTAGACAACTATAGTAAGATGTCGTCTGCATAAGACTTACCAACAAGTATACCCTAATATATCCATTAAACATGATATTTTGTAAGAGGGGTTTAAAGGCTAAATTAAAAAGTAATGGTGAAAGAGGGCAGCCTTTATGTGCACCCCTCACTACATGAAAATAATGGGAAAGAGAGTTGTTAATAAGAATTCAGGTTAAAGGTGTAGCGTAAAGAATAAAGATGAGGTTAATGAAATAAGGACAAAAACTATGCCTCTTCAAGGACCCAAACATAAATATCCAGGAAACACTGTCAAATGATTTTTCAGCATCTAGCGCAAGAAAAGCCAGAGAGTCATTTGATATATGGGAGTGAGAAAGACCAATAAAAGGAAATGTAGTTTTGGAGGATGCATAGCAATCTTTGTAACACAAGAGTGATCATTGTGGATGAGTTTAGGAAGAAAGATTGCAAGCCGTTTTGTTAAGATTTTTGCAAAAATACTGCAGTCAGAATTAATTAGAGAAATCGGTCTATAATTTATGATAATGGAGGGGTCTTTATTGGGTTTGGGGAATAGCACCAGGAGTGCCTTCACCAAAGGAGCCTGTGGTATTACCCTTGTCAATAAAGTGGATACATATTTCTAAATATTTAGGAAAGACACATTCTATGATTATTTTATAGAAATCAGTGGTGTAGCCTTCAAGACGTGATGCTTTGCCTAGTGTGAGGAACCTGAGGGCATCCTCACATCTTCTCCCCTTACATTCTCTTCTCAGGTGGCCCGCCAGGAAACGTCCAACGCTCTTGGATCCTGACCCTGGGGATGGAGCTGCGAGGGAGGATTACCTGAGTGGAGGGACCTTGGGGAGTGGGGAGAGAATATCTTTGGGTGAGACATGGTATCACCTTGTCCCTTTTAAAAATAAACCCTACCCTCCACCTGCCTTCATAGGTTACTGGCAGTCAATTCCTTTACTTCCACTCAGTCAAACCATTCTAGTACTAGGATGAGGAAGGGGCACCTAGGAGTTGTACACATTAGCATTCATTTGCACCACTGTGGCACTGAGAAACAGAAGGGGCTTGAAGACTATTGTGAGGGTTAGGCATGTGTAGAGAATAGAAGTAATTGTGGTCAGGCAAGTGAAATCAAGGACTTGCACCTGTAACCTGTTAACAGGTCACAAGTGCATAAAATGGGGAACCGGCAGAAGAGGCAGCAGGAGAGAAACGGGCTGTGAGAGCAAATATTGCCCAGGAGGGAACAGCCAAGGAGGGTCCTGCTAGGAGGACAGAATACTGGCTACTGCAGAGGAGAGACTGTAGTTACGGGGCCCGAGCGGGCCGTGAGAGGGTTACGATCACCAAAATCTCCTTTGTCTTGTGCCCACAGCTGGAGCTGTGGGGCATGGAAGACTCTCAAGTACTGCAGGCCAATGGTAGCATCCGCGAGTGAAGAGTGGAACTACCAGCAACATGCAGTGAGGTTTGAAGTAGGCAAGCCCCGCTCGCACGGCTCCGGTGAAATGGACGTGGAGCCAAAGGACGCCAGAAGAAAGAAGAGGGAGAACACCCAGAGGATGGCCGAGTACCAGTGAGTGAAATAGAGGGAACCGTCATACCGAGGCCGTCCTGGGGCTACAGCTCGGCATATGGTTATGTTGAATGAAGTGAAATGTGTAACAAGCAAGTATTATTGAATACCAAATGAAAGTAATGTTCTGACGAGCTTACAAATGATGTGAAAACAAGTGTGAAACATAATTAATGAACATTTATGAAGTAACTGTTTTTGAACTACATGAAAAAGCAAAGAATGAACATTTAAATGTCATTGATGAATCCTTTTGAATAAATTGAAAGGCAAGTGATGAGCACTTATGAATACTGTGAAAGCAAGGTGGTGGAAGAGAGTGAGCACCACGAAGTGAGGTGTGTGGAAGAACACATTGTGGCAAAACCAAGAGACTGCCAAGGAGAATCCAAATTCAATGTAGACCAATGCACAGGTGCAGTGAGAGAGAGACCTGTGTTGGCAAAGAAACCTAAAGAATACAGAAAGCTAACGGGCTGCCATGGGTCATTGGCTGCATGACTTTTAATGGGTGGAACGTGTGGTCTGACAACTGCGCCTAGACTGAGGATACCCTGTTTGGAAAAAGCAAAGGAAAATAAAGATAAAGAATCTATATTTCGGAATAGGAATGCTGAAGTGAATGAGAAAAAGAGCAATCTGTATGAACTATTGAAAAGCCTGAAGTATTATAACGTTGATCTGGAACTGGTTTTGAAAACTAAGGGACTTGAACAGATTGTACGTTTACAAGCTGGAAGAGCTGATGTCTTGCGGAAGGGAACCCTGAGGCTTTTTTGGAACTGTGTTGTCTTTTTGGGAAAGGGAAACCTGCAAACTTTTATTTTAAACTGTTTTGAACCCGGGGAAGGGGCGCTGTAAGGTAAACCAAGAGCTGGAAGAAGCTCAGTACTTTATTTGGAACACTATCTCTTGTGTTGCTGAGATCCCTACACATTATTACCTTTAGTAGTGAGTACAGGTTTTGGACGCAGACTAGATTTAGTTTCTTTAGGTAGGGAAAAACTACCTTAGCATAGGGAATGTTAGGCTTTAAACCTTCCCAGCATTTCAGTAAATAAAAGTATTTTATTTAGAACATTGAGGGGCCGATTCATGGAACAAACGTGCGCCGAAAATCTACGCGCAAGCAGGCGCAAGCGGAAAAAAAGAGGCGCACGCGCACGCGTGCGATTCATGGAAGTCCCTGCGCATGTCTTCCTCGGGATGTGCGCCAAACCCGTGCATGGCGCACACGTCACTGCAACATCCCGAAAGATTGCGCGACGCGCACAGTGAAATCGCACAACCTCTGCGCATACACTAGAAAGTGGGCGGAACACGGGGCGTAACGCGCGGAATGGGGAACAACTCGCGAAAACAAGGGCGTAACTGGGGATGTACTGCAGGGAAGCAGACGGAACGCCCACACGCACCCGAACCACACGTATTCATGGAATCGAATAGGGCAAAGCCACGCACAGCGAAAGACACGCACAAGCCCAAACACGTCCGCCACAAGAAGGCAGGCGGTAGCGTCCCTGCGCATTACAAAAGTGGCAACATACAGCAATAGTGCCTGTGCGAGCGGGGCACGTGTATTTCGGGGTTGCGCGGGAAGTTACACACGCGATCGGGCCTGGGGGAGCGGGCTACGTGTATTTCAGGGGTTCGCGTGAACTTTTTCACTCGATCGGGCCTGGGGGAGCGGGCTACCTGTATTTCAGGGGTTCGCATGAAGTTTCTCACGCGATCGGGCCTGGGGGAGCAGGCTACGTGTATTTCAGGGGTTCGCGTGAAGTTTCTCACGCGATCGGGCCTGGGGGAGCGGGCTACGTGTGTTTCAGGGATTCGCGTGAAGTTTCTCACGCGATCGGGCCTGGGGGAGCGGGCTACGTGTATTTCAGGGGTTCGCGTGAAGTTTCTCACGCGATCGGGCCTGGGGGAGCGGGCTACGTGTATTTCAGGGGTTCGCGTGAAGTTTCTCACGCGATCGGGCCTGGGGGAGCGGGCTACGTGTATTTCAGGGGTTCGCGTGAACTTTTTCACGCGATCGGGCCTGGGGGAGCGGGCTACGTGTATTTCAGGGGTTCGCGTGAAGTTTCTCACGCGATCGGGCCTGGGGGAGCGGCCTACGTGTATTTCAGGGGTTCGCGTGAACTTTTCCACGCGATCGGGCCTGGGGGAGCGGGCTACGTGTATTTCAGGTGTTTGCATGAAGTTTCTCACGCGATCGGGCCTGGGGGAGCGGGCTACGTGTATTTCAGGGGTTCGCATGAACTTTTCCACGCGATCGGGCCTGGGGGAGCGGGGTACCACTCACCGTCTGCCTTGCGTGTAGAAGAACTCGTAGCCAACACCCGCTGTGAAGTAATAGCGTGTGAACCCCAACGGATGGAAAACACACGCACCGCACGAAAAGCACGTACAGAACATAAAGGCACGCGGGATCTCCAAGCCCTGCCAGGGCAACGCCCGTGCGCAAAACGTCACAGACGCGCTTACGCTGTAAGGGCCTTTGGTCCAATGAAATCGCGTACGCGTGCTGACGCGCTTATGCGCTAAGGGCCTTTCCTCGATTTTCACGCTGACGTGCAGGATTTTCACGTGCCAAATCACTCCGTATCAAGCTGGCCACACGAAAACACACGGAAGACAACGCTCCTGCCCAGAAGGCCGAATTACTGCCCCCCAGTGCCCCGAGCAGCCTCCCACATGCGATCTGCTGCTGCCTGCCTGCCTGCCTGCTGCCACCGTGCCCTGCCATTTGGTGCCTGCACATCAGCCATCTGCAGGGGTCCAGTTGCTGTGTCCACCCCTGCTGGTACAGAAGACTCCCGACTCGAATAACATCGCTCCACAGCCCAGCCCCAGGACCCAGTTGCCCACCCACTCTTGCCCCTGGGGTTGCCATGTCGGGCACATCCACATCTGACCCCAGTGGCAACCCCCGGCCAGAGGGGCAGAGGGGCACCAGCTTCACTGCCACCGAAGTTGGTGTCCTGGTGGAGCAAGTCCTGGGGCAGTATGATGCCCTCTTCGGATCGTCCCGCGCCAACAGGGAAGGACGGGATAGGATCTGGGCCGACTGTGTGGTTGCCATCAACGCGGAGGGGTTGGCAACCCGCACCATTCAGAAGGTCAAGAAGCGCTGGGAGGACTTGAGGTCCAGGACCCTCATGAAGGCCCGGCGCCTCGTGGAGGGGGGCCGGGGCTGCATGAGTTCCATCCAGTTCAGGGTCCTGGAACGCGCACACCCAGCGCTCCACGCCCAGGTCCTTGAGAGGGAGACCCGTCTGGAGTTGAGCGGTAAATGGCCAAGCATTGCTGTGTGAGACAGGGCATGTTGCAGTGTGCTGGTTGTCTGATACTTGCCTGCATGTGTGACATAGGCCATGTACGCATGTATGTGTGCAGGGACATCATGGGAATGCATGTGCGACCTGTAATGTGTGAACCGCACGGTTGTTGCATGTGTTTGAATGCGACATGGGGAGCCCTGTGCAGATTGCACACATGAGAGCATGGCAGTCTCTGTTCCTGGACATGGGTGGGGGCGAGGGATGGGTGCTGATGCCAGATACATATGTGGTATCCATGTCTGTGTGCCTGACCTGCGTGTCTGTGACTTGTGAGTGCCATGGATGCATGACACATGTCTGTGACAATGTACAGATTCACTGATGCAGCCTAGTCATCCTTGTATGCACTGTGATTGGGGTGTACGGGGCCAGATGGATGTGACTGAGGTGAAGTGTGTGCATGTGATAGGCATGACCCATGATGCATGTGAGTCCCATTACATTGTATGATTCGAGAGTCCATTGGACATGCATTGAAATGTCCATGGCACGCACCATGACTGTCACTGTGTGTGTTTTGCCTGGACTGACACATGTGTTGTGGTGTGACATGATGGAAGTTGACAGTGGCACTCATCTGCTATTGCTTCCTGTCTAGGGGACCATTGTACAGTACCCTGATGCTTGTGTTCTATGTCTCCCTCTACGCAGTGGCTAGTGAAGGAGAGGGCGGAGACGGCGCTGTGGAGCAAGGCGGCGGGGATGCCCCCACGGCTGCAGCGGAAGGGGTGGGTGAGCTCCCACAGGGGCCTGCTACGGCGGTAGACGGCGAGGAGCCATCCAGGTTGGTGGTTTCCACAGAGGAGGAGGAGGCCGCCACTGAGGCGCACATGGGGCCTGGTGGGGGCATCCCTGCTGGTGCAAGTGGTGCAGTCCAGGGGCAGGGGCAGGGGCAGGAGACAGCACAGGTCTCCGTGGAGGGGCCTGTGCATGTCGCTGTCCCTGAACCTGTGGGTGCACCACCTTGCACCAGCAGGGATGCCCCGTCCCAGGCCCGTCCGCAGGTAGAGGGGATGTCCATGTCATCTGACTCCCCTCCACCTGCGGACGAGGGGACCCCTGGCCGTGTGGAGAAGGTCCTGATTGGGGTCACGATGCGCACGGCTGTGATTCGTGATGCCATGCGTGCTTTCCAGGAGGAGCACGCACGTCATCACGAAGAGCACCGTGCCGACGTGGCCCAATTGGGATCGGCCATGTTCGGGGGTTTCCTGCATGTGTCGGCCAATCTGGCGGCCCTCTCCTCCTCTGTGGAGACTATACGCCAGTCGTTCTCCTTGCCGTCTTCCAGCCCAGATGCCACCAGGGCCCCCTGTGGACCTGCCCTGACCAATGCAGCCAGCTCGGTGGGGATCCCATCCCTGCCACAGTCGGGAGTCAGAGGTCCAGCAGGGGTGGACAACACAGCAACTGGACCCCAGCAGATGGAGGATGTGACGGCATCATCGGGCAGGGCACGTGCACGACGGCGTCGGTGGTTTCCATCATCCTGGATGCCGTCGTGCTGGCAGAGGCAGTGGCGTTGGAGGCAGCAGCAGGCTCGACGTGGGAGGCATCATGGCTCGGGGCCATCAAGATCAGAGGGTCAGGCATCGGCCGGAGGGCAGGAGAACCCTGGGATGGTAGTGTCTTCCGTGTGGGAGCAGTTGGTCCAGCGGATAGGTGCGGAGCGGCAGCGGGCGGAAGAGGAGCGGCTCACCATGGTCAGGGCGGAGTTCTCCATGCGTCGGGCGTTGAGGCGGGCTGAGTGCCTCGAGGAAGCTCGCAGGGAGTTTGAGGTGAACATGGGGTTATCCCTGCGAGACCTTGGGGCCAGGGCAGAGTCCCGCCTCCAGGACATCGACATGGAGTTCGATGATGCCCTGGCCGGCAACATCACTGAGTGAGCTGCAGGACTTGCCCGCTGCCATTGTATATAGTTATATAGTTAGTGGTAGGTTTCCTTTGAATTATTTTTTTTTTATTTGGTTGCGATTGGACAATGCGCCACTTTTTTGTATATAGTTCAGTTTTTAGTTAGTTGACATAGTTAGGTTTCATTTGGTTGGGCTCATGGACCCGGGATTGTCCTGTATATAGTTCTTCTATGGATTTTTGGATTTTTTGGATTTATTTCATGGACATTCAACTTCTTTTTGTTGTTTTGCTTTGTGGTTTTTCTTATTTCATTTCCATTCTTGTTGATTTTCAATACATTTTTATTTTCATCCTTCTATGTGTCGTATCATCTCATTACTTTCATGCATGTCATGTTGGGTGTTTTAACATTCACTTGCAGCCATTGTGTGTGACAGACATGTGTTCATTTGCATTATTTACATTGGGTGTGTAACATGTAATTGCCTCTGATATGTGGGTGGATGTGATAGTTGGTTGGGCCTTTTGGCAGGGGAGGATGGCCATTACGGACATGATTGGGGATTGTTGGGACCCAGGTGCAGGGAGGCATGGATGGGACATGGGTGGGGGCCTGCTGGCAGGTGCCCCACAGTGCTGGGGGGTGGGGGTGGTGGGGGCATGGATGGGACATGGGCGAGGGCCTGGTGGAGGGTGCCCCGCAATGCTGGGGGGTGGGGGTGGTGGGGGACATGAGTTGGACATGGGTGGGGGCCTGCTGGCAGGTGCCCCACAGTGCTGGGGGGTGGGGGTGGTGGGGGACATGAGTTGGACATGGGTGGGGGCCTGCTGGCAGGTGCCCCACAGTGCTGGGGGGTGGGGGTGGTGGGAGACATGAGTTAGACATGGGTGGGGGCCTGCTGGCAGGTGCCCCACAGTGCTGGGGGGTGGGGGTGGTGGGGGACATGAGTTGGACATGGGTGGGGGCCTGCTGGCAGGTGCCCCACAGTGCTGGGGGGTGGGGGTGGTGGGGGACATGAGTTGGACATGGGTGGGGGCCTGCTGGCAGGTGACCCACAGTGCTGGGGGGTGGTGGGAGACATGGGTGGGGGCCTGGTGGAGGCTGCCCCTTGTGACTTCGGGGGTTGGGGGTGCTGGGAGACATGGGAGGGGGCCTGGTGGAGGCTGCCCCTGGTGCTTGGGGGGGGTGGGGGTGCTGGGAGACATGGGTGGGGGCCCGGTGGAGGCTGCCACTGGTGACTGGGGGGTTGGGGGTGCTGGGAGACATGGGTGGGGGCCTGGTGGAGGCTGCCCCTGGTGACTGGGGGGGTGGGGGTGCTGGGAGACATGGGTGGGGGCCTGGTGGAGGCTGCCCCTGGTGACTTGGGGGGTGGGGGTGCTGGGAGACATGGGTGGGGGCCTGGTGGAGGCTGCCCCTGGTGACTGGGGGGGTGGGGGTGCTGGGAGACATGGGTGGGGGCCTGGTGGAGGCTGCCCCTGGTGACTGGGGGGGTGGGGGTGCTGGGAGACATGGGTGGGGGCCTGGTGGAGGCTGCCCCTGGTGACTGGGGGGTTGGGGGTGCTGGGAGACATGGGTGGGGGCCTGGTGGAGGCTGCCCCTGGTGACTGGGGGGGTGGGGGTGCTGGCAGACATGGGTGGGGGCCTGGTGGAGGCTGCCCCTGGTGACTGGGGGGGTGGGGGTGCTGGGAGACATGGGTGGGGGCCTGGTGGAGGCTGCCCCTGGTGACTGGGGGGGTGGGGGTGCTGGGAGACATGGGTGGGGGCCTGGTGGAGGCTGCCCCTGGTGACTGGGGAGGTGGGGGTGCTGGGAGACATGGGTGGGGGCCTGCTGGCAGGTGCCCCGCAATGCTGGGGGTGGGGGTGCAAGGGGACATGAGTTGGTGATCATTGGTGCAAGGAGACATGTGCCTTTGCTGGGGGGCATGCCCATGTTGGGTGGGCTGCCTGCGGGACATGACCAGGGATGCAGGGTAGTCCCCTGTGGTGTGGGCTGCCTGCAGGGGCCGTGGAGGGTGTACAGGGAACACCTGGGAGGACCCACACTGGCAAATCACATGTAGGACTCCCCGGCACCCCTGAAATCCACGTACCCTGCTGAAATTGCGTGTAAAACTTCGTGCGCACCCCTGTAATACCCGCACGCAGCCCAATCGCGTGTGGAACTTCCCACACACCCCTGGAATACACGCGCCCAGGCCAATCGCGTGTGGAACTTCCCGCGCACCCCTGAAATACACGCGCCCAGGACAATCGCGTGTGGAACTTCCCACGCAACCCTGAAATACATGCGGCCAGGCCGTTTCACGCGACCCCCTGAAATACACGTAGCACGCTCCCCCAGGCCCGATCGCGTGAAAAAGTTCACGCGAACCCCTGAAATACACGTAGCACGCTCCCCCAGGCCCGATCGCGTGAGAAAGTTCACGCGAACCCCTGAAATACACATAGCCCGCTCCCCCAGGCCCGATCGCGTGAGAAAGTTCACGCGAACCCCTGAAATACACATAGCCCGCTCCCCCAGGCCCGATCGCGTGAAAAAGTTCACGCGAACCCCTGGAATACACGTAGCACGCTCCCCCAGGCCCGATCGCGTGAGAAAGTTCACGCGAACCCCTGAAATACACGTAGCACGCTCCCCCAGGCCCGATCGCGTGAGAAACTTCACGCGAATCCCTGGAATACACGTAGCACGCTCCCCCAGGCCAGATCGCGTGAGAAAGTTCACGCGAACCCCTGAAATACACGTAGCCCGCTTGCCGTGCTGGTACAGGGTTAGCGCAGCCCTTTGCGCTGGATTGGGGATTTTGATGGCTTTTCCCTGCGCGGAAGGCGTTCTTGGGGGCGTTACTGGCGCTGCTGCAAGGTCGCTGCACCACTGTGCGCCACGGCTGGTTTTGGTGGCTGGGATCCATGAATACGCTGTGCGCGGAAATGGGTTTCAGCGCACGCGGCTGGCGCAGGGATTCGCACGCGCACACTGTGCGCCAGCCGCGTGCGCCACTTGTGCGCTTAATTCTATGAATTACCCCCTTAAACTTTTACAGAAAGATGAATCGACTCATCGTTTGTGGGGATTTTAACCAAGCATTTATTTGACTTTACATTGGAAATCTACTTCCAACCATATTAACTTTAAATCTCAAAAAGAATTCCTACATTATTAGACAATCTTTGAATGATGGACTCTTGGCAGTTTTATCATCTTGATGTTAAGGATTACACTTTCACCTCACCAATCTTTTTCTGGAACAGATTATATAGGTATTAATCCATTACTAATCTCAAGCATAATTAACTCTGAAATGAGTCCCATAGTGATCTCTGATTATGCCCCTGTTACTGCTACATTAGAATGGGTCCATGTTCCCAGGTTCTCACCAAGATGAAAATGTAATACCTTTCTTCTGAAGAATGCAACCTTTAATGAAAAACTGAAAAAAACTAATGCCTTTATTAAATATTTCTTTTACTTCAATCACCCAGAACACACCACAGTACACAATAATTGTGATGCTTTCAAACAGCTTTATGTGGGTTCATTATCCAGTTTACAGCTTATCAAAAAAGGATACTGAATTAATCCTTGTTGCTGACTACCATGAAAAAACTTTAAACAACCTATTATAGCAAGCCCTACCCCAGTATATCTAAAACTCTCATGATCAAATGCATTGAATTAAATAAACTATGTACCAATAATGCTGCTAATTCTCTACTTTGCTCCAAATCTAAATTGTGCAGTGGTGGTAAAAAAGCTGGTAGAATTGTAGCCTCTTACTTGAAAAATCAAAAAGAGAAATCGCTCATTACTTCCATTACAGGACCTGATGGCAGAAGATTAAATAAATAAAATGTTTTGTGGTACAGAATTGTCTATAGTTTGTCTGTTTTGTTATGTTCTTCTTTGTACTTTAAATATGATCCCTAGCCAACATCGGTATACCTATAAATGACAATCAAAATTGTTACTTGAAATGTTAACAGTGCTGGACCATCCCACCAAACGCCATAGAATAATTTCTCAAGTCGCCAAACTTAAAGTTGACTTTGCCAGCTTTCAAGAAACTCATTTGGACTCCAATTTTTAAACTTTGAAGATTAAAGGCTTCAGGATTGGTCATACACTTTTTTCAAATGTTTTAGAAAAAAAGGAGGGGGGTCTCAATTTTAGTCAATACATGAGTAGCCTTCTCTATAATTAATGAAGAAAAGGACATAGAAGGCTGGTGGCTCATCATTAATGCTATTGTCAATACATTACTGCTTACCTTGGTAAATGTTTATGGTCCTAAAGCACCTGATCCTTTATTTTGGTAAAATGTGACTCTTAAACATTTACAGAAAGATGCTAATCGACTCATCATTTGTGGGGACTTTAACCAACTATTTGATTTGACTTTAGATCGGAAATCTACTTCCAACTTTATTAACTGTAAATCTCATAAACATTTCCTAAATTTGTTAGGCAGTCTTGGAATGGTGGTCTCTTGGTGGTTTAGTCATCCTGATGTTAAGGATTACACTTTTGTTCCACCTCCTTACCAACCTTTGTCTAGAATTGATAATATATTTATTTATCCGTCACTAACCTCAACCTTAATTAACTCTTGGAAATACACCACAATCTGCCAAGTAATAATGACAGCATAAACTGCTGTAGCTCTGAATACTTTATTGGTGTGTCATCGTGTTCAGCAAATGTGAGAAGCGCAGGCTGTAAAAGAATCCACAATCCACTTTCCATCTTTTCTGCTCCTCATTTCATCGTGGAGAATCCCCTGCAGCGTTGCAAAATTACTCTGATACCGAAGGCCTGTTGCTGTGTCAAAACCTGTCAAAATTAGCTTAGGCCGGAGGACATCCTCCAAATGAGGGTGTGTTGAGAGCCCCGAATACTTTATTTCTGTGTCGTCGTGTTCAGCAAATATGAGAAGCGCAGGCTGCAAAGGAATCCACATTCCACTTTCGGAGAAGCCCCAGAAATGCAACAAGACTGATTGCTAAATTCACTGGACTAATAAAGTGCAAATCTTCATCGATACACAGTGGAGTTTCCTAACATCTTAGAAGGATACATGTGTGTGGTCCAGTTATCTTTTCAGATTATACAGGAGCTGGGATTATTGAGAAACCTATAGAATACATGCTAGGTTTCATCCATTCACCACATGTATTGTAGCATCAGCAGCACAATGCTACAATACATATGTAGCATTAGAGTGTAATGTTAGCAACTTTGAGAATGACAGCAACAGTCTTTGATGTGAAGTAAGAAAAGCTTTTTGAGAGAACATATGTAAGTGCTATTTTACATACATGTCGAATGTAATGGTTGCTTGATTACATCATTTTTTAAAATGCCTGTAAATGTGAATTGTGAATTGACAAATATTATCCAGCCCTTCCCCATCCCAGAGAACATATGTAACTGACTTAGAAGGTTGTCGGAAGTGGCTGACTGTTGTTTCAGTGCAGCTTGACGACCGAGTGACTCAGCATCCAAACGTGCAAGGTCTTTCCTCTAGCTGAGCCAAGCTAAGCGGAAGCGCGTGGCTTAGCAGACGTGGCTCGGAAACGCATGGTGTATGGCATACTAGGAGACGTGTCCTCGGAAGTGCGGCGAGGAAAGCGTGGCAAGTGTGGCCATGTAAATCGGCACCTGGACCCGGAGACAAATTGAGTCTAATCAAGCTCCCGTGAGGTACTATGCCCGGAGTTGAAGCCCAAAGCATCTTTCTATCCCTGCTTCCCTGTAGTCACGGTAGGAAAGCAAGGTTTGTGTGTATTTACACTGGCCATTGCTTCGGAGTATAGGCTATTGCAGATAGTGCCTGACTCATAGTCCTTCAGGCACTTATGTTTTAAACTTTATGTTATTTTTAAAAATCACTACCACGCGCTACAGTTCCCCAATGTGTAAATGGCTACAAATTGAGGTGGGTGATCAGATTGGTGATTCTGATTATCACCACTGCCGGTGTTGGATAGCTGAACAAACTAGTGTGTGGAGGGGTGGTTTGTTGCACTTACCCCCACTGGTTTCCTGGCTGCGACTGTGGGCTTCTTGAAGCCTTTGAGCCACCAGGTATCAGATCCACAATATAACAATTGTGGGGTGAGAGTGTTTTGTGTCGTGGCACTCTGATACCACACACGATACACATTGAAAATCAGTGTATCTCATGACGCACAAGTTATCACAGTATAAAGCAAACACCAGCGTTTGAATACAAGTTGCACCTAAGGGATTTTAAATTTTTTAATTCATATTTTAAATGTAATTTTAACAATCAACCACCTGTATTGAAATTTTATAGTGGAAAATGAAATTAAAACAACCAAAGAGACTGGGCCTAAGAAGTCAAACTACGTTAAAGGGGAAACGACTACACAGCCCACATGCCGTGAATAGGACACAACGTGATGGCCCAAGACGGAAAAAGGGCAAAAAAGAAAGTAGCAAATGTGTTCCGATCTTGGAATTACAACAGCAGAAAATATCATTTTTATTTCAGGAAAGCGGTTTCCACAAATTCTAGTACCTCTGCTCTCTAAAGCAGAAAATGTACACTTGACTAGGCCATAAGAGCTACCACATAATACCATGGCTGCCATACATCAAATGGATGATCGACAAGATATTTCAATTTTGAATAACTATTCTTTAGATAATAATGGATCTTTGTTGAAATTTTGTAACTCATTTAGAAGGAATTCTTTGGGGGCGTGTTGAGCACTAAACAACAGAGACAGTCCGTTCAGTAACCTTTCAGCCAGTCCCAATCTGGAGATTTTAAATGTTTCAGTATCACAAAGGGAAGCATCCCTTGTGAACAAACGTTTTGAATGCAAAGATAAGGAATCCTTAGTTTCTCAAGTAATGCCAGTGACAATGGACATTTTAACATCATTAACACCCCAAGTTAAAGCTTTGTTTAATTTGTGTTCGGTGATTGCTTCTGACCAGCAACGTCTCTATTCTCTGCTCACCAAACTGTTAATTAACAATGAGGATACAATGAACCTTAAATCTCAACATACTAAAACGGCACCCATATTGTCAACTAACCTTAAGGTAGCTACTGGCAGAGAGCTGCTGGAGAAATTAAGAAGCGCTGAGTATGGATGACAAAGCCCTGGAAAAAAAAGGGAAACTACAATGGCGGTTGAGGATACACATTTATCATGGAATACGCAGGACTCTGTCAATATTGCTGCTGTATCGGAGGAGGATGCCATTGATGCACTGTGCACAGAAATGTCGCTAATGGAGGCAATGTCTCCACAAATAGACTCCATGCACTCATTACAACGGACAGCACAGGCACAGCATGACTTAAGTTCAACACAAGTAATAAACGATGCTCATGGTCAACTACGGGCGAGACAGAATCAGCAAAATCTTAATCGCCGAGGGGTAATTTGCAGTGTATTACCCGATGGAACAAAAAGATCTATAAGTCTGAATGGACCCCTGGACAAATGGGTCAATTTTCAGAAAACGGATATATCAGCACCAGACCGGTTTAGTCCTACATTGCCAGTCAAAACAAAGACCATTATTGGAGTACCAGTAAGAGAATTAGAGAATGGAGATAATGGATATAAAACAACAGAAAAGAAGATGGGACTACAAGAAGAATTGATGGGCTAACAGAGTAAATCTAAATGGGTCTCTAAGGTTCAACCACCTTCGCAGACTGCAATATCAGAGATAAAAGATGTGAATAAATTGCATGAATTATATTATGAAAGTACT
The DNA here is from genome assembly GCF_040938575.1 of Ambystoma mexicanum. Classification (NCBI taxonomy): domain Eukaryota; kingdom Metazoa; phylum Chordata; class Amphibia; order Caudata; family Ambystomatidae; genus Ambystoma; species Ambystoma mexicanum. Next base: position 595,152,841 of record NC_090937.1, on the reverse strand, counting down.
AAGTGAGTGGGTGGGTTGGGAAAGGCAAGACCAATACTCCAAGCAGGTGGCAATGAAGGAGTTATCAAACTTGGCCTGTCAGTGAGATTATATGAAATGTATCCCACCGATGAAAGCCCATTCTTAAATGGATCAACCTTATTACAACTTATGGCCACTATGCCATGGTTAGCCTGAATCTCCAGTCAGGACATTGCGTAGATTGAACTTGCTACACCCGGAAGTACTACCAATTGGGTATTAATTCATTTTGTGTCTCACATTGCGGTAGCATTGATGTGGGCACATGCCCAAGCCTTCTTTGTGCAGGGAGCAATGCGATACACCGCGTCAGTTTGGATCCCCCTTAGTTTATCAGTCATTGACATGGAAACCAACAGGCAATAAGGTGTTGTCTGACAATGAAATGGTGACACCTCACTGACCCCTGCACATCACAACTTGGAACACAAGTGGCTTTACCCATTCATTGAATGAGGAACTCTCTCAGAGACAATTATTATCTTTTGATATCTTTATGTTGCAAGAACTTTGGATAGATTGTCCCTTGTGTATTGAGGGGTATCATATTTATCAGGAATTTGCTAACAAAGGGGAGAAAGGTAGACCCTGTGGAGGACTTGCAATTGGGGTAAAACAAACATTTGCATCAAAGAGAGTTCTACTAGACCCAATTAATAGTAATCTTGTAGTAGTTGAAATAGAACAAGCTTATCCTTGCTCCCCATGGAGACTGTTCCTGATAAACGTGTACGCCCCCCCCCCTGCCACCCGAAGGTGAAACAATTGGAAGTATTATTCGATGGTATCGAAAATAATTTATCTACCAATGAGACAGAAAAATCACAAATGACAATAGTTGGGGGGGACTTAAATGTTGACATAGACAATACAGAGTGTGTGACATATGACCGTGTGTACAAAACAAGTATGATGCTACAAGAGAAAGGTAATATAAAGGGGAAGCATTGGGTTTCTTTCTTAAAATAATGGGACCTATGATGATACATTGAAGAACTTTAGGGGATATACCTGGTTCATATACATAGAAAGGAAATAGGGTTGTTGCCACACTCGACTATATGTTTGGTAATAATGCCTGCTTAGAAAGAGTACAGCGTATGAAGGTTATCTCCTCAGAGTATAGTGATCACAATATATTGGCACTGAACATAGATATTCAGACACATGAGCGACATCTGAGTGGGTTTAAAAATGTCGTGACCAACCATGCAGGCAACTCTGTTCGGTGGACATGTTATAGCTTAACAAGAATTAGCAGTCTGATTTATGAACATCTTGATGATCTAATGACTGAAATTGAATTTATGAACGTGGATCAAATGGAATGTGCCTTTTATAACATGTCCATGAAGTTTGGTGTCAATATGAATAGAAAGCAGGTAGTGTGCAATAAACCTCTGTTTCACTACAATAGACGTATAATGCATAAAGAGTTGCGGAAACTGCATAGTCTAGGTCTTGAACCAAGTGAGATTGCCAAACAGAATAAAATAATAAGGAGAAGGAACCAACAATGGCTAAGGTGGCAAAAAAAAATCTATGAATAACCAAAAGTCGCAACATATGATCAAAACCCTTGGCAGCAAAGACATGAGGACTATTTGGTCTACATTAACTAGAGCCAAAGGAAACATTGCAAAATCCACTGTAAATCCCATTCAAGAAAGGGTGTGGGTTGCATTTCTCGATGAGAACTCTAGCACACAGTGGGCCTCATTAAAACCCTGGCGCTAAGGGGTTAACAGCGCCGTAAAAGGCTGCGGCGCCGTTAACCCCTTAGCGCCTAATTACGAGGTCCCTTTGCGGCTCCCGACCTTAACGGCTGGTCTGGACCAGCCGTTAAAGTAGGGACCCGCAAAGAGACTGTGAAGGTAATTATGGTACCGCAATTTGCGGTACCGTAATTACCGCCTTCCCCATTCCCATTGAGCCCTATGGGGCAAAAATGGGAATGGGGAAGGGCCAATGGTGCATGGGGAATTACCGCTCAGCCAACCTTGGAATGGGGTGGTAATTCCCCATTGCACCATGGCAGACTCGTTACAATACCGGCAGCAACCATGGTGCTAATAGCGCCATTGGTTACCGCCGGTGTTGTAATGAGGGCCAGTATCAGGAAGTAAGACAAGAATATACAGTAGCGCTGTGGCCTTTGATCTTTACAGTGGAAATGGTGGAAAAGTCCACCCTAAAACTGAAAAATTCTCATGCCCCTGGACCCAACGGTCTGGCAAATATCATCTTGAAACAAAATCCAGACCTTTGGGCAAGAATTCTGTGTGTTTTGTTCAACAGGGTGTGCCAAACTCAAAAGATACTGGAGTCATGGCACCACACAATCTTATTGCCTGTGTATGAAAAGGGTGATCGCAGCCTACCAGACAATTATAGATTACTGTCCCTACTTGATGTTACGGGCAAATTATTCTCATCTTTCATCCATGATTTGTTACAAAGATGGATAGACAACTCCAAGTTACTACATTTTACCCAAACTGGGTACAGAGCCGGGGCTGGAACCACTCATAATCTGAGAATACTTGACTCAATTATTGCGGAAACGCGAGAGGTGTCTGTTCCAACTTTGTAATACATTTTTATAGACTTTTCTGACGCATTTGATTGAGTGGACCGCCAGCAGCTCTGGCAGAAGCTTATGAATTGGGGTGTACTCCATGGTTGATTAATATTCTGAAGTGTCTGCCTGAGGGATCTCAAGCGCGGATACGCCTAACTGATTAAGGGAATACGACTGTAACAATCCCGATACACAAAGGAGTCCATGTCCGCAGTTTCTCACCAAGATGGAAATGGAATTCCTTTCTTATGAAGGATGCCGCCTTTTTTTGAAAAGACTAATGCCTTTATTAAAGATGTATTTTACTTCAGTCACCCGGAACATACCACAGAACATAATAATTGGATTGCTTTCAAAACAGCTTCATGTAGGTTCATTATCCAGTTTACAGTTTATAAAAAAGAAAGCTGAATCCTTGTCCAACGAGTTGTAAACATCCTATTATAGCAAGCCCAACACCACTATAGCTAAAACTCTCATGAACAAATATATTGAATTCAACATACTATGTTCCCATAAAGCTGCCAATTCTCTATTTCACTCCAAATCTAAATTTTATAGTGGCTCCAATAAAGCTGGTAGAATTGTATCCTCTTACTGGAAAAACAAAAAAGAGAAATCGCTCATTACGTCCATTACCGGACCTGATGGCTGAAGATTAAATAAAGAAAATTATATTAGTGCAGCGTTCCTAGATTTCTATTCCACTTTATATTCTGCAGATCCCTCAATCAAACTTTCTGACATCTAATCCTTTTTGAGCGGAATAAGAAAAATCCTATAGACTTTATTGACCTTTCTTCTCTCAATGATCCAATTATTTTACTTGAAATTAAATATGCCATTTTAGAGCTTAAACCAGTATGAAGGCACCATGAAGCAAGACATGGACAACAGATTCAGGGGGTAATTCATAGAATTAAGCGCACAAGTGGCGCACGCGGCTGGCGCACAGTGTGAGCGTGCAAATCCCTGCGCCAGCCGCGTGCGCCAAAACCCATTTCCGTGCACAGCGTATTCATGGATTCCAGCCACCAAAACCAGCCGTGGCGCACAGTGGCGCAGCGACCTTGCAGCAGCGCCAGTAACGCCCCCAAGAACGCCTTCCGCGCAGGGAAAAGCCATCAAAATCCCCAATCCAGCGCAAAGGGTTGCGCTAACCCTGTACCAGCACGGCAAGCGGGCTACGTGTATTTCAGGGGTAACGCGATCGGGCCTGGGGGAGCGTGCTACGTGTATTTCAGGGGTTCGCGTGAAGTTTCTCACGCGATCGGGCCTGGGGGAGCGTGCTACGTGTATTTCAGGGGTTCGCGTGAACTTTTTCACGCGATCGGGCCTGGGGGAGCGGGCTACGTGTATTTCAGGGGTTCGCGTGAACTTTTTCACGCGATCGGGCCTGGGGGAGCGGGCTACGTGTATTTCAGGGGTTTGCGTGAAGTTTCTCACGCGATCGGGCCTGGGGGAGCGGGCTACGTGTATTTCAGGGGTTCGCGTGAACTTTTTCACGCGATCGGGCCTGGGGGAGCGGGCAACGTGTATTTCAGGGGTTCGCGTGAACTTTTTCACGCGATCGGGCCTGGGGGAGTGGGCTACGTGTATTTCAGGGGTCGCGTGAACTTTCTCACGCGAACGGGCCTGGGGGAGCGGGCTACGTGTATTTCAGGGGTTCGCGTGAAGTTTCTCACGCGATCGGGCCTGGGGGAGCGTGCTACGTGTATTTCAGGGGTTCGCGTGAAGTTCCTGAAGTTCCACACGCGATTGGCCTGGCCGCGTGTATTTCAGGGTTGCGTGGGAAGTTCCACACGCGATTGTCCTGGGCGCGTGTATTTCAGGGGTGCGTGGGAAGTTCCACACGCGATTGTCCTGGCCGCGTGTATTTCAGGGCTGCGTGGGAATTTCCACACGCGATTGTCCTGGCCGCGTGTATTTCAGGGGTGCGCGGGAAGTTCCACACGCGATTGTCCTGGCCGCGTGTATTTCAGGGGTGCGTGGGAAGTTCCACATGCGATTGGCCTGGGCGCGTGTATTCCAGGGGTGCGCGGGAAGTTCCACACGCGATTGGGCTGCGTGCGGGTATTACAGGGGTGCGCACGAAGTTTTACACGCGATTTCAGCAGGGTACGTGGATTTCAGGGGTGCCGGGGAGTCCTACATGTGATTTGCCAGTGTGGGTCCTCCCAGGTGTTCCCTGTACACCCTTCACGGCCCCTGCAGGCAGCCCACACCACAGGGGACTACCCTGCATCCCTGGTCATGTCCCGCAGGCAGCCCACCCAACATGGGCATGCCCCCCAGCAAAGGCACATGTCTCCTTGCACCAATGATCACCAACTCATGTCCCCTTGCACCCCCACCCCCAGCATTGCGGGGCACCCACCACCAGGCTCCCACCCATGTCTCCCAGCACCCCCACCCCCCCAGACACCAGGGGCAGCCTACACCAGGCCCCCACCCATGTCTCCCAGCACCCCCACCCCCCCAGTCACCAGGGGCAGCCTCCACCAGGCCCCCACCCATGTCTCCCAGCACCCCCACCTCCCCAGTCACCAGGGGCAGCCTCCACCAGGCCCCCACCCATGTCTCCCACCACCCCCACCCCCCAGCACTGTGGGGCACCTGCCAGCAGGCCCCCACCCATGTCCAACTCATGTCTCCCACCACCCAGCACTGTGGGGCACCGGCCAGCAGGCCCCCACCCATGTCTCCCAGCACCCCCACCCCCCCAGTCACCAGGGGCAGCCTCCACCAGGCCCCCACCCATGTCTCCCAGCACCCCCACCCCCCCAGTCACCAGGGGCAGCCTCCATTAGGCCCCCACCCATGTCTCCCAGCACCCCCACCCCCCCAGTCACCAGGGGCAGCCTCCACCAGGCCCCCACCCATGTCCCCCACCACCCCCACCCCCCAGCAGTGCAGGGGCACCCACCACCAGGCCCCCACCCATGTCTCCCAGCACCCCCACCCCCCCAGTCACCAGGGTCAGCCTCCACCAGGCCCCCACCCATGTCTCCCAGCACCCCCACCCCCCCAGTCACCAGGGGCAGCCTCCACCAGGCCCCCACCCATGTCTCCCAGCACCCCCACCCCCCCAGTCACCAGGGGCAGCCTCCACCAGGCCCCCACCCATGTCCCCCACCACCCCCACCCCCCAGCAGTGCAAGGGCACCCACCACCAGGCCCCCACCCATGTCTCCCAGCACCCCCACCCCCCCAGTCACCAGGGTCAGCCTCCACCAGGCCCCCACCCATGTCTCCCAGCACCCCCACCCCCCCAGTCACCAGGGGCAGCCTCCACCAGGCCCCCACCCATGTCTCCCAGCACCCCCACCCCCCCAGTCACCAGGGGCAGCCTCCACCAGGCCCCCACCCATGTCTCCCACCACCCCCCAGCACTGTGGGTCACCTGCCAGCAGGCCCCCACCCATGTCCAACTCATGTCTCCCACCCCCCAGCACTGTGGGGCACCTGCCAGCAGGCCCCCACCCATGTCCAACTCATGTCCCCCACCACCCCCACCCCCCAGCACTGTGGGGCACCTGCCAGCAGGCCCCCACCCATGTCCAACTCATGTCCCCCACCACCCCCACCCCCCAGCACTGTGGGGCACCTGCCAGCAGGCCCCCACCCATGTCCAACTCATGTCTCCCACCACCCCCACCCCCCAGCACTGTGGGGCACCTGCCAGCAGGCCCCCACCCATGTCCAACTCATGTCCCCCACCACCCCCACCCCCCAGCACTGTGGGGCACCTGCCAGCAGGCCCCCACCCATGTCCAACTCATGTCCCCCACCACCCCCACCCCCCAGCATTGCGGGGCACCCTCCACCAGGCCCTCGCCCATGTCCCATCCATGCCCCCACCACCCCCACCCCCCAGCACTGTGGGGCACCTGCCAGCAGGCCCCCACCCATGTCCAACTCATGTCCCCCACCACCCCCACCCCCCAGCATTGCGGGGCACCCTCCACCAGGCCCTCGCCCATGTCCCATCCATGCCCCCACCACCCCCACCCCCCAGCACTGTAGGGCACCTGCCAGCAGGCCCCCACCCATGTCCCATCCATGCCCCCCTGCACCAACATCAACAAGAATGGAAATGAAATAAGAAAAACCACAAAGCAAAACAACAAAAAGAAGTTGAATGTCCATGAAATAATTCCAAAAAATCCAAAAATCCATAGAAGAACTATATACAAGACAATCCCGGGTCCATGAGCCCAACCAAATGAAACCTAACTATGTCAACTAACTAAAAACTGAACTATATACAAAAAAGTGGCGCATTGTCCAATCGCAACCAAATAAAAAAAAAATTAATTCAAAGGAAACCTACCACTAACTATATACAATGGCAGCGGGCAAGTCCTGCGGCTCACTCAGTGATGTTGCCGGCCAGGGCATCATCGAACTCCATGTCGATGTCCTGGAGGCGGGACTCTGTCCTGGCCCCAAGGTCTCGCAGGGATAACCCCATGTTCACCTCAAACTCCCTGCGAGCTTCCTCGAGGCACTCAGCCCGCCTCAACGGCCGACGCATGGAGAACTCCGCCCTGACCATGGTGAGCCGCTCCTCTTCCGCCCGCTGCCGCTCCGCACCTATCCGCTGGACCAACTGCTCCCACACGGAAGACACACCATCCCAGGGTTCTCCTGCCCTCCGGCCGATGCCTGCCCCTCTGATCTTGATGGCCCCGAGCCATGATGCCTCCCACGTCAAGCCTGCTGCTGCCTCTGACGCCACTGCCTCTGCCAGCACGACGGCATCCAGGATGATGGAAACCACCGACGCCGTCGTGCACGTGCCCTGCCCGATGATGCCGTCACATCCTCCATCTGCTGGGGTCCAGTTGCTGTGTTGTCCACCCCTGCTGGACCTCTGACTCCCGACTGTGGCAGGGATGGGATCCCCACCGCTGCCACATGGCTGCATTGGTCAGGGCAGGTCCACAGGGGGCCCTGGTGGCATCTGGGCCGGAAGACGGCAAGGAGAACGACTGGCGTATAGTCTCCACAGAGGAGGAGAGGGCCGCCAGATTGGCCGACACATGCAGGAAACCCCCGAACATGGCCGATCCCAATTGGGCCACGTCGGCACGGTGCTCTTCGTGATGACGTGCGTGCTCCTCCTGGAAAGCACGCACGGCATCACGAATCACAGCCGTGCGCATCGCGACCCCAATCAGGACCTTCTCCACACGGCCAGGGGTCCCCTCGTCCGCAGGTGGAGGGGAGTCAGATGACATGGACATCCCCTCTACCTGCGGACGGGCCTGGGACGGGGCATCCCTGCTGGTGCAAGGTGGTGCACCCACAGGTTCAGGGACAGCGACATGCACAGGCCGCTCCACGGTGACCTGTGCTGTCTCCTGCCCCTGCCCCTGGACTGCACCACTTGCACCAGCAGGGATGCCCCCACCAGGCCCCATGTGCGCCTCAGTGGCGGCCTCCTCTTCCTCTGTGGAAACCACCAACCTGGATGGCTCCTCGCCGTCTAACGCCATAGCAGGCCCCTGTGGGGACTCACCCACCCCTTCCACTGCAGCCGTGGGGGCATCCCCGCCGCCTTGCTCCACAGCGCGTCTCCGCCCTCTCCTTCACTAGCCGCTGCGTAGAGGGAGACATAGAACACAAGCATCAGGGTACTGTACAATGGTCCCCTAGACAGGAAGCAATAGCAGATGAGTGCCACTGTCAAAGTACACTTCCATCATGTCACACCACAACACATGTGTCAGTCCAGGCAAAACACACACAGTGACAGTCATGGTGCGTGCCATGGACATTTTAATGCATGTCCAATGGACTCTCGATTCATACAATGTAATGGGACTCACATGCATCATGGGTCATGCCTATCACATGCACACACTTCACCTCAGTCACATCCATCTGGCCCTGTACACCCCAATCACAGTGCATACAAGGATGACTAGGCTGCATCAGTGAATCTGTACATTGTCACAGACATGTGTCATGCTTCCATGGTACTCACAAGTCACAGACACGCAGGTCAGGCACACAGACATGGATACCACATATGTATCTGGCATCAGCACCCATCCCTCGCCCCCACCCATGTCCAGGAACAGAGACTGCCATGCTCTCATGTGTGCAATCTGCACAGGGCTCCCCATGTCGCATTCAAACACATGCAACAACCGTGCGGTTCACACATTACAGGTCGCACATGCATTCCCATGATGTCCCTGCACACATACATGCGTACATGGCCTATGTCACACATGCAGGCAAGTATCAGACAACCAGCACACTGCAACATGCCCTGTCTCACACAGCAATGCTTGGCCACTTACCGCTCAACTCCAGACGGGTCTCGCTCTCAAGGACCTGGGCGTGGAGCGCTGGGTGTGCGCGTTCCAGGACCCTCAACTGGATGGAACTCATGCGGCCCCGGCCCCCCTCCACGAGGCGCCGGGCCTTCATGAGGGTCCTGGACCTCAAGTCCTCCCAGCGCTGCTTGACCTTCTGGATGGTGCGGGTTGCCACCCCCTCCGCGTTGATGGCAACCACACAGTCGGCCCAGATCCTATCCAGTCCTTCCATGTTGGCGCGGGACGATCCGAAGAGGGCATCATACTGCCCCAGGACTTGCTCCACCAGGACACCAACTTCGGTGGCAGTGAAGCTGGTGCCCCTCTGCCCCTCTGGCCGGGGGTTGCCACTGGGGTCAGATGTGGATGTGCCTGACATGGCAACCCCAGGGGCAGGAGTGGGTGGCCCACTGGGTCCTGGGGCTGGGCTGTGGAGCAATGTTAATTGAGTCGGGAGTCTTCTGTACCAGCAGGGGTGGACACAGCAACTGGACCCCTGCAGATGGCTGATGTGCAGGCACCAAATGGCAGGGCACGGTGGCAGCAGGCAGGCAGGCAGGCAGGCAGCAGCAGATGGCACGTGGGAGGCTGCTCGGGGCACTGGGGGGCAGTGATTCGGCCTTCTGGGCAGGAGCGTGGTCTTCCGTGTGTTTTCGCGTGGCCAGCTTGATACGGAGTGATTTGGCACGTGAAAAATCTGCACGTCAGCGTGTAATTCGAGGAAAGGCCCTTAGCGCGTAAGCGCATCTGCACGCATACGCATTTTCATTGGACAGAAGGCCCCTCAAGCGCAAGCGCCCCTGTGACGTGACGCGTACAGACGTGCATGCGCATTTCAGCGCGCGTGAAAAACTGCACGTCCGCGTGTAATACGAGGAAAGGGCCTATGCGCGTAAGTGACGTGACGCGCGCAGGTGTTTCCCTCATTGCACGTGATGACAGAACACACGTGGATTTCCACCAATCGCGTGTGAAAGTTGCCGGCACCCCGGAACACACGTACCCAGGCTAATCGCGTGTGGAACTTCCCGGGCACCCCGAAACACACGTACCCAGGCCACTTGCGTGTACGCACACTCCCCTCCGATCACACGCGATGACACTCGGACCGTATCCGAACACGGGAAACACACGCACGGCAAAAGACGTGCACAGGCGTCAACGCGTCTGCCACACGAAGGCAGGCGGAAGCGTCCCCGCGCACAGCATAAAAGTGCGCGCAAACAACAAACGCGTATATACAGCTACGATGAATGCCCCATTTGTCGCTGCACTGATCGTGGGACACCGCAGGAGGAGGAGAATAGCCAGGGCACGCATTTTCGCAACACGGACAAGCCTTTTTGGGATGCTTGACGACCAGGTCTATGGCAGGTATAGGTTTCCACCCCATATCATCCTAGACCTGGTCAGGGAGTGGGAAGATGACCTCACATCCCCCACCCTTTGCTCCCAAGCATTGAGCCCCTTGGAGAAGGTGCTCAATGTCCTGCATTTTTTGGCCACTGGGTCATTTCAGCGTACCACTGCCATAGTGGGGGGGGTCTCACAGGCCACGCAGTCACGCTGCCTACACCAGGTACTGGCAATCATGACAGCGCGCCCCTCAGTCCGCAGGCACATATACATGCCCAGAACACCCGCAGAAAGGCAGGCCGTTGTCCTGGATTTTTTCAGGGTGGCACACTTCCCCAAAGTGCTCGGTGCCATAGATTGCACCCATGTGGCCCTACGTCCACCTAGGGCCATTGAGCACATCTACCGAAACCGCAAGCACGGGCATTCCATCAATGTACAGGTGGTATGTGATGCAAAGGGAATCATCACCTCTGTCTATGCAAACTACCCTGGCTCCACCCATGACAGTTTCATATACAGAATGTCCGCCCTGAGCCGGGCCCTGGAAGCTGGGCAGCATGGCGACACATGGCTCCTAGGTGAGTACAAATGCTCTTGCACATGCATGCAAGTCACACACAGACAAATATCCAAACCCTAATTATCTCAACTATTATCATCTCCCCAGGGGACAGTGCCTACCCTCTGAGCAACCACATGATGACGCCAATCCGGAACCCCACCACACCACCCCAGGTAAGATACAACGCCGCCCATATTGCAACCAGGGGCATAGTGGAGCGCACATTCGGAGTGCTCAAGTCACGTTTCCGCTCCCTTGACCGCTCTGGTGGGCAACTACTCTATGCACCACCAGTAGTGTGCAGGATCATTGTGGCAGCATGTGTCCTGCACAATGTTGCAACACGGCAGGGCGTCCCGGTGGACATGGTGGTGCCCCCACATCCCCAACCACAGGCGCTGCCCATGGGAGGGGACAGGGCACGTGGCGAGGAAGCCCGGACCCAGCTTGTGGCCACATTTTTCACCTAAACTCCCACCCCTGCGGAGTGCACACAGGCCTGGCACATACCAGGTGACAATCGATGATGACAAAGAGACAGTCAACTGTCACAACCTTACCACCCTGAGATAGTTGCCATGGAAGTGCCACATCGTCTGCATCCCTAGCTACTTAAACACAAGCTATCCTGTGTGACCAAAAGGCACACATATGACATATGACATGATATGGGCCATACACAAGTATTCCAAGGCGCAATGAGGCAGGGAGGGGGGAACAAGGGAACACAGAGAACGGTACTACTAGGCCAGGTGTCATTGGGATCGTGCAAGTGCAGGGGTAGGGGGAATGGGAAAAGTGCAAGGGGAAGGGTGGGGGGGAGTCCAGTACAGGGGAAGTAGCCCGAAAAAATAATACATAGGTCACCTGATGGCAACTACAAAGGTGAGTGCAGACAAGTGCTGGGAAGGGAGGGCTGTAGGGATAGAGAGACAGTACTGCAGTGCAGGGGTTGCCAGGGAGGCAGTGCAAGTGGAGAGTGGCTGGGGCAGGGACCAAGGTCGGTGAGAGTGGCCCAGTTGCAGCTCCTGTGCAGTTCCAGTGGAAAATTCTGCAAGGGAGAGGCAGACAGTAAGCAGAAGCAAAGAGGAAGGACTTGAGGTGCTTCCAGAACTGGAGATGATTCCCCTCAAGTTCAAGTCAGGCCGGAAGTCTGTTCCAGGGGGAGGGCCCTGCTGCGGAGAGAAATCTACCCCCAGCTAGTTGCTCTGAGAAGCGGATGACACGGACATGCAAGGTGTGCATCACACACACCTGCAAACCAGGCCATGGCCATCACTGTCATGTCACACAAACCCTCCCAAACATCAACATGTCATGGCACGCAATACCCATACACCAATGCAGTAACGATAAGGTACACATTGCCATGTCCTAAATGCACAGTGGCATCGGACATTGCTGCCTGACCCGGAATCAGATGAAATGACAGACCAACAACCTCTCACCCAAAATAAGTCATTTCCAAATGCATTACAACAGTCGTGGACGTAACATCACAATGAATGCCTGTCTACATGCACATCATGCATTGCAAAATCAACACTGCAGCTCATGTGTGCAGTGTCCTACTCCTGCATCACACTGCTCAGCGCACAGCACAGTGAACAGCCATTGTGTGTGATGCACACCCTTAGCATCACATCTAAGTGACAGACCACGTCAAACATCAAATCAGGCATGTACTGGATCCATGATCGGTCACTGAACATGTGCTGCCGGGACACAGTGGGCACCAGAAGGCAAAGAGTGTACACATGGATATGCAAGGGTGGGAGTACATGTAGTGCATCAGAGCGCAAGTGTGTGGTTCTGCAAGGACATGCACTCCACATATGCATGTGCACTCAAGTGACCATCAGTGTTCCCTACACATCACATGTGAACATCCACCATGTGTACACCCCAGCATGTCAAACCACAACTATCCCCTCGCACCTGAAAGGAAAACACAACACATGAACAGGCATTGATCAGCAGAACACAACATGTACATGGGATACCACCATTACTATGTCAGAGTTCCCATCACACTGCAGGGCAAGGCAACAATCAACAACAACCCCCCCCTCCCTCACAAATGACCATGACCCACTGAATAACTGCACCTGGGTCATGGAGCCCCCAAACCTCAATTCCACCTGGCCACAGGATCACCTTAACCCTTCGTCACCATCTCCCACCTTGTGTGTAAAAAGATGCCTGAACCGTCAGAATACACACTCATTTCCGAAACACAAAATCCAAGGCATGAAAACGAACCCAAACACCCTCCAGTAGATGACTGGACGTAGCAGTACCTCACAAGGGCCAAGTACTACCACAATGATGCAACAACCAAGGTAGCACAGCAAAACAATGTCACGACAGGATGTGAGACATGTGTGGTACATGACATAGGATGATGCACCATGAATGGATGTGTACTGTCAGAGGTCCCCTGTACAGGCGCGGGAGTGCCACGAAACAACCACCCCCACCATGTCCCGGGTGCCTGCAAGGTCAAACTCACACAGGCCCCTGAGACCCTGGTGGGGAAGGAGGTTCAGGGATATGCAGTCGGGACAGGTGTTGACACGCTGGATGACTGGAATGAGCGGCAGGAGAGGGGAGGTGGAAGGACACATGAAACTAGGGAATGCACGAAAATGTACAACCTGCATGAACACATACACAATCCAAACAGACTTGGACATCATTGTCATGGCCTTCTGTAGTCCAGGCTCAGGAGTGGTACGAACCAACCACCCCCTCTAGGGTTTTGGCGCCTGCAAGTTCGGGGCTTACAGAGGCATCCGCAACCCCAGTGGGGAAAGAGGGTCAGGGAACGTTGCTTGGAAAGGCACGGGAAGCAGGAACACCGGGTAGAGGGTACAGGTTTCAAAATTGCATAGGATCACGGGTGATTAGGGAGAAAATAACATACCAAATTGAAGCACACATACATCCATGCATCAGTACACTCCCCAGCAAGCCTATGCAGAGCCGTTTGTAAGAGAAACAACAAGACACTTAGCTCTGGTTTTGAGTGCTGGCCTCCTGCCTGCGCACTCTCAGGTCCGGTTACAGGAGCACTGCAATGCTGCAAAGAGAGACACAGTCAACAACCTGTACGTGCCAATTGCACAAAAACACAACACCAAACATGCCCCATAGCAACAGACTACTCTACAAACAGACAATCTGTGGTTGATGCTTCGTACCCATATATAACATCACCCCTGTGACGGGTCATACACAGTCAATGCAGTAAGGCAGCCGCTGCTGGGTGCGTGGCAAATGGAACACCAATGTGTCACAATTCACACAACATGCAATGTTCCCTGGGTAAGCAGACAGACCCATATTGCAAGCCATGACTACAGAGCAAGTTGTGTACCACCATGACCGAAACAAAGTTGGCAGTGCATTTATCATGAAGTACGTGGAAAAGACATGCACTGCACCCGAGTATGTCCCTTGCTGCATGTCCCTGTGAGCTGCCCCTTTCCATGTCTCGGAAGGCTACATGGTTGATACAAGTGGCTCAATGGACCTTGGTGTACCGGAGGGTATGTGCCACTGCCCCTGCATGTGTCCCAGACAACCCTACTATCAGCAGCCATCAGTCCACAAACACATCTGAGCTGCATTGTGTGCTTCAACACCAATATTCGTCTAAGCTCACCCTCAGTGCTGTGACTAAGCCTGCATGTGCAACTCGCCTGGTGCAAGCTTTGCTGTGTCGTGGCCCCCCTGTGATGCTCACCTTGCCTGGAGTTCCTTGGAACATGTCAGCAGTACTAGGATGTGGGTCTGCAATCACTGTGCCTCTGCTTCTGCACACATGTGCATGTGTGCACCAACAAAAGGGTCCAGAATTCCGTCGTCCAATGGGACATGTCTGCTGGCAAAGGTGCTCTGGAGGCTCATCCACCTGCAGAAAGGGCATGTAACACATGATTAATGCTTCAAAGTCATCTGTGTGTGTCTCATCAGGCATCTCATTACTTGACCATGTCAGAGAGTCACATCACAAATCACACCATCAGTCCGTCTTTCACCTCCAAAGTGTGGAACACTATCTACAGCATGAATTGCTACAAGCACATGTACAGGAAAGAAAAGAAACATACTACACAATGCATAGCAATCAATGTACACATTAATCATGATACACCCCATCTAGCAAAAGCTGAACAGTGGACAATGACACCTAAATCATCCCCACTAGGGGTGTCAACACAAGTCGCACAGCACCAGACATGCGACAGATATGACAGTCCAATGCCCTTGTGTAAAATGCTGTAACACCGAACCATCCTTGCGAGCCCATGGATAAGGGAGGCAGGAGTGGCATATGTGAGTCAAGGAACCCAAGCAGCAAACACATACACAAGACAACCATGAAGGGCCCAGCTGGAACAGACAGTGGATGCCTTCAAAAGCCACAAAGCACCGCACCGTCACATGAAAGCACAATAGACTAGAAATTTTAAACTAAATCAACTATTAACTAATTACACTAACTATGGAAAACCTACATTACCTATTTAAACTAACTATCAAACAGAAACTTAACTAACTAAACTAGAGGAAAAATCAAAAATGGCCACATACGACCCGGGGGGGAGGGGAGGCACCCAGGAGGGGGGAGGTACAGGGTGCTGCTCAACATCCACATGCGATGATGCTGAGCCAAAAAAAAATCCTCCATGGGCTCAACGCCTGCACAGCACGACCTATGTGGGAGATAGATGGTCGTCCGAGTCTGGCTCATCCTGGAAAGGAGGACGTGGCACAGTAGCCTGGCCACGCCTAGCCGCAGCTTGCCCCTCGTCGGCAGCAAGTCTGCCGGACGGGTGAGCCTGGTTCTGTGTGGCGAGGTGACGTAGGTCTGCATGCAGAACCTCCCGTGATACACGTGCTTCCTCTTGCAAGGTAGCACGTGTAACACGGAGTTCCTCCTGCAAGGCCTGGCTGGACAACCGCTGCACCTCCCGGCAAGCCTGTAGCTCAGCCGAGATGGTACACTCAAGCTGTGCAAACCTCTCCTCTGCCGGCTGCCTCTGGGACATCATAAGGACACCCAGAGTGGATCTGAGGGAAGCATACTCCTCCCTCAAGGCATCCATGTGCGCCTCTGCGTGAGCAGCAATTGCTTGATGCAGAGACGACATTTCTGCCTGGCGTGCCCTGTCTGAGGCCGCCATGCCCAGCCTGAGCGAGTGGGCCGTGGACCATGCCGCCTGCTGCTGGAGAAGCACCTGCCTAGCAGGGGGGAGCACAGATCGGGCCACAAGCTCCATGCTCTCAGCGATGTTCTCCATTGCTGCCCCCTGCCGTTCGGAATTGGCAGTCATGTCTTGTTCCCACTCAGTATACAGCGGTTGCGCGAGGCGACCGCGTTGCCGGGCTTGACCCCTGCGGGACCCAAGGACCGGGGGTCCTCGCTGTGTTGGCACCGCCTGCGGCTGCACGACTACATGCCCCCGTCGACGTGATGTCCCAGGCACATCAGTGACTGGTGTGGAGGGTTACCCTGCGTCCCGATCCACCACGGGCGGAGAAACCAAGACTGTCTGATCCCTCAGTGCAGGTGTCGCAGACAGAGGAGTGTCCACATCAGAATCACTCACACCTGACACATGGACTTGATGGTCATCCAACTCAACATGGACGTCAGAGTCGTCATCAAGGCTGGACTCATAGGCAGCCAGAGACAAGATGGACTGCAGCACTTGGGGGTTTTCGTGGCCTACCACCCCACGACCCCCACTAGTGCCGGGTTGATGTGGCGTTACCAACCCTGTGTCTGGCATGACAACACCATCCTCTGCCTCCATTGCGTCATCACCTGAAAAATAGAGAGGAAAAGGTCAATACACATGTCAGAAGCACACAACACACACCGACAGCAAAGGCATTAGGCAGACATGTGACACACAACATATGACCTGGCATGCATGCTGGGTCTACTTTGAATAGCTTCAGTGATCAGACCTGTTGAAAGGTGGCAGTTTCCATGGAAGTGGGTCTATGCAGTGCAGTAAATGTGTACGCCACTCACTACCTACATGTACAAGCACTACATGGTGTGTGCCAGGAAATGTGAAGGCAGTGCAATGTCAAAATCAGACATCACGTGCATTGTGCATTCAATGTGTACCATGTCCAGAAGCCAAGCACCCCTCCACCCCAGTACCAAAGCAGGGATGCCTATCATGGTATGAAAAGGCTGACCATACACCTGTGTATTGACAGGCAGTGTTGACTGGCATCAACAGCTTCATGTGATTCAAATGACAGCACTGCAAATGATGCTGGGACAGTGGGCAGGACACATGATGGAAACTCCGGAGGCCACCCACGTGTGAAGAAGACACAACAAGAGTTGGACAGAGTTATTGGCCATTGAACAGGCTGAGGCCTGTGAGCCACACAGATTGTCAGAGCCTAAACATGTATGCAACGCAGGACTGAGGCACAGTTGACATGGGAAGGCTGATGAGATGGCAGGCAATGTATGTAACCAAGGACTGATATTACAGTGATCATCCAGTCAAGGACACATAGGGGCATGCGTGCAATGCACATGGAGCATGAATGGGCCCTCATGTCCCTGCGGGACATCTGACCCATGCACAGTGCAAGTGAGATACCCTGCATCGAGTACTAAGGCTGTACGACATGGCATATGTCTGGCAGATTCTATGCTGGAAGTTAGCATCTACACAGGACACATGGACAAGAAACTACACATTGGCAAGATTGGAGCAGACCAGTGCAAAGGTGGAACTGGGGTGCAGAGTGGCGGAGGAGGGGCAAGGGAGCATGCCTACATGGAGTCCCGCATGCAGGCAGAGGAGACATGCATGACGGTAGCATTGCATTACTTGCAAATCAGAACCATGTACACGTCACATGTAGCAGCAATCATGCACAACACATCCCACAAGTGAAACACACACGTCCTCAACAAACACGCATCAACACTCACTGGACTGGGCATCAAAGTCCAGCTTCTCTCCCACTCCTTCGACCAATTCAGGTGGTATGAACTCCGCAACGAGAGCCTCATGCGGAGTGAGTTCTTCCTCCTCTGGTGCAGGCCCACCGCCAGTCACCAGAGTCAAGTTGTAATTTGAGGCACGCTTGGCCTTAGTGCTGCGCTTGATGTCATTCCAATGCTTTTTGCACTCCTGCGCCGTGCGCACCTCATGGCCGAATGAACTGACATGTTCCGCAACATGCTTCCAGTGGGTGTCACGTTGGGCAGCCTTGGTCTGACTATTGGCACCCACTAGCATGTCACGGCTGTGGCCCCGCACGTAGTCCACGAGGAAGTCCAGTTCCTGCTTACAGAAAGGCTTCTTCCTCGACATGCAGGAGGTCGTGGCTGTGTGTGGGGTCCCAGCCTGTGCTGCAGGTGCAACCTTCCTCCTCTTGGACTGTGGCGCAGACCCTGGCTGGCTAATGCCGCCCTGACCAGCATGGCCAGTGGGTTCGGTGGATTGAGCCAAGGGAGTGGCAGGTGGAGGGATGACCAGAGGCCTGACTTGTGTCAGTGGCAGCTGGGTGCCCACTAATGGACCCTGCGCAGCAGCATCAGCTGTGGCAGGGTGGTTGGCCGCAACGGTCCTGGTTGGCAGACTCACAACCGGGGTGCTGTTGGGTGCATCTGCCCCTGCACTTGCCAACACCCGGCTGTTCGGGGCAGCAGATGACATGAGTGCCCCAGGGACACGTGTCTTGGTCTGAGCAGCCCGGCGTGCCCCTATGGTTTCCCCCCTGGCCTGTTGGAGATCTACCAAGGGCTCTTCAAGTGCCAACGCAGCCTGCGCTGGCAGACCCTGAGCCTGGGTGGCGGTGTCCACAGCTGCACCTGCAGCTACCACCACCCTTGGGCCCGTGGCAGTCGATGGAACGGACTGCCGGGTCATATAGGTGCCAGTGCCAGAAGCAGGAGCTGCATCCCCCGGAACCACAGGGGGTGGTGGCATGGCTGCACCGACACATGGCACAACATTGTGCTCAAGTGGCGCACCCCTGCCTCTTCCCCCTCTGTGGCTGCCCTGGACACCCTGGAGTCCCCCTACTCCCTGGTCACCACGGCCACGTCCCCGACCACGCCCGCCACGAGGAGTACGCCCAGCTGAGGCGCCCCTCACCTTTGGTGGCCTCCCAACCATGGCACAGATGTAGTAGTGCTGGCACAGATGGAGTGGTGCCAATGGGAGGTGTACACCACTATTGACCTGGGCAATTGGGGTGAAAGGGGTGGGAAGCAAGATGTTAACAGCCCCCATGCACCTGCAAGGCTGTATGTGACCCCGGTGATGTGGTGACGGGTCACACAACGCTCAGGCACCCCAAAACTGCAGTAAAACCGTGCACGCAACCCTGCAGCCTATGTGCGTGGATTGAACCTCCCGCAGTACGCGGTGGCACCCAGTAACACGAATAACGCGTACGCGTGGGACACGTAGGCTACTATGACATCAAAAATGGGTGCGATACACAGGGGCACCCGCAGTGGGAAAAAGAGCGTGTGTGACTCACCGTCTGACTAGCGCGATGCAGAAAAACACGCGTAGCCAATATCCCCGCCAAAAGAAGAGATACGTCCTTGAGAGCTGTGAAGTTGTGATGGCGCGCGAAACAACAGGAAGCAGCAACACACGTCGGTCTCCACGAAAGGCACGTACAGCGAACTGCTGGGCCCGCTCACCTTTAACCCGTGCTGAGGGAAACGCACGCGCACGTCACGTCACTTACGCGCATAGGCCCTTTCCTCGTATTACACGCGGACGTGCAGTTTCCACGCGCGCGCTCACGCGCATGGTCCTTTCCTCGTATTACACGCGGACGTGCAGTTTCCACGCGCGCGCTTACGCGCATGGCCCTTTCCTCGTATTACACGCGGACGTGCAGTTTCCACGCGCGCTTACGCGCATGGCCCTTTCCTCGTATTACACGCTGACGTGCAGATTTTTCACGTGCCAAATCACTCCGTATCAAGCTGGCCACGCGTATGCACACGGAAGACCACGCTCCTGCCCAGAAGGCCGTACTACTGCCCCCCAGGGCCCCGAGCACGCTCCCACCTGCCATCTGCTGCTGCCTGACTGCCTGCTGCCCACGTGCACTGCCATTTGCTGCCTGCACATCAGCCAGGGGTGCTGTTGCTGTGACCACCCCTGCTGGAACCGAAGACTCCCGACTGGGATTCCATCGCTCCACAGCCCAGCCCCAGGACCCAGTTGCCCACCCACTCCTGCCTCTGGGGTTGTCATGTCGGGGCAAACACCATCTGTGACCACTGACAACCCCCGGCCAGAGAGGCAGAGGGGCACCAGCTTCAGTGCCACCGAAGTTGGTGTCCTGGTGGAGCAAGTCCTGGGCCATTATGATGCCCTCTTCGGAAGTTCCCACGCCGACAAGGAAGGACAGACTCGGATCTGGACTGACATCGTGACTGCCATCAACGCGGAGGGGGTGGCAGTCCGCAACTTCCAACATGTCAGGAAGCGCTGGGAGGACTTCAGGTCCAGGACTCTGAACAAGGGCCGGCGCCTCTTGAAGGCAGCGGATGCCAAGGGGCGCCGGGGCCACTTGTCGGGAGAACAGATGAGGGTCCTGGAATGCATATCCCCAGCGCTCCACGTCCAGGTCCTAGAGAAGCAGACCCATCTGGAGTCGAGCGGTGAGTGTACATGCATCCTGATTGTGAGCAGTGCGTGTGGTGATTATTCGGTAGTGTGCAGGTTGCTCATCTGTTTGTATGGGGTCGAGTATGGGTGGGGGTGTACAGGGCCGTGGGGCTGACACATGCGAGGGCTGTGATGTGTGAGACATGGATGGTGCTTGTGTGTGTAGGCTTGCATGCCAAATGCAGTTGTGTGGGCACACATGTTTGGATGAATGTGTATGTGAGTAGACATGTCCGTGATGTCACGCATGTATGTTGTTTTCGGCTGCATGTATGAGCACTGTGTACATGTGCATGTGTGTGTATTTGACAAGGGTGCAACAGTGATGCCACATGGATGCATGTGACAGCGGTATGTGGAAGCCTGATTGGCAGATGTGACATGGATGGCCTTCTGAACAGTGCAACACTTGGCAGGGGTGTAGACATGCATGCAAGTGTGGTGGTGTGTGTACATGTGTGGTGCACTTCCTGTGTTGCATGTGATGTCTGGCTCCCCTTTGGCTGCTCATGCTGTTGTATGTGTATGGATGGTGGTGGCAGTTGCGATATGGCTGTGGTATGGCTCATGTGTGCGAGTTGTAATGACATTTGTGTTGGGGATTGTGAGGACCTGGTGGAGGCTGCCCATGGTGGCTGGGGGGTGGGGGTGATAGGGGACATGAGTGGGGGCCTGGTGGGGGCTGGCCATGGTGGCTGGGGGGTGGGGGTGGTGGGAGACATGGGTGTGGGCCTGGTGGATGCTGCCCCTGGTGGCTGGGAGGTGGGGGTGGTGGGAGACATGAGTTGGACATGGGTGGGGGCCTGCTGGCAGGTGCCCCACGGTGCTGGGGGGTGGGGGTGGTGGGAGACATGAGTTGGACATGGGTGGGGCCTGCTGACAGGTGCCCCACAGTGCTGGGGGGTGGGGGTGGTGGGGAACATGAGTTGGACATGGGTGGGGGCCTGCTGGCAGGTGCCCCTGGTGACTGGGGGGTGGGGGTGGTGTGAGACATGGGTGGGGGCCTGGTGGAGGCTGCCCCTGGTGGCTGGGGGTGCAGGGGGACATGCGTTGGGGGGGAGTAGTGCAAGTTGACATGTGGGTTGGCTGGTGGGCATGGGCATGGTGGGTGGGGTGCCTGCATGACATGTGCTGGGTAGGCCCCTGTGGTGTGAGCCACCTGCAGGGGCCGTGGAGGGTGTAGAGGGAACACCTGGGAGGACCCACACGTGCAATTCAAGTGTGCTGCTCCCCGCGCACTCCTGTAATACACGTACACTGTTGATATCGCGCACACCTGTAATTCACGTACCCTGATGGAATTGCGTGTGTAACTTCCCGCGCACCCCCGAAATACACGTACCCCGCTCAATCGTGTGTCACTTCCCGCGCGCCCCCGAAATACGCGTAGCCCGCTCCCCCAGGCCCGATCGCATGAGAAAGTTCACGCGAACCCCTGAAATACACGTAGCCTGCTCCCCCAGGCCCGATCGCGTGAGAAAGTTCACGCGGACCCCTGAAATACACGTAGCCCGCTCCCCCAGGCCCGATCGCGTGAAAAAGTTCACGCGAACCCCTGTAATACACGTAGCCCGCTCCCCCAGGCCCGATCGAGTGAAAAAGTTCACGCGAACCCCTGTAATACACGTAGCCCGCTCCTCCAGGCCCGATCGTGTGAGAAAGTTCACGCGGACCCCTGAAATACACGTAGCCCGCTCCCCCAGGCCCGATCGCGTGAAAAAGTTCACGCGAACCCCTGAAATACACGTAGCCCGCTCCCCCAGGCCCGATCGTGAGAAAGTTCACGCGAACCCCCGAAATACACGTGCCCCGCTCGCACAATTGCTGTATGTTGCCACTTTTGTAATGTGCAGGGACGCTACCGCCTGCCTTCGTGTGGCGGACGTGTATCGGCTTGTGCGTGTCTTTCGCTGTGCGTGGCTTTGCCCTATTCGGTTCCATGAATACGTGTGGTTCGGGTGCGTGTGGGCGTTCCCTCTGCTTCCCTGCAGTACATCCCCAGTTACGCCCTTGTTTTCGCAAGTTGTTCCCCATTCCGCGCGTTACGCCCCGTGTTCCGCCCACTTTCTAGTGTATGCGCAGAGGTTGTGCGCTTTCACTGTGCGCATCGCGCACGTCTTTCGGGATGTTGCAGTGACGTGTGCGCCATGCACGGGTTTGGCGCACATCCCGAGGAAGACACGCGCAGGGACTTCCATGAATCGCACGCGTGCGCGTGCGCCTCTTTTTTTCCGCTTGTGCCTGCTTGCGCCTCCTTGCGCGTGGATTTTCGGCGCAAGTTTGTTCCATGAATCGGCCCCTTTGTGATCAGGCAGAATTGACATTAGGATTCGGATAAAAAGAAAAAAGAAAACCTGTTGACCAAGACACATATGTTGCATATCTCATGTGATAAAACTCTCTTTTTCTTGCTTTTTGAATGCAATATGGCGACTGATATTGCACTTTTCGTGTTTGCCCATGGTGTGATGCCTGACTCAAAACGCTCTATGCATTTTGCCTTTTTTAGTCACCCTTGCAATGGCTCCCTCTTTCTGTAATGGTGCTTAGTGTGCATAACATTAGGTAGCCGTTTTGCCTCTCCCAATTGTTGAACCCTCACATCTGTTGCAATGATTTGTTGTAAGCCTCTATGTCTATGATTCCGTCCATGAGTTGTGTCCATCATGTCACCCAGTGCTCTATCTGTTTTGGTATGTAGTCAGACAATCCTTAAAAAATCAACAACAAAACAAACATCCACATATTTACAATATAGATATTATTTAGGACACTGAATGGCTGTAGATCTACTATAGCTTTCCAACCACCCTTATTCAAAGCCTATTTTATCTATCACTTGCCATTCTGTGTGTGCTGTGGACAGATGATCCCAGCAGGTTTTATGTAGCACTCATTCATACCACTACAACCCTTCATTGGTCACATATTGGTCCTCCTCACATTGGATCATCAAACACTACTCCGTGCAGAAGCAGTTTGGGTATTGAAAAGTGATGTTATTTTACAATAATGCTGACTGGCCAATGCTTATATAATACATGCAAAATATAATTTCCCGTTTTCCAACTCAGGTGTGAACATTTACTGATTCATGGAATTATTTGCGCCGAAAAATTGAGATTTGTGTGCTATTCTGCCCGGATTTGCGGCCAGAATGGCGCACACATCCTAGCTTTTTCGGTGCAAAAATTCCATGAATCAGCCCCTTAATGTGGGACAATGTCTCAAGCCTACAGTTTATTGGGAACCCGCATCAATGAATGAATAAGTACTGCACACTGGAATTGACATGGAAATACATTGGTACATGTCTTGGGATTCAAACCCTCGTCTCTCACCTGCCAAAGGGAAAGCCCAACTGTTGGAATGCCAATGCGTGAAACTCAAGAGGATGGCATGGGCCAGAAATGAATTGAAATAACTGAGGGAGGAAATCAGTGGATGCAGTAAATGACAGGTTGCTCAAGGCTAAAGCATGTAATGTTACTGTTACAGAACTATACAGTAATTCTTCCCAAGCAAGCAGCATTCTTCCAGGGGTGGCACACATGAAGATATGAAGATGCATAAAGTGCGGCAGTGTGTTTGGCACCGACATAATATGAACATTTGAATTATTGCACAATGCATTTGGCGTAGGCTGCTCATGTGGTGAGCAACCTCCAAACCTTTGCCTTTATTCCATGACTGACCGACCATGAAGACTCTCTGCCTCCAGCATCTTGCCAAAACCAATCTGATGGAGGTGGTACTGCTGGATTTTCAGACACCAGACTTTGGCCCTCATTCCGAGTTTGGTGGTAGTCATGGCAATATTTGCGCCATGACTGCCACCAATAACGGGTCCGGCACCGGTATAGTTCAATGGGGACTTACCGGTGTAGTCCGACCTTTGCGGGACCGGTAAGTCCTCATTGAAAATGCCATTCCCCATTCCCATTTGAGCCCACATAGGGCTCAATGGGAAAGGGGAGGGCGCAAATAACGGGCTCGCGAATGGCAAGCCTGTTATTTGCGCCCTGGTCCCTTAATGGGTCCCGTCCACAACGGCTGGTCAGACCAGTCGTTAATAGTGGGACCCGCTAAGGGACCTCGTAGTAGGGCGGTAAGGGATTACCGGCACCGGTATCCTTACTGGTGCCCGGTATTCCTTACTGCCCACCTTGGAATGAGGGCCCTTGTCTCTGGTTGATAGCTCAGGGGGAATGTGCTCGCCTTGGAAGCAAGACGACAAGGAGCAGCATGGGTTCGATCCCCGGGTCCACGCTTAGAAACTTCTGGGTATTAAGCGCGTAATAAATGACCTATCATATCATATCATATAAAGTGAGAAGAGGGAATTTGGGAAGGGCACGTTGTCACATTTGTCCAGTGGTCACAGATATGTTGTAAGCCTCAAGGGCACTATAATTCCACAAACAAATCTTTGGTGGGTCAGCACAAAGAAGCAGAAACACTAAACAACCACAGTAAAATAATGTGCAGGGCAGCGTGTCAGGTGTATTGGTACAGAAGTAAGAAATAACTGTGAATAAACAGTAACAACAGTTGTTGTACCAGGCATTTAAACACTGGGCTCAATTAGCACCTTCTTGTCTCATTAATCTTTTGCTCTGGACAGGCTGCATCATCCTCCAGTTCTTAGAAGTAGGAAATCATCACAGCTGTGACCCAGTACCTTGTTCAGAGACCCTTCTGCAGATCAATTTGGTGGTAGAATTTCTTCATCTTCATCAGAATCTTTCCTTCACCACCAGACCAGGATTCAACGTTGTTAGCCACCAACGTCCACGTTCCCAAACCGTGGATGGCTAGTAGTAGGAAACACTTGAAGATTTCCAGTGTATGCAGTTCCTATTTCTTCAGGTCACTCTAAAAGGTAGGGCTGTGTCCCTGAACTGTGAAACGACTCTTTCAAAACAAAGTTTACTTGCCTGTGACCTGTATATCATTAGTTTAACTTAGCAGAAAACACATTGGGCATCATTACGAGTCTGGCGGTAACCTGCCGGTTTTTCCTGCTCGGTTACCGCCAGACTCATTTTACCATTCCGCCTCCGTGATTCCCGGAATTACCGGGGCATTACAACCCCGGTGACCCGTGAATTCCGGAGGCGGATTTTGGTAAATCCCTCTTGTGATGGTGCCGGTGTTTCCACGTCCGCCTGCAGGCAGGCAGTGTTAAACCCGCCAGGTCAGACCTGGTGAGAATGACACCTCCGCCTGCAGGACTCGAGATCACCTGGTATGGAAACAACGGTGCTGGCGGGTTTACTGCCACCGTTGTTTCAATACCAGGTGACTCATAATGAGGCCCATTGTTATGTTATTAACATCACTATGTGACGATCGTCTTTTTTAATGCAACAACTGTTATACTGTAGCTTGAAACCACACGACTCCTCTCACAAGTATTGTCCATGACTGTGTATCATGGAACTCACTTGTAAGCTAGGGAACACGTGCAGTAATGCCTGTTAGCTCCACGCGGGTCAAAAATACTTTACCCTAAATACCTGGCTGAGAGAAACTATCCTAAATACTCCGACCTGCAGTATACTGGAAGTCACATGCAAATGATATACAGCTTTGGAAAGTGGTACAAGTTTTGAGTGCTGAGGACATCGCAAGGACGTTCATATTGCTTCCCTGTGCTAAGGATGTCAGCCCTACCATTCATTACCTCCCCAGCACAAATGACATTTAGTGACATTGGGCCTCATTACGACCCTGGCGGTATGGGGTTAATGGCGCCAGTAGAGCTGCCGGCCCCGTTAACCCCATGCTGCCGCATTACGAGGTCCAATCCCAGGACCCACTCTGGATGCCTGGTTTTACCAGACGTCCTTAGTGGGTCCCGCGAGCGGCCCAGCATGCTAATAACGGGCCCGTCATTGATGGGCCCAGTGTTAGCATGCTCCCATTCCCATTGAGCCCTATTCCCTATTGAGCCCCCTATTGGGAATGGGGATTCATTTTTACCAGGTCCCAGAATAGAGCAATTACCGGGTCCGCCATGGTAGGAATGACCCGGTTATTGCCCTTTTCTGGGACCCAGTAAAAAATCATTACCAGCAGCAGCCGTGCCCTTAATAAGCGAACGGCTACCGCCTGGGTCGTAGTGAGGCCCATTTTGTGTTTGCCAAGCAGAATTCATTGTGTGAATATAGTACTAAAAACAAATGGGCAAGCACATTGTTGTACATAGCACTTAGCTGGGGCAGTGTCAGAGCATGCACACAAGCAGGGCATCGCTAGAGTGCATGCTCATAGCATTGCACTGTACATACCCGAGAATAGCAGATGCTCCCAGATGGAACTAGCCACCTGCTGGGGGAAGGGCATAGCAGATCTTGCACAAATAATGCCGGAATTTTGACCCGCACTTATTTTAACAACGGAAGGAGCCAACATCTCTAATACCACCGATGCCTCTCAGTTATACATGAACTGACGTTCTCGTCATGTGGGTCAAGTTCACTCAACTCCATTGCTGGCTAGATCTACAGTGGGCCGATGGCTGCACAAAGAGAAGATGCACACCTGCTTGACCTAAGCAGCCACCTGGGTAGGGATGCTCGTCTTGTACGGTGTTGGTTTACCAAGAGGTCCACGATGGCTGCCGAAATTGCCTGAGAAATTGCCCAAGTGCCTATCAAATCTTGATGTTCCCTTGTTGATAGTGTACAGTCTGAAATGCTTTGTTATTGTGTATAATAGGAGAACCACTTGAGCGCCTCTCTTAAATTGTTCTGCCAATCTATCACTTCAGAAAAACCAACTGAAAAAAGTGTCTGTTTATGCTATAGAGGACTATTAGCTTAAACAGTGTTTACAGCTCTTTTAAAGATGAGAGTCACCCACAGGATATGCTTGTGGCTCTTTTGCTTACCAGAGGCAACCTCTGAAAAAAGTGTTCATATCTACTGTGGATTGGAGACACGCACATAAGGTTTTAAATGTTCCCCTATGTGGGATTCACTCCTCCAGATGTTATGTTATGCTATTGTGAATTATACCTCGCACCGCTGGTATTTTCATGGTCTTCATATGCTCTGGCGGATATGAAAAGGTAGGAGAGTTGGGAGGGCTTCGTTTGTGGGATTGAGAGGGAAAAGCACAAGAGAGCATTGATGTGCTGCGTGTTGCTTCATTTCTGAAAAACCAGTCACTGTGTTCTGGTTTGTATTTAGTTGGTAGAGGTTAAGTGCTGTGTTGGGAGGCAGATTAAGGTGTCATCCAAAGCTTCTGCCCCTCACTTTGCCCAATGTAATACAGGTGATTTAAGCTACTCACTATGGGAACCGTACCACCCTTATCCCAGGCAGACACAGCTAGAGATGGACACAAGCTAAACTCAAGATGACACGAGTAACTAAACTAATGTTTATGACAATAAATGTGCATGCATTAGAGACAAATCAAATGTGCACTTATCATGACAAATACCTACATTAGGTAATATATTCATTCATACATGAAGAATATTTACACAGCATCCAAGTAATGTATAAGCTAAATGCAACATGAAAGACATGCACATATATCTCACTAATTCAGAAACGCAAGGTGGATACCACAACATGTTTCTAATAAAACTAAAGGCTTTAAGGCTTTACGAGAACACTTAAAATGCTGAAACCACAGAAATGCAGGTCCGTGCACAGCTCAAGCAAGAACTGGCAACCACAGCCAAGGTTAATACGATTTAAGGAAGGGTCAGAACATTGCAGTAAACGCACGAGATAACAATTCCCTGGATGCAAGAAGGATACTACCAGATTAATTAAAGTCTTATAAGAGTACAACCAGCCTTTTTGTAAGCCAGATGTAGGACAACTATAAGGTGAAAGCCTCCATGAAGAATAACTGAAGTGTCCTCAGTTCCAAGAGAAAACATAACACTCAACAAAATTAGCTAAAATCCCAAGAAATGCAGGGTGAAATAATTCCAAACATGGACCCATCACACATCACCCATAATTGAAGACCACTTTCTATTCATTAGCAACAAACACAGATAGGATACCTGCCTTACTCCTTACATGTACACTCAGACCCAAGACGCACAGAAGGCCAAATACAAAGTGATCACCCTGGCTCATTTCCTAGCCTAGAAATGAGGGATGCTAAATTATTTTATTGAAAGGAAAGCAGTCTGTGGACATGTCTCCCCCTACTCCTCTCTGGCTCATGTCTTGATGACCTGTCAGTTGTCCAAGGTTGGTTAGTATGAAGCTATCCAATGAAAACCCCCAATGTTATGTTGTATGTACAATATGGTGCCAGCAATTACATATTGCAGATATGAGGTCTCAGGAGGATACATCAGACAATTGTTACCCAATCAAATGAAATCCCTATACAATGCATATGTAAACACCACTATTAGCCAATCCCTCTTCCCTTTAGCTTTTTGGTAACTAAGACTACAGTATAATATCAGTTATGACAAATATTGCATATATAAACCATTGTTTTAATGTAATGGCGAGAGCTCCAACAAGTCAATGCTTGCATGCTGTCGCTGCTTTATTTTGATGATAACAAACTGGATGTTGCCTTGAACTTTGTCTATTTCTGTTATTGAGTCTGGTTTGAACTGGCTCTAGAACCTCTGTGTAATTTGGGACTATCCAGGCCATCTTAACAGATGGTAGCAGAGGTGATGGTTTGCTAGGAGCCGACAGATTGGCTAGGGGTCCCTGCTCTGGCCTGGAGACTACAGAGGTGGCCTGTGGATAGTGGGATTAAACAAAACATAGAAAGGTCAAAAGGAGCCCCTTTGGAGAAAGTCCTGTCTGTTCCCCCAGGGCGCCCCATAGGGCAACACGTAGCTGGCTGTTGGGGGAGACTCGACAACGAAGACCTCAAGCAGGTCCACAGATCTAAGTATGCTATAGGCTTGGGAAAACAGTGGGAGGGGATTGTTTGTATTGTGGGGGATTTTGATGAAATGAAGAGATAAATGGTAAAGGAGATATATTCTGACAAGGGCCAGGAAAGATTACATGGTTAACCTCATTACGGGCTAATAAGAAGAAGAGACAAACACCTCACTAGGAGTTGATGAGACAACCGTAGTCTTTTTATCTGTGATGTATTTGCTGACGCCAGCCTTATGTTGTAAAATAGCTCAGGATTTGAAACAAAAAGTAATATGTTTGTGTCTATTAGTATACCTAGTGGAGGACGTGAAGTTGTGGTGTGGACTGAGGAGAATGGTCCGGTGTCGGAGGAGCGAGTTGGGGCTGCTCAGAACGCCAGTGATGGTTGTAGTGTCACTCAGAAGGAGGGCTGTTTGGAGCATGAGTGGCATTATTTCATGCCACTCTGAAGCATTGGATGACGCAGGAGGCGTGGCCTCAGAGAGAGACCAACAAGTATTAATTTTTGGACAAATATTATTGGGAACGGGTGTTGAAGTGTGGCAAAAGAGGGTATGTGAGAAGTGAAATGAAATTTGGTAAGTATTGGTAAATTGAGCTGTGACTTATTATCATGGGATACACACACATTATTATCCACATGTGCAAAGCATTACCCCGGCACAAGGACAAAATAATGCAATATGTATGGGACATGGTAGGCAAAACGTTTATGCCCTGGCTACAAGAAGGCACTCACTCGAAGGCAGATGTGCACCTATTTAAATGCAGTGTACTAGGGAAAACAGTTGCAGAATCGACTAGTCATTCTGGAACTATGACAAATGTATGAGGAATAGATAGAGGAGCCAACAGCTAAAGAATGGATGCATAATCAGCAATCTGGGGGGTTACAGCACCCACGGCTCCTCCTCCGCCACAGAGCAGTGATGCATCTTCTGAAGCACAGGGATTATATCCATTATGAGCATTAAATGCTGCATCAGGATATAGTAATCCCTCATTTGTTCACCCCCCTGTACAGTAGTGAAGACATCATAAGTGGAGAAAAAATAAGTACACAAAGATCAGTGTCCACATACGTGGAATATGACTAGTGCTGAAAATTAAAAGCAAAACTGATAAAAGCTGAGGAGGAGGTCCAGAAAGAGAGAGATGAAGGCAGGGCAACAAGGATGAGATGCTGATTGTACTGAATGAATGGGTAAGAGGACAGATAATGATTAAGTTGGATGGAAAGAGTATGCATGCCTTTAAAGGTAGAGAAAGGGAAGTTAGAGAAAGACAGGAGCAGGAAGGATAGAAACGATAGGAGAGAGAGAGAGAGAAAGAAATAAGGAATGAGGAAGCATGGGAGAGATAAAGGAAGCAAGAGGCAGACAGAAAAATGGAGAAGAGACAAGGAGAAAAAGCAAAAATGAGAAGCAAAGTAGTGAGGAGAGGGAAAGAGAAAGGAAAAGAGAGGAAGAAAGGGAAAGAGAGAGACGAGATAAGGAAAGAAGTAGGGAAACATGATAAAAAGAACTTGATGGCATTATTAGGGGGCACACACTGCCAGACAGAGAGAGGAAACAAGAACCGAGAGAAAGAGAGAGGATCTTAGAGAGATGCTGCAAGGAAGTTGATGATATTCTTAAAAGCATACTCTTCAAATGAAGGGGAGGAAGGGGCTATATGAAGGAGATTGGCAATCTGTACATGAGCAGGAGGGATGGCACCAGCAGCATAAAAGGAGTAGAGGCGGGTCTCCACAAGATGGAGGAAGGAATATATTTGAGGAGGTGATGAGTGGAATGTATAGGACAAGTCCCGTTCCGAGACTAGATTTTGAAGAGAGAGAAATGATGAAGGTGACAACAGTGATGACAATATGTTGGAAGATTAAGAGAGAGAGTGAAGTGGAGAGGAAGAATATGCATGAGCCCTTTCTACAAGCCTGGGGATAGGGAAAGAGGTAGCATGGTTAGAGTGAGTAGGCCAGAGCCCGTTGAATATCCCAGTCACACAAAGATGTGATCAAACAGTTTAAAGGAAAGAATGCCGTATGTGAATAGACTGACGATTTTCCCAGGATGGAAGAGAGTTCGTATGACAGACATGGTTACAAAGACTAAGGGTGCAGCTGCACTCGGACACAACACTGTTTTTACCCATTATCGAGGCAAGGACAAGGACTGTCACAATGCATCCCATGGTCACAAATGGACAAAAATAATTATATTCGTAAATTGCCATCACTTACATCAGGGGCAGGTAAATGGACCTATGAATTTGGGAGAATGGCAGCTGGGATGAACTTAGCCGTATGTGAAATACCAAGGCTGCTTGCTGCCATATTAGGGCAGCAATCATATGACATTTGGAAGCGAGCAGGATATCCTGGGGTGAGAGCACAAAATACTAACCATGATGGAGTGCCTTTTAATAATTGTTGAGCTGACGTATGGAGGGCACTTACGGTCCAGTACCCAAATTCATCAGACTTGTGCGTGATTATGACTCGTAAAATGAGAGCAGATGAAGATCCAATGACTTATATTCAGGATATTTAAGTAAAATGGCGATTAGAAATTAGAGAACCGTGGGACAAAAACATAATATGTTATGAAAGGGGCTTCCAGAGAAAGGGCAGAGACAGTTGAAAAAGATTGTGGGAATGGAAGCAATTGTTCACCATTGTCAGTTAAATCAAGAGAAAGACAGAAAGAAAGTTGTGGACAGGAAGATGAAGCAAAATATTATGCCCAAGATCACATGCAATATCAGAAACAAGTACCACAAATACAAAAGATCCAACAAGGGATGCCATCCCAAAAACAACAAGCACCAGCGCACACAATGCACACACAGCAAGCCCTGATGCAGAACCAGCAAACACCAGTGCAGACACAGGCACTAGCACAACTGGATGCAATGATACCATGAAACCCAAACATATTGCTACAGGAACCCATACTTAGAATTGGGGCGTGACCTTAGTGGTAGGGATCCCTTTCTCTGGCACAGGACTGGGCATGTATCCACAATAGGACAGCCTACAGACAAATTTGATGTGGTCCATCCTATCGATTGCATCAAACCTACAAGAATAACCAAGGGTCGGGGTGACCATAGGTGACAAAACATTTTCCTTCTTAGTAGATATGGGGCGACTTGATCTTGTGTTAAAGAGTTAAGGTTCCAAATATCAGGCATTGCCATGAACACACAAGGATGTTCTGCAGTGCCAACCATGGTTCCTTTAACAGAAGCTTTACCCATCACCATAGGAGAACATAACATGTCTATGCCATTGTTTTACTCTCACAGAACACCAGTGAACATATTGGGGAGAGACTTGATGAGTAGATCAAACATGAAAAAATCATTTACTGACCAGAGTATAATATGTTCTACCCTAGGGATCCATTATCTGAATACACACAATTTCATAACAGCATTTTATGGTCGGGAAGCACAAAAAGCAGTGTCATTAAACCCTAAAGTATTCCTTTACAGGGTAAACATATTGTTAGCTTGTCTTTCAAGAGTACAGTGAAACAGTTGGTGTACAGTGCACACCTCCAGTGAATAGACTGGGTGTTGGTTAGATGTACTGGTCTTAAATGATAAACTTAAAGTCTAAGGAGCAGGGGTGAATGAACGGTCCTGGCACATGGATTGTGGAAATATGCAAAGCAAAAGAAAAAGCTCCCACAATAGGGGAACTCCCGTTCCCTGCACACTTTCAATGGCAGGAATTACGCAAGTACTAAAGAACAGAGTATCAATCAATTTGTTATGAGTAAATAAATATTAAGGCAGTTAATATATAGAGTGGTTCAGTATATGCATTACAAGCCATGTATATATAATTGATTTTTTTTTTTACAACTACGTTCTCTAATCGTAACATTTGTAGGGGAGGACTGGTCCAAGACGACCCCCCTCGCCTGCACTTTCTCCCCAGGTGAGGACTATGGCTCTCTTGGGCGTCTCCTCATGCCACCCGGGCCCAGGTGGTGGAGGGCTCACCCACTGGAGACATTGCCCGCACGCATTAATTGCCCACACGTACTAAAATTTAGTTAGGCCTAGACACCATTTTTGTCTGGTAAGGATGGTGTGAGCTCAGCGCACTGTAGCGCGGCCCCCACCCTTGGAGGGTTTCAGTCATCATTGTTGCCGCAGCACCCTGGTAGATCCGCTGCGAGCCCGTTCCCACGAACCAAAAGAACATGAG
The DNA here is from genome assembly GCF_040938575.1 of Ambystoma mexicanum. Taxonomy (NCBI): domain Eukaryota; kingdom Metazoa; phylum Chordata; class Amphibia; order Caudata; family Ambystomatidae; genus Ambystoma; species Ambystoma mexicanum. Next base: position 595,119,181 of record NC_090937.1, on the reverse strand, counting down.
CTAGTGTAATGCACTGACATTGTAACAGTTCACCTCCCGCAGTGTATCGTATCATCGCTCCCAGCCTGACCCGGCCAGCAGGCCTAAGCAAAATGAAATGAACAATAAAATGGTCATCACAGGCCCGACAATCCTCGTATATTAATGTTGAGACTACTTGCAAAAGATGCTTTCCTCTCATAAAACCCCTTATATTGTAAAAACCTGTAAGATGTATAATTACAAGAAGATCATGCCCCCATGATATAAGCGATGATGAACATATATCATTGCAGTTGGGTGCTAATAATGACGGAACGCACCAGGAATCTAGTTGTTACGAATATTACTGAGAAAACTTACACCTCATGGGCTCGCGCCATACCTGAACTAATGCTGCTAGAATATACGAGGATATGAATGTAACCAGACTGTGGATCTCATGCGAAGGATGCGCAAGAAATGCACTTGTTATGTGTGTATGTCTAAGCTTCTTATGCGCCACCACCGTCACGTACAGTGGCGAGTCATTTCCTATGTATTCCACCAACCCGACTACTACCTCACTTACTGCAAATATATATGCATATAATTAAATACTGTAGCTGGAAAAACATAGTGTACAAATACGGTGTTCAGACTGGGTATAATCGAGACACATCCAGCAAAGTTGAAATGCATGTTTTAAAATGATTTGAATAAGTATTATAGAATGTTCAAATGTTTGATGTTTTTACCTAACTCAGCAACACACGAGGGAGATACCTTTGGGAGATACTTGCAAGGCCATTTCCCCTCCCACCCTGTGAAGGCTGCCAAAGGCATGAGAGCAGAGACCGCGCCGCGCTGCTTTACCTCCCCCAACCAGACTGGAGCCGCTTTAAAGATTTGTAACCCCCTCTGTAGCACCCAAGGCCACCACCCGCCACCTGCATTATTTACAGCACAGCAGTAAACCTCTGCCTGAACCCTCGTAAACCTCACAACCCACCGGACCACCTCAGACTTATGGCCCTGTGCAATCAAGACACCCAACACTTTGACAACACACGGTGGAACATCCATAACAACTTCTAACAAGGCAGAAAGACATGTACCGCCCGTGCCAGGCCCTGAAGCTTAGCCCCTCGACCTATGGCCCCGGTCAACAGGACACTGGTAACCATGTCCTGACGTATTGCCTCCAGTCCCCTCACAAGGTGCATTCCTCCTGTGTTGCATTAACCTGTTGTATAACCTATTGTAAGATTTACTGAAGAAAAAAATGCTAAAAATGCTCTGATGACTGCGGTGTGCATGGCATAGGGCTAATAAGTCAGGAAGAGACATTCATCTCTGCCACTGGCCACGATGGCCCCACAACACCGCCTGGATGAACTCCGCCACCCGGCCAGGCCCAGCCCAACCCACGAGGCTGCCCAGTGACGTCTTCCAGCCAAAGCCAACCACATCACAGCAGCACCTATAGTTAGTCGTCGCCACCCAATCCCAATGAACTTGTGCCCACTATAGTGTGTAGGTTCTTGTGACGTTTTTTGTAAATATATACGCCTGTCTTTGCTATTGTCAGGCAGAGCGCTCTCGGAGTTTGCAGAGTCCTTTGCATGCCCTATTCTGATTGATAAACTCCCATTTACGCTCACCCGCACTCTGTCTTGGCCTTATTCCCATCTTGGGAGAGTCCTTCATTGTCTCTCATTGCGGGGAGGATCGTGCTGGTTGGGGACGTTTGCCTTCAGTGGTGACCCCGATAGCGTGATTTTATTTCTTCCTAAACTCATTATAACCGTCCCCTTTTTGGCACGAGAATCTCCGGTCGAAAAGGGATACGCACGGTGAGCCGTCTCCGGGAGGCTGCCCGCCAACGGCGACCGGTACACTAAGAAGTGCGCACTCAATGAGAAAGGGTACGGGATCCCGATTGAAAAAAAATCCCCTTTGAGTGCCGCTCGCCGGAGCCGGAGCTGACTGTTGAGTTAACGGCGACACTGCCTGGACGGACCCAGTTTCGGAGACTATCGGTTCAAGACGGGCACGTGAGTACTGAGTGTGAGCGATTGTAAAGGGAGCGGGTAGAGAAGGGTAGGACAGGGAACGAGAAGGGGGTACGAAGATATACTAAAGATTACTCTAAACTTTCTTTTCTTTTTCTTTGCATATGGCCATTAGGATTACGAGGCGAATAAAGAGATAGAAGTGACGGGAACCTAGCTCCGAAAGGGGGTGGAAGGCGGCGCCGCATAGTGCTATATCGACTAGTGCTGGGAATATATGATGAAGTGAAATACAAGATAAAAGTGTTCAGCAAAAGGGGGCACTGAGAATATATTAGTGATCGCTACTACTTCTTTTTCTTTTTCTTTAGGGGTAGGGGGAGAATAAAAACGGAATTAGCACAAACTTGGGAGAAAAGTAAGAGAACAAGGATTCTACTAGAGGGGGGAGAGAAGGTTAAAACCTATAAGTTTATGCATATGCGCTAAGTAAGATAGACAGAGACAGCCGGCTAGGGAGGAAAGGGAGGGCAGCGTGAATGGTGTACTGAGTGTTACCAAGAGGTGTGTGCACCTCGTATGTGTCAAGGGACGACTTTGATGTTGCGAATGTGTAAAACGGTTATAAATGTATAATTGTCAAATGGTCATGGTAAGTGTGACCGGATAAAACCTCTTTTTGAAGCAACGCTGAGACAGTGACGTGAGTGGGTACCTTTTGATTTCCGGGTTGATAGTGTCAAAATAAATGATGGGTTGCTCTTGTATGTGCCCCCCCAAGAGAACAAAGTAGAAATTGTGTACAGACAGTTTTTGTATTGGGCAATTAAGGGAGGAAGAGCCCAACTGAGCATAAACACTGGATGTGAAGTAGAATACGAAAAACCATACCGATACTACAGTAACATTGGAATTGCAGATATACAGAGACACATAAGCACTAGGAGGGCACATAGAGATGGGGCCTGAAACACCATTATCACATATTTGTAAAAGCCTTCCAGGGCACGCGGAGCGGATTAAGAAATACCACGACCAATGGGTAACCGAGCTGAAAGGAGAGGGGCTACCCCAGATATGGCCAGAGGGAGGGTCATTTGACAAAAGCGTTTTAGATATGGTGATGACATGCATTTTCTTGAAGTACCGAGGGAAACAGCTGCAGAATAGGAGGGAAATATTAGATCTTTGGCGGTTATTTGAAGAGGTACCACCGCCTAAAGCGCCAGCACCAAATACTGACCTCCCATCTACTACAGACAATCCACTGGGGTTACAGAAAGATATCAAAGACTTGCCAGATGTAACACCACCAGTAGAGGTAATAAGTTTATACCCGATATTAAAGAAACCTGTACCCGCAGAAGGATACAGTGATCCAACGTATGTACCTCCCCCGACAACTACCACACCCCACCGGCCCACTGCACCCCCACCTTATGAAAGTACAAGGGAGCGAGGCCAGGCGGGTACACAAAGGGTGGACATAGAGAAACTTACAGATGATTTAGAATCAAGATTGTCGATAGCAAAAGATGAGCTCTCGAGGATAAAAAACATATGTGAACGGACAGCACTGGATACAACTAGAGCTGGACGTACGTCTAGAGCCTCAGAGGAAAGCAGAAGGCCCGAAGAGGGGTGGAAAAAGGGCGAGATCCTGTTTAGGATTGAGGAAGAACCAACGCGAATAATAGAAGTAGGGACCCGAGAGGAAGATGGTGGTGACGAAGAAAGGCTGAGGGGACTTAGAGAGGAATTACTATGTGATATTAGGGAAGAGCTAGACGAAGGCGACAGATTGAGTATGGCAATAGGAGGGGGAAGCGAGGGGGAGGAAGGTGCATGTTCTATGAGAACCCTAGATGATGAGTGGTCGGGACGACTAAGGAACAGAGTGGGGAAAATGGCATCAATGGGAACATCAGCAGCCAAAATGGGTCCGGACGCAACAACGAAAGGAAAGCTACAGCTCCCGTTGATACATAGGGGAGGAGGAAGGCCTAATTATATCCCATGGGCACAGATGGATAAAGCTAATTTAGTAAAGCTATTGCCCCCATTATCAGGAGGGGCTAGTAAGTGGATATACGCCTTCGAAAAACATACAGCTGGGGTACCCCTAGCTGTAGGAGATGTAAAAAGCCTGCTCGTATCAGCGGTGGGCGACCAGGCTGAAAGAGTATGGGTTAAAGCCGGTTTCCCGGGAGTAACATTAGATTGCGACCGCCATGATGGGGCCTCCTTTAACACGGTGCGTGCGAGGGTGTGGGACGCCTTACGCGAAACATTTCCAGACACACCTGACTTACAGTCCGTGATGCAGTGTACCATGAATGACGGGGAGGAGGCTATGGATTACATTTTTCGGGTCCAAGAGATGTGGAGAGCGGAAACGGGCACGCCCTGGTATCAGTCGACCTCTTTATTCTACTTCATTATAAAAAGGGGGCTCCCAAAGGAAGTGCAGAAGGCGCTTGACAAAATAGCAGGTATAGAAGCAAAGGGATGGCCGGAAATTCAGAGCATAATAGTACACCATTGTAAGCGAATAAAGGAGAGGGAGAAGGAGGTGGCGCAGAAAAGATTGGCAGACGAGGCGAAATTGGTGCAGACAAAGTTAGTGAAGGTTGCAGCAGCTGTAGCCGCGCTCCCACAAAGCAGGGAGGGGGAAGATGAGGAGGAGGGGCTGATAGCAATACAAGGAAGGATGGCAACTAATTGGGCGGGAACAGGACAGCGGCAGTGGAACGAGCAGGAGCAGGGTGGAGGTCCGCAGTGGCAAGAGTGGACCCCTCGAGGGGGACGAGGTGGGTACAGGAGCAGAAGAGGAGGTGGACCACAGGGGTACGGGGGAATGGGAGGAAGTGGATGGCAGGGTCCCAGGGGCCCTCAGGGGAGTTGCTGGAACTGTGGGCGATGGGGACATTACTCCAGGGAGTGCAGAAGTAGACAAAACAACGGGTTCCAGGAGGTAGAACAGTATGGCCATCCCCACCCGGGAAGCCCATATGGCCTTCCAATGGGACAACAGCAACTGAGAGACCCAAGCCAGGGTAACACGAGCCAGCAACAGAGACCCCAATATAGAACACAGAACCACCCACAAAACATGCCTCACAACGACAGCATGCAATATACACCAGGCAACCCTTTCGCGACAGCAGCTAACGGGGCCCCCGCACCAGCACCTTATAACGGCATGTCAGTGGTCTCAGGTAACGTATTTAATGAAGGGGGGGCCATGAGACACCCCGCATAGGACAGCCCACAGAGAACACTTGCGTGTCCAGTTCTATCTACCACCCACTGTGCAGCAGAGGAACCATTGGTGGGGGCGCAGATAGGAGACAGGCAATTTATATTCATGGTTGATTCGGGAGCGGAGAAATCATGTGTCAGAGAGGGCCGATTCCCGTTATCTAACAGGAAGTTAGAGACGCAGGGGTTCTCTGGGGCTGTAATTGAAGTTCCTTACACAGAAGCGTTGGATGTAACCATAGGGGGCAAGACCGTAAAAGCACCCTTACTGTACTATGAACAGTCCCCGATAAATTTGCTGGGGAGGGATCTTATGAGTAAACTTAACATGACCATATCATTTAACGAAGGAGGAATAGTGTGTTCTACACCCGGGATATGTCCCTTGCGTGCAATGTTGGTAGTGCAAGCCTACACAACCACACAGGAAATACGAGGGCTGCCACAAAAGGAAGAGATGTTTATTGCAGGGCTAAAGACTTTGGCCCTCATGGTCCCAGAGCTAAAAAACATGGATTGGAGGATTCCAGCAGAATTCCTCTTCCACCCCATAGTGTGGCCGAATGCAACACCAGGATCCGTGGTGTCGTTGGATTTGCACGCGGTGCAGGTATCAGCGAAACGGATCGCTGTGATTGGAATGGACAGAGAAGGATGTGAGTGGCGCACCGTACTGTGTACAAACGCCAACCTTGCCCTACGCGAGGTAACAGATGAGGATCTCTTTTCAGACACAGAAGTAGAAGGTGAGATAGTAATGGAAATAGCGATGCCCTGTGACATTTTGATCCAAGCCAGAGAGATCCCCGTCCAATTAATGGCAGTGGTAGGAACACCACCGTCATTTTTTGATGACGACATGAGGCTAGTACCAAACAATTTATGGACAACAGGCCCACATGATGTAGGGCTGTTGCATGGAGTACAACCTGTGAGAATAAACCTAAAACAAGGAGCTATCTTGCCAAGAGTTAAACAGTATCCATTGTCCCGTGAAGCTGAAGAAGGGATAAAAGAGACGATAAATGCACTACTAGTACAAGGAATAATTGTGCCTTCAAACTCCCCATGTAACACATGTATTTATCCAATCAAAAAAGCAAAGGGGGGATCTTGGCGGATGATACAGGATTTACGCCCCCTCAATGATGTAATACAAAAAGAGTTCCCTCTAGTCCCGAACCCTGCATCCATACTATGCAGTATCCCAAAAACAGCATCACATTTCACAGTAGTGGACTTAAAAAACGCATTTTTTTCGATACCTCTGGCTGAAGAGAGTAGATACCTTACAGCGTTCACACTGGGGGGAAAAAGATATGAACACTGCAGACTGCCACAAGGATACTGTGAAAGTCCGAGCATATTCAACCGCATATTGCATGAAGACTTGGGAAACCTATCAGTAGAGAGTACTATTATTCAGTACGTGGACGATTTATTGGTGTGTGCACAAGACAAAGAAACGTGTGGAAAAGATTCAACAATGCTACTGACTTTACTGGCCAACAAAGGATACAAGGTAGACAAGGAGAAGCTACAGTATTGTCTGCCTGAGGTCCTATACCTGGGACAGCTCATATCGAAAGATGGAAAACGAATAATTCCCGACAGGGTAGAGGCAATAAGATCGGTAGGAGAACCCGCAACAGTGAAAGATATGCAGAAATTTTTGGGGATGTGCAATTATTGCCGAGCATGGATACTAGACTATGCAGCATACACCAGGCCCCTCCTACAAGCACTCAAGGAAGCACAACAGGAGAATGTAAAAATAAAATGGTCAGAAGAAATGAGCACATCGTTCAAATCACTGAAAGAGCTAATTTCAAGCGCTCCAGTACTAGCAAACCCTGATTATGGACACGAATTTTACCTATTTTCCCATTGCAAAGGAACACTTATGACAGCGGTGCTGACACAAAAGACATCCTTAGGACACAAGCCTCTAGCTTACTATAGTGGTACTTTAGATGCCGTGATGCAGGGTCATTTCGCGTGCGAACAATCGCTCGCAGCAGCCGCATTTGCGATTGAAAAAAGTGCCACAATAGTAATGGGATGCCCTGTGACATTGTTTGTGGAGCACTCATTATTTGCAATACTTGAAAGATCAAAAAGCACACTGACCACACAGCGGGCAACAGCATACGAGATTATATTGTCCAGCGCCAACATTCACATAGTGAGATGTAAAACAGTGAACCCCGCCACATTCATTACAGAAGCGTGCACAGTAGAAGACATGCAAAATCACGATTGCGCAACCCACACAGGAGAAGGAGGGGAGGGCACAGTGGTGTGTGAAAACGCTCTCAGCGAAGGGGAAGTGTACTTTGTGGATGGGTCCGCATCAATTGATATGGACACGGGAGAAAAACACGTTGGCATGGCGGTAGTGAGATTAGAGGAAGGTGAGTTTGAAACATTAGTACAGTACCGCCTCCCGTCGCATTACTCTGCACAGGCAGCAGAACTAGTTGCGCTCATAGAAGCACTGCACGCAGCAAAGGGCTGTGCAGTTACAATATACACAGACTCAGCTTACATGACAACGACCGTACATGGAGGTCTAGCAAGATGGGGCCGTAGGGGTTTCAGAAGGGCAGATGGAACACCAGTGCAGCATGCAGAATTGTTAAAAGAATTAATTGAGGCCCTACAAAACCCTACTGCCGTAGCAATAGTGAAGTGCCAGGCCCATACCTCCAACTCAGACGTTGTGTCTTTAGGGAACGCGGCAGCAGACGCTGCCGCCAAGGAGGCTTCCTATTTTCAGAAATACAACACCGGTGAGTTCATGATCAAGAATACAACAACCAAAGAATTGTCAGAAGGGTATAACATGATGCCCTTATCACAAATACTAGAATTACAGGAAGGAGCTAGTGCAGAAGAAAAACTAACATGGACGAAACAGGGATGCAGCCAATCAGGGACAGATCTACTATGGCGGCAAAATAACTCAGGGAAAGTGGTGATGCCACTACAATTACTAGAAGTTGCATTTCAACAGTTACACTTCCCCGCACACAACACCAAGAAGCACATCGCAGCAGAGATACAGGAAGAATGGTTTGTGCCCTGTCTCCAGGAACATGTGTCTCGATTAGCAATGGAATGTACAACATGCCAAATATACAACTCAGGAATGACATTACGAACACTGCGGGGAACAATTCCCAAACCCATTGGCCCCTTCAGAGAACTGCATATAGATTATGCTGACATGGGGGAAAGGTGTAATGGCTCGCGGTACATGATCGTGGTGGTGTGCCCATTTTCAAGGTGGGTGGAAGCGGGACCATGTGCGCGACCTGATGCCAAAAGCGCCGCCAAGTTCCTAGTAAGGGAAGTGTTCCCGCGCTGGGGAATTTGTGACGTAATACGCTCAGACAACGGCTCTCACTTTGTGAATGAACTTTTCAAGGAAGTTACCACATTATTGGGTATAAAACATAAATTATGTTCGATTTATCATCCACAAAGTAATGGCGTAGTGGAAAAGATGAACGGCCTGTTAAAAGGCAGACTATCAAAACTATGCTTCTCACTAAAGAAAAACTGGATTTACTGTCTACCCCTGGCCCTATTTGAGTTGAGAAATCAACCAAGTAAAGACCACCACTTGTCCCCACACGAGATCGTGACTGGGAGACGAATGAACACAGCACACTCCCCACTGCGTGAACACTCAGATGCTCACAGAAGCGCCGCAATATTGGGGGATGAGTTCACAGACTACCTAAGAAAATTAACGAGGGCAGCGCGCGCAATATCGAAGCAACTCTCCCCACCCTTTACTAGAGAAGAGGGAAATGTAACAGGATCTGGCGCAGAGCAAGAGCAACAGCTACAGCTAATGCCAGGCGACTCAATTTATGTCAGAAGCTTTGTGCGTCGGTGGAATGCACCACGGTTCCACGGCCCATACGAAGTAATATTTTGCACACCCACGGCAGTAAAAGTGAAGGGCTTGAGATATTGGGTGCACTTAACCGACGTACGAAAAGCATACAGCAATGTACACGAGGAAATAGAGGAGGAGGCACAGACAACAGCAAACGATGCAAATGAGTAAGATGACTAAATATCGACTTGCGTGAGTGTGTGTGTCAACACTGGACCTGAATGGAATAATGTCAGCACTGAAATTGAATAAAATAATGACTGACAAGGATATTACAAAAAAAAAAAAAAAAAAAAATGTGTATATATGTGTGCTTTCTTTCTTTTTGATGAGTGGTACGTAATTAATGAAATAAAAATGTTATAACTTGAATACATCCTTGTCTGTGAATACCCCTCCCCCCGCACCCCCACCCGCTTCCATTCCCCGTCAAATGTATTGGCACAGATGGTGCCAGCAAAACGTTTACATGCATGCACTTAATGCACTTTTATATCTCAAACAGGAGCTTCCATGGCATCTAACGGGCAGCCTGCAACGGATAGAATTAGTAGAATGAGAGAATTAGTATATGAAAGATGTAGATATTAGTATGAGTGTGGATTATCAGCATGCATCATCTTGTTCTTTATGATAATGTTTGGCTTGGTTACGTATTGGTTTATAGCGTTCATCTCTATCGAGATGTACGAGGGGGGAGGGAGTAACAACACCACTGAACCAATTAACAATACCACCGGGCCCAATGTAACTGCAGGTGTCAATACCAGCAAGGTGATTTTTTGATATGGGACGGTACTAAACTTGTCTGGGGGTATCATACCACACCATCAAGTATTGTGACCTCACAAAGAGAAAAGCCACATGGTGAAATGCAGAGCAACACAGTGTCTCCACCAGGGGTATCCAGTTACAATGCCCATAGTTCCAACGATCAAAACCCGTCTGCCATATCATGGTTGTATGACACCCCCACCAGCAAACTTGCCAACATTCCAAAAAACGATCTGCCAGACAGCGTTAGAAAAGAAAACGAAAATTTACCAGAAATGTACGAAATACTATATGATGAATGGGCCAAGGGGGGCGGGAATGAGGAAGGGGGGTCTAGCTTGCCCAATGATCAGGGGGTTGGGAAGTACATGAGTAACAAGAATGCCCGACGAAAGAGAGAAACAGGGAGAAAGAAGTATGATGAGTACTATGGGCTAGGTCTAGATAAGATGGAAGACCCACGACACCCCCATCAAACAAATAAGTGGTATGCAGACATGAGTGCCACAGCTAAACAGACGACAAACGAAAGCTGTTATGTCTGTTCCCTCATCCCCCATGCATCAGGTACACCTAAAGTGTTACTACCCAAAGAGTTGCCTATTGTGGATGCCCAATGTCTCCTTCATCTCATGCTGTGCAGGATTAAGAACACCTTCCAGGCACACGAAGTGACTTTTCAAATGTTGCAGAACGAGAAAACGTGTTACCCAAAAACGGCAGGAGTAGTATGCTTGAAAGAACCATTTTTTGTGATAGGAGGGACACTTTTTTCTTACAACAAGCAGAAGGATGAAGAAGTACTATGCAAAGCGGAAGCACTAAAAGGTGTGGCACCGGACAGATTACAGTGGATAGAGAAAACATGTACACCCGTATGGAGAGAACACATTTCAAAATTAACTTGGGTAACTGCCATTGAAAAGCCGTTCAAACTACAGAGCGAAATGGACTATAAGCTGTGCTTTAAAGGAGAAGGGAGAACTCCCATGGGAACAAACTCAAACTGCAACAAGACCCTCACCATCCCAGACCTAAAGAAAGGGACAGCGGCCCTAATGGACACATACTGGGTGTGCGGCAAACAGGCATACCTACACCTTCCCCAGTCATGGAGGGGCAGCTGCTCAATGGCCACTCTGCATTCGGCACTAATGGTGATACCAGAAAGCCACATCGATGGGAGCAAAAGGACACAGGAGCGCATGCAGAGTGTGGCTCAACCAACTGCAGAGTCACAAATATATGTCCTGTCTTCTGGAAACAAGGAAGAAGTGCTGACCCGTAACAGGCGAGCATCAAATTACATATCAAAGGCATCATCAGAACTATTGGCTCAGATCCCAGATAAATATCGATTATTCAGCTCAGCAGAAACATTTTTTGCCTCACTCGTCTCAAGTGTCCAAGCAAGGGCAAACGCAAAGTGGCTCCAGATAACACGCTGGGAATTGATTCAGTTGGCAAACGACACTGAAGAAGGATTCAATATTATCAAAGTAGAACTAAGAGCTTTACGACTAATGACCATGCAAAACAGGTATGTTCTGGACCTGTTGACAGCGATGGACGGTGGTGTTTGCCGAAAAATAGGAAGTGCCTGCTGCACTTTCGTACCTTCTGAAGACACAGAGAACGGCTCCCTGTCCCATGTGATCGAAGCAGTCCACAACCTAGGAGAAAAAATGAAAATGGAAGGCGGAGCAGAAGCAAGTACCTGGTTCGACAACATCTTCTCCTCATGGCTTGGAACAACTGTAAAAATTTTAATACCAGCTGTTGTGTTCCTCCTTCTACTTTTTTGCTTGTGCCAGATGGGTCTTCGAGTCTGTGCTAACGCAGTACCAAATGGTGCAATGATGATGGTGACAATGGGCAACTCACACGGTACAATAAAAACAATGCAAGAAGCACAAGTACAAACAGGGACAGATAACTCGCCCAGGTACCAACTGGTGCCCATATACCACGATAAAGATATTGTAGATAAGTTGTGGCACACCACCATCAAAGAGCCCCGTATACTAGAATGGTATGAGGAAGTTTGGGTAGATTTGGAAGCAGATGGTGGGTGCATATATCTAACGTGTACTCCAGATGAATATGCCCGGAGAGGTGAGAGCTTAAGAGCAGTGTGCAGGGCATGGATGCCCATCAAAGGAACTCCGGCATGGGATGAGGCAGTGATGGACGAGGCAGAATGTAGGAGGATAGAAGATTTAAAGAATTTGTTACTTTAGTAACGAAAGGGGGGAAATGTAGGGGAGGACTGGTCCAAGACGACCCCCCTCGCCTGCACTTTCTCCCCAGGTGAGGACTATGGCTCTCTTGGGCGTCTCCTCATGCCACCCGGGCCCAGGTGGTGGAGGGCTCACCCACTGGAGACATTGCCCGCACGCATTAATTGCCCACACGTACTAAAATTTAGTTAGGCCTAGACACCATTTTTGTCTGGTAAGGATGGTGTGAGCTCAGCGCACTGTAGCGCGGCCCCCACCCTTGGAGGGTTTCAGTCATCATTGTTGCCGCAGCACCCTGGTAGATCCGCTGCGAGCCCGTTCCCACGAACCAAAAGAACATGAGCTAGTGTAATGCACTGACATTGTAACAGTTCACCTCCCGCAGTGTATCGTATCATCGCTCCCAGCCTGACCCGGCCAGCAGGCCTAAGCAAAATGAAATGAACAATAAAATGGTCATCACAGGCCCGACAATCCTCGTATATTAATGTTGAGACTACTTGCAAAAGATGCTTTCCTCTCATAAAACCCCTTATATTGTAAAAACCTGTAAGATGTATAATTACAAGAAGATCATGCCCCCATGATATAAGCGATGATGAACATATATCATTGCAGTTGGGTGCTAATAATGACGGAACGCACCAGGAATCTAGTTGTTACGAATATTACTGAGAAAACTTACACCTCATGGGCTCGCGCCATACCTGAACTAATGCTGCTAGAATATACGAGGATATGAATGTAACCAGACTGTGGATCTCATGCGAAGGATGCGCAAGAAATGCACTTGTTATGTGTGTATGTCTAAGCTTCTTATGCGCCACCACCGTCACGTACAGTGGCGAGTCATTTCCTATGTATTCCACCAACCCGACTACTACCTCACTTACTGCAAATATATATGCATATAATTAAATACTGTAGCTGGAAAAACATAGTGTACAAATACGGTGTTCAGACTGGGTATAATCGAGACACATCCAGCAAAGTTGAAATGCATGTTTTAAAATGATTTGAATAAGTATTATAGAATGTTCAAATGTTTGATGTTTTTACCTAACTCAGCAACACACGAGGGAGATACCTTTGGGAGATACTTGCAAGGCCATTTCCCCTCCCACCCTGTGAAGGCTGCCAAAGGCATGAGAGCAGAGACCGCGCCGCGCTGCTTTACCTCCCCCAACCAGACCGGAGCCGCTTTAAAGATTTGTAACCCCCTCTGTAGCACCCAAGGCCACCACCCGCCACCTGCATTATTTACAGCACAGCAGTAAACCTCTGCCTGAACCCTCGTAAACCTCACAACCCACCGGACCACCTCAGACTTATGGCCCTGTGCAATCAAGACACCCAACACTTTGACAACACACGGTGGAACATCCATAACAACTTCTAACAAGGCAGAAAGACATGTACCGCCCGTGCCAGGCCCTGAAGCTTAGCCCCTCGACCTATGGCCCCGGTCAACAGGACACTGGTAACCATGTCCTGACGTATTGCCTCCAGTCCCCTCACAAGGTGCATTCCTCCTGTGTTGCATTAACCTGTTGTATAACCTATTGTAAGATTTACTGAAGAAAATAATGCTAAAAATGCTCTGATGACTGCGGTGTGCATGGCATAGGGCTAATAAGTCAGGAAGAGACATTCATCTCTGCCACTGGCCACGATGGCCCCACAACACCGCCTGGATGAACTCCGCCACCCGGCCAGGCCCAGCCCAACCCACGAGGCTGCCCAGTGACGTCTTCCAGCCAAAGCCAACCACATCACAGCAGCACCTATAGTTAGTCGTCGCCACCCAATCCCAATGAACTTGTGCCCACTATAGTGTGTAGGTTCTTGTGACGTTTTTTGTAAATATATACGCCTGTCTTTGCTATTGTCAGGCAGAGCGCTCTCGGAGTTTGCAGAGTCCTTTGCATGCCCTATTCTGATTGATAAACTCCCATTTACGCTCACCCGCACTCTGTCTTGGCCTTATTCCCATCTTGGGAGAGTCCTTCATTGTCTCTCATTGCGGGGAGGATCGTGCTGGTTGGGGACGTTTGCCTTCACATTCACAATGAAAATGTGGACGTGCATGTAAAAATAGCTCAGTGGGTTGTACGCTTGCTGTTGCTGACGGAGGGTGATTGGCAGGCGTAGGTGAAATTAGGTCAAGGCCGGCTCAGCCTTCACTCTTTCTGAGGCGATAGATGAGTTCCAACTTCAGTAGGCTGATAATTGACATAATCTAATCCCACCCACCTAAAGGAAAAGCCTCATAACTCACCTGGAAGCTTGTGTTTGACCGTCCAGGAGAAACCTGGGTGATCTGATATTACTGAAATGAGCTTTCTTGATATTGATGAAATTGATGAAAGGCAAAGCTGCCAGAAATGCTGAGACATGTCCTAAGGAATTGCGTTAATTTTTAAACATTGAGAGACTTGAACACATGGGGAAGGGAGCCGTTCTTTTTGACAAACTGAACCATTCTGAATCTTGGGGAATGGAAAACCCCTTCTCCAACCACAAGCTGCAAGAAGCTCTAAATTTTCCTTTGAACGCTTCTCATTTTGATACTGACATCCCTACACATTATATTTAAGTAGTTGTGAGGGCAAGTATAGGTTTTTGGACAACTACAGACGCTTTGGACTTCCTGACAAAGACTCTCCTTAGTTTCAGTTAGGTAGGGAAATCCCACCTAAGCATAGGCAAGTTAGGTATGTTCCCATCCTTCTTTTATTTGAATACAATTTTGTGACACAGGTTTTACTCAGTTGTCTATGTTGGTTATAGGTGAAAGGATCGAATAAAAAGGATCGAATGACAAAAGGGTCGAATCAAAAGGACCGAAAACAAAAGCATCGAAAAACATTTTTTTTTTTACATTTTTTTTTGGGGGGTTGTTCCCCAATCCCCTTTTTTGTGGTAAAAAACATTTTTTTTACCTATACGGAAACCCCAAAAAATATATAGAATTAAAAAAAAATTCGACCCTTTTCTTTTCGGTCCTATTGCATTGACCCTATTGCATTCGATCCTTTTGTAGTCGAAAATTTAACCAGACATCGTCTATGTCTGCTTCCTGATGCTTTCACAGTTCTGGGTTGTAGGAATTACAATAAGCCAATGCAAAATCACTGACAAAAATGCAGTAGGAATGAAAACAGTAATTAACCTGGATGTTCATTTACACGAGTATACTCAAACCAATGACCTCCCTGTGCCCAAATAATGGAAGGCCCTATCTCCCCTCCAGGATCCAGGATCAAAATGAGGACCCTCGCAATTACACTGCAATTACACTGAGCACCAGGTATATTGTGATTCCAATGGGGAATGCTGCTATTTGACCTGGCATGTGGATGAACATGTTAGACATACAGGATGCTTGAGGGGGGTGACTAAAATATGGATACCTTAAGAGTACAATGTGGGGAAGAGCAGAATGGAGAGTTTGGTTGAGGACTTGACCAGCGGGGGGAGTATTGTTAGGCAAATGAATACGGCATCCATAGCTTCTGACCCTCCCTCAGCCAATGCCTTAAAGATCAGAAACACTACTCACTAAGGCAACTGCATCACGCTTATCCCAGGTAGGTACAGCTAAAGATGGACACAATCTAAATTGGCATGTGTAACCAAACTAACTTTGTGACAATACATGTTCATGCATTATACACAAATCAAAAGTGAACTCAACATGAAGATCATGCACATTAAGTAATATATGCATTTATACAGGATGAATATAAACATAGCATCCACGAGACATGATGAATGCTAACATAAGCAATTTATAAGTGGAATGTAACATGAACAACATGTGAATATAGCTCACTAAAATAGAAATGCAACAGTAATGGGCAGCCATCTTTTCTAAAATGCAACCCACAACATGCTTCTAATTAAATGAATGGCCTTAAGGCTTCTGGAGAACACAACATTCTGAAACCACTGAGATACAGGTCCGTGCAGAGCTCTGGAAGGAGGAGGCAAACAGAGCCAAGGTTACTGTGAATTAAGGAATGGTCAGAATGTTGGAGTAACAGCATGAGATTGCAATTCCCAGGACACAAGAAGGATACTCCCAGATTAGTTAAAGTCTTATAAGAGTACAACTAGCATTTTTAAGCAAGATGCAGAGCAACTAAAAGCCAAACTACTTCATGGAGAATAACTCAAGAGTGTCCCCAGTGGCAAGAAAAAACATAAAACTCACTCACATATTACCTAAAATCCCGATAAATGCAGGGTGAAATAATTCCAATCATTGTCCCATCACATGTCACCATAATTGAAGAAAACTGTCTATTCATTATCAAAAACCACATACAGGATACCTGCCTTACTCTTTACATGTACACTCAGACATGAGATGCCATACAGCGCCAAATATAAAGAGATCACCCTTTCTAGAAATGAGGGATGGTATCTTCTTTAATTGAAAGAAAGCCAGTCCATGGACCCCTGCCCCCGTACTCCTGCCAGGCTTATGTCTTAATGACATGTCAATTGTCCAAGGCTGGTTAACAAAGCCAACCAAAGAAAAGCCCCAATGTTACACCACCCATGAATTAAGGTGCCAGCCAATTACATATTGCAGAGATTATGTCTTTTTACCTTTATTAATTTAAAGGTGGTCTCAGGAGGAGCCATCAGACAAGCATTACCCAATCATAAATGCAACCACTATTGAATATATATGTAATCACCACTATTACACAATCCCCATTCCCCATACATTTTTGGTAACTAAGATTACAGTATGATGTCAATTATGACAAATGTTGAATATATAAACCATTGTTTTTTATGTAACTGGCAAGAGCTCCAAGAATTCAATCTTTGTATGTTGTGCCTGCTTTATTTTGATGATGATAAAGATGGATTTTGCCTTGCACTTTTTTCTATTTCCGTTATTGAGTCCGGTTTGAACTGGCTCCAGAACCTCTATGTGATTTGGAACTTTGCAGGCCATCTTAACAGCTGTTTTTTGTATGAGTCTGTATCAGGTAATTTGTGTGTGATTTCCTTTTGGGGGTTGTGGAGTGTGTGTAGATTGCTGTGGTTTGCATGTTTTTCTCTCAGCAGTGGAGGGATGGGTGTGATTTGTTCAGTGTTTGCGATTGAGTATGGAGAGTATTAGAGAGTATTTAGTCAGGTTATTTGGGAGTCATCTGTGTCCTTCAGAGCAAGGTTATGATGATCCCTCAATTTAATATGAGTCATGCCGATTTGCAGAAGAATGTTTTATTTCTTTGGGTGGCCCTGTTTTGATTCATTAGGTTGTAGTTGTTTTTGGTGTTTCTATTGTGATGTGTTGGCAGTGTCCCTTCAATAATGTTTCCTATTTAGCTCAGTGAGTTAAAGACCCATGTTTTTAGTAATTTTCAGAATTTAAGGTGACTTGTGTTGTTCGTATTTCCTTTGGGATTGACTTCCAAAGTTTTGATGTGATGTAGGAGAACTCTGTTCCACCAAATATTTTCTTTGAGTACTGTTGAAGTTCGAGACAAATGTTGTTGATGGACCTTAGTGTTTGGTTTGGTTTGTAGATTGACATGTTTCCCTTTATTAATTCTGCTCCTTGGCCGTAAACTGCTCTGTGTGTAATGCACAGTGTTTTGAAGATCACTCATTTTTTAATTGGTAGTCAATGAACGGCTCTAAGTGCTAGTGAGATGTGTTCTCTTTTACTGAGTTTGAGGAGTAGTTTTGCTCCTGTGTTCTGTTTGTTTTCATTGTAGTTTTTTTGGTACGTCTGGCATTTCGAGATAGATGCTGTTGACATAATTTATTCTTGACATGACAAGAGGGATGATGTTGAGTCTTCTATGTGGGAAGGTGAAAAAGGGTAGTATCATTTTAATTGTGCCTATGTGGAAGAAGAACTTCTTATTATTGTGTTGACTTGCAGTTCGAGTGTTAAGTCATTGTCAATTAATATTCCAAGATTTGTAACCACTTTAGATGGTTCCGGCCGGTTTCCCATTTCAGTAGGTCATAGAAGGTGTGTTGGTTTGACGGGTCATTGGGCATGATCATGATTTCTGTTTTGTCTGAGTTGAGTTTAAGGCTGTTGGTACTAACCTACTGGTTTATTTTGATCTATGTGATCTCTGAGCCGCCCATAATGTAGACATTCAAAAAGCTGACTTCCATTATGGCACGGTGCAGTGATCACATAGATCACTTTGGCCTGCAACCGCAATCTGCCTACTCCTCCCCTTCCTACTTATCTTTCGCGGCACATTTCTGTGTGTTCCACTGACTAATCCTTGTCCCTGTGGCATCAGTTCATCCCACTTATTTGGGTCACAGCTGGTACTGTATGGTCCTTTTTATTTTGTTTGTTTACCTTTTTATAATATTCTTTCTTGTCCCCTGCTCTCCATCTCTCCATCTAATGTAATGGGAGTTGGGATTTATGTTCTGCGCAAAGGTGCATCATCAGTAATGTCACCACAATCGAGGTGACAATTTAGACTGATACTGTTTATTTCTGTGAGGCAGTTAATAACAGTTGGTTCTTTTTCACAGCTAGTGTTCATTTTGTAGATGATTTGTTTGTCGTCTGTATAGTTGTAGCAAGTGAGCCCATGCCTTTTGATGAGGTTGATGACAGGAGTTGTGTAAATGTTGAATACCAGTGGTGAAAGGGATGAACCATGTGAGACTCTGCAGGTTTTTGTGCAGGGTGTAGAGCTGAAGGGGATTAGCCATATTGTTTCCTTTCTTTCTGCCATGAAGCCAGAGTAACACTGTTTTACCGATTCCTATATCTTCGAGTCCTTTGATGAGCGTTTTTGAGGAGGACTGTGCCGTAGGCTGCTGATAAATCAAGTAGTATTAATTCTGATTTCACACTGGAGTATTTGTTGGTGTTTAGATCATCCCAAAGTGATAATAATGCTGTTTCCATTCATCTCATGGGTCTGATACTAACTTGTGCCTGCTCTAGTATTCGATTGTTTTTTGTTTGTAAACATACCTTTCTAGGAGTATCGCCGGGAATGGAATGTTTGAAATTAGTCGATAGTTGGTTACATCTTCATTGTTTCAAATGGGTCTTAAAGGAGTGGCTTCATGTGTGCCAATTTGAAGACTTTTGGTACATTTCCTGTTGCTAGTGAATGGTTGAAGAGGTTGAGTACATATTCTGCAGGTGTTTCTTGGGTAAGGATATTCTTGTATATGTCTGGTGGGTATGGTGGGCTGGGGTCCACTGGAGAGCCTGCTGTGTTGCTCTTGTTCACTAGAATGTGTAATTTTCCTGTATGAATTGGTGTGTAGTTGCTTAGTCTTGTAGATTCTTCCACATTGGCTGGTTAGTGCTTGTGTTAGAGTTTTTGGGCATACTCTTAATGACTTGCTGGATGTTTGTGATTTTTTCTTTGAGGTGATCTGCAAGGTCATAGCATAATTAGTGTGAGTGTCTGGGTGTGATGTTGCATGCTGTTGGGTTTCTTAGATCAATGATAATGTTGAGCTTCTCTTTCTGTATATTGTTTGAGTTTGCAAACTGTTCGTTGTAGTATGACTTTTTTGCTTTGAGTGTTACGTCTTTGTATAGTCGTATCTGTCTTTGTTATGCGATTTTTTCGGTTGATTGCAGTTTTTCCACCATTCTTGTTCCAGGTTCCTGTTGGTGTTCTTCAGTACTCTGAGGTGGGGTGTGAACTATCTTGCCGTTCTTTAATTTAGTGAGGTGATTAATGTTTTTTTGGTGCAAAATCAGCTAGTGTTTTTGTGATCCATTTTTGGATTGTCTCTACTTTCTTTTTGTTGGATAAGTCTATTTTCGTGATTGATGATTTTGTGGCTTTTAGTCTGGTGTTTAGACCAGCGATGATTCTTTTTTCAATTGTAGGATTTTTTGGGAGGTTGGATAGAATTTGCGCTGGTGGGTGGATCACGTAGAGTATTATGAGGTGGTCACTCCAGAAGAGTTGCATTGGTGGTGCAGTTGTGATGAGGATTTTTATGCAAACAAGATTGCTTCTAGGGTGTGGCCTGCTTTGTGTGTCACTCCATTCACAAATTGTTGTAGGTACATCATTGCTAGCTGATTTATCAGCGTTTAAGTGAGTTTCTCTGTTCTTCTTTGATCATATGTAGAAATCTTCCAGTTTGATCATTTGATCATGATATATGGCGATGTTTGTGATGTCATCCATAAATGTATCTGTGAAAGTAGAGTAATATGTCAGTGTTCTGCAGATGAATCGGAATGATAGGTTGTTCTGGTGGTCTAAGGCTAAGAGTAGAAGGAGTGTATCACAGTTTGGGATGTTTAGAGGTGGTGCTGTTGTAATATTTAGCTAGTCTTTATATGCAAAAGCAAGAACTTCTCCTCTCTTTCTTTCTCGTTGGCTTGTTTCAATTTTAAGTTGTTGAGTAAGAAACCATGTTCAATTACCTTGCAGCATTGAGTTAACCAGGTTTTTGGTGACAAATAGGATGCCTGTCCCTCCATCGTTTATAAGTTCGGATATCTCTGTTGTGTGCTTTGACATTGATACAGTGTTGACTAGGTTGCAGTGTTTTCTGGGTTTTGTTTGCCCTTTGACAGTGGTGTTGGTGATTTGGGTTGATATGGATATATTTTTCCATCAGAGGCTTGGGTTTTGTTGCTTGATATGATATTATATGGTAAGTTATTTATAACTTAGCCACCACCCACCCCAATGCCCCTCGTGTGTCTATCTGAGCCTCCCTCCGACCCCAATGCCCCCTGTTTGTCTGTTGGAGCCCCCCTGACCCCAATGCACCCTATTTGTCTGTCTGTGCCCCCTCCAACCCCAATGTCCCCGTTTGTCTATCTTAGCCCCCACCCACCCCAATGCCCTGTTTGTCTATCTGAACCTCACACCCACCCCAATGCCCCCTGTTTATCTGTCTGAGCCCCCACCCATCCCAATGCCCCTGTTTGTCTTTCTGAGCCCCTCTCCCACCCCAATGTGCCCCGTGTGTCTATCTGAGCCCCCCTCCAACTCCAATGCCCTGTTTGTCTGTCTTAAATCCCCACCCACCCCAATGCCCCCCGTTTGTCCATCTGAGCTCCCCACCCACCACAATGCCCTGTTTGTCTATTTGAGACCCCCACCCACCCCAATGCCCCCCTTTCTCGGTCTTAGCCCCCCACCCACCCCAATGCCCTGTTTATCTATCTGAGCCCCCCACCCACCCCAATGCCCCGTTTGTCTGTCTGAGCCCCCACCCACGCCAATGCCCCCGTTTGTCTGTCTGAGCCCCCCTCCCATCCCAATGCCTGTCGTTTTGTCTGTCTGAACCCCCACCCACCCCAATGCCTGCTGTTTGTCTGTGTGAGCCACCCATCCACCCCAATGCCTGCTGTTTGTTTGTCTGAACCCTCTCCCACCCCAATGCCTGCTGTTTTGTCTGTCTGAGCCCCCCACCCAAATGACTGCCGTTTGCCTGTCTGAACCCCCACCCACCTTAATGCCTGCCGTTTGTCTGTCTGAGCCCTCCTCCCACCCCATTCAGTGTCCCCCCATTAGCCCATAAAACATTTTTGTGCCCCCTCTTGCCCCGTGACCACCTTTATACCCTTTCTGCCCCCTGTCCATATGTCTGTCCCCTCTACCCCTGTGTCTTTCCTGTTCACCCCTACCTCCCCACACCTTCCTTTCCCTCTCTGTCCCTGCCTTAGCTCCTGCCCCCCCTATTGTCTCCTATTTCCCCTCCCTTTCACCCCCTGCCTTCTGTACCTTGACTCTTGCCCCCCTCTTTCGCCTGCTTGCTTCTCATCCTGAACTCCCCCTTCTCTCTCCCCCCTCCCTCCCTCAGCTCACCCCCATCCCCTCCTTTCCCTGCTTCTGTCTAATTCTGGCACTACCCCAATTGTCGTTAGGCATAGTAATTGTAGCCACCTGTTTTTTGCAGCAGCCTCCCTCACCCTCTCCTCTCCTTCCCCTTGTCCTGTGTACGTTTGGCACTACCTCAATTGCCGTCAGGCATAGTCATTGTAGTTGCTTTCCTTCTGCAGCCATCCTCCCCTCCCCATGCCACTTTCACCTCTACCACAAAAGCACTTACTCTTATCAATGTCCCTCGACCTCTGATAATAGCTTGTCTGTCAACCCCTTTTTTCCTTCTTTTCCTCTCCTCCCTCTCCCTCCCCAGTACTATCTTGGTTCAGACGCCGACCCTCTAAGATAGTCACTTGTTTTGTACCTCTTCTCTTCCCCTCGCTCCCCTCACCCATACCTCCCCTCCTCCCCCGCCTCTTGTCATTCTTGCACTGCAACAATTGCCAACAGGAATAGTAATGTTACTGATATAGTTTTGTCTCCTTTTTTCCTTCCCCACCTCTCCCTTATTGTTCCGTGCACTTGTACTATCTGTTATGATATGATAGTTTCTTTCTCACTTTCTGATTTGTTTCACGGACCTGTAAGAATGTAACTGTATTTTCCCATGCTCCCTTCCTCATTGAAGCACTTTGAAACACATTGTGTATAGGCGCTATACAAATAAACAATCAATCAAAACATAGCGTGCCTGTACACAAGTGTTTCTAGGTGTGACAAGACAAGGAATGGGAGACAAAGGGAGAACAAAACAAATGATATCACTAGACGTTGTGTCATTCAGATCATGCAAGTTCAAAGAGAAGGGAGAGGAGAAGTGCTGGGGGGGAGTGCAGTAGGGCAGAGCTCAAGCAAGCGCTGCTGGGGTAGCTGGCTCTGAGTAAGTGCAGGGAGGGAGGGGACTGTAGAGTTGCAGATACAGTCCCTAAGTGTGCAGTAAGCCCGGGAGCAGTGAATGGGGGTACTGGTCGTGAGGGAGCCTTGTACCCATGGAAGTTCAGAAGGTGGCCAGGTGACCAGTTGGCACAGCAGGGAAGTACATCAGCAAGGGAGAGCGAGAGAGAAAGCAGAAGTGAACTGGAAGGTCTTGAGTTGCTTCCGGAACCTTAGGTGGTCCTGCTCAAGTTTGAGAGAGGGAGGGAGGCTGTTCCAGAGGGAGGCTCCAGCCAAGGAGAGAGATCTACCCCCCACTCTCTGCCTGGAGAAGCGTCTAACCCTGAGAGAGTTGGAGGTGGATGAGCGAAGGGCTCGAGTAGGAGAATGCTTAGAAAGGGAGAGTTGGATATAGTATGGTCCCCGGGCCCAGGAAGCCTAATGGACAATGCAGAGGGTCTTGAACTTGATCCTTGCAGCTACTGGGAGCTAGTGGATAGATTTCAAGGCTGGAGAAATACAATCCCTGTTGCAGTATACCAGCCTAGATAGAACCAGGGCTCTGGAGACTGTGAGCTTCTGGGGGAAAGTGAGAAAAGGAAAGATACCTTTGAGCAGGTGCAGCTGGTAGTGGGACTTCTTAGAGAGGTCTGTGATTTAAGGAGAGAAGGAGGGAGTGGAGTTGAAGATGACACCAATGTTTTTTGCCTCACAGAAAGGCTCAAGGAGAGGGCCCAGAGAGGGCAGCCAAAGTCAAAGAGTGAAAGCAGGAGCAGGTGCCCCAATGAGAAGGATCACAGTCTTACTGGCATTAAGGCAGAGATTGTTGGAGGCATACAATTTCTCAATCATGGACAGTCAGGAATGAGCAAGACAGAAGAGGAGGCTGAGGGGAGCCTGAAGGAGAGCCACGTGTCATCCGCATAACACTGAAAGTTAGAAGAGAAGGTAGAGATGAGGTAGGCCAGAAGTGCCAAGTAAAGGTTGTTAAGCCAGGGTGAGAGGTTAGAGCCCTGGGGAACACCAAATGTGGAGAGAGAGGTAGTGGAGAAAAAGGATCCAAATTGGACCTGGGAGGGCCAATCTAGGAGGTAGTAGGTCAACCAGGCTAGGACCTGAGCCGTGATGCCCAGGTTGTCATGGAGATGATTAATCATGATGGCATGGTTGCCCGTGTAGAAAGGAGAGGAAAGATCAAGGAGGATGAGGACAGAAGGAATGCTAGAGTTGAGATTAGAGAGCAGGTCTTCATGGGTGTTCAGGAGAGCAGTTTTCATGTTTCTGGCTGATGGTCATGGAGACAACCAACATATTCAATATGGAAAGTAGGCTGGGAGATTGGCAGCTTTTCCAGGAGTTTGCCCAGGAAACGAGTGACAGAGATAGGGCGGTCGTTTGCCGGAGAGGAAGGATCCGCAGACAGCTTTTTAAGGAGGGGGTAGACAAGGGGGTGCTTTAGAGGGGAAGGGAAGGTTCCAATGGCAAAAGGGTGATTTCACAAATCAGTCAAGGCTAGAGCGAGGGTGTTGATGTGGTCTTTAAAGGTTCTTGAGGAACAGGGGAGCACCTGCTTGGACTAAACTTTCATAGATCAGACTTGTCTAGAAAAATCATCAGGAGTGAAAATGGGGAAGGAGGAGTAAGGAGGAGGAGAGGGAGAGGCAGTCGGAGAGGCGTCGAGAGAGGCAGAGGAAGAGAAGAGGGAGGACAGAATGTCTTGAGTTTTAGTGGTGAATTCGCAAGCCAGTGCCATTCAGAGGACTTGGGAGGGAACAGGAGAGGTGGAGACTGTGGCAGGATTGGCAAGTTCTTTGTAGATTCTGAAGAGTTTGGCTGTGTTGTTAGAGGCTGCAGAGATGCAGTCTTGGATGTAGGCTCTCTTCTTGGACTGGACCGAGAGTCTGTATTGCCTTTGGAGCAGGCAGCAGGAAAATTTGTCAGAGGCTATGCCTGATGCTCACCGCTTCTCTCAGCCACCCTATGCTTGCGCTTAAGCTTGGTGAGGTCAGAGTCATACCAAGAGTTGCACTTGGAGGTAGGCTTCAAACAGGTACTCATGATCGGGGAAAGTACATCAAGTGTGTTAGAGATAGAGAGATGCAGGTTAGAGAGGGCTGTGTAAGCCAGCTAAAGGCGTAGGGAGAGGAGAGAATGTTGCAGCAAAAGCCTCCACTGACACACACTTCATGTGCGGGATGACCAAGAAGGTGAGTGGCAGTGCTGGGGTCGGCTACACCTGGGGGACAGCGAGTGTCAGGTAGGAGGAGAGCAGAAAGTGGTAAGTCCAAGAGAGGAGTGGTGAAAGGGTTAGAGAGGGGGATATCTGAAGAGATGGGACCATCCAGGGTGTGCCCAGCAGAGTGTGTCAGGCCAGAGGGTACAATAGCAAGAGAGAGAGAGAGTCCTGAGGAGGAGTTAGAAGCATCCAGACGAATGTTAACGTCTCAGAGGAGGAGAAGTAGAGAGGTAGAGGCAAGGAGAGAAGAGGAGAGGTCGGCCCACTCAGAGAGGAAGAGGGCAACCAGGTGGCCTGTGAATGGTGGCCACAGTGATAGAGTGCCAGGAGAGATAGATAGCCTGAAGACAAGGCATTCAAAGGAAGAGAAGGCCTGAGTAGTAATGACAGAAGCAGGGGTCCAATCCGGAAATATCAGAGCTACTCCACCTCCTGGATGATTGGTTCTGGGTTCAGAGAGGATCTTGTAGCCCTCAGGGATGAGAGCGTAAAAACTTGTGACAGGACTGGGTGTGAACCTAGTCTCAGGGAGAGCAAGGCCATCCAGGTGAAGTACTTCAATGAGGTGACAGATGTCAGAGGAGTGTTTGACAGCAGAGTGAGTGTTTAGAGTAGCGGCATGGAGCAGGTTGCCACATTTGAAAGACTTCCTTGGAAGGGTACAAGCATGAGGTAAATCCTGTGGAGTTGTTTGAGGGGCCCGAGGGTGGGCAGAGGAGGAAGAGGAGGGTGCCAGAGAAGTGGCAGAAGGAGTTGCAGGAGAAGGGAGGAAGTTGATAACATGCAGGAAACACCTGTCAAAAAGGAGGAGATTGTGCTGAGGGTCATGTACCAAGAAAGTGCCATTCAGATATACATTAATGATGCTCTTGGAGGAATGGAAGGAGGCCAAGAGGACCTCCCACCTGGTGCCACCATTAATGGGAGAGGAAGAAACAGGAGAGAGAATGGAGACCGTATGAGGGGTCCATAGGTCAGGAGAGGGAACGACTATTAAGAGTCTGTCTGGACGAAACACGGTTGTAGGTATCAGCGATAGGGAGGCCTGGGTTGGAGACCGAGATGTCCCTCTTGAAATTCCTCTTTTCTGACTTACTGAGTGGGATCGGATAGAATAGGAGTTGGAGAAGATGGGGAAATGGAACCAACTATAGAGGTGCTAGGAGGATAGGAGTGGGGGCAGGGAGAAGGAGAGATGCACAGCCCAGAGTTGTACAAGGCAGGATGTGCAGAAGGGGACGGCGAGGGTCAGACATGGGGGAACACATAAGGGGACTAGACCGATGATGAACAACAGTCACTTAAGCACATGTGGGGTGGGGACATAGTAGGGGAAAAAGCCAAGATTTTGAACACAGCAGCAATGCAAATCATCCAGATTCAACTTTCCTAAAAGGGGGGGAGCCAAGGTTCTTAACACGGCAGCAATGCTAAACAAGATTCAACTTTCCTAAAAGGAGGGGAAGCCAAGATGTTTAACACAGCAGCAATGCAAAACACCAAGATTCATCTTTCCTAAAAAGGGGGTGGGGGTCAAGATTTTTAACACAGCAGCAATGCAAAACATCTAGATTCAACTTTTCTAAAGTGGAAACGCCAGTAAGGTGAAAGAATGCCAGCGGACCAGATGGAGAAATTTGAGCAACAAAGAGTTACTATGAGGCTGTGGGTAGGGAGATGGGAGGGGTCGAAGAGGGGCTAGGGGTGGTAAGAAGGGGTGCACGGGAACTCACCTGGGTGGTGGCAGTGGTTCACAGCCCCGGGTTGAGGCTTCCATGATGGGCACCGGCAGACACCAGTGGCTGTTACAGAGGGAGCTGTCCTTTACCTCGGTCCCTCACAAAGAGACTGCCACGGGGCAGGGGATGCCCTGGAAGCCCAGGATAAATTGGCCTTGTCTGCCAATGAGGAAGTGGTTCAGGCCATTGCAATGGACCCAGGCCAGGTCCTTGTTGGAGCTCCAGCAATGGGAACCAATGGGGGGAAAGGGGCGAGGACAGGGAGGGCAATCCACAAGGGAAGAAATACTGCACAAGCACTCCCCAAAAGCAATGTGCAACAGTGCTGAATGGAGAAAAAACACAAATTACCAATCATGTGGGGGAAAAACAGTTTTCACAAACACGGGGTTCTTAATTATTTAACAATTAATTATTTAACAATAGTGCACGGTTTGCTGTGCAGACCAGAGCAGGCCTAACCTCAATGCCCTTGGTGGAGGAGGCATAGTGAGGAATAACAGGCAATCGTCGGGTGTGGAAGGAAGTATGAATCTGGCAGCCTCAGCTGTTGTAAACCCTACCTCAGAGCACTCAATGGAAATGGCTCAGGGGATCTGTTTCTTCATTGAGTAGGTAAGAAGGTTGTGTTTTGGGCTGATTTTTTCTTCTGAGTCATGTGTCTGCTCGGATTGATGATTCTTTCTGTCTCACCAATTTGTGGTGATGCAAGCTGTGTTGATATTGTTTAGTTCAGTGTGTTTCTGTGTATTTCACATCTATCTGTTGTGTTCCCGGCATTTCTCGTTATGTGCATAAAATGCTTGTTCTGGGTGGTTGTCCGGGTGGTAGGTTGATAGCTACCATGATAAGTAGAGTGTTTTGGTCTTGTTACAGCAGAGGGGCCCTCTTCCAGTGGGTGGTTAGGCATTCTATTTCTTGGTGTTGGTTGGCTTACAACTGTAGTGGTTTGAGAGGATTGGCCTTATTCCATTTGGTTCTTTCCTATGCACTGGTGTTTCCTGGTACAATGCATTCTGGTGGTGTGTGCTTGTTGTTTGGGAGCTGGGTTTCTTGTTTGATTGTGTTTTTTCAAACAAAGTTGGTTGTTTGGGTTTTTCCTGGTAGGTTGTCGGTTTGTCCTCATGGTTTTTCTCTTCGCTTTGACTGTGTTTGTTTGTGCTAGTCCAGCATGATATTATAGGGCAAGCTTTTTCGGCGGTTGGGCTGTCCCATGGGCTAGACTATTTCAGGTTTCAAAATGTCCCATGCATAAGCCTATCCCGAGTTCTATCTTTTTTCCTGAGCCATACCTTATCCATTAACCAAACCTTATCCCAGGAGCAAAACCTTGTCCCGGGAAAAATCCTTATCCCAGTAGCAAAACATTTTCCTTGGGTTGGGACCTATCCCAGGAATGGAACATATCACAGGGGCCCAGCTATTTCAGTGGCAGAACTATCCCCATCGCAGGACTGTCCAGGAAGTAGAATATCCCGGCTTTAAATCTTAGTGGAGAATACCTTAGGTGAAACTCTGTTCTGGGGGTTTACTATTTCACGGGCAGTAATAGCACTCGGGGTTTGTGATGGGGAGGTTTCCCAGTAGTAGGGTCTCCAAATGGTAATTCCTCACTGTGTTGGATGGCTCCTAGTCATGGGATCCCACAACAATGGTGCCTTGCATCGGTGAATTGGTTGATGCAGTCAATATGGCTTTAGCTTCCTGATGGTTCGGGCCCAGCTTGTAAGGACAATGTAGATTTCTCATGTTCTGTGGGGTATGTTAAGCCCCAGATACAAATGAATGGCCTATGGCTCAGTTAAGCCCAAAAGTGCATTGTTAGCTTACAGATAACAAAGGCCAGCATATAATGTTCAACTGCCAAACATAAAAGGGCTTATTTCAGGAAAGTAAAAATCTGTTGTGGATTGTGGAGCTAACAAAATACTCATGTTCTTTTGGAACAATTATTCTGGCCAAACTGGAATGACTAGGCCAAAAAAGCCTGAGGCATAATTCTAACTGCATAGGCCCGATAGTGCATCTTTGATTTAACAAAGAGATGCCATGGAAATGTGTGCACTTTGCAGCTTGGAGGGACATGACTAGATTACAGATGAAATTCCCCTGCAGAAGCAAATTCAAAGGCACACATTAAGGGGACTGGTTGCTAAAAAAAAAACTGTTTTAAAACAAGCTGCAAGAATGGAGATGAAGGAGAAAAATGCATCTCTTGTGATATTAGGCATCATGTAATGGAATTAAAAATGCATTTTAAAACTACTAATTTTGGTTTATCAGCGGAGTGAAACCCTGTATTTAAGCTCGAAAAAGCTTTCCCCCACATCAGATACAAAGGTCAAGAACTGCTCACCTTCCACTGAATGTACCCGACATTTGGTCAACTCTTTAGAGCCAGTGCTTGAGCCTGTGAAGAGTTTTTATTGAGATTATTGGCAACACTGAATAAACAATGATGCTGCTAATAGATGGTGAACTCTGTGGTGAAGCCATGAGCCCTGAGCTGTTGACAATTGACATGTTTCAGGAGAATGTCACATGAGTCAGGGAGCAGAGATATCCACTCTTCTCAAGGAATATAAGGACACATATGGGTGGGCATGAACCCATGAATACAAATGTTAAGTGGTGTATTGCAGGCTTGTGTCAACAAAAGCCAGAGTCAATGCCTACATACAGGTCATATGAAGGAAAATGTACTGTCTGTTTCAACTAATAATATGTTTATACTTAATATGATGCTATAGGTTTCTATGGAGAATCATATTTTGTCTATTACCTTGAGGACTGTGACACTTGTAGAAATGGTTCAAATATTCCCAAAATACTTTTGAAAAGTCCCATTTAATAAAAGAACTCCCCTCAGAGTTGGACCTTGAAACACAAATTATTAGCTAAAATGTGATTGCAGATCTCCAGAATAAATTACAGATTAAAGACCCAGGTGCTTTGTAGCGGATAGAACCAGACACTTGTCTGTAAAATCTCAGGATTCTAACTTGTATCCTTTTTTGTGGAAATCCCAAAACATCTGCTATTTGCACCTGCAACCGGGTGTCCACATGAGACAAAGTGCATTACGACCAGCATGATAAAACCAATTCAGAAATATATAGTTTGTGACCCTTACATGTAAATTAAAGAAAAGTGTCATGTTGACAATTTTTTTAACTTCAGATCTAAATGTTCAGAAATGCCATTCTAAATGGGGGGAGCTATAACTCCCAGAAATGTAGCCTAGTCACGTAAACCAATCATTGCAGAGGGGCTAGACATTATTCAAGGGGGAGGGCAATAGGGGTCCAACCGAATCATGAGCCAATAAGCTGGCACCTCTTAATTTAGTTATTTTGGGTTGTGATTAGGGGTTTTAAAAGTAGACGCACAGTGGAAAAAGTGACTGCTTGAGGAGAGCCAAAATTACAAGGGAGACTGAAGGCGATGGATGAGACAAGAAGAACGGTGGGCTGGGATCTGGAGGGAGCCAGGAGATATACTGAGGCTTGGGTCCATCCGTAACCAGTGGAGAAGGTCTGGAGTGGCAGTCTAACCAGATCCCTATGCTTTCCGTGAGATGGCCCAAGGAGGCTGATGACCTTCCTGAGAATACACCCAGAGAGATATTCAATGTTCATACCTAAGCCCAACAGAACAAATCATTGGTAGGGGTCTTATTGAATTGGTATCTTTTTCCATATAGACATTCATGGGGAGGACATCCAAGAGTAGATCCCTAGCCATTGTGATTTATTAATAATGTAATGAATCCCCACATAGCCAAATGACATGGGTGATCTTGGTGGAATTTGAAACTCCAATCTCTCTCCCAGTGTGAATAACAACATTGCCCTATAAAAGTCATTTTGGACCACCTTTATCTCTCTTGCCAAACCCCAAATCCCTTAAAGGGATGGGGTGCATTTACAAAAACACACATGTCTAAGTGGTCTAATTATCCCTGAAGCCTGTACCAAAGCAGAGGGAATGCTAAATCAAAACTGAACTTCTTGGTGAGTGCTGGGCAGAAAAGTGTCTTCTAGGTTTAACCAAGTGAAATAACATATTTAAAAGCACACTCTCTACTGAGAGTGAGAAAGGGATTCCAAATTTAAAGATTCTTCACTGCTTAGTAGTAACAGAAAAGGATTCAATATATTGAGAAAAGTATTTTTTTAAATAATGGCTGTGTGAGTACAGTGTTAGAAATTTAGCGTGTGAAGGGAGGTCAGAATTTAAGAGTGCTGCACATGTAAAATGTCTTTTTAACCAACAGACGAGGTTGGTTAAACAGGTATTTAAGTGAATCTAAATATCAAATACTTTGTCAAATAATATTGCCATATTTTGGGGTGTTGTATTTATCATGAGTATATTAGGGGTCATTTTCTGAGTGACTCAACCATGTCAAGGATTTTCTAGACCTGTGTTTCTTTTCCTTTTGACCATGGGGAATTTGAGATCAGAAATTAAAACTGCATGTGTTACTGTGTCCTAGATGTTTTGTGAATCTTTATTATCAAAAGTGAATGGTGCTCAACAGGAAATATTTTGTGCCACAGATTGAAGTGGAATGCATTTTGACACTTATTTTGTGATTAGAAATGTGTCAACTAAATAATAAATATATATATTCATTCTGCACACCGGCCTGATTCTTGGCTTGCCTATTGGAAAAGGGGTGAAGGATAAAAGTGGTTTTCTAGGTATTAAAAACAGTGTTGGTGAAGAACCCACAAATATTTAGCTATTGCTGTGGCACTTTGAATTTGGGGGAAACAAACTCCTTGCATTAATTGTTGCCCCATAAATATCTCCTAACATTCACAGTGGTGAAAGCCTCTCTGTGGTGGTTGTATCTCCTTCTCTAAGTCTTGTGGTGCACAGGAACTGCAAATATAATGTTGTTAGGTTTGAGACAGGAGTTTGAAGATTGCCAGAGTTAGCAGTGGGAGGTTTCAGAGTGTTAAACTCCAAAAGGCTGGGTTACTGTATGCCAAGGTTTAAAATGTGGCAAACTCTACAAGATGTGCTGTAGAGAATCGTAATTTCTCGTAGTGGTGAAATTCTTTGTGGCCGTTCCCCACCATGGCACAATTAAGAGTGAGTCTAACCTCAAACTGGCAGATTTAGAAGAGATGGAGCTTGCTGTAGTAACATTGAAAGTGAAGGGGAGAGGTTCACAGTGTCAGAATATTGGGGAGGGAAGGTTTAAGATTGGCACAAGTCTTAAGGCAAAGTTCAGGGTGAGGTGACTCAGAGTGTTTAAGTTCAGAGTGAACATGATCTTACAGTAGCAAAATGCAGAATGAAAAGTCACAGTATTAAGGTAGGAAGTGACAATCTTCCAGTGGCAACACAAAGTTAGGGAGCTATTGGCAGCTGAGTTCAGAGTGTAAAGATTTAAGTCTGCAACTCAAAGCTACTAAGTACAAAGGTGGCAGAGTTTTGCTGTGGTGTAATAAGAGTTAGGAGGTTCACAGAGGTTAAGTTCAGTGTGATAGAATTTGAAAATGGATAGTTTTAAGTGTAGAGAGTGACACCCCCATTCACTACAGGAGGCTACTAGTAGGGAATGTGTGTAAGTGGCAGGTAGGTTCTAGAAGTGTGTTTTGTTCACTGCTGAATGTGATTATGGTTTGATGTGGTGCTAGATGCTTAATGCTTATACATCGACCCTCATGTAAATCACTATTCACTCTTCTCCATGCACTGTTTTCCAGTTTTGGCAGGAATGTTAATCCCACAGCCAGGACTAAGCAACAGGATATGTATTGAAGCCCTCTTTCCTTAAACGCGCCATACCACCTCTGCAGAAATGGTCCCAACAGACTCAATTGCCTTTACCTGCAGATGGCACACCTTCCTCCATCAGAGCCAATAAATATTACTTTTCTGAATACACTGCAAACTCCTCCTCCTCCTTGTGATTCTCCGCGACTGCCTGCTTTGTGACACACTTCTTCAATACCTTATCCACCACTGATTCACTCTACATCCCTCCGTCTTTTGCTCCCTCCGCTCAGTGACTTCCCAGAACAGAATGTCAACTGCCACCACCTCCTTCAGTGATGTCCAGGCAGCTGTCTTCACTGCTGGCATCACCTCAGAGCCTCCCCCAATACCTCTAGCACCTCTACCTCTAGCACAGCCTCCACCAGCTCATTGACAATCTATGACACCTCAGTTTCCGGTTTCTACTGTTGCTGCCCAGCAGTAACATGACCTGCTCCTTAGGCAGCACATCCCCCTCCACAAGAACCTTCACTGTAAATTGTCTCAGCTTCAAAATGTGATTAGGATTCATGAATTCACTTTCAATCGGTTCAAGAGTTTTCTCTCTGATAGAGAACAGATGGTAAACATCAGCCCATTTATCTCAGAACCCATTGGGTTAGGCAGTGGTGTTTCTCCTAGATCCCCTTTATCGCCATTGCTTTTCAATGTGTATATGCAGCCCTTGATGAGTATCTTACAAAAGTTCCAGCTGCAATACCACTCATATGCAGAGTGTAATAACTGGAGGGGGGTATCTGTACTCCTGCTCTCTATATGGCATAGTCGAATCACAGAGCACCGCAGCCAAGATTCTCTATTTTGGAAAAACGTTGGCTAGCAATCAAGGCTTAGCGCTCATGAGGTGGTGCAGGCTGGTTCTTAAGTACAGTGTAGTCCTCAAGCACCCTAAAAGAAATGTCCACACACTATGCTAGTGATAACACAGTCTTTATATAAATAAGGTTCAAGGTTATGTACAGCATCACAATAACAAACTTTAGCTATACTATAATGGCAAATATATACAAGTTTACGTGGTACCACTCTTAACTATCGATTCCTTTAAAATGCATTCACGGCTAACAGCCCAAATAACACACAAATCAGATTGTAAAATGAATCAACGATAGACCATAGAAAGAAAGCAAGTTAGGTCAAGCAATGGCAGAACAGTCTATCCCACTACCATGAGACCATTCTGTGCGAGGATCCCCCCACCTGGGCAAACTGTAAATAAAGAGTATTGACAAGCCCCGTCCAGTTATGCTTAATATAGTCTCGATTCATCCTAAAGGTTCTACAACCCCAATGTACCTGGATTCGTAGAGTTCTTTGATGAGTCGTCAAAGGGCCCTTCTTGAGTGAACTCCCTCTAAGGCAGGAGCCACGGGTCATCGAGATTCCTTGATGAAAAAAGGTGAACGCTGTTGTCTTGGTAGCAGTGTCGATCCTCGCGGTGCTCTTTGACGAAAGCTCGTAAATGTCCTGTGAGGAAGAGGCGTGAGGTATACCTGTACGACATTAGTTTTTTGCCGGAAAGAGTCTATGAAGAACTTTGGACCAGAAAGGGTGTCGGGTCGTCGGCATCTGGCGCGGCGATTGCCACTCTACCACGGCTGTCTGTCTGATCTTCATCGGCGTCTTTAAGAACTTCGGGTGACGTGAAACCCAACTGTGGATACTCCTCGGTTGTTGATGACCTTGACTTTCTAAGGCAGGACGAAAACGGTCAACATTGATGAACAAGGGAGTCCTTGGATCAAATGCCTTAGTCAAAGGAGCACTGCGGCTCCAGTCGGCGACGGCCGTCATTGACAGTGATGGACTTCAAAGTCCGGGTGCTTCACTTCGGATTCTGCAGCTGTCCCTTTCTCCTGTTGGCAGCCATTCGAGGCTCTGACTTCCAATGAGCTTTGGCAAAGATCAGCTGGTGCATGATGGTCCCTCATAGCTCGGGAAGAGGTCTCCTAACCAGGTCCTCTCTTGGATCAGTTCTTGAAGGCACAGCAGCTTTCAGTTGGTGAAGGAATGCAGCAGCAAATCTTCCCATCCGGAAGGGCTTCAAGATTAAGCTGTAACGCTCACCTGATTCCCGTAGAGGCGCCGGTCTTGACTGGGCGTATACCGTATCTTCAAAGGTGATGTGTAACACACGGCTGGCTCTTTGGGCTGGACCTCTGTGCACTGTATGTCTGACTTGAAGGGTAAGATGTCTGCAGATAGAAAATATGGGATTAATGGACTGGGTTATTGAATGTCTCTCTCTTCTTCCCTTTCTCTTCTCCTGTAGAACCCCAAAGGTTAACGCTCTCACCTTAGGTAAGTGAACGCCATGCTCTCCATCTGCCTCGAGGCAGGGTGCTGTAACCAGTTTCTTCACTGGATAAGGGGAGCAGGCCTCTTGACTTCAGAGGACTGCTGTCCGTCGTTTACTGCACGAACGGTAAGTTTCGAGTAATTCTAATGTCTTTAAAGTCTTTAGTAATGATGTCTCTTGTTTTGCAGAGTTCCGGCGATGGCGGATGACGGGCTGAAGTGAGTTGAAGATGGAGCCCGTGTGATGAATAGAAGCGCCTGGAAGCACGTAAGTAAGCGCTTGTTGCCTGCTTCACGATGTGCTCTAACTGTCTTTTTATTTTGCAGGTACAAGTTCGGAGCGGCTGCAGGGTGCCGAAATACCCACTGGGTTAGATGTGGCAAGGAGTAATGGCACGTGAGTATTAAAGTTCCCCAATGTCTTTAAACGCACCTTGTTTTGTCTTTCAGATGCGGGATGCAGCGCCGAAGGCCTCCGGAGCGTGCAAAGAGTTGGTAAGCCTTTGTCTTTCAGATGCCGGAATGCAGCGCGAGGCGTTGGTGACAGCCGATGGACCAGGTAAGTGAAGAGCTATCACTGAAGACCGTAATGCTAACCTGTTCTTTCTTGTCTTTATAGGTGTTGCTGAAGACTGGATTCAGGATGGTAAGCCTTTTTCCTTAGGCCCAGGATCAGATGCAGAAGACACGATGAGGGTTCTGCTGCTGAGGATGCAGAATAACGCAAAGCAAGATTAATCCATCGGGTGTGGTTTAAATAGCCTCCTGTAGTGCTTAGGTGTCTCCTTCCACGGCCACGCCTAGGTAAGAAAAGAGTTCCTGCTTTCCAGAAGAGTTCCAGTGTTCTGAATCTAGGGAGTGGCTCCTGCCCCACCCAACAGGAAAAGTAGTTCCAAACAGAAGAGGATCAGAGGCTCAACTGGCAGGCAAGTAAGCAGCATGGTCTGCTGCAGGTAAGTCCACCCAAGCATTATGAGCCCGGCGCTTCCAGCGCTGGGACTGGGCATATTTATGAGCCTGGTGCCACTGGCGCCAGGACTGGGTCCAAAAGGTCCCAATTGGGACTGGTTGGCACTCGGAACATGGGTTATGGATCTGCTTCCAAGGGAGTTGGGAAAACCCTGACCTTTTGGAAGCAGAGATCATGACATAAGCATCAATTTCGACTTCAGCTTCTGAACGATTTCCATCAGTGAGAGGTCCTCAGATATACTGTTGGTCTCCCCTTCACTCTGCTGGGTCACACTCAGGCAACCAATCATTCAGAAGGGCATTCAGGCAGGCAGGCAGCCAATCAGGATCACAGTGCATTCAGGCCATTCTTTTCCATCCAAACACTCACAACACGGAATGTGGATTTGGACAAGCACCCAGCCATTCAGCACTCCACACTGCATTCATAC
This sequence comes from Ambystoma mexicanum, assembly GCF_040938575.1. Taxonomy (NCBI): domain Eukaryota; kingdom Metazoa; phylum Chordata; class Amphibia; order Caudata; family Ambystomatidae; genus Ambystoma; species Ambystoma mexicanum. Next base: position 595,082,848 of record NC_090937.1, on the reverse strand, counting down.
CAGTTTCGGGCAGAGCTGTCTCAGTCATTGTGTCACACCCGATGCTAGACACCCATAGCATGAAATGCGTATTCGTCACACACTCCATTCACCCAGGTCCAACCCCACGGGCGTACCCGCACCAAACAGTCATTGGGAAGGCTCCAGCCAGTCTGGCCGGGACTTCCCCACAATACCACATATGGAATTTAAATCCAACAGCCAGTCAGGGGGAAGGGACAGAATCAGGGCTTCCCGGGACTTCGGCAAAACAAGGTAACAGGGGATAGAAAGAAAGAGGCCACAGTGGCCATCTTTTTTCCTATCAGGAATCAACTGATTCCAAAGGCAGGCCCTGGGTATCCCAAAACGGAGGATACTAAGAGCACCTGTCAAATTCAGCATTTAGCTGCCACCAGCCCATACCCTGCTCTGTGGGCCACACACAGGTGCCCAAAAACATACACTAGGAGTACAGGGTCTTACCCCTACCCATAGTTGCCATAAGGGTATCCCATGGGTCTGTTCACCACGACCAAAAAGCGGAAGAGTCGCACCGGCAGGAGTTCCACATGAACTCCTGTGCAGAAAATAAGACAGAACACACATGATGAAAGCATATAGGACAAGGAAATGCAGGTCCTCCCCCTCCGATGCATTTCCGGCATCACAGTGACCCCCCCCCAGACTGAGGTTAGGGTGGTCTAATCTCCCAGGAGATTGACACCCTCATCCAGATGGTCAACATACCTTCTGGAAAGGTCATCTGCATTATCATGTCTCTTCCCTGGTCTATGCTCAATGGTGAAGTCTAGCCCGTGCAGGCTAATGGACCGCCTGAGCAGTTTCGAGTTTTCACCCTTCATCTGGATAAGCCACTTTAGGGGTTTATGGTCTCTTTGGACCTTGAAGGTAGACCATGTAAGGTAGGGCCTAAAACGCCTAAGGCTCCTAACTATACAGAAACATTCCATTTCAGCAGTAGCCCACCTAAGTTATCTACCCTTGAGTTGTCTACTGATGAATATGATTGGATGTTCCCTCCCTTTGTCACCTAACTGGGACAAGACAGCTCCAAATCCAGTGTCACAGGCATCAGTCTGAACGATAAAGGGTTTGATGTAGTCAATGGTGCACACAACATAGATGCCCTACAAAGACTTTTCTTCAGGCCAGTAAAGGCCCTCTCACAGTCTTCTGTTCAATTAACATTCCTTGGTTGTTTGGGCGAAGTCAGAGATGTCAGAGGGGCAGCTATGGTTCCATAGTACACCATGAAGTTGCAATAATACCCTGTGAGCCCCAAAAAGGCTCTCACCTGGGTTTGAGTAGTGGGAGTGTCCCAGTCATGTACATCCTGTACTTTAAAGGGGAGAGGTTGGATTCGACCCCCTCCTACCTCATAACCAAGATAAGTGACTTTCCCCTGAGCTATCTGGCACTTGGTGGCCTTAATAGTTAGGTTAGCCCCTTTTAAGGCCTGCAACAGCTTATCCAAATGAGTCAAATGCTCTTCCCAGGTGGAACTGTAGACAGAAATGTCGTCTAATTAGGCCACACAAAAGGCCTCTAGCCCACTGAGCGCATGGTTGACTAATCTCTGGAAGGTGGTAGGTGCATTTTTCAACCCAAAAGACATTACTCTAAACTGGGAGAGCCCCTCAGGTGTTGATGTTAGGACAGTTTTTCTGAAGTCCAACTAAGGGCTTAGTAAAACCATTCTACTGAGGCAGTACAAGACTCCACTCTTAGTATAAGGCTATACCACCTGAGTTCAGGGTAGCGTAGACAGAGCAGCCAGGCTTATCTTAGGAGTGAGAGAGGGCAGTAGATACAGTACAAGTGAAATTGTAATACAAATTATCCAAAGAAACACTGAAACACTATGTATTGTAAAAATAAAGGATTGATTTAAATACAGGTAGGCCCAGATAAATGTAGGGGTTAAGTAAGTACTAACACATTATATGAAATCACAATACAAAACACACCACTATACTTGAAAGTACACAGACCCAAGTATAGACCTTATTTGGAACACCTAACAGTAGTTCTAGGGAGGTCAAACCCTTGTCATCCCCATTTGGTATAGGTCAAGCCTATTCTTTGGGAGTAAAAGACCAATGGTTACTTTCAGATTACTTTTGGTAATACAAGGGCAGTAGGCCCCCTCCAGTTGTACAGTGACTCTTGGAACAAATCACATAAACAGTCAACTGGACAATATACTTTTTGGTGAATAGTGAAATACTTATTCTAGGTGCAGTAGAAACCTATGACCACTTTTGTCATAACACATAGTTATACCAGGTGAGTAAAACCTAAGGATATAATATACAATTACAGATGCTTTGGAAATCAGGGAACCCCAGGTTGAGGTAAGCAATAACTCTGGTAACTTGTTTTGGATGGCACACAATGACTTCAGCTTCCAGGACATGACTTCAGCTTCCAGGTTTCCAGTATTTATCAGAAACTACAGCACAACCTCTGCATTCTCTCCCTGCATTTTACAAGAAAGGGTCATCTGGTTGTCCAATCAGGACAGCCAACCCACACTGGGATTTGTCCCAGTTGAAGGAAGGTGTAAGACAAAGGATGAGGGAGTTTTGGACTCCTCACCCACTTCCTGTGCTTGCAGATTGACTAGAGCCTGGGTGGGGTGTCCAGGGGACTCCCGCCAAAGACAAATCTCAAACAAAGGAATTTCCCACCCTGGATGTCAGGGGAAGGAACAAGAAACTACAAGAAACACTAAAATGGCAGAAAAAGAAGACAGGGGCCATTTTGTTAAAATGAGCACCCTTAGGTGCCTTTACTGCAGCTGTGATTACAGCCCTTGGTAAAGGTGCACCAAATTAGTAAAAGGTATCACTGCCACCAGCCATTAAAGGTAAGTAAAACCCACATACTTTAACTTCACAATTAAGGGGAAAGTAAAACCCAATGTCACACTTTACTGAATAGTTATTCTAGGTAGGCAAAAACCTAAGGACAGGCTAGCAGCAAGTCAGGGGAAGCAAGACCCAGTTGGGGGGCACTCATACAGTTATCCTAACAGGACTTACCTGGCGATACCAAAAGTTGGAGGACACTCCTACAATTACCCTTCAGGAATAATCTGGTGAAACCAATACATTACTTTTGTAAAGAGGCACAACCTAATCACAGGAGAGTAAAATACCTTCAAATCTACTTTCTTTTAGACTGGTAAAACAGGGGCTAAGGAAGAAAAGAGGTTAACCATACTTTTAAGAATAGTGCATCACACATTCAATATCAGAAAGAACTTTTGTAACTGTTCACTCTGAGAATTACAGTTACCCACCAACTCTTTACAAGTAAGTAAAACACTTGATTTCTTTTCTAGGCAGAAGTCCCAATCCCTTCAAAGTATTTCCCTTATTCTTGGAGCATGAGGGTTCTCAGTGGCAGAAGGGGGGTCACTAGGACTAGTGACCAACAGGCACTGTTAGAATAAGTTCTTTAGTAGCACAAGTCAGAGTTTCCTTAGGAAAACTGACAAACAGATGAGTACTTTACTTCTAGGGTTAGAAGAGGGTCCAGGGGCTTCACAGAAGACACCCCAGCAGGATTCTAGCAGTGGGACTAGGTGCACTGGATAAGGGACCTCCCAATCACAGAAAACACCCCAAGACTACATTGAAATCCCAACAGGCTTAAGGTAAGTAAATACCCAAGCCAACACAGTACCTCAGCAATGAAGAAGATATTGCAGCAGGAGAACTTCAGTGACTGCAGCCAAATACCCGGTCAGTGGATTCCTTGTCCTGGAGACTGAACACAAGACCTCAGAAGGGACTTTGCAGCAGGGATCGATGAAGAAGGCTCTAGGCAAGATTTCTCTTGTGGCTGAATGCAGTTCTGCGGGTTTTGCACCTTTTCAAGGAGCACAGAAGAAGACAGAAAATCGCGGTTGAATTCTCGTCATTTAAAAGGTCCAGCACTTTTGTGAGGGGACTTTTTGGACTTGATTCGTGTCTCTGGAGATACTCCAGGATGCCCACGATGTTTCAGCAAGATTGGGAATTCGGAAGACCGTGCACCGCACAGTGGCTGGAGGTCCCAGGGTATTGGCGTATTGCAAGAACGCAAAGTCGCATGCAACCCGCGGGATGGCTCAAAATGCAGGTCTTCTTGAGTCTAGTGGCTCTCACCAGGCTCTGGGTTCGGGTCATCATTTTCGGAGACCCCAGGTCGATTGAAAGGAAGGACTGCCGCAGGCTCCAGTTACCCAGCAGGCTCTCCGGTCGCTGGAAATTGTTCCTGCCTCTTTTCCTTTGTCATCCTCTTTGGTTTTCTGTTCCAGTGGTGGACATGACTTCAGCTTCCAGGTTTCCAGTAGTTATCAGGAACTACAGCACAACCTCTGCATTCCCTCTCTGCATTTTATAAGAAAGGGGCATCTGGTTGTCCAATCAGGACAGCCAACCCCCACTGGGATTTGTCCCAGTTGAAGGAAGGTGTAAGACAAAGGATGAGGGAGTTTTGGACTCCTCCACCACTTCCTGTGCTTACAGATTGACTAGAGCCTGGGTGGGGTGTCCAGGGGACTCCCGCCAAAGACAAAACTCAAACAAAGGAATTTCCCACCCTGGATGTCAGGGGAAGGAACAAGAAATGAGAAGAAACACTAAAATGGCAGAAAAAGAAGACAGGGGCCATTTTGTTAAAATGAGCACCCTTAGGTGCCTTTACTGCAGCTGTGATTACAGCCCGTGGCAAAGGTGCACCAAATTAGTAAAAGGTATCACTGCCACCAGCCATTAAAGGTAAGCTTGTCACTGTAACAAAATTGTTACAGTTTCAATGTGAAAGGGGATAAATTGTATCTCCCCAGCACTCCACATAAGTTGGGGTGTGCTGGTTTCACAAAATAAAATGTAAAAGGGATCCAAAGATCCTTTCTACCCATGGGAACTGTAGTTCACTCAAGGTTAGCACAAGAAAGTGAAGTGGGGAGCCCCTAGGGCAAACCAGCAACAACAGGCACTTATTGCCAAATAATTGTAAGACATGATAACTTTAAAGAGACACTATGGAGAGTCTTAAAAATGACATCCATAAAAAGAGTTAAAGATTAGGTGAGTGTGGAAAAAGGTTCCCACTCACTGAGGTATTAATGAAAAATATCCCACTAGAAAAGCAAAAAGTTCTGGAGTTGAACCAGGAAAGGAAGATTTACCAGCTCTGTGGAAATCTTACCTAACAGTTGAGAATGCAGTCTTTTCCTTGGCATGGTTCGTCAGAGCTATTTACCAATAGCCTGAGATAAGGTTAAAGGTGCTCACAAATTTGGCAGCACCTATGGTGTCCACAAGCTCATCAGCCCTGGGCAATGGGTGCGCATCAGTTTTGGAGATGGCATTGACCCTTCTGTAGTCCACACAGAACCGCCAATGGTGCTTACCTGGGAACTTGCCTTGGGGAAAAGGACCACTGGACTGGACCAGGCACTGGTTGTTGCTTCAATAACACCGAGATCCAAAGTCTTGGCGGCCTCATCCTGGATGTGGTTCTTCACAGTGTCTGAGATCCTGTATCATCTACTTTTGACAGGTACGTTGTCACCAGTGTGAAATCCGTGCCTGCACCTTGGGGTGAGACCTGGTGTCAGCAAGAACAGAGGGACATACTGCCAGAGCAAAGCCCTGCAGGTCCTCTGCTGCTCTGGTGCCAGATCTGGAGAGAGATGCACTCCCTCCACTGAGCCATCCTGAGGGTTGCTTTGCAGCAAATTAGGAAGGGGATCCATCTCATCCTTGCTCTGAGGCTAGAAAGAGGCATGAGATTTCTGCTCGCCTATGGAAAGGCTTGTGCATGTTGACGTGGAATACCTGAGGGGCTACCCCAGGGACTCCCATGACAACCAGATAATTGACTTTGCCCATCTTGGATATGATCCTGAAGGGTCCAGTCCACTTATCTGCCAAAGCTCAAGGCTTGCTAGGCTCCATCACAAGGATCTCCTGTCCTAGAGTCCAATCCACTTGTGATGCTTTACGGTCAAGCCAGTATTTGTTCAATTCCTGGCTTGCCTTAAGGTTCGCTGTCGCCTGACCCATCATCTGTGTCATCCTCCATCTGAGCCCTAACACATAGTCCCCCACATGCTTGGCAGGACCTGGAGGACATGATAACTTTAAATGATAACCTTCTCTGATCAAGGCAAGGGGCCCCCTCATGGGATGTCCAAATAGCAACTCAAAGGGGCTGAAACCAACACTCTCTTGAGGTACAGCTCGGTATGCGAACAGCAGGCATGGTAGGAGGAGGTCCCATTTCCTCCTTAGGGGCTCTTCCAAAGCACCCAGCATGCCCTTGAGAGTTTTGTTAAATCTCTCAAGCAGAACATTGGTCTGGGGCTGGTAAGAGGTGGAAAACTTGTAGGTTACCCTGCACTCTTTCCACATCATTTTCATGTAGCTCGACATGAAGTTGGATCCTCCTTAGGGAATCCAACCCTGGTAAAAATACCCAGGAGCGCCCTGGCAACTACCTTGGCAGTAACAGTCCGAAGGGGTATAGCCTCAGGCTACCTGGTGGTATGATCTACCAAGACCAGGATGAACCGATGTCCACCTGAGGTGGGAGGGTCAAGGGGACTGACAATTTCGATGCCAAACCTCTCAAATGGTGTGCCAACCACTGGAAACATCTGCAGTGGGGCAATGACACTGCCTCTAGTCTTTCCAGACAACTGACAAGTGGGGCAGGTCCTGCAGTGGGACTCCACTTCTTCTCCCATCCGGGGCCAGTAGAAATGGGCAGAGAGCCTTTGCTTTGTCTTCTTGGTTCCAAGATGACCAGCTAAGGGCATCTCATGCCACAACTGCAGTAGGAAGGGCCTGTAAACCTGGGGTACCACCAACCTCTTCAGGGCACCAGGTTCAGGCTTAATGGGCTCATTATAAAGGAGCTCACCCTCTCAGTAAATCCGAAATGACCTAGGCACTTCTCCTTGTGCCTTTCCCAGGGCCTGTTTCCTCAGACTCTCGAGAGAGTGAAACTCTCTCTGACCCTTACAGAAGTCTCCCCTAGAGGGCCCCCCCTTCAGCCAGCAGGCATTGAAGGTCGGGGTGATCCTCTGGGTTGAGCGACTCTCATGCAGGAGGGTCATCTGGCTCTTCTCCCTCAGGAGTTGAGTCTGTGTTTACCACTGGACCCATCCCGTCCGGAACATGAATCCCAATGGGTACTGCTGAAGCAGCAGGAAGAGAAGGAGCCCCCTTCACAGAGGTGGCCTTCTTACTCTTCCGTCTTTGTGTCTTGGGTCGACCCTTTGGCTTGGGTACCTGACTCTCAGTCAGACCCAGTGTTACCTGTGACCTAGTGACTGCAGCAGCAGTCAGGGGGAGACCATCAGAGATCGACCCCAGCTCCACTAGATCATTGCCAACAAAATGTTAGCAGGTACATTGTCCTGAACCAAGACAGGAAGCTTTGCTCTCTTTTTTCATACATAATGTTTGCTAAGGCTACAGGTGATAATTTGGGAGGCCCACCAGCTAACCTGGTAGGTCTCAAAGGAGCACCTACATAATCCTGTGGCATGAGCAGGGTCCTGTCCACCACTGTCATGCGTGCCCCAGTGTCTCTCAAATCAGTAGAAGGCTGGCCATTCAAGAGGACACTTCTCAAAAACCTACGGGTGTTCTGTGGGATTGTAGCCAGTACTTCTGTGTACTGGTCTCAGGCCCCAAGGGACACTAGGGAAATCTCTACAGGAGCACCAAATGTGATTCCGGTAGAGGAGGGGAGGACAGTGGCCTCCACCTCAGGCATGGGGTAAGGGTAGGTCAGGCTGACAGCCTGGACTCTAAGTGCCTTACCTTTATACTTGGAGTCACCCTTCCTGGGGTCCAGAGCCCCAGAGTCCCAACAAGTGTGAGGAATGCGGGACACGGTACTGGAGCCACTGGGAGCCTGCTTTGCAGCAGGAGAACAACTACTCTTACTCCCACCCACATAGGACTTATCCCCACTAGATGTTTGGGTCTTAGGAGAGGAAGGTTTTGGTTTACCCGATTGTTATTGCTTCTGGGACTCCTCAGACTTTGGACAGGTCCCCTTTTCTTTGTCCTTGTTCTTCCCACTGAAGTCCTTAGGGGACACCCGGTGGGAGACCCACTTGTCAGCCAACCTAGCCAGCTTAAAGGGATCTAAAATGTTCTGGTCAGCAACATACTGATGCAGCTCTGGTGAACAGGCTTCAGAAAAATGCTCAAAAAACAAAAGGTGGGACAATTCAACAAACATTTTCACTTTGTAACCATCAATCCACCCCATCATGTTCACATGTGCAGCACTCACCCAGTCAATCCAAGACACATTCTCTCTTTTCCTAAATTCCCTGAACCTTTTAAGTTATTGGGTAGGCATCTTGCCAAATTTGGCAATCAAAGCAGACGTCATGCTCTTATACTGACCCCCTTCTTCCACACTCAGTTTCAGAATACAGTCGTAAACAGTCTGAGGCACTCTGCTTAACAAACACTTAGCCCGCTCTCTTATGTCAACATCATGGATTCCACAAGCCATTTCGAACGCTTCAATCCATTGGAGAATATCATAACCCTCTGCATACACACCAACCAAATATTTCATAAACTTGGTGGCAGGGCACCTGACACTCTCAACTGGTTTTGCTGAAGTCTCCACTCTAGCTTTCTCTAGCTGGATTCGCTGACATTCAGTGTCCTTGGTTTTGAGTTCAAGATCCATATCATTGAGTTCCAGATCTCTATCCTTGAGTTCTAGATCTCTAGCTTTAAATATCACTTACTGTGCCAACTCCTCTTTCTCAAGTTCAGCTTCTGTTTCCAACTTTTTATATTCAAATGCCAATTTTATCCTCAATAATTCAAGTTACAAGGGATTGAAAAGAAGAAACATTGATGGGGTTCAGAATAGAGTCAGAAGGAATGGTAGCACTCCCAGAAACAGATTCAGTAACAACTCCAGGGTCAGGGACTTCAATGGTTGCACCCCCCCCCCCATTCATCAAGAACTTCACAATCAGTCTGGTAGTCTACCAGGGCAGCTATCAGCTCAGCCCTAGACTTATCCTCAAGTCTAACTCCCTGGCTTCACAAGCACTCTGGAGAGCCTCTAAACTCATCCTAGTCAATTTACCATTTTCAATTGATTCCATTGCTTGTAATGTAGTTATTGTCATGATCTCTGCTTCCAAAAGGTCAGGGTTTTCCCAACTCCCTTGGAAGCAGATCCATAACCCAGGTTCCGAGTGCCAACCAGTCCCAATTGGGACCTTTTGGACCCAGTCCTGGCGCCAGTGGCACCAGGCTCATAAATATGCCCAGTCCCAGCGCTGGAAGCGCCGGGCTCATAATGCTTGGGTGGACTTACCTGCAGCAGACCATGCTGCTTACTTGCCTGCCAGTTGAGTCTCTGATCCTCTTCTGTTTGGAACTACTTTTCCTGTTGGGTGGGGCAGGAGCCACTCCCTAGATTCAGAACACTGGAACTCTTCTGGAAAGCAGGAACTCTTTTCTTACCTAGGCGTGGCTGTGGAAGGAGACACCTAAGCACTACAGGAGGCTATTTAAACCACACCCGATGGATGAATCTTGCTTTGCGTTATTCTGCTTCCTCAGCAGCAGAACGCTCATCGTGTCTTCTGCATCTGATCCTGGGCCTAAGGAAAAAGGCTTACCATCCTGAATCCAGTCTTCAGCAACACCTATAAAGACAAGAAAGAACAGGTTAGCATTACGGTCTTCAGTGACAGCTCTTCACTTACCTGGTCCATCGGCTGTCACCAACGCCTCGCGCTGCATTCCGGCATCTGAAAGACAAAGGCTTACCTACTCTTCGTGCGCTCCGGAGGTCTTCACACTGCATTCCGGCATCTGAAAGACAAAAGCTTACCAACTCTTCGCACGCTCCGGAGGCCTTCGGCGCTGCATCCCGCATCTGAAAGACAAAACAAGGTGCGTTTAAAGACATTGGGGAACTTTAATACTCACGTGCCATTACTCCTTTCCACATCTAACCCAGTGGGTATTCCGGCACCCTGCAGCCGCCCTGAACTTGTACCTGCAAAATAAAAAGACAGTTAGAGCGCATCGTGAAGCAGGCAACAAGCGCTTACTTACGTGCTTCCAGGCGCTTCTATTCATCACACGGGCTCCATCTTCAACTCACTTCAGCCCGCCATCCGCCATCGCCGGAACCCTGCAAAACAAGAGACATCATTACTAAAGACTTTAAAGACATTAGAATTACTCGAAACTTACCGTTCGTGCAGTAAACGACGGACAGCAGTCCTCTGAAGTCAAGAGCCCTGCTCCCCTTATCCAGTGAAGAAACTGGTTACAGCACCCTGCCTCGAGGCAGATGGAGAGCATGGCGTTCACTTACCTAAGACATCTTACCCTTCGAGCCAGACATACAGTGCACAGAGGTCCAGCCCAAAGAGCCAGCCGTGGGTTAAACATCACCTTTGAAGATACGGTATACGCCCAGTCAAGACCGGCGCCTCTACGGGAATCAGGTGAGAGTTACAGAACGCAAAGCCTACCACAAAACTCCCGTCCAGGCGCTATGGAAACCTTGGATACCGACCAGCTAGCCCAGTTACTTGGGGAACCAAGGGCAGAAGTGCATGCAGCCCGTCAGGAAACGAACGCTCTAAGAAGGGAACTGATTATTTCCAAGGAGCGAACAGATGATCTCGCAAGACAATTGCTACAGTCACAAGCCGGACAGACCCAGTTACCCGCATCTGGGGGAAATCTTCCTTCTACATCCTCTATGAATCCAGTGCAGATCAACCTACCTGGGAATGTACCTCTGGCTCCGCCCGAACGATTTTCTGGTGACCCAAAGAGGTTTGCAGTATTTATCAATCAGTGCCGGTTGCATTTCTTATGCTGGCCAGCAGCCTTTCCAACTGATCAAGCTAAAGTAGCTTTCGTGCTTTCGTACCTTAGTGGCAATGCGGCAGACTGGTCGATCCCTCTAGTAAATCAAGATGATCCGGTCCTCCATGATTTTCAAGCTTTTCAGCTCAGTATGGAAAAACTGTTCGCAAGACATTCACAGGGGCAGGCCTTGGACAATGAGCTTCTTTCGTTGCGACAAGGTAATCAAGACCTTTTGGCTTATATTGCGTCTTTTAACAGACTGATAGTGGAAACTCACTGGCCTGAGGACAAAAGGATTACGCTGTTTTATAGAGGTCTACGCGGAGAGCTCAAAGATGTGTTAGCCCAAGTAGTGAATCTCCCACAAGATTGTTCGGACTATATAGACTTAGTCGTTCAAATAGATCACAGACTGCAGAACAGGAAGGCCGATCGTTCCAAGTTTGATGCTCGAGTATTTTCCAAGCCGCCAACTCCTTCCAAAGGAGTAGACTCCGGGGAACCCATGCAAATAGGGGGTCTGAAAGGTCCTCTAACACAAAAGGAGCGGGAAAGGAGAAAACAGTTGCAATGATGCCTCTATTGCGGAAACTCAGGGCACTTTCTTCGAGACTGTCCGGTGAAACCTGCCAAGAAGGCAGTAGGAGCTGCAGTTACCAAAGTTACAAACTCTGAGCAGGGAAACGACCTCGCCCGACAAGAATAGAGGTCCTCTTGCCGAGCATGAAAACCAGTTCCGTGACCTCGCATTTCGTGATACCTATGGTCCTCATTAGCCCTGATAATCCGGATCGATTACATGCAATTGAAGCTTACGTCGACAGCGGTGCCATCGGCAATTATGTGGATCATGAAATGGTTTTGAGGATGAATGTAACTCTTTGTCCCAAGGCTGTAAAGGACGTCATTACTACGGTGGATGGTACGGAGATAGCCTCCGGGCCAGTAACGCATACCACTTAAGAAGTGACGCTAGTAAGTCAAGATGGACACCATGAGAAGATCGTGTTCGATGTGATCAAGGCCCCTCAGTTTCAGATTATTCTAGGAATACCTTGGTTAGAGAAACACAATCCTCTGATCGATTGGCGAGCAAGAACGGTCCAGTTTCCAGAATGTGTCTCTACTTGTCACCCTCCACCTGGTGTTGCACTGGCAGCAATTTCTTCAGAGACTCCCCAGTTACCTCCCGAATACCTAGAATACCAAGATGTTTTCCGGAAGGATCAGGCTAACTCTCTACCTCCTCATAGGTCTTATGACTGCCAGATCGACCTGATACCTGGATCTACTCCTCCTTGTAGTAGAATTTATGCCCTCACCGAGCCTGAGAACCTTCACCTTCGACAATACCTGGATCAATACCTGGCAAATGGGTTTATTCGTCCTTCCAAGTCCCCTGCTTCTTCAGCTTTGTTCTTCGTTCCAAAAAAGGAAGGAGACCTTAGAACTTGTATAGATTATCGCTCCCTGAACCAGATCACCGTTAAGAATAGATATCCGTTACCTTTGATCCCTGAACTCCTGGACCAAGTCAGAAAAGCATGCATATATACAAAGCTGGATCTTAGAGGAGCTTACCACTTGGTACGAGTAAAAGAGGGCGATGAATGGAAGACGGCCTTCCGCACCAAGTATGGGCTATTTGAATATCAGGTCATGCCCTTCGGACTTTGTAATGCCCCGGCCGCCTTTCAATATTTTATGAATGATGTCCTCAGAGAGCTCATAGATGTGTGTGTTGTTGTTTACATTGACGACATCCTCGTTTATTCTTCATCGGAATCTGAACATCGGAAACACATGAAAATGGTCCTCGAAAGATTGCGTGAACACAAACTTTTCGCTAAGTTGGAAAAATGTGTTTTCAACGTGACTGAAGTTGAATTCTTGGGATTCATATTATCACCTGGCGGAGTGCGTATGGATTCAAAGAAGGTCGATGCAGTTCTCAAATGGCCATCACCATCCTCCGTAAAAGGTGTGCAAAGCATGTTAGGCTTCCCTAACTTTTACCGCAGCTTTATCCCCGAATTCTCTCGAATAGTCCAGCCCATCACTGCCTTGTTAAAGAAAAACAAACGTTTTGAATGGTCTACCGAGGCGGAACAAGCTTTCCAGGATTTGAAGACTAAATTTATCTCTGCACCAATCTTAAAACACCCTCGCCCCGAACTCCCCTACATCGTGGAAACTGATGCTTCAAGCCTTGCCATGGGGGCAGTTCTATCACAAAAGGACCCGGTAACCAATCAGTTGCATCCCGTGGCATTTTGGTCCCGCAAATTCTCGCCTCTTGAAATCAATTACACGATTACTGACAAGGAACTTCTGGCTATCAAGTCTGCCTTTAAGGCTTGGTGGAATTATCTGCTGGGGGCCCGACACACCGTTACTGTGATTACGGATCACCGAAAACCTGCAATATTTGAAAACCGCAAAAGCCCAATCCTCTAGACAACTCCGTTGGGCATTATTCTTTGCCGAGTTTGACTTCATAATTACCTATCGACCTGGTACAAAAAACGGTAAAGCTGATGCCCTTTCTCGGATGGGAGTGGAAGAACACTTGATCAACCCTAAATCTGTACCAATCATTCCCGAACAAAGAATTCTGGGTGTAATCGCCACAGAATCCATAGAGGAAGTTAAGGATAAAGCCAGGCAACTTGTAACTCCAGCAGACATACAGAATTGGCATCTGCAGGGAAAGGACTTTGCAGTAAAGGACAACTTATTGTATTTCCAAGAACGGTTATACCTACCCAGCACAGATTTACAGAAAAAAGTAATCTCTTGTTATCACGATTCTTTAATGGAAGGACATCCCGGTATGGCCAAGACCTCAGAAAAGATCAAGCGCTACTTCTGGTGGCCCTCTTGGAAAAAAGATATCAGAGACTTTATAATGTCCTGTGGAGTATGCGCCCAAAACAAGAGTCAAAAGGAAAGACCAGCAGGCCTCTTATGCCCTATTGACATCCCACCTCGCCCTTGGCATACGCTTTCTATGGACTTCATCACCGATCTACCTCCATGCTCCGGATACAATACGATTCTAGTAATCGTGGACTTATTCTCCAAGATGGCGCATTTCATTCTGCTCAAAGGCTTGCCAACAGCAGCAACTCTGGCCCGAGAATTTCTCGAAAACATCGTCCGACTGCACGGTTTTCCTTCGGTTCTAATTTCGGATCGAGGTAGTAAATTTATTTCTCATTTTTGGCGAAGTTGCTGTCGGTCGGCTCAAATTGATGTGAGACTATCGACCAGTCACCACCCTCAGACCGACGGACAAACCGAGAGGACCAATCAAACTCTGGAACAGTATTTACGCTGCATGCTGCAACAAACTGAAAAAACTTGGAAAGACATCCTTTGGATAGCCGAATATGCCTACAATAACTCTGTCCATTCGGGAACTGGGAAAACCCTGTTTTTTCTTTGTACGGCAGTCACCCTCGAACCTCGGAGTTGGATCCCCTCCAAGATCTTGAAACACCAGCAGTAGACTACCTGCATTTTACAATCACCCAAGCCTTTAAGGAAGCTGTTTCTCACCTTCAAAGGGCTAAAGAACAATACAAGAAAGGAGCAGATCAACATCGGAAGGAAGCCCCTCAATATCAAGTAGGGGATCAAGTCTGGTTATCCACCAAATATCTACCTCTAAAAGGGCCACGCACATTCAACCCAAGATACCTTGGTCCCTATTCCATCACTACCATAGTAAACCCAGTAGCGGTCAAGTTGGACTTGCCCCCGCACATGAAGATACATCCGGTCTTCCACGTCTCTCTATTAAAACCCGTGCAACCTCAAACCCGACTAACCAAATCTCCAAAACCTATCCTAGTTGATGGAGAACTCGAGTTTGAAGTCAAAAGCATTCTGGACTCCAAGATCTCCAAATCTAAACTATTCTACCTAATTGACTGGAAAGGCTACGGCCCCCAAGAGAGATCCTGGGAACCTGCTGAATATGTCCACACTCCTCGCCTAATCAAAAGATTTCACCGAACATTTCCTGACAAGCCAAAACCCCCGGAGAAGCCCGGTTTGGGAGGGGCCTTGAGGGGGGGTACTGTCATGATCTCTGCTTCCAAAAGGTCAGGGTTTTCCCAACTCCCTTGGAAGCAGATCCATAACCCAGGTTCCGAGTGCCAACCAGTCCCAATTGGGACCTTTTGGACCCAGTCCTGGCGCCAGTGGCACCAGGCTCATAAATATGCCCAGTCCCAGCGCTGGAAGCGCCGGGCTCATAATGCTTGGGTGGACTTACCTGCAGCAGACCATGCTGCTTACTTGCCTGCCAGTTGAGTCTCTGATCCTCTTCTGTTTGGAACTACTTTTCCTGTTGGGTGGGGCAGGAGCCACTCCCTAGATTCAGACACTGGAACTCTTCTGGAAAGCAGGAACTCTTTTCTTACCTAGGCGTGGCTGTGGAAGGAGACACCTAAGCACTACAGGAGGCTATTTAAACCACACCCGATGGATGAATCTTGCTTTGCGTTATTCTGCTTCCTCAGCAGCAGAACGCTCATCGTGTCTTCTGCATCTGATCCTGGGCCTAAGGAAAAAGGCTTACCATCCTGAATCCAGTCTTCAGCAACACCTATAAAGACAAGAAAGAACAGGTTAGCATTACGGTCTTCAGTGACAGCTCTTCACTTACCTGGTCCATCGGCTGTCACCAACGCTTCGCGCTGCATTCCGGCATCTGAAAGACAAAGGCTTACCTACTCTTCGTGCGCTCCGGAGGTCTTCACACTGCATTCCGGCATCTGAAAGACAAAAGCTTACCAACTCTTCGCACGCTCCGGAGGCCTTCGGCGCTGCATCCCGCATCTGAAAGACAAAACAAGGTGCGTTTAAAGACATTGGGGAACTTTAATACTCACGTGCCATTACTCCTTTCCACATCTAACCCAGTGGGTATTCCGGCACCCTGCAGCCGCCCCGAACTTGTACCTGCAAAATAAAAAGACAGTTAGAGCGCATCGTGAAGCAGGCAACAAGTGCTTACTTACGTGCTTCCAGGCGCTTCTATTCATCACACGGGCTCCATCTTCAACTCACTTCAGCCCGCCATCCGCCATCGCCGGAACCCTGCAAAACAAGAGACATCATTACTAAAGACTTTAAAGACATTAGAATTACTCGAAACTTACCGTTCGTGCAGTAAACGACGGACAGCAGTCCTCTGAAGTCAAGAGCCCTGCTCCCCTTATCCAGTGAAGAAACTGGTTACAGCACCCTGCCTCGAGGCAGATGGAGAGCACGGCGTTCACTTACCTAAGACATCTTACCCTTCGAGCCAGACATACAGTGCACAGAGGTCCAGCCCAAAGAGCCAGCCGTGGGTTACACATCACCTTTGAAGATACGTTATACGCCCAGTCAAGAACGGCGCCTCTACGGGAATCAGGTGAGCGTTACAGTTATCAATGTAGTTATCTAGAACACAACTAAACCTCCATTTAACAAAGTGTAGATATTTGTAAGTCGCAAGGTTATACACTGATTCTTAACACCATAAGCTCCCCCCCCCATTGCCATCAGTGTAAAGACTGGAGGTGGGTATCTGTACTCCTGCTCTCTATATGGCAGAGTCGAAGCACAGGTAAAACGTGGCCGAGCAATCAAGGCTTATCTCTCAGGAGGTGATGCCGGTTTGTTCTTAGGTACGGTGTAGTCCCCAAGAACCCACAAAGGAATGTCCACACACTATGTTAGTGATAACACAGTCTTTATATAAATAAGGTTCAAGGTTATGTACACAATCACAATAACACGCTTTGTACTCTGGCAATACTATAATGGCAAATATATACCGGTCTACGTGGTACCACTCTTAACTATTGAGTCCTTTAAAATGCATCCACGGCTAACAGCCCAAATAACATACAAATTAGATTGTAAGATGAATCAATGACAGACAGACAGAAAGAAAGCAAGTTATATCAAGAAATGGCTGAACAGTCTATCCCACTACCATGAGACCATTCTGTGCGAGGATCCCCCCACCTGGGCAACCTGTAAATAAAGCGTATTGAGAAGCCCTGTCCATTTATGCTTAATATAGTCTCAATTGCTCCTAAAGTTTCTACAACCCCAATGTACGTGGTTTCTTAGTTTTTTCCACGAGTCGTTGACAGGCCCTTGTTGAGTGTACTACCTTTAAGGCAGTAGCCACAGGTCATCGAGATTTCTGGATAAAGCAAAGGTGAACGCTGTTGTCGGGGAATCAGCGTTATTACTTGCGGTGCTCATTGACAACAGCTCGTAAATGTCCTGTGAGGAAGTGGCGTGCGGTATACCTTGACAACGATAGTTTGTTGCCGCAAAAAGTCTATGAAGAACTTTGGCCCAGCAAGGGCGTCTGGCCATCGGTGTCTGGCGTCAGCGATCGGGACTTGACCACGGCTGGCTGTCTGATCTTCGTCAGCGTCTTTGAGGAATTCGGGTGGCAGGAAACCCATGGGTAGATTCTCCTCGGTTGTCGACAACCTTGACTTTCTGCGGCAGGACAAAAGCTGTCGACGGTGATGAGCAAGGGAGTCCTTGGATCAAATGTCTTGGGCAAAGGAGCACTGCAGCTCCGGTCAGCGACGGCGGTCGTCTAAAGTAATGGACTTCAATGTCCGGGTGCTTCACTTCGGTATTCCACAGCAGTTCCTTTCTCCGGTCTGCAGCCTTTTGAGGGTCTGATTTCCAGGGAGCTTTGCCAAAGATCAGCCAGTGCACGATGGTCCGTCGTAGCTCGGGAAGAGGTCTCCTAGCCAGGTCCTCTATTGGACCCGTTCTTCAAGGCACAGCAGCTTTCAGTTGGTGAAGGAATGCAGCAGAAAATCTTCTCGTCCGGCTGGGCTTCAAGGTTAAGCATCAGTTTCGACTACAGCTTCTGAATGATTTCCATCAGTGAGAGGTCCCCAGATATACTGTTGGTCTCCCATTCACTCTGCTGTGTCAAACTCAGGCAACCAATCATTCAGAAGGACATTCAGGCATGCAGTCAGCCAATCAGGCTCACAGTGCATTCAGGCCATTCTTCTCCATCCAGACACCCACAACAGAGAATGTGGATTCGGACAAGCACCCAGCCATTCAGCACTCCACACTGCATTCATACTGGTTTTGGGCAGGGCGTCTCAGTCATTGTGTCACACACCAGATACTAGACACTCATAAAATGAAATGCGTATTCGTCACACATTCCATTCACCCAGGTCCCACACCACGGGCGCCCCCACAACATATAGTCATTGGGAAGGCTCCAGCCAGTCTGGCCGGGACCTCCTGACGATACCATATATGGAACTTCCACCCAACACCCAGTCAGGGGGAAGGGACAGAGTCAGGGCTTCCCGGGACTTCAGGAAAACAAGGTAACAGGTGATAGAAAGCAAGAGGCCACAGGGACCATCTTTTTTCCTTTCAGGAATCAACTGATTCCAAAGGCAGGGCCTGGTTCCCCAAAATGGAGGATACTCAGAGCACCTGTCAAATTCAGCATGAAGCTGCCACCAGCCCATACCCTGCTCTGTGGGCCACACACAGTTGCCCAAAAACATACACTAGGAATACAGGGTTGTACCCCTACCCATGGGTGCCATAAGCGTATCCCAAGGGCCTGTTCACCATGACCAAAAAGAGGAAGAGCCGCACCGCCAGGAATCCCACATGTACTCCTGCATGGAAAATAAGACAGAGCATGCATGATAAAAGCATAAAGGACAGGATACGGAGGCCCTGTCCCTCTGATACATTTCCAGCATCACACATAGGATACTCAAATCTTCGGCAAAAGTATCTGGCCATTCGTTGTTAGAAGGTCTAGTCAAGGTTTGTGACTGGCTGACCAGCAATGGCTTACAAGTCAACCCCAGTAAAACTGAGGTATTATTTCTTGCCCTAAAACTGATGCTTTTCGACCCTCACTGCACTCCAAAACCCCCTCAATAATTTGGCCTTTCCACTTCCTACACCTCACAAGTTAGAAATCTAGTGATTTTAGGGGATCAGAATTTATCATTTGCATCGCAAAAGAACAATGTCTCTAGAGTAGCTTCCTATTGCCTTTGGCTACTGAAACGTGCCTTACCCTTTATCCCACAGGAATTTCTTGTCACTGGTACCCTGATTAATTCTTACATTGATTAAAGCAATGCCAGATATGTTGGTTTGTCGAATTATCCATTACGCATGGACTCATTACAAATTTAGTGGTATTTGTGAGGGGTCAGTAATGCAAGGCAGGCACCTGCTTGTAGTTTTTATTATTAAAAGAAAATGCAAAGAAAACCTAACTAAGCCTACTCTACCAGGTACTTCCCTACCTAGTCTAGGATCTAAAGGAAAGTCTCCCAGCATACAATAATCTGACCCTCACACTAAACAACAAAACAGTCAAATCAAAGCATAAACAACATAAATACATGATTACCAAATAACCAGTGATTTGGATAACTCCCAATTGTCCTGGGTAGATCTATTTCACAGGAATGTCCAAATTCATTCTCTCCCAAAGAAAAGTAAAGTCTTAAATCAGTTATTGAAAAGTTCAAAAGAAACAAAAGTTCACACAAACAAAAATCTACTGGTAAAAGATCTTTCTCCACTTGTTGAAAAGTTCCTTTCCAAATCTTCACAAAGGAAACAACACCAATTGTCATCCTGGATAACCTACTTCCAGGTTAGAATTGACAACGTTCAAAACAAAAGTACCACTTCTGCTTCAACCACTGTTCTTCTTTTTGTAACCTCTGCAGAGTTTTTGGTATACATTGCCAGGATGCTTCTTCCAAGGGGGTTGCTCCTTTGCTTCACAGTCTACTACTACTTCAACTAATTTCAACAGAAGGTGCTCTGACAATATTCTAGACAACCACAGTTCTATTTGTTCTGCTGTAACTTGATACTTTAACATTTTATCAGGCAACTTAGACAAGACTCTTCAACCTCCCCAGGTAGGCAAGGCCCTCTTCTTTCCTATGCCATAAGAAAGGGCAAATTATTTGCCTCTTCTGTCTGTCTTGCAGCTACCACTGGACTGTGTCTTGGCATCTAGACTGCCTTCCTCTCTCAGCTTCAACAGTCCCAGCTTCACAGATTGTTGATCAGCTCTTTTAACCAGCACCCAGCTCCCATCCCCAGCTATATGCACACCTTCTTGATTCCAGTAGTTACCCCAAAGCTGTATTACCACTCTTCCAACCTTGGATAACCTTGTCACCCTCATATTAGGGGACACTGGGTTTGAAACAGCTTCAACAACTTCAAAACATTGGTGGTTAGGTCTCAATATGGCTGGTTTCACATTACAAAGAATGTGTCTTTCGGCATGGCAATGTTTGCCCTTCTCGTGACTTTATCAACTACTACAACTACACAGTGTTTGTTCTGAACGTTAGAAGAGTCAGGTTTCATTAGAGAAATGAAATACACGCAACCACTCTTTGATGAAGAATTTCAACTTAAAGACTTGCGTTCCCTTGTATCCATACAGAATACTGCTTGATCGGGAATCACAATCAAAAGCAACCTTTCTCTGATGTAAGTGTTCTTGTAACAATTTGGGAAAGTTATCTGCTACTTCTCGAGTGATCACCGACCATGTTCTCATTCTTAATTGGATACAAGCGACCCCTCCAGTAAGGGTTTTAATGCAACAATGGAAAATAAAAAGACTTTCCTTATACGCGATCACGTTAATATGTGCTAAGCATGCGCAGCATACATTTCCTTTGTTGTGAATGCTTCCCTCAGCAACAAACTACTTTTACTCGCTCACATTTCTACACAAGTGTTAATTTAGCTGGTTATAATTACCGGGAAGGAGTGTTAATGAATTGAAGTACAGAGCTTCACTTACTGGCTCTAAAATCACACTGGTTGCGGGCGGATTACACTTCCCGACTTTTCTTCCTGCTACTACTGCTTCAGGCACTCTTGGGACCCCACCCCTCTGCAGCACGGGACTTCTCTGATCCGGCCTCGACCACCGAGAGTCTCCTTCTCTCCTACTTCCCTCAGCTTCCTTCTGCACATGGGCCTCAAATAGCTTCAAAACCTCAGCTCTATATTCACAGCAATTAGGTTCATCTTGGAATACTGTTAACTACTCCCAGTCTCTTCCAGTGCAGCCACAGCTAAACAGGGTTTGAGAGCACATGACCAACTCAGAATCTGCAGGTAAAATCTGCTCATCTCTCATTCTAGTGTCCCTTAAGTGGTCACACAACCTTGTGAACTGCCAGCCTTGTGCTCAGCTTCTACTTCTGCTGCTACGGCCAACCTTCCGGCTCCTGTTCCAGCTTCTTCCTACTGCTCCTTCCAGCTGCAGCCTTTTATGCCTCTCAGGTGAGGCAACTGGCTTCAAGTGCAGGCCTTTAGTGTTAATTGCCTGACCCTGGCAAAGGCTGTTAGGCCTGTTTGCCTGTCCTTTACTTCTGTATACCTCCTCAGCCCTCTTCTTCGTCACAGTCCATGAGGAATTCTGGGACATGTCGTCCATTTTATGGAAATTTGTTTTTTCCACTTCTTTTCCACTTTTAATAGTGGTTTGAATTCCCTTGATGATTTTAGAAGAGGGATTGTGGTGGGTAGAGACAGAAGGTGTGACACTTTTGCTACTCTCTGTATTATCCCTTTGATATTGGGGAGGACATTTAGGGATACAAAAGATTTTCTCTTTTGATGCGATAGATTTAGATTTTTTAATCCTGGGTTTTATTACCTTAGTTTTAAACATAGGCCTGAAACCATTAGAACAGCAACAGGCTATACACTCTCCCAGAAAAGGTATTAAGAGTGTCCCTCTCCGAGGACAAATATCATGTCTCATCCCATGGAATCTCCTCACTACCCTGGGTCCACAGGATTCCCTACATATTCCAGAGGTACATCCAATCAAACAGAATTACTGTTACCGCCACTTGGTCCAGCGGAATTTCGGCCAGATTACAAGTGGTGGTAGTGTGTTGTTAGTGCCCATTAATTTTGTCCATAGGACCTCAGGGGGATGTTGGCAGAATTATCACTGGTGGTTATTCTGCTAGTGGTAATTCTGACAATTTTGACATTTTTGGGAGGTAAGGCGGCACAATTCACTCCATATTTTTATTGGAGGTTTTTCCTCTGCCTTACCGCAAAAGTTATAGCATGGTGGTGTGGTAATGCAGTTGTAACAGAGTTATGACTGCATTACTGCCTTTTTACCACTGCATTACTGCCTGCTTTTAATGCATTGCCATACATGTAATGAGGCCCACAGATTACAAAAGATCGCAAACGCTGCGGTATGCCTTATTTTAAGAGCTTCAATGGCTTCCAGTCCAGCAGAAGATAGACTTTCAAATCCTGCGCTGAGTCTGTAAATGTAAACTGGGCCTTGGGCCACCTCACTTAAGCTCACTTTTGAAATGGCATCATCCTGCAAAGTGCTTAATGTCAGCACGCTGTAAACTTTAGGAAATTCCTTGCAAATGTTGCCGTTCTAGGGGTGACGGATGCTTTGCTGTAATTGGTCCCACATTCAGGAACAAACTTCCTTTGGAGTTACACCAGGCCGACACGCTACTGATATTTAGGAAAACCCTCAAAACTTTTCTCTTCTGCTGATTCATTCCAAGGTCTTCTACATGGTTCACCTTTTTGACTTCAGCGCCCAGATACTGGTCCTCCTGTCCGGTTCCTTATGGAACTGCGCATTATAAATTCAAATTCAACTTCCACTGCAACCCAGACCTTCTGCATCAAGTCTCCCTCCTTCCCTTCTGATAGAATATCCGTCTCAGCAATGTGCTGAGACTGAGACACCTCTGCCATGGCATTCACACCCAAATCCACTCAATGTTTCTGAGAAAACCAACTCAGGGTGATGCATAGCCATCCTTGCGCCCATCCTGTGTAATTCCTTCCTTTTCAGAATTCTCTCCAATAAGCATCATCTAAAGTTTAAATGGTCCTTAGTTTGCACCCTTCAAGGGACCATTCGTGGTGGTTGCGTGCTGCATACAACTCTGCCATGTGACTCATTTAGGCAACGTGCATGAGGCCTGCATACAGAGGCCGGATCCACCACGATTCACTGTGATGCAAACCAGAGATCTCCGTGAGAATCTCTGTTTTCCTCCTGCTCCCTTGGCCTGAGTCTCAAAGTCTAAAACTGGTGCACATCTGGAGCTGCCAGGATCACCTATGAGATTCCCATGAGGCAATCTTTCAGAAGCACCGTTGGCGCGAGCATCTCAGCAGTGTTCCAGTGATCTCCAGATGTGCTCAAATGTAAGCCTGGGTGAATCGGTTTTAAGGCAGCAGGTGAGAACCATCTTTGATTTGCTCCATTGCAATATTTATGAATCAGGCACAAAATGTTTTAATAGATATCGCAGCAACATTTTAAAAAGCTGCATTTCGAGAATAAACCATGGTGCAACAAACAGTGACACGTTTATTAGAAATGAATTTCTTTAGCATATGGTCCAGCTGCAGATACCGTCATGTATCCTTTTCTGATTTAAGCATGTTGCTGTAATCCGCATAAAAGGTAAACCGAGCGAGGAGCCTTTCAAGCTTGGATTATTCAAGGGCATTTTTTATTTCATGTCTTTGCTGAGTTCATAAAAGATGAGGCGAGAGGAAAGAATCCTTCATGCTTTGGGATTTAGCATCCCTTCCTCGCCTGCGGGCGAGGATTTGCATTGTAATAGTATTTTTAGCATTAGACATTAGAGATCTCAATGAATAGAGCTGCACCGGTAACTTGGTTTCATGGGTCATGCACACCGATTCATGAAAAGTATTTTGCACTAATGCGGAATGCGGCACCGTACTGACATGACAGCGCTGGGTAACACCTGGCACACATTGCCATTACCCCTTCTCTGTTCCTATAAAGCGTGGGACAGTAGCCAGCTGACATGCCGTAAATAGGAATGCAAGAAAAAATGGCATGTACTATTGATATCTCTTTGTGAAGTGTCTGCTTGGAGCTGTAGAATGGGGGAGGGTACAGCAGAGTTCAGATGCACTTATATTACAATATGTCACAAGCGCACACACTAAAGCTTACACGTGCATACCAACACCACACCGATTCACAAGCACACACTGTGCAGCCTACACGGGGCCTGGCAACAGTGATGCACACGGCTCAACAGGAAAAGGTAGCAGAGGCCTGCTCTTTCTTTCAGCTCAATTGTAAATTAACAGTCGCAGTGGGGGCTGCTTACATTGGGCAGAGGTAGGGAAGGTGCCCCCCCACAGAGAGAGAAGAAGAGAAGAGAGTCTCTTCTTCTTGAAACTAATGCAAATTAAACTTGTGCAGAGCGGCAGATTCATTATTATTTATTAATCTGCTGCTCTGCAATGCTGTGATGCTTGCCTGTGCCTGGCCAGCTGCTTCGCAGCAGCGAGTCCCGATCTAGTAACATTTCTGCAATGTAGAGTGCATGGAGCTCGTAACTCCACGCACTTTACGTAACTATTCTCCCATTCAGGGGCTGGCGGGGCGCTGGAGGGGTGTCCCCACACTCTTGGTATTGTGCGCAAACAGCGCACCACCAGAGTGAGTCCTCCAAAACTCCTCCTACCTGTATGGTTGCAGGCCATGCAGCATAGCAACAGGTAAGTTGTGGATTGTCATTGGCTGTTTGCCAGCCAATGACAATCCGAGTGTGGTGTGGGTGGAGTCGGGCCATGGGCACACGGTGCCTCACCTTCTCTTTCTCATTCTTTCTTAGCCCGGGCCTTGAATTGAATTGAATTGAAATGTATTTATACCGCGCATCACTCACCTTAAGGTTTAAGAGTGCCGACATACAAACAATTACAAAATAAATAGATGTCTTAATCAAATAAACATAAAATCTAAAATACATAAACACTTAAAAAATGGTACATAGAAGAGTAGCAAAACAATTTAATATACTGCAATATCCTTAAAGAATAGACAGGTCAGTTCAAAACAATTCTTAGCTTGCCAGAAGAATTGGTGCCCAGATCTTTCATTCTATTCAAAAACAAAGGAAGAGTACTATAGCCACGTCCAATAACAATCCAATCAATGTTATCAGTGGAACACCAGTTAATGTACTGTATCCTCCAAAGAACTTTCAAATCCTGCGTTGTAACACAGTTGGAGCCCACTCTCCGATTGAGCCATGATAGAATTTTATTCTTCAGTGATTCCTCCACAGATTCAAATTCCCTGGGCTCATCTACATTTGTAATGATAAGGTTTCTGGGGTCCAAAAAAAAGCTCCTTATGTTAGGATCCACGATTTTAGGCATTGTTGATTTTCTATGGCGGGGATCTGGGATAGAGCTGGATTAACTGGGCTGATTTAGCTGTGTTGGTGTTCTCCACCAACACAGTACCCCTATGTCCGGATAAGGGTAAACTACCCTAGCCTGCAGTGGTCGTTCTTTAGGGGGAACCTCACTGTGGGAAGACTCACTACGGTCCGTTTGACATACTTAATGGCGCCCTTGCTGGTGTGGTGGTCGACTCGTGCTGTGGATTTCTCGCCCAGGCTCAGCTGCCCAACCCTCCCAGGCCCTTCCACGTGTGCTGTGGCTGCTGCCTGCCCTACGCTGATGGAGTCCAGACTCCAGTCCAGTCTCCAAGAAGAGTCCAACTTAACACTTTGACTTAAGGTAAGTTTGTACTTGTGTTACTTGTTGGCCTGTTGGGTTTGCATGCATGCTTCTTCTAAACTCTTAGCGGGTCATTACGAGTATGGAGGTAGCCATGCCGCTTTTTACTAATCCCCTTATGAACCACTGTTTAAGTTTCTTGCTACACTACTAGTACTGAAGAGATTGAAGTAAGACCCTTTAATTGTCTGCTAATGTAATGGGACAATAGCATTAGTTTCCCTGATATTCCTTTTGAATACCGGCTTTCTGACTGTTATACAAAAAAGTGTTATATTCCGGTTTCACGCAAAATAAATGTACATGTTATAAGAGGTATATATAGCAGTAAGGGTCATTAAAGCACCTTTAGTTTAGGTGGAACTGCAGGCATTAGAATGCATGCATTGACCGTGATATTCCTCTATGACCCATTATGGGCAAAAGGTTGGGATCAAGATGTTGTGTGGGGAGTCAAATGATGTTTTGGGGATCTCACCTCAAGAAAATATTGTAAATTAAGCATTTTAATATAGACCCAGAACCAAATATAGCGAAAAGCAAATTATACGGGGAGCAAGCAAAACCTTTACACTGTTTAAAATCAATTAGAGACCCTGTTCAGAATGTAAGGTGATACTTTGTTTTGCTCCAAGCCTATGAATTGCACAACTAGTGGACAAGCCCCAAACACACAAACAGCCACAACCGCTCGGGGGTGGGGCCTGTGGTGTCCAGTGTCAATTCTTCGAAGACACGGTATGCTTAGGCCACATAGGTTGTATCTTAGCTTAAGCATTTTCAGTGAATATGTTCATGGGTTCATGCACTGACTCTTCCACTCTACCAAATAACATCGGCAACTATCAACACCGATTCTATAACAGCGATTTAGTAACTACCGACAAAGAAACAATACAATAAACACTGCTCGGAAAAATTAAGGATTGTTGGTCATTTAGCGATGAAAGACTGTGAAATCTTTTTAAAACGTGTTTTCATTCTAGTCGTGCCGTGCTCGAGTCCTTGCTAAGATTGAAAGGTTGGTAACAAGGGCTACCATATAAGCTATACCTCAAAATCTTACTGTAATAAGTGTGAATTAAAGCACCGTACATTTGTAAATTGAAATAACTCTTCACAGGTTTGTGGTGTTAATCGTTCTTAAAATGATGATGGCTAGCAGTGAAACGCTAGTGTTAGGGCGTCATAATTTGAAATCCATATAGCTTCATTAATATCACCTGCAAATTAGAGCATGTATTTTTCATACAACTTTTTTTTTAAAGCAATCTGACTCACTAGTTATTTCTTGCTGTTTTCTATCATTTAATTGATTATGTACTAACATACTGCTAACAGAGGGTCTACATTGATACACTTAAGTCCAGGTACATGTTCGTAGTGTGAGCCCCTATTAGGTGGAGGGAATTTATTGAATCCCTTGCCTTTGAGTTTAGGACAAGGACAACCATATCTACAATGATGGAAAGGGCTAACTGCATTCCTCTTCATACGATAATATCCCTAATTCTGTCAATCTGTTAACCATACATCTAGGCCCTTAATGTCTGGTATAGTGCCAAAGTAGACCTTTGCCACACTTTATGAAAGTAATATTCACGCCATAGTGGGGACGTTGGTGTCCTGACAGCTAATCAGGATCCATTCCTTCCGGAAAATACACTGTGCTCCACCCACTCCCTTGTACACCCCCCACTCACCCACTCACCTAGACCTTATTTCTCTCCCGCGGCTGCTCCTGATTTTCCACAAACTCATCCCTTGTTCAACTCCTCCTCTCCACTCTCCTCCCTTTGCCACCCAACATGAAATACAAAGCAGATTTCTTCACTCAGGCCACTGCGCTTTCCTTGCTTGGCAGACATCTTTGAATGGCTTTCCCTGTTGTCTTCTTTTATTCCCTGTCACCTGATCTCCCTATAGCACCTGGCTCTGCAGCAAGATGCTAATAGCCTCTTTGCCCACAGCTGCTGGGAAATATGTCCTCTTATAGCCCATGAGTCCTTCCAATGCACCCTTGCTTCACTGTGGCCTCAGATCCAGGCTTCTGACAAATAAGAGGTCGTATTGCCCATTCATGTGAGCAATAGTGCTTAATACCAGAACCTGACATAGCACTGCTTATCATAAAACACCACGCATAACATCACATGATTTAACTTAAGGAGCAGAGTATCAAAGTAATGTCACATGCATCTTCTGCCACATAGGGCAAACAATATGTGCGCAATTACATATTTTAAACATGTTGCAATTTATATATCCAAAAAGGTGTGAAAGAATCCAAGAAAAAGAAATGACATCTATATATTTATTTATTTGAAAGATTTGCATTGTGTGAACCTAGAGAATGAAGGAGCAAAGAAGCGCTCGCCAAAATATAAATCGGGTATGCTAAAGTTTCAATTCGATCAGCAAATTGTTTCAAATAATAAAAGGCAAAAATACAAATCATCTATGACATGCTCCCAGATACGAGTTATAGCCAGGGGAAATGCTATCCTCTTGTAAACTTAGATGGCAGAGTCTGGCATGAACCGCGTTATAGAAAAAAAAGTGATACGCAGTGTCCTGCAGAAAAAAGTTCAAGTGGCAATTTATTTTATTACTTATTCTCGAAAAAACAGAAGACATTGTGGATCATGTTCAATGAGAAGTAACATACATGTAAGTCTTGCATAAGACCTGTATGCATTACATTTACGTTAGACCTCATTTTCATTCATTGTGTATAGCAGGAGGAGGAGCGCATCATGTTACAATTCCGCCATACCAATACTCCAGCAATTGCGTCTGCATGGCATGTTCATGATGGCACACATGCTGCCCTTTACATCTGCATACCTCCTAAGCCCTCTTCTTCATCACAGTCCATGAGGGATTCTGGGCCATGTCGTCCATTTTGAGGAAATTAGGTTTTTCCACTTTTTTCCCCCTTTAATAGTGGTTTTAATTCCCTTGATGTTTTTAGAAGAGGGATTGTGGAGAGAGACAGAAGGTGTGACACTTTTTCTACACTCTGCAGTATACCTTTGATATTGGGGAGGACATTTAGGGATACAAAAGATTTTCTCTTTTGATGTGATAGATTTAGATGTTTTAATCCTGGGTTTTATTACCTTGGTTTTAAACATAGGCCGGAAACCATTAGAACAGCAACAGGCTATAAACTCTCCCAGAAAAGGTATTAAGAGTGTCCCTCTCCGAGGACAAATATCATGTCTCATCCCATGGAATCTCCCCACTACCCTGGGTCCTGTCTACACCCAGGTGATCCTCCTGCAATACACCACCCTCAGGATTGGGATCATAAGGTGTCTGCCTTCTCCTGCCCCCTGCGAGGTGACTCTAGGCAACGTTTTGGTGAGGGATCCACAGGATTCCCTACATATTCCAGAGGTACATCCGTCAGAATCCAGTCAAACAGAATTACTGTTACCGCCACTTGGTCCAGCGGAATTTCGGCCAGATTACAAGTGGTGGTAGTGTGTTGTTAGTCTCCATTCATTGGGTCCATAGGACTCCATGGGGATTTTGGCAGAATTATCACTGGTGGTTATTCTGCTAGTGGTAATTCTGCCAATTTTTACATTTTTGGGAGGTAAGGCAGCACAATTCACTCCAAAATTTAGTTGGACGTTTTTCCTCTGCCTTACCGCCAAAGTTATAGTATGGTGGTGTGGTAATGGTGGTGTGGTAATGCAGTGGTAACAGAGGTATGACTGCATTACCACCTTTTTACCACTGCATTACTGCCGTTTTTTACTGCACCGCCATACATGTAATGAGGCCCACAGATTCCAAAAGATTGCTAACTCTGCGGTATGCCTTATTTTAAGAGCTTCACTGGCTTCCAGTCCAGCAGAAGATACACTTTCAAATCCTGCGCTGGGTCTGTAAATGTAAACTGGGCATTGGCCCACCTCACTTAAGCTCACTTTTGAAATGGCATCATCCTGCAAAGTGGTTAATGTCAGCACGCTGTAAACTTTAGGAAATTCCTTGCAAACGTTGCCGTTCTAGGGGTGACGGATGCTTTGCTCTAATTGGTCCCACATTCAGGAACAAACTTCCTTTGGAGTTACACAATGCCGACACACTACTGATATTTAGGAAAAGCCTCAAAACGTTTCTCTTCTGATGATTCATTCCAAGGCCTTCTACATGGTTCACCTATTTGACTTCTACGCCCAGATACTGGTGCTCCTGTCTGGTTCCTTATGGAACTGCGCATTATAAATTCAAATTCAACTTCCACTGCAAACCAGACCTTCTGCAACAAGTCTACCTCTTTCCCTTATATTAAGATATCCGTCTCAGCAATGTGCTGAGACTGAGACACCTCTGCCATGGCATTCATACCCAAATCCACTCAATAGGCCTCATTACGAATATGGAGGTAGCCATGCCGTTTTTTGCGGCATGGCTACCCCCATACCGGGTACCAAGTCCCGCAAAAGGGGACTTACCGGGCCATTCTGACCTTGGAGGGCCCAGTAAATCCCTTTCGCAGGACCCAGACCTGGTACATTCCCATTCCCATTTGAGCCCCCATAGGGCTCAATTGGAATGGGGAGGATGCTAACAACGGGACCGTTAATGACGGGCCCGTTGTTAGCATCCTGGTCTGCTAGCGGCTCCCGCTAAGGACGCCTGGTCTGACCAGGCGTTCCTTAGTGGGACCCGCTGCAGACCTCATAATAGGGCAGCCCAGAATGAACGGTGCCGGTCCCTTACTGGCACCGTTCATTCCGTGGCCGCCTAGGTTGTAATGAGGCCCAATGTCTCTGAGAACACCAAATCAGGGTGATGCATAGCCATCCTTGCGCCCATCCTGTGTAATTCCTTCCTTTTCAGAATTCTCTCCAATAAGCATCATCTAAAGTTTAAATGGTCCTTAGTTTGCACCCCTCAATCATTTCCTCTCACTCTTTTTGTTTGAGGCTGTGGTTAAGGACCATTCGTGGTGGTTGTGTGCTGCATAGAACTCTGCCATGTGACTCATTTAGGCAATGTGCATGATGCCTTCATACAGAGGCCGGACCCACAACGATTCACTGTGAAGCAAACCAGATATATCCGAGAGAATCTCTGTTTTCCTCCTGCTCCCTTGGCCTGAGTCTCAACGTCTCAACTGTTGCACATCTGGAGCTGCCCGGATCACCTCTGAGACCCCCATGAGGCAATCATTCAGAAGCACCCTTGGGCGCAAGCATCTCAGCGGTGTTCCAGTGATCTCCAGATGTGCTCAAATGTAAGCCTGGGTCAATACGTTTTAAGGCAGCAGGTGAGAACCATCTTTGATTTGCTCCATTGAAATATGTTTGAATCTGGCACCAAATGTTTAAATGGATATCGCAGCAACATTTAAAAAGCTGTATTTAGTGAACAAACCATGGTGCAACAAACAGTGACGCGTTTATTAGAAATGAATTTCTTTAGCATATGGTCCAGCTGCAGATACCGTCATGTATCCTTTTCTGATTTAAGCATGTTGCTGTAATCCGCATAAAAGGTAAACCGAGCGGGGAGCCTTTCAAGCTTGGATTATTCAAGGGCATTTTTTTATTTCATGTCTTTGCTGAGTTCATAAAAGATGAGGCGAGAGGAAAGAATCCTTCATGCTTTGGGATTTAGCATCCCTTTCTGGCCTGCGCGCGAGGATTTGCATTGTAATAGTATTTTTAGCATTAGACATTAGAGATCTCAATGAATAGAGCTGCACTGGTAACTTGGTTTCATGGGTCATGCGCACCGATTCATGAAAAGTATTTTGCACTAATGTGGCACCGTACTGACATGACAGCGCTGGGTAACACCTGGCACACATTGCCATTACCCCTTCTCTGTTCCTATAAAGTGTGGAACAGTAGCCAGCTGACATGTCGTAAATAGGATTTGACCAAAAGCGGGCGTTTGTGAAAAATTACAAAACTGAATGCAAGAAAAAATGGCATGTACTATTGATACCTCTTTGTGAAGTGTCTGCTTGGAGCTGTAGAATGGGGGAGGGTACAGCAGAGTTCAGATGCACTTAGATTATAATATGTCACAAGCGCACACACTAAAGCTTACACGTGCATACCAACACCGCCTGGCAACAGTGATGCACAGGGCTCAACATGAAGAGGTAGCAGGGGCCTGCTCTTTCTTTCAGCTCAATTGTAAATTAACAGTAACAACTCTGTCGCAGTGGTGGCTGCATACATTGGGTGGGGGTAGGGAGGGTGCCCCCCCACAGAGAGAGAAGAAGAGGAGAGAGTCTCTTCTTCTTCAAACTAATGCAAATTAAACTTGTGTAGAGCGGCAGATTAATTATTATTTATTAATCTGCTGCTCTGCAATGCTGTGCTGCTGGCCTGGGCCTGGCCTGCTGCTTCGGAGCGGCGAGTCCCGATCTAGTAACATTTCTGCAATGTAGAGTGCATGGAGTTCGTAACTCCACGCACTCTACGTAACTATTCTCCCATTCAGGGGCTGGCGGGGCGCTGGAGGGGTGTCCCCACACTCTTGGTATTGTGCGCAAACAGCGCACCACCAGAGTGAGTCCTCCCAAACTCCTCCTACCTGTATGGTTGCAGGCCATGCAGCATAGCAACAGGTAAGTTGTGGATTGTCATTGGCTGTTTGCCAGCCAATGACAATCCGAGTGTGGTGTGGGTGGAGTCGGGCCATGGGCACACGGTGCCTCACCTTCTCTTTCTCATTCTTTCTTAGCCCGGGCCTTGAATTTAATTGAAATGTATTCTTACCGCGCATCACTGACCTTAAGGTTTAAGAGTGCCGACATACAAACAATTACAAAATAAATAGATGTCTTAATGAAATAAACATAAAATCTAAAATACATAAACACTTAAAAAATGGTACATAGAAGAGTAGCAAAACAATTTAATATACAGTAATATCCTTAAAGAATAGACAGGTCAGTTCAAAACAATTCTTAGCTTGCCAGAAGAATTGGTGCCCAGATCTTTCATTCTATTCAAAAACAAAGGAAGAGTACCATAGCCACGTCCAATAACAATCCAATCAATGTTATCAGTGGAACACCAGTTAATGTACTGTATCCTCCAAAGAACTTTCAAATTCTGCGTTGTAACACAGTTGGAGCCCACTCTCCGATTGAGCCATGATAGAATTTTATTCTTCAGTGAGTCCTCCACAGATTGAAATTCCCTGGGCACATCTACATTTGTAATGATAAGGTTTCTGGGGTCCAAAAAAAAAGCTCCTTATGTTAGGATCCACGATTTTAGGCATTGTTGATTTTCTATGGCGGGGATCTAGGATAGAGCTGGATTAACTGGGCTGATTTAGCTGTGTTGGTGTTCTCCACCAACACAGTACACCCTATGTCCGGATAAGGGTAAACTACCCTAGCCTGCAGTGGTCGTTCTTTAGGGGGAACCTCACTATGGGAAGACTCACTACGGTCCGTTTGACATACTTAATGGCGCCCTTGCTGGTGTGGTGGTCGACTCGTGCTGTGGATTTCTCGCCCAAGCTCAGCTGCCCAACCCTTACCAGGCCCATCTACGTGTGCTGTGGCTGCTGCCTGTCCTACGCTGATGGAGTCCAGACTCCAGTCCAGTCTCCAAGAAGAGTCCAACTTAACACTTTGACTTAAGGTAAGTTTGTACTTGTGTTACTTGTTGGCCTGTTGGGTTTGCATGCATGCTTCTTCTAAACTCTTAGGGGGTCATTCCGAGTATGGAGGTAGCCATGCCGCTTTTTACTAATCCCCTTATGAACCTCTGTTTAATTTTCCTGCTACACTACTAGTACTGAAGAGATTGAAGTAAGACCCTTTAATCGTCTGCTAATGCAATGGGACACTAGCATTAGTTTCCCGGATATTCCTTTTGAATACCGGCTTTCTGACTGTTATACAAAAACGTGTTATATTCCGGTTTCACGCAAAATAAATGTACATTTTATAAGA
This sequence comes from Ambystoma mexicanum, assembly GCF_040938575.1. Lineage (NCBI taxonomy): Eukaryota > Metazoa > Chordata > Amphibia > Caudata > Ambystomatidae > Ambystoma > Ambystoma mexicanum. Next base: position 595,049,350 of record NC_090937.1, on the reverse strand, counting down.
GGTATATATAGCAGTAAGGGTCATTAAAGCACCTTTAGTTTAGGTGGTACTGCAGGCATTACAATGCATGCATTGACCGTGACATTCCTCTATGACCCATTATGGGCAAAAGGTTGGGATCAAGATGTTGTGAGGGGAGTCAAATGAGGTTTTGGGGATCTCACCTCAAGAAAATATTGTAAATTAAGCATTTTAATATAGACCCAGAACCATATATAGCGAAAAGCAAATTATATGGAGAGCAAGTAAAACCTTTACACTATTTAAAATCAATTAGAGACCCTGTTCAGAATGTAAGGTGATACTTTGTTTTGTTCCGAGCCTATGAAGTGCACAACTAGTGGATAAGCCCCAAACACACAAACAGCCACAACCGCTCGGGGGTGGGGCCTGTGGTGTCCAGTGTCAATTCTTCGAAGACACGGTATGCTTAGGACACATAGGTTGTATCTTAGCTTAAGCATTTTCAGTGAATATGTTCATGGGTTCATGCACTGACTCTTCCACTCTACCAAATAACATCGGCAACTATCAACACCGATTCTATAACAGCGATTTAGTAACTACCGACAAAGAAACAATACAATAAACACTGCTCGGAAAAATTAAGGATTGTTGGTCATTTAGCGATGAAAGACTGTGAAAACTTTTTAAAACGTGTTTTCATCCTAGTCGTGCCGTGCTCGAGTCCTTGCTAAGATTGAAAGGTTGGTACCAAGGGCTACCATATAAGCTATACCTCAAAATCTTACTGTAATAAGCGTGAATTAAAGCACCGTACATTTGTAAATTGAAATAACTCTTCACAGGTTTGTGGTGTTAATCGTTCTTAAAATTATGATAGCTAGCAGTGAAACGCTAGTGTTAGGGCGTCATAATTTGAAATGCATATAGCTTCATTAATATCACCTGCAAATTAGAGCATGTATTTTTCATACAACTTTTTTTTTAAAGCAATCTGACTCACTAGTTATTTTTTGCTGTTTTCTATTCTTTAATTGATTATGTACTAACATACTGCTAACAGAGGGTCTACATTGATACACTTAAGTCCAGGTACATGTTCGTAGTGGAGTGAATTTATTGAATCCCTTGCCTTTGAGTTTAGGACAAGGACAACCATATCTACAATGATGGAAAGGGCTAACTGCATTCCTCTTCATACGATATCCCTAATTCAGTCAATCTGTTAACCATACATCTAGGCCCTTAATGTCTGGCATAGTGCCAAAGTAGACCTTTGCCACACTTTATGAAAGTAATATTCGCGCCATGATGGGGATATTGGTATCCTGACAGCTAATCAGGATCCATTGCTTCCGGAAAATACACTGTGTACTCATGGATAGTGACATGTGTCAGGATTCCAATTGTTCGCCTTGACACCTCCTGCTCCACCCACTCCCTTGTACACCCCCCACTCACCCACTCACCTAGACCTTATTTCTCTCCCGCGGCTGCTCCTGATTTTCCACAAACTCATCCCTTGTTCAACTCCTCCTCTCCACTCTCCTCCCTTTGCCACCCAACATGAAATACAAAGCAGATTTCTTCACTCAGGCCACTGCGCTTTCCTTGCTTGGCAGACATCTTTGAATGGCTTTCCCTGTTGTCTTCTTTTATTCCCTGTCACCTGATCTCCCTTTAGCACCTGGCTCTGCAGCAAGATGCTAATAGCCTCTTTGCCCACAGCTGCTGGGAAATATGTCCTCTTATAGCCCCTGAGTCCTTCCAATGCACCCTTGCTTCACTGTGGCCTCAGATCCAGGCTTCTGACAAATAAGAGGTCGTATTGCCCATACATGTGAGCAATAGTGCTTAATACCAGAACCTGACATAGCACTGCTTATCATAAAACACCACGCATAACATCACATGATTTAATTTAAGGAGCAGAGTATCAAAGTAATGTCACATGCATCTTCTGCCACATAGGGCAAACAATATGTGCGCAATTACATATTTTAAACATGTTGCAATTTATATATCCAAAAAGGTGTGAAAGAATCCAAGAAAAAGAAATGACATCTATATATTTATTTATTTGAAAGATTTGCATTGTGTGAACCTAGAGAATGAAGGAGCAAAGAAGCGCTCGCCAAAATATAAATCGGGTATGCTAAAGTTTCAATTCGATCAGCAAATTGTTTCAAATAATAAAAGGCAAAAATACAAATCATCTATGACATGCTCCCAGACACGAGTTATAGCCAGGGGAAATGCTATCCTCTTGCAAACTTAGATGGCAGAGTCTGGCATGAACCGCGTTATAGAAAAAAAAGTGATACGCAGTGTCCTGCAGAAAAAAGTTCAAGTGGCAATTTATTTTATTACTTATTCTCGAAAAAACAGAAGACATTGTGGATCATGTTCAATGAGAAGTAACATACATGTAAGTCTTGCATAAGACCTGTATGCATTACATTTACGTTAGACCTCATTTTCATTCATTGTGTATAGCAGGAGGAGGAGCGCATCATGTTACAATTCCGCCATACCAATACTCCAGCAATTGCGTCTGCATGGCATGTTCATGATGGCACACATGCTGCCCTTTACATCTGCATACCTCCTAAGCCCTCTTCTTCATCACAGTCCATGAGGGATTCTGGGCCATGTCGTCCATTTTGAGGAAATTAGGTTTTTCCACTTTTTTCCCCCTTTAATAGTGGTTTTAATTCCCTTGATGTTTTTAGAAGAGGGATTGTGGAGAGAGACAGAAGGTGTGACACTTTTTCTACACTCTGCAGTATACCTTTGATATTGTGGAGGACATTTAGGGATACAAAAGATTTTCTCTTTTGATGTGATAGATTTAGATGTTTTAATCCTGGGTTTTATTACCTTGGTTTTAAACATAGGCCGGAAACCATTAGAACAGCAACAGGCTATAAACTCTCCCAGAAAAGGTATTAAGAGTGTCCCTCTCCGAGGACAAATATCATGTCTCATCCCATGGAATCTCCCCACTACCCTGGGTCCTGTCTACACCCAGGTGATCCTCCTGCAATACACCACCCTCAGGATTGGGATCAGAAGGTGTCTGCCTTCTCCTGCCCCCTGCGAGGTGACTCTAGGCAACGTTTTGGTGAGGGATCCACAGGATTCCCTACATATTCCAGAGGTACATCCGCCAGAATCCAGTCAAACAGAATTACTGTTACCGCCACTTGGTCCAGCGGAATTTCGGCCAGATTACAAGTGGTGGTAGTGTGTTGTTAGTCTCCATTCATTGGGTCCATAGGACTCCATGGGGATTTTGGCAGAATTATCACTGGTGGTTATTCTGCTAGTGGTAATTCTGCCAATTTTTACATTTTTGGGATGTAAGGCAGCACAATTCACTCCAAAATTTAGTTGGAGGTTTTTCCTCTGCCTTACCGCCAAAGTTATAGTATGGTGGTGTGGTAATGGTGGTGTGGTAATGCAGTGGTAACAGAGTTATGACTGCATTACCACCTTTTTACCACTGCATTACGGCCGTTTTTTACTGCACCGCCATACATGTAATGAGGCCCACAGATTCCAAAAGATCGCTAACTCTGCGGTATGCCTTATTTTAAGAGCTTCACTGGCTTCCAGTCCAGCAGAAGATACACTTTCAAATCCTGCGCTGGGTCTGTAAATGTAAACTGGGCATTGGCCCACCTCACTTAAACTCACTTTTGAAATGGCATCATCCTGCAAAGTGCTTAATGTCAGCACGCTGTAAACTTTAGGAAATTCCTTGCAAACGTTGCCGTTCTAGGGGTGACGGATGCTTTGCTCTAATTAGTCCCACATTCAGGAACAAACTTCCTTTGGAGTTACACGAGGCCGACACGCTACTGATATTTAGGAAAAGCCTCAAAACGTTTCTCTTCTGATGATTCATTCCAAGGCCTTCTACATGGTTCACCTATTTGACTTCTACGCCCAGATACTGGTCCTCCTGTCTGATTCCTTATGGAACTGCGCATTATAAATTCAAATTCCACTGCAAACCAGACCTTCTGCAACAAGTCTACCTCTTTCCCTTCTATTAAGATATCCGTCTCAGCAATGTGCTGAGACTGAGACACCTCTGCCATGGCATTCATACCCAAATCCACTCAATAGGCCTCATTACGATTATGGACGTAGCCATGCCATTTTTTGCGGCATGGCTACCCCCATACCGGGTACCAGGTCCCGCAAAAGGGGACTTACCGGGCCATTCTGACCTTGGAGGGCCCAGTAAATCCCTTTCGTGGGACCCGGACCCGGTACATTCTGATTCCCATTTGAGCCCCCATAGGGCTCAATTGGAATGGGGAGGATGCTAACAACGGGCCCGTTAATGACGGGCCCGTTGGTAGCATCCTGGTCTGCTAGCGGCTCCCGCTAAGGACGCCTGGTCTGACCAGGCGTTCCTTAGTGGGACCCGCTGCAGACCTCATAATAGGGCAGCCCAGAATGAACGGTGCCGGTCCCTTACCGGCACCGTTCATTCCGTGGCCGCCTAGGTTGTAATGAGGCCCAATGTTTCTGAGAACACCAACTCAGGGTGATGCATAGACATCCTTGCGCCCATCCTGTGTAATTCTTTCCTTTTAAGAATTCTCTCCAATAAGCATCATCTAAAGTTTAAATGGTCCTTAGTTTGCACCCCTCAATCATTTCCTCTCACTCTTTTTGTTTGAGGCTGTTGTTAAGGACCATTAGCGGTGGTTGTGTGCTGCATAGAGCTCTGCCATGTGACTCATTTAGGCAATGTGCATGAGGCCTTCATACAGAGGCCGGACCCACAACGATTCACTGTGAAGCAAACCAGAGATATCCGAGAGAATCTCTGTTTTCCTCCTGCTCCCTTGGCCTGAGTCTCAACGTCTAAACTGTTGCACATCTGGAGCTGCCAGGATCACCTCTGAGATCCACATGAGGCAATCATTCAGAAGCACCCTTGGGCGCAAGCATCTCAGCGGTGTTCCAGTGATCTCCAGATGTGCTCAAAAGTAAGCCTGGGTGAATAGGTTTTAAGGCAGCAGGTGAGAACCATCTTTGATTTGCTCCATTGAAATATGTTTGAATCTGGCACCAAATGTTTAAATGGATATCGCAGCAACATTTAAAAAGCTGTATTTAGTGAACAAACCATGGTGCAACAAACAGTGACGCGTTTATTAGAAATGAATTTCTTTAGCATATGGTCCAGCTGCAGATACCGTCATGTATCCTTTTCTGATTTAAGCATGTTGCTGTAATCCGCATAAAAGGTAAACCGAGCGAGGAGCCTTTCAAGCTTGGATTATTCAAGGGCATTTTTTATTTCATGTCTTTGCTGAGTTCATAAAAGATGAGGCGAGAGGAAAGAATCCTTCATGCTTTGGGATTTAGCATCCCTTCCTGGCCTGCGGGCGAGGATTTGCATTGTAATAGTATTTTTAGCATTAGACATTAGAGATCTCAATGAATAGAGCTGCACTTGGTTTCATGGGTCATGCACACCGATTCATGAAAAGTATTTTGCACTAATGCGGCACCGTACTGACATAACGCTGGGTAACACCTGGCACACACTGCCATTACCCCTTCTCTGTTCCTCTAAAGCGTGGAACAGTAGCCAGCTGACATGTCGTAAATCGGATTTGACCAAAAGCAGGCGTTTGTGAAAAATGACAGAACTGAATGTAAGAAAAAATGGCATGGCTTATTGAAATCTCTTTCTGAAGTGTCTGCTTGGAGCTGTAGAATGGGGGAGGGTACAGCAGAGTTCACATGCACTTAGATTACAATATGTCACAAGCGCACACACTAAAGCTTACACGTGCATACCAACACCCCACCTATTCACAAGCACCCACACTGCAGCCTAAGCAGGCCCTGGCAACAGTCAGGGGGGCCGAGTACGGGGAGGCTCCAGGGCCCGAGCCCCCCGCCCCGGCAAAATCAAGTCGGGGCTGAGCCCCCCCCCCGGCCGGAGAGGAGTGATGGCCCTTTCCATCGATACTGCATCACTTCTCTCCGGCCGGGTAAAAGTGCAAACATGTCCACTTAAGCCCTCCACTCTAGGACTCATTGGTGTATGGTCCTGGAGGGGAGGGCTTAGGTGCAGCAGTATTCAAACTGTGGGGCGGGCCCTTCTGGTGGGCTGCAGCCTCATGCCCTGGGGGGGTGCGCATCCACAGTTTGAAAAAAAAAAGAGGATAAATGACCAAAGGGTCGGGCTGTTGCTTTGTTAACAAGCAGCAGCCCGATCCGCGGCCCCTGCCACACATGCTTAGTGCGACAGGGGCCGGGCCTTTGTGATGTCTCAGGCTCCATTAGGAGCCTATTAATGAAGACAAAAGAAAAAGCGCACACCTTCTTTTGCCGTGATGATGGTCATCGTGTCATATTAATGATACGTATGGTGATCCATTCTTGTATGAAATGTATATTACCTTAGTGAAATCATAACCATATTTTTCGTAGTGTAGTTTACTTAGGAACAATGCTATTTGATGCCACTTCCTGTTTTGTCAAGGGGTGAAAGGTATTTCTTGTCCCAGTCTGACCCTGGGTGGCAGCAGTGGTGTGGACCTGCCCAAGTGTCACAGAAGTGCTAGAACATATTTGGGAACAGGCACCTACTGTTTTACAAATTAAGCACTTGGTATACACATGCAGTTGCAATTAAATGTTCATTAAAAAAGTATGCCCTCAAGAGTATGCTATCACAGAGAAACGGGGACCCCAAAGCCAGTTCAACTACCCACTCCCAGGTGTGCTACTGAACAGGTAGATGTAAGTCGAGAGCCAACCAACCTCTTTCTCCTATCTGTGCTACTGTACCATACAAATTAGGGGGAATCGCTCGCCTGCAGCCTCTCTCCCAGTCATCGATTCTTGATGATTTACTGGTGCAGTCACAAAAAAAAGATTTTTTGGGGGTTCATTTTGTTTACAAAAGTAGCGCATTGCTAAAACCACCTGGCTGCCAGTTGATTGTCCTTGGAGCGTCGCAGGCTCCCTACCCCCTGAGAACCACCAACCTTGGGTGCTGTTTTATAACAAATGAAAGACGCCGACAGAACAATAACTGTGTGAGTCAACTGAGAGATGAATGCACTCATGCTCCATTCAGAGCGAGGCTTTGAAAATGTAGCTCTGACAAATCAGAGAATCAGGGGGGCAAAGAAGCAATGCACATCTCCGCTCCCTCTTCATGGGTTTACGGTTGCCACCTGAAAGGTTGCCAACAGCTAACCTGCCATCCTGTCTCAACTCCATGCCTCGTGTGCTATTCCCTGGTCAACCAAACCCTGTGAACTCATAGGCCTCATAAGACCCACAGAAGTCTTTTTACCGCCGTCCTGAACGTTTCTTGCACTAGTGCTATTAACGCGTGCAGCTCCAAGGTATAATATTAACAACCAGTGTTTGTGGGTAAAGGGCCGGCATAAAGTTTCTATTTCAGAGTCGCAGTCAAATGATAAGGTGCTTGTGGCAATATGGAGTTCCAGGCCTCTGCTTGGATGACGGGTTCTGCAACCTTTAGCTCTGCAGATGTGTTGGACTACAATGCTCATCAGCCCCAGCCAGCATAGTCAATGGTGATGGATCATAGGAGTCGTAGTCCAAATCATCTGGAGAGCCACATGTTTAAGACCCCTGGCTTTAAGGAACAGGAAGTAAAATAATCCATGAAAGTAACAGGAGTATGACGTTCCTGGATCTACATGGGTAGAATAAAAGTAGACTAGAAGAACAGCCTGGGGGCATCAAGTTTATGTAGGATGGAATGGTGGGGGTCTTAGTCACCTGAGGAGACAGGGGTATCTTACAGGTCTGAAACCTGGTAATCCACTTTACAATAAAAGACAACATGGAGAGGGGTGATGTCTCTGTGTGGCCTGTAAATCTGCTGAGATACCACCAAACTGTACTGCCATTACTGCCACTTGGTCTGGCGGTACTACTGCCGAATTACAAGTGGTGGTAGGCAGTGTTAGTCCCCATTAATTGGAGTCCATAGGACTCCATGGTGGATTTCAGCGGTATTACTGCTGGTAGTAATTTTGCTGGTGGTAATATCCCAAATTGTTCTATTTTGGGCGGTATGGTGGAGGAAATACCTCCAGCTTCTTGCTGGAGGATTTCCCTCCACCTTTGCCCTCAAACTCATAGTTGGGCGGTGCAATAATGTGGCTCTATACGGTATTACCAGTGTTGCCAGTCAGAACTCATTTACCTCAGCAATGTATTTAGTTCTCTGTTTTTTGTCCTGACGCTTAAAATGTGCGATTTGTATTACAAGCTGTGTGCCGCAGACTGCTTCCACTCTAAGCGGGGGAGAAGTTAGGCCTGTGGGGACTGAGACTGCAGGACTTTTCAACCTTTTGACACGAGGGGCCTTCACTGAATCTTGGGGGGGCATCACCTCCCACGGGATATGATACTGTATAATTACCTCATTGCTTTCTATCACTGGTTCCTCTAAATCAGCCTCTTGCTGACATAGAAGGGTTTATAGCTGTTCAGTGGGCATTCAGTGGTTAAGATCTATGCTGGCCTACCATCTTGTGATAAACGGCAGCTATTAACCTTAAATCTGTCGCCATTGCAAGTCTCACTTCTCCCACAGCAACAGCAGAGCCCGCTTGCCAGTGCCCGATAATCCCAAAAGTCTCTGTAATTTTATGCAAAGCTGCATTTTATTTTGACAAGGTTATTTTACTCACTGAATGCTGATCAAGTGTTTTAAGTCTGGACTTTATTAACTGAGTGCTTGTAATTGCAGCACAAGCAGTCTTTACAATCTAAACTAGAGATGTGTTTACAATGTTGATTGTTCCAAAATACATCTCCTAGTGTGCTGCTTTGGGTCAGTTGGCCCCCTTTAAGCTGTACACAATGATACATTGTCTGGTTGACATACTATGTGATTTGTGTATTTTATAAAGGAAACTAAGAGCACTAGAACTCACCACCCCAGAAACTCCCAATCCCACCTTTCGGGGCATTCCTGTGGACATGGGAACACAGAGGAAAGAATGAATAAAAAAATATTTGCCTTCAAGAGGAAGCTAGACCTTTGCAAAAGAACAGTTGGAGCTGGGCAAGCCACCTAGCAACATTAAGGTCCAGCTTTGATGAATACTTCCCTGAAGTAAATGCTGGCATTAATGACTGGGTGATGCAGACTTTTCTGACAGAGGAGGTGGTGCATCATCCATTTGATTGCCCGGAAGAGCTGATTGAGGTTCAGTCGGACACTACTCTGCAATCTGAATTTAGGAAAATTGCAGTGGGTGAATTTTGACTGAAGGTAATCCTGGAGTATCCTACATTGGCATGGTCTGCTATACAGGCTTTTCAGCATTGGCTTTTTTACTGACTCCTTCATTTTTTGAATAAGGGGTGTTTCAAATGAATGTTGAAAACCCGGAAAGTGGGAGTTTTTAAAACATGGAGACAACCAAAGCTACAACATTTAGACGCGAGTGCTTCCATCAGTCCCAAACATCACCTGGGTGCAGGGTGAGTCTGGGTAACTGCTTTTTAACATTGTACACTACTTTACCAGAATTTCTGGTAAACTACAATGTTAAAAGCAGTTAACACTCCTCCCCCGCCCCCAAGTCTGAAACCACACCTGATTGCATTATACTTCAGCCAGGATTGCATTATACATCAGCCAGGATTGCATTATACTTCAGCAGCACATCTGATCTGTCCACTGAAAGGTTTAAGATTAAGCTACATCCCTAACTCTATCTGGTTACCCAGAGGTAACATCTGAGCAAATGTCACTTTCGGCTGGCCAATCTACAGCAGCACTATTGTAAGTTTGAATTGTTGATGTTTTACTGAACTATGGCACCACACACGTCTTGCTTGGTAGTTTTTAATCGGGAAACGTCTTTACTTCTCGTTTCCCTTGAATTGGGAATTTTTTTTTGGGTGGTGGTGGTGGTACTCCACCTTGCAGCTGTACCTTCTGTTTAGCAAGCATTTCATTCTCCCATCCTAGTTGTGTTGCTGGACGATTATAGAGCGGTGGAGTAGGGGCAGTGATGTCTTACTGGAATGCAACTCGGAGGCTTAAATCTCCTTCTTTCTTGACTTTAGTATATGCAGTGAATGCTAGCCAATGTTTCCACTGTTCAGCGCTGCGCGCGCCAACACCCACCCCCCCCCCCTCCACGCGCCATTTGGCGACTACATGCAAATTTGCGGTCATATATCTGCCAGTGATGTCACTTCCTGTATTTGGCCCCGCCCATCCCCCCCTCCCCCGGGAAATTCATAAGTCGGCTCCCCTGGCAACAGTGATGCACAGGGCTCAACAGGAAGAGGTAGCAGAGACCTGCTCTTTCTTTCAGCTCAATTGTAAATTAACAGCAAAAACTCTTTCAACATTGTTTTTATGTTCATACACACATAAGCTATGTCTAAAACAGAGGATCGAGAGTAATATGGGATGTATGCAAAAGAAGGGAGGGCCGGTCCTGCAAGAAGATGGGAAGCGATGAGTCTAAGAGGGCCTAGAAAGAAAGAAATGACGAGCGATGGTGTGAGAAACTAGGATAATAGAGAAGGGCATGAGAGAGGAGGGGGCAGGGAAACAGGAACAGAGCAACAGGGGGCAGCGGGGGAAGGAGTGAGATGTTCAGTGGAGAAGGAGTGAGATGTTCAGTGGAGTAGACGTGTGTGTGTGAAAGAATGTATGTTTTAAAGCAGATGTTTAGTGATAGAACAAGAGAGCTATGTTTAAAGAAGTTGTTAGAGATGTTGCATATTTCAGAATATCGAGCTATTGTGAGTTCAAGTAGGAGGTTGAACAGGGTTTTGCTAGTCATAAGGAGTGCCTTATTTTTATTGGCTACTTCATTGATGGATGATGTGCAATAGCTAGTTTTGGGCGTAGTGAACTGTGCTATGGAATTTCAGTATGGCAAGGTGTACAGGTCATTTCGCTTTGTGACACATTTTTGGTTTTGGCTAGTCTTGATGACGAAAGTGCCATGCTATGTGGCTAAACCTTACATTCCTACACGTTGACATAAGGCACGAGTTGATCTACACTTCCTTAGCACCATATCCTGAATTCAACTCACTGAAAAACTGTAGGAAAACAAGGGTGTTCCAGAATTTCCATTTACACCAATGTTCAGTGGTTTTGGTTTTGCAGTAATTGGCTCAACATGAGTTGCCTTTGAAATCATGCGCTTTCATTCTGTTTTGGCGTGCAGTGATCCTTTCTTTGGTTCTGCTCATCTTCGCATTTGCCACCACCTACTCCTCACAGTACAACAACACCGCCGCTGCCCCCTCCCCTGTGCGCTCATTTTCGCTCCCTGTGGCTTAGCCTCCACAGACCCTTTTTCACCAGCTCCCCCCATTATCTGGTCATCACCGTACCACCGTCCCACTTTCCAAGAGTTCTCCGGAGATGAGCCCTGCCCTCTGACCCAATAACGTTTTAAAAATATCTTCCATGGATGTCATTGTGAGCTCAATCCATTGTTACGTTTTAACACATGTTATATATGTCTTTTTAAAGAAATGATCAGATTCCGTAAGAAAGAATGCAAAACGTATACACAAATATCACCATGCAGAAAGAAGGTCGGGAAGCAGACGCCCAGGACCAGTAAAGTGTTTTTGTTTTGTTTCTCCATTGTTGGGGCAGCAGGTTTCAATATTCTGCTTTAGGGACATCACCGCCATTTACCCTACTCCCCCACACTATTCATATCACCATTACACAACCATCACAGAAACACTCCACTCCTCCACATGACACCACACCACTACACACCAATGCTCCACTCCACATAACCACTTCACACCACCCTGACAACTCTACAGCTTTACATACCCATTGCACAGCACACCACCATTCCAAATGACCCTTCCACAACACCACTTCACACACTCCTTCACAACCACTACTGTACACCAACACTCCACACCATCAATACTCACCACTGTACCACTACACACCAAATCACACAACCATCACGCTCCACTCCCCAACACCTCCACATTGTATACCTGGACACCCTAATGTCTCCACAACACTATGCAACCACACCACCAATCACCACAGCCCCACTCAAAACCATAAAACCACCATATCTCTGCACCACCACTCTACACCAACAAGCCACAACACCATAATTCCAAGCCTCCACACAAACACGTCACACCAGTCCACTCTCACACCTCTATGATTCTACACTGCTACATCTGCTACAACGCACTTCAAACCACCCCCACTCTACACTGTTCCACACCACCACACCATGCCACACTCCATTACTTGCAGCGACACCACCACTTAGAACCCTTACTCCTCTATCCCACTACACTGGCTGTCCGCCAAGCACCACACCACCACTTCTAAATATAGAAAATATAATGAATTAGAAATCCCCAAAGCATTGCTTGTTTATTGATGGTAGGTGTTACGTTTGCAGTTGGTGAGTTCAAAGAAGTGAAAGCAAAATAAGAGCTTGAGTACTATGAGTTGTAACTTCATGGGTGTATCACAGTTACCAGCTTCCCTCGAGGTGCTGTTAATTGCAATCGTGAATATGTTGATGTTATTTGTCAGGTGCATGAGGAGGAGGAGGTGCACAAAGAACCAGGCAAAATACAAGGTCTGGGCCATTGAGAAACAAGAAAATGGAATAATTGGGGCCAAAAAGAAAGAGGCCTTTACAATTATAAGGCTTAAAAGGGTGCTTAAGAAACCCAAGGCAGTGTGAAAAAAAACAAGAAGTGAGGGTGCTGTTCAGGTGAGTTGTAAAGCTGCTAACAGAGATAAAAAGGTGAGCAGGGGACAGAAAGCGAATTGTTAAAAATACAATAAGTGCTTTAAAATACGAGCTTCAAATTGGAGCTGTGAATGAGGGTCTGTAATGCTTTTCAATTGAGATGACATATATACATAGGCTTTCAGTGTTTTTTGGCTAGTAAAATCTATATTATTATGATTTTCCACCTATTCCCACCCATCTCTACCTAAAAACACACCCCGTTTTGCATTCTTTCCCTGCATCTGTATTGTGTGCTGAATTTGGCAGCCATTTATTCTCTTCCAAAATGGCATATGCTATATGTTAATGTTTCTAAAAATGTATTTGACTTTTAAATTCAAAATAAATATATACTAGTGCTTTTAAGTTATGTAATATATTTTATTTATTTTGTATATGAAATTACTGATATAGCTATGTTTTGTTCCAAAATGTCTCTGAAAATGTCCATGTACATACTTGTGGGTGTTGGTCCAGTGTTTTGTGATGTAAGCAGTACCTGATTGGATGTGCAGTATGTTAGTGATGTCAGTATGATGTGATTGGGTGTAGAGTAGGTGCTTGTTTCCACAAGACAGCCATTTCTTGTGAAATGGTTTGAGTTTTCATCTGCTTCTTTTCATCTGCTTCAGCTGCTGTTTCCAGAATATCTTATATTATACCCTTGAAATTGCAGCCGGCTTGACAGAGCTATTGACTAAGGTGGATTACTTATTTTAAAATGGCAACTTGGATCATCAAACCATATGGGGCAAGTGTGGTGAAGTGTGCATGAGGCTGCAAGGAATCTTGGTCTCTGAGCTCTCCAGTGGTGTTGTGGTGCTACGTTGCTGACCTAGAGAACTCCCACACACTGCCTCATTCAAAAGCTGGGTTCCGCGCATAGCACTCATAGGCAAGTGTGGTGATGTCTGCTGCCTGCGCTGAAATCTTAAAGCGAACTGAGAGCGTGTTACGCATGGCTCATAATTTGTGCCTTGTAAAGGTAGGCATGTTCATTATGAATATACCTTAGTATTGTAAACTATGAAGTGAAGTACAAGCAGCATTATACCCTACTATTTAAGGAGTACAGGGGGAGTCAAATGCACAGCTCCACTGGAGAGTTGTTTTTGTCTCCATTAGCAACATGTTGAATAGTGCTCCTCTTAATTTGCCACCGTACACTGACACATTTGCAAGATGTATGTTCTTCGCTCTTAGTAGTGATGAATTAGAATTCAATCGTCTTGTAGTCAGTGAAACAGCTTGTATTGACACTATCAAGTCATTACTCAACATGAGGAAAACTTGCCTGCCGATAATAATTCCCTTTTGTGTAATAAATTACAGAGGGTAGTCAATTGTATTATGAATTTGCATGATATGGAGCTACTGGTACTGTGAACACTGTGCCATTCATTTATAAGGCACACACCATGTGGCCAAGCAGTTTTGGCTTGTGTACAAGTATGTGGCATTTGCCAAGCACTGCAATTAAATGCAGTGGTATTCAAACCATTTTACACCTGCTACCATAAATGGGCAGTTAATACTACTATGGCTGTGCTTTTCAAGTGCCTTTTCCATGCCTATACAAAAGCCCAAACTGTTGGCATTGCAAATGCTTGAGTTTAATGAGTACGCAGAGCTTGTAAAATATACATTTACTGAAACCAGTTTGGCCTGCTGGCCCTTGATGGTATCACGACCGCAGCTCGCACCCCATAGTTCTATTCCACCCAATATTTATTTCTAGAGACGCCACTAAATCCAAGCATGCTTACAATGCAAATATATATTTTACCAAGCTCTGTGTATTTGTTAAAAAAAAAAAGCATTGTCAATGTCTACAGTTTGGACTTTTGTGTAGGCATGGCAAATCCACTTGCCAGGCACAACCATAGTAGTATTAACATGAAAAAATAAACATAGTGTATCAAAGCAGAAAATGCTGGAGACAGAGGGCTTGACATCGATTGCACCTAAATCAATTTTAAATCTCCGGCTTCTGCACCTTCTGGGTCCTATTTTTTTATTAATGAGCTATCAAATGGTGAAGTAAAGAGGGTAATGCCTCAAGTGCCTTTGGATAATTGAGTGACTTCCAAAGTCGCTCAGTCTGCTACATCTACAGCCCCAGTTCTCAGAGCAAACACGACACATGCCCCAGAGACTGCTATGCCTGCAATGCAGGTACCCGTGATAGTACGGACTTATCTTACGCAGGTATTCGTCACATTAAACTAGTTAAAACATTGCTGATGAAGTAGCCCTTTTTTAACAGAAATGGCTCTTAAGACACCTGCACAGTATTCCTGACCTTGCCATCATTACGATCAAATACATACCATCTTTAGAGCTGCCTCATTACTCGAGAATGTCAAACTGGGTGGTTATTTCCTTTTATTCATCAATTGCTATTGAATGGATCTGCAAATTTGCTCATGCTTTGGCTGATCTGGGCTTTGAGCTATCTGTTGTCTGCCCTTTGGCCTGGAGTCAGCAATTACGAAGACAGGGGGCTATGAATGCTTGTGCTCAATAAACCTCAGAGTATGCGACTGCTGGCTATAGAGCAACAGCTACAAGGCTTGGGGGTGGCTGGTCATATGTGCATCCCACATGTTGAATATTTGCCTTGCCTTCCACTGCCCTAATAAGGATTGTGTCCTGGAGCACTAACGGATTCAACACTTTTGTTAGTAACCATAGAGGCTTAGCTTGTTTGACAGGGGCTGAGGTTTTTACTTTGCAGGTCACATGGATGGCTTTCTCATTTGATTTAGATGGGTAAAGTATGGTCCACAATCTGGCCGCTCCAGTTACAAAGGGTCAACCAGAAGGGGGTCTCTGCATTGGCGCAAAAGTTGGTTATGACTTAATGATGGGCCGTTGATCAAAAAACCCTTTGCCCGTAACGTTGTCCTAATCCCCATGGGGCCCAGAGCCACTTTTGTTGATAACGATGTGCGACCAACCGGGAAGTGAGTCAACCAATATGATCATGTTTACAGTTGTTGAAACTTTCAGGATAAGGTGTAGAAGTCATCCTCGCTGGGGTGTAATTCTTAGTGTGGATTTTAATGTAGATTGTATGGAAGCATTAGGGGGCCAAGCAAGAGGGAGTCGTGGTCTGGAGCCCCGAGCAAGGGCTTGGCTTGGCGTTCTGCTCTTTTGGAATTCGACCTGGAAATGATTGTTGTTGGTTCTGGGGTTCCTGTGGTGTACTGGTTAAACTGAACATATAAACGTTGTATTGACTTAATTTTGCCAACTCTTTAATTGGTAAATTATCTCCAATTTTGCTTCTAAGGGTAACAGACTTTGCTGGTCTACCATCAACATCAGTTATCTCAATTCTACACTCAGATCTTGTATGAAGACCCCACTAGACCTCCTTAGTTGTTATGACTGGGACCTGAAATGTCTGCTTGACAGATATAATGTACATGCTAGGAAACTTGTCACTACGTATAAACAAGTAAGAAGGGCTGGATATCTTTTTGACGTGGCAATAGCTAAAAGGAAGAAACGATTGAAATCTACTCTTCATGACATATTAAGAAATGACTTAATTCCCATTAGCGAGAAAAAATACCTCAAAGGGACAGCTAGAGCCACTTATAAAACTTGGTTGCGCGCCTACAAATACAATGAAAATGCTTGCAACTGGAGAACTATTGATCGAGTACTTAAGACTCATGACACCAAACAATGTTGGTTTCTATTAAGAAAACTTAGCACTGTCGACACTGACCACTCAGTGTGTTGCATTTCCGAAAAGACTTGGGCCACGCATATTTCCAAAATGTGTTACTCGACTTCTGAGCTTAAACATACTGTGGTAAAAACTTACAAGATTGGGACAAAAGTCTGGCATCATGTTAAAGAGGCAGACATTGTAACATTAATTGTGAAGTTAAAATCATCAAGGGCCTTGGGTCCAGATGGCATATGTAACGCTGTCCTTAAGAATGATCCATTCTATTGGGCTGGCTTGTTACAGGTCCTGTTTCTACATGTATGTGAAACTGGCGTATATCCTTCAACGTGGCTAAAATCAATATTGATTCCTGATTACAAGAAAGGCCCCCGAACAGACCCGTAAAATTAGGGGTTACTGGCCATGTTGGACAGTAGTTCAAAGCTATTCTCTAAAATCTTGTTGGAGCTTCTCCCCACGTGCTCTCAATCAAAGTCTATATTAAACTGCACACAGATGGGCTTTAGGAAAGGGCATTGCCCAAGTCATGCTATATGGGTACTCCTCACACTCATTTCAGATACCCTGCATGATCCAGGCACCAATCTTTATTTGTGTTTTATGGACTATAGCCATGAGTTTGATTTGGTAGACAGGGGCAGATTGTCGGGAAAAGTATCTGCATGGGGCATTGACTCTTCGCTGCTATATTTGATCAGGCTGTTACATGAGGATACTGAAGTGAGGGTGAGGCTGAAACAGGACGGTGAGCTTACAAGACCCATTTCTACAACTGTTGGCCTCAAGCATGGTTGTGTTCTCACCCCATCACTATACAATCTATATGTGGCTGACTTTGTTTCAGCCCTAGAGGCTCTATGTAGTTTTCCACCTAGCTGTGGGGGCGAGAAGTTACACTGTTTGACTTACGCAGATGATACTGTTATATTTGACTGCACTCCATTGGGCCTTCAATGCTCGCTAAACGCGTTGACGAAATACACTGATCTCAACGGTCTCCATATTAATACAGGCAAAACTAAAACCCGACCATCGGCAAGGGTGCCTATTGGGGCAAAAGGTTTACCTGGCAATTGGGAGGTTGTAGCTTGGAACAAGATGAGACCAACAAATATCTTGGTATGCACATCTCACGCAATTTGAATGGTTCAAGTCATGAAGGAGCGGTTTCTTCCATGGCATGGGCAAAATGGTTAACTGTGAGAATGTGATAGACAGAGAGGCCGATCTAGGCAGGCAAGGTTGTCTGCATATAGGCTATCCATAGTTCCTGGTACCCTCTATGCTTTGGAAACTGGCCATCGGGATCCGTAACCTGGCTCAAGAAGCTGTAGGCCAAGCCTCTTAGGTCATTGCTTGGCCTTCCTAACGCTGTAACAGTTGAAGCCCTGCGTTTAGATCTCGGACTGCCTTCTCTGCACATACTCTGGGTAATGTCTGTCTGTAAATTGTGGGGTACCATTGGTTTCAATGAAATTGGTAGACTCTTACATCGAGCTAACAATCACTCACATTACTTTGGGCGCAGCATTTGGTTTTCTGAAATGCAAAAACTTGTTCTAAAGCATTGCAGGAATGTAGGTATGAACGCCTTGCCCGGTTCACTGGGAGAAGTTCATGCTGTGGACTTTGACAGAAAATCTAGGGACTATGACCGTTCTCAGTCCAGTGAGTATCTTGCAGGTAAGAGCAAATACCTTCTTTATTCCACCCAGGGATTGAATGTAAACACTCCTTGTGACTATTTGGTCAATACTTAGTCCCTTCAATTGGTTCACTTTATTTTGTCCCTTTGTTTAGCTACGCTGCCTGTTTATGAGAATATTGGGCTTGGTCTGGCCCGGCAAAAAATGAACGCTTATGTCGCCTCTGCAGGAAAGCTGTGGAATCAGCGCGGCACCTGCTCATGCAATGTAGAGGCTCCATTTAATGTACGAAAAGGGATATCCTGAACATAGGGATTACACTCCGACCACATCTGGAGTGCCATCTATTGTGCAAGATCTATCGTAACAACCGCCTCTGCATTTAACATTTGGCAAAAAGTGGAAAAAGCTTTGGCTGCCCCGTAAAATTCTACTTTGCAAGATAAAAGGCATAGCATGTGGAATAATGGCACATTTGCTTGGATCCTTATGTGTAAACAAATCTTTTGTTTTATTAAGTTAATGGTTGTCATACCTTAACTGTTTTAATTGGTGATGTATTTTAAATGTGTTTAAGTGTTTTATCTTAATGTTTGATGACGTGTTGATGAATTATAATTGTAATGTTTCTTATCTGATATCATGTGTTCAGTGTAAAAGTCTTTTGACCAAAGACACTTAATAAATTAATAAAATAAATAAAGAAAAAATATTGACTGCCCATTTATGGTAGCAGGTGCAAAATGGTGTGAATACCTGGGCATTTAATGGCAGTGGCTAGCAAATGCCTAATACTTGTACACAAGCCACAGCTGTTGGCTTTGCAAATGCTTGTTGAGCTTTGTAGTGCGCTTAACTATGAGAACCTTGCAAGATGTGTTCCTTACTCCCTTATCAGCTTTTGTTACGATTTCTGCTACAAGTATTGTTTTATGTTGTTCATGCACAAACAACCCAATCCTTGTTCCTTGACTGGATGGAACCTTTGTCTCAGTTTAAAGACAGAGCTCAGGTGTACTTGCTACTTCACTCAGCAGGGAATGGTAAGAACACCTGGCTAAATTATGACGTGTTTTATTTTGTAAGTGTGTATGTTATTGAGGGTTTTATAGCGTGCCAACGTGCAACATATATTGCTTCAAAGAGCAGGTGGATATAGGGGTAGTCGAAATCAAAATATCAAAAAGTACAAAAGCAGTGTGTACATCCGTCTTTGAATCATGTGAGTGATAAGTGCCTGGCATTTGAAACAATACCTGTCATGTCATGTGAGTGACTGCCATCTAGTGGAAACTGATGGAAAGTGGTGTGAGTTCCTAGGCATCTGTTGGAAATATCTGTTTCATTCTGATAGTGGGATGACTATTGTTTACGAATACTTGCAACATGTCATTACCCCAGTTGACTATGTATTTGCACCCCATTTTCAAAAACTAAGACTAACAACAAGAATTCTGCATCTACACATTCAAAGGGGGGACTCCTCCGTTTGCGACACCGAGGAGAACCGCATGCGAGTGACTTGACTGTGCCCCAAATGTTTCTCCACCTGGAAGAGCAGGGTATGCACCACAATGTGCTGCTCCCCATCAACATGAACTTGGCAGTGTTCTGGGTGGATCAGAATCTTTGGCTGCGCTCCAATTTGCAGGTCCCCAGAGTTAGCCGTATGCTCCCAAAATAGCACCTCACACTACTCCAGGTTGATCCGAGAAACACTTCCCACATCTACCAACCTTGAACCGTTTCCAGAGTATCCAAATAATAGACGTGAAATATAGAGGCACATAATTCTGTTCCCTTGCACGGGACTGAACTTGTATGTGCTCCAATGAAAGTGAAGAGTGTGCATTTTCTGAACTGGTACGGCCCATGTGGTTACACATCTGCAGGGGCAAGTCCACACATTCTCTGCGTTTGCCATTTACCTAAAAAAGTGACCAATGTTTGCGTGTCGCTTTCCTAAATGGTAGAGCTCCTCATAGTCAATGGCCCTCATTACAACACTGGCGGTAATCCATGGCGCTATTAGCACTATGGTTGCTGCCAGTGTTGTAACTAGTCCGCCAATGTTCAATGGGGAATTACCACCCCATTCAAAGGTTGGTGGGGCGGTAATTCCCCATTGAACATTGGCCCTTCCCCATTCCCATTTTTGCCCCATAGGGCTCAATGGAAATGGGGAAGGCGGTAATTACGGTACCGCAATCTGCGGTACCGTAATTACCTCGAAGGTCCCTTTGCGGGTCCCTACTTTAACGGCTGGTCCAGACCAGCAGTTCAGGTCGGGTCCCGCAAAGGGACCTCGTAATTAGGCGCTACGGGGTTAACGGCGCCGCATCCTTTTACGGCGCCTTTAACCCCTTAGCGCCAGGGTCGTAATGACCCCCAATAAGTGTTTTCTGCGGCTATTGCACACTGGGGTGGGTGAATTCCTCTTGAGCTAAATAGGACCTGACAGAAATGAAAGCACAGGCTGCACAGGCATCACTAGAAACAGTGGTCGAAGTGAGCCGGAGTGGTCGGGAGCGGTGCTCCTATACTTTTTTAAATTACCTTGTACAGCTCCTATACATTTATTTTAAAAAGAAACCGTTCCGGAATGGTTTTGTATTAAAATAAAAGTGTAGGAAGAAGTTGAATCCTTCACTTTCAGTGCACTGCACTGAACGTTCCCTTAAACAGCAGGTGCAAGTGTTTGGGGGGGTGTATTGTGTGTGGGAGGGGTTGTGGCAATGGGGTTTGTGGGGAGCAGGGGCAGGCCAGCAGGGAACATAGTTCCACTACTTCTTTTCGTGCACTTCGACCACTGACTAGAAAGAGAAATGCTTTGAGCCCTGCTGCACCGAAGCCAGACAGTCGGTATGAAGTGCACCCCTGAAATGTATGAGTGTCTTCCCCTCTAAAACGGGCTGCAATGGAGTCGTGTTGCTAGAACTGAAAACCTGGATTGACAGGCAGCATTTATCTCAATAAAGAACGCCTGACTTCGGTCAAGAAGCCACGTGCCACTCTCAAGTGCAGCGGGTGTTAATTGTCCCAAATGACTAACCAACTATCAAGCACCCTTTAAATAATAAAATAATAATAAGCTGCTATTTCTAGGTACGTCGTGTGGCCTTTGCAGTGTATGCAACCATCTTTTGGCTGCTAGCAAAATAGGCGCCATTTTTTTTCTGCAAATCGCCTGTAAATATTCCTATTTTATTGTGTGGGGAATCGTGTTGACAATGCAGTGGCTCATTTGTACAGTACACTTGGCTTTTCTTTGTTCAAAAATGTGTACCTTAAACGTGAACAGAAGGGATGTTGCATCAAAGCAAAGCATATCTGTCTTTTTGGGACTGTCACGATGGTAATTATCTTTCTCCTGGAATTCCAAATGAACGCTTTCTGCAAAGCAATTGACATTTTACCCACAGGAAGTGGGCGTGCTGCCCTGTTTCTCGAGAGTTTATATCTGGCACATACGGTTCATAACATGCTTTTTTATCAGCACTAATTACACATGGTAGCAAATTACCGTAACACTCAGAAAAGTACACTTGATAGTCACACTATTTGTATGAGATCTGGCTGCTATAGCGTGAGAGTGACAATGCTAACACTCCTAACGCAAATGCGAAAAACCAGCAGAAAGTAGTGGATTTGGAAATGCGAATATTAATAGCATTATGGCTGAAATACCTCCAACTGAGGATCCCACATAGAAAGACATGACCTATGGCGTTCTGCTTCACTGTCTGCGCTTATTAAGAGTCGTGTGTGTACCTGATCCCTATATCGCGAGCTTCCTGCAAGTCTGTATCTGAAACCTCTGCCTGATCCTATTTCACATAAGGGATACATTCATCGATAAACATTCCAATGAACTATTGGAATATAAGATTTCCCCCAGCTAATTGCAACTCGTGTAATTGTAATAAGCTACTCATTTACCTAACTCACATCTGGTGCCTACTGTCTCACTTACAATGATGTTTGATGTGCGGGGCCTTGCATGATAAAAGGCAGCCCAGTCCAGTACCAGTACAAGAAGGTATTGCATAAAGAGTGCTGGACAATCAGAGAACACCTTGCTAGTCAACATTGTCGGGAGGAATAACATGGACACCAGTTATTGCTTCATGACCATCCAGCCTTCCTCCTGTGAAAGAAAGTGGGGTACAAGACATGCATTGGGAAACTGAGTTATAAAAGGGCCTGATATACTCTACAGATCAGCCAAATGCCCTTTTTACAGATACTGTAATCTTCAGATGTGAATCAACAGATCCGGCCCCTCAGCACACCAAACTAATCAACAGCTAATAAAAGAGACACCTGGCACCATGTCTCCAACATTAATAACCCAGGGACCCTTCCATTCTGAGATCACTCTGCAAGGGTCAAAGGTGCAATGTTATTGGAGCCAAAGCAGCTTACTGCTACTCATCGATTCCCAAAGCCACACAACCAGACCTTATTAAAAAACTATCAAACAATATAGTGACAGAAAAATATATCGGTACTGGCGAATCGCGCTATGCCCCTGTAATGTTGATTGGTCAAAATTAATGTGATAGGAAATCAGGTTCTGATGAATTTTCATCTATTTGTGATTTATTTCAAAATAACAGCCGACACGTGTTTCGGTTTGCGAGTTAACCCGCATATAGGGAGATTAGAAGTACATTAACGTACCACAGATTTGACAGAGAATTTATGTTTGGCAGGAAAGACGTACTACCAGAAAATTCGAGAAGAGGTGATTAACTCTATTTGAGCCACTACCGTGCATAATTTCAGACTGACCACAATGGAAATACAGAAAAGGGGCTTGAGGAGGACTTAGTTCGAAACACGTGTCTGCTGATACTTGGAAATAAAGCTCCAATAGATGAAAATTCATCAGAACTTGATTTCTTGTCACTTTAATTTTGACCAATCAACATTACAGGGCATCCCGTGATTCACCAGTACCGATATATTTTTGTGTTGCATTTGTTAGGGGTCTATATGGGTAGACCTCATGGAATAGGTGACAAAGCTTACCACTTTATAGACTGAAGTAGCCTCAGCACACTCTAAAGCGGTAATTCCCATACAAACAATGTAGTGATCCTCTGCCTGAACGTGCCCTATCACAGTGCACATAAAAGTGATGTCCTATAATTTCTTCATCAGCAAAAGTGACATGTTACGAATCACAACTACACCATTAACCTCACTGCGATCCCACCTCATGACTTGCCTAGATCGAATAACTTCAAGACTAGTGCACTCAAGAACTATCCACCATTCTACGTTTCCTATAAGCCACCTCATGCAAGAATGGTATCCTCCAAACTTCCCTCATCAAAATGATCTTGGGAAAATTCTGCATCTGGCTCCAACTCATCAACACACCTCACTCACATAAAGCTCTTCTCAGAGGCATTGTAGCAAAGCTAGAGACAAGCCTCTATTAAAAGAAAAAACTCACTTGGACCACACAAAGTGGTAAACTACCAGCCATTTCTGCAGCTTCTATTCTTCAGTAAATTCATCAAAAACAGACCACCATGCAGCGCAGGAAAATTGTTTCTACCATATCTTACTTCTTGTCGATCCATCTGTTTTTCACCAATAGATTCACCACCAAAATAGCCAACATAAATGTCATGCTCAACATACTGGACAAAGGTAACTCTGTCAAATGTCTGTCTGTATATCACAGCCAACTACAGAACACTTCTCAACATCCTCAACTCTTGCATGGGTTATGATCAAGGAGTAGTGCACTGGTTCACATCAGACCTTACAGGTAACAGTTCATTCAGACAGGAAGCAATCAACCACATAAAGTATATCTCCTGGTGCATATGCCAACAATCCATACGCTCATCAGGCTTTGAAGGAAATTCTCAAGATCTGAGATGCAGTATTGGATGAATCTTTTTAGTGAAGATGTATCCCTATATTGAGAAGGTGGTGGGTTTTTGATGCCAATGGATCTCTTACAGGCCCATGCAACAAATTGTTTTTCAATCAGGAGAAGCAGATCTTGTGATTAATAGTGGGTTTATTTAATGGGTTCATCCAGCCAATCAAAGCCCTCTTGGATGATTAATTAAGTTTGTGTTTCTTCAGCCATTAAGCGCCAACAAATCTCCTGAAGGTTCTTGACTACGTTGTGAGTGAAGGTGCTGTCCAGACCATGCACACACTTGGGGGTGTTAAGTTCCCTATCGAGGATCTTAGAAGTTCTTTGAGGACTGTAGGTGAATGTTATCTGCTTGTTGGCTCCTTGTGCCATTATCTAGTGTTTACATTGTTTTTAAGCAATTTTTGGATTCTAATTTGTGATTTTAGTGCATGAAAATGTCATTTTGTTCATCATATCAAAAATGTGTCTTTCCCGTTATATGCCACTTTATAAAATGTATTTGAACCAAAACATGTTTCTTACACCTGTTTGTATCCGAATAAACATATAAAAAGAAATAAACTCATTTGTACTTTTACCATTGTTTTTTTTGTTTCAAACAATTGTATTCGTTTATACCATAGACAGTCAACATTCAACAACAACAAGAACTTGCAGTACATATCATAATATTTAGCATCTTGCACTTATCGTTCAGTTTCTACTGCTTACCCCTTACCCTCCCCCCAATTCGTACCTACTCCACTTCGTGTTCTGCTATTGCCTCTTCCAGGGGGGTTTCCCTATACGTGTCCTCAGCAGAGTCCTGATCGCTTGACCAGTCCTGGGTGGACCCATACAGTGTAGCCACTGATTGTTTCCACGCTGTCAGGGTTATGCTTCCCCCTCTCTACTGCCCGCTTCTTGCCACACTACCGTTTCAGCTTCGACCCATTTCTGAAGGTCTCTCGACCAGACCTCTACCCTCTGTCTGTTGCGTGCCTTCCATCCCATGGCGATTCTATGCTTGGCAAGTATATATGCCAAGTCCTTTAGTTTACTCACATGCTTCAATTGGCGCGGTCTAGTGAACCCTCCCAACATGCATACCCACACTGAGTCAACATTTATCTGGATCCCTTTCTCGTTTAGCCAGTGGGTTACTTCTTCCCAAAATTTCCCAATTTCTGGACATGCCCAAAACATATGTGTCATCCAAGCATTTTCTTCCCCGCATTTGGGGCATGATTGTCGTTCAGCGTTCTTAAAGCTAGCTATCCTTTGGGGAGTCATGTATGCCCTGTGAGTTACATACAGCTGTATTTGCTGCAGCCTCGCGTTCCTAGACACTTTTTTATGGTACCTTTGGGCCCTTTCCCACAGCCCATCATTCATGGGTTCCCCAACTTCTTCTTCCAAATCTCGTCTTAATTGGGCCACTTCCTTTCCCACTCTGGACATCAATAGTTTGAAGATTCTGGAAATCTCATGCCCTCCATCTAACTATATCATATATCGTTTCCATGGCCGCCTCAGGCTGATCCTCCAGTGTTATTTCTGACCCTGTCTCCCTGATCCGCTGTACCATTCTGTTATATGTAATATATTGTCCAGCATGTAGACCGGTTTCCTCCGCCAACACTCCAAATTCCTTTATCTCCCCCTCTTGCCATATGTCTCCCACTGTTACAATTCCCACCGGTTCCCAGTGCCTTCGAATCGCCTTCATTAATTGCCCATCTCCTCCTGTCAATGCCACTAGCGGGACTTGTGGAGAGCACAGGGTTGACCTGACAAGCTCTACGCCATATCTTCCATCCAAGTACCATCATCTCCGGATGCTCTTTCAACTCTAGTTTGGGCAGCCATATCACTTCTTTCAGGAAAAGCAGGGCACACTCTAATCTCAATAGTCTGGACTCTGTAGTCAAGTCTTCTGATAACCATTTGGCCACATATTGCAGCTGACTGGCTAAGTAGTAGATTTCATAGTTAGGCAGTTTTATACCCCCTTTATCATACATATTCTGCAACTTCAAAAAGGCGATTCTGTTCCTAGATCCGTACCATGGAAATCCCCTGCTTATGCTCTGTAGTTTAACAAAAAATCACTTTGGTATCATATATGGTATGTTTCCGATAAAATGTAGCAGTGTGGGCAATACAACCATCTTCAGCAGTGCCCCTCTACCCATCATTGCCAAGGGGAGCTTAGTCCAGAACCTTGTGTTATTTTCAAAGTTTATTACCGCTTTCTCAGTGTTGTGCTGGTGTTCTGCTTCCACCGTGTGATAAACATCTATCCCCAGGTATTTGAAAATGTTAGTCTCCCATGGTATTTGTAAGACTGGCAGTTGATCACGTGGGCCGCTACATACCTCCCTGGGGGAAATATACACAATTTTTGGGGGCTCACTGCAATGCCAGATAGCGACGCAAATTGCTCCATTACTTCCAGAATGTATTGGAGGTTTTCTTTGGGATATCGTAAGTACAGGACCATGTCATCTGCATATAGCAAAACTAGATGTGGTTCCTCTTTTATATAGATCCCGGTTACCTCATAATGTTGTCTCAGGTATATCACCAGGGGCTCCAATGCTAAGATATACAACATCGGGACCACGGGCATCCTTGTCTGGTGCCTCTACTAAGTTGCCACTTCTCCGAAATTATCGCTCCCGTCTTGACTCTGGCTAGTGGTGCACTGTATAGTAATTTGACCCATTTAAGGTACCCAGGACCTATGTCATAATTCATCAAGGCTGCCATCAGCCAGGGCCATTTGACAGAGTCAAAGGCTTTTATTGCATCGAGTGATACTATTGCAAGCTCACTCGAGTCTTCTTAAGTGTGTTCTATAACCCGGTGAAGCCGTCTAAGGTTATCAGATATGTTCCTGCACGGGACATATCCATTCTGATCAGGGTGTATTAATTTGCTTATGACTCGCCTCATTCTGTTTGCCAACACCGCCGTGAGCATTTTGCTATCTTGGTTTAGCATCTACAGCAGCCTATATGATCCGCAATCTTTGCCTGGCTTATTGGGTTTGGGGAATGGGATAATGATCGCTTCTCTCAGGGATTCTGGCAGCCATCCTGTTTCGAATGCCTCATTTAACATTGCAAGCAGAGGGAGAAGCACCTCATTCCCATACATTTTGTAAAAATCACTGGGGAGTCCATCAGTCCCAGGGGTCTTGCAGGTGGGTAGTTGCACTACCACCGCTTCTAGTTCCTCTAGCGTAATTGGGACATCTAGGTCCTCCCGCTCTTCAGCGCTTATTTTTGGCATGCCTATGTCCTCCAGTGTGTCCATTATCTTCCTGCTGTCACTTCCTCCTTCATCCCTGTACAATCGTTTATAAAACTCGAGGAACTCTCCGTTTACGCCCTCTTGGGTATCCACTATTTGCCCATTCTCCCCCATTACTGCTCTGATCGTTGGTCTGGGGGTCTCACTTTTATACAACCATGCCAGCATCCTCCCCGGTTTGTCTCCACCCGCATGCTGCCTCTCTATGTATTTCTTACAGTTTAGATTACATAATCTCTCCCAGTGTCTTGCGCATTCCTGTTGCAGTTCACTTATAGTTTCAGCTTCTTGCTTGGTGTTATCTCCCCCGCCCAACACTGTCTCCAGCTTGGTTTCTACCTTCTGCAGTTCCCTTAATATACCTCCCTGCAGTCCTTTAGACTTGGCTATAGCTGTCCCCTCAACACCACCTTGAATGCTTCCCATAGTGTGCCAGCTAACTCAACACTCCCGTTTTTGTTTTCAAAGTAGTTTATAATTTCCTCTCTCAGGTCCTCTCTAAACACTGTGGGCCTCATTACGACCCTGGCGGAGTGGGTTTACGCCAGCGGTATTCGCGGCGGACCCGTCCGCCCTACTACGAGTTCCCGTAGCGCCATGGAGCGTTTTCCGCCTGGTTTTTCCGGGCGGAGAAATCCATGGCGCTACGGGACCTTGTTGTTAATTACGCCACCGTATTTTACGGTGGCGTAATTAACGCCTTCCCCACTCCCATTATGCCCTATGGGGCGAAAATGGGAATGGGGAAGGGTAAAATGGGGAATGGGGATTTACCGCCCCGCCAAGGTCGGAATGGGGCGGTAAATCCGCCAACCCCCATGGCGGTATCGGCAGCTTTCCGCCGTGCTCCATGGTGCATATTGCACCACGATTTCCGCCAGGGTCGTAATGAGGCCCTGTATCTTTTAGTGCTTCAGCTCTGAGCCGCCATGTAGGGATTCTAGCTCTGGGAGGTAGGTATTGCCATGTTAAAACCAGTAGCGAGTGGTCCGATAAGACCCTTGCCTTGTACTCTGTCTGAAATATTTCCGCCATCATCTCCTGTGTGGTAAACATGTAGTCTAACCTCTGATATAAGTTCTGTGGGGCAGAGTAATGCGAATACTGTCTGTCGTGTGGGTGTTGTCCCCTCCACATATCCTCTAGCCGGCGGTCTGTCAACAGGGTCTGCAGAGTCTTGGCAGCAAGGGCAGGTGTGTCTAGTTTCTTATCTGACGTATCTACCTTTCGGTCTAGTGTACAATTAAAATCTCCACCCCAGATCACCGCCCCCCGCAGGTACGGGCTCAATTTGTTGTATAGGGTCTTGAAGTATGCCACTGTATCCTGATTCGGGGCATCGTATTTACAATGCATATTTCTTTATTTACCACCAGCCCCTGTCTTAGTCATACAGCACCTCAGCCTCTGGAGCCTCCATATCACTTCTCCATGCTATCCTCCTTCTGTTTGTCTGTCCCGGTGGGGCAGTTCTGTGCAACCAAAAACTTTGTTGTATCCTGCGGGGTGTCAAATCAGCATGTACTTAAAGCCTGCCGCACGCAGCCTCTTCTTCACTGTTCCATAGTTCAGCCTCTTCCTCTGCACCAATAGCGTACAGTTTGGGTATGCTGTGATGGGAACAGACGCTCTATGTATCATGCCTCCTTTTTGGAAGGACTCCAGAATCTTCTCCCTGTCTCGATAATTCAGGATCTTGGCTGTTATCGGCCTCGGAGGTGCTCTAGGTGGTGGTTTCCTCATCAGAGCCCTGTGTGCTCTCTCCACTGCAAATCCCTGGGTGAGTGCCCCACCTTCTATTTCTTGCAGTAGCATGGACTCCGTGGGGTTAGATCCTTCTTCTCCTTCGGGTAGCCCTACAATGCGTATGTTATTTCTTCGGGCCCACCCTTCAGCCTCCTCTGCTCTGTTTTCCAAGTTACTCACTTGTTGCCACAGTATGTGGATCTCCGAGGTGTGTGTCGCACAGGTGGCTCTGTTTGCGTTTGCTTCCTTCTCCAGTTCACCTGTGCGTTCTGCTATTTTCTATACATCTTGTCTTAATAGATTGACGTCCTCTTGTACTGCCCCTATTTTAAGGTCCAATTTTGTTCTTATTCCAATCATAGCTGCCTCCAATTTGGTTTCCCATGCAATTTTCAGGTCAGCAATTGCGTCAAGGATTTGTTGATCATTCCGCCCTGGCACAGCATCTGTTTGTGGGTTCCTGTCTTTGTTGCTGGCTCCATCGGATGATTGGGGTGTTTTGCCGAATTCGTCCATGGTCGGTTGTTTTCCTTTTGTTTTGGGTACCTTGGATGCCATCCTGATACCTCCTCGTATCTGCTCTCCATGGCCGGGGCTAGTTTATCAGGCCCTCTGTCCACTCCCAGCCTATATGGTGTTCAAGTTGGTTGGTAGGTTGCTCTAAGGCCTTAGCTCCTCAACCTCTCTTCCTATCTCGGCCCATGCAGTGTTCAAGTTTTGTTGAAGACTGTTCCCATGGCCTACCAGTTGCGGGCTGAATACTCAAATGACATTGTTCCTTGGATACCCCACCCTGAGCCATAGTAATTATTTTAGGTTCTGTTAGCCATGGCTTGTTTGTTTCCCTCTGGGTGTCTCCCAACATTCTTCCAGTTATTTGCCACTAGGCCATGCTCACTGTGTTGTCTCTCGCCCTCTGTTGCAGGCATGGCATGCTCATCCCACCCTAGGGTCACTCGTCAGTTATTAGCTTTAGGCCTGTATTGGTTCTGCTGCTTTTGCCCGGCAATAGCCCTGTTATTTCTCAGGGTTACCCCTGCATAGTAAAACTGCCGGTCTCATAGCGGGTCCCTTGGCTGTGCCTCTGACCCAGGGTCTGCCAGGTGCAAGATGCGTGGCCAAGTGTCAATACTCCTCTGCTTGTCTCTCAGTGGCCCAAGTTGGTTCTCCAGGGCTCTGATGATTGTGTCTTGTCTGCTTATTGCTGGTGGTTTCTCCTCTTATGCGCAGTTACATGTCCTGGGTCCACCAAGTAGGCTCGCCCCGCCTCTTCCTGCTGGTATAGCAGTCTCCTTCTGCCTCTAGGGGGCTCCACAGTTGTCAGCCCGTATTCTGTTCATGTTGCTCTGCCTTCCGCTCCCCAGCAGTCTTATTCCACTCTTGGTAACCCTTTCAAATCAAGGGCACCTCTGGCTTCGAGACCAGTGCCAGGCTGAGTGTTGGGCTGCAAACGTACTATTGGGAATGCTTCTGTATGTGCTAGGCTAGTCCGTGCCTCAGTCCCCAGCCCTCTCCGTCTCACCGCAGCCTGACGCTGTCGGTGTGCGCTCCCCTCCATGCCCGGGCACCCTCCCCTCGGCCGCTTCGCCTTTTGCAGCCATGGCAGATATTTTGTATCCATTTCTGTATGTTCTTCTTTCCAGCTGCGTCTGAGCGTACAACAGTCGATCCATTTTTTTCCCTCCACAGTGTATGGGCTACAATGTATCTTGCCACATACAGTTTCTTGCTTTTGCAGTTTCTCCGTTCCTCATATTTCACAAGGCCACTCGGTTCTTCCAGCCGCATCAGAAGTGCGCTCGGGTTCCCACACAGTGTGTTGTACCCCACCACATGCACGATCTGGGATACTGCGTGATCTGGGGTTGATGCCTCTCAGGTCCTTAGTTAGCTATACGAGGCAGCTTCCAATTCTTTGGCGTCCACGGCAAATTCTTTGTTTACTGGTCGGTGGCCATCTTCCTTTGTTCAGTCACGGGCATCTCTGCAACTTCTCTTGGGCACTATCAGTCCCTCGTTTTACGGGCCAAGTTCTCCTTACGTCTAGTTGTTCCTGGAGTCTTCCCACGCTCTATCCTGTATTTTATTTGTCCATCGCTTCAGTTTTGTGCAGTATTCCACAGGATAATGAAAGGATCTACAGGAGCCCACTGGAAGTCCGTCCTCTCACATGGCTCCTTGGCCACACCCCCACCATTGGGTTTGTTGTGGACTGTTTTGCATTGTTTTGGTTGTGTTTTATTCAGACTCAGCAGCGTTTTGGATTTAGGATTGGGGTTGTTTGTTCCCTTGTTTGTCACCTTTGGTCACTTTTGGGTTCTCTGGTTTGTCAGATCTTTTGGGGATGCAATCATTAAGCTGCAACCCCTAATAACCCCTAGTATACAATCCCACCTCACAATCCTGTATGAAGAATAAACTATATTTGGAGGAAAATCTCAAATGTATTTAAATAAAAGAGAACCAAAGGTGATGCCAAACATATATGCTGGTGAAATGACTGCAATCCAATAACATACATGGGCAGCTTGTCTACAGAAATAAGAGTTGGCCTGCCTGTGAAATTGTTACCTAAGTATAGTGCACACATGCAATCACATGATGAATCGACTAATTATATTTTTAAACTAATTCCAATAGGACAATCTAATTTCTAAATATCACAATCCAGGCCAGTTGCTAAGGCCAGTGGTTCAACTATTATATTTATACAAGCCAATTTAACAATTGTTATTCGATTTTCTCTATTATCAAAACAAGCATTGGTATCAGAGAAAAGTTGCCTAGAAAAACAACATTAATGTGAAACATGTTTGATATGAAAAACCCCTATGCTGTGGGTTCTAGCCAAAATATAATCTCTAGTGGGTTGCACCCGAATCTACAATTTTTATGTGATATTATGAATTTTTCTGTATGTGTGTGATCCTGGAATAGATGGTGTTATTCCTATAGGAACTTTATTGTGTTTCTTTTATGGCTGTAGAAGGATTTGTTTCTCTCCGGATTGTCAAGTTATCTTCGGAGTCTTACAACCGCCAATGCACATTCTGTGTGACAAGGCTAACGAAAGAATCAGCAGGAACACAACATTGTAATGGACCCGTCCAAATACCAATCTGGGCATGCAGATGTAAACTGTAATGTTTTCTCTTTAAGAAGTCTGTAACTATTTCATTGAATACATTTACAATAGAATTCTAATGGCATTAATACTTTTCTGACATATAGGGCCTCATTACAAGGTAGGCAATAGCCATGGCGCTAATAGCGCCATGGCTACCACCTTACCGCATTCCGGGTCCATGTTCCCGGAATAGGGACTTACCGGGTCATTCCGACCTTGGAGGACCCGGTAAGTCCCCATTCCGGGAACCATTCCCCATTCTCATTTGAGCCCCCTAGGGCTCAATGGGAATGGGGAAGTAGCTAATAACGGTACTGCAATTTGCGATACCGTTATTAGCTCTGAAGTCCCTTAACGGGTCCCGTCCTTAACACCAGGTCAGACCTGGCGTTAAGGAAGGGACCCACTAAGGGACCTTGTAGTAGGGCGGTAAGGGATAACCGGCACTGGTGCCCTTACCGGTGCCGGTAATCCCTTACCGCCTACCGTGTAATGAGGCTCATAGTCTTGAAAGGAGACTACATATGATTTTGAAAGCTGTTCTAAAAAGAATACATGGCATTTTGTTCATAAAATTAAAAGTGAATACATCGGCTGGTGTGGTATTTAGACTCGATATGTGATGGTACTCCTGTGCTCTCTTCATAACCTTGGCAATGCTTTCCAAATAACATATACATCGTTGCCATTGCCAGTCCTTTGGATTTCAATACATTGTTCAGGAAATCTCCTTTCCCCTGACGCGTTCAGCAGGTAGCAAACATACACAGTTCACACATTACCATATATGACATTTGTAATGATATCCTGGTTGCGGTGCTAGGAAGAGCAGGAGATGAAGGCTGGAGGCAGAAGGAGGAGTAGCTGAATTTCTCCTCACAGGAGGAAGAGGATTCCCCCTGATGGATATGTAGGGGGAAACCTCACAATCGTTTTGATTGCAGCTTTGCAGTCACAGACTACACAGCACTGCAAGTCCTCTGAATCGGTGGGGGAGGCTCAGGAGCGGGAGAGTTGGAGAGGAGGTAGGGTCACCGAAGAAGGCCTTGGAAATAACCAAAAGCACAGAGGCAGAGAATGGAGGCTGTCATGTGTACACCTCCCACAGAGGCATTTGAAGGAGCAGAAGGGAATGTTCCTCACGTAGGAGAATGGGTTTGCTGGAGCAAGCCCCTTTGAAGATGTATTTGGAAGAGTAGAAAGTGGTCTCCACCCAGCAAGGTGATAGAGCTGCTGTGGGTGCGTGGGAGAAGAGTCAGGAGGAGGATCTAGGAGCGATAACTCTACGGTTATGGGTTATGGCTCTGATCCAGGAGAGTATCAACCGTTGAAGGTCATGGTGGACCTACCTGAGGGGGAGTAGCCGGAGAAGGTAAAGTATGATGTGTTGATAGTGGAATCATTTTCTGCTCCCGACATGGCAGATGGTGAAAGTCATGTCCATTATTAGTAACAGGGAGGGATGACACCAACCTCCTAGAACAGCCTACAGTGGGAACTATTCTGTCCTGACACCAGGTACATCAATGGGAGGAGGAGCCTGAGATCTTCTGCACAGTTGTGGAACGTGCGTCTAGTGGGGGCAACATGGAAGGGACAAGGCCTGCACCCTAGGATACTGGCAATGATGAGCCAAGAATAAGAAAGAAAGTGAAGCAGGTGCAAGTGTCCTTAGAGGCAGATAGTCAGCATACAGCTACCACCATCCCTCCAGCCTCAACGCCATTTTGACAATCATACTAGTGGGCATCCTATTCCCCTGGGAGGTGTCTGTGATGAATCTGGATACCGCAGTTCAGCACCCATAAATTCAGCCACATCCCTTAAGTGTGGTATAGCTATATTCGGTTACAATCACATGTGCATCACCTTTAGCACAACATGCCTCACCATGAAGGTAATCATGCCATGCAGCCCATCAAGCTTGTTCAATACGTTTAAAATGTCAGGTTGGTTACAAGTCACTTGTCACCATGAAGCATCCAAGTCTGAAACCAAATTCTAAAGTAAAAGTCGAAAACACCCCTTCCATTCTATATTCCAGGAAAAGATGACCTCCTCACTCTTCCAGAAAACACATTGCAGACCCCCAAATAACCTGATACACATGCGCACCATAGATTGGCAGGTGTCTACCCTCTTGTACAGTACGTTGTTGTTTGGGCACCTCATTTTTTCCCTGAACATACATTAATATAAGAAAGAGAATTTACAGTGCAAGGAAGAACCTACTGTCCCTTTAATTCGTGGCATTCAGGGGTCACTCTATCTGAAGCAGGTTGCACCTTTTCTAAATATGGACCTTTGAACAGTAGTATTTAAATGCATTATTTTACAGTATACATTTAGAAAACATAAAGACTCTAATCTCCCTCTAAAACACCTGAATTTAGTTTCCCAATCGCAATTAAATGACTTATTATTGAAAACTAGGATGCCCCTGTCATGTCTCGCTGGTTGATTGTGAGAGATAGTGCTTGGCACCAGCTCTCGACTGGCACAGTAAAGTTTTCTATTTGGCAAAGGGAACAGCGGGGCAGTTGTTAGGCTTTTCATAATCAAGCATTGCCAAAGACAACAACTTTTGTTCTTATATAATGATATTGTTTTCTGAAATGCTGTCTATTACCATCTTGTGACTAAATCCTCACATTATACGTCATTTACAGGCATCACATTCTAGTAACTCACATCACATGCCAGTTAGTCACAACAAGGGTCCAGGCACTAACATCACATGTGTGAAATGTCTAACGAATGCCCAAAAACTCCCATTACATTTCAGGTATTCCCAACAAATGCCAATGTTCTTAGAGTACATACATAGACCAGGTATTGCCATAAAATGTCAAAGTACTAGATGATCGAGGTTTTGACAGGACATCCCCTAAGTTCTCAATTAGACATTCTTAGCTGTTCTTCTTTTATCAATATGCTATGTCTAATCTGAAACAGCTCTCCAATATCGAGGTATTGTATACCATTGCCCCCTATGTATTATCAAACGATAACACTCGGTTCCATTTTCATCTCCTTCTCTTGATAGTTATGTTGCATTAAATGTTAGAATTAGCCAGTTACAAGAAACTTCTCTGCCAAATTCAGTGAATAAATTACAACAGTAAGAAAGCACAATCACTAAAACCATTGGGCTTCACAGCAAGGCCAAATACATATTCCCAGAGAGTTATTCAAACAAAAACATAACCAAAGGTGACATTTCCTAGACGGCCAAGTGGCAATCTACCATTTGCCATGCACACATCCCAACTGTAAGAGGAATGTAGGAGTATCAATTCTATCTGAATGAACATCTCTGAGACTTGGTGCCCCAATACCCTCGGGACAGATCCACCCCAGTAATCCTATATTTCAGCCCAAGCCTCACCCCCAATGTTTCACTTAAGGTCCCCACAGATAAATGTTGCTTGGGAGGAATCATTCATAGGCCAGAAAATCCCTTTTCAGATTAACAAAATAAGCCTCAACCTGTTTGCCACCAGAGGTGTGATAACAATCAATTCAAATAATAGTCTGTTTGCAACATGTGTACATTTTCGCCAGTTGATAAGGGAAAGTGGGCCTCATTAAAAACGGCATGGCTGCCGCCGGAGTTGCATTTTTTCCGGCACCTGCGAATGGGCAAGAACCGGGTCATGCCTAGTTCGGCGGACCCGGTAATTGCCCATTTTTGGGTGCTGGAATCAAGGTCCTCCCGATCCCCATTCTGCCCCATAGGGCTGAACGGGGATGGGGACGTCGGATGCACCGGCACATTCAGAGTTGTGCCGGTGCATCCGACATGCTCTGCTCGCGGGTGCCGTTACACACACCAGGAAAAACCTGGGGAGTGATACGGCACGCGCGAGCAGAGCTCGTAGTATGGTGGTCCGGGAACTACGGTACCAGCATGCTTACCGGTACCGTAGTTCCCGCACTGCCATGCTCATAATGAGGCCCAGTACCATCAATTACAGATACGCTGCTGATGAAAAAATCCAAAGATGACAAGATACACTGTCCTCAGGAATTTCTGTGTTTCTTGTTGTTTTTAGCTGAGTTCAAAAGTGATTTAGGCAAATCACATTGGTTGCCCAAGTATCTTGAAGAGCTATCAAACAATGGTATTTTATAAAAATGACTAGATCCACTTGTTCAAGTTTTGTTCTTATACCAAATATGGTCCAGAATAGATTTTGTATACTTCATTCCTTTGAATATATTTCCAATTGCGGCTGTTCTAGAGGAAATACCAAATGGGCAAAAGATTCCTTGAATAATGAAATGCATAGACCGGGAGCCTCAGTCCCTGGCTAAGGATGTGTTGACAAAGTTACCTAAGAGCTAGACATTCCACAATATGGAACATTACAATCCTCAGGGGGCCTAACACTATTAGATGACATGCATTGACCAGGTAAACGAGCCTCCATCCCTAGCTCTGGACATACTAGAGCCATAACTATAGAGTTATATTTTGCATTGGGTGGTGAAATGCAATTCTCAGGGACTTGTCATCAGCTGACATAGAGGTTTTTCTCTGAGGTCAGCACAAGTGGGTTAAGGTGAATATCTAAGGGTTATCTGGTCCACAGAATGCTAAAGGGCAGAACAAAGAAGAGTTAAAACGTTAGTCAACAGCTGCCAAACTAGGCAATGCTTTGTATCGTTATATAGAAATAGATATACATGGTTATCCATTCGGCCTGTGTAGCTGTTTCTGATGATCTTTCCTGATCGAGCTGTCGATAGTGTGGTTTGCCTGTCAGTTGGGTAGTATGGTCGGAGCAAGAAAGGTTTTATGCCTGCCTGGTTTCCACACTCCCATGAATGAGCTCATTGTGAAACTGTACAACCCCCTCAGTTGGGAATGTGACAGCTATGCAGTCACTGGGCAAAACTTGTCTCTGTTGGCCAAATCAATTTGACCCATCTTGCCATTCTTGATTGGATGACTACAAAGAATATGATTTATTTAATGTGTGACGTTGTTAATAACTGCAGAGAACGGTTCACCCGTAGATAAGCCCAACTCTGTGACCAGAGCCATGAATATTGCCTAAGGATGAGCTGCGGGTGGTAGTATGAGATATGGCATGCAGATGTTCCCACTCATGACCTCAGTCTCTCTAGTTAATGGTGGAGACTTCAGGTATTCACTGGTGATGTCATTAGTGATACGCGCTTCCCTCTTCATGATGGTGTCTTCGTAGATGGAAAGTAATTATTGGATGGGCCAGATCCTGATCACCGTTTGTTGACTGAATCCCTATTTATTTTACTTATGTCTTCCTTACCAACACAATAGAAATAGCACTTTTGAAAGAAGACATAGGTGTGGTCGTTATGGGGGCTGCACTAGTTGTAGTAACAGCATTCGGTTGTGTCATCAGAGATTCTTTGAAACCTTTCACCTGGTCTGACAGGGTCATTAACATCAGGTCAAGTGACTTTAGTATTGTTGTCTTAATAGGTATAACTTCTCTCAGTAACGCTGACAGAGTCTCCAACCTTTTGACAGCTATTTTTCTGGTCTCTGGTTGAAAGAACCCTTGAATTTCACCAGGAGTTACTTTATGGTCAGGACGCGCAAAGTTCTTGTGGAGGCAGGGTCGGATCGGACAGTCTGGTGTCCAGCCATTGCCTGAAATATCTGCCATGAGTGTGGGCCGGTTGTGTAGCCAGTGCACGACAATTATTCGGTTTGCAACTTTGCTTGCTGGACATTGTACTTAAATGAATGTAGTGCAATGTATCAAACATGCGTTTAGTAGCTTTATGGCCCTAAGCTAGGTGCACTTTTATAACACGCAGCTCATTGATATGCACATGGGACAAGGGCTTCTGGTACACATGAGAAGACAGCGTGGAAGCCTATTGGATGTTAACTAACTGTTCATCATACAGATCATGTGATGAGAGCACTGCAGGCCATTGGGCATCAGCAGGAGAAATGGAGAAGGGAATTAATGGAAAAGTCTCTAGTCCCTATCCTGTCTGCTCTCTCTTAATTCTGCAGATCTGATTAGTTACCAGGCAGTTCTACTTAAGTAGAACTTATTGCCCTGAATGCCTGCTGTGTACCACAACAACAAACAATACAACGAGAGGATCCTTGGGACTGGAGAGGAGCGACGACATGTTACTGACAGTGATGGTACTTGTGGACTATGAGGAGGATCATCAGAAGGGTGTAGATTTGGTTATAACCAGGGCACAAGTCGAAAGAACATGCACATGGACAGTGTCCCCCTAATCTTTTTAGTGGGGAGGGAAGACACCGTCCCCCACACCAGATTTTTTACAAAGAATACAAAAAAACGATCAAGGCCCACTTTAAATAAGCAATGCCACCGCTGGTATCAAAACCTAGGTTGACACTGCTGGAAGGCCAAACACTTAGCAACAGGACCGCAGAAATCTCTTATCAGGATGTAGACATGTTTTGTGACAGATTCAAACATAAAAAGTGTGCATCTTTTATATGTAGCTAGCAGTGTTATGAAATAATATGTTCTCTTAGCAAAGGCATACTTGTCACGTGCACTCGCTTCAAATGGGAAAGGCAGACTGAATGAAATGTACATATTTGACTTTCGAATACGTTCACTTCCTGTGATGTCAGATCCCAGTGTATATGTCAGAGTTTAGGACTTCAGGCCTGCTTTTAGCCCCTCTTCCCCAACCCCTTTCTAGATAAGAAGTGAGGGGACCCAAGGCAGAATTGCAAGTGCATCTCAGGATTCGTTTGTGAGAACATGGGCACTTCCCTTGGACAAACCTCTAGACCCCCCTCAAGTCCTCTTGCCCCATTCCACGTCAGATAGTTGTTCACCCACTAGAAAGAGCAAGACGGCACTTACTGCGCTTCTGGGACTGCCAGCAACAAACCGAAATGTACAAAAAAGAGCAGACAGTTCCCTGGAGAGTAGCTCAGTAGTAATCCATTAACAAGCAAGTAAGAGACTGTTCCTAAGTGACACATGCAACTCCCAAATAGTAAGTGGGTAATTAGAGACTCATCATATTGAACTACAGAGGGGGGTCTGGGAAACTCTCTACCAGCATGAACACTGCCACTGACTTGTTCTTGGGTGGAGGGCCCCTGCGAGTGTCTCAAACAAGTCTTTAACTCACTGTTCTTTTCACAGAGAAGACATTTCCCCCATATCAGACTTTGTCCTGCCTAGGGGCAGTCCAGCACCAACATGCTAGGCAATTCTCCTCTGAACAAGAGTACCACAGCAACCCCATACACGTGATTCAGCCTAGTTGGGCATCATCAGTGAGGTGCTGCTGTGCCTCTATAAGAGCAGTGAGCAAGGGGTCCACCTCTGGATTCCCCTGGTAACTTAGGGTGAGACCCAAAGTTACTTAGTATGCAAAACAGAGGGGGGTCTGGGAAACTATCTACCAGCACAAATTGCCTAGCATTGCAGTGCTGGACTGCCCCTGGGCAGGACAAAGACTGATATGCAGGGAAATGTCTTCTCTGTGAAAGGGACAGTGATCTAACGACTTGGTAGAGTCTCTCCCAGGGTGTTTTCCACCCAAGAACAGGTCATTGGGCTGTTGTCGTGCTGGTAGAGAGATTCCCAGACCCCCCTTTGTTTATCATATTGAACTAGGCTCAAGTTCCAAAAAACTGATGGGGCATTCACTACCTGCCCTTCTGTCATAGCCTGGGTTCAAATGCCAGAAGTGAAATGGAATATGTCAATACATTTACAGTTGAAAGTCGTCTTCATTACATTAAGTTTAGCTGAGTTTTAAAGGCCATTTTGGATGCATGCAGGGATGCAGACAGGGACGTCAAGTGGGGATTGCCAGGGGTCACAACTGGCGACCCCCACACAACGTCCCTGTCTGCACTCCCTGCATGCATTCAAAATGGCCTTTAAAACTCAGACAACTTTATATAACCAAATATATAACCAAAACCCCTGGGTCGCAGTTTGCAACCCCTGGGGACTCCCTTGCAAACCCAATGATTTTTCAGAATAATAAAAACACATATTTTGAAAAGAAAAGTTGAAATAAAGCAAGCAAGCTCCTGGTGTAGCAGGGGCCCCTGTAGTGTGGCCCCCCTCACAACACCAGGTCTGGGGGGTCCACGGCCCAGTCCTCAGCCATCAGGGTGAATGCTGGGCCAGGGACGCACTCAGTAGGGATTGGAGTTGGAGCTTATCGTGACATGTGGCATATGTCACATGCCACGTTCAGCTCCAACCCCATCTCTCTCGGCTTCCTTGCAGCTCACATCCAAGAACCAGGAAGCTAGAAAAAGGTACAAAGGCATTTTATTGTAATATGATGTGTGTTTTACATGTGTGAAGTGCGTGTCAGATGTATGGATGTGAATGGTGGGTGAATGAGAAGTGATGTGATGTGTGTTTTTGAATATTCTGGGTGGTTGTGTTTCTGTGTAGAGAATGCAATGAGTGGATATAAGAGAAGGTGCAAGTGACTGGTGGGTGAATGAGTATGAAGGTGATGGTGTGTTTTTGAATGTTGTGGGTGGCTGTGTGCATGTGTAGCGAATGCAACGTGTGCATGTAAGATAAAGTGTGAGTTAGTGAATGGTGGGTGAATGAGTATGAAGCTGATGATGTGTTTTTGAATGTTGTGGGGGGGGTGTGTGTCTGTGTAGAGAATACATTGAGTGGATGTAAGAGAAGGTGCAAGTGAATGTTAGGTGAATGAGTATGAAGGTGATGGTGTGTTTTTGAATGTTGTGGGTGGTGGTTTGTCTGTGTAGAGAATGCAATGAATGGACATAAGAGATGGTGAGAGTGGCTGGTGGGTGAATGAGTATGAAGGTGGTGGTGTGTTTCTGAATGTTGTGGGTGGGTGAATGCCTGTATAGAGAATGCAATGAGTGGATGTAAGAGAAGGTGAGAGTGAGTGAATGGTGGGTGAATGAGTATGAATGTGATGGAGTATTTTTGAATGTTTTGGGTTTGTGCCTGAGTAGAGAATGCAATGGGTGGGGGTAAGAAACGGTGTATGAGTGAGTGACTGGTGGGTGAATATGTATGAATGTGCTGGTGTGGTTTTTAATGTTCTGGGTGGGTGGATGTGTGCCCGTGTAGGGAATGCAATGGCTGTAGCAAGAAAATGTGTATGTATGAGTGACTTGTGGGTGAATATGAATGTGATGGTGTGTTTAGAATGTTCTTGGTGGGTGTGTGCCTGTGTAAAGATCAAGCATCTTGTTGAGCTCTTCTCTATATGGGTTCTTACATGATCTGACTGAAACTTCTGCTTTTAACAGGTAAACAGTCACCAGTGAGAATATCATGCTGGCCCCAAGGGGTCAAGCCTGGTGACAGTGAAAACAGGGAGGCAAACTGATTTAGCAGAAACTTGCACTCCTCCTGTTGTTCCAGTGTCAGATTAGAAGAGAGATTGACTCCTTCTATCTTCTCAACTAAAGGCTGTCCTCTGAGCAGGTCAGATAGAAGTTCACTCTCCTCCCCCTCTTGAGCTGAAGCTAGAAGCAAAGCTCCTACTTCTGGTCTTGAGACATAAGCTTTTAGACGGTTGGTGTGAAAGACTCTGGGAGCCTCCTTAAGATTGCCTAAATCCACCAGATAGTTGACATCTCAAAGTTTTCCCACAACCTTGAAGGATCCTATCCATTTGTCCTGTAAGGCCCTCTGCCTTGTAGGTACCATAACTAAAACTTGCTGGACTTGAGTTAACTCAACCATGTTGGCTTTCTGGTCATGACAATGCTTCACCAGAGCCTGGCCTGCTTTTAAGTTATCTGATGCTTCTGCCATCAGGTGTGACATTCTCCTCCGGAGACCCATCACATAGTCAGTGACTATCACTGGCTTGGGGGAAGGAGCACTCTCCAACCCCTGCTTAATTAGGGCCAAGGGACCTCTGGCCATAGAGAAGCTCAAAGGGACTAAATCCAACTCTCTCCTGAGGGACTTCTCTATAAGCAAATAGAAGGCATGGCAGTAGAAGGTCCCCCTTTCTACTAAGGGGTTCCTCTAAAGCACCTATCATGCTCTTCATAGTACGGTTAAACCTCTCTACCAACCCATTTGTTTGGGATGGTAGGCAGTTGAGAACTTGTAAGTCACTCCACAGTTCTTCCACATGGCCTGCATGTAGTGGGACATAAAATTGGATCCCCTGTCAGAGATGACTTCCTTAGGAAAACCTACCCTGGTAAAATACCAAGAAGGGCCTTTGCAACAGCCTGAGCTGTAACAGTCCTCATAGATATGGCTTCAAGGTATCTAGTAGCATGCTCTACTACAACCAGGATAAAGCTGTTGCCTGAAGAGGTTGGAGGGTCTAAGGGACCAACCATGTCGATTCCTACCCACTCAAAAGGGACTCCCACCACTGGGAGAGGCACCAAGGGTGCCACATTCTTGGCTCCACTCTTGGCAGATGTCTGATAAGTGTGAAAGCTCCTACAGAATTTATCTACATCAGACCCCATCTTAGGCCAGTAGAAATAAAGAGAAAGCCTTTCCTTATTCTTCTTGAAACTCAAGTGACCAGCCATAGGAATCTCGTGGGCTAGGAACTGGTGTCTAGTCTCCAGAGGCACTACAAGTATCCTGTAGTCCCCTGGGATATACTCAGTTGGTTCACTGTAGAGAGGCCACCTTCCCAGTATAACCTATGCTTCCCTGGCTCTTGCCCTTCCAGCTGGGAAGCTGCCTGTTGGCAAAGGCCTTCAAGAGTAGGACACTATCTTTGACCTCTGTTGAAGTCTGCCCTACAGGGGTAACCTTCTGCCAGTAAAGACTGTAGCTCAGGAAGGTTTTTAGGATCCAGATGATCTCCAACAGGGGAAAGGTCTTCTTCCAGCTCTGAATCTTCTGCAGCTGATTCAATCAGTCCTGGTTGTACCTCACACTCAGCTTTAGCTGGTGGAGGAGTTAGAGGTGTGACTTTAGACAATCCTCTCAGGGTGTCCTTGTAGGTATCACAGGAGTGCTTGCTGGCTTTTTTTGTGGAGTTTTTAGGTTTCCCCTTTTCTTTGAAATAGCAGTCAGTAATTCCTGCAGACTAGTGGTTATAGTTCCTCTATAATTTATAATTTCCCCTAGAGAGCCTTTTAAGGTACTCTCTCTGGCATTCCTTGTCTGCTCCTGTTTCCTTTTGCTGGGAGGCCTGGGGGTGCTTGATACAACTCCAAGAGTGTTAAGTAATTCCGCAACAGGACTCTCCCCGGTACTTCACTCTGCACACTAACAGGTATCTTGACAGTCATGCCATTGCACTGGATGAGAGCTGGTAACTGTGGAAGCATTTGGACAGGGCCTCCAGCAAGCTTTTTGATGTATTTGAGTGTCTTAGCAACATCCGCAACCTTCAAAAAAGATTAATCCACTACAATAATGCTGGCCCCAGTGACCATTCACAAGTACACCGTCTTTGTAATATTCTTTGGTATTGTCTGGGATGGAATTATAGACATCTAAGTTATGTTGTTCCCACATAACCAGGGACACTAAAGAAACACTGACTGAGATTCTCATGGGTTCCTCAGCCAGTAGATGAAGGTTTCCACTTGCCATTTGAACGTCTTCCTCTGGGGAGAAGGCTAAGGAGACAGTGTGGATCCCTGAAGGTTAACCTTACATCTGGGATCCCCTTTCACATGGTCAGTTGACCCACAAGCAAAACATTTTCCAAATGATTTGATAAATGGGGGTGTGGCCTGACCTCCCTCTGGTTTAGCACGAGAGGTTTCACTAGCTTGATTCGGTTTCCCATGTGGCTTATCCTTATGTTTGTGGCCCTCATTTGGATTAGAGGTATTGGAATTCTCTTTATCTTTCTTGTGCTGTTTTCCCTCATCCTTCTGAGTAGCCCCAGAATCCTTGTGAGTAGCCCTGTTGGCAACCCACAAGTCAGCAGCCTTTGTTAACTTCTTTGGATCAATTTCTTTGGAATCAGCCAAGTGCTATCTGAGCTCAGCACAGCAGACATCATAGATAGACTCCAACATGAACAGATTTCTCATAACTTCATAAGTGTTAACTCTATAACCTTTAACCCAACCATCTAAG
Source organism: Ambystoma mexicanum (assembly GCF_040938575.1). NCBI lineage: Eukaryota > Metazoa > Chordata > Amphibia > Caudata > Ambystomatidae > Ambystoma > Ambystoma mexicanum. The sequence goes on along the minus strand of NC_090937.1, from coordinate 595,005,106 downwards.
TATTTCAAACATTCACACACTCAGGTAGCCCAAGGGGTACCATCATGCTTTTTGAGGGTTCTAAACCTCTCAAGATACTGGGAAGGAGTTTTCCCAAACCTAGCTATCAAACCTAGTTTCACATTTTCATACTCCATCCCGTCTATTTCCCACACCTCCATTACAGCATCACTTGCAACCTGGGGTAGCCTAGACAAAAGCCAAGGAATCAGCTGATTCCCTGTAATTTCCTGAATCCCATAGTTATATTCAAAAGCTGAAGGGGCCCCTGAGGGACCCTCGAATGTGGAAACAAGGCACAATCACCACACACAAAGTGATACGCCAGACACAAGGTTGTATTCCCAAAATCTAGGGTTTATTGCAAAGTAAATAGTTCAGTTGGCCAAATGGTCCCACGTCCCACGACGTGTGTCTAACAGACCTCGGGGGACGCGAGAGAGCGAGAATTGTACATCAGTTACATATATACAAAATTAGCATCTTACAATCAGTAATGACACATTCGATGCCGCCCCTAATTCATTCCCTTTCAATTGGAGGCGATGATTGACCATAGTGATGAATATGACACCTTAGACCATTATATTTAGCAACCGTTTATAATCTCGGACCTACAAACACAAGTCTTTATTTTATGGAACACAATGCTTCTTTTTTAGTGGACAAGCTGTGGGTAGGGGGATGGCACATTCCAGGCCTTGCTATCTCCTGGTTTCTATTCACGCTGTAGAGGTCAGCTTACTCTCTGGGGTCTCACAGTGCTCAAGAAGGGGGGCTGCAAAGAAGAACATAATTTAAACCTTTTAATGTTAGTTTCGTACATTGCTTTTCTTCTAGGGAGACTCGCTGGCATCTGTGTACTGATTAGAATGCCTTGCTCCTCGCCTCGAAGGATAGGTGAGGGAGGGAACCGGGAATTTCTGTCTGGATTACGGTGTTATGTTTCAACATGCCTTTTAACAACCTTGGACCATTGAAGCAGAATAATATCTCAGCAAAGCAGTTTTACATGAGGCAAAGAGGCAACGTTAGAGAAAACGAAGAGAAAACAAAATGGCGATTTTGGTCATCTTAAAATGGCTCCACTCTAGTTAAGCTAATGACTATATAATGACTAATAACAATATATTCTTAACACTGAAAATGAGGCGGTTGGTCTTCGGCCAACCAAATATCCTACATTGCCTTCCGTTCGAGGGGCATCTAATTTTTCTAGACTGACAAAGCAGCCAACCAATCCAAAATATCAAGCTTAACCTCATACATACTTACTGCATCTTTGGGCATGCGAGGCCTCTTAGGACTGGAAGTCCTAGAATCTCTGGGAGAGAACCATTCTCAAGAGACAATTTCTTCATTTCAAGAGCATGTTGCAATTCTATTTCCCTTAGTTTAAGTTTTTGATGTTTACTTTCAGTTTGTGCTTGGAGCCTTTTGAACTCTAACTCAAGATTCCATCCAGATCCAAAGTTTCTGATCGGACCACAGTTGAATTACAATTGAACCAGAAACCCACCACAAGTTTGGCCCTAGATTCGACAATGCCATGCATGTACAATAGGACAAACCAAATCAAAGAGTGGTATTATATTTTATGGAGATCATCCAGACTTACTCGGGGAGTTTTAGAAGATGGTGGGACAACTGCATCCACAGAGTCCGTGCATTTTTGTTATGAAATGAATTCTTCTAGTTTATGAATATATATTTTCAAGCAGATTCTCTGGATCCCTCAGTCCATCTTCTCACATCGCATACGTATAATTGTATTCACAGCAGGAGAGTTTCATGTTCCAATATAGATACCTTAACATGAAAACCTTAAGCCACAATCTTAAGGAAAACCCTAAAAAGAAGCCATATAGTTGATGGCATATTCAAATTTACTTTCGCATTGCATGTGCAAAATAATTCATTTACACATGTCTGATAAAGGCTCTTCAGTGCTGATAAGTGTTATGTTATATTATGTTAAAGGTATTTGTATAGCGCACAGTCACTAACGGAATTGTTCCCCGGCGCTCTGGCGGAACTGTAACCAGGAAGGAGGGCAGGGTAGGGTTAGTCGGGTGGAGAGTGAGTACGAGAGTGGGAGAAGTGGTGTGCTGTTGGCGGCTTCAGTTCGGTATACACTGTGCGCTGAGCTTTGGTGCGAGTATCGGACCGGGCGAGACCTTGTGTGCTGTTGGTGCTGTTTATGTGTTGTTTGTATGTTATTGATGCAGTGTGGTAAAGTGCATGCAGATTGCTGGGTAAGAGAGGGTTGTGTGAGTTGCGGGTGGGTTGGGTAATGTTAGTGCCCTCCCTGTCTAACTTGTAAAATAAATAAGACAGACACTCCCTGGACAGGGAATAAGGCACAAAAGCGCAGGCTGCGAGAGTTCCAAGGAAGGTTTATATAGATCTCTGAGAGCGCTCTGACCACATACAAGTTACAACACACTTATATAGTATTTCTACAAGTTTGACATATGATGCTACGTTGGACCAGGATTGGTCAGCCGTGGTGGTGACTTAGGTGTGGGCATCATCTCTTCCTCCATGCTGGTTGCTGGGTTGGCGGGAGGATTGACGTCAAACATTGTGCTCCGGATGGGTGAAGGTCAGGTCGCTGTGAAACACGGTGGTCACTATCTAAGCTAAGAAAATATATTCTGAATAATGCATGCACTAAATAACAGTTTATCAAAAGACTCTTAGTAGTATCTCATGCTGTTATACAAATCACTCAAGGGTTTACACCATCTACACATTTGGGTTACACAGGTCACAGGTTTAAGGGCCTTGACCACTATAATACTGTCATTGGACTATAGGGTTAGTCTCACAAGAATCTCAGGTATGTGGCACTTGTTAGTATTGGGCACAATATACTGCACAAGGGTCTGATGTTAGTTGGGGGGGGTCTGTTGGGTGGGCTTCATAGCGAGGTTGGTAGTCTGGCACATGAAAGGGATGCCTTGCAAGGACACAGGGTTAGAACGGCAATAAGTTTCAACTGGCGAGGGTAAGAGGACAAGGACACTTTTGTGGAGATGGACGAGCTATGTGCTTGGCTCATGTTGGTTCACATGCAGGACAGTGATCTCACAGGAAAAGGGATGTGTTACATTTATTATTTGTTGCAAGCAGCTCCGGCCTCAGCGTGAGAATGGAGCCGCAGAGTTTTCCAGTTGGAGTGGGGACGAGGGTGGGGGCCATGTGCTCCGAACTACAGCGGCAGGCAAAAGGGAGAGATGCATTTTGTACTATGGCAGTGAGGCCTAGTTACCAAGATGGGGTCGAAAGGGGGTACAGAAAATGGATGCCCTGTGTCCTGCTCGGTGGTCCCATCTACGCGAATATAACCAAAAGTTAGTATTGCATAAGGGCGAGGGGCGTACCCACCACTAGAGGCACATGGTCCAAGTTTTGTACTGAGAAGTGATGGTAGAGAGGGGCCCATTGGCCCCTCGCTCCCACACAGTATGCAGAGAGTTGAAAGTAGAGTTAGTGGGTTCTGTATGCTGGTTCTAATTTGAGTTGTATTCCTGCGGGTGGGGTATTCTTATTGGCTGTCTAACTGTAGCGTGCGATGGTGCGGCGCGTTCCCAGCTGTATTCAATGAGCATTGTATAGTGTGATTAGTGAAAATCTTCAATAGTCATATGGGAATAGGAAGGTGTGAAGTTCCTTCACTATTGTCTTTGTAAAGGCGTGTCCCCGAGGTGGGGCGAGCACTGCAGACCATTTCCAGGGACAGTACATTGACATACCTTCCGTTTGATATCCCAATGAATTAATCTCCCTGCATCGGCAACGATTATTACTAGTGGCATGCACCATTCGCATCTCTCCATCTCCTCTGAGCAGCACTGGGAACTCGTGAAATGTGATGAGTGGTGGAGATGTTTTGCCTGTGCTTAAAGATTGCGTTGCACAGCCATGCATTTTCTTCGGCTTTAATTGTTAATGCTGTTATTCTTGTAGACATCGTATTACATTGTGTGAGCTGTAAAATCAATAGCTGGGGCTTGTCGACGAGGGTGACAGTGTAAGCACTCATGCCATTAATAGATAAGGCGCCCTGGCCGAGGCAGGCTTTTATCATTGGAACTGGAGCCCGCAGAGAGCAGTGGTCTCAGCAGTGTCTGATGTACTGTGAGCACCGACAATCTTCTGTGCTATTAAGGGCGGGCATTAAAGAAAGATAAGGAGGTCGTATAGGATATATCATGGAGCCACTGCTGGAGAACTTCTAAGGTCAAGGGAAGCGACAATGTCCTTTCTTCTCTACCCTTGTGCCCCGCATCCGTCTGCCATGAAAGGGTCTAATGACAGGGCTGTGGATCTGACAGTGTGCTGTGCATTAGATGTACTCGCAGGTTGATGCCTGAAATTAGAATGTTCTTTCCTTCCCTGGAGATGACAAGAAAGGGACGCATCCCTGCCTCTGGTAGCAATATCTAACAAGCAGACTGCTGCAGCCGCCTTTCCTACAAACCAGTGGTCCGACAGGGCAGTGTATGGAACGTGGTGCACGTAATCCGGGCCGGAGAGAAGCAGTGGAAGTGTTCCTCTCTCTATATTCCTTTACTTAATTGGGAGTACAATGGTGTTTCCCATTCCAAGAGAGGGTATTATTTCACACGAGTGAAAATACAAAACGTACTACTTTTTCTAACCCACACTTCTTTTCATCTACTAACAAATGTACATTAAAGCAATGTTTACTTTATACTTCCTCTTCAGAAGCAAGATGTGTGCTCCTTCTCATGCCAGTGAGCTGAACGGATCTGTGCTGATTTGGGAGAGGTAGCATGGGGTCGGCTCCTATGCATCCTAAATGCCACTTGCATCCTATTGTTTGTAGAGAATGTGTTTACACCCCATTTTGTGTGCTGGGAGTCTGCGCCTGTTTTAGGGAGTACATGTGTTTTTTAATCTTCTTATTCACATGGCTGCATATACATCATTTTGACTGTCACTCACTTGTAATTGTATAGAAAATGTGCAATCCTGCTCACAATTAGCGATGTTCAGGAGACACCTGTTACATGATCTATACCGGAAGTGCAGGCAGGGAAAAGGAACTGGGCCATTTGATGTGGCTTGGTTGCAAAGCCTGGGAATTCTGGAGGGGAGCGTCGAGGAGGCTGGGCCTGGCGCTCCAGTTGCTATACCGATGCAGGCTTCCCTACTTGTTCTTGGAGTCCTTCCCCTAGTGGAGGGTTTCAATTATGCAAGCAAAATCGGGCTACTCCGTGGTCGCATGACGGCAAAGAAAATGATCCTCCTCGCCTGGAAATCTCCAAATCCATTGTGCGTTGAAGATTGCACTGAGCATCTCTTTCAGCTTACCAGAGGGTCATTTATAAGCATAAAGGGACACGTTTGATGAGATGTGGGGTCCATTTCTGGACATGTACAGCTACAATGGATGTCGGTTAAGGAACTTACACCCCTCAAATTGCTTGATGCTCCTGTTCAAGCCCTACCTTGATTGCGTTTTTCATGGGTTTCTGACTGGCTTCCATTTCACGTTTTCATAAGGTGTGTGGGTTAGTTCTTTTTATTTATTCTGTGCTTCTGAACTTTTGCATTATGCTATTTGTTATGCACATGTTGTCTTGACTGTTGTATCTTCACTTGCATTTGTACTCCACAATTAAAAAAACTGAAAAAGAAAGGACTAAAGAGGTGGAAGAGCAGGCCCCATAGACACTGAGTAATCCTGACACAGCGAGGAGAAAGACAACTACATCCAAAAAACCTTCTCTTACAAAATAATAAAGAATGATATTTTAAGACAAAAAAATGAAAGTACATGTGGAGCATTCTATGTCTGACTTGCTCACTACCTCTCTCGATCACCCACTCACTTACTAACTCACTCGCCCACTCACTCTTCATCCTAGCTAGTTGAATGTTTCCACATCCGTTTCCTGTAGCCTACCTCTTTATTGTCTATCACTGAGCACACGCCACCTTTATGAAATCGATCACCCACTCACTTATTAACTCACTCACCCACCCACTCTTCATCCTATTTAGTTGAATGCGTCCACATCCGTTTCCTGTAGCCTACCTCTTTATTGTCTATCACTGAGCACACGCCACCTTTATGAAATCGATCACCCACTCACTTATTAACTCACTCACCCACCCACTCTTCATCCTATTTAGTTGAATGCGTCCACATCCGTTTCCTGTAGCCTACCTCTTTATTGTCTATCACTGAGCACACGCCACCTTTATGAAATCGATCACCCACTCACTTATTAACTCACTCACCCACCCACTCTTCATCCTAGCTAATTGAATGCGTCCACATCCGTTTCCTGTAGCCTACCTCTTTATTGTCTATCACTGAGCACACGCCACCTTTATGAAATCGATCACCCACTCACTTATTAACTCACTCACCCACCCACTCTTCACCGCAGCTAGTTGAATGTGTCCACATCCTTTTCCTGTAGCCTACCTCTTTATTGTCTATCACTGAGCACACGCCACCTTTATGAAATCGATCACCCACTCACTTACTAACTCACTCGCCCACTCACTCTTCACCGCAGCTAGTTGAATGTTTCCACATCCTTTTCCCTGTAGCCTACCTCTTTATTGTACTACCACTGAGCACACGCCACCTTTATGAAATGGTGTCCATTGCAGATTTTACAAAGCTCTATAATTATGTGCAAGTTGCCAACAGGTTAAACATGTTTTATAAGAAGGGCGCTAAATATAACAATGTCCTCTTATCCTTATCACTTGGTGGACGGTGATTTCCCTGCTCGGCACACTTACTAAACATGGTATTCTGCCATTTGTAGCTCTAAAAGATTGTTGCTCTCTAACGTGTAGGTTTAATCATGTATGCAAACTCTTCACCTCTTGCCTTAGATTCATAAAGTGGAACATGCATTTAGTGTCATGACAACATCCAAATATGTTTAGACTCACCACACATGGATATACAATCTGGCCACCAGGTAGGTCGCACCTGGATAAAGCGCCTGGGCCTTGGTGTGTAATCAGGTTGTATCACCCTGCCACTGCATTCATTCACACCTTAAAGCTTTCCAATTGCACAGGGCATTCCTAGGGCACCTGCTTAAAATCCTGGTACATGTCAAGCATGCGTTTTGCTTTTCAGGCCTTCAACATTTACTTCCCCAGGTTGGGCTCCATTTTTTGGTTATCCTTGCAAAGGTTTTCATTCTTGTCTTGTAATTTTACAATGAACAATGGCGGCATATGCAAGCGAAATTGGCTGCATCGGGAGGGGCAGGAATCTTTCCCCTGGGAGACCAGGAGAGTGAAGTGTGTGACTATGGCGACCTATTATATCGTTATTTGGGGATCGGTGAAATGGTGGCGAGATGGGCTCACAAGAGGTTGAAGTGAGCAATGGATGCCGGAGCAGTCCGCCTTTTAGCACGCATCGAGTGTCCCTGAAGAAAGTGGGAGCTTCAGTGGAGGGTTTGACTTCACAGGTGGTGACATAAGTGTCGTGCTCCAGTGGTTGATGTGACGTAATACAGAGGTCAATAGGGGGGTCCAGGTGGGTAGTGTGCAGTGGATCCGGCGGATAACTTGGGATTTTGTTATGACTCACAAGGTGTTGGTTCAGGACTGCAGCAATGGTGTGGGTGATGGGCAGGTGAGGTGCTGTCCATGAGCTGAGTTCTCGGCTTTGCTGATGGTAGCATAATTACCCAAGCTATGTTGGCCGATGTTGGTGTGATATCTTTGCTGCCCCTCCAAGTTTGCATGAACGTAACATATGGGCTGTTGTCATGAATGGGGGGTGTGTGATTTGTAGTCTCAGTGTGGTTTTAATGATCCATCCGGCCCTTCAGCTTTGTATAGTGTTTTGGTCAACACGAGGATGGCCAAAGAGTCATCTGGTACGGGATGTATTGGATGGGCTGGTAGAGGTTGGAGGACCCGGCTGTGGGCCTTAAGTCAGGTGAACTGACATTTTGTGGGCAGTGATGTGGACTTTGTAAAGCTCTGATCGCGGTGAATCCCAGAATTGCAAATGAAAATGGAGAGGTACGCTCTTCAAGATGAATTTCCAAAAGTGGAAATGTTGGTATAGCATGTGCATCGGACAACCACTATAGCCATGTTATCTGGTCCGCTTCCTCCCTGCTACTGATCTGCTACATGCTCATTTAGAGGTGCTAGCAAAACCCTTTTAGTAAAAACATTGACACTTTCCTGCCGAAAAGTACCAAAAGAGAAGAAGCAGGTGTTACTTAACAAACAACCCTTCTCGAGCAGGCCTCACCTAGGCGGAATGGTGCCATTTTCTATGAACACGTCATGTCACGTTAAGCTTGCTGCGGAAGTGAGATCAAATTTCTAAATAATACTGAATATTGGTCTCGCCTAAAATGGTAACATTTGTAGCCTGGGAAAGAATCTGAATTATTTGGAGATTGAGATGTGGTGTCCTGAATTCAGATTAAGACCACTCTGTTGGAAAGTTTGTGAAATGCCCTCCCTGTGTTCTCTGAAGCTCGTGCTGAAAGTAACATGTTGGCACGCTTAGAATCAAGTACTGCAACAGCCGACGATTAAATGCATTCATTTATTTATGTATTTATTTTTTCAATTTCTTTATTCGTGGTTTTAAAAACAAACCTTTCACAAGAAAGTGAATTAAAGTAGTAATAAACAGCACAAAGCCACCTATATAAAATAGTCATACAACTAATATATACATTCTACAAAGCCTTGACTCTAGAAAAGTAGAATCTTGTTCGTTCATAAATCTATGACTCCAAAATTTCATTAAAATAAGTTATAAAATGAGAAAGAGATAACAACATGTAAACCTGTTCTTTTCTGATCAATCTCTCCCACAAGATCTCAGATGCTTGGTTGGTAAAGTCTCAGACACATTTCGAGAAGTGCAATGCTCTCAAATCTTTCATAAATGGACAAGGAGTAACTAGGTCTTTCAATGTTTCAACAGCCTGAGTATCTTTATAAAATCTGCAAGATCTATCTTGCCTGTGAAGGCGCTTCCTGGGTCCATAGTGGGAATCAGGTTAAATCTAAAGATATATCTCTCATTACACCCTGAGAACCGTATTAAATATTTTGGAAGGAAGCCCCTCAGGATAGGAAAAAGAGCACATCCTTTATAAAGTCCATACAAACTTATTTTGACAAACGCGTTAACCAAATCTCTGTTATACAATTTTATTTAAGGTTAACAGAATGGGATATAAGGCCTATTTCAACCAAGATCGTATTTTCTCTTTGGAAACCTATTTAGCAATGCCACGCTCCTGTCACGTAGGCCTGGTTTACCATCATCAAAACGAGAATTCCATGGGGGTAAAATATTTTGGCATAAAGGCTTCGTTTCTTTTCAAGCAACTATGGTCCCTAATGCAGTCAGCTTTAATTTGTGTGGAATCAACGAATTGGTTATGCTGAGGGGCAAATGGAATGTATTCTTCCAAATTTTCCCATCCAAAATATTTAGAAAGCCCCAAATCAAAAAGATTAAAAATACTTTAAGATTGCAGTAAGGGAAATTCCAGAAAGCCTAGTATGCAAAACATTTTAATTGGGCTAATAGCATTTTAGATTTGCTTTTGAGAGTGGCCCCTACCTTTTTGTTTTACTAATAGGATGAAGGTAAAAAAAGAAAGGCTATGCACTACTTCCAGTCTCATCCCAGAAAACATTCAGCGCATAACTTTGGGCCTTTAAGATTTTGTCAGAATCACGATTTGGGATTTTGGAGCACTGACCTCCAAATTGTTACTTTTGGCATATGTAGTAAAAGCCTCAAGATTCCTTTGCAAAACAATAGCTCTCCAATGGAAGCAATGAGACCATCTGCAAATGCTAATCATTGCATAGTCAAGGACGCAAGTTTAGCCAGGAAACAATTTACCTTCTCTCATAGCTCCTTAATATCAGAGAGATACAGATTGAATAGTGATGGCTCCAAAAAACATCCCTGTCTCAATCCCGCAAAGGAACTAACTATAGCAGCTCACTGCTGCTCTTACCTGAGGCGGTCATGTCTGCCTTCTGGCTGGTGGACATACCCACACTGGTGGTGGAGCAGATGCTCTCATTGCCACAGCTCATGCAAAGCGCCGGTAATGGGGTCTGCCGTATTTCAGTTGTTGCACAGTGGCTGGTTTCACATATGTGCCGTGCATTGCGCTTGGTCTTGTGCCCAAGGCAATGTCGACATGGAGCTCAGGCTCCATTTCACTGTCGGCAGGCATATAAACCTGAATAGCGAGCAGGACAGTGCATCTCATTCCGCTTATGTCTGTTGAGGTGACGTTGTCCTGCGGATCCTGCTTCCTGTCTGACTTGTGTACTGGCATTCTTGGATCTTTACCCTGCAGACCTCCTGTCTGCCTCTCTGCTGCTCAAATCTTTGTTATTCTCTGTCCATATGCCTATTCCATTCTGGATATTGGTTCCAGCCTGTTGTTTTCTGGATTTTAGCCTATTCCATTTTGGAGAGCTATATACTGCAGATCTTAAAATAAACTACGAAACCTGATATTTAGTGAACTTGCTACGGGGCAACTCACTAAGGCCATGAGTAAGAGATAATTCAGCAACATGCTACAGTGGGAGGAGATGGCTTAAGTAAACAATACTCTAATGTTATAAAAAGCTAGCTTCTGTGGGAAGGCACACAGAAGAAAAGCTGTTTGCAGAACTTGTGGAGCTTGACGAGGATGGAAGGACCACCCAGGGAGAAGACTGGAATCCAGAAGCAGACTGGAAAAACTCCCTCCATGTACGTTGGATTTTGAAGCACTTGAAATTGTATTTTTGAGCTTCTGAGTCTAAGAAAGACATTTCATTTGGCGTTTTGAGAAGAAATATTTTTAACTGACCTTAATAGAGAAGCATTTCCATGGCAATCAGATCATCAACTATGCACCACTTTTATTCTTAATTGGCTGTTGCTTGCACCATGATCAATACCAAATGACACTAAGGGGGTAATTCATAGAATTCAGCGCACAAGTGGCGCACGCGGCTGGCGCACAGTGTGGCGGGCGAATCCCTGCGCCAGCCGCGTGCGCTAAAATACATTTCCGCGCACAGCATATTCATGGATTCCAGCTACCAAAACCAGCCGTGGCGCACAGTGGCGCTGCGACCCTGCAGCAGCGCCAGTTACGCCCCCAAGAACGCCTCAGGCGCAGGGAAAAGCCATCAAAATCCCCAATCCAGCGCAAAGGGCTGCGCTAACCCTGTACCAGCACGGCAAGCGGGCTACGTGTATCACTGGGGTGCGCGGGAAGTACCTCACGTCATTTCAGCTGGGTATGTGTATTTCAGGGGTGCGCTGGAAGTTCCACACGCGAATGTCCTGGCTACGTGTATTTCGGGGTGCGCGGAAAGTTTCACACGCGATATCAGCAGAGTACGTGTATATCAGGGGTGCGCGGGAAGTTCCACACGCGAATGTCCTGGGTACGTGTATTTTGGGGTGCGCGGGAAGTTTCACACGCGATATCAGCAGAGTACGTGTATTCCAGGGGTGCGCTGGAAGTTCCACACGCGAATGTGCTGGCTACGTGTATATCGGGGTGCGCGGGAAGTTTCACACGCGAATGTCCTGGGTACGTGTACATCAGGGGTGCGCGGGAAGTTCCACACGCGAATGTCCTGGGTATGTGTATTTCAGGGTGCGCAGGAAGTTTCACACACGAATGTCCTGGGTACGTGTACATCAGAGGTGCGCGGGAAGATCCACACGCGAATGTCCTGGGTATGTGTATTTCAGGGTGCGCGGGAAGTTTCACATGCGACATCAGCAGGGTACGTGTATATCAGGGGTGCGCGGGAAGTTTCACACGCGAATGTCCTGGGTACGTGTATTTTGGGGTGCGCGGGAAGTTTCACACGCAAATGTCCTGGGTACGTGTACATCAGGGGTGCGCGGGAAGCTCCACATGCGAATGTCCTGGGTACGTGTATTTAGAGGTGCGCGGGAAGTTTCACACGCGACATCAGCAGGGTACGTGTATATCAGGGGTGCGCGGGAAGTTCCACACGCGAATGTCCTGGGTACGTGTATTTCGGGGTGCGTGGGAAGTTTCACACGCGAATGTCCTGGGTACGTGTACATCAGGGGTGCGCGGGAAGTTCCACACGCGAATGTCCTGGGTACGTGTATTTTGGGGTGCGCAGGAAGTTTCACACGCGACATCAGCAGGGTACGTGTATATCAGGGGTGCACGGGAAGTTCCACACGCGAATGTCCTGGGTACGTGTATTTCAGGGTGCGCAGGAAGTTTCACACGTGATATCAGCAGGGTACGTGTATTTCAGGGGTTCCGTGGAGTACTACACGTGAATTGGCCGTGTGGGTCCTCCCAGGTGTTCGCTCCACAACCTCCACGGCCCCTGCAGGCAGCCTACACCACGGGGGACTAGCCTGCACCCCCACTCGTCCCCCTGCACCCCCACCCCCCAGCACTGTGGGGCACCGTCCACCAGGCCCCAACTCATGTTCCCCTGCACCCCCACCCCCCAGCACTGTGGGGCACCTGCCAGCAGGCCCCCACTCATGTCCAACTCATGTTCCCCTGCACCCCCACCCCCCAGCACTGTGGTGCACCCTCCACCAGGCCCCAACTCATGTTCCCCTGCACCCCCACCCCCCAGCACTGTGGGGCACCCTCCACCAGGCCCCAACTCATGTTCCCCTGCACCCCCACCCCCCAGCACTGTGGGGCACCCTCCACCAGGCCCCAACTCATGTTCCCCTGCACCCCCACCCCCCAGCACTGTGGTGCACCCTCCACCAGGCCCCAACTCATGTTCCCCTGCACCCCCACCCCCCAGCACTGTGGGGCACCCTCCACCAGGCCCCAACTCATGTTCCCCTGCACCCCCACCCCCCAGCACTGTGGGGCACCTGCCAGCAGGCCCCCACTCATTTCCAACTCATGTTCCCCTGCACCCCCACCCCCCAGCACTGTGGGGCACCTGCCAGCAGGCCCCCACTCATGTCCAACTCATGTTCCCCTGCACTCCACCCCCCAGCACTGTGGGGCACCCTCCACCAGGCCCCAACTCATGTTCCCCAGCCAACATGTCATCACAATCTAGATCCCTGGTCCCTATGGTCAGCCTCCAAATGCAAAACACCCACCCGAGTATTGCATCCACCCACTTAGAAATGGCAATAACATGATAGAACACCAATTGCAAGTTTGGAAACGAACACATGTCCCTCACATACACCCAATGGGTGTCAGTGAATCTCAAAACCCATATCATGATATGCATGAAACCAATGAGATGATACTACACATTGAAGTTTGATAAAAAAAATATGTATTAAAGGAAACATGAATTGAATCAAAAATAAACAAACAGAAATGGGAATGTAAAAAAATAAAAAGAAGCATGTCCGTGAAAAAATGCAAAACCAAAAATCATAATCCAAAGGAATGGTGTCCAAAGTCACAGTCCGGAAAATAAAATCCAATGGGAAATTATAATTGAAAGCCATTGCTCCATGGGTAAATTGTAAAACTAAAAGAAAATCCAACAGTGAACTATGTACAGATGAACAAGCCAGGGTCCATGATCCCAACAAAAGAAATGAAACCTATCTAACAACACTACCTAATAAAAACAAAAACTATATACAAAAATGTGTCCCATTGTCCAAAAGGTCCAAAAAAAATGCAAAAACAAAGGAAACCTAACACTAACTACATAACTATGTACAAGGGCAGCGGGCTAGTCCAACGGCTCACTGGATGTTGTCATGGGCCAGGGCATCATCGAACTCCTGTTCAATGGCTTGGAGGCGGGCATGTTCCCTGGCCCCGAGGTCTCGCAGGGATAAAGCAGTGTCCAGCTCCAACTCCCTGCGAAGACCCTCGAGGCACTCAGCCCGCCTCAGCGCCCTCTGCATGGAGTTCTCCGCCCTGACCATTGTGAGCAGTTCCTCCTCTGCCCGCTGCCGCTCCGCACCTATCTGCAGGCCCAACCACTCCCACACGGAAGCCACTTCCATTCCAGGGTTCTCCTGCCCTCCGGCCGATGCCTGCACCCCTGATGTTGATGGCCCGAGCCATGATGCCTCCCACGTCGAGCCTGCTGCTGCCTCCGACGCAACTGCCTGTGCCAGCACGACGGCATCCAGGCTGATGGAATCCACCGACGCCGTCGTGCAGGTGCCCTGCCCGATGATGCCGTCACATCCTCCATCTGCTGGGGTCCAGTTGCTGGTGTGTCCACCCCTGCTGGACCTCTGACTCCCGACTGTGGCAGGGATGGGATCCCCACCGAGCTGGCTGCATTGGTCGGGGCAGGTCCACAAGGTGCCCTGGTGGCATCTGGGCCAGAAGACGGCATGGAGAACGACTGGTGCATAGTCTCCACAGAGGAGGAGAGGGTCGCCAGATTGGCCGACACATGTAGGAAACCCCCGACCCTGGCCGATCCCAACTGGGCCACGTCGGCACGGTGCTCTCCATGATGACATGCATGCTCCTCCCGGGAAGCACGCACCTCATCACGAATTGCACCTGTGCGCAACGCGACACCAATCAGGACCTTCTCCATACGGCCAGGGGTCCCCTCGTCCAAAGGTGGAGGTGAGTCAGATGACATGGACATCCCCCCTACCTGCGGACGGGCCTGGGATGGGGCATCCCTGCTGGTGCATGGTGGTGCAGTCACAGTGGGACAGTGACATGCACAGGCTCCTCCACGGCGACCTGTGCTGCCTCCTGCCCCTGCCCCTGAACTGCAACACTTGCACCAGCAGGGATGCCCCACCAGGCCCCATGTGCGCCTCAGTAGCGGCCTCCTCCTCCTCTGTGGAAACCACCAACCTGGATGGCTCCACCCCGTCTTCCGCCGTTGCAAGCCCCTGTGGGGGCTCACCCACCCCTTCCGCTGCAGCCGTGGGGGCATCCCCGCCGCTTTGCTCCACAGCGCCGTCTCCGCCCTCTTCTTCACGTGGCGCTATGTAGAGGGAGACATAGAACACAAGCATCAGGGTACTGTACAATGGTCCCCTAGACAGGAAGCAATAGCAGATGAGTGGCACTGTCAAAGATCACTTCCATCATGTCCCTCCACAACACATGGGTCAGTGCAGGTAAAACATATGCAGTAACAGGCATGGCGCATGCTATGGACATTAGCATACATGTCCAAGGGATTCTTGAAACATACAATGTTGTTTTGGAACTCACATGCATCATGGGCCATGCCTATCACATGCACACACTTCACCCTAGTTTCATCCATCTGGCCTCGTACACCACAGACACAGTGGATACAAGGATGACTAGGCTGCATCAGTGAACCTGAAAATTGCGACAGACATGTGTCATGCATCCCTGGCATTCACAAGTCACAGACACGCAGGTCAGACACACAGACATGGACAGCATACATGTACATGGCATCAGCACCCATCCCTCGCCCCACCCATGTCTAGGAACAGAGACTGGCATGCTTTCATGTGGCCATTCCGCATAGGGCAACCCATGTTGCATTTGAATACATGCACCAACCGTGTGGTTCACACATTACTGGTCTCACATGCATGACGTCCCTGCACACACACATGCATACATGGCCTATGTCACACATACAGGCAAGTATCAGACAACCAGCACACTGCGACATGCCCTGTCTCACACAGCAATGCTTGGCCACTTACCGCTCAACTCCAGACGGGTCTGCCTCTCAAGGATCTGGGCGTGGAGCGCTGGGCCTACGCGTTCCAGGACCCTCATCTGGATGGTACTCATGCGGCCCCAGCCCCCCTCCACGAGGTGCCGGGCCTTCAAGAGGGTCCTGGACCTGCAGTCATCCCAGTGCTTCTTGACATGTTGGTAGTCGCGGACTGCCACCCCCTCCGCGTTGATGGCGGTCACGATGTCCGTCCAGATCCGAGTCCGTCCTTCCTTGTTGGCGCGCTTACTTCCGAAGAGGGCATCATACTGCCCCAGGACTTGCTCCACCAGGACACCAACTTCGGTGGCAGTGAAGCTGGTGCCCCTCTGCCTCTCTGGCCGGGGGTTGCCAGTGGTGCCAGATGTTGCGGTGCCCGACATGGCAACCCCAGAGGCAGGAGTGGGTGGGCAACTGGGTCCTGGGGCTGGGCTGTGGAGCGATGGTATCCCAGTCGGGAGTCTTCTGTTCCAGCAGGGGTGGACACAGCAAATGGACCCCTGCAGATGGCTGATGTGCAGGCACCAAATGGCAGGGCACGGTGGCAGCAGGCAGGCAGGCTGGCAGGCAGCAGCAGATGGCTCGTGGGAGGCTGCTCAGGGCTCTGGGGGGCAGTAATTCAGCCTTTTGGGCAGGCGCGTGGTCTTCCGTGTGCTTACGCATGGCCAGCTTGATACGGAGTGATTTGGCACGTGAAAATCTTGCACGTCTGCGTGTAATTCGAGGAAAGGCCCTTAGCGCGTAAGCGCGTCAGGACGCATACGCAATTTCATTGGATCAAAGGCCCTTAGCGCATAGGCGTGTCAACGCGCATACGCGATTTCATTGTACCAAAGGCCCTTAGCGCGTCTGTGACGTTTCACGCACAGGCGTTTCCCTGGCAGGGCTTGTAGATCCCACGTGCCTTTACATTGCTCTGTACGTGCTTTTCGTGGGGTGCGGTGCGTGTGTTTTCCAGCCGTTGGGGTTCACACGCTATTACTTCACAGCGGGTGTTGGCTACGCGTTCTTCTACACGCAAGGCAGACGGTGAGTGGTAGCCCGCTCCCCCAGGCCTGATCGCGTGAAAAACTTCACGCGAACCCCTGAAATGCACATAGCCCGCTCCCCCAGGCCCGATCGCGTGAAAAACTTCACGCGAACCCCAGGCACAATAGCAGTATGGGACATTCATCATTGCTGTATATTGACGCTTTTGTGATGCGCTGGGACGCTACCGCCTGCCTTCGTGTGGCGGACGTGTTTAGGCCTGTGCGTGTCTTTGGCCGTGCGCGGCTTTGCCCTATTCGATTCCATGAATACGTGTGGTTCGCGTGCGTGTGGGCGTTCCGTCTGCTTCCCAGCAGTACATCCCAGTTGCGTCCTTATTTTCGCGCGTTGTTCCCCATTCCGCGCATTACGCCCCATGTTCCGCCCCCTTTTTGGTGTGTGCACCGAGGTTGTGCGCTTTCACTGTGCGCGTCGCGCACGCCGTTCGGGATGTTTCAGTGACGTGTGCGCCATGCACGGGTTTGGCGCACATCCCGAGGAAAACACGCGCAGGGACTTCCATGAATCGCACGTGTGCGCGTGCCTCTGTTTTTTCGCGCTTGCACCTGCTTGCCCCTGCTTGCGCATAGATTTTCGGCGCACGTTTGTTCCATGAATCGGCCCCTAAGGGTCTGATTCATAGATGTTTTTGCATGCTGAAAAGTGACATGTTTCAGCACACAAAAAACCTTTTACGATTAATGGATCAGACTTTGTATGACTTTTCTGGACTTTGCGTTGGTCCGTCACAACTTTGCGTTAAGTTGAGCACTGAAAGAAAGTGTGGGACGGGCCTGTCCAAAGAAACAAATAGGAAGCAGAACATGCATATTCCCTATTCTCCCTGCAAAATGAGGAAGAACGAGGAATAACGAGGGTGTGTTGAGGGACGGGCCAAGCAAAGAAGAATTCACATGCCCAGTCAAGCGCAAACCCAACCAAATTCATGGATTCCACCATGCAACTTCACGTCAGGAAAAGTCACACGGAAATCTAGTGATCTTACGCCACATGATAGGGGACACAAAGTTGAATGTGCAAAGAAACCAACATGCAAAGAAAATGAATATAAAGCATGCAAGGCACACCATTCAAATGTCACTCAACCAGGATGAATGCAGGTATACTGGGAGCAATTGTAAATGTCCATAGATGGAGGAGGAGGATGGCAAGGGACCTGATTTTCCTGCCACCTACTACGCTATTTGGGTTGCCAGATAATTAGGTGTATGCAAGGTACAGGTTCCCAACCCATGCCATCCTCGACCTGGTTGGGTATTGGGCGGAAGACCTTGCATCACCCACCATCTCCTCCCATGCACTCACACCCCAGGAGAAGGTGCTGACAGCCTCACATTTCCTAGCCGCAGACTTTTTTTTAGCACATCACCACCATTGTGGGTATATCGCAGGCCACGCAATCCCAATGTCTACACCAGGTATTGGGCTGCATCACCTCACACATGTGTGTGAGAAAGCACTGATACATGCCACGAACACTGCAGAAAAGGCAGAAAGTGTGCCAAGAGTTTTATGCCATAGCACACTTCCCACATGTAAAGTTTACATGTACATGTAGGGCTACAGCCCCCTTGATTGATGGATCCCACATACAGCAACCAGAAGCATTGGCATTCAATCAATGTGGATGTCATCGATGACGCAAACAGAGTCATCATGCATGTCAATGTCAATTTCCTGGAAGCACACATGACAGCTTTTTTTACCACCAGTCACCACTGTACCAGTCCCTGGCATCGGGAACCTTTGGCAACACCTGGTTCATCAGTGAGTATCAACTGTCAGGCACATGCATGCAGTCACGTAACACACTGACCACAACAATCAATGTTAACAACAACCATTTACACGTTTGCAGGTGACAGTACCCACTGGCTCTCATCATTCCTGCTCACGCGATTCAGGAATCCTGCCACACCAGCCGAGGTAAGGTACAGCACAGCACACGTAGCCACTAGGGGTATAGTGAAACACACATTTGAGGTGCTCAAGTCATGTGTCTGCTGCCTTGACCACTCTGGCGGTGTATTGTATATATGCCCCACCAGCAGTATGCAAAATCATTACGGCAGCTTTTGCCCTGCACAATGTTGCTGCACGGTGTGGAATACCAGTAGAGATGTAGGAAGGACATCGCCCTCAGCCACAGGCACCACCCATGCACTTTTTCGGCCAACGGGCACAGGGAGAGGCTGTCCACAGTCAGCTAGTGCAAGCCTACTTCACATGAATACCAACCCCTGTGGAGCACACACAGTGAAGTCACACCCCTGGTGCTATTCATTGATGTATTGGGTCCAATCCACCATGCCCATAACAACACCCTGAGAATATGTGTCTGAGAGAGGCAAACTGTGAGTGTCCACAGCCATCAAATGACCCGCACCAACTACTGACACAGTCATAGCAAGTGGAAACAACAGCATATATGTTACTCACATCAAAGCACACAACACAGCCAACAAAATCCCCTGCCACTTTCACATGCCCCCCAACTATTGTGAATGCAAACCCCCAACAACATACATTGGAACACAAGTAGGAAGGCACAGCACAAAATGTAATCAGTAACTAACACATGTTAGCACTGGCCTGGCCACCCTATGTGTGTCACACACCAATATACAGGTGCGGTGCCCACTCCATTCCCTGACAACAATCATGCTTACAATACACACATCTGAATATTCACACAGACTGACACAATTGCAACTCATATAAAAAAGATGCACCTCTCCCCTCACATTTTACCCCTTGTGAGCCTGCTCCGGCTGTACACAGGAATGTTTACATGCCCCCTCCGTATGTGTCCAAACCAGCCTACAATTTTGATGTGTTGCATGTAGGCATCCCACAGCACTGTTTCTTTGAATAGCAGCAACTATCTTCCCTCGCAGAATGCCTCAGTAGAGAAAATAACACAAGGTCAGAGCAGGTAACACATCCATGCACCCAATGACACCTCACTGTGTACCCCCTGAGTGCCCTGCAATAACTACAAGCAATGGCTCTTCAGCCTCCCTACACCTATGCCAATGCAATGAAAAGCACCCACACAGTGACATCATCCCCACCCAAAACACCTACACTGTCTGCCCCCTGAGTGCCATGCTGTGAAGTACCAGGCTGTACTTACTCCTTGCTCTGGTAGGGGTCATTGTGATCCTTCAGATACAGCTGTAGTCAGAATGATACTGAGAGGACTCACAAATATAGATCACTGAGAGGTTGGAAACCCAGGAACTCCTTGGAAGCCCTCCCATTGCCACAATTTGGCTTCCCCTGATTAATGTGGCATCAGGAGAGTGCAGGAAACACTGGCATGTGATCCAATGATGGAATGCCCAAGATGACAGAAGGCGAACCTCTCAGCAATTGCAGTGAAGACATGATCTGGAAGAAGGCAGCTGGGCAAACAGGCAGCAGTCATAGAGGACAGACAGCAGTTGCAGAGGTAGGCAGAGCAAAGAGGCAACTGGCAGAAAAGAGAAAAGCAGACAAGAGAAAGTAAGGAGAAACAGAGGTCACGGAGAATGGTATACATACAAAAGGGAGCAGTGAACACGCAAGAGGAAGGGAAGGCAGAGCTCAGAGGGACTGGACTGAATGGGGACCAATGAGTTAGTAACTGATTGGAACATTGAGATGCACTGAGCATCTGTCAACAGGTGTCTAAATAGCTGCTGGTGTACCATGTACAGCACATGTCACTGTGCCAAATGAAAAAAAACAGGCCAATGGTTTTGGCTTGGTGTCCGGGTTGTGACCCCCACCCTATTACGGTTGGATGATCATGGAAGCCCACACATGGCCTGCAATGCTGTGCTGGGTTTGGAGTTGTCTGGGGAGTGCACCCCTAGACAGTACGACAGTAGAAGTGCCACAAGTGGACAACCAGTGTGGGTAGGCATGCCATAAAAAGCTGAGTGAAAGGGATGCTGCGTGGCAGGCATGACAAATGGAAAAGTTGCAAGCAATAACTCGTCAGCCTCCCATCACCATGTGTCCCCGCACCCCTGCAGATGGACCTGCTCGCCTGAGGCCAATGCAATAAAAACACCCCACACAGTGACAGCCTCCCTGCTGTCAATTACACCACAACTTGTGCCCCTGAGTGACATGCAAAAACTACAAGCAAACCATATGTCCCTGGACCAGGCCAACACAATAAATAAGACCACACATAGTGACAGCCTTGCTGACACCAATTACAGCACAACTTGTGCTCTCCTAAGTGCCATGAACTTACCTGCACAATGTAAACACCAGTCTCGCATCCAGAGCATTGCACCTGAAACAACATTCATAGCATGCAAAGACATGCATTACAAGAAAGTAAACAAACAGGACTATTTCCTTTGCGTTTAGCACTTAACAAATAAATAAATAAATAAATACATAGTACAGCCTTGATTTTTCCCATATGGGACAAGGTAACATGACACTTATGCTCTCCCCAGTGTCAACAACCGGAAGGCCATATCAAAAAGTGTGAGCATCAATGAATCCAACACAATCCCAACTAATTTACAGAGTAATCACTGGCAGTGAAGCAAACACATTTCCACCATAGCATGTTATGCACCCTGGACACAGGGGTTAGTCTGCCCTGGGATTCCAGCACAATCTGGGATATTGATTGCAGGCATACAAGTTGTGTACACCCACCATCAGGTGTCACTCGTGCTTCTGGGTCACCCTTGGATGCAGAGGAGCTGATGTGAAGGATGAAAGAGGGCATGAGGGAGAGAGGAGACAGATTGATGCATGTGCAGCTTCGGAGCAGAGAGAGAGAGAGAGAGAGAGAGAGAGAGAGAGAGAGAGAGAGAGAGAGAGAGAGAGAGAGAAATAGAGAGAAATAGAGAGAAATAGAGAGAAATTGGGGGCAAGGAGGAGTATGGCTGGTAGGGAGATGTGGATAGAGATGTGGGCTGTTACAGTGGGTGAGGGCAGAGAGAAGGGGGTGCAAATAGGACAACCGAGACAGAAGGACAGGAAAAGAAGGCAGCAGGGGCAGAGAACCTGGAAGTCCCATCGATGGAAACATGGCTGTGAAGAGGGACAATCAGGGTGAGGGTGAAGAAAACACTGGGAAACAAAGGTCACCTGTGAAAGGGGAATCTCAAGCGTCTCATCACAGAGACAACATGGTAAACACACCATGGAATGTGAACCAGAAAGAGACTCTAGTATACAATATCCACAAAATAAGGCTGTGCCACCCTAACTGCATATTCTGCAACCCCCAACAACACCCACCCCCATTGCACACCAGAATTCCTGGACAGGTCATCACTCCCCAGCTGTTGCCTCCCCCTCTGACAGATCACACACTCTGGACGAGCCGTTCCCAGGAAGGGGTCAGGGATCATAAGGTGTACTGCAAACACTTACAGGGACAACAGATGAACAGAAGCTGCAATGAGGGGATGATGGTCCACAAGCATGTGGCCACCATGCACATACACATACAATGCAGTCACTCAAAGTGCTGGATTAGAACAACAAGTTGTTGACACACTAGCCAATGCAATACATTCAGGGGGAGAGAACAAACAAAAAAATACAATTAACAGCACGCAACTTGCAGGGGGAAAACCGGTAAAGGCTGTCAGGGGTCCACATGTGTAAACCAGTACAAACCTAGATGATCCAAGTGTGCCAAACCTATCCTGCGTAGTGAATGGAGACATACAGCCAGATCTGCGTGTCCTCTGGCAAGGTCATGATGGGGAGTAGCCGAGGTCTTGCTGAACTGTGTAAGCCGTTTAGTTGTAGCAGGTCAGGTCATGTGAGTGGGCAAGGGTGTGGAGAGGGCGCTGGCATTGGCACAGGTTGAAGAGTAGTTTGGAGAGGGAGTACACCTGTAGGACCCTGTTGGAGATGGGGGCTGGGGGATGACTGCTTGAGAATTATCAGCACGCCAAGAGGTGAACATTCAGAATGCAGAGTCCAGATGTCCAGAGATCAAAGTCTGATGATGAGGAAGCTGTCCTGGAATGTTTAAAATGCTGCCAATTGCTCAAGGGGGATTAGTGCCACGCACTCTTCTGAGTCTGCTGTCCTTTGTGGAAGTGCAACCAGAAAATCAATGCACATGCATGGATGTTCAAGGAGACATACACACACAAACTATACACTTAACCAGACATTGACATGATTGACAGAGCAAAATCGTACCTGCTTGCATAGGTGCCTTGATGTCATTCCCTCATCACCTCCACCAAACAATGTTCTTCTGCATTTGTGAATGGAGGGCTAGTGCCCAGCAGAGGGCATGGGGACTAGGGGGGTGAAAGGGAGTCGGGTGGACCTCTCATGGAGTGAAGTCACTGGATGAGTCAGGATCCCTGCAACAACATTGGACATTGCATTTCACCAGCTATAGTAGTAAATCATGCAGACTGCACATATGCTCCACAATTTTCTGACTGATCTTCTCCTGGATGTTTGATCCTGTTGCAGTCAAGTGAACCATGGCAGTTGACACCACTGTGTATGGCTTCATGTCCAGTACTTTACTCATAAACGCTTTGAGAGGGCAACGACACATCTCTCAAGGTTGAAAAGAAGCAAATAAAAATATGTCCATCCTGGACAGGTGTTAAAAAACAAAAATATGTCCATGCTGGGCAGAGGTACAAAACATGAGTTTAATTTGTCCATCTAGAACAAAGGTATCACACAACAAAAAATCATACCATATTACACAGGTGTTAAAAAATGTCCATCTTGGATTTGGGTAAAAATGTCCATCCTGCAGGGTGTGTGCCATCCCAATGGCTGAGAGGTCACAATGAACATCCTCCCAAGTGGCAACAGAGTCTGCATGTGTGCTTACTCTTGACACTCAATTTTCTGGCATAGTGTCTGCCTCAAGGTGTCCATCTCCTCATGTAGCTGGGACCTCGTGGCAGAAAGTTCCTTGTGCAGTGAAGGCTACAAGCTCTCCATCTCATGGCGATTATAGTCTCTAGATGCCAACATCTCCTGCATTAGGACTTTTCTATGTGCCACTGCTTCTGCATGAAGGGAGTCCTGCAGACACTTCAGATCAGCCAGTAGGCCCTTGATGTTGGCCTTAACGCCCGGTTTGTGGGAGAGCCTTGGTGAACACATCTCAGCATGCAGTTTCTTCTCCAGTTTCTTCTCCAGGCTGGCCAAAAGTTGCTGCAGCTGTTGTGCATCCCAAGCAGCTGGTGTGGAGATTTTCTCATTGATGTGATGCATTTCCCTGGAAATCTCAGCAAATTTGTCGCCATGCTAGATGGCTGCACACAACATCTGCTGCTCCACACTGTCTCTCTGACATACACACGTCCACCACCTGTGCAGGGCCGATGGTGGTGGAATGCAAGGGTCCTGGCCCCTTGCAGTGGGACCCCTGACCCTGGTGGCAGGTCTGCAAAACACTGTTGGACATAATTCCCTAAATCTGAACCCAACTCAGGTGAGGTGATCTTGCAGCCTTAACAACTGCAGACGTGGGGCTTACCACTGACTGGCCCCATGAAGCCTGGCTCACCTCCTCAGACTCAACAGCCCTATCCAGCCCGCCTATTGGAGCATCCTCCATGTCCATCAATGTGTCATCCACACTGGGTTCTGTAACCTTACTTGCAGAGTCAGAAGAGTCAGACATTTCAGAAACATGACTGAGGATTGTCTGTAGAACCTGTGGATGTTCATGACTTAAGACACTGGTGGACTAATGTACAACCACCTCCTATTCCTCTTCCTCCTCCTCTCCATCTGCTGCATCCATACCTGCACATAGACAGACAACAACATGTTGAGTCATGAGCACCTTGACAAACATGCATATGTGCATTACAATTCATAAAGACAAAAATTGGCCGGCCACACATACATCACACATCATGACCTGACACAGAGTAAGCTGTACATCACCGATGAATGGAATTCTGTGACATGCACAGTCATGGCCAGGCATATCAGGCAGCGCAACATGGCATGGTCTGCTTTGAAAGGGTATATATATACACCCGAATATGAGTTTCAGAGAAACACATCAGTGGAAGGATGGAAGTCTGTTCATCATCAGTGATCACATGCACAACCGAGACATTTTCATGTGGCAACATGTGGAAGTGTGACCTGCACATCTGATGCCACTAATTACATGCATGCATATTTTCTTCCTTGATAACCCCAGCCACAATTTTAACACTGGCCCCCCACAAGCTACATGGCTGGTCATATTCACATGCCTTGCATACATCTGTGAGGAGACTGCGACATAGTACCGTCAAAGGCATGCTAGCAACTACACAGAGACAACTATTGGGCAGCCACAAGAAGTCCCATCATGAAGAGTCCCTCATGCATCTGCGCACAGACATTGGTGCGTATTCATGTCCACCGTCCTCCAGGCTAAGGTAATGGAAGACTGTGTAAACATGCACATAATATTGTGAAACTGCGTGAGTCATGATTGTCTCACCCACTGGAAAATATGTATGCGAGACACTGTGAACGAGCAATTGCCACACCTACAAGCTGCACCATTTCATGGTCCAAATGGACATTGCAACTTCCTGGGGAGCAGACCTCAAGACACACAGGGGTGGAGATGTGATGTTTCAGACACAGGCATCTGACTCGGAGCACACGGCTGGTTAAAAGAAAACATGTATACTCATGTATCCAATAATGGAATGCACAATGAGAACACAGCCACTGAGATGCTCTTGGTACACACACCCTGTTGCCTGCCCCCCATTTCCAGCTCATGTCCTTAGTGTAGACAGGGTTATAACATAGTGGACTACTCACGATTTATGGCTCATGCAAGAAGCTTTTGCTTTCAAAACCCAGGGACAAGTACTGCACATGGGGCATTGTAATGCTGAAGGCCAGCACAGAGCATCAGTTAGCTTACCAAATCTACACATTCTTTCAAGACAAAACAAAATAACACACATAAAAAGATATGAACAATGAACTTAATTTCCATGGTCAGTCAATTCACACATGAAAACTATTCATGATTATCCCTTAATTGCTTCATATGGTGCATGCCCGAGAAGGTTAACTGTGGTATCCTTGCCAAAGTGCTCTAGTGGATGTATTTGGACATGGTGTACATGCATCCCCTCACCATCAATATACTCTCCATCCTCTCAACATGCCAACCACTGCCAGGTGTCTCCTCAATGTGACTTTTCATCTTGATTAGGACAGCAGGGTCCATTGTTTAACTGTGCAGACCATAGTCCATGTGCAATCAATGCTGTGATATGGGTTAGCAATGATTAGTGCACTGGCCAAATCACCACCCTGTTTGTCAAAGGCCTCCATGTGCTGCAGCAATATGAAACAGCACACATGATGGTTACTCTCTGATGTGTCACGTAATTGCCGACCCCAGGTCTAACAGCACCCTGCGTAAGAATTCACATGGGCGTGAACCCCCTTCTGTTTGCCTGGTGCAATTCGTGGATAGGCGGTGTCACTTTAGAATGTGCGATCTGCCAGCACATTTCACATGAATGTGTCATGTAAAGTGTCAGTCAATGACTGTCTATACGTGAGTGACTGACAGTCATTGACTGATGCTTTACTTGACACTGTCATGTAAAGGGTGCTGTCATCTCACACAATCTGAAGTGACACTTTACATTGTGTGTGTTGGCTGTGCACTATATTTCCATTGGCTCTGCATGACCACACGACTTGATGGTTCCTTGAACCAGCTCTGTGTCACCTGCCCATACAATAGTGCACTGGGAACATTGATATAGGCAGCTACAACGAATGTGCCATACTGTCCCCACACTCAAGTGCATGAATCAGTCACAGAAGTATCCTCAAATTGAACTTCCACTGGGCTAAACCCCCTTACAACACTGCCTCTACATGATATTAACTGGCTGCAGGACAGCACTAAAAATAGATGGTAATGCCAGCATTATCAGACAAAGCATGGTCCTGGTCTTTTGTGCAGGAATTACCCCTGAGGCATGATTAATGGAGCGGAGGCAGTGTCTGGGGAAATGTGGACCCCATAGGACATATCAGAAGCTGGTTCTGTTCTAAATGCTTCATCAGATCAGATCATAAATGGTCAGGATTATGTATGTAAGAGGAACAAGCATTGCCTACATTCATACCTCCTGTCTCTGTGATTTTGTGGGGCATCTGTTTCTGTCTATGAACAATATCCACTAAAGATGTGTCTGTCTTTGTGATTGGGCATGCTCAGACTGCGACCCGGCCCATCCTCATCTGCAATTCTCATGAGACAAGGAGCAACAGGGCCCTCAGGCCACATACTGCTTTTTTTGGTTATGGGGTGCCATAGAGCCTTGCTGAACCACACACCTACATAGTCCATCACAGAGACTGTTCCGTTTCATATTTTTTTTGGTGAGACATATTTGGGGGTGTTTTTAATTTATACATTTTTGCTCACACCATGAGTGGAAAGTCCACAAAAGGGAAAGGGAGAAGATGGGGACAAATGTACCCCAGCCCCAGGAGGATGTGGTGTGCCTCAGCTCACAAGTGACCTGGCACCTGTACGTGGACAAGGTCGAAGCAGAGAGGTAGATCAGCACCAACGAGAGCCACTGGGTCCAGGAGCGATGCCCTGCAGAGCAGGAAGAGGCTCTGCTCCAAGATCAGGCACAGGATAAGGGTTTGCCGAAAAAGAAGCACTTCACTGATAATGAATTTAAGATCCTCATAGATTATGTGACGGATCATAATTCTGTCCGGCAAGGACAGCCACTGTGCTGTGTGAGTGACAGCTGGAAAGAATGGGGGAAAACTGTTTAAAAGCAGGTCTCTGGGACTTGGAATGCAGAGTCGCCCACTGGAACGAAAGAACCGAAGACGAGCTGAAGGAAGACGACTGCTGCAATTCTTGGACGACTGGTGAAGTTCTGTTGCAGGTCTGAATTGCCTGAAACTCCATCGACAGAGAAGCCCTTCAAGGTTAACCTCTTCCCTTGAGTTTGGTTGGAACAACCAATTCGCAAGCCACCTGGACACCATCCCCTCCTGGTAGAATTTTCTGCAGAGTGCTGTGGAAAACCGGATAGCCAGTGGGAAGGATACCAGTTTGTGGTCTTTAGTTCAGGCACCCACACCTTAAACCGATGTATTGCCAAGCTTGTGGCCCCTTCCCTGGGCAGTGCAGGAACCTCTCGACATCCTCCTTCTTGTCCCCACGACTGAAGCTCTGGAACAGCGAGATCTGCTCGAACTGCCAGTAACAACTGCCTCAGCTACAGCTCTTCTTCACTTCAAAGGTACTGTGCAAACGCAATCCGGAAATCTTTTCGGCCACAGTGAAAGTTTGTGAAACGTTCCCAACTTCGAAGGCTTATCCTTCCCTAAACCAACATCTGACCAAATTCTTCTAAGATCTGTGACAAAGACTTAACCGTTTACTACCTGAACTGTGCTATCCTATACGAAGACTCTGAACCATTGACCTTGGCCCAGGACTGCTGGTTGTAGTTAACTGAAACCCTTTGCCCTGCCTATGAAAGTGTGTGTGCTTCATTTCTTATTACCTTGTCTTTTTACCCCTTTCTAAAGTAACATTTTGCTCCAACTTCAGGGGAGCTGAACTTGTTCAGTAACTTATTGGTTGTGTATTTGTAGTATATAAGTATATGATATTGAGCTGTTCTTGCTAGTGTAATGTTTCCCAAATGACTGTGTAAAGAAATGTGTATTCTTTTACCAAGAAACTTTGATTAAGTGTTTGTTTGAATCACTGTATTTGTTGGTCCTTTGTGTAACTTGTTCTACTGCTCACTTTTCTCTTGAGATAAGTCTGGCTGCTCAGCCACTGCTACCACATTACTGTGTAGTACAGGCTTGTACCAAAGGTGAAATTGTACTGACACTTGTATTCTTAATTGTGTGTAGTATTCCCAAAGGGTACTGCATATGATTCTGCCTAACACTGCTGTTCATTCCCATGTCATGGGCACCCACCCACATCTGTAATCGCACATTACCCGGTCTCATATCATGTATCACCTCTGCCACTGGAATGCGGCTGAGTCCCATGATTGATGTTTCAGTCTGGGAGCACACATTTCCTGCCTCCCTGAGTTGCACACTCGCTAACTGGCTTCCCATCACCCACACACAAGCCTGTTAAGATTGTGTCCCTGACAGGGACTTTTCCACCCTACTTAACTGACTACTTTTGCACAGACTGATATGAATCCAGTCAATCTTTATGAGTATGCACAATCTGTTATTCCATGTATTTCTGTCCTCCAAGGGAATTTACTTGCAGTGCTTTGAGGGCATTGCAATGGCACATAGGCACTATACACATTCCACATTGCATTGCATTACTGTGTCACCTGCGGTGGCCACAGTATAGGTGATGCAACAGTGTGCTGTCCAGTTGTGGTGCAGCAGATTCTGCTCTACCAGGAAGTGATAGAAGATGCTCCAGTCATGGATTCAACAGCCGTGCTCCCAGTTGATCATGTTGGAGAAGGATATAATGCAGGTATACTTCCTGATGGTGGCAGGCCATAGGAGTTGAGGTAAGTTGCAGCTCCACGTTGGACTGGTAGGAGGGGCAGACTGTCAGTGGGCTGCCAGGGGTGATGAAAGGAGGTGAGTGGGGATGGTGGGAGTAGGCCATACTGGGGGTTGTGGTGGAGGTGAGTGGGGGTTGTAGGTGGTGTCAGGACTTGAGGGCACTGCCTGGGGTTTGTGGTGGGCGTGAATGGGGTGGTCTCATTAAATGAGGGGGCTGCCTGGGGATTGTGGCGGAGGTGAATGGGGGTAGCGGGTGTGGCAGGACTTTATAGCGCTGCCAGAGGTTTGTGGTGGAGGTGAGTGGAGGTGATGGGTGGTTTCAGAACTTGAGAGGGCTGCCTGGGGGTGGGGGTTGTGGCAGAGATGAGTGGGGGTGGTGGGTGGTGTCAGGACTTGAGGGGGCTGCCTGGGGGTTGTGTCTGAGGTGTGTGGTGTGAAGGCAGAACGGTGTATTAGCAGGGGTTGGCCTGGGGGTGGTGGCAGAGGTTGGTGGGGTTGGTGTCAGGACTTGATGCAGCTGCTACGACTCAGGGATGTAGGCCAGCAGTTTAGAAACCTTGAAACTAGGGGAGTCGGTCTGCAGTTTCGCTGGGGTTCTGTTTCGACTTACAGGGGGACCGCACACAGTTTCACCAGAGTGCTGCCATGACATACAGGGGACTGCATGCAGTTTTGCTGGGGTACTGCCTTCACTTACAAGATGATAGTCCACAGTTTCCTTGACTTATTGGGGAACCGTACGCAGTTTTGCCGGGGTTTTGCCTTGACTTACAGGGGAACTACATGCAGATTCACTGGGGTGCTGCCTTCACTTACGGGGTGACAGTCTGAAGTTTTGCCGGGGTTCTGCCTAGACCAACAGGTTGATGGTCTGCAGATCTCGCTGGGGTGCTGCATTGACTTATGGGGGACTGCATGCAGTTTTGCTAGGGTGCTGCCTTCACTGGGGTGCTAGGAAGAAGAATATACTGCTCCTTTAACATGGGCAATTGAGCATGTCTCTGCTGCCCCTAATGTACTGCTGAGAGCTGCAAATCCAGACCCCTGCCAAGTATGTCTGCTCCTTCTGCCAGAGGCTCAGTCACAGACTTATCAGCTGCGACATCTGCAGAGCCTGCAGAACCTGAGTGTGTACGCTGGTCTGTTGCAACAAGGGAACATGGGCTACATATCCATTCATGAATGTCTCTTATCTTAGGGAGTTTGTTGTTTGACCTGGCTGCACTGAAGTGGTAGACACAGCTGTGCAAGAGATGGCATTGCTAAACCCACAACCAGAGTTTGAATTCTTGAAGTAGTTGCAGTGGTGGATGTACAACTTGTGATTATTGACTGACATTGTTCTACTCTACAACCCAAGAATTGAGCACCTCAACAATTGCATCAGTGACGTTTGTGACAGTGAACCATGAAATATTTTCATCGCACCTCTCCCACGTTTGTGGGGGAAGACATTCTTTCAAGGCTGTTGGAGGCAGTGAGCATATAGTGGCAGGTTGATTTGTTAAGTGATGTAACACACCACCTGCCTCAGCACACTAAACAGTCAGACAAAGCTGGTTTTAACAGGCACACTCTGGCTCAGAACAAGCAGTTGAGTTTTTTTGAGGGAATCTTTGAGGGTGCCAGAAACATTGTTGCAGGTAGAGGGCTGCTTGAGCACAATCACACTCAAAAGAAGCAGTTTAATTGTTTTTGGGAAGAGGACATTATTGGTCTCCCAGAAACATTGCTGGTGGTGGTAGGTGTACGTGGCATGTCGATTGGCTGTGTAAGGCAGCACACCACTTGCTTGAGCACCCAGAGCAGTAGGCCGGAGTATGATTTTTTTTTTGCGCCAGCTTGGCTAAAGAAGCACACTGACACAAAAACAAGAATTTAATGTCACTAGCATTCAGATTGTTTGGCAGCAGACATTGGCTCTAATGTCATTGCTGCACTTAGGATCAGGAACACAATGCATGCCCCATGTTTTGAACATGCTCTCCACCTTTTTGCGGCATGTATTGTTAGCGATTGCCCCCCTGAGCATGGTATACTTCCTGCGGTGGAGACAACCTGCTAACATTTTAGCTGGTCATACAACCCTAGAATTCTTTGAGTGTATTGCATGTGCAACACAACCTTCATACCACTAACTACAATGTCTATTCCTACCGACTGGATTTCAACAATTGATATGCTTGACAAGCTGTATGAAAAAAGCAATGGCTTGGCAGGTGAATAACGATAGCCTGGAATGTTGCCCAGAGCAATGCCAGATGTTAAGATTAATTCTAAACCTTCCAGCCATCACATCTTTAGTTTTTTTCTGTAGTCACCTTGAGTAGAGCACAGATGCCCAGACGTGGGTCCCATGCCTGCTGGGCCTAGAGACCCAATCTACTCCTCACTGATGAGGCCTAACAAGGACGAAACATGTTTTGGGATGCTTATGGTCTCGTGCAGAAGGGATGTGACCTAGCAGTTCAGGCTGGCCTGCTCCTTTTGGGGTGGGTCCAAGCCTCATTTGCATATGGTCTTTCCCCTTTTGAAATGGCTTGGCAAGTGAAGAACCATGGTCTGGAGGGCTGCACAAGAGCAATGCCAGAGTGTAAGATTAATTTTAAACCTTCCAGCCACCACCTCTTTTATTTTGGTTTGAACAAAGCAATGTAGTTAAATGACTACAGCTGCAGTAACAGTTGAGCATTGGATGAGTCCTTCTTCACCCCAACTCGTATGCACTGTCTACTGTTTGCTAAAGCCATTTGAGGAGGCCACATAGTATGTGCACCGGATCTCTGTGTCACTGATTGAGGTACTTCCATTGATCAACTTGCTCAAAATCATCCTGTCCAGAAGGGCAATGGAACATGATAGCATGGGCATGGGCTAGTCAAATATTGGCAGCTGGTGAGAAAATGGCTGGCAATATTTCAGCCAGTATGCCTACCTATAAAATGCATGAAAAAACAATTAAATATCTTTTGGCATCATTAAAGTGGCTGCATTCCAGATTCTGGGCAGTAGGGCAACACATACATAAGGCATATCTGGAATGTGCAAGCCTCTGCTTGAGTGGAATATGCAAAATCACTTCCTAACAGAAGCTTGAAGGAAAGGAAACACCACCAATTGAGTATCCCCAACAGCCAGTAAGAAGTCTGTCTTCATCTGATAACAGATGGCTGCGAACGTTCAATGTGGTTAACAACCACTGAACAGGTTATCATGCCTTGTTCTTCTGAAAGAGGAGCGCCTGCTACCTTTGTTGCATACATAAGGCATAGCTGAAATGTGCTAGACTGTGCTTGAGTGGAATATGCAAAATCACTTCCTACCTGAAGCTTGAAGGAAAGGAAACACCACCAATTGAGTATCCCCAACAGCCAGTAAGAAGTCTGTCTTCATCTGATAACACCCTATGCACTGCAACTGTGCCAGGGGCAGGGGTGACACATATTGAGTGTGCAACATTTAGACTTTCACCCCTGTGGAACTCTCTTCTAGCTTCTGCAATCTTCAATGTGTATGGACATGTGAGAAAACCCAAAGTGGTAGTGGGTCTGCAGCTACACACATATTTATTTGAGCAGCACATGTCTTCATAACAGGCACAATGACTTACTGTAGTATCCGTTCTTCAAGCAGTCTTGGTGGCCATCAACACTTGCCTTTGTAGAAAATGACATGCTAATCTGCCCAACAACTAGTGTATAGTCAGAGTACATGTTAAGTGCTTCTGGCACTATTGTCCCTGGCCACATGAGAAACCTCTCTGCAGCTTACGCACAGCAAATGAAGTTCATTAAATGAATCACCACCATATCCCAGTCAGCTATAACAAGATACCATTGCTTTTTAAAGCACAGCAACAGTGGATCATAGTTGAATCAGAAGAGGAGTTGCTGTGTCCCGTAAGAGAGGGCAGTAGAGAGGGTTAGCTACTGTGGTATCCATTTGTACTACTATACTACCAGCTCAGACTCATGAGATTACATTGAATTGTGGTGACTGGGGTGATAATGAACAACATTGTTGATTATGCAAACACCCAGATTAAAAAGTACACATTGTGCTGCACTTCATGTGTCTACTATCAGAGCATAACACAGTTGTGCATGATCAATTTACAATACATCTTCTAAAGATTGACATGGTCATTCCCAAACTCACATCCTACATCTCTCCTGTATTGCAGGGGTGAGGACACAGCATGACAGTGTATGTCTCTCCTATTTTGCAGGAGTGGGCACATACTCATTTTGTACATTTTTGCTGTCTTTCAGGAGTGGGGGGCCCACGCTCATTTGTATTGTCTCTCTTCTTTTGCATGAGTGGGGACACAGCCTGCATTTTCCAGCTCTCCTGTGTCATAGGAGTGGGGGCACACAAGCAATTGTAATTATGCCCTGCCTCACATGAGTTGGCGAACACAGTGAATTTGTATTTCTCTCCTGTGATACAGTAGAGAGCACAGCTTCACTTTTTACATCTCTCTGGCCTCGCAGGAGTGGCAGCACACACTCAATTATGACATCACTCCTATCTCACAGCAGTGGATGCTCACACTCGATTTTTACATCCCTCCTTTGGAAAAGAGGAGGGGGCACATACTCAATTTGTACTTCTCTCCTTTCACATGCGAGGGATCAAAGCAGTAGGTTGCATGTTTCTCCTGCCTCCCAGGAGTGGGAATACACACTCAATGTGTACTTTTCTCCTGCCTCGGGGGATTGGGGCACATTTTCAATGTTTTAGTCTTTCCTGTCTTGCAGAAGTGGGGGCACAGCCTCAATGTTTACATATCTCCTGCATCGCTAGAGTGAGGGCACACACTCAAATTGTACGCATTTCCTTTTTCCCAGCAGTGGTTGACACACTCAATATGTATGTCTCTCTTGTCTCAGAGAGGTGGGGGAACAGCCTGAATTTGTATGTCTCTTTGGTCTGGCAGGGGTGACGGCACAGCCTGAAATTTTAAGTATCTCCTTCTTGAAGGAGTGAGGGCATGCACTCAATTTGCACATCTCTCCTGTCTCTCTTGAGTGGCACACAAAAATGTGTATGTCTCATTTGTCTTGCATGAGTAGGTGCAGAGACTGAATAGTTATGTCTCTCCAATTTTACAGGAGTGGGGAAATTACTCAATTTGTATATGAATGTCTATTCCTCTCAGTCTCGTAGTGATGGATGTGACACAATATATCCATCTTATTTTTGAGGACATCCTTGCAGCTCGACTGAGGGAAACATTGGCTAGGAAATCAAGGTTTGATCCCAATTTGTCCATACAGAGAATCCAACAGCACTGTATCCAAATTGATTATTTTGGAATAAATGTGCATGATATTTTATTTCTATCGCGCTCATACACAAGTGTTTCAGAGCGCGACAAGGCAAGGGAGAGGAACAGGGGAGAACAAAACAGCGATCTTACTAGGCCCAGTGACATTGAGAACTTGCAAGTGCATGGGAGAGGGGGAGGGGAAAAGTGCGAAGTAGAGGAGAAACAGATAAATAACAATAAATAAATAATAAAGGCAACAAATAGTGGTAGTGAAGCCAGCAATTTGCAAGTGCTAGGTTTAAGGCAGCAGACAGGGTAGGTCTGATAAGTGCAGGAAGAAAAAGGGGAGCTGTATGGGTACAGATACAGACCCCAGTGCAAGGGGTGGTCCGGAGGCAGTGCGGAAGTGTGGCAAGGTACCTGGCAGGTACCTGGGCAGGTACCTCGGCCCGGAGGACAGAGGGTAGCCAGGTGCACAGTGCCAAGAGAGAACAGATCAGCAGGGGAGAGGGGGAGCGAAGGCAGAAGAAAAGTGGAAGGTCTTGAGGTGCTTCCGGAACCGGAGATGGTTCTCCTCAAGTTTTAGAGTGGCAGGGAGGCTGTTCCAGAGGAAGGCCCCAGCTGAAGACAGAGATCTACCCCCAGCTCGTTTCTTTGAAAAACGACTAACCCTGAGTGAGTTGGAGGTAGAGGAGCGAAGAGCTCGAGAGGGGAGGTATTTGCGGACAGATAGCTGAAGGTATTTTGGACCCAGGCCAAAAAAGAAGGTCATAAAATTAATGCAGCAGCAAAAGTACCCAAAAAGGAACCATTATATCCACTTTTCAGTCACTGTGATCTTTTGCAGGTTTCTTTACCATCTACATAAAAAGGGGAGCTGGATAAATGATAAATGCATGAATGCATTAATGTGGTGAAGGCATGGATGTCATTCAGGTGTCACCACAGTTTGCAGCCGGGACCCCTGGTGACTTCCATGCAGACCCTGGCAGTGCCTCTGCGACTCCTGGTTGGGGATTACAAAGGCAGTGTTAGTGGTGTAATCACGCAGCGTGGGTGCCATGCCACACCATGGACTGGGGGGAGCCTGAGACTCTAACAAAAGATGGCTCGCTCATACAACTCCATCTCAGGCTCCAAAGGAAATCATTATTTATTTTGCAGCAGGAGCGCCCCGATCTCCTGCTTCAAAGGAAATAATGATTTCCTGTGGTGGAGATGGAAGCACTCAGACTCCTACATCTTGCACTGCAAAGGACTTAATGAATACCATTGCAGCAAGAGTTTGAGTGCCCCCATCACGAGCCTCAAAGGAATAATTTCCTTTTCTGACACGAGATGGAGGCACCCAGGCTCCACTGTGCCTGTCATGAATTTCTCCCTGCTTGAAAGCATCCTGGTTCCTGTTTGTGCTGAAGAACAGTCATGCTGGAGAGGAGTCATGCCGTGAATGGACAGAGGTAAGAAAAAAAAGGTTTGTGTGTATGTGTGCCAGGGTGTTGCATGTTTATGATGTATGTGTGTATTTATGCTTTTATGCATGCAATTGTGTCTATTGTGTATGTAAAATCTGTGAATGGATGAGTGTATGGTGTGGTTAAATGAGGGAGATAATCTGTGACTGTGTGCCATTGTGCTGGGTCAAGAAGTTGATTTTGGTGGGTTGGGATGCATAGGTTTGAGGGTGGGTTAGGGGATGGGTGTGAGGTGGTTTGCACTATTGCTTTTTTAATGGACATCCATGATAAAGCAAGCATGATATGTGTTATGACGTTGTTAGACTGGCATTTTGGTGCAGTCAATCCAGCCATTTCTTACTGTGACATGACATGCTTTACTGAGTATCTATAATAAACCATGAACTTGCGCGATCTGAATGACACCTGGCCTAGTAAGATTGTTGTCTGTCTTCCCTTTGTCCCCCCTCCCTGCCGCGTCGCGCCTTGAAACACTTGTGTATAGGCGCGTTATAAATGCTATATCATATCATATCAAGCAATATAGGTGTTCAAATGTGCCTAGACTTGCCATTAAGTATTCTTATTGTGGCATGATACTGTTAATGACAAAGCCAAAAGGTGTATGTTCTTATGTGAGGGTACTTACATATATTGGTAAGGCCAGATTGGGCATGTTTTCTTATTTTATTATTATTAGTAGTATGTGCAAATCAAAGATGAATATGTTCGTACATGAGAAAACTGGCTTATATTGGTGCAGCCAGCATGGAAATGTATGGGCAGAGCCAGAGTGAACATGTTTTTTTGTATTTGCATATGTTGTGGGCAAAGGCATGAAAATGAGTTGAGAAATGCTACTGTGCACTGTAGGCAGCTTGCATATGTTGAATTATTTCAGGAACCACCCTAAGAAACTGGTTACAAACCGTTCACTATTTATCCATTTTATTTACAGGAGTGCACCGTACAATGCACCTTTTTAACCCATTATGAAGAATTATTCTTGTGGGGAGAACCCCTCCTCCGAAGCCTCTCTAGTTACTTTGGGCTCCCTCGCTATGCTTGGTCGCTGTCGCATACTTGTGGCATAGATGTATGCCCGTCCATCTGAAAAATTCCCACCACCAGATGCCAAACACTGCCCCCTTGTTTCTACATTGAGTGAAAAATGGAAGCTTTGATATAAAAAAATAACATACTTAGATCTTTCACCTAGCTGAGCATGCATGTGCCAATGCAGCGGTATGGTCACATGGGGGCCCCCAAATGTTGTCTTATGCCACTGGGCTGTAGGCAAATTAATCTACCGTGATATCACATCAGATTTCTGACTCGGTTATGACAATGGAGCATGATAATCGGAGTAAAAATCTTGTTGCAAACTAATTCCATTTTATGAGTGCATGATGCAGGGTGTTTGTTTTTATAATGACCACGTATGTACAAAAGCCTAACATCCCTATTAAGAGCTTTTTCCCACCAGGCGTCCATAAGCATAAATGAAAGCACTGGATGCCTCCGCATAAAGAAAAAGTTGCTAATAAATACAAATAAAGCGAGTAACATGTGTGATGGCATTCCCAGCTCTGACCCAGGCAGCAGGCGTTGATGCGTCATCTCTTGGAAGCCATTTAAAACATGTAATAGCAGATTTACAAATCCCAGTTGTATTATGCATGGCAGAGAAAACGTGCATTTGACACTATCACACAGTTGCTTCTGGGTTGTACGTCTGAGTGCAGTACAGCTAAAGAGGGGTAGATTGCATAGATCTCAAATTGTGCGAAAATAAGAAACCATATCTGGTTGTTAGATTCACTTCATATTGGCCCTGGATTTATTATATGTACAGGAATACAACATTGTATACAATACAAATTGCAGGACTTCTAGAGCACGATTTAAGCGCTTTCTCAGAAGCATGAGTGTGCATGAAAGAGTGATTTCACGTGAGAAAAGTAGATTTGTTTTCTCACATTCCTTCCATTAGTAGACTTATGCATTTTCTTATTCAGCAGTTACTGTAAATGCAATTTACGGTTCTGTGCCAGAAGAGAAAAAAAGCATATGCTTGAATTGTGTTAGGTCAACTCTACCTTTTGTCTTACATGGTTAATTAAATGAATACTATCAGGTTGGCTAATAGTAACATTCATTAATTATAGTTAAGACTCCCAGTTTTACGGTATTTATTTTTTCTGCATTTCTATCTATATTTTTGCATGCTTTTTTTTGTCATTTCATCTGTAGTTATCCATATTCATAACCACTGAAAAAAACTTAGTTAAGGTGTAGGTAAGTTGCTCAGAATAAACACAACAAAACCAGTGGACGTAGGAAGTCATGACAACCTTAACTGGCGTGCTCCAGTTGCTTTCCCCCTTAATGCTATATCACCATAATGCCATTTTGTATATCATT
Organism: Ambystoma mexicanum; assembly: GCF_040938575.1. Taxonomy (NCBI): domain Eukaryota; kingdom Metazoa; phylum Chordata; class Amphibia; order Caudata; family Ambystomatidae; genus Ambystoma; species Ambystoma mexicanum. Next base: position 594,966,658 of record NC_090937.1, on the reverse strand, counting down.
ATAAATCCCTTCTCTTATAACATATATATGCTCATGGGAACATGCCAAGTTAAGCTGGTCATGATATCCCACATCAGCTGAATTTCAGGTGTTTTGTTCCGTTAAATCTGTGCAAAATCACTGAACCTTAACTAAGATTCTTTCAATGAATTTAAAAGGTTTGGTTATACCATAGCTTTTTAACTGGCCATTAGCCAAGACCTTTGGCCACAACCAGTGGCCACGGTCTTCTGCCGTGTCCAATGTAAATGTTCCCCCAATATATTTCTTTTGGACCCACTAGGTGGCCACGGTCTTTGGCCATGGACATGTTACATGTCTTTCGGGCCCACTACCCATGGCCATTGGCACTGGCAAGTGAGCACGGCCTTCTGCCATGCCCACTGTATATTTCAAAGACCAGCGGGCCATTCGTCATGGTTTTTCCATGGCTAGTGGCCACAGCTTTTGGCCGTGTTCACTGTATATGTTCCCCCAAAATGTTTCTTTTGGACCCATTATGTGGCGACGGCCGCTTTCTGGCCCATTAGCCAGGGCAATCAGCCCTAGCCAGTGAGCATGTCGTTTGGCGCTGTCCCCAATGTACATTTTAAAACATGACCTTTCTTTCTTTCTCACTAGCCATGGACTTCGCCCACGACCATTGGCCCTGGCAGTAGGCCATGGCACCTTTAAATTTTGCCCCAATAGCTTTCTTCTGGTCCCACTAGACATGGCCACTCTACATATTGCTCCAATATGTTTCCTATATAGGCCCACTAGCCATGGCTTTTGGCCATGGTCACACCACTAGGTTTAGTCTGTGTACCCTTTCTATATTGCACCCCTTTACATGTTGCCCCAATAGGTTGTGTTGGGGCCCACTAGCCATGGCTTTTGCCATGGCCATTGGTCGTGGCCTTTGGCCGTGTCCACTTTCCATACTGCAACATTCAGTTCCTTAAAGTAACCCAGTAGCCATATCCTTTGGCCTCACCCATCACCCCCTACCTCACTGTAGCTGTAAAATGCCACTTCATTTTTTAAATTAATGTAATCTTTTTAACTCTCTTTTTTCAATTATATTAGCAATTTATTACAAGTAACCACGGGTCTGTGTAAACTCCCGCAAATAAAATAACCCTCCACAGACCTCTCTCTTTCCCCCAACACTCGTCATTTTGTGTGACCACTTTCTTTCCCGATCCTGTTTACTACTATAACCAAGTTATCCCCAGTATAACCCCTGTTATGTGAAGATGATCAAGCTCTCAACTTGGTCCCCAGCACTTGCCCCAACTTCCAAATTTCTCGTGGCTTCCTATTTCTCCTCCCCACCTCTAGCGTGATGCCATTTCATTTTATTTCCTCCTCCAAGTGGTTGTTTTCCACTTTTCATTTCTAGCTAACCCAAGCTATACCCGTTATAACTGCGTTTATCTCTCGCATCAAACAAAGAAAATTGCGGATTTTTCATTTTTGAAAAGCCTCTCTGCTGCAAAGCACTATGGGAGCTATAACTCTAATTTTGGGAGAACGGAGGCACCCCCTTCTCCGTCAAATATTGTAACAACTACTGGATGAAATAACCATAGTCCCCTCCGGGAAATAAAGCCAACGCTTCATGTCCAAGTTGCTTCGAACCGGGTCCAATTACATCTACCGGTTTTTGCCGAGCGATACGCAGAAATCTGGAATTGTTCTCTACGGGGAAATGAATTGGAGTAGGACAAAAACAGAATTTATTTGCTTTCTTAATAACTTTTTTATGCTTTAAGAAATCTTTCTGGGGGTCCCATGACAAACATTGTGCCTGCAAAATATTTGTCAAGTTTCGCATGCAAGTCAAGAGTTATTAGCAATTCAATTTTTGGGTTTCCTATGGAACGTGAAAATCAACTATAGCACAGCGACCGCTGCACTATAATTTGCTCTGTTATAAAAAAAATTGCATCTAGTGCTTTTCAGGATGAATGCAAATTAAAAACGTAGTGCTTTGATACCTGTAATTGAAAGGTCACAGAGCTGGGTTATTGCACATCAAGCCAAGATCCTATTTTCACCTTATAAATAAGCAACTTCTGCTTATGCTGATGTGATCTAAATCTCTGTTGCACTTTAAACAACTTCAAAGGGAAACAAATTATGTTTGTCTCTCGTTTGTGTTATTTTGCACAGCCATTGGCCTGCAAGGCATAATTGAAAACCTGAAGAGCTAATTAAGAAAAATTCATTTTTGCCTTTTCTATTTTTGTACAAATAAATACTGATAGGAAACAGAGTGATTTCCATCTGTATTTACGTAGAGAAGCAAGCAAAAATGAAAAAAAACAAAAACAGGAACCATATTTCCAATGTTAAGAAGCTACTGGTGCTTACTATGGTGCAGTGAATTTTACTTCTCTGTCTATGAGAATTCCTAATGGCGAGTATCAATGGTTAAACCATTAACACTACAATAGGAGCAATTGGTTTCAAAACTCTCACTCCCCCATAAAGCAATCTAATATTCCGAAACAACAACTGAATAACAAAGTAACCCCTTTTCCTTTTTTGTAGCATTTCAATATTTTTATCACAACACACACACATCAACAAACAAAATGCCCTTGTCAATGACTTCAAGCAGGTAGTGTGTTATGTTACCTATTTATATATATATATATATATTCAATGAAAAAACTTTGTTAAAGTGATGTTATGGTTACAAGTAAAAACGAAAAACCTCAGAAATTCACCAGGTATGGTAAGCTGAGCAACTGTAACTTGTGCCACCACCATGCACTGCTAAGACTAAAGCCCAGGACATGAACAATGACATCGCACATGTCATTGATGACATCACTGATGACATCACATATCTGGGCCACTTGTTTTTGTTTACTGATATGATTAGGCTAGTTTTGTATTTTTACTGACAATGAGAATTTCCAAAATTGAAAAGGTCCTATATACCTACACATTCATCTTTTTATATGTTCTCACAGTACTTTCCTTAGAGTTTAATCTGAGCTCATAGTGCACATACACGGGGCAATAAGCATGCCTCAAACACACAATTAATTTGTGTACATGATGATTAACTCTAATGTTATTGTCATTTTTTGGTGCTGTAATTTCTTTCTTCCTTACTTTAGTTTCCTTATATGTGCCTCTAATTGTATTTGCATTGTGCATTTTTATAATTATGTTTTCGACTAACACAAGATTGTGGTAAGTTTTCAATTGTTACCTATTCATTCCATGTTTAACATTACTTAACACTCTCATAAGGTCACATTCATTATTATAATATCAGAAATGACCAGATTCAAAATATTTTACTTCTAAGGTGCATGCTGCAACCATTGCCTGCATGCATGTATGATTAGGTCCCTCTACGAATGACAACACTAGAATTTAATGATTTGTTTACATGAGAACATTATTTAATACATTAAGTAGTTCATGATAGTTCTCCCAATCACCCCTAACATCTTGTTTCCAACATTACAAACTCAACCCCTTGTAGAAACTGTTTGCTAACATTAATTTAATATGTGATGTCATCAGTGATGTCATCAATGACATTGGTGATGTCAACTTTCATGTCCTGGGTGTTAGTCTTAGCAATACACAGTGGTTGCGTGAGTTATGGTTGCTTAGCTTATCAAAACTGGCGAATTTCTGAGGTTTTTCTGGTTTTACTTCGAAACTTAACGTCCCTTTAACAAAGTTTTTTCATTGAATTCCATATGTTTTTATAAGTGCAACGTGACCATAAAGTCCTGTTAACAAAAGGTTTTCAGTGAATTTCATGGGTTTTTACCAGTGCGCGCTAATTTTCTACAACTTACTAATATCATACTTACCTCAAAATAGCAAAATTATTCTCCAATGTACAATTCCACCTTAAAATTCTGCCATTCCTCACCTTCTAGCATCATTATTAACACTTCTAAACACTTTTTGCAACTTTTTACACCGTTTGGCGTTCGTCAACATCGGCAAACATCTGACATCCTCGTGGACGTTTCAGACAGTGTCACGTGAACTTGCATGCACGCGGCATGATAACGTGTTTGCAAATGCGTCCACACTTCATGAACAGGTCTGTGCTTCACGGACAGTTCGGAACTGCATTTTCTGCTGATCTAGAAACTTTCAAGTTCAAAATGTACCCTTGCACAGCTTCTACACCTATTCTTACTCATTATCGATTAACAGTCTAGCACAGATAACATACTTGGAAGAATATTAGCAAAACTGCTATTCATCTTAAAAATGGCATGAGCTATTACCAGCCCTAATCCCCAAGAGCCACCACCACCAGCTGGATAACCTACACAACAAAAAAAGAGCAGTAGTTACAAAGACAATGAAGAAGATCAAGAAGATGAGGTAGAGGAAGTGCCTGCCTCTAGCACCAACAGAGAATCATGGATGTGGCAGTTATTTACCACTGTTGGGAATGTACCAAAGGCTAAAACTACCAAAGTAAAATGCACTGAGTTGTACTCAGTCACAGACTGCCTGGAGAGTACTCCTACGGGACCACCACCATGTGCCGCCGCACCAAATCCAACCACTGAAATGCTCTCAGCAAGGTTTTTTTTTCTTAGCAAGTAGTAGGCTGTCTTCCTCCACCTCATCTTCCTCAAACAATACTGTAATCACACAGCCTGCTTCTGTGGGACACAAAGCTAGGTTGCAAGTGATAAAAGAGGCTGTTGATCCACATCTCTCGTAGACAACAGTACTCTGTATATACTGCAACACACCACTCTGCAGGGGGGAGTCATTTTGAAGTGCTTTTGAAGCTGTAATCAAGGTGCACGAGAAACACTGCTCCCTACCTTAGATGTAACACACGTGCAGAATCTTCCCCTGTCCACCTGCCCCCCCATATTAGTAGTTGGTGCCTCTTCCCTCATGTCCCTCCCCACCTTACTTTCTGAATTCTCCTGCAAAAAAAAAGGTTCCATTAGAAACCACCTTTCACCATTACAAAATAGAACACAATAAAAATCTCATAGACTCCATCTACTTTACATTTCTCAATAAAGTGGATAGACTCAATAAGATTCTCCAACATTTCCATTAGCATTCTGTGTTATGCTAATGGGAATAATGTGGCCTCATTCCCCCATTCTAGGGATTGGAACGGGCGATAATGGCCCGGCATCCCAAATTATCGGCCCAAGCAAAGCTGCTGCAGGCCCTGTAATATAAGGGAAAATGTGTGCATGTGTCTGTTTGAAATATTCAGGATACTATCCGACATGCTGCAAACCTGATATTTGGCAAGTGGGTAGGTTCAATAGTGTAGACAATGCAAAAAGTATCAAATATACTTTTTTCTATTTTTTCTTTTTTTAAGCAGTCTGCAATGCCTACCCCCTTGCCATATTTGTATATGTGTGTTTGTATGTTTGAAATGTTCAGCATACTGCCCAACTAGTTACAAACCTGAAATTTGGCATGTGTATAGGTTCCATGGTGTAGACAATGAAAAAAATATAAAAGATAAACAGTCTTCAATGCTTACCCCTGCCATATGTGGATGTGTGTGTGTGTGTCTGTGTTTTGCTTTTGCTTGGTCATGTGGAGGGACCTTAAACCTGCATCCCCCTAGACCCTAACAAAACGACTCAGATAAGCAAAAAATCACACTTACACCAATAGATATAAAAAAACAAATGGCTCACTACAGGCCTTTTATTCACACATATACAGATAACTAACACATAACATATAGTCATTTATACATAAACATACAGAAAAAGCATCACCCTTATAATATATATATATACCTTCATCTCACCCACCTCAACACTGCTTAGTCCAGGAGCAGGTAGGCAGAGAGACCAGTCCTGCTAATGGGATCTGGAGTGGAGTGTCCTCCTTCTCAGTGATACTGCATCACCCGGGGGTCCAGATTCTAACTGCTTTTCCAAGAGGAATACCTCTTCTCTTTATGGGGGAGTCCCCACCCCTGTTGGTTATGACTGGCCCTAGGCCGAAGAGCAGATAATGAGCATAAGGGGCAGAGAGTGGAAAAATCCGGCTAGAAGTGGAAATACCTAGCTTCCATGCATTGCCTTCGTTCCCAGTACCCCTTATCACTGCACCTGCAGAGCGCTCCGACTCCCTTTCTGGCTCATCCTTCAGACTTCAGTGGACAATACACCAACTCTTCTCGACAGTTAATTTACTTGACATCATTATGTGACCTTGCTTCTGCTGCAGAAATGCATGTTTATTTACTGAGCCCACAAAAATGTAGGCTTTCATCGCGGTAATTGAAGTGAATGTCCAAAATGGCTGCGCACCGGCGTACTGTTGTTTTTAGCTCTGTCTTGCGCATAAGCACTACAGTCTGTTCAAAATGTTCGCCATGCTTCCCAACATGCTACAAACCTGCAATTTAGCATGTGGTAGATTCCATGGTGTAGACAATATAAAAAGTATAAGATATGCATTTTTCAAAAAAAATGTCAATCGCCCTGCAATGCTTACCACTGCCATATGTGGATATGTGTGTGTGTGTGTGTGTGTGTGTGTGTCTGTCTGTTTGAAATGTTCAGCATACTTCCCCAATATGATACCAACCTGAAATTTGGCATGTGAGTAGGTTCCATGGTGTAGGGTATGTAACAAGTATAAAATATACATTTTCCTAATTTCTTTTTTTAAGCAGTCTTCAATGCTTACCCCTGCCATATGGTTCTTTGTGCCATATTTCTGCTGTAGTCCTACGTTCATTGTTCCTAAAGATATGCAGTTTATGAAAACTTTAGCAGTACACTGTCCCTAAACTTTCCACAATATCAACATTCTAACTACATTAGCAGCACTCACTTTGAAGTCATGCGGGTGACACAAAACAGTGCGTTTGTAGTAATGTGGGTAACAGGAAACGGTGTATGTCTCTTCATTAGTGTCCGTGATGACGGTGTCCGTCACATCGTGCCAAATCTCTCATGATAATTGCAGGAACTTCATTCCCCACAGAAGTTGATAAATTCATGCCACCTCAACAGTATGAAGCTTACATGCTTCAGCTGTTCACGTATGGGTATGGCACTTCAAGCTCCACGCTTCAGTCCTAGGAATTACTGTGCGAAGCACAGGCCCACCAGCTAGTTTGATATATTGTTTGTATTAGTATACATACAGTCAGTAATATGACTTTGTACATAGACATAAAAAACAACATCAACTACATCTCAGTACAGAAACATTCAAGGATCAAAAAGGTCATAAATAATGTTTCAAATTGTATCCCAAAATGTTACCATGTAGTATAATAAATTGACATCGTGACCTTGTATAAAACTGTCCGATATATAGTCCTCCAAATTAAAATCAACAGATTGTCATATGATGTAAAAAATGTGCAACATAATTTAATGAAACCTTCACAATGCATGAGCAAATGCTGTGTGGCCTCAATTCCTTGCTCTCCACAAAGTCTACATAACCTTGCATCACACAGAATGCCAAGTTTAGCACCAATGGTCTCAAATTAAGCTTCTATATTAAACTTAATATTTAAGTACCTCTTATTAGTGTAACTAGTCGGGTAGGCAATAATATAACCTGGATTATCATTTCATTTCAGATAGTAATGCATGTATACTGCAGTGTTGACCTTAGTACCAAGTAGAACTAAGGAATTATCAAGATAATAATCCATAGAAACCTTAGGAACAGCCTGATTATAAACCAGAATATAGAAGTCTGCTCTGGGTTAACATCAAGTGCAGAAGTTCAATGCTTGTGCATCTGAAATATACAGCTTATACTGTCGTTGCTGTCATATTTGAGAGAGTGAGGCAATGTAAGAGTGTATCAGGATCAGCACTTAGGAGCTTTTGATGGAACATAGGCTTTTTTGCATGATTATGGAGATAATAGATGCAAGAATGAAATCAAGCCGTAAATACTGTATGGGGAGAGAATTGGGCATTCTGAACAAAGACCTTATAATGTTATCCTCCGATTTCTCCAATGCTTTGCCAAATTCAAAACGCCTGAGTCTCTTTCGTAAGTCATATGTGATAGCAATTTGGGTCTATATATTGACAATATACACTTTATAGAGCCCCCCTTTTATTGCCTACAAATTATTGCATTTTGTGGAATACATTAATTGCCAATGGAGGGTCATCAACCAAAAGTTCCAAATACTTATAAACAGTGAATTTTTCCAGATGAATTTGGTTTATCTTCCATGCATAGTTTTTTGGTTTAACGTGGGGAGGAACAAAAACCAAAATTTGGGATTTCTCAACAGGTATCTGAAGCCCAATGAGTGCAGAATAGCTACACACTGCATTCAGGTGAATCTGTAACCCTTGACGTGTACAATCGAGGGTAAGCAAATTGTCTGCATAGCCAAGCCAAGCAATGCAGGTGCTACCATATTTGATATTTTACAGCATAAGTGCTGGGCATAGCCAAGGCCTCATCAAGATCAGATAAATACAGATTGAATAGAGTGTGGCCCAGATGGCACCTCGGCTTCATCCCCCTACAATTAGGGGTCCACTTGTACCCCATCTGATGTTTGTATAGCACCAATTGCCATTGTTATGGCTTTGGAGATCTGTGGGGTGGAAGGTCCTTCAGAAAAATGTAGCAAACAGGAAAAAAAAGAGCATTACATTGCATGCAAATAGTAATTAGAGTTAGGTGGATATTCAATTACTAGCAGAGATGAATACTTTAAATCATTATAAAAATCATGTGAATTCTACTGAAGTATTTTGTTCCGGTTGGGACCGTGTAAGTCCCCTTGGACAGACAAAAACATAACACTAAACCACAAGCACAAAGGCAACACATAATCAACATGCGCAGTTGACATTCCATCTATGACACATTGCAACACATAGCCTGAAAGGGCAGTCTTGAAACTCAGAGAATATTATTTATTTGGGCTCATATTAGTTCTAGGACAATGGAAGTGGGTTTTTAGTTGAATTGTGTCTTATCCAGTTAAAAGTATTGACTGACCTACAGTAGGTCAATCTTCCCGATTGTCTGCAGGAGCACATGCAAGAAATCACCCCAAGAGAATCAATATATTGCCTTTAGTTACAGCAGCCCTATCCCTGGAGCCACATGTATGTGATGAATGCCTGCACTGGCAGGAAATACTGGATACACCACATCTCTAACACTGCTTCCTTTGATGCAGACTTGCTTATACCTATACGTATTTACCAATAGGCAAGTTCATTTAATAGGCCAATATAGGTGGGGAAAATTGTTAGGGAGATTTCTCACATAAGTGCTTGATTCCCTCAACCTTATAGCCCTCGAGCTCTTTTGCTATATTTTGGGGCTTTTGTGATCATCTTTTTCTGTGTGTCACACAGCACCTTCAGTGCAGTGGCACAGGGGTGTCTTTCAGACTCACCAAAGGTTTAAATACCTTGCCTGAGACTGACTACTGTCTCCTAGGGCATGTAAAGTTAAATTGACTTCACCAATCTCTTTAAATTTACTGACCCAGCACACCCTATCTTACTATAGAGTGCTAGAGGGGTTGCTTAGCTTCACCTGAGTCCAAACACTCATGTAACAGTAAAATGTTACCTTTTCCTCTTTTAAATGGCTGGTGGCAGTGGTTTAGATCAAGTGCCATGATTTTTCGCGACCGCAAACAACGGTAGCTAAAAATCAGGGGTCGCCATGTTTTTCAATATGGCACCCAGACCTATCTGTAAAAACAGACTCCAGTCATCTTTTTTGCCATTTCTTTTAGGAAAAGTCCTTCTTGTGTGTAACTCTGCACGCTAAACCAGTTTTGGTCCCTTTGTCCGTGCCCTTTGGCGGGTTTCTGTGCTTAAGCCCTCCTCTGGCACCAGCGTGTCTGGGGTGGACAGGATGTGAGGCAGGTACCCGAAACTCTCTGTGCTTAGACTCCTAGGAGACCTGAATGCACTCTGGTATGATTGGCTGGCTGACTGTCCGGCAAGGACAGCCACCCTGCTGGGTGAGTGACATCCAGGCTGAATGAATGGGGGAAAACTGTTGAAAAGCAGGTCTCTGGGACTTGGAAAGCAGAGTCAACCACTGGAACGAAAGCACTGAAGAGGAGAGGAATGAAAAGGACTGCTGCAACTCCTGGACGACCGGTGAAGCCCTGCTGCAGGTCTAAATTGCCTGATACTATGACGACAGAGAATCCCTTCAAGGTTAACTTCTTCCCTTGAGTTTGGTGGGAACAACCAACTCGCAAGCCACCTGGACACCATCCTATTCTGGTCGAATTTTCTTCAGAGTGCTGTTGAAAACTGGATAGCCAGAGGGAAGGAAACCAGGGGGACTTTAAGGCACTCATTCCTGGGCAGTGCAGGAACCTCCTGACATCCTCCTTCTTGTCCCCACGACTGAAGCACAGGAACAGCGAGATCTGTTCGAACTGCCAGGAACAACTGCCTCAGCTACAGCTTTCTTCATTTAAAAAGGTACTGTGCAAAAGCGGTCCGGAAATATTTTCGGCCATCGAGAAAGTGCGTGAAACTTTCCTCAACTACGAAGGCTTGTCCGTCCCTAAACATTCATCAAACTTTTCGCATAACCAAATTCTTTAAAAATCTGTGGCAAAGACTTAACTGTTATATACCAGAACTGTGCTATCCTATACAAAAGACTCTGAACCATTGACTTTGGCCCAGGCCTGTTGAGTAGAATTGCTGGTTGTATTTAACTGAAACCCTTTGCCCTGCCTAAGAATGCATTTGGCCTGTCTATTCTTATAACCTTTTCTTTTCCTCACTTTTCTAAGTATCTGAAGTGCCATTTTGATCCGATTTCGTTTTTGAGCTAAACTTGTTCAGTTACTTACCGGTTGGATTTTTGTGGTGTATTAGTGTGTGATATTGAGCTGCTTGTGCAGTGTTTTATAAATGATTGGGTAAATAAATGTATATTGTTTTTCTAAGAAACCTTGAATAAATGTTTCCTTTAATCACTGTATTGGTTGCTCCTTTGTGTCCCATAGGAACAAACTCTGCTCTTTCCGCTCGCTCATCCTAAACACTCCTCGCCAGCACACATATGCGTACACTTTGGTCTGATATTTCAGAAAGATAACGTCAGACTATTATTGATCGACTTCACTTTTGCAAACGACATTCTATTTTTGCCTGAGTTGTGGCGCTGAATAGAAATGAGAATTTTGCTGGAACCAAATACCAAGACATATATTTGCCTGAACCAAATACCATTTTTTCACCCGGCGTTTGGCTAAATACCTACTCAAAGCTGAAGTTTGGCGCACCCCTATTTTTAAGTCAATGTAAGGATCTGTACCCAGCTGTTTGCCACCTTATGTTTATCTATACAAAGCCAGCATAGATAATGTTCTCATAAGGACCAAAAAGTGCCTGTAAGGACCACATGATTATAGTCTGTGCTGGCATGGAGGCGACATTAGCAAGAAAAGTAAGCAAATAAATGGCAATCAAAGAGCATTCTGTAAGTGGAGATTGGCCCAATAAGAGAACCTCTGTCTCACTTTAGTTGAGCTGCAACCAGCTCAACTTCATCCAATTCTTGATGGCATCAAGACAGAGTCCTAATTGATATGATATGGCATTTATAACGCGCCTATACACAAGTGTTTCAAGGTGCGAAACACTTGAGAGAGTCAGGAGGAATCACAGAGTTTAGATATGTTAATATGAAGTTGTTTTTGATCATCTGTATAGGAGTGATACACAATAGTGAAATAGTAAATGAAGTTAACGAATTTCATAATGTACACTTTAAACAGAGAGGGGCATAGCGGGAAACACTGCAAAGGAAATAGGCTTCCTGGAGGAGTGGCTGCGCCCCATTGCGATCTGTTGAGTATTCCTTCCCTAAACAAGAGGAGATCAAATTAATTTCAGGCCTGAACGAATTGGCACTTTGTGTGCACTAGCCCTCTGGTCAAACATATCAAATTTGGCCAGGAGGTCTAGCAATGAGTGTAGGGTGAACCTGCCCACATAGGCATCATTGAGGTTGTCATCTGAGCACATCAGCATATTGGACTCAAGCCTGAAAAGTATCCAACATTAAAGTAATAATATGCCTGAAGCTACACCTGCTTATTATTTCTGTTATTTTAGAAGTATGTTTCAGAATTTAAACAGGACAATAGTTCAACAGGTAGAGACATTTCAATGTGAGTTCCATGAGCGGAATGAATAATGGTGTGTGCTTAGAATAGGATGGGAACAATCACTGTGCAGGTACCATTAATGATACTACAGCTGTGAAGGCAAAAATACCAAGACAGACACTGATCACTAAAGAAGGCCTATGGTTATAGATGGAATTGGATAGCTTAATGAAAAGGCGACTGAGGGATGAAAACAAATAGTGTATTATGTCAATAAAGAAAATCATCGCATTTTGTGGGTTTTCCCCTAGGGCATCAGTTGAAAAGAGGGTGGCAACTTTATTGATGAAGGCCGTAAGAATTTAGTGGAACAGCTCGTGGGACGCTATGGTAGAAATGGATAGGGCAGCTAGGGCAGAGCAGATGTGGGGGGGTGGAAACTCTTGAATTGGGGCGGAAGGGGTAAAAGGCTTGCTTGGGCTTAAATTTTGACTTATGGTAGGTAACACGTCAGACACAATGTGATCCCACTTACACTTCCAAAATATGTTGTTTTACTTGCAGGGGAAAATAATCAGTGATTCATTGATTCACAAGGAGTTTGGTTGGTTTCTTCTGGGAAAGGAAAAGCATGTCCACTCCTTGGGGATTAACTAATTGAATGAGAATTGGAATTGCAAACACCTGCCTCAGGAGGATTTCTCATATACGTGGGTAAATGTTACACATGCATAGACCAGTAGGGCAGGAAACCCTCAAGGCAGCAGGAAATGGAATGTGGGATTCATAAAAGGACAGTGAAAGACATACTTTCAATGAGGTCTACAGAACTATTCAAATGTCAGTATCAGCCCTCAGACTAAACTTGTATTATAGGGCCCAATATTTGATTCATTTTTAACATGATTTGTAACTGTGTCCCTCTTCCTCTTGCAATATATAAGTGGTGTCTATGTAATACTGTTTTACTATTTCTACATCTAGCCTTGTCTGGTCCTGAAGCTCTTCAATCTCATGATATTTAGCATTGCGCTTATTTCTAAGAAATAATGCAATTTTAGTCAAGATGATGTATCAGGTTACGCCAACTAGCCCATCGAGGAGACCCAATGGTACCTGAATGAGTCGTTGGTCTAATTGCGCTCAGGTAGAACACATGGGACTGATTTGCAAAGCAATTTCTGAAACGGTTTTGTAATACTGACCTTATGTGTTCTCTCACAAGTGTATTCTGCTGTTTGCTTTCTGTCCTAATTTTCATAATTTCATTCAAATGTTTATCATGGGTGTTTATTTAATGAGTTTTCTGTACAATAAGAAGAAAGGTCAAGGATGACGGAGAACCAGTCAGCACCTTGAAGGTACAGAGCCTAGGAAAGCCCAGACGGATCGTATTATAGCAGAGCCCAATCTCATTGCAGCATTGTAGTGTCACACTAACTGTCTCTGACTTTCAGCTGAATCACCTGTAACTTGATTACAAATGGCAAGGTTAGAGGCTCAGCAAATACCCATGCACACATAGGCAGGATGAAACAGACAGAAAGAGTCACTCAGTTCAAACATGCCTCTAAATATTTGAACTCTTATACATTCAGAGCCATGGTTCACACTTTGATTGTTGGCAGCCATCTGATTGAGAATAAAAAGCAACTCAGTAGTTCCTCAAGGTTGGTTGCGTATTTTAGAGTAGGATACTCCAGGATAAGTATATATAATTCACTGCAAATACTTTAGTTAAGGTGATGAGATTTAACGCAACAAAACCCTTGAAATTCAGGAGATGTGGGAAGTGATGATCATCTTAACCTGGCATCCCCTCGTTGATAACCCCCAGGATCTAATGATGTGTTATTTATATAACATTTACGCCTAAGCACTTTATATAACACACATACAATATCACCCAATCAGAGATGGTACTCATTTATTAACCACAGAAGAATGAAAGGCTTAGTTATCATTGCCGGGTTTCGAACCTGCAGATCACATCAGTGAGTGCACAACCCACTCAGCTATCTTGCTTGCATCTAATTTTATTTGTCATTGTGATGTCCATCTGTTATTTATGTGCTCATGGGCTTTGCAACAGGGGTGACGCCGAGTTAAGATGATTGTCACTTCCCACATCCACTGAATTTCAAGGGTTTTGTTCTGTTACATCTGATCACTTTAACTTTCCCTTAACTAAAGTATTTTCAGTTAATTTCAAGGGTTTTATTATACCATAGTTTATTCAAGGGCCATTCACCATGATCTTTGGCAGTGGCCACTGTACATGTTGCACCAATAGGTTTCTATAGGACCCACTGATCATGGCCTTTGGCCATGTCCAGTGGGCACAGCCGTACACACTCCACCAATAGGTTTCCTTGGGGCCCACCAGCCATGGCCTTCGGCCCTGGCCAATGAGCACAGTCTTTGGCCATGCCCACTGTGTTTTTTAAAACAATAAGATTCTTTCAAGCCCACTGGTCATGGCCTTCAACCATAGCCACTGCACAGGTTGCACCAATACATTTCTATGGGGCCCATTAGCCATGGCCTACGACTGTGGCCACTGTCAATGTTCCACACTTTGGCAGTGGCCACTGTACTTGTTGCACCAATAGGTTTCCTTGAGTCCCGCTAGCCATGGCCTTTGCCCTGGACAGTGAGCACGCCCTTTGGGCTTGCCCACTGTATATTTGAAAACATTACAGTTCTTTCAAGTCTGCTAGTGAAGGCTTTTGACCATGACCATTGGTCACGTGGCCGCTGCACATGTTGCACCAATAGGTTTCTTTGGGGCCCACTGCCCAGGGCTCCTGGCACAAAGGCCCATTTCCCCATGACTAGTATATGTGATCACAACAGATGTCCCCCCATTTATTATTTTCCTCATTTCCTATTCCCCCAATAATTACAGTGGTAATCTCCTGGTAATTGTGTGCCAACACCATGATAACACTGAACATTTAAAAGTCCTCACAGGTGCTCCGCATGTGCCTCCTTCATTTATCATAGGTCCCCTATGCGCCTGAGTTGATTTTTACCTCCCTGGCCCTAACCCATTACTCCCATTCTCTCTTTGCTTCACGTGACATATTTTTGTTTCCAAGCCTGTCTTCCGTTATTACCGGAGTAATCTCATGAGATTCCCCTGTAATTCTCCAAATAATGCGAAAATGCCTGACATGTAGATTGCTCCACAGACAATCTTCAAATCCATTAGTTCACATGATGTCCTCTTTCCCCGTCCCTGTCTCTAGACTTGTGCGATTTGAATCTGTTTCCTCCTCCAAGTAGCTTTTTTTCATTTAATTTTTTACATTCCCGATATTACCACAGTAATCACTCGCATTGCACAAAGAAAGGGTGACCTTTCATTTCTGAACATCCTCTCTTCTGCAAAGCACCATGGGAGATATAGCTATAATTTGCCCATCAACTGTTTTAAAATCTACTGGAGGGAATTATGCCAATCATACTACTAGATGAGGACTGGGTTTTTTTTGGAACTGAGGCCGGGACCGCTCCCTCGCACAGATATGAAAAAGTTACAGAAGAGATCCTGTGCCTCACTTTCGCCCCTTTCTGGTGAGATGATTACTCACAAAGTCCCCTTAAGGGTGTGCAACTTCACGCTCAGACCAAATCACAGTTCTAGACCATAGAATTAGAAAAAATATATATATTTTATTTTATTTAATTGTACCAAATTTCATTCTATTCTTAAAAATCGTACAACCTCAATAGGTGTACAATGTAATCTTTTTTTAAAAAAAATTTCACATTAATTACCAACATAAAAAACAACAAAATGTCAACACAAATTATGAAAAAGAAAAAGAGAGTGGTGAGGTGAATATATAAACTGATTATACCACATTTAACACAGAACAACCTCCACCTAAATACTGTCACTAACAAAATTCATCAACACATTTACAAAATCACAAAAAGGCAAGAGAATACACTTTGATTTCATAAAAACACATTAAGAAACCAGTATACAATTCAGAGAAAAGCAATTCTCACTACTAGTAAAGCTATATTGGTGACACATTTAGCTGTCTAGTACTTAATCCTTATATGGGTTAGGATTACTCAGTATTATTTTAATAAATACAAGCTATAAGTGCTCTGTTGTGCACGTGTCTGGATCACACGGTATCATTGTCCCGACATGTTTCATTCCCTAAATCTGTAAATCCTGCGCAGGGAAATTCTTCAGGGGTATTGCTTCAATATACAAACAGTATAACATTAACCAAACTTGTATAATGTCGATTCCCTTTAAAAACTTTTTGGTTTGGCCGGAGTTGCAGCCTTCGAGGGATTCAGTCTTGTTATGAATTAACTATATCCTGATGGAAAAAACGGGGGAAAGAAATGAACACAACATATAAACTGGGTAATTCATAGAATTTCGCACAAAAGTGGCGCACGCGGCTGGCGCACAGTGTCCCCGTGCGATACACTGCGCCAGCCGCGTGTGATAAAATCCATTTCATCGCACAGCGTATTCATGGATTTTAGCCTCCAAAACCAGCCGTGGTGCAGAGTGGCGCAGCGACCCTGCAGCAGTGCCAGTTACGCCCCCAAGAACGCCCTCATGCAAGGAAAATCCATCAAAATCCCCAATTCATCGCAAATGTCTGCGCTACCCTGGACCAGTTTAGAGGGCTGCCAAACAGCAAACGCCAAGCGGGGAACGTGTATTTCAGGGGTTCGCGGGAAGTTTCACACATGATCCCAACAGGGTACGTGTATTTCAGGGGTGCACGTGAAGTTTCACACGCAATTCCATCAGGGCACGTGTATTTCGGGGTGTGGGGGAAGATCCACACGCGATTGGCCTGGGTACGTGTATTTCGGGGTGCGTATGAATTTTCACACGCGATTCCAGCAGGGTACGTGTATCTCAAGGTGCGCGGGAATTTCCATACGCAAATTCAGCAGGGTACGTGTATTTCAGGGGTGCGCGGAAATTCCCACACGTGATTGCCATGGGTACGTGTATTTCGGGGTGCGCGTGAAGTTTCACACGCAAATTCAGCAGGGTACGTGTATTTCAGGGGTGCGCGGGAATTCCCACACGCGATTGACCTGGGTACGTGTATTTCGGGGTGCGCGTGAAGTTTCACACGCGAATCCTGCAGGGTACGTGTATTTCGGGGTGCACGGGAAGTTTTCCACGCGAATTCAGCAGGGTACGTGTATTTTAGGGGTGTGCAGGAAGTCCCACACGCGATTGCCCTGGGTACCTGTATTTCGGGGTGCGCATGAAGTTTCACACGCAAATCCTGCAGGGTACGTGTATTTCGGGGTGCGCAGGAAGTTTCACACGCAAATTCAGCAGGGTACGTGTATTTCAGGGGTGCGCAGGAAGTTCCACACGTGATTGGCCTGGGTACGTGTATTTCAGGGGTGCGCGGGAAGTCTCACACGCAAATTCAGCAGGGTACGTGTATTTCAGGGGTGCGCGGGAAGTTCCACACGCGATTGGCCTGGGTACGTGTATTTCAGGGGTGCGCGGGAAGTTCCACAAGCGATTGCCCTGGGTACGTGTATTTCGGGGTGCGCGGGAAGTCTCACACGCGATTTCAGCAGGGTACATGTATTTCAGGGGTTCCGGGGAGTACTACACGTGAATTGGCCGTGTGGGTCCTCCCAGGTGTTCCCTCTGCACCCTCCACGGCCCCTGCAGGCAGCCCACACCACAGGGGACTACCCTGCACCCCTGCTCATGTCCCGCAGGCAGCCCATCCACCATGGGCATGCCCCCCAGCCAAGCCACATGTCACCTTGCACTACTGATCAACAACGCATGTCTCCCAGCACCCCCACCACCCAGCACTGTGGGGCACCTGCTAGCAGGCCCCCACTCATGTCCAACTCATGTCTCCCAGCACCCCCACCCCCAGCAGTCAGGAGCACCCTCCACCAGGCCCCCACTCATGTCTCCCAGCACCCCCACCCCCCAGCACTGTAGGGCACCTGCCAGCAGGCCCCCACTCATGTCCAACTCATGTCTCCCAGCACCCCCACCCCCCAGCAGTCAGGGGCACCCTCCACCAGGCCCCCACTCATGCCTCCCAGCACCCCCACCCCCCAGCAGTGCAGGGCACCTGCCAGCAGGCCCCCACTCATGTCTCCCAGCACCCCCACCCCCCAGCAGTGCAGGGCACCTGCCAGCAGGCCCACACTCATGTCCCCCTGCACCACCACCCCCCAGCATCCAGGGGCACCCTCCACCAGGCCCCCACTCATGTCCCCCTGCACCCCCACCCCCCAGCAGTGCAGGACACCTGCCAGCAGGCCCCCACTCATGTCCCCCTGCACTACCACCCCCCAGCATCCAGGGGCACCCTCCACCAGGCCCCCACTCATGTCCAACTCATGTCCCCCTGCATCCCTACCCCCCAGCAGTCAGGGGCACCCTCCACCAGCCCCCCACACATGTCTCCCAGCACCCCCACCCCCCAGCAGTGCAGGGCACCTGCCAGCAGGCCCCCACTCATGTCCAACTCATGTCCCCCTGCACCCCCACCCCCCAGCAGTCAGGGGCACCCTCCACCAGGCCCCCACTCATGTCCCCCTGCACCACCACCCCCCAGCATCCAGGGGTACCCTCCACCAGGCCCCCACTCATGTCTCCCTGCACCCCCACCCCTCAGCATCCAGGGGCACCCTCCACCAGGCCCCCACTCATGTCCCCCTGCACCCCTACCCCCCAGCATCCAGGGGCACCTGCCAGCAGGCTCCCACTCATGTCCAACACATGTCCCCCTGCATCCCCACCCCCCAGCACTGTGGGTCACCTGCCAGCAGGCCCCCACTCATGTCCAACTCATGTCTCCCAGCACCCCCACCCCCCAGCAGTCAGGGGCACCCTCCACCAGGCCCCCACTCATGTCTCCCAGCACCCCCACCCCCCAGCAGTGCAGGGCACCTGCCAGCAGGCCCCCACTCATGTCTCCCAGCACCCCCACCCCCCAGCAGTGCAGGGCACCTGCCAGCAGGCCCACACTCATGTCCCCCTGCACCACCACCCCCCAGCATCCAGGGGCACCCTCCACTAGGCCCCCACTCATGTCTCCCAGCACCCCCACCCCCCAGCAGTGCAGGGCACCTGCCAGCAGGCCCCGATACATGTCCCCCCAACACCTCATGACGATCCATAATCATGGCCCCATGCCCCCTCAATACACTGCCTACGCCACCCCAGTCCGAACACACCACCAGGTATGACATCCACCCCACAAAGAAATCACCAGCACATGATGCATCCCAAATGGCTAGTCTGCACATCAACATATATCCATCAAACCCACACAATGATAGCATGTGAATGATAAAACACCCATTGTGACATGCATGATACCAAAGAGAGAATACCACACATTGCAGTACCAAATGATAATGTATTAAACAGAAAAGCAAGGCAATGAAATGGAACAGAAGAAATTGGAAATAATAAATGAAATCCAGCATGTCCAATAAATGAAAAAGATGCATGAAATCCAAATGCAAAGCAATCCAAAAGCAAGTCTCCAAAGTGTCAGTCTGAGAAAATAAATCCAAGGTGCAAAAATAATAAAAAACCATTGATCCATGGAAAAAAAAAATCAACAATCCAAATCCATTGTCAAACTATGTACAAAGTAAACATCCAGGGTCCATGTGCCCAATCATTTAAATGAAACATATAAAATAAAATCCTACTTAATGAAGAACTATATACAAGAAGTTGGGGCATTGTCCAAGCGCCCCAAAACAAAACCGAAAGGAAACTTAACACTAAAGAACTATTTACAAGGGCAGCGGGCTAGTCCGACAGCTCACTTCTGGATGTTCCGGGCCAGGGCATCATCGAACTCCGGCTCAATGTCCCAGGGGCGGTCCTCTTCCATGGCCCCGAGGGTCTGCAGGGATGATGACATGTTCTCCTCCAACTCCCTGCGGATTGCCTCGAGGCACTCGGCCCGCCTCAGGGCCCTCCGCGTGGAGTTCTCCGCCCTGACCATCGTGAGCCGTGCCTCTTCCGCCCGCTGCCGCTCCGCATCTATGGCGTGGCCCAACCGCTGCCACACGGAAGACACTTCCCGTCCTGGGTCCTCCTGCCCTCCGGCTGATGCCTGCCCCTCCGATGTCGAAGGACCCGAGCCATCATGGCTCCCACCTCGTTGCTGCTGCTGCTGTGCCTGTGCCCGTGCCCTGGCTCCTGCTGCCTGCACATCCTTCACCGGCCGGGGTGCAGTTGTTGATGTGGCCACCCCTGCTGGACATCCGACTCCTGACTGTGGCAGGGATGTGTCCTCCACCAGCCTGGCCGCACCATCAGAGGCAGCTCCAATGGGCACCCAGGTGACAAATGGGTGGAAAGATGGCACGGAGGACGACTGGTGCATAGGGTGTTCAGTTGAGGAGGGGGTCAGAACAAGCTCCAGCAAACCGAGGAATCCGGCCTGGGTGACCTGTCCCAGTAGGCCGACGCGGTCAACGAGCCATTCGAGATGACGTGCAGTCTCCTCATGAAAAGACTGCAGGTCACCTCGCATGGCCCATTGACGCAACGCCACACCAGTCAGGACAGGCTCAACCCGTACCTGGATAGCCACGTCCGCAGGCAGAGGAAGGCCAGTTGTTGTAAGCTCATCCCCTGCCTGAAAACAGGTCTGGACGTAGGCATCCCTGCTGGTGCAAGATGATGCAGTGACAGGATCAGGGACAGGATTGCACACAGGCACCTCCGCGGCGGCCTGTGCTGCCTCCTGTCCCTGGTCCTGCACTGCACCACTAGCACCAGTGGAATCCCCACCTCCAGACCCTGTCTCTGTCACTTGCACGGCCTCCTCCTCCAACAAACCCCCCACCAACCTGGATGACTCCGTGCCATCTTCCCCCGTTGGGCCCTGTGGGGTCCCAGCTGCCCCTTCTGCTGCCAAGGAGTCCAACTCCGACCTCCGCCTCTTGGACCTCCCCCGGCAGCTGCGGCCTGGGACACGGCACCGGACTCCTCACTCCCCGACGAGATGACAACCTGGGAGGGGAGCTGGGCCTTGCGTCTCCGGCTGGCGGTGCGATCCCTGCCGCTGTGCTCCACAGCACCTTCTCCGCCCTCTTCATCAGTTGACGCTGCAGACAGGGAGAAATAAAACACAGGCATCAGGGCACTGTACAATGGACACATACACACATGACAGTTGTACATGAGTGGCATTGGCAAACCTCAGACATGGCATCACAATCGTCAACACACATGTCATTTCAACTCTCACACATAAGCCATACCACAGCCATATCCTAACAGCCAGCACCATCCATACACATACAACAGCATGTGCAGGCAAAGGTGAGCCAGACATCACATGCAACACAGGGAGTTCACTACACATGCACACACACCACCACACTTGCATGCATGTGTACACCTCTGCAAACTGTCGCAGTGTTGAGATCGGCATCCATGTCACATCTGCCAATCAGTCTTCCACATCCCGGTGTCACATGCATCCATGTTGCATCACTGTTGCACCCTTGTCAAATACACACACATGCACATGTACACAGTGCAGATACATGCAGCTGAAACCAACATCCATGTGTGACATCACGAACATGCCTACTTACATACACATTCTTTTCAAACATGTGTGCCCACACATCTGCATTTGGCATGCAAGCCTACACACACACAAGCACCATCCATGTCTCACACATGAGAGCCCTCGCATGTGTTAGCCTCACAGCCCTGTACACCCCCCCCCATACTTGCCCCCATAAAAACACGTGTACAACCTGCACACTACTGGCAGCCCACCACACGCACAGCTTACAATCAGGATGCATGTACACTTACCGCTCGACTCCAGACGGGTCTGCCTCTCAAGGACCTGGACGTGGAGCGCTGGGGATATGCGTTCCAGGACCCTCATCTGATCTTCCGACAAGTGGCCCGGGCGCCCCTTAGCATCCACTGTCTTCAAGAGGCGCCGGGCCTTGTTGAGGGTCCTGGATCTGAAGTCCTCCCAGCGCTTCTTGACATGATGGAATAGTCGAACTGCCACCCCCTCCGCGTTGATGGCAGTCACGATATCCGTCCAGATCCGAGTCCGTCCTTCCTTGTCGGCGCGCAAACTTCCAAAGAGGGCATCATACTGCCCCAGGACTTGCTCCACCAGGACACCAACTTCGGTGGCAGTGAAGCTGGTGCCCCTCTGCCTCTCTAGCCGGGGGTTGCCAGTGGTGCCAGATGTTGCAGTGCCTGACATGACAACCCCAGAGGCAGGAGTGAGTGGGCAACTGGGTCCTGGGGCTGGTCTGTGGAGCGATGGAATCCCATTCGAGAGTCTTCCGTTCCAGCAGGGGTGGTCACAACAAGGCAGTCAGGCAGCAGCAGATGGCAGGTGGGAGCGTGCTCGGGGCTCTGGGGGGCAGTAATTCGGCCTTCTGGGCAGGAGCGTGGTCTTCCGTGTGCTTACGCGTGGCCAGCTTGATACGGAGTGATTTGGCACGTGAAAATCCAGCACGTCTGCGTGTAATTCGAGGAAAGGCCCTTAGCGCGTAAGCGTGTCAGCACACGTACGCGAATTCATTGGCCCAAATGCCACCAGCGTGTAGGCGTGTCTATGACGTCACGTGCACGTGCGTTTTCCATGGCACGTAGAAAAAATAAGCACGTCAGAGTGTCAAAGCGTGTAATTGGTGGAAAGGGCCTCAGCGCATATGCGCGTCTGTGACGTGCGTGCGCGGGCGTTTCCCTGTACACGGGTGCATGTTACACGTCCAATGACTGCACGTCAGAGTGTCAGCTCGTGTAATTGGAGGATAGGGCCTTAGCGCGTACACGCGGAAGTGACGCTGGACGTGTGGGCATGTTTAAAAGGTACGTGTAGAACGCCATTTCCTTGTACGTGCTTTTCGTGGACAGCGAGTGGGTGAAATCTGTACTTCTTGTCGGTTCACACGCGATTTACTTCACGGCGTTCCAAGTTCGTACTCCCTGTTACCTCTGACAGCTTTTTCTCTTTTTGTCTTTTTCCTGGGCCTGTTTCCTCAAACAGCGTTGACTTCTTCTGTTGTCCTGTCTCCTCAGACAGCGTACAATTCTTCTTTTGGCGGGGGTGTTGCCAACGCGCACATGCGCGTCTTTTTCACGCTATTTTTCCAGGCAGACGGTGAGTCGCGCACGTATTTAACATCTGTGCTTGCCCCGTGTGTCGCGTATCCCTTCAGAGGTCGTTCTAGGCTGCGTGTGACACGCATACGTTCATTTCTGTGTTTCTGGGTGCCACAGCGTAGTGCAGGTTTATTTTTCCACGCACGTGGTCTAGGAGGGGTTGCGTGCACATTATCTCCCTTTTTTGGGGTGCCTGTGCATTGCGTGACCCGTCATCTTCCCCCAGGGGTCACATACTGCCTTGCTAGAGCACTAGGGTACGAATTCCATCTAGTACCCTACCCCTTTGACCCCCAATTGCCCAGGACAATAGTTTACTGCAACTCCCATACGCACAACAACATCAGTGCCATGGTTGGGAGGCGAGCACGCGGTAAGGGTGGCAAAGGTGGTCGAGCCTCAAGAGGTGAGCATGGTGGATACGGTAGGGGACGTGGCTGGGACCTGCAGGGTGCCCCTCGCCCCCCATGTGTGGATGACCAGTCAGGGACACCCATGCCCCCCCTGGTTGAGGGTAACTTGGCTGACACCATCCCTGCTCAGCCCTTGTTGGACCAGCCCATTGTGGCACCAGACCTGGCACAGGGTGACTCCATGGCTGACTTCCAGGTCAGCAGGTCTAGGCCGCGTGTGGCGGTGCACGTTGGTGTCACCAGGCCACGTGGATCAGGGGCAGCTATGTCATCTGCTGCCCCGACTAGGCAGGGTGGGGAGGCTGCAGGGGCAGCTGCGGCTCCATCCACCCCAGCTCTGAGTCTCCCAGCCAGGACAGTCTCGGTCCCAGTCCATCCTGCTGACGTTCCCCCTGACTACATCACACTTCAGCTAATGCCTGCACCAAGTCCAATGGTGAGTGTTCCTTCCCACACTCCTAGTCCACAGTCCACCGGGGCTCCTGCCCCTAGTGTCGAGAGCGGCGTAGGACACTCAGGATCCCCACCACCTTCCAAGCGGAAGAGGAAGAGTGCTCGTCCAGTACAGGCTGATGCCCCAGACACGGCTACACAGTCCGGCCCACCAAGGAAGCCCAGCTTCAATCAGGCTGAACTTGATGCACTTGTGGAGTATGTGTCCGCACATAACCACGAAATGGTGATTACTGCAGGATGCAAGACCACACATGCACAACGTCTGGCACACTGGCAGACCATCGCGGACATCATAAGTGCCCTTGGATTCGTGAGGCGCACAGCTAATGATTGCTACAAGCGCTGGAATGACCTGAAGCGCAGGGCAAAGAAAAAGCTGGCCTCAAGTCATGCCGCTAATCTAGTGACTGGAGGTGGGTCTCCAGCAGAGGACATTGAACTCACTCCACATGAGTATGTTGCTGGGACCTACGTCACGGAGGGACAGATCCAAGGTGTGGGAGACCTGCCAGATTACGAGGCATTGTCCGGTGAGTGCACATGCATGTGTGTGTCATCCATGTGCATGGTGTGTGTGTGAGGGCTTCTGATTGAGTGCCAGGTGAGGGTGTGTGTGCCTGAGTGGTTTTGGGTTACCCATGTGCTTCATCCAATACATTCTGCGCACCAGGATTTGGGTATTGCAGTATCCCTTCTGGCAACAGTAGACATTTAGCCCAACATCACGCCAGTTGCCCTTGAAGTGTCATCTTGCCACGACTTTGTTGCGTGTTATTGTGTGTTCATTCAGGCTGATTGTTTGCATTCCACCACTTTCACTAGGCATTTTTCAGTCCTATTGTCACATGTGTGACATGGCTATGGTACATGCCATCTGTGTGATGGCATGTGTCATGTATGTGTATTGGACATGCCAATCACAGGCCAATGTGTGATGGCACTGCTAGCCAGCATGCAGCAAAAGTGTTGGTCTTCCATCTTGGTGTCATCAATGTGTGCCATTTGCCTCCCCTTCATACGCAGTGCCGGTGCATGCATGGGAGGGTTATAGTCATGTGGGACGTGTGTCAATCAAGTACTGGTTCTGTTGCTTCTCAGCCCTAATTGTGTGCCATGGTGCTAATGCCTGTTCCCATTTCTTTTCTTTCATGTCTTTTCAGGGGATGATGCACTTGATGCTGCTGGGGTTGTGGAGATGGTGCAGACCCAGGAGGGGTCTCAGGCCCGACCGGGCACCAGTGAGGGACGTGGTGTGGTGGTGGGTGAGAACCCACACTTGCTGCAGACCATTCTCTCAAGGGGTGTCTCTGGGTGCACCTCCCCCGAGCTCTATTCAGGTGTCGATTTGGATGATGAGACCTATGTGCCGTCGCAGGTAAGTGTTTCTGGGAGGGATTCTGTACTGTCCAACCCACCTGCACCAGGGGTAGAACCCTCAATGGGGATGTCAGTGTTGGTAGGTCCGCCTTTGGTGGTTACGGATGCAGGGTCACACTCCGCAACATCTGATCCTGTTCCTGGGCCAGCAGATCAGAGGGGGAATGCAGTCCTGCAGCCTCAGGCAGTGCCGGCACAGCAAGGCGCAGTTCGCCTTGCCCCAGACAGGTGTGGTGCCCGCCGACGCGGTGGCTGTACACCACCTGGCAATACCGCATGGGAGCAAAAAATATACGGTATGGCAAACCAACAGGCAGCATCATCTGAGATGATGGCTCAGGCCATGGATAGGGTGGCCACTTCCATTGTCCCCCAAGAAAGGCTGATGGAACAACTACAGCAGGCAACAGACTCCATTTGCCAGTCACACAGGGAGGACATGTTGGCGTCCAACAGGGACAGACGGGCGGCACTGGAGACTCTGTGGGAAGCCATTTCTATTGAGTCCCAGGGCCACAGGGAAGCCCTGAGGGTGGAACTCCGTCAGCTCAGGGTGACTCTTGTTGAGCTTGAGGCTTCAACTGACACGAGGACAGACCAGCAGCTGGAGCGGCTCACACGTACGCTCTCAGCTGAGATGCAGGCAACTCAGGAGGAGGTCCGGGCATCCTGTGAGTTGTTGCATGGGGACCTCCGCACGATTATCCTCCAGAACCAGACCTTCCACACCCGCATGCTTGCTGCCATGGAGGACCAGACTAGGGCTTTGCCTGGGCTGCCTCCCATAGTACCACCACCTCCTGATGCAGCTGCAGAGGGTGAGGAGAGCGACAGCAGCGATTCTCTCACAATAGGGTAGCCGTGCAGGCCACGAGCCCATGGAGGTATTTTTTTTTCCCCAAATCCACACAGGTGGGTTTTGGTGTGCGGCCTGTCCTCGGACCTCCTGAGTGGCCTCCCCCCTGGCCCATACATGGCCATTTTTGATTTTTGATTTTTGATTTTTGATTTTTGATTTTTGATTTTTGATTTTTGATTTTTGATTTTTTTTACAGTGTGTTGCCTTGTGTGGCTCCCGTGGGCATATGCTGTATTGTGGCTGGGCACATGCAGGCTTGTCCTGAATTTGGGTTAGATGCTTGGGTTTGTGTGACACACACCCCTCCTGCTTCCCGTTTCCATGGGCTTGCAAAGGGTGTGCCCAAGTGACATTGACTTACACAGTGACGTTGGACTCCCATTTGCTGTGTGGGCAGTCTGTAGTCAATACTGTGTATACATTCCTAGTGCATATTGTTGTTGTATTGTACACTGCATGGTGTATTGATATGTGCCTCTGCATCCATCTCATCCTCCTAATTTGCAGGTCCATTCCTCATGTCTTCACAAGGCGGTCTACTTTGGAAATGGAGTCCATGTTGTAAGCAGTGCACCTACACTTTTGCGTGGCGCTAACACTGTACAGTTGGAAGTGGTCGAAGTGCTGGCATTATCAGGTAGTGAGACTACCAATTTTTTAAATTCGTACTGTCATGTTTATGGTAGGTTTGGGGTTGTGTAGGTGATTTGTATTCTTGCTAAATATTTGGTAATGTGTGTTGTTGGTCCTCCATTACTGTGAGCATTTCATGTGTGGCCAGTTTCCATTAGGGACACTGTACTTTGTGACACTTGTGTCATGTTGTGGGGATTACTTTGTTTGCTCTCACATAGCATGACATGCCATGGTGTGTTGTGTGACGGTGCCAGGGAGGGGTTGTGTGACATGGCACTGTCCTCATGCTGTATTTTGCAAGTGGGTATTCATTGTTGCTGCATAGAAGTGTGTCTTTTGATGACACTGCATTGGTGGTGTTTGTGTAGGTAGGGATGCACACATTGTGACACTTCCAGGTGAACAATCTCAGTCTGCTATGGTTCTGACAGTTGACTGTCCCTTCATTCATCATCATTGTCAGATTGAGTCATCATTGATTGTCAGATGGCATGTGCCAGGGCTGTGTGCACTCCACAGGGGTGTGATTTCTATGTGAAGTAATTAGCCACATGCTGCGTACGGGCTGCCTCACCCCATACACTTTCCCCTCCCATGCACAGCGGGCGTGCATGTGATTGAGGATGTGGGGGCACCACCATGTCCACAGCCAGGCCCCGGCGTGTTGCAACATTGTGCAGGACACATGCTGCCACTATGATCCTGCACACAACTGGGGGAGCGTATAACAGCTGCCCGCCAGAACGGTCAAGGGAGCGAAAGCGTGACTTGAGCACTCCGAATGTGCGCTGCACTATGCCCCGGGTTGCAATATGGGCTGTGTTGTATCTTACCTCGGGAGGTGTGATGGGGTTCCGAATTGGCGTCATCATGTGGGTGCTCAGAGGGTAGGCACTGTCACCTGGGGAGGTGGTGATGGGTATCATTAGTGGGGTAGTGACATTACTCTGTATCTGTCATGCATGCGTGTGCAGTGGCATTTATACTCACCAAGCAGCCATGCATCGCCATGCCGCCCAGCTTCCATATCCTGGTTTAGGGTTGACATCCTGTAAATGAAGCTGTCGTGGGTGGACCCTGGATAGTTGGCATATACTGAGGTGATGATTCCCTTGGCATCACATAGTACCTGGACGTTGATGGAATGCCAGTGCTTGCGGTTTCTATAGATGTGCTCAGATGCCCTGGGGGGACGTAGAGCCACATGGGTGCAATCAATGGCACCTAGCACTTTGGGGAATTGTGCCACCCCGTAGAAATCCTGGATGACAGCCTGCCTTTCTGCAGGTGTTCTGGGCAGGTATATGTGCCTGCGGACTGATGGGCGTGCAGTGATGATGGCCAACACCTGGTGTAGGCACCGTGACTGCGTGGCCTGTGACACCCCCCACTATGGCACTTGTCCGCTGAAATGATCCAGTAGCCAAGAAGTGCAGTACATTGAGGACCTTCTCCAGGGGGCTGAGTGCTTGATAGCACAGGGTGGGTGATGTGAGGTCATCCTCCCACTCACTGACCAGGTCGAGTATTATGTGAGGTGGAAACCTGTACCTCCCATACACCTGGTCATCAGGCATACCAAAAAGGCTGGTTCTGGGTGTAAAGATTCTGGCCCTGACTATCCTCCTCCTCCTCCTGCGGTATCCCACGGCCACTGCTGCTAGGAACGGTATATTCATCCTGGCGTCTGAACTTGTTTGTTGTTTGCACACACTTTTATGCTGCGCGGGTCGACGTACGCCTGCTTCCTGCGAGTCGACATGCGCCTGCTTCATGCTGGCGTACGTGTTTCCGGATTGGACCGTCTTTTTTGACGAGTTGTAGGTGACTGTGTAAATCTTCCGGCCCACCCCAGGAATACACGTAACACGCTCTCCCAGGCCCAGTCGCGTGTAAATCTTCCCGCCCACCCCAGGAATACACGTACCCCACTCTCCCAGGTCCAGTCGCGTGTGGAAGTTCACGCGAACCCCGTAATACACGTACCGTGTTGATATCGCGTGTGGAAGTTCACGCGAACCGGTAATACACGTACCCTGCTGAAATCGTGTGTAAAATTACCCGCGCACCCCTGAAATACACGTACCCAGGCCAATCGCACTGCTGGGGGGTGGGGGTGCTGGGAGATATGAGTGGGGGCCTGGTGGAGGGTGCCCCTGACTGCTGGGGGGTGGGAGTGCAGGGGGACATGAGTGGGGGCCTGGTGGAGGGTGCCTCTGGATGCTGGGGGGTGGGGGTGCAGGGAGAAATGAGTTGGACATGAGTGGGGGCCTGCTGGCAGGTGCCCCACAGTGCTGGGGGGTGAGGGTGCAGGGGGACATGAGTTGGACATGAGATGGGGCCTGCTGGCAGGTGCCCCTGGATGCTGGGGGGTGGGGGTGCAGGGGGACATGAGTGGGGGCCTGGTGGAGGGTGCCCCTGGATGCGGGGGGGGGTGAAGGGAGACATGAGTGGGGGCCTGGTGGAGGGTGCCCCTGACTGCTGGGGGATGGGGGTGCAGGGAGACATGAGTTGGACATGAGTGGGGGCCTGGTGGAGGGTGCCCCTGGATGCTGGGGGGTGGGGGTGCAGGGAGACATGAGTTGGACATGAGTGGGGGCCTGCTGGCAGGTGCCCCACAGTGCTGGGGGATGGGGGTGCAGGGGGACATGAGTTGGACATGAGTGGGGGCCTGCTGGCAGGTGCCCCTGGATGCTGGGGGGTGGGGGTGCTGGGAGACATGAGTGGGGGCCTGGTGGAGGGTGCCCCTGACTGCTGGGGGTTGGGGGTGCAGGGAGACATGAGTGGGGGCCTGGTGGAGGGTGCCCCTGACTGCTGGGGGGTGGGGGTGCTGGGAGACATGAGTTGGACATGAGTGGGGGCCTGCTGGCAGGTGCCCCACAGTGCTGGGGGGTGGGGGCGCAGGGGGACATGAGTTGGACATGAGTGGGGGCCTGCTGGCAGGTGCCCCTGAATGCTGGGGGGTGAGGGTGCAGGGGGACATGAGTGGGGGCTTGGTGGAGGGTGCCCCTGGATGCTGGGGGGTGGGGGTGCAGGGAGACATGAGTTGGACATGAGTAGGGGCCTGCTGGCAGGTGCCCCACAGTGCTGGGGGGTGGGGGTGCAGGGGGACATGAGTTGGACATGAGTGGGGGCCTGCTGGCAGGTGCCCCTGGATGCTGGGGGGTGGGGTTGCAGGGGGACATGAGTGGGGGCCTGGTGGAGGGTACCCCTGGATGCTGGGGGGTGGGGTGCAGGGAGACATGCGTGGGGGCCTGGTGGAGGGTGCCCCTGACTGCTGGGGGGTGGGGGTGCAGTGAGACATGAGTTGGACATGAGTGGGGGCCTGGTGGAGGGTGCCCCTGGATGCTGGGGGGTGGGGGTGCTGGGAGACATGAGTGGGGGCCTGGTGGAGGGTGCCCCTGACTGCTGGGGGGTGGGGGTGAAGGGAGACATGAGTTGGACATGAGTGGGTGCCTGGTGGAGGGTGCCCCTGGATGCTGGGGGGTGGGGGTGCTGGGAGACTTGCGTTGGTGGGCAGTAGTGCAAGGTGACATGTGGGTTGGCTGGGGGGCATGGCCATGGTGGATGGGCTGCCTGCGGGACATGTGCAGGGGTGCAGGGTAGTGCCCTGTGGTGTGGGCTGCCTGCAGGGGCCGTGGAGGGTGTAGAGGGAACACCTGGGAGGACCCACACGGCCAATTCACATGTAGTACTCCCCGGCACCCCCGAAATACACGTAGGCTGCTGGATTTGCGTGTGGAACTTCCCGCGCACCCAAAGTACACGTACCCTGCTGAAATTGCGTGTGGAACTTCACGCGCACCCCGAAATACACGTACCCTGCAAATTCACGTGTGAAACTTCCCGCACACCTTGGGATACACATACCCTGCTGAAATCGCGTGTGAAACTTCACGTGCACCCCGAAATACACGTACCAAGGACAATCACGTGTGGAACTTCCCGCGCACCCCGAAATACACGCACACGCTATTTTTCACACAGCGGGTGTCCGTGTTTGTCGCGTACCCCTTTGCACCTCATTTGTCCTAGAGGGCCACAGTATGGATCATTCATCATAGCTGTATATAGGTGCTTTTTGTTAGCGCACATTTTGGCGCACATTTATTTCAGGCGCAGGGACACTACCGCCTGCTTTCTTGTGGCGGACTTGTTTGGCCCTGTGCGCGTCTTTGCCCGTGCGCTGGTTTGCCCTATTCGATTCCATGAATACGAGTTGTAGGCGAGCGTGTGGGCGTTCCGCGCACTTGCCTCCTGTACTTCCCCCGTGACGCCCATATTTTCACACGTTGTTCCCCATTTCGAGTGTTACGCCCCGTGTTCCGCCTACTTTTGTCATGTGCGCCGCGCTATGTGCGATTTCGCTGTGGCCGTGGCGCACGCCGTTGGATGACCTGTGCGTCAGCGTGCGCCGCGCACTTTTTCAGCGCACATCCAATATTTTTCTCGCGCACAGACTTCCATGAATCGATGTGCGCTGGTTTCCCTGCGATTTTCGCACTTGCACTGCGATTCGCACGTTTTGGCACCTCTGCGCCGGAATTTTCGGCACACATTAATTCCATGAATCGGCCTGAAAGTCGGTTGTGTTGGGCTCAAAATGTGACTGAGCAATCATCTCAACCTGAGTATGTAATTGACTCGGTGAGGCTTACCACGCTGCAAACTTGATAAATAGTAAGAGGTGTAGGGTGCGCTTCTTATAAGTAGGGTGCTGATTCCCTAAAAGGGAAAAAAAAGAAAATAACACAAGGTCTTATTCTGTAGTACCATTTACCAAGCTGAAATGTACTTCTGTATACAGATAAGGATGTAAATGTCATCCGGACAACTAACTATCGGTTGTACATATGATGTACTGAAGTACACCAATAGGACTTGTCCTTCTAAGACTAGAATTATAGCCATAAAAGGGGCCAAAGAATAATGGTCGAATTGTTAATAGAGTACTCTTGATCCGTGGGGGTGGCCCAGATCGTAAACGGGACCACTGGGGCAATACAATGAGAATCAAGATATTTATAGCAGATGACTTTATATTTCAGGAACCCATTTGCCATACGTGCACTCCTAGGAGGAAAGGGTCTAATAAAGGTCTTGAAAGCCAATATATCAAGTGGCTTGCAATCTCTACTGCTACTACTACTATTTCGTCCAAACCTGTCCCGGAAATTAAGCCAATGCTTTGTGCCCAAGTTGTTTCTTATTTGGTCCAATTCCATGTAGTGTTTTTTGCACTCCAGTGCTCAAAAATGTGGACTTTTTCTCTATAGGAAAATGAATAGGAGTAGGCCAAAAATAGCATTTTATTGCTTTCTTAATAACGTTTTATTTTTTTTGAACAAATTGTTCCCAAAATGTTCAGTCTGGGGGGTACGGGGGTGGAGGGGAGGCGGGACAAACTTCTTGTTTTGAAAATAAATGCCAAATCCATCATGCAAGTCAAAAGTTATCAGCAATCGAATTTTCGGATTTCCTATGAATCTAGGCAATGACCTTAACCATTACAAAAATAAATATATACATACCAAAGTCATGGATTTCGAGATCGAGAAGGCTTTATACTGTGACCTTCCAATGACTGGGCTGCTATCAATTACTGGGCCGCTATGCATATCATATTAAAAAAATAAGAATCTTTAATCCTAACACAACGTTGTTGAAATTGCAACACAAATTCTAGTTGAATACTCAATGGCTCTCATTACGAGTTTGCAGGTATCCTGGTGGTAATTCCGCCAGGATAACGGTAAATGGTAATACCGTGTCTGGCTCCAGTTCTTTGGAGCAAATTGCTGTGTGCCCTACGCGCGATCAGTAATCATTTGGTGTTTCAACAACAGTTTAAGACACTTCTTTTTTTAATTATTGTCCTGGTTCCAGCCACTCTCTTCTCAGTTTGAGCGCCACGGTGCCTTTATTGGTGTAAGTCTGTGCTTTACAATTTATCTTAACACAACACAACCGTTACCTTAACTCGGTCCAGCAGTATAACAGCTGGATTACGGGTGCTGTCAACGGTTGTAGATCCTCATTTGTCAGTATTACGGTGATTTTTGACAGTAAGGCGCCTGCCTTACCTGCAGCTACTAGCCCATATGTTTCATATTGCGTGCTAATAGTCTCATCTTAAAACGAAATGCAGCAGAATCTTTTCATAATAATGTAGAAAATGCTTTTACACTTAAATAGCTGCCACATCAGCATTTGTATGTTATTGAGATTGTTTAAAAGTTATGTTATAAATTGTTGTCAGCACCGCAATGTCAGTAGTAGTGTAGAGGAGAATGGGACTTCTTGTGCTAGGTTTCAACTTGAGAATTTAATTGTGTGTAACAACTGCAGCGAAGAACCCAATCAAGTTGATGAATCAGGAGTCTGTCACAGGAATCCATCAACTGCAGTGCTCTGCCTGTGTACTTCTGGATTTTACAGGTCATGTGCTTAAGTACGAACGTGCGACTGCAATCTCCTATTATGAATGGAATTTAAGAGTATGATGAAAACAAATGATTCGATCTTGGTTGTTACCTGGCCAAACTTGCAGGGCCGTTTTTCTAATGCTACTGACTCAAATCAATGGTTGCTTCTAGATGAATTAAGAATGGAAATGAAAACAACTGCACATCTTTCCATGGAGAGGTATGGAGTGGCCCTCATTTTAGAATTCTGTGGTGTTTATACATATTTGGTTGCGAGAAGAAGAGCTAAATGTGCACACTTTAATGCAGCCTGCAAACACCAAAATAGATCTGTCTTCGGGACTACTGAGTACCATTGTTCTTGGTTCAGGATACAACAGAATTGCAGAACTTTTGCAGCAGTGCTAATTCAATTATCACAAGGGTGACAGCGCCCAGAGAAAACAGTATTATTTCAAAGCACATTTGCACCAGGACCTGGTGTAGTCCTTTGCCCTGGTGCAAACAAATGTACACTACCTCAATGGATGCCTGAGTCCTAAAGGCACTTGCACTGGTGCAATGTTTTTGTAATACTCCCGAAGAAAATAAGTGATTCAAAGCAAGGGTGATATTGAAGAGGAAGATGGTATTTAAGGAGGGACTCCATGTCCATATGTTTCATAATGATGTCTAAGGTTTTTTACTCGGGCCTGCACTTTCAAAAGGGGGACATTCTCTGACTTTGTCCATGCAAACAAAGGGACGTGTGTTTGCTAAGGACACTAATGAACGTGCAGGCCACTTTTGACACAGTGGAGCACCAGGCACTCAAGGACAACCTACATTACTGCATGGGGATCTGCAACCTTGTCCTATGCTGGTTCAAGTCCTACCTCGCCAATCACCAGCAGTTTGTTCAGATGGACTCCTCTAGATCGACAATGCTACCCATCCCCTGTGGAATCCTGCAGGGTTCCATACTCTCCCCAGTGATCTTCAATCTATACATGGAGCTGCTGGGAACCCTGTTAGCCACACAGAACATCCACATCCACCAATAAGCTGATGCCACAGCTATACCTCAAGATCGACTCCATCAAGGACATCCACAGGTTTAAAACCTGCCTCTTGCTGATCCAGTCTTAGAGGCCCAGTGCATACTTGAAGCACAGCCCCTCCAAACCGAATCCCTGCTCCTCACCAACAACACTGAACAACACCGAACACCCAGACATACACACCTGGCTATCAACCATGAGCCCTGAGGGCTTCATACCCGAGCTCACCTACTGCACCAAGTCCCTCGGGTTCCACATCGCCAAACAACTCTCCTTCAGGACACACATAGCTAAGTAAACTCAGACTGCTTGGTATCAGCTCTCCCTCCTGTGAAAGGTCAAGTCCTTCTTCCCTCCGGACAATTTTAGATCCGCTGTTCAAGCACTAGTCCTATCCCACCTGGATGGGGGCAATGCTGTACTCTGAAGTCTCCTGTCATCCTCCCTTGTGCCCCTTAGAAGTGGCCTACATATGGCTGCAATCCCCACAATGGTTTATGCAGATACAACCACGTCATCCACGGCCCTCCTCGACCTTCAGTGGCTCCCACTGCACGCATAAATCACCACAAAGTCTTGCTGCATAATCTACAAGACAGTCGCCCTCAAATCACCCAGCTACCTTGTGGAGAAAATCAGCATCTCTGGCAGACAGAGCACCACCAGAAGTCAGGACACATGCCGAATTAAAATCTACTGCTGCAAACAGGAAAGGAGCAGTAAGCAAGCCTTCTCTGCCCATGCCCCAGGACTATGGAAACTCCTCCCCATCAGCATCAGACTCACCCCCATGCTCCTACAATTCAGAAAAAAACTCAAGACCCACCTCTTCAAGGAGTCTCTCTCCTTCAAAACCTAGACCATCTCATCACGCCCGCAACACCTGACTCGTGAGATGCTGCCTGCCCCTCTCCTCCCCGCCACCCTGTATGGCTGTACCCCTCCTCTGTGCCCCTCTGTATTCTACCCCCAATGTACATCTGTACTGTTGTAAACATCTGTAAAGTGCTCCTTTGATAATCTGTATTGTAAACCTCTGTAAAGCACTAGTTGCTTCTCAGAGCTAGGTCCGTGCTCAATAAATACCATAATAACAATTTAAAAAATAATAACCCTGCGACTGGTGGGCAATGCTTGCCCTCTCTTTTGTTTTTCATTCTGGGGACAGATTACATAAAATGTGCCCCCTGTGTAAGTGTAAGAACATTGTTCCATATGCACCCACACACTGGAATGCCCTATCTCCCACAATCCGAGGTGAGGCCTCCCTCATCGCTTTCCGTAAAACTATGAAAACCATCCTCTTCACATAAGGTCCCTCGAATCAGCATGAATACTATACATATCACCCATTGCATAAGCTGTAATGTAATGACCAACTGCATAAACTGTAATGACAGAATTTTGTCTGTAGTATTTATAATGTACCAACAACTGCTACCATTCCTGTACCTCTGTAACTAAGCTCTTACAAGTAACAACGCCTCAATGCCCATAAATATATATATATATATATATATATATATATATATATATATATATATATATATATATATATATATATATATATATATATATATATATATAAATAAATGCAGTAGTACCTTACAGGTAATACAGCAGAGGTTGCAAGGACCTTTTTTGTCATACTGAAGGCAGTACTTGGCATCATTATGTGAAATATCATCCAACACGTGGTGATAACCTGTATCTCAGTGAGTCATCTCCCATATATTTATTTAATATTTCTCGATCATCTATAGCCCTAAAATAAAACAAACTGCAACGGTCACCCCTCCCTATGGTGTGGCAATAAATACCAAATATACAAACTGCAATGAACATGTATGAAATGTAGCCATACCCAACATGTCAAATTATATAAAGTCATGTCTTGCAGTAATGCACTCAGTGGTATAGAAGGGCCACTGCAGCTCCTGTGATGTGGTGGACCCCACCGCCAGATGTTCTGGGGGGAGGCGGCCCTGAGACTCCAGAAATAAATTACTTCTTTCTGAAGTCCGTGTACATGACATGATTTCTTATAGTGGCCTGGCATGTTTTATATCAAAGCAAACAGGAACATGTTCTACATGGGGCAGAGGCATATATTGCCAGAAACAGCTTAGGCATGTTGTCTTATTCATTATTGGTATTATCTGCAATGAAAACATGAGTATGTTCTTATCTGGGAATACTGGCATATATTGGTGCAGCAAACATGGAAATGATGGGCAGTGCAAGAATTAGCTTTTTTTTAATAATGACAAATGTGAGGGTTCAGAAATGTGAGACAGACACAGATGTAACGTTTTCTCAAAGTTTGCCATGTATTCAAATTAAAAAGGGTTCTGATAAATGCCTCACTTTCCCTAACCTAACAGAGAGATCCCTGCCTAGCAAGCTAAAACTAAAGAAAACTGACCTAGTGTCAAAAGTCCTTCTGCCCCTCACACTTATGCAAACAATCAAATCATACAAGGGAAATATGGCTAACTTCTAACTTAACAAAAGACAGTTTTGCAATTCAAATTGAAATATGTTTTGAAGCCAATCCTTGTGATCAGGGTTGTAATCCCTTCGTCTGGTTCAATTCAGGAATGCTCAAAGTGTAACTCTGTTCCAATAAAGTTCTGTTCAAAGAAATGGAAAGGCTTTTTCAACCATAGAGTCTTCCTTGAAGAAATAACAAATGTCATTTTTTCCACAACTGGTTAATACTTCAAACAACATAATGGCCCTGATTCATGGATTATTTGCGCCGAAAAAAACGGGATTTGTGCGCCATTCTGCCTGAAAGTCCCCATTTGTTAAACAGGGATTTGCGGGCAGAATGGCGCACAAATCCCATTTTCTTCGGCACAAATAATCCATGAATCAGGACCAAAGTCTTCCACAATATCTCTTTTTGAGGATGTTTGACTTTCCTCAAACACACAAGTTACAAACTCTAAATATAATTGTTCTGTTATCATAGAAAAGCTCTTCTTGGCCAACTAACACATTATTCTTTCTCAATACTTCTTCTTGAAAATATTTTTTTTTGTCAGGATAGCAAACAGCAACTTGTTTTATGGATGCAATGATTGTTCAACATTGAATACAGCATATCAATTCTTGTAATTTGAGGAAGATTCTTTCCACAACTCTCTCTGTCACACGATTATAAAATAACCAACTTCTTTCCTGGTATACTCGACTGCCAGGAAGCAAATTCCTACCACTAACTTGGAATGTGTTGGTTTTATTCCAGTATTCTCTACAACAGTCTTCTGACATGATTTCACAATTTCTTGACTGTTGGCAATGGGAGATACATTATTTTCCAGAACTATATCGCTTATAATGGAATTTAAGTATTGGTCATATTATTAAGAATCTCTCATAACCGACTGGCTGTTGTCAATGTTAGATATGAAAACTTCCCAGGGTTTGCCTTGATTTGCTAGACCTGTAGTTTCTTTGTGACAGGCAATGATGGTTAGAAACTACCCCCACTGGTGCTAATCCCAAAGTCACTTGATAGTCTCTTGGCTGTAGGCAATACTGGCTCCAACTTTTCCTCTCTGGGGTTTTACCCAAAGACTTTCTTTGTTGCCACTTATCTTTATTTGTTTTCATTAGTTGATATTCATTAAATATATTGTACTTGGATTCATTAAATGTTTTAAAAAAACCTACGCTGTAACAACTTTCTTTCACTGAGCTCTCCGCTGTCAGTACACTCTCTCTTAACACTCAGAAGCTCTTCGCAGAGGCTCCCTTCAAATCGGTGCTTGGGACATCACTCGGTCCATTCTCACATCTCGACGAGCTTAAGGTAAATGGCACAGCGGTCTCCGTCAGCAATAGAAGCTATGTTGATCTTCTGCGGCTTCTCCAGTCTGCTTCAAGTTGTTTTGGTAACGTGTCTTCCTTGCAGCTAGGCTTCTCTTGTGTATGCCGTCTTCTGCTGCATGTATTCTGCAGTTCCTTGGATTATTACCTGTAGGGGTGACTTCTGCTGACAGGCACTTATCCCGTGCAACACCTGCACCAAGGATGGCTTGAGCTTTCTCTGCTATGCCTCCCGCATGGATCTGAACTTCTTCTTTCTCTGCTTCAACTTCATTACAGCACGACCATGACTTCTTCAGATGGGTCTTATCCTAAGATTTAAATATCCCTCTCAGATGCTCTACTTGGCAATGACTAGACCGCACCTTTGCATACTCATAGGTATGAGTCCCCATGTTCTCTGAATCCCTGTACTGTTAGCATTATGGGAATTGGAGTAATTAAGAGAGTGAGTGATGTGAAATTACTGCCCTTTACAATAAGCCATTGTCAATTCATGAATTGTAGGGGGAGGAGAGGTAAAGAAATCCCTTCTGTTTCCCGGCATTCATTTTTATTTGGGAACATGTATGAAAATAACAAATAACGGTTCTAATAACAAGAAGTGCAAGGGAGAGGGGTTGTGGAGGGGGGAAGGGCATCTAGGCTATGCAAGAGCAAAGGGGAGGCCACGTGGCCAAGGGCTATTGGTAGGCCATCTGGCCAAGTGGCAGGGAAAGCAGGGAGTGCAGGGAGTGACGTCCACATGCTAAGTGCGAGGATGGTGGTGGACTGGGCGTGGAGGGCCTGACGCCCTGTAGGAGTCAGAAGGAACCAAGCAGACAGTCAACTGCAGCAGAGGGGGTATCAGCAATGGATGGGAGAGGGAAGGAAGAAGAGAAAAGGAGGGTCTTGAGGAGCTTCCAGAACTTAAGGTGGTCAGGCTCAAGCCTGAGACGGGCAGGGACTTCATTCCAGAGGGAGGCTCTTGCGGAAAATAGATCTCTACCCCCACTCTCTGCTTGAAAAAGTGTCTGATCTGCAGAGAGTGTCAGCGAGAAGACCAAAGAGCTCTAGTGGGGGGGGGGTTACGGAGAGAGAGTTGAATTTAATGGGGTCCAGGATGCAGAAAGCATTTGGATGATGCAGAGGGTCTTGAACTTGATCCTCACAGCAACTGGCAGCCAGTGTAGAGATTTTAGGGGTGGAGAGATGCATTCCCTGGGCTTGAAACCAAGGATAAGACTTGCAGTCCTATTCTGGATTAGTTGAAGGGGCAACGGGAGCATAACGGAACAAGGTTTGTGTCGGAGGCGGCCTCTACGGGAAGTGCTATTGCTAGAGGTGCGGCTTGACACGCTGGACGTTGGATGCTTGACGCTCTGCAGGGTCCTTTCTTCGAATCCTGCTTTCCGTCCCCTGTCGTGGCTTAGCTTGCTGTTCCCCGTTGCGTTCGTCCGTTTGGCGTACTAGCGGAGAGACAGCAGCAGTAAGCGCTGAGCGGAGCAGGGGTACTCACACCGTAGTCGAAAAGCGGGGGAGAAGAAGAAAGAAGAAAGAACGGCCCTGGCCGTTTGAAGCGGCTCAGACAGGATATCAGGTGAGAGCCGCGCAGGGAAAGCTTGGAAAGCCTGGAGGCTGGGCCGGCTTACCGCGCGGCATTGAGTCCCGGAGGTTTGCAGGCAACTCGAATACTTTACGGTACAGCGCAGCGGCGGCTCCCGGCGGCTCCCTGCAGTGCCAGGCTCTCACGGGGTACCTAGTTTTGGCATAAAACTAGGTGCAGCCCCGGATGACCAGCCCCTTTACTAAAAGTAATCCATTCCAAAGGGGTAGCACCTGTAGTTCCCCCGCAAGAATAAGGAGGGAGTGTATGTATTTAGCCCCCTCCTAGAAGGATCTCTCCACTGTGATAGGTGGGGGGGTAGGGACTAGAAGAGGAGGTGAGTCCCCTAAAGGTGGTGTAGGGGAGAGGGGGATAAATACACCCTCCCCAGGCTTGCTCACCCTCTGAAGCAAATTGGACGGGTGATAGTGAAGAAGGGGAACTTGTAATTTGACCCGGAGACTGTGGGCTGCGGCCTTTGATCCGGGTCGCGGAGCCCCCTGGAGTACCAGCAGGGAAGATCGGAATAAAGGTGGAAAAGCAATCTTGTCTACTTGCACGGAATAAGGGGAATTAACACTCGACGTCAACATCAGTCCTCCTTACTCTTCCAGCTGGGCGTGATTTATACTCGCTAGACTTGGAAAGGAAGCGAGGTATAACGCAAACATGCAGCGGGGCAGAAGAGCCTCTCATTCGATGTATAATCTACGTAAAAATAAGTGTCTACCTATTAAGGACCCCAGAGAGTGCCTAAAGCAAGGGGGCAAAAGTAAAAAGAACACCAAACATGCTGGGCCAGTGACGCAAGGGGCCATAACTGAGTTTTTCCCGGTGAACCCACCCCCAACCATCAATTCCACGGTAATTGAGGAAACGGTGGCACAGGTACACGTTGGCGGCAGTTCTTTAAACACCTCTAACCATGACGATATAGACAATAATTCTCTACTAGATTTATGTTTGTCTATACAGAGAGGGATGCGAGCTCAAAGCCCGTCGAGGCATACTAGTGGCATAATGTCCCTTGAAGAAAATAACATGAATAGTGCCACGGAGGACTATAATGTCATGGGAAGGAGTGAACGACTGTCTGCCTCTCCTAACTTAATATTGACATCGATGGAGGATGATCCAGAAAATGTGATGGAAGATAACAGCGAAATACATCCCAGCTCAATTAAGATAATTGAGCTGCAATCGTCAGCAGCAGCTCTGCAATTTGCCCTCAAGATACTCCTACAAATGACAGGACGTATTCTGGCCAACACTAACACCATCACTATGACATTAGAACCTAAAGATCTACCACGAGAAGAAGTAGAAATCAATCTATCAGCTGCATTAATTACAGCAGAAGAGATCAAAGAACAGGAAGTAGGGTTGGAAGAAAATGAGGGGATACAGGCACCCAATAGTAATAGCATCATTGTAATATCTCCCGAGGAGGTGGAAGAACAAGAATGAGAGCGTAACACCCGGTCCCCCCTTACTCGTAAACAACGCAGAGTGGCAAAGAAAGCCCTGAAGAATAAGCCAGCCGCAACAGCCACCCAACCCCCGATATCTGAACCCAAACCAGCACCCGAGACACGGTCAAAAAAGGCGAGGAAAAGAATGGCGAGAGCAGTACAAGGGGTGAAGATGACAAAGGGTTCACTGTCAGACTGGCTGATACCGGAAGAAAAGACAACGGAAACGGAGGAGAATGAAGCATCTGAGCTACCTGATGAGACGGATCTGGAATCCAGTATCCAGATACAGCCGAAAGACGGACCCGGGATACAGGCGGTAGAGGAACTGGGAGAGCCTCCCTCTCTGGACCTGGGAAAAGCAGTAATTAATACATCTCCGAATCGTATTTGCTTCATTAAGAACTTGTATCCCAATGGCAAAAATCCATGGTTGGCACGCTCGGAGTTGTTTGCAAGATTATATCATGTTCCTCAGTTGCGTGTCTTGAAATCTGAGGACTTCTTTTTTGTTGAACCACTTGGATGTCGCAATCCCAATGTCTCAGCTATACACTGTGTCTTTATGACTACGGCACAATTAATCAGAAAATATAAAGAAGAACTGATAGCGGTTGACATTGACATTGATGTAGACCCATTGGAGAAGGGCACACTACCAGATCCAGAAGCCTGTGCATCAAAGGTGGCGATAGATATTGTCCCTCAAATTGGGGAAGGAGAAAATTCCACTCTGGCTGATATACAGCAAGCTCTAAAGTCACTTATAGAGCATATTCCGCAATTGCTAAAAAACCATTGATGTATGTCATTACTTTCTTGGAACTGTAGAGGCTTTTCTCACCTGCTTAGAGCTGAGGGTTCTGCAGAGCTACTGTCACAACACAGTTGTATTTGCCTTCAAGAGACATGGTCTACTGACCCATTACTATTGGACGGTTTTGTTATTCATCAAGCAGCTGCTAAACGAGGCAGCAAAGGTCGCACTTATGGTGGATTACTAACTGGGGTAGTGAATTCGATTGTATCTCGTAAGGTACAGACCACTGTTCTAACATCTTTCCACCAACACTGTGGACAACACATGTGCTTGAGCTCACGTGAACAGGGCCTACATGTGTTAGTATATTAACCATTGCTCAAGGAACCATGTTTGATGACAAGTAGACTGTGAGTGGCAAAATGTAAGTCAGCAACTAGTGTAGCTTTATTTTATTTGTCACATTTAAAAGAACATTTCCGATATTTTGTCTATATAAAACAATTATGAAACAATTATCCACATTATTATGATGTAACAGAATTATAATTTTAAAAACAATATAAGAAAAACAACAAAGACAATCATTATAATCTACTGATATAAAAAAAACATATCATATTATCTAAACAATGTAAAAAATAAGTTTATGATGGCCTATTATATTGTGCTATCTAGTAGGCCCTTCAGTTCAACCCCCATTTTTATGTAGGACATGTTTCTAGGCTATTTCCTGCTAGCAAACAGATGGTCCAGAGGGAATCAGATTTTATCAAGTGTGTATCATATTAACATTCCCCAAAGTACATAATGTAAATGTCTCTCTTAGAGCTGCATTTGCGATAGGATGTGTCTCGTTGTTTCTATTATTTCTTTGGCTTTGCAGAGCCAACATCATCTGTCACTCTTTGGGGTTCCAGTTTTCAGACCAGTGACTGGCCGAGTTGGCAATTGATCTACTCAATGGGGGAGAAGGTGCTGGGATCAAACACTTCTGCAGGCACAGATATTCACATTGAATTCTAGCATATTCTTGGAAGGACCTTAGTTTACCCAGATGTTCGAAATTACAGCCCCAATCCCATAAACTGTGTTTGTTGTTAAACTCATTTAAATGGTGCCCACATCATCCTTCCAGCAGTGAGGCCATCCAATTTCAGCAAAAACCCTTTAATTCTCCTGAACATACAGTTAGGTCACAGCTATAGTGCCCCCTCACATATGTTCCGCCAGTAAACTCAATAGGGAGACACAGGGGCATGTATAGTCTTAAAATACAAGAATCACTTATGCAA
This sequence comes from Ambystoma mexicanum, assembly GCF_040938575.1. Classification (NCBI taxonomy): domain Eukaryota; kingdom Metazoa; phylum Chordata; class Amphibia; order Caudata; family Ambystomatidae; genus Ambystoma; species Ambystoma mexicanum. The sequence goes on along the minus strand of NC_090937.1, from coordinate 594,923,254 downwards.
ATGCAGTGTGCCCACCATTGATGTTAGGCCCAGCTCTATTTTTAGTGCCTCAACTGGCACATACTGGGGTAGACGGGGGAATTTCCTCCATACCTTCCCCTCCAGTCTATTTAGCCCACTCAAATTTGACATGAGGGGGGCCTCCAGTCCATCTAGTACTGCTGGCACTATAATTTGTATACCAGAAGGACTCCCTCAATGCTACATCCCACCGATTCTCCCTCATAAGCCCTAAGGATTGCATTGCAAGCTACTGCATTACAGGTTTTTGATTCTATCAAGTCATCATACGTGTTATCAGCCCTCATGTGTATGCTGAGATATTTTACTCTTCAGCAAAAGGACTTGGTGTATTCAGTTTGATTATTTGTTTTGTAAATCTTAAAACAAAACAATCCAATCATACTTAATATGAGATCTAATTACATGGACATTTGTGAATAATAGATTTTGTGAACAATAAATGACAATGTTTAAGTTAAAGAATGAAAAATGAGTTTATTCTCACAAATGTGCACAAGACCATATGGTTCGGCGAAATGGTGTAGCTGGGATTTCCTTTTTTTGTTTGTTCCCCCAGAGGTCCTTAGAGGCTCTACAGAAAGAAAAAGTGGTGCACATTTTTAGAGGGTGCAGATCTCAACTCAGACTCCTGCAGAAGTTTATGGCAGAAACTGGTGTGAGATGAGAATACATAGAGAACAATGTAGGCATAACTGGGATTTACCCTGTCAGGGTGGTGCACATTTTCAGGTAGAGTAGGGACTAATTATTTACTTCTAACCCACAGGCTATTGATACAATCAGTGTTTACAATGGCATAGTTTAGTCCATAGCACGTTTTGCAAATTGGTGGTGCAAACTTAGGGTGAAAAATGGGATGCAAATGGTACTGCAGGCACAGGTTCTGAAATGATGCAAAAAAAAAATAATTGCAGGAATTAAAGCTGCTCCTGCAATGGGAGACTTGAGGGTTGGAGAACTTGGAATGTGCAAAATCATATTGCTCACAGTAGGCCCACTGTTTGTGTTCTAGCACAGGAATAAATGTAAGTCATCAATTCCTGTGTCCATTGAACTAAAACTCTGGTCGAAGGTGACAGCAGAGAATAGTAGGGACTTCTGGAAGTTTCCAGGAGGATTGGCTATCCAGAAAGGTTGTCTGATTGACATATGACATCACAGTCAGGGGCAGACAAACCTCACACGTTGTGTAGGGGAATATATATGAAGTGGGCAGGTGGAAAGGAGGCATTAAAAGGAAGACACAGATAGTAAGGCAGAGTTGTTTTGCTTTTTCTGGGGGTGTGACTCCCAAGAGTGAGAGCAGAAGGAAGAGATCAAAAAAGGAGAACTATGAGGCCTGGGCTGAGAGTTGGAGAGATGGTAGCTGCCAGAGAGTGGAGGGATGAGAGAGAAGCTGTCTGTGGACAGGAGAGCTGCAGTGACTATCTGGGAGTGAGAGGGAGAAGCTTCCAAAGTGAGCACAGCAACTTCCAAGCAAGCTGTCTTCCTTTTGTGGATGAGGTGAACATTATTTTTTGGTAAAGATAATAATGTGCAAAGCGACTTATCAGTAAGGCTCTGAGCCTTGGGTAGGTCCAGGGAGGGGGAGTGGCTAAACCAGGTGGGCTACAGGGGGCTTACCTCTGAGCAGAGTTCAGTCCGTATTAAGAGCCGCGCGCGAGAGGGCTACATCTGCGCGGGCCGTATTAGTATGCTATTTATGTTGCCATGGGGTAGCGCGTGGTCACGTGATCACGCGTGCCTGACTCTGGCATGGCCGTCCCATAAAGAGGTGGGAACCTACAGAACCTACTGTAATACGGCTCGTAATACGGCTCGTAATACGGACTGAACTCTGCTCAGAGGTAAGCCCCCTGTAGCCCACCTGGTTTAGCCACTCCCCCTCCCCCTGTTGTCAGACACGCGGGCCCTAGTGATCACCCGGGATGTCCTGGATAAATGTTTGCTAAACGTGTAGCGACAACGCCGAGCGCGTGTCGCGTTAGACAGAAGATTTACTCAATTTGGTTAAAATAATTAGTAACGCTTTGTACTGTCACCTTTCCGATCTGAAATACTCAGGTATCAAGTAAGACATTAATTATTGTCCTTTGGCCCCCAGGTATCGGGCCGTCTCACCGTTCATGATTAAGCCACCAGATCACACGGAGCGGGTAAGCCTGTTTTCCCCTCTTGACACACCAGTGCAGTGTCTTCTAATAGTTCGAAATGACAGCATGTGATATTTACAGCTGCTTTCCCTCTCTCTCTCCTCCCTCCCTCTTGTTACCCCGACAGGGAGAGGACGTCAAGATATGCAGACATTGCTGCTTTATGAGACTGACAAAAGGCACACACCCAGATGTCATGTACAAGCCCTGATGAATGTGGCCCACTTATTTGCACCACAGAAACCGGTCGGCTAGGAGAACGACTCTAATCTAGTGCTGAACACGTACCGCACAGTTTTTGTTCGTTCCATTTGAGGTTACCCTGTTAAAAGTATCCAGGGACCCTTTCTTTATCTGAAGTGACCTACCTCAAGAGAGACCTTCGCTGAAGAAAATTCTTCACAATTTTAACTAATTTGTATCTGCACCTGCCTACCCAGAGAAAACCTAATAAAATTAATGTTTATCTTCATTTGGGGGGCAGCTAACACATGCCTAAGCCAAGGTGATAGAGCATGTGTCTTTTAGCACACCATAAGTGCAAAAAGAGACTATTCGGAAAGCGCAATTAGGCATATTGGCCTTTCTTTGAAAAACTCTCTACAAATCGATATAACTGTGTTATTATTATTGTGAAAACGAGATTGGGCAATACACAGTTGCATTACCCTAAAAATAGTCCTCATTTTGATTTGGTCTAATTATCAAGCACATCACCTGCCACTTGCCCGTTTCACATGCAGAAACCCTACATTTTCCAAAATCTCATCTACTTCACACCTGCCAGATTTTAGGAGTTCTGCCTCGTTGTGGTAATCGGTTGCAGACATTGTGTTGCCTCAGTCCTTTGCTTATTTATGCAGTGGGCATTGTATTCCCTGCCCACCATGACAATCGTATCTCCTGCCCTCTGGGAACAAGATGTAATAATAGTAGACAGTTGGTCATGCATGATATTTGTACTATTGCCTCCCGGGGGGTCATACATATTTGCCATTATTATTGCTTGCATGCCATCAATGTAGGGCACCTCAATTTTACCACCTGCACGTTAGGACTATTTATTACAGCATGTGTCTTAATCTCAGAAGATGTCCCAATTATCAGACCTCCCATCAGCCTCCGTTTTCCCCCTCTGGTAGTCAGCGATTGTGTGATGCAGTAACCGTCCATTGTCATAGGCTGTATCAATCAGCGTTCTTGTACGATGAACACGTCATAGTTACCCAATAGTTTGTGTCCCCTGGTCTTATCAATTAGATATCGGAAGCCACAGGTGTCCACAGGTGTTCCTTGTCAGCAAAAGGACTGTTGATGGCCCATCCTGCCCCCTTCCTAGTCTGTATAAGTGTTCTGAGAGTGACAGTTACAACTCGGAGCTGGCTGGCTCTGGATGGCCAGTGTGTATGTCTATCGGTCTATGTCTACATACTAACGTACCTGTGTGTTACTTACCTTTGGTACACAAACGGAAATGAAAGCTACTTACATTGTGGCTTGGATCCAGTCTCTTTGGTGGCGGACGAGCCCACTACACATACCCAGGGCTTTTCTTGCTTTTGTCCAGGCATCGGGATCCAGTGGTCCCAGCTCTGACTCTCTACACCAGCCAGAGACTTGCATCCATGCCAAGACAGGCACTTGAGGTAGGCTGCAGGTTAAAGACTTCTTTCTTTCCTTTTCCTCAGAGCGTCATACACTGCACTTAGCCAACAGCTGGGTCGGTTGATCGCCAGCTTGGCATGCACACACATGCAGATACTATCCCTGGTGCTGGCCAGGCTAGAGATAGCACACCATATAAATGCCACACTTGCAATAAGCTGTTAAGAAGCATGCCATGTTTATAAAACTTCCTTGCGTAATTGAATGCATGGTTATCCTGTCTAATTAAACTTTTCATTTTCTGTTTATTGGAAAGATATTCAAACAAGACATTCTTTCCCGATGTAAGGAAATATGGCAATTCTTGGATTTGACAAAATAAAAAAATATGCTGCACTTTTGCTTTTAGCTTTATTGGATGTACTTGTATTTAACTTTTTTTTTTCGCGAGAATAACTTTAAGTGTGAACAAGTAATACACTTTATTGAAAACGTAGATGAAGCTTGTGTTCCAATTTGCCAACTTTCCTGTCAAAATTGGTTTCTGTTAAATGTCTAATTTCATCTGAGCTGAGGAGAAGGGAGGGAAGTGTCGTCTGAACAGATGGCAGCCCAAATTGAATGCTGCAGACGAAAATGAATGTGCGAGTGTATGGAGCCTGAAAAAGACATCATCCCGCACACTGTAAATGTCAGGAGAAATCAGCCTCAGAGAGCATGATGGCAGCAGCAGGCAAAAATGGACTCTGCCCGCCTATAAATAAGTTTGTCATTAAAGGACACAGACCTGACCTCAAAATCTAGCATGAACTCTTTTGCAACCTTTCGCTCAGCTGCATAAATCAAACAGGCTAATTAGGATAACAAGAATTCAAGAACTATGTTAGGTCAATTACCAGACTCCAAAAATACTTCATTTTATAAAGGTAGAATGATATTTTACATGCTTCCACATTTAATGTGCCCTGGCTGATTAAGAAACTTGCCCAATTTATGAAGATTTTATGATGATTTCTTTTCGAACCGAGATGAGTAAAAATCAACTAGTGGCAAAAAAATTGTTGTGCGCAACACTCGGTAACGTTTGCCTAAATGTATTATTCGTTAGAGAAATATTATTTAATTGCAAAATCAATGATCTATGAGGGTGTTCCCTATCGAATAACAAATACATGACAGAAAGATTGTAAAATAGTTGAGTTCGACACACCTTCAACTATCCACGTGATCAAATCATACTGCAAATACAATGCGCTTGACTCTGCTTTATCTGCACAATTAAGTTAGCCAAATCCTTGTTAAAGTTTCCTAATGAGTGTTGGGTCATGATCCCGTGATGCAATCCTGGTCCTCAGAAAATGTGTAATGGGCGCTTTGAAACATAATGTCTTGGTGTGTAAGCGCCTAACAAATGCACAATACATACAGAAATAAAATCAGACTTCCACTGCCTTTTCTTTGCTGCTCATTAGTAAGATAAGAATCAGAGTGAACAAGACACCCTTACTTCTTTACCAGTTATAGTTGTTAGAATTTAATGAACATATTTTTTTTCAGTTTCATTCATTTGTAAAGTTTTTTCCTTCCCTCTTATTGGTGGCAACTTTGACTAGTCAGCTATTTTCTGCAGACTCGTTGCCAGTTCCTATGCATAACTGGATTCAGGTCTTTGGCTGCTCACCTGTCCTTCGAAGCTTTCCTCTATACGTATTGTTCTTGATCTATCTGCGGCATGTGATTTTGTTAAATACATACTTCTTATTTCATCCCTTTCTTCTTTGGGTATTACTGGGTTTGTCCTTAAATGGTTCCATTACTATCTTTCTCAGCATTCCTATTCTGTAATTTGGACTGTTTACACCTCTTCCTCACTTCCTCTTCACTACTCTGTCCCTGGGGTTCTATACTTGCTCCTCTCCTTTTGCCTCTCTACACTGGCCCAATCTGTATTCAGATGATACACAAATCTTTCTTTTTTCTTATGTTGATTCTGTTGTGTACTCCATTGTATCAACTTGCCTTTCTGCTGCCCAAAACTGGATGTCTTCTCATTTTCAACACCTCAATCCTTCTAAGACTGAGGTTCTGCGTTTTCCTGGTTTCAACTATTCTGTCTACTTTTCCCCCCTCCATATTTCTTTTTTATTCCTTCCTTTCTGCCATTTTCCTCTTCTGCACACAATTTGGGGGTTATCTTTGATTCCTCACTTTCTGTTAAACTGCATATTTCTTCTATTACTCGCTCCTGCCGCTATGCCTTTTTTAACATCTGACATGCTCGCCACATATCTCATTTCATGCTAGTAAACTTCTTCTATTCTGCCTGGTATTTTCTCGTATCGATAACTGCTCTTCACTTCTTCTTGGCCCTCCGGCCTCACTTCTTCTTGGCCCTCCTGCCTCACATCTTCTTCCGCTCCGATCTGTTTATAATTCTTCGGTTTGTCTTCTTTTCTCTTTACTTTTTTACTCCTCTATCACATCTTCATTACTGTCTATTTCACTGCTTCCCTTTGAATCACAACTTCTCTACCACTTTTTTTCTATTGTTTTTAAATGTACTCACGTGTTGGCTCCTCCTTATCTTTTTTCTTTAGTCTTGTTCTATTCTCCCTCTCTGACTCTCCATCACAGAATATGTTTCTTCTCGCTGTCCCTAAACGCCCTGTGCTCCTTCCCGTTTCTGATCTTTTGCGCTCTTAGCCCCTAAACACTGCAATTCTCTCCCTCGCTCTATCTGCTCTTCTTCATCTCTTTGTATTTTTCAATCTAACCCAAAAGCTCATCTTCTCTCCCTTATTTCTACTTTCTGTTTCTCTCCCCGTCCTTCTGTTTTAGTTGTTTTTTTGCATTATCTTGTAAATTGTACTATTTTCTAATGTTTTGTAATAGCGCTTTTGGTGAAAGGCGGTTTATAAATTCAATAAATTAAATGACATTCAATAAAATGACAGCCTTCCGCTCTAAATGGCAACTTGCTCCTTCCAGTGCTCAGGAAGGCCACAGTGCACTAAAGAGCTCAGTTTTCTCTGTCTCTTCTCAAAGAGTTGTCTACCTTCTGGGCAGAAGGCACTTATTGTTAGGTTTTCTATTATTGGTTAAATGTCATCATGACTATTATGTATATATTTATCAACTATTGTTCATTCACTCAACTATGAATCACACTTCCAGTGATGCGCCTGCGATGTGAGGTAGCGAAAAAAACTAGAACAGTTCCAAAATAGCTACATCTATAATTTAAGAAAAGAAAACGATATCTATAAATAAAGTATGGATATCCTTGTTTAGCAAACACCTGCACAATTATGGTGGGTTTAAAAGACCTGAAGAATAATCCATTTGAGCCAAGTTTCACATGAGACAGCACCACCCAGTAACCATGACTGGAAATTCACCTCCAGTTTAGAGCTACATGAAGAAGGCATTGCGGGTATGCAAATTAAGCCAAATTCAAGTCGGTTGCTGAAGAAAATGATATTTGTCTGACAGGGCAGTGCTTTTTAATGCATTGCTTAACCAACTCCAAACTGACATTTGTCAATGCCGCAGACAAATAGATACATGTTTCACCGTTATTAAGGATCATCAGTGTAATATAGTCCGACAGTCATGTGGTTGGAGCATTGCGGCATATTTAGCAAACAGGGTTGGCTCACAACTTTCCTCTTTCGGCATGGCCACACCTGTCAGCCCCTGTACGTGCAATGATGGGGTTGGCTTTGCAAGCAATCCAGAATGCAAAGCAATTGCGGGCAAATTTACTCAGTATCATTTACCCTCAATCAATAGATTGCCTGCAAAATATCCTATGCAATGAGGGTCTGCAGAAACAGTGATTTGTTTTAACTATGAAAATCCATCTGAAGACCTATCTCAGCAAGCAAGGAAACGTTCATCTAGCCTCCGCTATCTTTATGCACCTATAACACCAGCTACCCACCCAACTCCCTCCGCAGAACACACATTTAAACTTTTTCTATCCATATTCATGTTTTCATGAAAGACAAATATTTCCATTCAAACCCCAGTTTATCTCACACTTCCTTTATCTCTTTCTACTTAAATTGAGGACCATTGTCACTAAGCATAAATTCTGGATTGCCTTCAATCACTTTCCTTGATGTAACTTTATCCACCACAGCCACTTCTGGCCAATGTGAATACCTGTCCACAACCACCAACAAGAATCTATTTCCACATCCCAATGCTTCATAAGGACCCAGAATATCAATTCCTAACTAGATCCATGGTCCTTTCAGCAAATGAATGGGAGTCATTGGTAGAGTACGAGTTACCATAATTTTGTCACAATTTTCACAAGGTGTGCATTGTTGAAGTATTCTTTCTACCTGTACATCCATCGCTGGCCACCAATATCTCTCTCTCACCTTCTTTTTCTTATGGTAACTCCAGGATGACCTTCATGTGCTAATTGAACTATCCAGCCTCTCAGTTTTCTTGATGGTATCACTCTAGTGCCTCTCAAAATCCAATCTATTTTAATGCACCCAAGAGTCTGCCCACTGGCTGAAGTACTGCGATAGCATGTGCAGAGAAGGGTACAGGGTCGCAAGCGGTTTAGGGTAGGGGAGTGGAATGTGAATCTTGCAAGTACTGCAATAGTATGGGTACTGAAGTGGACACAGCCTATGGTGTGGTGGTTGGCATATGTGTGTGGGCTGTGGGCAGTGTGCAGATTGTTGGAGGCCATGCACCAGAGAGTCTGCCCACTGGTTGCAAATACTGTAATAGTATGTGTACAGAAGTGGACATAGTGTGTGGGAGCTGGTGTATTGGACTGTGCTGAGATTCTTCAGTGCATGAGAGTCTGTGTAGTGGGTGCAAGTAGTGTCATAGTATGCAAACTGAAGCGGATAGGGCCTCAGGAAGCTGCCTTATGTGTGTGAGTTGTGGTCAATGGGCAGATTTTTCTGTGACTGGCCATATTATGCTGGAGTGGTTGTGGCCAGGTGCTAGACACTTGGGTGCATGGCCAGAGGCTGTAGGCCGTAGGCCATACACCCATGAGTCTAGGGCCTGGCCACAACCATCGCAGCATAATACGGCGATGCACTCAAGAATGTGACACTGGCATATAGATTGCACAAATATGAGTATAAAATGCAATTTGCAGATAACAAAGAAGCCTGGCACCAATAATAGTATACTCACTGTATATATTGTTGAGGCACTGTACACCTTTTTTTTAACTCAGTGTAGAATACTGTTGAAGTGGCAATAACAGATTTGAATAGTGTGGTACAGTCAGCACATATTGGGCCTCATTACGACCCAGGCGGTAAGTTACCGCCTGGGCCGTGACTTTACCACCATGGCGTAAACTACGTTTACGCCATGGTGGTTGGCGGATTTACCGCCCCATTCCAACCTTGGCGGAGCGGTAAATCCCCATTTTCCCATTTTCCCTTCCCCATTCCCATTTTGCCCCATAGGGCATAATGGGAGTGGGGAAGGCGTTAATTACGCCACCGTAAATTACGGTGGCGTAATTAACTCCATGGTCCCTTAGCGCCATGGATTTTAACACCTGCTAAAAGCAGGTGTTAAAACCTCCATGGCGCTAAGGGACCTCGGAATCAGGCGGTAAGGGTCGGCGCTGTTTACGGCGCCGTTAACCCCTTACTGCCTGAGTCGTAATGAGGCCCATTGTCTTTATTGCATCTGCCCACTGGTTGCAAATAGTGTAATAGTATGTTTACAGAAGTGGTTAGGGAGTGTGGCACCCGATTGGCTGCAAGTAGTGTAATAGTATGTGTACAGAAGTAGACAGGGTGTGTGGCAGCTGGCTTAATGGACTGCCCCGAGGGTTGCAGCCACTGGGCAGATTCTTGGGTGCATGGTTGTATTATGCTGTGGTAATTGTGGCCAGCTACTAGACTCTTGGCTTATTGGACTGCCCTGAGATTCTTGGGTGTATGATAGGCTGTGCTGTGGGTGCGAGTAATGTAATAGTATGTGAACTGAAGTGGGCAGGGCTTTAGGTGGATGCCTCTTGTTTGTGGGTTGTGGCCACAGGGAAGATTCTTGGGTACTTCACTGTATTATGTTGTATTGGTTGTGGGCAGTCAGTAGAGTCTTAGGTGCATGGCCAGAGGCCAAGAGTCTGTCCCCTGGCTGGAAGTACTGTAACAGTATGTGAACTGAAGTGGATAGGGCCTCAGGCAGCTGTGTTATGTGTGTGGGTTGTGTTCAGTGGGCAGATGTTTGGGTGCATGGCTGTATTATGCTGTGGTGGTTGTGGCCAGGCCGTAGACTCTTGGGTGCAACCACTGCAGCATAATACAGCATGCACTCAAGATTGTGACATTTGCATATGGATTGCACAAATATGTGTATAAAATGCAATTTCCAGATTACAAAGAAGCATGACACCAATAATCGTATACTCACTGTATATATTGTTGAGGCACTGTACACCTTTTATTAAAGCAGTGCAGAGTACTGTTGAAGTGGCAATAGCAGATTTGAATATTGCGACATGTGGAAATGCAGGAGAAATATTTGTTTCATTGTCTGTGATAAAATAAAACATAACATGTTAGGGTAGATACTTCATAATGTAGTATTGCAGTCCATTGCAGACAGTTGTGTACTTTGTGGACCCTCATAATTAGTACTTCACAAGTACTATGCTTTAAACAAGTGTACTGTGCAATGTGCTCAGTTCCTGCGTTTGTTTGAATAATCATTGGGTCTGTGGGAAAAAAAAACATGCAGGATTAAAAAAAAATGTTTAAGGTGCATATCTATGTGGTCTCCTGGTTGTAAGCACTGTTGCAGTAGGAGGAATTGAAAGGGTGTATGATTTTCCTTTTGGAAGTAGTTGTACTATGGTTGCAGTTAGATACCAGTTGGTGTATTCTAACTGTTTATCTGTTTCCTCTTTTTTGCAGTATTTGTTTATGCGGTTGATTGCTGTTGGTGTTTTCTAAGTACTGTAGTATTGCAAACTAATATTACAGGATTGTGGGGGCAGTTAGATACCTGTTGGCATAATCTAGCTACTGCTGGTTGGAAAGTTGTTGAGGGTATGTTTGTAGCACTGTGATTGCTGAAGGTTGATTGTGTCAGTTTGGTTGCTGGGAGTAATATTGTAGTACTCCGGGTGCAGTGAGATACCAGTTGGTGTATTCTGCTTGTTTATACTTAGTAGGTGTTGAAGGGCTTCCTCAGAAGAACTTTCATTTTTGCTGTTGTATTTCAAATTGTGTAGTAATGGGAAGTAATATTGTAGTATTATGGTTTTAGTTAGATACCAGTTGGCATATTCTAATTGTTTACAGTTTCTCAGTGTTGCAGGGTATGTCTTCATGCATGTTCATTCTTGTTGGTGTATTTACATTTTTTACTACTGAGAAGTGCCTTTGCAGTACTATGGGTGTAGTTACATGCAGTTGCGTATTTCTTGCATTGGTATGGGCATTGTTAGATAGCTGTTGCCTTATTCTACCAGTTGGTCGTTTCACAGGTCATTGAGGGCAGTTTGTAGACCCTCATACTTAGTACTTTTCTTTTTAAGTACTATGTGGAAAACAATATTAGTGTGTCCTTTGTACCGTTTCTGTTTCTGTGACTATAATCATTGGGTTATTGGGGAATAAACAGTATAGCAGCACAACTGATGTCTTCATGGGCCAGTTGGTGTATGCTAAGTTGTTCCAGTTCCACAGGGTAGAAGGCTATTTTTGTTTTGCAATTACATATGTGATGGTGGGTATTGGGCAGTAGGCTATGCTACTTTTGTAGATCAGTAAGTACCTTTTGGTTTCAAGAATATTAAGTAGGCATTTGCTAGATTTGCTGGTAATCTCTTTTTCAGAGAAATGGAAGTATCATTGCATTCAAACCACCCACATTTCTTGTTAATGTACGCAGTATAGTGACCTGCACTGGTTGTTCTGCCCATGTGGTAGATTATGCCTACTGTTGTGACGGTTTTCTTGCCAAGTGATACTTCCCCGTGTGTGAAGCTAGTAAGCTTGCAGTTGTTTTTGGTACCATTTGCATTGTATCGTAAAAGCATTAGTATTACTTATTGTCTATGTGATTGTATCTGTAAGGTGGAACGATGGTCTGAATTGCACGTATGGTGGAGTGACGGAGAGTGGCAGTCCTGCAGTGATCCCTACCCAGCAGTGTCTGTCTTCCCTGTCCACTCTTTTTGGAGGAGGAGCATTTGCAGTACTAACTAGAAAAAGTTCAACAGCACGCGGAGTGGCGGAGAGTGGCAGTCCTGCAGTGATCCCTACCCAGCCGTGTCTGTCTTCCCTGTCCACTCTTTTTGGAGGAGGAGCATTTGCAGTACTAACTACAAAAAGTTCAACAGTCCGCAGATCGGACGCAGAGTGGCAGAGAGTGGTAGTCCTGCAGTGATCCCTACCCAGCAGTGTCTGTCTTCCCTGTCCACTCTTTTTGGAGGAGGAGCATTTTCAGTACTAACTACAAAAAGTTCAACAGCCCGCGGAGTGGACGCGGAGCGGACGCGGAGTGGCGGAGAGTGGCAGTCCTGCAGTCATGGCAGTCGAGGCTGCGAGGACTGCCACCTCTGTAAACCCCCCCTGGGCAAAGAAAGATGCTGGATGTGCAGTCCGCGCTCCATCTGGACTCTGATAAAGCCATGACAACGGAGCCCCTGCAGGAGTTAACACTCCTAACAGAAAACAGCCCTAAAGGCAATACAGGAAAAATGACAAAAAATGAGGCATGCCAAAAGTCTAAGCGAAATACACTGGAATCGTCGCATAATCACCAAGACACGCCGCCAAATTCAGTTTTCAAAACAAAGAAACAGACTGTGACGCCGGCAGCGGAAAATACCCTGGATGAAGGAAAGTCCATTGTGAATCCTGTGAACACTCTTCTAACGGCCCGCTTACCTGTGAATCCCAGAGGGGGGAATGGGTCGGTGTTGCCACGGGAAGAGGCTCCAGGGTTTCCACCCTGTGCGGCCACGATGCAGGAGGAGGCGGACTGCACTGCGACCGTGAAAATTCTGGAGACCAAGAGCTGCCAACCCCGGAGAGTGGGGGAAGAGCTGTGGGGGCGGAGCTAGGAGAGGAAGCATCTCGCACGCCCATCACAGTGCAAGCCCTTGTACACTGTAGCGAGGGAGACACCCATGCTGGAAAGCAGCAAAGTGAGCTCCCAGCAACACTACGGGTGAAAGCACTTGATCACACACACCAAAAAAATGCCCCAAATGACTATCGTGGGGTGACCAGATACCATCAATCATCCCTGATAATGAGCCAGGAATTATGGAAACACCGCGAAAATTAAATCCCAGGAAGCGCTTAAGACATTCCCAACTGGTGCAACAGACATGAAGGAACTGCCGATATAAGCAGATAGAAATCACAAAGAGGGGCTCGCACCTGAAAAAACATACAAAAAAAAAAAGAAAAAATGATGACAGTTCTCTACCTACAAGGAGGGTAAATGCCAAGATGAAAAGCATTTCACAGAACCTCCTCACAAGTTTTTTCAACAGCAGCACCAACCCACGAGCAGCCCTTGGGGTGGAGCTAACAGACTCTGAAATTCTGGAAGCAATTTTAGACTGGCAGCCAATGTCCAAACTCAGAAGGTTTGAACTCCCAATTGCACCAGCTCCAAAACTGATTGAGCCATCACCAAAAGATCTGGCCCAGCCCTCCCAAAAGGCTAGCCCTGGGGGAAGCAGCAAGTCACCTGATTCCCCGATCAACCCTGGACCACTAAAATCAGGAGGAGAGGATCTCACACTCCACACAGACACCCAAGGAGCTGTGGAGAAACTGGCTCATCCCCAACCCAAGCCAGCTGGCGCACAAGAAACCGGATACACCAAAGTCAGCCAGAGCAGTGTGGCTCTGCCAACAAAATCCCCAGTACCTGTAGCACAGAAAGTTTCCCTGATCAGCCCAGGGGGTGGTTGACCCCAAACTGCCAGCCCGTCTACGTCAACTATTCCCCTGCCTGAACTAAATAAACCAAAAGGAAATGTCAAGACGGGTGTACCAACCGTGGTAAAAAACACGTTCATAACCGCTACTGACTATGAAACCCCTCCTGTTGCTACAAATCCCAGAGGCAGTAGGAGAGGTTTGGGCAGAGTTGGGGAGGTGCCCGTCCTCTCCCCGCCCTGCAGCCTGTACAAAAGACTCTCCTTGGATCTGCCACCAACTAAAAACCACCGAAGACCACCGAGTGTGCCACCACTTTCATTTCACTCACCAAGAAAACACAGTGCCCTAGGGTCCCCACCATCAAAAGGGACTCCTTCGAAAAACCTGAAATTTTTTCAATCATGTCGGCCGTTACTATAGCATTAGCACCATTCACAAAACTTTATGAATCCTTGAACGACACCTTAAAGGACCACACCACATTACAGGCAATGATCCATACCAAACTGATCTACTTAGAAGGCTATGCAATGGCACACGAAGAACGTACAAGATCTGCCAAAGACCACAACCAATGTAAAATTCGAACACAGATTCCCGAGAGGGAAAATAGCCCAAAGAAAGACGGGCGTAGCTGAAACAGCACTACGAGAGACGTGGCCGAACAAACTTCACTGGTTATCGATTTGATCATACCTATCCCTCTCAGCAGTACTCAAAGCCAAACGGAACCCCAAATAACGAAAATGAACCAATCGGGCAGTGATACCGGAGGGAAAAAGGAAGTGCTACTTATCGTGGATGACACCGTTCACCCTCAAACCGTAAACCACAGCACTACACAAAATCTAGACCAACCATTTATGATCTTCAAAAAAATGTAGGAAAGAACCATGAACAGCGAGAAGTGTCCAGTCAAAACCACAAGGACACCGACCGTTTCAGCTCAAATAAAAGTGATACCAAGAGGAGTCCAGTCCGAGAGACTAAGGCCGAATCCTAGGTCACAGGAAAAGCCAGAAACCCCAGTAAATCCCACTAAAAAAAACCTTTGAGCAAATTAGGCACCCCCAATCACCAAAATGAATTGATGACTTCATGGAAAGTGAGATTCTTATGAACATCAGCCAACACTTGGAGGAGAACTCTACGCCATGCTCTACAGGTGACACACCCCCTGTTCCATAGAGGAAAGTTAACTTTGCCTCCATCCCTTCTAGCTCATCCCTCAACACAGAAGATGAAAATCCTGACCAAAACTCACCTTTCTTCACGTTGGAAGAGCATCTCAATGGTATAATGCGGGCAGAAAACAAGAGAAAATTGAGTACCACCCAACGCCCGTTTGGTAGATCTCACCAAAGTCCTACTGGCGCGGTACCTATTTCACCAGCTCCAGAAAAACCGAGTCAGAGAGCCCCAGTGGGTAGCCAAACAAACAGTAACTGAACCACTGAACAAGAAAGACCCACATGTGAGAAAGATACCAAGAGACCTACAACCTACACCCGTACCCGAAGAAAGGATTGTAGAGACCTCCACTATCGATCCAAAATGGAAAAATATCGAAAAGCCCCAACTGTAAAATCAGAGTGGTGGTGGCTGTTTAAATTAGAACAAAAACAAGGCAATCACGACAACGTGATTCTCAACAGAAGCTCAGTGTTGACTTTGTTTCAGCACATACTGAAACTGAGGAGAATAAAAACAGAAGACATAAAGATCGTGGACCCTAGCCATAACAATGGTAGAGCATTAACTTACCTACACATTTCGTCAGAGACGGCCAAAGGTCTGCTAAGGAAAGAGGCCAAATACCTTCTTAGACTAGGGTATGACTAGGGTATGACCTTACCGAACTGAATCACAACAGCCAGAGTTCTCGGAGTAAGGCTCAAACTTCAACGAATCGTGAAAGTTCAAAAAATCAATGAGCAACTAGTGAAGACAGAAACTACAGGAAAAACGTTACAAAAAGCCAAACCTTACCAGCCGCATTCTGCCCCCTCACTCAAAAAATATGAACATGAACCTCAAAGCCCGCACCAGACAGCCAAGGCACCAAGCAAACAAAAGCCTCACCGCGACTCGTCAGCAAACAAGAGTAATAACCAAGTGACCAGCAAAAGTAATAAAACTTACCAAGTTATGAAAAAAACAATTAGACAAAAAGTTCAAACCATACCAACTGAGCCAGACACCAACGTGAATAAGCCAATTATCTCTGGTCTATGGGCTTGGCTCCCTAAAGCCCTCATACCAAAGAGGAACAAATAGCAACTCAAGTGCCAAGACAACACCTCTTCGGAACCACGCAAAACAGATACCGCCACGCACAACTTAAGACTCTGCTCCTGGAACACAAGGGTTTTTTTTAACCTGACCACCGCCGGTGATGTAAACCTTGGCCACTACGACATCTTGTGTCTACAGGAAACGTGGCTCATGAAAGCACCCACCCTCGATGGGTACGAGATTACCCTGGCACCGGCAAAAAAGAGCACTATGGGTCGACCTTCATCTGGCCTCCTTATGGATAACCGCATCGGGTTTGGGCTTAAAATGGACAAAGTTCTGACAGCAAAACAAAACCTGCTAACAGCCCTCCTAAAATGGACCAACAAAAGTGACCTAGATAATAGCATGCAATGCACACCAATAGCGGTCTTGAATATGTACTGGAACCCAGTCAAAATTGAAGCTACAGCCTTCCTGATGGAAATTGGGACAGTAATTGACGAGATCTTGGCGGTCCACCAAGTGTCATACATCTTGATCTGTGGAGATCTAAATGCCACCTGCATACTCCATAAAGCCAAAAGAAATCCTACTCAATCGGATCACAGAGGTTCTCTCTGGTTAAATCTAATGAACTCCAGAAAACTACAAAGCCTAGACACAGTCTTCCCAAATCGCACCCGCCTACCTACTTGGACTAACGGGAAGATCCAATCAACAATTGATCACATCTTCGTCTCGAGACCGTTCCTAGGCCTGATTACATCTTTCGAGGTTGCACAAACAAAGGCCAGTGACACAACCTTTTAACAACCACCTGGAAGAGTACTAACGACCCAGTGGAAAAACTGACCCATCAGCTTGAACCAAATCCTCAAGGGAACAGACTTCGGCTCTCTGCCAAAGTCATTAGAGAGCTGAGCAGCAAGTACAAAGAGACCAAAACCAGCAAACAGTCCAACTCGACTGACTACGGTCCCCTGCTAACAGCATACAAAAAGCCTAGCTCAAGTCTCCATCCACTAATCTCAAAAAACACACTTACGATATGCTGCTAGTCCAAAAATGACGAGAATACCGAAAAGCTATAAGAATTGCAGCGAATCTAGACACTGACAAGCAAAAAATGATAGACAAGAGGCGAAAAAAATCTACCGAACACCGAGCAAAACTCTACCAACAAGACTCGGAAGCAGTACTCAAATCCATCTGTACAAAAAACTTGAGAGAATTTTGGTCACTGCTAAACTCTACTACACCAAATAAGAGTGAAATCTTTCTGAACGTTATTGGGGAAACAACCTGGACAAATTACTTAAAAGAAATGTTCAAACTACCTTTGGGCCAGACAACTCCAAAACCTGCAAAAAAAACTGACATCTTGGGAAAAACTTGACGACCAAGAAGAAATCTATAACCTAATAGGAAAACTGAAAAATTGGAGAGCTCCAGGTCCTGAGGGCATTACCAACATAGATATAAAAGCCCACCCTGAATCCTGGACAAAATGTATCAGTCAAGTCTTCACAAGATGCTCAGAGACCAAATCTATACCAGCTTCATGGACTTCAGCCACCATAGTCCTTATATACAAGAGAGGCGACAGTAACAATCCTTCTAATTACTGTCCAATCACGTTGCTAGATCCGATTGGAAAGGTCTATGGTTCTCTAATCTTGAGAAGGTTTCAAGCTTGGGCGAATGAGGCACTGTGCAACAACCAGTTTCAATCAGGGTTCAAGAAAAACATGGGAACTGCAGCCAACATTCTGGTAATAAGCACCCTGAAAAGCAAAGTGATATGAGGGGGCCCAAGGCTATCCATGGCTTTCATAAAAAAAAATCAGCAAGCTACTCTATGCTGACGACCTAAATTTAATCGACCAGACGCCCCGAAAAACAGCAAGCTACTCTATGCTGACGACCTAAATTTAATCGACCAGACGCCCATAGGACTCCAGCACCAACTTGACATCCTATTGTCATATACAAACATTAACAACCTGGAAGTCAAAAAAAAAAAAAATGATTCTGGAAAGAACAGCCAGCAATCCGGACAAGACCAAATGGTACTTCCAATTGTCTGAGATTGAAAAAGTAAAGAGCTTCAAGTACCTAGGTATAACACTGGATGGACAGCTCAAAAAGAGAATCAGCTATGCAAGACACCTTACAATCAAAAATCAGAAAACTGGCAACCCAAGGAAAGGCAATTGACCAGAAATGTGTCCGCTTCTCATCAATACCAGACATCGATTTCTACAAAAAGAAAGTAGTACCTTCAATAATCTATGGAGCAGAGGCAATGCTGTTGATACCGAGCGAAAGATGGCCTAAGCTCGAGGCGTACTACTGGAGGAAAGTTCTCGGCTTACCACTCTCTACTCCAGTAGCGTCATTCTGAAGAGAACTGAGCCTTCTGTCTTTACAAGGGTCATTGAATTGTAACTCCCTAATGCTATTCAGAAAATGTCTGCTTCCTATGAGCATGCTCCCTTACAGAATAATAAATTCAGAGATGGAGAACCAAACCAACAAAACGCTACAAACATGGAGGAAAGATATCTCAGCCCTTTTAAGTTTGATTGAGACTGATGAGGAGGAACTGGTTAGCTACCCGGTAAAAGTACTGAAAAAATCAAAGAACTAGACTGGATCCAGATTTGTCAAAAGCATCAGAAAACAAGTTAACATCCCATTTGCCTACAAACATATAACAAAAAATGAATGAACTACACGGCTATATTAAACAATTTCCTAGCAGACAAGCCAGAAACTGCCTCCTAAGAGCTAGACTCAATCTACCACCAACCAATGAAATCAAAGCCAGTAGAGGACTCTCAAGCACAAACCGCTGTAGACTTTGCCGAAATGCAAACGAAAAAGAGACAGTCCGGCATCTCCTTTTAAACTCCCGGAAATGAGAAAAATCAGGTCAACATACATGCAGTACTTTTCGTCTGACCCCTCGCTGGAGACAGAAAACTGCTGGTGGTCTAGATGATCAGCGGAGACAAACCAACCTGGCTAATGGCAATGTCTAAAATACTCCAACTTTTAATGACCACATTGGAAAACATGCTTTAACTCTGGGAATTGTCTGGAACAATAAGACCAAATTCTCTGCTACTTCCATTCTACCGGTCGACATGACACTTACCAAAAAACGTAGCACTGCTAAAAGGGCCAACTCGTGGCTGATAAAACAAGCAAACTTTGGGAAAACTTCAGCGGCTCCAGAAAACGAAGTTGTAAAAATCAATTATTTGATTAAGACTAATAAACAACAAAAAGAAAATTGCAAGTAGTACATAATATGCCATGGTTTGCATTTTGTACCAGCTGTTGTAATTGGAATAGATTCACAGTTACGTATAGATAAATACACAACGTGTTCGTTAGGGACTTGTTCCGAGTGCATGTATGTTTCCATGTGTATGAAATCTGAAAGATTTCATTTATAGGTATGTTTATACTTTGCAGTACTTGCAGTAAGTACATTAGAAATTCTTGTGGATCTTCTTGTGTGTTTATAGTGAATTTCACCATTCCCGCACAGCAGTCCATTTCCTGTCTTATTCCTGAGACACTGTAAGGGTTGTCTGGATTGTTTGTAGAATTTTTATGCAGGAGTAGCATTTGGAAGAACAACTTGTCTGCACCGTTGACGTAAATGTTTTAATTCAACAATTGTTGGTAATTGGAGTAGAACATTGATTGCTACATTTGCAAAGCAAGTTTCAATTGTGTTGGAAAATATGAATGGACCAGATAGTTCTGTGTCTGAGTCATTTGATGGAAGTCCACATGCTTTTTGTGAAGAGGTAGTTCTCTTTGTTTGTGCAGTTGGGTAGGCAGTTGCCTTTTCAGTACATCCTTCTGTGGTTGTGGTAATTGATGGATTACCAGCTGCTTTCAATTTATTTGGTGGGACTGTCGGGAGATCATGTATAGGTTATGTTTGTACTAGTTTTCTTTTACAAAGTTTGGCTTTTTGAGGAACAGGGTACATTTTGAGATGGGGTGTGTAGAGTGCACGTAGTCTGTTCTCTACGATGCAAGGAATGTCAGCATTGACTTTCCTTGCATCAAAATTGACTAGTAATAGTCCTTCAAGTGTACATAGAGGTGACAGTGCTGCATAACTCATGCCTTCTTTAAAGACTGTGCTGCCAAGGTCAATCAATGCTTGATCTTTGTGTAGACCTTGAGATTTATGGATAGTGACTGTGTATGCTAGAGAAAGAGATAACTGTTCTCTGCATACATACATGTCTTTGAAAAGAAAGAATTGGGCTGTTGAGCATCCTATCCTTTTAACTTCTGAAGGTTTGTCAAAGTGGATGTTGACAAACTGAATGCTGTTGTCATGTGGGTATGTCTGGAAGCCAACAACTGTATCAAGTAGTCCATTAACTAAATCTTGCTCCTCGTCAATGTTACACTTTAGCATTACTCTACAGTTTAAACACAATGTCAACATTTTCTCCAAACCAGCTTTTTTCGAGATAGAGTTTTCTAAGGTATTAAGTCATGCTGTGGCTTGTTGACACATAGGTACTGTCATACCGTGCACGTCCAGTTTGTCTGTGGTGTAAATTTGCACTATTGGTTGCATTTTCTTTGTGTTTCAGTGAATTGTGCACAGCTTGCTATGGATGACATTAAGGACATACAGTTTATATTTTTGTGTGCTAATTGTTCCATGACATCAGTAGCACATGTGTTTTGCCTGTATAGCTCATGGATGTGTCTGCTATTTAAGATAGACTGTGCTTCCTTAGAAAGCAAACCACTCTGAATGCTTTTCAAAATGTTGGCATAAGTGAGGTCTGCAGACTGACACATGTTTTTAGTTATTTCTCTGTATTGGAAATGTTGCCAGAAATGTACATTTCCTATGCTGCCAAGTGTCTCATGGCACAGTTTGTTTCCTAAGGTTTTACAAATAGGTTCACCTTTCAGTGGTGTTAATTGAAGAAGATCTCCGAAAACAATAGCATGTTTTCCTCCAAAGAGTTCTTTGCAGTCTGTTTTAAGGAACTGTTCCTATCTGAGTTGAATCAAAGCCAACATTAGGTTGGCAACCATGCTCACCTCACCTATTAGGCACATTTTCATGTGTTTCAAAACTCTGCATAGCTCCAAAGCAGCTTGTGCTGAAAGTTTGTAGTAGTCTAATTTATTTTTGTGTTCTACTGGAAGGAGTAACAATCGGTGTAAAGTAACACCACCTATGTGGTAGGCAGCCAAACCTGTGGTGGCAGTTACAACATATGAAAGATTGTTGATTGTCAATTGTTGGAGGAACTTGCTGATGATTTTTATTAAGAATGTTTTGCTTGAAACAGCTTGACCATTTACATACAGGAGTACAGGTACATAGTTTTGAAAGGTACACATTTTAGTTTTGTGCTGCACACTGTGTTCAATGTCCTTAGTTACTGCTAGCAAAATGCTACGCTGCTCATTATTCAGTTGTGGTTTCAGTAGAGCAACGTTTTCTTCTGATTGCTCATACTGACACATGCTGTTTTCTACTTCAGTCATGGCTAAATCTGCCTCATTTGCTATGAGTGGCAATCCAAGTGGTTCTTGGCTTCCTGTAAGAGAAGGTTGACTGTTCTCAGGAGTGCCTACATTTAGTTTTGCTTGAAGGTCTTCTTCTTGTTGGCGTTCATTGTCCAACATGTTTTTATACTGTGTAAAGTTTTTATTTGTTATAGTGCTTTCACTTACATTGAAAGCATCTTCATAGGAGGCATGGGTGTTCAATGCATCTTCTTCTTTTCTACATGGTTAAAGAAGTAGGGGCATGTAGTAAACTTCTCTATGTTGAGGAGTTTTTAATGATAGCTTCATATGATTATTCAGGCTGCATTTGGTAAATTGAACCAGGTGGCCCTCAAAACATTTGACTACGTATTTACCTTATTTCTCACCTGGTTTAATATTATTTTTGTATGAGAAGATTTGGGCTATGTAGTATAGGCACATTGTTTCCAAAGCAGTACTCCCGGTTGTGTAGTATGTTTCCAATGCATTGTTTTTCAAAAGTTTGTTGCTGTTAGGATCATTTTTGGCTTTTGTTCCTATGTCTTGGTACAATTTGAGAACTCTTTTTTTCTGGATGCAGCAGGACCAAGGCTTAGCCAGACTATGTTTTCAGATTTCCAATACAAGGCTGTGTCGGTTAAACGGTCTGTGCTTCATAGCAGCCATATTCTCTATGGGAGAGCATTTTTATGCCAAAGCTGTACGATATTTGTGAGTGTTTTGTCAGCTTATATGTCATCCCAGAGGTCTTCCAGTTCTGTTTTCTCAGCTTTGGTTAAGTAGGCTGTGATGTATTGTGTCTCTGCAGTTGAATTGTCGGCAATGTCTTGCACATCTATGTTTGCATTCCATGGGTGGGCAATGACTGCATTGTAATCATTGATTTACTTTAATGCTTCAGTTATTTTTATGCAGTATGTGTTATTAGGCAATTTCCCTTTCACACTGTGTCTAACAGAAGACATGAAGCTGTTTACTTGTCTTTTTGCTGAAACTGGTCTATGGAAACGAAAGCAGCATTTGGTGTAGTATTAGCTTTTGGGTTTTTTTGTGCCGACAAAACGTGCCACACTTGTGTCTTTGAAACCGCAAAATGTGTGCATATAGGTCGCTATGTGGGATTTTGCAAGTGATATATTTGTGATTGAACTGCAAAACAGTGACATCACTGTCCTGAACACATTTAGAAGCATCTTTAATCCACAAAAGCATGTGGATGTGTGGTGCTCCTCTGGCTTGAAATTCTTTTCCCCAAAAGCAAAAGAAGTATTCCACTTCTCTGAGGGGAGACATTGTTTTATTACAGATGAAGTGCAGCATGGCAATAAAGCGATGATGGACGTACCTTGACACATTTACAGGGTCAAGAGAGAAGAGTTTTCCTGGTGTTTTCATGTCTATCCCTGGATTGTTTTCATTTGCTATGCGTAGGAAATTGTGTAAGTCTTCCCATGCATACTCTGCACAACTTAAAGTGACAAACCATGTGGGTGGGCCAAGGTTGCGTAGCATACACCGTACATATGGGTGAAGTCGGAACCAGTATCCTTTTGTACCACACGTGTTTGCCAAGAGATATGCAATACGTGACTGTAAAACTTCATCTTTCTCTTCCACCTTTTGAAGAAGCTGCGTAGCAGACATGTTTAGAACATTGAAACCTGTTTTCAATGTGTGTGCAACTCCGTAATTTAGAGTTGCTAGTTCACTTTCAAAGAGGAGGTGGAATATGTATTCAACATTTTGTCTGAATCTGGGGTCTTCAGAATACATTTGTAAAGAGCGGTTTTCTGATGCTGTTATTTTTGTGCATCTTTCATCGTACTTTCCACCTTTTCCAGTAGGAAACAGTAGAAGAAAGGCTTGTGCTTCTACACCTTTTTCCCATATGCTGATTGAAGATCCTTTGGCTTGCCGCATTTGATATGTTTCCAGTTCATCGTCTATGGTGTCTTTGGAGTGAAGTGGGTGAATTGTATACTGGTCTAAAGTATTAGACGCTGTAGTAGGATCTAGAAGTTCAATTTGGCCAGTTGATGAGGAATCCTGAATTATTTCGGTTGTTTCAATCAGGTTTTCTTCAATGTTTATTTTTTTGTTGTATTCATTGTACTATTTATGATATTGCAGGGTTTCTCTAACTTTGTTTAAGTCTATTAGTTGCTGCCAAATTTTTTTTTCTTTTGTAGGTACACCATTCACTAGGATAATGAAAGATTGATCAATTGGCCATTGCACTCCTAGAGTGTCCACATTTTCTTTAAGATCTAATGGCAAATAAACTACTTTGCCATGAATGCCATTCAGTAATTCAGAAGGAGGCAACTTGGCTGTTTTCGGTTGAAGGCGTATTATCGCTTCAAATGGGTGCACTATTTGGATTACAATGCTCGCTTACAAATTAAGCTGTATTTCCACATTTTTAGTGATAGTCGTGAAGGCATTTGGTTATTGTCAAGTTTTCCAATGCAGTTGTGCAAAGTATTGAGGGGTTAGTCATTTTGTATTTGTTTTCTGCTATCTCAAATCTACCTCACTCGCACATTTAGCAAACTCCCAAGTGAGACAGAAACCACCAGCAAATTACGATGGTGGGTCACTCTGACTAGGGCCTCTCGCATCACAAGGCGAAAGTCCAAGCTATGCCCATCCAAGCCACCTCCAACCAGCTGATACCCTACCCAACCCACACAGCCTGCTCACCACTATGAACCGCTCTTAGGGGGACGGACAGTAAAAGAGAGCCACCGATAACACCCAACTTCATAACCCTACCACCCTCCTTCCCCCCTAGGACAGCGACTGAACGAGTCGTCAACTCCAGCCGGAATACCACCCATAGACAGAGCCAAACTAGTAGCGGACACCCCCTCACTAGCCACCACAAGACAACTGGTCCAAAGCAGGACCAATTAGACGTAACCAAACAAAGACTTAACGACTCTCAACCCTAAAATGCTGAGCAAACGAACAATTCCGAGAAAAAGACGAAAAGAGGAAAGAGCAAACACGCCAGAACAGCAACCTAGAACAACCATAGACTGGACCCCCACAGGCAGGAACACAAACCAAAGGAACTCTGAGAGAAGAGAAAAATCCCTCTACCTAACTCCATACCTCGCAGACAACTGGCCACCACGCCAATCCAACCCAACATCAGAAGCAGCAACATCAATCAACCTAACACAAGCAAGTAGAGGAAAGATGACCAAAACAAACAACATACAGACGACAGACCCAATAACCCCCTACATCACCAAAGCAAGAGGAACTTCCAATCAACAACCACAACCCCCGGAAGACGAACCCGATGAAAACACAAAAAACCCAAGACAAAACCTAGAAGAACTCTTCGAAGACGCTGACACCCCAAATCCCGCAACCCAACAAGTGACCAACCAAGAAGGAAACCTCAACACCGAGCGAAAGACGACCTCAACAAAACCTAAACCAAACAACACCTCCAAACTTCACTGCAATCTAATAAACGCAAGATCCATGTCAAAACACTCAACAGAGATCTTCGACCTACTCGACGACAACGGCATTGACATCCTGTTCATCACAGAAACATGGCTGGATGACAACTACAAAATCACCTTCCAAAGCTGCCTTCCGACAGACTTCAAATGCCTACAAATCAGAAAAAACAAAAAAGGAGGAGGCATCGCTATAGCATTCAAAGAACACCTGAAGATAAAAACTGACGAACCACTCAACATCCTCAACTGCGAAACCATGGTAATTCACCTAACAGCGAGCCCAAAAACCAACATCACATTCATCCTGGTATACAGACCACCAACATATGATGCAACATTCGTCGATAACTTCATAGAAGCCATCACCAACTTAGCCATCAACCACGAACACCTAATCATCCTGGCGGACTTCAACATCTGGTTTGAAGACAGCCACGCCAACTCCCAAAACTCACTTATTGAACAACTCAGCACCATGAAACTACGACAACTAGTCAAAGGAGCAACGCACTCGGCAGGTCACACCCTGGACGCAATTTTCGCCAAAGAAAAACTCATCACCACGGCACCTCCGATACAAATACTGTGGAGCGACCATCTCATCATCCCATTTGTGATCACTCTGCCTACCCAAGCCTACGTCCAACATCCGAAACTCACAACCACCACCAAAAGAAACTGGAAACACATCAAAGAAAGCAACCTATTCGAACAACTGGAATTAACGAAACCCTCAACTACAGAACTGGAACTAGCTGACCTAGACGGCAAAGCAGAAATACTGCACAAATGGATCGCAGATACGATAGACAAGATCGCCCCGGAAAAACCGTTCACCCCATCAAAAAAAAGAGCAATGGCAAAATGGTTCACCCCACTATTAAACGACATGAAAAAGGAAAACAGAAAGATGGAATTGGAATGGAGGAAAGAATACAACCCAGGGAAAAAAACACTGTACCAGAAACAAATCTGTGCATACAAGAATGAAATTGAAAAGGCAAAGAAAAGACATCACGATGACAGAATCAACAATGCCACCAACACACAAAAAGAAATGTTTAGCATCATTAAAGAAATGAGAAACCCACCATGCTGTGATAACACCCCAACCGCCTCAGAAAAACTATGCAACGACCTGGCAGATCACTTAAAAAAAAAAAAAAATCAACGACATCCGTCAAACCATACAAAAACGACCAACCAACCAAAACATACAACCCAACGAACCCAACTCGGAACCACAACACAAACTCCGAAGCTTTCCTGAAATATCAGCAGAGGCAATCACAATGCTGGTTAAACGAAGCAAGAAAGCGGGATCACCCATGGACCCTTGTCCCCCAGACATCAACAAATCAATCCTCGCGCAAGGATCGCCAGCAGAACACTACAGAAACCTTCTAAATCTATCACTATCAACAGGGAGTTACTGAAGATCTTCAAATCAGCACACATCAAGCCACTCTTAAAAAACACAAGTGGTGACGTAGATGACCTGTCCAACTACAGACCGATCTCTAACATCCCCTACCCAGTGAAACTTCTAGAAACCTACGTATATAAACTAACCCAAGAACGCGTAGAAAAACACCACCTGCTGGACCAAGCTCAAATCGGATTCAGACCAGCGAGAAGAACGGAAACAGCACTGCTATCCATCTGGGACAACCTCAAAACTAACGCAGACTCAAACACTACTTCAGCCCTTATTCTGCTCGACCTCTCCGCAGCCTTTGACACAGTTAGCCACGATACCCTGACCAAAAGACTAGAAAACATAGGCATAACAGACACAGCACTACGCTGGATCAAATCATTCCTAACAGACAGAACAGAAACCGTATGGATAAAACCTTTCAAATCCGCTCCACAAGTTAACGACTGTGGAGTAGTACCACAAGGATCCTCACTATCTCCACTATATTTCAACATCTACCAGACTACGGTCATCAGAATCTTCAAAAAATACAACATTACATGTTACAACTCCGCAGGTGACACTCAGATCATATACAAAACCATAGACACTGATGCCGACCATTCAACCCTTACCGACTGTCTAAAAGAATTCTTCGACCGGATGGATGCCAACAACCTGAAAATCAACCCAGGAAAGACAGAAATCATGATCATATCCAAAGACCAAGAGAACGAAACCACCATCCCATGGCCTACGGAAATGGGAAACGCACCAACACCATCGAAGGTAGTAAAAATTCTGGGAGTCCTAATGGACAACAACCTAACCCTGGAGTCACAAATAAATGCAACAGTGAAGAAATGCTTTTTCCTCCTCCGGACGGCAAGAAGAATTCTACCTTTCCTCTCCTTCGCGCACAAAACACTCACTATCGTCGCCCTAATCATGAATAAAATAGACTATGCAAACAGCCTTTACCTCGGAATACCTGAATACCTCCTGAAGAAAATGCAACTGATCCAAAATGCAGCAGCACGACTACTCCTCAAACTATCCAGAAGAGATCGCATCAATCCAGCCCTAAAAACCCTACACTGGCTCCCAGTTAAACATCGCATCACCTTCAAAACAATGTGCATAACGCACAGGGAAATCAATGGACAAGGAGCAGAATTCCTACAAAAGAAAATAACAGTCTACAAACCAACGAGACCGCTCCGATCGAGCAACGAAACCCGCCTGGAACTCAAACCATACCTCAAGAAAAAACTTGGAGGCACCTCCTTCTACCACTTAGCCACAAAAACCTGGACCAACATCCCAAAGGAAATAAGAAACACTGAAGATCACCTAAAACGCAGGAAATCACTAAAAACCTGGCTCTACAACACCACAGACTAAACCTGAAAAACGATACTCTCTTCTTTAAATTTACTGGGTTTTGTAAGTTCACTTCAGTTCCAAAAAAAATGCTTTGGATGTAGTCTATTTCTTCAAGAAGTTCTTTGGTTGTACCGTTTAGGAGAATGTCATTTAAATGCTCCGGTGCTTAAGCAGGATTTATTCCATAGTACAGTCTCTGAACGAGATTTCGTACAGTAGACTGGTGCATTGCTAACATTTTGATGTGGTGGAAGGTGCTTTTCAAAGCAGGTCCGGAAATGCGGGCTAATGGATGTCCTCGTAGTCCTGTGTATTTGTGCACTTGACAGGAGTCTAAAGTTTGTAATATTTAAATTTTTTATTTGTCTTTGGCATTCAAATACTGATTGAGGAACTGCTGCAAAGATTTGAAAGATTGTTTTCATACGGTACTCATTGAGGTGAACAGCCATTTGTAGACGGGTCTGACTGGTTCGTTGTAATGGATAGTTTATTGTAAGTTGCTGAGGATATTCTTGCAATCGGCATTTTTTCTCACATAATGGTATTGTCTACCTTTTCATAGCCCCACCCACTGCTATTTATGGCAATTGGGTTTGTTTGCTCTTGTTTGTATGCCTCTTCAATGAAATATGGCTTTGTGCTGGTCGTGTGAATCCACTCAACTGCACATACATTTGCAAAGGTATCTATGCTGATATTGTGCCTGTTGTGAAGTACTTTCTGTAGTTTACTTATTATTTTTGATAGTGATTTCATTCTGTTTAAAATTCATACAAATAATTTCCTTTTGAGGTGCATTGCACTGCCTATGTTTCCAGGATCAGTTTTCTGCGGTAAGTTTTAAGGGTTGACCGTGATTTTTCCCCTGTTTTTATGAGGTTCTGAAGGATTCTATTGTTGAACATTATTTGTCAAATTCATTTTTGGGAATGCTTACTTGTTGCTGTGGTATCGTTGGTAGATGTAGTGTTAGCACTACAGTTTTATATTGTGAAAGAGAAATCACACTTCTTTTCCTGCTACTTGGTTGCGTTTTACTTAGTGACTGTTTTAGCTGTTTTGTCTGAACTTTTTGTACAGAGTCTGCTAGAGGCGAATGGCCATTTTGCATTATCTGCTCTATTTATGCATTTTTTTCTATGCATTTGCTTTTTGGTAGGCATTGTCCTGTGTCTGTTGGAGAAAAAAGGAAAGTGTGGGTTTGGAAGTTGTGCAATGTATTTGTGTGTACTGTGCATGAGTGTCTGAACATGAGGGTAGGTATACATGGAGGAGTGTGATTGTGCAAAGGGCTGTTACTTTTGGTTGGGAAGGTTGTACTGCTAGGTGTGTGTGTTCCTGTGGGAAATATTTGCTTCAAGATGCATAGCAGTGTAATGTGTTTGAAGAAGTAAGGACATTGCAATATTGTTATAAAACAAGTGGGTGTTAACATACTGGTGTTCTGATGACAATACGAATAGTGGTCCTGGCAAGGTGTAATGAGTAAGGATGAAGTGAGTGCTTTGGGCTTGGATCACATTGTCTAGGCTGCAATACAACAACACTGCACTGTCTGAGTAACAGGCAAAACATTACAACAGTACTGCACTTACTTTTTTGGATGTGAAGAGTAGGTTTCGTCTGTGTTTTATCTTCCAGCAGAGAAGTCACTGGCTTTTAGCAGGCAGTTCTTCACTGCAATTGCAAAAGAAGGCAGTTAGTGGGGATGTATGTTAATGGTACAATCATAGCAGTAGTAGAACACATTGTATTACATTGTAGTAGGATTTGTTGGCAGGAAGAGTTAGTGTGTGCACAATTGTACAGCACTACATATGAATGGGGACTTTGGAGTATTTGAATTGGTGGTATGGGGCAAGCGTTGCAGTGATAACTATTTCCTATGGGACTGCAGTTTTGTAGTGTGTGAGTTTTTTTTGCACTATTTGTTTTGGAAATGGATTAGTGGAAGTCATAGTAGAGTGAGAAAAATGGTAGAAAGATGTAGAGATTGGAGAGGAGAATGTTACCGTGTGTGGAATTTTGTTAAGTTTCTCACAATTAGATGCTTGCTACATGAGTGCAGGCATATTTTTCAGTTGTTGCATTTATGTAGCTAAATGTACAGATGGCACTGTTTCCAAGGTACACATGCATTGCTTTCCTCCCAATAGAGCATTTTGTCATGTGTGCAATGCATGTGCTTGGCATGTTTTCCTAATATAAATGCAGTTTCCCTTTTTTTCTGAGCATTCTGGGCAAATGTTCCCAATGTCGATTTTTATTTTTTAAAAATCAAACGCAGTGGTGCTGAAATTGAAATATGTTGTTTGCAGCTTTTATGCTAGTGGGCAGTAAAAGAAAACGGTGATAGGAAACAGCATTGTAAGTAACTGTCAGCTGATTTGAGGAGATGATACACATGACAATATGATTATTTAGTAGGTTATGCAGGGCAAGTGGCAGGCACCCTGTTCAGGTGCATGCAATCTATGTAGTTTAGTTTAGTTTATTATTTGTATAGCGCCGACTGGCCCTAGGGCATCCGGGCATTTGGCATGATTACAAAGCAGCCAAAGCGAGTTGCAGACATGGTACACATAGGTATGCATTACAGAAAGTATGGCCATTATATAACAAACAGTTAATGCTAATATGCACATAATGATATACATACAAGGTTTGAGATTGTGCAGATAGCACAGGCATTATGTACATTTGTGTGGAATAAAGTAGGCGTTTTAGACTTCTTTGGCCAGTAGCCAGGATTTGGTACTGTGTCTGAAACGGTGGAAGGATGGTTCAGATCTAAGGTCGGCTGGAAGTGAGTTCCAGAATTTAGCGGCAAGCACAGTGAAGCTAGTGCCGCCTGCTTTTTGAAGCTTGAATCTTGGGATGTTTAGGCAGTGTGTTTGGGCTGATCTAGTTGTCCGCTAGGTATCTAGGAGCTTGGTTGGATAAGCATTTGTGTGTGAGAGAGAGTGTTTTATACTCTATTCTCTGAGGTATAGATAGCCATTGACAGGAGCGTCTAGCGTCAGAGATGTGCTCTTGTTTGGGTATGTTCATGTCTACTCTTAGTGCGTTATTTTTTATTACTTGGAGCTTGTTGATTTTCTTTTGGCTGGTGCCCAAGTAGAGAGAGTTGCAATAGTCGACTGGAGAGAACAAGTGCTCTGGCTAAAGTGGTGCAGTTGGAGGTCGAGAGGTAAGGTCTGCTGGCATTGATGAGCTTGCATGTGTAGGCCGTGGCGGATGAGACGGCATTGATTTGTCTTGCAGAGTGAGGGAGGAGTCAAGGTAAATCCCAAGGGTTTTGACGCTATTGGAAACTGAAATGTTATTGCCGTCCATGGTGAATGTCTGGTAAAGTTTGTCGAGTTTGTTGAGTCTGGATTGGGAGCCTAGGAGAAGAAACTCAGTATTGTCATCATTGAGGCAGAGGCCATGTTTGGCCATCCATTCTTGGATAATGGAGTAGATGTTCTTAAGTGCTGTGTTGTCGGTAGAGTAGTCACCTGTTAGTGGGATGAGTATTTGAGTGTTGTCTGCGTAATTTGTGTAGATGACACCCAAATGGTCAAGTATGTCAAAGAGAGGTTTTGTAAATACATTATATAGTGTCGGGAAACGCAGGAGCCCTGATGGGACACCGCATGTAATGGAGGCTGGTTCAGCAGAGGGTATGGGGGAGAAGACCATCATGGATCTGTTGTTCAGGAAGGACTGAATCCAGGCATTGGCCTTGTCAGAGAATTTGGCTGCTGAGGTTAGGTGATTGCAGAGAATGTCATGATTCACCAAGTCAAAGGCGGCCGACAAGTCGAGGAGGAGAAGAAGGGCTAGTTTGCCGTTGTCTTTGAGGTCGTCCATTTTTGTCTTGAGATCGATCAGGGCTGTCTCTGTGCCATGTTTGGAGCGGAAGCCCGATTGTCTTAGTCCTAACACGTTATTTTTCTCTAGATTGTTCTGGATCTGCAGGTAGGCAGCTCTATCAAGGATTTTTAGGAGGAAGGGCTCTGTAGTAATAGGTCTGTAGTTTGTGGGGACACTGGGGTCTAATGAGGGCTTCTTGAGTAATGGTAAAACCCAAGAGTACTTTAGGTTGTTGGGTACTGTGCTGGAAACGAAGGATGTGTTTATAAGGGATGTGATGAATGGAGCTAGGTGTATGGCCGCATCTTTGATTACTGTTGCAGGGCAGATGTCCCCTTGGCATTTGGAGGGTTTCAGAGAGATAATTATGTCAACCTCTTTGATGGTGATGGTGGAGAATTCAAATAGGTTGTTATCAACCGATCGTGAGGTGTGGGTGGGGGAGATGGGGTTGTCAGCGAAGGTGAGACTTTCCTTCTTTGTCTCAATTTTGGCTTGTAGCATAGCAATTTTGCCTAGGAGTGCTTCTTTTATGTTGGTGCACCAAGACATGTCTTTGGTGCATGTGTCAGGGATAGGAGATGGGGATTCAAGATCTCATAGCATACTTGCTATGATTTGGTAACATACATGCAGTTTTCATTTTCTGTGTGCATTACAACACATATACATACCTGCAGTTTGTGTTGATGGATGCAGATGTGGATGAATCTGGAAGTAGAAATCTTGGAGAGTGTTACAGTACTTTTGGATGCAGGTGCTTGGGAATCATAGGAGACCTGTGCTCTGAGTGTTGAACAATACATCTGCATTGTTGTACTGAGTTGCTAAAGTTAGATGTATAGATCTTGGAAGTCATTGGTGGATGGTTGTGGGACTGCTTACCAGTAGCCAATGAGAGAGTGCTGCAAAGTGTGAAGTGGAAGGGGAAGAAGGGCTACCCCTGTGTTACGGGTTCTGCAAACACTGCGGTAGTTCGCGGATCACACGTGCTACATCTGGGGCTCCTCAGCATGCCTGGCATAGAAATGTTAGTGTACTGTGGGGATTAGCCAATCAGGTATTAAGGGTGTGCTTTACAGGAAGGGAGAGTAATACTTGGGATCATTGCTGTATAGGTTGTGTAGTGAGGATGGCTGGAGTTATTGCATGGATACTGGGAGATTCATTTGTTTGTGATCTGGAGAGGAATGCAAAGGCAAAAGGAGTTTCTGCAGATCTTGGTTTTCCAGGCCTGGAGGCTTTATCTTGCACTGTGCGTGGCCGCAATTTGCAGGCACTGTTGCAGGCACTGCTTGCTGTTTGAAGAAATATGGCTACTTTTGGTAGTTCTGATGTTTTGCTGGTGAACTGTCAGTGCCCCAAGTTTGATTCCTGCATTGAAGTTGTTGGTGGAGGAACTAATGCTGCTTTTCCCTAGTGCAAAGGTGTTTTTTTTCTGAAATACTACCAAGAGCACATTGGAATAA
This sequence comes from Ambystoma mexicanum, assembly GCF_040938575.1. NCBI lineage: Eukaryota > Metazoa > Chordata > Amphibia > Caudata > Ambystomatidae > Ambystoma > Ambystoma mexicanum. The sequence continues at coordinate 594,890,149 of NC_090937.1, read as the reverse complement.
CCCCAATGTCTTCAATCCCCAGCAAAATGTAGGAAGGTGCATTGTTAATAGAGGCATGGGTATAGTTTTGCGGTGTGGTGAGATGTCTGTTTTCTCCAATGACAACATTGACTCCCTCAGGGTGCACTATTTTAACCCAAATGGCATTCTGGTGTCCATTCCTGGAAACACGTGTTTCTTTCGGAATCTAAGGGATGCTTTGCAGAGGTTGATGTAAGCCAGTAAGGAGGAAAAGAAGAGAACCCCTCTACAAAAAATACAAAACAAAAGGTGTTTGTTTACAAGCACCTTAAAAAAAGCTCTTTTCAGAGCCACCAATAAGGAGGTAACCTCCTACCCTGGTTAAAACGTCTTTCCCCACCACCTCGAATTGCATGATATGTCCACGGGCACCATGGTAGTTTGTGGATCGCATGTGCCACATCGAGGGTTTTGAGGATGGCAGCCATGGAAATGGGACTGTGGAGGCCATGGGATTGGTCAAAGAGGTTTCCTGGGTGTGGTGTGCAAGGAGAGACTGTGGCAGAAGGTCTGTTTTATGAGAGGAGTGCAGATGGTTATAGCTATGGCTTTGTCTTTCAGGCGGCAGAGTGTGTGGATTTTGGGGGACCTGCGGATACATTGGTGGCAGGTGTATGCAGAGCACTGTGGTGTGGCTGCACATCTTGGATTCCCTCATGTGGATGTGCACTGGTATGGAGTGCGTAGCATGAAGTGGCTGGATTTGCTTCCCCTTTATGCCACTTTGGTGATGTAGCGTCATCCAGCCATTATTATTGTTCATTGCAGAGGGAACAGTTTAGGCCATGTTACTGGAATCTCTCTGCATTTTGCGATGAAGGTGGCATTTGGGAAAGTCTTGCGTCATTTTTTTGTGCATTGCCCAGAGACAAATGTGGCTGTGCTCTTCATTATTTGGTCTGCAAATGGTAAAAGCCAGGCGCAATATCAACAAGCCTGTTTGGACATTTCTGCGAGATGTTGGTATGTCTTCTTTCCACAATGAAAACATTACATTTTGTAGCACCAATATTTTCTGCAGAGAGCGGCATCCATCTTACTGATGCTGGGAATCACCTTTTTTTGTGCAATATACAAAATGCTTTGCAGCCATTCCTGCAAGCATAGGAAGCATGTGTGCAGTAGGTGTTGACCATTTCAAAACTTGCAAGAACAAAAAATAAGCCACCACTTTGTCCCGGAAAAGAATGCAATGGTTTATATGCTGCCACCCCCTGCATGCTTTGGAGGTCCGCGGACTACCGCGCTGTCTGTGGACTTTATGGACTGTGCAGGGTCCTGCACCATTTCATTGGCACTTCTACTTTAAACTGTGAAAGGCAGCTCTGAAAAGAACCTTTTTTTGTGTGTGAATGTTTTGGGATTTTTTAAACACAACACACAAGGGAGGGGAGGGTAGAGAGACTAGGGCAGGGGCTCCAACAACATGGATAAGAAAGGGCAGATGGAGAGTGGAAGATGTTGGGTGCACCTCATTGGGGTAGGGAGCACTTTCCGTCATGGTCCCCGACCGCAGCCTCGAAACCACTCCGGAACTGCTCACCTCTGCAGAGTTTTTTGTTGCAGTACACTCACAAAACAGTAACCTTTGAAAGGTAAGGATCTACTCCCATGCATACGGCCTGTGCGACTGTTGGAGGAATCATCTTCCCCACAGGAATGTCCGATGTGGTGACAGGAGCAGATGTTGAGGATGCTGCAGTGAAACTCAACCTACCACCCAGTTTGTAGGGAATGACCCTCTGACATGCTGCTGTGGGGATAGATCTTAGGTGTCGCCTCATGAAGATAGTCCCAAAGCTATACAGCCCAGGTGTGCAACAACTGAGTACCATGCCACACTCATTGCAGCAGACCTTGGCCACATTAGCCTTGGGTTTACCACCAATGGTGGTAAAAAGTCTCCACACCCAAGACTCACGTCGGCAGCAAGTAGCAGGGACTTCTACTACCTAATTTTCATTTTCCTATTCTTCCTCCTCTGCATCATCACGCCTGCTCCCCTCCCCTGTCCCCTGGGAAGGTTGTGGTGGTGGTGGAGGCAGTGTGGATGGTGCTCAGGCAGAGGTAGCCATGGATGCCATTGTCCAAGAAAAAGTAGTCTGGAACCAGGACTAGACCAATCTGCAAAACAGCAGGAACAAAGCAATGTGCCAAATCGCTGAACAGCAACCTGCAGCAGTAGTGCTGGTCAGCCACATCCAACATCAATGCCAATTAGAGCCAAGCAATCCAGGATGGAATGCCAATTAAAACAAGTGTTCTGTTCTGGAAATCCAAAAGCAGAATGAGGAGCAGCACTGGGGTGTGGCCTTTTATAGGGCTGCTGGGGAACACGCTCCACAGACACTTCAAACCCCAAGCTGGGCTCAAAAAGTTCTGAAAAGTGTCCAGATTGCTAGGGGTATGGTCTGGGACCTCTGCAAGGGTGAGGTTTCACAGTAAAACACCTTGGATTGGCACAGAAAGTACTTTTTTACTGTTTGGGGGCCCGGACCTGTTCGCAAAAAAGGACTGATGCTCAGCCTGGATGCGGTCACATGGTGACATCGCAGATGTTCGCAAATGGTACGGCTGTTAGCAGGACATCTAATGCACAGGATCCATTGTGCGCATGCGCATAAGTGTCCTACAGACAGGGTTGGGGTCCCCAAACATATTTAACATGCGACACATGTGCAGCGGACAGCTCCGAAGAGGCACAGTGTTTGTAGGACACAGGGGATCAGATTTGCTTGCGCCTAGATTACTGCCGGACATTAATGGGGTCCCCAAACGAATTAAAGTACGTCAATGCTTTGCGCATATGCCGGATAGGTATGATGTTCATAGGACTCGGGGAGAGAGATGCGCATACCCCCAAGTGTCTGCCGGACAGGGTTGGGGTACCCGAACTAATTAAAAGTATGCCACAATTTTGCAGAGATGCCGGACAGGCGCGTTGTCCGTAGGACACAGGGGATGAGATGCGCATACACCCAGGTGTCCGCCGGACATGGGTGGGGTCCCCAAACTAATTAAAGTACATCACCGCTATGCGGACATGCTCGATAGGCACGATGTTCATTGGACTCAGGGGGAAAGATGCACATGCCTCCAAGTGTTCGCCGGACAGGGGTGGGGTCCCCAAACTAATTTAAGGTATGTCACAGCTTTGTGGACATGCCAGACAGGAGCAGAGCCCTACGGACACCTCCATTGTGTATGCAGACTTCCCGGACATGTGCGGTGTCCGTAGGACACCTCCATTTTGATTAATTGTGGACATCCCGGACCGTGCAGTTTTCCAAAGACTCCTAACTGGGCTTTTAAAAAAGAAAACGCACACACACAGCCAAAGTATTCATCCAGAACTTTATTTACACACAGAAAAATACACACAATTAGGAAAGGGAAGGGGTAGCAGAAATTGAGACATATACAGGGGAATTGGGGTTTTCCTCAGTTTGGACATCAGGGGAGGAATGGATTGAGGTCTCATCATAACGTATTTGCTTACAGGGAATTTGTGGGGATGGTTGGCTGGGACAGGGGGAAGGGGTACAGGTGCAGGTGGGGCAGTGGTATTTAATATTGTCCATTATATGTCTCTATACAAAATCTTTTAAGTCGCCAAAACTGTTCATTAATTGGTCTATTTTCGCCTCCAGGCTCACGTGTTGATTTTGTACACTGTTAGTTAAGTTTTCTATGTGCCCATGGACTTGTGTGTGGAGGAACTGCTGCTTCTGAGCCATTCTCTTTATTTCCTGTATGTCCTGTTACAGAAATAAATATGTCTCAGGTACAGGTGAAGCAATGTGTATTAATTCTCTTACTTTTTAAACCGCACTGTGTACCAATGGATTTACTGGGCCTCGGCACCGTTCATTCCGGGCCACCACATTACGAGGTCTGCAGCGGGTCCCGCTCTGGACGTCTAGCAGACCAGGATGCTAACAATGGGCCCGCCATTAATGGGCCCGTTGTTAGCATCCTCCCCATTCCCATTGAGCCCTATGGGGGCTCAAATGGGAATGGGGATATACCGGGTCCCAAGAATGGAAATTACTGGCCCACTAAAGTCGGCATGGCCTGGTAAGTCCCTATTTCTGGAACCCGGACCCGGTACCTGGTTTGGGAGTAGCCATGCCACTAAAAACAGCATGGCTACCTCCAAACTCCTAATGAGGCCCTCTGTCTTCACTAATTTCATCACAAGGGACATTCCCTTCAAGCCACTCCAGGGTGCTTTCCATTTCTTTGTAAAAAAGAGAAAATATTTTTACTAGTATTGTACACAGAACAAACTGCACAGTTATAGGACAAAATGTAGTGTACTTACCAGTACAGTTCTGCTGTCAGTACTTTGCAGTTGTCACACTGACAGTTGCTTCTCAGTTTGCATGTAATGCATCATTGAGGTAATACTGTTGGAAGCACAGGTTATTTTCCAGCTTGGTGCATTCCATTATGTTGCACACTCTATGCAATTGCATTGCTGCTTTTATAAAGACAAGTAGTATAAGTAGTATAAGTGTGTAGACCTATTTCATTTTTCCTTAGAATTGACTTATATGTTGGTCTTTAAAGATGTTCAGTTTCTTTGCTGTATGCTACCATAATTTACAACAATCCCTGTGTTATTGGGCAGTATGGATGCGAACCGATATCCGCGAACAGTCGCACAGTCCGCAGACACTGTGGTTATTGGCATGGGGCCATGAGGTTCACTATGCTGTATGGTACATCTATAAACATTCAGGGTAGCCTGGTAAAAACCTATGAAATTCAGTGAAAAAACTTTGCTAAAGGGACGCTATGATTAAAGTTGTGCTAATAGAAAGCTATGAAATTCACTGAAGTAACTTTGTTAAAAGGACGTTATGGTTCAGTTGCCCTAATAAAAACCTATCAAATTCAATTGTTAAAGGGATGTTATAGTTACCTTGCACTAATAACAACCTATCCATGTTATAGTTACAAGTAAAACCACCGTGCACTGCTAAGACTAATAACCCTGACATCAAAGATTACATCACAAATGTCATTGATGACATCACTGATGAAATCACATGTCTGACTCCCTCTTTTTTGATCACTGACACATCTAGGTCAGGTGCTTTTCTTCACCGACAGACAGGAACTGAAAATTCAAAAGGTAGTATATTTGTAGACATTACCCTTCTCATATATTCTCACACTACTTTCCTTAGGGTTCAATTGCATCATAGGATACATATATATGGAGGAAAAAGCAGGCCTCAAACACAGCAATAATTTCTGTGCATGAAGATTATCAGTTAGGCTACAAACAGTTTCTGATAATACTGCTGCTTGTTTCCTTACTTTACTTTCCCTTTCTATGCTCCATATTTGTATACATTGTAGTCTCTTTATGTTCTGTGTATAGTAGTACAACTATGTAGTAAATGAGGTATTCTCAGCTACTTATTACATGATTCACAGTTTGAAAAACTCTGATACGAAAGCATTCATAATTTTACTATGCAACATAGCAAGATTATGAATATTGTACCTCTGTGGTGCATGTTGCAGACATTGCCTATGTTTCTGCATGAGTACGTTCATATACAGAAATAACTCCATAATACAATGGTGTTTAGAGCAATACATTGCTTAATGAAATACATAGCACATGATATGTCACCCGATCACCCCAGACAGTTGTCTACCAACATTACAATCACAATCCCTTGTAGAGACTTGTATAAAAAGTACATTTCCTTTGTAAATATGAACCTTGCTCACTAAAAGTACTTCGCCATTACTACATATCCCCACTAAATTCCTTTTACTATTACAAGAAAGAAGCACATCACATCAGTTAATAATGAAAAATTAATACCCTTCACATCCAACAAAGTAATTACATTAATGTACCATGTATATGTATTTAATTACAGCAGTACACTTCCACTATATATTACCCCAGACTACTCTTTTCAAACCAACAGTTCCTTGACTCTAGCCCATTATATTACACCATTCACACTCTTAGTATTCCCATCTACAGACCACCATTGCAACACCCACCCGGTTGCTCAAAGCAGCACCATCACCCTACAAATTCACACTACCACTGTTTTACTAACTAACCCAACACCATCACCAGTGGCGTAACACAAAATGTGGGGGCCCCCCTGCGAGCCATGCTGAGGGGGCCCCTCAACTCGGCAACAAATCACGGGTTGCACCACACTCTGGGCCAGCCTAGACTGTCACGCTTGCACAATACGCATGAACGTGCTGCTGAAGGGGTATGCCGCACACTGCACTAGGGAAAAGATATAAATATGTGTTTTAATGCAATATACAGCACACTTTCTGAGATAAATTGGCTATAAAGCCAGAGTGTTTGCAATTGTTTTGTAGGGTAACACAATCCAATACATGCAAGTCACCAACAGTGCACAGGAACATTAATGCTTCCAACTGGCTGCACAATGTAGACCAGTGTAAACACGTAATAACATTATAGTACAGAATGCCAGGCCACATTTAGATATACCTAGAATGTTTTCAGCAAAATGCCAGTCAAAGCAATAACACTCATCAAGAAGAGAGCACACAATAAAGCATGTGTCTCCATGGCCTCGAACAACACGGCCAAACTCTTTAAAATCTGCAAGGAACTGGTCAATCCTGTTGTGGTCTATACCTCTTCTGTTCCCTCCCATGCCCTCTGTAAAGCTCTGGCCTCTCATTTCTCTGCTAAATCTCAGGACATCCTGTCCTCTATGTTCTCTTCCTCTCTCGGCCCATTTTGGCCATCTCTTCTCTCCTCCTCCTTTTTCCTCTTTCTCTCTGACAACACCTGACGAGGTTTCTAGACAAGTCCGATCTATGAAAGTGTTGTCCAAACAGGTGCTCCGCTGCTCCTCCAGAACCATCAAAGCCCATATTGACACCCTCGCTCCAGCCTTGGCCAATTTCTGTAATCAATCTTTTGCCACTGCAATGTTCCCCTCTCCCTTTGAGCACTCCCTTGTGCACCCACTCCTCAAGAAGCAGTCTGCTGATCCTACCTGCCGGAAAACTATCGCTCAATCTCTACCTTTCCTGAGCAAACTCTTGGAAAAGCTTGCCATCTCCCAGCTTACTCTCCACACTGAATCTGTTGGTTGTCTCCATGACCATCAGTCTGGATTCAGAGCTGCCAGAGGCATGGAAACTGCTCTCCTTAACACCTGTGCTGCTCTCTAACCTTGATTCCAGCATTCCTTCTATTCTCATCCTTCATCTTTCCTCTACTTTCGACAGGGTCAACATCGCCATCCTGATCAATCGACTCTGTGAGAACCTGGGCATCACAGATCAGACCCTAGAGTGACTGACCTACTTCCACTTGGACCGCCACTCCGCTCCCAGGTCGATCGTGGTCCCATTCTCTCCGCCACCTCTCTCTACCTGTGGCATTCCCCAGGGCTCTATCCTCTCACGCTGGTTTTTCAACCTCTACTTGGCCACTTTGGCCTCCATTATCTCTACCTTATCCTCTAACTTTCAGTGTTGTGCGGATGACTCAGCTTTCCTTCAGGCTCCCCTCATCCTCCTCTCCTCTCTTGCTCATTCCTGACTGTCTATCCACGATTCAGGATTGGTGCGCCTCCAACAATCTCTGCCTTAATGCCAGTAAGACAGAGATCCTTCTCATTGGGACCCTTGCCACTGTGTTTCCTCTCTCACTATAGCAGACCACCTTGGGCCCTCTTCCTTTGCCTTCCTGCGAGGCAAAAAACCTTGGTGTCATCTTCAACGCCACACTCTCTTTCTCTCCTAACATCTCGGACATCACCAAGAAGTCCCACTACCAGCTGCTCCTCCTCAAAGGGACTCTTCCCTTTCTCACTCTCCACCAGAAGCTCACTGTCTCTAAGCTGGACTACTGCAACAGCCACTTTCTCAATCTGTCTTCCTCTCGTCTCCGTCATCTGCAAATAATCCAGAACAGGACTGCAAGACTTAGCCTTGGCCTCAAGCCCTGGGATTGTATTTCTCCAGCCCTGAAATCTCTCCACTGGCTGCAAGGATCAAGTTGAAGAGCCTTTGCATTGCCCGCAAGGCTTTCTGGGGCCAGTGCCAACACTAAATCCAATGCTCTCTTCCAAAATACCTTCTTTTTCTAACCCTTCACTCAGCTACCTCCAACTCTCTAAGGCTTAGACATTGCTCCAGGCAGAGAGTGGGGGTAGACCTCTCTCCTCTGCTGGTGCCTCCAACTGGAATGGCCTCCCTGCCCCTCTCAAACTTGAGGCGGACAACCTGAAGTTTCGGAAGCAGCTAAAAGCTTTCCTCTTCTCTGCTGCTTTCGCTCTCTCTCCCCCCCTGCTGACCTACCTGACCTACCTGTCTGCTGTACTGACTGGCTGCTTGGCTACCCTCAGAGTCTCTCTGAGTCCAGGCTCTTTCTTGATTGGTCACCCTTGCACTGCCTCCGGGCCTACCATGCACTTAGGGGCTGTAACTGTAACTCTGCAGTCCATTGTTCTCCTTGCACAACCAATAGCTGCTCTGCCCTGGCTGCACTTACTGAGAGCATTGCTGCCCTGTTTTCCCCTCCCCTCTCACTTGCACTTCCCTGCTCCCTTTTCCCTTGCACTTCTCGTTCTCACAATGACACAAGGCCTAGTGAGATTGTTTGTCTTGTCCTCCCTCTATCATCCCTCCCTTGTGTACACTTGTGTACAGGCGCGTTATAAATGACTTGAATCACATCATATCATTTTATCACAGATGCCCAGAAAAATATACAATGCCGCAGTAAGAAATGGCTAGACTGGCAGCACCCAAATGCCAATCTAGCCAGGTAATTAAAGTTAGCAGGACTACTTTATCAGAAATGTCCAGTTAAAAGAAAGTCATACCAAACTGAGGAATGACTAGACTGGCTAAATCAAAATGCCTCTCTAGCCACTAATACCACATATCATGCCTGCTTAGCCTGGACATGGACAACCATTATGATTTATCACACAATCCTGTTCCCCACAAATCCACTCTCCCTCCCACCCACTACCCCAACCTTCACAATCAGCTCCTTGGCCCAGAATTACCTCTGCGTCCATCTTCCTTGTCCCAGAGCTTTCGTATGAGGCTCCTTGCCTCATAGGTAAGTACTGGGATGAGGAACAGTGGGACTAGGAGTGATGAAGATTACACGTAGCTAAATCAGGCATTACCTCCATGTACCTCTACCTCTTCCCAGTACTTTTGTATGAGGCAGAGTGCCTCAAACACACGTACTGCCTCGTATATAAGTACTGGGACGAGGAAGAATAGGGCTAGGAGTAAGCAAGGCATTAAACACAAGTAGTAGCGCAACACCATTGAGTTGACTGGGCTTCAGCACTACCCCCCCTGACATTTTGGGCTATATTGACTCAACTTGGCTAACCTTTAGAGCAGTTGCCAGACCGAACAGGATTTTAAACGGCACCTGGTTTTTGCTGTTAACAAGAACCCAGCAATTACCAACGTAAAGCATTTCACTGTTAGTACCTGCATTCAAATGCCACATTGTTTAGGCGATTGAAATCGTGATGTGGGTTTAGTACTTGCATGCCAGGGGAGTGATTGGAAGGGTAGAGAGGGAACAGGAGACTTATAGGAGAGAGTTCACTGCTTGTAACATTGAATCTGCACTAGAATAGTCTCATTAAAATGCGTAAATAATTTGGATGCGCCCACACAAATAAGTTTTTCCCCTCCCCACCGCATGTGAAGTTAGCGCCTCTCCCAACATTTGAAGGGTTAGCCCCCCCGAATGAAGATTTTCTTGTGCCCCTGTACACAAGCACACACACCATTCACCTTATACACACCCAGTCAACCACACATTTAAGTGTGCACCCTTTCACCATACACTCACACAGGTAGCCACCTATACATTTAAGTGTGCACCCTTTCACCATGCAGGCACACCCACACAGCCACCCATACATTTAAGTGTGCACCCTTTCACCATACACACAGGCAGCCGGCTATACATTTGAGTGTGTACCCTTTCACCATAGACTCATACACGCACACCTCATGGAGTTGCGGGGGGGCCCTATTACTTAAAAAAGAAATTGGGGCTCATTACGGGTCCACCGGTAACCGTGCCGGTGCTACCGGCGGGTTGCCGCCAGACCCATAAAAAATTACTATGGCCTGACTTCCCGGTGCCACCGTGCTATTTCAAGTCCGGCGGCTGGGAAATCAGGTGCCGGTAATTTCGTTAAACCCCAGACTCCACGGGAATGGGGACACAGAAGCACCTGCACCATTGTTAACGGTGCCGGTGCTTCCGTGACAGGTCTGCCTACCGTGGCTGCTGTGCCTGGCAGGGTCAGACCTGTCGGGCACGGCAGCCCCACCAGGCAGACCTGTAATATGCCGGTCCGGAAACAACAGTGCCTGTAAGCTTACCAGCACCGTTGTTTCCGGACCGGCATGGTCAGAATGAGCCCCATTGTTTCTTTTTTAAGTCACTATAACTTCATTAAGAAATTATTTCAGTTAAGGACCGAACCATAATCAAAATAATTTCTTTATGATGGCTGAGTGGCTTCAAAAACAAACAATTTCTTTTTGAAGGCATAGGGTTCCCCCCCCCGACCCCATGACATGGAGGCCTCCAGCCTAGGGTCTTCCATGTCATGGGCTACGGGGGCCCTCAGACTTCAAAAAGAAAGTTTCTTTTTGTAGTCACTCTGCCTTCATAAAGAAATTATTTCTGTTACAGAAATTTTCTTTATGAATGCAGAGTGAATTTAAAAAAAAACTTTTTTTTTTTTAGAAAAAAATATTTTCATTTTTTTTTTTTTTTAAATTTTTTTTTTACTGGGTCCCCTCCCAGCCATGTGCTGGTGGGGCCCCCCACACCGCGGGCCCCCCCGCACCGCGGGGGCTGCGGGGGCCCCTGTTACGGCAGTGACCATCACTCCTCTGTAGACTCTTACTCTCACAACCTTCCCAATAAGACCTAATATACCACATCACAATCAAACAGCACTCATTCATCTCTACAATCACACCAACAGACCCATGCACCATATATGCAGATACATTGCACAACTTTCCAACACAAACATTCTCTTTTCCCAACAGACACAACACAATGCCTTCTAAACAGCAATTCCATAGAAAAGAAAGAAAAATTAGAGCATATAAGACTAAAACTACACCATATAGTCATCCGCCTCTAAAACAATGTATATAAAACATTAACAGGCCGATTCATGGAATCAACGTGCGCTGAAAAAACGGCGCACGCGTGCGAAAACGTGCGAATCGCAGTGAAATAGCGAAAATCGCAGTGCAAGTGCGATTATCGCAGTGCAAGTGCGATTATCGCACAGAAAACATTGCACATCTATTCATGGAAGTTCGTGCACACGCAAAATGTGGGATGTGTGCTGAAAAAGTGCGCGGCGCACGCTGGCGCACGCTGGCGCACAGGTCACCGAACGCCGTGCGATAAGGCCACAGCGAATTCGCACATAGCGCGGCGCACAAAACAAAAGTAGGCGTAACACGGGGCGTTACACGCAGAATGGGGAACAACTCGTGAAAATGTGGGCATCACGGGGGAAGTACAGGAGGCAAGTGCGCAGAACGCCCACACGCTCGCCTATAACACGTATTCATGGAATCGAATAGGGAAAAACAGCGCACGGCCAAAGACGCGCACAGGCCCATACATGTCCGCCACACGAAAGCAGGCGGTAGCGTCCCTGCGCAGGAAAAAAATGTGCGCCAGAGAAGGCCCACACGCGATCGGGCCTGGGGGAGCGTGTGCGTGTATTTCAGAGGTGCGCGAGAAGTTTCACACGTGATCGGGCCTGGGGGAGCGTGTGCGTGTATTTCAGGGGTGCGCAAGAAGTTCCACATGCGATTGGCCTGGGCGCGTGTATTTCAGAGGTGCGCGGGTGTTTTCACATGGGATCGGGCCTGGGGGAGCGGGCTATGTGTATTTCAGGGGCTCGCGGGTATTTTTACATGCGATCGGGCCTGTGGGAGCGGGGTACGTGTATTTCAGGGGCTCGCAGGTGTTTTTACACGCGATCGGGCCTGGGGGAGCGGGGTACGTGTATTTCAGGGGCTCGCGGGTGTTTTTACACACGATCGGGCCTGGGGGAGCAGGGTACCACTCACCGTCTGCCTTGCGTGTAGAAGAACGCGTAGCCAACACCCACCCGCTGTGAAGTAATAGCGTGTGAACCCCAACGCCTGCAAAACACACGCACCGCACCCCACGAAAAGCAACGCCCGTGCGCGATATGTCACAGACATGCATACGCGCTAAGGGCCTTTGGACCAATGGAATCGCGTATGCGTGCTGACGCGCTTACGCGCTAAGGGCCTTTCCTCGATTCACACGCTGACGTGCAGAATTTTCACGTGCCAAACCACTCCGTATTAAGCTGGCCACGCGTAAGCACACGGAAGACCACGCTCCTGCCCAAAAGGCCGAATTACTGCCCCCCAGAGCCCCGAGCAGCCTCCCACGAGCCATCTGCTGCTGCCTGCCTGCCTGCTGCCACCCTGCCCTGCCATTTGGTGCCTGCACATCAGCCATCTGCAGGGGTCCAGTTGCTGTGTCCACCCCTGCTGGAACAGAACACTCCCGACTGGGATACCATCGCTCCACAGCCCAGCCCCAGGACCCAGTTGCCCACCCACACCTGCCTCGGGGGTCGCTATGTCGGGGCAAACACCATCCGAGACCACTGGCGACCCCCAGCCAGAGGGGCAGAGGGCCACCAGCTTCAGTCAGAAGGAAGTTGGTGTCCTGGTGGAGCTTGTCCTGGGGCATTATGATGCCCTCTTCGGATCACCACGCGCCGACAAGGAAGGACGGGACAGGATCTGGGACGACTATGTGGTTGCCATCAACGCGGTGGGGGTGGCAACCCGCAACATCAAGCAAGTCAAGAAGCGCTGGGAGGACTTGAGGTCCAGGACCCTCATAAAGGCCCGGCGCCTCATGGAGGGGGGCCGGGGCAGCATGAGTACCATCCAGCTGAGGGTCCTGGAACGTGTACGCCCAGAGCTCCATGCCCAGATCCTTGAGAGGCAGACCCGTCTGGAGTCAAGCGGTAAGTGGCCAAGCATTGCTGTGTGAGACAGGGCATGTTGCAGCGTGCTGGTTGTCTGATACTTGCCTGTATGTGTGACATAGGCCATGTACGCGTGTGTGTGTGCAGGGACATCATGGTCATGCATGTGAGACCAGTAATGTATGAAGCACACGGTTGGTGTATGTGATTAAATGTAACATGGGGAGCCCTATGCAGAATGGACACATGAGAGCATGCCAGTCTCTGTTCCTGGACATGGGTGTGGGTGAGGGATGGGTGCTGATGTCATGTACATGTATGGTGTCCATGTCTGTGTTTCTGACCTGCGTGTCTGTGACTTGTGGATGCCATGGATGCATGACACATGTCTGTGACAATGTTCAGATTCACTGATGCAGCCTAGTTATCCTTGCATCCACTGTGTCTGGGGTGTACGAGTCCAGATGGATGAAAGTACGTTGAAGTGTGTGCATGTGATAGGCATGACCCATGATGCATTTGAGTCCAAAAACAACATTGTATGCTTCAAGCGTCCCTTGGACATGTTTGCTTATGTCCATAGCATTCGCCATGCCTGTTACTGCATGTGTTCTGCCTGCACTGACCCATGTGTTGTGGAGGGACATGATGGAAGTGATCTTTGACAGTGCCACTCATCTGCTATTGCTTCCTGTCTAGGGGACCATTGTACAGTACCCTGATGCTTGTGTTCTATGTCTTCCTCTACACAGCGCAAAGTGAAGAAGAGGGCGGAGACGGCACTGTGGAGCTAAGCGGCGGGGATGCCCCCACGGCTGCAGCGGAAGGAGTGGGTGAGCCCCCACATGGGCTTGCAATGGCGGATGATGGTGAGGAGCCATCCAGGTTGGTGGTTTCCACAGAGGAGGAGGAGGCCGCTACTGAGCCGCACATGGGGCCTGGTGGGGGCATCACTGCTGGTGCAAGTGGTGCAGTCCAGGGGCAGAGGCAGGAGGCAGCACAGGTCGCCGTGGAGGTGCCTGTACATGTCACTGTCCCTGACACTGTGACTGCACCACCATGAACCAGCAGGGATGCCCCATCCCAGGCCCGTCCGCAGGTAGGGGGGATGTCCATGTCATCTGACTCCCCTCCACCTGCGGACGAGGGGACCCCTGGCCGTATGGAGAAGGTCCTGATTGGTGTCGCGTTGCGCACGGCTGTCATTCGTGATGAGGTGCGTGCTTCCCGGGGGGAGCACGCACGTCATCACGAAGAGCACCGTGCCAACGTGGCCCAGTTGGGAGCGGTTATGGTCGGGGATCTCGTACATGTGTCGGGCACTCTGGCGACCCTCCCCTCCTCTGTGGAGGCTATGCGCCAGTCGTACTCCATGCCGTCTTCCGGCCCAGATGCCACCAGGGCCCCCTGTGGACCTGCCCCGACCAATGCAGCCACCTCGGTGGGGATCCCATCCCTGCCACAGTCGGGAGTCGGAGGTCCAGCAGGGGTGGACACACCAGCAACTGGACCCCAGCAGATGGAGGATGTGACGGCATCATCGGGCAGGGCACGTGCACGACGGCTTTGGTGGTTTCCATCAGCCTGGATGCCGTCGTGCTGGCACAGGCAGTTGCGTCGGAGGCAGCGGCAGGCTCGACGTGGGAGGCATCATGGCTCGGGACCATCAACATCAGGGGTGCAGGCATTGGCCGGAGGGCAGGAGAACCCTGGAATGGGAGTGGCTTCCGTGTGGGAGCGGTTGGGCCAGCAGATAGGTGCGGAGCGGCAGTGGGCAGAGGAAGAACGGCTCACAATGGTCAGGGCGGAGAACTCCATGCGGAGGGCGCTGAGGCGGGCTGAGTGCCTCGAGGGTCTTCGCAGGGAGTTGGAGCTGGACACTGCATTATCCCTGCGGGACCTCGGGGCCAGGGAACATGCCCGCCTCCAAGCCATTGAACAGGAGTTCGATGATGCCCCGGCCCATGACAACAACCAGTGAGCCGTCGGACTAGCCCGCTCCCCCTGTAAATAGTTATGTAGTTAGTGTTAGGTTTCCTTTGCTTTTTTATTTATTTTGGACCTTTTGGACAATGTGCCACATTTTTGTATATAGTTTTATTTTATTAGGTTATTTTTATGTAGGTTTCATTTCTTCAGTTGGGATCATGGACCCTGGTTTGTTTATCTGTATATAGTTGACTGTTGGGTTTTATTATTTTTTTTGACTTACCCATGGAGCAATGGTTTTCGGTTTTGTTTTTACCTTGGATTTACTTTCTTGAACTGTGACTTTGGACACCTTTCCTTTGGATTATGATTTGTCGTTTTTTATTATTTTACAGACATGCTGCTTTTGGTTTTTGATTCCCATTGTCATTTGTTTATTTTTAATTCCATTTATGCTGTTTTTAATACATTTTTTTCATCAAACTTCAATGTGTAGTATCATCTCATTGGTATCATGCATATCATGATATGGGTTTTGAGATTCACTGACACCCATTGGGTGTATGTGAGGGCCATATGTTCATTTCCAAACTTGCTATTGGGGTTCTATCATGTCATTGGCATTTCTAAGTGGGTGGATGCAATACTCGAGTGGGTGTTTTGCATTTGGAGGCTGACCATAAGGGCCAGGGATCTAGATTGTGATGACATGTTGGCTGAGGGACATGTGTGGGGGCCTGCTGGCAGGTGCCACGCAATGCTGGGGGGTGGGGGTGCAGGGCGACATGAGTGGGACATGAGTGGGGGGCTGCTGGCAGGTGCCCCGCAATGCTGGGGGGTGGGGGTGCAGGGGGACATGAGTGGGACATGAGTGGGGGCCTGCTGGCAGGTGCCCCGCAATGCTGGGGGGTGGGGGTGCAGGGGGACATGAGTGGGACATGAGTGGGGGCCTGCTGGCAGGTGCCCCGCAATGCTGGGGGTGGGGGTGCAAGGGGACATGAGTTGGTGATCAGTAGTGCAAGGAGACATGTGCCTTTGCTGGGGGGCATGCCCTTGTTGGGTGGGCTGCCTGTGGGACATGACCAGGGGTGCAGGGTAGTCCCCTGTGGTGTGGGCTGCCTGCAGGGGCCGTGGAGGGTGTCCAGGGGACACCTGGGAGGACCCACACTGGCAAATCACATGTAGGACTCCCCGGAACCCCTGAAATACACTTACCCTGCTGAAATCGCGTATGAAAATTCTCGCGCACCCCTGAAATACACGTACCCTGCTGAAATCGCGTGTGAAACTTCTCGCGCACCCCTGAAAAACACGCGGCCAGGCCAATCGCGTGTGGAACTTCTCGCGCACTTCTGAAATACACACACCCAGGCCAATCGCGTGTGGAACTTCTCGCGCACCTCTGAAATACACGCGCCCAGGCCAATCGCGTGTGGAACTTCTTGCGCACCTCTGAAATACACGTGCCCAGGCCAATCGCGTGTGGAACTTCTCGCGCACCCCTGAAATACACGCACATGCTCCCCCAGGCCCGATCGCGTGTGGAACTTCTCGCGCACATCTGAAATACACGCGCCCAGGCCAATCGCGTGTGGAACTTCTCGCGCACTTCTGGAATACACGCACCCAGGCCAATCGCGTGTGGAACTTCTTGCGCACCTCTGAAATACACTCGCCCAGGCCAATCGCGTGTGGAACTTCTCGCGCACCCCTGAAATACACGCACACGCTCCCCGAAGCCCGTTCGCATGTGGAACTTCTCGCGCACGTCTGAAATACACGCGCCCAGGCCAATCGTGTGTGGAACTTCTCGCGCACCTCTGAGATACACGCGCCCAGGCCAATCACATGTGGAACTTCTCGCGCACCTCTGAAATACACGCGCCCAGGCCAATTGCGTGTGGAACTTCTCGCGCACCCCTGAAATACACACACACGCTCCCCCAGGCCCGATTGCGTGTGGAACTTCTTGCGCACCTCTGGAATATACGCGCCCAGACCAATCGCATATGGAACTTCTCGCGCACCCCTGAAATTCACGCACACGCTCCCCCAGGCCCGATCGCATGTGGAACTTCTCGCGCACATCTGAAATACACACGCCCAGGCCAATCACGTGTGGAACTTCTCGCGCACCTCTGAAATACACGCGCCCAGGCCAATCGCGTGTGGAACTTCTCGCGCACCTCTGAAATACATGCGCCCAGGCCAATCGCGTGTGGAACTTCTCGCGCACCTCTGGAATACACGCGCCCAGGCCAATCGCGTGTGGAACTTCTCGCGCACCCCTGAAATACACGCACACGCTCACCCAGGCCCGATCGCGTGTGGAACTTCTCGCGCACCTCTGAAATACACGCGCCTAGGCCAATCGCGTGTGGAACTTCTCGCGCACCTCTGAAATACACGCGCCCAGGCCAATCGCGTGTGGAACTTCTCGCGCACCCCTGAAATACACGCACACGCTCCCCCAGGCCAGATCGCGTGTGAGACTTCTCGCGCACGCATGTTCCCGAAACCCGTAATACACGTTCCCCGCTTTGCGTTTGCTGTTTGCCAGTCCGGTAAACTGGTACAGGGTTGGCGCAGCCCTTTGCAATGGTTTTGCGATCTTGATGGCTTTTCCTTGCGCGAGGGCGTTCTTGGGGGCGTAACTGGCGCTACTGCAGGGTCGCTGCGCCACTCTGTGCCACGTCTGCTTTTGGAGGCGAGAATCCATGAATACGCTGTGCGCGGAAATTGATTTTATCGCACGCGGCTGGCGCAGACATTCGCACGGGCACGCTGTGCGCCAGCCACGTGCGACACTTTTGTGAGGAATTCCAACAATCGGCCTGTCAATAGAAAGAGCTAGTCACCTCACTCAACAAAACTAAACCTGCCATGATTAAAGAAGGTAATGCCCCTATTGCAAAAACCGAAAGAAAATACTGAATTACAAAGAAAAGTAGACCTACTAACAAACCTAATCCTCTACCTACCAGTGTTAACATAGTCACGGTGCAATCCAAAAAATGATGTCACAGAAAATGTTCCACGGTATGGTTCTTCACAATCTTATAAAAACAGCTAAAAAAAACATACTACTGTTTAAAAGGACAGCAGGAGACTAATCTTACAAGCTCTAATTGACATTGATTTTAAACACAATGAAACCACTAACTAAATGAACCAATTAATTAAAAAGGGCACTTCTAAACATGCACTCCCAATATAGAGACCTTTTCAAATGTATGTGATGGATGAATGGATTCACACAAGCAGCACAGAACCATACTCAATGAAGAAGCTTATAAACAAGAACAACAAAATAAAATTGCTATAGACAATAATGGTCGAGGGTATGAAATGGTGGAAAACACCATTATGGCAAAAGAAACCCTTATAGAAAAACTCCCCAACAAACTGAACCAAATGCTCCTTTCATCCAAACAAAAAATCTAGTATACAAATGGACATGCAGCTTATTGTGTAATGTATGCCAACAATACTTTACATCTTTACAACAATATCTCAATCACTATGTGAAACTAAAAGACAAAAGTAAAATGAAACCTTTACAAACCATAGACTACTGACTGGTGCATACCCACATTGTCTGGGAGGATATTCATTAGCATGCATTTTAGGACCTTCTTGCAAAAGCACTTTCCACCACATCAAAATGTTTGCGACACACCATTGTACTGTACAGAATCTTGTGCATCGACAATAATACGCAAAAAGTCCTGCCTTCGAACTGCACAATTTAAATAACATTCTCCTATATGGAACAGCAAAAGAACTTCTTCAAGAAATAGACCACATCCAGTGTAAATACTTTGGAACTGAAGGTGACTTAGACAACTCAGTACCTTTAGAAAACATTACCGAAAACCTCAAAAACACCAATGTCCTAATAAAGACATACAAAAAAGAAATACCTACATTTCAAAACACATCTGCTGAAATACCTGACCAAATTTGTGCCTGTTGTTGCAGTACTTTTTTATAAAAAGAGCACATAAATAGTTGATCTAGCCTACAAAATAGAACACAATGAAGAATCCCTATGGTTCCATTTGGCTTTATATCTAACAGCATAAATGAAATACAAAATAACTAACCCCTCAACAGTTTTCACATACTGCTATACAAAGCTTGACAATAACCAAATGCATCATGTGCTGTCACTAATAACTTAGAAATATTCCCACTTTCGAAAGCTCTCCAACAGCTTAACTCATACGAGAGCATTATAATACAAACAATGCACCCATTTCAAGCTATGATATGCCTTCATCCAAAATTAGCCAAATCACCTCCATCTGAGTTACTAAAGGGCATCCTTGGCAAATTTGTGTATTTACCATTAGATCTAAAAGAAAATATTCAAACTCTAGGAGTACAACGGCCAATAGATCAATTTTGATTGTACTAGATGATGGTGTGCCAACAAAAGACAAAATAATTTGGCAACAACCAATCGACTTAAACAAAGGTAGACAAGCACTACAATATCTAAAAGAAAAAAAGAATACTATAAAGATAAAAACATAGAGAAAATACCCAAATTATTCAAGACTCACCAGCAACTGGCCAATTTGAACGTGTAGATTCTGTTACTGCAGCCAACATTTTAGACCCGTATACATTTCACCCACTACACTTCAAAGACACAATTAACGATGCATTAGAAACATATCAAATTCATCAAGACAAAGGATGCCTAAAAAGCATATGGGAAAAAAGTGAACAAGCACATTCTTTTCCTCTACTCTTTCCTTCAGGAAAAGGAGGAAGATAAGATGAAAGGTGAAAGCAAATCAGTGCATCAGAATATTGCTCTTTAAGAATGTATTCTGATGACCCCAGATTCAGTCAAAATGTTGAATACATTTTCCACCTCCTCTTTGAAAGTGAACTAGCAACTCTATGTTATGGACTTGCACAAACATTAAAAACAGACTCTAACTTTTTAAACATATCCGATACCCAACTGTTTAAAAAAATATAAGATCAAGATGAGGTTTTGCAGTCAAGTATCACTAATCTCTTGGAAAACATGTATGGTACAAACGATTACTTGTTCTGATGTTACACTGATATACATTGTATGCTAAAGAACCTAGGCCCACCCACATGGTTTGATACTTTAGGTTGTGCAGAGTACGCATGGGATGACCTGCACAACTTCTTACGTACTGTAAACAAAAATAAAGACGGAATAGATATAAAAACACCAGGAGATTCTGTTATTTGCCCTGTCAATGTATCAATGTACTTTCACAATCGGTTCATTGCCATTCTGCATTTCATCTGCAATAAAACGACCCCCTGCTCGGAGAAGTGCAATGCTTCTTTTGGAGAAAAGAATATCAATACAGAGAAGCACCACACATCCACATGCTTTTGTGGATTAAATATGCTCCAAAATTTGGCCATGATAGTGATGCCACTGTTTTACAGTTTATTGAGAAATCATTACCTGCAACATCCCTTAAGAAACCACAGATAGTGACCTACATACACACGTATTATGCTTCTAAAAACATTTCTGTGGCAAAAACTGCGCCATAGATATAAAAACAAAGGCAAATATTATACCAAATGTCGCTTTGGTTTACCCTAGACCAGTTTGCAAAAAGGGACAAGGAAACAGCTTGATGTCTTTTGTTAGACGAGCGTAAAATTCAAATCCCCTAAAAATATATACATTAAAAGGGATGAACCATCCAAGTACATCAATGATTACAATGCAATTATTGCCCTCTTGTGTAATTCAAACATAGGCATACAACACATTGCAGACACTTCCACTGCAGTTGCACGGTATGTCACAGAATATCTTTCTAAAGCTGTGAAAACAGAGCTAAACAGAGCTAAACAGAGCTAAACGACCTCTGGGATGACATATCATCTGACAAAATACTATGACAGAAATTGTACAACTTCGGTATACAAATGCTCTCACATAGAGAATGCGGGTGCTACGAAGCTGAAAACCGTTTAACAGGTACAGCCTTATATGGCTGATCTGAACACATTGTCAGGCAATACCTTGGACCAGCTTCATCCCGGAAAAGTGTACTAAAATCCTACCAAGAGATAGAAAACAGCCAGGACATTATAAATAACAAATGATTTAATTGACACGTATCACCCAAACAGAAGTACTGCTTTTGAAAACATGTGTCTGTATGACATTGCCCAAAACTACATTTTTTGCTTCTTATCTGGGCCCAATAAGCAGTGCGCTAGCTATACTGGTTTCAACTTTGTTTCTTTATTTGTAAAAAAAAACATACCACGTATCAGTTTCATTTTACTTCTTATTGAGTCATCAATTATATCGTCATTGATTAATTACCACACAGCACATTCACTGTTATTAATTGGTTTCCAAATGTTCATAGAATATTGGTTAATTCTCAAAGTACCGTACATCCATATTTGACTTTTGTCCTTTATTAGATCATCATCATCTTCATCAATTGTATCTTCATTGATTAATTGTACTTTTCTTAAGGTATATTTTTTTTGTTTCCTTTTAATACCTTAGTTTACGCCCATCAGTTGTATTTGCATTGGTAGTTTAATTCCTTTTAGTACTTTCCTTTAGTACCTTAGGTACTGGCACAACCCATCAATTATATATGCATTGATAGGTTTTATTTAAACATCCTTAGTGCCACCCATCAATTGTGTTTTCATTAATTGTTTGGTTTATTTAGTTTTCCATTCATTACTTGAGTTTCTCACATTTAGTTTCTCTCTTTCTCTCAACATGTGTCTCTCCATGGATTTAGATCCATGGTTCCTCAGGAGGGACGCCTGCTTACTGGTCTTGTTAGATTCTTCTTAGGGCTGAGTTTGTGCTGTAACTCTAATCAGTTTATTTCTTCTTAAAGTTGGTTGGTTCCCTTACTGAAAGGGTTTCCCAGTATGCGCTTTTCCTCAGCATCCAACCCACGAGCGTATTTATTGCTCTGGAACAAATCCTGACTTGACCAAAATTCTTTTTCTAAATAATTACCAAAACTACATCTACAAAAAAAATGTCACACCAAATAAGACAAATATTCAGTCTCAACTTGTGAAGGCAGCCAAGTGAACTCTCCGAACTAGTCTAATTAATCATGTAAAGTTATCATTTAAATCTACACAACATAGAGAACTGCATTACATGGTCCTACTCCAACTTTTTTAACCTGGGAGAAAAAAAAAGATTATTTGGTTACTATAACTCATTTGAAGCTGCATTTAAAACAAATGAAAGCAGTATAACAAATGACAATTTCAAACAATACAAAGAAATGTTGGACATTGAACACCAACACGAAAAAGAAATTGAAGCTCAACTAGACAAAGACACTCCTGAGGTCGCACAGTCAACCTTCCCTTACAGAAAGCCAAGAACCACTTGGAGAATTACTCTTTCTAAATGAAGCAGAAATAGCCATGACTGAGGTAGAAAATACCATATATCAATATAAACAATCTGAGGAAGACTTGTGAGTGCTGGAATCACAGCTAAATGATGAACAACTCGCCATTTATCTGGATATCACTCAAGAAATTGCACATGGTTTTAAACATGAACTAAAACCTGTAGCTGTAAAAATGATAGGCCTCTGCTCCTTTATGTGATGGTGAAGCTGGTTCTGGTAAAACATTCTTAAATAAAATAAACTACAGATTTCTACAAAACTTTACAAACAACAACCTTTCAGCTATAGTAACACCCCTCAGAGGTTTAGCTGCCTACAACATAGGAGGTGTAACTTTACACCGACTCCTACTCCTCCCTGTAGAACAACAAAACAAATTAGAATACTATAAATTATCAGCAGAAGCTGCTACTGAAGCACAAACAATTCTAAAACAAATGAAAGTGGTCCTGATAGATGAAGTAAGCATGGTTTCCAACATAATGTTGGCTTTAATTCATCTGAGAATGCAAGAAGTCCTTAAAACTATGAAATTATTTTTGTAGGAAAACATATTATTGTTTTCGCTGACCTCCTATAGTTAACACCAGTGAATGGTTGGACTCTTACACAATTGTACTATGGTGGTCTGTATTTCTGGCCCTTCCCCTCATTACCAACCACCTTTTCCAAGGCTGTCTGCACATCTGAGGGGATTCCATTGACCAGTATGTGATAAAATATTGGTATGTTCACGTCCCATGATTGTCGCATCTCTAGTATCCACATCTCCTTTATCTCTTATATATATTCTGCAGGGTCATTATCTGGCTTCTTTTTGCGTGCTAGAGTGGCATGCATGTCTGATGTATCTGGGTACATACTCCGTAATACCTTCTAAATGTGTATGTGGCAGTTATTAAAGGGCGCACCATTGTGTATGTTACTGATCAATTTTACTCTGTTACTGTGTTTGTGGCAGAGGGGTAGACCCGCCTTTTGCAGTGCTAGCTACCAGCATCCTTTCTATCCTGTTTCAGATGGTCTGGGACCAGTTACTACTGCTCCCCCAATCTATCTCCTTGGTCTTTTCCCTCTCTCTCTTTCTTTTTCCTGTCTTGTCTACTCTATTCTTTCCTTCTCTGTCTTTGTCCCATTCCCCATCTTCCCATATTGCCCCTCTGTCAGGCTCTGCTCCTTTATCCTCATCGGTTTCCTCGAGGTCCGCTTCAGACGCCATGGAGCTTTCCTCCTCTTCTTCCGGAGTCTCTTTATCTAGCTGAAACAGTATTTTCCTGGATGTTCAGCCATCTGATGTTCCTGTTGCCCCGGCTCCTCCTCCTATTTCTGGACCTCCATCTCTATCACACTTTCGTCTTCCTTAAACACTGTTTATAATTGCTGCTGTACACTTTTTTCTATGTCTGCCAAGTACTTCTTGTTACTGGTGGCTGTTTTCTCAGTAGTAGTAGTGACTCTAGCCTATGGCTTTCCCTTCCCTATTTCTGCTTTGTCCCTACTTAGGGACACCCGTCCTTGGTTTGTGTACCCAGCTGGAGGCTTCAGCATTGGGTACAGCCAATAGGTAGGAGATGGTGTGATCAGTGGTACCTCTGTGTCACTACCTTTCCCACCATCGTTTGCAGGTTTTTCATTTTTTTGTTCACAGAGCCTCCATCAGCCTAAAATATTCTGCCTATTCTTGAACTTGGAACCTTTATATGAGAACATGTTTTCTATGATTTCCCCATTGAATGTTCTTTCTCCTGGCCATTCATGAAAGCACTGTGCAGAGGTGTTCTGCACCAACTGAAAGTCGTATTATAATATTTTATTGCAATATTGTGGCAATATATTACATAAGTGGTCCAGGGGCATGTAAATTATCCCACTAAACACCATCCCCCTCCCAATAGTTCACTCCAACTTACTTATCACAGTTGAGAGTTCCCTCCCCTTATTTTTGTGCAGTTTAGCTTCCCTCCCAATTTAATAAAAATCCAATCACAATTGGTTACTTACACCAGTCCCAAATACTTAAACAAACCATACCCAATACGCACACCCACTGAACACTCCTCTTCCCTCACTCTTTCACACATTCTATTCACATCAATCACACCAAAACAACATTCAGTGACCTTCTCCACAGGCCCAACCGATTATTCTTTATTAAACATTATGGCCCTCTCTATAGGCCCCCACAATTCTAATTACCTGCTTGTTAGGAAGAATTCTCATTGTAGTGCTTAATTCCTCTCACCTTGGAGAAGCCCAAATCTTTTAGTGTACTGTAGGACCCTAGAGGGAGTGAGCCTTTTTTCTCACTCACTCATGTGTTTTGATCTGATTTGGATCCATATTTCCTTTGTTTTTGGAGTCTGACAAACTCCATAGGCTTCTAATTTGTGTATGGTAACACACAGCACCTTCAGTGCAGTGTCACAGAGAAATACTTTAGATTTCTCTTAAGGTTTAAATACCTTTTCTTGGGTGAACTACAGTTCCCAAGAATGGTAAAGTGAAATTGACTTTACTTACCTTTTTCTCCTTGTCGGTCCAGCACAGCCCACCGTATGTGGAGTGCTGGGGGGTTACCTAGTAGCCCCTTTTCCTACTTACTCATGTACATTTTTTGTTACCCTCACAATTTTAAATGTCTTCTGGCAGTGGTTTATTTTTCCTACTATTGTGCTTTTATACCGTAGGCTGAATCCTCAGCTGCAGTGTAGCACCCATTGGTGACCATTTTGCCAAAAGCCCGGTCTTCTTATTTCGCCATTTCTTGTTAATGAGGTCTTTTGCGGGTTTTACTCTGTGCGCCAAACCAGGTTTAAGCCCTTTGTTCATTTTGTCTTTGGTGGGCTTCAGTGCTGAAACCCGCTTCTTGATCCAGTGTGTCTGAAAGGGCAGGAAGTCAGGGATGTGCCTGAAATTCCCCTGTCCTTTGTCTCCTTGGTTACCTGAATGCACCCAGTCCTGGTTGTCTGGTTTTCCAGGCAGGACAGCCACCCTGCTGCGTGAGTGACAGCTAGGCTGTGCATGAATGGAAGAAACCTGCATAAATGGCGACCACTGGAAGAAATATTCAATGAAATAATCGTGAAGAGAAGCTTGCTGCATTCCCCTGGACCGTTGAACTGCCCAGTGAAGCCCTGTTGCTGTGCTGAAACTTATTTTCCTAATTGACAAGAGAAACTGCGGAAGGAACGACTTCTTCCCTTGAGTTAGTGGGACCAACTAAACCCGAGACAAATTTTGCTGGAAGATATTCCCAACTGGCTGTACTTCTCTGCTGCTGCTGGAACCGAGTGCCAGGGGTCCAGAAATCCGTAGTCGAGTGCAATGTCTGTAAACCAGATGAAAGCTCCAGGCATCTCCTGAGATCCGCCCCAAAGCAGAACGACCCAAGCTCGAGTCACCTCAGCAGAGTGCATCCTTCCTCTTGACCCCACAGCTGAGGCCCAGCAACACCAGATCTGCAACACTGCAACCCAAAGAGAAGCTAGCTGGATCCTCTTCTTCTAACCTAAGGTACTGTTCTGACTAAGGGGTACTTACCTCTTTGTCTGTAGTTTGCTTTCCTCAGTTGCTGTAGCTGCTATCTAGGTTTGTGCTGGCTCTAACTTCCACAAGTGTAAAAACTTGTGGCCCTACAGTGACTTTCTACAACAAACTCTAACTTTAAGACTATTTGCTATTTAAGAAGTGCCTCATCTTCATAGATGTCATTCCAAATTGACTTTGGCTGTCTTAGCTCACTGCAGACTCTTCTAATCCATTGACTTTGATTCTTAATGTCCCTCTTAGGTTATACATTGGTTTCCTTAAACTAATGTTGATGGGAAAGGTTTTTATCTAGACTTTGTTGGGGGATTTTAAAGTGCTCACATGCTCTGAGAACCCGTTTTTTCCTTTGCTTAAACTTGCCTTTTTCAAACTTCAGAATTTTAGCAAGTATAAAAGTGATATATAAATTCTCATACTGCCCTAATTCCTGAAGTCACCTCAAGGTGTTGGATGTGTGTATGAATCATCTCTAAACAGTATCTCCTTGCTTTTACCTGATTCTGAGAACGTATTTTGAAGTATATTTCTGTGGTTACTCATTGCCCTTTTTAAAGAATGCTTATTTTTAAAACTGTTAAATAAATAAATACTTATTTGATGAGGATACCTTGAGTGTAAGTGTTATTTGTATACTTGTATTTGTGAATTTCAATGCTACAGCTCTACAGTTCACATTTACCCCTCTTGAGATAAGTCTGTCTGTTCAGTCACACTATCTACTTGTGTAGTACAGACCAGGTGGGTTACCTAATGCCAAGAGGACAAGACTGCTCTAGTCTCCCACAGGGTTACTGCATCAATTCTTGCCTAACACTGCTAGTCTATTGTTAATATACAATGACCTGGTCCCTCCTCTCCTCCAGCCACTAAGTTACTTCAACACTTCACTAAGCACTAGTATTTACAGCAAGTTCCATCTCGACCAACAAAATATACCACAATATTTCTAATTTCATCCATGTGTTCCACCCAACAAATCAATAAACCAGTCTGCGGGTTGAGCCTCGATCAGAAGGACTTGGGCCCCCTGAGCGACGCCGGGGAGCCAGTCTTCTGTATGCCACATTTACCGCGCATGCCGCCGGATGGGGGTTCGGCACTAGGCTCTTCCCTCTTCATTCGCCGTTACTGAGGGAATCCTGGTTAGTTTCTTTTCCTCCGCTTAGTAATATGCTTAAATTCAGCGGGTCACAACTTCTGATCTGAGGTCGTAGTCGAGGGAGCCGCAGAGCTCCGTGGGGCAGCCATGCCTCGGGCCCGGGGCCGTGCAGGGGGGCTTAGCCCCTAGCAATCCGCACCTCCGACAGCGGCCGATCATGTGCTTTCCCGATCCGCCAAGGCCGAGGCCCACCTTGTGGTGAGGCCCGTGCTCCAGGGTCGTCCCGCGCTGGCAGCCATCCACAGACAGCCACACGTGGCAGGGCCCAGTGCCCCGGGGCAGCGGCTGAGGCATGCCAGGCTTTTTCAAGGCCCGCCTCCGACCGCCTGCCGCCAGGTCCAGAGGCATCCCGTGCCGATGCTGATCGGGGTCTGACCTTAGGGGGACGAAGGGAATGGGGTCCGTGAGACAGACCCTTCCGCGCCCCGTGGAGGGAACGCTGGGGCGATTGACATTCAAACAACTCTCAGAAAGGCACAGCCCCGGGAGGAACCCAGGGCCGCTAGGTGCGTTCGAAGTGTCGATGATCCTTCATCGATGCGCAAGCCGAGTGATCCACTGCCAAGCGTCACAGGCAACTTTTTGTTTTGTTCCAGACGTTGGCCCGAACCTGCCATTGCAGGAGAGGCCAGGGGGAGGCAGCGCTGCACGTTCCGCCCGCCGTGGACGAGACACAGCCTGGCGCCCCGTCTAGTATCCCAACTTGGGAGTCGGCTGAGACCATCGGGGGTTTTAAGAGAAAACAAAAAAAAACATCCAGGCGCTCAGCCCGGGAAGCCTGCCCGGCGGCAGGGATTCCCACAGCGATGGAGGAAGGCCGCTCCGCCGCCAGCCCACCGGGTCCTCGGTTCCCGCTCCGCCTGCCCCCAGCCCCGACCCCCTCCACCTGCTCCCCTTGCGGGGAGCATGACGGAGAGGCGGGCCAGAGTCGGCACGGGCAGGGGAGTTGGGTTGGACCGCTAGAGTCTTCAAACCGCAGCCCGGGCGCACAGGCCGAGCTCCAGGTACCTGGTCGAGAGGGAAGGTCACCCACTACGCCGGTGGGCCTGGCCATTGCTCGCCCATGAGGACGTGGGCGGCCCGAACCTCAAGGCCTGCCCGTCGAGTACGCCCAGCTGCGTGCCGGGCCCCTGTCCACTCTGGGGAGGCTTCCCTCGGTTCCCGGCTGCTCCCACTCAGGGGCTTCCCTGCCGACCAGGGTGTGCCTGCTCCTACGCCCAGCCCACTGGCGGATTGGGGTGGAGGAGCGCGTCCCCACCCGGTGCGGCAGCTAAGGAGCCGGCTCGGTGAGGAGAGGTGATGGGGGCGCTCGGGGCGGGTCTCCCTCTCTCCGTTTGGGGGGGACGTCCCACCGGCAGGTTAACCCAACCCCACCGGGCGTCCCCGTCCTGTCTGCTGGGTCACAGACCCCCCTCCAACGGAAGGGAATCCCGCTCCATGGGTTGTGGGTCATGCACGTCTGGGATGCAACCGAGGTCGGGCCCGCGGCTCTCCCTCCGGCTGCTTCGCCGTTATTGATCCTTTTGAAGGTTCACCTATGGAAACCTTGTTACGACTTTTACTTCCTCTAGATAGTCAAGTTTGATCATCTTCTCGGCACTCTTCTGGGGACGTTGCCGACCCCGGCGGGGCCGATCCGAGGACCTCACTAAACCATCCAATCGGTAGTAGCGACGGGCAGTGTGTACAAAGGGCAGGGACTTAATCAACTCGAGCTTATGACCCGCACTTAGTGGGAATTCCTTGTTCATGGGAAATAATTCAGGGTTCAGCGGGTTACCGCACCTATCGGCGAAGGGTAGACACACGCTGATCCGTTCAGTGTAGCGCGCATGCAGCCCCGGACATCTAAGGGCATCACAGACCTGTTATTGCTCGATCACGTGTGGCTGAATGCCACTTGTCCCTCTAAGAAGTTGAACGCCGACCGCTGGGGGTCGAGTAACTAGTTAACATGGAGGAGTCTTGTTCGTTATCAGAATAAACCAGACAAATCGCTCCACCAACTAAGAAAGGCCATGCACCACCACCCACAGAATCGAGAAAGAGCCATCAATCTGTCATTCCTTTCTGTGTCCGAGCCGGTTGAGGTTACCCACGTTGAGTCAAATTAAGCGACAGGCTCCACTCCTGGTGGTGCCCATCCGTCAATTTCTTTAAGTTACAGCTTTGCAACCATACTCCCCCCGGAACCCAAAGACTTTGGTTTCCTGGAAGCTGCTCAGCTGGTCATGGGAATAACACCGCCGGATCGCTAGTCGGCATCGTTTATGGTCGGAACTACATGGTATCTGATCGTCTTCGAACCTCCGACTTTCGTTCTTGATTAATGAAAACGTTCTTCGCAAATGCTTTTGCTTTGGTTCTTCTTGCACCGGTCCAAGAATTTCACCTCTAGCGGCACAATACGAATGCCTCAGCCGTACCTATCAATCATGGCCCCAGTTCCAAAAACCAATAAAATAGAACCAGAATCCTATTCCAATATTCCTAGCTGAAGTATTCAGGCGACCGGCCTGCTTTTAACACTCCGATTTATTCAAAGTAAACGCTTCGGTTTCCCAGGACACTCAGTCAAGAGCATCAAGGGGGTGCCAAGAGGCAGGGGCTAAAACAGGCGTTAGCTCGCCTCGCGGCGGACCACCAGCTTGATCCCAAGATCCAACTACAAGCTTTTTAACTGCAGCAACTAAGGTACAACCAAATATAACTGCAAATGTACTACCTTCACACACGGGCAGGTATCACCTGGCAAGAAAATCTTCACAACAGTAGCCATAATCTACCACACAGGTGACACAACCAGGGCAGGCCACTATACCGCATACATTAGAAAGCAATGCTCATGGTGGGAATGCAATGATACTTCCATTATTCCAAAGCAGAGATTACCTGCAAATCTTACAAATGACTACTAAATATTCTTGAAGCCAAAATGTACTCATTGATGTACAAAATTAGAAGACCCTACTCCCCAACACCCACCGGTACGTACGTTATTGCAGAAAAAAAGGAATTACCTTCTACACTACGGAACTAGAACAACTTGCTGATAATTCCTTCACAAGATACAGAAGAAGGGAGAAAACAAAAATCAATTTCCAGTATTCAAGCTTACACAGATTCTTCAGCTGAACACAATGTACACTACTAGAAAAATGGTTTCTTTGATCCACACAATATAAATAGGGGTTAAGTGTAAATGGTGTGGAAATAGTTGACAAAGCAGTGTGACAAGCAGCGGGGTGCAGAGATAGAGGACATACAGGGGCAGGAGGTGCTAGAGAATGACGGTTAGAGAATGATGCTGGATTTCAAGAAGGGAAACAACTAGGATGAGGAGGTGAATCAGGGTGGAAGAGAGTGGTTGGAGTTGGAGGACGGAAACACAGAAACGAAGAGAAGATAATTGCTCAGGAGAGAGAAGATGGGGAGATTGGATTTGGAGGAGAGAAATAGAGAGAACAAGGGGCCAATAGCGTCACATATGAGTGAGTAGATGGGAGAGAAAGAGGAGACACAGATTTAAAGAAATTGCTCAGTATGTTTATGGGCAAGAATAGAATAATCCCCACATATTTCTGGGTATCCTATCCTTGGAGGCACAGTAATCCATTGAACCTGCATGTACTGCCCTGCTTGGAGGAGGGTGACAAAAACGATTGTAACTTGACAATCCACCAAGTACAGATGGAGAACAAAACAAATCAACTGCTGAACCCCACGGTATCAAAAGTTTGATGCCCAGCATTGTTTGTCATAATTCAAGATAAAGAGGGTAACATTCAACCAGAATATGATAGAAGTTCACTCGACACAACCCATACTATAAATTGTTATAGATCAGGGAATCAAGACTTAGAAGCAAGGCCCTACATTGGACTGGGGTTTTTGTATCTCTGGCACTTGACTGTTTTCTCTGAAAGTGCACAGATATATTTAAATATATCCATGTTCTGTTAGATCTTGTAAGACGTCTTCCAATTGCTGTGTTTTTGTATATATTAAATTGCACTGTTCCCTCATGTGTTTGGTCATGGGTCTTCTCAGGATCATCTGGACTGTGGCTTTTCCTGTAGTTTGTGATGATCAGCATGCAGGCACAACACCCAGATCATCATACGTATATGAATTTGTAGAGTCTGAGCTATTACCCTGCGGCATCTAGACACTAGCAACAAATGATAGAGGTGGGAGAAACTGATCAGAAGTCTAGAATCAAAAGAGATACATTTTTAGGTTCTTCCAAAACTGAAGATGATCAGAATTATCTCAAAGGTTAATTGGCCAAGAATTCTACAAAGTGGGAACCAACACTGAAAAGGATCTCCACCAGCTCCTGCCCCACAATGACAAAGTTTGGGGGGAGGAGCAAAGGGTTCTAATGTGGCTTATAATGTTTTGTGTTAATTGTGCAATGAATTAAACACAGTGCTTTAAACTTAATCTGGCTCCCAATCGGGAGACAGTGAAACTGACGAAGCAGATTTGCCGAATGTGAGAGTCTTGGGGATTCAAGAGCCCACCGTACTGTTGAGTTCTGTAGGATCTGCAAAGGCTTGAGCAGAACTGCTGGTTGCCCGAGGTAGATGTTGTTACAGTAGTCAATGTAATCCATAATTGAGGAGGTACCCACCTTATCTCTAGACTCAGAAGTAAGAAACGCAAAGCTTATCTCACACAGAGAAGAAATATGTGCTTCTCTACACCCGTTGTCAAGGATTTTTATCCCCAGGCTTTTGACAGCTAGCACCGGCTCAGGACAGGACCCTAGAGAGGCCCGCCACTACGTTAACCCATGAGGCCCCAGTGGCAGGAGAACCCATCACTAGTACCTCAGTTTTATTCCTGTTGAGTTTAAGCCAATTCATGACCATACACTCTCCGATGTATGGTAAGCAGTCCCTCAACTTTGAGGTGAGTTGGACGCCAGGGCATGTAAACAAAAAAGTATCTGCATATCATATAGGTAGGAGTAGAACAGCACCCCATGATCTTCAATCAAATGAGCCAAAGGGCGCAGAAACAAGTTAAATAACAGGGGCTATACGGCAGATCCTTGGAGGACAACATATGTCACTGTCATCGGTGAGGATTTAAATGGGGGAAGTGACACAGGGCCGCATCATGAGTTTGACCTAAGCCCTTAAATGCAGCAGTAACGGTATAACTGCTGCATTTAAGGGATGGCCAAATCACGAGTTGGGTGGAAAATGGCATCTTCAGCTCGAGCTTTGTGCTGGAGCTAAAAATGGCCATTCTAAGGCTGTTTTCGGCTGTATTTTACGCTAACACTAATAGAACCACCCCAGCCCCATTGGGTCCAATTGATCTGGTCTGGAGCCTTCAAGCTGTTTAAGACGAGGTAGCAATACCCTTGAGATGAATGGGGATGCAGAAGTTACTCAAACATCAATAATCAAAATGACTCTGATAGTTGGCAAAAGGAAAACTGTTTTAATATCAATTATCTAAAACAGGGAGGGACAACGGACATCAACATGCATCTCAGCGTAAAATCTCTCAATGCATCTTAGACAAAAATCATCATTGATGACGATAATCTACAAATTACGCAAACTACAAAAACCTAATGGCAATTGTGATAGGTCCTTAAGGAACCTCTAAGTATACAATCCATACTAGTCTAAGAGAGTGAAGAAAAGTGATAGGTTTCTTAACATCAGGTGGGGCAACTAAGGCCTCCCCTTAAACAGGTCACTGCAAACATCACTAAATACACAACATCCCGTTGGCTACACAAACCATAGGACCCTTAATCACGCAACCCCCTACCATTGGTTGGCACTCTAACCTCTGTCAGTACTTTTCCACCTATGTTAGCAGCACGCATACTGGCCTTCCAGGTGCAGGTGAGCTAGTCTTAACAATAGCTTCCCACCAATTAGCATATTCATCTATCATCAGCTCAGTGTTCTGCTGTCCATTAAGGCTTTGAATTTGTCCTTCTGAGTGTTCTTTTGCTCTGGAGAATTCAGGGAAGTGAAGGCACGCTATACCCTCATGCATAGGTGTGACTATCATGTTCATCCAAATTCATTCTTCCACATGACTGAAGACCCCAAAATCGAGCATAACATATTTAAAATACTATTTACTAATAGACATTTGACAGCTTCCTTGTTTTTGTCCATGCCTCCTAAACAGGAGATTCGTTGTTTCACATGATTTGTATCCAATGTCTGCTCACCCCAGCCTGATACGGCCTTGGCACCTTGGCTCAGCCAGTCTCGCCTTTCTGAGATTCACTTTGTAATTCACTTGCTTTTTTAACTGTGACACAGTGGAAAAGAGGCCTTCATTCCCTGGTTCAGCTCTGCTATAATACGTAGTAGAAACATCCATTCTTTACTCACTTTAATATATGTATGTATATGTTGGCACATGCCGCATTCTATTCACTATAAAGCTATCCTCAAGAAAACTTTGTCTGCTTGCATTTCTTTGCATCTGTACACGTGTAAAATGACTTGATATCTTCATCAGTTCTGTAGCATAAGCTGCTTCATCTTGATCCCAAGATGTCACTTATCTTCGATACCTTCTTGATGCCTGATAGATCTCCATTCTCTTGTCTCTGCATCTCTTCTATGTACGTCAGCTTCGCTTTGCGTGGTGTCACCATTCTTCTTTGCCATTCATTGGTCCTGCTTCTTCTGGAATTTCATTCAAATGGCCATTATAATGTATTGTATGCATGTATGCAGAGGCGTAGTGGGGTCTGAAGCTAAGGTAGTTGGGCCCACTGAAGTGACATTGACATTCGTAAATGGCCACACAGCATTGCTGAGAGGGAATGTACAGATTTTGGGTGAGCCTTGCCCGCTGAGGCCCTACCCTTTCTACACCTCTGCACGTATTGTTTCCTCAATGGGAAACTTGCTTCCATGATTCTCTTCAGTTTCAGTATTTTCACTGGTACCGCACGTGTCTCACACTCTGGTTCCCAACATATAGGCAATATGGGCGAGGTTGTTGAGGTGGGGGTACTTAGTTCCTTCTCTACAGACCCAACGGGGAATGGGGAATTACAGCCATGCTGCTAATATCGTTGGGCTGTATCCTGGCCCAATTATCGCCGGGATACCGCCCAACCTCTGACAGAGCCCACTGTCTGCAAACGGTATGACAGGAAAGAAGAGAGCCAGAGAAGTGGACAACCTGCAATGCAAATCCTCTCCAACCTCCATAACTGATCCTATGATCAATTATATCAAAAGCAGCGGAGAGGTCAAGGAGGATCAGAACACCCACCTCTCCCCAGTCTTGAAGCAAAGCAATGTCATTGAGGATAAAAACCATCACAGACTCCGTACCCATATGATGACGGAAGCCAGATTGAAACGGGTGTAAAAGGCAATTTGATTCAAGAAAGTCTGACAATTGAGGAGTAACAATGGCCTCCATCAACTTCATGACGACTAGGAGGAGTGAGATCGGTCGATAGTTCGCCACCACTGAATGATCAAGGTGGGTTTTATTCAACTGCATGTTTTAGAGGTGTGGGAATCATCCCGGTTGCAAAAGAATGGTGTAAGACAGAAGCAAATAAGGTGTAAGCCTCCTCAGAAATGGCCTGGATGGCATGCAGGGAAATTGGGTCCATAGGGGACACTAATCTAAGTTTAGAGAATGAAGTTCAGACCATGTTATTAGTCACTCATTTAAACTGGAATAAGCTAGCCTAACTGCTCCCAGCATTAGGTTGAGCTGAGTAACATGAATGTGGGGAGTAAAACCTTCTCAGTCCAATGGTTTGTCGAATATTACTGATCTTTTCCATAAAAAAAGAGGCTGTAAGGTCACAGTGAGCTTGTTTGTGCAGAGCATCTGCTAGTGGCCGCGCAGGAGCTGAGAGTTTCATTGCTGCCCGGAATAGTTTTCTAGCAGAACAGGAAGCTGTAAGTATGTGATCTGCAAAAAAGAGCCTTGGCATCTTTACTGGCAGCTTGATATTCACCAAGGACTTGTTTATATTTTTGCTTAGCGCATGGAACAAAACCACTGCACCATTTGCAGTCAGCATGACGGCAACCTTGTTTGAGTGACCCAAGTGCATTCGAAAACCAGAGGGCAGAAGGCTCCGAACGGCTGAGGGAAGATTTTATAGGAGCCAGAGCATCAGCATTGCCAGTCATGGCATCCACCAGTGCAGTACAAGGGTCCAGTTTATCATTCACAATTCCTTTTTGTGTTGAAGGGATCAACACGTTTGCAATAGATTATGAGCTGATCCCAGCCCAGTGGCTCGATTTATTACAAAACGTGCGTAAGAAATTACCATAAAAAAACTCCCCAGTATATCCTGGCACATTCTGTTGGACCGAATATCAAAGGAGGTTCAGGCGGAACATTCCTAAAGCAATGTCTGCCCAGAGTCTAGTCACATGATGGAGAACATGAATACAAGTGCAAATCCAACCCAGGCCACTGTACCTTCTACAGTGACCTGGGTGGCAGGTGTCGAGTGATGAGGAGGCCACATTCTGGTGATGAAACACTGTGTTTGAAAAAAAAAAAACACTGACAGTTTGACTCCAAACGCAATAAGGACAAGTACAGAAATAACCCTTTGAAGAACCCACCCAAAACCTCAAGTGGGTACTTGTCAGGTGAAACTGTATCATGTGACTCGTTTTAAATATCAAGCTACAATCCCTAATCAGTGACAAAAAAAACTTTGACACAACTGATGTGTGTTAAAAAATAGTCTTTCTCCTTGTCTGTATGTTAGGTGAAGTTGATACATTTTGAAGAGGATATGTTGTTTTTTTAATGAGTTTTATTGCCCCAAAGTGTATTTTATTTTGTAAATCTATTTAGTGAATGTTTTGGGGATATTTTTGATGTTTAACATATGTATAGGGTAAGATTTGTAGGTTGTAAGAGGATTCAATTCAACACTACAGCTAAGTCAATGCCTAGTCTGGGATACTGAATGGAAACCCTTATTGATATATCTTTACGTCCAGTTCATGAGTTCTGGATGGCTACCCCTATATAACACCCCTCTCTTGGAATCCCCCTGACCCCACTGAGCCAAGAAGTAGTTCTGTTTTGCAAGTTTAAAAGGTTTATTTGATAATTTAGACAATATATATATACATATATATATATATCACACTTTATAATAAATTAATAATTGAATATCACACTTAATCTGAGCAGTAATCAATAATGGATAGTCTGGCACTAGCACACTTCTTTATAATCAATGATGAGTGGTTATAGGATGGATACGATAGCAACAATACTTTTATGGTTTCAAATAGATGCAAGGTGGAATGAAAATGCAGTACAGAAAAAAACTTGATAGGATTTCAGCAAAAGACAATGTAATCACTTTCTTGGACAATTCACCCCCCCTTTTATGCACTGTAAGGAGATGAAGATGACGCAGTTCTTAGGAATGCAATCAAATAGAATTCAGTTCAATTCCCCCCCAGCAGCTTATACAACAGATAGGAGTTTTGAAACACAGGCAAAATGCTTTGAATATGGTGACAATGCAGTGAGAAATATGCTGAAAATGGTTTTAATTCCCTTTAGGAGGTTCAGGGTGAGTGAAATATACTTGGGATGAGTTCAGGCTCACTTTAGCAAGGATCTAGGAGTAACTAGCAGGTTAAACAAATTTTTGCCAAAGGAAAGCAATGAAGCTGCTGTTTTCACACGTGGCTGGATTTTTAACCAAATTGCAAATCGCGGTAAAATTCGCGAGTGCGAGAATCGTGATTACGGCAAAAGTATGATAAGTCGGTTCTAGGCTTGTTGGAAAGCTGAGATTCTAAGCTTTCAGAGGAAAGTTAAACCAAGTTCCTGGCCCAAACGGTTCCAGAGATACGGACGATTAAATAAAGGTAGTTTTTCGGATTTGAAATTTTAAAAGTTCAAAGCGACAGGTTACAGCTTGCAGCTAGAAAATGACAAGTGACAGCTTTGCAAATGACAGGTGACAGTTAGGAGGCAGTTCTGGTTAGATTAAAATAGATTGAATTATATTATTTTAACTAAGAAATTGGTTCTGCACAGTTCTGCTAGGTTCTCACAATATAATTTTAAAAGGAATGGGCCTCGCCACGGATCTGGTCAACAGGTTTTCTTCACTCGCCACGGACGGTTTCTGCGCACAGCGTCTGGGTCAGCTCTACTCTGCTGGTCTGGTCTGGGTCTCTGGTTCTGATCAGGTCTGTGGGTCCGGATACAGCGGTCTCCGGTTCAGCTGGTCTCTCTCTGGATACAACACTGCTCTCTGGCAAATGGCAAGAGTTCTTGCAAAGAATTCAAACAGCTTGCCTGGCTGTGAATAGTGGCAATGATTTGAGGCCTGCTAAAGAGGGATTTAGCTTGTAGTTGGCCTCTCTGCTACAAATTCTGAAGTAAAGTCTTGGTCTCTGAAGGTGGATAGATTGAAGTCTCTATGTTGGCTCTCTGGAGGTTGATGGAGGTAAATTATGGATTTTCCCGGCAGAGCGTCCCGCAGCAGGTGGAATAGAATTTCCTCTCTAGCTTCCAGTGGCTCTTTTTATGTCTTTTGAAAGTGGGTGTGTGTGCAGCATCACTAGCCAGCCCCTCTCTCAACTGCCCATTGGTCAAGCTTTCCTTTCTCTCTTGATTGGGGAAAAGAAGTGGAGTGTCAGAGCGATGTCATTTAATGGCTTGCAGAAAGGACACTCCCCTGTCAAATTACACACAATCTATATTTGACCTAAAGACATATTTCATAGATACACAGTGGTTTGAAATTACATGCACCCATCACATATCACATGAGGTATACCCTGTTCAAACTCTGCTCTTCCTGGGGGCTTGGGTTAAAAAATGGCAACATATTTCACTTTTTGGTCGGGTTACCAATATTGGATTTGTCCCAGCATTTACACCAATGTTCGCAAAGCATGTGGGCATTAGGTGGTGGAGTGTCAGATTTTTAACATACATACATTTCGAGTAATATCCTCTTTTCCGCTAAAAACCCCCCTGAACATACCACCGGGTCCTAACACGTCTTCAAATGTGCACAGAAAAATCACAAGAATAATGATATCACTTATAAAGTTCACAAGTCCGCTCTATGAATGATCCATCTTTTTAGATTTATGTTCTGGCCCCAAAGGGGTGTGGTTTCCCAGGTCACATGGTGTAGAAACCAGTTTATCCAGTTTCTGCCAAGCTCAGAGACCCTGCCCCTCCCAGCTTCTGCCAAGAGGAAGCTATTTTACGGTCCCCCTAATAAACCATCTGCCTGGGCCCTGGAAGGCCCATTGTTCAAAAGGAAGCCATTTATGACTACCCTAATAAACCATCTGCCTGGGCCCAGGACAGGCCTTTGTTCAACTCCCTGTAGCTGCTCCACCCCTAATCTAATCAGAGAGGTGACAACTCCTTTTGGCAAGGGGAAGAGTGGCTGAGCAGGTTTTAACTCCTGTGGGGGTAGATGTCAGGCAGAATTCAGTTCCTTAAGCCAGGCCCCAGCTAATGTCACTTCTAGTTACCCAGTTTTCTGCATTCAAATAAACTAATTTTTACACATGCAGCTAGAATGCTGATTCTAAGTTTAAAACTATGACATTCAAACAATTGAAACCTATGTGACACTCAAAAGTAGGTCACTCATTTCTTTTAAACATTTAGATTTTTAGTGTCTTTCAGTCCAAATTTACTTAAACTGCTGAAATCCACAGCTCAGCAAGTTTTGCTATGAACATTATTTTAGGCTCAACCTCTTTCCAGATTTTGTATGCCCACAAGACTTTATTCTGTCAAATGTCTGCTGGTGTTCAGTGAGATTGTTGGATATTCTGCAATGTTTGAAATGAGCATTCTGAGCTTGCCTTCAGAGAAACAAAGGGTACTGCTGTTTTTCTCTTTGGCACCCCATTTCACTCATGGCTCTTCTGACCCAGCACACCCGCACCGGGGGGTGGCAAGTAAGGCGACCATTTTGGTGTGCGCACAAACTGCACGGTTTTCATAGATTCTGGCGCACATGTGGGCTTTTTCGGCCATCTTGGATTTCCTAAGCCCACAGCACCAAATGTTGTAGCATAATAGTCCAAACGTGGGTCAGGACACCCAACAAGGTATTGTTGTTTATATTTGCTTTGTATATCTTACATGCACTTGTCTGAAACCAATAAATAAAGATGTTAAACAAATTAAAATTTAAATGGTCTCCCATCTGAACTTCCGCAAATGTGTCCAAACAGACGAAATAAAAACAAGTATTGGCAAGGCCAACAGTTTGGGCTTTTGTGTAGGCATGGGTAAAAGCTACTTTTCAGGTACTGCCCTAGTGGTATTAACTGGCCATTCATGGTAGCAGGTGCAACATTGTGCGAGTACTGGGAATCACATAGCAGTGCCCGTCAAATGCCTAATACTTTTAAACAAGCCAAAAACGTTGGTTTGGCCAATGCTTGTTTTTAAGAGGACTTCAGTGAAGGACAAGCATAGTGCTTATAAATCGAGTGGCTGAAGGCCAGACTGGTCAAGATGTACTACACCAGTAGCCGGTTACAATTGCAATTAAGTTAATATCTCTCAGAAAACTGTTTTGAAAAAAGACTGGCAGGCAATTCGATTACAACGTTTGATGGTAAGGCTTCATTAAAGGAAGCTCAAAGAGTTCCCATGAGAAGGTGTTTTGGGCGGGAAGGGACAGGAACTGGGTGGGAATGGCCATAGGGATTAGCATGGCCATGGGCTGTCAATGGGTGGACAAATAAACAACACCTACATGCTGTATGTCCCACCTCATGTGCAATTTCTCACCATCTGTGCTTTAATGCAGCAGTCTCGGCGTATAGGTGTCACAATCTACACCTAATAGCCCAAACTAATGAACCAGCCTCCCTGTACTTCCAAATGTTACCAAAATGCCCCTTCCAGCCCACCCAGTTCTCTGCATGGCCTCACTCCCAAGGGCACCAAGAATAGCTCAAATTGTTGTTGTCTAAGGCCAGCTGAAAAAGTGTGCCTGTGGGAGTATGCCAGGACCTTGTCGAGCAGTGGAGCATGTTACAGAGTTTTATAGTGGATGAGAGTAACTTGCCCTGCCATGCAGGGTCCTAATGTACTACCTCTGAGCAGAACATGTCCAGTTGAACCCTTAAAACATTTCTAAATGTTTGCACAATGTCTAGGCGCCTAAGGTTCATGTGGTTATGTGAATTGCCAAACTTGTTCACTCAGCCTTGCTTCTTAGTTTGAGCGCCGAGAAGAATGTCAATGAACTCACATGCCATCCAGGCTAGGCATACAGAGAAAGTGTGGTCCTTTGCCAGACCCAAACAGCAGCGTGTTATGTTTGTCCCACCTGCTGTTACAAGCTTTTGCATTCTCTGGATTCCAATTTCAATAACCACTTGTTGATTTAGCTCAGATTTTAGTTTTAATTGCTTTCAACATTTTTGGGGTCAATTGTTGGTGGAAAACCAACCCGCTTTAACGCCATTGCCTCCCTCGTGCAATCCACGGAAGTTCTAAAATGTTTTATTAATAATAGCGTGTTGGCCTGATTGACAGACACGTGTTGTATTACCGCAATCCCTTTCAAAAAAGTCTCTGTGAACCAGGCCCTATGTGTGTGTTTATAAAGTGTGCAAGTGCAATGGCAATTGCAAGACCG
The DNA here is from genome assembly GCF_040938575.1 of Ambystoma mexicanum. NCBI lineage: Eukaryota > Metazoa > Chordata > Amphibia > Caudata > Ambystomatidae > Ambystoma > Ambystoma mexicanum. The sequence goes on along the minus strand of NC_090937.1, from coordinate 594,849,364 downwards.
TCTTGCCTGTTTAACAAGTTTACAGTTTTCTATCGTTCTCTTTACAGTTTCTTTACTGCATGTTTCAATGGCAAATATTCTGATTTTCTTCCCCTATTTAATGCTTTTTAGGCTTACTTTTAGAACGTTGGATTCCTACATTTGTTCTAAAGTATGTACCCAATACACGTGGAAGGAAGTCCATTTTATCAGCGAATGTAATTAGTTTTCAAGAGATAGTAAGTGATCCAGAAGACAACATATAATGTTAGCATTTTTCTAAGCTTGAGTCTGTGCTCATATTCAAACGAGTTACCAGCAACCACACTGTCATAATTAGAACTCAGATTCTGAGCACGTGTGACGACTTCGACAGCTGTGTTACACAGTGTGTAAAGCCTCCATACTTATGTAGATAATGGCATCACTGCATCAGAAACACGTGGATCCCGTTTGGTCATTTTCATTAAGAAATCTCCCCTGCATTTTGATAGCTGGGAAAATCCATCAGCTCTGGAACGTACAGTCACAGCAGCTCGCAGAACCGTTGATGTCCCAGAATGATGTGACAGGCCTTGTGAATCAGCATCTCCAAGTGAGTGAATGTGCAATGAGTACAGCTCATGATGGGAACTGTCAGTATTAATTGGAAGCGACGTGAAGGAAATCAGTCTACTGACAGACATGACCCTTTATGAGCAAATTTGCCATGGACAAATTCCCTGCTTAAGTGAACAGTCAATATTTATTTTGCTGATGTGAACAATTCTTTTTGGTAATTTTATTCATCCAGAAAATATTACTCGATCTATATTTGAAATATGACAAAGCAAGGCGCAATCAATATATTAAATGACAGCGCTGCCATCATTTTAGGAACCAGCCACGTGCAAATAAATTGCAAGGCTTTTCAGATTGTTTTGCATCCTTACTTTCATAATTTCACATTAGTTAATAAAACTTCGCACAGTGCTTTCTTTTCAGTGGCGTCTACCTTTGACTGCAGAGCCAGTTTATGGGTACGTGTTCCTCGCGTTGCTGGGATCAGACCACATCCATCCTGTGTCTCTCTGAAAATGAATGTCACGGCATATGTTACAGAGATAGCTTGAAGTTCGCCATTTTAGGAGCTCCATTGCAGGTGAACACACACGTGATAAACAGTAGATTCATTATAAATCAAGGGCGCACCAAGACTGGATTTTAAGGAATAAGCCACTTTGCACAGCTAGCATCACCACGTATGTAAATGATACACACAGACACACACACAGACACTGTCATAGTCTGCAGGTTAATAGGCAAAAGAGTAAAATGTAAATACACTGGTGAAAGGCTCTCATGTCACCACAAAGAAGTCAGGTTTGTACGGATAACAACTCCATGTGAATGACACATAGATGAATGATCCATATACAGACTAGCAGCACACACAATGTTCGAGTGTGCAGACTTACGGGAACAAGCGTAAAATGCACATCAACTAGCAAAAGCCACCCAACCCAAAAAAAGTCAACATGCATGAAGCGCAAGAGAGGAGTCCAGGCAAAACATCCCACCCACCGAAGACAAATGGAAGAAGGAAGTTATCCATGAATATGAACAAAAGGACATGTAGAGTTATTGTCTGCATGGTAACATAATAGTTGCTGCATTTCAGAGATGGGTACCAGGTTAAACTGGAAAAGACACCAGTCTGTCCGCTTTACGAGTTCTTTGCTCGGTGGACTATGGCGTTGCAGGCTGCAGCCCAGGCAAGGCCATCTCAGCCCTTCATCATTAGATGTTTGATGAATAGAGTTCAATAACATTGGTGATAATAAGAGCCGTATCACAGAAGGGAGCAGGTATCTAGTGAAATAAAAAATAAAAAAAGCAGGAACTGGTCATCAGAAAGTGAGAAGTGGAATTGTGTACATTTTTCTAAATGTCTAATGGTCTTCTCAATGGGTTAGCAATTGGTAATTAAAATCCTAAAGGACGATTGAGCATTGCAGCGTTCTTAAACTTGCTGGAGCATACGTTTCAAATATGATTGCGGTGGAGAAATTGGTCTCTATTTTACATTAGCACCTTGGTGGAGGGAGCCAGATAATCACGTGGCTAGGAACGTGGGCTTGAACAACCTGTGAAAGCCTGCGTTCCACCCCACCTGATGGGTGGCTCCCCCGCCGGCCTCTTCCCTCCACCCCCTATCCTCTTATTTATTATTTTTTTTTAATTCCCCTCTACCACTTACCTTATTTCAGCTGTGGCAGCACTTGCTGCAGCAGCCACACCTTTACCTATGCTCCCAACGGCCACCATGTAAAGGAAAGAAGGGCTCTTTATGGAGCCCTGCCTTCCAGTTCCATGGCGGCCATCTGAAGACAGTATTTTCAGTTATTGAAAGTCATTTCAGTCATCGATGCGTGCCGTTCAATGACTGAAAATACTTTTTTTAGATCCCTGTTAACTTGGGGTGCAAATGGCCTTAGTACTCAATCCTGCACGCCAGAGCAGGTGTTAAAGCCACAATAGTGTGGCTCTTCTCACACACAACATTCAGAATAGAAAGCAGATGTACTCACATTGTATAGTGTTCCATATCATCACTCGATTAATTTCTAGAGGTTTGTTCCTTGTCCATAGTACACCATCAGCATTAGTAACTAGAATGTCTCACTTGAAAATATCTGACCATTGCTTAAATCCTTGTATCCTGCTAACCACACAGGAGAAAATTGTCCATAGGTCAAAGCATTTATGGGGTAATTCCTACATGTTAACTTACTTTATTCGCAGTTTTTTTCTTGTCAGGTTTCTTCTGAGCCAGCTAACTGGTTTGCCTAACCCCACAGTAAAAAGACTATTCACTTGATCTATTAAGGTTTTCTTTTGTTTGCTCCATCGCGCCCAGCCCACTCCTGTTGTGGATTTCTTAAATAGCCACACTTTAAAGTTTGCAAAGTTTGTGGAAGTTGTTCATCCGCTAGTGGAATGACAATCTGGTTAACAGCGGTAGTGAAGTTGAGCATTCACTTTGTGTTCTCAGATGATCTGTCAGAAGTCATGGTGTTCTTCCCAATCTGCATTTGGCACCCCCAGTCACAATGCCCTTTGGCCTGTACTGATTGAAGTTATAGTAAATTGCCACATGGTGGCTTGCCTCAATTCAGAGCAATTGATGGACTGCAGTTTCCTTGGGTAACTTTAAATCTGACATCACAGGAAACAAAAAAGATGGGATCCCTGGCACCGCCCCAAGAATGATCAGACTAACCAAGGGAAATCATATCAGACAAAATGTCTCCCATTGGTTGAGAACCTTCTTCACACCATTAATCACCCCTTCATATAAACAATTTTAAAAACAGTATTTATGTTTACAAATATTAAACGCTGATACATCGCCATATGTCATCTGTCTATTTACAATCTTAGACACACTGAACAATGTATGACAGTTTTTTTGCCAGAGACGCAAATCCAAACAACCTGTAATTTGCTACCATTTCTAAGTAGCAATTACTTTTTGTGGTACATCCCTCAAAGTTTAAAGTGTTTTATGTACAAGATTGGGTAACACATTTACAAATACATACTAATATTATAATTGGTGTAATGATGGTTCTCAACCAAGGGAAAACAAATAGTTATGCAATGCAATTTCTAAAGACTTTAGATCCGTACCATCTCTGGTGACATGAAGGGTTCCTCAGAGATATGATATGTCACCTTGGTTGTTCAATTCTTCTCTTGGGGCTAGCAGATGCAACCTCTTCTTCAGCTATTGGTGAAAATAGTAGTACATTATCACCATTATTCAGATAGTGCTCAGCTAATTTCTAAGCTTCAAAGCTCTCTGATAAGGCAGAATTCCATTTTTGGAGTTATTGTGCCTGACTTGGGGGGTCCCCGCCGCTTTGTGTACAATTTGTCCTTTTTGTTCCTCCCCCTTTCCTCCCACAAAGGCTTAATCAAAAGCTGATGACCTCTGAGGCACGGGTACCCCAAAGTTGCCACCTTGTATCTCAGAGATGGTGTACGTAGCACTACATAGGTTAAATATAGGTCATTTAACCTATAGAGTGCATTCTATGTAGGCCAAGCAGTGGATATCCCATACAATCCCAACTCATATTTAGGTATTTAATAATTAGCTGTATTTAATACACAAACGGCCTCATTCCGAGTGTGGTCCTGTTGCCTCTGGAAATACTGTGCAAGATCATTTACTTCTACTGCAAGCAGGCAGCACCTGTGGAGGGTACACATATTCTAAGTCACGTGGACCTTTCATGTATTCCTCATTTTAGAATCCCATAGGACTCAACAGGAAAAGGACATTGTACAACACGCAGCATTACTTACTGCACTTAGTAATATCACACAGTTTACTACTCTAGATTGAAAGAAATGTCCTCTGCACAAAAGCATGTGGTTTTGATAGGTTTTGTGTCTGAAACTCTGAATTGTGCAGAGTGGTAAACATCAGTATTCTGAAATAGTGCATGCTTAACCACTACTACAATAATTGAAATGGAGCCCTAAATCCCTTACATTACCATTCGTTAAGAGACTCAGTGATGTGGCCTCTAATGAGATGCCTTCCTGACATCAGTTTCTCACACTAAGAATGAAAGCCATTTTGTGACAAAACTTTTTCTGCTTTGCAGGGGTGTAATGACGAGTAGTGGTTAAACCTGCTGCTCAGCCCCCACACTTCTACAAACTAATTGGTCCGAATCATAAAGGTAAAACAGGCACAGCCAAGAGATATACTGCCTTCACCTCGGGGTTGTGAATGTGATCCAATAGTCACCGAACAGCAAAGTATAACAGTCAAAAACAAAGGAATGTCCCGTCACGGTTCTTAAAACAAATACTTTACTTAAACACATCAATGTGCAAATAACTATTAATAACACTATGTAAACACACCCCTGCAAGAAAGAACAAAGAATTAGCAAAGATAGAAAGATGCTACAATCTGGCTAATGAATACATGTGTGAAAAGTTAGAAGCAACCAATGAGTTCCAAACAATATGTTGTTTTGGGTAAAAGTTGAGCAAAATTGACATAACCAGTCTTTAGGGTCCAAAGATGGACCAGGCACAGTTATGAGTCAATAGTACATTTATGATTTGCTTAGGAGACCCAACAGCACCAAGCCGGATTTTAAGCTGTACTGAAATGCAGGTCAAATCATGTTTGGGTGTGGTGAGTCGTGATGGGTCAAGAGGCAAGCTGACTTCTAGTCAGTTCAAATCAGGAGCTCAATGCCATTCGTATGTGACGTTGGGTAATGCAGTTCAGATGGCTCACCGGATGCCTCACCAGGGTCAGATCGGGACTTAAGGTCGTTCAAGACATTGGTAACAACTGGTTCAGGTCAGCAATTGACAAGATGCTCAAGTAGTTCAAGTCAAGATCCACTGGTTTGATGCAGTGACCTTGGTTTTCCGATGCAGGGATGAAGAGGTGGCACTTTGAGTTTGGTCTGCAGTGGCGAGGAGGTTGTTGGAGCCAAACAGGTGATGTGCTCTGCTTGGCACGATGCAGCAGCCAGCTGGTTCAACAGGTCTGATGCAGCAGTAGTTCTAGTTCAATGCTGTGCCAAAAGTAGCAACTGTGATTCGCTATGTGTTAAGTGCATAGAACACATTTCAAATGCGGACATGGAGCTTCGTCTTATCTGGTCCTCCAGATGCTGTGATAACTACGAGATATGCTTGCCATCATACCCTAAACTAGGTTTGGCTAATATGTAAAGTGTATAACTTCCCACAGGATAATACCTCTTAGTGGTATGTGGTTTGGGAACAGAACTGTATATCTCAAATGTAGTCCCTGTGCTGCAGTGGCTTGGCTTCTCCGCAGCTATCAGGATGTCTCTATGAAATGGAAAAGCAGGCACTCCACATCAGGATATTAATTCAGCAGGGCACAGGTGAATATTACATTTCTGTATTCGAATTTGTGTGTTGGGTAGCAGGCCATCCTTTCTGAGATAGAATTACCTGCATCATTCTATTAATAATACAAAAATAAAATCTAAGGTGTCTCCCCCCTTGCCAGATGGAAATCCTTCACATACATGCCATCAAAGTAGGCGTGCTTTAGATTTGGGCTCGTTGCTCACCATTATTTTACTTGTGGGGAGTCCTCCTCTAATCCCCCATACAAATACCCCTTGGATGTGCCCCTTCGCCTTCACTCCAATTTCATTTAGATGGTTGACCCTCAGGATCCTCATGCACTGCCTTCCCCTGCCTCTATCCCCACAACCTTCTGACCCTCACTTTCTCCCCCATAACCATATCTTTGCCCCCCCCATACCAACATACTTGTCATTTTTAAGCTGTAACTATTGCACACTTCTGTGCTTATGCCACATGAACGCCAGCCCCCTTGGTTGTTGCCAGGATGGTGTGTAAGAGGATTCAATTCAACACTACAGCTAAGTCAATGCCTAGTCTGGGATACTGAATGGAAACCCTTATTGATATATCTTTACGTCCAGTTCATGCGTTCTGGATGACTACCCCTATATAACACCCCTCTCTTGGAATCCCCCTGGCCCCACTGAGCCAAGAAGTAGTTCTGTTTTGCAAGTTTAAAAGGTTTATTTGATAATTTAAACAATAGATATATATATCACACTTTATAATAAATTAATAATTGAATATCACACTTAATCTGAGCAGTAATCAATAATGGATAGTCCGGCACTAGCACACTTCTGTATAATCAATGATGAGTGGTTATAAGATGGATAAGATAGCAACAATACTTTTCTGGTTTCAAATGGATGCAAGGTGGAATGAAATTGCAGTACAGAAATACTCAATATGATTTCAACAAAACAATGTAATCACTTTTCTCTGGCAATCCACTCCCCCCTTTATGCAATGCAAGGAAATGGAAGGAAAGCGCACAGTTCTCAGAAATGCAATCAAATGTAATTCAGTTCACCCCAGCAAGCTTAGACTACAGAAGTTTGAAACACAGGCCCAAAATGCTTTTATATGTGCTGGCAATGAAGTAAAAAATATGCTAAAATGCTTTTAATTCCCTCTAGAGGTTCAGGGTGAGTGGTATCTAGTTAATATTAGTCCAGGCTCACTCTAGCAATGATTCAGGGATGGTTCTTAAGAGGCAAACGAATTTTTAGCAAGGAAAGCAAGGAAGCTGCTGTTTTCACACGTGGCTGGATTTTTAACCAAATCGCAAATCGCGGTAAAATTCGCGAGTGCGAGAATCGTGATTACGGCAAAATTATGAGGAGTAGGAAGTCGGTTCTAGGCTTGTAGAAAAGTTGAGATTCTAAGCTTTCAGAGGAAAGTTAAACCAAGTTCCTAGCCCAAACGGTTCCAGAGATACGGACGATTAAATAAAGGTCGTTTTTTGGATTTGAAATTTTAAAAGTTCAAAGCGACAGGTTACAGCTTGCAGATAGAAAATGACAGGTGACAGCTTTGCAAATGACAGGTGACAACTTCTAGGAGGCAGTTCTGGTTAGATTAAAATAGATTGAATTATATTATTTTAACTAAGAGATTGGTTCTGCACAGTTCTGCTAGGTACTCACAATATATTTAGAAATAGGCCTCGCCACGGATCTGGTCAGGTTTTCGGACTGGACTCCGGTCTGGTCTCGGCACTTCACAGTGATCTGGGTCAGCTCTCTGGTTCTGCTAACAGCGGTCTGGGTCAGCTCTGCTCTGCTGGTCTAGCCTCTCTGGATTCTGGATACTGCTCTGCTTTCTAGGTACTGCTACAGGTTCTGGAGATTGATGGAGGTAAAGTATGGATTTTCCCAGCAGAGCGTCCCGCAGCAGATGGAATAGAATGTCCCTATCTGTCCTGACTGTCTGCTTTTATGTGTTTTGAAAGTGGGTGTGTGTGCAGCATCACTAGCCAGCCCCTCTGTCAACTGCCCATTGGTCAAGCTTTTCTTTCTCTCTTGATTGGGGAAAAGAAGTGGAGTGTCAGAGCGATGTCATTTAATCGCTTGCAGAAAGGACACTCCCCTGTCAAATTACACACAATCTATATTTGATCAAAAAGACATATTTCATAGATACACAGTGGTTTGAAATTACATGAACCCATCACATATCACATGAGATATACCCTGTTCAAACTCTGCTCTTCCTGGGGGCTTGGGTTCAAAAATGGCAACATATTTCACTTTTTGGTCGGGTTACCAAAATTGGATTTTTCTCCAGATTTATACACATGTACACGGCCTGTCCATACATACTCCAGTAAATTACCATGTCTCTAGCTTAAACACAGAGTCTGTAGTATACATAAATAGCAGGATTTTGCCCCAGAACATCACACAAATTGGAGTTTGGGCTTGAATCGAAGGTACATTTTTTAAATGAAGGCTCTCAAAGTTATACATTCCTGTCATTTGATTACAAAGAGTTATCAGTGTTTCTGTAAAATATATATTTTGCTTTCACTTCAGTTCTCAGAGTGTTGGGGTCCGCCTCCAAGACTTGGGTGGGTCAGTGATCACATGTGTCTTCTGGCAGGCAGGCCTTTGTTGACAGGAAACAGTCAAAATCAACATATTCTATTCAAGTGCGAGAGCCTATTGTGTGGTCTCCAGGAGGCTCCCAGCCAGTCTGCCTTCTATCAATCAAGAGGTCATGTGAGATTCTAACTCCTGGTGTGAATCTCTGGAGGTGAGAGGGTTTCCCAGGCTTCTGGCCTCTGGGAACAGCAGGTGGCTAATTTTTAATTAAAATGCAGCCTTAGAAGTCAGCTGAGTCAAATCCCTTTGTCAGCAACTGCACTTAGTTCTCCTGTCAGAGTTTAGACCGCTAGCGCCGCCTTGAGGATTTTGTTGGTACTGCATCCATTTTGGGATCTTTCTTGGATTAATGCATTCCAAACAGGAATGGTTCTTACATGGTAGTAAATCCTTGCTTAACATTGTTTTGATGGGGCTCCTTACAATAAAATGGTTATGTGGAACCCCACAAAAGGGTTGAATCTTTAAAGTGGTCCGGTGAGCCACGATTTCAGCAACTTTTTGACATCAGTAACAGTGGATTTTGTTAACAAAGATCTTTCTTTACACTGGTGGGTGGCAAGTGAGGTAACCATTTTGGTGTGCGCACAAACTGCGTGGTTCTCCTGGATTCTGGCGCACTTGTGGGCTTTTTGGCCATCTTGGATTTTCTAAGCCCACAGCAACAAATGTTGTAGCATAATAGGCCAAACGTGGGTCAGAACACCCAACAGGTGCCAGCATTAGTTTTCCTGCAGTGTTTTTTTTCTGTCATAGGGAATATGCTGGTGCCACTAGCAATAAGGCCTAACATAGGATTTTATTATTCATTGGACAGAGATAACCAACACTACTAGGAAATGACAGTCTTGAGGTTGGGAAGAAAATAGATGCAGCAAATTTAAATTCCTGGAAATTAGAGATGCGGCCCACTTTCCTGGGCAGGAACGTAGTAAGATAAGTACATTAGATTGTAAGAGTCGCCAACTACAACAGGCACATTCCCCTTTCCAAATGCCAAATGTGGGAAATCATTTTCTTAATTCCTATGAGTACCAAGCTCCATTTTCCAGTTGGCAGCTACTTTGTCGAACACACATTGGATCTCATTTTCCATTGGGCGTAACATGAATGAAAGGCGTAAAAGCCTTGAATAAAGCTTTAAAGCCGTGCATTCGTGTCACACCCCATTTTCAAGTATTTGCATGGTGTAGAGGAGGGGTAGAATGCAACTTGCATTTCTGCCACCTCCCTGTCTCTTTGCCATAAAAATATTCCAGCTTGGCAAGTGGTGCCCACAATTAAAAGTCAACGCTGGCTGGCTTGCAAGCATGCCAGCCATCGTTCACTCACTTTGCACTGTGAAGTGCAAAAGTGCAGAGCAAAACAAAGAGGTAATGGTTGAAAGGTTTAGAATGAATCTTAAACGTCTGCTCTGGGCAACCCTCCAGACCATCATTTTTCGCTTGGCAGGCCATTACAGAAACGGGAAAGTCCATATGCAAATCAGGCTTGGTCCCACCCTCAACTAGGCCGAAACATGTCTTGGGTTGCTTGTGTTTCAGTGCAGAGGGGACCTGGCATAGCAGTTTTGGCTGGGCTGCTACCATTGGTGGCAACACCTGACTTATTTGTTTATGGTTGAACCCCTTTTGCAATTGCGCAGATGGACTAAAAAATTGGTGTGGAAGGTTGCCCAGAGCAGTGACAGTGGTTCAGATATAGTCAACACCTTCCTCCCATCACCTTTTGGTTATAGTTTGTCTCCCTGTGTGAGAGAGGGTATGCCCAGACGTGGGTCCCTGGCTTGCTGAGCCATAAAGAACCAAGCTTTACCTCAGTGATGAGGCCCAATAGGCTGAAACATCTCTGCGGCTGCTTGTGTTTCCATGCAGAGGGTGGCCTAGCAGTTCAGGCTGGGCTGCTCCCATTGGTGGCAGTAACTGCCTGATTTGCATATCGCTTGAGCCCTTTTGCAATGGCACAGACGGGCTACAAAATAGTGGTGTGGAAGCCTGCCCAGAGTAGTGCCAGTGAATCAGGTTTATTCAAAACTGTCCACCTATCACTTTTTGGTTATAGAGTGCAAATGTGCAGAGCAAAAGGGTACGTACACAAGTGTACACCCCCTTTCGCTGTGCACATTTACACCCCGTAGTGCAAATGATGAAAATTTGGTGATGAAGAGCCACCTACATTTATTTAAAGTCTTAACGTAATGGCTCCCTTCTGTCACATTACATTAAGTACTGTCAAGGAAAGGCTACAGAATAGTGTGTGCCTATTCCTTGATATGGGCAGTGCTACAAAAGCTGCAGTGATGTCAGGTCCAGGACCCTACTCTGCTTAGTGAAAGCCTTGTTCCAAATCACAAAACCATGCACAACTCCTTTTACAAGAGGCGTGTGACTCTTTTCTAGCCTTAGTTGCTGGTTTCCGTGGACGACATTTTGCAAACTTCAATAACATCTTAAGTCATTTACCTCTTGCAACAATGCTAGTAGTCCAAGGGGTATCAGGTTAATCCAACCCTATCCCTACAAACTGAACTATGTGTACACTAATTAACACATACACATTAAGATTTTAGACTTTTCAAAAAGGGTACAAATATTACAATGATGTCAGAAATTCCCAAAGTTTAAGTGATCTGGAGAAAGAATGACTGATTATTTCAGGGACACATTCACATCGTATCAGTGCCAAGAGCATATGCAACAATCTGCATGTTGATTAGGCAGGGCCATATTCAAGCAAAGTGAAGAGAGAAGCTTGGTGGCATGTAGTAGAGCAATTTATGAAATTTTGGCAGTGGTGGACAGTTGAGGTTAGGCGCCCCGACGGGAAATAGGGTGTGTTATGGGGCTGCAAATGGTAGCAGGTTGTAGTCACCCTGCCAAGGTGCCTACGTCAAGGGAATTGTTAAGGAGGGGTGGTTGGTTACATATGATTATGTCAAATATGTATACTTGCAAAACGTATGGATATAATTTTGCAGCCTGGAAAAAGAGTGTTGAAGCTCGAAACAGCTATTTTTGGCTGTTTTTGATTTGCATTAAATAATGCTCAATAAACTTTAATAACTGTGTTTGTGTCCGCAATTAATGGTAGCAAACCCCTCCTTAAAAAGGCATGTAGTAGAGGGCTGGGCTTGCATCCGAATGCAAACTTTTTGTTTGTGAGAATGAGTCTCGATATCATGTTCATATCAGGTACAAAACAGCATTCTGTGTTATTCTGAAGGGATATACGTGTTGTGGCTTGGAGTGGGTGCTCTGACAACGCTAAATAACCACTTGATGCACTCGGGCCGACGTGGCGGCCTCTGTAGTTGGTTCTCTGCTCAGCCACAGACTTCTTGGGAATGGCCGGTTATGAAAGAGTACATCTTATGACAGTTTCTGGTCACGATCTATGACCTCCTATGACCTCCTCATCCACACATAACGTTTGCTCTCAGATGCTTATTTTTCAGAGTTGTCCACGCATTGGTGGAACAATAGTTCATATAAGTGTGTTGATTTGATAGTGTTACTTTATGCAGTGCTGCAAGAAAGGCATTTAAAGGTGTGCAGATTTAATATCAGGCTGTGCATCCTAATAAAGACTTGTCCTGATATCAAAGCAGTTGGCCCCTAGCACAGGTTCTAGGTTTCAGAACTGCTCCCTGGGCTCTGGACCTGAATAGTCTCTGCCAGCAGCATGCTCGCCCCTTGCTTGGAGACAAATCAATGCCCTTGAGAGTTCAGACCACAGTAGGACACTTGGTTTACCTTAGGGTGCTGCAGGATGACATGTGCATTCATACCAATGAGGAAAACCTCTCTGACAGTCCCACTGCTGCACAATGATGCCAGAACTAGCCAGGGTAGATTCAGGAGGACAGGACAACCTGCAATGGGAGGCTAGACAAGACCACAGCCAGGTAGCAAGGAGTACATCGGGACACAGACAGGCAAGTAACAGTTGAGAGAAGTAAAATGGATGGGAAGCTTGAGAATGCTTTTCCCGTGTGTCTGGCTATTTGCAAAAATGCAGAAAGATGGTTCAGCCCCGTCAGAATTCTCCTATTCCAAAAAACGAAATAGGCCAGTCATAGTACCCAATCTCGTTTCTCATGTCATATCACTGAAAAGGTGTTTTTTTTTCAAATTCCAAAATATCATCTCCAGGATGTCTACGAAAGGATATCTTTAGTGTTCCCATTTCCATCCCCAGAAGATGAGAGGAACAACAATGAATCATATGACTATGGACACCAGAAAAGGAAGATAGAGGAAGTACCAACAAACTGAAGTCGCGAGGCAGGAGGCAGTTACCCCACCTTGGGAAACGGCTTGAAGCCAATTAATCAATGCTAGTGCTTCAGTGCCTGCATCCACCCGGATTGCCAACTGAGGTATTGTCCTGAGATTCTTCAAAGAAATGACCTGGAGATTTTTTAAGCCTATAGGAAGAATTATAAGTACCCACCATACCCCTGTCACATTGTTCATCTGATGGTGTACAGGTTATGCTCCCTGAGTACACTCTGCTTTTATCAGCTAATTAGCCATATTAAGGAAAATAAGAGCAGAGCCTTCCATACAGTTTAATGGGTTTTAGTATGTTCATCTAATATCATAGTTTTTATTGAATTTTCATGTATAACATTGTCATACACAGCATATTATAGGGTGGCGCTGGCCGGCCTATAGTTAAAGTAAAACTGAGTTACATAGGAAATCCCAAAAATGAATTGCTAATGACTTTTGACTCATGCAATGGATTTGGGAGGAATTTTGAACAAAAAAAGGTTTGTCACAGGCCCCCCGGACTGAAAAGTTTCATAGAGATTATTTGAAAAATAAAACCGTTAAGTAGCCAAAAAAAACACCATACCGCACAGTCAAAACCACTGGACATATTTGGATCAGGTCCAAAACAACTTGGGCATGAAGCATTGACTTGCAATCCTTTTGTGGTATGGGGTTATTCTGTACAGTACTTTTTTAGTATTTGATGGAAAAGTGTGTGCCCCCTTCTCCAAAATAGTTAGCTATATCTCAGGTAAATTTCCAAGAAACAAATGTTTCTCTTGATGCAATAGATAGCCATGGATATACCCCAGTATAGCCGATGGTATTGCAAAATAAAATGCAGAAAAAAGTAATTTGCAGGCGAACAAAAAGTGCAGATGCCAATAGTCTAGAGGTGGGGAGGCAAGAGGACACCAAGTGACATGTGGGTGTTGCAGGGGGGCTAGTAACCAAATTTGCAGCACGATGCTCAAACATTTGTTGCATACCTTCAGTTATAAACTGGGGTACATCTGCGACTACCCAACACTTCAACTGAATCTGCATCAGGGAAACGACGAGTGTGGGGGAAAGGGAGAGGGCAGGGAAGGTGAGTAGGCCATGAGGGGGGGCACTGGCACAGATGTGGGGGCACTTGGTGAGGAACACTAGCTGTTTTTCCCGATAGCTGCAGTTATTAGAAAATAGAAAAAAACTGGTTTCATTGGTTGTTGGCATATGCAAAGGTATTCAGAATCACGCCTGCTATAACCTGGGCTATACCTGAGGCTAGCCAATTTTTAACTGAAACTGCGTCACAGAAATTATGATTGTTGAAGGCGTAATGGGAGAGGGGATGTGAGGAGGCCATTAGGGGGTGTGAGGGGAGCTGTCAGAGATGTGGCGAGCACTTGGTGTTGGCATGGGGAGCAGGGATGTAGTTTTCTTCTGCTGTTTTTTCCGATAGCTGCTGTTATGATACAATCGAAACAACTGGTTTCATTGGTTGTTGGCATACGTTTGGGTATTCAACTCCATGCCTAGGCATAGCCACCTAATGTACCACGCCAGCTGATTGTTGTTATTGTACACCAGGCTATGTAGAAAACCACAGTTATTAAATGATACATTTCTGTGCAATAATCATATTATTCCATAGATGTTAGACCACACAATGTATAACTTTATGAATACCAACTAATTCCTGACCTCATATATGTTGTTTTTGGAGACCACACAATGTCACATGTCTTTCTGGTTCCATGCCCTCACCTCTACCCTTGCGTCATTGGAACTTTGAAATCATGGAAATGTGTTTTTTTGATTATGTACAAAATGTACGTGCACTCACGGCTACAGTTTGGGTTTTGTTAATAGCCACAGCTACAATGGATGTCTATGGCCAGTGAGCCTATTCCATAGCGTCACATAGCCATGGTTATGAAATGATAGTTAAAACATAACTTGTGTATGTTTTTATATGTGTGCAAATGCATGTGTGTAGTATTTCAACACATTTGCAGTACAACTGTCTACAAACAGGCACACAGTTTTAAAATCAGCCATACCTGCAGTCCTTCTCTGTTTGCAGGAAAATTACTCCTAGTTTGTATTTCGACTAATAGTAGGAGTGGGGCACTCATGATGTCCGTGTTTTGGTCTGTGTTTGCAACTGATTGGTGTAACTGTCGCAACAGTCATAGGTTGCAGTGAAACTGAGTCAGCCATTTTAGTAGTTTGCTTACTATAGTCTGCTTTTTGTGCTGTTGATGTCTGAAAAATGTCATAAGCACCATTTTGTAGAAGTTTTGCTATTCTGATTGCCGAATTCACATTGTGCTCATGCTGATCATTTGACTGATGTGAACATCTTTGGATCTTTTGTATAAGTTGATAGTAAGTGGCAGTAAATATGTGCAGGTTTATTTGCAGTGGAAAGTTGAGAGTGTAATTGACCTGTGTTTCAGAGCCTGCTCTATCATAAACTATGGTTCACCCTCTTACAGATTTCTATTTGCAGATTCAAGAAGATCTACATTTTCAACTGTTTTCCTATTTCTATGCATATTACTTTTCAATAAAAAAAATTAGAACATTTAAAGAAAACAATTTACATACAGTTTTGGGAAATTGCTGTCTGCTCAGTCTGAGTGTGTACTATATTGCACATCTGTGTTGCTGAAAATTATTATTTGCACTTAAAACTGTATACTTGTGATAACATTACAAACATGAACACATTCAAGATATAGTGGAAAAGCAACACACATAAACCTGCCCAAAACTTTGGCTTCAGTGCACACTTCTTAATCAAGGGCATGCACTGTTCCTCTATTTTGCTGAAATTAAAGTCTGGAAGAATTCCTTTCTTGTGATCCACTGCAAATATATTTATTTGGTGCACTGATCTATGTAGAAAGTTAGTTTTTTGTAGGATGTGCTACCCACAGGCAACCCCCTCCACACTTCCTCTGAGGTTAAAGGTGTATTTACTTGCACTTCTTCTAATCTTTCTCTGCAATAAAATGGGACCATGAGGTAGGCTAAAGGATCAGACTTTCATAAGAAAAGGGAGAGCGTTTTCAACAAGCCAAATTACTCCTTCAGTTTGGACCAAACCATGTGTGTCACTTCAGACCCAACAATGTAACTCTCACAAACTGTATAATGTTTCCAACCTTGTAACTCTCAGAAAGTGTAAATGTATGCTATGGATTTTCTGAATGCATCGTGACATGTGATCTCAGACAGTGTTTGGGTTTTTTCTATCCACCTTGTTTTATTTCCTCCCAACGGCCCAATGATTATTATATTTGAACACAAAAACAGTGTACCACACACATGTTGTATCAAACAAAGTGTATACAATGTGCTACTTATGAGGGTCAACAAAATTAAACATGTGTACAACTGTAACTAATTGTATTTCATAAGTATGTTCTATAACTAATTATATTTGTTTTACAGACAGAAACGTGCTCATTATACCCTCCTCGCCATATCTAGTTGCCCATACCTAATATGATGCTTATTACAATTTGTAATCCTAATAACCACATTACTAAGCGTACAATGTTCATATTCATTACATAATCACTGTGCACATATTACTGTGGCCATGTCCAGTGTCCAGATGATTGGGTGTGTGTCCTATGGCTGTACCCATTGTATGTAACCATAAAATGGCAACAACTATATGACAAACTATGGCCACAAACTATACTAGTGACATCACTAAAATTACATTATGTATGACATCACTGATGAAATCCTCAAAGGCCATGCACACTGGACATGGCCGAAGGCCATGGACAGTGGCACTGAAAATGATACAGTGGGCATGAAAAAAACATGTGTCCAAGTGCAGTTAAGCTGAGTAAACTTAACACCACAAAACCTTTGCTATTCAGCACACAGGAAAACTCAGGACCTGCTTAACTTGGCCTGTTCCTGTTGCAAAACCTAAGAGGACTTATATATTAGAAGAGAATGGATTGACAATCACATACAAAAAATGTGATTATGAGGTTATAGCATTAGGGTGGATAAGGTGAGAACATTTTTGCAACTAAACCTTGGAAATTCAACGCATTGGGGAACTCAAGAATGGCTTAACTTGGCGCCATCCCGTTCTGGAGCCCAATAGCATATATATATTAGAAGAGAATGGGTTGACAATCACATAGAAAATGCCCTTATGGGGATATAGCATTAGGGCAGATATCAACGAGAATGTTCCTAGTTAAGACTGAACTATTTACATGTACTCTTTTGAAATGTTTGTCCAGCCACCCTACCCCCATTCTCTCTAACACACCTGCCTTACCTGGATCCTCTCTACCCGCAAAAACCCTACCCCACCCTGTTTACAACATCCTCTCTACTTCCACTCAACCACCCTACCCCAACCTTTGTGTACCAACTCCCTTCCCCCACCCTACTTCTACCCTTGCACATGTATCCTAACCCCACCCTCTCTACCCCGGTCCACCGTACCCCTTCCCTTTATATCCAACTCATCCTCCCTTTCTACCCTCACCCATCCATACAACTTTACTCTCAGTTCCCCAACTCTCTGTACTCCCAGCCTCTGTCCTCTCACCCACCCTACTCGACCCTGTGTACCTGCTCCCACTCACCCTACCCCACCCTCTCTACTCCCACCCATCCACCGTAACCCCTTTCTCTCTACTTCCACACATCCTACCCCCACCCTCTCTTTCCCCACTCACCCCTTACTCCCACCCTCCCTACCCCCACCCACCATAGCTACACCCTCTCTATCCCACCCACTCACCTTACCTACACTCATCATCAACACAAATTGCAACAAGATGTAGTGATCTATTATTGAAAAGGGCCATCTTGGGGGACAGTGAAGGAAGAGGGTGGAACTGGGAAGGGAAGAACATTAGGGTTCACCCATTTAAAAATGGTAAAAAAAGAAAACATTTTGTTTTTTGTAATTTTTCTTTTTTAGATCTTTTTGTTCTTATTTTTTAGAAAAGGGGGAACATTGCCACTTAAAAGGATATTGGGGGTCATTCTGACCCTGGTGGTAGGGGGTTAATGGCACCGGTAAGGATGCCGGTGCCGTTAACCCCCTACTGCCCTATTATGGTGACCCTTAGCGGGTCCATTAGCGCCGGCTGGTCTTACCAGCCGCCCATAGCGGGACCCGTTAAGGGACCATGGAGCTAATAACGGGCCCGCAATTTGTGGGCCCGTTATTAGCTCCTTCCCCATTCCCAATGAGCCCTATGGGGGCTCAAATGGGAATGGGGAATGGTTTTCGAAATGGGGATTTACCGGGTCCGCATAGGTCGGAATGCCCCGGTAAGTCCCCATTCCGAAACCACGGACCCAGACCGAGTTTGGAGGCAGCCATGGTGCTAATAGCACCATGGCTGCCTCCAAACTCGGAATGACCCCCATAGTCCTAGTGGCAGTAGATCTGGTGTTCTGAACTGGTCAGTACCCAGCCATCTAGGGTGGCATCTTCCATTGTGATCACATTGTGTCATTTGCAGAACTTCATTTTGCACTCCTTCAGATAAGGACTGGGCAGCAGTAGGGGAGGTTAGGTCCTGCAGTAGGTTGTGGAAGGTTTGGTGGTGGATGGTGCAGAGGTTGCCGTGGTGGTTGCTGGTGAAGAGGTTCATGCCACAGCAGGTGCTGGACTCCATTCAGTGCTAGGCCCATGTGCTTTTATTTTATGTTGTACATGGGCCTTTCGGTAGTCCTCATTAATATTGTACCAATGGACCCTGACTAAGTGTTGAATGAGAACTGATGTCCCTAAGCTTGTGTGATGACACGTTAAAAAATCCAAATCACAGAACCTTCTTCCAGAACTTGCGCTGCACTTGTTCAATCTCTTTTCCCAAATGGTGTTCCTCCATTAGGAAGTACCTCCAGCTCTCTGTGGTTTTCTTCATCCGGCTATGTTTTGGTGTCAGGATCCAGATGACATTATTGCTCCTACTGCTGTGGTCAGACATGGAGGGTAATGTCTGGCCTGAAGGAAAATGCAACAAAAGCAAAAAAGACACGATAAAAGGGACAATGCCATTAAAAATACAAATATAAAAAAAGAAGAAAATAGCTAAAATAATCAATTGACAAACAAAACAAAGGACAGTACAAATTGGTAAATGAACAAAGGAGGGCAAACAAGATGGGGGAAAAATAGGAGTTTGCTAACAAACTTCTAATTTACACAGAAGCTGCTCAGTAGTCAGATGAAATAGATATAAGGAAAAGTAAAGGAGTTGTCTTTAGGTGTGGTGAATAACTGTGACTATGCCCTCCTACCAATCAGGCAGCATGGTTTGTATTTGTTTCAATACAAATGCGTGCCTTCTGTAACCACGCCTACGACATCAGCCAATAGAAATCTGCATTTGTAGACATGGCTATGAGTCATGTGCCTCTGCATCACCGCAGCACACAATCAGATTGGTCAATGGCGTACACACGGATTTGTCATTGTGTCTGGGTGTACCCGCCTTAACGCATTGCATCACCCGATTGGCTATTCCTGTTGATGCAGCTACGAGTAATGCATGTCTGTGTCACTGCAGTGCACAATCAGATTGGTCAATGGCATACATGTGGATACATAATTGTGCCTGGGCATAGTTGCGTTAATACGCCGCCTCACCTGATTGGCTACACCCACTGATGCAGCTACGAGTCTTGCGTGTCCGAGTCACTGCTGCATGCAATCCAATTTGTACATGCTGATATGTCATTAAGCCTGGGCGTGGCCGCATAACATGCTGCATCACCTGATAAGCTATTCTTGTTGGCACATCTACGAGTCATGTGTTTGCATCACGCAGCACCCAATCCGATTGCCGAGTACAGAAGTCATGAATGGGCGTAGCCGCGTTAACATACCATGCTGTCAGATATGTTTTTCCTGTTGCCATGGCTATATGTCATGTGAAGACGTGTAAGTGCAGTGCACAATCTGATTGGTCAATATTGTATGCGCAAATTCATCATTGTGCCTGGGCATAGCTGCTTATATGAATTTTGGCTTGTGATTGGCTTATGGGCGTAGCCATGGTTATTCATCACACCCAAAGGCACCTCTCCTTTTTTTGTCATTGTTTTATATCTATTGGTGGGTAAACCTGATTGTGAGCCTCCACAAACTTTTAAAGAGCAGCATGCACATTTTTCCATTCCTTTCTTACCATCCCTTGTTCCTATTTGTATGTCCTCTGTTCTGTAATTTGTAGTTTGTGTTTTTTTTATGGTAGCTTGTTATTTTTTATTTTTCCATTTTAAGTGGCAACGTTATTTTATGGTTTTGTTTTTTCCACCCCAGTCCCACCTTTAAGTATGTCTGGAACCCGCAGTGATAAAGATGTGGTGTAGGTGCCTACTGCCTCATGTCAGCAGAATAAGCAGTGTGCTCAGAAGACTGTTGTTGATAGCTGGCAGTATTTCCGAGTAAAGGAGCATTGTAGTACAAGGAGGTAGAGGAAGTTCTAGGTATGTTCTGCAGGAAGGTGTTGCAGAAAGGAACTTCCAATAAACCATTGCACAGTTTTGGCACCTCCACTATGATTCAGCACATTGTTGGTGTCCTTTGGGATGACGTGGAGGAACCCTACATGAAGTCTCATTTTCATCATAAGGTGCAAGGCCATGGTCCACAATCTGCACACTGGTATCTGCAGGCCAAAATCACCTCTGTGCCACTGCCTTCCACTTCTGTTGCTACTGCGTTTGGTGCATCTACATCCACCTAACCTCATCCCATCCTGCCTACACCTGATCTAAAGGAGTGCAAAATAACATGCTGCTAATTCCACAACTGGATTGTGGTGGGGGATGACACCATAGATGGTTGGGCATGGACCATTTCAGACAAAAGGCCAACTGCCTCCAGTTTGAGTATATATATTTTTTATGGGCATTTTTTTGCCTCCTTAGAGAAAAAGAAAAACACAAAACACCCACAAAAAACAAAAAATACAAACAAAAACAGGACTTTTTTTTCTCATTGTTGTATGTATGAACCCTGATGTTCTTCCCTTCCCAGTTCCACCCTTCCCCTTCCTTTGCCCACAAAATGGCCCTTTTCAGGGCAAGATTTTCAGTTGTAAATATAGAAATATAAAGTACACACATTGTATAAATGGATCAACAACCCTTTTACGATCCATTTTATGCAATATGTATCAAAAAAGTGTTTTTTAAATGTGTTCTTTCATAGCTACGGTTATGATGGGCATGGCTACAAGCGGACAGTTAAAACATTGGTCATTTCTTTCTCCATAAACATTCAATATACACTTTATAAAGTCCTCTATCACCGCACATTCCAAAATAAGTTTCTCCACCATGATGTTCACTACCTTTCCTGCTCAAGCACAGTCTGTTTTTTTCTGTGATGCAGTTTCAATGCACCTATTCCTGTGCTTGTAGCCGCAGGTATATTTATTTGGGGGAGCTGTGACTATACATGTGCTATACATGTGCTGGCCTAATACTCGTGGCTACAGGCAAGCAAATGGGACATCATGTATTTTGGCAGAATGGTATAGCCACAGCTATAACTATCATCACAAACATGTGTACAGAATAGCTATGGCTATATATGTAAGTTATAGGTGGGCAATCTTTCTCCAATCACAAAGTAGTTTGAATTGATTATTTCGTTGATTGTTCCAAGCTACATATTGGAAGGTGCTATTCTATTGGTTGGTGGTATTTATTTCACATTCTACTAGGAAAGAACGGTGTTATTAGCAGTTGTAGGGGTTGACAAGTGCCTACGGATTAGTACATTTGAGGTATATATTAGTTTTGGAGAAAGGTGAAGAAATGGACCCAAGTTGTGAACCAGTATCTAACATATCCTTAACTGATTTGTCAGGTGATGCATCTCCTTCTTCAGATAAATATGAGGAAAGAATTGAACTCTGGAAGGAGTTTTTGAAACAGTAGCTTTCTTTTAGGGGTATTTTATGTTTGGTGAAAGAAAATTAATAAAACATCTGAAGGAATATCACAGAGGTACATTGGATGTTTATTTGGATAATTCTCTGGGATTTTGCAAGGGGATTACTGAAATAAACACATTGGTAGAGTGATATATTGTGTTTATGTTCCATTCGTAATGTTCTTTCCTTCCCCGTTTCCCCCTCCTCTTTTCTACCCCAAAAAGGCCCTTTTAAGGGCCACCCTTTAAGTTTAGAAATAGACAATAAAAAAGCAGACTGTATAAATGGATCAATAATCCTTAATTGGTCATTTTAACACAATATATGTTAAAAAGGCACATTTGATATGTTTCTATTATAGGCACAGCTCCACCTCACTGATGAGGCCCAACAAGGATGAAACACGCGTCTGAGGTTGCTGTTGGTACTCTTGCTCAAAGGAAGTTTGCCTGGCATTTTGGTGCTGGACTGCCCTTGTGGGGGGAACAAATACTGATATTCAAATGAATATTCCTCCTTTGTGAAAAGTACAGTGAGCTAAAAGTGATGGCTGCGGACTCTCAAAGTTCGAGAAAAAAAACACAGAACAGGTAATCATGCCATCTTATTTCTAGAGAGGGGTGCCTGCTTTCTTTTTTGTATTTTTGTAAGGAACTTGGGGTTGGTCACCCTAGGTTACCTGAGGGAAGCCAGACGTGGACCCCTTGCTCACCGTGCTAACCGAGGCACAGCTCCACCTCACTGATGAGGCCCAAAAAGGCTGAAACATGTGTCTGGGGATTCAATTGGTCAAAGGAGGTTTACTTGGCATTTCAGTGCTGGACTGCCCTTGTTGGTGGGACAAATACTGATATTCAAATGAATATTCCTCCTTTGTGAAACGTACAGTGAGCTAAAAGCGATGGCTGCGGACTCTCAAAGTTAAAAAAAACCACAGAACAGGTTATCATGCCATCTTCTTTATAGAGAGGGGCACCTGCTACCTTTTTTTTGTATTTTTGAAAAGAACTTGGGGTTGGTCACCCTAAGTTACCTGGGGGAATCCAGACGTGGACCCCTTGCTCACTGTGCTCAGAGAGGCACAGCTTCATCTCACTGATGAGGCCCAACAAGGATGAAACACGCGTCTGGGGTTGCTTTTGGTATTCTTGTTCAAAGGAGGTTTGCCTGGCATTTCGGTGCTGGACTGCCCTTGTGGGCAAGACAAAGACTGATATGCAAATGGTTATTCTTCCTTTGTGAAAAGTACAGTGAGATAAATGACAATGAACGTCTATGGGTCCTGGGAGCCTATTACATAGCGTCTCTCATAGCTGCAGTTATGAAAATAGTTTTTTTTTTAAATACATATGTAAAATTGTGTTGGTAGGTAGTCCTGGAAAATTTATTTTGAGATATATTGAGTGTAGTATTTGTGCAAAGTTACAGTAACACTTGAATGGCTTTCTCTTCATCAACAACATATATAACTGTTTTACAAAGGTAGCGGGCGCCCCTCTCTCGCAAGAACAGACATGATAACCTGTTCAGTGGTTATTAACCACTTGAGAGTTCGCAGCCACTGCTTTTACTCACTGTGCCTTTCACAGATGGGAAATATCCATTTGCATATCAGTCTTTGTCCTGCCCAGGGGCAGTCCAGCACCGAAATACAATGGCAATTCCAATCTGAACGAGAGTACCACCAGCAACCCCATACACGTGTTTCACCCTTGTTGGGGATCATCAGTGAGGTGAAGCTGATGCCTCTCTAAGCACAGTGAGAGGGAGACCACGTCTGGTTGCCCCCAGGAGACCTAGGGTTACCAATCCCAGGTTCCTTAACAAATAGTTTTACAAAGGTAGCGGGCGCCCCTCTCTCGCAAGAACAGACATGATTCAGTGGTTATTAACCACTTGAAAGTTCGCAGCCACTGCTTTTACTCACTGTGCCTTTCACAGATGGGAAATATCCATTTGCATATCAGTCTTTGTCCTGCCCAGGGGCAGTCCAGCACCGAAATACAATGGCAATTCCAATCTGAACGAGAGTACCACCAGCAACCCCATACACGTGTTTCACCCTTGTTGGGGATCATCAGTGAGGTGAAGCTGATGCCTCTCTAAGCACAGTGAGAGGGAGACCACGTCTGGTTGCCCCCAGGAGACCTAGGGTTACCAATCCCAGGTTCCTTAACAAATAGTTTTACAAAGGTAGCGGGCGCCCCTCTCTCGCAAGAACAGACATGATAACCTGTTCAGTGGTTATTAACCACTTGAGAGTTCGCAGCCACTGCTTTTACTCACTGTGCCTTTCACAGATGGGAAATATCCATTTGCATATCAGTCTTTGTCCTGCCCAGGGGCAGTCCAGCACCGAAATACAATGGCAATTCCAATCTGAACGAGAGTACCACCAGCAACCCCATACACGTGTTTCACCCTTGTTAGGGATCATCAGTGAGGTGAAGCTAATGCCTCTCTAAGCACAGTGAGAGGGAGACCACGTCTGGTTGCCCCCAGGAGACCTAGGGTTACCAATCCCAGGTTCCTTAACAAATAGTTTTACAAAGGTAGCGGGCGCCCCTCTCTCGCAAGAACAGACATGATAACCTGTTCAGTGGTTATTAACCACTTGAGAGTTCGCAGCCACTGCTTTTACTCACTGTGCCTTTCACAGATGGGAAATATCCATTTGCATATCAGTCTTTGTCCTGCCCAGGGGCAGTCCAGCACCGAAATACAATGGCAATTCCAATCTGAACGAGAGTACCACCAGCAACCCCATACACGTGTTTCACCCTTGTTGGGGATCATCAGTGAGGTGAAGCTGATGCCTCTCTAACCACAGTGAGAGGGAGACCACGTCTGGTTGCCCCCAGGAGACCTAGGGTTACCAATCCCAGGTTCCTTAACAAATAGTTTTACAAAGGTAGCGGGCGCCCCTCTCTCGCAAGAACAGACATGATAACCTGTTCAGTGGTTATTAACCACTTGAGAGTTCGCAGCCACTGCTTTTACTCACTGTGCCTTTCACAGATGGGAAATATCCATTTGCATATCAGTCTTTGTCCTGCCCAGGGGCAGTCCAGCACCGAAATACAATGGCAATTCCAATCTGAACTAGAGTACCACCAGCAACCCCATACACATGTTTCACCCTTGTTGGGGATCATCAGTGAGGTGAAGCTGATGCCTCTCTAAGCACAGTGAGAGGGAGAACACGTCTGGTTGCCCCCAGGAGACCTAGGGTTACCAATCCCAGGTTCCTTAAGAAATAGTTTTACAAAGGTAGCGGGCGCCCCTCTCTCGCAAGAACAGACATGATAACCTGTTCAGTGGTTATTAACCACTTGAGAGTTCGCAGCCACTGCTTTTACTCACTGTGCCTTTCACAGACGGGAAATATCCATTTGCATATCAGTCTTTGTCCTGCCCAGGTGCAGTCCAGCACCGAAATACAATGGCAATTCCAATCTGAACGAGAGTACCACCAGCAACCCCATACACGTGTTTCACCCTTGTTGGGGATCATCAGTGAGGTGAAGCTGATGCCTCTCTAAGCACAGTGAGAGGGAGACCACGTCTGGTTGCCCCCAGGAGACCTAGGGTTACCAATCCCAGGTTCCTTAACAAATAGTTTTACAAAGGTAGCGGGCGCCCCTCTCTCGCAAGAACAGACATGATAACCTGTTCAGTGGTTATTAACCACTTGAGAGTTCGCAGCCACTGCTTTTACTCACTGTGCCTTTCACAGATGGGAAATATCCATTTGCATATCAGTCTTTGTCCTGCCCAGGGGCAGTCCAGCACCGAAATACAATGGCAATTCCAATCTGAACGAGAGTACCACCAGCAACCCCATACACGTGTTTCACCCTTGTTGGGGATCATCAGTGAGGTGAAGCTGATGCCTCTCTAAGCACAGTGAGAGGGAGACCACGTCTGGTTGCCCCCAGGAGACCTAGGGTTACCAATCCCAGGTTCCTTAACAAATAGTTTTACAAAGGTAGCGGGCGCCCCTCTCTCGCAAGAACAGACATGATAACCTGTTCAGTGGTTATTAACCACTTGAGAGTTCGCAGCCACTGCTTTTACTCACTGTGCCTTTCACAGATGGGAAATACCCATTTGCATATCAGTCTTTGTCCTGCCCAGGGGCAGTCCAGCACCGAAAAACAATGGCAATTCCAATCTGAACGAGAGTACCACCAGCAACCCCATACACGTGTTTCACCCTTGTTGGGGATCATCAGTGAGGTGAAGCTGATGCCTCTCTAAGCACATTGAGAGGGAGACCACGTCTGGTTGCCCCCAGGAGACCTAGGGTTACCAATCCCAGGTTCCTTAACAAATAGTTTTACAAAGGTAGCGGGCGCCCCTCTCTCGCAAGAACAGACATGATAACCTGTTCAGTGGTTATTAACCACTTGAGAGTTCGCAGCCACTGCTTTTACTCACTGTGCCTTTCACAGATGGGAAATATCCATTTGCATATCAGTCTTTGTCCTGCCCAGGGGCAGTCCAGCACCGAAATACAATGGCAATTCCAGTCTGAACGAGAGTACCACCAGCAACCCCATACACTTGTTTCACCCTTGTTGGGGATCATCAGTGAGGTGAAGCTGATGCCTCTCTAAGCACAGTGAGAGGGTGACCACGTCTGGTTGCCCCCAGGAGACCTAGGGTTACCAATCCCAGGTTCCTTAACAAATAGTTTTATAAAGGTAGCGGGCGCCCCTCTCTCGCAAGAACAGACATGATAACCTGTTCAGTGGTTATTAACCACTTGAGAGTTCGCAGCCACTGCTTTTACTCACTGTGCCTTTCACAGATGGGAAATATCCATTTGCATATCAGTCTTTGTCCTGCCCAGGGGCAGTCCAGCACCGAAATACAATGGCAATTCCAATCTGAACGAGAGTACCACCAGCAACCCCATACACGTGTTTCACCCTTGTTGGGGATCATCAGTGAGGTGAAGCTGATGCCTCTCTAAGCACAATGAGAGGGAGACCACGTCTGGTTGCCCCCAGGAGACCTAGGGTTACCAATCCCAGGTTCCTTAACAAATAGTTTTACAAAGGTAGCGGGCGCCCCTCTCTCGCAAGAACAGACATGATAACCTGTTCAGTGGTTATTAACCACTTGAGAGTTCGCAGCCACTGCTTTTACTCACTGTGCCTTTCACAGATGGGAAATATCCATTTGCATATCAGTCTTTGTCCTGCCCAGGGGCAGTCCAGCACCGAAATACAATGGCAATTCCAATCTGAACGAGAGTACCACCAGCAACCCCATACACGTGTTTCACCCTTGTTGGGGATCATTAGTGAGGTGACGCTGATGCCTCTCTAAGCACATTGAGAGGGAGACCACGTCTGGTTGCCCCCAGGAGACCTAGGGTTACCAATCCCAGGTTCCTTAACAAATAGTTTTACAAAGGTAGCGGGCGCCCCTCTCTCGCAAGAACAGACATGATAACCTGTTCAGTGGTTATTAACCACTTGAGAGTTCGCAGCCACTGCTTTTACTCACTGTGCCTTTCACAGATGGGAAATATCCATTTGCATATCAGTCTTTGTCCTGCCCAGGGGCAGTCCAGCACCGAAATACAATGGCAATTCCAATCTGAACGAGAGTACCACCAGCAACCCCATACACGTGTTTCACCCTTGTTGGGGATCATCAGTGAGGTGAAGCTGATGCCTCTCTAAGCACAGTGAGAGGGAGACCACGTCTGGTTTCCCCCAGGGGACCTAGGGTTACCAATCCCAGGTTCCTTAACAAATAGTTTTACAAAGGTAGCGGGCGCCCCTCTCTCGCAAGAACAGACATGATAACCTGTTCAGTGGTTATTAACCACTTGAGAGTTCGCAGCCACTGCTTTTACTCACTGTGCCTTTCACAGATGGGAAATATCCATTTGCATATCAGTCTTTGTCCTGCCCAGGGGCAGTCCAGCACCGAAATACAATGGCAATTCCAATCTGAACGAGAGTACCACCAGCAACCCCATACACGTGTTTCACCCTTGTTGGGGATCATCAGTGAGGTGAAGCTGATGCCTCTCTAAGCACAGTGAGAGGGAGACCACGTCTGGTTGCCCCCAGGAGACCTAGGGTTACCAATCCCAGGTTCCTTAACAAATAGTTTTACAAAGGTAGCGGGCGCCCCTCTCTCGCAAGAACAGACATGATAACCTGTTCAGTGGTTATTAACCACTTGAGAGTTCGCAGCCACTGCTTTTACTCACTGTGCCTTTCACAGATGGGAAATATCCATTTGCATATCAGTCTTTGTCCTGCCCAGGGGCAGTCCAGCACCGAAATACAATGGCAATTCCAATCTGAACGAGAGTACCACCAGCAACCCCATACACGTGTTTCACCCTTGTTGGGGATCATCAGTGAGGTGAAGCTGATGCCTCTCTAAGCACATTGAGAGGGAGACCACGTCTGGTTGCCCCCAGGAGACCTAGGGTTACCAATCCCAGGTTCCTTAACAAATAGTTTTACAAAGGTAGCGGGCGCCCCTCTCTCGCAAGAACAGACATGATAACCTGTTCAGTGGTTATTAACCACTTGAGAGTTCGCAGCCACTGCTTTTACTCACTGTGCCTTTCACAGATGGGAAATATCCATTTGCATATCAGTCTTTGTCCTGCCCAGGGGCAGTCCAGCATCGAAATACAATGGCAATTCCAATCTGAACGAGAGTACCACCAGCAACCCCATACACGTGTTTCACCCTTGTTGGGGATCATCAGTGAGGTGAAGCTGATGCCTCTCTAAGCACATTGAGAGGGAGACCACGTCTGGTTGCCCCCAGGAGACCTAGGGTTACCAATCCCAGGTTCCTTAACAAATAGTTTTACAAAGGTAGCGGGCGCCCCTCTCTCGCAAGAACAGACATGATAACCTGTTCAGTGGTTATTAACCACTTGAGAGTTCGCAGCCACTGCTTTTACTCACTGTGCCTTTCACAGATGGGAAATATCCATTTGCATATCAGTCTTTGTCCTGCCCAGGGGCAGTCCAGCACCGAAATACAATGGCAATTCCAATCTGAACGAGAGTACCACCAGCAACCCCATACACGTGTTTCACCCTTGTTGGGGATCATCAGTGAGGTGAAGCTGATGCCTCTCTAAGCACAGTGAGAGGGAGACCACGTCTGGTTGCCCCCAGGAGACCTAGGGTTACCAATCCCAGGTTCCTTAACAAATAGTTTTACAAAGGTAGCGGGCGCCCCTCTCTCGCAAGAACAGACATGATAACCTGTTCAGTGGTTATTAACCACTTGAGAGTTCGCAGCCACTGCTTTTACTCACTGTGCCTTTCACAGATGGGAAATATCCATTTGCATATCAGTCTTTGTCCTGCCCAGGGGCAGTCCAGCACCGAAATACAATGGCAATTCCAATCTGAACGAGAGTACCACCAGCAACCCCATACACATGTTTCACCCTTGTTGGGGATCATCAGTTAGGTGAAGCTGATGCCTCTCTAAGCACAGTGAGAGGGAGCCACGTCTGGTTGCCCCCAGGAGACCTAGGGTTACCAATCCCAGGTTCCTTAACAAATAGTTTTACAAAGGTAGCGGGCGCCCCTCTCTCGCAAGAACAGACATGATAACCTGTTCAGTGGTTATTAACCACTTGAGAGTTCGCAGCCACTGCTTTTACTCACTGTGCCTTTCACAGATGGGAAATATCCATTTGCATATCAGTCTTTGTCCTGCCCAGGGGCAGTCCAGCACCGAAATACAATGGCAATTCCAATCTGAACGAGAGTACCACCAGCAACCCCATACACGTGTTTCACCCTTGTTGGGGATCATCAGTGAGGTGAAGCTGATGCCTCTCTAAGCACAGTGAGAGGGAGACCACGTCTGGTTGCCCCCAGGGGACCTAGGGTTACCAATCCCAGGTTCCTTAACAAATAGTTTTACAAAGGTAGCGGGCGCCCCTCTCTCGCAAGAACAGACATGATAACCTGTTCAGTGGTTATTAACCACTTGAGAGTTCGCAGCCACTGCTTTTACTCACTGTGCCTTTCACAGATGGGAAATATCCATTTGCATATCAGTCTTTGTCCTGCCCAGGGGCAGTCCAGCACCGAAATACAATGGCAATTCCAATCTGAACGAGAGTACCACCAGCAACCCCATACACGTGTTTCACCCTTGTTGGGGATCATCAGTGAGGTGAAGCTGATGCCTCTCTAAGCACAGTGAGAGGGAGACCACGTCTGGTTGCCCTCAGGAGACCTAGGGTTACCAATCCCAGGTTCCTTAACAAATAGTTTTACAAAGGTAGTGGGCGCCCCTCTCTCGCAAGAACAGACATGATAACCTGTTCAGTGGTTATTAACCACTTGAGAGTTCGCAGCCACTGCTTTTACTCACTGTGCCTTTCACAGATGGGAAATATCCATTTGCATATCAGTCTTTGTCCTGCCCAGGGGCAGTCCAGCACCGAAATACAATGGCAATTCCAATCTGAACGAGAGTACCACCAGCAACCCCATACACGTGTTTCACTCTTGTTGGGGATCATCAGTGAGGTGCTTAGAGAGGCATCAGCTTCACCTCACTGATGATCCCCAACAAGGGTGAAACACGTGTATGGGGTTGCTGGTGGTACTCTCGTTCAGATTGGAGTTGCCATTGTATTTCGGTGCTGGACTGCCCCTGGGCAGGACAAAGACTGATATGCAAATGGATATTTCCCATCTGTGAAAGGCACAGTGAGTAAAAGCAGTGGCTGCGAACTCTCAAGTGGTTAATAACCACTGAACAGGTTATCATGTCTGTTCTTGCGAGAGAGGGGCGCCCGCTACCTTTGTAAAACTATTTTTTAAGGAACCTGGGATTGGTAACCCTAGGTCTCCTGGGGGCAACCAGACGTAATCTCCGTCTCACTGTGCTTAGAGAGGCATCAGCTTCACCTCACTGATGAGCCCCAACAAGGGTGAAACACGTGTATGGGGTTGCTGGTGGTACTCTCGTTCTGATTGGAGTTGCCATTGTTTTCGGTGCTGGACTGCCCCTGGGCAGGACAAAGACTGATATTCAAATGGATATTTCCCATCTGTGAAAGACACAGTGAGTAAAAGCAGTGGCTGCGAACTCTCAAGTGGTTAATAACCACTGAACAGGTTATCATGTCTGTTCTTGCGAGAGAGGGGCGCCCGCTACCTTTGTAAAACTATTTTTTAAGGAACCTGGTATTGGTAACCCTAGGTCTCCTGGGGGCAACCAGACGTGGTCTCCCTCTCACTGTGCTTAGAGAGGCATCAGCTTCACCTCACTGATGATCCCCAACAAGGGTGAAACACGTGTATGGGGTTGCTGGTGGTACTCTCGTTCAGATTGGAGTTGCCATTGTATTTCGGTGCTGGACTGCCCCTGGGCAGGACAAAGACTGATATGCAAATGTATATTTCCCATCTGTGAAAGGCACAGTGAGTAAAAGCAGTGGCTGCGAACTCTCAAGTGGTTAATAACCACTGAACAGGTTATCATGTCTGTTCTTGCGAGAGAGGGGCGCCCGCTACCTTTGTAAAACTATTTTTTAAGGAACCTGGGATTGGTAACCCTAGGTATCCTGGGGGCAACCAGACGTGGTCTCCCTCTCACTGTGCTTAGAGAGGCATCAGCTTCACCTCACTGATGATCCCCAACAAGGGTGAAACACGTGTATGGGGTTGCTGGTGGTACTCTCGTTCTGATTGGAGTTGCCATTGTTTTCGGTGCTGGACTGCCCCTGGGCAGGACAAAGACTGATATTCAAATGGATATTTCCCATCTGTGAAAGACACAGTGAGTAAAAGCAGTGGCTGCGAACTCTCAAGTGGTTAATAACCACTGAACAGGTTATCATGTCTGTTCTTGCGAGAGAGGGGCGCCCGCTACCTTTGTAAAACTATTTTTTAAGGAACCTGGGATTGGTAACCCTAGGTCTCCTGGGGGCAACCAGACGTGGTCTCCCTCTCACTGTGCTTAGAGAGGCATCAGCTTCACCTCACTGATGATCCCCAACAAGGGTGAAACACGTGTATGGGGTTGCTGGTGGTACTCTCGTTCAGATTGGAGTTGCCATTGTTTTCGGTGCTGGACTGCCCCTGGGCAGGACAAAGACTGATATTCAAATGGATATTTCCCATCTGTGAAAGGCACAGTGAGTAAAAGCAGTGGCTGCGAACTCTCAAGTGGTTAATAACCACTGAACAGGTTATCATGTCTGTTCTTGCGAGAGAGGGGCGCCCGCTACCTTTGTAAAACTATTTTTTAAGGAACCTGGGATTGGTAACCCTAGGTCTCCTGGGGGCAACCAGACGTGGTCTCCCTCTCACTGTGCTTAGAGAGGCATCAGCTTCACCTCACTGATGATCCCCAAGAAGGGTGAAACACGTGTATGGGGTTGCTGGTGGTACTCTCGTTCAGATTGGAGTTGCCATTGTATTTCGGTGCTGGACTGCCTGCAGGACAAAGACTGATATGCAAATGGATATTTCCCATCTGTGAAAGGCACAGTGAGTAAAAGCAGTGGCTGCGAACTCTCAAGTGGTTAATAACCACTGAACAGGTTATAATGTCTGTTCTTGCGAGAGAGGGGCGCCCGCTACCTTTGTAAAACTATTTTTTAAGGAACCTGGGATTGGTAACCCTAGGTCTCCTGGGGGCAACCAGACGTGGTCTCCCTCTCACTGTGCTTAGAGAGGCATCAGCTTCACCTCACTGATGATCCCCAACAAGGGTGAAACACGTGTATGGGGTTGCTGGTGGTACTCTCGTTCAGATTGGAGTTGCCATTGTATTTCGGTGCTGGACTGCCCCTGGGCAGGACAAAGACTGATATGCAAATGGATATTTCCCATCTGTGAAAGGCACAGTGAGTAAAAGCAGTGGCTGCGAACTCTCAAGTGGTTAATAACCACTGAACAGGTTATCATGTCTGTTCTTGCGAGAGAGGGGCGCCCGCTACCTTTGTAAAACTATTTTTTAAGGAACCTGGGATTGGTAACCCTAGGTCTCCTGGGGGCAACCAGACGTGGTCTCCCTCTCACTGTGCTTAGAGAGGCATCAGCTTCACCTCACTGATGATCCCCAACAAGGGTGAAACACGTGTATGGGGTTGCTGGTGGTACTCTCGTTCAGATTGGAGTTGCCATTGTATTTCGGTGCTGGACTGCCCCTGGGCAGGACAAAGACTGATATGCAAATGGATATTTCCCATCTGTGAAAGGCACATTGAGTAAAAGCAGTGGCTGCGAACTCTCAAGTGGTTAATAACCACTGAACAGGTTATCATGTCTGTTCTTGCGAGAGAGGGGCGCCTGCTACCTTTGTAAAACTATTTTTTAAGGAACCTGGGATTGGTAACCCTAGGTCTCCTGGGGGCAACCAGACGTGGTCTCCCTCTCACTGTGCTTAGAGAGGCATCAGCTTCACCTCACTGATGATCCCCAACAAGGGTGAAACATGTGTATGGGGTTGCTGGTGGTACTCTCGTTCAGATTGGAATTGCCATTGTATTTCGGTGCTGGACTGCCCCTGGGCAGGACAAAGACTGATATGCAAATGGATATTTCCCATCTGTGAAAGGCACAGTGAGTAAAAGCAGTGGCTGCGAACTCTCAAGTGGTTAATAACCACTGAACAGGTTATCATGTCTGTTCTTGCGAGAGAGGGGCGCCCGCTACCTTTGTAAAACTATTTGTTAAGGAACCTGGGATTGGTAACCCTAGGTCTCCTGGGGGCAACCAGACGTGGTCTCCCTCTCACTGTGCTTAGAGAGGCATCAGCTTCACCTAACTGATGATCCCCAACAAGGGTGAAACATGTGTATGGGGTTGCTGGTGGTACTCTCGTTCAGATTGGAATTGCCATTGTATTTCGGTGCTGGACTGCCCCTGGGCAGGACAAAGACTGATATGCAAATGGATATTTCCCATCTGTGAAAGGCACAGTGAGTAAAAGCAGTGGCTGCGAACTCTCAAGTGGTTAATAACCACTGAACAGGTTATCATGTCTGTTCTTGCGAGAGAGGGGCGCCCGCTACCTTTGTAAAACTATTTTTTAAGGAACCTGGGATTGGTAACCCTAGGTCTCCTGGGGGCAACCAGACGTGGTCTCCCTCTCACTGTGCTTAGAGAGGCATCAGCTTCACCTCACTGATGATCCCCAACAAGGGTGAAACACGTGTATGGGGTTGCTGGTGGTACTCTCGTTCAGATTGGAGTTGCCATTGTATTTCGGTGCTGGACTGCCCCTGGGCAGGACAAAGACTGATATGCAAATGGATATTTCCCATCTGTGAAAGGCACAGTGAGTAAAAGCAGTGGCTGCGAACTCTCAAGTGGTTAATAACCACTGAACAGGTTATCATGTCTGTTCTTGCGAGAGAGGGGCGCCCGCTACCTTTGTAAAACTATTTTTTAAGGAACCTGGGATTGGTAACCCTAGGTCTCCTGGGGGCAACCAGACGTGGTCTCCCTCTCACTGTGCTTAGAGAGGCATCAGCTTCACCTCACTGATGATCCCCAACAAGGGTGAAACACGTGTATGGGGTTGCTGGTGGTACTCTCGTTCAGATTGGAGTTGCCATTGTGTTTCGGTGCTGGACTGCCCCTGGGCAGGACAAAGACTGATATGCAAATGGATATTTCCCATCTGTGAAAGGCACAGTGAGTAAAAGCAGTGGCTGCGAACTCTCAAGTGGTTAATAACCACTGAACAGGTTATCATGTCTGTTCTTGCGAGAGAGGGGCGCCCGCTACCTTTGTAAAACTATTTTTTAAGGAACCTGGGATTGGTAACCCTAGGTCTCCTGGGGGCAACCAGACGTGGTCTCCCTCTCACTGTGCTTAGAGAGGCATCAGCTTCACCTCACTGATGATCCCCAACAAGGGTGAAACACGTGTATGGGGTTGCTGGTGGTACTCTCGTTCAGATTGGAGTTGCCATTGTATTTCGGTGCTGGACTGCCCCTGGGCAGGACAAAGACTGATATGCAAATGGATATTTCCCATCTGTGAAAGGCACAGTGAGTAAAAGCAGTGGCTGCGAACTCTCAAGTGGTTAATAACCACTGAACAGGTTATCATGTCTGTTCTTGCGAGAGAGGGGCGCCCGCTACCTTTGTAAAACTATTTTTTAAGGAACCTGGGATTGGTAACCCTAGGTCTCCTGGGGGCAACCAGACGTGGTCTCCCTCTCACTGTCCTTAGAGAGGCATCAGCTTCACCTCACTGATGATCCCCAACAAGGGTGAAACACGTGTATGGGGTTGCTGGTGGTACTCTCATTCAGATTGGAGTTGCCATTGTATTTCGGTGCTGGACTGCCCCTGGGCAGGACAAAGACTGATATGCAAATGGATATTTCCCATCTGTGAAAGGCACAGTGAGTAAAAGCAGTGGCTGCGAACTCTCAAGTGGTTAATAACCACTGAACAGGTTATCATGTCTGTTCTTGCGAGAGAGGGGCGCCCGCTACCTTTGTAAAACATATATAACTGTAAACAATGGTAAAGTTAAATAAGCATGCAAACAAAGGGCCTCATTACAACCCTTGTGGTAGCCAGCTGCCACTGGAGTGTTTTTTCTTCTGGTGCCCTGGAAGGGGCAATTACCGGGGTATTACAACCCCGGCGGACCCAGTAATTTCCCCTTCCAGGGCGCCGGAAAAAATTCTTCCCCATTCCCATTTGAGCCCCATAGAGTTCAATAGGAATGGGGAAGCCACATGCACTGGCACCATCTGTGAATGGTGCCAGTGCATCTGACGTGTTGTGCTCACGGGTGCCTGTGTGTCTGCCAGGTCAAACCTGGTGGGCAGAAAGGCACCCGCGAGCAGAACTCGAAGTCTACCGATCCATGAACTACGGTACCGACAAGCTTACCAGTACCATAGTTCCCAAACCGGCAGACTCGTAATGAGCCAAAAGTGTATTGTACAAATATTTATTTGGGGGGAAGTGGTAGTGGGATTTCTTTTTTCTTTTAGTATTTACACATGATAGATTATCTTCATAAACTCAATTGTTTACATTTTTACTATCGACCTTCATGTCCTTTTTCAGTGATTCTATAGCATTTTGAAGATTCATTTAAATGTCTTACATTTCATTTAAAACATCCATGTTTGTATTTGCAGGGAACTACTCAGGTGGCTTGTGCTTAATCCTTTGAGATACTTGAATCACTTCTTCATCTGTTTAAAAATATTTGAAATATTTTTAAATAATTGAAGACAAATTGGCCCTCATTACGACCCTGGCGGAAATGGGAAAACGATGGCGGAAATGCAATACCGCCATCGAATAGCGCTCGGTGCGACTATGACCCGTCACCGCAAAGTACGAAGCCATTAGCGACACCGTAGTGAACGCCAACGCTAACTGCACTAAGCACGCGCGCGCGCGCCATGCCAAACCGCAAACACCACCATGGTGCAACGGTACGCCAATTCCGACCCTAGCGGACATGTACCTAACGCCATCAGGCATGGCGGAATGGACCATTCCGCCATGGTGAGAAGTACGGCATCGCGAATCAACCGTAAACGGCCCCACTGAGTGCCTGTACACCGCTCCCTGCCCACAAAGTACAACTCCCTGTAGGTGCAAAGAAGTCACAATGCAACCATTGAAAAGTACAAAGCACCCATGCATGCCAACGAACAAAAGCAACACAAGAGGTGCCAATGGGAGCTGCAGGGCACAGATGGCACGAATACAGAAGCCATCCCAATGGACATGACCACAGTCCCCCACCAAGAAACGCACGCAAACACAGGCACCTGTGCCCAGCAACAATCCGAAAACACATCATTCCACCAGTCCACCTGGCTGACCGGCATCTGTTACACAAAACCCAATCCCCCGCCCCTGAGCATGACAACATTCAAACTGTCACATTGGCAGCCCCCATCCCTGACCTCACGGGCTCAGTAGGCAAACGCGCACAGTACAGTACCACGCAACTAAACCCCGAAGCAGGAACCCAATGCAGATCTCCTCACAATACATCGCCCCACAAATAGGCACATGCCACATCACTTGCAAAGAAAAACGCTACACGGGCCAAATCAGATCAGAAATTTAATGCACAACTAAATCACCAAGCCCATACAGCCATCAGGCCACGAACTCAAAAACACATTTCACCATTGAGGGCTGCATCCGCAAGAAATGACCATCCACCACTTGTGTGACGCCCTGTTCCAGCATGGTACACAGAGCCACATTCACGTACTAAAAGGCTACATGGAAGCGCACACAACCGCAGGGCCGTCCCAATGTGGAGGCACTAGTCCAGCTGAAAGGCCGAAATGTTGCTCCGAGCCACCAGTACTGCGTAAGGGCATGTGGGCCACTGGCGATCGTCCCATAAGATCGTAATGCTGCTCCACCGATTAACACGAAGCAGCAGGTGTCGGGAGTAAAATCCATCTGCAGGAGTGGCATACAGATGGCAGTGGCAAAAGGGGAGGAGATACCTGTCAACCAAAAGAAAAGAACAAGAACAGAATGGCCATCAGAACCACATACGAACAACTCACTTCAATGAGCACACGAAATCCACAGCCATATGCATGCTAGCCCACTCCAAAGGATCATCACCACCCCAAAACCACTTGCGACTTATAACTCTCTATATCGAGGTGTAAACACCATCACAAACGAGTGTACCTGTGCATGCGTCTGCCATAACAGAATCCATCAGAGGGGAATGTTAACGTGCATGGACACAAGTGGCTGAGTGCGCGTCGAGACAGGGAGGGCTCAACAAGGCCAGATAGACGATGGGCCCACTATGGCAGCCCTGCATCACATAGCGTAGGGGAGGCGGATAGACCCCAAGAAGCCCTGTACAAGGGAAACTCTGCATCAAATCACCTGCCCATGCATCCATTCATCATACCCTCATCCAGGAATCAAAACGCCTGAATAATTACTCACATGACATTAGAAACATCCATTGAGTCTGTGCGTAATGCAGCCTGCTAAATCCACAGTGCCCCAGCCCGTAATTCCAGTGTTGTGAAGTAACATGTATTTGGGAATGCCCGGCCTCATCGCCCACGTAGCTATTGCGCATCCCAAACTATTCATATCAATCATTGCTCCCTCGCCATGGGCCCTGTCTCAAGGACATAGAACAAAAGAACGTTATATTTGCAGACAGACCTGTGGGCATCTCCTCGCCGCTAGCCGGAAACCAAAAGCGCCGCCCTTCGAATTCCTCATTTGCAACATCACGTCGAGAAGGCATCTGTGGCCGTTTGAAATCACTAATTATTCCATCGAGTGCGGCTGTGCGTGAAAATGGCAACTGCCTTCACCCACGAATGGGAAGCCACGCCCGTCGTTGCAACTCAGTACAGTGATGCATGAGGGCCCACCGTTACTCGAGTACTACGTTCCACTGACCCTTCACAAGTCTGTCCGCGACTGCACAGACAGTATGGGAAACAATGGGACCACAGCAGAATGAACATATCAACCAATCTTACACGGCCATCGGGTACAAATACATGAATGCAATAGCAAGATACAAATACCCGATTTGCAGCGTCGTGCGCGGGACATGCTCGGCCAAAGGGGAGAGCAGTTGGCACAGGTGGAATCAATCACCACAGGTGGAGGCCATACAGCCTGGAAACACATAAATTGCACAGCCAGTCTCCTCCCACAACCACAGCGAAATGCTACCGGCAGGACTCGCGATGTTGGCCCTGGGGGACCTGATAGCACTGCAAGTGCTCCGACTCCAAGAGGAAGACGAACATCAACTACAAACAGCCGCACGGAGGAGACGCAGGAGGAGGAGGAGGCCAAGGCAGGGCCAGCAAGGCCCAGCAGCACAGCCACTACCACCACGCAGGCAGCCCGCAATCCCACGCCTCCGAGCACATCCGTTCAACCTCACTGATGAGCAGATCCACACCCTCTACCGTCTGGACCGGGACACCATAGCCGCCATTGTGGACATGACACAGGCTGACCTAGTCAGCATGATAGATAGCCCAACCGCCATCCCACCCCTACTGAAGGTGGTGTCTGTACTACACTTCCTGGCCACTGGCACCTACCAGCACACAGTCGGACAGTTGCATGGCATTTCTCAGCCACTGTTCTCACGGACACTATTCCAAGTGCTCGATGCCCTCCTGCAGCACGCAGACGACTACATCTCTCTACCACGCTCGGAGCAGGAAATAACCAACACAAAAGTTGGATTCCATGCACTTGCCGGCATACCGGGTTGCATTGGTGCCATCGACTGCACCCATGTTGAATTGGTCGTCCCACATGCCATGGAGGCCCAGTACCGCAACCGAAAACAATTTCATTCCCTGAATGTACAAATGGTGTGTGACTCCAACAGGATCATT
Source organism: Ambystoma mexicanum (assembly GCF_040938575.1). Lineage (NCBI taxonomy): Eukaryota > Metazoa > Chordata > Amphibia > Caudata > Ambystomatidae > Ambystoma > Ambystoma mexicanum. Next base: position 594,810,250 of record NC_090937.1, on the reverse strand, counting down.
ACGCATTGTTGTGCCCGATTCCCTGGATCAACCCATGATTCCATGGTCTTGAGGAACTCTACCATACCACGCTACATGGAGCGACACGCAGGGAACAGATCCTGGCTACTCGGTGAGTCTCATTGCATGCATGATGATGTGGGGTATGTGATTTGGCAATGTACTGGCAGGAAGGGGGGGGGTGTGCGTACGTATCAATGGCATTCCACATCCTATGTTTCTCGTCCACATACAGGTGATGCTGGATATCCACTGAAGAGATGGCTCCTCACACCAGTCCGGAACCCAGGGGACCAGCATGAGGAGGACTACAACCATGCCCACTCACGTACCCGTGTAGTCATAGAACAGGCATTCGGCCTACTGAAGACTCGTTTCCGCTGCCTGAGCAGGTCTGGCGGGGCACTCCTGTACCGCCATGAGAAGGTTGTGTGACGCCCTGTTCCAGCATGGTACACAGAGCCACATTCACGTACTAAAAGGCTACATGGAAGCGCACACAACCGCAGGGCCGTCCCAATGTGGAGGCACTAGTCCAGCTGAAAGGCCGAAATGTTGCTCCGAGCCACCAGTACTGCGTAAGGGCATGTGGGCCACTGGCGATCGTCCCATAAGATCGTAATGCTGCTCCACCGATTAACACGAAGCAGCAGGTGTCGGGAGTAAAATCCATCTGCAGGAGTGGCATACAGATGGCAGTGGCAAAAGGGGAGGAGATACCTGTCAACCAAAAGAAAAGAACAAGAACAGAATGGCCATCAGAACCACATACGAACAACTCACTTCAATGAGCACACGAAATCCACAGCCATATGCATGCTAGCCCACTCCAAAGGATCATCACCACCCCAAAACCACTTGCGACTTATAACTCTCTATATCGAGGTGTAAACACCATCACAAACGAGTGTACCTGTGCATGCGTCTGCCATAACAGAATCCATCAGAGGGGAATGTTAACGTGCATGGACACAAGTGGCTGAGTGCGCGTCGAGACAGGGAGGGCTCAACAAGGCCAGATAGACGATGGGCCCACTATGGCAGCCCTGCATCACATAGCGTAGGGGAGGCGGATAGACCCCAAGAAGCCCTGTACAAGGGAAACTCTGCATCAAATCACCTGCCCATGCATCCATTCATCATACCCTCATCCAGGAATCAAAACGCCTGAATAATTACTCACATGACATTAGAAACATCCATTGAGTCTGTGCGTAATGCAGCCTGCTAAATCCACAGTGCCCCAGCCCGTAATTCCAGTGTTGTGAAGTAACATGTATTTGGGAATGCCCGGCCTCATCGCCCACGTAGCTATTGCGCATCCCAAACTATTCATATCAATCATTGCTCCCTCGCCATGGGCCCTGTCTCAAGGACATAGAACAAAAGAACGTTATATTTGCAGACAGACCTGTGGGCATCTCCTCGCCGCTAGCCGGAAACCGAAAGCGCCGCCCTTCGAATTCCTCATTTGCAACATCACGTCGAGAAGGCATCTGTGGCCGTTTGAAATCACTAATTATTCCATCGAGTGCGGCTGTGCGTGAAAATGGCAACTGCCTTCACCCACGAATGGGAAGCCACGCCCGTCGTTGCAACTCAGTACAGTGATGCATGAGGGCCCACCGTTACTCGAGTACTACGTTCCACTGACCCTTCACAAGTCTGTCCGCGACTGCACAGACAGTATGGGAAACAATGGGACCACAGCAGAATGAACATATCAACCAATCTTACACGGCCATCGGGTACAAATACATGAATGCAATAGCAAGATACAAATACCCGATTTGCAGCGTCGTGCGCGGGACATGCTCGGCCAAAGGGGAGAGCAGTTGGCACAGGTGGAATCAATCACCACAGGTGGAGGCCATACAGCCTGGAAACACATAAATTGCACAGCCAGTCTCCTCCCACAACCACAGCGAAATGCTACCGGCAGGACTCGCGATGTTGGCCCTGGGGGACCTGATAGCACTGCAAGTGCTCCGACTCCAAGAGGAAGACGAACATCAACTACAAACAGCCGCACGGAGGAGACGCAGGAGGAGGAGGAGGCCAAGGCAGGGCCAGCAAGGCCCAGCAGCACAGCCACTACCACCACGCAGGCAGCCCGCAATCCCACGCCTCCGAGCACATCCGTTCAACCTCACTGATGAGCAGATCCACACCCTCTACCGTCTGGACCGGGACACCATAGCCGCCATTGTGGACATGACACAGGCTGACCTAGTCAGCATGATAGATAGCCCAACCGCCATCCCACCCCTACTGAAGGGGGTGTCTGTACTACACTTCCTGGCCACTGGCACCTACCAGCACACAGTCGGACAGTTGCATGGCATTTCTCAGCCACTGTTCTCACGGACACTATTCCAAGTGCTCGATGCCCTCCTGCAGCACGCAGACGACTACATCTCTCTACCACGCTCGGAGCAGGAAATAACCAACACAAAAGTTGGATTCCATGCACTTGCCGGCATACCGGGTTGCTTTGGTGCCATCGACTGCACCCATGTTGAATTGGTCGTCCCACATGCCATGGAGGCCCAGTACCGCAACCGAAAACAATTTCATTCCCTGAATGTACAAATGGTGTGTGACTCCAACAGGATCATTACGCATTGTTGTGCCCGATTCCCTGGATCAACCCATGATTCCATGGTCTTGAGGAACTCTACCATACCACGCTACATGGAGCGACACGCAGGGAACAGATCCTGGCTACTCGGTGAGTCTCATTGCATGCATGATGATGTGGGGTATGTGATTTGGCAATGTACTGGCAGGAAGGGGGGGGGGTGTGCGTACGTATCAATGGCATTCCACATCCTACGTTTCTCGTCCACATACAGGTGATGCTGGATATCCACTGAAGAGATGGCTCCTCACACCAGTCCGGAACCCACGGGACCAGCATGAGGAGGACTACAACCATGCCCACTCACGTACCCGTGTAGTCATAGAACAGGCATTCGGCCTACTGAAGACTCGTTTCCGCTGCCTGAGCAGGTCTGGCGGGGCACTCCTGTACCGCCATGAGAAGGTTGCAAAGATGGTCATGGCATGTGTCATGCTCCACAACATGTGCGTACGTAGAAATGTGCCCATGCCCCCTGACGCAGAACTGCAAGCACCTGATGATGGTCATGATGAGGGTGGGGATGTGGCAGCACCTCATGGAGTCTGCGAGGCACCGGAGGCCCGTGACATCCGTCAGCATCTCATTGATGTATGCTTCTAGCACTCACGCCTGGTGGCTGATACATGGACACGGGACTCGTGGCACTGCGTGTGTCTGGGACATGCACAATATGGACTATACGCCTATGATGGCCTAGTACACAAAGATCAATGTCCACACATCTCATTGGTTGATCGTGCACTTTTTATGGCATATGTGATATCATGTTGAACACCCTATCGACCCGCCACCCAAGTGAGCCCAACACACTCCCTCCACCCTCCTACCTCCCCCCCGAATACCAGTGTCCAAAGATGCTCATTGTCAGTGGCCTGTCGCTATTGCAAGCCCCCTCTGCGGGTATCAGGGGCACCCCTGCCTGTGGAGCGCAGGTTCCTCCCTGATCTACGTTGGGGGCTGCCCTGGACGGAACTTGCAACGGATGATGTGTCTGCCTGCTCACGTCCATGCATGTCCCTAAGGGTTTGCGAGAGCTCAGTGAGCACACGGCGCACTGCGGCAAGTTCGGCACATACGTCTTTGGACGTCGCATGCAGTTCCCCCCTCAGGCTCTCGGTGCTTCTCTCCATTTGGACTCTCAGGCTCTCGGTGCTACTCTCCGTTTGGACTCTCAGGCTCTCGGTGCTACTCTCGATTTGTGCCCTTAGCGTCTCTGTACCTCTCTCCATTTCTGCCCTAAGTGTCTCTGTTGATGTTTCTATGTCTGCCTTGGTGCCCCCACATTCATCGGCATGGCCCTTGAGGAGTGTGGCCATTTGCTGCTGTTGGACGATTAACTTGTCGAGGGACTGTTGCCTCTGCTGGGCCATGGCCATTTGCGGTGGTGTCACAGAGGGGCTGTTGTCCTCATGTTGCCTTGCCACAGGGCTTGGGGGGGATGGCCAGTCGTCGTCTTGTGGCTGCACCTGCGTGGTATCCTCATGTTGTACGGGATGGGACAGACAGGGGGATTGGGACAGGTCATGGATGGATCTGACCTCGACATCCCCGTCTTCTGTGTCCGAGCATGCTGCCATCAATGGGGTGTCACCTATGGTGCTGCTGCCACCAGAGGCAGTGCCTTCTGTGGCATCCGTTGGGGGGACCTGTGGTGGTGGTGTTGTGGCCATGCTGGCTGCTGGGGTGCCTGTTGATGTTCCCTCCTCTGTGCTGCCACCTGATTTGTGCTGCTGCCGTGTCTTGATGCGTGCAGCTGAGGTGGAGGGTCTCTGGCCGTTGGTCTTGGCCCTCTTTGCAGGTGTGCTGGTAGGGGTGTCCTGTAGCTCGTCGTTTGGATCGGACCCTGTGGTGGAGTGAAGGAGGGCGAGGGTTATTGATGGGTCTGTGGGAATTGGAATGGCATTGTATCACATGCTTTGGGGTGGTACCTGAGGGTGATTTGGGTCGGGGACTTGGAGGTGCTTTGATTTGTGTGTGGAGTGAGGGTGCAGTTGTTTGGCAGCCTGCAGTTTGGGTGTGCCTGCTGCACGTGTAGTGCGTGTATTAGGGGTTTTTAATTATTTATGTATTTATTGTGGATTTTAACGTGCGCTATCAGGCCGATGTGTGTGGACGTTCTCCTGGACATGTGTTTCTGTTGCACTATGTGGACGCATGGTACTTCACATGGATGGAATGTGTGGATTGTTATATCTGGGCCACCTACCTGATTCTTCGGATGTCTGCACTCCTTTCTCCATCCCTCCGACTCCCTCAATGCTCTCCATTCCGATGGTGGAGGCACAGATTTCTTCCCAGGGGGTCAACTTGATGGGTGATTCAGGACCTCCCCCGGTGGCTGTGGCAATGTTGCGGTTGGCGGAGAGTATGCTGCGGACGCGTATCCGCAGGTCGTCCCATCGCTTGCGGCATTGCTGTGGGGTGCGGGGTGCGGTCCCCACCGCACTTACACGCTGTGCCACCAGAGCCCATATGGCCTTCTTGTTTGCAAGTGCCGTCCTGGTCATTTGCGTGCTGAAGACGACGGCAGCATTCTCCTGGAGGGTCTCTGTTAGCACGGTGAGTTCCTCGCGGGAGAAGTGGACCTGCCGCTTGCGATCGCACGCTTTCTTCGCTACTTTTCCCATTTTTCTTGGTTTCGCTAGGGTGGTTGACGGGGTGGGGTGTGTCTCAGGGTAGTGTTTTTAGTGGTTGTGTGGTTTAAGTGTATTTATAGGTGTACGCCGGGATGTTTCCCGTTCCGGCCCCGTGTTTTGACTTCCGTTTCCGTATATTTCCGGCCACCGTACTTTCCGGTAGGCGCACACTGCGGTGACCGCTAAGAGGGGTGGCGGTATTGCACCTGGGGCGCCGTACGGCGGCGGTGTGGGCCGTTTTGGGGTCATTTCCGCCATCGCGGACTTTGCACTTCCGCCATGCCGTGGTGCTCGTGCTCGATGGGTCGGAATGGGCCGCAGTTTGCTCCTTCGTGCTATGGCGGAAACGCTATTTACGCTGTGGCGGTCCGGTCAGTCGCTTTCCGCAAGGGTCGTAATGAGGGCCATTGACTTTTAAGTACTTTTGCTGGTAGCACAGACATTTGAAAACAGTAAGTGCATTCAGTAACTGTTTTCATTCATATCATTTTGGTGACTTTTTTCTCCTTTCCATGGAACACATTTTAACACCTACATATGAATTGGACCTAAGCTAAAGTAAAGTATGTAAGTACTTCAAATAACTTCAGTGACATATTTATCTTACATTACTGTTTATTTTAAAAAAGAATGGTGTGGTGCACAATGCTCTTTATTATTCACTTTTCATAATTAGTTCATAGAAAATCTGATATTAGTTTATTAATTCCAATGGGACACATTCCTTAAATTACCTGATGAGATTATCAGGCACAATAATCTGTTCTTCCTTGCTATATTTATTAGTATTATGTTTCTAAGTGCCAATGGTGCTATTGTTAAGAGTTATGTATACCTTAAAAATAAGCTAGAGTCCAAAAGAATGTCATCTAAATAGCTCAGTGATATGTTTTACTTTGAAACATATTTGTTCAAAATGCTAAGGTATACCTATATGCCGAGTGATATCTCTCAATTATAAATATTATTGTTTCTCACATTTTACATTAGCATAAAGAATAAACTCACAGAATTCAGAATATCCTGCACTGTATTGTGGCTGCTTATCTTCAGTATGTCCTCCTCTGTGGGATAATTTTATACTAGCATCTCTTTGTAGTTGTCCATTGTAGAGTGAGAGTAAAAAAAACAGTGTCTGTCACCTCACTTGTTTGATCGAACAATGGGAACACATTACTTTTTGAAAGAAGGTGGGATTCTCTTCATTTACTTTCTGATTGGGTCTTTAGCTTTTCTATAGTGCGCAGTTGCTGTTCGGCTATTCAGCATATAATACAATGTCATTTTTTGAGTGACATTTGTATTAACCAATTATAGTGCAGTTTCTATAGCCTCATAATCGAAAATGTTTTTTCTATATATTAGGTGGAATTTCCTGAGAGAATGGTGTGAGAGAATGGTGTGTTTTTAGCAGATTGTAGAGTTAAAGAGGGTATTGATATATTTACTGGACATTTAAAAAATTGAGTACTTTTCAGAAGGAGATTGGGCCTCATTCCGAGTACGGCGCTAACCAATGGCGCTATTAACGCCTTGGTTGACGCCGTACCCGGACCGGCAGCGCCTTGGTGGATGGCGGAATTACCGCCCCATTCCAAGGTTGGCGGGGCGGTAATTCCCCAATCCCCATTTACCCTTCCCCATTCCCATTCCTGCCCCATAGGGCATAATGGGAGTGGGGAAGGTGTTAATTACGCCACCGTAAATTACGGTGGCGTAATTAACATCAAGGTCCCTTAGCGCCATGGTTTTTAACACCTGCTAAAAGCAGGTGTTAAAACCTCCATGGCGCAAAGGGAACTCGGAGTATGGCGGTAAGGGATTACCGCCACCGCTCTCGTTAGCGGTGGCCGCTATCCCTTACCGCCATACTCGGAATGAGGCCCACTGAGTCAATTCATTATGCGGATTGTTGGGTGATGAATCTCATTGCTCAGAAGATTGTGGAGGAATAGAGAATTTTGATAATGGGACTAATAGTGATGTTGAGGACGTAGGTGAGGTGTATCAAAAACATTGGCCTAGTAAGTTTTTCTTGTTCTATTATATTACTTTAGATTAAATATTTGAAAGGAGATTTGATTGCTCAAATTGTGGAAACGTATTATTGACTGGGAGCACAGGAATGTTTCTCTTAGGGAAAAGAAAAATAATTAGTAATTTAAGGGAAGTAAACAGAGAAGTATATCAATATTTCTTTAATTGTTATATAGGAGGGGAGGACTTGTCTGAATGAAAAGACATGTTTGGGTTGTATATTGCCACCAAAAACAAAGGTTCTTTTAACAGCCACCCATGGAAGTTATGAAATATCTGTTGCCTATAGCCACGGGTACCATGGCATTTTAATCAAATAAATTTATTTGTTTTGGATGTTGGAAGTCCACATTTCACATATCATAATTTTTCTGACTCCTCACCTGTATCCTTATTTACTTTAAAGTTTGAAAACCTCTGGACATATGTGTTTTCTGATATGTTAACATTTTTCCATATACCTCTGGGCACAAAAGAGTTTCTTTATGCTTGTGGCTAAATCCGAGCCAATGAAAGGTCATGCACTCTCAAAAGCAGCTCTAGCAGCAGCTATCACCACTTTGGTAGCCCTGTATATCAGGGCACACAATTCTGTTCAATAATCATATTATTTCTTGAATGTTACACCACACAATTGCATATGTCTTTCGGACTCCATGCCCTCACCTCTACCCTTGTGTCACTTTCATTTGTAAACCATTGCAATATGTGTTTTTGTGTATGTAAAAAATGTACTCATAGCCGTGGCTACAAGCAGGCATTAATACCTGTGACTATCACCAAGCTACTGGAACATTGTGTATTTTGGTAGGCCTCGGTAGCCACACACATAACTGCCATGAGAGCCGCGGGCATTATGACATAAATATCTGTGCACTAACCATATTATTTCATGGATGTTACACTGCATAATTGTACGTCTTTCTTTTTTCATGTCCTCACCTCTACCCTTGTGTAATTTGAACTTTGAAACCTCAGCAATATGGGTTTTCTGACTATGTGAAAAATGTATGAATACCCTCAGCTACAAGCAGGGATTCATACCTGCAGCTGTCATCAGGCCAATGGGACATTGTGTATTTTGGCAGGCTTGTGTAGCCGTGGGTATGAATGCCTGCTTGTAGCCGTGGGTTTTAGGACACACATTTATGTGCAATAATCATATTCTTTTGTGGATGTTACAGCACACAATTTGATTTGTCTTTCTGATGTCAGGGTCTCACCTCTACCCTTGTGTCATTTGACCTTTGAAACCTTTGCAATTTGTGTTTTCAAGTGTCTAAAAAATGTACGTGTACCCACAGAGTGTGATCAGCTGCATCTATAAAACATGTATTTTTAAAAAAATGTTGCATATGTTATTATATGTCGGCATATGTATTTAATAGGTAGTCCTTAAAATAACTGTTTTGGTGTACACTGAGTGTAGTATTTGAGCACATTTGGAGTATTGCTTTGATATTATCAAGGCACAGAGTTTTTCCTTCATCAGTTAGGTGTACTCCATCGTGTTTATACAGGTTAGAGATGTAGCACTAGATGTTGTTGTTTGATATCCATAATTGGTGTTGGCCTCTGATGAAAGCTGAATCTATCTTATTAATATTTCTCTCTTATTTTTTAATTTTGGAATTAAACCAGGTGGTCCACATCCATTTTTGCCTGTGAGTGAAACAGTTCCATTTGTTTTCCAAATCCTTTTTCATCATTTAAGCAAGAGACATACATCGTACATTACCCAAATCATTGCCTCCACAATGAATCAGTATAATGTCTGGCTACCCTGTGCTTCACAGACCAAGCAACTTTCCTTGCAATCCAAACCATTTAATTCTAAAATTAGTCAATCTTAGGTCCATGTTAATATTTAGTTTCTCACAAAAAAGGTGTAACCAAAAGAGACAACTGTTTCTAATCAACCACACAGTTTTAACCCCAGCCATGATATGTGCACTACTTTTCTGTTTCCAGGAAAATAAATCCTAGTTTGAATTTCTACTAATAATAGAAGTGGGCATGCATCATGTCTGTCTTATAGTGTTTGTAATTGGTTGATGTTACTTTTGTAATTGCGATCTTGCAGTGAAGATGTGTCAGCCATGTTAGTACTTTGCTTACTAAAGTCCTGTTTTTGTGCCATTGATTTTTGAAAAATTTCATAGGCTCCATTTTAAATAATTCTGCCATTCTGATTGCAGAAAGTACACTGTGCAGATGCTCAGTCTTTTATTGATGATCTGTGCATCATTGTGATAAGTTGAAGGTGAGTAACAGTAAATGCTTTCATTTTTGATGCAGTGTAGTGTGCATAAGGAGAGTAATTCAGCAGCAGTCTATGTTATGGTTATCTGTGACAGAAAATGTATTACATGTATTACTTCCTTCTGATTATTTTTCTGTACCTTTTAATTGATAATATGCTGTGAATTGGGTTCTTTGTTCTGACATTTCTAAAAATATACTGGTACTTTTGAATAATATCCAAAAATGTGTTGCATCATTTGCCACAGGAGTTGAAGAAAGTTGCAAGTACTTTTTGATTAGGAAACAAAACAGTTTTTTCTTGGGGAAGCAGGATATACATTGAGGTGTATGTTGTAGAAACACACAGTGTACTAGGTGCAGTCAAAATCTAAAAATGCCCACAAAGCAGTAGAAATGTAATATTTCTGAGAAGGGTTCTATGTCCACCTTTGGTGTTTGAAAGAGAGGTTATGAGTTTTAAAGATAGTCTTTCTGCTGCACACTATTTTACAGTATGTTTACCTACAATTAAATAGGTTGCAATCATGTCTTCTTTGTTGCTGTTTTGCTGAACCATTTAATTGATAATATGCTGTCAAAATGGCTTTGGCAAGTTCTTCTTTCTCTATAACTTTAATTTCGTAAAATACAGCAGTACTTCTTAATACTAGAAATTGTATGTAACCATTTGCCACAGGAGCTAAAAATAGTTACTATTATTTTTTGATTAGGAAAAAAAAACGAATTTTAGTTAGAAATGTAGCTGGAACAACATATTTCTTAAATGCACCATATTCTGACAACGAAAGAAGGTGGTGTAGGGACATGAAAGATTGCATGTGCATGGTTTACTGCTTGACAACAACCCTAGCAGCCATCAGGAATGCAGGGCAGCCACATGGAGGGGATTCTGCGAACAGCAGCACTGGTTTAGCATGTCAATAAAAGGAGTTAAATTACGACACCAGTAAGGTGCTGTTAAAGTCCACTGAACACTTTTTCCCTTAATAAACATTGCATTTCGTAGAGTGCAGCACCACTTTTCTAGTTTAATGAAAGTTTAAGAAACCATTCTTCAATTGGAAAAGTTGCAGTCTTTTAAGAAATGCTCAAAATGCCACTTGAGCACATTTTTTCTGCACAACGGCAGATAATAGAAGCTTTTGCAGCTGGAAAGCACAACATGCCTCCCCTACAATACTTTTACCCACTTAAGAATGGTGGTGCAGGAAACTGGAGGGGAGAACGTTGTATGTCCAAAGTCTATCATGAGCTCAAAATTGTGCCATGAATGTACTAGGTGCAGTCTACATATATAAATGCTCACAGAGCAGTAGAAATTGGATTTTTCTGAGAAGGGTTTTATGCCCAATGTTGCTGCTGTATAGAGAGTGTTTGAGTGGCAATCAGAACATGCATGTGTTTCAAAGATATTATATTTGTGTTGACAGTCAATCAAATTACAATTGCTAAATATAGAAAAGAGGAAGGCTTTATTGGGCAAGATTTACTGTCAATTTGTATACATATATGTTGCAGCAATGTTTATGTATTTACACATGTTATTGATTCTGGATTGATACCATGACTTCCTTTTACCATTTGAATGCTTACAAACATGTAGTTTTCATACTGAGGGCTTGTCACACCTGATGTATACATTGGTCTGAACCCCTAGGCCACAGAACCTTGGGCAGTGCCTTGCTGTAGGTTAACATACTTGTAGAGGTTTGTCTTCACTGTTGTCAACATATAAATAAGGTTAGACCACTTACCTCTACCTCTGTCATTAAAGGCAACCCCCAACACTTCTAATCTCGGTATATTCTTATATACTTTCGCTTATCTTACTTCAACGAAGGAGGGGACTTTTTTCCATTGACTATTGTGTTCATCTTTATTTTACCCATTGGTGACGATTGGACCATGACATTCATGAGCTCAATTACCATCTATAAACAGTTTTAGTTGTGACCTTTATGAGATCATCAGATGCTTTATGTCTACATACTCATGTACATTTTGTTTGGATTACTTTCAGACATGTATATGAATTGTACCCCTGATGAAGAGATGGATATCTCGAAACGCGTTGGGTTCTTTGTGAACTTTTAATGTCATATTTTGAAGTGCATTATTGTAAGACCTTTTTTGCAAAACACTCCTGTGAAATATACCAGCTTTGAAAATACGATACTGACTACAAAACTCTATCGTTATATACATTAAGAAAGTTTGACTTATTTAGCCCTATATAGTGTGCAGGGGACGGGAGTTCCCTTATCTTTGGAAACTTTATTATTGGCTATTTGCATACAGCCCATGTGCCAGGGTTGTGTTCTCTCCCCCACATCCTGAATCAGATAACCTTGATTTTGACAAATAGATAATGATTTTATGTTCAAATATCAAAAGAAAGGTGTGTGTTGTGCAATGCACTTGGTGTTCAATACCTGGACAAATGTCGGCTTTCATGTACCTTTTTGCATCAGATGCGTAGTCTACCTTTTTAAATAATTGAGTGTTTATCATACCACATACTAGGTGAAAAGTGCACTTGAATGTACTCTATTGTCTGTATCCTCACCCTCTCTACACCCAGCCACACTACCTACACCCTCTCTACTCCCATGCATGCTCCCTACTCCTACCCTACATAACCTCACACGTCCACCCTATCCCATCTTCTCTACCCCACCCACTGTACCCCAACCCTGTATACTCCCATCACCCACTCTAGCATTATATATTATGTATGTCATGCTCATCATCATCAAACTGCTAGCAGTATGCCTGCAAATCAACCCCTCACCAACTAGTGCTGAGTTATGATGCTTATATGTATCAGTGCAAAGGTTCTTCTCCCTGTGATGGGAGCAGGACCAGTGGCTGATCTGCTGTTACCAGAGGAATATGTTAAACTCCAGTAAATGCATACAAATGCTAAACAGTTAAACACAATATTATGTACAGCATGGAAAGCAGTTCAGATCTCAGGTGACTCATTTAATAATGTGAGTATATCAACAGTGGGTCTATTAAATAGACTCTGTTTACGCATACAAACATGTGACGTTAATAATGTCCTTCATTTGTGAGGCAACTCAGGTTTTTTTTTTTCTCCCTGCATCTCTTTAAATCAAATATATATAGGTAGCGGCCATGTAGTTATGGTTAAGTTGCTAAACACATAGGAAGAGCACTTTTTGTGCGGCCTATAACTTTGCTCCCCCTTGACAAATCCTCACCAAACTTTGCAAAGAAAGTATATGGCCCATCATGTACTGTTTTGCGAGGTCTGTGAGGTTTGGTCGAGGGGGGGAGTTATAGGGGGGCAAAATGTCTTTTTTCCCCATAAACTGAATGGAGAAAAAACTTTTCTCATGCCTACAGCCCAAACCGTTGGACGGATTTTCAACCAATTTCTGGCAGGAGTGGCGGCTTCGTCCCGAAAGTGTGCTTTTTTTTTTTAAATGACCAAATAGTAGGTCTAAAAAAATGTGTGATATATATGTCCGCGGACACACTTCCCTGTTCACCCTGCAGACAGGACACCAATTGGCCAATCAACCTATCCCATGTCCGCGGACAGGTGACGTGTTCGCTGATTGGTTGGAGTGAAGCATGAGGTGCGTCAAATTCTCCCGATGTACCCGCAATTTGTACAGCGTGACATGGAACTGAGCATAAATCTAATTTTGGGGAGTGTGTTGGTGTGTAGGAGTGGCTGGAGAGGGTGGCGGAATGAGAGATGGGTCAAATACTGTATTTGTTTAGGTGGGAGAAGGCCGTGATGTGATTGCGCTGTCTGTGGTCAACACGGTTGTCTGCGGACATACCAAACACTCATGGGTTTTACTATACTCTGATGATGGTTTTGGGTAGTTAGTAGAGCAATGGGTGAAGAGGGTATGTATTGAAGAGTTTGGGGATTGGCTGTAATTATTTTCTCAGAATGTTAATTGAAGTGGATAGGTTTTGAGGTGGTTGTGTTATGTATTTGGCTTGTGGTCATTTGTCAGGTGTTTGCTTGCATGGGTGTGTAATGCTGCGGTGGTTGTGTCCAGAGCCTAGAGTCTTCGGCCATGCACTTAAGACTCTAGGCCCTGGCCACAACCACTGCAACATAATACACCCATGCAAGCAAACATTTTGACTGGTGTTGTGGGCTGCTTGTGGGATGTGTTTTCAATAGTTTGTGTACTGATTGGCAGTAGTGTAATAGTGTTAATGGGATAGTGTCATGATGTGTGGTAGTTGGTTTGTTGGATTGTGTTCAGAATGTTGGTACTCAAAACTCTAGGCATTTTAGGTTGTATTTATTGGTCAGGTGTTCGTTTGCATGGGTGTGTTATGTTGCAGAGTTTCTGAGTCCAATCATTATATACTTACTGTTTGCTTTGTTGAGGCTGTATGTAGAATTATGGCCAGGACATGCAATCAAGACTGTAGGGTTTGGGTACAATCACTGTAGCATAAGATATCCATGCAAGGAAACATTTTGGATTGTGGTCTACGGTCTGGTATTTGCTTGAATGGGTGTGTAATGCTGCAGTGTTTGTGATTTGTTGTGGTTGTATGTACTTTTTTCATGAAATGGGTAGTTGGAGCAGACATTGTTTCTTCAATCTCTGTGATAAAAGAAAAGAGCACATGTTAGTGTAGGTAGTTTGTAATAAGTTATTGCATTGCATAGTAGACATTTCTGTACTTTTTCGACCCTCATAGTTAGTACTTTACAAGTACTATGGTTCAAACCAGTGTAATGTGCAATTTGCTCAGTTCCTGTGTTTGTTCATGAAATCATTGGGTTTATGGGAAAAAAAAATCCATGCCAGATTAAAAAAAAAAAAACTTTCTACGTTATGGTACAATATCTTTCTGTAGTTTATTTCAATAGGAGGAATTGAATAGGTGTATGGTTTTGGTTTGGAAGTGGTGGTAGTACTGTAGCAATTAAATACCAGTTGGCATATTCTAATTGTTGATTTTTTGTTGCATTTTAGTGGTATTCATTTATCTGTTTGCTTGTTGCAGAATTTTGGGGCAGTTAGATACCTGTCAGCGTATTCTGTTTATTTTTTGTTGCATTTTAGAAGTATTCATTTATCAGTTTGTTTGTTGCAGAATCTTGGGGCAGTTAGATACCTGTTGCCATATTCTGTTTATTTTCTGTTGGATTTTAGAAGTATTCATTTATCTGTTTGGTTGTTGCAGAATCTTGGGGCAGTTAGATACCTGGTGGCATATTCTAACTGTTGGTAGTTTTGGAGTTGGTGAGGGTATTTTTATATACGTAATAAGTTTTGCAGGGTTTCCTTCAAAAAATGCATATTGACATTTTCTGGTTGTAGGTTATGGATTTAAAGGTTATTGAGGAGATTTAGTTGAGGTTCATACTCAGATTAGTGATTACATTTTGGTTTTAAGAATATGAAGTAAGCGTTTACAAGATTTGCTGGTAATCTCTGCTTTAGTGTAATGGTAGTATCATTACATTCAAACCATCCACAATTCTTTTTTATGTATGCAGTGTAGTGAAGGTTTTCTTACCAAGTGATACTTGTACATGTGTGAATCCAGTCAGCTTGCAGTTGTTTTGGTACCATCTGCATTGTAGCGTAAAAGCATTATTATTACGTATTCACTATGTGACTGTATTTGTAAGGTGGAACAATTATCGGAAATGCAGATAGTACATAATCTGCCATGGTTTGTATTTTGTACAACTTGCTGAAATCGATTGTATTTACAGTTAGGTATGGATACATACACAGAGCGTTCATTAGGGACTTGTTCCTGTACCACATGGGTGCAGAGAGTGCATGTGTGTTTCCACATGTGTGAAATCTGCAATATTTCATTTATAGGTATGTTTTTGTTTTCCAGTACTTGTAGTAAGTACATTAGAAATTCTTGTGGATCTTCTTGTGTGTTTATAGTTAATTTGACCATTCCAGCACAGTAGTCCAATTCCTGCCTTATTCAAGAAACACTGTAAGTGTTGTCAGGATGGTTGGTTGCATTTCTGTGAAGGACTAACATTTGCAAACACAATTGGTCTGTCCCGTTTAAGTAACTGTTTTCTCAACAATTAGTGGCAATTGGAATAGAATATTGATTGCTACATTTGCAAAGCAATTTTCACCAGTTGTATTTGAACATTTGAATGGACGAGACAGTTCTGTGTCCAAGTCATTTGTTGGAAGTGCGCGTTGTTTCTTTGAAGAGGTAGTTGGTTTTGTTTGTGCACTAGATCCTTGTTTGGTTGTGGTCAATGATGAAGTATTAGCTTATTTTAATTTCTTTGGATGTATTGCTGTGAGATCCTACATAATTTTGGTCTGAAGTACTTTTCTTTTACAAAGTGTTGCTTTTTGAGGAACAGGATAGGTTTTGAGATGGGGGCATAGAGTGCACACAGTCTATTGTATTCTGGAATGCAAGGAATATCAGCGTTTACTTTACTTTCATCAAAGTTGACTAGAAATAGTCCATCAAGTGTACGTAAGCGTGATATTGCTACATAGCTCATGCCTTCTTTAAAGACTGTGCTACCAATATCTATCAATGCTTTATCTAGGGTAAGACCTTGTGATTTATGAATGGTGAAAGCGTATGCTAGAGATAGACAAAATTGTTCTTTGCATACATACATGTCTTTGAAAAGAAGGAATTGGGCTGTTGAGCATCCTATCCTTTTTAAGTTCTGATAGTTTGTCAAAGTGAATATTGACAAGCTGAATGTTGTTGTCACGTGGGTATGTTTGAAAGTCAACAACTGTACCAAGTGCTCCATTAACTAGGCTTGGCTCCACGTTAAGGTTACGTTTAAGAATTACTCTACAGTTTAAAGAAAATGTTTATATGTTCTCCAAACCAGCTGTGTTAGAGATAGAGTTTTCTAAGGTATTTAGTCATGCTGTGGCTTGTTCACACATGGGTAGTGTCATACCGTTCAAGTCCAGTTAGTCTGTGGAGAACATTTCAACTATTGGTTGCATTTCTTTTTTCAACTTTGTTTCATTGAATTGAGCACAGCTTGCAAGAGTTGGCATAAAGGACATACAGTTTACATTTCTGTCTGCTAATTGTTTCTTGACATCAGTAGCACATGAGTTATGGCCATAGAGTGCATGGATGTGCCTGGTATTTAATATAGATTGTGCTTCCTGAGATAGTACACCAACTCGAATACTTTTTAAAATGTTGGCCTACGTGAGATCTTCAGACTGACACATGTTTTCAGTTCATTGTTTGTATTGGAAATGTTGCCAAAGGTTGACATTTCCTATGCTGCCAAGTGATTTACAGCATAGTTTGTGCCCTAAGGTTTTAAAAATAGGTTCACCTTTAACTGGTTTTAATTGAAGAAGATCTCTGAAAACAATAATGTTATTTCCTCCAAAGAGTTCTTTGTCGTCTGTTTTCAGGACCTCTTGTAATCTCAGGTGAATCAAGGCTAACATTAGGTTGGAAACCATGCTCACCTCATCGATTAGCAGCATTTTTATTTGTTTCAAAAATCCGTGTAGTTCCATTGCAGCCTCTGGAGAAAGTTTAAGTATACTAATTTGCTTTAGTATTCTCCTGGAAGGAGTAGTAATCGGTGTAAAGTGACACTGCCTATGTTGTAGGTGGCTAAACCTGTGGGGGCAGTTACAACAGCTGACAGTTTATTATTTATCAATTGTTGGAGGAACTTGCTGATGATTTTGATTAAGAATGTTTTGCCTGAACCAGCTTGACCACTAACGTATAGCAGTATAGATTTGTAGTGTTGACAGGTACAATTGTTAGCTTCATGCTGCATACCATGATCAATTTGGTTTGTTATTTCTAGGAAAATGCTACGCTGCTCATTGTTTAGTTTTGATTTCAGTAGTGCAAAGTCTTCGGCAGATTACTCATACTGACACATGGTGTTTTCTACTTCAGTCATGGCTAATTCTGCCTCATTTAATATTTGTGGCTGTCTCAAGTGGTTCTTAGCGTCCTGTTACAGAAGGTGGACTGCTGTCAGGAGTGTCTACATTTAGTTGCGCCTGGAGTTCTTCTTGTTTCTGTTCATTTTGTAACATTGTTTTGTACTGCGTAAAGTTTTCATCTGTTATAGTGTTTTCATTTGCTTTGAAAGCATCTTCATAGCAGTCATGGTTATCTAGTAAATCTTCTTCTTTTCTCCATGGTTTAAAAGGTTGTAGTAGGGACACATAATACGGTTCTTTATGTTGAGGAGATTTTAATGACAATTTCATATGATTAATTATGCTTTGTTTGATAAGTTTCACTAGGCTGCCTTCACAATTTTTGACTCTGTATCTACCTTTCTTCTCATCTGGTTTAATGTTATTTTTGTATGTGCAGTTTTGGGCTATGTGAAATAGACACATAGGGCCTCATTACACGGATGGTGGTGGACCAAGGTGCTATTATCACCTTGGTCCATGCCGGTAAAATACCGGCACCGCTTTGGTGGAAAGGGGAATTACTGCCCTATTCCAAGGTTGGTGGGGCGGTAATTCCCCCTTCCCCCATTGCCCTTCCCCATTCCCATTTTTGCCCCATAGGGCTCTATGGGAATGGGGAAGGCGCTAAATACGGTGCCGCAAATTGCGGTACCGTAATTAGCTCCCTGGTCCCTTTGCGGGTTGGTTTTTAACGCCTGCAAAAAGCAGGTGTTAAAATCCCCAACACGCAAAGGGACCTCGTAGTAAGGCGGTAAGGATTTACCGGTACCGGTAAAATACCGGTAAACCCTTACCGCCTACCGTGTAATGAGGCCCATAGTTTCCAAAGTGGTACACTGTTTGGGTAGTATGTGTCTAGTAAATTGTTTTTCAAAATGTCTTGGCTGTTGGGATCATTTTTGGCTATTGTTTCTATGTCTTCATATGAATTGAGAACTCTTTTTCTGGATTTAGCAGGACCAAGGCTTAGCCATACAATGTTTTCAGATTTCCCAAACAAGGCAGTACCGGTTAAACAGTCTGCGGCTTCGTAGCAGCCACATTCTCTATGGGAGAGCATTTCTATGCCTAAACTGTACAATTTTTGCGACATTGTTTTGTCAGATGATATATCATCCCAGAGGTCTTTGAACTCTGTTCTTTCTGATTTGGTTAAGTAGGCTGTAACATATTGTGCAACTGCAGTGGAATTGTCTGCAATGTATTGCACATCTATATTTGCATTCCATAAGAGGGCAATGATTGCATTGTAATCATTGATGTATTTTGATCATTCTGGTCTTTTAATGCAATATATGTTCTTAGGTGATTTACCTTTGACACTATGGGCCTCATCACAAGTTGGGCTGTATTCCCGGCTGTAATACCGCCGACTGTAATAGCCCTAGTGCCGACCAGTCCGGCGGTATTACCACCGGATCACGGGTTGGGCCTTAACGGTAAATCCCCATTCCTGAATGGGTCCATTGCATCCAATGGGGAATTTTAGGTGCTAATACTGCGGGCTAATACAGCCGGCTGTAATACAGCCGAAAACAGGGATTTTCACCTCCAGAAAAAAGCTGGAGGTAAAACAGCCGATTTAGCGCCCAACTCGTGATAGGGCCAGCCCTTAAATGCGGCGGTAATACCGTTACCACCGCATTTAACGGCTACAGCCCAACTCGTGATGAGGCCCAATGTCTAACTGAAGATATGATGTTGGTCACTAGACCTGTTGTTAAAACTGGTCTAGGGAAACCAAAGCGGCACTTGGTGTAGAATTTCCTTTGTTTTTAAATTTGTGACGACAATACTTTCCACATTTGTGTCTTTGAAATTGTAAAATGTGTGCATGTAGGCCTCTATGTGTAATTTGTGAAGGGATTTCACAAGTTACATATTTCTGAATGAACTGTAAAACAGTGGCATCACTGTCCTGACCAAATTAAGGAGCAGCTTTAATCCACCAAAGCATGTGGATGTGTGGTGCTCCTCTAGCTTGGTATTCTTTTCTCCACTTCTTTGAGGGGAGGCATTGTTTTATTACAAATGAAGTGTAGCATAGTAATGAAGCGATGATGGAAATATCTTGATACATTTACATGATCTAGAGAGCAGAGTTCTCCTGGTGTTTTCATATGTTTATTTGTTTTTTTGTTTTGTTTGCTATGCGTAGGAAATCGTGCAAATCTTCCCATACATATTCTGCACAACTTAATGTCACAAACCAAGTGGGTGGGCCAAGGTTTCTTATCATACAGCATACATCTGCATGACGTCGGAACCAGTATTCTAAAAGATTTGTAATGTTTTCTTGCAACTCTATAGCACAGAGTTGCTAATTCACTTTCAAAGAGAAGGTGGAATATGTATTCCACGTTTTGTCTGAATCTGGGCTCGTCAGAATACATTCATAAAGAGCGGTATTCTGATGCTGTTATTTGTGTAGGTCTTTCATCGTACCTTCCTCCTTTTCCAGTTGGAAAGAGTAGAGGAAAGGCTTGTGCTTCTACACTTTTTTCCCATATGCTTATTGGGGATCCTTTGGCTTGTCGCATTTGGTAAGTTTCCAGTGTATCATCTATGGTATCTTTACAGTGCAATGTCTGAATTATATAATGGTCTAAAATATTGGATTCTGTAGTAGGATCTAGAAGTTGAAATTGGCCAGTTCCTGACAAGTCTTGAATTATTCGGTTGTTTCCCTCAGGTTTTCTTCAATGTTTATTTCTTTGCAGTATTCATTCTTGTCTTTTAGATATTGCAGGGCTTTTCTAACTTTATGTAAATCCACTAGTTGCTGCCAATTTATTTTGTCTTTTGTAGGTACGCCAGAGTGTGTACATTTTCTTTGAGATCTAATGGCAAATAAACTACTTTGCCACAAGTGCCTTTCAGTAATTCAGAGGGAGGTCGTTTTGCTGTTTTTGGTTCAAGGCGTGTTATTGCTTGAAATGGGTGCACTGTTTGAATTATGATGCTCTCATACAAGTTAAGTTGTTGCAGTTGTTTTGGTAGTGGGAATAATTCCAAGTTATTAGTGATAACACTTGAAGGTATTTGGTTGTTGTCAAGTTTTGCAGTGCAGTAACTGCAAAGTATTAACAGGTTAGTAATTTCGTATTTGTTTTCTGTTATAAGATAGAGAGCTAATTGGAACCATTTGGAATCTTCATTGTCTTCTATTTTGTACATTATGTCTACAGTTTTTGTGCTATTCTTATCAAAAAAGTCCTGCGCCAACACACACACACATGGTTTGGTACTTCAGCAGATGTGCTTTTAAACTTAAGTATTTCTTTTTGTATGTGTCTAGTAGAAGGTTGTCATCTGTAAAGTTGTTGCTAGTTTGTTCTAAAGATAGTGAATTTTGTAAGTGGCTTTCAATTTCAAAATATTTTTTCTGGATGTGGTCTATTTCTTCGAGTAGTTATTTGGCTGTACCATGTAGAAGAATGTTATTTAAATTGGACAGTGCTAAAGCAGGACCTTGGCATAGTAGAGTTTATGAATGAGATTTCTTACAGTTGAATGGTGTGTTCCTATCATTTTGATTTTTTGGAAGGTGCTTTTGCAAATAGGTCCAGAAATGCAGGCTAATGAATGTCCTAGTAGTCCTGTGTATTTTCCAGTTAGACAGGAGTCCATAGTTTGTAATAGTTTAATTTTCATTTTGTCTTTGACTTTCACATACTGATTGAGGAATTGGCATAAAGATGTGAAAGATTTTTGCCTATGTTACACATTGATGTGCACAGCCATTTGTAAACTGGACATATTGGTTCAGTGGAATGGAGAGTTGATACTATGTTTCCTGCAGATCATTTTGTGATCAGTGTTTCTTGTTCTATAATAGTATTATTAAGTGTTTCATACCCTCCTCCACTGCTATGTATGGCAATTGGCTGTCTTTGCTTTTGTTTGTATGCTTCTTCATTGAAATATGGTTCTGTGCTGGTGGTGTCACTCCACTCACCTCCACAGATGTTTGCGAAGCTATCTTTGTTGATATTCTATTTATTGAGAAGTCTTTTTTTGTAATCTAGTAGTTAGTTTTGTTAGTGGTTTCATTCTGTTTAAAACTAAAATAAATAATGTCCTTTTGAGAACGATTGCGCTTTCTATGAGCGCTTCCAGGATACATTTTCTACGGTAGGTTTTAAGGGTTGTGCATGATGTCTCTCTTGTTTTTATAAGATTCTGAAGGACTCTGTGGCAGAACATTTTTGTAAAATATTTTTATTTGTGACTACATCGCGATTTATAGGTGCAGTGTTTGCACTAGTGGTAACTGCAGTCTTTGTAATCATTGTATGTTTCATTTTACATTTTGAAAGAGTAGCCAAAGTTTCTTTACTGGAAGCTGCTTTTTTTTCGCTTAGTGACTGTATTAGCTGTTTTGTTTGAACTTTTTGTATAAATTCTGTTTATTTTGTACACTTTTATTTTGATTTGCTCTACTTCTCTGTTGCCTTCTTCGGAGTTGCTTCTTAGAAGGGATTCTTTGGGGTCTGTTGGAGAAAATAAAGTGTGGGCTGGGACGTTGTGCAATGTATGTGTACATTGTGCATGAGTGTATGAGTATGATGGTAGGCATGTATGTAGAGGTGTGTGATTGTGGAATGGGCTGTTACTTCAGGTTGGGAACTTGTGTTTAGAGGACAATACAAAGGGCCTCATCACGACTTCGGCGGTAACCCTTAAATCCGGCGGTAGCGCTATTACCGCTGGATTTAAGGGTTCTCCCCAGCTCTGAGCTGGGGAGAAATCCGCCGAAAATTCGCGCTATAACCGCCGGCGGGAAATCCGCAGGCGGTATTAGTGCGAACATTCACCATTAAGCCCAGTGGGGAATGGGGCATTCCCGAATGGGCTCAGTGGGGAATGGGGACTTACATTACCGCCAAACTCGTGATCCGGCGCTATTAGCGCCGGGGAGTTCGGCGGTAGGGCTAATGCCGCCCGCGCTAATAGCGTTACCGTTACCGCCCAAGTTGTGATGAGGCCCAAAGTGTGCACCTGCTGAGGTGCAATCAGTAATACGGAATCAAATTCTGCAGGGTTAATATATTGTTTGTTTTACAATACTAGAATGCTACAGTGTTTGAGTAACAGTTACAACATTATGGCAGTATTGCACTTACTTTTTTGGATGCAAAGAGTAGGTTTCTTCTGAGTTCTGTTTTGTACTTCAGACGCTGCTTGTTTTCAGGAGAGTGGTGTTCACTGCAATTATGAAAGAAATAAGTTTGTAAATATGTGTGTTAATAGCACTGTTGTTAATGTAGAAATGTATTTTTTTGTTTTTGTAATAATACTGCTTTCTGATAATTGTGCATAGCATTTACATGCAGTTTCCTTTGACTATGTGCATTCTGGATATTTTACTCCGAATCTGTCAGTTGAACTTGCCTTTATTACAATAGTAAGCACACGGAGCACACTTGGCTTTTTAAGGCAGCTGTATTTGATGTTAGGAGATACAGGGTAAATGGCAGGAACTCTGCTGAAAGGTATGCAATGTATGTATTTAGAATGCAGGGTAGCTGCTACTTAACCTGGATAAGTAGTAAAAATGTCATGCTGTCATTTCTCTCATCTGGTATGATCAAGTGTCACTTTAATGGTGTGTGTTTTACACATTTTCATTTACCCATATCATTACACAGAACAGGAAACCTTATATTGCATGCATTTGAATATGGTTCTTGCCATTTAGAATCATAATGTTATTTCTCCCATGTTTTAACATGAAATAACACTTTGTTAGAAAGCTGTATGTTTTGTGTCTGATTACTATTGTAATCATTTCTAAAGGAACTTCAAATGATAGATTATATGTAAAATGCCCAAAATGTACACAAAGTAAATTGTATGTACATCCTATGCACTATAATGCATGAAATGCTACTATGCTTGAAATCCTGATAAATGGGTGGCAGCGGTAACAAAAATGACCGAATAAATGAAGAGACTAACAGTTTGCACATTACAATTAGTAATATGGGTAAATGAAAATTTGGAAAGCACACAGCTTTGCAAGTGACACTTGATCATAGTAGATGGGAGAAATGGCAGTAAGCTTTTTTTGTAGGTTATACAGGGTAAATGGCAGTTACCATGTTCAGATGCATTTATACAAGAGCTGTACATGTACCGTGCACAAAATATTCATACCTGTAGTTTGTGTTCATGCATGTGGATGTGCATGAATCTGCAAGCAGAAATGTTGGAAAGATTTCCAGTAGTTATTGTTGTAGGTGCTTTGTAATCACAGTAGAATTGTACTCAGAGTGATCAATAGTACATCTAAAGTGCTAAACTGTGATGACGGGGTTAGAGTTATTGGATGTGATTGGTGGATGGTTGTGTGACTGCTTAACAGTAGCCAATGAGGGAATGGTGAAGAGAATGATGTGGAAAGGGTAGAAGGGCTGCCCCAGTGCTACGCACTCCGCGGACACCGCAGCTGTTCGCGGACAGGGTGTGCCACATCTGGGGTTTCTCAGCAAATCCAGCATGGAAAGGGGACTGTAGGGATTAGCCAATCAGGTGTTGAAGTTATTCTTTGCAGGAAGAGAGGGTGTGTGTGCAGTGAAGATGGCAGAGGTAAATAAAGTGAGGGTGTTTGTTGTTGGAGATTTATTTGTAGATGGTTTGGAGAGGTATGCTATATTTAAACATAAGGCTGCCAGTTTTGGTTTTGAAGGAGTGGAGGTTTTCTGGTCCACTGTGCCTAGTTCCAATATGCAGGCAGTGGTTGGAGCTTGTAAACTTTCCGCATGTGGAAGAGTCCAGATGTAGTGGTCCTACATTGGGGTGGTGTCCATTTGGGATACCTCAGTGCTCCTAATTTGTTGAGCACTCTTGAAAACTTGGTTCAGGCGGTGATGTAGGATGTTCCAAATGGGAAGGTGATTTTTTTCTGAAATATTGCCTAGGGTACTATGGGACAATTTTAATGTTTTTTGTCCCCAGCTAAATGGTGCAAGGTGTTTGGTGAGCAGAGGGCTGTCTGCTTTCTTGTTTAGAAGTAGATTGTTGTCTTGTAACAATGACAATATTGATTTTTTTAATGGTGACTATTTTATGCAGATGGCATTTATTTATCCACTTTGGGAAATGCTATGTTATTTCAAAATATAAGGAGTGCTTTACAGAGGATAATGTGAAGACATCAGGAAGAAAATAAGTGAAAAAAGGTGTGTTTTTATAAGCACTTTCCAAAAAGAAAAAGGCACTTTTCAGAGCCAACCTCAAAGGGGAAGTGGGGCACAATATTTAAATGTTCATTCCCCACTCCCAGATTTTACGATTTGTCTGCGGACAGCGTGGTTGTCCATGGACAGCGCATATTACATACAGGGATTTTGAGGCTGAGAGGCATGCAAATGACACTGTGCAGGGCAAAGAATTGGTCAATAAGGTTTACTGGGTGTGATGTGTTAGGAGAGACTTTTGCAGAAAATCTGTTTCTGAGAGGAGAACAGATAGCTATGGCTGTTTCTTTCAAAAGGCAGATTGTCTGGATTTTGGGTGACTCATGAATAAATTGGTTTGAGGTGCATGCAGAACGCTGTGTAGTGGCTGCACATCTTGGATCCCCTCATGTGGATCTGCTCTGGCATGGAGTGCGTGGAATGAAGTGACTGGATTTGATTCCTCTTTGTGCTTTTCTGGTGACACAGTGTCACCCAGACATTATTATTATTCATTGTGGAGGGAACAGTTTAGGACATGTCTCTGGAATATCTTTGCAATTTTCAATGAAGGAAGGACTTGGGAAAGTCATGGACATGTTTCCAAACGCCCGAGTAATTCTTTCTCGTATTGCGCAGAGACAAATGTGGCTGCATTCTTCTTCATTTGGTCCACAAATGGAGAAAGTGAGGTGCAATGTCAACAAGGCTGTTTGTGCCTTTTTGAGAGATGTTGGCATGTCCTCTTTTCACAATGAAAATATTATGTTTCGTAGTACACACATTTTTCGCAGAGATGAAGTACATCTTACTTATGCTCAGATTTTTCTGCGAAATATACAAAATGCATTGCGACCCTTTTCGGAATTATGGCATTCCTTTTTCCAATAGGTGCTGACCACTTGAAGTTTTCGTAAAACACAAAAGAAAACACTACAAAAAGGCTCTTTTCAGAGCCACGACTTCCTCTTGGAGAAGAATGCAATGATTTTGCTGGTGCAGCACCCCAGAAATGTACATGTCTGCTGTCTATCCGCGGACTTCTAAAAATGGACAGGGCCCTGCAGCATTTCATTGGCAGTTCTATGTTTAATCTGTGAAAGGGGCTCTGAAAGGAGCCTTTTTTTTTGTTTTTTTGTATTTTTTGTGTGTTTTTAACAAAACACAAAAGGAAAGGAAAGGAAGGGAGGGAGAGGAAGGGGCACTAACCATGGGGATAAGAAAGGGCAGGTGGAGAGAGGAAGATGAATGGTGGGCGTTAATCAGGTAGTGAGCAGTCCTTCTCATGCTCCCGGACTACAGCCTCGAAAGCACTTCGAAGAGTCTCCCCCCTGTAGAGTACTGCATGGATGTACATACAAAATACAGTGACCCTCGAAAGGTAAGGGTCTACTGTGTCGCGTATGGCCTGCAAGGCAGCTTGATGGATGCGCTGCCCCACAGGAGTGCCTCTTGTGGTGTCAGGAGCAGAAACGGAGGATGCTGCAGAGGAACTCAACCTACTACATTTATCTCAGGGGACAACCCTCCGAATTGCCCCAGCGTGGAACAACCTTAGGTGTCACTTCATGGAGGTAGTACCGTAACTGTACAAACCTGGTTTGCCACGACTGAGCACCATCTGGCACACAGTGCAGCGCACCTTGTTTGCACAAGCTTTGGGTACTCCTTCAAGACTGGCAAACAACCTCCACACCAAAGATTCACAGGGGCCGCTAGTAGTAGGGACTTCCACTACATCATCCTCACCATCTTCTTCATCTGTCTCTGCATCCTCACGCCTTTTCCCCTCTCCAGGCCCTTGGTAAGGTGGTGTTGGAAGGTGTGGGGTGATGCTGAGGCAGAGGTAGCACCAGCAGCAGCAGGAGCCATGGATGCCATCAGCACAGCTGTCATGAATGAAGAATAGCAAAAGCTGAATAGTCTTGGTCAGCAGAAAGGAGCCAAATTAATTCCTGGTAGTTTCCAAAAGGAAGCAAAGGATTGCAAAAAACACAAATCTGCAGTAGTGCTTTGTCTTGGACATTGTGGCTGTCCGCGAACACTTTGAACACCAAAAAGGGCTCAAAAAGTTCAAAAAAGTATCCAGATCCTTAGGGAGATGGTCTGGGACATGTGCAAGGGTGAAGTTTCACAGCAAAATACTTTGGATTGCTCAGAAAGCACAGAAAAAGCACTTTTTGTGTGTCCAGGGGTCCGGACTGCGTTTGGGAACAAGGACTCCGCTTATCATGGGTGCGGTCGCATGATGACATCACGGACACATTCGCAAATGGGACGGGTGTCCATAGGACACGAAATACGCGGGGTCAGTTGTACGCCTGCACGCGGGTGTTCTACGGATAGTGTTCAGGTCCCCGAACTAACTAAAAGTGCGACACACGTGGGTGGGATGTGCATACGTACAGGTGTCTGCAGGATAGGGTTTGGGTCCCCGAACTAATTAAAGGTTCACCATAACTTTGTGGACATGAGGGCAGATTATGTGTCCTACAGACACCGCCATTTTGATTATGGACAGTACGAGCAGGCATAGTGTCCTTAGGACACCCCCATTTTTATTAATTGCAGACAGGCGGACAGATTTTGCATCCTACGGACACCTCCATTTTTATTGGGGACAGGGCGAACAGGCATAGTGTCCTTAGGACACTCCCATTTTGGTTAATTGCAGACATCCTGGACAGTTGCGCCGTCCGCGAACACCCTAACAGCCTTTAAAAAAAAACACAGAGAAATATAGTAAAAGTATACATAAAATATTATTATTGTACAAAAATATAGACATTATGAAAGAGGGGGAAGCAGAAATTGAGACAAATACAGGGAATTAGGGTTTTCTACATGTTGGACGGTAAGGGAGGTTGGGATTGAAGTCTCATCATAAGGTTTTTGGTTTTTGGTGATAGGGATTTTTTGGGGATAGTTGACTGAGACATGGAGAAGGGGTATAGGTGCATGTGGGTCAGTGATATTTATTTTTTTCCAATATATGGTTTTCTACAAAGTTCTTCAAAATAATGAAATTGGTAATTAATTGATCCATTTTTCATTCCAAACTCTGTAGATGATTTTCCACAGTATCTGTCTCAGTATTATTCTTATTTTCTGTATGTTCTGTTAAAAGAAATGTGTTAGGTATATATAAAATAATGTGTATTAATTGGCTTACTTTGAAAACAGCAGTGTCTACCATTAGTATCACTGTTTTCACTCATTTCTTCCTGGGGAAAACTTTCTTCTAGCCACTCCAAAGTACTAGACATTTCCGAGTAAAAAAAAAAGATACATTATTTTTAAGTGTATCCTACTACAGAAAGTTTATAAATATAGGAATTAATGTAGTGAACTTAGCAGTTTGTTTTTTAGTTTTCCTGTTACTGCTATGTAGGTGTGCTGTTGGTATTTGTTGTGCAGTTTCTGTATACAGCATCAGTGAGGTAATTCTGTTGGAGGCATATGTTATTCTTTTTTGGTATATTCCATTATGTTTCATATGCTATGTAATTGGACTGTCTTACATATAAAGGTTGCACTTCTTATTTCTTTTTTAATGTAATGTATTTCTATGCTGTTCTTTGAACATGTTCAGTGTGTTTATTGCATGATACAACAATGTAAGATACCCACTGAGTTTTTGGACAGAGTTGATGTTGACCGAGTCCGTCCGCAGACATGAGCACGGTCCGCGAACATCCCAAACACTAGCATGGAACAGGGGGTTCAGTAAGTTGTATGGTATAACTATATAAACTAAGGGAATTCTAGTAAAAACCTAGCATATTGATAATATCTATACCTATATTCGGTGAAAAATATTTGTTTAAGGGACATTATGGTTAAGTTGCGCTATTAAAATCCTATGGTATCCAGTGAAAAAACTTTGTTAAAGTGACGTTATGGTTAAGTTGCGCTACTAAAAACCTATCAAATTCAGTGAAAAAACATTGCTAGAGGGACGTTATGGTTACAAGTAAAACCGAAAACCCCCTGAAATTTGCCAGTTATGGTAAGCTAAGCCACCACCATGCACTGCTAAGACTAATACGCATGACATCAATGATGACATCACAAATGTCATTCATGACATCACTGATGACATCACATGTGCATTTAGTTTTTATTCACAGCCTCTACAAGGTATTGTGATTATAAGGTTGGCAGAAAAATGTCATAAAAATAATTGGAAGAACTATCATGTGCCAAATAGTTCATTAGGTGATGCATTGCTATAAACACCATTGTGTTACTGACTTCATTCCAGTACATGAATGAACTCATATACAAATGTAGGCATTCTCTGCAGCATGTGACATAGAGCTGCAATATTCAAAACCTAACTATATTGGATAGTAAAATGATGAATCCTTTTGTTTCAGAATTGTGTGCACTGTGACACATATAATAAGTAGCAAACAATGCCTTCCTTACTTCACAATTGTACAAGTACACACAAACTATAAAAAGACCACAATGCATAGAAATATGAGCACATACAGGGAAAGTAAATTAAGCACAAAAAACAGCAACATTACCAGACATTTTTGATGACCTAACTACTTAAGTTCATGCACAGACATAATTGCTGTGTCTTAAAGCGGCTTCTTCCCTTATGTATGTTTATTGTATAATGTGAGTGGATTCTAAGAAAAGTAGTGTAAGTACATATGAGAAGAGTAAGGTCTACAAACATAGTACCTTTTGCATTTTTACTTCATGACTGTCAATGAAGAAACCCACGTGGCAAATATATGTTAGTGAACAAAAAAGAAGGGGTAGCCAGATATGTGATGTCATCAGTGATGCCATGAATGACATTTGTGATGTCATCTTTGATATCATGGGTATTATTCTTAGTAGTGCATGGTGGTGGCGTGAGTTATAGTTGCTTAGCTTACCATATTGGTGAATGTCATGGTTTATTCAGGGAGTTGTCAGCACATATACATGCCCAGAACACCTGCAGAAAGGCAGGCCGTGGTCCAGGATTTTTATGGGGTGGTGCACTTCCCTAGAGTGCTTGTGCCATTGATTGTACACATGTGGGTCTATGTCCACCTAGGGCCACAGAGCACATATATTGCAATTGCAAGCACTGGCATTCCATCAACGTGCAGGTTGTATGTGAAAGCCAATGGTATCATTACTTCTGTATATGCAAACTATCCAGGGTCCACCCATGATTTTTTCATATTCAGAATGTCACCCCTACACCGGGCCCTGGAAGCTGGTAGGCATGGCAACACATGGCTATTTGGGGAGTACAAATGCCTGTGCACATGCATGCATGTCACTCACACACAAATACACACCAATGACAAACATCTTCGCCTCTACAGGGTCAGTGTCTACCCTCTGAGCACCTACATGATGACGCCAATACGGAACCCTGCCACACCACCCCACCCCAGGTAAGATACAAAACAGCCGAAATTGCAACTCAGGGCATAGCGGAGCGCACATTCAGTGTGCTCACGTCATGTTTCTGCTCCCTTGAACACACTAGTGGTGAGTTGCTATATGCACCACCACTAGTGTGCAGGATCATTGTGACAGCATTTGTCCTGCTTGATGTTGCAACACGGTGGGGCATACCGGTGGACATGGTGGCACCCCCCCACCCGCAACCACATGCACACCACTTGCGCACGGCAGGTCAAAGGGCACGTGGCGAGGCTGCCCATACCCACCTTTTGGCTAAATTTTTCATCTGCAATCCAACCCCTGTTGAGTGCACACAGCCCTGGCACATTCCAGGTGCCATTCATGATTACAAAGGGTCAATCATCTGTGCCCACCAAACCACCCTGAGAATGTGTCCTTGGAAGTGCTACATTGTGTGCATTCCTTATGAATATGATATGATATGATATGATATAATATATGATATGATAGGATATGATATTTTATTTATATCGCGCTCATACACAGGTTTCAGAGTGTGACCAGGCACACACACAGCCATCACAGGGGAGAAGGAAAGGAGGGGAACAGGGGAGAAAAAAAAAACAATGATCTTACTAGGCCCAGTGACATTGAGAACGTGCAAGTGCATGGGGAAGGGAAAAGGGGAAAGTGCATTGAAGGGGGAGAAATTGGAAAGTGCAGAGCATGGGAGAAAACAAAATAAATAATAAGTCAAATAAATAAATAAATAAAGGAGATAAACTGTGGTAGTGCAGCAGGTAAGTGGCATAGTGATAGGTTAGCCAGATAGGGTGTATCTGATAAGTGCAGAAGAAGAGTGGGTGGAGGACTGTATGGGTACAGATATAGGCACTGGTCAAAGGAGTGGCAGGGTGAGCAGGTACCTGGGCCTGAAGGACAGAGGGTGGCCAGGTGCACTGTGCCGAGAGAGAAAGCAGATCAGCAGGGGAGAAGCGGGAAAAGGCAGAAGCGAAGAGGAAGGTCTTGAGGAGCTTCCGGAACCGTAGATGGTTCTCCTCAAGTTGCAAGGTGGCAGGGAGGCAGTTTCAAAGGGAGGCCCCCCCAGCCAAAGACAGAGGTCTACCCCCAGCTTGTTTCTTTGAAAAATGACTGACCCTGAGGGAGTTAGAGGTAGAGGAGCGAAGGGCTCAAAAGGGGAGTTATTTACGGAGGGATAGTTGAAGGTATTTCTGGACCCAGGCGTCAGAAAGCCTTGTGGACAATGCAGAGGGTTTTAAATGTAATCATTGCATCCACTGGGAGCCAATGAAGAGATTTCGGAGCTGGAGAGATACGATCCCCGGGCTTGAGGCCAAGGACAAGTCTTGCAGTCCTGTTCTGGATTAGTTGTAAAGGGCAGAGATTGGAGACAGGTAGATTTAGAAAGAGGCTGTTACAGTAGTCCAACCTAGAGAGAATCTAAAACAAATTTCATTTTGGGGTTACAAAAGAAGCACATAGATGAGGGACTATGCCACTACCACCATTCAAACTAGACATCCAATCGCCTGTGTGTCACATAAACCGTCCCATAATTTATGTTTAAATTCATTTGCATTTATAAAGCACACAACAGGCCTTGGCCATCACAGTGCTGTTACAGAAGGCTTACTTAGTTACTTAAGTGCTTGTCAAAACATACATGTTGCCTAGCCCCATGTTGCAGGGTGGCAGCAGCATACAAATGCAGAAAGTCATTTTAGGTGGCTGTGGCTAGGAGGAGAGGAAATAGGGGAGGAGGAGGACAATGAGAGGGGGGTGGGGGCACACACAACATCAGATGCAACCAGAGGGGTTGGGGGCACACAAAACATCACAGGTGACCATGGGGGGTGGGAGGGCACACACAATATCACAGCCGACCATCGACCATGCGGGTGTGGGGGGCACACACAGCCATCAAGGAGGACAAGGGGGTGAGGGGCACACACACAGCCATCACGGGGGAAAGGAGGGAGAGGGGCACACACACAGCCATCATGGAGGACAAGGGGGTGAGGGGCACACAAACAGCCATCAGAGGTGACCAGGGGTGTGAGGGGTGCACACACAGCCATCACAGGGAGAAAAAGGGTGAGGAGCAGACACACAACCATCATGGGGGGCAACAGGGTTTAGGGGCACACGCACAGCCATCATGGGGGACACGGGGGTGAGGGGCACACACACAGCCATCATGGGTGGCAAATGGGGTAAGGGGCACACACAGCCATCACGGGGGGCAATGGGGTTGAGGGGCACACACACTACCATCAGTGGGTGCAAGTGGGGTGAGGGGCATAAACACAGCCATCACGGTGGACAAGGGGCTGAGGGGCACACACACAGCCATCATGGGTCTCAAGGGGGGTGAGGGGCACACACACAGCCATCACAGGGGACAAGGGTGGTGAGGGGCACACACACAGCTATCACAGGGAGCAAAGGGGGTGAGGAGCATGCACACAGCCATCATGGGTTACAAGCAGGGTGAGGGGCACACACACAGCCATCACAAGGACAAAGGGGGTCAGGGGCAGACACAGAGCCATCAGTGGGGGCAACGGGGGGGAGGGGCACACACACATCCATCACAGTGGGCAAGTGGGGTGAGGGGCACACACACAGCCATCACGGGGGCAAGGGGGTTGAGGGGCACACACACAGCCATCAGGTGGTGCAACTGGGGTGAGGGTCTCAAACGCAGCCATCACGTGGGCCAAGGGGTTGAGGGGCACACACACAACCATCATGGGTGGCACGGGGGGTGTGGGGCACACACACAGCCATCACAGGGGACAAGGGAGGAGAGCAGACCCACACAGCCATCACGGGGGTAGAGGGGTGAGGGGCATGCACACAGCCATCATGTGGGACAAGATGGGTGAGGTGCACACACACAACCATCACGGGTGGCAAGGGGGTGAGGGGCACACACACAGCCATCAGGCTGTGCAAGTGGGGTGAGGGGCACACACACAGCCATCACGGGTGAACGGGGGGTAAGGGGCACACACACACAGCCATCATGGGGGACAAAGGGGTGAGGGGCACACACACAGCCATCAGAGGGACCCAGGGGGGTGAGGGGCACACACACAGCCCTCATGGGGACAAAGGGGGTGAGGGGCAGACACACAACCATTGGCTCCTTTTGCTGGCCTGCATGCGCAGCCTGTGTGAGCGGCATTTGGACTGCAATGCCTGCAGTTGGTGCTCCACCTGTGTTTGTTGGAAGAACATGGAATTGGCCACCCTGCCCATGCCCTGAGCCAACATCTCATAGGAAGCACCCTGTTCCTGTGCAATACGCAACATTGACTGCTCCTACACTGTCTCCCCAGTTGCGACACATCCGCCACATGTGCGTGCCCCACACCTGCCAGACCCAAAGGAGCATGGCCCTTGATGTGAAGCCGCTGTTTGTGGATGCAGGACTGCATCCCTCCCTTGGTCATCTGTCCCAGGACTGGAAGCCAATACAGTGAAGCGTAACCACCACAGACAGACGTGGAAACACTGACTGACCCAGTGAGGGGACGTTACCCACTGTAGATGCACGGGCTGCATCAGCATCATCACTGGATGCACTCACCTCCGACAGCATAGAGCAGGTGTGCACAACTGATTTCGACAGAGGGCCGAAAGTACCTTAAATGATGGGTATAGTGGGCCGAAAAGTAAATGTGGGCGGGGTGGTAGGCGCAGCATGCGTGGCGGCGTGGGGGGCTTTTTCAACCCCCAATTTTTTATTAAATACATGGAAAAAGAATACGTTTTTGAGGTGTAACGATTTTTATTTGTATTTCAAACTTACATTTTGTACTACACATTTTCCATTTGTTGGGGTAATTCTCCCGGGGCCAGCAGAGCCGTCCGCGGACCTCCGGGCTGGGGAGGCCCCAACTCCTCCCGTGTCCCCAAAAGGAGTATGAGACACACACAAGAAGCAAGGCGAGTACGGCTGTTTATTATAATAACGGCAGGGATGGGTCTCGGCTCGTATGCATCCGATGAGACTTTCGTTGTTAGTGGGGCTCACAGGACCTTTTTACAGCAGTATGACACGCTACTCGCGTCACCTGGGAAAAATCCTCACAAAACCTATAGCCACTCTGGATTGGGTCCCTGAGTGGTAGGGTTATTATATGTCCCCTATGGGAAGAAATATTAGTGGATAAGGACGGGTCAGGTGGTACACTTGGGCTGTCCCTAACACTTTAGAATTGTTACAGGGGGACCCTTGGTGATTGGCTAAGAGTACTGGCGTCAGTAATAAGCCCCCTTGTATTCTGATTGGTTCTCCCACAAGCCCCCAAGCCTGGGACCATCGTCGTTCCCAGCTCGCGGTGTACCTGTCATTAGCAACAATGTGCAACTATGTGTTTGTGCGGACAATGGATAGGTCTGCTCATGGGCTTGTGAGCGGGTCTTTCCCATCGCTGTAGGTGTCCTTCTTGCCGCTTCGTTGTTGCAACCTGTGTCCCAAGAGTGGGACCCTGGCGACTGTCTGTCTTGTGAGCTTGGCACCTTGTCAGTTCGGCCTGGTCACGTGTGGAGAGACTGTAGCTGGAGCAGAATTATGAGCATTAGTTATTGTATTTCGCCTCTGAGGGCTTGGCACTTACAGGTGTAACCTTGGCGCTGGGCTCGCGGCATGCGAGTTGCAACATTGTGGCCTTGGCTGTGAGCTCTCGTTGGAGGCTCGTTCTGCATGGTCAGCACTTGTACTCTTGTCGCTGAGAGGATTTTCATGTTGAGGCTCCTGTCTGGAACTCTTGCTTGCGACCTACTCGTGCCTAGTTCATGCTTGGCGGTACATAATCCATAGTATGGAGGTCTCGGGACGACAGAGTGTCACAAGCAGCACTAGATATACATGGTGGTGTCGTCATAGGGATGGGTGGTGGGGAAAAGCGTCAGCAAGCATGTACACAAGCTCTTCATGCGTCTTGCGTTTCTGCAGAGCTGTAGAAGGCCTATGTAAAAATAACAACGATGCACGTCAGTGGGTGTGTCAGTCCCCTACGTCATAGCACTGAGTATGTTCTTCGTGTAGGTTGGTGTGTGAGTGACCAGTGTGCATGGTGGCACGTGTGTTCTTGTCTGTTGGCTACGTCATCATGGCATCTCTAATGATGTGGATACTTATGGCTGTTGTTCTAGTCGAGCTGGTCCATGTTGCAGGCGTCGGCTTGAGCCTGTCGCGTTAGTGGGCATTCTCCTCTTATGTTTAGGTTTCTGAACCAGGGTATTTTGTCATCTGGTAGGTAAATGAACTCCTCTCGTGGGGGGTGTCTGGGTCATGATCCCCTAGGCCATGGTCTGGATGAGATTGGGGGAAGGGTGTTATCCCATTCTCCTACTTCACATTCTTATCATTTATTTCTATTTAGCTATTGCATATTGTCTGTTTAATTAAATTATATATATTTTATTGACCCTTGATTGGACATTCTGTTATTTTGGTCTGCTATACTTTGCTGTTTGGGATGTCCAAGAGGAGTATGGCCTTTGTTGAGTCAGGTTTACACAAAAAGTGTGCCTGTTTTAGATTTATTATTGGGCTCACTCTTGGAGTGCAACACTATGCCCCATGGCCTCTACCCCCCAACCAAACACTATGTCCCATAGCACCCACCCCTCAAACACTATGCCCCATGGCCCCCACCCCTCAACCAAACACTATGCCCTATGGCGCCCCCCCTCAACCAAACACTATGCCCCATGGCCCCCACCCCTCAACCAAACACTATGCCTCATGGCTCCCACCCTCAACCAAACACTATGCCCCATGGCTCCCACCCCTCAACCAAACACTATGCCCCTTGGCTCCCACCCCTCAACCAAACCCTATGCCCCATGGCCCCCGACCCCCAACCAAACACTATGCCCCATGGCGCCTACCCCTCAAACACTATGGCCCATGGCCCCCACGCCTCAACCAAACACTATGCCTTATGGCCCCCACCCCTCAACCAAACACTATGCCCCATGGCGTCCACCCCTCAACCTAACACTATGCCTCATGGCTCCCACCCCTCAACCAAACACTATGCCCCAAGACACCCTCCCCTCATGCAAACACTGTGCCCCAAGACACCCACCCCTCATGCAAACACTATGCCCCAAGACACACACCCCTCAAGCAAACAATATGCCCCATGGCCCCCACTGCCCAACCAAACACTGTGCCCCATCGCCCCCACCCCCCAACCAAACACTATGCCCCATCGCCCCACCACACAACCAAACACTATGCCTCATGGCTTCCACCCCTCAATCAAACACTATGCCTCATGGCTCCAACCCCTCATGCAAACACTATGCCCCAAGACACCCACCCCTCATGCAAACACTATGCCCCAAGACACCCACCCCTCATGCAAACACTATGCCCCAAGACACCCACCCCTCAAGCAAACACTATGCCCTGGGGCCCCCACCCCCCAACCAAACACTATGCCCCATCGCCCCCACCCCTCAACCAAACACTATGCCTCATGTCTTCCACCCCTCAACCAAACACTATGCCCCATGGCTCCCACCCCTCAACCAAACACCCTGACGCACACCCTGTTAGGGTTGAATTCTTATTCAATGGCTAATTTCCCTTACCTATAGAGTCCCCCAGCAGCTGGATGGCCCATTACACCCACCCCTCAACCAAACACTATGTCCCATGGCTCCAACCCCTCAAACACTATGCCCCATGGCTTCCACCCCTCAACCAAACACTATGCCCCATGGCCCCCACCCCTCAACCAAACACTATGCCTCATGGCTCCCACCCCTCAACCAAACACTATGCCCCATGGTTCCCACCCCTCAACCAAACACTAGGCCTCATGGCTCCCACCCCTCAACCAAACACTATGCCCCATGGCTCCCACCCCTCAACCAAACCCTATGCCCCATGGCCCCCAACCCCCAACCAAACACTATGCCCCATGGCACCCACCCCTCAAACACTATGGCCCATGGCCCCACCCGTCAACCAAACACTATGCCCCATGGCGCCCACCCTTCAACCAAACACTTTGCCCCATGGCCCCACCCCTCAACCAAACACTATGCCGCATGGCTCCCACACCTCAACCAAACACTATGCCCCATGGCTCCGACCCCTCAACCGAACACTATGCTCCATGGCGCCCACCCCTCAACCAAACATTATGCCCCATGGCCCCCATCCTTTACCAAACACTATGCCTCATGGCTCCCACCCCTCAACCAAACACTATGTCCTATGGCTCCCACCCCTCAACCAAACACTATGCCCCATGGTGCCTGACCCTCAACCAAACACTATGCCCCATGGTGCCCACCCCTCAACCAAACACTATGCCCCATGGCCCCCACCCCTCAACCAAACACTATGCCTCATGGTTCCCACCCCTCAACCAAACACTATGCCCCATGGTTCCCACCCCTCAACCAAACACTATTCCCCATGGCGCCCACCCCTCAACCGAACACTATGCCTCTTGGCTCCCACCCCTCAACCAAACACTATGCCCCAAGACACCCACCCCTCATGCAAACACTATGCCACAAGACACCCACCCCTCATGCAAACACTATGCCCCAAGACACACAGCCCTCAAGCAAACACTATGCCCCATGGCCTCCACCCCCCAACCAAACACTGTGCCCCATCGCCCCCAACCCCAACCAAACACTATGCCCCATTGCCCCCATCCCACAACCAAACACTATGCCTCATGGCTTCCACCCCTCAACCTACTATGCCTCATGGCTCCCACCCCTCATGCAAACACTATGCCCCAAGACACCTACCCCTCATCCAAACACTATGCCCCTAGACACCCACCCCTCATGCAAACACTATGCCCCAAGACACCCACCCCTCATGCAAACACTATGCCCCAAGACACCCACCCCTCAACCAAACACTATGCCCAATCGCCCCCACCCCTCAACCAAACACTATGCCTCATGGCTCCCACCCCTCAACCAAACACTATGCCCCATGGCTCCCACCCCTCAACCAAACACTATACCTTATGGCTCCCACACTCAACCAAACACTATGACCCATGGCGCACACCCCTCACCCAAACACTATGCCCCATGGCGCACACCCTGTTAGGGTAGAATTCTTATTCAATGGCTAATTTCCCTTACCTATAGAGTCCCCCAGCAGCTTTGCTGGATTTGACGGGTTTGTTTCTTTTTACCTGCTAAGAGTGAGACTCTTTTTCCCACTCTTAGGCATTTTCGCTACGTGTGTCTTAGGCTATTTTTGTGTTTCATGTTTATGGGATTTTCTCAACCCCATAGGAACCATCTTTACCCACATGTGTTACACAGCACCCTCAGTGCAGTGAAACAGGGGTGTCGTAACGACCCCCAAACATAGACTCCATGCCTTGGGACTGACTACTGTCTCCCAGGGCTTGTAAAGTCCCCATTGACTTTACTAGTCAATTTTTATGAACTAAACCAGTACAACTATGGAGGTACCGGAAGGGGTTAATAGTTTTTCCCCTATGTTCATTTTAGAGAATGTACCCTACAGTACCTCTCTAAAATGTTTTTGGCTGGTGGCAGTGGTTACTACCAAAAATATTCAATCGCAAATATTTCTCTATGGGATTTTCCCATTGTTTGAGGCTACCACTTTTTCTGACAGCCTCTGACATACCGCCGGTGCATTTTAATATTAACTTTGCTCCAGTAGGTTTTATTTACCAGAACTTTGATATAACTTCTTTTTCGTGTCTTTCTCTACAATCCTAACCCAGGTCGGGGATCCTTTGTTCGTCCTTTTGGCGGGCTTCTGCCAAGAAGCCCTCCTTTCGGCGCCACTGAGTCTAGGGTGGGTCCTTTGTGTGGGAGGGGGAGTAGGACCCCTGGACAGGGATGACTCAGCAACTCATGTCACACTCTATCCTGATAGGCTGGAGGGTCTCCCGCCAAGATGACCACTCCACTGTGTGAGTGAGAGCTAGGCTGTATGAATAGGTCTCTTTCTGCATAAAAGCAGGGTCCTGAGGACTTGAAGAGCAAGACGTCACCACTGGAACTACGGAATCGAAGAGGAGAGAAGCCAAAGACACCTGCAACAACTACCACCACCGGTGAAGCCCTGCTGCAGCGTCTCACCACTTTTCTCCACACGACGAGAGGAGATCTTCATCTGCAAGAGCCTTCTTCCCTTGAGCTGCTGGGGCCAACCAGTTTGCACATCGCCTTCCCGAACCTGCTGTGGCCGAATCGCCAGTGCCCCGCACTTGGAAACTGGATAGCCACGCAGCTATCGACCCGGACCGCGATTAAAAGGAGCGTACCTTTTAAACTTTGTTTGGCAGCACCGCGGTTGGTTTCTTCCCTTAGTAGTGCAGTACCTTGAACCTTCCTCCATGACGAGAGCCTCTCTTCCTCTGCTGGATCCCCCGAACTGCAGGAACTACCAGGAACAACCGCCACCGCACGAGCCACTTCTTCATTTTCAAGGTACATTGTTCCGCCAGGCCGCCCTTTCTTCGCGGTATGCTAAAGGTGTTTTAAATCCTTTACCTACCTGTTGGGTTGGCCGCCCCTCTCTTAACATTGTCTGTTCGCTTTCTGCATCCACCTTTTCAACATCGTTAAACAAAGACTTGACTGCAGCTACAAGAACATTTTGCCCCTGGACCCTTGTCCTGTACCACTAACTCCGGCACAGGCCTACTGACTCTGGTCACATTTGTTAGACCTGCTTTCTCGAGATTGATTCCCAATTCGAACTGTGTGGTGCAACCCTTTCTTATAACTACCCTTTCTTTCCCACTGCATGATCATTGTGAAATGCCACTTTGCTCAGTTTTCATTTGAAGTATTGCCTATACTGATGCACTGTCTTGTGTAACTGGTTCACAACTGATGGGAAGTGTTGCTAGAGTGTATGAGAACCTATTTCTAGATAACTTTTGTTTCTCCTTCGTTGTGAGAAATTGTTAGAGGATCCCTGGTGTGTAGTTGTCACTATGCCGTTTTGCTCAGATTTCACTCTGGTTCACTTGGTCTACAATTTATATAGGGAGTGTGTATATTTTTCTAGTTGACTTAATTTAACTTGCTTGATACTTGTGAGACATGTCCTTTCTTAGAAGTGTATAAAATATATATATCTACCTTTTAACTACAAAGCTTTGATCAGTGTTTCCTTGTGCCACAGTACAGTAGGCCTATTGTGTAAACCCTGAATACTGCTCATCTCCCTCTTGAGATAAGTCTGACTGCTCAGCCACAGCTACCAACTAAATCTTTGTGGTACAGACTGATACCAAAGGGGATTTATTGCTCTCACCTGTAGTCCTAATCTGGTGTAGTGCTCCCTAAGGGAACTACACTGGATTCTGCCTAACACACCCCTCAACCAAACACTATGCCTCATGGCACCCACCCCTCAACCAAACAATATGCCCCATGACCCCCACCCTTGTACCAAACACTATGCCCTATGGCCCCCACCCACCAACCAAACACTATGCCCCATGGCCCACACCCCTCAAACAAACACTATGCCCCATGCTGCACACCCCTCAACCAAACACTGTGCCTCATGGCACCCACCCCTCAACCAAACAATATGCCCCATGACCCCCACCCTTGAACCAAACACAATTTCCCCAATGGCCCCCACCCCCCAACCAAACACTATGCCCCATTGCCCACACCCCACAACCAAACACTATGCCCCATGGTGCACACCCCCCAACCAAACACTATGCCTCTTGGCACCCACCCCTCATGCAAACACAATGGCCCAAGACACCCACCCCTCATGCAAACACCATGCCCCAAGACACCCACCCCTCATGCAAACACTATACCCCAGGACACCCACCCCTCAAGCAAACACTATGCCCCAAGGCCCCCACCCCTCAACCAAACACCATGGCCCCCACCCCCAACCAAACACTATGCCCCATGCCACCAAGCATGCACCATGCATACAAACTCAGACAGACTCGAACCCCCACCCCCAACTCAGCACTCAAACTCACAAGCATACACCAATACACTATGCACCCATACAGACCCGAACCCCCACCCCCCAACTCAGCACACAAACTCACAAGCATATACCATGCACACATACAGACCCAACCCCCCCACCCCAACTCAGCATACACCAATACACTATGCACCCATACAGAGCTGAACTCACACCCCCATCTCATCACACAAACCCACAAACATACACTAGTACACTATGCACCCATACAAACCTGAACCCCCACCCCCAACTCAGCACACAAACTCACAAGCATACACCATGCACCCATACAGACCCAAACCCCCATCCCCAACTCAGCCCACAAACTCACAAGCATACACCATGCACCCATACAGACCCGAATACCCCCACCCAACTCAGCTCACAAACCCACAAGCATACACCAATACACTATGCACCCATACAGACCCGAACCCCCACCCCCCCAACTCAGCACTCAAACTCACAAGCATACACCAATACACTATGCACCCTTACAGACCCGAACCCCCCAACTCAGCACACAAACTCACAAGCATACACCATGCACCCATACAGACCCCCACCCCCAACTCACCATACAAACTCACAAGCATACACCATGCACCCATACAGACCTGAACCCCCACCCCCCAACTCACCAAACAAACTCACAAGCATGCACCCATACAGACCCGGACCCCCCACCCCCACATATAAATATACACTAAACGTGCACACAACAACACTGAACGTGCACACAACCACAACAAACATTCAGGCAGACCCGACCTTCCCCATTCCCCCCAGCATCTCAACATACACTGCATTTGCACACAAACACATTCAGGAAGACCCGACACACACCCCACCCCCGCATCTCAACACCCACTTTACTTGCACACAAAAACAAACATTCAGGCAGACCCGACACACACCCCACCCCCGCATCACAACACACACTGCACTTGCACACAAACACATTCAGGCAGACCCGACACACACCCCACCCCCACATCTCAACACACACTGCACTTCCACACAAACACATTCAGGCACACCCGACACACACACCCCCTCCGCATCGCAACACACTGCACTTGCACACAAACACATTCAGGCAGACCTGAGACACACCCCATGCCCGTATCTCAACATACCCTGCACTTGCACACACAAACAAACATTCAGGCAGACCCGACACACACCCCACCACCGCATCTCAACACACACTGCACTTGCACACAAAAACAAACATTAAGGCAGACCCGAGACACACCCCACACCCGCATCTCAACACACACTGCACTTGCACACAAACACATTCAGGCAGACCCGACACACACCCCACACCCGCATCTCAACATACACTGCACTTGCACACAAACACATTCAGGCAGACCCGACACACACCCCACACCCGCATCTCAACATACAAGCAGCACAAAGATCAGACACACACACACACACACACAAACACAAACAAACAAACATCCCCCCTCCCAAAAAAAATCTGTACTTACCGGACAACGTGCTGGAAGGCAGGCTGGCTGGAACACACCGGCGAGGCCCGGTACTACGGCTGGCGTGGGTGGTCAAGGCTGAAATGCCTTTTGGCATCAAGCCTTACTGGCCATGCCAGCCGTAGTGCTGGCCCTCCATTGGTGCAGCACACATGCACTACATGGCTCATAGGAGCTACGTGGTTCGTGTGCCTTGAGCCAATGAGGGCCAGTGTTTTTTCCGGCCCGGAAGACAACAAAGACTTTTCCTAATGGAGGGCAGCCGATGCTGCTTGCGAGCCGCCCTCCATTAGGAAAGTCTGTGTTGCTGGCGGGCCAGACAAAACAGCATGGCGGGCCACAACTGGCCCGCTGGCCGTATGTTGTGCACCCATGGCATAGAGGAATGGACGTCCGACTCACCACCACAGCCACTGGTATCATTGGCGGTGGACTCATAGTGAGTCATGCCCCGGATGGACTGTAGCATCCGTGGATTCTCATGGGCTGCCACAACACATCCTCCACTGGTGCTCTGTTGGGGCTCAGCCTCCCGTTCCTCCTCTACCTCCTCCCCTGAATCTTGTGGCTCATCACCTACACATGGACTCATAAAGACATGAAGAATCATGTTAGTTGCATCTACTACATGCATTGCCATCACAATTCTGTCCTGCAACACATTTACATGCATGTTAACATGCCATAATTTGCATTAACCCACTACGTACAAAAATCCCAGAAATCATGGCATATGCAGACTTGCCACCACATCCCTTGTCCCTGACCACGTAAGCACTGCAGACATTACCAAAAGACATGTGTGGTGTCCCAGGTGTGTGATGTGGAGAGAGTGAGGACATGTGTTGGGTGATAGGAAGAGGGGACGGTGAGACACAAGAGGGACAGGGACGTGCACCCATGGGGGGGGGTATTCAGTGTGGCAGGTCAACATGGATGGCTCCAGACACATTTCTTACAAGGGGCTAAGTGCCATAGCTGCAGAAGGGATTAGCATGGTGTAGTAAAATGCTAGGACACTCATGGCACAATATCCCGCCCGCTGAAAGTATGCATGGAAGGTATGTGTAGCATGAAGCCACCTATGAACATGTGTGGATGGAAATTCTACTACATGCAGTGTATGATGAATATCATGTGCTTCAGACACAAGCACCTGACTGGCATAGCTGAGTCACTAACATCACTGATGTACATAGCCAGATTCCACGTTGTGTTGGCATTCTGTAAATGTGTATTAGTTCCTGATGGTTGTGGATGACTTCTGTCCCAAAGCCATGCTCAACCGATGAGCAGCACATGTGATGTATGCACTCTGCAGTACACTAAGCACGAGTCAGT
Organism: Ambystoma mexicanum; assembly: GCF_040938575.1. NCBI lineage: Eukaryota > Metazoa > Chordata > Amphibia > Caudata > Ambystomatidae > Ambystoma > Ambystoma mexicanum. Next base: position 594,766,281 of record NC_090937.1, on the reverse strand, counting down.
TGACCATGACATGGTTCAACCATGGCAGTCATAGAAATGCAGGCAGAAGTGCCACAAAATCATACCATTTCATTCAATCTACATACACATATTCTGGATGCACACGCTTCATCACTCACTGGACGTTTACTCGTAATCTGGCAGGGCTACCACACCTTGTACCTGATCCACATGAATCAACTCACTCATGGCCTCTTCATGTGAGGTGAGCTCCTCCTCCTGCGGTGACCCACCTCCAGTTACCATGGTAGAAGCAAGGTTGGCACCCAGCTTTTTTTTGGTTCGACGGTGGAGTCATTCCACTGCTTCATTACCTCATGAGTGGTGTGCCTATCATTCCCCAAGGCGTTGATGCCATCCATGACTTGCTTCCTGTGGACCATACGCTGAGCAGTATGGGTGGTCCCTGGCCCTGTACACATGTCACAGTGGTGTTCGCACACGTAGTCCAGGAGGATCTTGAGTTTATGATCATTGAAGCTCCTCTTCCTCGACATGGTGGTCTCCTTTGCCATGCTTTGGGATGGGGCCTTTCCATGTTCTGCACGCTTCTGCCTCTTGGAAGGTGGTGCAGACTCTGTGTGTCTGGGACCACTCAGGGCATTAGGGGCTGAACCACTAGTGGCCTGGGCCATGCCATCACCCACTGATGCTGGGACAGTAGTTGCCCCAGCAGGTCCCTGTACCTGGCTGTGAATGTCCCTTCCCATTGGAAGCACAGACAGCAGCTGCCCCTGCGTGTCTGTGTACCTAGGCTGGGACTACTGCAGCCATGGCTGCAGATCCCTGAGCCTGGGTGTTGAGGACTGCAGCTGCCTCTGCAACTTCATGAGCCTGGCTGGTGGGGAGAGCAGATGGCCCTGAATATCCCTGAGCCTGGGTGTTGGGGACATGGGTTTTGCATTAACGTCCCTTCACCTTGGAGGCAGAGACAGCATCTGCCCCTGCCTGCCTGTGCACCTGGGCTGTGACCACTACACCCATGGCTGCAGATCCATGAGCTTGGGTGTTGGGGACAGGGCTTTTGCCTGAACATCGCCTCACCTTGGAGGCAGAGACAGCATCTGCCCCTGCATCTCTGTGCACCTGGGGGGGTTTCACAACAGATACTGCTGCAGCCCCCTGACCCTGGTTGCTAGGGACATCAGCATCACCTACTGTCCCCTGACCCTGGTTGGTGGGGACATCAGCATCACCTGCAGCCCCCTAATCCAGTTGGGGCTGGTGCACAGCTCTCGCTGCATGCCCCCGACCCTGGCCACCTTGCCCACCTCACCGAGCTCAGCCACCTCTGCCACCTTTCCCTCTTGTGACCTTCCCACTCATGGTACAGATGAATTAGTACAATAGGAGGCACACCAAGCAATTGTCCTGGGCAAATGTAGTGAAGGGGCAGGGTATGTGATGTAAAATGTACTAGTATGGTCCAGCAAGGCTCAATATTACCCCTGGTGAAAAAATCAGTGGGATGCATAACGCAGAGGCACCCCAAATATCAAAAAAGTGTGTATGTGACCCCTCGATAGCTCACGTGATAAGAAAAAGCATTATGCGGTATGCTGTGGCACCCAGCAACATAAAGAAAGCATACGTGAAGCCCACGAAAGCCACTGTGATGTCAATAATGGGGGTACGCCTACACAGTGGCTTAGGCTATTTTTCTAACCTGAAAAAGCCTCCTACGACACAGGAATATTTCACCCATGCAAATAATTTTGCAGCTTCTCCACTGGACCGCATACCATTAACTAAGATATGCTCAACACTCGGTTTTTTGACCTACTATGTGAAATCATTCATACCAGTCAGGCATATTTACTGCCATCTTTCTCCTTGTAGATTATTTCCACGGACGCAAGATTCATTCACTTGTTCCTCTGAATTCAATGCATGTTCAACCGTTGACAGAGCATAGGTTTCCTATAGCGCAGAACGTTTTCACACTGATTCCTCTGTGTGGTCACATCCTTCCTCTGATACACTCTCTCTCACCCCAATAGGCGTTCACCACTCCAAACAACGTCCTGATGAAAGTTCGGACCCTTCATCTGCGAACATTATTTACTCAGTGAAGGCTGAATACACCCCGAACCATAAACACCTATAACAATGTATCGACCACAATGACATACTACCAGTCTGACTGTAGTATTTGAAATCCACAACATGTTACTAACCCTCACCTACCTAACAGTGATGCAATAACAGTTTTGTACTCATTACTATTATTTTCTTGCTCTTTGTTACAAGCCAAACCAGGCTTGCATGTGATCTTTCATTTTAAATTGTGTTTTCGTGTTGAGAACTCACACTCACCAATTCTATATGTATGTCTGAATAAATCTAACTATATTCCACTCCTATTTTTGTGACCTTTAATAGCTAGCAACCATAATCTAGCTTTCTGCCTTTTGAAAACCTACCGTAGCAACATAGTTAAATAGGGTTAGCTGTTGACTCTCTCTCTGTTCTTTGTTATAAACGCCTTCTTGAGTCAAGCCCCCCTCTAACAAAAAAGAAGGACCCCAGCCCCACTTTTTCTTTAACCACGTAACTACCAACATGTGCACAAGTGCTGGGAGGACCTGAAATCCAGGACCCACAACAAGGCACGGCACTTCCTCCAAGCTGGTGCCAACCGAGGGGGGTGTTGGGGCCAGATGAACACCACCATCATGCAGGTCATGGAGAGGTTTTACCCGGCGCTGCGCACCCAGGTCAGCAATTTACAGAACCGTCTGGAGTTGTCAGGTGAGTGTCCATGTGTTGCTGATCTCCACTGTACATGTGCATGTTGATATTTGGTGGGAGTGTGCACCTTGGCCTTACAGCAAGTATGCCTCTTGTACGTGCATGTCTCAGACAGTGCTCCACATGTGTTCGATGAACCATGCGAAATTTCAACGGACTCACTTTTTCAATGTGTGTTGTACTGCAGCATAACACAACGTGCACATGGTTTCTTACATTTGTCTGAGACGTGCCGGTGGGAGAGGTGTGACACATGGGTGGTGTCATCAATATCATGAACAGGCATGGTGTACATGTGTATGTGTCTGAGATGTGACTGGCCATCACTCCTGGATAGATGTAACTGGTGCATTTCAATGTGTGCCCTAGTCTTGTTGCCTGATTGACATTGAGTGATAGCCCATGCACTGCTTCAGGAATGTCAGGTGATGTATGTGCATGATTTTTAGGCAAAGTTTGTATGTAGTACCCTCTGGGACCACTACAGACAACTATGACTGCAGGTGTAAGCAAAACCAACCTTTGGTATAAGTCTGTACCACACAATTTTTGGTAGCGTGCGGAGCAGCCAGGCTTATCTCAAGAGGGAATGTGAGCTTGTAATGAGGTTACAAAGAGGTCTACAATCACAAGTATTCAAATAGACTCTTATTTTCAAGGTTTCTTGGTAAAAAACATATTAATTTATTACACAGTCAGTTAGAAAACATTCACTAAAAGGAGGCAATCAATATCACACAAAAATATACTGTAGTACTTCACACTATCAGGTTGTGAGGCATTTAAACTACTTTGAAGGAGGAGCCAAATGGCATTCAGAGCATTTAAAGTCAGATCAAAAAGGCATAAATTAATAAAACAAATAATAGAGTTATTCTTAAACAGTGCAAATAGTTTGAGTTCACCAGAGAAGTTGTTCCAATGCAATAGGAAGGCCAAAGTCAATGGGATAGGGTCTTGTTTAAGTAAAAACGGTTCTGGTAGTTAAACGGAAAAGTCTTTGCCACGGTTCTCAGAAATAGTTTGTAGAAGAAAGCTTTATATGTCGGTTCACAAGCTCACTAGTCCTGCAAGTTGCCAAAGTTTCACGCACTTTCGCAGTGAGAGGTAAGTTCTCTCGGTCGGATTTTCACAGTACCTTAGATTGAAGAAAAAGGTGCAGCTGATGACTTCTGTTCCTGACAGTTCCTGCAGATTTCGTTGTTGCTTAGCCTCAGGAGTGGGGACAAGAGGGAGGATGTCAGGGGACTCCTGCCCTGCTCGGGGACTGGTCGCAAAGCTGACAAACTGGCAAATCTTCTATTCCGGTAGCTGTCATCAAGCACACAAACTGGTGTCCTTCTCTCTGGCTATTTGTTTCCTGCAGCACTCTGAGCAAAATACAACAAGCTCCGAGAATGGTGGCTTACGAGTTGATTGGTCCCACCTACTGGTCCCACCAACTCAAAGGAAGAAGTCGTCCTTGAAGGGCTTCTCTGTCGAGATGTACTTGTCGATTCGGACCTGCAGCAAGGCTTCATCGGGCAAACCAATGGTCCAGGAGTTGCAGCAGCCGTCCTCTTCCAGCTCGTATTCAGTTCTTTTGTTCCAGTGGTTGACTCCACCTTCCAAGCCAAGAGACTCACATTTTAAACGTTTGTCCCCCATTTATTCCAGTCTAGCTGCCACTCACCCAGCAGGGTGGCTGTCCTTGCCGGACAGTCAGCCAGCCAATCACGCAAGAGTGCATTTGGGTCTCCTAGGAGACTAAGCTCAGGGAAGTTCGGGCACCTCCCTCACTTCCTGGCCACCCCAGACACTCAGGTGCTAGAGGCGGTCTTCAGTCCTGAAGCCTGCATTGAAACAAAGGGGCCAAACCTAGTTTGGCGTGCAGAAACAAACTCTCGAAAAATCTATACAAAAAGAAATGGTGAAAAAAGAAGACCGGGACCTGTTTAAACAAAGGAGGATCAGCCGCCATCTTGAAAAACATGGCTCCACGACTTAACACTATTGGTGTTCGCAGTCGGGAAAAATCATGGTAGTTCATTGTAAAACCACTGCCACCAGCCATTTCGAGAGGAAAGGGTAGCATGGGACTGCTACATGAGTTTCTAGACATAGGGGATACTAGGTAACCCCTCCAGCACTCTATTGTAAGATGTTCTGGGTCTAGGAATTTAAAAAGACTAGTAAAGTTAATTTGACTTTACTTTCTCTGGGAAACATTAGTTTATCCCAGAGAAGGTATTTAAACCTTGTGACAGCCTAAAAGGCTTCCCTGTGTCACTGCATGTTTTGGAGAATTCTCAATATGTGCTAATTGCCCTTACCTTTTGAGACCCCCAGCAACTTTTCTGGATTTCTAGGATTTGATTTTTTATCTGGAAAGATTGTGAGCCTTTTTTCCCACTCTTTGATGTATTTTGATGTGTGTTTTACTTTTGTGTTCTTTGGTTATGGAGTTTTAAGCCAACTCCATAGGCATCATCTATTTCTGTGTGTCACACAGCACCTTCAGTGCAGTTACACAGGGATGTCTTTCCGACTTCCCAAGGTGTAAATACCTTCTCTGGGACTGACTACAATCTCACCAGAGTATGTAAAGTTAAATTAACTTTACTAATCTCTTTAATTTTACTGTCCCAGCACACACTACCTTCATATAGAGTGTTGGAGGGGTTGCTTACCTTCCCCTGAGTCAAAACACTCATGCAACAGTAAAATGTTACCCTTTCCTATTTTAAATGGTTGGTGGCAGTGGTTAAGATCAAACTATCATGATTTTTCCCGACCGCTAACAACGGTAGCTAACAATCGGATCAGCCATGTTTTTCAATATGGCGCCCCAGACCTATCTGTAAAAACAGACTCCGGTCATCTTTTTTTGCCATTTCTTTTAGGAAAGATTCTTCATGCGTTTGTCTCTGTGTGCCAAACCAGGTTTGGTCCCTTTGTTCATTGGCCTTTGGCAGGCTTTAGTGCTGAAGCCCTCCTCTGGCGTCTGAGTGTCTGGGGTGGACTGGATGTGAGGCAGGTGCCCCAAACTCCCTGTGCTTAGTCTCCTAGGAGACCTGAATGCACTCTGGCATGATTGGCCAGCTGGCTGTCCGGTAAGGACAGCCACCCTGCTGTGTGACTGACAGCCAGGCTGGAATGAATGGGGGAAAACTGTTTAAAGCAGGTCTCTGGGACTTGGAAAGCAGAGTTGACCACTGGAACAAAAGAACCGAAGATGAGCTGAAGGAAGAGGACTGCTGCAACTCCTTGATGACTGGTGAAGCCCTACTGCAGGTTTGTATTGCCTGAAACTTCTTCGACAGAGAAGCCCTTCAAGGTTAACTTCTTCACTTGAGTTCGGTGGGAACAACCAACTCGCAAGCCACCTGGACACCGTCCCCATCTGGTTGAATTTTCATCAGAGTGCTGTTGAAAACCGGATAGCCGGAGGGAAGGAAACCAGCTTGTGGACTTTAAGGCACTCACACCTTAAACCGACATCTTGCTAAAGCTTTTGGCCTCATCCCTGGGCAGTGCAGGAACCTCCCAACGTCCTCCTTCTTGTCCCCACGACTGAAGCTCAGGAACAGCGAGATCTGCTTTAACTGCCAGCAGGAACAACTGCCTCTGCTACAGCTTTCTTCATTGACAAGGTACTGTGCAAACCTGGTCCCGAAATCTTTTCAGCCATTGAGAAAGTGTGTTAAACTTTCCTCAACTATGAAAGCATGTCCTTCCCTTAACATTCATCAAACTTTTAGCATAGCCAAATTCTTCTAATCTCAGTGGCAAAGACTTAACCATTATTTACCAGAACTGTGCTATCCGATACAAAAGACTCTGAACCATTGACTTTTGCCCAGGCCTATTGAGAAGAATTGCTGGTTGTATTTAACTGAAACCCTTTGCCCTGCCTATGAATGTATTTGGGCTGTCTTTTCTTATAATATTGTATTTTTATTCCTCTAATAAGTATCAGAAGTTCCATTTTGCTCCCACTTCATTGGAGCTAAACGTGTTAATTTACTTTTTTTGTGGTTTATTAGTATGTGATATTGAGCTGCTTTGCTAGTGTAATGTTTTCTAACTGACCGAGTAAATAAATGTATATCCTTTTACCGCGAAACCTTGAGTGAGTGTATATTTGAATCACTGTATTTGTTGGTCCTTTGTGTAACTTGTTCTACTGCTCACTTAAACTCTTGAGATAAGTCTGGCTGCTCAGCCATCGCTACCACTTTACTGTGTAGTGCAGACTTGTACCAAAGGTGAAATTCTACTGATACCTATAGTACTAATTGCCTGTAGTGTTCCCAAAGGGTACTGCAGGTGATTCTGTCTAACACTGGTGTACAGCGGTGAGGATAACGTATACTTGTTACATTTAGAGTGCTACTTTTACTTTTGTTCAAAAATCTTCCCAAAGCAAAGCAACACTATTAAAGCAATTGTTTTATCATGACTGATATGGAAAGCTACAGACAGGAGACCCTAGTAACCTTTAACTGTTGATCAATTGAGAGATATGTGTAAAGCTTGGAATCTCACTGTAAAAGGCAAAAAGGGCTGAATTGATAGAAAAGTTGTTAGAATACCAAAGTCTGAGGAGTGGGTCTGAAACCCCCACACCTACAGCAAATGTGGAAAATGTTGATGAGGATGATAATATGTCAGAGTGTCAGAGCCCAGCACTAATCCCTGGCCAATGCACTAGCTGAGCATGGCCTCCTACAATACTGCTCCCAACCCACTCACTCGAAAGGAAGGAATCTCGACTGGGTAACTGCTCTTAATTGCAATATTACCCTTAAGGACCCCCTACATCTTGTTTGGACGGATCACCACCTCCTCTCGCTAGACATTAATATCAAAAACCTAATGTCCAAAAAGCTTCCTAATGCACCTGCCTGCCCAACAAGGAACAAGCGGAACATTACAGCTGAAGCTCTAATACCCGTGGTAGTCCCCACTCTCAATGCACTACCGGCCACAGCTGACTTGAACCTGCGGGTCAACACTTACAACAAATCCATGTCTAAAGCTATCGACATCATTGCCCCACTGAAAATACAAAAAGGGAAACCCAAAGCACACCAGAACTCTTGGTACATCCCCGAACTCATAATACTCAGACAAAAAAAAGCAAACTGGAAACACTGTGGAAAACAGTTCCCTCATTCAGAAAAAAGAACGAATCTTACTAATATTACCGCTCTTTACAAAAATGAGATAATACGTGCAAAAAAAGAAACCTTCAACTCCAGAATAACCCAGGCAGGTTCTAGCACGAGAGAACTATTCAACATCTTAAAAGAACTAGAAAACACCAATCCTCCCACAGATACCTGTACAAAAGAGAAACCCTGGTGCATGGGCATCCAGAATGGCCTCGCCAACAAAATCACTGGGCTCCAAACTAAAATTCATAACAAACGACAACAACTCACCAATGGCTTAACCTCCAGTCCAACCTTACCATCGCCCACTGATATCAATTCAGGCTTCACATTTAAAAAGGTAACTATACCTGAAGTACAAAAAATGATAGCCTCCCTGAAACCGTCCAACTGTAAAGGGGACAGCTGCCCTGCTCAGATTATAAAAGACGTAGCCAGGGATCTATCCCCCTTCATTACCAAACTAATAAACCTGTCATTCACTAGTAACGCAGTCCCAAGCAATTTGAAACAATCATGGGTTCTCCCACTGTTAAAAAAACAAACACTCGACCCGTCTATACCTACCTATTATAGACCTATCACCACTGTACCGTTCTTACAAAAAATCCTTGATAGAATGGCATACTTAGAAATTCAAAACTTCCTAGAGACCAACCAATTGTTAGGAATCCGTCAATCTTGCTTTCGACCTCAACACAGAACAGAAACGGCCCTTGTTGATCTCAAAAGTCAGATTGACGAACTCAAAGATAAGGGTAGGGCTGCCACCCTTCTTCTTTTAGACCTCTCTGCAGCCTTTGATCTGGTTGACCACAAAATCCTATGCAACCACCTATCATCTGCAGCACACTTCTCCCACTCTGCGTTCACATGGATCCAATCCTTCCTCGCTAACAGGACCAGGCGTGTCTTCTCACCGTTAGCAGCGGCCGACCCGATACCCATCTCATGTGGTGTCCCGCAAGGCTCCTGTGTTTCGCCTACTTTGTATAACATATTTACAAAGCCTCTATTAAAAAAATTGGACCATCTGGGTGTCACCTACACCAACTATGCAGATGACACCCAGATAACTCTATCAGGTAACTACAATTCTGACGTCGGCCGGATCAACAAAGTCTTCACTATCATTCAGGCATGGATGGCCACACATGGCCTCTTCCTGAATGATGATAAGACTGAACTGCTCCTTGTCGGCTCCCCCAACACCCTCCTGAAACTCAACCCCAGCTACAACAGCATCATTATTGATGGAAACACTATACCCATCGCTAAAAGTGTAAAAACACTTGGTTTCTATCTAGATACCAATACCAACCTTTCTAAACAAGTCAACATGACCGCCTCAGCCACTGCCTACACAGGTAAGCTGATCAGGGCTTGCAGACCTCTGCTATCCACTAACAGCTGCCTCATACTAGCCAGAGCACTTATACAGTCTAAACTGGACTATTGCAACGGCCTATATGCAGGCGCAAACAAATCCATAATTAACAAATTGCAGGTCCTCCAACACAACGCACTCCGAGCTACTCTTAATATTCCCAGGAGAGAACATATCTCTTCTATCAGAAAACCATGTAAATGGCTCTCCATTCAACAAAAAATCGGCCTAAAAACTATTTGTCTCACCTACAAAGCCCTGAATCACCTAGCTCCGCCCTATCTCACCAACAAATTCACTATGAAACCTGCTACCAGAATCACCAGATCCACTAACACACTATGCTTGGTGGTGCCCAAATACACCCTAAAAAGAGCTGGCGGAACCAGTTTCCCGGTTCTAGCCGCCCAACTCTGGAATACACTTCTACTTAACATCAAAACCATCTCAACCTTTCATCCATTCAGAACCCAGGTTATCACCTGGCTACTGAATAAAAACTAACACCCCCTCAGGTCACTCTGGACACATTATACACATACCCCAGCATTCGCTCACTACCACCCTGCGTCTGCTGGTACTAGTTTTTGTATCCTCCCTGTGTGCATATTTTATAAAATGTATAACTCTCTTGCATTAACTGTATTTTGTAAATTGTATAAATTCTGCACAAATGTTCTAAATGTATAAACCTGTATCCTGTAACCATATCCTTGAGCGCCCATATACCCCTGGTTCTGGAGCGCTATACAAATAAAATAAACAAACAAACAATAATATTGTGTATGAGGTAGATGAGGCAGAGGAGTCTCCGAATGTAGGCTCTGTCTTACCTCTACCTGCTCATAGGCCTCAAACTTTGACCACAGGGACCCCATCAGGTCCAAACCTATGTCCTGTATTTGTCTCTTTAGAACAATTGAGACTTGAGTTAGAATTTAAAAGGATCCATGCCCAAACTGAAAGCAAGCATCAAGAGCTTAGACTCAGAGAAATGGAATTGAATCATGCACTTGAAATGAAAAAGTTGTCTCTTGAAACAGGTTCTCGCCCAGAGTCCTCTAGGTCTTCCAGTCCTAAGCGGCCTTGCATGCCCAAAGATGAAGTAAGTATGTATGAGGTTAAGCTTGATATTTTGGATTGGTTGGCTGCTTTTGAATATAACCATGGGATTCAAAACCTTACACTGTGAATCAGTTGATTCCTTGGCTTTTTTCTTGGCTACCCCCTGTTGCAACTGATGTGGTAATGGAGTTGGGGGATATAGACAAAAAGGAGTATGAAACTCTGAAGCTAGCTTCGATAGCTAGATTTGAGAAGACCCCTTCTCAGTATCTTAAGAGATTTAGAACCCACAAAATGCATGGTGGAACCCCTTGGGCTACCTGGGTGACTGAATGTTTGAAAAACATAGATGGATGGGTTAAGGGTTACAGAGTGAACACTTATGAAGGTATGAGAAATCTGTTTATGTTGGAATCTATGTATGATGCCTGCTCTCCTGAGCTGAGACAGCACTTGGCTGACTCTAAGGAAATTGATCCAAAAAAGTTAGCAAGGGCTGCTGACTTGTGGGTTGCCAACAGGGCTACTCACAAGGATTCTGGGGTAACTCAGAAGAAGGATGAGGGGAAGCAGCACAAGAAAGATACCAAAGATAATTCTCATAGTTCCACTCCAAAAGAGGGTCACAAACATAACAAGGGTAAACCACAAGGGAAACCAAATCAAGCTAGTATACCTCCTGGTGACAAACCAGAAGGAGGTCAGAACAAACCCCCATTCATAAAGACATTTGGTAAATGTTATGCTTGTGGGTCAACTTACCATGTGAAAGGGGATCCCAGATGTAAGGGTAAACCTTCAGGGGTCCTAATTGTTCTCCCCAGTGGATGAAGTACCAATGGCAAGTGGAAACTTTCACTTACTGGCTGAGGAACCTATGAGAGTCTCAGCTAGTGTTTCTTAGTGTCCCTGGTTTGTGGGAACAACATAATTTAGATGTCTATAATTCCATCCCAGATAATACTAAAGAGTATTACAAAGACAGTGTTCTTTTGAATGGTCAGGAGACCCCTGCCATCAGATACACTGGGGCCAGCATAACTGTAGTTGATGAATAATTTTTCAAGGAAGAGGATGTTGCTAAGGCACCAAAATTCCTAACTAAGGTTGCTGCATGCCCGGTCCAAATACTTCCACAGTTACCAGCCCTCATCCAGTGCAATGACATGACTGTCAAGATACCTGTAAGTTTGCAGAGTGAAGTACCTGGGAGAGTCCTGTTGGGGAATGACTTAAAAACTCTTGGAATTGTATCAAGCACTCCTAGGACTCCCAGCAAAAGGAAACAGGAGCAGACTAAGAAAGCCAAAGAGAGTACCTTAAGGGGCATTACAGAGGAGATTATAGAGGAAACTATAACTCCCAGTCCACAGGACTGACTGACTGCAATTTCTAAGAAGAAGGAGGAAAGGGAACAACCTAAAAACTCCAGGAATAAACCAGCCAGCACTCCTGTGCTACCAACCAGGACATCCCAGAGAGAACTGTCCAAAGTCACACATGTGACTCCCCCACCAGCTGAGGCTGAGTGTGTGGAACAACCTTGAGTGGTTGGATCAGCTGCTGAGGAATCAGAGCTGGAAGGGGACCTGGCTCCTGTTGGAGATCTGGATCCTGCAGACCATCCTGAGTTGCAGTCTTTACTGGCAGAAGGTGGACCCTGTAGGGCAGACTTCAGCAGAGGTCAAAGAGAGTGTCCTACTCCTGTAGGTCTACACCAACAGTCAGCTTCCCAGCTCGATGGCCAAGAGCCAGAGAAGCATAGGTTGTACTGGGAAGATGGCCTCTTCTACAGTGAACTGACTGAGTCTATCCCAGGGGACTACAGAAGACTTGTAGTGCCTCTTGAAGGCAGACTACAGTTCCTACAGATACCCCATGAGATACCTTTGGCTGGTCACTTAAGTTTTAAGAAGACCAAGTAAAGGATCTCTTTATACTTCTACTGGCCTAAATTGTGGTCTGATGTAGATAAGTTCTGTAGGAGATGTCACACTTGTCAAACCTCTGGCATGAGTGGAGCCAAGAATGTGGCACCCTTGGTGCCTCTCCCAGTGGTGGGAGTTCCTTTTGAGAGGGTAGGAATCAACATTGTTGTTCCTTTACACCCTCCCCGATCTTCAGGAAACAGTTGTATCCTGGTTGTAGTAGACCATGCTATTAGGTATCCTGGAGCTATACCTATGAGGACTGTTACAGCTCAGGCTGTTGCTAAGACCCTACTTGGTATTTTTTTTACCAGGGTATGATTTCCTAAGGAAGTTATCTCTGCCCTGGGTTCCAATTTTATGTCCCACTACATGCAGGCCATGTGGAAAAACTGTGGAGTAACTTACAAGTTCTCAACTGCCTACCATCCTCATACAAATGGATTGGAGAGGTTCAACCGTACAATGAAGAGCATGATAAGTGCTTTAGAGGAACCCCTTAGAAGAAAGTGGGACCTTCTACTGCCATGCCTTATCTTTGCTTATAGAGAAGTCCCTCAGAATGGAGTTGGATTTAGTCCCTTTGAGCTTCTTTATGGCCATCCAGTTAAAGGCCCTTCGCCCTAATTAAGGAGGGGTCGGAGAGTGCTCCTTTCTTCAAGCCAGTGAGAGTCACTGACTATGTGATAGGTCTCCGAAGGAAAATGCCACACATGATGGCAGACGCATCAGATAACTTGAAAGCAGGTCAGGCTCTGGTGAAGCATTCGCATGACCAAAAGGCCAACATGGTTGAGTTTACTCAAGACCAGCTAGTTCTAGTTATGGTACCTACAAGTCAGAGGGCCTTACAGGACAAATGGATAGGACCATTAAAGGTTGTGGGTAAACTTGGAGAGTTCAACTATCTGGTGGACTTAGGAAATCCTAAGGAGGCTTCCAAAGTCTTTCACATCAACTGTTTAAAAGCTTATGCCTCAAGACCAGAAGTGGGAGCTTTGCTTCTAGCGTCAGCTCAAGATGAGGAGGAGAGTGAACCTCTACCTGACCTACTCAGAGGCCAGCCTTTAGATGAGAAAATAGGAGTTAATCTCTCTTCTAACTTGACACCTGAACAACAGAAGGAGTGCAAGTTTCTGTTAACTCAGTTTGCCTCCCTGTTTTCACTATCACCAGGCTTGACCCCCTGGGGCCAGCATGATATTCAAACTGGTGACTGTTTACCTATTGAAAACAGAGATTACAGAATGTCAGATCATGTAAGATCCCACATAAAGGAGGAGGTCAACAAGATGCTTGATCTCGGGGTAATAGAGCCCTCTACCAGTCCATGGTCTAGTCCAGTTGTTCTAGTACCAAAGGCAGGATCCAAGGAGTTCAGATTATGTGTGGACTATAGAGCTCTTAATGCATTCACCAAGACTGATGCACAACCTTTACCCATAACAGATGAACTGGTGGATAAACTTGTTTCAGCCAAGTACCTCAGTACATTTGATCTCACTTCAGGCTATTGGCAAATAGCACTGACAGACCATGCCAAGGAGAAGACTGCATTCTCAACCCCAGCAGGCCTCTACCAGTTTAAGGTAATTCCTTTTGGATTAAAGAATGCACCTGCTACATTCCAAAGGATGGCTAATCAAGTTCTGAATGGGATGGAGAACTTCTGCATGGCATACTTGGATGACATTGCAGTGTTCAGCCCTACTTGGAAAGAACATGTTGACCACTTACGATATGTTTTGCAGGCTCTTGAGCAGGCCCATCTGACCATAAAGGCAAGTAAATGTCAAATTGGTCAGAGTAAAGTGGTCTACATTTGACATGAGGTAGGAGGAGGTGAAATCAGGCCATTGTCCTGCAAAGTACAAGCTGTACAAAACTAGGCCACCCCTACTACTCAAACCCAAGTGAGAGCCTTCCTAGGAACTTCATTGAGAACTATGGGACCATAGCTTCTCCCTTGAATGTGATCTCCTCTCCCACGTTCCCTAAAAAGGTCAGGTGGAAAGAGGAGTGCACTCAAGCCTTTGAAGGCCTAAAGAAGGCCTAAAGAAAGCCCTTTGTCAAGTTCCGGTTCTAAGAGCTCCTGCCTATAACCTAACCTTCATTGTGCAGACAGATGCTTCAAATACAGGTATAGGTGCAGTCCTTAGTCAACTGGAGGAGAAAGGTAGGGAACACCCCATTTGCCTTATCAGCAGGAAGCTGAAGGAACCAGAAACAAGGTGTGCAACCATTGAACGTGAGTGCTTTGCTATTTTGTGGTCACTGAAGAAGTTTAGACCATATTTGTATGGATCTACTTTTGTGATTCAGACAGACCACCAACCCTTGAGATGGTTAATGCAAATGAAAGTGGAAAACCCAAAACTACTGAGATGGTCAATCAGCCTGCAAGGGTTTGATTTGTTTTACCATTGAACACAGGTCTGGGTGTCACCATCAACATGCCTATGGTCTCTCCAGGATGTCTGACCGACTGGAGTAAGGAGATTCATCCAGTTGTGGATTAAATCCTCCTTTCCCTTACCTTTTGAGACCACCAGCAACTTTGCTGGATTTCTAGGATTTGATTTTGTACCTAGAAGGAGTGTGGGCCTTTTTTTCCCACTCTTTCATGTATTTTGATGTGTGTTATACTTTTGTGTTCTTTGGTTATGGAGTTTTAAGCCAACTCCATAGGTATCATCTGTTTATGTGTGTCACACAGCACCTTCAGTGCAGTGACATAGGGATGTCTTTCAGACTTCCCAAGGTTTAAATACCTTCTCTGGGACTGAATACCATCTCCCAGAGCATGTAAAGTTAATTTGACTTTACTAGTCTCTTTAAATTTACTGACTCAGCACACACAATCTTCCTATAGAGTGCTGGAGGGGTTGCTTAGCTTCCCCTGAGTCAAAACACTCATGTAACAGTAAAATGTTACCTTTCCTACTTTAAATGACTGGTGGCAGTAGTTTAGATCAAACTACCATGATTTTATGATTTTTCCCAACCGTTAACAACGGTAGATAAACATCGTGTCAGTCATGTTTTTCAATATGGCGCCCAAGACCTATCTGTAAAAACTGACTCCGGCCATCTTTTTTCAACATTTCTTTTAGGAAAGGTCCTTCATGTGTTTGGCTCTGCGTGCCAAACCAGGTTTGGTCCCTTTGTTCGTTTGCCTTTGGCAGGCTTCAGTGCTGAAGCCCTCCTCTGGCGTCTGAGTGTCTGAGGTGGATGGGATGTGAGGGAGGTGCCCGAAACTCCCTGTGCATAGTCTCCTAGAAGACCTGAATGCACTCTAGCATGATTGGCCGGCTGACTGTCCGGCAAGGACAATTACCCTGCTGTGTGAGTGACAGTCAGGCTGGAATGAATGGGGGAAAACTGTTTAAAAGCAAGTCTCTGGGACTTGGAAAGCAGATTTGACCAATGGAACGAAAGAACCGAAGATGAGCTGAAGGAAGAGGACTGCTGCAACTCCTTGACGACCGGTGAAGCCCTGCTGCAGGTTCATGTTGCCTGAAACTCCATCGACAGAGAAGCCCTTCATGGTTAACTTCTTCACTTGAAATTGGTGGGAACATCCAACTCGCAAGCCACCTGGACACCATCCCCATCTGGTTGAATTTTCATCAGAGTGCTGTTAAAAACCAAATAGCCAGAGGGAAGGAAACCAGCTCATGGACTTTAAGGCACTCACACCTTAAACCTACGTCTTGCTAAAGCTTTTGGCCTCATCCTTGGGAAGTGAAAGAACCTCCCTACATCCTCCTTCTTGTCCCCATGACTGAAGCTCAGGAACAGCGAGATCTGCTCGAACTGCCAGGAACAACTGCCTCCACTACAGCTTTCTTCATTGACAAGGTACTGTGCAATCGCGGTCCGGAAATATTTTCAGCCATCGAGAAAGTGCGTGAAACTTTCCTCGACTACGAATGCTTGTCCTTCCCTTAACATTCCTCAAACTTTTCACCTAGCCAAATTCTTCTAATCTCTGTGGCAAAGACTTAACCGTTATTTACGATAACTGAGCTATCCTATACAAAAGACTCTAAACCATTGACTTTGGCCCAGGCCTATTGAGAAGAATTGCTGGTTGTAGTTAACTGAAGCCCTTTGCCCTATCTATGAATGTATTTGGGCTGTCTATTCTTATAACCATGTCTTTTTACTCCTTTAATAATTATCTGAAGTGCCATTTTGCTCCCACTTCATTGGAGCTAAACTTGTTAATTTACTTACCGGTTGTATTTTTGTGGTTTATTAGTGTGTGATATTGAGCTGCTTATGCTAGTGTAATGTTTTCTAACTGACTGAGTAAATAAATGTATATTCTTTTACCAAGAAACCTTGAGTAAGTGTATTTTTGAATCACTGTATTTGTTGGTCCTTTATGTAACTTGTTCTACTGCTCACTTAAACTCTTGAGATAAGTCTGGCTTCTCAGCCATCGCTACCACTTTACTGTGTAGTACGGGCTTGTACCAAATGTGAAATTGTGCTTACACTTGAAGTCCTAATTGCCTGTAATGTCCCAAAGGGTACTGCAGGTGATTCTGCCTAACACTGCACTGAAGGTGCTGTGTGACACACATGAAAAGATGATGCCTATGGAGTTGTCTAAAACTCTGTAATCAAAGAACACAAGAGTAAAACACATTCAAAATACATGAGAGAGTGGGAACAAAAGGGCAACACTCTCTCCAGGTAGGAAAATCAAGTCCTCAAAATCCAGCAACATTGTTGGGGGTCTGTAAGGTGAAGGGAATTAGCACATTTATGAGAATGCTTCCTAACAATGACATGTCTATGGCCCATGATGCATGTGTGTGTAGCCGGCAAAATTTGTAGGTGGTGACAGTACCATGTCCAAGGATGTGATTGTCTGTTGTGAAGGAAACACATGCATGTGTATTTATGTACACTACATATACCTTTGTGTTGTGGAGGGTGATAATGGTTGTGACCTTTGGCAGTGTACCTCATATGCATATGTTTTGTGCCAAACACACACAGGTACATTACCCTGATGTTTGTGTTCTATGTCTCCTTATCCGCAGCAGCGTTGGAAGAAGATAGTGGAGAAAGTGCTGTGGAGCAAGGCAGCAGGGATGCCTCCACCGGGCACAGATGCAAGGCCCAGTCACGCCCCCTGGAAACAACATCATCGGGGAGCGAGGAGACTGGTGCCGCGTCTCAACAATTGCCCACAGCTGCTGAGGGGAGGTCCAAGAGGGCGAAGGTGGACATGGACTCCTCGGAAGCAGGGGGGACAGGTGAGCTGACACAGGGGCAATCCACTGCGGAAGATGCTGGGGAGGCATCCAGGTTGGCGGGGGAGGAGGAGCAGGGGGCTGTATTAAGCCAGTCCATGGGGCACAGCAGGGGTGGGTGTGACTGGTGCACTCCTGACTCAGGGGAAGGAGGAAGTGCAGGTCACTGTGGATATGCCTGTGCCAAATCCTGTCACTTGGCCAGCGCCTGCACCAGTATGCACCTGCCGGCATGCCCCAGGCTGGACCCATCCGCAGGTGTCGGATGTTTGCACCCAAACCGACACCCTAATGCCTGCGGATCTGGCCATTCGAGACAGAGGAACCCCTGCTAGCTGATATTGCCAGGCGTACAGCCATCATTCATGATGATGTGCTGGCTTACACATCACCATAATGAGGTCTGGTGTCTCCTGAACTAGCTAGCAGCATTCCTGGTCTTGAATTGGATGTGTGGGCTTGCCACCTTTGCAACCCCCTCCTCGTCTTGCTACTCTGTTCGCCAATCGTCCTCCTGGGCTCCTGCCGGCCCAGATACCACCAGGGCTCCGTGTGTACCAGTCCCTCCCATGTCAGCCAGTCTGGTGGAGCTATCATCGCTGCCTGAGGTAGGATTCGCCAGTGGATCAGCTGAGGTGGTCACGATGCCGATCCAGGCTACGGCAGGAGCTATGGCAATGGAGGGAGAGCAGGCACCCAGGAGCAGGGCATGTGCCAGATGCCCCCGGGTAATTTCATCAGCCCAGAGGGTGTCCATGCGAGTAGGAGGCTTGGAACTCAGGGCATACCATCCAAAGGGGGCAGGTGTCCGGCGTCAGGCAGGATGCAAATTTGGACCTACGATTGAGGATGGCTTCCGTGTGGGAGCAATATGGGCAGTAAATAGGGCAGAGAGGCAGCGGGCTCTGGAGGCGAGACTCACCATGGTCAGGGCATGGATTTCACTGTGTCGGGCAAGGCGGCATCGCCTCATCCTCGACTAGGAGGCGAGGGAGAGGGCCATGCTGGTGGACCTGCAAGCCCTCGAGGAGGCAACAGAGGCACGCATTGGGGAAGTGGACGCATTGCTCAATGATTCCCTGGCCCGAACATTGAGTGACATTGGTGAGGAAGACTAGCCCACTGCCTTTGTGCATAGTTTTTTAGATATAAGTTTCCATTGATTTTATTTATTATTTGCAGCTTTTGGACATTACTCCATTTTTCTGTACATAGTTCTTCATGTGCAGTTTTCCTTTTATTTATTTTAATATTTGGAGTGGACTTTGGACATTACTCCATGTTTATTTTGTGTGTGTTTTAGTGTTCACCGTGCAGTAATGGTTTATTTTTATTTTTTGGTGGTATTGTAATTCATTTTAATGGACATGTACATTTGTACATTCATTCTTTTTTCATGGACAGATTTTGAACTTTGATTTACTGTCTGTATGAATGCAATATAACTGTTTAATATAATGTATTTCCTTATCTTATGGTCATTGTTTCTCGCAGTTACTTTTGCAGTGCACCGGTTTGGTAGTCTTTTTAGTGGCCCTGCTTCTGACAATCGTTGGTCATGTGTGGTTACTTGCATGCATGTGTCATGTGCGGGGTGAGTATACACATGTGGCTGACCAGTTCTGGAGTGTGTAGTGGGAGTTTGGTTGTGCATGGTAAAATGCCATTTGTTTTCACATCTGCAGCATCACTGTGTATTAGCCCTTACTGTGTTTGTAAGGAGGTGGGTGGGGTAACTGTGGGAGTGTTGCATGTTCAGGATACTGGCACATGATTTGCTTGTTGCTGTCTAACACACATGTAGTGCTTTCCAATTCACCAGCATTGGTTTGTGCAGTTATCATTATCTCTGGTGTTGGTCAACCACTTGCACTGGCATACAATATTGGCATTTCTTTGTATTTACACATCGGCTGACCAATGCAGCTGTCTCTGTGTGTGGCGCACATGTACTCAATCAGACCTCAAAACATTCCACTTTGCTTGTGCTTTCTCTCCTCTTCTCCCCTGCTGAACTTCTGACTGAATCTGCACTGGCCACAGTCCCCTCACCCGCCCATTGTACCCCTGCACTGCCTCCCTGGCATCCCCCGCACTTGGACTGTTTTTCTGAATTCCTACAGCCCAATACTAGCACTTAACACCTGATGTCTGCACTTACCCTTGCACTTGCCACCAGCTGGTCACACTTGAATTAATTGCTTTGTCATTCTATTTATTTTAATGTCTTTCCCATGTACTTCACTGCCCTTTCCCCCCACACTTTTCCCCTTCCTTACTTCCCCTGCACTTGCACCATCTCAATGTCACCTGGCCTAGTAAGATCATTGTCGCTGTCTTTCCTCTGTTCCCCCTCCCTTGCCTCATTGCGACTTTAAAAACTTGTGTATAGGCGCATTATACATGCCATATCATTTCATAATGATCATATCCTTCATAAATGGGAGGAACAGTGATGTGTTTATTAGGATATCTATTCTAGAAATAGCAGCTCAGGCTGTGAGACGCCTGGCGAGTGTATGTTCATGTGGCACACATTGAGGCTGCTTTTTATTCTGTCATTGTAGGACTATTTGTCCCTTGGGACTTGTGACATCACATTGTCAAATGGCCAGCAAAGCCTCACTTTAACATTAACTTGTTACATGTGTATGCTGGGAGATAGTTGGGGACGGCAATTGTGTTTGAGCAGCTGCCACACTCATGGATGTGGGCCAGGTGTATGCATTTATTTTGGTTTGCAGGATACATTTTCCGGTGGTTATTCAGGGTGGTGTCACAACATGGCAGTCAAGGCGCATGACACACCATCAATGGAGTGATGATGTGTCACTATGTCAGCGTCCAGCATGCAGGTGATGTCCTGCCTGGAGGGGGCTGCCTGCAGGGTGGGGTGACGGGTGATGGGGCTAAGGGTGTCCCATGTGGAGGGGGCTGCCTGCAGGGTGGTGTCACAGATGATTGGGGCTGGGGTGTCGCATGTGGCGGGGCCTGCCTGCAGGGTGGCGTCACGGATGATGGAAGCTCGGCTGTCCCATGTGGAGGGGGCTGCCTGTAGGGTGGCGTCGCATGTGGAGGGGGCTGCCTGCAGGGTGGCGTCACAGTGATGGGGGCTGTGGGTGTCCCATGTGGAGGGGGCTGCCTACAGGGTGGCATCACAGGTGATGGGGGCCGGCATTTCCCATGTGGAAGGGGCTGCCTGCAGGGTGGGGTGATGGGTGATGGGGGCTTGGCTGTGGGTGTGCCATGTGGAGGGGACTGCATGCAGGGTGGTGTCACGGGTGATGGGGTCTGCGGGTGTCCCATTTGGAGGGGGCTGCCTGCAGGGTTGCATGACAGGTGATGAGGGCTGGGGTGTCCCATGTGGAGGGGGCTGCCTGCAGGGTGGCGTCACGGGTGTTGGGGGCTGGGGTGTCCCATGTGGAGGGGCTGCCTGCATGGTAGCATCATGGGTGATGGGGGCTGGGGTGTGGGCGTCCCTTCAGGAGGGGGGCTACCTTCCGCGGATTGTGACGTGCAGACGCACAATTTGGCTGGGTTACGGCCAGGGATCGTAGCTGGGGTGTGTCCGGGGATCGTGTGGTGTTTTCACGTGATTATACTGGGGTGCGGCCTGAGATCGCACTGTGTTTTCACGCAATTTGGCTGGGGTGGGGCCGGGGATTGCGAGGTGTTTTGTGTAATTACGCTGGGGTGCAGATAGGGATTACGCATTGTTTTCATGTGATTTGGCTGGGGTGTGGCCGGGTATCGCGCAGTGTTTTCACTTGATTTTGCTAGAGTGGCTGTATGCTGGCCCAGGAATGGTGTGGAGGCTTGCGCTGTGTTAGGCATTTCACATGCTTTTTACTGTGAGTGGTGGTGTGTTGGGGCATTTCTGGCACAGCTTGCTCTTCCTTGTGCCATGGCTACTGATGCCACTGAAAATCCATGAATACATGTGCCGCGCAATCAGTTCTCTGCACCATGCTGGCGCACTCTCCTTATCGGCACGCAGCGCTTGTGCCTTTTCTGCATCAGATTCTATGAATCAGGCCCATAATGGGAAATATAAAGTATCACTGCGCCACTTGCACCTGTACCTCTTCCCCATGTCGCAGCCTATCATCCCCACAAATCCCCTGTAAGCAAAGACATTACGATGAGACCTCAATCCCTTCCTCCCCATATGACATGCCCATACAAAACCCCAGTTCCCTGTTTATGCTTCCATTTCCGCTACCCTTCCCTTTCCTAATTGTATGTATTTGTGTGTGTAAGTGAAGTTCTATGTGTATGCTGTTGCTGTGTGTGTGTGTGTGCTTTTTTCATTTTCAAAAAGCCCTGCTAGGAGTCCATAGACAGCGCGACTGACCAGCCTGTCCGTAATCAAAAAGCAGGTGTCCTACGGACACTGCGCCTGTCCGCGCTGTCCGCAAATCAAAATGGAGGTGTCTGTAGGATTCTGTCCAGCATTTCCACAAAGGTGTGATGTACTTTTAATAAGTTTGGGAATCCCACCCCTGTCCTGCTGACACCTGGGCGCATGTGCATCACATTCCCTGTGTCCTATGGACAACGCGCCTGTCCGGCATTTCCGCAAAGTTGTGGCATACTTTTAATTAGTTCGGGGAGCCCAGCCCTGACTGGTGGATACCTGGGGCATGCGCATCTCGTCCTCTGGGACCTACAAACAACGGGCCTGTCAGGCATATCTGCAAAGCAGTGACGTACTTTAATTAGTTCAGCGAGCCCACTCATGTCCGGCAGACTCCTGGCACATGTGCATCTTGTCCCCCAGGTCCTAGGAACTCGGGCCTGTCCGGCATGTCTGCAAAGCAGTGACATACTTTAATTAGTTCTGGGAGCCCACCCATGTCCGACGGACACCTGGGCACATGACGGGCAGATTCTTGGGTGGATGCCAGCTATGCACCCACGAGTCTAGTAGCTGGCCTCAACCACCACAGCATAATACAGCCTATACAAACATCCTCATATCATCTACATTCCACTCTCCTACACTAAGCCACCTGAGGCCCTGTGCACTTCTCTACTTAAACTCTTACAGTCCTTCAACCAGTGGGCAGACTCTTGAGAGACCAGCAGCTTGCCACAACCACCACAGCATAATACAGCCTATAAAAACATCCTCATATCATCTACATTCCACTCCACTACCCGAATGAAGCCTGCCTGCAGTCACCAGATGCCTGCTCGCCTAAGGACCTACCCGTTCACATACTGTTACACTACTTGCACCCACTGCACAGACTCTCATACACCCATGAATCTCGGGGCAGCCCAATAAGCCACCTGCCACACACCCTATCCACTTCTGTTACACTACTTGCAGCGAGTGGGCAGACTCTTGGGCCATGCACCCAAGACTCTAGTAGCTGATCACAATTAACACAGCATAATACAGCCATGCACCCAAGAATCTGCCCAGCGGCCACAACCCTCAGGACAGACCAATAAGCCAGCTGCCACACACCCTGTCCACTTCTGTACACATACTATTACACTACTTGCAGCCAGTGGGCAGACTCTTGCAGCCAGTGGGCAGGCTCTTGGGTGCATGGCCTAGCTGGCCACAATTACCACGGCATCATGCAGCCATGCACCCAAGAATCTTCCAGTGGCCACAACCCTCAGGACAGTCCAATAAGTCAGCTGTCTGAAGCCCTGTGCACTTCTCTGCACATACTATTACACTACTTGCAGCCAGTGGGCAGACTCTTGCAGCCAGTGGGCAGACTCTTGGGTGCATGGCCTAGCTAGCCACAATTACCACAGCATAATACAGCCATGCACCCAAGAAACTGCCCAGTGGCCACAACCCTCGGGACAGTCCAATAAGCCAGCTGCCACACTAATTGTCCACTTCTGCACACATACTATTACACTACTTGCAGCCAGTGGGCAGACTCTTTCATCCAAGAGTCTAGTAGCTGGCCACAATCACCACAGCATAATTCATCCATGTGACCAACAATCTGCACACTGGCACAACCCACACACATAAGCCAGCCGCTTGAGGCCCTGTCCACTTCTGAACACATACAATTGCAGTACTGCAACCATTCGGCAGACTCTTGTGTGCAATAAGCCAGCGGGTTGTATCCCTGTGCACTTCTCTACACATACTATTACAGTACTTCAACCAGTGGGCAGCCTCTTGGGTGCAAGAGTCTAGTAGCTGGCCACAAACACCACAGCATAATACAGCCTATACTAACATCCTCAAATCATCTACATTCCACTCCCCTACCCTAATGAAGCCTGCTTGCCATCACCACATAAGCTGCTCACCTGAGGACCTACGAACAAACTGTGCAGTGTCCGCAGACTGCTACAAACACAGCACAGGCTTCTTCCACCTAAACAAATACATCATATGAACCATCGTTCACTCCCCCACCCTTTCCAGCCCCTCTACCCAACAGCAGATGCCCTAAAACATGTTTCCCAGCCGGTTTGGCGCTGAGCTATCTGCGAATATCTGGGGATACAACATGGCGGGCATTTCAGAAAAATATGAAGCACTTCACGCTTCCCTCCAGTCAATCAGCGGCGCGTTGAGTGTCCCCGAACATCACGTGGTCCTCTGGACCAATCGGAATCCTGTCCACAAAGCGAACAGGGAAATGAGTTTGTGGAGTGGAGCCAGATATCACAATTTTTTTTTTTACCAACATTTTGCCTGTTTTTAAAAAAAACTACTAGACGGATGTTCACCAAATTTACAAAAGCACGCTTTTGGGACCAAGCCACCCTCCTGCCACACATTTGGTGAAAATCCGTCCAGCGGTTTGGGCTGTCAGTCCATGGAAAAAATATATATATATTGGGACCCCCCCTATAACTTTGCCACCCCATGACAAAACCTCACCAAACTTGCCAAAAAAAATCAGAGCGGGTCATATACTGTTTTTGCAAAGTCTGGTGAGGATTCGGCGAGGAGGAGCAAAGTTATAAGCCATAAAGTGCTCTTTCTATGGGTTTAGCAACTAAGCCATAACAACACGGTCGCTACATACAGGTATATTAGAACTTACTTTGTTTGGAGGTTTGGTCGATGTTTTTGTTTGGCGGTTTGGTCGATGTTTGCATTAAAAATTGAAAAACCTTTTTTACCCCAGGTACCAACGCTTTGCTACGCATCTAGAATCACTACTGAATACAGCAGCTCTAGTTATGCTTCAAAATGTTTGCTTTTTAACGCTGCTAAACTTTAGCACAACCAGTGCTCTCGCCAGCCTTTTATTCAAGTTCTAACCACTTACAGAATACATTTTCTGTTTGATTTCTTGAATAGATGTGATTCACCTCGATGCTAAATATCCAAGAAAAGAGTATGCAGGAACAGAAGTCCCATGAACGCTTTATTTCCTGCCCTTTTTAACTTCCATGATGCCCTACCTTTCCTTTCCTATTACAGCACGCAGTGCAGCGAGATGTTACTGAATACGGACATGCAAGCAAATATCCAACTGGCCCTTAATTCTAATCCCTTTTTTTTATATTTTGCCAGAAACAGGAACTATATTTGGCATGTAAATAGTAAGAAAGTTGCATAAATCAAGGGGCCATATTTCTGATGTACATTACCGATTTGTCACGTAGTGCATTTATATGATGAATGCGGCTCGCAAGTATATGAAAGGAAACTAATTACACTGTTCTACTTATGGTGACATTTTGCCCAGCAGTGACATTTCGTAATCACCGTGCTAAAAATAGAGCAGCGCCTCATGCTTTAATAAACCGTGCATTACGTCTCAGCATTTTGCCGTGTGTTTTATTTTTTTATTTTCTCAACACGCTTAGCCTTTTGGTTCTAGCTCAGCGAATGAGGCTCATACTTATTTACTAAAAGTGCGTTGCCTTTGTCCCCAACTAAGTTATCAGCACAAGGTCTTGATCTCTGGTATGTGAATAATATGGCTCCTTTTTCAGCCGGTGGTAAGCGTGTTTTTCTCTTACCGGATGGCGATGCTGCATGTAAAGGTGTTCAGAGTGCAGTTCCTAAATTAGATGTTGCAAGGATATTTGACCAAATATATTATCGTATGCAGTGGAATAGGAATTGCTAGTCATATGGGCCTCTCCACTGAGATAATTAGGGAAGTGGCCGAGAGCGGATGTTAAAAGTTTGGAAATTTGGGATCATTTCCAAGGTACCTTTTTTATTTATTTGCGGGCATTTTCAAATTGCATGTACAGGAATAATATAGCATAGCCCGCGACGTATATGAGCGATGTTGTTTCGGCTCGCATGCTAGGAGAAATGCGCACCATGGCATCTATTGGGTACCCATAGGTAATTTGGGATTTTTTTTAGCCGTTTCCATCTTTGTGTCGCCCTTTCTTTCTTCGTCCTGCTAAACACCCTGGCCATCATTAAATGAGCACATAGTGACCTCACCATACACAATCATAGATGACAAGTTTTTGCAGTGGGCTATTGAGGGTCCCTTGGGCGTTGCCTACACCCCAATGGATTGCGTGCCAATAATTTGCATATTTTGCTAATTCTAAGTATTTCCCAGCCATTTTCGGATTCAGAATCACAGTCTCTTTAAATGTGCGCAGTGTGGGCCCAAGACAATGCTTGTGGGGTTAAATCCAAGGCCCAACAAACAGAACGGAAGGGCCCACTGAAAAAAAGGACCTGCCAGCCTTTAAAACAAACTTCACGCTGAAAATGGGCCTATTTAGGCAGACTATGTGGGTGTCTTTCTGCAGATGAAACCCAGAGAAAGCTGAAGAAAAATAAATGTAATCCGAGGGCAGATTGGAAAGGCACGCCACACTGCTGATTGAGAAGTGAATGCAACATGTCACTGAAACTGCCACCCATCAAAAGGTGGTGCATTGCAAAAATTCAGACCCACTTTTCAGCATAAAAATGAATGACAGATTATTAAAAGTGTATTTTATTAATGACTGAAAGAAACAGCACTTTACTTTGAGCTGTCATCTTTACAAAAATCAATGCTGTATGAAAAGAAATAAGAAATCCATTGATGCAAAAGCAAAGTGAACCCTGATCAGTGAAACACACAAGGCCTCATCACGAATTGGGTGGTAGCCCAATGGTATTACTGTCGGCATTACCGTCCGTGCTAATAGCGTTACCGCCAACCGGTCTGGCTCTATTAGTGCCCTATGAAGGGTTGGGCGATAACTGTAATTCTGCATCCCCCTTGGGGAATTTTTGGCACAATTAGTGCGTGCTAACTGCACCCAAAAAAGGGAATTTTTCTGGCATGTTTACCCTCATCTTGGAGCTCGGTGTAAATGCTGCCAGACTCGTGATTCGGCAGACCCTTAAATGCGGCAATAATAGTGTTACCGCTGCATTTAAGGGCTACCGCCCAACTTGTGAGGACCCCAACAGTATGTCAAAGAATAAAGGCTGATGTTAGACAATGCAATATCTGAGTTTCTTTCAGCCGAGGATAATTGGTGGGTGTCTGGGCAGAATTTGCAAACTACAAGCCTGGTTCGTGCTTCCCAACTATTTACAACTGCAATAAAATGTGGCCTGACCACAGGGTTTTGAAAACAACATTTCCCCAGACTTGCTGTCTCTGAAAGCTTGGTGCTGTGCAGTACAAATGGCTCTAGCCAGTCCGTGAGTGGAATGGGGAGAGAGGCTACAATCAAGGGAAGATGAAACTCTGAAAAAATACAAGAAAATATAATGTTTTTAGATCAAAAAAGTGGTCCACTGTAGATAACATGACAGGATGCCAGATGGGAGTAGGGCCTTGTGACAACACAGGGCTGGCCTAGCTCATTATCTGAAGTGGGGGATCTCTGAGTTGCCAAGGCCTCCAAGTATTAACAATAGGCAGCCTAGCAACTTCAAACAACAGAATGACAAATGGCCAGAAGAAAGGAGCGAAGATTTGCAGCAATATGAAGATGTCCCATTAGTTTAAATGGACTATCACAATTGTTTCATTTTCTCAGCAACCACAATTTGCACTGTATTCATGTATGTTGAATTTTTAAGATAATTTCAAAGAAATTTGTTGAAATAAAATGTGTCCACCTGCTATTTAGGAAAGAGTAAAGGTAAGCTAAAATGTGTTTTTAGCTGCTCTGAACATGCCCAAATTTGAGAATTAGCATGCTGAACAAGGGTAAAATGAGGTACTTGGAGAGTAAATTGCATGCACATAACTATTATGCTTTTTGTAAAAATGGTGGAAAATTGTGTGGACCCGGCTATCATTTTGTTGAATTCCCCATGCTTAGCTGAATCAGAATATATATACATTATTTAAGTTACTAGTAAATCACAATGGTTTACCATATAGCTACTTTTTGACAGAAGAAAAAAAGGAATTTCAAATGAGATTTGCAATATTTCTGTTCTAGACTCCTGAACCAATCCTTAGACACAGGATGGCCAGGGGGTTGGAGAGGGATGTGAAGGACCAATCAAAGGCACAGGAATTCTTGCAGGCCACTGTCCAACATTGAACGTGTGATAGTGTCATCACTGGTAGATAAAGTGGATGCACTATGAGGGAACGGGAGAGCTGTTAAAAATTACCATCTGACAGCTACACGGGTAGCACCAAATGAGATTGCTGAAATGGCATCTGGTTGGAGCTGTATATTGTTGGCAATGCCTAAAGGCTGACTGGGACCTATGGTGAAGAGCTAGGGAACATCCTTGAGAGTGGAGTGGCCAGACCCTTCCTCTGTCCTCCAAGAGGGTCCTGAAATGCAGCTGGCTTCCCTCAACTTTAAAGAGAGGTTTTCAATGTAAGAAGAATTGAGCCGTTTGAAACCAAAAGGTGATGGAATCTGCTTTCCTTAAATCCTTTCCCTTTATAGTGGATTGAGGGGCATAACTGTGTAGATCCTTAGCCTATTTAACCAAAAATATAAATGATATTAATTTCCCTTGACAGGGTGATTTTTGTTCAAATTTGAAATTAACCAACCTCATTCCCAGTGTGCGCTGAAAACTAAAGACTGTAATGTAATTGGGTAATCCTTTTTTCATGTTAACCCCAACCTCTTTTAGGAAGGACTAAACTAAATCTAAAAAATCTCCAAACTTCCAGCTTCCCCAACATAGGCCTTTAAACAGAGGGGGACCTGAAATCCCAAATTCCTAAATAATCCCAATATTTTCTGTCAAGCTTCCCCAACACAGGCCTTTAAGTGGAGGCGGATCTGAAATCCAAAATTCCTAAATCATTCCAATTGTTCTGTCCAACTTCCCCAACTCAGACCAAACATAGACAAAAATAGGTGTTGGGGAGATCTGAAAAACAAATTTTGAAATCCACCTGTGTTTATTTTAAAGCAAAAGTCTGGGTGAAATAGTTATTGCCATTTGCTTTTGTACAAATCTGTAAACCAAATTGCTAGGCTTTTAAGCACACAGGAACATTTTGTTCATGTACCAGTGTTGATTATTTCTTGATGGAAAATCTGTAGGAAGTAAAGTATTGTGATTTGTGTTTTTCCCAACCATCTGTGTGATATATTTATGTAACAAGAAGTTTAATTGTGTGGCACAAAGAAGTTGGCGTGTGTATTTTAGTGCGATCTCTATTATATATTATTCAAATAAATACACATTTATTTCCTGTACACTGGCCTGGTTCTCAGCTCATTGGTAGCTCAGGGGGTGGGAGCCAATGGGTATGTGATGAATCAGAAATAGGGCTGAATAAAGAATTGACATTAAACAGTTTGTTGGGTGACACCTCGATTGAGGAGGGAAGGAATATTCCAGGTTGAGAGTGGCCTCTAAATAAACTGTTACAAATTGGGGGCTCAGGCTCTGATTTGACGGGATTGTTTTGAGTCTGGACAAGTTCATTGTGACAGACTATTAATTTGATGTAATTGCATTAGGTGGAGGGAAAGTGATCTTTGCTTTGTTAAAGATCTGTGAGGGCTTGACCCCTGCATTCCAAGGAGGTTTATAGCTCAAAAAGTAAGATTGCGTAAGAATTGATTTGGATTTGGCACTGTGAGTGGAAATTAAGCATTAACAGGTTGATTTTTGCCCCTGCACAAAGGAAATTCTACACACATTGCAAAAATGCATTTTTTAAAGAATGGAGTGCAATTGAATTAGATGATGCCAGGAGACATTTCCATACTAAGCTATTCATTCGTGGTGAGTGGACAGAGGTGGATGAAGAGATCTGGCAAGCTAAAATTATGCAAGATGTAACATCAGAAGCAATCGATATTTGCGGTGAAGGTGGCATATGGCACAAGGTATTAGAGTCATTTTATATGACATGTAATGCTCAAGAAGAGCTGAGTCAAATGGCTCACCTCGCAGCTTATCCATACTACCACTTGAAGTAATTGGAAGAAGAGTGAGTGTAGAAGAGTGAGGCCTGTGTGCAGAGTCAGACTGAGATTCTGAATGAGGTGCAGAAAGAACAATACACAGTTAGAAGATCAAGAACAGTAGAGCCATCATTTTGAGTTAAAAGAAGAAAGCCCCAAGGAACAACTCAAAAAAATGAGTTAAAAACCCAGCAGCAAGAGAGTGCAGAGTGTGAAACACAGTTGTCTGCACTGCATGATGCACATAAAGAGTGTGTGGAAAATGTAAAACCACTGTAACATAAGATCAAAGATCAAACTATTTATAATAGACGGCTGTTATATGAGCTTATGACCTTTCAATTAAAAATGAATGAGTTGAAAAAGGAAAACAGTCAGTTAATTATAAGAGAGGCTGATTCCCAACATGACTTTGATCAGCTATATCAGATGGTACATACTTTAAAACAACAGAACATTCAACTGGTGAAGGAAAAATACCTCTTGAAACAAGAAAATAGTGTCTTTGCACAGGAGATGCATCTGTTGAAAATGGATGCAGAAAAAAAGTCAGTCAGGTTCTCAGGAATTGACTGGAAATAGGCAAGACAATGTAAAACTCATGGAGCGGGTGAGGCAAGTCGAAGAAGAACTGTTACAGGCAGCTCAGTGTAGAAACTCGCAATATAAAGAGATTGATATTTTGAAAGCAAACCACTTTGAATTTGCACACACAATACAGGCCGCACAAAACTAAAATGAGTGAATTCAGAATGACACTAGGGATTTGAACGATTGATTAATGGCCCAGAGTCAAGTGCTCAAGGCCACTCAGGCCCTGGTGCCAAAGTTAAAAAGCCAGCTCTCTGAAAACCATCAGGAAATAAGGAGAGAGAGAAGCAGGTGTGATAGTTTGACAAATTAAATTGAAACACGCAAAAAGGCATTGAGGCACCCTGACCAATCAGGGTATGGGAAAGGGCCCTCTGATACAGGGGTGATGCCCTCCCCATCAGGAATCTCATGCCAGTTAACTACAACTTCCTTTGGGCCAACTGTGACTGACCTCATGCTTTTCACCTACAAAGCCCAAGGAAACATGAGGCCCCTAGACTTACCCAGGCCTATCCAAACTGAACCAGAAGGCCACTCCTAATTTGAGATTGAGGAGTAGTCACCTCTATCAAACATAAGGTAAAATGGCCAGAGCAGTGTGTCCTGGGAAGTTAAGAATAACCCAGTGAGTACTTAAGAACTCAGTTGATGAGAAAATGAGGGAGTTGGACTTAAAAATAAATTAGATTGCAGGGAGACCACCTTGCTCGCTTTGTAAGAGACATACATTAAAAGTTTCAGCACCAGAGGGCATATTAAAAGCCTCCTTACATTTAGGGGAAGGGGCGCATTTCCCCAGACTATCTGGAAGGGGGGGGACTACACAGTTTAGTCAATCAAGGGAGAAACTGAGTAGTATCCATTACCAAAAGGTGACTACAGGGGAAATGACCATGCAAATTCATGGCAGCACAGACAAGAGGAGTCCAGACCCTGTGGTTCTGGGAGGTATTCCCAGGATCCTAGGGATAGGGTGCACCTAGAAGATAGGGAATGGAGTACCAATTGTGTCAGAAGGTGAATGGACTCAGGTGCAGAGAAAAAGGAAGAGAGGGAAGCAAAGAAAGGGTTTTGTCAAAGAACCGATTAGACAGTTCAAGGCCACGAGCTTCATGACCCCATACCATAAACATTCTAAGTATTCAGTGTGGGAACATCTAGAATTGTATGAACAAATGTTATCCTCATTTAGAATAAAACATGATGTAGATTGTATGGCATTTGTGAAATGGAAGCTCTCTCCTGAGTACTCCAGTTTCCTTTCAGGACTGGAAGACTGGAATCATTATAAATGGTCCACCGATACAACAGCCATTTTGAAACATTTTCCCACAAATAGGAACCCGCAAGAGGCATGTAAGGCTGCATAATTTGCAAAGTGAGGAGGATCAGGCGGCTAGGGAGTTTGAAGCGGTTATTTAATCAGAATTCTAGGTGGGTGAAAACAGATAGTAGGGAGTTCATAACAAAATAGTTCCATGCGCTCCCCAAATACATAATGACCCAGTTGGTGCATGATTGAACAGGCCACCAGGATCTATGAGGTCCCGAAGCCCACTGAGAGTAAAAACACCCCCAAAAAACCCAAACCATCTAGCACCCCTGCAGCAACAAATGTGGGAGAGACAAAGACTACCTCTCCATTGGATTCAGAGATGGGGAGCCAACAAGCAGAAACAAAGGTTGAGGAGACCCTCGGACAAGCTCAATCGAAGGGTAGTCAGGCAGGATCTCAGACCAACGACCCTTCTGACCCTGACACCTAGGTAAGTCCTAGGTACAAGGGTACGAAAATAATTATGGGGTATATATACACTTGGTTGGCCCGGGGGGGCAATCAGGTAACTACTGCCTCTGGAACATCCCCCAAACTTCCCTCAGGAGAGAAGTATCACTCCACCTTCCAGCCTGAACTTTTTCCCCAGATATCTCTAGAACCAGAACTTCCAAAATAATCCTCCTCTCTCTCCCGAGGTTCCAGGACAATAGATCCCAGAAACCAGGAGAAGGGAGATTCATCATGGAAAACTATGGGGGAAATGTCCAGTACCCGAGCTACTCCATTAGAAGGGACAGTTACTCTTTTCAGGAGCAGCAGAGATATGACTCAAGACCTCCATAAAACCTAGAAAAGGTCTTGCAGCTGGACCGACAGTCCAGCAACTGTCCGACAACCTGGCACACATGCTGAGGGCTCAATATAACCCTCAACCTAACCCTGCTACCCAGAATTCCCCAACACCCAGGGCTGATGCCCAGTGCGATGACAGGAGGAAACATCCGACAAACCACAGGTTCCAGAGGAGGGGGCCTAGTTGGAGGGGAGATGCCAAGCCCTAGAGGAAGCTTCCTATCTCACCAAGATAGAACCCCTAGAAACCTCTCAACATGAAAGTGACTCTTCTACCCCAGACATGTTGCAATCCAAAAAGCAAACAGCAAATAGGAGAGGCCAAATAAAAGCCCACTTTGTGGAGAAACTCTGGATCATCCCCTTTGAAAGAGAAGAATCCCTGGAGGATGCAGGTAAGGAAATCTTCTCTTTCTGGAACGGGGTCCCTCCCAAAGGAAAATGGGTCCCAAAAGACCCTGAGTGGTAGAGGGTGAGTATGGAGACCGACCCAGATCAAGAAACTATTCTACCCCAAAACTGTGAGCCAGGTAAGGTAGAAATGAAGGTGTTCTCCCCCCAAACAGTTTTGGAGAACTGGCGCCAGGAAAAGGGGGACAGTAGTAAATTGGGGCAGAATGAGGATTTCCCAAATCCACCCATTGTTAGTTGAACATTTTCTTTACAGATTCCCGAACTTCGACATGGAAAATTTCCCAAGACCACTCAGTGTCGGGGTTCAATATTATGGAAATGGCCACCAGGCTGGCAAATGACTCATACCTTTGAACCCTGGAGGAGAAAGAAGCCAAATTATATGCACAGGCTGTTAGGCAGAAACCTGTGCAGTTCCCTTGGGGAACACTGCAAAAGATTTAAGACTACAGGTAGAGCAGTAAACCCCTTTGGTAGCAGTCTGTACCACCCAGATTTACCTGGTAGCTGTGGCTGAGCAGTCAGACTTCTCTCAAGAAGAGTTAGGCAGTATGCAAAGTATACACAATATGTACCAAAACACAATAGCACAAGCAAACACTGACCAGAGCTTGGTTTCAAAAGAATATTGTTATTTATTTAAAAACACACATAAGTAAAAACACTCTAGCAACGAATATGGTAAAAACACTTCAACACAGTTATAATGAAAGTAAATTCAATCCTTTCTCCTATCTAGACAACTCTAGGTTAACACCACTTAATTAAAACAGAGGTGAGTGCTTAACGTTAGATGACACTCTAGTAGTTTCCAAGAAAGGGAGAGAAAAAGCAGAAATAGGTTAAACACACCACTCTAAGGTCCAGAACACTTGCAATAGGCTTAAAGAAGCACAAAGTCACAGGTGAGCAAAAGTCACTAGGCAGGGCCCACTCTTAGAGTAGCCGGAGCGAAAAGGTGCCCAAGATCACACTGTTAGTTAGAGATTCAAGTCTTGCAAAGAGTCAAAAAGAGTTTTAGAGTGGCTCAGAAAGTTTAGCCAAAGTGTCCCAGGCACTCCCAGGTTCGAAAGCCGGGGACTAAATCTACCCCGTACAGTCGGTGGCAAGGGAAGCCAGGCGGAACACAGTACCTTAAGCGGAAAGGATCCTCCAGCGGTGGCAGTTGTTCCAGGCAGTGGCAGCAGGGCTCGACGTCGGTCAGGGGAGAAGAAGTTCTCGCTGAAGAGCAGAAGAGGAGGGTCGTTGCACTGCCCGGGAAGAAACCAGCCGCGGAGTCCTCCGGTTAAAGGGTTGGTACCGACTTTCGCGGTAGGGGGGTAAAGTGTGGTATTCCGGTTGCCGGGGTGCTTGGCACAGGCAAGGCGGCCACGAGATACCTCAAAGAACGGAAAGAAGGCGAAAACTGGTTGTCCCCACCAGTTAAGGGAAGGAGCCACTCCGTTAAGAGTTCTCCTCGGTCGTCGGGAAAAAGTGGTGAGACGGTTCAGCAGGGCTCCACCGGGTGGTGTCGTCGAAGCAGGTCGGCTCAGCTCTTCCCTCGTCGGATTCTTGGTCCTGTGGCGACTTCTGAAGTCCCAGTCCCCAAAGCCCTGCTTTTATGCAGCAAGCCCCCATTCACCCAGCCTAGCTGTCACTCAAACATGCTAAGTGGTGAGCCGGGCGGCTCACCACTTGGGCCAATCAGGACGGAGTGCGACTTGAGTTACCAAGGTAACTCAGTCCAGGGTGCCTAAATCCCCCTCCACCCCTCCTAAGTACCCCAGACAGAGTGGCACCACTTTGGAGGGCTTCTGTGGAGAAGCCCGCCAAAAGTGGAACAAAGGGCTCCACTTTGGGTCAGAGTTACAGAGGCGAACACCAACGCCATTTTAGAATCAAGTTTTGGCAAAAAGTCCCAACCGGAGTTATAAAAAGAAATATATAAACCGGCGGGATGTTTAAGGCTACCGTAAATAAATAATTAAATGTGTTAGCCTAAAACAATGGGAAATCCCATAGGGAAATATTCGCGGTCGAATATAAAAAGTAGTTTCCACTGCCACCAGCCAAAACTCGATCAGGGGGGACGGAGACGTGCCCCCTCGACTAACAGACCCTGGGGCAATCGAATTGCCCCAGCCAGTACGTCCACAATATGATGGTTTGTACTGGTTCTGTTCAGGATTCAAGACTAGCAAAGTCTTTGGTGACTTTACATGCCCTGGGAGACAGTAGTCAGTCCCAGGGTATGGAGTCTATGTTGGGGAGTCCCTAGGACACCCCTGGGTCACGGCACAGAGGGTGCTGGGTAACCCACATCACAAAAATACATGAGGCCCTATGGAGTAAAAGACCCCATAGCCCATTCAACACAAGGTTTGTCCAAGATAACACTGTTCAACATGTCCAAGAGTGAGGGTAAAAAGAGTCTCACTCTTGGCAGGAGAAAAAAATAAACCCCAGAAATCCAGCAAAGCTGCTGGGGGACTCACTAGGTAGGGAAATTCAGCCTAAACAGAGAATTCTCCCTAACACTCGCCCCCCCCAGACTAAGGGACAGGAGGATTTAATCCACTCCTGGATGAACCTCATACCTCTAGTCGATGATATACATCCTAGAGAGTCCATCAGCATTTTGATGGTGACACCTTGACCTTTGCTTAAGGGAGAACTCAAAGGTTTTCTTTTGCAAGCTAAAGGACCTACAAACCCTTTGAGGAACATCAGTCTTTTTGTTATAGGGGATCTGGTTGACCAGTCCCTCAGAAGTTGGTACAACTTCTGAACCTATGTTAGGCTTTTTCAAGGGGTCCTTATAAAGGATTCCCTTAGATCTAGAGGGGCCTCCATGGTTCCTCACCACCTCTCTTGTGGGAGCAGGTTGGGTCTTAGGCCTCTTGGTTGGAGGGGTTGGGGTTAGGCAATGTACCTGCTTCCCCTTCCTCTTAGATCTACCCTTACCTATTTTAGGAGTTTCCCCCCTAATATTAGGATTTGAGTTGGGGTCTTCAGTAGAAGGTCCAACAGTCTGAAGGTTTTTGGCCTTAGACTTTTCTTTTCTGGTTTTCCACCAGCACTGAGAATTACCAGTTCTCTCAGGTCCAGATAGGGGCCTAGTTGGTCTATCCACCTCTTCCTCAGAAGCAGGGGGGGTCAGAGACTCTGAGACTAGGGGAACAATGATGGAGCTTGGTTGGGGCGCCCATGTTCCTAGCATACTATCCTGAAATGTGCCTGGGTTAGAGGTCAACTTACTAACACCAGGGCTTGTAGTGGGGTTCTCAGTAGAGGGTCCCACAGGCTTAGAAGGGTCCTTCAAGGTAGCCTTTCTAGCCAACTTGGTTAAGTTCTGCTTCTCCATACTGGGAGGCCTGGGGGTATGTGACACTACTCCTAGAGTTCTTAGGTCATTCCCTAACAGGACCTTCCCAGGTACCTCAGTCTGAACACTGACAGGGATCCTCACTGTCATGTTGTTACACTGAATGAGGGCTGGTAGGATAGGAACCATTTGGACAGGGCCTCCAGACATCTTAGTGGGACCTTTGGGTGCTTTGGCCACATCCTCAGGTTGAAAGAAGCTTTCATCCACTACTGTTCTGCTGGCCCCAGTGTCTCTCCTGGCAGGAGTATCCTGGCCATTGACAAGAACACTGTCCACATAATACACCTTAGAGTTAACAGGTAGGGAGTTATACACAACCCTATTCTGGGGACTAACCAGACCCATAGGCTCTAAGTTTACAGTTGCTTGAAGACCCAAGGGTTCTTCAGCAAAGAGTTCAAAGTGGGCACTAGCCATCTGTACTTCATCCTCAGGAGTGAAGGCTAAGGAGACTGTGCTGATCCCTGCAGGTTTACCCTTGCACTTGGGATCTCCTTTGATATGGTCAGTACCCTGACAGACATAGCATTGTCCAAATGCTCTCTGGAAGGGTGGCTTGTTCTGACCCCCTTCTGGCTTGTGGCCAGAAGGTACAGTAGCCTGACTAGGTTTCCCATGTGGCTTACCTTGGTTATTTTGTGTTTTGGGGCCCTCTTTGGGATAGGAATTATTAGAATTCTCTTTGGAGTCTTTTTTTGGCTGTTTCTCCCCATCCTTCTTCTGAGTTACCCCAGAATCCTTGTGAGTGGCCCTGTTGGCAACCCACAAGTCAGCAGCCTTAGCTAGTTTCCGGGAATCCAATTCCTTGGAATCAGCCAAGTGTTGTCTGAGCTCAGGAGAGCAGGCATCATAAATAGTCTCCAACATAAACAAATTCTTCATACCTTCATAAGTGTTCACCTTGTAACCCTTAATCCATCCCTCTAAGTTTTTCAAACATTCACTCACCCAGGTAGCCCAAGGGGTACCATCATGCTTTTTGAGGTTCCTAAACCTCTTAAGATACTGGGAAGGGGTCTTCCCAAACCTAGCTATCAAAGCTAGTTTCACACATTCATAGTCCTTTCTATCCTCCTCCCCCATCTCCATTACCACATCAGTTGCAACAGGGGGGAGCCTAGAGAACAACCAGGTGAGTAAGTCATTTCCTGTGATGTTCTGGAGCCCATGATTATATTCAAACAGAGACAACCAATCCAACACATCCAACTTAGGCTCATACATACCAACCAATTCTTTAGGCATCCGGGGTCTTTTAGGACTGGAACTTCTAGAGGAGCCAGAGAGAGAAACATTCTCAACAGATAATTTCTTCATTTCTAAGTCATACTTGAGCTCCATTTCCCTTAGCCTTAGTTCTTTGTCAGTTTGAGCATTAAGTTTCTTATACTCCAATTCTAGCTTCATTTTCTCCAGTTCAAAGTACTGAGGACTAAATGTGGGACCTGGTAAAGGTCCAGTAGGCACAGCAGGTAGAGCAGGCAGAGGCCTAGGGGGGACAGTTACAACAGCCTCACCCTCCTCTTCTGACTCTTCCTCAGAAACATCAACATTTTGCTCCATGTTAACTTCAACACTGTCATCTACAGTTGCTGGAGTGGTAGGTTCCTCTGAACCATCACCCAGACTTTGGTTAGCTAACAATCTTTCAATCAGCTCCATTTTCTTGCCCTTAGTCAGGAGATCCTTATGTTTACAGAGCACTCTTAAACAATCAGCAGTTTTGGCTGCAAGGGACTCTTGACTATAGCTTTCTATAACTGACATGTTAGAGGTTTTACTTTTTCAGTGCTAAGCTTTGTGGTTAGTTGCACTAAGGTATCTAAAGCACAATAAAGTGTATACTCAATACAAATCCCACCGCTGTACACCAGTGTTAGGCAGAAACCTGTGCAGTTCCCTTGGGGAACACTGCAAAAGATTTAAGACTACAGGTAGAGCAGTAAACCCCTTTGGTAGCAGTCTGTACCACCCAGATTTACCTGGTAGCTGTGGCTGAGCAGTCAGACTTCTCTCAAGAAGAGTTAGGCAGTATGCAAAGTATACACAATATGTACCAAAACACAATAGCACAAGCAAACACTGACCAGAGCTTGGTTTCAAAAGAATATTGTTATTTATTTAAAAACACACATAAGTAAAAACACTCTAGCAACGAATATGGTAAAAACACTTCAACACAGTTATAATGAAAGTAAATTCAATCCTTTCTCCTATCTAGACAACTCTAGGTTAACACCACTTAATTAAAACAGAGGTGAGTGCTTAACGTTAGATGACACTCTAGTAGTTTCCAAGAAAGGGAGAGAAAAAGCAGAAATAGGTTAAACACACCACTCTAAGGTCCAGAACACTTGCAATAGGCTTAAAGAAGCACAAAGTCACAGGTGAGCAAAAGTCACTAGGCAGGGCCCACTCTTAGAGTAGCCGGAGCGAAAAGGTGCCCAAGATCACACTGTTAGTTAGAGATTCAAGTCTTGCAAAGAGTCAAAAAGAGTTTTAGAGTGGCTCAGAAAGTTTAGCCAAAGTGTCCCAGGCACTCCCAGGTTCGAAAGCCGGGGACTAAATCTACCCCGTACAGTCGGTGGCAAGGGAAGCCAGGCGGAACACAGTACCTTAAGCGGAAAGGATCCTCCAGCGGTGGCAGTTGTTCCAGGCAGTGGCAGCAGGGCTCGACGTCGGTCAGGGGAGAAGAAGTTCTCGCTGAAGAGCAGAAGAGGAGGGTCGTTGCACTGCCCGGGAAGAAACCAGCCGCGGAGTCCTCCGGTTAAAGGGTTGGTACCGACTTTCGCGGTAGGGGGGTAAAGTGTGGTATTCCGGTTGCCGGGGTGCTTGGCACAGGCAAGGCGGCCACGAGATACCTCAAAGAACGGAAAGAAGGCGAAAACTGGTTGTCCCCACCAGTTAAGGGAAGGAGCCACTCCGTTAAGAGTTCTCCTCGGTCGTCGGGAAAAAGTGGTGAGACGGTTCAGCAGGGCTCCACCGGGTGGTGTCGTCGAAGCAGGTCGGCTCAGCTCTTCCCTCGTCGGATTCTTGGTCCTGTGGCGACTTCTGAAGTCCCAGTCCCCAAAGCCCTGCTTTTATGCAGCAAGCCCCCATTCACCCAGCCTAGCTGTCACTCAAACATGCTAAGTGGTGAGCCGGGCGGCTCACCACTTGGGCCAATCAGGACGGAGTGCGACTTGAGTTACCAAGGTAACTCAGTCCAGGGTGCCTAAATCCCCCTCCACCCCTCCTAAGTACCCCAGACAGAGTGGCACCACTTTGGAGGGCTTCTGTGGAGAAGCCCGCCAAAAGTGGAACAAAGGGCTCCACTTTGGGTCAGAGTTACAGAGGCGAACACCAACGCCATTTTAGAATCAAGTTTTGGCAAAAAGTCCCAACCGGAGTTATAAAAAGAAATATATAAACCGGCGGGATGTTTAAGGCTACCGTAAATAAATAATTAAATGTGTTAGCCTAAAACAATGGGA
This sequence comes from Ambystoma mexicanum, assembly GCF_040938575.1. Classification (NCBI taxonomy): domain Eukaryota; kingdom Metazoa; phylum Chordata; class Amphibia; order Caudata; family Ambystomatidae; genus Ambystoma; species Ambystoma mexicanum. The sequence continues at coordinate 594,726,421 of NC_090937.1, read as the reverse complement.
AATCCCATAGGGAAATATTCGCGGTCGAATATAAAAAGTAGTTTCCACTGCCACCAGCCAAAACTCGATCAGGGGGGACGGAGACGTGCCCCCTCGACTAACAGACCCTGGGGCAATCGAATTGCCCCAGCCAGTACGTCCACAATATGATGGTTTGTACTGGTTCTGTTCAGGATTCAAGACTAGCAAAGTCTTTGGTGACTTTACATGCCCTGGGAGACAGTAGTCAGTCCCAGGGTATGGAGTCTATGTTGGGGAGTCCCTAGGACACCCCTGGGTCACGGCACAGAGGGTGCTGGGTAACCCACATCACAAAAATACATGAGGCCCTATGGAGTAAAAGACCCCATAGCCCATTCAACACAAGGTTTGTCCAAGATAACACTGTTCAACATGTCCAAGAGTGAGGGTAAAAAGAGTCTCACTCTTGGCAGGAGAAAAAAATAAACCCCAGAAATCCAGCAAAGCTGCTGGGGGACTCACTAGGTAGGGAAATTCAGCCTAAACAGAGAATTCTCCCTAACACAGGCTAAGGTGCAGGGTCAGTGTGAATTATCAGCTGTGCTGGACACTGGATGCCAGGCCACCCTCCTGTCCAAAAATGCCTTTGACCAACTCAATTCAGCACGGGGGAGGGTCACCAAATTCCCCTCACACCACTTACCGGACAACTCCAAAATTTAGACGGGCAATGATATTTCTGTCGAAAGGACTGCAGATCTGTAAATAAAATGTGGACGATATTGACGGAAACATCAGGTGATAGTCATGACTCCAGAGGGCACTGGATCAACTGTGTAAACAAGGTACTCTAGACCCAGACTAAATGGCCTATACAATTAAAAAATAGTACCTATTATGGAAGCATGAATGGTACCTGTCAGTTAATTGATCGACTTTCTGAGAAAGTAGAAGTCCATTTCACAAATAACCAAGTCCCAGGCATCACTTTCATCTCTGTAGGAGAACAAGATGGTGATAGCATCCATTCTCCATTCTTGAAAATGAGACTTCCTCCCAGTTTTAAGTGGCAATCCACATTGGAAGGGAAGACCCTAACATTTTACACCAGTCCAAAATCAGAAGAAACCTTGAGTCCTGTGAAAACAGACAAGAACCCACTCAATGTCTGACGGACATTCAGAAAAAGGGGCAACAGTTGTTTTTCCCCATTCAGTCAAATGAGGGGGAGGAGCCGGTGCTTGCCAGAGTATGCCTGAATAATGGAAGAAACTTCATCAGCGAGGGATTATTCAGGAAACTCACAAATGATCAGACCATTCCAAAATTTAAATGGATTGACAAATGCGAAGTAGGTCTGGAAACTCCAGACATCTCCTGCCTAGCAGGTGTATGCTAAACATTTCCATTGGCAACACAAGCATAAAGCATAATTGTTGGGGCATGATAGATGTCCCTACCCCCTTTTATCTGGGAAGTGACATTCTCAACCGATTCGCAATCAGTTTGGACCTAATTAATAACAAAGGCTTTTCGTGAATGGGGGGTAACTCCATGGGCTCCGACAACAATGAAAAATCATTCCAGTCAGCTCAATTGCTGCCTTATGCTGTTCAAGTTCAAGTATGCGACGAGGGTACCATCCCAGGACAGGTGTGATAATTCCTTATTACCCCCCAAATTAAGCAAGGACCGAACCTCAAACACCAGGACACCTATATACATTTAAATTCCCATCTTCAACAACAAGGTTTGTATTAAATCCAAGACCTTTAGTAGACCAAGAACACAACACCATGTGACTATTATTGGATAACAGTGACCCTCGAAAAATCCCTTTGGGTGCAGACACCTTCATTGGAATGGCGGTTGATGCCCAACATTATTCTATGGATTTGGGTAATGAAACCATGGGACCAATCCCAAATGACTACTTAAAACACCAGCAAAGGTATTCCTCCACAAATGATTTGTACTAGGCATGAGGGATTTTCATGGTGTACTCTTCCTGGCCCTACAGGGTGGAATAGGTGACCTGTGACTTCATGAGGGAAGAAGTGTTCAGAGTCAATGACTGCTTAATCGAATCCCTGGAACCTACTGGCCAAGGTCAACACCATCAAAAGAGCCCTCTCCACTAAACTGTCGGGGGAAATTCTGCCGGGGTCGGCCGGGCCTTCCGCAGACCTCTGGGCAGGGAGGCCCCAACTCCTCCCGTATATCCCAAAAGAGATAGAGTATGAGACACACACAAGAAGCAAGGTGACTCTGCTGTTTATTAAACACAAACGGCAGGGATGGGTCAAGGATCATACGCGTCTGACCTGACACACACACAATCGTGGGGCTCGCAGGCCCTTTTTACTGTAGTATGACGCGCTACTTGCGTCACTCTAGAAAGTTAACAAAAAACCTATCGCCACTCCTAATTGGTTGCTCGAGTGGTAGGGTTAGTATAGCATACGTATAGAGAATAATATGAGTGGACGAGGGTTAGTTATGTGATATATCTGGGTTGTCCCTACAATTAGATACATGAGAATTGTTACATGAAGACTCCTAATGATTGGTTAATGTTACTGTCGTCAGTGATAAGAGCCCCATGTTCTGATTGGTGCGCCCGTGAGCTTCCCAGCCTGGGACCATCGCTGTTCCCAGCTCTCGGTGTACCTGCAATTTGCAACAATGTTTCACTATGGGTACATGTAGACAATGTGAAGACTTATTCATGAGCTGGATGGCCGAATACTCCCACCATCGCAGATGTCCATTGATCCTTTCAAGTGTATCTGCCTGTGTCTCGTAACGAGGGATCCAGACGCCTCTTTCCTCCTGGGCTTGGCATCTCGTCAGGTTCGGCTTGGTCACGTGAGGTGGGACCGTGTTTGAGGCAGAATTCTGCACAATTAATATTGTTTTTCCACTGTGTGCTTGATTTAATTGCAGGTGCAACTTTGATGTTGGTGCACGGCGTGCGAGATTGCAACATCGTGCCCTTGATGGTCTGCTTTTGGAATGTGGGTTTGCAACATTACGACCTTGGCTGTCTGCTTTCGCCAGGCTCATTCTGCAGGATCAGCAACCTGACTCTTGTTCTGTTAACGTCCACGGGAGCTCTTGCTTGCGGCCTACTTAGGCCTGGTGTATAGGTGGAACCGTTTGGTGCACAGGCGCTTTAGGTTATAGTCTCATACTGTCTTATGACCAGTATCGTGTCTTCGTTATAATTCTCATTATAGCACCTAGGTTTAGAGGAAGCGTAAGCAAGCTCTTTAGATGAGTTCATGATGCGTCTTTTGTTTCTGCATTTTGAGAGCCTATGTGGAAAATAATAAAGATGCACGTCCGTGAGTATGTCTGTCGCCTACGTCATAGCACTGAGTATATTCTTCATGTAGATTGGTGCGGGAGTGTCCAGTGTGTATGTTGGCACAGGTGTGCTATCCATTGGCTAGGTCGTCATGGCATCTCTAACGACGTATAGTTTTAGTCCAGTTGATCCATGCCGCAGCCATCGGCATGGGCAGGGCGGGCTGCTGGGCAGGCAGATGGACACATCCTTATGTTCCTGTACCAGGGTATCTGGTCGTCTGGTAGATGGGCAAACTCTTCTCGTGGCGGGTGCTTGGGCCGTGAACCTTTAGGCCAGGCGCGAGAGGGGGAAGATGGGAGCCTGTTTTTCCATTTTCCCACTTCAGTCCCCCCTCTGGTCGACTTGTCGACCACAAACATATCCTTTTCGTTATCTCATCTTACTCTCCATACTTTAGTTATTCCTCCTAAATGTCCATAATGGTTAACATGATCTTCAAATGACCAATACATATATTCACAGGTTCCTCCAGGAGTACAGTATACCCATTTCCCTATGTAACTCCTGGGGTTTCTTGGGTTCTCGACCTTCACCGATGGTGGGTCCAGGTGGTTGGTGATGATCTGGTTGCACAATTTCTCTCTCTCTTGTATAATTATGCCTGTGTGTTGGCCGTCATCTGCTGGCATCAGTGGGTGCATACCGACCATTTCGAGCAACTCGTCAGTGGTGCGTGCTTTCCGGGCTTTCCAAAATCTTATTATGATCAGTGTAGCTCTAGCCAAAATAATACAACCAACTATAATTTTCAGTCCATCTGACAGCCAAGATGGCATCCATGACCATAATAGCGAAAACCAGCTCTCATCCTTTTTCACACCTTTACTTTCATCCACCATTTTGGAGTGTAACTGGGCCAATTGTGAAACTGCTTCTGTCAGTGTACCGTTGTCAGCATCGTTGGCAGGAATGAATGTGCAGCATGATTGTCCTATCTTTGCGCAAACTCCTCCTTCCATAGCAGTGAGGAGGTCCAATACATATCTGTTCTGCAGTGCTACCATCCTTATTGCTCGCAGCTCCTCCTTTATCGCGTTGAATCCGTTTACTGTAGAATTGATGGTCATCATAAGTTCCCATCTAGTTATCTGGAGCCATTTTGCGTTTGCGTAAGCCTGTAGTCCCGGATGGATTATTGAGGAGAAGAACATTGCTGCTCTGCTGAATAGTCTGTGTTCTGGCGGGATTGAAGTCAGTGCCGTTTCCGACCTTCCCCATAGGTAATTTCCTGTCAGAGGTTCTCCTTGTCTTTTCCGTCTATTTAGGCCAGTATCATTGCCGCTGGTCCTGTTCCCTGGCTCCTCCTGAGGTGGTGCAGATCTCTTATTTCTCTTGTCCCCTTCATCCATCTTGGGAAAGTTTGCCACATTCACATGCTTCTGGGGTACCACTAGTGATGGTACATTGCCATGCACCATCGTACATACACCATTCCACAGAGGGGGCAGTGTGTGATATGCCTTTTCTCCACAGGCCCAGTAATGGTCCATTATCACTGCTGTTCCTGCTCCCCCGTCAGGTAACTCCATCACGCTTCCACAATTGGTGTTGTATCCTACGTCCACCTCTCCTTTATGTTGATAGCATACTTTAGGCGCAGTCAGCGGCAGTATTGTTATCGGGTCTTCATCCATTTCTATCCATGTGAGCATAGGCACGTATTTGATCCAAGTCGTCCAACATCTGTGATTGTGTGCATCGATAGTTGAAATAGTTTCTTTTGTTACCATGTTGCTGCCAACCACTCCTATCTCCCATTTGTTGTCCAGGTATACTTTCCCCGTTATCGTCACCAGTGGCCTCTCCCAGCATCCTAGTTTACCAGGAACTTCAGTGGTGTACCAATCACATGATAAATACTGCAGTGTTACTTTCTTTGTTTCTCCTTTTGCAGGACCACTTGTTATGTATCTGAATGCTTCAGCATGTAAACTGCTCTTGTGGTAACTCAAATAAGTCTTGAGGAAGTTGTTTTCGTATGGGTATGAGTCTCGTGTTTTCCACGTCATATGCACCACTGTCCCTTGAAATCTTCCTTTCGTTTGGAACAGTGCCAAGTATATTATGCATCATGCTGTTTTTTCGTCTATTTCTGTGGCAACAAATGTTCGAGAAGCGCTCATGGCGTATGGTATTAAGGAGCAAACGTAGCAGCTGTCTTCTGTTGTCTGCTTACCAATGCGGGTCATGTGTTGATGCCATATGTTGTTTGAGACGTGTGCTGAATCTTGTATATAATTGTCAATACCTTTATTATCTGAGTATGTGCTGCGTTGGACTCTATTTTGCTTGTGCGCAATTTTACTAATATCACCTGACGTAACACCTGTTGCAGCTGGGGATGGGGGTGTGTTAGGTTTGGGTACAGCAACAATATTGATAGCACAGCTGTACTGCCATACAGAGGCAGCTACGAACCCGGTGATTACCAAAATCCCTATTACTTTTATTACATATGCTAATTTCACCAGCATTTTGCTCTTACCTTGCTGCAGTCCGGCAGCGTATTCTTGCGACGTTATAGTTGCCCGCCTGAAAATTCTCAATATGCTGGTTATTAAATGTTAGTTGTTGTTTTTTAAGCTCTCCCTATCAAATAGTCATTCAGTGCCCAGGCGAAGAGCTGTTCCCACGCTACTCTAAGCGATCTATCTCTTAGGGCAGGCAAGTATGGGTGGAGGTGGGGCATCGAGTATTCTATGGCCAAAAGGAACGCTGTGTAGTAGACACGTACCCTTTTCCTTTTCAGGTACGTTGGCCTTTTTATTTCATATACAAATTGGTGTGACAATTCTTCTGGGTAATTATCGTCTGAGGGTACCATCTACTCCTGGGCAGTGAATTTGTTAGTTATCTACTTTCTTAGCAATACAATAATACGCGGTTCCTGCATGTGCGAGAGAAAAGAAAAGAGAGCATTCACATGTTTACATGTGTATTTGTGCAAGACAATGTCCTTTAGTTCAGTTACTACTGTAATGGAGACAGGGGTCAGTGGATGGTAGGCAGGGGGTTTTTGGGTTCAACTGGTGGGCGTGGCTTTTACTCTTTGAGCGTGTGATCATGGGGTGGGCTGTATGGGGATCACCTCTTTCTTCTTCAGTTATTGTCTCTGGGGAGTCTGGGGAGTGACAAGGTATGGGGACACTTGGGTCGTTGGCTGTGATAGAACCCTCTTCTTCCGTTGGCGATGTTGTTGTTGTTCTTCCAACAGACCTGTCGGTGGCGCTGGGGTGGGTCTGAGGTCTGTAGATCTTTACATCGTGTAGGTGATTCCAGGCGCGCTTGTCCTGTAACTTTACTGCTCTTGTTGATACCTCCTCTACCAGATGTGGGCCAGTAAAACGGGGGTCGCTCCACTTTCTATTGAAGTTGCGAAGCAATACGTGGTCACCTTTAGTAACTTTACACAGTCTTTCTTTGTCCAATTCTTTATCCGCGTCTTCTTGTTGATTGCTGTTAGACCCGCCCCGTGTGCGCTCGAGCTGTTGAGACACAAACACCACACTAGTAATCAAAGAAGACACATATTGGTACATTTCATCTCCAAAGACATCGGCAGTACTTTCATTGTCAGTAAATGCTCTTTATGTTGGCATTAGGGGAAGGCGCATCTGACGTCCGGTAACCACCTCATGGGGAGTGAGGTGGTGGTCGGACCCTGGCCTATTCCTTAGCTCAAATAAGGCTAATGGAAGACAATATAACCAACTCCTTTTTGTTGTTTGCTGTATCTTTGCAATTGCCTCCTTTAATAGGCCATTCAGGCGTTCACATACACCGTTGGCCTGTGGGTGGTATGCACATGCAAATTTATGTTGAATGTTCAGCAGTGATGTAATGTGCTGAAACATTTCGTTTGCGAAATGTGGGCCGTTGTCTGACCTTAACACCTCGCACACTCCCCATCTTGGGAAGACCTCCCTCACTAGGAATTTAGCTGCTCTAAATGCATCTGGGTGTGAACAGGGCCCTGCTTCAATCCACCTAGAGAATGGGCATACTACTACGATCATATACCTATTTCCTTGACATATATTGATCATATCAACATAATCAATATGGAGATGCCGGAAAGGTCCCTCTGGCCGGGGTATAGTACCTCTTACCACCTTTAGAGTATGGACGGCCGTAAACTGTTGACATGTGAGACAATTACTGATAAACTTAGACACATGAGAATTTAGCTCGGGGCAGAACCAGTCTTCCCTAATTCGTGCTGCAATTACTTCTTTGCCTGTGTGGGCTGGATGATGTAGTTGGCTTAGGGCAGTGTCCAAAAGTGCCAATGGTATTACAACTTTTCCAGTGCCACCTTGGCGCCATAATGCGTCGGTTGGTGACATTGTACACCCTCTTTTTACCCATATTTCTTTTTCGGCCATTGGTGCAGCCGCTTGTAACTCCATAATCTGTGTGGCTGGGAGATGGGTGTACCCTTCTCTTATCAACATTTCCTTAGCTATTCCCCTCCCTCTCCCTCTCTGTGACTCCGGGGGGTTCCATATCTCACCAAAGTATGCAGCATACTTCGCATGTGCGTCCACTGCTGCGTTTCCCTTTGAGACGTGGTCCTCACCATTGGTGTGTGCGGTGCATTTCACTAAAGCTAATTCTTGGGGGTCATTAATTACTTCAATTAGTTCAGCCAATAAGAGGGCATGTTGCACTGGAGTGCCATCAGCTCTCCTAAACCCTCTTCTTCTCCATTTCGACAACCCTGAGTGGACAGTTGATGTAACAAATGCGCTGTCGGAATATATGGTCACTCGTTTGTCAAAGCTTTCCTTCAACACCAAGATCAGTGCGACCAGTTCAGCTGCTTGAGCAGAGTAATGCTGTGGTAATTGTACACATTTCACTGCCACACACACCGGTACCTCCATCATTCTCACCACTGCTGCCCCAGTCCTCCTCACACCATCCCTCTGATCGATAGTTGATGATCCATCAATAAATAAGAGCTCGCCCCCCTCTAGTGCGTTTTCCTCAACTTATCTAGTACATGAGTACATTTCAGTTATTTGTGTACAGTCATGGGCATAGTCTCCCTCCTCAATTACTTCTGCTAGGAACCTTGCAGGGTTGACCGTGCTACATCTAACAATTGATAGTTCGGCTCTGGATAGAATGATCTCATAACCTGATGCTCTTTGCGTGGTTAGGGTGGATTTAGGTTTATTTAATATCGCAAAAAGTGCATGTTCCACAAATAGTGTAGTCGGGCACCCCATGGTTATTGCTGATGCTTTTTCCACCGCAAAAGCAGCTGTGGCGAGACCTTGTTCACAGGGGAAGTGGCCTAACATTACAGGATCTAAGTGGCCACTGTAAAATGCTACGGGTTTGTAGCCCATGCTTGTTTTTTGAGCCAACACTGCTTTCATTACTGCTGAGTCGCAATGTGAAAATATAAAAAATTGCTGCTCATAGTCTGGGGATGCCAGTACCGGAGCAGTTGATATTGCATCTTTTAATTCATCAAAAGCTTCTTTCATTTCCATCGTCCACCCCAGTTTTTTCTCCCCTTTATCAGCTTCCCGTAACGCCTCAAGCAGGGGTCCTATGTATGAACTGTAATCAAATACCCAAGCTCTACAGTAGTTGCAGAGCCCCAGGAACTGCTGCAGCTCCCTTACAGTTTGTGGCATTGGAGTGGTCGAAATAGCTTGTGCTCTTTGTGGTGCGATCTTTCTTCCATGTTGGGATATAAGCTGACCAATGTAAAGTACCTGTTCTTGACAATACTGTATCTTTTCCATGTCTACCTTGTAACCTTTGTCAGCCAATATTGTCAACATTTTTAAGGAGTCCTCTCTGCATGTTATTTCGTTTTTACTGCAAATTATTATGTCATCCACATACTGCAACACCGTGCTTTCTACTTCAATGTTACCCAAATCCATCTGTACCACTCTGTTGAAAATTGAAGGTGATTCACAATACCCTTGTGGTAATCTGGTGTGCTTCCACTTAGCGTTTCTGTAAGTGAAGCTCGTCAGATCTTGTGAGTCTGGGTGTAATGGTATTGAGAAAAAAGCATTTTTAAGGTCGATCACTGTAAATTGTGATGCTTCTGCTGGAATGCCACACAATATTGTGGCCGGGTTTGCAGCTACGGGATATTCCGCTTCTACTATGTTGTTCAAGGGCCTGAGATCCTGTATAAAGCGCCAAGACCCCCCTTTAGCCTTGCGCACTGGGTACACAGCCGTATTACAGGGTGATTCTGAGGGGACCAATATACCATTATTTATAATGGCCGTAATGGTTTCATATATGCCCTCATCTGCCTCTTTTGATAGTGGGTACTGTTTTACTCTGGGGAGTATTGCACCTTTTTTCAATTTTATTTTTACTCCCCCTATACTTTTTATGCAGCCCACGTCATAGGGGCCGGTAGTCCACGATTTGGGTACCTTTGACATATCGTCCTTAAAGAAAGGGACCGGGGTGCATGCGGGTGCCTCAAGTGCCATTGCAATTTTCTGTGCTACTTGTTTGTATGCCACTCTTAGCCATATTTCCACACTCATCATAAACACCATTTCACCGTCCTCCTTTTCATCTGAAAACAGCTCCTCATCTGACACCTGGGTGAGCCTACATCCTTCTGCTAACGCTATCACTGCCCTCCATGCTCTTCCTTCTCTGTCTTGGGCATGTACAGCAATATAATCAGCTGTTGCAATAATGCTCTCAATATCCATTGAAACCACCTTCCCTTCTGGCTCATTAACAGGTGTTTCTGGTCTAAACAGATAGGCTGCTGGCCTTCTCCATATTTTCCCTTCTATCCCTGGCATCCATGCAATTGCCATGTCCGTTCCATACTGGAAGAGTTCACCATCTACTGGCTCCGCCCTAATCGCTGTCTGTCCAAAGTATGCCTGCATAATTTGTCGTGCTGTGAGCATGTTAATCCCTGGAGTAGAGCAAATTATGCCGTCCTCAGTAAAGGAGATCGTCATATTCAACCTGTTCATTATATCCCTCCCCAGTATATTTACTGGTGAGGCACTATAATATAAAAGTGGAACTGACAGATCGTAATCTCCAATAGATAAGGGAATGTTATCAGTAAAGGGAACCAACCCTCTAGCCCCAGAGAATCCTTGGGTGTTCATGGTCTCGCCTGACATCTTAAATTTACCTTCCCTTATGCAAGACCGGGTCGCCCCGGTGTCAACAAGGAATGATAATTTTTTGTCACCTATCGTTACCTCTATGCGTGGTTCCTCCGCACTATTAGGTGTTACTGACAGGATGGGACACACCAAGGCCGTCTGTGGGCTGTCCTATTGGGGGTACAACGACTGGCCATTCCCGGTATAAGGGTTGTGTCCCAAAACCGTCACCCTACCCAGTTGTGTTTGTGGTATTTGTGGTTGTTGTGTCATCGCTACCTGTTGTTGTGGCAGTGTTTGGGGCTGTTGTTGTGTTAATGGTTGTTGTTGTTCATTTCCTTGTGGCAACATTTGCTATTGTGGTATGCCCTGCTGTACCTGTGCGGGCCGTGGTTGTCCCTGATCACTCCATGATGGTGTTCCTGGTCTAACTCTACACGTGCGTGACATGTGCCCCAATAGTCCACAGCTCCAACACACCGGTGGTTCCCTATTCTGCCATGGAAAGCTCCCTGTGTTGTCCTGGTATACTGGTTGCCCTGTGGGGTAGGAATTTCTAAATCCTCCCACCTGCGGTTGGGTACCATACCCGTACCCTCTCCCTCTCATAATTCCTCCTCTCCCCCTGTTATAATTGTTATATCCAGCTCCTTGTATTGGGTATCCTCCTCCCATGTTGGGCGTGTATGGTTGGAGTTGCGGCACCTGTTGTGTTGTAGTCTGTGAAGTGGGTATTTGGGAGGAATCTTGTGCAGCCACTACTTGTGTGGGGCTTTGGGTCATTGTTGTAGGTGTAGTTATTAGTGCCCCTTCCATTGTGTATTTAGTAAGCTTTTTCTGTACTAATTTAGCCTCTTCCGTTTTCCTGTCCTCTTCCTTTTGTTTCATTTTCCCTTGCCATGTCCTACAATGATGCACTATAGTCAGTTGTATTTCGGGCCATGGTTTTGCTTCCATTCCCACTATTTTCTTTAGTTGTTTCTGAACTCCTTCTGGGAGCCCTTGTACCAGTATATGGTAAAATATTGCTAGTGTTTTATCCCATTTTTCTCTAGTTTCCATGCGCCACTTCTCTTGGATTTCCTGGATATAATCAACAGGATCTTCGTTCTCATGCATCTTGCGGGATGTAATTGCTCCTATATCTGATGTGTCTGGGTACTGTACCCTCAATGCCTGCCATAGTGCATGTCTGCAGTTTGCGAACGGTGCCCCATCGTGCGATGTATTTGTTATTGTTACCCCGTGGAATCCCGCTCTCTTCCAAATGTCATCCGCTCTATCCCCTAATATTGATATTAACAGGCCCTTTCCGTCTCCTACTGCTAGTTTCTGTCCTGCGGTGTGTTTTTCCATTTCATATATCCACTTACCCGCACCTCCACTTAATGATGGGAGCCTGCATTTTATATTTTCTTTATCAGTATGCTTCCAAGGGACGTACTGTGGTCTAACCCCTCCTCTCTCTAAAAGTGGCATCAAGTTATGTCTTGTTTCACCCATTGTGTTCCATAATACCAAGTCCTCACACCCTTCCTCCTCCTCCCTTTCTTTTACATCTTCAATTTCGTCCGTATTTCCCCTGCTCTCAACCTTTTCTTCTATATTTTTTCCTGCGTTTAATGTGGGCATGTTTATTCGACTTTCTTGTCTGCGACTAGGGAGGTCTCTAAGCCGCTATCCATAGGGTGTCAATCCTTCTGTGAATGGCGCGAGTTTTACTTTGCCTAACGAGCGTGAGGTGGTTGAGCATGTAGGGTGCAATGGGTGAGGGTGTGATGGTGATGGAGATGGTGTTGTTTCATGTGTTTGTTTTTCCACTACTCTTCGCTCTCCCTCCTCACTTCTTCCCAGTTCATCCATTCTCCTACTTATCCATGGTGAATCTACATTGGTTCGGGTGATGTATAATTTATCTAGACTTTCCCTTCCACTGCTACTTCCTTCTTTCTCCACTCCTTCTTCCTCACTACAAAAGCTAGTCATAAACGGTACCCCCCACTCGGTCTTTTTCCCCTTGATCGTTACTGTTTGTAAATCTATTAGGTCCAGTTCTCCTCTTTCTCCTTTATCAACCGCTCCCCTTTGTGCTGACGTTGTTGCTACTTCTGTGTCATCATATACATCCCCCCATGTTCCACTCTCCCTTCCCCTATCTCCTCTTTCTCCTTCATACCTTTCCTCCATCTCCTTACTATTTTCCTACCTTTTCCTTTTCAATTCCTCCATCACTTCACTTCTCATCTGTTCTAATATTCTTTCATCCTCTTTCTTCCTTTCCCATTTCGCCCTTTCTTTTTCTACAATACTCTCCATCACTCTCCCTTCTTCGTATTTCTTAGTTGATTCTGATAGTAACCTCCTCCTCCATATTGCCATTTCTTTTTCTTTTTCTTCTTCTTCCCTTTTCTTTTCCCGCAGTACTACTCTTGATACCCTTTCTGCTGCTGCTTTTACCCTGTCAGCTTCTCTCCTTTGCTCCTCAGTTCGTTCCCTTATTTTTTCCAATTCGTTCTTACCTTCTTTCCTTTTCCTCGCTCCCTCTCTCTCCTCCCTCTCAAGCTGCTTGATCAATTCATTCTGTTCATCCCTTAATTTTGCTAATCGTTCCTCCAAAATCTCTTCTTTTTGTCTTAACAGCTCTTCCCCCCTCAATTCACTCTCCCTGGCATTATCCTCGTCTGTTTTCTTTACTACCTCCTTCTCTTCTCCTGTTAATGAACCGCGTAATTTTAATAATATCTGTGCAGCTACCCATTCATCATTTCCTATTTCAACAGTCTGGTCTTCTCCAGTCCTCCCCTCCCCTGCTGGCATTTTCCTATGAGCCACATATGGTGGAGGGCTGTATGCCGGGTTCGAGTATCCCTCAGCCGCCCTTAACTGTCCTCTTTCTATTTCTCCCAATTCTCTTAAAGGGTACAACCCCCCTCCCTCTGTTTTTACTCCCGTTGCTAGGGGTATATCATTGCTCGGTTCCTTTTTTATTTCATCTGCTTTATTATTCTTTTCTCCTCCCTCACCTCTGTTCCCCGTGTTCTTTGGGTCCTCACTCCCCTTTTCCCCGTCCTTTCCTTCCTCCTTAATCTCTTTTCCTTCCGGTATTTCCCCCATGGTGAGCATTCCATTTGATCCTGGTCTGGACCCCTGGAACATCCTCCATAAGTTAAACACCTCCACATGGTTTGCCAACTTCTTCCCTTTATATGTATTGTGCAGATGGTTTAATAATGAATGTTGGACATATCGATCGAAGCTACCATTAGGCGGCCATGGTGTTAGCATTGTGTTATCTGTCCCCTGGGTCCATTCTATGCTATATTTAATCAGTTTCTCCCTATGGGGTAGCAGTGTTGCGCAGATGTGTTGTAGTGGGGTAATGAGTGTGTTCCCCCACCCTCCCGATCCTGCCCCATATGACATAATAGCGCTCCAATTGTTACCCTTCCCCTATCTGGTAGCAGTTTATCTCACTAGCAGATTACAATATACAGCCTTGTATTGCTTACCTGGCCCCGTAGGTTTGGGGATTTACGATAGTCCGCTTAAGAAAAAATTTCAGAAAATACGGTATGTTACATTTATATGTTTCCTTCTGTCCCCCCTACGGCCCCCTGCGGCCGAGGCGCACGTAGCCCCCTGCGGCTGCGTACCCCTTGATACGTTCTTATACAGTCATCCTATTTCCACAAGCTCCTCCCTCTTCTACACTTGCCGTGGCCGGCGTTCTCCGTGCGCAGCCACGTTCCCCGTTTCGCCTTTCCTCGATCAACTCATTTACCGTTTATCTCCGTTTCCACTCCCTTACCGCAGTTCTCTTCCTCAACACTCTCAAAACGAGGATGCCTCGTGTTTGCGATATCCTATGAAAACCCTATTGGTGACGTCACCGATTACGTAGAGCTACTGGTAAGTTCTTCATATACTCTTTAAATCCAAAATACACCTGCAATCTACCCCCGTTAACCCCACAGCTGTCTTCCTGTCACTCCTGGAACAAGGTAATCAAATCAATCAATATAATCGGACTGCGCACGCTGCGTCGCCTCGCGTGTGATACGCCCCTCGACAGGAGGGCTTAATCAGCCAATTATCTTCCGTATTAGGCAACTAACTAGCTACCGCCTACAGGGAAACGTCATCTACCTATCGAGTGTCTTGCTCGAACAATAGGGATCCTCATCTACTCATTGATCAATAAATGCCAAATCGTAGGAAACCACACACACACACACACCCTTACACGTATTCGCGGCCTAGGCCAATCAGTGTCTACGAGCGGCCGCACGTGATGTTTTCGCGCTCCGCCCCCTTCTCTCGCGTTACGTGGCCAACTGCTCTCGCGCTTGTTCAACTATCATTCATTCTATTTCCAACACTAAACTGTCAAACCTTCGCCGTTCACCTGTGCAACACCTCCCGCCTCCCGTATTTAATTCCTCCCCCCTCCCTCACAATTTCACATTGTTTGTTGTGCGTGGCATGCTCACCAAGTTCTCTTGATGCGGGGCCGCTCGACTGCGTGCACCCCTCCGAGCGGCTCGCCACCTCCCCTCGTCTGGACCACGTCTGGACACTCGTCAACCGCGGGCGGGATACTTCTCAACCGGCTCCCGAGGGCCAATATCCGGATTGCGCTGTCCGGTCTTCTCACAGTTCCGCGACGGTCGTTAGTCCTCAGAAGGGGGCGACGGCAGAGGGGGCCACGCCGCCGGGCCTCCTCGCAACTGGAGTGCCTGGAAAAAGTAAAAAAATAAAAATGCCGATCTTAAACAGATCTCAGCAGTGCCTCCAACTTGTCAGGGGGAAATTCTGCCGGGGTCGGCCAGGCCGTCCGCAGACCTCCGGGCAGGGAGGCCCCAACTCCTCCCGTATATCCCAAAAGAGATAGAGTATGAGACACACACAAGAAGCAAGGTGACTCTGCTGTTTATTAAACACAAACGGCAGGGATGGGTCAAGGATCATACGCGTCTGACCTGACACACACACAATCGTGGGGCTCGCAGGCCCTTTTTACTGTAGTATGACGCGCTACTTGCGTCACTCTAGAAAGTTAACAAAAAACCTATCGCCACTCTTAATTGGTTGCTCGAGTGGTAGGGTTAGTATAGCATACGTATAGAGAATAATATGAGTGGACGAGGGTTAGTCAGGTGATATATCTGGGTTGTCCCTACAATTAGATACATGAGAATTGTTACATGAAGACTCCTAATGATTAGTTAATGTTACTGTCGTCAGTGATAAGAGCCCCATGTTCTGATTGGTGCGCCCGTGAGCTTCCCAGCCTGGGACCATCGCTGTTCCCAGCTCTCGGTGTACCTGCAATTTGCAACAATGTTTCACTAAGGGTACATGTAGACAATGTGAAGACTTATTCATGAGCTGGATGGCCGAATACTCCCACCGTCGCAGATGTCCATTGATCCTTTCAAGTGTATCTGCCTGTGTCTCGTAACGAGGGATCCAGACGCCTCTTTCCTCCTGGGCTTGGCATCTCGTCAGGTTCGGCTTGGTCACGTGAGGTGGGACCGTGTTTGAGGCAGAATTCTGCACAATTAATATTGTTTTTCCACTGTGTGCTTGATTTAATTGCAGGTGCAACTTTGATGTTGGTGCACGGCGTGCGAGATTGCAACATCGTGCCCTTGATGGTCTGCTTTTGGAATGTGGGTTTGCAACATTACGACCTTGGCTGTCTGCTTTCGCCAGGCTCATTCTGCAGGATCAGCAACCTGACTCTTGTTCTCTTAACGTCCACGGGAGCTCTTGCTTGCGGCCTACTTAGGCCTGGTGTATAGGTGGAACCGTTTGGTGCACAGGCGCTTTAGGTTATAGTCTCATACTGTTTTATGACCAGTATCGTGTCTTCGTTATAATTCTCATTATAGCACCTAGGTTTAGAGGAAGCGTAAGCAAGCTCTTTAGATGAGTTCATGATGCGTCTTGCGTTTCTGCATTTTGAGAGCCTATGTGGAAAATAATAAAGATGCACGTCCGTGAGTATGTCTGTCGCCTACGTCATAGCACTGAGTATATTCTTCATGTAGATTGGTGCGGGAGTGTCCAGTGTGTATCTTGGCACAGGTGTGCTATCCGTTGGCTAGGTCGTCATGGCATCTCTAACGACGTATAGTTTTAGTCCAGTTGATCCATGCCGCAGGCATCGGCATGGGCAGGGCGGGCTGCTGGGCAGGCAGATGGACACATCCTTATGTTCCTGTACCAGGGTATCTGGTCGTCTGGTAGATGGGCAAACTCTTCTCGTGGCGGGTGCTTGGGCCGTGAACCTTTAGGCCAGGCGCGAGAGGGGGAAGATGGGAGCCTGTTTTTCCATTTTCCCACTTCAGGAGGATACCACTGAAATTGCCACGGCTGAGGTCTTTCCAGGTTTCAAGCAGATGGTCGAGGAAAGGATCAATCTTGTAGATGCCTGTGAGACCGAGGTGCAAAGACAAAAACTGAAACAGGGCTTCTGGAATTCCAAGATATGTTTTCAGTGGACTCATATGACTGTGGACACACCTCTATTAATTCAACCACCATACCCATGGAACCCAAGATGGCTCCTGTATTTGTAAAACAATACCGGTTACCTCTCGCATCCATGGAATCACACAAATAGATTCTTAAGAATGTATAATACTTTGGGATAATTTGTCCTATCCACAGTACCTTCATCAATTCAGAACTCAGGATACTCAAACCAAAGAGCCAATGGAGACTATGTGCAGACTATGTGCAGACATGAGGGAGTTGAACACACGGGTCCACATGTCAAGATGGCCACTTCCCTACATCGATCAGGGGCTGACACAGATCCAAGGGTCGAAGATGTACACCTTTATTGGACTGACCAATGGATACTGCACATTACCCGTGAGTAGGGAAGATAAGTACAAGCTTGTCTTTACTTTCGGGGGGGGGGCAGCAGTACACGTGGACCTGAACACCCTTCGGATACATACACTCCAGCAATGAGTTTCTACATAAGACTGTGTCTGATTTGGGCGAAAGGGGAAACCTGGCCTATATGGATGATGTTCTGATCAAGAGCTCATCTGTGGAGGAACGCGTAGCAGAAATCTGCTATGTTCTAACCCAGTTGCAGAAAGACATAGCAAAACAATCCTTTCAGAAGGCACACTAATATAAGACCAGAGTGAACTTCTTAGGGCACAATATTACCCCCAAGGGTGTTAATCCATAGGTCTAGAAAATGGAAGCCTTAGAGAAAGTGAAAGCCCATACTACCCTGCGAGAATTAAGAAGCCTTACTCACTAATTATCATTGAAAGTTAATTGAAGATTTTGCAGAGGTCACTCAACCCTTGGTCCATTTATAAAAGGCTGTAAACAAGTGGGAGTGGAGTCCGGAACAAGCTGAGGCAGTAAAACAACTGAAAAGAAGCCTTTCTCAGGCTCCTTGTCTGGCCTACCCCATATAGAGTAAAGAGTTATTCTTGGAGACGGGGTTCTCAGATACCTTCCTAACAGCAGTGTTGTATCAAAAGCACAACAAGGTCAACAAAGTAATCTTGTGCATAAGCAAAACCTAGTCCTCCATGGCAACCGTGCGGGCATTGAAAAATTACTGCTCATTCATCCAGGGGGAGCACATTATTGTTGAGACTCTTTGATAGGAAAGATTTCCATGTATGTGTAATTTCCCCTCCAGTTTTGAACCCCCCAACTTTTGCTGTTGTCTGACCATCCCACCTAAGCCCCGCCCACCTGGTGCCTTCCTGGTTGCCGCTCTTTTTCACTGCAGCTGGGGAGCAGGTGTAAGTGGATCTAGGTCACCTGGCATAAGCCCCGCCCACCTGGTGCCTTCCTGGTTGCCTCTCTTTTTCACCACTTAGCAAGCCCCGCCCACCTGGTACCGTCCTGCTTGCCACTCTTTTCCCTACTTAAGGAGCCCTCCAGCCTCTTTTCCTTTGCAGCTGTGGAGCAGGTGTAAGTGGATCTAGGTCACCTGGCCTAAGCCCTGCACACCTGGTGCCTTCCTGGATGCCCCTCTTTTTCACCACTTAGCAAGTCCCGCTCACCTGATGCCTTCCTGCTTGCCGCTCTTTTCCCTACTTAAGGAATCCTCCAGCCTCTTTTCCTTTGCAGCTGGGGAGCAGCTGTAAGTGGATCTAGGTCACCTGGCCTAAGCCCCGCCTACCTGGTGCCTTCCTGGTTGCCGCTATTTTTCACCACTTAGCAAGGCCCACCCACTTGGTGCCTTCCTGCTTGCCGCTCTTTTCCCTACTTAAGGAGCCCTCCAGCCTCTTTTCCTTTACAGCTAGGGAGCAGGTGTAAGTGCATATAGGTCACCTGTCCTAAACCCCACCTACCTTCTTAGCCCGGCCTCTTCCTTCCTGCTCTTAACTCTTGGATCAAGGGCAGTCAAACAAAAGGGCAATTCCTGTTTGGACCAGGAGGATCCAGGGTCAGACCCCTTGCTAAGACAGCAGGTAAGCATGCACCAACATGTGTTTACACCCTCTGTCCTCACAGGCCATCCCCACTCTCTCTGGTCCCCCCGTGTTGTTCCCTTGTGCCCCCTCCTTCTTGCACAGAGGAGTCTTTCCTGAAACATTCTGGTTTCACCATCACCGTCTTGTGGCCAATGCTGGATTTGACTTTTATGGACTTCATTGATTCACGGTGCGTCACCCTTTCTCAACTCTCATGCTGGACTTCCTTTGCATCTTGTACTCATGGTGGCCCTGAATCATGATGTTCCCATCTTCATCTTGTATCCTGGCTTGCAACATTATGTGTTACTACTGACGTCTGCAATTGTATTCGCCCTCCCCTCTTGCTTCTCCACTCTTTTTGACTACTTACTCTCTGTTCTCTCCTCCGCTCCCCTCTCCCTTTTTCCTATCTCCTCCCCTCCTCCCCTTTTCTTCTATGCACTTACGCTATCAGAATTGTCCCTGGACCTAGTATGATAGCAACCTCGTCTGTCGATCCCCCCTCCTCTTACTGTCCCCCCCTCCCTCCAGCACTATCTGAAACGTTGAAAGGGCTAGTATGATAGTCACTTGTTTTGTTCTTTCTCT
Source organism: Ambystoma mexicanum (assembly GCF_040938575.1). NCBI lineage: Eukaryota > Metazoa > Chordata > Amphibia > Caudata > Ambystomatidae > Ambystoma > Ambystoma mexicanum. Next base: position 594,706,904 of record NC_090937.1, on the reverse strand, counting down.
CCCTTTCTGCACCCCTATCCCTCACCTTTTCTTTTTCTCCGGCTCTACCAGAAATGTCGTCAGGCCTAGTATGGTAGTCGCATGTCTGTTTCCATTTCCTTCCCATTCTCCCCCTCCCTTCCTTATCTATTATTAATTTTTTTAATGTTTTATTGGTTAAACAAAATCGAAATGTCAACCTTTAACAAACAGAACATAAATTATTCCTTTCTCCTGTCAGAGAAGGTCTTTCTCAAGTTCAATCAGCTTCATGCTTCTTCCTCAATTTCAAGGCACAGATTATGGATTTCATTGCCTTCCCTTATTACTGTAAAGATCCGCTCCACCAATGTAAGGACATACAATGTCTGGCCAATTTTATCGACCGTCATTAATCGTTCCCACCACTTCTCTTCTGTGTTACAGTCGAGTGGTACAGATGAGTTTTTCAAATACATGCTTCTCAGTCTTAATTTTCGGGCAGGAGAGTGCCAGATGCCTAGTTGACTCTATTATTTCTGAATTTCTGCAGAAGTGGCATATGGCATCTTGTTCACTAGTTTGCTTTCTTAAAAACTTCACTTGTCTTGATGGTAGTAAATTAAGTCTACAACGCATCAGAAGATCATGATAGTGGGGTGAAGGAAATCTTTTCATATACGGTACATAGTTCAGTGATTTTCTTTCCCAGATTGCCGTTATATGCATGTTTCCTTGCAATTGTAGTACTTTTATTAATGTCTCTCTTCAATTCGAATTCTTTCAACATCCATCTATACTCTACCACATTTTTATTATTTCTGATGTTATTGACCAGTTGGGCCACTAATTTAGGAATATTAGAGGTGTTAAGTCATATCTGGTTCCTGCCCCATGATAATTATGTTGGGTGCCTATTGAATTGAATTGGCTCCTTAGAGTTCCTAATATAGTTCTATTTCCAACAGTGCGTGGTCACTGGTTATTTGTTTCTTTACAGTAAGTTATTTTACCCACTTAAGTGTATTTCCAGCCACAAAGTAGTAGTCTGGGCAGGCACGCTTAAGGTTACAAAACCAGGTGTCTGCGCCTGGTAAGTCGCCCAGCATCTGCCCATTTAACATAGTCATATCACGATGTTCATTTCCATGATCCATCTTTTTTCCGATGTTCCTAGGCATGATTTTGGTTTCAGCTTTCCCTTTTCATCCAGAAGCTTAAGTCTCCACACATTAAAATCAGTTGACTTTGATCTTCATACAAGGATCTGTCCAATGGTCCAATAATGGCTGTGGTGTACTTCTCTATGTCACAATTTTGGTCAATCCAATATATATTAAGAGCATTCTGGTCTCCTGTTTTCCTCTGTTTTTGACCAGTTTTAACACTTGAACATATGGGTTCGGCGTTTGATGGTCTAGTATCTGTAGATCACAGTCATCTTTAATTAGGGTCAGGTGGCCCACTCAAGGTCTTCCCAAATGCCCTTTCAAAGCTGGATTAATACATACTTGGTAGCCCTCACAAAGGGGGCAAGTTCTTTCCCAAGATTCCTGTATACATATAGGGGCTGATTCATGGAATTTGTGCGCTGAAAAACAGGGATTTGTGCGCCATTCTGCCTGCAAATCCCTGTTTAACATATGGGGATTTTCGGGTAGAATGGCGCCCAAATCCCTGTTTTTTGGTGCACACATTCCATGAACCAGCCCCATAATCTCAAATTCCACCAGAAATTCACATTCACCACAGTACAGGTGTCCAAAACCCCTGGTGTTCCATGAGGCCAACAGGGATCTTGGATCGGGTCCAGCCTGTGTACTCTATTGTTTCTTTTTTTCCATCTAAACTTTGGGCTTCCTGATCTCTTTCCCCCTTGTGCCCGTTTGGCATCCCCTAATCTGAGTTGTTTCGCCTGTGGTCTTGAATTATCCACTGTATTTGCATTTTTGTCAGTATACTGTCAATGGGTTTCTGATGGTCCATCCTCTGGTCACCTTTCGTGGATTGCTCCCTCTTTTCTTCCATCCGACGTGTTGTCTCAGGTTGGGTATTTAACGATTTCCTTTGGCAGCGCTTAGTTAAATTTATGTCAACTGGCTTTGTTTTTTGATCAGGCCTGTCTTGTCTGAGTCGAGCATACTCTTTGATCTATCTCTATCTCTTCTATCTCTTCTCCCCTTATCCTCACTGTGCTTAACCTCAAGCCCAATTCCCATAGTTTGTTCTTTGCTCTCACAACCTTGTCTCTGGCTCTCTGTGATCTAAGATGCATAATCATCAAATCCATCCTGCTTTCATCTGTAAATTCGATGATTGCTATGTCATCCGGCCAAAGATTCTCTGCTGGTAACAGCTGGTTTAGCAGGGTGAATATGTTTTTTCTATTCGAAAGGATCTTCTTGTGGTCTTTAGTGGGCTTTAGTGGTCCTTTCTAATTTTAATTTAAATGTTTTTGAATTATTTTCCCCTTGAGGGGTCCCGGCGAGATGGCCTTTCAGTAAGCTTTGATTGCACCTTTTCACTTTGACCCGTCGGCAAAGATGATATTTTTTCATTTTGTCGTCTTTGATGTCTTCTCTCTTCCCGATGCTGCAGCAGGTCCTGATTCTTTATACGTGGTTGATTATCAATATCATTCTGACTAGAAGACTGTATTTTAGAACATGATGATCTTCGGTCCTCCATTTGCCGGAGGAGGTCTGTCATCCTTCCGGCCTTCATAGATGGTCTACTGTCTTTTATATGCTTCATAAGTTCTTTCCTCCTTTTCTCATTCTTTTCTGGAGTGTGCTTAAATTTTTGATTTCTTTCTTTTTTTTCTTCAAATTTGAATATTTATCTATGACTTGCCAGTCTATCATACTGATGTTCTCCCATGATTCATCCTCATGGTTATTTTTAATTACTTCAATGAGATCGCTCAGACACTCAGAAGCATCCAAATCCACTATCGATATTCTGTCGGGGTCCTCTCCCCTTTGATGGATCTGTTCCGGCAGGGGATGTTCGTCAGGGATTTGGCTTAATATCATTTCTCTCCTTGGTTTCTTTGTTGGTGGTCTCATATCTTCTCGTGGTGGTGTTTGTATATTTCTTAAGAAATCTCGGGATCCGTTCGCTTTGCGTTTAATTGCTTGTTTTTTATTTTCCGTTGTAAAGTCAATGGGGGGGTTGGGGTGGGATGTTTCCCACATTCATTGTTACAGCCTGGGGCAGGTGATTTGCATCTTGGACATTGAGTAGTTTGGAGTTGACTCCTTGTTGCCCGATTTTGTCTTGAGGGCAACTTTCATCTGCAGTGGGCCTGTTTGGCCCTTTCCCAGAAGCATTGCCCCCCCCGTGCATTTCATAGTGTTCTTTATTTCTGATCCCAAGACTAGTTTTTCACCTGGAGCGTTAGATACAGATTTCATGCTTTGGATGTCTTTAGGGATTCCACTTATGGTATCGCTCATCTTGCAGGACTTCCGGATCCACTTGTGATCTTCCAGGATGGCTTCCATTAATAGCTGTTTTTCATTTGTTTCTTGGCGGGCCAAGTCGCATAATCGACTTTGCTACTGACAAGAGGTGTCTTATTCCTTCTCGAGCCTTGCATCCAGTCTTTTCGCAAAACCTGCGAGTTCAGTTACCTGCTCCTTCATGTTAAGATTCAATGCATAGGTTGAGTTTACAGATTTGTTGATGGTCTCAAAAAGTTTCAGGAATGGAGTCATGGGGCCTCATTAGGAGTCTGGAGGTAACCATGGCGCTATTAGCACCATGGTTGCCTCCAAACCCTTACCGACTCTGCCCTGGTGAATGGGGCTATTACCGCCCCATTCCAAGGTTGGTGGGGGCGATAATTCCCCATTCACCAGGGCCCTTCCCCATTCCCATTTGAGCCCCCATAGGGCCCAATGGGAATGGGGAAGGCACTAATAACGGTACCGCAAATTGCGGTGCTGTTATTAGCTCTGAGGTCCCTTGGCGGGTCCTGTCCTTAACGCCTGGTAAAACCAGGCTTTAAGGGAGGACCCGCAAAGGGAACTCATAGTAGGGCGGTAAGGGATTACCGGTACCAGTGCCCTTACCAGTACCGGTAATCCCTTACCGCCCAGGTTGTAATGAGGCCCATGGTTGTATTTAGGGCTGCCATGACAACATTCTGGATGTGTATAAAATCATTTATTCTTCCTTTATTACACAACCCACTGATTTTCCGTAAGGAGGACTCGTCAACCATCATGAGTTGGGTGGCTTGTTCCAATCTAGGAGATGTCGTGCCAGGTTGATCTGATGCCATTGTCCATTTTTTTGCTTGACTCTTTCCTCCTGATAGTGTCCCATCGGGGTGGGAGGATTCTGTGATTCTTCTCCGTCCAATGCAGCGATTTTCTCCATTCTCACTCACAGTTTTTCCTGTGAGGTTTGAAATGTCTTGAATTAGTTGGCTGGCCAGAGTTGAGTTCCTCTGAATGGGTGTTCCAAGAATACGTTGTCCCGTAGGTGGAGCAGAGTGTGTCGAGGCTGCACGATTCAAGATTGAATTCTCAGCATTGGCTGCATGACATGCTCCCCCAACTCTATCCTTTTCTTGTCGACTCGACTTAGTGTGTTGCTTCGGGGGCATCTTAACTAGAGCCTTGGTCAGATCTATAGGTGAGGGAGCTTTACATTGATGTAACAAATCCTCCCACAGATCTTCTTGCCAATCCAGTTCGTTTATGGGGCTGGTAGCACCTTCACTGCCTCCCTTAGAGATGCTTTCGGCAGTCAGAGCCCCTTTATCCAGTTGGGCATTTTGGTGCTGCTGGCTCTTCCCTAATTGTCCATGATCCAGGACTGAGGGTTCTGCTTGGATCTGCAGTGACCCAGGCGCTGATACAATTGCCTTCACTCGAGCTTTTCCATCTAGTTCGTTCTCTTTGTTCTGGTTACTCCTGTATTGCTTTTTATTTTGCAATTGTGAGGAAGGAGGTGGCCCGTTAGTGAGGCTTGGATCTGTCATAGCTACGAGGCTGTTCCTGGAGGTTGAATTCTCCTCTATTATTGGTTTTTTCGTTCCTTTCACATGGTCAATCTTGGAACCTCCACCGATAACACCATGTGCGCACCACTTCCCACTATCTGAAATGTCGTCAGGCCGTGTATGATAGTTAATTTCACATCCTTACTGTTCATGGCCTGTAAGAATGTCGTCGTATTTTCCCTTGTTCCCTCCCTTGCCTTCAAGTGCTTTGAAATACATTGGGCCTCATTACGAGGTTGGGGGTAAGGGAAAAACGATGCCGGTAAAGGATTACTGGCATCGCTTACCGCTCCGGGCTATTCTGACCTGCCAACCCACTACTAGCAGAACCGTAAATATCGGTGCCACTAATAGCGGCATGGGCGCGGGCACGCGACCCTTCATGGTGGCAATACCGGCATGCTGTAAACAGGAGGGGATCACAAGTCAGGCAGACATGCAAATACCGACATGAAGAAGGCGCTAAAAGTGGATACTGGCATGCCGGCAAAACCGACATCGTGAACCACCCGTAAACTGCCATATGCAGTGTTCTCAACAGCCACAGGTGCACACAATCAGCACAGGTGAAGGCAATGTAGACTGGGCCAGCACTAAAGGAGCACACCACACCCCTTCCCACACCAAAATGATTCCAATACTAGTAGCAATACTGGGGCTGGAGGACTGCTACACCAGCAACAACAACAACAGGCAGCAGAGAGGAGACACAGGAGGAGAAGGAGGGTGAGACAGGCACAGCATGCCCCACCAGTGCAGGCAGTTGTACCACTCAGGCAGCCCCCAATCCCTCAGAGCCAGTCCATTCAACCTAACCCCTGAGCAGATCCACACCCTGTACCTTCTGGACCGGGACAGCATCACCATCATTGTGGACATGATACGCAACAACATCACCAGCCTCATAGACATCCATACCGCCATCCCCCCTCTACTGAAGGTGGTGTTTGTGCTCCACTTCCTGGCCACAGGCACCTACCAGCACACGTTAGGGCAGATCCATGGCATATCACAGCCATTATTCTCATGCATGCTGAAGCAAGTGCTTGATACCCTCCTGAAGCACACAAGCGACCATATATCCCTACCACGGACTGCCCAACACCAAAATTGGCTTCCATGCACTGGCAGGCACCCCAAATTGCATCGGTGCCCTGGACTTGGTGGTCCCACATGCCATGGAGGTAGTGTACCGCAACCGTAAGCTATACCACTCCATCAACGTGAAAATAGTATGTGACTCAAACAAGATCATCACACATTGTTGTGCCCGATTTCCCGGATCAACCCATGATTCTATGGTCCTGCGGAACTCCACGATACCACTCTAAATGGAGCGACATGCCGGACAACGTTCCTGGCTACTTGGTGAGTTGCATGGCAAGCACATGGCAGTGTGATGGGGGAGATGCATACATCACCTGTGTGAGATTGGCGGGGGAGAGATGCATACTTCACCTGGGCGAGATTGGGGGGGTGCATAATTCACCTGGGTGAGTTTGGGGGGATGCATACTTCACCTGGGTGAGATTGGGGCAGGAGATGCATACTTCACCTGGGTGAGATTGGAGGGGGGAGAGATGCATACTTCAACTGGGTGATATTGGGGGGAGAGATGCATACTTCACTTTGGTGAGATTGGGGGGGAGAGATGCATACTTCACCTGGGTGAGATTGGGGGGGATCATACTTCACCTGTGTGGTAGTAGTTGAGAGACTGAACAATGCCCATACTGCCAAAGCAGACCAGACTGAACCTGACACCTGAAACCGATATGCAACACGTAAGCTGCACAACAATGACAACAAGCCAGTACTGCAACCATACCATATCCATCAACATGTACGCTGCATATCATTAGACCGTACCCTCTGCTACACAATGCAGCAACATGCTGTCAGTATGGCCAATGCAAATGACCACTGAACAGCATCACACCGGACATGCGTCCATGAGTGCGTACAAAGGAATCACACAAAGCCAACATACAGAATGCCACTGGCACACCACCACAGAATTGCAGCATGCCAGTATGAGGACATCAAGCGTGGAATGGCTGATCATTAAGAGTCTGGTTCCGACGGTGACCGGATCAAAGCATACAATTAACTACACATCACCTAGATCATCGCACAGGAATGTACAAATGTGCCTTGTACAGAGCTGGCAGCAGCTGTTAATTTCATGTATTTTTAACCCTTTTCTATGGTTCATACCACTGTTACCGCATTTGACCCAGGACAGTGGCCAGTGCCTAAAATGGCCATGCCACAAGGTCCTTTGTTCTGTCCTTTGGCCATCTAATCACTTTGCCTTCCCCAGGTCGAGCAGACCCAGGAAATTCCTTATTTGGTCCTGCAGATCCCGGAACAAACCGAAGCTTTCACAGGCTTCTGCATTCCTTGTGTGTGTGCCTCCAGGCTGTGAGCTGAACTGTCTAGCTCCAATACACATCCTGGGTGCCAGGATGTCTGGTGTGCTGAGAATGACTGGGACCACCATGGTCCATGATTGGTCCACATCTGGGATGGCGGTATGTGAGCAGATCTCTCATTGGGTCATCTTCGTTTTGGTGTGAAGGAGATTCCGGATATGAGAAGGCATCTTATACCCATTCCAGGTCGACCTCTTGAGTTCACACCGAACATAGGAAAGGAGCAAAGTATCCTGAAACCAAGAAGCAGAGCTGAGGAACCTCTGGTGACCCGCATGAAGGTTTACCACCCTGAACACACTGTCATCCTGTTGGACCCCCTGTTTCTGATCAAATCTAGAAGGTCTGCAAAGGTGCTTCAAACCATTGGAATAGTGGGACTTACTAAGCTCGGCACCTCCAACTTAACCTGTAAGCAAGTGTTCTTGTAAGTGTTCCTGACCAACCAGTGTACTGACCAGCTTGCATGGTACCTTTGCCCTGGAACTGCAGCTGTCTTGCGTTGACACTTGAGCATTTGGAGAGTGTAAGCTCTCGATATAAGGCACTCTCCCGCCGAGTTACATACACCTAGCATTCCAAGGTCTGGAATTAGAAGGGTATGCCTGAACCTGAGCATACACAGTCACCGTATCACTCAGCTGTGGTGACAAACTTTGTGGGTGCCTTTCTGCTGTGCCCCCCTGTTTCCTCAGACTTGCTCAGTGGAATTGGCCTGATCCCTTCACCAGGAGATGAGAAATCGCTGCTGTGCCGTCATGGAATCATTCCTGGAACGCAGCCCCTGAAAGCTGCAGGGCCACCCAACTGCAGGATTTTGTTACGCTCACCTGGCTCCCACAGAGGCGTCGATCTGAACTGGACAGCTGCGGTCTCCACCAATGTGACGCGTAGGGCCGAGATGAAGGACTGGACTGGCCCACCTAGCTTCGTTTGCTTGGCCCATAGGAATATTCTTCTGTAAATGGAGAAAGGGAATTAACTACCCGTGGGGTTGAGTGTAAATCCCCCCACCCGCGCTGTTCTCCCCACAGATCACCTTTGATGTCCCCTCTTATAGTCTCACATGATGGTTTGAAAAGATGAGCTCTCCATCCTGCATTGAGCGCAGGGGCGTGTTGATAACCAGTTGCTTCACTGGCTCGAAGGAATTGGTGAGTCCCAGAACAATATTGACTCCGAAAAGTATGTAGTTCGTAAGAGTTCACATGTCTGACTTTCACTCTTTTCCGATTCCTTGCAGTTTGCAGCTTGACCCCAGCGAAGAGTTCCTCATGGTAGCTGACGAAGTTCAGGTAAGGATTTGGCTTATCCTACACAGTTCAATAAAATAAGGCCAGAATGTAACCTGTGGCTTTCTCCCTTATTCAGGTGTGGGGAGAAAATATGAAGTTTGGGGAATTAATGACTCCGGCTGTAAAATTAGGTAAGTCTATTGTGGTGAGAAGAGTTTGTTTGTCCCTTCGTCTCACCTTGTTGTCCTTGTTCGCCTTAGGGGCTGGGGTACGGTGAGGATGCAATGGAGACTGCGCTGACCCGTGAAGAGGAATAGTACCCCCGGCGGTAATCAGGTAAGTCTATGGGGGTAGTTACTATTGCCTCTGTTTATTCCCTTGGCTCACCTTTGATGTTCTTGTGTTCCCCTTAGGTGCCAGAGTGCGGCGGGAATGTGCAGAAGGATGCAGTGGATCGTGAGGATGCTGCAAAGGCCGGTGAGTTCAGTGCGGCGCTGCAGCAGGCGAGGCGGCGCGCGTAAAATACTTCTTTCTTCCAGCTCGAAGGCGCGGTGGATCTGGAATTCAGGTAAGGTTTTGCTCTTATTCTAACCTCTTCTCCTTCTGTTGCGATCTTTTGTAGGGTCTGCAGACTCGAGGCGGGCGTGGCAGAAGACTGGATGCAGGCTTGCAGACACGGTGAGCGTTACGCTGCTGGATGCAGAATAACGCAAAGCGTGTGCTGCTCTTCGGGCGTGGTTTAAATAGCCTCCAAAGTAGTCCCAGGTAAGTATTCCTCCCCAGCCCTACCCGAGTAAAAAATAGTCCCTAGGTAAAATAGTCCCTTCCAAGACTCATTTGGCTTGGAGCTCTGCAGCATGGTCTGCATCAGGTAAGCTTGCAGCATGGTCTGCATCAAGTAAGTTTTACTCTATGAGCCTGGCACCTATGGCGCCAGGACTGACTCTCCATATGAGCCTGGCGCCATAGGCGCCAGGACCGCACCCAAACAGCCCCTAGCAGGGGTTTTTGGTCTTGCTCAAAATAACTTGATGCCTGCTTCCGGGGTTGCTGGACCTGATCTGGTTCCATGGGGGTAGGCATCATGACAGATTTGAACCTGCGACTGATGTGGACTCGACTGCTGAAGTTTTGTCTGGAGTGTGCCAAGGGTCGGTGAGTACTGAAACCTTACTGGTGGCCCTTGGCGCATCCATCCATTTTTACGCACCAGTGTCCCCAGAGGGCCACTTTTCTTTATCGAGGTAGTCTGTGCTACCGAGCTATTTCCAACCATTGGATCCTGTTCTGCCCTCTTGGGGAAAGCCTCCTTGAATAGTGGGAACTTTTCTTCACTGCCACAGCCACCTTCCTGAGTCGCTACAGCCCCTGCAAGAGACCCCGTTTTGGCTCAACTACACGCTTGCGTACACCAGCAACGAAAGTACCTTCGGGCACACAAGGCTCCACTCATCTTAAGGGTTGGGTTTGACTGCCTCTAAGTTAGGGTTTGAATAGTGAAGGACAGCCTAAACAATATTTGCACTATATGCTCCCTTTCTTTACAGGTTGTGGACCCTTATTGTGTACTATTGCTTTAGGCCATTGGTGACTGTATATATGTTTAATAGCAGTGTTTTGTTGGTTTAGTTGTTACTGATGAGATTTGATTTATGAATGATTTAAAAGGCCTTTAATAAATGTATATGTGTTTTTAATATGTACACCTGACTGAGAGTAATTTGTAGTGTCATTTACTGTGTGTGCTCATTGTGGGCTTTCGATCGCCCACACCCCTCCCGAGACCTAGTCTTGACCACCGCCAATGCTACCTTGATTGGTCTGACTTGTCCAGAAGGCTACCCTGTTCCAAGAAACTAGGCTGGCCTTCTGAACCTCTGGTCACCAGATCAGAGTTTAGACATCCATCTTAACACTCCTCACCAACCCTTGCAATATCTCCAAAGTGAAAGAATCCGGGCAGGTAATGCCAGCAATTCAAGAATTACTTCTTGGATTCTGTCCATGCAATGCTTTCATGTAGAGGTCAGATGTGTCCCAAACAGAAGAGCTCCCTAGCGCAAGGTTTGGTGGACTTGCATGATTGTGCTCAAGAAAACTATTTCTGGGATGAAACTCTGATGTCATCAACAACATGGAGGTGTACTTAACTTCCCCACACAAGGAATATCAAGAAGGCTTGTGTCAGGGGAAACCCACTGTGTATGTGGATGGGTGCTCTCAACATGTTGATAACAACAGGGAAAAAGAACTAGTATCTAGCATTGGGGATGCTGAAAGATACCCCAGAACCCTCTGCTGGTTACAGAATAGGACCACACAGTGGTCAGGTTGCAGCGTTGATGGCTGTTCATCAAGCCATCCTCAGTGCAGTGCATCACCAACAATGAAGTGGTCATAATCAATCCAAAGATGGAAGGAGAGGCTGGTGGGGCCACTCCCTGATTAAGGAAATTGAGCCAGACAGGCTCCCACAGAAAGAACTAAAATATAAGATTAAAGGAAGGGACTTCAGATGGAACCCCACTCAGCCCAGCTCTTCCCCACGAAAGAATCATGGAAGTACTGGGGTGGGGGGAGGTGGGGTTTAATCCAAGGCCCCAACAAACAGAACTGATGGGCCCAGTGGAAGAATTACCTGCCAGCCTTCAAAAAGTGCTGAAATGTGATCTGAGTGCAGATTGGAGAGGCACGTCAGATTGCTGGTTGAGATTGAGAAATAAAGGCAGCATTTTCACTGAAACAGTCACCCATCAAAAGGTAGTGCACTGTGACAATTCAGACCCACGTTTCAGCATAGAAATCAACGACAGATGATGAAAAGTGTTTTCCATTAATGTCTGAAAGAAACAGCCCTGTACTTTCAGCTGTCATCTTTAAAGAAAACAATGCTGTGTGAAAAGAAAGAAGAAATCCATCCATGCAAAAGCAAAGTGAACCCTGATCAGTAAAACACACAGGGCCTCATTACACAGTATGCGGTAACCATGGCGCTATTAGTGTCATGCTTGCCGCCGGTATTTTAACGTGTACGCCTTGGTGGATGGCGGAATTACCGCCCTACTCCAAGGTGAGCGGGGCGGTAATTCCCCATTCACCAAGGCACTTCCCCATTCCCATTTTTGCCCCCATAGGGCTCAATGGGAATGGGGAAGAAGCTAATTACGGTACCGCAAATTGCGGTACCGTAATTAGCACCAAGGTCCCTTTGCGGGCCCGGACGTTGTTTTATTTAATTCCCCCTGATTATCAGTATCAGAATATATATACATTATGGCAATTACTAGTAAATCACAAAAGTATTGCCTTATAGCTATTTTTTGGCTAAAGTTGACAAACGAAAAAAGGGAATTTCAGAGGGGATTTGCAATATTTATGTTCTAGACTCCTGAACAAATCCTTAGACACAGGATGGCCTGCTGGATAGAGAGGGATGTGAATGACCAATCAAAGGTGTGGGAATTCATGCAGAGCACTGCCCAGCATTGAAATCTTGATGGTGTTATCACTGGTATATAAAGTGGATGCACTATGAGAAAATTACCTTGTGACAGCCACAAGGGCAACACCAAAGGAGATTGTTGAAATTGCATTTGGTTGGAACTGACTATTGCTGGGGAGGCCTAAAAGCTGATTGGGCCCAATGGTGAAGAGCTGGGGAACATCCTTCAGAGTGCAGTGACCAGACCCCTGCCATGTCCCCCAAGAGGGTCCTGAAATGCAACTGGCTTTCCTGAACTTTAAACAGAGATGTTCAATGTAAATAGAATTGAGCCCTTTGAAATCAAAAGGGGGCAGTCTGCTTGCCTTAAATCGGTTCCCTTTATAGTGGGGGAACTGTTAGATCCATAGCGTATTTGACAAAAAATATTGATTTACATAATTCCCCCTGGCAGAATATAACAGGTGATGTTTGTTAAAATTAAAAATGAACAAAGCTCATTTCCAGTGTGCGCTGAAAACTATAGATTGTAATGTAATTGGTTAATCCTATTTTTCCTTTTAAGCCCAACTTCTTTTAGGAAGAGGGGTCTCTTTGTCCCTAAACTAAAATTATAAAAATCCCTAAACTGCCAGATTCCCCACCACAGGCCTTTAAGTGTGTGTGTGGGGGTGAGGGTGTCTGACATCCAAAATTCTCAAATCATTCCAATTTTTCTGTCCGAATTCCCCAAGACAAACAAAAGTAGTGGGGGGGGTCAGAAATCACCCTGTGTTTCTTTTAATGCAAAAGTGTGGGTGGCATAATAATTGCCATATGCATTTGTACAAACCTGTAAACTGCTAGCCTTTTAAGTGTGCAGGAACATCGAAATGTCACAGAATTGCATATGTGAAATAATTTTGTTCATTGACCAGTGTTGATTATTTCTGGACGTGAAATCTGTAGGAAGTAAAGAGTTGTGATTTGTATCTTTCCCAACCAGCTTGTGCACTCTATGTAACAAGAATTTTAATTGTGAGCCTCAAAGAAGGTGGGGTGTGTAGTTTAGTGCGGGCTCTATTATATATCATTCAAATTCAAATTGTGTCTATCAATATGTTGGGGAATTGTAAACACATCTCAATCACACAGATCAATCCACCTTATGAGTGTTCCCTGTATTTACACTTTAGGTTAGGATTTTTACCTACATCATGTTAAACTTGCTCATGGTCCCCATCTAATTGTGGAGTATGCCCCTATGCAATACAGCTGACAAATCTTTATTGCACTTTACATTAACATGCCTAGCATTACTAACTTTGAGGTGTAGGTACTTGAGACCCATTATATTGGGGCTGTACATAAGAAATACATGTGATGCTATATCCCTTTTCTCCTGCTCTTCGGACGAGAAGGTTATTTTTTCTATAGCTAGACATGTCCACCACGACTGGCTTCTAAGAAGCAGATTGTTGGCGAGTGTGTGAGTTACTGATGGGGTCTGCTGGGAGGCTGCAAGTTTTACTCTCCTCCCAGACCCCCGCTTATGTGGAGGAATTCATTTTAGGAGTCTGTTGTATTTTATCTGTTTAGTCCAATATGTTGTAAGCTTATATATTCATGTATTTTTATTAATTATCTTTTTTTATTAATGTGCCTTTGTTCTGCATGTGCTAATGGCTAAGCCAAATAACGATCTTTAAATGAAAGAATTGACAATAAACATTTTGTTGGGTGACACCTCTATTGGGGAGGGATGGACCTCCCTGGGTTGATGGTGGCCTCTCAATAAACTATTACACGCTCCTTGCAAAATATTCATTATCGATGTGGATTCCCATTGCTCCTAGAGGGGAATGTTCAATGTATCCATGCTGGTGGTGTTTTATCTGTTCAAAATCTGAGTCCCTTTGCACCGTGCAGTGGGTGTTTTGATGAGTTGGTAAAAAATGTATTTAACCAGTATATCATTTTGTTTGGTCATTTTGTTCAACTGGTTGTGGGAAACAGAACAGTCTGCTTTTCATTGAGCAAACACGTTTCGTGAGTTGAATAGATCGTAATTTGTCATTTGATCGAAGAATCTGATGGAAGTTAGCAGGGCTCAATTTAAACCTGTCCGAGAATGTAAGGATAACAAAATGTGGAGCATTATATAATTGCAGGCCTGATTTGCATACTGTCTAGAATTATTGTGATCTGGCATTGCATAAGAAGAATCACTATGTGCCGCACTCAGAAAGAGGTGTATGTGTTAGGAGGCAACTTGAAAATGTTCCTATGTTACATGACCCAACTTGCCCAGGTTCAATACAAGAATCAATAGCATTAAGTGACATCTCAGTCAGTCAAAACATGTTTATTCGGATTTCAAGAATCCATCAAACACAAGAAAAACAAAATCACAGCACATAAGAGGAAATACAATCTTTGCACCGTAACCAAATACCATAGATCAAAAAATATTGGGAAGGATAAAAAAGTAATCCCCAAAGCCCCCATTACATTTTCGCATTGTCCCTTATCTAGACCAAAGGTCACAAAACTGGTTTCCCACCCTTGGCACTCAGGCACAACCCACCGCGGGCCAGTTCGCTCCTGTCAGAAAATTGCTATGAGTGACAGTTCTAGGTGGAGCAACGGCTCCCAAATAGCGGCACAAACTAATTACAATCCCACTATGCGGGGCCCGTACATAACCCTCAGATCTTCTCAGGACTTCCCTGACCATTTGACCATTCCTGAAGACCATTTTAACAGAATCAAAGGGGTTTATACCCTCACCAGCTAATCTAATGCACCCCACCATGGCTTCCCTGGCCACAAATGGACAATTCCCAACAGTACAAAGCCAGTGGAGGCACTTGTTAGAGAGGGCATCCCTTGGTTCTCACCTGCCCATAGGCAGCCTAGGTACCCCATGCAGGAAAACAGTAGCAGTTCTTTGCCCTCCATATGTAGGACTCTTGGATCTTGAACAGAAGCCACATACTCCAATCCCTCCCTCCCTAGGAGAGTTGGTTGTCAGGAAGCTTGGGGACTCTCCCCTAGCACAGTTGGTTTGGTGCACCTAGTAGGGTGGCCCCTCTCAGCGTTGGGGTGCTGCAGCTGGTCATCCCGAGTAAGGCTCATTAATGTGTTGGCCATCCTTTCACAGGGTGCAGAATTTGGAGGTTGCTGTGGGGGGCTGGAACCTTTCACAATGACAGGAGGCAAGCTGGAAGGCTCCCCCAGCGTGTCCACTCCACCCTTCCCCTCCCCACTCCTTCCCCGGGCATCAATCAGTACCAGGAGCAGTTTTTTTAATGACTGCAATTTCAGAGAGCACTTGAGCGCAGGAGCAACAACCAACAGAATTCACCTCCTTGTGTGATGGAGCGGAGGGGGAATAGCTGCCAAGGGTGGTGGACTTGAGGGCCCTAAGAGGGGGTAGGGTGCTAATCCCACAGTTGCTGAATTGGTGTCCATGGCTCTTATGAATCCTCAGGGTGTTGACCTCCCACACCAATTCTTCCCAGCTCCTGTGTATCCACAGCACTTTGCATATGCACACCCTCCGCTCTGGAGTTTCTCACTAACACCTCCCACGGCCCAGGCCATGTAGCATTCAACATTCCTAGCACTTCATCTATAGCTCACCCATGAGCTCAGACTCCCCAGTACTTACCCCCTCTTCCCTCTTCCTATCAGCACTTGCACATTCTGAATACTCAGAAGGCATAGTCGGTTCGTACCTCTCCCTCTTCCCCCCTCTGCCCTTAAATATCATCTTGCAATGCATTTCCCACCCTCGCTCCCTCCCTGTCCTGTGGGCGCTTTGATACAGTGTATTCTTATTGTATAAGCACCTAACAAGCAAGCACTAAATGCATAAATTAATAAATAAATAAAGAGATAAAGCCAGCTCTTGGGTATCAGGCATCACCCCCCCCCAGTAATCAGGAGCAACCACTGGGGAACCAGGAGCATGTTCCCAATGCACCTCAAAAGGAACTTTGATATGACGTGCACACTTAATAACCTTTTGCCCATTACGTACCACTGATTAATTTGCCATATATGTCCTAATTCTTTATTTACTTTCTCAAACAATCAACGTTAATGTCACATATGCATTTTAAGGCACCAGTTGGCCAGGGGAGGCAAAAAGTTTCTCCTGGTAACAGCTGTTTTTAAGGTACACAGGCTTTCCTAGGGTAGACACAGGAGCTAAATAGCTACCAGAATGTTTTAACCCTCTAGCAGTGAGGTTCTATACTATCATGCCAAGTGGAGTAGCACAGCCTAAGAGCACCATGGAGAAAGGCTTCTCCACCAATGTGCCCTTCCATCCCCTTTGATAGTGCTCTGGATGAAGCGGTCAGACATTATCCGTAAATGAATGGAAATAGAAAACCTAAATTGACTCTTAAGATGTATTTGTATGTGTGGTAGCCTGATCAATATGTAGTAGATCTCAGTGCATATGTTTTTGCATTACTGGGTGGGGCAATGGAATGAAGGTGAAGATAATAACTACGTTAATGTTTATATCTGCTATGGGCTACAGTGCCGGCTTGGAAATTACCCAGCGTGGACATCCACATTGTTTAATTGATACATTTCCAGTTACTTCCTTTGCAGTGGTTCAGTAGTTCCTTGTTGGAGACTTTGGATGTTGCCAGTCCATAAATACATCAAGTCATCTTTTGATGGTGAAACTGTTATGTGTTTTGCAGGAACAAAGGTATTGGGCCTTATTATGGGTCCGGCGGTAACCCTGCCGGTACTAAGGGTCGGTAAGGTAGGCACTGGTATATTTGTTAATCCCCATTCGCATAGAGTCCTATAGGACTCTACGGCAGTGGGGACATGGAAACACCAGCACCGTTGCTATGTGTCCTAATTCTTTATTTACTTTCTCAAACAATCAACGTTAATGTCACATATGCATTTTAAGGCACCAGTTGGCCAGGGGAGGCAAAAAGTTTCTCCTGGTAACAGCTGTTTTTAAGGTACACAGGCTTTCCTAGGGTAGACGCAGGAGCTAAATAGCTACCAGAATGTTTTAACCCTCTAGCAGTGAGGTTCTATACTATCATGCCAAGTGGAGTAGCACAGCCTAAGAGCACCATGGAGAAAGGCTTCTCCACCAATGTGCCCTTCCATCCCCTTTGATAGTGCTCTGGATGAAGCGGTCAGACATTATCCGTAAATGAATGGAAATAGAAAACATAAATTGACTCTTAAGATGTATTTGTATGTGTGGTAGCCTGATCAATATGTAGTAGATCTCAGTGCATATGTTTTTGCATTACTGGGTGGGGCAATGGAATGAAGGTGAAGATAATAACTACGTTAATGTTTATATCTGCTATGGGCTACAGTGCCGGCTTGGAAATTACCCAGCGTGGACATCCACATTGTTTAATTGATACATTTCCAGTTACTTCCTTTGCAGTGGTTCAGTAGTTCCTTGTTGGAGACTTTGGATGTTGCCAGTCCATAAATACATCAAGTCATCTTTTGATGGTGAAACTGTTATGTGTTTTGCAGGAACAAAGGTATTGGGCCTTATTATGGGTCCGGCGGTAACCCTGCCGGTACTACGGGTCGGTAAGGTAGGCACTGGTATATTTGTTAATCCCCATTCGCATAGAGTCCTATAGGACTCTACGGCAGTGGGGACATGGAAACACCAGCACCGTTGCTAACAGTGCTTCCGTGAAGGGTTTGCCTACCATGACTGCTGCACCCGGCAAGTCAGGATCACGAAACAAGGGTGCTGGTGAGCTTACCGGCACCCTTGTTTCTGGACCGGCAAGAATGTAATGAGGCACATTCTCTGTTAACATTAGGCTTCAATAATTATCAAAGATGATAAATGGTGTCTGGATATCCAGAACACCATGGTGCTGAATTTAGAGGGGATCCAAGAAGAAATTGCTATTAAAAAAGCTTCAATAGATATTAAGGAGGTCCTCCTTGATGGAAAACATTTACCAGAGATAAGGAGATCCCCATATTTAATTTTAAACCGATTACAGATGAGGACTTAGCCTCAATCAATGGCAAACTTAAGGCCACAAAATCCATAGGTGAGCCATGCTCTTCTATCATAATTAAGACCTGTCCACCCACTTTTGTTCACAGCATTTGTATATTTGTTAATTCATCCTTTACTACTGGTGTGGTTCCGGATGAGTTGAAACAAGCTTGGGTCACACTGTTGTTAAAAAAAAGCTAGCCTGTATCAGAGCGTCCCTACCAACTATAGGCAAATAACAAATATTCTGTTTCTTCTTAAAATACGGGATTCAGTGGCTTACTCCCAAAAGGCCCAAAACCTGAATCTTTATCTGATTTTAATTCAGATACAATCAGGTTTTAAACAGGGCTTTGGGACGGAAACATCGCTACTGGATCTTAAGTCGAAACTCTTGAAGAGAATGGATAATCAGTTGGCCTCACTTCTGATCTTGCTGGATCAGTCCACAGCCTTCGACCTCATTGATCATTCCATTTTGGCTGAGAGGTTGAAGACGGTTGCCAATTTTTCACCAGCAGCTATTCAATGGATGTTATCCTTTCTTTCTAACAGAGTCAGCAGGGTCAGTGCAGACAATGCCATGGAACCTCTGATCCCTGTGCTTTTTGGGGTCGCACAGGGGGCTTGCTCTTCACCATGCATTTATAATATCTTCATGGCGCCATTTTTTGCACACCTTGAACAGGAGGGGGTTCTTTTCTCAAACTATGCAGATGATACGCAATGTGTCATCCCGCTCTCAGGACATCATGAACAGGATGAGTTAGAATTGAATAGAATCTTTGCCATGATTGAGTGTTGGATGATTCAGAACAACCTGGCACTCAATCGTGGCAAAACAGAGCTGATAGTGGTCAGCACAGTAGGCATTGTTGTGAAACTAGACCCAGAATATAAACACTTTCAGTTGGGGGATGTGGAAATGTCCACACTCCCCAAAGTGAAAATACTAGGGGTTGTGCTGGATCAGACTCTTCATATGAAAGCCTATGTAGGTTGCACTGTCCCCTCGGCTACATATTATATTAAGCTATTGGCTCATCTGAGACCATACATATCTCAAGAGAATGCGGAGACAATTGCACGCGCAATAATTGGCTCCAAAATAGACTATTGTAGCCTCCTAGCAGGGGCCAGTAAAGCAACTATTAACAGACTCCAAGTGACTCAAAATGGTGACGTGAGAGTGGTAACAGGACTCTCGTCACGCTGTCATGTAACAGATTCTCGTCGGGCCCTACACTGGCTTCCTGTCACATCCACTCACATTAGGGGTCGGCGGACGTGGTCCGCCGACAAACATTTGCTTACTAACCATTCTCCCTCCTTCAGTCTCTTCTACTTCGCCAGGAATTTACCATTTCCAACACGCTGAACGGATTACAACTTCCGTGCCATTCAACCTCTATCACGTCAGCTGTAATGCAGATTTAAAGGTACATCACACTCCAGGAATCTGTCTCCGCTATCTCTCCAACACCTAAATACAATCTGGTTTCTTTCTTTAGAATAAATCGTGATAGCGAGAGCTTCAACTCCCGACGTCACTCCTTGGGAACCGAAGTGCATACATCGCTGATTCCGAAGTCCCGGCAAGACAGGATTTTATTCCCCATGAGGGTTTCCCTGCCTTCTTCTCTTTGAACCGGGTTTCTCCAGCACAGGAAGAGGAGGGAAGGTGAGCTTTCATTTCTGCATTACGCATTCCAACAGGACCAGGTTAGTGTTGTGTTTGTTGTCATCTGAGATTTGCATTAATGACTGTGAAAACTGTTCCTTTAGAACTGTATAAAAGATAATTGTTACAGTCCGTCACAGTTGTTACACTTCCAGTTGAGGCATGCATTACCTTCAGGTTGTTCGTGATCATCTTTAAATGCCGTATGGGGACCATGCCGGCATACTTACAAAAACACATAGTGGAAAAACCCAGCTACAGAAATTTAAGATCCAGCAACCAAAATCTCCTCTGGTTGCCCAGATGTAAAACTAAAAATGTTCAGGTTGGGGTGTTCTTTTGTATCGGACCGTCTTTGTGGAATTTCCTGCCTATAGCACAGAGAGGTTCCATGTCCTGGAGCATGTTTAAAAAAGAGCTCAAGACCTGGCTGTTCCGTTAAGCAAACTTTCTACTCCCTGGGTCGGGGTTGGGCCGTGGACCTTGGTATCCCACCTGCTATGAGGTCCATGTATATTTCATGTCTATTATGTTCTGTCTGTGCCCTCACACCTAGGGGTTTATGGCTGCGCATTATAAATAAATAAAGTAAAGTAAAAGTAAAGTATTACTGTGACTAGATTTTCATCATGGGCATTGCACATCCATATTTACGCAACCTTAGCAACTTTAAAGCGTGTGGTACAAGTAGACAGGTGGAACTTTGGGTCTGACGCAGTTATATCATTGAAAGGTGTGTGCCAGGAGATTTCTTATATTGACTTGAATTTTGCTCTGAAATCTTTTTTCGGGCATCTTTACGGGTATCCAAGAATAGACAGGTGGGGTTCCTCTGTGTAACAAATCTCACCATCAGTGATGCCTAGCCTTCTGTATCCTAATCTCCATGTTTCTTAGCTTTGCAATGGGCATATGGTTTGTACATAAGTGTTCACCACCTGCACCTCCAGACAAGGGGCAGAAGTCAAGGGGGACCTAATAAGAGCGTTCGATTCCAACAAGTAATGGGTTGGTATCTTCTGATTCAGTGAAGAGCTCCAACCGAATGGGGGCTTTCCTATACTATGGCATTCAGAAAGGGGATTGAAATTATGATTCAATGAGCAGGAGCTAAAACCAGCTCCTGTGTGTCAGGCATCAACCAGCAGGCCAAACACCACATGAACTAACTTTGGGACCATTTGCTATGACCCATTCCATGTAAATGTGTACTAGATGCATCATAATTGTTCTCTATCAACATTCTAAATGAGTGAAAGCTAATTTATCATACACAGTTTTGCAGGACACTAGTTGGCCTGTGGAGTCAAAAGTAGTGCCTGGTAGCTCTTGGTTTTAAGGTTAGGCTAGAAACAGGAGCTGAATAGCTTCCTACATTGTTTGGACCCTGTGCAGTATCCTATTCAGTTAATCAGCTATTGGAATAGTCTATAAGGGGTGCTTCAAAACAGTTGTTAGAAGTTAACTTCATGCATAATAGTGTCATTTCATTAGGTTGATAATTTTGACTCATTTGTTATTTATACCTTCAAATTGAAGCAGTCTTATCTCATGGCATTCAGTGTGCTATTATCTTTCGTCATTGAAGGGGCTGTTTTGAATAGTTATAGTTTTTCTAGACTTCTACTGATGAATTTTCCTGTCCTCAATTTAATAAATTTTGTATTTCATTTTCAGAAGGATTGTAATAAGGGGACTGCCTCGAATCATCGGAGCTTCAGTCTCCTGGTTTGTTCTTGCAACCATATAGCGGCACAAGCAAATTTTGTTTTGTTTATGGAAGTTGAAATATAAGGATTCAATATAATTTCTCCGAACTCTAATGCAAATTAGTGTGCTTCGGCTGGCTGCTGTAATGGGAACATGTGGCATTACAAAACAATACTGGCATCGGTCAAAAGGTGAATTTTTCTAGGTTTCACCTGTTCAGCTTCACCTTTGTTAAAGTATGCTGGCCCTGTTTGATTCAGTTTGTTGCAAACTTAACTGGAGGGAGGGCCCTATGTGGGAGGACTGAGGGTGCAAAATTGGAATATACAAAACAGAAGATGTCCTGCCACTTATTAGTTCAACATACCATTTTTGGTGTATGTAATGTTAATCAGAGGTACTCGCTGGAATTAATCTGCCTTTGGGACCCATCAAGAGCCTGTTTCTGGGTTCATGGTGTCATAAGAAAAGTAGAGTTTAGCTACAACACATGTTGTCAAGGCAGAGTTTTCAAATTGGCTGTATCATGAATTGTATTCCTGTTAGTAGTTACCTATATTAAAATATTGTAGTGCTAATTATTCCATTCTTGTGTTGCTTAGCATATTTATACATAAAACACAGTGAAAATCTAAAACAATTGTGAACAGTGCAATGTGTGAGTGCCGCAAGTTTGTTCAGAAGCAGTGCTCAGGGGCATTGTTGTGAATACAATGAACAATTCAAAAAACTAAGTGTCATAGTTGGAGACAAAGGTATGCATAGTACAATAGTGCAACAACATCATTAGATCTATGTACATGTCCTTGTCTGTGACCTAACAGCGGTCAGGCTGCAGGCAAAAAGTGACCAACCCTGTATCTACGTCGGGGTATGGTTCCCTGGATGTATTGTGGACTGTACAAAAAAGTAATTCCTGGGTCCATGGATGTTTCGGCTACAGTTCAGGGTGCCTTCTTCAGGGCCTTGGATCGTGTCTCTCTTGTGAGGTTTCCCTTGGGGGAGGAGTAGAACATATAGTTGGTTCTGTTAGATGCTAGCAGATTTTAATAAGCCACTGAAATGGGGTGGGTAGGCGCCATCGCTTAGTTGATGGGCATATTGTCCCGTTTAAGGTGCAGACGGCTCTCCCTATTGTCAAGTAATGTCTTGTACTTCTCGTGTTTGAATGTTGTTTGTGGAGACTAGTAATGGCTCTTTATGGTGATAGCCTGGATGCACGGAGTTAACGTGTGCCCCTCGGTCTGTGGCTTGCTCCTTTATGGAAGTTGGGGAGGGGCACGGGGTGCTGTCGGCAGCCAGTCGCCAGCTAACGCCTGTCACATCTCTGTTGCTGCACCAACATCCATCCTCTCTTTGGAGATAGCCGGCATCAAACATGAGGAAAAAGCACTTATGTTTTTACACCCAGGCACCAATATGTTTCCAGTACTGTGTTTCTACTCTGGCTGTTGGATGGGGGGGTACCAGGGTCCTGTGTGTGAGGTTTGCAGTCATGGTGATAGGTTTGAAGTATGCAAGGGATATGGCTTGTGCCTTGTGTGTTGGGGAGGCTGAATGTGAGCTTGGGTGTTTGTGCTTTGAGTATTGGCAGTGTTGGGTTGTTTGATTTGTTTAATTTTTGGAATTTACACTACTTACTGTGAATCTATCGATCATATAATGACATTACCATGACAAGACCTTTACAACAAGGTGCCAGTCTTTCTTTAATGTAAAGTCAAGCACACCATCGCAATGAGACATAACCGTATCACAGCCGGGCATGGCCCACCCACTTAGACATTTTGCAATAAACATTACTTGATTATACATACCGAAAACATGCATTGCCACCTCCAACCCAAAACAGTTTAGACACACACACAATTGCGGTAGCGGCCCTGTAGTTATGGTTAAGTTACTCAACCCATGGGAAGAACACTTTTTTGGCAGCTTATAACTTTGCCCCCCCGGACAAATACTCACCAAACTTAGCAGAAAAAGGGTATGGCCCCTTTAAATGATTCTTCAAATATCAGTGCAGTTTCACTTAGGAAGGGCAAAGTTGTAGGGGGGTCCCAAAATGTGTGAAAATACTCATAGATGCAATGTTGATACATTTTTTCTCACACCTGCATTCCAAATCGCTGGATGGATTTTCACCAGATTTGTGCCAGGGTTGGTGGCTTTGTCTGGAAAGCATGTTTTAAAAAAATATTTGGGGTAAATCTGTCCAGTCATTTTGTTTTTAAAGCAGCCAAATGTAGCTTAAAAAAATTGTTGTATCTGGGTACGGTCCGCTGACTTACTTCCCTATTCGGTCTGCAAACACCTCCCTGAACCAATGAGGATCCGGTGGGATGTCCATGGACATTGGACGTGCCCACTGAATGGATGGAGAAAAGTGTGAGGTGCATCCTCTTTTTTGTAACTGTCACCATGTTGGATCTGCAGACTTTGTCCGCGGATAGCGTGATGGGGAAAAAGTCTGGAAACACATTTGGGATTCTCTGGTGCTTGAAAGAGGGACTTGAAAGGTTGAGGGGGTGGAAGAAAGATGATATGGTGCTGTTTTTCTAGGTGAAAAATGTGGGTGTATGTGTCGTGATAGTTCACGTACACCGCAGTGGTCTGCACACAGCGCTGTGAGCGGACAGTTTGGAAAACACCTTTGGGGTTATTTGATGTCTAAAAGAGGGCGTGTAATGGGTAGGAGAGTGGAATAGAGATGATGTGGAGCTGATTTATAGGTAGAAAAGGGTTTGCAGATGTTGCCGTGTCTGCAGTCACTTTTAGTGCCCGCGGACATTATTTCAGTTGTGTGGGGTTTACAACAAGTTTTGTTATTTGAAGGTGTATTGTACACACTTGTTATATGGCTTATTTATATGATAGTGGTTGTGGACAGTGGCAAAATTCTTGGGGGCATGGCCATAGTCTCTCACATATCCCATTCGCTTGCGGGTGATAAGCAGAAGAAAACATATGCTCAATGTTTAAAAAAAGCCATATCTGTTCAAATACTGCATTAACAAAATGTGGCCCATTATCAGATCTCAGCACTTCACACACACCCCATCTTGGAAAGACTTTGTGCACTAGAAACTTCACAGGGCAAGTGGTGTAAGGGTGTGTACATGGATCTGCGTCGATCCACCCAGAGAAGGGACACACCACCACTATCAGATACCTGCATCCACTACATACCTGCAGCATATCAACATAGTCAACATGTAAATGCTGAAAAGGACCATTTGGTCAAGGAATAACTCCTCTAATCATTTGCAGTGTACGCCCAATGGTAAACTGTTGGCATACAATGCAGTTTACTGCATAAAATGCAACATGTTCTAAAATTGTTTGAATAAACCTATCTTGTGCAATTGTTGCAGCAAGACTTTCCCTAGTTACATGTGTGGGGTAATGCAGCTGTTCAAGCCTAACTTTTAACAATGCTACCGGCATTACTGGCTTTCCAGTGCTCTCTTGTCACCATAATGCTTCCGAACGGGATAAAAACACCCCCTTCGGTTCCATAATAACTGCTCTTCTTGAATCTCCATTAATTGGGTCATTGGTAGTTTAATAAACCCTTCTTGTAGCACCATATTTGGGACTAAACTTTCTTTAACATTTGGGGTATTAAAACTTTACATATCTGGAGAATATGCAACCCTCTTGGCCTCTATGTCTGCGGATTCGTTTCCGCAAGAAAAAAAGTCTGTTCGCTTAGTGTGAGTGGTGCATTTAATGCCGGCTATGGATACTGGGAGTTGTAGTGCTTCAATACGCCTGTCCAATAAAGATACATGCTGCACTGGATTGCCATCCGCACAGAGGTAGCCTCTCCTTTTCCGACACACTAGTCCTGCATGTATGGTTGACGTTGTTTAGGCAAGTTACTGTACACCATCACTTCCTGCCATTTCGTGTTTCTCTACCAATTGTGCTGCTTGTGCCAAAAAGTGAGTTGGTAGTCCTGCACTTGCTTAAACTTCAAACTCGCCATTTGCTCTATTCCTTAGTACAGCTGTGCCAGAATATCTCTCCCCACTAGTTTGATAAATTTTCAAAGAAGTATCAATAAAGAAAATGTCCCTTCCTGAAATGCGTTTTCCTTTACGCGTGGTATATCATCATATAATTCAATGTAATTCACACAGCCATGCACATGATCATTCTCTGTCACTGGTTCAGCTACAAATGTGGCTAGATTCACTATTTTACATCTAACAATTTTGATATTTGGGTTTGAAATCATTACTTTGTAAGCAGAAGCTGTCTGATATGTCAATGTACCCTTAGGTTTCTCTAAAATGGCAAACAAAGCATGTTCTACAAAAAGTGTCATAGAGCAGCCCATTACAATGCTTTTAGTTGTGTTCATTTGCGAACGCATCGGCTGCCAATGACTGTTTGCAAGGAAAGGCAAGTCCTTTCATAACCGGGTATAAAGTCCCACTGTAATATGCTAGATGCTTGTACCACCACGTGGTCCTCTCTGTAAGCACTGTAGTCATGCCTGTCCCATCTGTATCTGAGAAGAACTATAATTCCTCAGCATAATTGGGAATCCCCAAAACAGTAGCTGTACAAATTGCTTTCTTTAACTCTTCAAATCCCTCCTCCATCTCTTCAGTCCACTCTATTGTAACCTTGGCCACGTGTGCCTTTTTTAAAGCCTGCAAAATGGATCTTGTATATGAACTGTAATCAAACACCCAGGCTCTAACATAATTTCATAGTCCCAAAAACTGTTGCATCTATTTTATCGTATGTGGTTTTGCAGTTTTCATAATTGGCTCTGCTCTTTCAGCTGTCACCTTTTTTCCCTCATGTGAAATCAATTGACCTATGTATATAACACCTCTTCTTGACAATACTGTAGCATCTCTTTGTCTACTTTGTATCCCTTATCTGCTAGGATAGTTATCAACTGAATTGAATCTTGTCTGAACTCATCTTCTGTAGTGCTACAAATTAAAATGTCATCTACGTATTGTATCACCACACTTTTCAAATGGATATTGCATAGGTCCATCTGGAGGAACCTATAAAAGATCAATGGAGATACACAGTACCATTGCGGCAGCATTGTATGTCTGGAAAAATGTAAATTAAGTAAAGTCTTGTGAATCTTTATGCAACAGGATTGAGAAAAACACATTTTTCAAATCAATCAACGTGAAATATCATGTTTCTACTGGAATACTACATAGTATCATTGCTGGGTTTGGAACTAAAGGAAACTCTGCTTCTACAATCTGGTTAATCGGTCTCATGTCCTGTATGAATCTCCACGACCCTGCCTTTGACTTTTTCACAGGGTACACTGCGGTACTACACATTGATTCTGACGGTACCAGAATGCCTCGTTCCATCAGTGCTGAAATGGTCTTGAATATACCCTCATCAGTCTCTCGATACATGGGGTACTATTTTGCTCGGAATAAAATTGCCCCTGTCTTCAACTTTATTTTAACTTCCCCTATCCCCTTTAACAAGCCTACATCACAGGGGCTTGTAGTCAAATGGATGCTTGGAACATTCTCCAAATCTTCATAAAAAATGCTGGATGCTGACACATTATTGTCATTCTCTGTGGAACTTCACTTTTCTGTATTCTTATCCAGTATGTGATGCTCATGTAAAACACTACTTCATTGTCTGTTGGATCATCTATGAACATATCATCGTCAGTAATGTCAGTCAACCTATACCCTTCTTCGAGAGCTATCACTTTGCTCCATGGTCTGCTCTCTTCATGTGTTCTTTCGGGCACTGCCATTTTCCTTCGTACTATGGCTGCTTCTAACTTGATAGGGATAGTCTGTCCCCCTCTTCATCCATAAGTATCTGTGGTCTGAACAAGAATTTGTCAGGAATTCTCACTGTCTTCCCCACTAAGCCACGTAGCCATGTTAATAAAATGCCCACCCCATAAAGAAAAACCTCTGGCTCAATTGGAATGCCTCGCAGATCCATTTGCCCTGTGATTGCCAATATATATATATTTTATTTAAAAAGTGTATTCCAGGAGTGGAACACTCTATCCCTTCGTCAGTTGAATAAAATGTCATCTCGGCCAGTGCTGTTCAGCTGTGTTCAGCTGTGTATGCTGCTTGTCCTGTTTGTCAACGTCTGCAACACAGTGCCTTCCAAGACCCACAGAACTTTGTTTTCAACAACTTAGACAAATGTATGTTTGCGGACTAAGCCACGGTCACCATCTACGTGAAAACTTGCAAAACTTGGGAACACATATGCATCTGCACGTGCACATCTGAGGAGTGCACCGGTGAGTGCTGTTCAGCTCTGTTCAGATGTGTATGGTGCTCGTCTTGCTCGCCAACACCTGCAACAATGTGCTTTCTAAGACCCACAGAACTTTCTTTCAACAACTTAGTCAAGTGTATCTTTGCGGGTACTTGCACCTAATAACTGCTTTCACTTCTCATTTTATAATCCACATACTATGTGGCTAAAACAACTTTTATTGTCATCCTACACCAAGCCACGCCCACCATCTATGTGAAAACCTACAAAACTGGGAATGCATGCGCTTCCACGCACGCATTTGAGGAGTGCACTGGCGTGTGCTGTTTAGCGATTCCGTTGATCAGCTGCTCCGTGTAGCGCCTCCTCTTTCCCAGTCGCACCATAATCTCTCATTGCATCGAGGCCTCATAATCTCCACTTCCACTTTCCCTTCATAACATGGTCGCGTATAATCTAATGACCGCGATGACTAACCAAACAGCATTGTTTCTTGATAAACAATCTAGACAAAAAGGAATCGTCTCAACCACCCCGCTTGCGGACTCCCGCCACGTGTTCAACCAAAGTGCATCCAGATTGCGGGGACAGATATTAGGCAATTTTGCTTTATGATGTAGGACTCTATGGACAGTCAACTTACTCCAAGCTCTACTCCTGTTTCATTACAAGCAGTTGCCTCACTTAACCATTCTGACCCTGCTAATCTGCACCAGTCGGCAATATTGCAAAATGCAGAACTATCTGATCGTACATTACGATTGTGTCTGACTCCGTCTCTAATAGAATCACACCATAATTACTTTTCCACTCCCTCTGCTACTGTAGAGAACATTTCTCGCTCTCAAGTGACTATTGCCATACATGTTAATGATTACAGTCAGATACCTAAACTGTACTCACATGTAGTACAACAATTCACATCTCCAGGACAGCCTAAACACTCCATTAATCAACAAATTCAATCCACAAGTGCTGGATCAGATCAACAAACTGCTGATCCTACGCACCCACTCCCCTCCTCCGTAGGACTCATTAGACCCCCCCACAAGGATAGAAATCTGAATTTACCATTCGCCAGATTTTCAAATTCCCCTGTTCTTTACACTGACAAAACAGCAGCAGAAATGAATAACTCCTCCTTTTCTGGCAATTTGTCTGTTGCGTCCTTTAATAAACCAACACCCAGACCATCCTTTGGTTTTCCACAGTCCACTTCACTATCAGTTGACAATGCTCTCTCTGCTCTTAATACTAGCATTGTCAAGCTGCTAAAACTTCATGATTCCATGGAAAAGAAAATCACAGAGCAAAACATCACTCTTCATTCACTAATAGGGAAAATAGATTGGTTAGCTTGGAACACAATGCACCGGCCTAATGATATAAAAGCAGCCTTCGTACTGACGTGAGCAAGCGTGAACTCACGAGTGTAGGATGCCAGTGATCATGATGGAGATTGACTCTGCATCTTCAATCCCATGCCTAGATATACTTACTTCGCCCTCTCCATCAGTCCCTCTCCAACTAAACCAACACCAATCTCCATTTGCTAATTCAGAAATCATAGGAATCGATATATCTGAACAATCTATCTATGATGTATTTCAATCAAACAACTGAAAAAAAAATGGCGTGACTGCTCTTCAAATAAAAAAAAAAAAAAATCTGGCTACACACTGAAAAAAAAAATTGAATCAAAAATCCAAGAAATGTATCAACAACTTATCACTACCCCAGAATACTGATGATCAATCTGGAATACCTTCTGTTTCCCCCACTAAAGATAATCTTCAGAATGAGCAGCTGTCCATGCCTTTGCATGATGCAGCACCTCCTCCCTCCCCCTAAACCACTGGCACCAGCTCAAGGTACCTTGCCTGATTCTTTGTTGCATGATAATGCTAAGAGTACTGAGTTACAAATTGCTAATGCTGTTCTACCAAGTGACACTACCAATATTGATGATGCTATGAATTATTCTGTATATTCTGCCTCATTGTTACTTCAGATAGATATTATGCAACACAGTCTGCATTATCCTCAGAACTCACTCAATAAACCTGGACAAACGATGTGTTTATCTAGATATAGACTTTGCACATTTTAAAGCTTTAGAACAAAAGAGGACCCTTATACTAGCCTTAAAGCCACTTCTAGATTTTTCTCATTCTCATCCTGAAGAAACCTTGGCTAAACCAAGAATTCAATCAACTCTTGTTAATCCAAGTCAAGAAACTGTGAGTGACAACACGTTGGCAATTACACTTCCTACGACTTCTACCCAAGTTTCAATTCTTGAATCAGAGAAACTTAGGCTGAAAATGCTAAATAGGCTTTACTCCGATCCTTTTCCTAACAGAACGACCCTGTTAACAGTATTTCACTCAAGTGACATTTTAGAACATATCTGCTCTGATGATATTAAGTCAATTGGATTTGTGGAAGCATTGAACTATAATACTGTAGAATAAATGTGCCCTCACAAATTGTGAAAAATGTAATATGTAGGAATAGAGATAACTTGAAAGCTTGTGTATTTCTTCTAGAAGCCCAAAAACAACCAATACTACCTTTGCCAAATATTAAAAATAAGCAATGCCCAGACCTACCATACACAGAAAATAAAGCTAAAAATAATCCCCAACAACAGGTATCCCGTATGAAAGACTCTCTACATACTTGTTGCAAATGCAATTGCACTTGAAGTGCTCAGACATATCATTCATAAGCAGATGCACACACTTCACTAGATTCCAAATCCAAATGGACATGGCTTACTAAAGCTATCTCAGACAATGCATATTCTAAAACCCCCTAGATTTGCTACAAATACTGTGAAGATTCATGTACTATGGCGGTGTGGAACACAAGAGGGTTTGCTCATCTAATTTCCTCTAAGTGAAGGCTCTCTCAAAATATGACATTGTTCTCTTACAAGAGACTTGGATCACTACTGAACCGACATGGCCAGGCTTTCAAATTGTATATGTATCTGCCAAATAAGCTGCCAAAGGTTGCCCAGCAGCAAGGATGTTGGTTGCAGTTAATCTTCACTCTAACCTTTGACTTTAACAGTGGGCCTCACCCTTTTCAGGAATCCAGTTAGTAAAGATCTCATCAACCAACCCGTTTCATCCATTATATCCTTGTGCAGCCCTTCTCAATATATATTGGAGCCCTATGGCTATTGACAATGATCTTTTTCTAGCTCATATAGAATCCATGCTGGACCATACATTATTAGACCCTCAAATCAGAACAACATTGATTGCAGGTGATCTTAACATCAATTGCATAATCAGTAATATCCAACAGTATCTTTCTAGAGCCAGTAAATGGCTAATGCTAATGAAAATACGCAATTTATCTATGCTAAATGGAAATACGCTGTAAGATTCTCCCCCGGTTTCAACTTGGTCAAGAGGAACTACTCATTCAATTCTTGACTATGTTTTCATTTCTTCCATTGCTAAAATTGCTACATTTAAGGTAATTGCGAATTCTGCCAGTGACCATAACATCTTGGATGTAGGCTGGGTTCCTTAAATGACATTATCACCTGATAACTTTAATGTACCTGTAATTCTTAACCAGAGCAGAAATTGTCTGATATGGCCCTTACATAGAGTGGAACTCTTGAAAACACAACTTTTATCGATCAAGCGAGAAAATCTCGCATCGAAAAATACACAATATACTGACTGCTTACAACTAATTACCCAGTCGATGTCTATTTGGAATAAACCAATCTTTACGCACAAACACATTCAAGATGAAGCTATTCAAATTCTTAAAGCAAAGTATTGTCAACAAATGAGAAGACTATCCCCCGTTATAGATCTTCAAAAAAGGTGCACTTCAAGAACTAACTAGAGAAATAACATTAAACAAATAAAAGCTATCCAGAAACGAATGCTGAAAAAATGATGATAGCGATAACAACCAAAATCTCCTCTCAAATCTGAAATCTCTTCAATGACAAGGGCAAGTGTGCTTCTTCTATGTTACTGAACACTATACAAGAACAAGAGTGGATTTTACATTTTTGCGCTTTCCCTGCAAGCTCTGTAACCAAAATACAATTTGAGTTTACTGAGATTCCTGACCAAAAAGGTTTAATCTTCGATAGATCAGATATTATCTTTTTAATAACAAAAAGTCAGTTCTTCACGAACTCCAGGCCTGTATGGTATAGCAAATGCCTCTCTTAAAGCCTACCCTCTTGAATGGGTCATAATTCTTGAGATGATTTTCAACAATGTAATCAAAACATGTCGAATTCCAGCGACATGGAGAAAGTCGGTTATAATACCGATATTTAAAAAGGGGTATCAAACTGACCCTACAAAATACCAACCTATTGTACTATTGGACATCCCATGCAAGATCTTTGCAAGACTCGTACTAAGAGATTTTACCCTGTTGCTAAACTCGAACAGTATTTTGGATGAATATCAATCTGGTTTTATCAAAGGGGTTGGCCCTTTCCCCAATGTAACTCTTCTTGATGCCATTAAGAACATGCAATATCATCTAAACATCCTGTTTTTATAGTATTCATTGATTTGAAACAAGCCTTTTATTCAGTTTAATGTGATATTTTATGAGAAAAACCTTTTTATGCCAATTGTCCTTTATATATCTTTTATCTAATTTATACATTTTATACTGACACATCTATACAAATAAAACTAACCAATGATGGTCTTCTTACAAAAGATATTTTAACTACATCAGGATTTAAGCAAAGGTACATTTTCACCTCTATTTTATTTAATTTTTATATAAACAACATCAATAATGCCTTTCAATCCACCAAAAAATAGTTCTAAAGAAATATCCTGGCTGATATATGCGGATGATCTTATCATATTAGATAGGACTCCAATAGGTTTACAGAGAAAACTTAAAGCTTTAGATAAATATACGGAAGAAGGTCACCTAAGCATTAATGCACGAAAGTCCAACACAATCATTTTGCAACACAAAACCACTAAATACAAATCTAACTTCAATTGGATTCTGACAAAATCTTCTCTCGTTCAAGTCACTACATACAAATACTTAGGTCAAAATGTAAACACGCATCCCTCTGACTTGCCATACAAAATTGAACTGAAATCAGAGATGACATTTTTAACAGCACAAGGTAAAGCTATTCAGAATAAGTACGACACATTTTCTTTTAGGCCAGCCACGATCTTCTATAAATTCAAAGTAGTACCAGTGATAATCTATGGAGCTCAAGCCAAACTACTATCAAACTGCCCCAGTTGTGAATTACTCGAGAGAATTTATTAGAAAAAGATTCTATCCGTTCCCTTGAGTGTTCCCATTGCAATTATGAGATTTGCATGTGGCCTAATATCAATGTCAAGGGTAGCTTGGCAAACCCTAGTGTGGACTGAAAAACACTTTCTGCCGTTAGCAATCCTAACACTATTCTCCCCATTTTTTATCCAATGTTATCTTCTACAAAGAGGAGTCTGTTGAATGCTTGGCCCACATACTGCACCACCATTCTAGAGGTTGCAGATATTTCTGTTCAAATGCTACTTGATATTCCTTATTAAGCTAAACTTAAAGTTTGGCAATGAGAATGGATAAATACATGGGAAATTTGCAACTCATACTCAATTTTTGTTTGGGCGCTTTACAACTTAAATCATTAAATGAGATGCCATCATATCTGATCAAATTTCCTCACTCCAAATATGCATTATCAATCCTAAAACTTTGTCTTAATCTCTGGCCCACAAGAACTCAATTAGCCTGCTATAACACATCCTTGCACTTAGACAAAACATGTCCATTTTGCAATCTGCCTGAGCATCATGAGACCCTTCAACATTTGATAACAGAATGTACTGACCTGTTACATTTAAGAAAAGAAACATATCTTTAGCACTTAGATGAATTCAGGATTATGTCGAAAGAGCAAATGTGGGTTCAAATATTCAATCCGTCTAAAATTGTATTAAACATCTCAACAATAAACTATTTATTAGCATTAGACTTATGCAAAAAAATGAGTTCAATGTAATTGACTCTAAAAGAGATTATTGTAAAACCAAAATTGCCAGTTTTTGTCTGATTCAATACTAACAGAAATTAACCATATACAGACTTGCATAGTCCTAAACATGTTCATATTTTACTATGTTATAGTAGAGAAATTGTTTTAATCATTATTATCACCAATGATTGATATAAAGTTTAATTTAATTTGATAGACTTTTAATAACTAACATCATAATGACTGATCTTAATTCAAAATGCTGCAAGGAGATCAATTGTGTTTTAAGTTATTTTATCTTCAAATTTTAAAGAAATTTACTTTTAGAATGGTTCTACTTTTATATATTCATAGCAGTATTATTATTATTATTATTGATGTCTATACTTCTTCATTTAAAACTTGATTATAAACATGCAAATGATTAAATTGTTATTAACTTATAAAGATTGTAAACAATCATTCTATGTCAAATATTGAAAACGTTAGACCAACAACTAGAACACTAAAAGAAATAAAAAGAAAACAAAAATGTCATATTAAGTTTTGTCATCAAATATCTTCCCAAAATATTAACTAGTGTCTGTCGTGAATACAACAATTGGACAGCAATTGGGCAGACATGTGTTCGGGAGTGAGGGGTTGTTTGGGCCCCCCCTCATGCATTCAGCGCAATGTGCATCACTTATTCGACCAACAGTGGGGGACGCTTCCATTGCCCTTATGTTCATAACTAGCCCTCGTGCTGACGATGACATAGGTGAGACTGTTGCAGAGACACTTGGCATCCATTTTGTGTACCCTCGACTCCATTTTGGACTAGGCCTCACTGCGATAATACGAAAAGGCATCTCTCTCCTCTGCAGCGACGTGCAGACCACGCTCATGGCCCCCACCTTTTTCTCACTGCGTCTTTTTCTCACTTTGCAGCTCCATTCTCACTCATTTGGAGGTAATTGCAACAAAATAAATGTAACGTCTCATCCTTCCTCTGAGATCACTGCCCCATGTGTGAACCGGCCTGATCCTTGCCATGTAACTCATCCATTTCCACAAACTTGCCTGTGCCCTCTTACCCCTGTTGTTGGAAAATTACTGCCAGTATAATCCTGTGTCCCTGCAAGGTATTCTCTTGATCTACCAGATACGCGACCCTGCCATGAAGCCCACCGCCGTGTGCCCCCAACCACAATTAGACCTCTGTCATAATATATTGCACTCTAGAACTAACAAACGTCAGAATGCCCTCTGGTTTCTTTGATGCACTCAGACCCACCCCATGATCAATGTTATCACCCCTGCCAAGACGCCCAAGCCCAATACTGAGTTATGGTGTGATCGTGTATATGAAATTTATAGGGGTATGAAAATTTGCTCAAAGGAGCTGTAGTGACTATTATTTAGTGCATGCCTGATGATAGTATTTCATGTTAGCTTAGTTAGTGGCCACCCTGCTTCATCGCGACCTGACCCTCATCCCGTCCGGACACAGGCAGATGGACCTCGTGACGCTCACCCTCCCACCAACTGAACAGCCAATCCTGAGGGAGCAACACCTACACATCTATAGACAACGTGAACTTGTCTCCAACCACAGCATATTTCGTAATCTTTCTGCCTGACATCATTGATGACGCTTTTTGCTCATATAATCTATTGTACGTGTATTGTTTTCCAGAGCGCTCTCGGGCAGCAGAGTTCTCTGGATGCCAATTTTACATAAAGACACCTAACTCTCACAGCCTGTTCTCGTAGCCTCATTCCCCACTGGGGTGTGTCTTATTTCTTTGTATTGCACGTGCAAGACGGGGAGTGGGCCACACATTTTGGTGACCCCTGCTGCGTGGATGGGAAAGGTGCCCCAAGGCCCCATGCCGTGCGGTGAGATTCGGGACGCCCCCCATCAAAACCATCGCCCCCATGGTTGACCAGTTTGTGCGCACAAAAGAGAAGGGTAAAGGGTTCCCAGTTGCCAAATACCCAACTAAAAACTTCTCACCAAGGCGGGCCACAGCTTGGTTGGGGTGCAGACCATATTGTGGATAGACCGTGAACGGTGGCTCTTGGACTCCGCGACTGAACACATGGGTACCGGTTGCGAGACCTTTAAAGGGAAAGAAGAGGGTCTGGGTAAAGGGGGAACAGATAAAAGGAGTGGGTAGAAATATATAAAGCTGGGATAAAGTTTTGGTTCTGTGTGAATGTCACTGAGGCTTTTTCTTCTCTATCCTTTATGTGGCCGTTAGGTTTTGTGGTAAAAAGAGGTAAAGAGAAATAAGGGAGCCTAGCCCGAATGAGGTAGAAGGCGGCGCCGCATAGCATTGTCTCGTTCAGTGCAGGGAACAAGTGAAGAGAAAGAGAAAAATTAGGAGTCTCATATAGTTAGTAGACTCGGAGTAGTGATTTAGATTTTTCTTTTTTCGTGTGAGCAGAACTCTTGGAGAGGTAGTCTGAGGGGGTTCAGAGGTGGGGAGTGCATGAAACAGCAAGAGTGAGGGGCGATAAGGTAAAATAAGAAAAGAAGGGAACAAAGGGAAGGTAGTTCATGTTACATGTTCCTCGTGTTTCATGTGTCAAAGTGTTACATGTTGGTGTGTCAGTAAGTACCTTTGTATCTGTGAGTTGACAAACATAACGGTTAATAAGAAGTAATGCTGACAAAAGTGTGATTGATGATCAAAAGTGTTTTTGAATATTGGAGAATAATTAATATTAAATGTTGATATAATTTGGTTCCACCAAAAGGATGTAAGTGAAAAGATTGTTGGAATTTTTCTTTGGCACAAATAGTTAAAGAAAGTTGGGTAAGACGTGGTATAAGGAGTGTTAAGCAATTGAGAACGTATATTGGTTTTGAGAAAAAGAGGTAAACAAAAGTAAGAGTAACACATACGTCACTGTGGGAGGGACCACGCCATTAGCACTTATTTGTCAGCATCTCCCTCTGTATAGTGAAAAAAATTCAAAAGTACCATGATCAGTAGGTGGTGGTGATAAAAGGTGACAGCGTACAGCCCATATGGCTGGAGGGAGGGTCATTTGATAAGAGGGTACTGGACCTAGTATCGACACACCTGCTGGCGAAGTATAGAGGAAAGCAGTTGCAAAACAGAAGGGAGGTGCTAGAATTGTGGAGAATGTTCGAAGAGGTAGCACCTAGTGGTGAGGTAAGTAAAGATGCAATAATAAGAAAAGAGGAGACACTGGAGGGAAGAGAAGGATCTGCAGGGGGAGAATGCGCAACACTGACAATGGAAAATGACCCCACGAGGATTTACCCATTATTGACAAGACCTGCAGTAGGTTACAGTGAGCTCCTGTAAGTTCCTGCGTGCACAACACCAGTGCCCAGGACATCAGCATTGGCCACTGCCCCACCCCCCTATGAGACAGGAGGGCTATATGGACCAACTAGCGCCCCTCTAGTGAATGTAGAGCGGATAAGCTTGCACATGCATAGATGGAGATAACATGGTTAAGAGAGTTGTGTGACAGGGGCCAAATGTTGCCAGGGGGAGGGGAAGTACCACCATTAACAACGGGTGACCTCACACCTCCACCAAGCGTTGCAGGGGGCTCTACACTGTCCCCGCTGCCGCCAATCTCAGAAGGTCAGGTAGAAGAGTGGCAATCGGGTGAGTTCCTGTTTCATTTGAATGGGAAACCTGTTAAAATAATATGACCTGCAACCACAGATATCCAGAGAGAGGAGGGGCAAGGAGGAAGAGAGTTGGAGGAAGATGTAGAAGAAGTTTGGAGTGATCTAGATGAGTATGAAGAAGGAGCGGCAGCGGCAGGATCTCCGCTGCCATTTCACTTTAACCAGGAGGATGAAGGGGCCGTACCAAGATGTCAAGGGATATTAAGACAAAGAGTAGGGAAACATATTGGTGAGTAAAACGAAGAAGGGAATGGTAAGTAAGAAAGGAGGAAGAACAAAACTACAGATTCCCCTGATACACAACGGAGCCAGAAGGCCCCACTATATACCATGGGCACAGATGGACAAGAATAACTTGCTGAAACTACTCCCTCCACTTTTGGGTGGAGCGGGGAAGTGGATACATACATTCGAAAAGCACACAGCAGGGGTCCCTCTAGCTATAGGGGATGTAAAGAGTTTGTTGGTGTCAGCTGTTGGTGATCAAGCGGACGCAGTGTGGGTGAAGGCGGGGTTCCAGGGAGTGACTACGAATTCTGACCGCCATGATGGGTCAGCATTCAATAACGTTAGAGCTCAAGTATGGGATGCATTGCAGAGAATGTTTCCAGACACTTCAGACCTACACTTTCTGATGCAATGCATGGTGGGAGAGGAGGACCCTACGCAGTTCATCCTCCGGGTGCAAGACTTGTGGAGAAGTGAAAAGGGTACGCCGTGGGACCAATATACCGCCTTGTTCTACTTTATAATCAAAAAGGGGCTCCCAGAAAAAGTACAGAAGGCCTTGCATAAGATAGCTGGGATAGAAGCCAAGGGCTGGCCGGAGATTCAGAGCATAATTGTACACCATTGTAGGAGGATCAAAGAAAGAGAAAAGGAGATAGCACAGCGAAGGTTGGCAGACGAGACAAAGTTAGTGCAAAATAAATTAGTGAAGGTTGCAGCGCTGAATGCCACAACATCAACAGACAGACAGGGTGAAGGAGAAGAAGGGGGAGGAAATAGCCCAGCAATGATGGCTGCAACATGGACGGGAAATGGGCAGGAGCAGTGGGACGGAGAGGAGCAGTACAGAGGGCCACAGTGCAAGGGAGGCCTATGAGAGGATGAGGTGGGTACAGAGGGCCAAGAGGAGGGTTCGGAGGAATGGGAAACAGAGAATTTGGAGGACCTGGGTTGAGGGGAGGACCGCAAGGATCATGTTGGAACTGCGGGAGGTGGGGGCATTTTTCAAGGGAGTGTAGAATGCGACCTATGGGATACTATCAAGGGCAGCCCCCCATGGGAACTGAACAACAGTATGGTCACCCCCACCCAGGCAGTCCTTATGGGTTACCAATGGGAGCAAACATGCAGAGCGAACAATGCTATAACGAACCACAAATGCAACAAAGACAGCAGCCTCAGCAACAACCACAGCAGAGCGGTATGCCACAACAAATGGAGAGGCAGGACACTATGGCCAATGCAAACACTAATATTTTTGCTACATCTGCAAATGGCGCACCGGCACCTTTCCGTGGTGTAGCGGTGGTGGGAGATAATTTATTCTCTGTCCCAGGAACAGAGACATATGCAGATTAGAACAGCCCACAGACATCACTTGCGTGTCCAGTCCTATCGACCACCCTACGTGCAGAAGAGGAACCACTAGTGGGGGCGGAGATAGGTAACACACAGTTCATCTTTATGGTGGACTCGGGAGCTGAAAAATCATGTCTCATGGAAGGCCGGTTCCTGCTCTCAGGCAGAAATGTGGAAACACAAGGGTTCTCTGGGGCTATTTTAAAAGTTCCTTACACAAAAGACCTTGACATAATGGTGGGGGGAAAAACAATGTGAGCACCTCTACTCTATCACGAAGACTCAGCAATAAATTTGTTGGGAAGATACCTTCTGAGTAAATTGAATATGACCATATTGTTTACTGAGAGGGGAATAGTTTGTTCTACCACAGGAGTGTGCCCTGTGCGGGCAATGTTGATGATTAGCACAATGACAAACAAAGTTGAGGTAAGAGGGGTGCCCATAGATATGTTTATTTATGGCATCAGGGTGTTGGCAAGAGTGGTGCCTGAGATAACAAAAAGAGAGTGGAAGGATTTTGTTTTCCGCCCAATTGTAAACACAGATATTGTGCCAGGAACAATTTTGTCTATTGACTTGGAAGGAGTACAGGTTTCAAGTAAGCGTATTGCAGTAATAGGACTGGACATGCATTGATGCGAGTGGTGAACGGTGCTGTTCATAGACCCAAACATAATGTTGCACGATTTAACTGATGAAGAGCTGTTTACTGACAATGAGTGTGATGTGGAAATAATAATGGAAATTAGTGTACCATGTGACCTCATGATTCAACACAGAGAGATACACAATCCCCTCAAGGCCAGAGTTAATGTACCACCCACCATATTTGAGGGAGATATGGAAAAGGTCCTGCCAGAAATATGGACTACTGGCCTCCATGATGTAGGGCTATTACAAGAGGTTATGCCCATTAGAATAAAACTGAAGCCAGGTGCCATACCCCCAAGAGTGAAACAGTACCCACTATCAAGAGAGGCGGAGGAAGGAATACGAGAAACAATAAATGCACTGCTAGAACAAGGAATAGTAGTGCCATCAAACTCACCATGCAACACAGCAATTTTTCTGATTAAAAAAACAAAGGGCGGGGCTTGGAGGATGATCCAGGACTTGGCCACTTAATGACATCATACAGAAAGAATTCCCATTAGTTCCTAACCCCGCATAAATATTGTGCAGCATACCGAAAGAAGCCATGTGTTTCACAGAAGTGGATTTGAAGAATGCTTTCTTCTCAATACACTTGACCCAAGCTCCCGGTACCTCACAGCGTTTACGCTGGGGGGGGACCAGATATGGACATTGTAGGTTACCTCAAGGGTATTGTGAAAGCCCCAGCATTTTCAATAGAATTTTGCATGAAGATCTCGGCAACATTGATGTAGAAAGCACGATAATACAGTACGTAGATGATTTGCTCAACTGCAGTAAAAGTGAAGAACAGTGTAGAGCAGACTCAATAACATTGTTAAATTTGTTGGCGACAAAAGGATACAAGGTGGACAAGGGCAAACTACAATATTGTCTAGCAGAAGTGCTCTACCTAGGATAGTTCATTTCCAAAGACGGCCAAAGAATTTTACCTGACAGAGCAGCAGCAATACACCACATGATCATACCAAAAACAGTAAAGGAGATTCAAAAATTTCTCGGCATCTGTAATTACTGCTGTGCATGGATACTAGATTATGCAGCATACACACACCCACTGTTACAAGCTTTGAAGGAAGCACAAAAGTATAATATCCCATTAAAATGGTCAGATGAAATGATGACAAAATTCTTCAAACTACAGGACAGTATAACACACGCACCAGTTCTGGTGAACCCTGATTATGACCGGGAGTTTTACTTATTCTCCCACAGCAATGGTATTTTAATGACAGCAATATTAACACATTAAACATTCCTAGGCCATAAGCCATTGGCCTATTACAGCGGTACATTAGACTCAGTCATGCAAGATTACTTTGCATGCGAACAAGCTCTCGCTGCAGCAACCTTTGCAATAGAAAAGAGTGCCACGATTGTCATGGGATGCTCAGTAACACTGTACTCAGAACATTCACTTTTTCAATTTAGGTCCAAATCAACCCTGACAACACAGAGGGTAACGGCCTACGAGATAAAAATATCGAGCCCAAACATTCATGTGGTCAGGTGCAAGACGGTGAACCATGCCACTTTTATCACAGAACCATGCACAGTTGAAGATATTCAAACACATGACTGTGCCACATATGAGGGAGAGGAAGATGATATTCCCAAGGCAAGTGAAAATGCATTATAGGAGGGAGAGATATGCTTTGTGGATTGGTCTGCATTGATAGACAGTGGAACAGGAGAAAAGCACGTGGGGGCAGCAGTTGTGAGGATGGAAGAAGAAGAGTATGAGATTATTCTACAAAAGCGCCTCCCTTCCCATTACTCAGCTCAAGCAGCAGAATTGACAGTGCTAATTGAAGCGCTGCACACTGCTAAAGAATGTACATTCACAATATATTCTGACTAAGCATATGCTACCACAACAGTACATGCCAGTTTGTCACGATGGCAGCGCAGAGGGTTCCGGAGGGCAGATGGTTCGCCAGTACAACATGCCGCCTTGCTAAATGACGTGAGAGAAGCATTAGCAGAACCGTCAGTAATAGCTTTGGTGAAGTGCCAAGCACACACCAACAACACGGATGCGATCTCAT
Source organism: Ambystoma mexicanum (assembly GCF_040938575.1). NCBI lineage: Eukaryota > Metazoa > Chordata > Amphibia > Caudata > Ambystomatidae > Ambystoma > Ambystoma mexicanum. The sequence goes on along the minus strand of NC_090937.1, from coordinate 594,665,189 downwards.
TGGGAAACGCGGCAGCAGACGCAGCAGCGAAAGAAGCGACGTGTTCCAATGTTCCACCCACAACAGAATGCGTTGTAAAAACACCAAGCACAGACACATTAGAAGAAGGATACAGTCACACACCAATTGCCCAAATAATAGAGTTACAAAAACGGGCATACAAAAACGGGCACCTGCAGGATAGCAAGAGTTGTGGGCAAGGAGAGGGTGCAAACAGTCACCCACTGATCTAATATGGAGACATGAACTAACTGGAAAGGTAGTGATGCGCGTGGAATTATTAGAAATAGCATTTCAACAACTGCATTTCCCAACTTTGTAACAAAGCAACACATTGCAGCAGAGATACAGGAACATTGGTTTGTCCCAAACCTGCAGGAGCAGCTGTCAAAATTTGCAATAGAATGCACAACCTGTCAAACATACAACTCAGGAATGTCATTGGGCCTCATTACGACCCTGGCGCTAAGGGGTTAACGGTGCCGTAAAAGGCTGCAGCGCCGTGAACCCCTTAGCGCCTAATTACGAGGTCCCTTTGTGGCTCCCGACCTTCACGGCTGGTCTGGACTAGCCATTAAAGTAGGGACCCGCAAAGGGACCTTGAAGGTAATTACGGTACCGTAATTTGCGGTACCGTAATTACCGCCTTCCCCATTCCCATTGAGCCCTATGATGCAAAAATGGGAATGGGGAAGGGCTAATGGTACATGGGGAATTACCGCCCCACCAACCTTCGAATGGGGTGGTAATTCCCCATTGCACGATGGCGGACTAATAGCGCCATTGGTTACCGCCGGTGTTGTAATGAGGGTCCTTGAGAGGAACATTACCACGCCCTGTGGGTCCATTCAAGGAGCTCCATATAGACTATGCGGATATGGGGGAAAGATGTAACGGTGCAAGGTACCTAATTGTGATAGTGTGCCCTTTCTCAAGGTGGGTGGAACCTGGACCCTGCCCGCACCCAGATGAAAAAAGTGCTGCCAGATTCCTGGTGCGGGAAGTTTTCTCTAGGTGGGGTATATGTGACATAATAAGATCAGACAATGGCACACACTTTGTGAATGACCTCTCATTCTCACACATTTCCCTGTTTCATTACATCTAAAGTAACAAACTACTTTTTATTATTATTCTCATTTCGAAAATACTCTGCTTCTGCTTTCACCTCATCCCACACAGGTGTAACTTTTATTGGCATCCAAGCCCGACATACACTTCCCAGGCTATGGCCATTCCTAGTATACTCATCAGGCGTGCATGTCATATATAGGTCCACCCACACCTCTCTATACCATTGAAGCTCCCTTGGTTCTTTTATGGTTGTGTGATATAAATTATCCACCCTATCCCAATTCTGGTGATAGACAGTTGTCATGCGATACTGTGATGGGTTTGATTCTCCAGTTTGCATTTGTGGATCTATCATGGTGGCTACCGTTGTCTGTCTGCCCATTGTTACCATCATCATTGCTGAATTTGGCATAGATTTTGCACAACTTTGGAGACCTAATTGGCGCATACAGAAAAATAGTAAAATAAAAACGATTACTGGGACAAAAATCTTCATCATGATGCTGAACCAGGATGGTATCCAATTGAACATGTTGTCAAACCAGTTGCTTTGCTCTATTCCTCCTTCTTCCCACATTCTTTCCTCCAGACTGTGTACTGCTGAGATGACGTGGGAGAGGGTGCCTTTGCCTGCGTCCTAAGAAGTTACAAATGTACAGCATGTGCTCTCGATTTTTCGGCAAACACCGCCGTCCATCTCTGTGAGGAGGTCTTGGACGTACCAGTTTTGCATGGTGATTAAGCGCAAGATGCGAAGTTCCACCTTGATCACAATGAATCCCTCTTCAGTGTTGTTGGCCCATTGGATCACCTCCCAGCTGTCGATCTGCAACCATTTGGCGTTTGTCCACGCCTGGAGTCCTGGTGTAAGGAGGGAGGCAAAGAATGTTTCTGCGGAGTTCAAGATTTTGTACTTTGCTCGAATCTCCGCAAGGAGATTTGTTGACTCGTTGGAAATATAGTTTGATGACCTCTTTTTGCGGGATAGTCTGTTTATTAAGTCCTTTTCAGACAGAATGTCATAGAAGGAAAGCTCTGTGGCTGCTGGTTGGGGCGCTGCCGATGCGCCAGCTGATTAACCTGCTGCCGATATGCCAGCCGATTTCCCGCTGCCGATATGCCAGCCGATTCCCTGGTTGCCGATATGGCAGCCAATTCTCTCCCCCCTTGGATGTTGCTTTCGGGTATCACCATCAGTGTGGATTGCAGTGTGGCTAGGGTGGAAGTGCCTCTCCATGATACTGGCAGATGCATGTAGGCTTGTTTGCCACATACCCAATACATGTACATGAGCGCGGCTGTACTTTTTTTCATATCTGGGATAATTATCATTTTGTTGCATCTCTTGTTGGCACCCATTGGAACTTCTCCTCTCCATGGAAACAAAGTTCATGTGATATTTCTTTTTGCGTTTTGATAGGTTTTTTCGAGAGCAGTAACCCATGTGAGCTTTGCAATGTGTTGGGACCAGACGAGAGTGCACGTTTCTTTGATCCATTGAAAGTTTTCTTCAGTTAGTCCTCTAAGTGCTTCAGCTTTGCACTCGATTGTTTCATCATGCCATTTATTATCTGCAAATCTCATTCCTCTTATAACGAAAAAAGGTTCTTTGATACAAATCACTCCTTGCTGCTTGCTCATGCATGTTTTCTCGTTCTGCAGCATTTCTATTGTCACTGTGTGTGCCTGGAAGGTGCTCCGAATCCTACACAATACGAGATGAATCAAATATTGGGCGTCAGACAAGGGCACTTCTTGGGATATGAGTATTTTAGGTGTGCCAGATGTGTGCGGAATGAGAGAGCAAACATAGCAGCTCTCGTTTTTGGCTTGTTTAGCTGTTGCACTCATGTCTGAGTACCATTTGTTGGACTGGTCGGCGTGGCAGGGGTCTTCTATTTCATCTAGTCCCAGGCCATGGTAAATATCATATATTTTCCCTCCAACCCCCCTTTTCCATCTCCTTCTCCCCCCTTCCCTGTCATTGATTGTTTTATCTTTATGATAGTGTATGGGAAATACTGCTGCCCATGCTATGTCATTTCGTTCATTAGAGCTTGCCAGGCCTGTTGGTCTGGCGTATCTGATCTATTGGTGGCGGCAATATTAAAGTGCAGTATAGTGCCTGGTGAGGTAGGTTCTGTGGTTGCTTGTATATCACTATCTATTGAGTCTGGCCCACCCTCCCAAAAGTAGTCCCCATTATACTGATTGGTTTCATTCACATTATTTGGCCTGCTATCAGCAAGTGGAAACAGGGGGGCTGTTGTTGATCGGTTCTTATGTAACGTAGTGATGTTTGCAGTGGCTGAGGTATTATGTCTCCACATAGTTTTTACACCCGCCCAGATGAGTGCTGAGCCTTCACGTATTAAGTTTACCCCACTCCCCCCTTCTTTCATACATTCTATATGGAATAATACCATGCCATAAAAAATAATATTGTAGAAAACAGCATTGCACAGTACTTTATCCCACATTCAATGTTATAATATGTGTTAGCTCTATTAGCTACCCTATTGCTAACTAACATGGTGCCGTCATCTGTGATTGCACTCATTTCTGCCATTGTTTCACCTGAAGGGACGATATAAAATTGTTAAGTAACATGCATGCATACGTTTTTATTTTACACTTACTATTTTTCGACTTCTCTAGTACTGTATACTTAAAGGAAGCTGTACCGGTGTGCAACCCTATCGTTATTCTCACACCTGTTCTTAATCTCAATAGTAAATCTCTCTTATCTCTTATATTTTCTACTTTTCAATTACCAAATACTCTTTTATACACATAGTAACTCATATTGCTCTTCATTGATCAGTAGAGAGCGCGAGAGAGAGAGCACGAGAGAGAGAGAGAGAGCGTGAGAGAGAGAGAGAGTTCAACACAATTAATTGTACTTCTTGTCATTTTAATTCCTGTCTCCTTTTTTCATAGCTTTTTATGTTTCTTTTACCCACTTTCAGCTTTGCTGGTGTCATTGTTTTCATTTTCCATTTTCATTGATTGCACTATCATGTGTCCGTCTCACTTCAGACAGATGCACCCAATATTTCAATCCTTTAACTTTTACTGCTGTGGGTGTGCAGTAAATAACTTGATTAGGGCCGTGAAACCTTGGACAGTTCCATCTCCGCACGAAACTCCTCATATATATATTTTCACCTGGTATCAATTGACCCTTTGGACTGTTACTTGCTGGCATTATAATGTCTGTCGTAGCATTTTCTGTAAATGGTGGTGCAATTTGTTTTGCTATGCTTTGCACCGCTCGTGTCAGGTGGGTGAGATATTCCTTAAACCCATCCCCCAGCACTGTGGTAGCTCTGTGAGCATCTGAAGCTCCTCTCACAGGGGATAGTGGCGTGTGAATTTGCCTTCCCTTTTCTATTTCGTGCGGGGTCAAATGATGGTCTTTACTTGGCTGTGTTCTGTGTTGGAACAGTTCTAGCGGCAAGCAATAAACCCAGTTCTTTTTCAATGTATTGCATAATTTTGATATATTACTCTTTAATAGGCCGTTGATCTTTTCTACTAATCCGTTAGCCATCGGGTGATAAATGGAACACAATTTGTGCTTAATCCCTAGTAACAATGTTACTTCCTTAAAGAGGTCATTCACAAAGTGTGTGCCATTGTCTGATTTTATTATGTCACATATACCCCACCTAGAGAAAACTTCCCGCACCAGGAACCTGGCAGCACTTTTTGCATCTGGGTGCGGGTAGGGTCCAGGTTCCACCCAGAGGAGAAAGGGCACACTATCACAATTAGGTACCTTGCACCGTTACAGCTTTCCCCCATATCCGCATAATCTATATGGAGCTCCCTGAATGGACCCAGAGGGCGTGGTAATGTTCCTCTCAAGGGCCCTCATTACAACACCGGCGGTAACCAATGGCGCTATTAGTCCGCCATGGTGCAATGGGTAATTACCACCCCATTCCAAGGTTGGCGGGGCTGTAATTCCCCATGCACCATTGGCCCTTCCCCATTCCCATTTTTGCCCCATAGGGCTCAATGGGAATGGGGAAGGTGGTACCGCAAATTGCGGTACCGTAATTACCTTCAAGGTCTCTTTGTGGGTCCCTACATTAACGGCTAGTCCAGACAGCCGCGAAGGTCGGGAGCCGCAAAGGGACATCGTAATTAGGCACTAAGGGGTTAACGGAGCTGCAGCCTTTTACGACACCGTTAACCCCTTAGTGCCAGGGTCGTAATGAGGCCCAATGTCCTTAGTGTCATTCCTGAGTTGTATGTCTGACAGGTTGTGCATTCTATTGCAAATTTTGACAGCTGATCCTGCAGGTTTGGGACAAACCAATGTTCCTGTATCTCTGCTGCAATGTGTTGCTTCGTTACAAAGTTGGGAAATGCAGTTGTTGAAATGCTATTTCTAATAATTCCACGGGCATCACTACCTTTCCAGTTAGTTCTTGTCTCCATATTAGATCCTTGGGCGACTGTTTGCACCCTCTCCTTGTCCACAACTCTTACTCCCCTACAGGTGCCCGTTTTTGTAACTGTATTATTTGGGCAATTGGTGTGTGACTGTATCCTTCTTCTAATGTGTCTGTGCTTGGAGTTTTTACAACGCATTCAGTTGTGGGTGGAACATTGAAACACGTGGCTTCTTTCGCTGCTGCGTCTTCTGCCACGTTTCCCAATGAGATCGCATCCGTGTTGTTGGTGTGTGCTTGGCACTTCACCAAAGCTACTACTGACGGTTCTGCTAATGCTTCTCTCACGTCATTTAGCAAGGTGGCATGTTGTACTGGCGAACCATCTGCCCTCCGGAACCCTCTGCGCTGCCATCGCGACAAACTGGAGTGTACTGTTGTGGTAGCATATGCTTAGTCAGAATATATTGTGACTACATCCTTTAGCAGTGTGCAGCGCTTCAATTAGCACTGTCAATTCTGCTGCTTGAGCTGAGTAATGGGAAGGGAGGCGCTTTTGTAGAATAATCTCATACTCTTCTTCTTCCATCCTCACAACTGCCGCCCCACGTGCTTTTCTCCTGTTCCACTATCTATCGATGCAGACCCATCCACAAAGCATATCTCTCCCTCCTGTAATGCATTTTCACTTGCCTTGGGAATATCATCTTCCTCTCACTCGTATTAGGCGCAGTCATGTGTTTGCATATCTTCAACTGAGCATGGTTCTGTGATAAATGTTGCATGGTTCACGGTCTTGCACCTGACCACATGAATGTTTGGGTTCGATATTATTATCACGTAGGCCGTTGCCCTCTGTTTTGTCAGGGTTGATTAGGACCTTTCTAAAATTGAAAAAGTGAAGGTTCTGAGTACAGTGTTACTGAGCATCCCATGACAATCGTGGCACTCTTTTCTATTGCAAAGGCTGCTGCAGCGAGAGCTTGTTCGCACGCAAAGTGATCTTACATGACTGAGTCTAATGCACCGCTGTAATAGTCCAATGGTTTATGGCCTAGGGATGTTTTCTGTGTTAATACTGCTTTCATTAAAATACCATTGCTGTGGGAGAAAAAGTAAAACTCTCGGTCATAATCAGGGTTCACCAGAACTGGTGCATGTGTTATGATGTCCTGTAGTTTGAAGAATTTTGCCATCATTTCAACTGACCATTTTAATGGGATATTATATTTTTGTGTTTTCTTCAAAGCCTGTAGCAGTGGGTGTGTGTATGCTGCATAATCTAGTATCCATGCACGGCAGTAATTACAGATGCCGATACATTCTTGAATCTCCTTTACTGTTTTTGGTATGATCATGTGGCGTATTGCTGCTGCTCTGTCAGGTAAAATTCTTTTGCGTCTTTGGAAATGAACTATCCTAGGGAGAGCACTTCTGCTAGGCAATATTGTAGTTTGCCCTTGTCCACCTTGTATCCTTTTGTCGCCAACAAATTTAACAAAGTTATTGAGTCTACTCTACACAGTTCTTCACTTTTACTGCAGACGAGCAAATCATCTACGTACTGTATTATCGTGCTTTCTACATCAATGTTGCCAAAATTCTATTGGAAATGCTGGGGCTTTCAAAATACTCTTGAGGTAACCTACAATGTCCATATCTGGTCCCCCCCAGCATAAACGCTGTTAGGTACCGGGAGCTTGGGTCAAGTGGTATTGAGAAGAAAGCATTCTTCAAATCCACTTGGGTGAAACACATGGCTTCTTTCGGTATGCTGCACAATATTGATCCGGGGTTAGGAACTAATGGGAATTCTTTCTCTATGACATCATTAAGTGGCCAAGTCCTGGATCATCATCCAGGCCCCGCCCTTTGCTTTTTTAATCAGAAAAATTGCTGTGTTGCATGGTGAGTTTGATGGCACTACTAATCCTTGTTCTAGCAGTGCATTTATTGTTTCTCGTATTCCTTCCTCTGCCTCTCTTGATAGTGGGTACTGTTTCACTCTTGGGGGTATGGCACCTGGCTTCAGTTTTATTCTAATTGGCATAACCTCTTGTAATAGCCCTACATCATGGAGGCCAGTAGTCCATATTTCTGGCAGGACCTTTTCCATATCTCCCTCAAATATGGTGGGTGGTACATTAACACTGGCCATGAGGGGATTGTGTATCTCTCTGTGTTGAATCATGAGGTCACATGGTACACTAATTTCCATTATTATTTCCCCATCACACTCATTGTCAGTAAACAGCTCTTCATCAGTTAAATTGTGCAACATTTTGTTTGGGTCTATGCACAGCACCGTTCTCCACTTGCATCGATGCGTGTCCAGTCCTATTACTGCAATACGCTTACTTAAAACCTGTACCCCTTCCAAGTCAATAGACAACATTTTTCCTGGTACAATATCTGTGTTTACAATTGGGCGGAAAACAAAATCCTTCCACTCTCTTTTTGTTATCTCAGGCATCACTCTTGCCAACACGCTGATGCTATAAATAAACATATCTATGGGCACCCCTCTTACCTCAACTTCGTTTGTCATTGTTCTAATCAGCAACATTGCCCGCACGGGGCACACTCCTGTGGTAGAACAAACTATTCCCCTCTCAGTAAACAATATGGTCATATTCAATTTACTCAGAAGGTATCTTCCCAACAAATTTATTGCTGAGTCTTCGTGATAGAGTAGAGGTGCTCACACTGTTTTTCCCCCCACCATTATGTCAAGTTCTTTTGTGTAAGGAACTTTTAAAATAGTCCCAGAGAACCCTTGTGTTTCCACATTTCTGCCTGAGAGCAGGAACCGGCCTTCCATGAGACATGATTTTTCAGCTCCCGAGTCCACCATAAAGATCAACTGTGTGTTGCCTATCTGCGCCCCCACTAGTGGTTCCTCTTCTGCACGTAGGGTGGTCGATAGCACTGGACACACAAGTGATGTCTGTGGGCTGTCCTGGTCTGCATATGTCTCTGTTCCTGGGACAGAGAATAAATTATCTCCCACCACCGCTACACCACGGAAAGGTGCCGGTGCGCCATTTGCAGATGTAGCAAAAATATTAGTGTTTGCATTGGCCATAGTGTTCTGCCTCGCCATTTGTTGTGGCATACCTCTCTGCTGTGGTTGTTGCTGAGGCTGCTGTCTTTGTTGCATTTGTGGTAATTATAGCTTTCGCTCTGCATATTCGCTCCCAACGGTAACCCATAAGGACTGCCTAGGTGTGGGTAACCATACTGTTGTTCGTTTCCCATGGGGGGCTGCCCTTGATAGTATCCCATAGGTCGCATTCTACACTCCCTTGAAAAATGCCCCCACCTCCCGCAGTTCCAACATGATCCTTGCGGTCCTCCCCTCAACCCAGGTCCTCTGAATCCTCTGTTCCCCATTCCTCCGAACCCTCCTCTTGGCCCTCTGTACCCACCTCATCCTCTCATAGGCCTCCCTTGCCACTGTGGCCCTCTGTACTGCTCCTCTCCGTCCCACTGCTCCTTCCCATTTCCCGTCCATGTTGTAGCCATCATTGCTGGGCTATTTCCTCCCCCTTCTTCTCCTTCACCCTGTCTGTCTGTTGATGTTGTGGCATTCAGCGCTGCAACCTTCACTAATTTATTTTGCACTAACTTTGTCTCATCTGCCAACCTTCGCTGTGCTATCTCCTTTTCTCTTTCTTTGATCCTCCTACAATGGTGTACAATTATGCTCTGAATCTCCGGCCAGCCCTTGGCTTCTATCCCAGCTATTTTATCCAAGGCCTTCTGTACTTCTTTCGGGAGCCCCTTTTTGATTATAAAGTAGAACAAGGCGGTAGATTCGTCCCACGGCGTACCCTTTTCACTTCTCCACAAGTCTTGCACCCGCAGGATGAACTGCGTAGGGTCCTCCTCCTCTCCCATCATGCATTGCATCACAAAGTGTAGGGCTGAAGTGTCTGGAAACATTCTCCGCAATGCATCCCATACTTGAGCTCTAACGTTATTGAATGCTGACCCATCATGGCGGTCAGAATTCGTAGTCACTCCCTGGAACCCCGCCTTCACCCACACTGCATCAGCTTGATCACCAACAGCTGACACCAACAGACTCTTTACGTCCCCTATAGCTAGAGGGACCCCTGCTGTGTGCTTTTCGAATGTATGTATCCACTTCCCCGCTCCACCCAAAAGTGGAGGGAGTAGTTTCAGCAAGTTATTCTTGTCCATCTGTGCCCATGGTCTATAGTGGGGCCTTCCAGCTCCGTTGTGTATCAGGGGAATCTGTAGCAATATCTGCAAATATTGGGGACAACATCTTAGAGAGCATTCGGTTGTTGTTCTCGTTTGGAAGCCGAATCTGTTCAATATCATTTGTAACTAGGCAACGGAGCGAGGGAATCTTAAAGAGAGCATTCATTAGAAAAGTGCGAATAATTTGCACAGCTCCATTAATGTTTGCATCACTCTTCCATCCTATGGTGTTTTTCATCTCATTCATAATTGAATGGAAGGTGTGTGAGACATTCGAATGAACTGCCTCACGGTAAACCCCTGATTCCATTTCAGTATTATTATCGTCATTTCTCTGTTTGTCCCTGTTCTCAGCAGCCTTGTGTGATTGGTTTGTCAATACCAACCCTTCTTGAGCTATTGTTTTGGATTGCAAATTCAGCTGGCTCCTCAGAATCTCCTTATAGGGGGATTGAGGAATCGACGACATTATCTGCATAGACGCAGTATGTTCTGAGTTATGTTCGAGTGCCTGTTTTTTTTTTAGGGCCGTTGTCAAACCCCACACTTGCACTATTAGAGAATGTCTCAGAAAGTGGGGAAGTTATTCTAGATTTTTCAACTGATGCCGTCTGGTTCAAGCATTTCTCCTCAATGATCTGGGGAGATTACTCTTTTCCCACAGATTCCTCTTTTTCTTTTTTTTAATCATTTCTCAAGCCAATATCAGTTTTCTTCACCGTGATATCTGTGAAAAACAAAGTTAAATTTGGCTTTTTTAACATGGGTGCAATTGGATTTGGATCTTTTTGCATTGGTGAATTTACTTTTGTAGCAATCACTTCCAAATCAAGAGCCATTAGTTTTGAGCCTGCATTTGTACTTACCAATTGTTCAGGGCTCTTCCTGTGACTGTTTATAGAGCTAATCTGTAAAACTCATTTACTTTCCTCATTCAGCTCGCTTAGGTTCAAGATTTGCTCAGGTGGCGGAATGTTTTGTGAACCTTTGCCTTTACTTGTTTGATTCTTGTTGTAAATGATAATTTCTGGGTGTTCTCTATTGCCATTTTCTCTGCGCATTAAGAACTCCCTTTATTTTTGTGTCTTCTTTTTATGGCTTTCTGATGGTTCTTCTTAGCCTTTCTTGATATAATATAAAAAGTTTTCTCTTGGGACCGTTTCTTCTTCTTGAATTTCAAGGACTTTATCTTTTTCGATGATATTAATATGTATAGAAGGACTGTCTGGAGTCTCTCCATTCGTAATCAATTTTGTCTCTGATGCTTCTGCAGAAGCAATCATGTCAAGAATGTTTTCTTCAGAATTCATCTGTACTAGGATTTTTTCAACCTGTAGTATCCTTTCGTGTTGTAATTTTGCGACCTCCAAATAGTCGATTGGCTCGCTCAAAGGTTTGCTCATGGTATCCTTCACTGCATCATCTATATGATGTATAATTATCACGAAAGTAACAGGCACACCATTTAGCAGGAGGGGATCGGCCGATGTTTGAGATCCCTTGTCCATTTTTTCCAGATATGGTGTGCTGTTTATTAACTCTTTTTTTACAATTAAGGCCGCTCTTTTGTGGCAATTCAGTTGATGTTTATGACATGCCTCCTGTGCTAAAATGTACCCTTCTATTTTTGTTAATTTTGCGGTGTTAGCAATCATATCATTTTTTAGCTCCCGCAACAACAGATGAGAAAATTCATGCCCTCGATCAAAGAGATTCAGAATTCTCGTGAGGACAGGAAAGGCTTTAGTGTTTTGATCAGTCAGTTCCTCTTCAATATTCTCTTGAGTGAGCGGAACTTCAGGGAGATTTGAAAAGTTTAAAACAGATATAGATGAATTCAAATTCCTTTGCACAGGAATAAAGTTTTGAGGTTTTGTTTCTGTCGCATATTTCACAGTAGGGGAACTAGTAGTGGGATATTGCAATTTTTGAGCAAATTGGGACTCTTTTTGCTCACAACAACGCTGGGGGCTCATAGGTTCCTTCATGTTAGTCTTGTGAAAATATACATGTTATCTGTAGTTCCCATTTGTGGCTACTGGCGTCGAAGGACCAAGAGACAAACGTACTCTCTTGTCGATATCTGCCATGATTACAGGTGTAAGCATGGAGATATCTGCCATGTATCTCAGCAGCAATTTTCTGATCCATGTGCGAATTAGCAGATGCTGCAAACGGATCAATATCTTTGTTTGCTTTTTTTAATTAGCATAGTTCTTTTACAGGTGGCTTGTTATCTTGTATCTCCTGGTTAAAGCTCTTCTCATTAAAAGGTATAGTTTCTTCAATGTGAGCAGACATTGAAAGAAAAGAGCGTTTACCGTTTAGAGAAAGAGAGGGGCTGTTTTTTTTTTAAAACTTTTTTTGGAGATTCAAGATTATGTTGGGTCTTGGAAGAGTAGTCTTTCCGTTTTTTACCATTTCGGAGGGTAGACTCCATAGGGTACAAAGGATGAAATCAAATTCAAATAGAACTGCAATTGACTATACTTTCTTACTTATTAAGCAATTAAATCATTGAAGAGTTACTGTTTGAAAAGTTATTCACAACCTCCCACCTCAACCAATGAACTCAACCTTACCAATGAGAGAATATCAGAGCACACCCTCAACCGTCCTGCCACCGCACAGCCAAGTAGCTTAGAAACTACCTGTCGTGTGACTAAATTATTTTACACCGCAGCCCCGGCACCCCGCGCCGTGCACTGTGAACAGTAAACAGTACTTAGAGTACTTCTGGGAATATAGCTTGATCAGAGGGAGCGGATGCGCCAGGGAGGCGAATTCAACGTGTCACAGGACCTTAAGGTAAATTAAAGAGAAAGATATTTCAGCACACAGACACAATAATAAAAAAGTCTACTGTCTGATTGCTGAGGGTCACAACGTGCACAACGAGCACAATGTGCACAATGTGCACAAATGAGCACAAAAGCAGTCACCTTCTTTGCTTTCAATCAGCCAGGCATGTCGGTTCAGCTTGGAAAGACGTCCTCCTGACGGACGTTCACTTGCACAGCAGTGGATGAGCCGCGAAAAAAAGATCTGATCACCGGCGCAATAGAGCTCTGATTCCACTCGATCTCAGCCCGCCACACCAGTAAACAGTACTTAGAGTACTTGTGTGTCTATAGGAGAGTGTTACATGTGTTTGGCCCACTCCCCATCTTACAGGTGCAATACAAAGAAATAAGACACACCCCAACGAGAATGAGGCTACGAGAACAGGCTGCGAGAGTTAGGTGCCTTTATGTAAAATTGGCATCCAGAGAACTCTGCTGCCCGAGAGTGCTCTGGCAAAAAATACACATACAATAGATTATATGAGCAAAAAGCATCATCAATGATGTCAGGCAGAAAGATTACAAAAAATGCTGTGGTTGGACACACGTTCATGTTGCCTATAGATGTGTAGGTGTTGCTCCCTCAGGATAGGCTGTTCGGTTGGCGGGAGGGTGAGATTCTGAGGAGCCAGCTGAATTTGCTGAATTTGCAATCCAAAACAATGGCTCAAGAAGGGTTGGTATTGACAAACCAATCACACAAGGCTGCTTAGAACAGGGACAAACAGAGGAATGACGATAATAATACTGAAATGGAATCAGGGGTTTACCATGAGGCAGTTCATTCGGATGTCTCAATTCTGAATGAGATGAAAAACACCATAGGATGGAAGAGTGATGCAAACATTAATGGAGCTGTGCAAATTAATCACACTTTTCTAATGAATGCTCTCTTTAAGATTCCCTCGCTCCGTAGCCTAGTTACAAATGATATTGAATGGATTCGGCTTCCAAACGAGAACAACAACCGAATGCTCTCTAAGATGTTGTCCCCAATATTTGCAAAATTGATCTGGGAACATCAAAGGGACTTAAAGATACTTGGTCTAAATATGCATGCTTTTTCGACCATTAAAGACGCAATGGATTTTTTTGAATTTCAACCACCACCTATTATAGCTGTCGTCAACTATGGTCATAATTCACCTGGAGATACTGATACATCTAAAAATATGATGGAACAACTTCTAGCATTTACGAATACCTTGAATGGTCTAAAATGGCTCGAACCACTAATTAAAACAGCTGCCAACATAAATCCGCCACATGCTCCACTCCATCATAAATTTACGACTTTAAGGTTGCATCGTGGAATTGCTGCGGCTTCTCGAATCTAGCGAAATGGAGGGACAAGACAAATCAAGATTCCCTTCATATTGTTGGTTCAAGAAAACATGGCTGTAGCAAACATCGAAATTGATGGGTTTTTTTCTTGTGTACACCGTGCTACTAGAGGTGCAGAAGACAGACCAGCAGGTGGTCTTGCTATTCTTATTGACATTAAATTGAATATCACTATCATTCATGTATATGAATCAGACCTTTTTCTACTGGTGGATTTAAAAATTGACTCTTTACATAGTGGAAATTTATTTATAATCTCATTGTACTGGAATCCAATCTTGTACCCTATCGAAATAGCTTGTGAAATCCTAAATGATGCTCTCATTAATGCATATAACAAATCGCCTTAAGCTGAAATCCTTATTGAAGGGGATTTTAATGCATCATTTTGGATAGTAAACAGTAATATTTCTATAAATTCAGCACACTTTCAGACTTAATTACAAAAAGGAAATGTATGGAGAAATGTCCTAAAATGTTGGGATGTGTGTATAATACACCCAGAATATAATCATGCAACTTTCACATGGAAAAGAGGCATACATCAATCATAGATTGACCATATGTTTTCCTCTAAACACTCATCTTGTATGCTTTCAAAAACCAGCACTATAGAAATTCGCTTGGGTGATCATTTAATTATTGTAACATCCCTTGTCGACCATTTGAAATTGAGACATCAAGAAAATTATCTATCCTTAATTCAAGTTGATAGACCCAGAGTGTCTATTAATTGGGCTCCTTCCACTTTTAAAAGATTCACTGCCCTTTTAAACAGAGATCTATGGAAGATCAAAGGGATGAATTGCTATGAAAGTGAAACTATATTAAAATGGAACATGCAAATAAATGATTGCATCTCATCTTATAACAATCGCCCAAAATAAGGTAGTTCGAAACATAATCAATAATGATGAAGTATATTTCTCTCAAGAAATAGCTACACTCAAACAGAAGAAAAATGTTGATCTCCAAGAAGGAAGGAAGTCCAAGTTGTTGAGCAATATTACTGAGTATGTAATGACAAAAAAAAAAAATCATATCTAAATATAAGCACGCTTTCATTCAAAACCGGACCCTCAGTAATTTAAAACTAAATAAAAAAATAGTCAATTTGTTATGTGAGCAGAAGGGAAAGATATTTGAGAAATCATTAGATCTGTAGACAAGAAAATGACTCTAGAATTTGAATCGGGAATTGACAGTACAACTTAGACTTCATTTTTTCTCAACAAATGTGCCCTCCCAGACGAGTTTAGATCGTCTAAACAGCATCCTGTTTGTCAATTAATCCCAAATTGTTGTCCTTGGGGTATTACAGACACTTTACATGCAATCCAGAAACTGAAAGGGTCTAAATGTGCAGGGCCAGATGATTTGCCTACATGTCTTATCAAAGATGATCCAGTCTTCTGGTCATCAATCTTTTGTGAGATATTCTGTTAAATGTTTAGTTCGAAAATAATTCCTCAATCTTGGCTCACTTTGATAATTATTCCTCTTCACAAAAAGGGGTCCTTATCTGATCCAAACAATTACAGACCATTTGCTATCATAAATGTAGCAGCAAAAATCTTTGCATCTCGGAATTTACAAGAGTTGGAAACCTTTACCTGTAACAACTCTTGCCTAGGCATGGCTCAAATAGGGTTTAGCAAAGGTATGGGAACCCCTCTCAACGCCTGTATTCTTGCTCACATCATTGCCTCTGCTAATTGTCCTGAAAAAAGTCCTATCTTTGTTTCATCCCTTGATCTAAAAGGAGCTTGTGATTGTGTTATAAGGGGCAAAACTTGGGAAAAAATGTTCAAAGCCAATTACCCTCAATACCTGATCACCCTAGTAGAGATGCTTCACTTTAATACCAACTTTAAAGTGAGAATTAATCGCGCAGGATCTCTAACTGATGCCATTCCAAGCTGGATAGGCGTCAAGCAAGGCTGCAATCTTGCAGCCATTCTCTTTAACCTCTACTTGGCTGATCTAGATGAGATATGGAATAAAGAAAAATCTTTTGCTGCTCGTCTTCGGTCTCTGCCCCTGTCTTGGCTAGCATATGCTGACAACATCCTGCTTTTTGATAGAACTCAAGCAGGTCTTCAAATGATATTGGAAAGTTTTCTACATTACTGTAACATCTATAATTTAACTCTAAATCCCCAGAAATCAAACATAATTGTATTTTGTAATAGGAAAAAAGTTTGGCACTTTTCATGGAAAATTGATTCTATTCCTATAGCTTTATCCACAAACCTTCCTTACTTGGGTCTCACACTAACAAACAATATTTCATTTGGAAGAATGAAAGAACTTCTTATGGTGAAATGGCTTCCACTGAAGGGAGAAATGAAAATCTTGTTTCACAAAATATGGAATTTTTCACTAATACCTTTATTGGAATTCTACCTTAAAAAATTTGAGGCAGTCATGCAATATGGAGTGGAATTGTCTTTAGCCGACATAGGCCCCCTCCTTGATCAAGTACAAGGTTCCATCTGGAAGTATACACTGGGTCTACCTGCGTCTATTCCAAATGCAATTCTTAGGCACAAATTGGGTCTCAATTCACTATCAGCAAGATACAATTGGCGATTATTATTAAATGTTTCCAAAATGCTGTTTCCACCTATTAATTCACTTTACAATGGACTAAATGAAATGCTTGTCATTAATCACTTTCCTTCTATGGTACAGTATAAATTACGTATGATGTCCTTGTTAGAAAAAAATCTATATGTCTGTCGAAGATCGAGAATTGCAACACGTAAAGGTAAAGAAAAACATTTTAGAATATGATTGGGCGGATTGCAGTACGCAAATTCAGAGATATTCATCTTTTTCAGAATATTCTAAATTCTGCCATAAATAATCACCACGATTACCATATATAACATTGTGTCCAAGTAAAGAGGCACGTAGAACCTACATGCTGTTTAGACTAGACTTGATCCAAACAAGGGTGAGGATGAAGTACTGGCATATAGATAAAACAGACTTGGTTGACGATATATGCAGATTCTGCAAGTTAACACAGGAATCACTAAAACATCTTTTTCTCTATTGTTCATACTTTGAAAATGATCGCTGTAAAATAATTAATTAATTTTTACATGCAAATTCTACTCTTTCCAGAAATTGGATTTGGTTAAAATGTATGTGGGGGGGCCTCTAATACTACCATACTCTCGACTGTAAGGTTGGTAAATGTTATCGCAAATGAACCTGAAATAGTGAGATAACTATTCACAGATGAGTTGGCTGTTTTGTTTTTATTATGTGTTTTGTCATGTTCTTTCGAGGGAATAGTGGATGTATTTATTTTGTAATTAAAGGTTGACGAAAACGAAGGAATTGGTTATCTAGTGTCTAGGTGAAGTTAATCTGTTTGCTCACCATTTTAATAATACGGCAATTTAATGTTTTATATGTTAGGTCCAATACTCTTTTTTGTTCTTATGTATATGATGTTATTGGGATGAAGATCTAACAAATGAATTATTTACTTTGCTATAATGTTTGATATTTGTGAAGGTCTTTGTACCAAAAACAAATAAAAAAAATAAAAAATAAATAAAAAATAGACACTAGTAATTCTTCAGTAAAAGGAACTCAACTTGTAGCTCCAGAGAACCCTTGAGCATTCATGGCAATTCCCGACATTGGGCATTTTCCCTCTCGTATACATGAACGAGTAGCCCCAGTGTCTACTAAAAAAGAAAAAGATTTGCCTCGTATTGTCAAATTGAGCCTTCGTTCCTTTTGGGGGTCTAGTGTCACAGATAGTACTGAACATATCAAGTCACCCTGTGAGTTGTCCTCTTGTGGGTATATGCACATTCCTGTACCTGTGAAGGGATTTCCTCCCACTACTGTGGCACCTCCTATTCTAGGTTTTAGTAATTGTCCCGTATTTGCATACTGCTGTGCTGGATGGGGGCATGTTGCAATTACCCTTGTGGTGGATTCATTTGTATTTGCTCTGGTTGCTGTGCCTGTAGCATTTGTGGTGCTTGTGCATGATACACTGTCTGATCTTGGGCAAACACTTCCCTAGTTTGTGTGCTATATGATGGAGGATTATCTGTCCCCGCCATATAGGGAGGGGGGGCATCTGACTAGTCCCCCTTGGCTAAATCCTCCTTGCAATTTCCTCTATATGCAATACCCCTGCCACATCGCATGAACCTGTTTCCTTGGTCCATCAGGCGCTGATTATTCGCCTGTGATGTACCCACTGCTTGCTGTATCCCCAGCCCTTTGCCGCTTGTCAAAACTGCTCCTTCTATGGCGTACTTTGACAATTTGTTCAGCTTTCCTAGCCTCATATTTCTTCTTGTTCTTCTTCTGCAGTAGCCAACAGTGATGCACTATTGTCAACTGTATCTCAGCCCATGGTTTGGCTTCCATCCTTGATATTTTCTTCATCTGCCTCTGAACTGGCTCGGGCAACCCTTGACATGAAATGTGGTAAAATAATGCCACCATTTTCTCCCATGGCTCTTTCGTTTCAAGAGTCCAGTGCTCTTGAATATCCTGAATGTAAGCAATAGGGTCTTCATCTTCTTTCATTGTACGTGTCATGATTGCACCCATCCCTGACATGTTAGGATACTGCACCCTGAGCTCCCTCAACATATCTGCTCTGCAATTGTTAAACACTGCTCCATCGTGTGCTGTGTTCTGTGCTGTTACACTTGAATAGCCTGCTCTTTTATGTCATCAGCTCTCCAATAATGGCAGCCAAGAGACCTTTAATGTCTCCTATGGCCAACGTGATTCCTCCAGTCATTTTTTCTAAATCATAAACTCAGGAGTTTGCATCTTAAATTATCCTTGTCCATCTTCAGCCAAGGAATATACTGTGGTCTTGTTCCCCCTTTTTCCAGTAAGTGAAAATGTGTGAATCCTAACCCACAAACGCCTCACATAATCTGCCTATACATGGCAGGGACGACTGTTCCCGATTGTCTCCTTGCTGGTAACGATCTTAATCTGCTCACATAAGGCAGTGATTCTTCCTTCTCACTATATGATCATCCTCAGGGACATTCTGGATATAATATGGATCTGGCGTCCTGTCCTTAAGTTGTTCCTGATCCGACCATCTTACTTCCTTATCTGTCTGCATGCTTCCCTTTGGGGCACATACGCCTCCTTCTTACCCACGGAAAGATTCTCTCTTCTCGTCTGACATGTCTAGTCCCAAAGAAGTATGACTACTCTCTCCTTCACCCTGGTCTAGGTTCAGCGTACTTAAGGACAGGGCTCTATGTTCAAGATTAAATAGATTTCCTTCTTTGCTTTGTAATTGAAATACAGGGGATTGTTCTCCCTTCCCTCAGCTTTCCTGATTTGCTACCTCCCTTTGATTCCTATTAGGCCTTATTGATCCTGTCCCAGATACTTCCTATATCAAAGCTTTCTTCTATCTCTATTCTAGATGCCCCTTTCGTTGCTCACTTTAACGGAAGATACTCTTCCATTCTGCCCCATCGTATTGTTGACTTGGTTCTATTAACTCTTTGTTAATGCGATTAATATCAATCTCCCATTGTCTTCTCTTTTGTTCTAATTCTTCATCTAATTCTCCTTGCTTTCTTGCCGCCCTTCTAATTCTCTCCTCCTCTTGCCTTATCTCTTCTCTCCTCAGGCTTGCTCTCCTTTCTACCTCTTCTCTTTGCCTCTGTATTCTTGTGCCCCTTAATTTCTGTACTTCCTCCTCTTCTCTCTTCCTTTCTCATTTGTCCCTATCTTCTTTTGCTGTTTGCCTGTTATCATATTTCCTTTGTTCTTCTTCCCTCTTTTCTCTCTTTTGTTGCTCATCCTGATACATCTTTTCTCGTCTTTCTTTGCTGTTTCTTTTATGTTTGTCTTCCTTCCATATTTTTTCCTGTTCCCTATCTTTTCTATCTTATTCATCTTTATTCTCTTCTGCCTTACTTCCTCAATATTCTTCCCATTTATCATGAACAATATCTTTCCTCCGACCCATTCATTCTGAACTAGCGTTATCTCATCAGCTTTATCTTTTTATCCTTTCTCTTGATCTCTCATTCTGTTTCTGTCGATATATTAAATCGCTCACTTTTCCCTTCTTTATCTTGTATGATCTTAAAGATCTCCTCTTTTCTCTTAATCTCTTATTGTTTATCATCATTGCTATAAGCAGACAGTTCGTATACAGGGTTAGTATATCCTGCCACCACTTTTAGTTCCCTCAAAGGATACAACCCTTTGTCTTCTATATCAATGCCTTTCACTTCAGGCGAGGCAAGGGGAGCCTAAGGCTCGACACCTTCCTTCTTCCTCTGACTAAGCATCCACTCCTCAAGTGGTGGACCTTCCCTCTCTTCTTGGTACATCTTCCAAAGCTCTAAAATAGCTTCTCTTTTCTCTAATTTCTTCCCTGTGTACGCAGCATACAAGTATGTGGTCATGTGTTGCAATACCGCTTTTGACAATGATCCCCCTTTTGGCCATGGCATGAACATCTTATCTGCTGTGCCTTTCACCCATTCTGCACTATACTGTATGAGTTTGGGCATGTGTTTTGGCAATATCTTACATAAATGCATCAGAGGAGTGACATCTTCCATTGTGACGAGTCTCAATAGACTGTCAATACTTACCAGTCTTTTTATAAAAAATATCTTCACTAAAAACAATAAACATGAGCATGCTCCAACAATTGCCACTCAAAACCTCTGTTTCTTCAATATTCTCTATCTACCTCTAGATTGGTACCAACCACTTCGATAGATAGATAATATACCTTCTTAACTTTTATCACAATTCTTTAACAATTCGTGTCACTCCTTGACACCTTTCCTTCACACAAATACACAAACAAACTAGTCGACTTTTCACATTTAATCCATCATGATCACCCTTTATTTTCCTCGCCTCTAATCAATATTCTGATTACAGAGTTTAGCTCATCTTCTTGTGTATACTTGCTTATTCATATCCTAGGGATTCACGCTGGAGTGTAAGATTACCTCTTCTGTACTCCTTGAGTCAGGACTTGTTAGGCGTTGCTTCTTATCTCCTCACACCATTTTCCCCTTTACTCTCAAAATTACCACAACCCGTTACCTTAGTTTGTCATTACCCTCAATCTACTCACCACTTGATCGCTTGATGCAAGACCTTCTGTATTGTCTCCTCCTCCAACCGACCACTTTTGCCTTCCGTCCTCAAAGTGCCTGTGAAAACCAGGTAGGGATTTCATCAAAGAGGGACCCTGGCCACCATCTCAATTTTTTGCAAGTTTTCTATTTGCCCGTTCTCCACAGGTAACCCCATGATCTTCCGGCTAGATGGCAGTGGATGTCCGATCGTCCGAAAACTCTAGAGTTTTAACAGGTTGATGGGTCTTTCAAAACCATCCGACAGTGCTACCAAGTGAACTTATGGTCCTTAATCAGTAACACAACATGCAATGGATGGGATGCAGAATAACACTTACATCAAATAATCAAACCGACTCAGGAAGATGGAAAAGTCTTATTCTACTGTTTTATTATCGAGTGTCTAATACAGGGAGTTACAACGCACATCAACAGACTTACCCGATCATATTCTCAACACATTTCATACAAAATGATACTTAAGTACTAAAAATGTGTTATAATTGATGTTATACTACATGGCAAGTAAGAAAAACCTACTAGGGTTGTGGTTGGTTCAAGGGGTACATCTAAGCTTACTTTCTATACTCGAATGGGTTGTGATAGGACTTCTAAAAGTCATCCTCAACACTTATTAAGTACACAGAATACTATTGGTTCTTAAACTAATAGAACATTGGGCTCACTAGCAGCACGTAAGCTCAGACACAGGTGCCAGTGGGTGGAAATGACTATTACTTCCCACCCAAGTAGCCCACATCTCTCATCACCAAGCCTTCTGCCATGCAGACTGTCTTTGAACTTGGCCTTGCAGTAGTTTCCTTTCTCCTGGGAACACAAGGGAGTATGGGTACACGGCTATCCCAGTTCTTGTCGGCATGCCAAAATCGTATTTCCATCCTTGGTTCACGTGACAGGAGTCTTGACATCAGGCCAGGCAACCTTTCTTGATTTAAGTCGGAGATCTACATCTACATTTTTGCTATGACACGCACATCTCTCAATCCTTATTTCTCAGTGGATTTGAACTTACTAGAATTGTGACACCGATGTCCAGTTTCAACAAATATTATGGCAGCTTCGCCTGCAGTCTATTCACTATGTACAGACAGCTTCTATGATCACTTGGTCTACTTGCGTTGCTATGTCTGTACATTGATTGAACAATTTGTATTTTCTGCATTGCATCTCACAAACACATGCAATCTTCTCTTTGCATAGGAAAGTTGACTCAATTCCTTATTTCGTCATCAGCTTCTATAAGCTCCATACATCTTCTTTTTCTTATCTTCTTAGTGTGTTACTCTCACTTTCAGTGACATCACCAGCTTCTCTTTCTCTCTTTTTCATATTCCTTTCGGGACCTCTTCCAAGAGACTGTCATCCCTTTGGCCATACGTCTGGTATGGTTTTCTTAATGGATACCTTTTCTCGAACACTCGTTGTGGTATGGTCACAACTACTGGTGTCAAACAAGGTACAGGTACAGGCTTCCAACATACAGTTAGTGGGGGGGGGCGGGAATTCCTGTAGAGACAATCGGCTGCTCCTCTACACAAGTGTTCAAATCGGGTGATTCACTCTTCATCCTGGATTCCCCCTCTGCCGTGCTCAGTTCCCTTTTGTACCACAATCTTTTCTCGGGTGACTCACGGTTCACCTCAGATACCCTTCAGTTGGGCTCAGATTCTCTTTTCCAATGATTATAGAATATTTCTGCACGGCTGTTTTACGGTTCACCCCGGACTCCTTCAGTCAGATTCCTTTCACACAATGTGTCTCACTGATCCGGGCTCAGACCAATTACAGTTTGCATTAGCTATCAAAGACTTTCAAATGTGCATAGGCTTTGACTAAACCTGTTGCATGACCACTTTGATTTCAGAGTTCACAACTTTACACCCTCAGTTGGATACCTAATAGAGACCTTCGAATGAGCACCCACATTGGGCCGGAACACTCTGCATATTGCATCTACCTTGGTTTCAAAAGATCAGTCACTCCTTGGATATTCAATTATATTTGCGTCGCTCAACACATACACCTCCCACTCTGTTGTTTGCAGATTTCTTCATACAGTGCTGCCGGTTGGAATCTTGATTCTAACACAGACCAGTCTACTATGAGTCTCCCTGACTTACCGGTTGTGCTGACTTTACTGGAGTGGCACTTTGGCAGGAGCCAAGGACAGTAGCACAGCGGCAATCGCTCCTCCCCGCCTTGGCTATCGATGTGGGAGAGCCCCGGGTACCTTCTACATACAATGCAACTTTCTTCAGCTTTAATTCCCGGTCTTATGTTTCTTTATCTCGAGGGCAAGCAAATGTAGCAATCTTCTTCCTGTGAAAAGGCCAATGGCAATTCCCTCCTTGCAATCCTTTCTGGTCTTGCTGTCTTTCTCCTCATATTTAACTTCCATCTCGTAACTGTTGCTTTCCTGTGCGTTTTGCCTTGCTCAGAGTGCGCTTTCATGCCGCACCTTTTATCTGTGTAGGGAAGTGTAAAGGAAGTCAGGTGTGTGTAATTATCAGTAATTACCTGACTCTGCCTGACCTTTGTTTAGGGACCTATCAGGTATACAGCTCGGGTGCTAGTCTGGTTTCTTTCACAGTGAGCTTTCTGTGGGAAAGTGTTCGTTGCGGGAAAGGGGGGGGGTGAGTTCCTAGATACCCTACCTGGTAGGATGGGGAATAGATTTTATAGTAAAGGGGACACCACGTCACATCCTCTGGTGTCCCACTTCCACTCCCCAAGGGCCCCTCATCCAGGTGATCTTCCTGCACTGGTCGACCCCAAGGAACTGGATCCAAAAGCGATGGCACTGTCCTGGCCACCTGGATGACAGATCCCCGGGGACTAGTGGTTGAGACACCTTCAGGTTTCTCACAGCACCCACACATGTGAGCTACTATTTTTGTTGGGACACGTGTGGAAATGTGGAAAGGTAGGAAATGTGTTCTTGCCAGCGTGTTTCGGTGGTTTCCTTGTGTCAAATGTCTGAAAGTTTTGTGTTTTTCCCTACATTTTGGACTTTGCCAGGCCGTGTGGGTAATCAAACCTTGGGCGATTCACGCAAGTCAGACCTCTTTGGGTTCTCACGGGTGTCTTCTTTTCAGAAAAGCATGGGGTTTCCTATTTTGGTTGGTGGCTGCAGCACCCCAGGCCCAAATCTGTGAGTTGTCCACAGAGCCAAATCCAGCCTTCCACAGGGTGTTTGATGTACCATTGCTTTTGCCTTTTCTTTTTGCGCCCATGTCAGTGTACCAACACATGTGAGGTGCGGTTTTCATCAGGACACCTATGGGAAAGTGGGAAGGTAGGACATGTATTGTTGCCCACGTATTTCGGTTGGTCCCTGGTGGAAAATGTCTGAAACTTGTGTGTTTTTCCCAACATTTTGGACTTTGCTGGGATTTATGGGTAATACATTCTTGGGCGATTTGTGCCAGTCAGACCTATATGGATTTCCACAGGTGTCTTCCTTTTCAGAATCGCATAGGGTTGCCTGTGTTGATTTATGGCTGCGGCACACCAGGGCCAAATCTGTGGGTTGTCCATTAATTAAAATCCATTCTTCCCCAGGGCCTTTGATGTACCAGTGGTTTAGCCTTTTCTCTTTGTGCCCAGGTCAGTGCACCCACACATGTGAGGTACCATTTTTGTCGGGACACCTGTGGGAACATGAGAAGGAAGGACATGTGCTGTTGCCCATGTGTTTCAGTGGATTCCTGGTGGCAAATGTCTGCAAATGTTGTTTGTTTTTGACATTTTGGACTTTGCAAGGCCTTGTGGGTAATGAAACCTAGGGCGATTTGCGCAAATCAGACCTCTTTGGATTTCCATGCGTGTCTTATTTTCAGATATGCATGGGGTTCCCTGTTTTCCTTGGTGGGTCTGACACCCCAGGCCCAAATCTGTGGGTTGTCCACAAAGCCAAATCCAGTCTTCTCGGGGCATTTGATGTACCAGTGGTTTAGCCTTCTCCCTTTGCATCCAGGTCAGTGCACCCACACATGTGAGGTGCCGTTTTCATTGGGACACCTGTGGGAACATAAGACATGTGTTTTTGCCAGCGTGTTTCGGTGGTTTCCTGGTGGAAAATGTCTGAAAAATGTATTTCTTTCCCTACATTTTGGGCTTTGCCAGGCCCTGTGGGTAATAATTTCTAGGGCGATTCGCACAAATCAGACCTCTTTGTATTCCCATAGGTGTCTTCTTTTCTGAAATGCATGGGGTTCCCTGTTTTCTTTGGTGGCTGTGACGCTTCAATCTCAAATCTGTGGGTTGTCCACAAAGCCAAATCCAGTCTTCCCCAGGACGTTTGATGTACCAGTGGTTTGGCCTTTATCCTTTGTGCCCAGGTCAGTGCACCCACACATGTGAGGTACCATTTTCAGCAGGACACGTGTGGGAATGTAACGGTAGGACATGTGTTTTTGCTGGCATGTTTAGGTGATTTCCTGGTGGCAAACGTCTGACAAGTTTGTTTTTTCTCCTACATTTTGGACTATGACTGGCCTTGTTGGTAATATATTCTAGTGCGATTCTTGCAAGTCAAACCTCTTTGGATTCCCACGGGTTTCTTATTTTCTAAATGCATGGGGTTCCCTGTTTTCCTTGCTGGCTGTGACATCCAAGGCCCAAATCTGTGGGTTGTCCACAAGACCAAATCCAGAAAAAAATGTGTTCTTCCCAGTCACTTTGGTGTACAAGTTATTTATCCTTTTCCCTTTGTGCCCAGGTCAGTGCACCCACACGTGTGAAGTACCGTTTTTGCAGGGACACCTGTGGAAATATGGGATGTAAGACATGTGTTGGTGCCAGTGTGTTTCAGTGGTTTCTTGGTGGCAAATGTCTGAAACGTGTGTTATTTTCCCTACATTTTGGACTTTGTAAGGCCTTGTGGGTAATCAAATCTAGGATGATTTACGTAAGTCAGATCTCCTTGCATTCCAACGGGTGTCTTCTTTTTGGAAATGCATGGGGTTTCCTGTTTTCCTTGGTGGCTGTGACACCCCTGGCCCAAATATGTGGGTTTTCCAAAAAGACCAAACCAGTCTTCTCCAGGGCATTTGATGTACCAGTGATATTGCCTTTTCCTTTTGGGCCCAGGTCAGTACACCCACACATGTTAGGTACCATTTTTGTTGGGACACCTGTAGAAATATGGGAAGGTAGGACATGTGTTGTTGCCGGTGTGTTTCAGTGGTTTCCTGGTGCCAAATGCCTGAAAATTGTGTTTTTCCCTACATTTTGCAAAATGCCAGGCTTTGTGGGTAATACATTGTAGGGTGATTCACACCAGAGTGACCTCTTTGGATTCCCATGGGTGTCTTCTTTTCTAAATGCATGATGTTCCCTATTTTGCTTAGTGGCTGCGACACCTCAGTAAAAATCATCCCTGGCTCTTTGCTGTACTGGTGTACTAGCTTTTTATCTTTGTGCCCAGGTAGGTGCACCCACACATGTGAGGCACTGTTTTCATCGGGACATCTGTGGGTATGTAGGAAGTAGGACATTTGTTGTTTTCGCTTGGATTTGATAAAGTTTTCATACATTTCCTACTGCACTTTGTTACACAACCCTTTAATTTTCCAAATGTGACCTACATTTTGTCGCTGCTTTAGGCATTGTAAGCTTTTGTAACATGCGTAAGTAACCTATCCTTCAAAAGGTATGCCTGTGCTTTTTCATAAAATGTATACTTGTCATTCTTCAACACATTCATTTTCCTTTGTTTCAAATGCTAAGTACGTCTGTTTCGGCCTTCAGCATAACAATCCTGTGTACTATAGCTCAGTTTTTGGCTCGTGGTACTGCTTGTTTTGTGAAACATTACAATAAATGTATGATTTCCTAAGTAGAAGAGTCGGGGGAATGTAGCGGTACATTGCTTTTCTCAATATTCACAGAAGCCTTTACCTTATAAGTGCAAACATGTCCAGCACACATCAATTATTTCCCAAGCTATGGAAATGTTCGATACATAGTGCCTGTTTCACAGAGTGATTTCCAATGGGATTGCGCCATTATAAAATGTTTCTGTGAATCGGTCCCCAATTAGTTTTTGCCTGACCTGCGCAACTGACCCCTTACTGAACTTGGAATTTTGTCTATGTTTCAGAAATGTATGCCTTTCTTCTGTTTCCATTGAGCTTTCTTACCCTCCTCTTCCATTCCATTCAAGCATGTCCAGTTAAAAAAAGGGAACTATTGCCTACCTCTCCCAAAACTGATAGTAATTGTATGATAAATATGTTGTTTTGTTTCCACTCAACCTGTTCTGAATGCTTGTAAAATGGAAAATCCAGAACTGCAAACGATTTGTTCCTAGTTCTTACATGGAAAGAAAAAATACAGGCTTCTTTGTACATCCTTTTATTGGTAATTTTCGGAAAAGAAAACACACAATCTGGTCACTTTTTTGCTACTTTCACTCCCTTACTGCAAACAACTAGTCCTAGGAGGCATTTTGACCGCCTACATGTGGGAAGAAAAGGCTGCAAGTTTGGCCGGGATATCACTTGTATGAAAAATAGTTATAAGGTGCGACACACCGAAATGTCCAAAAAAGGGCTCAGCACTGGGAGCGAAAACCCACAGCAGTTAAGGGGTTAATGCATTTAGACAACATAAATAGGCTCAGTCACCCTCTGTATACAATAATTTACATAACATATACTTTCTCATTCACCCAGCCATTCAATCATTCACCCAACATACACTCTTATTCACCAGCACATTCAAATATTCACAAAACATACACTGTCTCATTCACCCCAGCATTCATACAGCAGTCATGCACTAATACATAAAAATAAACATTCACACATTTTCAGGCAAACACATTCCCACATGTGCACTCAGACAATCCCATTTGCATGCACACATTCATACAAACAAATTACCAAACATACACAAAATATTTTCACTTACAAAACAGCTTCAGCATGCTGACATTATCCATGACACCTACCATAAGGCACTGCTCGCTCTGGGCACACTGGCTGACAGAAGAGTAGAGGACTCCTTTTCCGTCAATCAGCACTCTCCTACGCTAGTAGCGCATTGATGAAAGGTGGCATGGTTGATCTTCTTTCGTCCCTGTACTCTCATTATTGCCCACTGTGCATTTTCTGGAGCCGTAAGGTAAGGGCTCTTCTTTGACAGTGACCTGAAAATTCAAGGAATGTGCTGCCTGCCACTTAAGAAAGGCGGCAGTGCACCACAATGGCATAGCAGGTACCTTCACACCCCCCACAGATTTCAATTGCCTAAAGAATTATGCATTTGTATGCAGGTACTAACAGTGAAATAATTTTCCGTTAGTAATTGCTGGGCCTTTGTTAACCGTGAAACCCAGGTGCTGTTTAACATCTGTGTCCTGTTCTGTCTGGCAATGGCTCTGTAGATCAGCCAGGTTGAGTCAACATAGTCCAATATTTCAAGGGAGGGGCATTTGGGGAAGGCTAAAGCCCAGTCAGCTCCATGGTGTTGTACCACTACTTGTGTTTAATCCCTTGTTGGTAATCTTCAATACACATAGCCCTGTTTTTCCTCATCCCAGAACGTGTGTATGAGGCACTTTGACTCATACACAAGTACTAGGATGAGGTAGGGGAACATGGAGGTAATGCCTGACTTAGTTGACTGGAATCTTCATTACTCCTAGTCCCACTCATCCTCATCCCACTACTTACCTATGAGGCAACGACCCTCATATGTAAGCAATGGGACTAGGAAACAGGATCTGGAGGCAATTCTTGGCCGAGAAGCTGATTTTGGGGGTTGGGGCACTGGGTGGGAGGGAGAGGGGATATGTGGGGGGCGGGGTAGGACAGGGATTGTGCGATAAATCATAATGGTCATCCATGTCCAGGCTAAGCAGGCATGATATGTGGTACTAGTGGCTGGAGAGGCATTTTGGTGCAGCCAGTCTAGTCAATCCTAAGTTTGGCTTGACATTTTTTTAACTGTGCATCTCTGATAACGCAGTCCTGGTGAGTGTAGTTACCCGGCTAGACTGGTATTTGGCTTCTGACAGTCTAGCCACTTCTTACTGCAGCATTGTATATTGCTCTGGGCCTCTGTGATAAAATAACCATGATAAGTGTTATTGCTTTGACTGGCATTTTGGTGCAACCAGTCTTGGTATGTCTAAATGTGGCATGATATGTTTTACAGTTGGACAAGTTTTCATTGTGGCATGGCATTTTTCTTTTTTTATTCATTTGTTTGGCTGAATAATTCAACCTTTCAAAATGAAATTCATTTAACATACAAAATGTTATACTTTACATTACTATTTTACACAATATCATTCATTTATGCAATTTAAAGAGAGAGAGAAAAAAGTAAAGAATGATTATGCCTTAAATATTTTGTACATTCCATATATTTCATATAAAAATAACTACAAAACCACATAATAATAACACAAGCAAAACAATATGTTTTTCTTATAAAAGGTCTCATCTGAATTTATCTCTCTAGGTAAAATAACATTCACATATTGCATGAGTGCAATTTTTACTGTTGTTCTTGGACTGGCGAATAATGTGCACCATATTTCATCTTTAGATAGATGGCAATTAATATGAAACACATTATTAAATTATCTTTCCCGTATTTGTTTCAATGCCGGACACTCTACCACCAAATCTGACAGGGTTTTTTTCTGTGTTTGATTTCTACAGAATCGACAGGTGCTTTGTTTTTTTGGAATAATCCCTCTTCTTGCTAGAATTTCATTTGTTGGACATAAGTTCAATGGTATTCTTAATAATTACATACTAGTGTAGTGTGAAGGGCATTTTATGAAATCGCTTTCCATGGTTAGAAATCTTTTATGGCCAAATAGGGTGATGTTAAAATCCACATATCTTTTGCATTGTTCTTGGGTACATTTCCAATCATACTGATAAAAAAGTTTTTTTGCCTTTTTAGGGTTCGTTATTAGGAGTTCGATTGTAATATTTGCATCAAGTAAGGCATCTACAACACATTTGTTCCATGTCTTGGGGAATTTTTCTGTGGAGGTTAACACATAATGTGCAACCGTACTCAGGGTATTCAATGCTGATACTCCCATTATGAATTTCCCATACAAACAGCACATTTTCCCTACCACTTGACTATATACAGAGATAGCTCCCAGTTCGTATCATAATAATGGTAAAGGCGTTCAATTAGGGAGTCTCAATATCGATTTCCAGAGTTGGGCTTCATATCGATCCCAGTATTTCCTCTGTCTGGGCATCATAGTATCGGACACATACGTCACTATTGGAACTACTTTTTGTTGAAAAACTCATTATGTGTGATAATGGCATTGTAATTAGCAAAGCATTATATTAATTAAAGCATTAATGTTCCTGTACACTGTTGGGTACTTGCACGTATTGGATTGTTGGATTGGTGTTACACTGCAAAACAATTGCCTTTTAGCCAATTTGTCTCAAAAAGTGTGCTGTATAATGCATTAAATAACATATTTATATCTTTCTCCTAGTGCAGTGTGCAGCGCACCCCTGCAGCAGCACCTCCAATTGTGGTAATCTAGGCGGGCCCAGAGTGTGACGCAACCTGTGATTTGCTGCCGAGTTGTGGGGGGGGGGCCCTAAGCATGGCCCGCAGGGGGACCCTCAAATTTCGTGTTACGCCAATGGACTGGCCGCCACAGAATAAAACCTATACCAAAAGGCCCACACAGACACATTTCAAGCTGGCATAGTTTAATTCGCAGCAATTACATTTATGCAAGTGACATGTCAACATCAACAATAACTCACTGCGAGTTACATTGTTCAATAAAAAACGATTTACTCGTATCATAAAAAAACAACAACCAAGTTGTGAATGCTTTATGGGAAATTCGTTGTTTGTCACACTGAGCTGTGACACACTGTCTTCTTGCCAATGAAATCAAACTAACATACCTTCAGCACAAGCTTTTCTTTCGGTGCGATTTATTTTGCTCTGTGGAACATTTTATCTTGAATTACGTTCTCGGAGGAAATTGGCGAGGTTTTGAAATGCATGTACCTTCCAGAATTACAACCTCATTTGATGTTGCCAGATGCGCACCAGGTGTCCTTTTTATGAAGAACTAATTAATGCAATCTTGAGTTAGTGACTCAAAGGTGAACGGCTTTTGTGTTATCAGCTGGTGGTCAGTCATGCACAGGGAATATATTTACCTGCAGCTTGTGTTGTTGTAGCCCAGAATTCAGCAGTCTACTCAAAATGAAGATGACATGTGCACGATATTTTTTATTATCGGATTTTGGTACTGCACATACGTCATGTACTATTGAGCTCGCAGCTGGTATAGTTTTGAACAATAAACATTGATGGGCAGTTCTAGAGCTGCACACAGTGGTGGATTGGGAACCAACATTGTCCATGGAATTGCTTTACAATGTCACCCATTATTTCACTGTGTGAGCAGCCCCAATCACTCTAAGTAGACTTTGGGGAGTGCGCTCAAAAAATCATGTGGAAAGAATTGACCCAAATAATGACTTCTAAAGCCCATTTGCCCCAATATTTTTATTTAATGTAGTGAAACGTAACCAAAACAACTGCTATAACATTTTACAACAGTGAGGGATAACAAATTGGAAGCTCTTTTATATTTAATTATATACTTCCTTGGGAATTGGGGGTAAGGACTGATGGAATAAAGGGGTGGGCGCATATGAAAGAGGGTAAAACGTGTCCACACAAACGAGGAGTATGGAGCAGAGATCCACTGGGAAATCTCCACAGTAATCTGCAGGTCAGTGCACCCCTGGTTGCACACCTGCAATGTCCATTGACTACAGTATCTTCAATTAAACTACTTGCCATACCGTACTGTGTGGGCTTATATGTGTCAACAGACTCCCCCATTTCGAATCCTGACACCTACGAGGTCACCATGAATTGTTTGAATGGTAGATTAAAGAATTAAGCACATTATGTTACCAACCTGGAAAACAATAGGTATGTGAAGAAATTGAAATGTTTGCTGCATTTGATACCACAAACCACCTAAGAACCAGACATGCAGGTGTATGCCTGAGGAAGAATCTCCTTGTTTTTTTTATTAGTAATGGGGTACAGGTATGGAGGGAGTCAGCAACTCCAGATGTTTTGAACTGCAATTCCTGTCATCCTTAGCCAGCATAGTTAATAGTGGAAGATCAAGAGAATCAAAGTGCATCAAATAGCAAAATTCGCATGCTGCAGGCCCACGAGGTATGGACTCCTAGAAATCTAATTACCTGAACTGTGGTATGCGAAATCACCCTTCAAAGAGACATTCACATGTGCTGGGTGATAATCTTGCATATGCCTTCACCGTCCTCAACATAGGCAGTGTTGGAATTGCGGCTGCCACACACTCCTCACAAAGTCAGGAAATAGCGGATGTGCAACCAATAAATAGACCCAATCTTGCAGTTGGGGAGGCCAATAGGTCAAGAGATCACTCAATCGCACTGATTTTAGTGAGCAATACCATAACTTGGTTGTGTATTACAGAGGAACATCCGGTCTGTCAACTGCATGATAGTTACGACCTGTCCCAATAATCAGAAACGTTCTGTGGCAGCATTAACCCAGAGGAGGTTTTATTACAATGAAAACTACAATACGCTTTGGGTCACAAAGCACAGTGCTTGTCAGAAGCCATTCGCCCTAATGCATAACCACGGTTCCAACAAGTGCCTCTCATAAACACGGAAGTGCTGAAAACGTTATTACTAATCTTAGTGTATCTTGTGACTCCTTGCACAGCAGGCATGAAATCCATAACTTGACCTACCCATGAATCATAGGTCAATTTTGAAAAATGGAAAAGTGACAGAAGAAAAAACATGAGCCAAATCATTACTGATGTCGATTGCACTGAGTAGCCTTCACCACTATTATTTTCAGCCTGCTGTCCCATTGAAGAAGGTAAAGAAAGTCCATCCATTTCTCATTGGCTGACCCTAATGCCTGTTCCACGTTCATCGAGGAAATCTACTAGACCACGTCCGTTCATCTGCAAAATATAGCATCTTCACACAATTACCCTAAAACAACTGATGGAGATGCACATACCATTGGATGATATACAACTTGTTGAACTCAGGGTTAGTCCTTGAAAACCTATTCAGCTAAACTCTAAATCACTGGAATTGTGGGTATATTGCTGAATCCAAGAGTATGTTTATCTTGATCATTGTCTGACCTGCATAAGACATAGAAACAATACTATGTCAAGCAAAGAGGGATTCCAGTGAGAGCTTTGGGGTCCTGCCATAGTCCACATGTCTGGTGGACATGACTGGGC
This sequence comes from Ambystoma mexicanum, assembly GCF_040938575.1. Classification (NCBI taxonomy): domain Eukaryota; kingdom Metazoa; phylum Chordata; class Amphibia; order Caudata; family Ambystomatidae; genus Ambystoma; species Ambystoma mexicanum. Next base: position 594,631,843 of record NC_090937.1, on the reverse strand, counting down.
TCCTTAAAAAGCCATCCTATGGCCACATGTCACACAGAATAATTACATAGTTTGGGTGCTATTCTGAGGTCTCAAGTGAACTCCTATTTCACATGGGTTGCCCGTTTCTGGAGTAGTGAGTCCCCAATAATTTGTGGCCCCATTTGGGTGAGTTTGACTAGGCCTTCTCACAGTGAAAGAGAACTGTCTTTTCATTTTAAGTGAGAAAGTTCCCAGGGGCTTCATAATTATACAAAGAGTGATAGAAAATCTAGGCAATTGTGGTCAGTGTTGAGCAAAGAAAGGCTCTAACGAGTTTTCATACAATTTGCATACTTTGTTTAAGCACTTGACGTTTGATTTTAACCAAATCCAAATTATTCCTTCATATTTTGTTTATCCTCAATCTTAATTAACAAATTTCATTCATGATCATTACAAGTGCTGAAATTGGTTGACTTTAACCCTCACATTGACAGGCAATTGAGAATGCTATACAGTGATGTTCTGGAGAATCCGACAGCGCTGGGATTTATTGAACTAATCAAACTTCTTTCCCATTAAGATGGTTATTACTTCAGACATCATTTTCATCCTCAACATTGTTAGGGAATCTCCCCAAACATGCATTTCATTGACAGCACAGATGCTCCCATTACAAATGCAACACACGGAAAGAGCAACTACACCTAGTTATAGGAAGCCATTTATACAAAAACAGCTACATCATCTATACTGACAGACCAGTTACTAAAGAATAACTTCTCCGATAGCTGTCCCTTACTAGATGTGCACTTTAATATGAAGATCTTGAAGTGAGATACAAGGCAGCCAACTTGTTGTGCTACTTAAAGCTATCAACGAGTTGAATCTGACAGAATGTTTAATGCTGTTGGGGAAAGACAAAGAGCCCCACTATAGGTTGGGCATTGTGGTAAAAAATGGGCTGTAATAGCGCAATCACAAGTTTGGGAAAAGTTGGAGGAGTCACATCCAGCTCTGAGCTGGAGATGAATGCGCTGACATTCCTCCCATTTTCAGCGCAATTACCACAGCGCAATTACCGCCATGCTATTTGCACTGAAAATGCCCCATTGAGTTCTATGGACACAAATAAAACAGAGACTTACACTGTCACCGCCACTTGTGATTCAGCGCTAATACTGCTGGACCAAGTGGCAGTAACAAGAAATGCTTGGAGGTTATTCCGTTGGATTTACCGTTGGGATACCATCAAACCTATAGCGAGGCCCAAAATCATCATATTACAGAAGATACCAGAAAATGGTGGGTGGTGCCAACACGCATGTCAGCATGTCAACATGTCCAATGTTGAATGTGATCATTTTTTCAAGGTATTCAGAAAAGATGGCACCCGCTTTTCTAAGTTACTACTTAAATGGAGTCATGTGAAAGGCATTTTCTTTTGTTGTATGTCATCAAATGACATGTTTTCATTTGACGTTTTACCTTTTAAAGAACTTGTAAAAGGGATACTGCAATGATGGCCTGTTGAAGGATGATACAGGAGCCTCAAGTACAATTTTAGGATGACGTATTTTTCTACACAGGTCACATGATGGATTCAGGATGCATGAAGGAGAACACCCACTGGGCACACCATCATGACCAGCTCCCAGCAACACTCACCAAGGCAACATACTCAATATTCCACTCTATCCCATGAAGCCTTAACATGCATTCCAAATGCATAAATTCACAGGATGCAACACCTTCCTGCTTTCCAGGCATAATCACACACATACACACAGTCGGAGTCACACATGCGCTGGCAAGATGCTACACATTAACAACCACAAAAAACACGAAATACATACCACCTGGTCTACAGCACACACCTTCCCTCTGCACACACTATCAAAATGTGTACAAGAGGCACTTAAAACAGCCCACACATACACATGGGAAAGGAGGACAAGGGGGAGTTGACCCTGAGGGGAACATTCTCTCAGCATGGGTGCTTCTTTTGGGCTCTTCTCTTTCCGGGGGTACATAGGAGTTAAGCTACCCAGAGACTGTAGTGGTGAGGAGAACATGCCCACCTTTTCCTAGAGCTGGTGGTTGGTAAATAGATTGGAAGAATATCCCAGGTAAAGTAAGTGGGTAATGTGGTCTGGCAAACTACTTGATGGCTAGACAACCTTGTGCATTCACAATCTGGACACTCTTTGCTCACTGTGCTGTCAGGCTAACAATTCATAAACTCTATTCTATAACATCCATGAACCATCCATACATTTCGATTGCATTGTGCATTCACAATCCAGGCTCATCTGCTCAATGTGCTGTTGAAATAAATCAGCATTAAACCTGATTAAAGCAGGCTCTTTCTAACTCAAGTATAGCAAACTATGAACCTCTTAAAGGCTTCGCAGAATTGTACCTTCATAATCTAGTCACCCCTTGCTCATTATGCTGTGGATTGTAAACAAATATTCCTCTGCCACTTCTCTGTTAACAGAGCTATATTGGATTTTTTGGTTCCTTGGCTAGACATCAGAAGACTTAGAACAGCACTATGCACACACCTGATTTTGACACAGTATATCGTAAATTGAACAGACCACACAATAACCAACCATCACACAGACTCAAAATATATATTTTTATATAAACAATTTACATCCTGTAACAAGGTGATAATTTGCATTGGTTATATGTAAACAAACATGTCCAAAATGCAAAATGAAACACATTCCAAAATCAACTAGCAAAACGTAAACTCAACTGCACATGATGAGAAGAACAAAAGAGTAAACAGAATATGCCATTTTACACTGACAGTTTTATTTTGGGTTAGCTTGGGAATGAAATCAAGACACACCCTAGTAAGCAATTTAGTTGGTTTATGAAAGCAAATGCACTTTAGAAATAGTCTCAACTCTCATTTACCCTGTTCCCCTAAACTAAGTTTGGGTTAGTCTGAGGTTAGAGACAATGGACTCTCTTGCATTGCAGAATAATGCCCACACATACTTTGCATTTAGGCAACTTCCTTGATTCCCAGGTACCATGAAGATAGAGGGATCCATGCCTTCTGAGTCAATTTGACCTGGCCAAATCACCCCTTGCAAGAAATTCCAGTTACTTTGGACCCTATTAATAGACGATTATACAACCAGACCTTCTGGTCCTTGCAGTTTCAGTGCCTGCCTCAGTACAAGTCGACAGCCCCCACCGTTCAGCCCAGCCTGCCCAGAAAAATACCTTAGAATTCTGCTGCGTAGCCAGCCAGATATCACCTTGCTCACATTCCTCATTCAATGCCCAAGCAAGGAATTGGCAAAATGCCTAATACTTGGATAGCACAGCTACCAAACAACCAGCCCGCCTTTCTCACTCGAGGATCACGTTCCAAATTCAGAAACCACAGCCACAGGTATTTCCTTGAAATGTTCAAGCTGATTACATCTTGGCCCATTTTATAGTCTCAGGCACTGAAAGCCTAGAGCAGGCTCTGTCATGCAGCAAGTCCACTCCCAAAAGCCCTGCATTGCAGCTCACAGTCCATTATAATCCTTTCCCCGAACCCAGCCCAACACATATAGATTCTGCAAATTCTATCCACCTCTCTGTCTATGTCACTTCCTTCACTCCAGCTGCTTCTGTCACTCCCCACTTTAAAACATGACAGAGCCTTCAAGAATAATCCAACACTTCCTCAGTTCACCCATCTTGTGTAATTATTTTCTCAGCACTAAACAACCTTTGAACAGCATTTGGCATGCCTGATAATGTATCACAATTCCTTCCTCTTTCCCACCCAGAACAATGAACATTTGACAAATTCTAGTGGTCACACTGCAGCGTCACAGACACTTGGCTTGCAAATGTATTTTTAAATCTTTGCTTACAATCTAAACTGGCAAGCTACAGCCAGTGCATTTAAACGCTGTAATGTTAAGGCCTGTAGGCTGTAAATATAAATCAGTTTTTTGGTTAATGCTACGGCCACCCCCCTTTGTTAGAAATCCATTTTAGTGATTCAAGTTAGCAACCCATGCTATACACCACAGAGAGCAAAGCATATGCTGCACTGTTAGTATATGTTCAAACCATTGGCACACACCCTCCCCTACATTTCACCCTTCTTTTGTAGAGAACACCGCTTAGACTTGGTACTCTGCAGAAGAACGAATCCAAGCTAAAAATCACGTCATCATTCAACAAATTCTTTTGTTGTTAAACCATGTACTCTTAAGGCAACAGTGTTAGTATGTGTTCTGCTTAATAACGAAGTATAAACAATTACATTTTTTGTGCAAAAATTGTTCATAAATGTAATGAAATTGGCAACAATTGTCCATAGATCAAAGGAAGGCCAGCAATACGATGAAAACTTAGAAAAGAGCAAACTATTTAAGAATTATAGTGAAAGAAAAGAGAGAGTAAAGAAAATGAGAAACTACTTAGAATGGATTCAGCATCTTATTGACGTGGTAGTGATATTTTCCATCACAAAGCCTAATACTGGACTGGCTTGAACATAGTTTGTCTGTATGCTGGGGAGACCTATTTCCATGTCACAAAGTACATCACAAAAAGATTGCAGACCGCCATCTCGCCATCCGTCCTTCTCCTTTACGTCAGCCAGTCTCGTTCTGCCTTTTCCCCCTTTTGGTCCCAGGGACTCCATCTTGCTCTGTCCTGCAGCCTCCCCCATGTACACCTGGCTCCAGGGACCCCACAGAACACTGATGAAGGAAAGCAAGTTAAGGCAATCTAAACTATAAGAGAGAGAGAGAGAGAGAGAGAGAGAGAGAGAGAGAGAGAGAGAGAGGCAAATAGGTGAAGCATTAAGCAATGATACTCTTTCCTTTATGATTTCCCCCGTTTTCCAACTGCCTTATCAAACACCTTACTAACTTACCTTGATTTTAATGTGACTGTTACACCTCTCACCCCCTGTTATTTCCCGAGACTGCTCCTGCCTCTGAATTTCATGTTACAGGTGAAATGGCTTGATTTGATTCACATGGACAAAATGTTCCACAGCCAGATCCCCTTTTATGGTCATTATTCTGTACACTACAGGTACAATCTTGTCCACAATTTTGAATGGGTCATGCCAGGATGCCATTTATTTAGCTTTTTTTACTTTTTTACTTTCACAAAGTTATAATTAAACACAAGGTCACCTATGTTATACTCCCTAACAGATGACTTGGCACCCTCAGTTGCTCTTTCCAGATTTTGTTGTACAAATGCAAATCCATGTTACAAATGGTTTCTCAACTCCTCCACATATCCATGAATTGTGGATGCATTTACCAGGACTTGCTCATTGGTGTTTGGTCAGTACCATTTTCCTGCCTGTGATGATTACATGTTGACTGAGGTTTGTGAGTTACAATGGTGTCACCCTAATGGCCATCAGTACCAAAGGGAGCTGCAAATCCAATCTAGGCTCTGATTTATTTTAAGAATATCAATTATTGATCAGTTGCATCGTTCAACACCACCACAAGAAGATGGGCAGTGCGAAAATATATAGCTTCCTCTTTAATTCCAGAATATGCCACTTCGTGGTCATTACTGCACTGGTAAAATGGCTTCCACAGCCTGATTCTTTTCTTTGAGATACGCCAAACCTAGAAAATATGTGGTTCAGTAACAATGTAGCTGCTGTCTGTTCACTACAGTCCGGTGCCAGTATGCATTCCAACCACTTGGACATTAGACAGGTAACTATCAGCATATATTGTGTCCCCATGATGTCCTTTGGACTGGGCCAGTGAAATCTGTTTGAATCAAGGGTGCTCTATGTGTTGGGGAGGCGGGCTGAAATTGTGCACACACTAAACACCACCACCATACAACAACGCCATGTCTTCGGACGTATGAATAGTCCTTCAAAATTTCCAATGTTTTCTGAGAGCCTCTCTACCCCACTGTTATTGCATCATGGGCAACATGTATCATTAACCCCCAAAATGACACAGGGACCAACCATAGGTTCGGACCTGAAATAGATTCTTGGATCAACAGTCCAACTTGCAGTTGAACCATTTTTGATTCTTTAACATAACGCTCATTTCGTCTCTTCTATGTTTTCCTTTGTAGTCCTCCTCTGTTAAAGGATTGTGTTATGCATCTGACAAATAATTGTACAACATGCATATAATTGTATCTTCTCAACGTGCTTTGATCCTGATCAGGCATATCAAAGCTCCACTGCATAACTGGCTCATTACTTGTTTCCCGAGATTTGGTACTTGTTACCACATCCAATTGGATCTCACTGAGCAAGTGTTCAATAGGAAACAATTCTCCAATCACTGCTCCAATTTTGGCCTATTGGTAAGCCTTGTTTATTCCCTTCCTTTTCTTTCCATGGTGTTCTAGAATGCCCTTGTATCTTCCTCCGGTAAACTCTCATCTCATTCACTGAAACAAGATGGTCAATAACCTGAATCAGGTTTCCAAGTTTGAGTGTTTTTTTGTTACAAGTGACCATTCCTCTCAGCTTTTACCCCGGTAAGTACTATACAAAACGATTCCAGGCATAATCAGGCATAATCAGAATCGGCAAACAATACTATTTCTTTTAACTTGTTTTCTACTGCTATTTCTTTGTAGATTGCAAAAAATTCTGTTCACTCATGGGATCCCGTTCACATTTGACCCACACATTCCCTATTTCTGCCAACAATTCTTTTTCAGGGTAGCTCCACATGTGGTATGCACATCCATCTGAATACACAGTTGGGAGATTCCTGCACACCTCTTCACCAAAGGCCATGTGTGGTGATTATTCAAATTCAGCCAAATGTGTTTCAAATTCTGCACAATCTGTAGCATTTAAAGCTGCACAGTCATGCAAGTCTGCCAGCCCCTGAGCTAGTGGACATTTCTTATTCTGCCCATATCTCACTACCACAGGGAATCCCTGTAATGCCAATGTCCATGATGTAATTCTTGATTGGGGTAAGTTCCCTGAACTGATCCTTTTACACTGCAAGAATTGCAGAGGCTGATGATTAGTCTCAACAATCACCCGCTCTCCTTAAATAATGGGGCAGAAATGTTGTAATGCGCAGAGTTGTCAAAAGTGTTTTTTTCTTATTCATTCAATTTTGTTTCCACCTGTGTAAATGCTTTTGATACAAGACCGCAGACATACTTCGATCTTTGAAGAATTAAATATTGGCTCTTCTTTGGATAAGTAAAACATGGGGCCTTCATTAGACAATCTTTCAATTTGGCTACTGCTTCATGTTGTTCCTGTCCCCATTTCCAGGGCACTCACTGTTTCAGTAATTTAGTCAATGGCTGTGACATTTCTGCATACTCTTCAATGAACTTCGTATACTTGTTATCCCTAACAAGCTCTTTCAGCTCTTCCGATTCACGGGATCTTTTAACTTTTGGATGGCCCTACCTTTTTACTTTGCAGATTTAACCTTTGCTCTGTAACTTCATGTTCCAAGAAATACACCCTTCTTTGACACCACTGCACATTCTGCAGTGACACTTTTGCCCTAGCCTTTTGTAAGTGGCTGAGCACATTTCAATGACATGGCTTTTAACATCTTCATTTTTGAAAAGGTCATATCCACATAAACCATAGTTTCCCTCTCGGCTGCATCTGAGAGTGTTTTGTTCAGAAATATCCCAAACTCACTTCCACTATTGTGTGGGAGTGGCGGGCCATTCGCCCCCCCCCCCCCTCACCCATTCAGTTCAAGATGCATCACTTGCTCGACCACCAGTGGGGGACGCTTCCTTCGCCCCTGTGCGCATAACCAGCCCTTGTGCTGATGACGACATAGGTGGGGCTGTTGTAGAGACACTTGGCATCCATTTTGGGCACCCTCGACTCCATCTTTGGACTAGGCCTCACTGCGATAATACGAAAAAGCTTCTCTCCCCTCTGCAGCACTGCACACAGCGTGCTCCAAGGACCCCACCTTTTCTCCCCGAGTCTGAAAGCTTTGCAGCTCCATTCTCACGTCTGAGCCGGAGGCAATTAAACAATATAAATGTAACACCTCACCCTTTCTCTGAGATCACTGTCCTGTGCATGAACCGGCTCGCACCAGGCCCTGTAGCCCATCAATCTCCACAAACCTGCTTGTGCCCTCTTAGCCCCGCTGTTGGAAAATTACTGCCAACATAACCCCATGGCCCCGCTAGGTATTCTCTTGATGTGCCAGGCATGTAACCTTGGTGTGATGCCCACCCCGGTGTGCCCCAACTAACAAAAATCAACCTCTGTCACAGTATATTGCACCTTAGAACTAACAAATATCAGCATGCCCCCCAGTTCTTCTGAATAGTGAATAATGGTCTTATCACAAACCTAGAATTTATGGAGTATAATGATTTTCTCAAAGGAGCCTTAGTGACTTTTATTTAGTGCATGCTCGAAACAATATGTTTTGTTAGATTAGTTAGTGCCTGCTCTGCTTCATCGTGACCTGACCCTCACCCCACCCGGACACAGGCAACTGGACCTCTTGGCACGTGCCCTCCTGTCAACTGAACAACCAATCCAGCGGGAGCATCATCATCAAAGACGTATGTAGCCGAAGGTTTTTTCCAATCCTGTGTCCATGTAGGCCCCTATAGCATGATGTCAGTTGTGAAGCTTTTTACCTTCTTAAGCTGCCACATTTGTAATGTTTGCCAGAGTGCTCTCGGGCAGCAGAGTTCTCTGGATGCCAATTTCGTATAAACAACTAAACTCTTGCAGCCTGTTCTCCTGGTCTCATTCCCCACTGGGGTGTGCCTTATTCTTTGCATTTTGGACGTGCAAGTCGGGGAGTGGGCCTACACTATTGATAAAGCCAAAAGGAGCAACAGTCCATGCTTTTTGGGTCCCTTTGAACATAAAAGCAAATAGATGTTGTATATCTTTTGCTAGGAGCATGCTCCAATACCCTGCAGATAGATCTAAGGTAGTAAAAAACGTTGACCCATGTGTGTGTGCAAGACCTTGGTCAATGAATGGGAGAGGCCAGCTCAAAACAGGTAGCCTCTTATTCAGTTCTCTTAAGTCTGCACACAACCACCATTGCCCATTGGGCTGGGCTTCAATACACCTAATATGGGCATGTTTGAGGTACAGTGAATGGGTCTAATAATTCCTCTGGACTTCAACATTTTTAATTATTTCTGCCAAGGACTCTTAACAGTTCAATGGTAGCCTACATTTTCGGACAAATACAGGTTTCTTACCTTTGCCTTCTGGCAGTGTAGCAACATGCAAATCTGTAGGCCCACAATGGTAGGCGTCTTTTAGCGAATACCTCCTTAAATTCTATGAATATTTTAGTAAATATCCTGACAGCCTTTGTTATTCACAAGTATTTGTATGGGACCATGCTCAGCTTCGACTAAAGATGTGTATTCACATTCTATCTCCTGCTGTCTCATGGATTCCTTGAGACACACAAACTCAATGGGCTCCTTCAATTTGTGTCCCTTCCTGTACTTCAATGCCATTGTATATTGCTGTGTGAATGTAAGAATGGTAACATCCTTCTTTACTTGATGCTCAACTGCAAATAGCCTTATTTGCGCACAATGGTATGCTTGCCTTCTATCCTCAAATTCAGGTGCTGCCCCACCCAGTCTGGACTCAACTTTTTGATTCAAGATATCTAACACCATATTCATTCTGTTCATGATGTCATTTCCCAAATATAATGTGGCTTTTGTTTCACTTATAATCCATATGTTGTGATGAATGCTTTACGACCCTATAGTTATTTTCAACATGCATCTCCCCACAATTCTTTTCCAAATCAGGACCATATGATCTGAATATTTGTTGATTATTATATTTTGAAACTTGGTATGTCTTCACTGTCAAGCATTTGTTTAAACGCTTTCTCATTAATGAAACTCCTTTCTTGTTCCAGGGCCAAAACTGCCTCAATCATTTCCCGGTGTCTATTCACATCCTTGAATATCCAGGCCTGACCTTCCTTCATGTGTAATTCTGCAATGGTTGAAATATACTTCTCTTCATCTGACTCTGAAACATCACTTTGTTCTCAATCTTCATCACGTATCTAGAACCGCAATGTGCGTTCATCTGTCTGTGTTTTCCAGTTATTCTTGGGATCCAAGTGGATCTCTAATGACTGCATTTTTTTCTCTTTGCATTTCACCCTAGCACATAAGACTGACAGTGACAGTAGGTACACTGCCATTTTGAAGATACACTTACACTGCGCTCCCTGACCTAGTGATGGTGTAACATTCTTTTGCATTGCTAGCTTAGCTCACCATTCTTTGAGGCTTCAGGTTTTTTTTGGCCAAAGACCGCAATATGCGATTTGCCTCATCAATGAAGGGTGACAATCTCTTCAGACAATGTGTTTCTAATAGGATTGGGGTCTCCTCAATGTATGTGACCACCAGTTCTTGCTTCATTCTATGTTCCCTACCTAGATGTCAACTTCAGTGGCACCTTCCACCACAATCTCTTCCCCATTGAAATTATGCACAGGGCCTTCAATCTGTCTTTAGGGGGAATCCCTTCATTTAAGCTGTCCAACATGTTCCTTGACATTACAGTCACCTGTGCGCCTGTATTCTCCATTGCAAATACATTGCATTATTTGTTTGTATGGCGCTGAAAGCCTGCAGGCATCGGGGCGCCAAGACATCTATACAATACGAACAATCATCAAGTGACAGGACAGAGGAAAGGAAGGGCAGGTAATACTCATTGCTTTTCAATTGTATTAGGTGCATAATATATGTCTTCACATTCTTCAAGAACACATAGGAACTGTGAATTGTTGCTAATCTCAGGGCGCATTTTCTTTAAGCCTGTCTGGATTTTTGCTTAACCAAACACAACATGAACTCTAGTCACCAAACAAGCCGCAAGCCTACTACCTGGCTCAACAGCATTGTGCACCCATATTACCAGTACTCCTTGCTCACTGTGCCATATAGTTAATAGTTAATGCAACATCGACTTTAGCAACAAACTCACTCAATGTACATTTGCACTCAAGGGTCTACTTGCTCTCAGTGTCATAAAGCTAATGCATTGTGAAGACTAAAGAAATGTTGTGCATGAAGACATAGTATATATCCCCAATATTTAGCTATCACTGCAAACATGTAATGCAACCACTTTCTGTGCCTAATGAACTGCTCTTAGTTAAGTGATGTCAAAACATTTTAGTACACTGAACCATCACACATATCTCCCAAATCGCTTCGCAGGTTATGTCAGGTACCAACCTCAGTTGCTGCAACCTAACCCTTAATAGCACAGCATCACCTAGATATGTATGTATCATGAACCTTATATTTCAGCACACACATGAAGCCACCAACATGACACCTGATGCATGCCACAAACTTGTTGTAAATCCTGTTGTATAACCGATGTAAATGTAATCTTATGTAAATACATATTCTATGTTCCTGTAAATACTTATCCTATGTAACTGCTATTACCTCCACCAGAGTTTATACTCCTCACCCATGTACCTTCTGCTCTGATGAAATTACCTATGGTCCTATCACGATAATGCAAGCCGCAAACTTGTTGTAAATCCTGTTGTATAACTGATGTAAATGTAATCTTATGTGAATACATTTTCTATGTTCCTGCAAATACTTATCCTATGTAACTGCTATTCCTTACTATGTAACTCCAAGAAATGTACCCAGATGCCTAAGGGCTTGGCACGCTAACTAAAAAAAATACAAATACAAAGTGTACCGGCCACTGACAATCAGCCTGAAACTTTGAAGTATCTATGTGTACCTCAACAACACATCTTCTGGTTAACTTAGTTTGTGCTTTAATTTCCAGCTCTAATTTTCAGCATGCAATGCACAAGATCACCATACAACTATAATTTGATTTAGCTAGCATCAAATATACAAGATTAGTCAGGTGGAATGGGCCAATGATGTAGCGTTTCAGAATGGGTACTTTGGGTCCTTAGGCCAGGCACTTCAACTAAGCAGCCAGCGGCACCAGACATGAGCACTGGAGCGTGCTGAGCCAGGCTTGAAACTTCACACTCACCACAGAATAATACTGTGCTGAAAGCAGTGCTCAATTTGTGCCAGTGTTTGGCGGGGCTGAACGCCGGCACTTAATTCTCAGCACCAGCACTTATTGTGAAGGTCAGAACTTTCATTGTAGTGTTTGTTTTAGCACTTTTTGTTGTCCTAGGTCGCGGTGGACAGGACACACGGGAGACTATGTTTTGCATGCCTTAGAGCTAGGCGGGTGGCAGATGTCATCGTGCTGACAACCTTGAGTTCAAAAATAAATGTTAACTATAGAATATGAGTCACCAGGTTGGTGAAACTCATTGATGTTCATGAAACTGATGCTCAGGGTAATCGGCGGCATGCACACAACAGTGATTTGCTGCTTTTACAAACTGCAGCAGGACCTGGCTGTGTAGGCACTGCCTGCCGGTTCATCTGCATGCCTCTTACCATTTCACAGCATGGGGTTCTTCTAAGGAGGTGCACTGAAACAGAGCAGACTCTTTGAGCATGACAAAACAGACGCCATAAATGTAAATGTCTCATGGGCAACAGAGACCGGCTCATCCGTGTGTAGGTATGGAAGCGTTACATTGTGTGCAGCAAAGCACTTGTGGGTGTGGCCCAGACCATTTGTAGACGCTGGAGAATATGGCATGGATGGACGGCTGTACTTCTACAAGCATTTCAAGTCGTACAGGGACAATAGCAAACTTTGAAGGAGGGTAGGTTACCGAAGATGTACTGCTCCCAAGTGTGTTGTAATTTGTCACTTGTCATCCTAAGTCATGCTAAGTCACATTTAATTTCTTTCTATAGCTTTCTATAGCTATAAGCATGTTTTGGAAAGTTTGTATTTCTGATGTACCTTTCTCGAAGTGAAGCATAGTTTAATATAGAGAGATCCACATGTGTTTATTGTAGGGTTATGTAGACAGCACATCTTAATGTGGTCAATTATCTTTCATGGTATGTATTTCATCTTTTGATGTCCTTGTGTGGGTCTTTCTCAAAACATATGTCTGAGACTCAGACCTTTAAGTATAAATCTTGTTGTCAGCTATAGTTGAGTATTATTATGTAGCAATGTTCCCTCTGTTCCTTTTGATTATTCATGTTGTTTTCTAAAGTATGCCATATTCATTTTACAGTAGGCATGCATCAGACGTGTCATTTGTTAGGAAGTGGCTCCCATACATTGTGTTAGGTCTTCCAAGGGGATGTGTTTGCTACCAGGGGTGTGTGCATTTTGTGTGTGTAATGTCTTATTCCAACTGGCGTGATGGGTCTTGCAAAAGAAATTCATGAAAACCATTGCTTTACGTTTTGAAAGGGGGAATACGGAAAGTGTGTTGTCAGATCCCTAAAATGATTGCTGGATTTTCAATGCCTGCCAATTAGGCACCATTGTATTGTCACACAGGGCTGGATACATGGCTGCATCAAGTAGTTAAAGGTTGCTATTGCTTTTGTTTGACCCCATGTTGTCGGTTGTGAATCGTGGTTCAAGTCTGTGTTTGCTCCTTTCTGTTGTTCTGGGCGGTGCATGCCTGCACATCCGTAACGAGTAACGAATTTCCACCAAGAAAGGGGCAGAGCATTGAGAAGCAGGGACTCAAACGCCAAGAAAATGTGTGCATTGTCCCACCCTGCACATGAATTGACAGGCAAGTCAGTAGTTGTCGATTTTAGGAGTGGGACATTTTGGTGAACCGGGTAATAATTGCTCAATGCAAATCTTCAAACATACTTTATGTTAGTTTCGTAGTTGGCAGTGCATTGTATCTTTTTAAAACTGGGCGCTTTATAACATGTTCTGTCACTTCTGTGGCTGTTGCATTGTGCATTCCTTTTAACCCCGACAGTTTGCGTTAGGACACTGTATTGTGCAATGTTTCCAACAGGGCAATGCCAGAGTGGGATTCCACCAGCACACTGACATGTCCTTGATGTGTTGCATTGTTCATATTATTAACTGAACACTATGCTATGCAAAGCACTCAATCTATTGGTAAGATATGAGGCCTCTCATGCTTCGATGTTGGTTTCACTTGAACTCAATAATGAAATGCCTTCTGCTGGATGACCATTTTAGAGGGAACAGCAACAAGACATCTGTCATGTTTTAATCAAATGCGCTCACTTCTCAAAATGGTGGCCGATCCCTCCAATGAGGGTCTCTTAATGAAACTTGGTGCTATTCAGTGTCATGAAAAGTTAAAATAAAAATGCACGTTGCAGTGACAGAAGCATGCCATCATTTACTTCAGATGTTGCATTGTGGGTATTTTTAAACTGAGCACAATGCACAGCTCTCAACCTGTCATTTGTAATGAGAATCCTCTGATATAGAAATGTGGATCCAATAACTATTTTCTTGCTGTCACTTGTTTTTTTAACCACCTATAAAATGCTGGCAAATATATAGTCAGACTCTTCTAAAGGCAACGTGTAAGTTACCAGGCTATATGTGCTTGAGGGGTTGTAATGAGGGTCCTCCGATATTGAAATGTTGCTGACTACTCATTAAAACAGGGCAGATGTTTGGTAAAGCAAGGTTCAGTCACTCTAATGCAGGTATCATGAAAGCAGATAGCATTGACTTGGCCATGGGGAATGATATAGTTCAGTGCCTTCAACTGGGCAGTGTAAAAAATTTGCCACATGGGGCATTTCATTATGAGAACCACAATGGGCCTCATTACGACCCATGCGCTAAACCATGGTGCTACTAGCACCATGGTCCATGCCGGGGTCCGCCATGGTGAATGGTGGAATTATCGCCCCATTCCAAGGTTGGCGGGGCGGTAATTCCAAATTCCCCATTCACCATGGGCCCTTCCCCATTCCCATTTTTGCCCCATAGGGCTTAATGGGAATGGGGAAGGCGCTAAGTACGGTGCCGCAAATTGCGGCACCGTACTTAGCACCAAGGTCCTTTTGCAGCACCCTACTTTAACACCTACTAAAAGCAGGCGTTAAGGTCGGGTTCGCAAAGGGAACTCGTAATCAGGCGTTAAGGGTTTAACAGCGTCGACACCTTTTACGGCGCCGTTAAACCCTTAACGCCAGGGTCGTAATGAGGCCCAATGTGTATATGTACTATTAGGGCATATGCAAACATGCAAAGAAACAGTACATATGTAGCCCCTCAGGGAGAAGGCCTAAGGGGTACCTTCGCTTCTTTTACGATTAGTCACTAAAATTACTAATTTAAAGAAAATCTGTTATTTTCTGAGACATTTGCTCTACCTGCCCCTATGATCAGGGGTGTTGCTAGGTAAGATCTGGGCTATGCTATTGTTGGGACTGTCGGGACTGGGGGCTAGCTAGCATTTTGGTTGTAACCCATGAGCTTCAATTCGGGGCTCCAACCAAAATATCCGGGGCTATAGCGCCCCTATGAACCGCCTCTGCCTATGATCCATCTTTCTTTCAAGTGCACCTCATTTTCAACCATTTATTGGAGCTGTAGGTGTATTAAAGTGCACTATTTCTCTTTTTTGCCCAATTTAATATGGAATGTAACTAAAGGCACGATTCTATGCAAAGCATGAAAGCACGGTCCACATTCACACCCACTTTAACTCGAGACCAGACCTCCGGCCAACAGGGATGATTCCAAATGTGATGGTATTGAGTGATGCTGATAGTAGTGGGCAGCGCTGGCGGTCGCAGTAGGCGGTACTGGGTGAGGAACTTCTTTGAAAGATATTGAGCCCCAGCACTCTTTTTTTTACAGAGCTGTTAATAACTGCGGCTATAGCCTTGGCTAAAAAATCCTATTAACATAAACATGTTTTTATAATGTTATTATATACCTTCTATCAGTGGCTCTATCAGTGGCTCTTAAAAGAGCCTTTGTGTGTTCATCTGGATATTGTACCCAAAAAATGTTTTTTTTTTATTGGGACAACATGTCTACTTCTCCAATTCCATTACAAGTTCCCTTTGAAGGACCCAAATAAACGTGTAATGTATCTGTGTGTTCTTCCTTTCGATGCTTTATTAATTTATTTCCAAATAATAACATATTCTGCACTCCCAACCAAAATATCTCTCCACAAGCCATGCACACAGTTGTTCTTTGGAAAACTCCATCCAGAGTTCTGTTGCAATACCAAAAAACATGTCTTAGCCAATGCTTCTCACAAAGTTTGCCAATTTCGCCCACATCACTGCTTGCCGCTTTCTCACAATTAAGTATTCCTCAACAGTCTTCTGAACAAAGAGAATCATCACCTGACAAATCTCTGAGTTGTCAGCTTCTTCTTCAGAATTTCGCTCAATTTTTCCACCTGTAAAAATAATTCCTCAAATGTCCACCATTAACAGTATGTATGCACTTTTAAACCCAACTGCTAATGCCACACCTCTCTCTCAGTATAATGTAAAGAAAACACCACCTTCCAAAACCATAACATCTTTAAAAATGTACTTTGCATCAACCAATCACAAGTTGATTTTAAACTGTTCATGTGATTGGTGCAAACATGTCATCTTCTTTATCTGTATCGATACAGTTAACAAAACATATATGAAATAAGCGTGGCTAGCTAGCCAACCATAATAGCTGTCATAGCCGCAGATTCCAGCAATCTTTTAACCGCGGCTATTGAAGAAATCTGTGATAGCCGTGGCTATACATACACAACACACACCGTTTTTAGCCGAGATTTAAAAAGTTGAAAACACTGATGTAGAGGGGTTGAAAAGTAAAAAATGACAGGCTAGAGGTGTTGAAAGGGCAGTATGTGAAATTGTAGAGTCTAAGATGCAGGAAATAATGATTTTGTTACAAAGGAATTTTCAGCTATTCACTGCTATGGTTGTGTATATAACCGCAGCAACCTCCTCTTCAAATATGCAAAATGCATAGGCATCACAGGAATCAAACCGTGTATAAGCACAGAAAGTGCAGGGGGCATCATAATGAGGGAGGGTATGTTTATGTGTGGGTAGGGTAAGGGAAGAACAATTAACTCTGTGAATGGGCATAAACAGTTGGATTGCACATTTTAAAATGTTAATCAAATAACCACTGCTACATCCTATGGCATTTTTAGTATAGCCGTGGTTATCCAGAAAAAGTATAGACAACTGCCCTGTTCTAATACAAACTGTATACAATTGGTTCTATTTTTTTAAGAAAGGTGGCTCTGAAAAGAGATGTTTTGGGGTTGAAGGAGGAGGGTGGGACTTGGAAGGAAAGAACATTAGAGTTGGAACATGTAATAAGTGGCAGAAAATGAGACCTTTTGTGTTTTCTTGATTTTTGAGATTTTTGGGGGATTTTTTATTTTTTCAATAAAACACTGAAAATATGTTTCACTAATCAAAAATGTAAAACCACCAATCTCATTGATGCCTATAATAGACACAATCATTCAAATATATTGTATTTGTTTAATAAATCATACAATCACAAGCAAGTTAGTAATAAATACATTATTTAAAAACAAGCAATATTTAAAATGTGTACATAAAAAAATGCACCATCAATTAAATGTTTAATTTATATTTACTAAATAGTAATCCATTTAATAAAACAAAGTGATAAAACAAAAAATGTTTCCTCAGTCAGAGGGGTGCAGAGGGTGGTTCCAGTGGATGAGTGCCACAGGAGAGACATTGTGGTGAGTAGTGATGGAATCCCCACTCCATCCCTACAAGGACATCAACATTTTGGTCAACATGGGTGCCTCTACCTGTTGATGGAGGAAGCTGTTCGTCTTGGCCTCTGCTTAATGGACACATTCCTTTACTTGCGCTGTTGGTTTCAAGGGTAGTGGAGCACATCTGGTGATTACTTTTCTGGAGATAACAGAAGTGGTTTCTGATACTGATGTGTTTGACAGTGCGGGGCATATCCTGGAACACACTGGTGGATATAAATTGGGTGCCATGTGCCGCTACTCGCCTCTTCCTCGCACTGCCACCTCCTTCTTGCCATGACCAGAGGATCGAACAAAAACATGCCCCAATGGAATACTCCTCCTCGTGGGCCTCTGCCAGCACCAGTGGGAGGGGCTGTTGACTCAGTTCTAACCGCAGTAACTGTATCCGATCGTTGAGTCTATGCATTGCAGATTTGCTTCTGTCAAAACGAAACTGGATCACCTGTCAGCAAACATTAACTCACTGCGAGCTAAGTTACAGAAGGAAAGCAATCACATCACACAAGCAGAAACTGGATTTGGTGACACAGACAATAGAGTGGCAGCGATATTTCAACCCTAAAGAAACATTGGCACAAATTAGGGGCAAGTATGAGCACCTTGAGTTCTGATACAGGAGAAAAATATCTGCATATTAGGGGTGCTAGAAACATCAGTTAGAGCGCCCATGGAACTGTTTGAAGAAACATCCTCACAGTGATCCTGGACAAGCCACAATTCACCTCTTAGTTCATGGTTGAAAGAGCCCACAGGACCCTGCAGCCATTGCCAAAGCCTGGTGACCCACTGAGAACCATAATTGCATGGTTGCTTACCTACAGGGATAGGGATTTGATCCTTGAAATATCTAGGGAACATGGCGATCTGCACTATGATTCCAGAAGAGTGTTCATTTCTTCGGACTTTGCACCAACCGTTCAAGGTGCTTGCAGATCATTGGATGAGGTTAAGCAGCTCCTTGGGAAAAGGCAAGTGCCGTATGTGATGCTGTTCCCATCCAAGCTCAGTGTTCATTTTGGAGGCTGTGCACACTTCTTTGCATAACCTGAATATGCCAAATCCTTCATCGCATCTAAAATACCCATTGATATGATATGATATGATATGATATGATAAGTTATTTAAAACGTGCTTAATACCCAGAGGTTTCTAAGCACAGACCCGGGGATCGAACTTGTGTTGCTCCGTGTCGTCTTGTTTCCAAGGAGAGCATGTTGCCCCTGAGCTATCTTCCCGAGATATAGAAGGACGCGTAATAGAGCAAATGGGCAGAATCAAGAGCCTCTGTGACATAAAAGGACTGATAATATTACTGCATCCCAATTCTGATACAAACTCAAGGGGTCAGAAAGGTGGCATGGTACACAGGTTGATATTGTTTATATCTCTGCAATGCCACAGCTATACCCTGGGATCGTCCCGACTCGGGGCGTAGGGCTGGGCGGTGCGTGGATCATTGATACCGGATCCCACTCAAAATATTCTGGTGCTTGGGAAATGTTGCCACTGTGGGATCTCCTGGCATGCAGCGTTGGATAGACCATGCATTCGATGACTCTATCACCCGAGCTGCTATACCATACATGTTACGACTCTATCACCCAAGCTGCATATATTACCGCCCAAGGACTTATTATCCCTTTGGCTGAAGAGCACAAAATTCATATCTAGTTTAGTGCCATTCACTGGCGCAGAAAGGTCAGCATGCTGCTCGAACAACCCCCCAACCCCTCGAATTTTCAATTTTTGCGTATTTGGTTGGCCGTGGAATGGATTTCACGGTTCAGTTGAGGCCGACAGTGCGGGTGGTGGGGAGTTGTGTTTGAACGCATTTTACTGTTGCATCAATGTGGTTTTATACTGTACATGATGTTATGACCCTGAGAACAGAAACTAGGACTGTTGACCTCAACATAGATGAAACCCGCTCAGGACAAGGATGCTGTGTTTGGCACCATGCTAGAAGCTCCAGCAACCAGTGAGGAACAGCTGACATGTGGCTATGCCCCACTGGTTTGAAAAGCTACAGAAAAGCCCTCCAGGGCGAAGTCCGCTCAGGGACTTTTCACGCATCTTCCAGTCTCTGATCTTTCTTCACCAGAGGATGGAGCACCGCAGTGGTTGGCAGATGTCAGCCCTAGCATATAGTAAGTGCTGGTTCATCTTATTCATCTTATTAAACCACCAACATTTATGGTCTAGTTTGGGGGTCTGAGCTGAGTCGGTATTGCCTTTGGAGCACACGGCAGGTCAGTTTGTCAGAGGATGTACATGAAGCGCGCCATTTCCTCTCGTCCACCCTGCAGTTGCGTTTCAGGGTGACGAGGTCTGAGTTGTACCAGGAGTTACGCTTGGCTTTGAGCTTCAGGTGGATTCTCATGACAGGGGCAAGGATATCAAGAGTATCACATATAGCACAGTGGAGAGATAAGAGGGCTGTGTCAGGGTCAGGGTGACAGTCAGCCAATGGCGGAGGGGGTATGAGAAGCTGGCGGCAAAAGCCTCAGCTGACACGTGCCTCCTGGGTCGGATTTCTGTGTAATTCTTTTCCTGGTGCCCCCTGCCCCCCTGCTCTCTGTTCCTTCCTTTGTCTTTCCCTGTTGTTGTTTCCTCCCGCCTCCCACTTTCCTGCCCGCCCACTCCCTCCCTGATTGGCTGATTCTAATTCCCTTGTGTTGGTGCTGTCAGAGTCGTGCAACCTCGCTCGTCATTTCCACCTTGGCGTGAGCGGGTGCTACAGATGACCAAAAACTGCTGGAAAGAACGTCTGGGGCCGGTTTTTATAGGATGAGACCCTTGAGGGTCCCAGACCATTGGAGGTATTCCAATACGGAGTGGGCATAATAGCAAATCTGTACGCCCGCAATACAGTGACTCAGAACACCTACCGTTTAGCAATCGTTACGGAATCATAAATTAGCGACTAATATGCCCAATACATCAGGAATACCTGATATGCATATAATTCCTTTAAGGCAACAATAGTAATTATTACTAGCTATAGCATGGTAGGTTTTCTCCCTCCGCGAACAGCTATATTCTTTGCGCCCCCCCCTCGTGAACAACTATATTCATCATGGAGATCAGCAACTCTGATTAGTCTGTTCTAGCACACATTTGTGTTCAAAATGTTTTTTATCCAAATATATTTTATATATATTCCATTACTGCCCCCGCTGCGCGCTGGCATTCTAGCCTGACCCAGCTAACAGAAGGCATCCCTGCCATCCTGTCACAGGTCTGTATGTTTATGGTACCTATCCAAGATGGTGACATAGTCAGGGCTATGCTGTCATTAAAGATGGCGCCCGCACCATCGAGACGGCAACATACAGCTAGAACTCCTACATAACAAACAGCAATGGCTCTGCTAGATGAAGCAACAAGATACGCACACTTGAGCGGCTCGACAAGCAAGTCCGCGATGGTAACTGCATTATCTTTAGACAGCTAGCCATAGTATCAGGCACGCAGCATCTGATCCTGCTTTTTCTGTCTCCATTATTCACATTTATACAGGACAGGAAACACCACCCTGCTGAGTTAGTGTAATCATCAGCCGGGGGACTTTCATGCATTTGTGTGTGAACAGTGAGGCTTTGTCCATTTACAGCCCACGTTATTTTTCTCCTAAATGCTGACACAATCTGGCCCAAGTAAACTGCTTCTTTGTGACAATACTGTAACTTGTCTTTGTACACTGTGTACCCTTTGTCAGATGGCTATGTCATTATTGTCACTGAATTGTTCCTGTATTCTTCTTCTGTCGTACTACACACTAAAAGGTCAACCATGTATTGTATCACTGTGCTCGCAACATGCAAGTTGCTCAAATCCATCTGTATTTCTCTATTAAATATGCTGGGTCACTCACAGTACCCTTGAGGCAAGCTAGTGTGTTTGAATTTGGTCCTGTGATACATAAACACAGTTAGATATCTGGAATCTGGGAGTAGGGCAAAGGAGAAAAAGGAATTCTTCAAATCTACCACTGTGAAATAGTGTGCCTCTGGTGGAACATTATGAAAAACAGTCACAGGGTTCGGAACTAATGGGTATTCTGCTTCAATAACATTATTAAGGGGGCGTAAAACCTGTATGAAATGCAACGCCCCTCCCTTTAATTTTTTATCAGATAAATAGCTGTGTTGCAAGTTGATGTGGATTACTGTATTATATATTGCTGCCATAGGGCATGCAATGTCTCATATATGCCCTTATCTGCTTCTCTGGAGTGGAGTATTACTTCACTCATGGTAAAAGGGCTCCTTCTTTTAATTAGATTTTTACTGGCCAAGCCCCTTTTAGTATCCCTACATCATCAGGTCTTTGTTTCCATAGGTTATTTGAAACTTTCTCCATATATACCTGCAAATATCTTATTTCTTTCTTTGCCAATTGTGTCATTTGAGAAACTGCTCTTTCTTTTATATGTACAGGAGATGGTATGCTTAGTTCGAACGCTACCTGTCTTTCCTCATCATCTTTGGTAGCAAACAACTATGTGTCTGTTACTCCTGTTAGAGTCTGCATGGGATCAATACATAATATTGATCGCCACTCCATGTTATCATAAACATTTGCAAATAATATGATCATGCATTTTCTTGCCAGTACATCCTCTTGGTACAGCAGTGTGTGTGTGTGTGCCTGAGGTAAAAGTGGACGGGCACTGTGGTCTGAACAGAATTCATTGGACATTCAAAACACCTTTCCCTCAATTCCTGGTATCCATCCCAGCAGCACCTGCTCCCCATACTGAAACACCAGTGTGTGTGTGTGGGTATCCCTCTCATTGTGCTGTGGGCATAGCATGCCAGTATCAAAACTGCCACCCTGGATGGGTACATCTCAGGTATAGTGCACACCATCTCCTTTTCTGAAAATGAAATTGTGGCATTCAGTTTGCTTTGCAAGTCCCTTCGTAGAATGTTGATAGGTATGTGTTTGGAGTATAATAATGGTGCTACAACATGTTGCATCCCTATTGTTAAGGATACAGCTTTAGTCAGAGGAACCTTCAAAATGGTCCCTGAAAAGCCATGTGTGTCCAGATTTTTGTTGGATAACGGAAATCCCTCTTCTTCATGAATGATCTGGTTGCCCCAGAATCCATGAGAAACGGAAATCCCCTCTGTTGTATTTGAACTGCTACCTCTAGTTCCTCCACTGGACCTTCAGTTATTGCTAGGACAGTACACATTTGTAATTCACCTGGGCACCCCTATTGGGAAAATGTGTTTGTGGAGGATGTGAATGGATTGTTGCCTACCGCTGTCACTCTGTTGTATTGAGGTACAGTATTCTGTCCCAGAATTGTTAATCTCTCTTCTACTTTTGTCTGTGCTGGTGACTGAAGTATGCTCACTGTATCTTGCGTTGCAGCAATTTCCCCACCTTGCACTTGCCCCTGTGTTGGTACACCCTGCGTTTGTGTGGGCAGCAATTGCAGCTACTGCTGCTGCCATGGTATCACTTGCCTCTGTTGAGGTGCCTGTGTTTGTAAATATGCCTGTTGTTGCTGCACCCCCTACTTCCCTAATGTATAAAAAGACTCTCACATGAATGAAGCTCGTTTGGAAACTATAAGCCGGAGATCCAATAGGAATAGCGAATGCGACAAGCAGATAGGCGCAAAATTACACAGTAAGCTAACTTTGAAGGAGGATAGCCCAGCAACAATTTTGAAGTGGGGCTAGAAGCTAGGAAAACTTTACGTAAATGCAACACCACCTTTATTTCCCCATTTAGTTGTACATTTAGGAATGTTGAATGTAAACCGAATGCAGGAAACATGGGAAAAGATATATCAAATTCCACTCTAAACATGTAAAAAACTATTATTGCAGCGGAAAGCCGGATCCAAGAAAACCGGATATCTTGCTAACGCCACTGCAACAGAAACTCGTGCAGGGAAATCAAATAAAAATCACGCTATTGTTCGGTGACATGCAACCCTTTGCATTGAAGTAAGTCTTTTTTCAATCCACTGACTTGTAATAAACAAGGAAACTTGAGAAATTATATAGTTTTAGATTCAAGACAAAGGTATTGTTCACATACAACACTAGTGATGTCTATCAAGAAACAAGACGTTCGCCTTTTAGTCCATATTTTGATTGGGCTGCCGCAATAAATACATGTTGCAGTTTTTAGAAGTATAAACAAAAACAATGTTGAGGTGTGAATTAGATGAGAAGACACAGACTGTAGCATGACTAATGCGTACATTTCATTCCCTTGCAGTGACCAAGCTGGGAAGAAAAACATTTTGTGAACATCCCGCATCTGCATTCATTTGAAATTATTTGGAATGCCAACACGTGTGGCCTACGAAATTGCACCTTGTATTTAAAAAAGAAGTTGAAAAGGTAAGTTATGAATAATGAATATTCTAAGAAAATTGGTAACTGTTTGGAAATGGAGCTCTACTAACCCTGCCATCTCATTGATATGATATGATATTTTATGTATATCGCGCTCATACACAGGTGGTTCAGAGCGCGACCAGGCAAAGGGAGGGGAACAGTGGAGAGAACGAATAAAACGATCTTACTAGGCCCAGTGACATTGAGAACGCGCAACTGCATGGGGAAGGGAAAAGGGGAAAAGTGCATGGGAGGGGGGAGAAATTGGAAAGTGCAGACCATAAGAGAGGACAAGATAAATAATAAGTAAACACATAAATAAATA
Source organism: Ambystoma mexicanum (assembly GCF_040938575.1). Lineage (NCBI taxonomy): Eukaryota > Metazoa > Chordata > Amphibia > Caudata > Ambystomatidae > Ambystoma > Ambystoma mexicanum. The sequence goes on along the minus strand of NC_090937.1, from coordinate 594,607,493 downwards.
AATACAGTGAACCAAAACAGTGGTAGTGCATCCTGTGAGGGCCAAGTGCAAGGTTAGTCAGATAGGGAGTATCTGATCAGTGCAGACAAATAATGGGATGGGGGCTGTATGGGTACAGATACAGGCCCCAGTGCAATGGGTGGCCAGGGGTCAGTGCAGGAAGGTGGCAGGGTGAGCAGGTACCTGGGCCTGAAGGACAGAGGGTGGCCAGGTGCAGCATTGTTGAGAGAGAAAACAGATTAGCAGGGGAGAAGACAGGGATGACATTTCACCAAAATGCCAGGGGTAGCGGAAGTGACATCACACGACCCTTGACCCCCTGATGACATCACAGGAAATTGTGTCATTTTACCCCACCCTAAAGTGATATCGCGGGAAGCGATCGAATATGACCTTTCACCAGTTGACAAAACAGGAGGTGGCATCACATAGCATTGTACACTACGAAAAATATGGTTACGATATCACCATAATGTGATGTACATTTCATACCTGAATGGATCGCCATATGTATCATTAAGATCAGTGTGTAAAGGCCCATATTGCCAAATTACTGTGATTGCAAGCAGACGTCCATGACCAAATGATAATGGTGTGTTATTATATAGCACTTAAGCTTAAGCGCTTTACATAGAAGAAATATACACCCAATATCACCCAACCTGTGTTGGTAACCATTTATCGACCTCAGAAGGATGAAAGGCTGAGTTGAGGCGTTTGAGAACAGACTAAATCAGTGACTCACCCCCTGAAGTGTGCCTGACATAAACTTTTAATGAGTCTAGCAATTATTGTATAGAATTCCAGAAAGACAAATTTTTTGGCATTCCTATTCTTTCATATTTAGGTTCAGTGCTGAAAGTGTTTGACTTGTGGACCTCATGTTCTTATTTTTCTTCTTTTTTTAAGGGGCCTGAACAAGAAAGCTAGCCACTCCAGAATTAGCCACACGGTGCTGGCCACAGCCCAGGAGCTTGCATTTTTTTTTTAGAGGTCGCAAGGGAGACCTCAGTGGTCGCACTTGCGACCTCTGGCGACCCCCAAATGACGTCCATGGGAGAAGAGGGGCAAAGGCAGAGGCGAAGAGGAAGGTCTTAAAGAGCTTCCAGAACCGTAAATGGTTCTCCTAAAGTTTCAAGGTGGCAGGTAGGCAGTTCCAGAAAACAAAGGCAAGACAGAATCCCTGAAGAGTGTTGGGGCATGAAAGCGCTAGGAGGAGGAGAACAGCAGTACAAATGCAGCAGAAGGGATCCAACCCTGTGAACATTTTGGCAACAACTGGGATCTAACCCAGTGAATTGGACACTTTTGGAATTTAACCCAGTTATTTTTATATTTTTATTTTTTTTCTTTCTTCAGGTAGTATATTGGCCAGGAAATGGAGTGCACACCTCACCCCCTTTTGTTTTTACATGTACTCAAATAAGTGAATTGCGTGGCCTTAGTGATCATAATATTTATAATGTGTTCATAGCTGGCAATTGACATGAGATTTAAGACAAAATATTTATAATAGGCCACATATTGAATTTGCCCGATATGAAGGTCAAGCCGTACCCTTTTTATTTTTTCATGAGTAGCTAGCATTACTTTTGTATTATCTAGATTATCTCATTTTCGCTAGCATAAATTAGCAGGGTTTCCAATAATGTTTTTATACCTATTAATGTGTGCTAAGGAGCACCAAGTCATCCGCATATAATATCGCGGTAATACGGTCTAGACCTATCTTTGGGGACACAATGCCCAAAGCTTCTAGGCGATGGAGAAGATAGGCAAGGTATAAATTAAAGAGAAGGGGGGCCAACATGCACGCTTGTTTCACACCACAATTTATATTGATCTCATCCGATATATGATTTCCGTTGCCCAGACTGATCTTAGCAGTGGTTTTATAATGAAGAGCCTTTACAATTTCAAGTAACCATCCTGGGCAACCCCACTTTTGCATTTTCCATTGACCAGATCAAAAGCAGTTTAAAAATTCACATATGCTATATATATATGTATGGATTAGCGTTACCTTTAGCTTTTTTAATTAACTGTTCAACCACATGCAAATTTAAGTTAGTATTGGCCCCTACACGAAAACCGGTTTGCAATGGGTACAAAATCTTATTTTCATTAACCTATACCAGCAGGTACTTGCAAACATCTTACTGGTAGTATCTAGTAATGATAGTAAACAGTAATTTTCCGGGCTCAGCGTGTTGCTTGCTTTATGTATTGGAATCAGTGTGGTGCAGGCCCCAGACACAGGGATTTTTTTCTGATGGCAGACTTTGTCAAACAGATTGCAAAGAAGTGAAGCCCATTTTATTGGCTCAGCCTTCAATACTACGTTCGCCAAAACGTTTGGGTCAGGAGCCTTTGAATTATTTGCCGTTCGGATCATTTCTATAATTGCAATCCTTATTAAAATGTAAGGGCCAAGGGCTCATCTGTCGCTATGCAGTTGTTCTCGAATTGGTTTGCCAACATTTTGGATTCAATAAAAGTTTGGCTTGTACTTTCGTTGATGGGATTTAACATTTGTTTACCATCTTTTGAATCCCTAATCAAAGCAAGGGTCCGCTGGATAGTTTTTGGGTTATGCGATGACATAACCTTTAGCAGGTGTTGCCATTGTATGTTCAAACCATGGGCGTTTCATCTTTTAGCCAATTGTGATATCCATTATTATTTTTACTGGTATTTGCTATAATATCCAATGTAAATAGTGTGCTGATCTTTTTAAATTTCGTACTTGCCTACGCGCTTTGCACTTCACCATTTGGACCTCAATGTCAAATTGTTTCATTTTTTTATTGCACAATTGGTTCCCCCGCTTTCAATGACATTTCTTTGATCCATGTTTCAATACCATTAGCATCCAGATCAAGGAATAAAGCCTGCCCATCATTTAGAATATTGGTCAACAATTTACCAGCCCTTCTAATATTACCCTCAGACCATCGTATTAGATTACCTACTTGATTAATATCAAGGTCTCCCGGGCCTAATACAATGTGTTTCCGCACCATTCCTTGAATGCCCAGTTACAATCTATGATGATCACTAAAATGTGTAGGTCTAACAACAAATTACAGTGGTTGTTACATGGTGGAGGCCAAACCTAGCTCTACCTATACCATGAACAACCTTGTATATGTTTTTTCTAACTGTCCCATTCCCTGTTCAACTACTTAATATCTTTTTGGACAGGTACTGTGGGCCTTATTCGTCTTCACTTTGAAACCTAGCTCATCCTAACTAGGGAGTACTTGCTACAGAATAATAGTCACAATCTGCAGCACTGTCTTGAGCTTTGTTCTAGTTCTTAATCAGAGCTACCTTGGGATGGCTCGACCTGGCTACGGGATATTAAAATAGTTTGGACCCACAGTTGACAGATCGATCCCCTCTTTCTTAGCCCTAGGTGTGTACTCTTTTTAACACTTATTTCGCCTACACTCCTCCATGAGGACACCAGTGACCTGGGAAATACAGGAGTCTAACAATTTCTAAATTGTTGCAATTTTTCAAAAATGACTTCTCTTGGCCATCTTTTACTGTCCCCTTTTTTGTAAGCGTTTCACCAGCGTTTTCTAAGGAATGTTTCCCCTTTCAGGACTAGGCAGGGAGAGTAAGTTCTTTCCCACCTATCCTTCTGTCCTTCCCTTCAACCCATTATCTCCTCAGTCACTGTGCATGCTCATTTCCTTGAGTTTGAGGGAATTCCTCACTGCTCCCCCAAAACCACATACAGTTGTGTGTTGCCCCCCTTTTTGTGTTAAAACACTAGCCTGTTAGCGCTTCACCCTGTACATGTACCTTTCAGTGACCCCTTTGTTGTAACTAATAACAAATCAAACTGCACCTCCAAGCAAGGGTCCGTTTGCACATACATAATCAATGGTACTTTCCCTGTTACCCTCCTTCCAGGTAGGTTGCCCAGGAATATCGTTTGGAAGCCGGCCATTTAATCGTGTCATCTCCCACTCTGCCCAAAACTTGATCCATTCCTCACCCTTAGTATTTTTAACTTTCAATGACATATTATTTCTTTTCGGCACCTGGCTGGCTAGGACATTTGTGGTATACTCCCCACATTTTGCATTCATGTCACCCCCCAGGAGTATCATATCACAATCAGTTCTTCTACCCATGTCAGGAATAACCTATCTAGGCATTCAAATATACCCTCAGTTATTCCATAACCAGGAGGAGCATACATGCATACCAGTAAAAGACGCCTACTGACACCCTCATAGGATGAACTGGTCTCCACTGCAATGATACTCCCACTCCCAAGCGGGGTTACAACAAAAGGGGGTAGATCATTAGAAACACCTATCAGTAGGCCCCCAGAAGGTCTTCCCAATTGGCCCATTACTGCTAGTGATTGATAAATTGCGTATCCATCCATAGAAAATGCCTCCCACATCCAAGTTTCCTCTAGCATGAATATATTAAAATCAATTAATGCAGGGAGGGAATCACTTTCCCAGGTGAGGTGCAAAAAGCCCATTGTAGTCCCCAATAGGATTCTTATTCAATCTTGAGAACCCACTACACCCGGAAAGATACTCTGTAGCCATTTCCTCCCCTGGGTGTTTTCAAAACCTTGATCATCAGATTTTTTTAGGGAGTTCTATCGATATCTGCTTCCCACCGTTGTTACAGTTTTTACAATTGTCACAAGCATTGGCACCAGTTTTCAAATCACACTCTTTATCAAGTTTGTTTCCCAAGAATTCTAGGGATTCATATTGAGCTCTAATTAAGGATGCTGTAGCATGTAATGCACAGTGGATCTTCGACACGTCACCCTACCGCGCGCCCATCGGTTGTACAAAGTTCAAATCACTGTAATTCAAGATTCGTAGTGAAGGAACTTTAGTAAATAATTTAAGCAGTGATGGGAGATTAATCACTGTTCTTTTTATGATTGAGGCATCCTGAGAAATAGTCACGATACGTTTATCGAGATCCACTATCATTGCAAGCTGTGCTTGAGAAACAATTGACGGGAGTATAGGTTTAGAGCTCCTATCTTGTAAACTGCACTGGCCAGATTTGGTCTCACCAAAAGATCTTATTTCATCTAGATCATATTTAGATTGATCTGTTATCATCACCACATCTTTCGGCTCTTCTATAGAGGCATCTTCATTTAGGAGCCTACTGGTGAGTGTGCCCTCACTTTGCTGTTTCTGTTTTCTCTATTTCTTTCATTTTGATTTCTTTTGTTCTCTGCATAAGTGCAGGTGCAGTACCAACAGTCGAGTTCAGGGGAATTTCATTCTCACCAAGTTGCAGATTATGGGGTTTGTTGCTGCCTGCTGACTTTTTTTGCAGCCACTTCCTCCTGCATCTATCCCGGTGTGTAGGTTAAGTTAGAGAAGATACCAATAACTCATCATGGGGTCATTCAATTGTTCCTTCCTCCTGTGATTCAATCACAATTGGTGGTGGTCCTACTTTTAGTTAGCAATGCTACTATCCCGTCCAAAGAAGTAGGGGGAATTTGATTCTCTAACAAGCATGATACCATGCTTTTCAACTTCTTCATGAATACGGCTGCAAAGGTTCAACAGCACCTTTACTGCAAAATTAACTCTATTGTTCTCTGCCTATTGATTTAGGGTGATTGTTTAAATCTAGTGGTGTCATGCCGACTGATGGGGGAGTGTCATCCATAACCAAGTTGGGGGATGCAGATAGGCCTTGTGTCAATAACGCACCCGTAAATCCCACCTGCTCCACCGTCTGGGCCAACTACCCCGCGGCTTTAGGTATCGTCAAAGTATTAGGCAATACTTTCAGGGGGTGCTACCCTAGCAGGTTTCATAGAATTACTCATTTGATAACATAAGTCTAGTAAGGAGTTGTTATTGAGACCGTCAAAAGTGGAGCATAAGAGGGATTTATTTAGCACTCATTCTTCTTGCAATGAGCCTCAAGCTCATTTCCTCCATCAGACATCAACGGCTTCACATTTTCCTGCTTCTTTATAGAGAAAGACACGATTTCTTTGTTTTTACATAAACCTCATTTAGATGGTGCCTCTGTTGGTGATTTGTTTCTCTCCACAGTTGGTCCTGTTGTTGACCCATCCGTGCACCCCACTGTTGCAGCACGTTGGTAGCCATTACTTTTACCATAGGGCTTTTGTTTTTCAAAGGTTATAATTTCTTGGCTGAAGCACTGCTTTACCTGGCATATTGAAATAGGTAAGCCCTGTTGCGTTACCACGTTGATAAATGGCAATGGAAAAATGGTGCAATCAGCATGTTGTACAAAGCTCAGAGGAAAAGGCTCGGAATCCGTTGTTTATAAAGGGACCAGAGGGTTTAAAGTGGACCAGCCCCAACAGTCACCCGTGAGGTGTCCAAAAGGCAGCAAAGCACACTTAATCTGTGGGCTCAAAGTGGAAACCTCCCCCACAGTTGCCTCACGGAATGGGCATCCCAAACCACTATGATTCAATGCTATAAATAGCAACAGATCATCAGCCTTCCAGTGCCTTGCAATCGAGGCGGCTGAAAAGCTCAATGCAAATGCCTCTGGCTATTGCCGCACAGAAGAGAAAAGAAAACTTGTGGGCAGTTTAAATGTCAACCCAAGTCTCATAAAACATCCATAACAAATATTCAACTTTTTGTGTCAGCCTCTTAGTTGCAAATCCTTTGCGACATTGCATAAACCATTTCCAAAAATGTCAACAGGAGAGCTCCGTCAGGGGGGAGAGGAGATCACTCCTGCAACCCCCAGCACTGGCCACACGAAACACAAAAAGCTCGAATACACTCTGCCACACTCTGCTGTGGGTGGAATGTATATGCAATCAGCTGCACCTCTTGTTAATGGAAATGGAAGGTAGACTCCGGTCTCCAAACGTTGCAAAAGGGTATTTTGTGCACTCCTTACCAAAACCAATAATGCCCTATGTTAGTACACTGAGAGTGTAGTTGCTCCTCCCTTTGTTTGACAACACCCCCTGTATGCGCTACACAGCTCATTTAATATGTACAAGTTAGTTTGGCTCTGGCCCTTCGATAATTTCTAGAGATACAATAAACAGAAAAACATGACAACTTCCACTATACCGCAATAGACGCTGCTTACTCACAAAACACTGATGCATATGCCTCTTTCCCCTTTTCCTTTTCTTGTTCGTGCTTTATAACCCAATACAATATAAAAATGACCCAATTATACCAATGTCCTTCACTACACACAACTCTCGTTGAACAACGCCCACCACTTACTTCACAATGCTCTGCTTTAATACAAATGTGCCACTGCCCACTTACTCCCTATCGAATAAGTGGACCTAAAATGTAAGACTACTACTGCCAATCACCCTCCACCTCTTGAGGGGGAATCCTATACACCATAAAAATAATACCTCCTGCTCTTTGCGCGTTCATGCACGGGTACACTCACGTATTCTTTTCAGAGTCTCTTTTTAGCCTGTCAGAGAGAAGACAGCGCCGTGACCAGGTGGACATTTTGGGAACTCAGAGTCTGCAGGGCTCCTCGATATTTGAGCTCTTTGAACTGGTCAGCAAGCGCTATCTCGCACTCCTCCGGGAGCACAGCTGGAAACGCCATGCTTGGTCAGGAAATCTGATGAATCTAGTTAGGGCTCCCAAAAATGTACAAGGGGTCGCATTTAAACTCACCAGTAAAAAATGACAAAAGTGGTCAAAAAGGAGTGCACGCCAGGCATGTAGTAACACAGTTTTTTTCAGGGCCCAGACGCAGCTGGGACAGCAATATTAAAAAAAACACGGAACAGAACTGCATGTAAAGGCGCTGTCAATAAAAGCCCCTAAATCAAAAGCTAATTAACATCAATCACTTTGCAACATAAAACGTCTCCCCACGAATAGCTGATTGGTAAAGGCATAGTAAGCCACTATAAAGGTCATACATTACTTTCTATGATTGGTTTCTGGCGACCTCACCACACCACCCCTGGATCTACCCATATGACGTCACAATCCAACCCCTGCTTCCCACGCCATAATGCCAATTCATTAAAACATTCAAGATGACCAGCATAACTTTATTCATCTGTCACGCTCCTCTCATCTCAGTTCTCATGAGAAAGGCTTCTACCATGACACTATCAGAGCACTGAAACACAATCAAGTTACTCAGTAAATGTAAAACATTAAGAATGCTATGACCTTCTTCCCAGGCAGAAATGCTGAACTTTTTCTTTCCATCTTTTCATAATTAAGGGCGCGGGGAACTATAAGGTGTTCCTATTTTTTGATCAAGTACCTACCAACACTGGGCAGCCTCAGTGCCAACACCATAGACTGCAGCCTCTACTACTAATCAGTACACAAAATGCACAACCTGTTTAACCCACCAAAGGTTGTCTTCAAGGCTGTACATTTTGCATACTTTTTGCTTCTCATGCAGCAACCTGAGCTGAGTTAATTCTACTTCAACCTAACTACCTACCAAAACACAAATAATATGTCTCAGCATTTTAAATCACGGATTGAAGAGGCCCAACAACTATTCTCTGGAACCACATCAAGTCAAGAATCCAGCATTGGACAAGCCAGTCCAAATACAAACTCACTTAAAAAACTCTTTGAACAATTAGAACAACAATCTAAAAAAGAAATATCAAGATGGTGGGAAATCGCAACATTGGAAAAATACTTAGAAGTAAACAGAATACCTAGAGGGCTACGCATCTGTATCTTTCCATCGTTTGAAGACGAAGAAGTGGAGGCATTAAAAGATTGGGAACAACTACTCATTAACACCTCAAAAGAAATAATTTGCAGACTTATCGACCAAATTGTACTTAAAGAAATGGAAACCACTAAACAATCAATTACAAATCTCAATATGCCAGAAGCCACCTTCAAAAACGATCAGATACTAGACAGTTCCTTTAACATCTACACCAATGAATTAAAGGCCAAAAACAGGGACAATTCTTCAGAGATGAACTAGATTACAAGTACAACAGAGTGTATACATTTCAGAAACCCTCCACATCAGCACGCAATACTAGAAAATCCAACAAAGAACCCAAACAAGCGACCACAACATTAACTTCAACCACACTATCTTCAGACATAGACTCAGCAAGTGGAAGTGAGACTGACACTCCAAGTTTGCCAACAGGTGAAGACATCCTGACCAATCTACCAACAGTCGAAAATTTGTTTCCTATTTTAAACGAATATCAACGATACAGACTGGCATGAACATACCCAGTCTTCAAACCACTGCTACCCAAAACAAACAGAAATATCTCAACATCTGGAAACCAAAGAGGAGAGGAGCAAGGGGAAGGGAAGCTCGAAGAGACAAAGAAAGACCAGTAGTCTCCACAAGATCACAAAACAAATAAACAAAGAAAATATAGTCATGAACCTAACAGAATTAAACCTTTCCCCCCATCTAGTCAAGGCATTCAATAAAGACCTCTCCTTCAGCCCATCAAGCAAATTGGACTACTTTCAAACAAATGTGGACCTTTTTACATTCTGTAGAAAACTCAAATTGAAAAAACACTACTCTACCAAATTTTGTAAACCTAAAAAAGCAGTACCTTCGCCTTCAACCCTCACAACTACAATGGCTGAACACACCATCATACTGTTGACCATACAAGATGACTCTGAAGATAAATCCATAGAAACCCTAGCATCAGAACTGGATCTAGACCTTGGTCTGGCACTTGAAACCAAATTAAAATCCAAATCAACATTTAATCCCAACCTCCCAATGACAACCTCAATAGATATTTTCCAAAAACCTGTCACCAATGACCTTAGACATCACTACTTGAACGAGCACCAAAAAAAGGATAAAAAGATCAGATATAACTTGACACCTTTGAATTGAAAGCAATAAAGGAACTGAAAAACAACCAGGATATTATCCTCAAACCTGCAGATAAGGGAGGAAAAATAGTTCTACTTGCTGCCAAGGACTACATCTCAATGGCCAACATTCACCTTCAAGACACAGAGTGTTATGAAGAAATAAAGGAAAATCCAATACCAGCACTCACAGCAGAATGGAAACAAATGAACAAACACTGGCATGAACAAGGACTACTGACAGATGATGAATGGAACTATATGACACCTAATTACCCTATCACAGTAACAGTATACTTTATACCAAAAATCCATAAACCTTACCTGGACCTGCCACCAACAAGACCAATCATTAATGGCATAGGCTCTCTCACAGAACCAATTTCAGAATTCATGGACAAACATCTTCAACCCTTGGCGGCTAGCCTATCCTCCTATATACAAGACACCAAACATATCATTCAACAACTTACATCAGTAAACTGGGAAGACAATTTCAAAGTGTCACTCTAGACATTTCCTCACTGTATACCAGCATACTACACAAGGGTATCGAGACCACCAAATACTTTTTGAAAACTCGCTCAATTTCCTACTACCTACAGAACCTCTTAGAGATGCTCAATTTTGTACTAAACAACAATATTTTCCCATTCAACTCTAAGATCTATAAACAGAAACTAGGAACAGTGATGGGGGCCAAATTCGCACCAGCATATGCAAACATCTACGTGGACCACTATGAGTTAAAGCATGCATGGCAACATCCGGCCTTCACGCACAACAATAACATCATATTTTGGGGTTGATACATCGACAACATCCTGTTGATTTGGAATGGCACATCAAGACAATTAAGGGAATACCACCAGCACCTCAACAATAATTCCTACAACCTCAAGCTCACCATACAAGAAAGCACAGAGAGGATCCAATTCATAGACCTTGAATTATATGTTGCAAACAATATCAAACAGACCACACTCTATGTTAATCCAATGGCAGGCAACAGTACACTCTATGGAAGAAGCAACCACTCACTTCATACCATAACAAACATCCCCTAAGGGGAATTCCTTAGAATCAAAAGGAATTGCACAACTACTGAGGAATTATAAAAACATGTGACCCAAGCCAAACAGAAATTTCGTGATAGAGGCTGCCACAATTGAAGCCTCAATAAAGCATATTAAAAAACACCAGTGAGAGCCAGAAATAAGTTATTACAAAACAAACCCTTGATCAAAACAACAAAGGATCAGGATATTAGATTCATCACAATATTCAACTCTGATGCATCCATTGTTCGAAAAAGTCTACTAAAACATTGGCCAATCCTCACATCAGATGAAGATCTCATATCCTATCTGCCTGATCACCCAAATATCACATATCACAGAGCACAGAACTTCAAAAACATATTATGCCCCTCTCATTTCCAACCTAAAAAGACTCAAAAGGTGTCATGATGCCTACCTCCAAGGAGCCAGGTCTGACCCAGCGACCCCAGAGGCAGGCATCATTTCCCCCAGGAGAGTGCCAGTGGGCCCAAGCTGGGGCCCTTTGGACGCAGTCCTGGCGCCTTAGGCACCAGGCTCATTTTGGACCTCTGTCCTGGCGCCTTAGGCGCCAGGCTCATAAAGCTAGACATGTGTTGAAGTGTTTTCATGTGCACTTACCTGATGCAGACCATGCTGCCACATCCAGGCCCTCTTGAGGCCTGAATGGAACTACTTTACCTGTGCGACTACTTTCCACGCGGGTGTGGTCGCGGAAGGATACATACCTGATCGGAGGAAGGATACACACTTGGGACTTCTTCCAAAGCTATTCAAACCACACCCGATCAGCAACTCACGCTTCGCGTTGTTCTGCTCCTCGCAGCTGGACGCTCACCGTGTCAGCTCCTGCATCTGGACTTCAGCCACGCCTGTCAGCATCCTGGGTCACCTGCAAAGGGAGACAAGAGACCTTACCAGCTAAATCTGCACCACGGAGACATCACCGACGATCCTGAAAGGGAAGACATTATTTTTAAAAGCATTTTGTTACGATCGCTGCAGCGCTGCATTTCACTCACCTTTCCTGGGTTCCACCATCTTCAGCAGCGATCATCCGCATACACAGCCACTTCCCAGAGCCTAGAGAAAAAGACAAGAATAAGAGGTGAGAGAAGGAAGGGAATAAGACTTACCTCATTTCATTTCGGGTCTTGCCGCTTCCAGGCATTTTCCGGACCCCGGCCCCTATGGGGAAAAAAGACAAAGACTTTGAATGAGCGTATGCAAAGTCAGTTCCCGAGCGCTCATCCAGAACTAACCTGCCATTTACTGGAACTGGAACTGCACGTTTCACTTCGGGTCAGTGCCATGTCTCCGGCATTCCGAACCCCGGCCCCTAAGGGGAAAAAAGACATAAACATTAGCGCTTGCTGCAAAAAGACAATGAACATTACTATTAAGCTTGGACTTTTGAACTTGCAACAGAACTTTTACAGAGCCTTACCTGAATAGTCAAGCTTACCTGAACTCCCATCAATCCTCAATCCAGTGAAGTAACTGGGTTTCAACGCGCCCCTGCATCAGAAGCAGGATGGAGAGCTCATCCTTCCTGACCCTAAGGTGAGACTTCACAGGAAATCGTGGAAGGGTATCGTGGAGGGTTGGAAGAGAGTGGGAGTCTTGATCATAACTCAGTCAGTGGGTAATACTCCCTTTTCACGCACAGGGGAATATTCCTGCGAGCCGGAGAAGCCAGAGTAGAGGGCCCTTCCTGTCCATCTTCAGAGTCCTGCGCTTCACCACTGAAGAAGCATCAGCACTCGAAGCCAGACCTGCGCCTCCGTGGGAATCAGGTGAGCGTTACAAAAGGACTGCCACAACTCTGGAATATGCCCAAACTAAAAAGCAGCTACAAATGTGGATCCTGTGCAGTATGCAAATATTCAGTCAATTCCAGACCACCATAATACTACCTAATGGACAAGAACATCACATCCATTACATCAACTGTAATTCAACTTTTGTGGTCTATGGAATAGTATGCGCATGCCTGAAACTATACATGGGCAGCACAATCAGACATTTGAGAACACGATTATCTGAACATCTAAGAACATTGAGAAACAAGGACATAAGATACCCACTTGCCAACCACTTTTTTCAACATCATGCTACGGACGACATTAAGAACATTTCTTTTTTTGGGATTGAAAAAATATCCAAACCGGCAAGAAGTGGCAACCGAGAAAAGTTACTGTGTCAATGCGAAGCAAAATGGATATGCCTGACAGACTGCTGCCATGCCGGATTAAACTCTGACAATGAATTATCTCATTTCATTTGAATTTAATCTGAAAACAGTATCATTTATACTAAATATATTCTTGCTCCAAATATTATCCCTTCATTGAACATTGCATCTATTCATGCATACCATGCCCTCAATGGTCTATCTAATTTATGCCACACTTTAAGCCTATGTATACTATGCCTTACAATGCTTTACTAATGTATATTTAAGTTACACCAATGTGCCTAAACACCAAGATCACTTACCTAGTCACCCTGTTCACCAAAACACTACATAATGAACCAACCTTAAAAATCATTGCACCAGAACCATACTAGAAGTATGCCCTGTTACACAGCCTTGCATATCTTTACAGTTTCTCAGGGAACATACAATCCATAATTTTTCCTTTATTTTTAATATGACACATGTACCAGCACAAACTACATTTTCTGTTCCCACTCCAAAATGGAGTGGGGCACAATGACATCATTGTGTAGTGCTGCGTACACGATGACATCATCGCATAGTGGCACGTGCGTGATGACGTCATCGCATTATGCCGCGAATGTGTGCCGCCGATTTACAGACAGCAGGCCAATTTAAACAAGCAGCCAATACCAGCCACACACACAGCAAGGCTTACAGGCCAGCGTTGGAACAGCACGCAGCATGGACTAGATTTCTCCATACTCAGGTAAGACCACATGAAGTTGCTCATCCCCCAACCCTGTGACCATGTTAACTTCAATCTAGCCACACACTGTAGAATACTCAACTGGTCTGCATATAACTATCACCTGATAGTTGTCTCAAACTTTGTATCCCCATATTATTCTATCAGGACAACCACTAAGAACTGAGTCCATATATACAACAGTACACCTTGTATCTGGCCTACAGCAAATATCCATGAAACAAGGGCTACCCTGACCCCTTAGTATTTGACAACCTGAGAACACAACAGATAGTAAGTACCATTTTCTGTTACCAAAACCTTGAGATCCCTGAGACACCTAATGTGACTCTGTCTGCCTCTTCCCCACTCTCCCCTCCCCTGTATATATTTTTTTTTGCACGGTTACCATACTCAGGACTTATGAACTGTAACTTTTTTACAGCTATCGCTATTTACCCCATATAAATAAAAACCCTCCTGAGGGGCCAGACCATCTAATCTGGAGACACATGTGTCGAGGGATTTGTCAAAGAGGGCTTGAACAAAAAACCCAAATCAACCTCTAAACACAATATATGTGAAGCAACATATATTGAAGACAGAACTTTAAAACGTATTCTTTGGTACAATCCACACATGTGAAACAACGTGTAATTCAACAACCTAAAAGCTCCAACAACTAATTGGAGCAACAATCTTTAGACAAGTAAACCCACTACAGAGCAAGCACTTACTAACAAGCCAATACTTTCTATGTTTTGAAATTTGTGGATAAGCCTACAACATTGCTTTATGTAAACTTGTGAAACCAACAAAGCACCTATTTTTGTTCAAATATTTTCTGAAATTAATGAGTCATCTACTTTGCCTTACGATCTGAGTAATTACAAAATTAAAACAACAAGTGGCTTTACTCTGAACCTTTTCTTTCCATCTTTTCATAATTAAGGGCGCTGGGAACCATAAGGTGTTCCTATTGTTTTGACCAGGCAGAAATGTAGTCAGTGTCAATTTGATACTGCCATGGGCTTTCTGAAACTGTCGGTAGATAAGGCTTCGTAAATTACATTTATTACATTTTAAAATGGTTGCGCATTCATTGCCTTTCAGTGGGACCCATGAGCTCTGGTCTATGACCTCAAAAGTAACAAAGTGTTTTGCTACTTACCGTGTGATTCTGGGATCGTGTTATTTGCAAAGTGCTACCAGCCACTGCCGCTTCTAATCAAATTAATGAAAAAAGCACACATTTCTGAAAAAACATGTTTTAAGGCTTATTTTACATTTTAAATACTAATACTAAATGTTATATACTTACCTATGATCCATCTTTATTATCTATGTTTGTTTAACACAAGACACTATTTTTTAGGGTATTCTCCAGCCTAGTTCAAGCTACTGTGTGGCTATCAAGAATCCCCCCACCCCGTTCAGAGCACTACAACTGCAGCTGGTAGGTTTGTGCCTCTTTACCATGCTGAATCCACAATACCATCATTAACGTTGTCCTTCAACAGAAGAACCTAATCTCCAGTGATACTGACCATGCCCCCCCCAAATGCCTGAATTGGAACTGTGTTGTCAATAACCAATCCCAACCCACAGCCAACCACACAGTGGCATTGGTAACTCTGCAGAAAACAATGTTAAGTCATGGCAAATAAAGTACTGAAGCCTGGCATACATATGTTGGCCCAGTCTAGCAGACTGGGCATCCAAAGCAGGCAAATAAAACACTGCAATGTGGTGGACAGACACTGCTACTACGGCATACATTTATCACTTCATACAAGCCAAACCGTCCAGGCCTAGGCGGCCCCTCAAGTTTTCAGGGGTATTGGACCAAAAGAGCCAGCAACTGGGCTTCCGTCTAATCGGAATGGGAGTATGAGTCTGATTAGTGAACATAGCTTTTTTATACATAATGTACCTAGACTGTCTAGAGGACAGTATGAAAATAGGGATTTGCCCCTCAAAAAAGCAATCCACTGGATAAGACACACAAGGTGCTGTATTGCCCTTATTAGAGAGGATATACTCCAGTCTACTATGACATAGATGCTCCTGGGAAATTCTGATTATATTCCAGTTAATGATGAGGAACAAATTGTAGGCTGATGGCCTCCTTTCAATTGCGGCCCACACTTATCCACCTAAGGGTTCTTAGGTTTCACTAATATCACTCCATCCAAATTGTTGGACATCAGATAGAGGACAGGAGCAGAGGGCTCCACTATTTAACCAGCACAACACTGGCTATGGTTTGGAAGAGGTGGATTGACTGATAATACTATCTAATCTACCTGACATTCCTACACCACGGAAAATAAAAATCTTATCATGGAATTTCGCTGGTGTAGACAACATATGGTAGATCCCGACTGGAGAAATTTTGTCCAGGGATATGACCTTACATTCTTTTGACAAGTGTGGGCTATTGAACTACAAGATATCCAGGGGTACTCTAACTTTGCCACCCCAGCAATCAATGGCCTAGAGGTAAGCCAATTGGTGAACTCTTGACGTGGGTAAACTCCAAGCTCAACTGGGCTTCTAAACAACAGGCCAAAAACACCTGGCACAGACAGTTTAAAGAAGAACCTACAGTATGGGGTTCGGTTCCTAATACATATCTGGAGGTGTTTATTATTATTATTATTATTATTATTATTATTATTATTATTATTACAAAAAGAGAGGAAGAGAGTCTCCAGGGAATTACCACCCAATTTCATTGTTAGATAGACTGGGAAGATCTACACAAGGTAATCCTCAGCCACCTCCAGGATTGGGTCAACACAACGAGAATAATGAATTGCCTTCAAGTGGGACTCCAACAGGTTATGGGCACTCTTGAGCAATGCGTTAGGCTTGACCGCACAGTGAAAAAAGTACACACTTCTAAACACCACTAACCACTATGCTATTTTTGCACATTTTCGAACAGCCTTTGACTGTGTACCTAGAAACCAATATGCAGGTCCTGCAAGAATAGACAATAACAACAACTCTACTGTCTACCATCCAAGCCATATATTCTAATAATAGGGCCTCTGTGCGATTGGTTGTGAGTGGTGAATGCACAGAGAAATGTGAGGTACAGTGAGGAGTGAGGCAGGGATATATGTTATTCCCACTCCTCTTTTGACTTTACATTAAAAGACTCATATAGGAGAGGGTGGCTACCAGTCTGGACTCCCGTAGAAGAGGGACCATGCGCTATCCAGTGCTCTTTTTTGCAGATGATGCAGTACTACTACCTACAACCCTGATGGGTATAAAGCAAACTCTTGTAAGACATAGGTCAGCGAAACAAGCAAATATAAACATCAATTTGATGGTGGACAACTCAAGCAGGTCATTGCATATGACTATTGGGGCTTGTGTTTTGCTGAGAATGGTTCTTGGTCTGAACAAGTAACAAAATCCACTGCGACCTTGGGAAAAATTTAACAGCTAGATTGAGAAATGCGCAAAGTCCCATGGGGGTGGGGGGGCAATGGCTCTGGTTTTACAACATTGTAGGTTGCAGGCTGTCCCAGCATCTCTGTATGGAGCAGAGATCTGGGGGTACAAACACACTGGGATTGTGGAAAACACATTTTTGAAATCCTTGTTGATGCAATCAATTAGCGCACCTAAGGCGATTCTACATCTTGAATGTGACCTTTGTCCTATAGAACATTCTATATTTCTGAAACCGCTCCAATTGTGGATTCGCCTCTGGATGGTGCCACGTTTATACAAGCTCAAAGAACTACTTATTACCTTTTTGCAGAAGTGGAAGGTATCCATTCAACTCCATAGCTAAAACATGTGAAATGTTGGTTTAATAGACCGAGTCTTGGTGCATTGTGAGACCAACTGCCTGTCATGGAGGAAGGCTCCAAGGAATTCGACGAAATTGCAGGCATTCAATAATGTAGAAAAAATATGGAGGTTGTATGTTTCAAGCTCTCTTGTGGGCAGCATTACCTGAGGATTAAGCATGGTTTTGCCTCTGAACCATACCTTGATGTTCTAATGCAGACGTATGCCCGATCTATCTTTCATGATCTTAGAGCAGGCACATTTCGGGTAGCTGTTTTAACAACGGATTGGTGCCAGTCAAACAACCCTGAATGTCCAGTATGTGGGACCCCTCTTGAAACCGTTCCCCGTTGTATGTTTCTATGACCCATCTATAATGCTGTTAGAGTCATGTACTTACTTCCCATTTTTAAATTGAAGGGCATTTGTAAGATCCCTGATGCTATCAACTTGTGCAGAAATACTGGAGAGTTAAACCTGACATTCGTTGTGGTAAAATCCCTACACAGGGCATGGTTTCAGAGATCAAGAGTGATTTGTACTCAGGGGGATACCATTTTTTAACTGCATTTTAAAATGTACTTGTTTTATACATTTTTATAATGTATTACTGATTGTGTATGCATTTTATTATATGATCAATGAATCAGGATTTGCTTCTTTTATCTTGATATTTTTACAACTGAATAATTCCGTTTTATATGGCTATGCTTTGTATGTTTTATATAATGTGCTTTGATGGTGCAAACGCTGATTAAAGCATAATCAATCAATCGATAATGTTCTAATATGCCGTATTTGGGCTCATCAGCACCATTGACATTACTTAGCTGGAACAAACATGGTATCAATAACCCAGTGAAGGCCAGAAAACTAGTAGCATATATCGATCGCCACTCACCCCATGTTGTGATGTTGCAAGAAACTCATGAGCTGGCCAATACTCACAATAAATGTTCCCCTAGGAGTGGAAGGTTTAGGTATTACACTTCATACTCATAGCAGGTACAAGAAGTGAACACCCTAAGCCATCACATACTCCCCTTCTAGTTAGCTCTCTCAATAGTGGACCCCTTCAGCAGATTTACTTTATTACAGGGAAAGCTGGCAGGCACTGACATTGTACTAATAAACACTGATGGCCCCAATGTCGATGATCCAGCATTCTATACACAATTTGTTTCGATTCTGGACACCTGTCTGGCTTGTGGATAATGCACCCACAAGCCAGACAGTATACCTATTACTCCTCTGTTCACGATATGATGTCTCCTATTGATTACCAGCTGATCTCTGTCTCACTGCTCGATCTGACTTTAAATAGTAATATATTACCCAGCACCTACTCGGATCACTCTCTGATAATGCTGTCACTTAAATTAGCAGTTGATCTACCTTTGTGCCTCTTATGGAGGCTGGCCCCCTCAGCATCGTTGGATACCGCATTCAAACAGACACTCTCTGATAATATCTCCTTATATTTCAACACAGGAACGGTCTCTGCACTTTACACACTATAGGAGGAATTTAAAGTTTATGTTATAAGGGTTGCATTATCAAATCCATACAGGTGGAAATCATGGCGAAAGAGAAACAAATCTGTGAGCTCGAACACAGATACGGAATAAATCGTGCACAACACCTCCTGGGTGAAATCAAGGCCGAATCGCTACAGTTCCACGATCTTGTAGACGTAGAAAAGCTTTTTATGAGCAGACCTGCACAGGCTCGTAGATATGGAGAGGCGGACAGGTCGGGCATAGCTCTGGCACGTGCCATTGGTTCAAAGACTGGCAACATGTTGATTGTGAGCATCCAAATGCTGAAAGCTGAAATCTGTACGGACACCGCCTCCATATGCAAAGGATTTGCTAGTTATTATGAAGATCTATATTCTGATCATGATTTGAATGTCGCCTCTCACATCGATCTAGCGACCCTTTTGCTGGAAGCTGCAGAAACACTGGGCCTCATTACGACCCAGACGGTAATCTTCCGGCATTACCGCCATGGCGTAATGAGCGTTTACGCCGTGGGCCAATGGCGTAAAGAGCGCCACATTACGACCCATCGCGCACGAGCATTACGCCATGGCGGTAATGCAATTAACGCCATGGCGGAAAAGGCCCCTACCGGCATCGTAAAGCGAGCAAGGTGCACCGTAATTAGCGGCCACCGTAATTTGCGGTGGCCATAAAAAGCAGAACCGGAAATAGCGTCATCGCGCCGGAACGGGAAACAGCACGTCGGCCATCTTTAAAAACACAATCCATTGCCATCCTACCGAACAACACCAGATCCAACCCTGACACCTGTCCCAACCAATCACCCACCCATCCAACTACCCAAAAATGCCTAAAGCTGTTAAGAAGGCATGTGACCGCCAGCGCCAGGAAAGATTCAGCCGGGAGGAACTCTGCATGCTTGCGGAGACCCTGCAAGACAACGCAGCTGTCGTTTTCTCACCGGAAATGACAAGGACAGCGATAGGGAAAAAGAAGGCCATCTGGGCCCTGGTGGCCGAGCGCGTCAGCGCGGTGGGGACCGTACCCCGCACCCCACAGCAGTGCAGGAAGCGTTGGGACGACCTCCGCATATGGGTCAGAGCCGTCATCTCTGCGAACCGCAACCTTGCCCTGGGTACCGGTGGAGGGTCGGAATCCCCACTAAAACAACCGTGAGAGGTGATTTGTGCAACCACGATTGGCATGGAAGCCATTGAAGGCGTCGGAGGGATGGAAAGGGGAGCTCCGACATCAGGCGATGAAGGTAGGTGCCTCAAACAAGACATGCCATAGTCACTGCAGTCCATTCATGTGTAGCATAAGGTTGCCCTAGAGTGTAAATGCAACACATTTCCACACTGCCCATAGCCACATGCGAGCAGCACCCTGTATACACTGCTGGCACCCGCATACCTGCATCCACGTTCCACACTAAAAGGAGACAACCTGCATGGCCCTGCCTGAAATCTGCCTCATCTACTGACCAGAATAATGTCTATCATTGTCATTCCAAAGTCTGCAGACCCATCAATAACGCCCTCCCTCCTTTGCTCCACCACAGGCACAGATTCACACCCCGAGGACCAGGACACCCCTGCGACGAAGAGAGCCAAGAAGGCCAATAATACCATCCCCGCACCCTCAACCTCAGCTGCAGTGAGGCAGACCCCACAACAAGCAGGACCCACTGCAAGCATACCAGACGTCCCACTGGCAAGCACCCCTGTAGTCAGCAGGCCAGCAGCAGCTGCCCCACCTCTACCAACATTGCCTGCCACAGAAGGCACCGGGTCAGCGGCCAGCAGCAACATGGGTGAGACAGCTGCAATAGCTGCATGTTCAGACTCAGACATTGAGGAGCACGAAGTCAGAAGCCCCACTGACCTACTACATTCCCCCTGTTTGTCAGACGCCAGCCCCCATGAGGATCACACACAGGGGCACACAGAGGTAGAGGAGTGGCCTTCTACCCCATGCCCAGTCCTCAGTCCACAGGAGGGGAGTAGCCCCTCCATCACACCACCAGCACTGGCCAAGGGCCAGCAGGGGCAGCAGTCCCTCGAGGACATCACAGAACGGCAGCAACAACTGTCCACGATGCTGGCTGAGCATGCCGCGGAATGTGTGGGGGCTAGGGCAACCATTGAACAGGCCACGGAGACCCTAAGGGCCGAAGTAGCGCAGAGCACTGCCAACCTGAGGGATGCCATGCAGGCCACTGTCACAGGCATCTGTTGACACCTACATAGGGTGTGTTGGGGTGTGCAGGGGGGAGGGGGTGTGTTGGGGTGTGCAGGGGGGTGGGGGGAGGGGGTGTGTTGGGGTGTGCAGGGGGAGGGGGGAGGGGGTGTGTTGGGGTGTGCAGGGGGAGGAGGGAGGGGGCGTGTTGGGGTGTGTAGGGGGGAGGGGGGAGGGGGTGTGTCACGACGTTTCATAGTTTCAATACACTTTTTTCTTTCCCAAAATGAAATGTGTGGACATTTTCATTGCGTATGTGTGCTTTATTGGTGTACAGTCCACAGTGTGCAGGTCCCAGAGACACACAGTGCCCCAAGTGCAGTCTCCATGTGATTCACACCAGCCGTGTGCTAGAAGCAGTGGTCGATGATACTTTGGCGCATTGCACGCCCATCCTGTGCGCCGCCTCCTCCATGGGGTGCCGCCCCATCTGCACCGTCCTCATCCTCATCGTCAGGTGGTTGCAGTTCTGCGTCAGGGGGCAGGGGCACATTCCGTCTGACGCACATATTGTGTAGCATGACACATGCCATGACGATCTTTGCCACCTTCTCATGGTGGTACAGAAGTGCCCCACCAGACCTGCTCAGGCTTCGGAACCGTGCCTTCAATAGGCCGAATGTCTGCTCTATGACCACACGAGTACGTGTATGTGCACGGTTGAAGTCCTCCTCGCGCTGGTTCTGCGGGTTCTGGACTGGTGTAAGGAGCCACCTCTTCAGGGGATAGCCTGCATCACCTGTATATAGGCGAGAATGTATGTTTCAGTCATGTCGTCTGATCAAGGACATGATGTGCCACCATGGCTTGCATCCAACTGTTACTTCGGCTCACTTCTACATGCACTAATTGATTCACACAATGCAACCAGTATATGCTCATGGCTCCCATGGCCTGTTTTGCATGCCATCACCCAATGTATGCAGAGGGGTTCAGTGCATTGTGAGTGCCCATCCTCTGTCTCCGTTCTCTGTGTTACTCACAGCCCGGTGGAGTATGCATCATTCCCCCCCCTTTCAGCCAGGTGGAGTATGCATCATCCCCCCCCCCTTTCAGCCAGGTGGAGTATGCATCGGTACGTCATTCACCTGCCCACTTCCATGACATTGGACTCACCGAGTAGCCAGGATCTTGGGCCTGCATGTCGCTCCATGTAGCGTGGTATTGTGGAGTTCCTCAGGACCATAGAATCATGGGTTGATCCGGGGAATCGGGCACAACAATGTGTGATGATCTTGTTGGAGTCACAGACCATTTGCACGTTGATCGAGTGGAACTGTTTCCGGTTGCGGTACGGTACCTCGATGGCACGTGGAACCACCAATTCCACATGGGTGCAGTCGATGGCACCAACGCAACTGGGTATGCCGGCTAGTGCATGGAAACCCACTTTGGTGTTTGCAATGTCCTGGGCAGTCCGTGGTAATGAGATGTGGTCGTCTGTGTGCTTGAGGAGGGCATCGAGCACTTGGATGAGTGTTTGTGAGAATAATGGTTGTGAAATGCCATGCAAGTGCCCCACTGTGTGCTGGTAGGTGCCTGTGGCCAGGAAGTGGAGTACAGACACTACCTTCAGTAGGGGGGGGGTGGCGGTTGGAGTTTCTATCATGCTGACGATGTCGTCGTGTATCATGTCTACGATGGCGGTGATGGTGTCCCGGTCCAAACGGTACAGGGTGTGGATCTGCTCAGCAGTGAGGTTCAATGGATTGGCTCTGATGCGTGGGATAGGGGCTGCCTGCGTGGTGGCACTGGCTGTGCTGGTGGGGCTTGCTGGGCCTGCCTTGCCCTCCTTCTCCTCCTGCGTCTCCTCTCTGCTGCCTGTTGTTGTTGTTGCTGTTGTAGCACATGCATTGCTATCAGGTCCTCCAGCCCCAACATTGCTAGTCGTATTGTTATCATTGTGGAGTGTGACTGGGTGTGGGAAGGGGTGGGATGTGCTCTTTTTGTACTTCCTGAGTCTGTATTGCCTTCACCTGTGCTGTTTCTGTGCACCTGTGGCAGCTGCATTCACTTTACATGGCCCTTTATGGTTGGTTCGCGATGGCGTAATTAGCACCATGGCGGTAAGATACTTAACGGGCTGGGTGATGGCGTTAGGTGCATGTCCGCTTGGGTCGGCATTTGCGTACCTTTCCGCCATGGCATTAAGTACGGTGTGGCCGGTCGCGTGCGCGCACCCTTGGCGCAGTTAGAGGCAGCGTTAACTACGATGCCGCTAATGGCATCGTAGTTAACGGTCACGGGTCATGATCGGACCTGGCGGAAAACGATGGCGGTAACCATTTATCGCCATCGTTTTTCACTTAGCGGCAGGGTCGTAATGAGGCCCACTGAACGCAGCGTTTACAATGGAGGAGAGGAGGAGAGGACTGTTACAATCTCAGATCTTCCTGCTATTAAGGCCGCAGGCTCTGATGGGCTTGTTGCAGAGTTTTACAAAGAATATGTACAGATTCTTGCAACACTGCTGTTGCACGTATGGATATAAATCTACTGATAGGGCATATAATAATAATAATGTATTTGTTTATATAGCGCTTTAATCTAAAGTGCTTTACATAGGACATATTTATATACATCAATGTCATTACCCAGCCAAAATTGGCACTTATTTATTGACCTCAGAAGGATGAAAGGCTGAGTTGCCCTTGCCAGGATTTGAACTTGCGACCTCCAGATCAAACACAGATCACAGCAATAAGTGTTTAACCTGCTGAGCGATCTTCCGGCATATCACCTCCCATAAACAGCTGGACAAAATAGCCTCCTATCGCCCACTATCTCTCATAAAAACTGATGCTAAAATCTTCACTGAACTCCAGGGGCCAGATTACAGAAACTTTGCAACGGTGTAAGTGCAAAGTTGCACGGTATTAGCACTAGGGCAAAGTTTGCCCTATTTTTAAAAACAGTGGCACACACTAGAAAACTACTGCACCATGACAAGGGCAGTTTGGCATATTAAAAGCATCAGGGAAAAATTTGCCCTAGTGCAAAATAGATACATTTTTTATGCATTTTTTCATCAGGGCAAAGTTTGCACTAGTGCTAATACCAAACCGTATTAGCACTAGGACAAAGTTTGCCCTGGTGCAAAAATGCAGTAGAAATGCATTTTGTACTAGGACAATGTTTGCCCTGGTGCTTTTAATATTCCAAACTGCCCTTGTCATGGTGCAGTAGTTTTCTAGTGGGTTGCCACTGTTTTTAAAAATAGGGCACACTTTGCTCTAGTGCTAATACCGTGCAACTTTGCCCTTGCCTTGGCACAAAGTTTCTGTAATCTGGCCCCAGGTGAGTAGACTGTTGCCATGAATGCTGCTTTGTTCCCTCTAGGTCGACGCCTGTGAATTTAAGATGCCTGTTTGTTATCTACTCACAAATTGATCCTCCAGCGAGTGCAGTTGGCACAACTCTTGATGCAGAAAAGACATTCCATTCGGTTGCTTGGGACTAACCTTTTTCGGTACTGGACTCTTTTCGGCTCAGAACTCTCTTTAATAGGTTTGTTTAACTCCTATGTTCAATCCCTCTAGCCAGGGTGCCAGTCAACAGGGTTTTGTCATTGACAATTCATTTGGGTAGTGGCACAAAGCAGGCATGCCCTCTATCCCATCTCCTTTTTGCATAGTGCATTGCGCCCCTTACGGAACTGATCCGCACAATGCACGCACATCAATGTCTCCATATTTCGGGTCCCCCTGATATAATAGCCCTGTATGCAGATGTGCTTTCCTCTATGTCTTTGATCTGGTTCTGAACCTCCACTTCTTCCTGGAAGGAATACAGGACTTCTCTCAATACTCTGGGTATCGTATAAACTGGTCTAAATCAGAGCTGTTCCTGTTCACATGCAATACAAACCCTCCCTGTGATATGTGTGGATTCCTATGGGTGCCTAAGACATTGGTTAAAGTGTGCAAATCCACCAGAATTCCTTATATTGATAACCTTGCCACTTACCTCCCAACTCTTGCTGAAAAACTAGAGTTCGGGTTGCAGTTGCTCTCTCCTTTAAAGGGTGCCTATCACAACTGGAAAATGGTGGTGGTACCGTAAATCCTATATTACATTACCAATAATCCTATCTAGCCCTGCACGCCTTTCGTCAACATGCTTTGATTATTGCCGTCCCAGTTTCTCTGGAGCGCCCGTAGCAGAAAGATTATCTTGGGCAGATATGGTGAGACCACATGACCAAGGGGTTCTGATGGCCCCCGACTTTGAATTATACTATATAGTGGATCCAGCTCAATTTGCGGCACACTGGTATGTGACAATTCTGGTTCATCGGGATGTTGTGACAGAACAGATCAGGGCTATTGGAAGCCAGATCCAATTCAAATGTTTTCAGATCATCAGATTATCAGGGGAATACTGGAGGAATTGCAAGAGATTCTCACTGCTACAGCGGAAGAAGCGCTCAGAAATATAAATGCATCACACAAAGTAAATAGTAAAATGGGGTCATGGGAGAGGACCAGCAAAGGAAAATAAAACTGAGGGGCATGTGGGGACCAACGGCAGACGAGGGGGGAACTCACCAGGGCAGGGAAGATGTTTTGTATTTTCAATTTCACATTATACCCGGGGAAGACTGCAGGCATGAGAAGTTCATTAGTGCTGAATCTGTAGTTTACTACCGGGGGAATATCAGGGGAATATCAGGGGAATCCTGCGCAAATCAGAAGAGAGTGAAAAAAATTAATGTTATACCTAGTGGGCCCTGAAGAAACCTGTTGGTGCAATATGACAGTGGCCACAGCTGAAGGTCATCTCTAGCAAGCACCAAAGAAAGCTATTGATCAAAATATACAGTGGCTATGATTGAGGGCCATGGCTAGAGAGCTCCAAATAAACCTATAGGTGCAATATGTACAGTGGACATGGCTGAAGTTCATGGCTAGTGAGCCACAAAGAAAGCTATTGTTGAAACATGTACAGTGGCCAAGGTTGAAGGCTGGGGCCAAAGGCCATGGCCGAAGGGCATGCCCATTGGCCCAAAGGAACCTTTTGGTGCAATATGTACAGTGGACACTGCTGTAGGCCGTGGCCACTGGCCATTGTGAAATGCCATGGCTAGTGGGCCTCAAAGAAATCTATTGGTAAAACGTGTGTAGCGGTCATGGCCAAAGCTCATGATTATTGGGCCTAAAAGAAACCTACAGGCCGATTCATGGAATAATTAGCGCGGCGCAAGTGGGCAAAAACGTGCGATTCGCTGTGGAATAGCGAAAATCGCAGTGCAAGTGCGAAAATCGCACGAAAAGCAGCGCACGTCGATTCATGGAAGGCCGTGCGCGAGAAAACCAGCGGATGTGCGATAAAAAAGTGCGCGGCGCACGTTGGCGCACAGGCCATCTAACAGCGTGCGCCAGGTCACAGCGAAAATCGCACAGGCCACAGCGAAATTCGCACATAGCGCGGTGCACGCAACAAAAGTAGGCGGAACACGGGCGTAACACTCGGAATGGGGAACAACTTGCCAAAACGTGGGCGTCACGGGGGAAGTACAGGGCACAAGTGTGCGGAACGCCCACACGCTCGCCTACAACACGTATTCATGGAATAGAATAGGGGAAAAAAGCGCACGCTCAAACCAGCGCACAGGCACAAACACGACCGCCACAAGAAAGCAGGCGGTAGCTTCTCTGCGGCTGTAAGAAATGTGCGCCAACAAATAGCACCTATATACTGCCATGATGAATGTCCCATACTGTGGCCCTCCAGGAAAAATGACGTGCAAAGGGGTACCCACAAACACGGACACCCGCTGACAAAAAATATGTGTGCGTGTATACCGGGGTGCGCGGGAAGTCTAACACGCGATTTCAGCAGGGTACGTGCATCACAGGGGTTCGCGTGAAGTTATTCACGCGATCGGGCCTGGGGGAGCGGGCTACGTGTATTTCAAGGGTTCGCGTGAAGTTTCTCACGCGATCGGGCCTGGGGGAGCGTGCTACGTGTATTTCAGGGGTTCGCGTGAAGTTTCACACGCGATCGGGTCTAGGGGAGCGGGCCACGTGTATTACAGGGGTTCGCGTGAAGTTCCTCACGCGATCGGGCCTGGGGGAGCGTGCTACGTGTATTTCAGGGGTTCGCGTGAAGTTTCACACGCGATCGGGCCTGGGGGAGCGGGCTACGTGTATTACAGGGGTTCGCGTGAAGTTCCTCACGCGATAGGGCCTGGGGTAGCGGGCTGCGTGTATTACAGGGGTTCGCGTGAAGTTCCTCACGCGATCGGGCCTGGGGGAGCGGGCTACGTGTATTACAGGGGTGCGCGGGAAGTTCCACACGCAAATAGCCTGGGCGCGTGTATTTGAGGGGTGCGCGGGAAGTTCCACACGCGAATAGCCTGGGCGCGTGTATTTGAGGGGTGCGCGGGAAGTTCCACACGCGAATAGCCTGGGCGCGTGTATTACAGGGGTGCGCGGGAAGTTCCACACGCGAATAGCCTGGGCGCGTGTATTTCAGGGGTGCGCGGGAAGTTCCACACGCGAATAGCCTGGGGGCGCGTGTATTTCAGGGGTGCACGGGGAGTTCCACACGCGAATAGCCTGGGTGCGTGTATTTCAGGGGTGCGCGGGAAGTTCCACACGCGAATAGCCTGGGCGTGTGTATTTCAGGGGTGCGCGGGAAGTTCCACACGCGAATAGCCTGGGCGCGTGTATTTCAGGGGTGCGCGGGAAGTTCCACACGCGAATAGCCTGGGCGCGTGTATTTCAGGGGTGCGCGGGAAGTTCCACACGCGAATAGCCTGGGGGCGCGTGTATTTCAGGGGTGCGCGGGGAGTTCCACACGCGAATAGCCTGGATGCGTGTATTTCAGGGGTGCGCGGGAAGTTCCACACGCGAATAGCCTGGGCGCGTGTATTTCAGGTGTGCGCGGGAAGTTCCACACGCGAATAGCCTGGGCGCGTGTATTTCAGGGGTGCGTGGGAAGTTCCACATGTGATTTGACAGTGTGGGTCCTCCCAGGTGTACCCTGTACACCCTCCACGGCCCCTGCAGGCAGCCCACACCACAGGGGACTACCCTGCATCCCTGGTCATGTCCCGCAGGCAGCCCACCCAACATGGGCATGCCCCCCAGCAAAGGCACATGTCTCCTTGAACTAATGAACACCAACTCATGTCCCCTTGCACCCCCACCCCCAGCACTGTGGGGCACCTGCCAGCAGGCCCCCACCCATGTCCAACTCATGTCCCCCACCACCCCCACCCCCCAGCACTGTGGGGCACCTGCCAGCAGGCCCCCACCCATGTCCAACTCATGTCTCCCACCACCCCCACCCCCCAGCCACCAGGGTCACCCTCCACCAGGCCCCCACTCATGACTCCCACCACCCCCACACCCCAGCAGTGCAGGGTCACCCTCCACCAGGCCCCCACTCATGTCACCCACCACCCCCAGCCCCCAGCCACCAGGGGCACCCTCCACCAGGCCCCCACTCATGTCTCCCACCACCCCCACACCCCAGCAGTGCAGGGTCACCCTCCACCAGGCCCCCACTCATGTCTCCCACCACCCCCACACCCCAGCAGTGCAGGGGCAGCCTCCACCAGGCCCCCACTCATGTCACCCACCACCCCCACCCCCCAGCCACCAGGGGCACCCTCCACCAGGCCCCCACTCATGTCTCCCACCACCCCCACACCCCAGCAGTGCAGGGTCACCCTCCACCAGGCCCCCACTCATGTCTCCCACCACCCCCACACCCCAGCAGTGCAGGGGCAGCCTCCATCAGGCCCCCACTCATGTCACCCACCACCCCCACCCCCCAGCCACCAGGGTCACCCTCCACCAGGCCCCCACTCATGTCTCCCACCACCCCCACACCCCAGCCACCAGGGGCACCCTCCACCAGGCCCCCACTCATGTCTCCCACCACCCCCACACCCCAGCAGTGCAAGGGCACCCTCCACCAGGCCCCCACTCATGTCTCCCACCACCCCCAAACCCCAGCAGTGCAGGGTCACCCTCCACCAGGCCCCCACTCATGTCTCCCATCACCCCCACACCCCAGCAGTGCAGGGGCAGCCTCCACCAGGCCCCCACTCATGTCACCCACCACCCCCACCCCCCAGCCACCTGGAGCACCCTCCACCAGGCCCCCACTCATGTCTCCCACCACCCCCACACCCCAGCAGTGCAGGGTCACCCTCCACCAGGCCCCCACTCATGTCTCCCACCACCCCCACACCCCAGCAGTGCAGGGGCAGCCTCCACCAGGCCCCCACTCATGTCACCCACCACCCCCACCCCCCAGCCACCAGGGGCACCCTCCACCAGGCCCCCACTCATGTCTCCCACCACCCCCACACCCCAGCAGTGCAGGGTCACCCTCCACCAGGCCCCCACTCATGTCTCCCACCACCCCCACACCCCAGCAGTGCAGGGGCAGCCTCCACCAGGCCCCCACTCATGTCACCCACCACCCCCACCCCCCAGCCACCAGGGGCACCCTCCACCAGGCCCCCACTCATGTCTCCCACCACCCCCACACCCCAGCAGTGCAGGGTCACCCTCCACCAGGCCCCCACTCATGTCTCCCACCACCCCCACACCCCAGCAGTGCATGGGCAGCCTCCACCAGGCCCCCACTCATGTCACCCACCACCCCCACCCCCCAGCCACCAGGGGCACCCTCCACCAGGCCCCCACTCATGTCACCCACCACCCCCACACCCCAGCAGTGCAGGGTCACCCTCCACCAGGCCCCCACTCATGTCTCCCACCATCCCCACACCCCAGCAGTGCAGGGGCAGCCTCCACCAGGCCCCCACTCATGTCACCCACCACCCCCACCCCCCAGCCACCAGGGGCACCCTCCACCAGGCCCCCACTCATGTCTCCCACCACCCCCACACCCCAGCAGTGCAGGGTCACCCTCCACCAGGCCCCCACTCATGTCTCCCACCACCCCCACACCCCAGCAGTGCAGGGGCAGCTTCCACCAGGCCCCCACTCATGTCACCCACCACCCCCACCCCCCAGCCACCAGGGGCACCCTCCACCAGGCCCCCACTCATGTCTCCCACCACCCCACACCCCAGCCACCAGGGGCACCCTCCACCAGGCCCCCACTCATGTCTCCCACCACCCCCACCCCCCAGCCACCAGGGGCACCCTCCACCAGGCCCCCACTCATGTCTCCCACCACCCCCACACCCCAGCCACCAGGGGCACCCTCCACCTGGCCCCCACTCATGTCTCCCACCACCGCCACCCCCCAGTAGTGCAGGGGCACCCTCCACCAGGCCCCCACCCATGTCCCCCTGCCCCCAGGTCCTGACGATACACAATCATGGCAGTAATGGGCAGCATACCCAGCACAAACACCCAGGCAAGGATTGCATCCACCCACATAGTGAATGCAATTACATGACACAACCCCAATGGCAAGTATGTAAATGAACACATGTCCGTCACACACACATACACAATGCTGCAAGTGAATGTCAAAACCCATATCATGACATGTATGAAACCAAAGACAAAATAAGACAAGTGGAAGTAAAAATAAAAAATGTATTAAAGATTAAAAATAAGTAAACAAATCAAACATACAACTATGTGGATAGTAAAATAAATGGTCCATGTTGGAGAACAAAAGTAAAAATCAAAAAACGAAAAAGGAATACAAAAACAAATGTTGACCAAAGCAATATCAAGTAGAAGCAAAAGAATGAAAAACCATTTCCACATGGTGAACACAATAATGAAAAAAAGAAAATGTTCCTTCAAAAAACAAACTAAATACAGGAATGTACCAGGGTCCATGAGCCCAACACCATAAAGGAAACCTACTACTACCTAATGAAAAAAATATATACAAAAAAGTGGCCATTGTCCGAGCGGTCCAAAATAATAAAAACAAATAAAGGAAACCTAACACTAACTAACTATATAACTATATACAAAGGCAGCGGGCAAGTCCTGCGGCTCACTTGTTGATGTTGCTGTCCAGGGCATCATCGAACTCCATGTCGATGTCCTGGAGGCGGGACTCTGTCCTGGCCCCGAGGTCTCGCAGGGATAACCCCATGTTCAGCTCAAACTCCCTGCGAGCTTCCTCGAGGCACTCAGCCCGCCTCAACGCCCGACGCATGGAGAACTCCGCCCTGACCATGGCGAGCCGCTCCTCTTCCGCCCGCTGCCGCTCCGCACCTATCCGCTGGACCAACTGCTCCCACACGGAAGACACCACCATCCCAGGATTGCCCTGCCCTCCGGCCGATGCCTGCCCCTCTGATCTTGATGGCCCCGAGCCATGATGCCTCCCACGTCGAGCCCGCTGCTGCCTCCGACGGCACTGCCTCTGCCAGCACGACGGCATCCAGGCTGATGGAAACCACCGACGCCGTTGTGCACGTGCCCTGCCTGATGATGCTGTCACATCTTCCATCTGCTGGGGTCCAGTTGCTGTGTTGTCCACCCCTGCTGGACCTCCGACTCCCAACTGTGGCAGGGATGGGATCCCCACCGAGCTGGCTGCATTGGTCGGGGCAGGTCCACAGGGGGCCCTGGTGGCATCTGGGCTGGAAGACGGCAAGGAGAACGACTGGTGGATAGCCTGCACAGAGGAGGAGAGGGCCGCCACATTGGCCAACACATGCAGGAAACCCCCGAACATGGCCGATCCCAATTGGGCCACGTCGGCACGGTGCACTTCGTGATGACGTGCGTGCTCCTCCCGGGAAGCACGCACGGCATCACGATCACAGCCGTGCGCATCGCGACCCCAATCAGGACCTTCTCCGCACGGCCAGGGGTTCCCACGTCCGCAGGTGGAGGGGAGTCAGGTGACATGGACATCCCCTCTACCTGCGGACGGGCCTGGGACGGGGCATCCCTGCTGGTGCATGGTGGTGCACTCACAGGGTCAGGGACAGCGACATGCACAGGCCCCTCCACGGTGACCTGTGCTGCCTCCTGCCCCTGGCCCTGGACTGCACCACTTGCACCAGCAGGGATGCCCCCACCAGGCCCCATGTGTGCCCCAGTGGCGGCCTCCTCCTCCTCTGTGCAAAACACCAACCTGGATGGCTCCTCACCGTCTCCCACCGTAGCAGGCCCCTGTGGGGGCTCACCCACCCCTTCCGCTGCAGCCGTGGGGGCATCCCCGCCGCCTTGCTCCACAGCGCCGTCTCCGCCCTCTTCTTCACTAGCCGCTGCGTAGAGGGAGACAAAGAACACAAGCATCAGGGCACTGTACAATGGTCCCCTAGACAGGAAGCAATAGCAGATGAGCACCACTGTCAAAGTACACTTCCATCATGTCCCTCCACAACACATGGGTCAGTCCAGGCAAAACACACACAGTAACAGGCATGGTGCATGCCATGGACATTTCCATGCATGTCCAATGGACTATTGAAACATTCAATGATATGTAACTCACATGCATCATGGCACATGCACACACTTCACCTCAGTCACATCCATCTGGCCCCAAACACACCAAACACAGCGGATACAAGGGTAATTTGGCTGCTTCACTGAATCTGTGCATTGTCACACACATGTGTCATGCATCCATGGCATGCACAAGTCACAGACACGCAGGTCAGGCACACAGACATGGCTACCATATATGTACCTGGCATCAGCACCCATCCCTCACCCCCACCCATGTCCAGGTACAGAGACTGGCATGCTCTCATGTTCAAAATCTGCATAGGTCTCCCCATGCGGCATTTCAACACATGCAACAACCATGTGGATCACACATCACTGGTCGCACATGCATTACCATGATGTCCCTGCACACATACATGCATACATGGCCTATGGCACACATACAGGCAAGTATCATAGAACCAGCACACCGCAACATGCCCTGTCTCACACAGTAATGCTTGGACACTTACCGCTCAACTCCAGACGGGCCTCCCTCTCAAGGATCTGGGTGTGGAGCGCTGGGCGTACGCGTTCCAGGACCCTCATCTGGATGGAACTCATGCGGCCCCGGCCCCCCTCCACGAGGCGCCGGGCCTTCACAAGGGTCCTGGACCTCAAGTCCTCCCAGCGCTTCTT
The DNA here is from genome assembly GCF_040938575.1 of Ambystoma mexicanum. Lineage (NCBI taxonomy): Eukaryota > Metazoa > Chordata > Amphibia > Caudata > Ambystomatidae > Ambystoma > Ambystoma mexicanum. The sequence goes on along the minus strand of NC_090937.1, from coordinate 594,574,081 downwards.
GATCTTCAGGACGTCGCGGGTTGCCACCCCCTCCGCGTTGATGGCAACCACACAGTCGGCCCAGATCCTCTGCCGTCCTACCTTGCTGGCGCGGGACGATCCAAAGAGGGCATCATACTGCCCCAGGACATGCTCCACCAGGACACCAACTTCGGTGACAGTGAAGCTGGTGCCCCTCTGCCCCTCTGGCCTGGGGTTGCCACTGGTGCCAGATGTGGAAGTGCCCGACATGGCAACCCCAGAGGCAGGTGTGGGTGGGCAACTGGGTCCTGGGGCTGGGCTGTGGAGCGATGTAATCCCAGTCGGGAGTCTTCAGTTCCAGCAGGGGTGGACACAGCAACTGGACCCCTGCAGATGGCTGATGTGCAGGCACCAAATGGCAGGGCACGGTGGCAGCAGGCAGGCAGGCAGGCAGGCAGCAGCAGATGGCACGTGGGAGGCTGCTCGGGGCACTGGGGGGCAGTAACTCGGCCTTCTGGGCAGGAGCGTGGTCTTCCGTGTGTTTTCGCGTGGCCAGCTTGATACGGAGTGATTTGGCACGTGAAAATCCTGCACGTCAGCGTGAAATCCGAGGAAAGGCCCTTAGCGCGTAAGCGCGTCAGCACGCATACGCGATTCTATTGGACCAGAGTCCCTCAGCGCGTAAGCGCGTCTGTGACGTGACCCGCATGGGTGTTCCCCACTCAGCACGTGATGACGGGGCACACGTGGAAATACTGCACGTCAGAGTGTCATCGCGTGTAATTGGACAAAAGTGCGCGTACACGCGATTGGCCTATGTACGTGTATTTAATGGGTGCGCGGGCACTTACACACGCAAGTACGTCAGCGAACCTGTATCCCGTGGTGCGTGTGAATTTCCACACGCTATTGGACTGGGAACTGGATTCCAGGGGTGCGCGGGTCACACGCTGTATCCCGTGGTGCGTGTGAATTTCCACACGCTATTGGACTGGGAACTGGATTCCAGGGGTGCGCGGGTCACACGCTGTATCCCGTGGTGCGTGTGAATTTCCACACGCTATTGGACTGGGAACTGGATTCCAGGGGTGCGTGGGTCACACGCTCGCCTAGAACACGCGCAAAGCATAAATTTGCGCACTTTAACAATAACAAGCTCAGACGCCAGGATGAACATACCGTTCCTAGCAGCAGTGGCAGTGGGCTACCAAAGGAGGAGGAGGAGGATAGTCAGGGCCAGAATATTCACACCCAGAACCAGCCTTTTCGGGATGCCTGATGACCAGGTGTATGGGAGGTACAGGTTTCCACCACACATTATACTGGACCTGGTGAGTGAGTGGGAGGATGACCTCACATCACCCACCCTGTGCTCCCAAGCACTCAGCCCCCTGGAGAAGGTCCTCAATGTACTGCACTTCTTAGCCACTGGATCATTTCAGCGGACAAGTGCCATAGTGGGTGGGGTGTCACAGGCCACCCAGTCACGCTGCCTACACCAGGTCTTGAACATCATGACTGCACGGCCATCAGTCCGCAGGCACATATACCTGCCCAAAACACCTGCAGAAAGGCATGCTGCCGCCCTGGATTTTTACGGTGTGGCACGATTCCCCAAAGTGCTAGGTGCCATCGACTGCACCCATGTGGCTCTACGTCCCCCCAGGGCATCTGAGCACATCTATAGGAACCGCAAGCACTGGCATTCCATCAACGTGCAGGTAGCATGTAATGCCAAGGGAATCATCACCTCAGTATATGCCAACTATCCCGGCTCCACCCACGACAGCTTCATTTACCGAATGTCCACCCTAAGCCGGGACCTAGAAGCTGGGCGGCATGGCGATACATGGCTGCTTGGTGAGTATGTATGCCACTGCACATGCATGCATGTTGGATACTGAGCAAGGTCACAACCCCACCAATGATACCAATCACCACCTCCACAGGGGACAGTGCCTACCCTCTCAGCCCCCACATGATGACGCCAATTCGGAACCCCACCACGCCACCCGAGGTAAGATATAACACAGCCCACATTACGACCCGGGGCATAGTGGAGCGCACATTCGGAGTGCTAAAGTCACGCTTTCGCTCCCTTGACCGTTCTGGCGGCCAGCTGTTATACGCTCCCCCAGTAGTGTGCAGGATCATAGTGGCAGCATGTGTCCTGCACAACGTTGCAACACGCCGGGGCCTGGCCGTGGACATGGTGGTGGCCCCACATCCCCAACCACATGCACAGCCGCTGTGCATGGGAGGGGAAAGGGCACGGGGGGAGGCAGCCCGTACACAGCTAGTGGCTAATTACTTCACATAGAAATCACACGCCTGTGGAGTGCACACTGCCCTGGCACATTCCATCTGACAATCAATGATGACTCAACCTGACACTGATCCTGAATGTCTGGAGAATTGAACCGTGAATACCATATCAGCCTGAGATTGTTCACCTGGAAGTGTCACAATGTGTGCATCCCTACCCACACAGACACCACCAATGCAGTTTTGTGAAGTTACACATTCAAGCAGCTAAAATGATTACCCACTTGCAAAATGCAACAAGAGGACAGTGCCATGTCAGCCAACCCAACCCCAGCACTGCCACACGACACACCGTGCCATGTCATGCTAATTGCAGGTAAACAAAGTAATCCCCACAACATGACACTAGTCTCACTATGTACAGTGTCCCTATTAGAAACCTGCAACACCTGAAATGCTCACAGCAATGCCGGACCAACTACATACTTGAGCACGTAGTACCATTAACATGACATCACAAATGTTACATATTAGTAGTCTCACCACCTGGAAATGCCTGCACTCCCACCACTACCAACTGTGCAGTGTTGGCGCCATGTAGAGTTGTAGGTGCACTGCTGCCAACATGGACACCATCTCCAGACTAGAGGTCCTTGTGTAGACATGAGGAAGGGAACTGCAAATTGGGAGGTAGACACAGAAGATGGATGAGTTACACATCAATGCAACATGCAGTGTACAACACAACAGCAATATGCACTAGGAATGTATACACAGTATTGACTACAGACTGCCCACACAGCTCATGGGAGTCCAACGTCACTGTGTAATTCACTGTCACTTGGGCACACCCTTTGCAAGCCCATGGAAACGGGAAGCAGGAGGGGTGTGTGTGACTCAAACCCAAGCATCTGAACCAAATACATTACAAGCCTGCATGTGCCCAGCCACAATGCAGCGTATGCCCACAGGAACCACGGAAGCCAACAAATCGTCCCAAAAAAATAGGGAATAAAAGAAATAACAATAAAAATAAAAATAAGAAACAATCAAAAATGGCCATTGATGGGCCCGGGGGGGTTGGGGAGGCCACCCAGGAGGTCCGAGGACAGGATGCACACCAGAACCCACCTGCGTGGATCCTGGGAAAATAAAACACCTCCATGGGCTCATGGCCCACACGGCTACCCTGTTGTGGGAGTATCACTGCTGTCGCTATTATCACCCTGTGCAGCTGCATCCGGAGGTGGTTGCACTATGGGAGGCAGCCCACGCAAGGCCCTAGTCTGCTCCTCCATGGCTGCAAGCATGCGGGTGTGGTAGGTCTGGTTCTGGAGGATGAGTGTGCGGAGGTCCCCATGCAACAACTCACGGGATGCCCGGACCTCCGCCCTCGTTGCCTGCATCTCAGCTGAGAGCGTACGGGTGAGACGCTCCAGCTGCTGTTCTGTCCTTTGGTGTGTTGAAGCCTCAAGCTCAACAAGAGTCGTCCTGAGGTGAAGGAGCTCCTGCCTCAGGGCTTCCCTGTGGCCCTGGGACTCAATGGAGATGGCCTCCTGCAGAGTCGCCAGTGCCGCCCGCCTGTCCCTGTTGGACCCCAACATGTCCTCCCTGTGTGACTGGCAGATGGAGTCGGTTGCCTGCTCTAGTCGCTCCATCAGCCTTTCTGGGGGGACAATGGAAGTGGCCACCCTATCCATGGCCTGAGCCATCATCTCGGATGATGCAGCCTGTTGGGTTGCCATACCGTAAATGGATTGCTCCCATGCGGTATTGCCGGGTGGCGTACGGCCACCAAGTCGGCGGGCACCACACCTGTCTGGGGCAAGGCGAACTGCGCCTTGCTGTGCCGGCACTGCCTGAGGCTGCAGGACTGCATTCCCCCTCTGATCTGCTGGCCCAGGAACAGGATCAGATGTCGCGGAGTGTGACCCTGCATCCGTAACCACCGAAGGCGTAGCTGCCAACACTGACATCCCCATGGAGGGTTCTGACCCTGGTGCAGGTGGGTGAGACAGAACAGAATCCCTCCCTGGAACACTCACCTGCGACGGCACGTAGGTCTCATCCGAATCAACACCTGAGTACAGCTCGGGGGAGGTGCAGCCAGAGACACCCCTTGAGAGCACGACCTGCAGCACTTGTGGGTTCTCCCCCACCACCACACCATGTCCCTCACTGGTGGTTGGTCGGCCCTCGGACCCCTCCTGGGTCTGCACCATCTCCACAACCCCAGCAGTATCAGGTGCGTCTTCCCCTGCAAAGACATGAAAACAAAGAAATGGAAACAGGCATTAGCACCATGGCACACAATGAGGGCTGAGAAGCAAGAGAACCAGTACTTGATTGACACATGTCCCACATGACTAAAACCCTCCCATGCATGCACCCTCACTGCGTATGAAGTGCAGGCAAATGGCACACACTGATGACACCAAGATGGAAAATGAACACATTTTCTGCATGCTGCCTGGCAGTGGCATCACACATTGGCCTGTGATTGCCAGGTGAAACACACATGCCATCACACAGATGGCATGTACCATTGCTATTGAGTGAAGATGGAGAGGAGGGCAGCACCTATTCATTCAGTCCAGTTCCCGCATGTAATTGCTTTTCTAATTCTAACAGGTCAGATTTTTCACCTGGAGCTGCGAGTCTGAAATGGTCCAATTGCACAGGGACATGTGTGTACAAATGATATCCAGGTAACAAAGTCACTCCACTTCACCATTGCCATGTCAGACATGTGACTAGTGGACAGCGACATGGCTAGTAAAAGTGGGGGAATGCAAACAATCTGACTGAATGAACAGTGAAAAATAAGCAACAATGTTGTGGCAAGGTGACACTTCAAGGGCAACTGGCGTGCAGTTGGGCTAGATGTCTACTGTTGGCAGAAGGGATACTGCTATGGCCAAATGCAGCTGCGCAGGAAGTATTGCATGAAGCACATGGCTGACCCATACGACTCAGGCGCACACACTCTCACCTGGCACACAAACAGAAGCCCTCACACACACACCATGCACATGGATGACACACACATGCATGTGCACTCACCGGACAATGCCTCGTAATCAGCCAGATCTCCCACGCCTTGGATCTGTTCCTCCGTGACGTAGGTCCCAGCGACTGACTGATGTGGAGTGAGTTCCATGTCTACTACTGGAGACCCACCTCCAGTCACTAGAGTTGCGGCATGACTTGAGGCCAGCTTACTCTTTGCCCTGCGCTTTAGGTCATTCTGGCGCTTATAGCAATCATTGGCTGTGCGCCTCACGATTCCAAGGGCACTTACGATGTCCGCAACGGTCTGCCAGTGTGCCTGGCGTTGTGCAGGTGTGGTCTTGGATCCTGCAACAATGACCATCTCGTTGTCATGTCCGGACACATACTCGACAAGTGCATTCAGTTCGTCATCCGTGAAGCTGGGCTTCCTGGACGGGCGGGACTGTGTAGCCGTGTCTGGGGCATCAGCCTGTGCCGGACGAGCACTCTTCCTCTTCCGCTTGGAAGGTGGTGGTGATCCTGAGTGTCCTGCGCCGCTCTGGACACTAGGGGCAGGAGCCCTGGTGGACTCTGTATCTGGAGTGTGGGATTGCACACTCAGCATGGGAGTTGGTGCAGGCATTGGCTCTAGTGTGATGGTGTCAGGGGGAATGTCAGCAGCATGGACTAGGACCGACACTGTCCTGGCTGGGTGTGTGAGGGCTGGGGTGGATGGAGCCGCAGCTGCCCCTGCAGCCTCTACGCCCTGCCTCCTTGGTGCAGCAGATGACCTTGCTGCCCCAGATCCACGTGGCATGATGGCATCAACGTGCACCAGCGCACGTGTCTTAGCCCTTCTGACCTGGAAGTCAGCCATGGAGTCAGCCAGGTCTGGTGCCACAATGGGCTGGTCCAACAAGGGCTGAGCATGGATGGTGTCAGCCACATCAGCCTCAACGGGAGGGGGCGAGGGGGGGATTATGGGTGCCCGTGACTGGTCCTCCACACATGGGGGGACAGGCTCACCCTGCAAGTTACGACCACGTCCCCTACCGGATCCACCACGGCCACCACTTGTGGCTCTTCCACCTTTGCCACCCTTACGGAATCCTCGCCTCCCAGCCATGGCACTGATGTTAATGTGCGTATGGGAGTGGATGTAGACTATTGTCCTGGGCAATTGGGGGTCAAAGGGGTTGGGTACCAGATGGTAATTGTACCCTAGTGCTCTAGCAAGGCTGATTGTAACCCCTGGGGAAAGATGACGGGTCACGCAACGCACAGGAGGCCCAAAAAAGGGAGATGACGTGCACGCAACCCCTCCTAGACCACGTGTGCAGAAAGAAAAACCTGCACTACGCTGTGGCACCCAGTAACACAAGAATGAACGTATGCGTGTCACACGCAGCCTAGAATGACCTCTGAAGGGGTAGGCTACACACGGGGCAAGCACAGATGTTAGATACGTGCGTGACTCACCGTCTGCCTGGTAAACGAGTGTGTAAAAGGAGCACGTTTGGTTGGCAACACCCCCGCCAAAAGAAGATTTGTACGCTGTCTGAGGAGACAGGACAACAGTAGAAGGGAACACTGTTTGAGGGAACAGGCCCAGGTAAACTAGTAAAAGAGAAAAAAGAGAAAAAGCTGTCAGAGGTAACAGGGAATACGAACTTGAAACGCAGTGAAGTAAATCGCGTGTGAAACGACAAGAAGTACAGAATTCACCCACTCGCTCTCCACGAAAAGCACGTACAAGGAAAACGTGTTCTACACGTACCTTTCATACAGGCCCACACGTCCAGCGTCACTTACGCGGCATGTACGCGCTAGGGCCATTTCCACCAATTACATGCTTTGTCACTTCTGCGTGTAGGGCCATTTCCACCAATTACACGCTTTGTCTTACATGCTTTGTCACTTCTGCGTGTAGGGGCATTTCCACCAATTACACGCTTTGTCACTTCTGCGTGTAGGGCCATTTCTACCAATCACACGCTTTGTCACTTCTGCGTGTAGGGCCATTTCCACCAATCACACGCGATTACACTCTGACGTGCAGTCTTTCCACGTGTGCTCTGTCATCACGTGCTGTGTGGGAAACACCTGTGTGGGTCACGTCACAGACGCGCTTACGCGCTGAGGGCCTTTCCTCAGTTTTCACACTGACGTGCAGGATTTTCACGTGCCAAATCACTCCGTACCAAGCTGGCCAGGCGTACGCACACGGAATACCACGCTCCTGCCCGGAAGGCCGAACTACTGCCCCCCAGAGCCCGAGCACGCTCCCACCTGCTGCTGCCTGACTGCCTGCTGCCCCTGCACTGCTGGGGGGTGGGGGTGGTGGGTGACATGAGTCGGGCATGAGTGGGGGCCTGGTGGAGGGTGCCCCTGGTGGCGGGGGGGTGGGGGTGATAGGGGACATGAGTGTGGGCCTGGTGGAGGCTGCCCCTGCACTGCTGGGGGGTGGGGGTGGTGGGAGACATGGGTGGGGGCCTGGTGGAGGATGCCCCTGGTGGCTGGGGGGTGGGGGTGGTGGGAGACATGAGTGGGGGCCTGGTGGAGGCTGCCCCTGCACTGCTGGGGGGTGGGGGTGGTGGGAGACATGGTGGGGGCCTGGTGGAGGATGCCCCTGCACTGCTGGGGGGTGGGGGTGGTGGGAGACATGAGTGGGGGCCTGGTGGAGGCTGCCCCTGCACTGCTGGGGGGTGGGGGTGGTAGGAGACATGGGTGGGGGCCTGGTGGTGGGTGCCCCTGGTGGCTGGGGGGTGGGGGTGCAGGGGGACATGAGCAGGTGTGCAGGGTAGTCCCCTGTTTTGTGGGCTGCCTGCAAGGGCCGTGGAGGGTGTACAGGGAACACCTGTGAGGACCCACCCAGCCTAATCGCGTGTGTAACTTCCCACGCACCCCTGTAATACACGTACCAAGCCAAATCGCGTGTGAGAATTCCAGCGCACCCCTGAAATACACGTACCCTGCTGAAATCGCGTGTAAAACTTCCCGCGCACCCCTGAAATGCATGCGCCCAGGCTATTCGCGTGTGGAACTTCCCGCGCACCCCTGAAATACACGCGCCCAGGCTATTCGCGAGTGGAACTTCCCGTACACCCCTGAAATACACGTAGCACGCTGGGAGACATGAGTGGGGGCCTGGTGGGGGGTGCCCCTGGTGGCGGGGGGGTGGGGGTGATAGGGGACATGAGTGTGGGCCTGGTGGAGGATGCCCCTGCACTGCTGGGGGGTGGGGGTGGTGGGTGACATGGGTTGGGGCCTGCTGGCAGGTTCCCCACAGTGCTGGGGGGTGGGGGTGGTGGGAAACATGAGTCGGGCATGAGTGGGGGCCTGGTGGAGGCTGCCCCTGGTGGCTGGGGGGTGGGGGTGGTGGGAGACATGAGTGGGGGCCTGGTGGAGGCTGCCCCTGCACTGCTGGGGGTGGGGGTGGTGGGAGACATGGGTGGGGGCCTGGTGGAGGATGCCCCTGCACTGCTGGGGGGTGGGGGTGGTAGGAGACATGGGTGGGGGCCTGGTGGTGGGTGCCCCTGGTGGCTGGGGGGTGGGGGTGCAGGGGGACATGAGCAGGTGTGCAGGGTAGTCCCCTGTTTTGTGGGCTGCCTGCAGGGGCCGTGGAGGGTGTACAGGGAACACCTGTGAGGACACACCCAGCCTAATCGCGTGTGTAACTTCCCACGCACCCCTGTAATACACGTACCAAGCCAAATCGCGTGTGAGAATTCCCGCGCACCCCTGAAATACCCGTACCCTGCTGAAATCGCGTGTAAAACTTCCCGCGCACCCCTGAAATACACGTAGCACGCTGGGAGACATGAGTGGGGGCCTGGTGGGGGGTGCCCCTGGTGGCGGGGGGGTGGGGGTGATAGGGGACATGAGTGTGGGCCTGGTGGAGGATGCCCCTGCACTGCTGGGGGGTGGGGGTGGTGGGTGACATGGGTGGGGGCCTGGTGGTGGGTGCCCCTGGTGGCTGGGGGGTGGGGGTGCAGGGGGACATGAGCAGGTGTGCAGGGTAGTCCCCTGTTTTGTGGGCTGCCTGCAGGGGCCGTGGAGGGTGTACAGGGAACACCTGTGAGGACCCACCCAGCCTAATCGCGTGTGTAACTTCCCACGCACCCCTGTAATACACGTACCAAGCCAAATCGCGTGTGAGAATTCCCGCGCACCCCTGAAATACACGTACCCTGCTGAAATCGCGTGTAAAACTTCCCGCGCACCCCTGAAATACACGTAGCACGCTGGGAGACATGAGTGGGGGCCTGGTGGGGGGTGCCCCTGGTGGCGGGGGTTGGGGGTGATAGGGGACATGAGTGTGGGCCTGGTGGAGGATGCCCCTGCACTGCTGGGGGGTGGGGGTGGTGGGTGACATGGGTGGGGGCCTGGTGGTGGGTGCCCCTGGTGGCTGGGGGGTGGGGGTGCAGGGGGACATGAGCAGGTGTGCAGGGTAGTCCCCTGTTTTGTGGGCTGCCTGCAGGGGCCGTGGCGGGTGTACAGGGAACACCTGTGAGAACCCACCCAGCCTAATCGCGTGTGTAACTTCCCACGCACCCCTGTAATACACGTACCAAGCCAAATCGCGTGTGAGAATTCCCGCGCACCCCTGAAATACATGTACCCTGCTGAAATCGCGTGTAAAACTTCCCGCGCACCCCTGAAATGCATGCGCCCAGGCTATTCGCGTGTGGAACTTCCCGCGCACCCCTGAAATACACGCGCCCAGGCTATTCGCGAGTGGAACTTCCCGCGCACCCCTGAAATACACTTAGCACGCTGGGAGACATGAGTGGGGGCCTGGTGGGGGGTGCCCCTGGTGGCTGGGGGGTGGGGGTGCAGGGGGACATGAGCAGGTGTGCAGGGTAGTCCCCTGTTTTGTGGGCTGCCTGCAGGGGCCGTGGAGGGTGTACAGGGAACACCTGTGAGGACCCACCCAGCCTAATCGCGTGTGATAATTCCCACGCACCCCTTTAATACACGTACCCATCAAAATGGTGTGTGATAATTCCCACGCACCCCTGTAATTCACGTACCCTGCCAAATCGCATGTGATGATTCCCACGTACCCCTGTATTACACGTGCCCTGGCTAATCGCATGTAAGACTTCCCGCGTACCCCTGTAATACACGTTCCCTGGACAATCGCGTGTTGAACTTCCCGCGTACCCCTGTAATACACGTTCCCTAGACAATAGCGTGTTGAACTTCCCGCGTACCCCTCTAATACACGTTCCCTGGACTATCGCGTGTTGTACTTCCTGCGCACCCCTGAAATACACGTACCCTGGCACCGTGGCTAATCGCGTGTATGACTTCACGCGTACCCCTGATATGCACGTTACCCGCTTTGCGTTCCTTGTTTGGCAGCCCTGTAAACTGGTCCAGGGTTAGCGCAGCCCTTTGCGATGATTTAGCGATTTTGATGGCTTTTCCTTGCGCGAGGGCGTTCTTGGGGGCGTTACTGGCGCTGCTGCAGGGTCGCTGCGATACTCTGTGCCACGGCTGGTTTGGGAGCCTAAAATCCATGAATACGCTGTGCGCGGAAATCGGTTTTAGCGCACGTGCCTGGCGCAGACAATCGCACGCGGACACTCTGCGCCAGCCGCTTGCGACACTTTTCTGCGAAATTCTATGAATTACCCTGCTAGTGTTCTAAAATATACAGTGTGCACTGGCCAGGGGGCGAAAGACCATGGCTAGTGGGCCCCAAGGAATCCTATAGGTGGAACAAGTATAGTGGCCATGGCCATGGGCCATGGCTAGTGGCACCTGAAGAAACCTAATGGTGTATCATGTACACTGGCCAGGGCCGAAGGCCATGGCTAGTGGCCCTTGAATAAATTATGGTAGAAAAAAAAACATTTTAATTCACGGGAACAACGATAGCTAATGATATGATATCATATGATATTGTATTTGTATCGCGCTCGTACACAAGTGTTTCAGAGTGTGACTAGGCAAGGGGGGGAATACATCACAACATAAAAACAATCTTACTAGGTCCAGTGACATTGAGAATGCACAAGTGCATGGGGAAGGGAAAAGTGCATGGAAGGGGGAGAGTGGAAAGTGTGGAGCAGGGGAGCACAGATAAATAATAATAAATAAAAATAAATAGAAAATGGAGGCAATAAACAGTGGTAGTGCAGCCAGCAAACGGCAAGTGCTGTGTTTAATGCAGCAGACTGGGTAAGTCTGATAAGTGCAGAAAAAGAGAAAAATGGTGGGAGGAGGCTTGTATGGGTACAGATACAGTCCCCAGTGCAAAGGGTGGCCAGGAGGCAGTGCAGGAAGGTGGCAGGGTGAGCAAGTACCTGGGCCCAGGGGACAGATGGTGGCCAGATGCACAGTGCCAAGAGAGAGCAGATTAGCAGGGGAGAAGGGGAGAGAAGGCAGATGCCAAGAGAAAGGTCTCGAGGTGCTTCTGGAACAGGAGATGGTTCTCCTCAAGTTTTAGGGCCTCATTAGTTTGGAGGTAGCCATGGTGCTATTAGCGCCGTGGCTGCCTCCAAACTCGGGTCCGGGTTCCTTGAATGGGGACTTACCGGGTCATTCTAACCTTGGAGGACCCAGTAAGTCACATTCAAAATACCCATCCCCATTCCCATTCGAGCCCCCATAGGGTTCAATGGGAATGGGGAGGAAGCTAATAACGGGCCCGCTAATAACGGCCCGTTATTAGCTCCCTGGTCCTTTAGCGGCTCCCGCTAAGGGACCTCGTAATGCGGCAGTAAGGTGTTAACGGCACTGGCACCGTTAACCCCTTACCGCTGCACTCATAATGAGGCAGGGAGGCTGTTCCAGAGGAAGGCCCCAGCCGAAGATAGAGATCTACCCCCAGCTCGTTTCTTTGAAAAGCAATTGACCCGGAGGTAGTTAGAGGTAGAGGAGCGAAGAGCTCGAGAGGGGAGGTATTTGCGGAGGGATAGCTGAAGATATTTTGGACCCAAGCCTCAGAACGCTTTGTGGACAATGCAGAGGGTTTTGAATTTTATCCTTGCACCCACTGGGAGCCAATGGAGAGATTTCAGAGCTGGAGACATACAATCCCGGGGCTTGAGGCCAAGGACAAGTCTTGCAGTCCTGTTCTGGATAAATTGTAGAGGGTGAAGAGTAGAGGCAGGTAGATTTAGAAAGAGGCTGTTACAATAGTCCAACCTAGAGAGAACCAGAGCTTGGGAGACAGTGGGCTTCTGAGGGAAGGAGAGGAATGGCAGTGTACCTCTGAGGATGTGCAGTAGGAAGTTTGACTTTTTTAGAGACCTCAGAGATATGGGCCGAGAAGGAAAGTGTGGAGTCAAAGATGAACCCAAGGTTCTTAGCCTTACAGGTAGGGGTAGGAGGAGAGCCAAGGGAAGCCAGCCAGAGAGTGAGGGAAAAGGATGGAGAAGGTGTGCCAATGAGGAGGATCTCCGTCTTGCTGGCATTCAGACAAAGATCATTGGCGGCACACCAATCTTGAATGGCAGTTAGGCAATCAGAGATGAGAGAGAGGAGAGGAGGTTGCTGAGGGCAGCAGGAAAATGAGTTGAGTGTCATCAGCATAGCACTACAAATTTGAGCAGAAAATGGCAATGCAGTGAGCGAGAGTTGCTAGGTATTGGTTGAAGAGCCAGGGTGAGAGGTTAGACCCCTGGGGAACTCCACAGGAGGAGAGAAAGATAGATGATATAAAGGAACCCAGTTGGACCTGGAAGGGTTGATCAGAGAGGAAAGAGATCAGCGAGGCCAGAGCCTGATCAGTGATACCCAGGTTATCACGGAGATGGTTGAGCAGGATGGTGTGGTTGACCGTGTCGAAGGCAGAAGAGACATCAAGAAGGATAAGGACAGAGGGAATGTTAGAGTCCAGGTTGGAGAGCAGATCTTCACGGATATCGAGGAGAGCAGTTTCCATGCTTCTGGCCGCTCTGAAGCCATACTGGTGGTCATGGAGACAACCAACAGAATCTGAATGAAGGTTAGGCTGAGAGAGGGCCAGCTTTTCCAGGAGTTTGCCCAGAAAGGGGGTAATGGAAATTGGGCGATAGTTAGTCGGACAGGATGGATCAGCTGTGGGTTTCTTGAGAAGATGATGCACAAGGGAGTGATTCAGAGGGGAAGGATCCTAAGGCAAAGGAGTGGTTGCAAAAATCAGCAAGGGCCAGAGCGAGGGTGTCAATGTGGTCCTTGATGGTTTTGGAGGAACAGGGATGAACCTGTTTTGACGAGGCTTTCATTGATTGGACTTGTCTAGTGACCTTGTCAGGGGAGACAATATGAAAGGAAGAGAGGGACGGTGGGGGCATGGTTAAAGGAGGGTCTGCAAGCACAGACTGAGAGGGAATAGGAGGGGAAGGGGAGGAGAGGGTGGACAGGATATCCTGGGTTTTAGAGATAAAGTGCGAGGCAAGGGCATTGCAGAGAGCTTGGGAGTCAAGAGGAGCGGTGGAGACTGATGCAGGGTTGCTCCTGCAGATTTTAAAGAGTTTGATCGAGTTGTTGGATGCCTCATAAACACAGGTTTGAATGTGGGCTCTCTTCTTAATGCGGACAGAGAGTCGGTATTTACTTTGGAGCAGGCGACAGGCCAGTTTGTCAGAGGATGACAAAGAAGACCTCCATTTCCTCTCAGCCGCCCTACACTTACATTTGCACTTAAATACCAGGAATTGCACTTGGATTTGGACTTCAAGCGGATCCTCATGACAGGAGCAACAGCATCAAGAGTATCAGAGATAGAAGAGTAGAGAAGGGACAGGGTTGTGTCGGGGTGTGAGTCAGCCAGAGGAGGAGGAGGGGGAGAGAAGGTGGCAGCGAAAGCCTCACCTGACACACGCGTCATAGGTCGGATGTCCGAGAAAGTAAGTGGCAGTGTTGGGTTGAGGTTGGTTTGGGGGGAACAGGGTGAGAGATGGGAGGAGAGAAGGCAGTGGTCACTACAGGAGAGAGGAATGGTCAAGGAATAGAGAGGAGGAGGCAAGGGGAGATCAAGGCATCAAGTGTGTGTGTCCTACAGAGTGTGTCAGGCCAGAGGGGAGGCTAGAGAGGGAGAGGGAATCACAGAGGTTGCAAAAGAGCAGACATGGGGGGCAGGGAGAATTGAGGTGAATGTTGAGGACACCAAGGAGGAGGAGTTGAGTGGTTGAGGCCAGGAGGGAGGAGGAGAGGTCAACCCGCTCAGAGAGAAAAGAAGTGATTTGCCTGGGGGGCCAGTAGAGAGTAGCAAGTTAAGTAGCAATAAGAGAGTGGCTAGGAGAGATTGAGAGCCTGCAGACAAGGCATTCAAAAGAGGAGTAAATCTGAATGGGAATGATAGTGGCAGGAATCCACTCAGGACAGTTCAGGTTTACACCCCCTCCAGTCAAGTGGATCTGGGTGCGGAGAGTATGGACTGTGGATGTGGATGGGTGTAATGGACATTCATGGTGATAAGATTTAACGCAACCAAACCCTTGAAATTCAGTGGATGTGGGAAGGGTTGATCATCTTAACCCACCAACCTCCCTATTGAAAAGCCAAAGAGCACATACATAACAGATGGGATTCACAATGACATACAAAATTAGATGCCTCAGTGGGTTGAGCGCGCACTGCTGCAATCTGTGTGTTTTCTGTAGGTCAGAGGTTAAAATCCTGCAAAGGCAAACTGAGCATTTCATTCTTTCAAGGATGATAAACGAGTGCCAACTCTGGTTGGCTGCTATTGTATGTATGGATTTTATATGGAAAGTGCTTAGGTGTAAGCACTATATAACTAAGACATCATTAGATCTTAGGGCTTACCAACACGGGGTCGCTGAGTAGAGATGATCATCACTTCTCACATCTGCTGACTTTCAAGGGTGTTGTTGTGTTAAATCTGATCACATTAACTGTCCCTTAACTGAAGATTTTTCATTATATATTTGTCTCATTGGCTGCAGTATGCCGTGATGGCGTCAATCAGTGGACGCGGCCAGTGGGTGGCTGGAGGGAAGCGTGCTGTGCGTCAAAGCTTTTGGGAGATGCCACCATGGTGTATGGGAGGATAGTGGTGCGCCAAAAGGCATTGGAAAGATTGGTTTGCAGGATTGGCTGGGTGAAAGAGGGGGGAAGGCTATGTTGACGTTGTGTGTTTGCGTTATTTTGCTGCAGTGAGTTTGTGATGAAATATTGACCTGTTTCATTCACTTGGCTTGCAGTGGGTCTGGGTAAGGCAAAGCCCTTTCACTGCATGGCCAGGCCATGTAGAAAGAGGCTACGGCTTGGGTACCATCCCCCTAATGTAATGGCTTTATGTATAGGAGAGCAATGAAGCACTTAGCGATTAGGTAGGCGGGCGAGTTTGCTCACACCATTGCTGCAAAGGAGTCCATAACGACAAAGATAAAAAGAAGGATTGTTTGGCAGTACACTGTCGCGATATGCACCATTCCCGTAGCAACTGACATTCACTGGATTGGTTGTTACTTGCATAGGGATCTATGATATGTTGGTCACTGTAGGAAGACTGTATAGGGGATGTGGAGTGTCTTGGAGATAATATGAGGATATGTGCAGTCAGCGTACTATGTTATGTTGTGCCTCCAAAGGCCCTACTGCCTTGTGTGCATGGCAATGGCCTTTGGCCGTATGAGTGTGGGCACTGGTTGAAAGTAGGTGTGAGAATGTTGTTTTTGTTGGCTCTTTTACTGTAGGTATACGTACGTGTAGGCAGGAAGAAACCATTGGAAATGTTAGCATGCATGTCTCGATTGCCTTCCAGTGGGTGTAGAGTAGGAGTAGGCAAATGGGTGCATGAGCAGAGGCCTACGGCCTCAGCCTATGTACTGAAGATCCTCGGCCTCGTGCACAGGCTTGTATTATGCAGTGCAGTTAGACATTCACAATAAACGACAGAGAGAAAAAGAAGGATTGTTTGGCAGCACACTGTTGCGATATGCACCATTCCTGCAGCTATTGACATACACTGGATTGGTGGGTAGTTGCACAGAGAACTATGATATGTTGGTCAATATAGGCAAACTGTTTAGGGGATGGGGAGTGCCTTGGAGATAATATGAGGGTATTTGCAGTCGGTGTACTATGTTGTGTTGTGCCTCCAAAGGCCCTACTGCCTTGTGTGCATGGCAATGGCATTTGGCCATAACAGTGTGGGCACTGGTTGAAAGTAGGTGTGCAAATGTTGTATTGGTTGTCTCCTTTACTGTAGGTATACATACATGTAGGCAGGCAAGCACTGTTGGAAACGTTAGCATGCATGTCTCGATTGCCTTCCAGTGGGTGTAGAGAATGAGTTGGAAAATGGGTGCATGGACAGAGGATGTAGGTCTCTGCCTATGTACCAAAGAGCCTTGGGCACAGGCTTGCATTATGCAGGGCAGTTAGACATTGACAATATGACAATATTTGTAGTTGGAGTGTTATGTTGTGTTGTGCCTGTAAAACCCATACTGGCTTGTGTGGAAGGCTGGGGCCCTTGAACAAAACAGGGTGGCCACAGGTTGGAAGTAGGTTACAGATTGTTGCCTTGGGTTGTTGAACATAACAGGGTGGGCACTGTTTGAGAGTAGGTTATAGAATGTTGATTTGATTGGGTTCATTTCTGTACCAATATTTACCTGTGGACAGGAAAGATAAGTGGGAACATGCTTCAGTGAATGGCTCCATTGCTTTGCAGTGGGTGTGGGGAAGGAGTAGGTTGTTGGCAATGAAACAGCACTGAAATGATGCAATGTATGGGAGTACTGTGCTATTAATATGAGGATAGCACACATATGTACAAAAAGTAGCGTAGGTGTTGGGCACACTACCTGAAATGCATCATAGGCATGTATGCGAGGAATGTGGTAATGGTGTGTGAATTGCAAAAATACGTACAAAGAGTGCATTGAGTCCAGGTAGAGTGCATTCCTGCAGCTTCTTCCATACACTAGATTGGGGTTTAGGTGCACAGGGGAGTATGATATGTTGATCACTGTAGGCAGACTGTATAGGGGATGGAGAGGGCCTTGGAGATAATATGAGGATATCTGCAGTCAGTGTACTATGTTGTGTTGTGCCTCCAAAGGCCCTACTTCCTTGTGTGTATGGCAATAGCCCTTGGCCGTAGCACTGTGAGCACTGGTTGAAAGTAGGTATGTGAATGTTGCTTTGGTTGGCTCCTTTAGTGTAGGTATACGTACATGTAGGCGGGAAAGCACCATGAGAAATGTTAGCATGCATGCCTCTATTGCCTTCCAGTGGGTGTGTAGTAGGACTAGGCATTTGGGTGCATGGGTGGAGGCCGTGGGCCTCCACCTATGCACCGAATAGCCTTGGCCTTTGGTACAGGCTTGCATTACACAGGGCAGTTAGACATTGACAATATGACAATATTTGTAGTTGGAGTGTTATGTTGTGTTATGCCTGTAAACCCCCTAATGGCTTGTGTGCATGGCTGGGGCCCTTGAAGAAAACAGGGTGGCCAAAGGTTGGAAGTAGGTTACGGATTGTTGCCTTGGGTTGTTGAACATAACAGGGTGGGCACTGTTTGAGAGTAGGTTATAGAATGTTGATTTGATTGGGTTCATTTCTATTTCTGTACCATATGTACCTGTGGACAGGAAAGATAAGTGGGAACATGCTTCAGTGAATGGCTTCATTGCTTTGCAGTGAGTGTGGGGAAGGAGTAGGTTGTTGGCAATGAAATAGCACTGAAGTGTTGCGATGTATGGGAGTACTGTGCTATTAATATGTGGATAGCACACATATGTACAAAAAGTAGCATAGGTGTTGGGCAGACTACCTGAAACGCATCATAGGCATGTATGGGAGGAATGTGATAATGGTGTGTGAATTGCACACATACGTACAAAGAGTGCATTGAGTCCAGGTAGACTGCATTCCCGCAGCTACTTCCATACACTGGATTGGGGTTTAGGTGCACAGGGGAGTATGATATGTGGCTCACTGTAGGCACACTGTATAGGGGATGGAGAGTGCCTTGGAGATAATATGAGGATACTTAGTCAGTGTACTATGTTGTGTTGTGCCTCCAAAGGCCCTACTGCCTTGTGTGCATGGCAATGGCCCTTGGCCGTAGCAGTGTGAGCACTGGTTGAAAGTAGGTGCGCAAATGTTGCTTTGGTTGGCTCCTTTAGTGTAGGTATACGTCCATGTAGGCAGGAAATTACCATGAGAAATGTTAGCATGCATGCCTCTATTGCCTTCCAGTGGGTGTGTAGTAGGACTAGGCAATTGGGTGCACGGGTGGAGGCTGTGGGCCTCCACCTATGTACCGAAGAGCCTTGGCCTTTGATACAGGCTTGCATTACGAAGGGAAGTTAGACATTGACAATAAGAAGATATTTGCAGTTGGATTGCTACGTTGTGGTGTGCTTGCAAAACCCCTAATGGCTTGTATGCATGGCTGGGGCCCTTGGACAAAGCAGGGTGGCCACTGGTTGGAAGTAGGTTACAGATTGTTGCCTTGGGCTCTTGGACAGGACATACCAGGGTGGACACTGTTTGGAAGTAGGTTATAGAATGTTGCCTTGATTATGTGCATTACTGTTGCAATATGTACCTGTGGACAGGAAAGATAAGTGGTCACATGTTTAAGTGAATGGCTCCATTGCTTTTCTGTGGTTGTGGGGAAGAAGTAGGTTCTTGTCAATGAAATCACAACAAAATGCTGCAATTTATGGGAGTACTGTGCTATTGATATGTGTATAGCACACATATGTACAATGAGTAGCGTAGGTGTTGGGCACACTACCTGAAACGCATTGTTGGCATGTATGGGAGGACTGTGATAATGGTGTGTGAATTGCATACATATGTAAAAAGAGTGTATTGAGTCCAGGTAGACAGCATTGCGGATGGGGAGTAAATTCGAGGTAATATGCAGGTGTTTGTAGTTGATGTATGACAGTGTGTTGTGCCTGCAAAGATGTACTGGATTGTGTGCATGGCCAGGGCTAATCCATGTAACAGTTTGGCCAGTGGTTGGAAATATGTTGGAGAATGTCGTGTTGTGTGACTTCTTTACTGTACCCACGAGTACCGGTAGTCAGGAAACGTATGTGGCCACATGGTAGTATGCATGTCTATATTGCATTTCAGTGTGTGTGTGTTGAAGGAGTACGGTATTGGGTGCCAGGGTGGAGGACGAAGGCCTCTGTCTACGTAACGAAGACTACAGGGCTTGGCCACAGCCTTGTTTTAGGGTGGGCAGCCAGACATTGGCACATGGAAGGAATCTGTACGCAGGTACTCACCTGTACTTTATCGGTGGGTAGTCGTGGATGCGAGTATCATTTTTTGGTGAGTGCATGTAGACTCTATTGGAGATGGCGAGTGCATTGGAGACAATATGAGGATATTTGCAGTCAGAGTGCCATGTTGTCTTGTGCCTGTAAAACCCATACTGGCTTGTGTGCATGGGTACTGCCCCTGGCTGTAACAGTGTGGGCATCTGTTGGAAGTAGGTATGAGAATTTTGCCATGTTTGAGTCCGTTGCTGTATGTGTACGTACTTGTAGGCAGTAAAGCACCATGGGAAATGTTACCATGCGTGACTTTATTGCTTTCCAGTGGGTTTGTAGTCGGACTAGTCAATTGGGTGCATGGGCGGAGGCCGTAGACCTCCGCCTATGTATCCAAAAGCTTGGGCTTCGGCACAGCCTTGCTTTAGGGAGGGCAGGTTGACATTGGCAGATGGAAGGAATTTGTATGCAGGGACTCCCAGATAGTTAATTGGTGGGCAGTTATGGAGGTGACTATCATTCTTTGGTGAGTGCAGGCAGACTCCATTGGTGATGGGGAGTGCATTGGAGAGAATATGAGGATATTTTCAGTCCTAGTGGTATGGTGTATTGTGCTTGCAAAACCTATATTGCCTTGTGTGCATGGGTGGGGCCATTGGACATAAGAGCATAAGAGGGTGGACACTGGTTGGAAGTAGGTAACAGAAAGTTGACTAGATTGGGTGTATTACTGAACCAATATGTGTCTGTGGACAGAAAGGGTAAGTGCTGACATGTTTCCATGCATGGGTGTATTGCTTTGCACTGGGTGTGGCGAAGGAGAAGGCTTTTGCTAAGAAACCTGCAATGCAATGCTGCTATGTATGGGAGTACTGTGATATTGGTGTGTGGATTGAAGACATATGTACAAAGAGTACTTTTACTTTGCCTTAGGTCATTTGCATAAGTTATTCTAAACTTACCTTGTGCCATACAATACACTTGTAAATATGTAAGTGCCATAAAATCCGCGCCTTTGCAGAATCAATGTGGAGGACATGGTGTAGGTCGTAAAGGGGAATTGGTGAGATAAGACATCATTTGCACTAGGAGACGTGTGGACGTGAACAGAGCTTTGGTTTGTTTGTTTGTTTGTTTATTTATTTGGTAATGCGCGCCAAACCCATGGGTAGCCGGGCACAACAGATTACATGAAGACTTAAGCTTATTACAGTATTTGGCATGAGTATACACAACACAATGGCAATAAGAGCAAAAATATATGTAAAAATATGTAAAAGCATATACCTATAAAACACAAGCGGCAAAGCAGATAAATACAATAGTATATACACACATGTGCCCAGGAACAGGGCATGTCTTGGGGTGACCAGGCAAAGGGTAGGTAGTGGCTGGGGGGGTAAGCTGGGTGTTAGTCAAATTATGTGTTGTTGGTACGCAGCCAATTGATTATCTTGTGCCTGAATTTCGGGTATGATTGTTCAATTATGAGGTCCAGTGGTAATTTGTTCCAGCAGTGAGCAGCTTTGACAGGAAAGCTAGTTCCTCCCGCGGTGGATCGTTTAAACCTTGGAATCTCTAATTTGAAGGTGTTGGCGGATCTCGTGGGTCGCATGGAAATTTTCCTGTTGATTATTTCCATTAGATAAGGGGGGCTTGGTCCTTTAGACATTTAGATGTGAGGGATGCTGTTTTAAGTAGGATTCTATCTGTTATTTTTAGCCAGTTGACCTCTTTCCTGCAATTAGTGATGTGTTCTCTGTAGGGGATATTTAGTGCTGCTCTCAGGGCTTTATTCTGTAGTCTTTGGAGTTTGTCTGTAATGTATTTATTGGTTCCAGAGTACACAGCGTTGCAGTAGTCTAACCTAGACATGATAAGGGCGTTAGCTAAGGTGATGCAGCTGGCACTGGAGAGGTATGGTCTGGATGCGCGGATGAGTTTGCAGGTGTAGGTAGTAGAAGAGGCGAGGGAGTTGACCTGCTTCTTGAGAGTAAGGGAGGAGTCTAGATAGAATCCAAGGGTTTAACCACAGACATCACTTTGATAGGGTTATTATCAATGCTGAAGGATGTGAAGTTTGGGCATAGTTTTTGGATGTTGGCTTCAGAGCCTAGGATTAGTAACTCCGTTTTATCGTCGTTCAGGCAGAGGCCATGTGAGGCCATCCATGCCTGAATGAAGGTGTATATCTTGTTCACCAAGGCTGAGTCTGTCTCGTAGTCGCCCGAAAGGGGTATGAGGATCTGGGTGTCATCTGCGTAATTAGTGTAGATGACACCCAGTCAGTCCAATTTGTCAAACAGAGGATTGGTGAAGATGTTGTACATTGTGGGGGAGACACATGATCCTTGTGGGACACCACAGGTTATTTTGATAGGGTCAGCGGAGTCGGATGTGGAGAAGACTAGCATGGAGCGATTTGCTAAGAATGATTGGACCCAGGCTATGGCATCTCTGTTGAAGTTGGCGGCAGATTCGAGGTGGTTGGATAAGACTGCATGGTCCACCAAGTCGAATGCCGCCAACAAGTCCAATAAGAGGAGCAGGGCTGTTTTCCCGTTATCCTTAAGTTCCTCAATTTGTGTCTTTAGGTCTAACAGGGCTGTTTCCGTGCCATGGAGTGGGCGGAAGCCAGATTGCTGTGATCCAAGCAGGTGGTTAACTTCCAGGTAATCCTGGATTTGTATGTAGACAGCTCTGTCCAGGATTTTAAGTAGAAAAGGCACGGTGGTGATTGGTCTATAGTTGGTGGGGATGGTGGGGTCCAGAGTTTGTTTTTCAGCAATGGGAGGACCCATGATTCTTTGAGGTTGGTGGGTACCATGTTGGATTTAAAGGAGGAGTTTATGAACTTAGAAATGAAGGGAGCTAGATCCCTAGCTGCGTCGTTTATTAAGTGTGCTGGGCAGGAATCGCCCTTGCAATTTGAAGGTTTGAGAGAGAGTATTATTATGTCAATTATGGAGATAGTCTTGAATCTAAACGGTGCAGTAGTCCTATTCTTCTCAGTTTGTTGTAGTTGTTGATCTAGTGGTGTTAGTGTGGCCTTTTTTTGGTTGCAATTTGTTACGCTCACCTGACTCCCATGGAGGCGCAGGTCTGGTTTGGAGTGTTGTTGCTTCTTCTATGGTGAAGCGCAGGACCCAGAAGATGGACTGGACCGGACCTTCGAATCTGGCTTGTCTGGCTCGCAGGAATATCTTTCTGTATGTGAAAAGGGAGTATTAACAATCTGCGGGAGAAAGTATAAGCCTCCCGCTCCCTTCTCACCCCTCTACGAAACCCTCCTGCCACCCCCACGTGAAGTCTCACCTTAGGGTTTGAAAGGTTGAGCTCTCCATACTGCTTCTCATGCAGGGGCGCGTTGTATCCAGTTACTTCACTGAGATTTTGATTGTAGAGGGTTCAAGTTCTGTTTTCCCCCGTATAGTACCGTAACGATTCTGTTAATGAGTATGATTCCGCAATAATAATTGTTCGTTGTCTCTTTTTCAGGTGCGGAAACTATTCCGAGAAGAGCTGTGGAACCGAAGAATGAGACTCTGGTGAGCTTGATGAGAGTTCTCTCAATGTCCTTGTATCAATGCGCTCACTAACGCTGATGTCTTTTTCCCCATAGGGGCCGGGGTCCGGAAATTCCTGGATGCGGCACCGACCCGAAACGAAGCTCAATCCAGAAGAAATCAGGTAAGTCTTTAATGGGCGTTTGGGTAATGTCTTTTCATGCGCCCACTAACGCTGATGTCTTTTTTTCCCCATAGGGGCCGGGGTCCGGAAATGCCTGGATGCGGCACCGACCCGAAACAAAGATCAATCCAGAAGAAATCAGGTAAGTCTTTAATGGGCATTTGGGTAACGGCTTTTCATGCGCCCACTAACGCTGATGTCTCTTTTTCCCCTTAGGGGCCGGGGTCCGGAAATGCCAGGATGCGGCACCGACTCGAAATGAAGTTGGAATAACCCAACAGGTAAGCTTTGTAATGGAAATTAAGGTTTCTTTGTTTTCTTTCCCTTCTCACCTTTATTCTTGTCTTTTTCTCCCTAGACGCGGTGATGTGGCTGCGAGTCCAGATGTCGCCGTAGAACGTGGTGGTACCTTGTACAGGTGAGTGAGATGCGGCGCTGCAGCGATCGATGCGATGTGCTTTTAAATGGATGTCTTCCTTTTCAGGACCGTCGGCGAGATGTCTCCGGAATGCGGATTTAGCAGGTAAGGACTCTTCTTTACCCTTTTCTCTTCTCTTCTCTCTTTGCAGGTGTTCCAGGATGCTGGCAGGAGTGGCAGAAGACAGAATGCAGGAGCAAACACGGTGAGCGTCCAGCTGCTAGATGCAGAACAACGCGAAGCGTGAGTTGCTGCTTGGGCGTGGCTTAAATAGCCTTCAAAGTAGTTCCAGGTATGTATCCTTCCTCTCAGGTACGTATTCCTCCCCTGACCACACCCGTGTGGTTAAGTAGTTCCAAAGATAAAGGAGTCCCATTCCGGCCTCAGAAGGCCTGGATGTTGCAGCATGGTCTGCATCAGGTAAGTTAACACTAAGCACCTTTAACACAAAGTCCCCTTTTATGAGCCTGGCGCCTATGGCGCCAGGACTGTGGCCCGATATGAGCCTGGCGCCAAAGGTGCCAGGACTGAGTCCAAAGAGCCCCTACTTGAGGCTGTTGTGACTTCCCTTGAAGACATGATGTCTGCCTCTGGGGTAGCTGGGTCTTGTCTGGCACCTTGGAGGTAGGCATCATGACAGTACCCCCTCCCAAAGCCCCTCCCAAGGTCGTCCTTTCCGGGGGTTTCGGCTTGCTTGGGAATTTTCGGTGGAATCTTTGCACTAATCACGGGGCGTGTACATGGTCACTTGGCTCCCAAGATCTTTCCTGAGGTCCGTACCCCTTCCAATCAACTAGATAGAAGAGTTTTGATTTTAACATTTTGGAATCCAATATGTCCTTAACTTCAAATTCTAATTCCCCATCGATTTGAATTGGTTCAGGTGGTTTGCTTAGCCTGGTTCCAGGCTGCACCGGTTTTAACAGTGATGCATGAAAAACGGGATGAAATCGCATGTTGGCTGGTAGATCGAGTTTAAAGGCCACCGGGTTAATTATAGCTTTGATGGGATAGGGTCCAATGTATCTGGGATTAAAAGTCTGCGGTCCTTTGAGAGGCAAATGCTTGGTTGCCAGCCACACCTGGTCTCCAATCTGGTACAAAGGTGCTTCACTCCGATATAGATCAGCATTTTCTTTGTATTTTTTCTTGGCTTGTTGCAAATGAGTTGTAGCTTCCTTGAAGGCTCGGGTTATAGTAGAATGCAAATGATCAACTGCAGGCATTTCCAGGTTTTGAGGAGGGTCTAGGTCTGAGGTTCTAGGATGATGACCATACAAGGTGTAAAAAGGGGTTTGTCCTGTTCCAGAATGTACAGAATTGTTATATGCATACTCTGCGATCCATAGAATATATTTCCAGCTGTTTTCAGATTGATGCAACATGCACCGAAGATATTGTTCAAGGGTTTGGTTAGTCCTCTCGGTTTGACCATCGGTCTGGGGGTGGTGACTAGTGGATAAGCGTACATCAATTTGTGCCAGTTGGCAACATTTCCTCCAAAAATGGGAAATAAATTGGCTTCCTCGGTCTGAGATTAATATGGATGGAAAACCATGCATACGAACTATGTTTTCCAGAAATTCCTTGGCCAAGATGGAGGCTGAAGGTACCCCTTTTAAAGAGATAAAGTGGGCCATCTTGGAGAACAGATCCACGATTACCAAGATAGTGTTATATCCATAGCAAGGAGGCAGGTCGGTAATAAAGTCCATTGACAAGGTGTGCCAAGGGGCCGGTGGAATATCCAAGGGTTGTAGGAGACCGGCTGTTCTCTTCTTTTGACCTTTATTTTGGGCGCAAACTCCGCAAGACATCACAAAAGATTTTATGTCTTTTCTCCAGGATGGCCACCAGAATTGTCGTTTGATCTTTTCCTCAGTTTTTGCGATACCAGGATGTCCTTCCATTAATGTATCATGATAGTGAGCAATGACCAATTCTTGCAGTTCTTTGTTGGGCAGAAATAACCGCCCCTGGAAATACGGTAAATCGTTATTAACGGAAAAGTGTGACCCCTTTTGAGTCCATTCTTGCAAGGCTATGGAATTTAAAAGTTGTTTAACTCGAGTTTGAACGTCCTCTGTAGTTTGTAAAGAGGTCAAGCCTAAAATTCTTTGTTCGGGTATAATTGGTACTGGTTCTAAGTTTGAATCTGTTTCATCCATTCCAATCCGGGATAAAGCGTCCGCTTTGCCATTCTTGCAACCAGGGCGGTAGGTGATTATGAAATCAAATTCTGCAAAGAATAAAGCCCATCGGAGTTGGCGGGATGATTGGGCTTTGGCCGTTTTTAGATATTGCAAATTCCTGTGATCTGTAATCACCGTAATGGTGTGTCTTGCGCCGAGGAGGTAATGACGCCAAGCCTTGAAGGCGGACTTAATAGCTAGTAATTCTTTGTCGGTGATTGAATAATTGATTTCAGGGGCCGTGAATTTCCTGGACCAAAAGGCTACAGGGTGCATCTGGTTAGTTTCTGGATCCCTTTGAGACAAGACAGCACCCATGGCCAAACTGGAAGCGTCGGTTTCAACAATGTAAGGGAGATCTGGGCGCGGATGCTTCAATACAGGGGCGGAGGTGAATTTGGTCTTTAGGTCTTGAAAGGCCTGTTCTGCCTCAGGAGTCCATTCGAAACGTTTATTCTTCTTTAAGAGGGCTGTTATGGGTTGAACCACTCGAGAAAATTCCGGGATGAATCTTCGATAGAAATTGGCAAAGCCAAGCATACTCTGAACCCCCCTTAACAGAGTTAGGAGATGGCCATTTGAGGATGACGTCCACCTTTCGTGAGTCCATTCGGACTCCTTTAGGTGTCAGGATGAATCCGAGAAACTCGACCTCTGTGGTATGAAAAACGCATTTTTCGAGTTTCGCAAACAGGTTGTGCTGGCGCAATTTCTCAAGAACTGCCCTGACATGTTTTTTGTGTTCGGATTCCGAGGAGGAGTATACCAGGATGTCATCGATATATACGATATGACACAAACATCGATAAGTTCCCGAAGAACATCATTCATAAAGAATTAAAAGGCGGCAGGTGCGTTGCATAATCCGAAGGGTATCACCTGATATTCAAAGAGCCCATATTTGGTGCGGAATGCAGTCTTCCATTCGTCGCCTTCTTTTATACATACCAGGTGATAAGCTCCTCGGAGATCTAACTTGGTGTATGTACAAGCATCTTTTACCTGGTCAAGAAGTTCAGGGATCAGAGGCAGAGGATAACGATTCTTAATCGTTATTTGATTTAGGGCGTCGTAGTCAATACATGTTCTAAGGTTGCTTTCTTTTTTTCGGCACGAAGAACAGAGCTGAGGAAACAGGAGACTTTGACGGGCCAATAAAACCGTTGGCAAGATACTGATCTAAATACTGACGCAAATGAACGTTCTCAGGTTCAGTAAGAGCATAAATCCTACTACAGGGCGGTTGAGCCTTGGGTACCAGGTCGATTTGACAATCGTATGACCGGTGGGGAGGTAACGTGTTCGCCTGTTCTTTTTGAAAAACGTCTTGGAACTCTTGGTATTCAACCGGTAGTTGTATCGTGATGGAAGTTACTGTGGCCAGACCCCTATCTGGATTTCTTGGATAACAAGTCAGTTCACAATCAGGAAAGGTTATTCTCTTTGCTCGCCAGTCAATTCGAGGATTATGTGTTTCTAACCAAGGGATTCCTAGAATTACTTGAAATTGTGCGGCCTTGATTACATCGAACACAATTGCTTCCCGATGTCCATCCTGTCCCACTAGTGTCATTTCTGTAGTGGAATGTGTTACCGGCCCTGAGGCTATTTTGGTTCCATCTACTGTAGTAATGACATCCTTGTTAACTTTCGGACGGAGAGGAAGATTAATCCCGGAGGCCAATTCACGATCTACGTAGTTTCCAATAGCTCCACTGTCGATGTATGCTTTTATAGCATGCAACCGCTGAGGCTGTTTCGGGTCCACGAGCACCATTGGCATGACAAAATGCGAGGTCAAAGAGTCTGTTTTCAAGCTCGGCAAGCGGACCTCTACGCTTGTCGGGCTTGACCATTTCTCGAATCAGGTTCTATTAAATTGTTGTCCGTGGCTCCAACCACCTTCTTAGGTGGCTTTACCGGGCAGTCTCGTAGAAAGTGACCAGAAGCCCCGCAATAGAGACATAGTTGCTTTTGCCGTCTTCTCTCTCGTTCCTTCTGCGTCAATGGTCCTTTAACACCGCCGATCTGCATAGGTTCTGAAATGTCGGTACTCTTAGGGTTAGCGTGAGTTTTGATCAGCACTCGAGTTTCGAACTTGGACCGGTCTGCTTTTCTAGTTTGCAGTCTGTGGTCAAGTTGGACCACTAAGTCTATGTATTCTGCGCAGGCTTGAGGTGGATTTACTATTTGAGCTAGAACATGCTTAAGTTCTCCGCGCAGGCCTCGATGAAATAGTGTGATCCTTTTATTTTCGTGCCACCCCGTTTCTACAACCAGCCTATTAAAGGTGGCAATATAAGATAAGGGATCTTGGTTACCTTGTCGTAAGGATAGTAGTTTGTTGTCAAGGGCCTGTCCGTGAGAGTGTTGAGCGAATAATCTTTCCATGCTCGCCTGGAAGCTTTGAAAATCCTGGAGAATTGGGTCATCCTGATTTACCAACGGAACAGACCAATCGGCAGCACAGCCACTGAGATAAGATAATACAAAGGCTACCTTGGTTTGATCATTAGGGAAGGCCCCAGGTCTGCATAGAAAGTGTAGGCGACATTAGTTCATAAAAACGGCATATTTCTTGGGGTCCCCCGCAAAATGTTCAGGCGGGGCCAAAGGCATGTTTCCAGGTAGATTGATTTGTACCGGGTTATTCGAAACCATTGACGAGGCATTACCCCCAGAACTAGGTAAAGGAGTTTGTCCTGCTTGACCCTGCAACAATCGTTTGGCCAGGTCATCAGTTCTTTCCTTGGATAAGATTAATTCTCTTTTGCGAGCATTAGTTTCCTGGCGGGTGGAGTGTACTTCTGCCCTTAATTCCCCCAAAAGCTGAGCCAGCTGGTCTGTCTTGGAAGTTTCCATAGCGCCCGGGTGGGAAATTGTAGGTAGGCTTCACGTTCTGTTACGCTCACCTGACTACCACAGAGGTGCAGGTCTGGTTTGGAGTGTTGTTGCTTCTTCTATGGTGAAGCGCAGGACCCAGAAGATGGACTGGACCGGACCTTCGAATCTGGCTTGTCTGGCTCGCAGGAATATCTTTCTGTATGTGAAAAGGGAGTATTAACAATTTGCGGGAGAAAGTATAAGCCTCACGCTCCCTTCTCACTCCTCTACGAAACCCTCCTGCGACCCCCACGTGAAGTCTCACCTTAGGGTTTGAAAGGTTGAGCTCTCCATCCTGCTTCTCATGCAGGGGCGCGTTGTATCCAGTTACTTCACTGGGATTTTGATTGTAGAGGGTTCAAGTTCTGTTTTCCCGGTATAGTACCGTAATGATTCTGTTAATGAGTATGATTCCGCAATAATAATTGTTCGTTGTCTCTTTTTCAGGTGCGGAAACTGTTCCGAGAAGAGCTGTGGAACCGAAGAATGAGACTCTGGTGAGCTTGATGAGAGTTCTCTCAATGTCCTTGTATCAATGCGCTCACTAACGCTGATGTCTTTTTCCCCATAGGGGCCGGGGTCCGGAAATGCCTGGATGCGGCAGCGACCCGAAACAAAGATCATGCCAGAAGAAATCAGGTAAGTCTTTAATGGGCGTTAGGTAATGTCTTTTCATGCGCCCACTAACGCTGATGTCTCTTTTTCCCCTTAGGGGCCGGGGTCCGTAAATGCCAGGATGCGGCACCGACCCGAAATGAAGTTGGAATAACCCAACAGGTAAGCTTTGTAATGGAAATTAAGGTTTCCTTGTTTTCTTTCCCCTCTCACCTTTATTCTTGTCTTTTTCTCCCTAGGCGCAGTGATGTGGCTGCGAGGTCAGATGTCGCTGTAGAACGTGGTGGTACCTTGTACAGGTGAGTGAGATGCGGCGCTGCAGCGATCGATGCGATGTGCTTTTAAATGGATGCCTTCCTTTTCAGGACCGTCGGCGAGATGTCTCCGGAATGCGGATTTAGCAGGTAAGGACTCTTCTTTACCCTTTTCTCTTCTCTCTTTGCAGGTGTTCCAGGATGCTGGCAGGAGTGGCAGAAGACAGAATGCAGGAGCAAACACGGTGAGCGTCCAGCTGCTAGATGCAGAACAACGCGAAGCGTGAGTTGCTGCTTGGGCGTGGCTTAAATAGCCTTCAAAGTAGTTCCAGGTATGTATCCTTCCTCTCAGGTATGTATTCCTCCCCTGACCACACCCGTGTGGTTAAGTAGTTCCAAAGATAAAGTAGTCCCATTCAGGCCTCAGAAGGCCTGGATGTTGCAACATGGTCTGCATCAGGTAAGTTAACACTAAGCACCTTTAACACAAAGTCCCCTTTTATGAGCCTGGCGCCTATAGTGCCGAGACTGTGGCCCGATATGAGCCTGGCGCCAAAGGCGCCAGGACTGAGTCCAAAGAGCCCCTACTTGAGGCTGTTGTGACTTCCCTTGAAGACATGATGTCTGCCTCTGGGGTAGCTGGGTCTTGTCTGGCACCTTGGAGGTAGGCATCATGACACAATTTTGCATTGGAGCGAGGACATTTTGTTGGCAAGGGCGTCTTGTATATTTGTGCACCAAACTTTATTTTTAGGGGCATTGTCTATTGGTTGAATAGGGGATTCCAGTTCGCGGAGGATGGCGGAGAGCTCTTTAGTATTAGAGTTGGCTTTTGCGATCCTGTCATTGAAGGTGTTCCTCTTGGTTTTGATGATTTCTTTTTTGTAAGATTTGGCAAATTCGGTTAGGTTGTTTTTGTTGTATTCAGTGGGTGAGTGGCGCCAGATGGATTGGAGCTTTCTTTTTTGTAGTCTTAGGGATTTAAGGTGGGGCGTAAACCAGGTATTTGAGTGGGCTTCCTGTTTCACTTTACGTAATTTGGCTGGAGCAACTGCATCTAATACTTTGGTCATAGCATCATTAAAAGTATTTACCAAGGTGTCCGGGTTGTTACTTTCCAATCCCGATATGGCTGGAAGGAGGAGAGAGATAACATTTTCAGCAGTCATGTTCTACTTACTTCTAGTTGGGAGTGCCGGAACCATGTTGTTGATTTTGGGGCTAAGGAGATCTAGAGTGGCAGAGAAGGTTATTAGATAGTGATCAGTCCATGCTTGTGGAAGAATGTCGGTGATGTTGATGCTGCAAGTCAGTTCCGATACCCAATCAAGGGTCCTACCTCTAATGTGAGTGGGGGAGGGGACTTTTTGATCAAGGCCATGGTCCTTGAGCAGGGCTGCAACTGACTCTGCGTGTTTATTGTCAGTTTCATTAAAGCCAAGGTTAAAGTCTCCCAGTAGTAGGGTTTGGGAGTGGTCTTTAGTGTTATTGGCTATAAGGCTAGTTAAATCATCTTCAAATGTGCCTAGTGACCCTGGTGGTCTATATATCAAGTGGATTGAGAGCGTGTGGTTGTTAGAGAGGGTCATTTTGGCTGTGAGTACTTCACAGGATGAGTAGGAGACTGATGTGGCAAGTCTGATGGGAAGGGTAGATTTGAAGATGATGGCTAGTCCTCCGCCTCTGGCATTTGGCCTGTCAGCTCTGAGAATTTGGTATTCATCGGGCACTGCTAGCATTAGTGTTGGTCCTGCCGCCTCGTGTAGCCAAGTCTCAGTTATGGCCAATAGGTCCAAATTGTCATTATTTAGGATGTCAGCAATTTCAGTGGCATGTGCCACCACTGATCTCGCATTAATGAGGGATCCTAGTAGCATTAGAGAACTATTAGGTTTGCTAGTTTGACAGGTTTTAAATGGTAGGGTACCTATAGTTGTGCTAGTTATAGTAGAAGTTTGATCGCCGGTGTAGGTGGATTGCTTGATTGGGCGGTATATGTTTATCGGTTGGGTGGTAGTACGCCTGTTAGCGTTATTCTTGTGGTTTCCTACAGGTTCATAGATACTGGGTAGTCTGGACCTGAGTCTCACGTTTTTATCCTTGGGAGGGCTAGTTTTGGGAGTAAAGGCCATTATACTGGATATGGCGGTGAACAGTAATAGGGTCAAGGTGACTTTAGTGAGGCAGGTGGGGGACATTTCTGACTGTTCCAGGAGCAAACTGAGAGCTGGAGTCTGGATAGGCGTCTAGATATTAAGTTTGGTAGCAGATATTTCAGTAACATGCTTGAGTCGTTAATGACTGGGAGGTATGGTGAACTAACCAACTAACCAACTAAACTAACATTTAATACCTTTACAATGTAGAGATGCAGTAGGGGTGTTCGAACATACTGACATCTAGATTTGATTTTAGTACAGAGTCTTAAAACACCAGTGACTGGAAAGAAAGCACAGGAGATGCCTGAGACACTGATGACAGGGAGGTACCGTAAGCTAACATTTAGTATTGTGCAGAGATGCATTGGGGATATTTAGGCAGATTGACATCTAGGTTCGATTTTAGCACAGAGACCTAAAACACAAATAGCTGGAGAGCACTGATTAGGAGTGCTGTGAGCTAACATTTAGTACATTTTAGTGCATTTAGGTTGTAGAGATGCAGTGGGGATATTCAGGCAAAATGACATCTAGGTTTGACTTTTGCACAAAAGGCCTAAAACACTAGTGACTGTAAAGCATGAGAAAGGCCTACGACACTGGTGACATTGGGGGAGAAACCATGTACAGCACAAAAACAAAATTAAATTCAGTAGTAGGAATGCAGTGACATGCAGGATCTGAGAGTGAGGTGAATTGCAATATGCGTGAGCAATGGGTCATCTAGAATCAATTTTGAGCAGTCAAGACACCTAGGTGTTAAATATGCGGCTGAGAGGTAGTAGTCAGGCAAGTTACAACAGTCTAGATGCAGTTACTAAGTATTGGACAGAAAGACATGAGTCATGCGCCTCAGTGATAGTGTTATGAAAGGCTTAGAGGTTGCCTAGCGTGGCGTGCGGCAGACAGGGGGTCTGGCAGGCAGCAGGCACAAACAGGCATGAAACTGGCTCCAGCCTTGTCTCTGTAGGCCTTAGATGAAGTGGGCCGGCTGTGTGAGTTATCTGACACAGCAGCTTATGTGCACTTGCATATATTGCATTCCAAGGTCTATATATATGCTAGGCGAGTTAGTTCAGTTTAAGCATTGCAATGCACAGCAGTGGGAATTGCAAGTCACTGTAAGGAATGCACTTTTAAGAGGTGGGATGCCAATGTGCAGTTAACGTGATCTTGCAGTTCTGTTAAGGAAGTAGCAGGCAATGTTTACAAAGAGAGAGGCGTGCAGTGATGAAGCAGCGACCAGAAAGGTAAAAGTGTTGTTGACTAGTTTGGTTGGTAGGTGGCTTACCTTGAGCAGAACGGAGGGCAGCGGTCTGGGCCCCAGGCTCCTAGGCTCCGGACAGGCTCAAGAGAGGGGGTGATCAAGGGAGTGCAGTAAGAAAGTGGGAAATGCAAGGAATGTTTTACTGTGGAACGTTTGTGACATGGCACATGTATGCAGATACTAGCAAATAAACTGTTGTGGGTAGTGTATTGCAGATGGTATAGGGATTGTTGTAATTGGTGTGCCATGTTGTATTGGGAGTGGCAAGCATGTACTGCCATGTATGGATGGCTACGGACGTTTGACATAACAATGTGGACATTGTTCGGAAGTAGGTTTAAGAATGTTTCCTTCTTTGGGTCAGTTCTTACACTGATATGTAAGTCCAGCGTACAGGGCTGGAAATATGTGTCTCCTGTGGGTGCTCACTGTCACAGCATGGTTGTGAAGGAAATTTTGCAGGTGCCATACCAGTAGAGTTGGTGTGAAGTGACAGCAAGTGAATATGGTGACCGTTATTGGCCTTGTTGCCATTCATGTACTGATATGACACAATTAATGTACAGTATGGTACACCTCTCATAATACCTTGTACGTTGATAGAGAAGTAAGGCAGTGCGACATGACACAAGTTAATAAGTATTACCCATGAAAAATATGGAGAATGTAAAGTCCAACACACATACATTTGCAGCCGGCAACATCATGAATGCTGTTAAGTGGAGCTATATACAG
The DNA here is from genome assembly GCF_040938575.1 of Ambystoma mexicanum. Lineage (NCBI taxonomy): Eukaryota > Metazoa > Chordata > Amphibia > Caudata > Ambystomatidae > Ambystoma > Ambystoma mexicanum. The sequence continues at coordinate 594,540,441 of NC_090937.1, read as the reverse complement.
GATGGCAGGACATCTGACTGTTACCTTTTTTTGGCGTACTTATTCAGATGGCGAAAGGAATCCAGTGGAGCTTTAAGTGTGTGCAAATGTAATCTGTGCATCACTTCCGTTAGACATTTCTGTGTGCCGCCTATACCATTGCAGCAGGCCCTGGAGTTAGTGACTTCACTTGTGGATAGTCATTCCTCATGGCTTGCCCTCCAGGTATTTATTTTATGTGCGTGCCAAGCATAGTGCACTCTGTCATGTGAGCACCCAGGTCTGGAAAGGAACAACATAAACAAAAGCAATAGCGGACGTGCGCAGACAGAGTGTACGGTTCCGGATCATTCCATACTAATAATACAGTGAGTGGTTGGAAGTGCTTTATTTTGCCACAGAATTTAAACACAGTTGGTGGATTCACCGCTCTTTTATTTCCAAAACAAAATCCAGTGACCAATGTTGTCTGTGTAATGTTCTTCTGTTCTCGTGTAGCACAGTGGATAAAGGAGTACCTAGTGGTGCTTGGTGGCCCATGTGGGAGAATACATTTTCTTTGAAAGGTAGCAAAGGTAGCATCTGGTGCCTCTGGGGTGGCTTATAGTATAAAGGCTTGCAGGTTGGTCCATATAGCAGGAACCGCAAGTGGACATACTGGGCCATAGCGGTTGGTCCGGATAATAACGATGGAAAACACATTGTTTATGGTACTCTTCCAATGGTTGGTCCACCAGCCGTCTATTGGAATGTGGAAGTTGTGGAACAGAAAGTAGGGTGCAAGATATCTGAGTAGAAAGAGGAATAATACTAGATGTAAGTATTGGGTATTAGTTGCAGAGTACAGGACAAAACCTTGCGGGAAGAATAATGTAGTAATAGATGAATGCCTGATGAACCATGAAGTGTGTGTTAGTGCATAGTGCCATATCTGAACTCACTGCCTTGGTGCCTGGTTTGTAGGTAATACAGTGATTGTACGGGTGCACAGAAGAAAATGTGTTGGAACTTTGGGACAAGATGATGTTTTCATGGGTTGCTTTTTTACAAAAGTTGACAGGGGTAGCTAGTCTAGTTGGACCCATGGCACAATGTGTCAGTGTTTTTACAAAGAAAGTAATACAATAAGAAAGGTAATGGGGGTCACGTCAGATTGCTGGAGAATGAAGGAGCTGGTAAGAAGCGCATGAATGAAGTGTGAGCTCTACATATTTGTGTGCCGGTTGACCGCTGCGTGCACATGTGTCCATTATAACGTATGGTACACTGAGGGTGCGTAGACATAGTAATTGTGTGAAAGGGAATACAGAGGGGATAACAGGGAATGTAGCAGTGTACGAGTGCATAGAAGTTGAGGTGCTTTAGAGTATGACTTGCGTTCCATGCTCGTCGAGCCTTGTACATCTGCATTTGGAGGGGGTGGGGAAGAATGGAATCTAAAGAAAGTACAATGACAGTTGCAATTTACGGGGAATGGTGGGGACACGGCAGTGTAACTGTGTTTTTTTACTGCCGTCACAAAGGTCTGTGTAATGTACGGAGAGAAAGTGAGCGATAGAGCAAGTTCATAAATATGCATACTGAGGAGCACGTAAACGACTGTTAATCGTAATGCACATGTGCTCTAAAGGTGTACTTACATAATTTCAGCAAATTCCATGCTTCTATTGAGACAGTGTGAAATTGCAGTGTACAGCGTATGAGATTGTTGCAGATTACTTTTGGGGCACATGGACAGATGAACTGGAGTGCAAGCTATGTATCTTTTTTTGCTAGACTTTTATACAATATCTGACCTTGGAGCTAAACATTCTTCCCCCTCAAGGCTGTTTTACAATGAGTGTGTTTCCTGTTTAAGGAGAGGTATGTTAGGTTTTGATTTCCAGAGATGATGCAGGAAAAAAAGGAAGGAATTAGCCGGGAACGTGGTTCGAGTATAGCATGTATTTACGAATGTTGGTAGTGTCATTACGGTGAAGGTAGTGCAACGTACAAGTAGATATGATGGTGCTGTACAAATGGTCACGTGAATGCACAGATGGCAAAATACATAACATGTGCTTTTACAGTGGGTAAAGACAAGTTTGATGTGCACTGTGTTACGAGGCAACAGTGGGTAATGTGAGATTATGTTTGCTGTTTGAGAACATGTGGGTGGGTGGTCTATAGTATTCAGTTTGGTGTCGTACTGCATGACCTTTTTGGGACTACTGTTTAGGAAAGGAAAGCAGCTCGTGTGAACGTTTGTCTAACATTGTAAGGCAGTTATGGGCTGTAAATGGTGTTTTCTTTACACAAGAAAAAAGGCTAACAGAAGTTTAAAATGTTAAGAAGTAAGGCAGTGGTTGCAATGTGGCTGGGGAGCTATGATGTAGGCGCTGTAATGAAATATAGGTTGGCTACGTGTTTTGGAGCTGGTGTACATAACAATGAAAGTTACCTAGTGGGCTAAATGGCGGCAGTGTAAAGGATGGAGCCAAATGTTGCCAAAATTAGGTGAGTTACGTAAGATGTATTGATACATGCATGAAGTGGTATTGTTGTAATTGTGCAGATTGCAGGTTAGGTTACTGTAGTGTTGTTAATTCAGTGTGTGCGCTTACGATAGGGTTAGGTGACCAGTGTACATAGGAAACATGTTATGTATTATGTGGAAGAAATAGTAGGCAGTGTACACCGCAGTGGCTAAGGGGTAGGTGGCTGTGTTATGTGTGGGGTTAGTCGTACGTGCATAGATGTTTCTATGTATAGTTCCGTAGTACAGCAATAATAATGGGCATGGTGTATATTGTTTAGCGTATGGCTGGAGGCCCTACAATGTAGAGGGTCTAGTGAAGCATGTAGGGCGTTGCCACAAGCTTCATAGTGTAATATAAGTGTGCATTGTCAGTGGTGGTATTGCTATGTGTATAGCAGAAATAAGTGCACTCATTGCACTGTGGATATTGTACACAAGTATAACAGCAATCGTTGAAGACTTACTGTTTGAATTGAGCAAGCCCTGCACTGTGTTTTGTGTATGGAGTGTAACATGTTGTTATACTGGTTGCTACATTATCTGTGGGAAAAGAGAATACAATATGTTAGCACATGTATTTCGTTAGTTTGAAGTACACTACATAGCATACATTTCTTTATTTTGTGGACTCTCATGACTAGCACTTCGTAAGTACTATGCTTTGAATCAGTGTACTGTGCAATCGCTGCAGTTACTGTGGTTCTTTGCATAATCATTGGGTCTGTGGGAAAAATAAATTCATGCTGGATTAAAATAAAACCTCTGAAATTTAGTTGCTAATATGGTGCACAATGAATGATAGTGACATTTGGAGTGGTTACAGCACTTTTTAAGGTGTACTCTTGAAGTAGGAGGAAATGCAACGATGTGTGCACTATACATGTTGGTAGGATGGGTGGTGTTCTATAGCAGGTGGTGATTTGTAAATATTTTACTGCTTACTTTTTGTACTATTGTTTCTTTATGCGGTTGGTTTCTACTGGTGGTTTGCAAGTACTATGACATTGTTCTGTGCTAATGCAGTATTATGACTGTAGTTACGTAGCTGTGGGCGTATTGTAACTGCTTATACTTTGGAAGTGTTTGAGCTATGTTTGTAGCACAGTAGTTGTTGAAGGTTGAGTTGGGCAGTTATGATGCTGCAAATAACATCGTAATATTCAGGTTGCAGTTAGATACCAGTTGGCATATTCTAACTGTTTACAGTGTCCTGTTTGTGAAGGGTACATAGAGAAGCTTGTGAATTCTTGTGGTTATTTGTACATCTGTGTACTTTTGGAACTGGTACAGCCATATTAGGGATTTATGTGGTGCTACGTCCGTATGTGTTGGAGTTGTATGACTATTGTCGGAGAGCTGGTGACTGATTTGCATTAGTGGTGATTTTAGAGGTTACAGAGGATAGTTTTGAACCCTCACACTTAGCACATTCTCTTCCACGTGTCCAGTGGAAAATACTGATATTGTGCTTTGTGTAGACGTACTTTTTGCGTGACTGTACTCCTTGGGTTTATTGGGGATAAAATTGTCCAGCACACACTGTAGTGCATTTCGTCAATGTTTGCACTATGGTACTTTGCTTTAGGTCGATAATGTGGAAGGAAAAATATTTGTTGTCCACTTGTGAAGGTTGTTGCTGGGGAGTAAGGTATAGTAGGTTTGTACATCAATGAGTAAGGTTTTGCCTCCAAAATATTAAGTAGGCATTTCCAAGATTTGCAGGTAGTATGTGCTTTGGACTGATGGAAGTTTCATTGCATTCTCACCATGACCACTATTTTCTAATGTATGCATTATAGTGGACTCCATTGGTGGGGTCTCTGCTAGTGCAGAATTTGGACAGTAGTTACATACCTGTTGGCGTACTGTAACTGCTGAGACTTTGTAAGTGTCTGATGCTATGTTTGTAGCACAGTAGTTGTTGAAGGTTGAGTTGGGTAGTTGTAATGCTGTAAATAACATTGTCGAATTCTTGTGGTTATTTGTACATCTGTGTACATTTGGAACTGGTACTGCCAAATTACGGATTTATGTGGTGCTACGTCCATATGTGTTGGAGTTGTAGGACTATTCTCGGAGAGCTGGTGACTGATTTGCGTTAGCGGTGATTTTAGAGGTTACAGAGGATAGTTTTGAACCCTCACACTTAGCACATTCTCTTCCACGTGTCCAGTGGAAAATACTGGTACTGTGTTTTGTGAACACGTACTGTTTGTGTGACTTTACTCCTTGGAATCATTGGGGATGAAATTGTCAAACACACAATGTAGTGCATTTCGCAATGCTTCATGTATGGTACATTGCTGTAGGTCAATAGTGTGGAAGGAAACATTTTTTGTCCACTTACGAAGGTACTGGTTGGTGCTGGGGAGTAAGGTGTAGTAGGTTTGTAAATCATTGAGTACATTTTAGCTTTAAGAATATTAAGTAGGCATTTGCAAGATTTGCAGGTAGTCTGTGCTTTGGACTAATGGAAGCATCATTGCATTCCTACCATGACGATTGCTTTCGAATGTATGCAGTATAGTGGCCTCCATTGGTGGAGTCCCCTGTTTGGTAGATTATGGCTACAGTTATGAGGGTTTTTCTGCCAATTGATATCTGTCCGTGTGTGAAGACAGTAAGTTTGCAGTTGTTTTTAGTACCATCAGCATTGTATCTTAAGAGCATTAATATCAAATATTGACTATGTGAGGGTATATGTAGCATCAAACGATTATCAGAATTACATGACAAACAGAACCTGCTATGGTTTTCATGTTACACCAGTTGCTGAAATGGAATGGAGTCACAGTTGGGTATTGGTATATACACAAAGGATTCGTTAGGGACTTGCTCCTGAATGACATGGTTGCAAAGAGTGCATGTATGTCTCCACATTTAGGAAATGTGAAAGATTTCTATTGTAAGTATGTTTTTTCTTTCCATTATTAGACATTAGACATTCTTGTGGATATTCTTGTCGGTTTAAAGTGAATTTCACCATTTAGGCACTGTAGTCCAATTCTTGCCTTATTCCTGAGACACTATAAATGGTGTCACGATTGCTTACAGCATTTATGTGAAGGATGAGCATTTGCAAATACAACTGGTCTGCGCCATTTAAATAAATGTTTTCAACAAATGCTGTTATTTGGAATAGAACATTTATTGTTACATTTGCATAGCTATTAACACCGGTTGTAATGGAAAATTTGAATGGGTCAAGTCCTTCTGTGACTGAGCCCTTTGATGGAAGGGTACATGGTTTCTTAGCAGAAGATATTTTTTGTAGGTGGAGTCGGGTTTTGTTTGTCTATTTTACTCCTTTTTTTATGTGCTTTTTGTAGTTGCTTTAGTATGACTTTCTTTAAATTTCTTTGACGGTACTCTGGCCCAATCATTTAGTACTTCTGATGGAATAAGCCTTCTTTTCAAAGCTTTTGGTTTTTGAGGAATAGGGTACATTTTTAGATAGGGTGTGTACATTGCACGTAGTCTATTGTACTCTATGATGCAAGGAATGTCTGCACTGACTGCATTTGCATCAAAATTAACTAGATACAGTCCTTCCAGTGTATGTAGACGTGACAGTGCTACATAACTCATGACTTCTCTGAAGACTGTGTTGCCAATATCAATCAATGCTTGATTTAAGGTGAGAGAGACCTTGTGAATTATGAATAGTTACTGCATAAGCTAGCAACAGAGAAAACTGATCTCTGCGTACATACATGTCTTTGAAAAGAAGGTATTGTGCCGTTGTGCGTCCTATATTTTTGACTTCTGAAAGTTTGTCAAACTTGATGTTTACAAACTGAATACTGCTTTCCCATGGGTATGTCTGGAAGGCAACAACTGTACCAAGTGCTCCATTAACTAAACCTTGCTCTATGTTGTTAGGGAGATTTCTCCAGAATGGCTAATTTCCCTTACCTACTGAGTCCCTCAGCAGCTTTGCTGGATTGCTAGGATTTTGTTTTTTCACCTGGTAAGAGTGTGAGCCTTTTTTCCCACTCTTACATGTGTTTTGCTGTGTGTTTAACATGTTTGTGTTCATAGCCTGTGGAGTTTCTCCTACTCCATAGGCATCATCTTTTTACTGTGTGTGACAGAGCAACTTTAGTGCAGTGACACAGGGTTGTCTTTTTAAGACTTCCCATTTTAAACTCCATTTTCTGGGACTGACTACTGTCTCCCAGAACATGTAAAGTTGCCATTGACGTTATTAGTCTTTTTAAATGCACAGACCCAGTACAAACTATCTTACATAGAGTACTGGAAAGGGTTAATTATTATCCCTGGTTGTCTGTTTCTCATGGAACATTAATTTGTTCCCCTTTCTTTAATATTTGGCTGGTGGCAGTGGTATCTACCATATTTTTCCTACCGCGGTCTATGAAAATAGACCTGGTACGGTTTTAGGTTAAGTTAGTAGCCTCGAACTTTAATCTGCTGGACCCATTTACTTTTATTTGGTTCCGGCTGGATTTATTTGCCATTTCTTTTTGTAAAGGTTTTTCTTGTGTTTTACTCTGCGTGCTAAACCAGGTTTGGTTCCTTTGTTCACTGTCCTTTGGCGGGCTTCTGCACAGAAGCCCTCCTTAGGCGCCTCAGAGTCTGGGTAGACAGGATGTGAGGGAGGGGTTTTAGGACCCCTGCACAGGGTTCTTTTGGAAACCCAAGTTGCACTCTTGTTTGATTGGCTAGGTGACTGTCCTGCCAGGACAGCCACCCTGCTGTGTGATTGACAGTCAGGCTGTGTGAATGGGGAAAAACTGCATAAAAAGCAGGTCTCTGGGACTAGGAAGGCAGAGTCGCCACTGGATCGAGAGAACCAAAGAGAATATGAAAGAAGTGGACCACTACCACGACTGAACCTCCTGGTAAAGACCTGCTGCGGGTCCGAATCTCCAAACTTTGATGACAGAGAAGATCTGCCAGGAATCTTCTTCTCTTGAGCTCTTCTATTGAGCTGGTGGGACCAACCAGTTCGCCAAACACCAAGCAGGCCTCCCTCCCCTGGTTGAATTTGCTGTGCACAGCTGAAGTAAACCAGATAGCCAGGAGGACCGGACCATGTTTTGGTTTTAAGAAGTGCACCTGTTTTGTTGCTTTGCTCCGCTGCTGGTTTCTTCCCTGGGCAGTGCAGGACCCTCCAGTCTTCCTCTCTCATGTCAGTCGGACAGTCACTTCAGGAACTGTGAGCCTGCAGGATCTGCCAGGAACTTCTGCCTCAGCTACAACATTCTTCTTCTTCTAAGGTACTGTTCAAACCCGGATGTTCATTCCGTCCGACCGCTGTGAAAGTATTTTAAATGTTTTGCCAATCCGAGGGCTTGTCCTCCTCTACTCTTTTAAATAACTTTTCCTTCAACCAACTTCATTTTGAACCATTAACATTGGCACAGGCCTATTGATTTGAATCCTTATATTAGCAAGCCTTTTCTAGATTGCCCTGCCTACTTACTTGTTGGTGTTGCTTAATTTTGTATAACCTTGTCTTTCCCTCCCTTTTTAATTGCTGGAGTGCCATTTTACTCACACTTCATTTTGAGCTTAACTTTTCCAGAATTGATTGGGTGTTGTGTAGTATATTAAGAGTGTGATTTTTCTGCTGCTTCATTTAGTGAACTGTTTTACAAATGAATGTGTAAATAAATGTATATTCTTTTACTCTGAAACCTCGAGTCAGTGTTTGTTTGAACCATAGTAATTGCTGTCTTTTGTGTAACTTCTGATACTGCTCACTTTACTCTTGAGATAAGTCTGGCTGCTCAGCCATCGCTACCACTTTACTGTGTAGTACAGGCTTGTACCAAAGGAAAGTGGAAAGTTGTGAAGGCAGCCTCGTGAGACTAACTAAACGCAGCCTAATTACTCATATCAAGTTGTCCTTAAAAACGCATCAAAACAAAGAACTGTACTACATGGCTCTACCGCAACTTTTTAAACCATGGAGAAAAGAAGAAGATATTTTAGCCACCTACATGTGCTATGAATATGCTTTAAAAGTCACTATGAGTACTTTCCGGAGGGATTTCGCAAGTGACATATTTGTGAATGAACTGCAAAATAGTTTCATCACTCTCCTCACAAAATTTAGGAGAATTTTTAATCCACAAAAGAATGTGGATGTATGGTGCTCCTGTGGCTTGATATTATTTACTTCAAAAGAAGTGTTTTACTTCTCTGAGCTTTGCAAGGAAGCGATGATGAAAGTAGCGTGAAACATTTACTGGATCGAGAGAGCACAGCTTTCCTGGTGTTTTCATGTCTAAACCTGTTTTGTTTTTGTTTGCTATGCATAGGAAAGTGTGTAATTCTTCCCATGCATACTCAGCACAACTTAAAGTGACAAACCATGTGGATGGGCCAAGGTTGCTTAGCATGCACTGTACATCTGCGTGCCATCGGAACCAGTACTCTTTCATGCCACCCATTTTTGCCAAGACATTTGTAACACTACTTTGTAAAACTTTGTCAATTTCTTGCACCTTTTGAAGTAGTTGTGTAGCAGACATTTTCCAGTGGGGAAGAGTAGAGGAAAGACTTCTGCGTCCACACTTTTTTTTCCCAAATACTGATTGGGGCTCCTTTGTCTTGCCACATTTGGTATGTTTCTTATCCATCGTCTATGGTGTCTCTGGAGCACAGTGGGTGCATTGGACAGTGATCTAAAATACTGGAGGCTGCACTAGGATCTAGGCATTCAAATTGGCCACTTGTTGAGGAGTCCTGAAATATTTTGGTTGTTTCTCTCAGGTTTTCTTGAATGTTTATTTCCTTGTAGTATTCATTGTTTTATTTAAGGTACTGCAACACCTCTCTAACTTTGGTTAAGTCCACTAAGTCTTGCCAATTTTTTTTGTCTTTTGTAGGCACACCATTTACCAGGATAATCAAAGATTTGTGTGTTGGCCTTTGCACTCATAGAGTGTCTACATTTTCTTTCAGATCTAACAGTAAATAAACGAGTTTACCATGAATACCTTTCAGTAATTCGGTTGGAGGTAATTTTGCAGATTTTGGTTGAAGATGTATTATTGCTTGAAATGGGTATACTGTTTGTATTATAATGCTCTCATACAATTTAAGCTACTGCAATGCATTTGACAGTTAGAAATTATTACTAATTGCCTGTGAAGGCCTTTGGATATTGTCAAGTTTTGCAGTGCAGCATGTGCACAGTATGGAGGTGTTGGCAATGTCGTACTTGTTTTCTGCTAGAAGGTATAGAGCTAATTGAACCCATTGGGATTCCTCATTGCCTTTTTCTGAATTATATTGAGAGTTTTGGTGCTCTTTTTATAGAAAGTTCTACGACAACACACACATACTTGGTTTGGCATTTCAGCAGAAGTGCCTTTGAATGTTGTCTTTCTTTTGTGTATGTGTGATGTAAAAAGTTGATAGTTGTACTGTTGTCAGTATTGTTGGCTGACAGCGTTGGAGTGGGTAAGTGCTCTTCAGTTTCACAGTATTTCCATAGGATGTGCTCAATTTCATTGTGCACTTGTTTGGCTGCACCGTGTAGAGGAATATCATTTAAATGTTGGAGTGCTAAAGCTGGAGTTTTTGCATAGTACAATTTGTACACTAGATTTCTGATTGTTGAATGGTGGGTTGCTAACATTTTAACACGGTGGAAGGTGCTTTTGCAAGCTGCTCCAGAAATGTAGGCTAAGGAATGTCTGTGTATTCCAGTGTACTTGTGCACTGGACAGGAGTCCATACTTTGTAGTATTTTCCTTTTTCTTTTGTTGGTGCCTTTGACATACTGATTGAGGAATTTCTCCAAATTTTTGATTAGGCATGGGCAAACATTGACATTGATGTGCAAGTCCATTTCTAGGTGAGGGATGTTGGTTTGGTGCATTGGAGAGTGCCATCTAAGTTGATGGGTTTTTGGAAAAAAGTGTTTCCTCTTCTATTATGGTATTGGCTATCTTTTCTTACCCTCTCCCACTCTGATGTAAGGCAATTTGGTTAGTTAGTTGTTGTTTTTAGGATTCTTCATGGAAGTATGGCTCTGTGTTGGTGGTGTGACTACACTCAACGGTACAGATGTGGCCAAAGGTATTTATGGTGACGTGTTTGTTTTGTAGTAGTGCTTGCAATTTACCAATTAAACTTGTTAGTGGTTTCATTCTCTTCAAAGTTACTATAAACAATTTCCGCTTCACATTTATAGCAGTGTCTAGAAGAGATTCTAGGATGACTTTTCTGCGTAGGTTTTGAGGGTTGAGCGTGATTTCTGTCCTCTACTTGTAAGGTTCTGAAGGACTCTGGTGGAATTTCTTTTGTAAAATGTGTTTTTTTGAATGCTTGCCTATGATTACACTACCATTTGGATGTGCTCTTTTAGGAGTAGTCAGTGTTGGACTGTATTTTGTGGTTTCCTGTACATTCTCACATTTTGCCAGATCACCTACACTGTCTTTACTAGTAGATTGTTTTCCTTAATGAATGAATTAACTCTTCTCCTGCACCTTTCTGTTTACATTCACATTGTAGTGGATGGCTACTTTCTGTGTTTGTAGGTTGCGTGGCTCTCTTTCTGCATTGCTTTCTATGGAATTGCCATTTGGTAGGCCTTGTTTAGTAGCTCTTGGTGAAGAAAGGGAAGTGTGGCTGCGCAAATTTTGACAATTTGGTAGGCATTGTGTAGTAACTGTTGGCGAAGAAAGGGAAGTGTGGCAGTGCAAATTTTGACATGCATATGTGTACAATGTGTGTCAGTGGGTGAATGGGAGGGTAGGCAGTTATTTCAAGTGTGTGGCTGCGCAGTGGTGTGTAAGGTTAGGTTGGGGACACTATGTTAGTATGTGAGTAGTATTGTAATGGTGGCGACATAAGAAACACTTAGCACCTGTAGTGGTGTGATCAGCAACAATTAAGTACAAACTGCTGGATAGGCACACATGAATTATGCTACAGTAGAACATTAGTGCACTGGTTTAGTAAGACATACACGAGTATGCTGGTGTTGTACTTACTTTGTTGATTGCAGAGTGTAGTTGTCTTCTAGGCTGTATTTTGAAGTGTACACTCCAGTAGCTTCCCAGAGACAGGTGGGTACTGCTCCTGTATAAGAAGACGGTAAGAAAATATGTTGACTAGTGACATAATGCTTACATTTGTAAATTACATTCTTGAGAACTGTAGGGGGATGTCTTGACAGGAAGATGAAGTGTGTTTGTTTAAATTGAAGGTGTACAATATGAAGGGCGGTTGGGAGTATAAGCATGTTTGTTAAGGGAATAGGTGGGCTACTTGGGAGTTTAGTGTGTCACAGGTTATGAAAAACATGTGTGTATTAGTGTAGGCCTATTTACTTGACACATGCAGTACTGTGCAGTGTGGGAGGATGAGACAAAGGTGCTAAAAGATGCACAGAGTGGAAAGTACAATGTTTTTTGGCATCCATTTGCATGCAGTTCTGTGCCTATGTATGCTTAGTACCTGAGTGCAAGCATTGTTTAGGGGTTTTCATTTGATTATGTGCATTTATGTATGTTACTGTTTTGAACGTGGCGATAACTTTTTTTATTGCTTAACTGCTGTTGTTATGTGTGACGTATGGTGGAAACTGTTGTTATGCTTGAAATGTATGCACTTTGTATAGTTTGGTAGGAAAGGCTGCCTGATAGTTGTGTTTGCGATTTGTACAAATTTGCCAGGAGGTGGTGTAAAGGGGGAAACAATAGTAAAAAAAGGACAGAACAAAAGAACACAATAACCTTTTTCATCTACCAATGCGTGTTGTGACCAAATGGAACCTTTGACACCACCTACCACTGTAGGAACAATTTAATGGTATGTGATGGGAGGCACAACAGTAAAAATGTTGAGAATGTTATGGAGATTTACACCTAGGTACTCTGTTGCTATTCATCGTGCATAGTTCTCAACCTTTCATGGCCCTTGGGCTGGTGAAAACAACTGATTTCATAATTGCCGTGTTTAAGCCCATTGATTGTTATGGGCGTTTAGGGAGCTTGGTGGGTGAGACAGCTGCATAAGTGGCTGGTGACACCCGCCAAAAGCGTGTGATTCGAAAGGTATGCGGACGTATAACACCGTTGGCACTGTACTGTAGAAAAAATAGTTATACCTACTGGGTGTGCTGATGGGTTGTGATGCTGATGTTTGTGGGTGCATAATGCGTAGATTATTGACTCGTACTTTCTCAGGGAGGTGCTTTTGATTTAGAAGATATGTCACCTCTGTATGAGAAATGGCTGATATGCACTGTTCATTAAATGTGATAGAATGAAATGCACAGTTCTTGGTTGTAATTGGTGGATGTGTATGTAATACTTTAACAGTAGCCAATCAGGGAGTGCTGCTGAAACACTACTTGAAACGGAATAAGGACTGGCCCTGCTCTACTACCTAGTAGGTGAAATTGCACGTGCTAAATGCTGTTCTTCGTAATGTACATGGGACTACAGTTGAGTGATTGACTTGTATCTATGCTTTTGTGTTCCATGGTAGGATGTTCTTTTGTAGCCATGCTAACGTTAGTGCTTGTAGTGTGACGTTTGTTAGTGGCAGTGCATTTCATTTTCCACTATTGGAATTAGTAATCTTTTGCTGTATATACTATGTACACTGCAGACACACATGTAGTAATATACAGAGCACAAGCTGAGAGCAACCCATAGCAAGGAGCACAGAAGAAGGTGTTTCTTGGCACGTCCCTGTAGCAAAATTAGAAATAAAGACTTTGCATAACTTTTACGAAGAGGCCTATTTTTTTATTACACTTAAATTGTGTTTGTGTAGCCCTGTAAACAGGACAATATGCTGGCGAAAGCCATGCCTTTTGGGGAGGTAACCTGCTACATCTGGGTATTGCGAGGGTGGGTGCAATGGAAATGGGACTATGCAGGAGTTGGGATTGGTCAATATGAATTTGTGGGTGTGGTGCGTAGGAACAGATTATGGCAGAACGTTTGTTTGCCAATAGGAGTGGGCATGGCTACGGGAATGGGTGTGCCGTTAAGTAGGCGGGCTATATGGCTGTTGGGCGACTCGTGGATACATTGGGTACAACTTTACTCAGAGAGTTGTGCACTAGCAGCACACCTTGGTTTTGTTAATGTTGCTGTACACTGGTACGGAATACGTGGAATGCAGTAGGTCCATGTGGGTCCTTTTGTGCTAGTTTCGTGACACTTCCTCATCCAGACATTATTATTGCTCATTGTGGAGGGAACAGTTTAGGGAATGTTATCGGTATTTCACTGCAGTTTGCAATGAAGGAGATATTTCGGCAACTAATGGAAATGTTTCCAAATTCACACATAATCTTTTTGCCCAGAGGCAGATGTGGCTGCGTTCTTCCTTCTTTGGTCCACAAATGGAGAAAGCGAGGTGCAATGTGAACAAGGCTGTGTGCACTTTTCTGCTCAACGTTGGCATGTTCTCCTTCCATAATGAAAACATTACCTTTCGTAGTAGGAACATTTTTCGTTCAGATTGAGTTCATCTGACTGATGCTGGCAATGAGATCTTTCTGCGTAATATCCAAAATGCCGTACAGTGCTTCCTGCAAGTGTAGAATGCATTTTCCCAGTGGTAGTTCACCAATTGTAACATTTAAAATACAAATAGTACTACTACTTTTTTGTGGAAATGTGTACAATGCTTTTGGTGGCGTCCCGCCGGTAATTGTTGCCATCTCCGTATGCAGCGCTTATAGGCAGCGTCACCGCCTGCATGCTAGAATTGACGTTCTATTTTTAAACACTGCAAGGTGGCTCTCAAAAAAGCCTTTTTGTTCTCACCACTTTCTGGCTGTGCAGCTTTTTACCTGTTGTTCTAAGAGACAGCAATGGATGGGAGATTTGACAAAGCGGTCCAACCACAGGGATAAGAAATGGTATGTGGAGAGCAGAAGATGTAAGGTGCACCTTACTTGGGTAGGCGGCAGTGTTTGCCATGGTTCAGGAACACAGACTCAAAAGCACTTCACAAATAATCTCCCCTACACAGTACCGATTCGCATTATATGCACAAAACAGTGACCTTTGAAAGGTAGGGGTCTGTTTTATCGTGTATGTCCTCCAAGGTTGCTTGTGGAACGCGGTGGCCCACTGGAGTGTCCCTAGTGGTGGTAGGAGCAGATGCGGAGGATGCTGTAGTGGACAATAACCTACTGCCTGCTTGGAAGGGGACAACCCTCCAAATAGCTGCCTGGTGGCTCGCTTTAAGGTGCCGCCGCATGGAAGTGGTGCCATAGCTGTACGAGCCAGGTTTCCTGCAACTGAGTAGTACTCAGTGCACTGCACCTGGTTAGAACAAGCTTTTGGCCCATTTCCAATGGTCCTAAAGAGTTCCCACACCCAGGATTGCCGCTGGCTGTAGTCAATGGGGATTCCTTCTACTTTACTCTTGTTTCCTTTTCGATGTCTCTCCCCAATATGATGCCTGTCCATTTGCTCAGGACTTTAAGAAGGAGGTGTTGGTGGTGCTTCTGAGTCAGAGGGAGTAGCAGAAGTTCTAGTGGTCATTACTTGAAGAAGTAGTTTGCAGGCACAGAATTGGTGATAACACAATTTCTGCCCCAAGCAATGTGCACTGGTGCTCTTCTATGGAAAGCCAAACAGAGCAATTGTAGGGTGTGTCTTTTATAGGGCTAATGCGGAGCATGTGACATCACAAAGTGGCATTAATTAATTCCCTACAATATCGAAATGTAGAAGGAAGAGTGGTGGATGGCTGTAAGCGTGCACTATCACAGTAACACTCCTTACATTACAGAGAAATGTCCTCTTTCGATGTGTACGGATCTCTTCTTGTATCCGCCAAATATGGGACAACGCGCAACATCGATACATTAGCATGGTGACGTCACCATTGTTTTCCATTTGCAAGCTCTGCCGGATGTATATTGCACATTACACTTTGTGGCACGTGCATAGTTCTACTACCGATATGTTTGCCACCCCCGGCCTACTTAAACATATGGTTCACGTACATTGCACATTTCTACCTATGCTTGCTGTGAGCACTATAGAGTAGGTGGGATGTTTACGTGGAAATATACTCACAGAACGTGGGTGCACGCTTCCAGCTAGTACAACTATACCACACGTTTATTTGGTTATGTTCACCAGGGAAAGTGTTACCAGGTGTCACAGCACAATATATGTATGTGCACAGTTGTGCCACCAATAAACGGATGATACTGGTACTATTTCCAGACAGATGTGTGCATGCAAACATGCGGCCCATAGTGGCGTTCTACAGATGATTGTGTTGTGATTGCGCATAGGGCAGCCAGGTGGGGCGGTTATTTTTTCTCACTTGCATCCATCCCCAGTACGGCTGTGCCTTCTCACTTACAATGGCCTTGTTAAACAGAAAAAAGGGAAATACACAATCTGAACAAATTAACATTGCAATCTTTATTAGCGCACATTCATAGCGACTATTCAGAAAGGGGACGGAGACAAGAAACAGATACATATATTGGGGATGTTTCCATTTCAACAAGCTGCTGCTGAGTGGAAGAAGGGATTGAGCTCTCATCGAAGCATCTTTCATGACACTGATTTTTCTCAGATGGGGGGCTGGAAATTGGGGAAGGCAGACATGTCCAAGTTGGGCAGTCATATCTTATTTGGCCCCTTATATGTTCTTCTACAAACGTTCTCAAGGCAGCAAATTGGAGGAGCAACTGCTCGATTTTGGTCTCCAGGCGGTCAACTTTCATATGCTCAGTGTTCAGTTCAGTTTCGGTGTCCATATGTTCCTGTGGAAAAGTTGCTGCTTCTGGTGTACAGCTTTCGTCCCAGTATGTTCTGTTAAAAGACAACAAATGTGGTTACTTGAAATGAAGTTTTACATTGCGATTGTGTTCTTTTTGCCACCTCGTTCCCTACCTATGGGATTACTCTGCTCACCCATTTTGTCGTTCGGAAAATTTTCCTCCAGCCATTCCAGGGTGCTTGCCCTTCCAGTAACTCTTTCCCTTTTCACAGTGCGGCGTGTAACAATGGGCCTATCGTCATCACTCATTTCTTCATGCAGAAAATTCTCCTCCAGCCACTCTAGGGCGGAAGCAATTGCTGTGCACAAACCGAAAACATCATGCTTTTCTACTATTGTATACTAACACACCTGCACAATTACAATAAAAACGTTGCTCTGACGTTCTGTTCTCAGTAATTGCTGTTTGCTCCTCTGCACCTTCCTTCTTTGCTTGATTATGCAGCAGGTGTGTGGTAAGATTGATGAAGGCAAACGTCACTTATGTTGGTGCTTTCCTTTATGCTGCATACCTTATGCCTTTGTGCACTTTGATGAGAATGTACAGATTGTGTATAGGTACAGCATTTTCCCTTCTAATTGACGCGCTTGAAGTTGTTTGTATATATTTTTTGTCTTTGCTGAATGTTACAACTTTTTATGACCCACCTCCCTTTCTGGGCACTTTGGACTCAACCCATTCTCAGCAAACGGACACAGTGTTCCCAACCTTTGTGCATATTACTATACAGTCTCCGGCTTCAGTATGTTGCACAGTACATCTTTACAAACTAAGCGTATCCTGTACACATCTAATGCAATTCAGTGAAAGACACATTATTACAGGGATACTATGGTTCACTTGTGCACCTTAAACCCTATCATCTTTCCTGCAAAAACTATAACATACCAACATTATGGTTAAAGTGCCGTAGTAAAAACCTATGAAAGTCACTAACAAAAATGTTGTTAAAGGGGCGTTATGGTTAAGTTGCGCTACTAAAAACATTTCCACTTTATTGCAAAAAACTAGCCTAAAGCATCGTTATGGTTACAGTGCACTATTAAAAACCTATAAAATTCACTAACAAAAAACGTTGTTAAACGGACGTTATGGTTAAGTTGCACCCCTACAAAACCTATGACATTTAATGGGAAAATGTTGCTCCAGGGACGTTATGGTAACAGGTAAAACCTAAAAACTCCACAAATTCACAAGTTATGGTACGCTACTCAATCACAACTCGCGTTACCACTGTGCACTGCAAGCGCTAAGACCCATGACATCAAAGATGTCATCACAAATGTAGCGGCCGTGTATGGTTAAGTTGCTAAACCCATAGGAAGAGCACTTTTTGGGTGGCTTATAACTGCCCCTGGAGGAATCCTCACAAAACTTTGCAAAAAAAGTATATGGGCCGCTCTGAATTTTTGTTGCCAAGTTTGGTGAGGTTTCGTCAAGGGTGGGCAAGTTTATAGGGCGGTCCCAAAATGTTTTTTTGTCCATTGACATAATGGAAAAACGTTGCTCATGCCAACAACCCAATCCACTGGATGGATTTTCACCGAATTTGCGGCAGGAGCGGCGGCTTGGTCCCCAAAGTATGCTTT
This sequence comes from Ambystoma mexicanum, assembly GCF_040938575.1. Taxonomy (NCBI): domain Eukaryota; kingdom Metazoa; phylum Chordata; class Amphibia; order Caudata; family Ambystomatidae; genus Ambystoma; species Ambystoma mexicanum. The sequence goes on along the minus strand of NC_090937.1, from coordinate 594,522,593 downwards.
TGTACATTTGATGTAAATCCGTCCAGTAGTTTTATTTTTTAAATGACCAAAATGTAGGTAAAATAATTAGTGATATCTAGGTTCGGTCTGCGGACAGTCATCTGATTGGACTATCGGGAGACATGAAGTCCGCGAACATTGGGCGCGGCCGCTGATTGGATGGGGAAAAGCGTGAAATGTGTCTGTTTTCTTGAAACGTCCGCCATGTTGTATTCACAGACTTTGGCGGTGTCCGCGGACACCAAGGTAGAAACCTAACAAAAAACTCAACATCGCACTTGTCAACCCAACAAACAATCTCTGGAGAAGTGGGGGTGATGAGGATGGGATGGGAAATGGCCATAAGAAGCCAAAAAGCAGGTGATTCCAATCCCTGAAGTCTGCAAACACTCCAGATGTCCTTGGACAGTCCTGTGGTGTCGTGGACACTTCTGGTGTCCTAGGACATCTGCGGCTTTTTCTGCATTACAGGGTTGGTAAAAGCAGTTTTTGGATGGCTTATAACTTTGGCACCACTCAATGAAACTGCATGTAATTTTGGAATTTCATTATAGACCTAATTAATGGTTTGAATAGTTTGGTGGGATTCTTTGAAAAGAGGGTACAATTAGAGGGGGTGTCACAACATAAATTAAAGGGGAACACGGAAGGGAGAGCCCAGAATAGGAGCAGGACTATGGGCTGGTAAAGGCTACAAACAAAGAGGGGGGTCCTGCCTATACAATTGCTATTCCTTTGCACTTCATTCAAATGCAGTTATTACTTCGTGTAAGGCTGTCTACCAGCATATCATTTACTGGCATGCACTGCCTAGCTGTGTACAAAACATGCAGTGAAAAACTCAATAAAGTTGGTGCTCCGTTTATTACTGATAACTGACCCACTTTTCTTGAGACATATTCATGTTTAAAACATATGCACTATGCAACATGTGAGAAAAAGCACAACTTGAAATTCATAGAGTGCAGTACATATCATCTCCAGAATCGAGGCATTTTACAAATAATGTGTAGGGTAAAGCTAATGAACATCAGACATTTACTTCATGCTAATCCTCATAACAGTACTCGACGTAGGCATTGCCTCATGCCTTTGCAGCTTATCTCATAATTTGAGAAACATATAAATATCAATGTAGTCACAAAAGTGTTCATTACTTTCACATGTGAACATGGAGTTTCCAAACAAAACCAAGTGTATTATTTCATGCGGATTTGACATACAGAAGCTCCAAACGTAGAGAGGTGTTCTAGTGTCTCCCTCATCTTCTTGGTCCTCTTCATTGTCTTTGGAAACACTGTGCTTTTTTTGTTCTGTGGACCCTCCAGCTGGTGTTGGTGGTGGCTCTTGGGGAGGAGGGATGGCAATAGCTGATGCCATTTTTACGATAAATAGCAGTTTTGCTACTATTCTTCCAAGTTTGTGCTTTGTACTAGATTGTTAATGAGTAGATGAGTGAGAATAGGTGTAGGAGCTGTGCAAGGGTACATTTTGATCTTGAAAGTTCCCAGATCAGTAGAAAGTACAGTTCTGAACTGTCCTCGAAGCAAAGACCCAAGGGCGAAGTGCAAACGCGTTCATGGACACTTAATCATGCTGCGCACAAGTGCTTAGTAACGTGGCACTGTCCAGAAGTTCCACAATCACATCAGAGGTTCGCGGACGTTGATGGAAGCAAAAACAGTGGAAAAACTATAGAAGTGTTAAAAATGATGCTAGAAGGTGGAACGTTGTAAACTGGAAAAAAAAAACTTTGCTATATTGGGGTAAGTATGATGCACTGGTAAAAACCTATAACATTATCTGAAAAAAACTTTGTTAAGGAGATGTTATGGTCAAGTTGCACCAATAAAATCCTATACAATTCATTAAAATGTGTTGTTAAAGGGACGTTATGGTTACGTTGCACTAATAAAAACCTATGACATTCAATGAAAAAACTTTGCTAAAGGGACGTTATGGCTAAGTTGCACTAATAAAAACCTATGACATTCAATGAAAAGAACATTGGTAAAGGGACGTTATTGTTAAGTTGCACTAATAAAAACCTATGAAATTCAATAAAAAACTTTGTTTAAAGGGATGTTATGGTTACAAGTAAAACCAAATAACCTCATAAATTCACCAGTTATGGTAAGCTAAGCAACCATAACTTATGCCACCACAGTGCACTGCTGAGACTAACACCCATGACATCAAGGATGACATCACAAATGTCATTGATGACATCAGTAGTTTTTTTTTTAAACAGGCAAAATATAGGACCAAAAAATGTGTGATATCTGGGTCCACTTCACGACCAGGACTACAATTGGTTTGGAAGTCTGCGTGTTGTCCGCTGCCAACCAACGTGCCCGCTGATTGGCTGGACGGAAGTGTGATGTGCATCACATTTTCCAGAAACACCCGCCATGTTGTATCTTCGGATATCCACAGATAGTGCAGCAGCAAACAGGGCTGGGAAATATGTTTTGGGGCATTTGGTGCTGTGAAGAGGAGCTGGAAACAGTGGGGCAGTGAAAGATGGTTCATATTAAGTATTTGTTTAGGTGGAAGTAGACTATGTTATGTCCGCGGCAGTTCACGTACACCGCAGCAGTTTGTGGGTAGGTACTCAGGCAAGCAGTTTATCTGGTGACTGCAGGCAGGCTTCATTCGTGTAGGGGAGTGTAATGAAGATGATATGAGTATGTTTATTTAGGCTGTATTATGCTCTGGTGGTTGTGGCAAGCCCCTGCCATGCACCCAAAAGACTGCCCACTGATTCCAAGTACTGTAATAGTATGTGTACAGGAGTAGCCAGGGCCTCAGGCGCCTGGTTTATGTGTGCGGGTTGTGGCCACTGGGCAGATTCTTGGATGCATGGCTGTGTTATGCTCTGGTGGTTGTGGCCAGCACCTAAGAGTCTGCCCACTGCCTGCAAATACTGTAACAGTATGGCCGTATGCCATACTATTACATGGCCATAGGGTGTAGGCCGTATGCCATGCACCCAAGAGACTAGGGGCTGACCACAACCACTACAGCATAATACGGCCTTGAACCCAAGAATGTGGACACTGGCACACACATTCCACAAACGTGTATAGAAATGCAATTTGCCCATTACAAAGAAGCATGGCAGCAATAAGCATATATACTCACTGTACATATTTTTGCAACACAGTGACAGAATACCATTGAAGCGGCAATAGCGTATTTGAATATTGTGGCACTGCGGGCACATATTTTCTTTGTTGCATGTGCAAACGCAGGAGAAATCTTCATAATTAGGTCATTACACGTACTATGCTTCAAACAAGTGTACTGTAAAATGTGCTCAGTTCCTGTGTTTGTTTGCATAATCATTGGATCTGTGGGAAAAAATAAATCCATGCAGGATTAAAAAATAAAACCTTCTACATTCATTTGATGTTAAGTGTCACACTCTGTTTCACTGACGTGTGCAGTACTTATAGGAATGTTTAAGTTGCACATCTCTGTGGTCTTGCTGTTATAAGTACTGTTGCAGTAGCAGGAATTGAAATGGTGTATGTGTTTTGCTTTGTGGAAGTGGTGGTGCTATGGTTGCAGTTAGATACTAGTTGCCGTATTATAACTGTTTATCTGTTTTCTCTTTTTAACAGTATTCCTTTATTCTGTTTGTTGTTGGTGTTTTCTAAGTAGGGGGCAGTTGAATACCTGTTGGCATATTCTAACTGTTGTTAGTTTGACAGTTGGTGAGGGTATGATTTGTATCAGCTTGATTGCTGAAGTTCGATTTTAGCAGTTTGCCCACTGTAAGTAACATTGTAGTACTGTGGGTGTACTAAGGGTAGACACGCATTTCGTCGAATGATTTTACATCGTGGGACTTTTCATCGCGAACCCTTTCATCACCAAAACTTTTAAAACTTTTTTATGGGGGGGGCTTTTGGTGCGGTTTGGGTAGGATTATTTAAGTAAGGGGGGGTTTGGGGTGGCGATGAAAAGTCCCACGATGTAAAATCATTTGGCGAAATAACGTAGAACCGTACTAAGATACCAGTTGGCATATTCTGGTTGTTGATACTTAATAAGTCTTGAAGGGCTTCCTCAGAAGAACTTTTATTTTTGCTGGTGGATCTTAAATTGTGTAATAATGGGAAGCAATATTGCAGTATTATGGTTGCAGTTAGATACCAGTTGGCACATTCTAACTGTTTACAGTTGCACAGTTTTGCAGGGTATGTTTTCAAGCACCTTCCTTCTTGTTGGCGGATTTCCATTTTTCACTATTGTCAAGTGCTATTGCAGTATTATGGGTGCAGTAGTATGGGCATAGTTAGACAGCCGTTGCCTTATTTTAACAGTTGGTAGTTTTACAGGTCAGTGAGGACAGTTTGTAGACCCTCAAACTCAGTACTTTTCTTTTTAAGTTCTATGGGTGAAACAATATTAGTGTGTGTTTACCACAGTTGTTGCTTCTGTGACTATAATCATTGGGTCATTGGAGAAAAAAACTCTATAGCAGCACATCTCTTGTACTCAGGGGCCAGTTGGCGTATGCTAAGCTTTTCCAGTTTCACAGGGAAGAAGGTTATTTTACATTTGCAGTTACATACCTGTTGGTGGCTATTGCGCAGTAGGATATGATATTTTGTAGGTCAGTGAGTATGTTTCGGTTTCAGGAATATTAAGTAGGCATTTGTAAGATTTGCTGGTAATCTCTGCTTTATAGTTATGGAAGTATCATTGCATTCAAACCACCCACATTTCTTTTTAATGTATGCAGAATAGTGACCTTTAGTGGTTAAGGCACCTGTGTGGTAGATTATGCCTACTTTTGTGACGGTTTGCTTGCCAAGTCATACTTGCTCATGTGTGAAGCTGGTAAGCTTGCAGTTGTTTTTGGTACCATCTGTGTTGCATCATGAAAGCATTACTATTATGCATTAGCTATGTGAGTTTATCTGAGGTGCAACAATTGCCTGAATTGCAAAAAGTACATAATAGGCCAAGATTAGCATCTTCCACCAGCTGCTGAAATGGAATGGATTCACTGTTAGGTATAGATACATACATAAATAGCTCATTAGGGACTTGTTCCTGTGCCACATGGCTGCAGAGAGTGCATGTATGTTTCCACATGTCTGAAATCTTTATGATTTCATTTATATGTATGTTTTTGCTTTCCAGCACTTGCAGTACGTACATTAGACATTCTTGTGGATCTTCTTGTGTGTTTATAGTGAATCTCACCGTTCCAGCACAGTAGTCTAATTCCTGACTTATTGGTGAGACACTGTAAGAGTTTCAGGATTGTTTGTTGCATTTCTATGAAGGACTAACATTTGCAAACACAACTGATCTGTGCCGTTCAAGCAAATGTTTTGAACAATTGGTGGCAATTGGAATAGAACATTGATTGCTACATTTGCATAGCAATTTACAACAATTGTGTTGGAAAATTTGAATGGACCAGACAGTTCTGTGTTTGAGTCATTTGATAGAATTGCAATTGCTTTTTTTGAAGAGGCACTTCTCTTTGTTTGGGCAGTTGGATATGTACTTGCCTTTTCACTACATCCTTTCTGTGGTTGTGCTAATTGATGGAGTAGCAGCTGCTTTCAATTTTTTTTAGTGGTACTGTTCGGAGATCACTTATAAATTGTGTCAGCCTTTACTTTGTTTGAAATGAAATTGACTAGAAATAGTCCTTCAAGTATACGTAGACATGACAGTGCTACGTAACTCATGCCTTCATGCCGTCCATAAAGACTGTGCTGCCAATGTCAATCACTGCCTGATCTAGGGTTAGACCTTGTGATTTATGAATAATGACTGCATATGCAAGATACAGAGAAAACTGTTTGCTGAGTATGTACATGTCTTTAAATAGAAGGAAGCGGGCTGTTGAACATCCTATCATTCTAACTTCTAAAAGTTTGTCAAAGTGGATGTTGACAAACTGAATTGTGTTCTCACGTGGGTATGTCTGTAAGTCAACAACTGTACCAAGTGCTCCATTTACTAAACCTTGCTCCACGTCAAGACTACACTTTAGCATTACTCTACAGTTTAAACACAATGCTAACATTTTCTCCAAACCAGCTGTGTTGGAGACAGAGTTTTCTAAACTATATAGTCGTGCTGTGGCTTGTTGACACATAGGCACTATCATACCGTGCACTTCCATTTTGTCTGTGGAGTTAATGTGTACTATTGTTTGAATTTATTTGTTCAACATTGTTTCATTGAATTGTGCACAGCTTGCTAGGGTTGGCTTTAAGAACATACATTTCACATTTTTGTGTGCTAATTGTTCTATGACATCAGTAACAGATGTCTTATGCCCGTATAGCTCATGGATGATTCTGCTATTTAAGAAAGACTGTGATTCCTTAGAAAGCACACCAATCTGAATACTTTTCAAAATGTTAGCATCAGTGAGGTCTGCAGACTGACGCATGCTTTGACTTAGATCTCTGTATTGGAAATGTTGCCAGAGATTTACATTTCAAATGCTGCCAAGCGTGTTACAGCAACATTTGTGTCCTAATGTTTTAAAAATAGGTTCACCTTTCACTGGTGTTAATTGAAGAAAATCTCCAAAAAACAATAACATGTTTTCCTCCAAAGAGTTCTTGGTAGTTCATTTTAGGGACATCTTGCAATCTGAGGTGAATCAAAGCCAACATTAGGTTAGAGACCATGCTCACCTCATCTAGTAGGAGCATTTTCATTTCTTTCAGAATTCTGCGTTGCTCCATAACAGCTTCTGCTGAAAGTTTAGAGTAGTCTTATTTGTTTTGGTTTTCTACTGGAAGGAGTTTTAATTGGTGTAAAGTAACACCACTTATGTTGTAGACACCTAAACCTGTGGGGGCAGTTACAACAGCTGAAAGCTAGTTGTTTGTCAATTGTTTGCGGAACTTGCTGATGATTTTTATTAAGAATGTTTTGCCTGAACCAGCTTCACCACTTACATGCAGGAGTACAGGTTTATAGTTTTGAAAGGTACAAGTTTTAGTTACGTGGTGCACACCATGTTCAATTTCTTTAGTTACTTCCAGGAAAACGCTACGCTGTTCAACATACATTTGTGATTTCAGTAGAGCAACGTTTTCTTCAGATTCCTCATACTGACACATGGTGTTTGCTCCTTCAGTCATGGCTAATTCTGCCTCATTTTCTATGAGTGGCTCTCCAAGTGGTTCCTGGCTTCCTCAGAGGTTGGCTGCTCTCAGGAGTGTCTACATGTAGTTGTGCTTGAAGGTCTTCCTCTTGTTGACATTCATTATCCAACATGTTTTGTACTGCTTGAAATGTATATCTGTTATAGTACTTTCACTTGCATTGAAAGCATCTTCATAGTAGGCAACAGTGTCCAATAAATCTTCTTCCTGTCTCCATGCTTTAAACAGTGGCAGTAGGGATATGTAGTAAAGTTATCTATGTTGAGGAGTTTTAAATGATAGCTTCATATGATTAATCAGACTGTATTTGGTAAGTTAAACCAAGCTGCCCTCACAACATTTGACTATGTATTTACCTTTGTTCTCATCTGGATTCATATTTATGTATGAGAAATGTTGGGCTATGGGGTATAGACACATGTTTTCCAAAGCAGTACTCCTGTTTGGGTAATATGTATCCAATACATTGTTTTACGAAATGTCCTGGCTGTTGGGATTGTTTTTTGCTATGATTTCTATGTTTTGGTATGATTTGAGAACTTAGGATGCAACAGGACCAAGGCTTAGCCAGACTATGTTTTCAGATCTAAGGCTGTTCTGGTTAAACGGTCTGTGGCTTCATAGCAACCACTTTCTCTATGGGAGGGCATTTTTATGTCAAAGCTGTATCATTTCTGTGACATTGTTTTGTCAGATGATATGTCATCCCAGAGGTCTTTCAGCTCTGTTTTCACAGCTTTGGTTGAGTAGGCTGTGACATATTGTGCAACTGCAGTGGCACTGTCTGCAATGTACTGCACATCTATGTTTGCATTCCACACAAGGGCAATGATTGTATTCTAATTGTTGATGTACTTTGATGCTTTGCTTTTTTTAATGGGAGTATGTGTTCTTAGACAATTTGCCTTTCACACTATGTCTAGCAGAAGACATGAAGCTGTTTACTTGTCCTTTTACTGAAACTGGTCTAGGGAAATCAAAGCAGCATTTGGTGTATTATTTGCCTTTGTTTTTATATCTTCGTCGACAATACTTGCCACATTTATGTCTTTGAAACCACATATTTGTGAATGAACTGAAAAACAGTGGCACCAAATTTAGGAGCATCTTTAATCCTCAAAAGCATTTGGTTATGTGGTGCTTCTCTGGATTGATATTCTTTTCCCCAAAATAAGTGTTTCACTTCTCTAAGGGAAGGAATTGTTTTATTACAGATGAAGTGCAGCATGGCAATAAAACAGTGATGGAAGTACCTTGACACATTTACAGGGTCAAATGAGCACAGTGTCTTTGGTGTTTTCATGTCTATCCCTGCTTTGTTTTTGTTTGCTATGCGTAGAAAATCATGCAAGTCTTCCTATGCATACACTGCACAATTTAAAGTGACAAACCATGTGGGTGGGCCAAGGTTACATAGCATACACCATACATCTGTGTGACGTCGGAACCAGTATTCTTTCATACCACGCATGTTTGCCAAGAGATTTATAATACTTGACTGTACAACTTCATCTTTCTCTTGCACCTTTTGAAGTAGCTGCGTAGCGGACATGTTTAAAACATTGGAACCTGGTTTCAATGTGTGTACAACTCCATTACATAGAGTTGCTATTTCACTTTCAAACTGGTATTCTGATGCTGTTATCTTTCTTCATACCTTCCACCTTTTGCAGTAGGAAAGAGTAGAGGAAGGACTTGTGCTTCTACACTTTTTTCCCATATGCTGATTGGAGATCCTTGGGCTTGCCACATTTGATATGTTTCGATTGCATTGTCTATGATGTCTTTGGAGTGCAGTGGGTGAATTATATACTGGTCTAAAATATTGGATGCTGTAGTAGGATCTAGATGTTCAAATTGGCCATCCTATATTATTTCGGTGGTTTCTCTCAGGTTTTCTTCATTGTTTATTTCTTTGTAGTATTCATTGTTCTCTTATAGATATTGTAGGGCTTCTCTAACTTTGTTTAAGTCTACTAGTTGCTGCCACTTTTTTTGTCTTTTGTAGGTACACCATTCACTTGGATAATCAAACATTCATCTATTGGGTGTTGCACTCCCAGAGTGTCTACATGTTATTTAAGATCTAATGGTAGCATACTGTCACTTTGGATGAAAAAACAGTAATGACATTCTTTTTTTGAATTTACATGCAATTCTCATTTTCACTTCAGCTGCTTGGAGCACAATTCTGGTATCCCTTTGAAGATACTGTGCACTGTTGTTTCTGGACGTGTAAGTGCAGCTCTCCATGGATTGAACTCAAACATCATTGCCACATGTCTTTCTTTTCCTTTCAGAAAGGCATTGCACACATCTTTGTACTTTTTAGAGTCACAGCCACTTTCTATAGCTTAGATTTTAGGCCTGTCTTTGGTTCCACAGGCCTCAGGTCTGACACCATTTATGTGCTGGCCTTATGTTTCGGTGTGTATGCACAAATTACTCTGGCATCTTTCTTTCTGGCCTTTAGGGGCTATATTTCACCCCACAGATCCCCCCCTGACCCTACACGAGGTGTAGCTGTGCCAGCACATGTAAACTTACCTGCTCTGACTCTTATATGCTGATGTCTGTAGCCCCCTGCAACTTGAGTCAGGACCACATGTCATGATCCATGCCTTGCCCCCCTCAGGTTTAACAGCCCCTGGCAACAGTGGGGCTAAAGCCCTTCACACTGGCCCCAAGGGCCTTAAAATTCCATCAGAAACATACATGGAGTCAGTCCTGGCACCTTTGGCGCCAGGCTAATTATCTGGAATAAAGCAATACCAGTTTTGGACCTTAATCCAACATAGCACAGCTCAGTTCTTTAGAACCAAGCCATGCGGTCTAGTGTTTTGGGTGTTGCTGAGCCTAGAACTACTTGGCCTGGAACTACTTTACCTGGGCTATTTAAACCACACCCAAACAGCAGAACACGCTTTGCGTTATTCTGCACTCCTGCAGCGTAAGGCTCACCGTGTCCAGCTCCTGCTCATCTGCTTCTCCGGCAGGCCGATCCTGAAGCCCTAGGTCTGGATTCCATTAATAACAGGGAAGAACAAGAACAGCATTAGCAAGCAAGAACACTTACCTGTGAAGTAACCGGTCTTGAATCCATCCTGCGCTTCACTTACCTCGCCTATCTCCGGAGTTCACCACAACCTGCAAAGGTAAAGAAACAAGGACAGCATTAATAACAATTCTTACCTGGGCAAGCAGGGAGTCCTGGCAGCACCCTCCGCTTCTCTTACCTCACGATCTCTGGGTTTCACTGCAACCTGCAAGGGAGAAGGAACAAGGTCAGCATTAACAAAGCAATTACCTGGGCAAGCAGCGATTCGATCGCACATTACACCGGAACATCACTGCAACCTATTTTGACCTGTTTGCTGATGTATGCAGCATTTTGTAACATGAGGTATGGCTTCGCCAGCACATGTAAACTTACCTGGTCTGAATCTTATATGCAGTCTGTAGCCCCCCCACAACTTAAGGAGAGGCCATGCCAGTATATGCTACCCACCTATTTTGACCTGTTTGCTGATGTATGCAGCCTCCTGTAACATGAGGTGGGCTGCTCTAGCACATGTAAATTTACCTGCTCTGACTTTTGTATGCTGATATCTACATCCCCCCTCAGCATGAGGTGAGGCCGTAACCTACCTATTCCGACTTGTTTACTGATGTACTTAGCCCCCTGTAACATGAGCTGTGACTGCACCATTATATGTAACCCATACCTTTCTTGATCAGTATACTGATAATTCAAGCTAGCAGGCTCCTAGCACCCAAAGAAAAATGCTAGCTTTCAATCAGCGTTTCTTCTGCGATAATGGTACTGTCTCCATTTGCATACCCTCGGCCACTGCTGTGTATGGCAATTGGGTTTGTTTGCTCTTGTTTGTATGCCTCGTCATTGAAATATGGTTCTGTACTTGTGTGAAGCCACTCACCTACACAGAAGTTTGCAAAGGTATGTCTGTTGATATTGCGTATGTTGCGAAGTACTTTTTCTAGTATACTGATTCATTTTTCTAGTGGTTTCATTCTGTTTCATTTTGTTTAAAATGAATATAAACAATTTCCTTTTGAGGAGCATTGCACTGTCTATGAGAGCTTCCAGGATCAGTGTTCTGTGGTAAGTTTTAAGGTTTGAGCGTGATGTCTCCCGTTTTTATAAGGTTCCGAAGGACTCTATGGTGGAACATTTTTTGTAAAATTAATGTTATGGAATGCTTACTAGTGGCTACCTTGGTAGATGCAGTGTTTGCACTACTGGTTCTGCATTCTTCTTAATACATTTCTTTTTAGTTTTACATTTTGAATGAGGGGTCACACTTTTGTCCTGCTATCTGGTTCCATTTTGCTCAGTGACTGTATTAGCTGTTTGAACTTTTCATACAAAGTCTGCTAGAGGTGGATGGCTATGGTGCATGCTTTGAGTTCTATCTGCTCTATTTCTGTGTTGTTTTCTACAAAGTTGCTTTTTGGTAGGTATTCTCTTGTGTCTGTTGGAGAGAAAAGGAAAGTGTGGGTTTGGAAGTTGTCTAATGTATTTGTGTGCACTGTGCATGAGTGTCTGAATATGAGGGTAGGCGTATATAGACGGCTACGTGCATGTGGAAAGAGCTGTTACTTTTGGTTGGGAAGTTTGTAATGGTATGTGTGTGCGTTCCTGTGGGAAAGGTTTGCTTGAGTGTGTATGACAGTGTACTGTGCTTGAAGAAGTAATGACATTATGATGTTTTCACAAAACTATTGGGTGTTACCATACTGGTGTTCAGATGACAATACAAAAAGTCGACCTGCTAAGGTGCAATGAGTAAGAGTGAAGCAAGTGCTGTGGGGTTGGATAGAATTGTCTAGGCTACAATACAACACTACACTGTCTGTGTAACAGGCAGAACACTATTACAGTACTGCACTTACATTGTTGGATGTGAAGAGTAGGTTTCTTCTGGGTTTTATCTTCCAGCAGAGACGTCACTGGCTTTTAGGAGGCTGGTCTTCACTGCAATTGCAAAAGATGAAAGTGAGCGGGTATGTGTGTTAATGGCACATTAATAGCACTAGGAGAACACATTATATTAGAATGTAGCAGGATTTGTTGGCAGGAAGAGTTTGTGTGTGTGTCCAATTATACAGCATTGCACGAGAGTGGGGATTTGGGCGCATCAGCAATCTTTCTATAGATGCCAGTGCTGCAGTGATAACTGTGCCTTATGGGGTTGCACTTTTGCAAGCATTGGACCTGCCGTTGCACTGCTCGCTTCGGAAATCGATTAGTGCAAGTCCTAGTAGGATGAGAAAAAGGGCAGAAAGATGTACAGATTGGAAAAGGAGAATGTTACAGTGTGTGGAATTTTGTTAAGTTTCCCACACATAGATGCTTGCTACATGAGTGCATAAATGCTTTCCTGTTCTTGCATTTATTTATTAAAATTTACAGATAGCACTGTTGCCAATGTACACATGCATTTCTTTGCTTTCCTTGCAATGGTGCATTGTGGTAATTTTGGAATGTACGTACTTGCCATGCATTGCTAAAATACATGCCATTTCCCTTTTCTGTGTACATTCTGGGCATTTAACATAGGATCTGCCACTTGAATTTGCTGTGCAAATGTTCCCAATGTGGTTTTCTTTTTTTGTTTTACAACAACAGAGAGAGTGGTCATAAAATTGAAATATATGGTTTGCAGCTGTTCTTCAGGTGGGCATTAAAAGAAAAAAAAGAAAAGCACACAGCATTGTAAGTAACTGCCACTTGATGTCAGGAGATGAGACACATGAGAGTACAATTATTCAGTAGGTTAGGTAGGGTAAGTGGCAGGCAGCCTGTTCATATGCATTTGTGACAGAGTTGCAAATGTACTCTACAAAAAATATGCATACTTGTAGTTTGTGCTGATGGATGCAGAGGTGGATGAATCTGAAAGCAGAAGCCTTGGAGAATTTTGCAGTACTTTTTGATGAAGGTGCTTTTCAATTACAAGAGCTATGTCCTCTGAGTGTTCAACGATACATCTAAAGTGTTGAACTTTGATGACAGAGTTTTTTATTTTTGTTAATAAGTATTGGATAATAAAATCATCCTTTCAAATTATTTACATAACATATCATAACAGAAAAAAACAAATCCAACACTTTTTTTTAAATCACAAATGAATCCTTTGAACATTAAAACATAATCAAACAGATTTTTACAAAGCGAGCAAACAGAGTTAGATGTAGAGTTCTTGCCTGTGATTGGTGGATGGTTGTGTGACTGCTTCACAGTAGCTATGTAGCATAGAAAGCGATGATGGACATATCTTGATATATTCAAAGGATCTAGAGAGCAGAGTAATCCTGGTGTTTTTATATCTGTTTTTATATCTATGTTTGTTTTGTTTTTGTTTGCTATGTGTAGGAAATCATGTAAATCTTCCCATGCATATTCTACACAACTTAATGTCACATACCAAGTGGGTGGGGCAAGGTTGCATATCATACAGCGTACATCACTGTGTCATCGGAACCAGTGTTCTTTTGTACCACACATGTTTGCAAAAAGATTTGTAATGCTTGACTGTAAAATCTCATCTTTTTCTTGCACTTTTTGTAGTAATTCCGTAGCTGACATATTTTGAAAATGGGTACCTGATTTGTTTGTGCAACTCCATAGCTAGTTCACTTTCAAAGAGAAGGTGGAATATGTATTCTACGTTTTGTCTGGATCTGGGGTCTTTAGAATACATTTGTAAAGAGCAGTATTCTGATGATGTTATTTGTGTGGTTCTATCATTGTACCTTCCTCCTTTTCCAGTAGGAAAGAGTAGAGGAAATGCACGTGCTTCTATACTTTTTCTCCATATGTAGATTGGAGATCCTTTGGCTTGTCGCACTTGGTACGTTTCCAGTGCATCATCTATGGTGTCTTTAGAGTGTAATGGTTGATTTGTATTATGGTCTAATATATTGGATTCTGTAGCAGGATCTAGAAGTTGAAATTGACCAGTTTCTGATGACTCTTGAATTATTTCTGTGGTTTCCCACAGGTTTTCTTCAATATTAATTTCTCTGTAGTATTCATTGTTGTCCTTTAGATATTGCAGGGCTTGTCTTATTTTATGTAAGTCCACGAGTTGTTGCCACATTTTTACATTTTTGGGTCTTTTGTAGGTATGCCATTTACTAAGATCATTAAAGATTGATCTATTGGACGTTTGGACTCCTAGAGTGTGTACATTTCCTTTGAGATCTAATGGCAAATAATCTACTTTGCCACAAATGCCTTTCACTAATTGAGAGGGAGGTAATTTTTCTGTTTTCGGATGAAGGTGTATTATTGCTTGAAATGGGTGCACTGTTTGAATTATGATGCTCTCATATAAGTTGAGGTGTTGCAGGGGTTTTGTTAATGGGAATAATTCCAAGTTATTTATGATAACACGTGAAGGTGTTTGGTTGTTGTCAAGTTCTGCAGTGTAGTAACTGCAAAGTATTAAGGGGTCAGTAATCTCGTATGTGTTTTGCTAATTGGAACCATTGTCTTCTATTTTGTACATTATTTCTATAGTTTTTGTATTATTTTTATAAAATGTCCTGCAGCAAAACACACACACATGGTTTGGTACTTCAGCAGATTTACTTTTAAACTTTAATATTTCTTTTTTGTATGTGTGTAAAATAAGGTTGCCATCTGTACAGTTGTTGCTAGTCTGTTGTAAATCTATTGCATTTTGTAAGTGGCTTTCAATTCCAAAATATTTTCTCTGGACATGCTCTATTTCTTCAAGTAGTTGTTTGGCTGTACCATGTAGAAGTTTGTTGTTCAAATTAGCTAGTGTTAAAGCAGAACCTTTGGCATAGTACAATTTATGGACCAGATTTCTTATAGTTGAATGATGTGTTGCCATCATTTTGATATGATGGAAGGTGCTTTTGCAAATTAGGTCCACAAATGCAGGCTAATGAATGTCCTTGTAGTCCTGTGTATTTGCGCACTGGATAGGGGTCCATATTTTGTAGTAGTTTAATTTTGAATTTGTCTTTGCCTTTCACATACTGATTGAGGAACTGGCATAAAGATTAGAACGATTTTTTGGCACTGTTACTCATTGATGTGCACGGCCATTTGTAGGCTGGACATATTGGTTTAGTGGAATGGACAGGTGATACTAAGTTTTCTGGGGATATTTTTATGAGCAGCGTTTCTTGTTCCATAATGGTATTATTCTCTTTTTCACACCCTCATCCACTGCTATGTATGGCAATCAGGTTTGTTTGCTTTGGTTTGTATGCTTCTTCATTGAAATATGGTTCTGTGCTCGTGGTGTGACTCCATTCACCTCCACAGATGTTTGTGAAGTTATCTTTGTTGTTATTCCGTTTATTGAGAAGTCTTTTTTGTAGTTTAGTACTTAGTTTTGTTAGTGGTTTTATTCTAATTAAAACTAAAATAAATAATTTCCTTTTGAGAAGGATTTCACTGTCTATAAGAGCTTCTATGATACATTTTCTTTGGTAGGTTTTAAGGTTTGTGCATGATTTGTTTCCTGTTTTTATAAGGTTCTGAAGGACGCTGTGGCAGAACGTTTTTTGTAAAAGAATTTTTTGGTATGCTTACTTGCCGCTACATCAAGAGGTTGCATGATGTATAAGGCGGGGACTCTGCTATTGGGCTCCTGGTGCATTATTGTATTTGTGATACGGCCTGTGATGTTGATGTGAACCTGTTAATTAAGCTAATAAAGAGATGTTAAAAAAAAAAGATTTATAGGTGCAGTGTTAGCACTACTGGTAGAAGACATCTTGTTAATCACTTTCTGTTTCGTTTTACATTTTGCAAAGAAGAGGCAAAGTTTCTATACAAGAAGCTTGTTTTGTTTCGCTTAATGACTGTATTAGCTGTTTTGTTTGAACTTTTTGTACACATTCTGCTAGAGATGGATGCTTATTTTGGAGACTTTTAGTTTGATTTTGTTTACATCTGTATTGCTTTCTACGGAGTTGCTTTTTGGTAGGCATTCTTTAGGGTCTGTTGGAAAAAAGAAGAAAGTGTGGGTTGGGATTTTGTGCAGTGTATTGTTGCTTTGTGCATGTGTGTCTGAGTATGATGGTAAGGATGTATGTAGAGGTGTGTGATTGTGCAATGGGCTGCTACATCAGGTTGTGAATGCTCATCTTGTATTTGTGTGTTACTATACCGGGGTTCAGATTGAAATAGAAAGTATGGAGCTGGTGAGGGGAAGCACTAAAATTGAATCTAATGTTGCTGGGCTAATACAATTGTTGTTCTGTTTGTTCTAGAATACACAAATTCTACAGCATTTGAGTAACAGTTAGAAATCAATATATGTATTTGTGAAGGTGTGGGAAATAAATCAGAAGGATTGATGGGGTCAGCAGCTTATTACTCAGTAGGTGATTACTAAAATACTGGGTGATTCTGTGGTGCTTGGAGATGGGATAGTCTCAAATAAAGTAAGGGTTGCAAGAAAGGATCTGGTGCTTGTGTTGCAGACTGAAGGGAAGGGGGGAGATGTTGTATGTCTTGCTTTACAACACTGTACATAGTTGTAGATGGTATAATAGATATGACTACACCTGTGCATAGTTGAATGCTGTTGTGAAATCCAGAACGGAATGGGCAACCTGTAACGCTCACCTGATTCCCACGCAGGCGCTGGTCTTGGCAGGGTGGTAACTGTATCTTGAAAAGTGAAGTGCAGGACTCGATTGGCTTCCGGGGCTGGGCCTCTTCGCACTGTGTGTCTAACTCGAAGAGTAAGATGTCTGCAGGTGAAAGAATATGGGGTTAATGACCTGGGATTGTCGGGTGTCTCTCTCTCTCTCCCCCTCTCACTTTTCCGTGGAGCCCCAAGGTCAACGTGCCCACCTTAGATAGGTGAATGCTGGACTCTCCACCTGCGTCTGGTGCAGGGTGCCGTTACCAGTTCCTTCACTGGGTTGAAACGTAGGCCTCTTGACTTCAGAGGATTGCTAACCGTCGTTAACTGCACGAACGGTGAGTTTCCGGGCCCCTTTAATGTCCTTACAGTCTTTAGGTGCGTGGGCACGTTAGTATGGAATAGGGCTCTGTATAATGTTCTTTTCAAATGGTGCCTTTTGTCTTGCAGGGCTCTTGAGGCGGAAGATGGTGGTTTGAAGAGAGCCGGAGTTCGAGCCAGCGCATAGGAATGAAGCGCTTGGGAGTGCGTAAGTAAGTGCCTGTTGCCTGCTTTCGAAATGCACTCCAACTGTCTCTTTTCTTTTGCAGGTATGAGTTCGGATGCTGAAGAGACTCTGGAAAACGCCGGAGTATTTGCAGGCGCCTAATTGTGGAGGGCGCGATGGCGCGTGAGTAAATAGCCTGCTTAATGTCTCTCCTTTTCTCTTTCAGGTGCAGGAATGCAGCGTTGAAGAAAACCGGAATTCGAGGGGTGCCGGTGAGTAAATTCCCCACAGGAATAATTATGCTTTTGTCTTCACAGGCTTTTATAATGGCGGAGGAGCAGCGCGAAGAGTTGGTAACTGCCGATGGATCAGGTGAGGAAAGCCCTGCGAGTGAAGGTTGCTGTGCTAACCTGTTGTTTCTTTGTCTTTGCAGGTGCTTCTGAAGGCTGGATACAAGAAAGGTAAGCTTTTGTTCTCACAGGTTCAGGATCGGAAGAAAGAAGACTGGAACCGACACGGTGAGCGTTCTGCTGCAGATGCAGAATAACGCGAAGCACGTTGCATCAATCGGGTGTGATTTAAATAGCCTTGGAGTGATGAGGCGTCTTCCTCCACTGCCTCGCCCAGGAAAGAAAAGAGTTCCTGTTCTAGAAGAGTTCCAGTGTTGTATCCAGGGAGTGGAGCCTGCCCCACCCAGGTAAGAAACTAGTCCCGGCTCGTAGAGGATTCCCATATGGCTGGTAAGTAAGCAGCATGGTCTGCTGCAGGTAAGTCCACCCAAGCATCTTTATACATGTTATGAGCCCGGCGCTTCCAGTGCCGGGACCAGTGATTTTGATGAGCCTGGTGCCACCGGCGCCAGGACAAGGTCCAAAAGGTCCCAATGGGGACCGGCTGGTGCCTAGGATGAAGGTTAGAGGCCTGTTTCCAAGGACGTTGGGCTGGTCCTAGCCCCTTGGAAGCAGTGATCATGACACAACCAGCTGGAATGAGAGAGCTGTGTAGATTGGAAGAAGAGTTGTATAGGCAGTGGTGTTGTTTCAGCTGGGGGCCTTTCAAATGATATTGGCTATCTGTGTGCATTAATAAATATGCATGAAGTCACCCTGGCTGTGTGTAATTTTATAACACACTAGAAAGCCTTTTTCCATAATTATGCTGTTATTTCTCCCATCTTTTAACATGAAATGGCACTGTGTTACATTGCTTGTGTGTTGTGTCTGATTACTAATATAGTCATTTGTAAAGGAAGAAATGATGGATTGTATGTGAAGTGTGCAGAATGTATAGAATGGATATTGTATCTCCGTCTTCTGCACTATAATCCATTAAATACCATGATGTTTGAAATGTGGTTAAATACGTGGCAGTGGTTACAGAAATGATAGAATGAATGAAGAAAATAACCTTTTGCCCATTGCAGTTAATAATATGTGTAAATAGCAATTTGGAGAGCAGACAACTTTGCAAGTGACACTTGATCAAAGCAGAAGGGAGAAATGATAGTAAGCTTCTTTTACAGATTACACAGGGTAAGTGGCATTTACTCTGTTTATATGCATTTATACAAGAGATGTACATGTACCATACATGCCAATCATCCCGATTACGTCGGGAGACTCTGCCGTTTTTCCATGAAAAATATTATTTTCACCTTCTCCCGCTGAAAATACATCTTTGCCCAATGCATTCTTATGACACAATTTTCGGAGGAAATGTGCCTCCCATGTGGGTCGGAATGTTGGCATGTATGATGTACCGTGCAAAAAATATTCATACATCTACTTTGTGTTCATGCATATGGATGTGCATGAATCTGCAAGTAGAAATGTTGGAGAGATTACTAGTAGTTGCTGTGGTGCTTTGCAGTCACAGCGCAATTGTACTCAGAGAAATCAACAAATCAACAGTACATCTAAAGTGCTGAATTGTGATGATCGAGTTAGATGTAGAGGTCTTGCATGTGATTGGTGGATGGTTGTGTGACTGCTTAACAGTAGCCAATGAGGGAATGGTTCAGAGCGAAGTGGAAACAGTAGAAGGGCTGCCCCAGTGTTATTTACGTGCTCTGCGGACAGCGTGGCTGTTCGCAGACAAGACATGTCACATCTGGGGCTTCCGAGCATGAAATGGGAGTGTATTTTGAGGAATAGCCAATCAGGTGTTGAGGTTCTGCTTCGTATTGGGAGAGGCTGTGGGTAGTGAAGATGGCAGAGGTGGAGAAAGTCAGGGTGGTAGTGCTTGGAGATATGGTTGTGAATGGCTTGGAGCAGTATGCGAAATGTAGGAATGTGGGAATGAATTTTGATGTAAACGGAGTGAAGGTGGTGTGGAGCACTGTGCCTGGTTTGAATTTACAGGCAATGATAGACGTTTTCCAAGATATGGCTAGGGTTAACAGTCCACATGTGGTTGTTCTGCACTGTGGTGCTTTGCATTTGGGTTATGTCAGTGCCCCTTTGTTAAAAGATCTAAAGAATTTGGTTCAGGCAGTAATGAAACTACTTTCAAATGCCAAGGTATTTTTTTCTGGTTTGGTAACTAGGGCAATATGGGACAATAGTTCTATTTTTTGACCTCAGCAAAATATTGGCAGGTGTTTAATCAACCGAGGCATGGTTGCTTTTATGCTTAAAGCTGGCATGTTCATTTGCAACAATGACAACATTGGATCTGGTAATGTTGATTACTTTAAAGATGGCATGTCTTTATCTTTTGTGGGAAATGCCATGCTGTTTTGGAACATAAGGATTGCTTTGGAGAAGCTAGTGTGAAGATTTTTGTAGGAAAATAAGGAAATAAAAATACAAAATAAAAGGTGTTTCTGAAGCATCTGCAAAGAAAAACAAAAAAGGCTCTTTTCAGAGCCAACTTTAAAGGGGAAATGGGTTACACTATTTACATTTTAATTCCACACGCTCAGACTTTTCGATATGTCCGCGGACACCTGCGCTGTCCCCGAACATTTTGAACACCAAGAGAGGGCTCCAAAAATTCCCAAAAGTATGCAGATCGCCAGAGACATAGTGTGGGACATGTGCAAGGCTGAACTTTTGCAGGAAAATACCTTGGATTTTTGAAAAAAATACTTTTTAGGTGTCCAGGGGCCCGGACAGTATTTGTTACGCTTATCACTGGTGCGGTCACATGATGACATCAAGGACACTTTGGCAAATGGGACATCTGTCCATAGGACCCAAAATGCATGGGGTCATGTCTACGCATGCGTGTGGGTGTTCTACGAACAGTGTTGCAGTCCCTGAACTAATTAAAAGTGCCACACATGTGTGGTGGACAGTTGTGGACAGGCACGATGTTCGTAGGGGCAAGGGTGTGCTACGCATGCATGTAGGTGTTCTACAGACAGTGTTCATGTTCCCAAACAATACAAATGTGTGTCACAACTTTGTGCACAGGCGGACGGTCTATGCGTTCTACGGACATATTTATTCTGGTTACAGACTATGCAAACAGGGGAAATGTTCTTAGGACACTTTATTTTGCATAGCTACTAACATGCGGACGTCTTTAGTGTTTTGCGGATGCCCCCAATTTGACTACGGCCAATTGAAACAGGTATAGTATCTTGGGCCTCATTCCGAACCTGGCGTTAAGCAAGGCGCTATTAGGGCTCAATGGGAATGGGGAAGGCGCTAATAACGGCACCGTAAATTACAGTGCCGTAATTAGCTCCTAGGTCCCTTTGCGGGTTGGTTTTTTAACGCCTGCAAAAAGCAGGCGTTAAGTACCAACCCGCAAAGGGAACTCGGAATAGGGCGGTAAGGGTTTAACGGCACCGGTCTCGTTACCGGTGACCGTTAACCCTTACCGCCATGCTCGGAATGACCCCCCTTGTGTGTCCTAAGGACACCTCCATTTGGATTGCCAATAATACAAACAGGTATAGTGTCCTTAGGAGACCCCCATTTTGATTATTTGAGGACATCCTGGACAGCGGCGCTGTCCCCAGACACCCTAACTGCCTTTTTAAAAATAATAAGACACAGAGGAATATACTAACAACACACTTAATATTTTATTATTGTATAACATTCAAAAATTACGAAAGAGAGGGGGAAGCAAAAAATGAAACAAATAGGGGTTTGGATATGATGGAAGGGAGGGGAGGAAGGGATGGAAGTATCATTGTAATGTTTTTCTTGCTGGGGAGGGTTTGTGGATAGATGGATGGGACATGGAGAGGGGGAACAGGTACATGTGGGACAGTGATATTTAATTTTGTCTTTTATATGGTCCTCCACAAAGTTTTTTTATAAGAATGACATTTTTCATTAACATATCCATTTTTAGCTCCATTCGCTGCAGAGGATTTTCTAACGTCTCTCTTGGTATATTATTTTTAATGTCTGTATGGTCTCTTAGAAAACATTTTTTTTGTTGTTAAGTACACATAAAGTAATGGTTATTAATTGACTTATATAGAGAAGTGTAGTGTCTACCATTAGTATCACTGTCTTCACTCATTTGATCCTGAGGAAAATGTGCTTCCAGCCATTCCAAAGTACTGGACATTTCTGTGTAAAAAAAATAATATTAGTTTTAGTGTACCTAATACAGAAAGTTTATAAATATATACAATAAATGTAGTGTACTCACTAGTTTCTTGCTAAATTTTGTTATTGCTGCGTAGGTGTCCTGTTGATTTTTGCTGTACAATTTCTGTGAGGTAATTCTGTTGGACGCACATTTATTGTGTTTTGGTATATTCCATCATGTTGCATATGCTATGCAATTGGACTGTTAGTGTCTGACATGCACAGTTTCACTTCTTATTTAGTATTGAATGTAATTTATGTGCTGTTTTTTGAACATGTTTAGTGTTTATTTTTGGATGATATAACAATGTAAGATACCCCCTGAGTTTTTGGATAGTGTTGATGTTGTCCGAGTCCGTCCACAGATATCAGACCCACTAGCGTATGTAGGGGGTTCAGTATGTTCAATGTTATATGTATATAAACTAAGGGCATCCTAGTAAATATTTATCAAATTTACATTATCTATATATCTATATTCAGTGAAAAAACTTTGTTACAGGAATGTTATAGTTAAGTTGTGCTACTAAAAACCTATGAAATTCAGTAAAGAAACTTTGTTAAAGGGACGTTATGGTTAAGTATTTAAGTAAATACCTCCCCTCTCGAGCCCTTCACTCCTCTACCTCTAACTCCCTCAGGGTCAGTCGTTTTTCGAAGAATCGTGTTGGGGGTAGATCTCTTTCTTCGGTTGGGGACTCCCTTTGGAACAGCCTCCCTGCCACCTTGAAACTAGAGCAGAACCACCTCCGGTTCCGGAAGCACCTCAAGACCTTCCTCTTTGCTTCTGCCTTTTCCACTCTTCTCCCCTGCTGATATGTTTTCTCTCTCGACACCGTTCACCTGGCCACACTCTGTCCTTTGGGCACAGGTACCTGCTCACCCTACCACCCTCCTGCACTGCCTCCTGTCCACCCCCTGCACTGAGGTCTGTATCTGTATCCAACCCCTGCTACCCAAAGCACTTTAGCGTCCATGCCCTTTCTAGGCTCTTCCCGCCTCATTCGGCTATCCAACAGAACACATATACCACACCCACGCATTAAACCCATGCCAAGTGCCCTAAGAAATTGCAGTCTATCCACCCGCACAACCAAACCACCCTTCCACCACCAGTCACTCAGAACCACTCCTAGCACTCAAATTCTCGAGGCACAAAACATTATCACTAAAAATGCCCAGAAACAGACTAACCACAATTCCAAATTTCAAACCATCCAGCGCCACACCCCTTGTACAACCCCCCATACACCCTCACCCCAAACACCACCCTACAACACTCCACCTAGCACTAAACCACTGACAGGAGCCCTACTAAACGCTAGATCCCTAGGCGCACATGCCATTGACATCCATGACCTCATTCTAGAATACAAACTAGATTTCATCGCTATAACTGAAACCTGGCTAAATTGCTTATACCCAAGTCCAGTCCCACCTCGAAGACAACAAACTACTAGGTGATAGACAATCAGGTTTCTGCCCTGGTCACAGTACTGAATCAGCATTACTGGACCTAAAAAACCAAATGAATGCGGTCAGGGAATCAGGAAACCTATGCATTCTGATCCTGCTTGACCTTTCCGCTGCGTTTGACTTAGTAGACCATACCAAACTATGCTAAACCCTTTCAAATAACTTTCATTTCTCCAAGGAAGCAACGTCTTGGATTAAATCTTTTCTCTCAGACCACACCTCAAGAGTAGGCATAGGAGATACAGCAGCTGACCCCATTTCAGTCTCGCTAGGAGTCCCCCAAGTGTCCTGCCTCTCTCCCACGCTTTACAACACTTTCACCAAACTACTCTTCGCAGCACTAGACGCTTTGGGAGTAATTTACACGAATTTTGCATATGACACACAAAGACTTATTCACATCTCAGGCAATTTATAACAGGACACTATCTGTGTCAATGAAATTTATGCCATCATCCAAAACTGGATGGCTGCAAATAGTTTATGCCTCAATGGAGAAAAAACAGAGATCCTCATAGTAGGCTCTCCAGCCCGCCTAGATAAGCTCCACCCACTTTACACTTCCATAGTCATCGATAAGACACCTATTCCCATTTCTAACCAAGTGAAAACTCTAGGAGTATACTTGGACTCTAGCCTCACCTTGTGCAAGCACATCAGCGCACTTGACTCAACCTCAGCATACACCACCAAAGTTATCTCACAAAGCCGCCCATTCCTCACGCAACAAAACTGCATCACACTAGCAAGAACCCTCATCTTAACCAAATTAGACTACTGCAACATACTCCTCCTATGCACCCCAAAAAAAAACATTAATAAAATGCAGCTACTACAGAACAAAGCAATAAGATCAGCACTAGGCATAAGCAAAAGAGATCACATTTCACACCACAGGAGAGATGCACATTGGCTACCCATCCAAGCCAGGATACTCCACAAAACACTCATAGTCACCCACAAATGTGTCTCTGGCAAGGCCTCAACCTACCTCAACAACTGTCTCAACCGCAAAGCTATAGTCAGATGCCTTTGATCTAACGCAAACCTACAGCTACACATCCCACGCTTCAACAACGTAAGAACAGGCAGATCCAGCTTCACTGTAGCAGCCCCTTAAATTTGGAACTCTCTCCCTGCTAACATTAGTAACAAACCCTCACTGAATAAATTCAAGAAACTCCTCAAAACGTGTGTCTTTAATAGATACTGAGCACCACAATCTTCTCTGTAAAGCCACACTGCATGACTTATGTAAATGTTGTATAGTAAACGTAAACTCTGTATATAACTCATGTAACCACTGTATATGTAACAACCAAGAAGAAGTGTTCCTAGCTTTTATCATGTAACCTTTAAACCAAGCTTTCTCTGTAACTACGCCGTGATACCTTTGGGTTTGGGCGCACAACAAATGCAATAAATAAATAAATAAATACAGTCCCCCACCCACTTCGCTTCTGCACTTATCAGATACACTCTATCTGTCTAACCTAGCACATGCCACTTGCTGGCTGCACTACCACATTTATTTATTTATTTTTATTTATTTATTGTGTTCTCTCCTCTGTTCCACGCTTTCCTCGTTCCCTTCCATGCACTTGCGCGTTCTCAATGTCATTGGGCATAGTAAGATCATTGTTTTTGTTCTCCCCTGTTCCCCTCCCTTTGCCTGGTCGCGCTCTGAAACACTTGTGTACGAGCGCGATATAAATAAAATGTCATTTCATTTAATTTCATTCAGTTCAAGCCTGCGTTGCTACCCACCTGATTGGCTGGCTCTCCCACCCACCGTGTTAATGTACAATTGTATATCACAGAAAAATATAAAATGACAGAAACAATGTTCTGCCCCAAATACTTTTCCCTAGCATACAATAAGGACCATTTTCGATGGATATTTATAACAATCTATGGTTTCCACAGTCCCCTTCCCATGATCCGGATGGCATGTACACAACCATCGCACAGGGCAGCCTTTCTACTCTTTTTTATTTTATATTAGTAACACTGCCTCAATGCCTCTTTTCAAACAGTCACACATCCATCCACCAATCACTTCCAAAAACTGTACACATAACCCTATGACCATATTAAGGTTCCTCACAAGAACTGCCACTTAACAATCTTTTACAAATCTTTTGCATTTACATTTCCATTATTTGTACAAAATAAATGTACAGAATGCTCCTATACATGCACATATGCATTGAACAGTGAGAGAAATGCATAAATAGACCAGCAGTATGGATAGGCAAATAAATAAATAAATAGATAAAATAAAAATAAATAAAATAAATAAATGCTCATGAGAACCCACGAGGGAAATGTCAAGGTATGTCAAGGTGGGACACCACTGGGTAACTACTGGAGCATAGGAGTCCTAAGGCTGGGATGCATCTTAACCATAACAACCATTTAACAAAGTTGGTTTCTGTCAATTTAATAGGTTTTTATATGGGGAAATATTTCATGGTGTTACATCACCATATACAAGTTATTACTAATTCCTCTTTTTATATATATGAATGAACCATAAACCTTCTTTAAGAAATATATTTTTTGCAACACATACTTATGTCTGTCATTATCAGCAGCACATGCTGTGGATGGAAATCATTCAATTGCCTAAGGCATAATGCTCCACCATGACCCCAGCCAAACCAAACCACCCCTATTATTCACTGCACCTATCCTAGCTCAAAGTCCACTATACCCTTACAATGTAACCAATTGCCAGTGCTCATGGCTTACAACCATGACCAATCTCCAAATTTATAGGCTTTGGCAATGCCACATTCCCAATGATCAAATCAGAGTACACCTTTGCATTTGTCGAGCACCATATCAACTACCCAGACACCAAATGTATATCAGTAGTTTCTGTACTCACATTCTCATGATTTTCAAAAATAAAACACAATGGGACTCATCACGAGTCTGGCGGTAACCCTTAAATGCAGCGGTAGCGCTATTACCGCCGCATTTAAGGGTCCGCTTAATCATGGCCCTGGCGGATTTCCCCCAGCTCTGAGCTGGCGGAAATCCACTGCAATAGCGTGAAATTTCCCCATTGGGCTCAATGGGGAATGAGGAATTCCTGAATGGGCCCAATGGGGAATGGGCACTAACTGTTCCGCCAAACCTGTGCGCTGGCGCTAATAGCACCGGAGGGGGTTGGCGGAAGGGTTAATAGCGCCGGTGGTATTACCGCCGGCATTACTGCCCAACTCGTGATGAGGCCCAATATATATTTACAAAAACGTGCTTTTAGGTCCTTGCTAATGCTCATTGTGCACGTTTATTGTAGTCTAGTCCACCACTTCCGGCTAAAATTGCATGTAGAACATGTTTTCCCATTCAAACCTACCACTTTGTCCATGCTGCATGTCCCAATAATCAAATACAGAACACATTTCTCCTTATTGATGGCCAGGCCCATTGCCCAGACACCAATGTTATATCACTGTGTTGTGTACTTACATTTTACCAGAGCTCAAGTCGAGGGTACACACGGGTGCATAGAGTCCACTGAATTTTTTCAGAGGGTGGACTCAGTCCCCCCGAGCTAAAATGAGACACCTTGAATGTCCTTTCTGAATTCTTGAATTAAAGCCGACTTCAGGTTTCGAACGGCAGCAGTAGTCAGGTTTGTAGCCTGGACACTTCACCACTGCACTAAATTACCTGATGGAAAATAGCAAACAATTTAGGGCCCGATTAATAGAATTAAATTGCGTCGAAAATGGGACGCTTGTGTGTAATACACATGCAAGCGCCCATTCGGTGATTCATGGAACACAATGCGTGGGGTTAACCCGCGACTTGCGCCGAATCCCTGCGGATCCAACATGTCACTGCAACACCATGAATGCCTTGCGCTAGACTCCCAGCAAAGGCACATACCGTCTTGCGCAGTCACCTAAAAAGTGGCCGGAACACATGGAATGGGGAACAATAAGCGTAAATGTGAGCATTACGTGGGAAGTACCACAGTACAATAGGCGCAACGCTCACATGTACGCTAACAACACGTATTCATGGAATCGAACAGGGCTCACCGGCACGGAAAAAGACACGCAAATCCGAAAACACGTCCGCCACATAAAAGCAGGCATAAGCGTCACTGCGCACTAAAAGCAATGCATAAAAAAGGCACGCTAAAAACCTACGCTCGTTTCCAGCTATGATGAATTTACCATTTTTCGCAAAAGTGATCTTGGGACAGTGCAGGAGGAGGATAGTCAGGGCACAACTTTTTTTACCCAGGACCAGCCTTTTTATCGTATTAGACCTGATCATGGAGTGGGAAGATGACCTCACATCACCCACCCTGTGCTCCCAAGCACTGAGCCCCTTGGAAAAGGCACTCAATGTACTGAATTTATTTGCCACTGGGTCATTTCAGCGGACAACTGCCATAGTTGGGAGCATTTCACAGCCCACGCAGCCATGCTGCCTACACCAGGTGTAGGCAATCATGACTGCACACCCCTCAGTCCCCAGGCATATATACATGGCCAGAACACCCACAGAAAGGCAGGCCACGGTCCAGGACTTTTACAGGGTGGCATACTTCCCTAAAGTGCTTGGTGCCATCAATTGCACCCATGTGGCCCTACGTCCACCTAGGGCCACAGAGCGCATCTATCACAATCGCAAGCACTAGCATTCCATCAACATGCAGGTTGTATGTGATGCCAAGGGAATCATTACCTACGTATATGCTAACTATGCAGGGTCCACCCATGATAGTTTCATATTCAGAATGTCACCCCTACACCAGGCCCTGGAAGCTGAGAGGCATGGCACCACATGGCTCATTGGTGAGTACAAATGGCCCAGCAAATACATGCATGTCTCACACAGACAAAACCACACCACTGACAACCCATGTCACCTCCACAGGGGTCAATGCCTACCTTCTGAGCACCTACATCATGACGCCAATACGAAACCCCACCACATCACTCCCGGTAAGATACAACACAGCCCATATTGCAACTGAGGCCATAGTGGAGCACTCATTCGGATTGCTAAAGTCACGTTTCCGCTCCATTAACCACTCTCATGGTGAGATACTATATGCACCACCAGCAGTGTGCAAGATCATTGTGGCAGCATGTGTCCTGCACAACGTTGCAACATGGCGTGGCATACCGATGGACATGTAATTGAGAATGTAGTGTAATTAAGTTTCTGTAGTTCCAGAGCTGGGCATTAAGCATTGTACAATCTATACACAAGGTTTCACATTGTAGAATGGTGTATTGCTAACATGTATATGTGCTGAAAGGTGTTTTTACAAGTTGTTCCTGAAATGCTGCCTATTAAAGGTCCTTATAGGCCAGTGTGGATGCGCACTGGACAGGAGTCCATGTTTTGTAAAATTGTGATTCTACTTTTGTCTTTTATTTTCACATTTTGAGGAATTGACATGAACAATAGAATGGCTGTTGGCACACATTGCATATTGAGCTGCAAGACTATTTGTACACTTGGACTGCCTTTGTGGACATGAGGAATATTTTATTGAAAGTTTGTTGCAGAAGAATATTCAATCACGGTTTCTTTTGCCATATTGGTGTCTCCTACTTTTTCATAGCCTCTTCCGTTAGTATCTACGGCAATTGGGATTGTGTGTTGTTGTTTGCATGCTTCTTCGTTGACATGTTCTTGTAGTTTGTTAATTAATTTCATTGTATTTCTGTTTAACACAAATACAAATAGATTTCTATTTAGATTAAATGCACCGTCAATCAGTTCTTCTTGGGGAATTTTGAAGTGATCTTTTCATCCGATTGTTAAGAACTGTGCAATGGAATATTGTTTGTAAAATAGATTTTTTAAATTTTGTATTCTGACTACATTGACATTGCAGGATTAAGTTTGCGGTTTCTTTTCAGTTGTACATGTTTTACTATATATCTGGTTACTATTCATTTTTGATGCAGGAGCAATATTTCCGCTATTGGTGACTTTTGCTGTACTCTGCAAGGGCAGAGTTACTTGTTCTCTTGTTTGTACATGTTCTATACATTGTTTAATAGAGGGTGAGCATATGACCTTCCCTTGTTTCTGCTCGGTCTTTTTTATATTTCTATAAAGGTGGGTTTTAGTAGGCATTCTATTGTATCTGTTGGACAAAAGAAAGTGTGTACTTTAATGTTGTAGAAGTGTTGTATGGGTAAATATATATGTTTAATATTACTATAATTAGGTTTATAGATGTTGAGATACTGATGTGGATTTCTATAGAGTAATCGGATGATGAAGATGAATGTGCAAGCAATATTTTGGATTGGTGTTATTCTACTGTTATTGGTGTATTGATAAGGATATGGATTAACATTCAGTACTGGGACAAGGAAGAATGGTGTTGGAGTCATAGATTACAATTATGAAGCGGGATGTGGAAAAGGAACGTATTGCTAATTAGAACTGTGGACTAATATATTTGTAGAGTAAGTGCTTGGAGACCTCTGGTGTAGTCGTATGAGGAAGAGGGATGTAGGGATAATGCATAATAGTGTAATTTCAGTAATGCTATAAGGAAAGGAACATACAGCAATTAATTAATTGTTGTTAGTGAAGTCACATGAGGGACCATTTTTTAAGCGTAATAATATAGATTAATGTTGGGTACTGGGATGAGGAAGAAGGCTTTTGTGGAAAGGATGTACATTCAATGTACAGTAACATGAGGTAGCGAGATGTATAGACTATAGGAGGTGTGGTCGAAAAGATATGTAGAAGCAGAGGTTGGAGAACTGTGGTACGTTGGGTAAATGATATAGATTGTAGTTGAAAATTGGTTTGTGGAAGACATATGTATAGATGATGGAGGTTGTGTGATAAAATATGTGTGGTGTTAGGGGTTGCAGAGTGCTATAGAAGGGGCGTTGCTAGGGGGGGGCTAAGGGGGCTATAGCCCTTGATCTTTTGGTTGTAGCCCCGGATAGAATCTCAGGAGCTACAGCCAAAAGACTAGCTAGCCCCCAGTCCCAACAGTTCCTACATCAGCTTAGCCCCATGTCTTTTCCAGACCTAGCAACTCCCCTGTGCTATAGGATGAGGAAGAATCGTGTGCTGTAAAGGAAACGCTTGTGATTTCAGCAATGGAATGAGGAAGTGAGCAATATCCTAGAGTATAGTATGATTGGATGGTTTAGGAGAATACACACGAGTTGTTGTTACATACATGCCACATTGACATTTCATTTCATTTATTTAATATACTTATAGCAATAAGCTTTGTATATACAACATGACACAATACAACTAGGTAAAACAGATATAAACAGCAGTGAAAAGACATATAACAACACAACATCAAAACAACCATTCCATAAAATACACAGTGTCAAATAAAATCACTATTCATAATATGTTTAAAATCTCTTTACACTTCCAATACAATTTTACAATAAAATATAGACGGTTTGGGTCATTTCCCTCCATAAATGTAGGCCATATCAGACATAGATCAGTACAATCAACTTGATTAGGTATGCAGTGATAAAATCATGGCAAAAATGTTGCCTGGACAAAAAATCGCGGCAAAGGTTTGACCCGTTAAAGGTGTACCCCATTACACCATTTAAGGGGAGCATGGGTTGCAGGTGTGTCCCCTGCTCCCCATAAATGGTATTATGGGTCCAGGGGTTGCGTGGGTGTCCCCCGCATCCTTTACATGGATTGCGGCAGCAAAACCACAGCCTTTTTGCAGTGATATGTTGTGTCCACTGCCATTTTTGCTGCGATTTTAACACATGGAACCCTTGATTATTGTACGATTCCATGTACTTTCATCTTAAAGAAGCAAGACTGTTACATCTTATCATAATGTGTTCAAGAGTTTCTATTACATTATCACTACATAATCTACACATACGTGCAGCACGTGGAATACCTATTTTCCCACCCTTTATCTCCAATACTTCACAGATGTTACATTTCAGAAGATACTGTCCAATGACACAGCTGCTAAGAAAATACGTTATATGAGATGGTCGAATGTTAGCTAATAAAGAGGCCACTGTTGGACTTTGTGGCTAGCTGTACAGTGTGATTTTCATAACTGTAGATAATTTGCTTAATTCTCAGCCATTGTTTTATTGCCGTGATAGAGCGGGATGTAACATTGAAATTCAGACCAGTCTGCCATTTATTACAGAAATTCATTATCTTACCCATTGTCCCTATCTTGGTACAATTCTCAAGGCAAAGAAAGGCCTGAACGTAATTCACTGTCATCTTGCCATTATTAAGTTCACAGAGGTTTACCCAGCACATACATGTTTGTGAGATATATGTGGCTATTATGCCAAAAATCAAACTATATATATATAAGAATTCAATAGACAAATCTGGCGGCATTCTAAATAAGTTATGCAATATTTTCGCCTCAGATCTGTTTAATTACACATAGGCATGGCCCCAGATTTCAATCCCGTAAATCAGCACAGGCAGAATTTTCAAAGTATATAGCAACACAATAGTGTGGACACA
The DNA here is from genome assembly GCF_040938575.1 of Ambystoma mexicanum. Classification (NCBI taxonomy): domain Eukaryota; kingdom Metazoa; phylum Chordata; class Amphibia; order Caudata; family Ambystomatidae; genus Ambystoma; species Ambystoma mexicanum. Next base: position 594,490,747 of record NC_090937.1, on the reverse strand, counting down.
ACATCCACCATTCTTACCAATGAATGCACTAATTGTATTCACCATTTCCATACATTTGGTTTTAGTTTCCTGCCAATTTTAAGGAGTCATCAATAGAAATCCTGAGATATTTATAGGTAGTGATACACTAAAATTCGACTCCATCCAATACCCATATGGGTAAGGTCAGAATCTTACTGTTGGCTATATTATTGTTTAGCCCATTCTGAGATTCATATACACCAAGTGCCCCAATCATTGATTGTAGACCTTTAGGGGTGTGAGCCAGTGGTATAAGATCATCTGCATAGGCTAGCCAAGTTTTGAATTCGGTGCCTACTTTGACTGGGCAGTGGTTTATATCATTGAAAGCCGCATTTAAATCAGCTAGATAAAAATTAAATAGTGTGGCAGCCACAATGCAGCCCTGCTTCACACCTCTACTAGTGGGAGTGGCAGTTGACAGTTTCAAGACGAAGCCCAACCCTTGTGTCTTTATGGAACACAATAATCATTTTAGTACACTGTATCGAAAGTGTAACTAAAGTCCATAAATGCACAGTGTACCTCTGTCTCTCTTCTCCACTCTCCAAATTCAACCGCAGACACCAAGGTGAGAATGTTATGAAATGTCCAGGATTGGGGTCGAAACCCAGTCTGGTTCAGGCTCAAAATACATTTGTAATTACTCCACTATGTCAATTCAGCCAGTATCACTCTAGCAAAATCTTAGCTCGAATATCGAAAACTTCCCGAACTGGTTAATGGGTGATTTTAATGCAGACATTTATATTGGCGAAAGTGACCTTAATGTGAGGTTGGTTTCCTCCCCAGTGAGACAGATTGTACCCAAACAGCAAGCCAGGATATGGGCCACCCTCTATGGTTGTTTTCCACCGCACACACCTAATCTTTTATTTTGTTGTTTTGTCATCCTTTTTACTGGGTTTGTAATCGGATGGATCCTCTTATTGAACGGTAATTGGTTGCATGGAAAATGTTTTACTTTATGAAATGTTCTTTTAAATCCAATGATATGGCATTATGTAATACACATTTCAATTTTTTTTTCTTTTTTGGCTAATCCCCTTGTAACCCCTTGATGTTTGCTACATTGGTATGTTGTAAATTTATTTATGAATGTATTATTGGTTGTATATTTGCTATTATGTACAGCCTTTGAAAAAGAGCCTTGCTCGAAACACGTGTCAGGCTGTGGAAGGGAATTAAAAATATAACCCAACTGTTACTGTATCACTGATAATTGGCACAGTTCACTGATTACATCTAATTTACTGCTTACTGAGGGTTCTTGGTCCTGGCACCCTCACACTTTCATGTTGAACGCTGCCTTTTTTAAATTTCTAATATTGAGCAATTGCGCTGGTTGTTCACATAGGCCTTTGGACCACATTGCTCTACCGTATTTCAGAATGTAGCCAAGCGTGTCATCAAATTTGAACCATATATCCGAAATGCTAGTAGCAATCTGTTCAATCTGGTCAACTAGTTTAATATCTAGAGCGACTACAGCGTGGAAGATGCTAATCACAGCTGATCTCTTTAATGTGGGAGGTAATCTTCTTGGGAGACTGATTGGAGTTGTAGAGCTTTCATCTGTAGAACCTCTGAAAGGTTAGAGTGAGAAGTGGCTACCAGGAGCAGCTGGGACAGCGATGACCAAAGACCTAGTAGTGTAGATTGTCCCACTTTCTCAGCAGAAGGAGTAAAGCCATTAGTGGGAGCTCCTTGAGGCACTGCAGTGCTGACTTTAGTAGCGATTCCGCAGAGCAAGCATGAACCATTATTATCGACATTGGAGGAAGTCAACACTGATCCTGCAATATTGGTAGTTCTATGGACACTTTTGGCTACCACAGGAGTAACCGGAGCTGGTTCGACAAAAAGATTCATATTATGGTCACCAGTTGAGACAATAGGAAGGGAAGTAATTGCGGGCATGCTATGGGCACTAACAATGCATGCGTTTTTCTGTGTTTTTACTCTTTTAGCATACATAAAATCTTATGAAACAGCCAGCTTTCTGTTTAGCAGCTGAGTTAGTTCGCCATTTTCTCACACTTCTCAATAAGAGGTGTTAACAAACATTCCAAGGACAAGAGCATGTAATTCGAAGACATGTGTGTTGAGCTCAAGTCATTCACACCTTCTTCCTCAGTTACATCAGTAATAGCTTCAGTTGATAATCTATTACCGACACCACTATCCATGTATGACATAGGCAGATCGTTTGAACTTAAATTACCAGCCTGAGGGATATGTGCATTAAGTGATGTGGAAGCACATGTGTCAAAAAGAGAATGGGGATCGATCATTGAGATACTAAAAGAGGGTATAATGTCCATTAGAAGGGGGGCGTGGCTTGGCGCCGATGGCGAGCGGTAGCTGATCCGCCGAGCTCCGGCCGAGACGCCGTTTCCTGATCCTTTTTCTCCGGCTCGCGTGCGACCCCGACTTCTGAAAAGGAACGAGCGGTTGGGCGAAGCAGCCCTGCACCTGAATAGTTGCTGGGCCCACCAAATTGGACCCCCCTGAGACTCCGGTGGCCCTGAATCGGTTCTCCCCCCCTCCCGTTCTTACTGGATCCAAGATGGCGCCCCGCACAGCATAGCGGTGCCTGCGAGGGGTACCCCCTCCCCCAACGGATTCCAGGGCCCGGCGGGGAGAGGCAGCAGCAAAAGAGAGGCTCCGCTCTTCTAGAGACCACCTCTACGGACCACACCATCACACACGGGGGCAGACCACAGCTCACGGCCCGATATTTGGCCAGGTGAAGGGCCCCACCAGTGATCTCACAAGTGAACTAACTTTTGAGGCCTAAAACACCCGCAACCATCGCCCCAAGATGGCCGCCAAGAACAAGACCAGAGCCGCCACCATGGACTCCTTTGTTTCCACCAGGGCGAAGACCCCCACTCAATCCAAGGCCAGCTCCTCTGAAGTTGCCCAGTCGAGCGAAGAGGTGGCGGCCGATAACCACTCTCAGATACTTGATGCTATAGCCTCGCTAAAGACGCATATAGACTCCAAGATCGACGAATTCAAAGTCGATATTCAACTGATCCGCCAAGACGCTCGCAACTTAACGGAGAGGGTCGCGACCGTTGAACAGTCGGCAGAGGAAGCCTCCACGGCCATCACAGCCATAAAGTCCGAAGTTGTCCTCCTGAAGAGGAAAGTCACCTTTTTGGAGGAAAAGGCGGAGGAGGCCGAAGGTCGGGCCAGACGGAGCAACATCAGGATCCTGGGGGTCCCGGAGGGGAACGAGGGAGTAAATACCACATCCTTCGTCGAAACCCTTCTGCTACAAGAAATAGGGGCCGGCAAATTGACCCAGGGATTCTCTGTCGAAAGGGCCCACAGATCCCTTCAGAGGCGCCCTCCCCCCGGATCGCACCCCAGACCCATAATCGCTAAGATACTGAACTTTCAGGACAGAGAAACTATCTTACGGCGATCCAGGGAGGGGGGCCCCATCGAGCGAGGAGACTCCAAAATCTCCATTTATCCGGACTACACGCAGAAGGTACAAAGAGAGCGGAACTCATTTGTCCCGATAAAAGCCCGGCTCCGACAACTGAACCTAAAATATAGACTACTTTATCCATCGCGCCTAAGGGTTGTCTACAAGGAGAGAGTGGTATTTCTCGAGAACCCAGATGCGGCCAACATGTGGCTTGAGGATAATAACCTGGCGGATGGCAAGGACAACTCACAGACTGAGACCTAACCCCCCAGCGACCCCCATGTAAGAAACATCGCACGTGAGACCGGAATACAGAAGATAATCCAACTACAGTTTTTTCACTTGGAAACGGCCTCGTTCGGCTCTGCCGCCAGGCCCTTGCCCCACCCCCAGCGTAGTATTTACCCGGTCTGGGCACCCGCCTGACCCAGCTCGCGCCCGACTCCCGGATGGGCTCCGACGGCTCGAGAGCGCCTGAGCACCGCGACAATGTTGTAGTTGCTGGGCGCACCAGTTTAAGTTTTGTTGTTAGTTTTATTAGTTGTACAGTCTTCATGCCTCTTTTGCCAACGCAGACCGAGATGGGTCTGGGACATGACACCGATGAACGAGATGCAGTGGTATCCCCCCTGCAGCCCACCCGAACAAGACTAAAGTGGAGTCGGACCCCAGAGTCCCACACCAAATCTGAAACTCGAACCGGATGGCGGCACAGCTTACTGTAATGACCTGGAATGTGCGGGGCATGGGCTCATACCTCAGGCGCAATCGTATACAGTCCTACCTCAGGAGGAAGAAAATCTCCATTGCACTCCTTCAAGAGACTCACCTCACGACGGAGGCCATGTCTAAAATTGCAGACCGATGGGCTGGGACTGTTAGAGGGTCCCCCTACTCTAAATACGCCAGAGGGGTGCTAATATGGATAAGCCCGGACGTCCCCTTCCAGATGGAGGGAAGTGAACAAGATAAAGAAGGGAGATTCACAGCGATTTGGGGCACATTGGAACAAACCCCAGTCTGCTTCATCAACTCTTACTTCCCTCATCACGGGATATCGGCGTACCTCGCCACATTGATAACGAAGCTGACTCGGTACCGGGACCGCACCTTCATATGGGGAGGGGACTTCAACTGTGTTGCTGACACGAGTGCAGACAGATCGCTGCCCCCCCCACGCCCGAGCAGCCTCACATCCGGTGCCTTGAGGGAAACTCTGGAGCAACTCAACTTAGTGGACATCTGGAGGGAACACCATCCGACCGACAGGTCCTACTCCCACTACTCAGCTCCACACGGAGTTCACACAAGAATTGACTATCTGTTCATCAATAAGGAACTTACCCCACACATAGCAACCACAGAATACCTGGGGCGGACGATCTCCGACCACTCCCCACTGACCATGTTATGGCAAATGAGAGGCCCCAGACCCCCGATCCCCATGTGGAGGATGCCGACCGCGGCACTTGCGGACCTCGAGTTCAGGGAAACCCTTGCCGAAAAATTGGAAGAATACTTGGAGAACAACATCGGTTCGGTCCCCTCCTGGGGCACATTATGGGAAGCAATGAAGGTGGTGACCAGAGGCGAAATCATATCGAGAGCCGGCGGAACTCGCAGGCAGTTGCGGAGAACCCTGGAAGCACAGGAAGCTGAGATCTCCCGACTGGAGTCCACATGCGACAACTCTATGGAGACAGAGACCAAGCTGAAGGAAGCCCGCACAGAATGTCAGCAGGCATGGGAAAGACTGGAAAAATTTGATTTCGCCACGCACACCGCCAGATCTCATAAAGAATCGGACAAACCGGGAAGACTACTAGCATGGCTCTGCAAACGGGAACACCCCAAACATCTCCCAGTGGAGATACGGGACGCTAATGGGTCATCCCACTCGACTCAGCTAGGGATCAATGAAGCCTTTGCTAAATTCTACACAGAACTGTATACCCACAAGACCCAGATTCCTGCTGCAGACATCATAGACACACTCGAGGAGATAGAACTTCCCCACATTTCGCTCGAGCAGAGAGAGGAGCTGGAAACCGAGATCACTCTTGAGGACGTTCAAGGGGCAATCAGGTCCCTCTCCAACAACAAAGCCCCTGGCAGTGACGGCCTCCCACCTGAGTTCTATAAAGCGTATGAGTCCATCCTTGCCCCAATTCTCCACGAGGTCTACCAGGAGGCACACACGGATGGGATTCTCCCCAACACCATGAAGGAAACCATAATAGTCCCCATGCTCAAGCCACACAAATCGCCCACCGACTGTGAGTCCTATCGCCCTCTGGCTATGCTAAACTACGATGCCAAGATCCTCACATCCATATTGGCCCGCAAGCTAGCCAGGGTGGTGGGTTCCATCGTTCACGAAGATCAGAACGGATTCGTTCCTGGGCGCAACACCACTGCTAACCTCCGGAGGTTGCAGCATGTAATGGCCGAAACATATGACAGGGACGAGGACCTGGCGGTGTTGTCGCTCGACGCCATCAAGGCCTTCGACTCCATATACTGGGAGTGGATCAGGGAGGTCCTGAGAAGATTTGGCTTTGGAGGGGGCTTCATCAGGTGGGTTGAGGTCCTCTACAATTCCCCGACGGCGAGAGTAAGAACGGGAAGAGTGGTTTCAGCGGCTTGGGATATACAAAGGGGAACAAGGCAGGGCTGCCCGTTATCACCCATGCTGTACATACTGGGCCTGGAACCGATTGCATTATACTTCAGGCAGCAGCTTTTCGATGCTGGCATTAAGGTGGGCAATGCACACCACATAATATCCTTGTATGCAGACGACGTCCTTCTTTACCTAAGCTCCCCCGAAGTTAACGCGCCAACCGCGTTGGAGATACTGGACAACTATGCGAAGTACTCAGGGATCCGCTTTAGTAGGAATAAGTCCTCTGCCTTCCCCTTGGCGGGCTTACGCAACATTCCGGAAAACAATCTCCCAGAGATAGGAATAAGCTGGCAACTGGTCCAGTTCCGTTATTTGGGGATCAACATAAGCCACACCCCGCTACTCATGCATGAACACAACACCGAGGCCGCCATCACGAGTCTCCGAAGTTCTATAAAGTTTTGGTCCAAGCTCCCATTGGCCATGGTGGGCAGGGCAGCGATTGTCAAGATGATCGTACTCCCCCGATTCCTGTATTTCTTCGTAAACATTTGCCATTACATTAGACCGTCCTTCTTCAAGAAGCTGGAGGCCATCATCAGGGACTTCCTTTGGGGCCCACACAGGCATAAACTGTCGCTGTCCGTCCTCTCTCTCCCACACAAAGAAGGCGGAATAAAGTTGCCGGATCTCCAGTTGTACTACCTGGCTGCCCAGCTGAGTCACATAACGAGATGGCTCTCGGATGAGCCTTCAGCAGAGACCGAACTGCTGAGGCAACCCTTGGACAATGTGATCCCCAAGGAGATCCTATGGCACCCTACATGGCAACCCCCGGTCCCCTCCATGGTGATTGACCTGGGAAGAAAGATATGGGCCAGGTCCTGCTGCATCAGGCGAATACGACACCCATACTCTCCGGACAATCCCATCCTAGCAGACACCTGTCGAACGGCTGCAGACATCTCTACGGCAAGGAGGTGGGAAGAGGCCGGCATTTACACATGGAGCGACATGTATGAGGAGGGAGAATTCAGGGATTTCGAATCTCTTAAGGCTGCCGATGGAATTCCCCCGGGCCAGTTCCTCTGGTACCATCGCCTCAAACAAACTGCTAAGAAACAATGGACCGGATGGCCGGAGGAGCCCTCCCCTGACCCTCTGCTACAAGAGATGCATGACCTCTCGGACGGCTGGAGACCTGTCTCCAGGCTTTACAGCAGACTATGTGATAAAACCAACCCTAAATGCGAAGATCTGAGGACAAAATGGGAGGCGGACCTTGAGACCCCGATTTCAGATAAAGAATGGGAAAGAGCGCTGATATTTCCCAAAAAAGTATCCAGGAACACCAGGTTTGGCCAGATCCAATTGAACGTTCTCTACAGGACATACATGACCCCACATAGGGTTGCCTCCTTCAATAAGACATCCTCCCCTGCATGCCCCTGGTGCGGGAATGATAAAGCAGATGTGATTCACATGTTCTGGACCTGCACCAAGGCGATGGCACTGTGGTCCAAGGCCAAACAGACCTGCATGGACGCCGGAATGACAAGATACGAATGGACTCCTGGCGAGTGCCTCCTGGGGACCTACCCCAGACCTAGCAAATCCAAGCACGCTGTTAAATTAATGGACATATCATGTATCCTGGCTAAAAGAACAATAGCGATGGCCTGGAAGACGCCGTCGGGCCCCAGGCAAGAGAGATGGCTCAAAGAACTCGAGAGATGGACAACAGCTGAAACCAGGGCCTGGCAGGAAGGAATCACGAACAGTGGCGAAACCGAAGGTGGCACTTTGGAATCATGGAAGGCCCTCCTCAGAGACATACGCTTCAGCGCTGACTACAAACCCCCCTGAAGTCCCACACCACTGCATTGACACTGCTCGGATGCCGGCATTGGTGGAACCACCCCTGTGTTTGACCCCTCTTGCTTCCTGAAACTTTGGGTCATTGCCCCTAACCCACCCGTCCACTGTAAGTTTGCTACAACATGAAGACTGTTGTTGATTTGCTCGTTCCCCCCCCCTTGTTTCCCCCTCACCGTCTCCTCCCCAGTTCAAACCAATGTTGATTTCTTGTTGTATTGCACGTTTTCTTTTTCTTTTTTCTATCAAAACCAATAAAATACGTTTAAAAAAAAAAAAATGTCCATTAGATCACCTGTATGTTCAACGTCCAGAACCTCTGTATCAATATCAAGATCAAAATTAGAGCTGACAGAGCAGACTACACCATCCAGTGCAGTGTTTCGCACCAGTGCAGTAATTATCACATTGGGAAGCAGCAACATCATCTCACCCAACCTAGTCACATTTATCATTGGATCGACATTATTGACACTGTTGACATCATTTACATCACAACATTGCCGTTGCTGACACCATCCTGAGTATCAACATGGTGAAACGTATTTGGTATAGTAGAACTAGACCCATCATTAACAGTAGAATGTATCACCTCCACCCTTTCCACTACCACAGGCGTTGATTGAGCAGGTCCAGAAAACACACATTCAATTAGTTTTGTGCACAGACATCCTAGCAACATATTTAGCTCTGCCACAATTTCGACGCAGTAGAAACTCCGGCTCTGATTTGAGGAGGACAGATACATCTTCCTCGCTTCAAGGATTTTAACTTCAACAGAGCAGCCAAAGAAGGACTAGATACGTCCTTCTCATCTAATGTGGCCAAGCAGCCATCGTCAGGCTCTTCCCGCACTGGGCATGATTGTAACAAACACGTAGCCACCGTCAGCCAACGTGAAAACACACACTATCAAAGCAACTACGGGGAAAAGATTATGCATCAGGTATTAATTTGGGAATTACAGAGAAAGCGCTAACGCGATTGGACCAGGCATTGACTCACCTTAAACAGCGAACAAGGTCGCAATAATAAATAACAAGTATAAGAAATAACATGTAGCGCCGAGTTAAGGGGCTCTCGCAACGCTCCACTAAGCAGGCTTACCGGAAACCATCGGGAAGGTTCAACACGACACCAGACAAGACTCAGCGGAGGAAACATATCCAGGAAGAAATACCTGGAGTGCTTGGACACAGATGCAGACGCAGACGGTGACAATGTCAACAGCACCTAATTACTGGTTCCGAGTATAAGGGGGCAGGGATTCCTGGCACAACAATCTGAAAATAAACGTGAAGAACATGGTATATACGTATATGAGATAACAAATAGCAACAATACTATTATGATAAGGCAGATTGAATATGCAGCCTTAAGGGACCTTTGTGAGAAAATGGTTATTGCACAAGTGTAGTACAAATGAGATACAAGTTGTAGAGTCCTTGGCAGGTACGGCAGCCAACAACACTTCTAAAGGGCACTTCTAAATGCGTGCATGCAAATGCGTGGACACTCCTATCTAAGTACTGGTTCTGGGCAGAAGTGGACAGGGCTTCCTGACACAACAATCTTCGTGAGAAAATAGTTATTGCACAAAAGTAGTCTAAATGAGATCCAAGTTTTAGAGTCCTCAGCAGGTAACGGCAGCCAACAGCACTTGGAAAGGGCACTTCCAAATGTGCATACATATAGTTCATGTGTATAAATTGAAGATTGTTTTTTGTTTGCATGTTTCTCTGGTAATCTTCTTTCTCATGCAAAGTGGTAGGATATGGCATTGACTATGGAAGTGGTAGGATATGGCATTGACTCAGGGCAGTCAGATGGGAAGTTCAGTTGTGGCAATGCATAGAGGTGTTGCCAAAGGAGTAATGCCCTTTCTGACCATGGGGGTCATTACGAGGTTGGAGGTAGCCATGGCGCTATTAGCTGCCTCCAAACCCGGGTCTGGGTCCAGTCTGGCTGAATGGGGACTTACGGGACATTCCGACCTATGCGGACCCAGTAAATCCCCATTCAGATGACCATTCCCCATTCCCATTTGAGCCGCATAGGGCTCAATGGGAATGGGGAAGGCGCTAATAACAGGCCCGCAAATTGCGGGCCCGTTTTTAGCACCAAGGTCCCTTAATGGGACCCGCAGAGAACGGCTGGTCAGACCAGCCGTTCCTGCTGGGACCCACTAAGGGACCTCGGAATAGGGTGGTAAGGGTTTACCAGCACTGGCATCATTACCGGTGACCGAACCCTTACCGCCCAACTCGTAATGACCCCCCATGACTGAGCATGACACCATACTCAGTGCAGCACAAATGGGCACCCTGCGACTTTGGCACTCCACCAACAGTGGTAAAGGAACCACCACAGACAGTATTCTATCTGTCCACCCAACGTTCAAGGTACCTCTTCTACTGCATCATCCTCTTTCGCTTCCTCCAGTGTTCATCTGCTCCTCTGCCCCTGTTCCCTTCTTCAGGTCCTCGAGGGGGTGCTTGTGATCACTGAGTGGGAGGGATAAGCATGACTGATGCAATTTCTACCGTTTTGTTCAGCTCCCAAATTGTCAGCTCTCCCATGGTCTTTCAGATTGAGAATGAATGTAAGAAAGTGGTGGGAACTGTCTGCTGTCTTCCGCACTGTCTGGAATCTTCAGAGGCCAGAAAAGGGAATTAAAAGTTGTACAAAGTTAAGAGAACAACGATGAATGTTAGAAGCAATTGTGGAAGGGTATGTTTCAACTTGTGAGATGGTAGGGTGGGCGCCAATTGGATTTTAAAATGCCTGGAAAGCATGGACATCACCCACGGATGACGGGCGCATCATGATGTTCATGGCTGTCTGCTGCCATGTCACTGCATTTGCAAATGTTAGCGCACCCGCATGACGTCACCTAGGTGCACTGCGAAGATCATGACCACTCTGAAGTTCACAAACTGATTCATGTATTGTGTACACCATTGTTGTTCACGTACGTCCACGCAGCCTGGTGATGTCAGTCTGGCATGCTGCAACAACCACGCCAATGTTCCCATGCTCCCATGCTCCAAAGTTCCCTAACTAATTAAAAGTGCTTCATTGTCTGTTCATGAACTTTAGCGCACCGTGAATACAGTCCGCAGACTTCAAGTTGTGGTTTAAACTTTAAACAAAAACACTGTCACATATTTACATTACATTTAAATTATAATAGATTATGATGGGGGAGATTCACTCTGTGAAACAAAAATAGGGGAATTTTGTAGTTGTACATGTTCATGATTAGTTTATATATATATGTTACAGAATAGATTTTTCTACGTCAATTATATCTTCATTATGAAAAAATAAATCTAGCCATTGCAGAGAGCTTGCATTTTCTATTACAATATACAATGTTTATATTTAGTTACATTCCATTTCCAGACACGTATTACATTTACATATCGATAACAACTGTAAAAGACACTCTAGCACTATGCACTAATTCAAGGGATGAACTGGCAGTGAATTTGGTTGTGAACTATTTGACGAGCGTATGGAGGGTTAGATTCCGTTTCTCTGCTTATGACAACTAGGGGTGAACATTGAGTGTTTAATTTGTGTACAGGTCTCTTCTGCTTTTGAGAAAACGATGACCTTCACTTATCTTTATTATCAATTTTTACTGTTCTTTGTATATTTATGTTGCAGATAAGTAATGCTCAAAAACTCTTTTGTATTTTGAACACCAATATGACAAAGAGATTGATTTATCTTTGGTTTATTCACATTTGTCAAAGTTATGCTGTAGCTATGTGAACTGAAGAATGAAGCAACACTCCTTATGACTAATTATGCAATTACGTTTTACATTTTTGTATTTTATAATTCTATTCAATTGTTATGTATTATGTAATTTGTTATGATGGTGTACCAAGGATTCACTCTGCCAGCCGTTGCGACTTTAAATGTTTTTTTTCTGTTGTTGCTCTTATGATTCAAGGATCGAAATGAAGTTAAATTGGCAGACTGACTGACAATTACATATTGCCTATGTATACATTAAATGAAAGGGTGTTTAGTTACTAAAGTTTTGAAATTATATTCCTCACTGCAGCACATGTTTTGCTTCAGTGACTGTCAGGTGTTGTAGTGAATTGTTTATACAGGGTATGCAGTTTTCTTCAAAACATGGTAGAATCCATGAAATTGTGTTATAATCTTTAAAACACCGTTTTTTTTGTTTTTTTTATTGTTGCATATATAGTTTACAAGAAACCTTACACAACATAAATAACATTTCTTAACAGTTTCCATAAACAGAGAAGAAAAAAAATAATCATAAAAATTAAAAAAAGTGCACAGATTACACATTGAATACAAAGCAAATGTCATTCTAATAATTTCAAGATATTTGAACAAAAAACATTCCCTTTAGTACAAATCTATTTAGCAGAATCTAATCACATTAAAGTAACAACACCCAATTCTACATGTTTTATCCAATTCAGAATTGAGAAAAGTAAGAAAGAAATTCAGAGGTAAGACCAAAGAAATACTAGTACCCCACATACACTAACACCAGAACAAGTTCCTGGACACTTCTGAAATGTCAGCGATCTTATCATTGAAGCACTTCGCACATTTTTTGTCAAAAAAAGGGCAGACGCCAACCAAGTGCTTCAGGGTTTCTCGAGAATCAATTACTCCGGAGAACCTACATTTGCTATCAGAAGTATACATAGCAACCAAGATAGTGGGCTCTCTCGAATGCCTGATCTTCTCGTAAACAGGCAATTGGTTTAGCCTAAAGCACATGTAGTTCATGTGTTTGTTGGAACAGGGAAATGGCTGAAGATACCACGGTAAACATTCTCTTGCATGGATGAACTGGGAATATTCCTCATAGCTGGCATAGGAAGAAATGCATTCCAATCTCTCAGCCCAGTCTGTCCTAAACAAAATCTTTTTAATCTGCCCCAGTCTTAGCACCAAATCTTCATGAGAAACATTGTTGCAAGCCAATAGTGAGCTCATCCTTTCTCTGAACTATCCTATGGACAGGACAGTACTAGCTGCATTGCTAAATTTAAGTTCCCATAAAGGGAATTCTTGGGGGGACAATCATTCTTCTATAAAAGGAAAGCTGTCTCCAAACATACCTGGCCTTCAAGGACACTAGGCACAACTCTTGTCTAATGATCACATTAGCAATAGCCATTGAGAGGCCCAGTACGTCCTTCCAGAGCTTTCCTTGGAGAATGTTTAAGATGTTTCCTATATTGTGGGAACATAGGTCAAGACTGTACAGAATAATAGATTCAAATTTGGCTAGATAATAGTGCCCCAAAGGCAGCAAAGAAAATGTACAAACATTCTGCTTCAAGAACTTCATTTGAGCAGTACATTTTTTAGCTTTATCGGCCAAGATGTTTTTCCAATAGTCAATACTAACCATATTAGACAAATGATAGCCCAAGTAAATGACGGTCTTTACCTGTTCCACACTATCAGGTCCCATATTCCAGACATAGGGCTTCATCACGAGTTGGGCGGTAATGCCGGAACTATTAACGCCGGCGTTAATATAGCCCTAACGCCAAACCCCCCCGGCGCTAATAGCGCAGGATCACGGGTTTGGCGGAACGGGTATTGCCCATTCCCCACTGAGCCCATTCGGGAATTCCCCATTCCCCATTGGGCTAAATGGGGAATTTTCGCGCTCTCGCGAATGGCGGATTTCCCGCCGGCAGTAATAGCGCACATTTTCGGCGGATTTACACCCAGCTTAGAGCTGGGGAGAAATCCACCGAAGCCCTGATTTGTCGGACCCTTAAATCCGGCGGTAATAGCACTACTGCCGGATTTAAGGCTTACAGCCAAACTCTTGATGAGGCCCATAATGCCGGAACTTAGTTCTACGAATTAGAACCAAGACCTTGGACTTGGAGGTGTTTGGCAAAAAAATGTTGTCCCGGGCATATTTGAAAAAAAAATGCATCTTAGCTCTAAGACCTCGCAGAGTTCTATCAAGGAGTATGAAGTTGTCCGTAAAGGCCATCCACTCCAGCCTAACACTCCCCAACCTAAGCAGCGTGATGGATGGACCCTACCACAGTCCCTCCACATTGCACACATATAGGTTGAAGAGCGTAGGTTCCAGGGTGCACGCCTGTTTCATCCCAATGAAAGTAAGTATCTCCAGTGACAAAGCCCCATCCTCAGACAGGCAAACTCGTATGGTGGAATGCAAGTGAAGTAGGGCAATCAATCAAACCAATTTATGTGGGATGTTCAAAGAAAGCATTTTGTGCCAGAGCCTAGACCTTATAACGCCATCAAAGGCGCTAGTCATATCTAGAGAAGCTAGATAGACTTCCCCCACCTGGGAATGATGGACAAAATGTCTGAGATGTGACAAAATGGACGCATTGAGTGAGGTGCCCAGCTCTTCTCGAAACACCACCTGAAACCAACTCAGAAGATTATGTTCCCTAATATCACAGCTGAGGTACCTTAGAAGGAGGATGGAAAAGACCTTACTAGTGGCATCAAACAGTGCTATAGGTTGGTAGTTGGTCAAGTCCAATTTGTCCCCCTTTTCATAAATCGGTACAATAATGGACTGTACCCAAGAAGCAGGGACAGTATGGGACAAAAAGATGTAGTCGAACATGGGTTTTAAGAGCTCATCTCATAGGCCCGGGTCTTCTTTTAGAATGAACGGAGGTATACTGTCTGGACCGGGTGCCCTCGATGGCTTGAGCCGACCAATAGCCCACACAATTTAATCCCTTTTCCAAGTACATAAGCCCTTAACAGGAGTGCCCAGATCTAAATCATCAGAGACCCTAAAATCCTCAGGTAGAGCATATTAGTTGGTGTAGAACAACACCCAGTTAGCAGATTCTATAGGGCAATCCATACTACCCTTAGCATTCCCCAATAACATGTTAACGGACGACCAAAATTGCCCATCTTTGCCCTGACACAAGTTCTCTAGCATATTCTGATGACGTATGAGATAAGCATCCGTCTTGAGAGATTTTACATAGTTCTTATGTCTCAGAAGAAGTTTACGCTTACACACAACATCCTCAGAAACTGTCAAACCCAGTCTTCTCAGCACAGCAAGTTCCTTTCTTTTAGGAAACTTAGATTAAAGAATTCTGTCATTGCTCACATACACTCTTTTACTTATACTCGCTGAGCTGTATTGATCTCTAATTTGATCGGTTGAGGCAAGGATAGTATTATATACGGAATCCTTACATCCTTCCCTTAGCTCACAACCAGAGGCAACAGAAGCGGACTCCTTCAGGGACATAAGCAATAACTGATTGAATTTGTAAATAATTTTCCTATTCCACACTACTTTTGTTCCCTTATTGTTAGAATACAGACTCGGCAGGTCCGGTCTGATAACAGGGGTAGGCATGGGAATAAACAAGGAAAACGATAAGGGCAGGTGATCCCCCAAGTCCGAGGGAATATGGCTCAGGTGACGGCAATTATGCCTAATGCAGTTGGAGACATAGATGTAATCAATCCTGGAGGTCAGCTCCCCACTATGCCAGGTGTGTTTAGGGGCAAGTGAGGAGGGTGGATGATCCAATAAAGACATGTCTCAATCTCCCAGAAGGAAGTCCCACTGAATACCTTGTTTGATGTTAACATGTTGAGAGGTAGGGGAGGCCCCCATAGTATTCCACCATGCACCATCTGCACAGAAAGAATTGGAATCACCTCCCAAAATCACTAGGTTGCCATATCCCCTCTGAATCCAATCATACAAAATATCACCCAGCCCATCCTCAATGGTTTCAAAGGTTACTCTAATGGGATTCCAATAAAGGTTAAGTATCAAAATTGGTGGAAAGCCAGGCCCCAAATTTAACCCAATTGCCAGAAGCCATTACGTACTACATATGGTTTCCTATGTAAACCCCAAATTGGAGTCTATAGAGATTGTAAGGACCCCTGTAGGATGCCCCCCATTCCCCCTAACAGCTGGACATGAGATGGTATCGAAACCTTTCATCAATGGATTGGCCATGAGCACAGACTCTTGAAACAGATGGATTCTCGGAAATCTGTTGCCTGCAGAATTGAGCATGAATTTATACAAATTAGAGCTGCCACATGTATTCCAAGAGATAATGTCAATCTCAATTCTTTCATGCATGTTCCGGACCTTGCCTCAAGCTCTCTAAGGTCTTAAGGGCTGGCTGAATCCAGGACCAATCCTGACCATTACCCAGGAGGTTAGAGATAAGAGACAACACAGTGCCAGAATCACACAGCAGTACAAAAGGGGACCTTGCCACTACAGCTGGAGTAGATGTAATAGATTCCTTAAAAGTAAGAAATGTATGGGCTTCAACGGCATTTTGTAATTCCACAAGATCAAATCCCATTGATTTAAGATTATTCTGTTGATCCCACTCCATGTTGCAGCCATGGACGAGGAATGGAAATCACTAACCATTCTACCGTTATCAATTCTGAGCAGGGATATAGCATTTATATCATCAGTAGTTATTGTTCTCAGAAGCGGAACCTTCTTAAAAATGGCAAGTAATCCTGTCCTATTAAGTTTGGTCCCTTCTACAAATTTAGCATTAGGCACCCAGCCCATGATTTTACTACCAGAACGGGCAGCTAATCTTCAGCCGGCTCTGTGACCCCAATTTGTACCAATTTGTACCTGCTCCTAATGGAGCTGTGGGGCAGACCAGCTCTTTGGTAGAGGGGGTGGTTGTGGCTGCTCAGGAGCAATACGAGGTCAGTCTTGCTAACAGTGAAGTTTCGAGAGAGGCCATACTCCCTAGTGATGGGCCAGTCTGGGTCTAATATAGAATTGCTGGAGCTAATATAGAATTGGAAACCCTGAAAGCAAATCCAAATCGATGTTCTGAGCAAGGATATTTGTTCAGGTATTTCGGTAGGACATTAACTGGTCTTACGTTTTGATTTAGGTTAGCACATAACCTATATTGGGATTTTCCCAGCTCTGTCTCTATCCAGTCCCATTCCGATGATTTTTGTTTTGCTGTGTCTGGATTTGCTTTCAGGGTTTCCAATTCTATATTAGCTCCAGCAAGGTTCGCTTTGCAATGTCACAAACACTGTTTGTGCACACACTGTCCATTTGATTGTTCTCCTTGCATGTAAACAGGTAAAATTGGATTGGCTGTCATGTACAATACATTTTTGGAATAGAGACAAGAACTTCCATGCAACCACAGAGTAGATTGAAACTAACCCCAGCTCATGTCTTATTGTGCTGATGGGCACGCACCCCAGTAAATTTAAGATTGTTCACCAAAACATCCCTTACAGTACCGCCCATTCCCTCCAGGGGAAGCAAAGAGCGGTTTCAGCACCACACATGAGGATTGGGATGACCTCTGTCTGTAGAATTTTATGACCGGTACAAGAGAATATTTCCCATATCTTCTCTGTATTATAGCTCCTTGGGTTGCTAAATTCTTCATTTTGGATCTTAATTTTCGATGCATGGTTTGTTGCATATGCTTTGATTTATATCTACTCCATGATATCGCATATTGTGAACCTGAGCTATAGGTTTCTTTCCTAAATACCAATTGAACAATGCTTTTCTTCTTTGACCTCTTATTCGTTCTAAGACCATAATCCCAGATTTCGGGATGTTTAATTTTTGCCCATTTCTTTCGGTGTATAGATTGAGGGCAATCAGTTTTCTTTGCATGCCAATAGGTGGCTGGACTATTATGACAAGATTGTCCGCATAAAGCATCCTGCTCACACTGTTGCCATTTATTTTGGGAGGGAAGGCATAAACTTCATCTAGTGCTTCTTCCATGTCAGATATGAATAGTTTCAATAGTTTCTGCTGCTAGTGGTCAACCTTGTGTCAGTCCACAGAAGGTTGGTGGGTTTTTACTTAGTAAGCCTTTGTTGTTTAATCTGATTTTAATTGAGGTATTTGAGTACAGGGCTTTTATTGGACACAGAATGTAATTTGGACATTTCCATTTGCTAACTTTTCCCATAAAAGGTCTCAGTCTACACTATCAAAGGCCTATGCTACGTCTATGGATGCAATGTATGTTTTTGTGTTTTCTTTGAGCGATCTTACCTTAAGGCGATTCAGTATGAACATATTTAAACTGCATCCATTGCCTTTAACAAAACCTGTCTGTCTTGTGTCCAATCGACCTGAGTTCAGTACCCACTCCTTAAGTCTTAGTAGGATGAGCAAGGCAAATATTTTCCCCAATTCGTCCAGTAACGCAATTGGTCGGTAGTTCGTGGGCTCCGATCTTAGGCTTTTCTTAAAGATGGGAATCACAATTGCTGTATTCCAGGATTCTGGTGTTTTACTTTTGGAAACATCAAATTGTACCATACAATATCTGGCCATTCTTCGATGGCTTCTTTTAGCATGGAATTCGATAATCCATCTGGTCCAGATGCGCGGGAATTACTGGCTTTGTTAATTAGCATGGCCATCTCTTGCCTATCATAATCTAGTTCCCATTTACCTTGCCATGATGGGGTTTCATAGATGGCACCAGTTGTAGTTTCCACAAATAGCGTGCCAAAAAATTGTATCCAGACTTCCTCTTCTACTGCATTTTATTGCAAGGCTCTTTGATTTCCGCCTGTTTCATTTAGAACTAACCACAATGATCTAGGATCATTTTATGCTAGAAATGTTTAACATGTGTTCTGCATCATTTTGAGTGGTGATCCATTTGTGGTTCCGTAGCAGGTTTTTATGTTTCTGTTTGCATTTTTTAATCTGGCTTTTAATTAGGGTTCCTTGTTGTGTTTTTAAATTTCTTGGATCTTGGTTCAATTCTCTGCTTTTTCTGCAATTTCCTTATTGCATGCTTGTCTCGGATTAAATAGCATTTTTAAACCAGGTTTGATTGTCATTTGAAATTCACTGAATAGAGGCAGGTCGTTGGGGCCCATTAGGTTTTCTTGTGTGGCTTGTTGGTAGTACCTGGTCACCAGCTGGATCTTGTGTGCCTTCATACGGAGACTTGTTCTACCTGGTTCTACTTCAATGGGTTTTTTCCAGCTTTGTCTTTTTAACTGGGTTGGCATGCAAGCACAATTTCACCAGATCATGATCGCTAAAAGTTGTTCTGATTATTTTACGTGATTTTATCAGCTGATGCATGTTATTAGACACAGAGAAGTAGTCTAAGGTTGACTGCGTCCCTCTTCACCATGTCAGGACTGCTGGTATGTCTCCTGAGGTATGACCATTGAAGAAATGCAGATCCCATTGTTTAGTTTCTATCATCCATTTGTCCACTCTTGATAGGTTTTGCACATATTCTTATTGTACTCTTTATTTTATGGTGAGTTAACATGGTGCAAGATTGATGTTTGAGACAATTCATGTTTAGATTGCTGCACAAAACCAGCATGGCATTGTGATATTGGATTGTGCAGTTGTCTATTATCGACATAGCTTCATTAACAAAGCATTCCTCTTGCCATGCCATCGGGTTCCAATAGAGGTTAAGAATTGTAATGAACTGTGATACCTAATCTTTTGGTGTTTGTTCCTGCAGCACTGCCAGTTGCATGAAATTGTTTGGATTCCTTTTCTCAATGATCTTAAAACCTATCTTTGCTTTTATCAATATTTTAAGACCAGAGGATGGTCTACCTTGTCTGTTTTTCTTTGCAGAGTGTATCAATAGTGTGTAGAGGTGGTGATGTCATTCATGTTTCTTGGAGACATAGAATATCAATTGATTTCAAATTTACAAATTCATTATTGAAAAGATGCTTAAAGCCTTTTGTGTTCCAGCTTCTGATTATAATCGTTTCTGTGATCTTTGGTTCCGTGCGCTATTGCGTATTACTGGAGTTTAGGCATTTGGATAACCATTCCCAGTTAGTCTCAGTTAGTTGTTGCTTGTTCCTCTCAGTCTGGAGGCTTATTTCTCTTTGCTCTCATTGAAATTCTTGAAAGTAATTTGCATAGTGGTTGGGGGAGCTACACTCTGAGCTTGACATTTCATAGGGCCTGACAAAATCGGTCTATATGCCATTGAGTTGGTGGTAAATTGGACAGTCTTCTCAAGGGCTCTTGTGGGAGAACTTAGTGTTTTCTTGGTTGTTTGCAGTGTTCATTCATTGGCTCTTCGGAACATCAATCATTCAGAGCTTGGTTCTTTTATGTCAAAACCCAGTGGCCAGAGTAATTTGGCTTTTCGAAGAGCAGTGCTCTTATAATTCTTGAGTCGATACGCAGACCAGAACAATTGAACTCACCAGGAATTGGAAACTCTATTGCCGCTATGTCATGAGACTCTAGACTATGTAGTCTAGGTATAAGTTTGAACAGTCTGAAAACATTTGAGCAATTAAGCATCAGTCCATCATTTAACGGTTGGAGCCATTCCAAATAGACACATGTTTTTTTACTGCCATATGAAGTTCCAGAATCTCTTTTGTCTTGGTTATTTCTCTCTATATTTCTGTATTCGAGTAGATTTGTATTCTGAACTGTCAGATAGTTTCATGTTCTTAGGTACTTGTTTGCTTGGTGTGGTTTTTGAGGCTGTTTGTATGCTTACATTATTTTGAAATAGTGAGCAGTCCTCGTGAGGATTCATATTTGATTAGGTCTAGAAGAGGTTTGTTTTTTCCAATTTCTTGGTTACACACCACTTTTTTGCGCCTTTCTTCCAGAGTAAAACACATTATTCTCAGCTGGTTCAGTAGAAGTGTCATCTTTCAGATTTGTCACTACTGTTTGACCATTTTGACATCTATTCAAAGGTGCAGAATTTGTAGATGCTACAGGGATCATTGAGCATATCATTTTGCCATTATCAGTCCTTTTTCATAGAACAAGATTTCTTCAATTTCTACATCACTGTTGGATTGGTCAAAGATCTCAGTAATTACCAGTTTTCTGCTATACTGCTAGCGTTCTTTGAAGATGCCTAGTTTTGGCACTCCATAGTTTTACTCTTTTCTTGGGGTCTGTTCTTCAATGAGGCAGCTTTTGTTCTGGGAGGGTGGACTTTAAATGTTGAACAATGCCGCAGACTCTACCTGTTCTCGTCACTTGTTTTGCTGCTATTTTTTTTTTTGTGGGCGAGTGTTGTTTCTCGCCATTTGTTTCTTTTTCTTGCATGAGTAGAACATCTTGTTTAGTTTACTTTAGTTTATTATTTGTAACGCGCACCAAACCCTGAGGTAACTGGCAGCTTGAACTTGAGACAAAGTTACACAAGCATACATATAGTACACTGGACATCAGTGCTTATCGACCACTGGTTACAGGATGGTTGACTTGAAAAATGTATACAGATAAGTGCATAGGAATGTCCCCAGCGGTTACATTTTGGTCAATGGTGCAAGGGAAACAGTATGATTTTGTCTTAAGATAAATAGTGACATAAGTACAAAGACTACAACAGCGGAGGATCGTGGTTGAACCTAGGTCTATTAGTGTTGTTTGTCAGAGAGCCAGAACTTCACTTAAGCTCTGAAGGGCCAGAAGGAGGGTTCAGCTCTGATCGTGAGAGGGGGAGAATTCCAACATTTGGTGGCCAGTACTGCCGTATTTAGCCTCAGTGTTGTCCTCCTCAACCGTTATCTGTTCAATGCTTGGTTGAATGTTTGTTGGTGATAATCTTAGTGCTACCGGTTTGCAGTAACCACTTTGGTCAGAACATCTTTTGTTTCGCATTCACTCTCAGCATGACTTGAGTCTGAGACAGTGACTGGTTTATCTTGATCTCTGAACTGATCTTTGTGTTCCACATCAGTCACTAAGGATGTTAACCCTGTGTTGGCAAGAGAGGATGTTGCTCTTTTATCTGGCTGGTCATGAAGCATTACAGGGGATGTTATGGCTCCCATTATGTTAGATATTCCTTCAATCTCACCGGAAAAGATATTTGGATTGATTGTGGGCGTGGAAAAAAGACAAGTCGCGCCGAGACAAGGGAGGGGGAACAGAGGGAAGACAGACAACGATCATTCTAGGCCAGGTGTCATTCAGATTGTGCAAGTGCATGGCAAGGGGAAGGAGGAGAAGTGCAAGAAGGGAAGGGGGAGAGGACAGTGCAATATATGGGATAAGACAATAATAAACAGTAAGTAAAAGTATGGGCAGCAGGTGGCAAGTGAAAGGCTAAGTGCAGACGTCCGCTGTCAAGTGCTGGAAGTGGGACTGTAGGGATAAAGAAACAGTCACCAAGTGCGGGGGTTGCCAGGAAGGCAGTGTAGGGGTGCAACTGCAGGGGAGTGGTACAGGGCCTGAGATCAGAGGGTGGCCAGGTAACCAGTGTAGTTTCAGTGTCAGCCAGGAAATCAGCAAGGGAGCCGAGGAGAAAAAGCAGATGCAAAGAGAAAGGTTTTGAGGTGCTTCCGGAACTGAAGATGATACGCCTCAAGTTTCAGGGAGGTAGGGAGGCTGTTCCAGAGGGAGGCCCCAGCCGAAGAAAGAGATCTACCACCAACTCATTGCTTGGAGAAGCAACTGAATCTGAGGTAATTGGAGGCAGATGAGCGAAGAGCTCGAGAAGGAAGGTATTTAGGAAGAGAGAATTGAAGGTATTGAGGCCCCAGGCCCTAGAAGGCCTTGTGGATGATGCAGAGGGTTTTGAACTTAATCCTCGCAGCCACTGGGAGCCAATGCAGAGATTTCAGTCCTGGAGAGATACGATCCCTGGGCTTGAGGCCAAGGACAAGTCTCAAAGTCCTGTTCTGCATAAATTGCAGAGGGCGGAGAGTAGAAGCAGGCAGATTTAGAAAGAGGCTGTTGCAATAGTCCAGCCCAGAGAGAACCAGACAGTGAGCTTCTGGGGGAAGGAGAAAAAAGGAAGAATACTCTGAGGAGGTGTAGCTGGAAGTGTGATTTCTTAGAGATGTCAGAGATGTGAGGAGAGAATGAGAGTGTGGAATCGAAGATGACCCTGAGATTTTTTGCCTTTCAGGTGGGAGCAGGAAGGGGGCCAAGAGAGGCCGGCTAGAGAGCTACAAGAAAGGAGGGAGAGCGTGTGCAGATGAGGAGAATCTGATTCTTAATGGCATTAAGGCAGAGGTCATTGGCGGCACACCACTCCTGGATAGCAGACTGACAGTCAGAGATGAGGGAAGTAGAGTAGGAGGCCGAGGGTAGCCTGAAGATGATCTGTGTGTCATCTGCGTAGCACTGGAAGAAGGGGCAGAGAGCAGCTATGCAGTGGGCCAGGAGTGCCAGGTATTGGTTGAACAGCCAGGGAGAGAGGTTAGACCCCTTGGGGACAACACAGGTTTAGAAAAAGATAGCAGAGAGGAAGCACCCAAGTTGAACCTGGGAGGTTCAGTCGGAGAGGAAAGAAGTCAGCCACGCCAGACCCTGACCAGTGATACCCAGGTTATCACGGAGACGGTTGAGCAGGATGGCATGGTTGACAGTATCAAAGACTGAAAAGAGGGCAAGCAGGATGAGGACACAAGGGGTGTTAGAGTCAAGGTTGGAGAACAGGTGTTAGGCGGAAACCTGTGCAGTTCCCTCTGGGACCACTGCAAAAGATTTAGGACTACAGGTGTTTGGTAGTAAACCCACTTGGAAGCAGTCTGTACCACACAGATTCACTTGGTAGCTGTGGCTGAGCAGTCAGACTTCCCTCAAGAAGAGTTAGGCAGTATGTGGAGTATACAATACAGGGCAATCTACACAGTAGAACAAGCAAACACAGAACAAGGCTTCGGTGTAAAGATATAAAGGTATTTATTTATAACAACACATCTATAGAAAACACTCTGGCACTAATACGGCAAACAACTTCAATCACAATTACTATACGAAGAAAAAAAAGATCAATCCCCCTAACAATAGTTCGACAAGTCTAGGTTTACCGGCATCACTTATTTGCAGACAGAGGTGTATGCTTTAACCTAGATGGCACTCTAGTATTCGTTAGGACGGGAGAGAAAAATAAGGCAGGTTATGAAGTCAACTCGGTACCAATACTTTACGGACAAATGCAAGGCAAGTAAGGCAGGGTCTACTGCATATCACAAAGTTCAGAGGCCAGGCCCACTCGGAGAGATGCAAGGCGATATGTCCCAAAAAAGTGTCTCAGTGGAAATGCGCTTCGAGTCTTTATCGCAAAATTGTTATGGAAAGATTGGACCAGTTCAGAACAACACGTTAAAGAAAGCTTGGAGGCGATCCAATGGAAAGGCGAGGATTAAGACACCTCACTCTATCCGGCAGAAAGGGAAGCCAGGCGGACACGGTACCTTGTTTGTGGAGAAACAGTTCCGGCGGGGGCAGTTGTTCCTGGTGGTGGATGCACGTCGGGTCTTTGCCAAGAGTAGAGATGATCTCGTCGTCGAAGAAAAGTGAAGTCCGGTGCACCACCAGGGAAGAGACCAGCCGTGGAGTGCTCCGTCACAAGGCACCACCTTTTGGTCGTGGTACAGGGGTAGTGGCTATCCGGTTGCCAAGGTGCTCTGCACGGGCTATTCGACCACTGCATCCTGGAGCGAAGAAAAAGCAAAGGGGACTGGTTGTTCCCACCAGTCAGGGGAAGAGACTCTCCGGCAGGGAGATCCCCTCTGTGGCGACTTCTGAAGATCCAGTCCCAAAAGCCCTGCTTTTATGCAGAAAACCCCCATTCATTCAGCCTAGCTATCAATCAAAACACGCTAAGTGGTGAGCGGGGTGGCTCACCACTTGGGCCAATCACGCCAGAGTGCGGCTGGAGTTGGCAAGGCAACTCAGTCCTGGGTGCCTAAACCCCCTCCCACACCCCTGTGGTAACCCAGACAGAATGGCACTACTTTGGAGGGTCTCTGTACAGAAGCCCGCCAAAAGTGGAACAAAGGGCTCAAACTTTGGTTTAGGAGTCACAGAGACGAACACAGACACCATTTTAAAAACCAAGTTCTGGCAGAAAATACCATCCGATAGACTTATTTAAGATAAGTAAACCGGTGGTATGTTAGAGATTAACGAGGAAAAGTATCAATCTCCAACAATGGGAAGAATCCCATAGGGTTATATTCGGGTCGAACATAACAAGTAGTTTCCACTGCCACCAGCCAAAACTCAAAGAGGGGGGACGGGACAGTGCCCCCTCGAATAACAGACCCAGGAGTAATCGAATTACCCCTACTAGTACGTCCACAATAGGATGGTTTGTACTAGTTCTGTTAGTAAATTTAGGTCTAGTAAAGCCAATGGTGACATTACATGCCCGGGGAGACAGTAGTCAGTCCCCGGGTATGGAGTCTATGATGGAGGTCCGCTAGGACGCCCTAGTGCTACGGCACGGAGAGTGCGTTGTAACACACATAGTAAAACATATGAGACCCTCTGGAGTAAAAGACCCCATAGCCCATAGAACACATTGACATTCAAAGGAATTACACACATTCATGTCCAAGAGTGGGAGAAAAAGAGTCTGACTCTTGGCAGGATGGAAAAACAAACTCCAGAAATCCAGCAAAGCTGCTGGGGACTCACTAGGTTAGGAAATTCAGCCTAAACAGAGAATTCTCCCTAACAGCAGGTCTTCACGGATGTTCAGGAGAGCAGTTTTCGTGCTTCTGGCAGCTCTGAAGCCAGGCTGATGGTCATGAAGACAACCAACAGATTCAGTGTGGAGATTAAGCAGGGAGATGGCTAGTTTCTCCAGGAGCTAACCCAGGAAGGGAGTGATGGAGATGGGCCAATAGTAAGCCGGGCAGGAGGGGTCGGCAGAGGGTTTCTTAAGAAGGGGGTGCACAAGCGAGTGCTTCAGGGCAGATGGGAAGACTTCAGTGATGAAGGGGTGATTGCAGAAATCAGCCAGGGCAGGAGCCAGGGAGTCAATGTGGTCCTTTATGGTTTTGGAGGAACAGGGGTGAACCTGTTTTGACAAGACTTTCATAGATCAGACTTGGCTAGAAACCTTGTCAGCAGAGAACAGGGGAAAGGCAGAGAAGGAGGGAGGAGGCTGCAGAAAGGCCAAAGGAAGAGCAGGGAGTGGGGGTAGGGATGGGATAGGAGGAGAGAGAGGACAGGATGTCCTGAGTTCTAGAGATGAAGTGAGAAGCCAGTGCCGTACAGAGGGCCCTGGGGGGGGGGGGCAGGAGAGGTAGAGACTGTGGCAGGATTGGCCAGTTCCTTGCAGATTCTAAAGAGTTCAGCCAAGTTGTTAGAAGCTGCAGAGACACAGGTTTTGATATGCACTCTCTTCTTGGTTAGGACAAACGGTTTTGCCTATATATATATATATATATATATATATATGGGTACATTTATGCAACCATTTATCCATTGAAGAGTAGACAGAGTAGATAATCAAACTTGCAACTTACCCAAAAAACAAATTTCACCAAGGCGATAACCATGATAATAGTTTATTTGTAAGGGCAGCATTGCTTTCTGTGATAGAGTCAGGGTTCTCAGACTTTAGGGGGGCAGAGATGCCTCCCAATCTGGATCAGAGGCCTAACAGGATTTTCACCAGTGCCTTTTGTGACCCACAGGCAGACTGAGGGATTTGTGAGGGGGTAGACATTGCCTTCTTGTATATACTTGTTTATAAGTGCAAAGTCCCACGGTCAGTCTCACAATGCCTGCCGTACCCCATGCTGGCCAGGGTTCTCCATTTTAATTCTCCAAACTCTAACCTCCAGAAACAGCTGTGGTGGAAAGCAAACCACCTGACCTGTGAGAGAGAAATAAAATGGTGAACTCAGAGTCTTCAGAAACTTGCTTACCATGCACCCGCAAGAAAGATGCTTCACTACAGAAAAATAATAACTTTGAAACCAATGATTCCTGTATCAAGCAGACAGGAATCACTGGCTTCAAAGGATGGAACAGGAGCCCAGTGGGAGTAAGGATGGTGGAGTGCAGCATGAATGAGACTGAAGGGGAGATTGTTGCAGGTGAGTTATTAGCTGTGAGTAAAAGTGCTACTTGTGGGTAAGATTGCACGCATTGTTTTTGGAAGGTATGAGTGAGAGATAGAGAAAGAGTAGGAAAATAAGTGAGAGCTGGTGAGCAGAGTATATGAGATAGTGAAAGGGGTGAATATATGTGGGAGGAGAAGATGGGTGGAGAGTGGAGGAGCAGGGAGAGTTGAAAGGACAGTAGAGGGGACAGGGGAGAATAGAAGGGAGAGGAGAGAGACTAGAGGAAACAAGAGAATAGTAGGGTGGGACAACCAGAAGCAGAGAGAGTAGGCAGGAGTTGTGTGATCATCAGAACGGCAGAACAAAGGGAGCGAGAGCAGACAGTGAGAGAAAAAGGAGAGAAAATAGTAGTAGGAGTGTAAGAAAAAAAGCAACATCAGGGACTGCGATGCAAGACATAAAAGGGAATGTATTCAATGAAACTGAGCATTTAAAGGGGCACCAGATTCCATTTTGAAAACTAGAAATCCTGCACAATATTAGGATAGGTTCCAGCTAGAAGAAGCCTGGAGGGTGTGAGATAGAAATGGCTGAGGTCTTTCTGTCATCACTCCAGTCACCATACTAGGCAGTTTTTTTTACTAATCTCTAGTTACCAATTTATGGGATAGGGATGCTTAGGGTAGGGTGGGAAGAACCAGACAGCAGGAGACAGAGGGATGGCATTTACAGGGTCCTACTTATGTCACATGCAATCAAACTCCAGGGTTATTTGTGTTCTGTAAAATAAAACCCTTGAATCTATTTTTGAAGTATTGGAATTCTAAAGGCCATATGTGACATGTGCCTGATTCACCTCTTAAATGTGAAATTTGACTGATGTACCTCTTATATATGGCTAGCAGGGCAGCATGTATTTCTTGGCAGTCATCACTCTTCCCAAAGTGTGCCATGGCCAATAAATGATCCTTGCTGAATTCCTTGAACCAGAATTGGATGGAGAGGATTTGGTGCTTCATCTGAAAATGTAAACTGTTGGGAGGTAGAAAGGAATACAGAGGCTGTACAGATTCTATGAAGCCACCTTAGTTATAATGAACAGGGTCACTCTGAAAGGCTAGCCAAAACCCATTCAAGGTAGCAGAGGAGAGCAGTCAACGCTATTCTCAGGAGAGTGTGAGTAGGGTCGTGGGTCCACAATGAGTCCACGCAGTGAAGCACACAATAAGTGCAAAAATATTATATTTGTTCTAGGCCCAAATCACACACTAGAAAATGAAACAAGTAGGTGATAATATTACACAACACTCAATTATAAACATTCTAGTGTACACGGGCTAATGTGCGTAAAGGAAAACATGTTCAGAGTGTAAATATATTATGTGATGTATTTTAACATAATTTATTGTAATAGAAAAAAAAAGTTTAAAGGATCTTGCTCCTTTTACATGGAGGAGTAGTAACCTCAAGCAAAATCTCACAGAATCCGTTGAAAGTTCAACATAGTACATACGTCCAATTGTTGTATCTGCTCCACATTGTCTTGGATTCCATTTATGGGTTCTGGACTCAAATATATAATGTTGAGGGATGCCAAAGTAGTACAATTCACATGCACCATGATTCGAAGTAGACATGAGATCTTAAAATAAAGTAAATTGAAGTCAAATAAAGTTTAAAACGTACATGAGGAATATTATTGATATAACAATACATATCAATAAATATTGCAATTAATAATTACATAATACATAAATACATCCACAAAAAGTAATTTACTTTGTTAGAGAAATAGCGCTTAATCAAATGAATTTCTGTTTATATGTTTTTTATTTAAATGTATATATTTTCTTAGTGTATGCAACTTGAAGTATGCTGTTAAAGTGGTATCCCTGTCTTGGGCCTTTTATGCAGCTAATTGTATGTTATTATTTCGAAATACACTTTTTGTTTACATGGAAGATGAACTTGAAGTCTTATTGTTCTATGTGTAAGGCACCAGCTCCCTCTATTGGTGATAACATGAAATATACATTGTGTTTGCCTGGAGGAAGAACTTGAAAGCTTATTGTTGTATACATAAGGCAACAACTCCCTCTAGCAGTGATAACAGGGGGAGCGGCAGGATGGCTTTGGCCAAACATACATCTAGCCTTTTATTATTTAGTACGATATAAAGACCCCTTAGTTTCTTAGGATTGCATTCAATGACTTATTCAACAAAATGGAAGGTAAGTAATGATGCAGTAGAGTGGAAAAATATCACGAGAAATATACCCAAAATATAGAAGTGCAATCGTTGTGAAGAGTGGGGCCTTGTGCCCAAGAGTCACAGAGCTTCTTTGCAGAAGAAGGGGGTTTGGAGTAGGAAGAGTTCCTCTTTTGGTGAAATGTTCCAGAGAAGAGATTCAACAATGTTACTGGTAAGTAAAATAATGTTCATATCATTCAGGGACAGCTGCTTCTAGAACTGGTGATCAAAAAACGATGGAATTGACTAACCAATATTTATTCTAAGGTTTATTCAAAGGTAAACAGGGGGAGACAAATGCATTATGATTTCTTTTCACCCTGACTCCTATTGTCCCAATTGACTCGATGGTTTCGACTGGTGATTGCTGCAGGTAGGCTTTCCCGCTGTTGCTTCCAATGCGAAGTGCCCAGGAGCTGTGGGTGAAAGGATTCTTATGGACGGTTCCAGGAGCAGAGTGCAACCCTTGGCAATGAAGAACTGGAAAAGGCACTGATGCAAAACTATTCATTACACTTAACCAGACAGTGGAAGGTGAGTTCCAGCGACGGCCACCACACACAGACGATGGCAGGCATCCTTCCAGTCGTGGTTGACAAAGGTCTTCCAGAGCAGGATCCCTGAAGCTGGGAGGCTGAAATTTGCCAGAATGGCAACTTACACCACAAACTGGCAACTACCAACATTCCAGAAACAAACTCAGAATGGCAATGGTTCTAGCAAGGTACCCCACTGGAGAGTTGGTCAGTCCAGCGGGTGGTCCAGGGACACTTCCAAAAGTCTCTGAATGGTTGGATATTCAAGAAAGCATCAAGATTGGTTAATACCACCAGTCCAAGGGTTGAAGCACTGCTCACGGTCTTCGCAGGTCAGGTAGACCTACATGGCTTCTCTGGGACAAAAGCAGGAAGGGAAGCTGGGCCTCTTTGGGAACTGTCCACAGATCTTCAGTTGGCTGCTCTTCTACAGAGGATACTTGGCTGCAAAGTTGATCTGAAGAAATGGATGCAGGAGTCCTCTTCTTATCCAAGATTCTGCCTGAAAGCAAGTACAAGCCCACTAATGGTAAGTATCTGCACCAATTAAACAGCCAGCAGTGGTCCATTCAGAGACCACTGTGGGTTTCACTCATGCCACACACCTAGACTTTCAGGCACCATGGATGTGGAATGGGACCTGACAGTCCAACCCACTTCCTGGGCCACACACACACAAAGGCATCACTAGCCCGTGGAATCAGAAGCTTTCCTGGGGAAATGCATGACCTTACATGGGATTTCCGACCTGGCAAGTCAGGCAAGGCAAGGCAGTAAGAAGGCCAAACAACAATATGACAAAGAACAAGTAAAAGTTTTGCGGCCTGGCCATTTTAGGGAACTGGCCACATTTAATAGATATATGTGTTGAACCCAACTGTGCACACTAGAAATAACACAAACATTGTAAAAATATATCTGATGCCACTAGCTTGTCTTTAGACACATATAATAGTAACCTAACTTCCCAAATGTAAAAGGCTATGGTGATACAGAAGTATTCCCAATGTACTGGATTTTAAGATGTGTACAATGTTAAACATTTTGAATAAGTCAAAAAAGTTAAAAGGGAAACAGTTTCCCAGTACTGCTAGTCTGAAGCACTGATCATTTCTGCATAACAAATGAGCATAAGGTAGCAGAAGTGAATGTGAAGGCTTTACTCCCCCCCCCAAAAAGGTCAGAACATGTTCAACAGCCAAAGCAAAAAAAAATAAAATGCTGGTCCATAGAAAATATAGAGGGAAAATTGCCAAAGGAGAAATATTACCTAACCGAGTCAAAGATGATACGTTTTTAATATTTCAATCTGTGCTCAATTTAATCTATGTAAAAGTTTAAACAATGCTCAACTTAACTTAAAGAAGCCTTCATGAAATGAATAATGGATTTGCTCACCAAGCCCTCAACTCCAAATGTAGAGTTGCACTTAACCTATTCTCAATTTGATCTAATATGTGTAAGCCCTCAATCCAAAGCACAAATACAGCTTTAAAAAATCTGGTCATGTGTAAGAATAACATGTTCATATTCAACATGTACTCAAGTGTGCAAATTGAGTGTTTGCTGAGTATTGGTTTAGCGAAAGTGCTCCTCTCTGAGTGCTGAAGTAGTTTGACCATTTCAATGGGATCGTAGATGATGTTCAACTTGTCTTGAATAAGTGGCTGGTGAGTGTTCTTTTTTTATTCGGGAAATTAAATTTCAATTGGTACCTTGGCACTAGAGTATGTTCAGTGGTAGCCCACACAAATTAGATTTGACCCCTGATTTATTTAAATAGACTAATAAGCGAGACTGTGAAATACATATCAACCACCTCGCATCTGGCTGCCAATAAGCATTTTTCTAAGGAAATAAACGTCTGGTCTACATTTGATGGTAAAAGACAGTGGCATGCATGCACTGCCGAAAACGTCATAAAGGCACATTTGCAGAATAAGGCATGGTGCGTAAAAGTGGATGTGATTAAACCGCCATTTCATTTCAGTATAACCTTTTGCAAGAAAACGTTGCAAAAATAAATAGGTACATTTTATTATGAGTAGCAAGTGTGTTTTAAAGTTGATACATACTCATTCCTGAGAACTCGGTTTATTAAAAACTGGTTTCACAGTAGTAATTGCTTTTCAAACAAGGCATAGATTACCTGTTTATTTAAATGGCTTGTTTCCAAAACCACAGAAAAAAACGTATATGCCATTTAGTGAACACACTTTAAATTATTCTACGCTGTGATAATGAAAAATACCTTTGCCAATCTAATAAGGTAATATTCAACTGAATTACTAGCTTCATATGTGTGCTCATCTTTTTTTCCAAACACGTGGACAATCCATTAGGCAACAGGGCTTGTGCATTGTGCTCTATTACCCAGAAACATAATTGACATTTTTAAAGCATGTATTTATGAAATGTGCTTTCATAAACAGATTTTTTTTGCATTGTTTTCACACAAAAAAAAACATCCTTTGAATAGCAGATGGTCAATGCCATTTTGGTGCCTCATTACATGTAATACGTGGTTGTTAATTTAGTAGAAAAACATATGGCAATCTTACAAGACATATGTTTGTAAAACCAAGATCCAGTTCTACGTTTGAGAAAAGGTCACTCTCTAATTGCTCCAACGTTCCCTTACTCATGTGAAACTATAAATAAAGATACTCAAAATACGAGCACACAATAATAGCAAAGAATGTATGCCTTTGCCGTATTGTCTATTTTGTAATCAATACATGATCTCACCTAAAAATAATTGCCTGTCAATTGCGGCAAAAGCAAATCAGATGTATTTCAAGTCTGCACCAGATAGAGGCCCGTGTTTCGAACTATGTTAGGTTGTGCTACGCTATTGGAATTTATACCACGCTATTTATGCCATTTCAATGCTCTGTATGTGCTCCGATGTATCTGAAAAGGAGGGGGCGGGTGAGATTAGTGGGGGTGGAGGGGACCAGGCAAGACAGTTTTGCTGTTGTTTTGATGCATCCAGACAGGAAGTACCATGAGCTCTGTGGGGGTCCGTTTCTAGATATCCTGTGTCAAGCGCATAGAGGCATTTGCGTCCAAAGGGGAATGTTGTACTCCATGGTGCTAGGATGCATTGGCTTGGGGTGTGGCATGTAAGATAGCTGCAGAGGTGTAGTTTTCCAATGTTTGATGTCTGTTGTGAGGGCTCTTCTGTCGCCACGTGTGGGTATGCTTATTTGGTGTGCATATTTTGTGATGGACAGCAGAATATGAACAGGTTAATTCAGGGGTCAATCTGAGACCTGGATGGGCAGACCAACCTGAAAGTACATATTGCAGATCATAACTTGGCATACAGCATGCAGAACGGCATAGATGGCATCACAATGCATTGGAAGTCACAGAAACATCTTGAAAAGACCTAACAACCAGGTGTCCTGGCCATGCTCCCACCTGCAGACAGGTCCCATTTCACTTTCTCACTTGTTCACTGTCAGACACTATCTGCTTGTTTTTCTGTCTCTCATTCCCCATCTATCCCTGTATCTCTCTCATCCCTCTCTCTCTCTATCTCCCTCTCTCTCTCTCTCTCTCTCTCTCTGTCTCTCTGTCTCTCTCTCTGTCTCTCTCACTCTCTCTCTTTGTCCCTTCTATGTCACAAGGAACTGGGAATCAGTAGATACAGGAAGAGAGCAGTCTGGAGACTCTACTTATTTTACCAAAAGCTGGCTGCTAATGTTTACGGGGGGAGGGGGGTGAGGGTGGAGGGGCAAGACCTTTTTTCTCAGTGAAACAGCTGCTTGACATATGAATACACAATGCACCCATTTCAACTTTCTTAGTAAATAGCTGGGCCATCTGAGTGCCATCTCAAGCCTTACTATACTGGGACCAGTTAAGGCAAGCGTCACAAATTACAGTATTTTCTTATCTTTTTGAAAATGCCAAGACATCATTCTTCAAACGATGTAAAAGGTAAGGTCTAGGCATTTTGGACATCACAATGTTTTTGGAAACTAGAGAGATTCACAAAATAAATTGCAAGGAAGAAAAGGTGAGCATCAATGAAATGTCCTTAGGCAAATTGGTAGCGTCTCTGGTGATTGTTCAGAAGCTTGCCTTCCTCACACTATTGTGTATAAATCCAGTTCAATTGTTGAATTCAGAGAGCCATTTGAACATAGCATGTCTACAGTGCATCTGGTCAATGTAGGGTACCAAGTGCCCTTAAAAAGTAGCAGACCAAAATAGAATAAGGGAATGCTTTATCTGTATGTCCTAAGTTGAAGTGTTACATTGTGGGCACATCCACCCTTTGAAGAACTAACAGTATAAACCATAATCCAACTGTCAAATGCAACAGTAATCCACTCCTGTCTGGCCCATGAAGCTAATGTAACTCCTGAAGCACCACAGTTCTCCTCCCTAGGTACAACGGGGAGTCTCTATCTTGGCTGTGGAACTCACTATTAACCGGGAAAAAATGCACATCCAGGTCCTTCAAGAGGTGTGGTCGCCAGGGTCACCATAAGCAAAAAGCACAACAGGTTCCTTCTTCAGATATGGATGTCATTGCTCATCATGAGTACAGGGTGCCATTCCCAAGAGGATTCATCTTGGAATTGAGTGGTAGAATGCAGTCCCCAGGGTATCCCTACATATTATCCCCACCAAAAATATTGCCATACATATGGTCGTTTGTCTCGCCATAGGGGATATTTTTGGGGGGGATAATTTGTGGGAGCAGGGTTTGCGGGGTGTCCCCCAGCACATTTAAAAATAATGCGGGAGTTGCGGGGGTGTCCCCCGCAGGGTCCATGTCTCAATATTGCTGCAAAAATATGGCGATATGTTTGTATTGCAATATTTTTGTGGGGATATTAACACATGGAACCGTCCCCAGACCAGATACATTAATTGATAAATGAAAACTAGGACAGCTAGGGGGGGGGGATAGGGTGTTTTCGTTCCTAATGGTGTTTATCCTTCAGACTATTCTGTTCTCTGTTCCCTATGATATCAGAACCTGCTCATGTCATTATTATTCATTATTTTTCTTTTAGCAGATTATGGTAGGTGAAACCCTTTCCCATTCTGGCCGTGGACAAGAAGTGTCCTATATGTGCATCAAGAATGGCTAACTAGGTACAAGGCTGCTGAACTGAGGCCAGTGGATCATGCCAGTATAGACCGGATTGGACAATGGGCAGGTCAGTAGAACAGAAAGCTATCATGGGGTTGCATACCCTATGAACCTCTGCTGAAGTTGTGAGACCGGAGTTCTACATCAACAGCAATGCTGAACCGTAAGTGTTATTATCATACATCATTATACAACACTGATAGAGAGAAAGGACTAGTCTGTTTATGTGTGCACACTTTTTATATGTCTGGAGGTAGTAATATCATGCTGGAAAGCTTAGCCCAAACCACCTCAAACATGTGGTGGTCATAGGGTCGGCCATGTATAAAATATACTGCTCTGGAGGGTGTGGCGGGTTAATCAGGTTAGATTGGTTTAACATGTGTGATGCTGTCTGCTTGTCTTCCAATCAAATTAGATGCATCAATCTTTGTTCCTACCATCACTGAAAAGTGAGATGAGTGCCTGATTACTCAAACAGTTGGGACTGTGACGCAGACCTGTCACGCAATGTAGATGAATCACCATTCTTGCGGGTTACCTCCACTGAAATTCCCCACATGCAATATTGAAGGAGGTAAGGAGTACTAGCTAAGCTCCAGGGGGTAATCGGGAAGAGGAAGCCCGTAAGGAATGTGCTCATGTGTGCTACTCAGGAGAGGCAAGGGTTTATAAGGATGGTGAGACAAGTAAATTGGTTTGAGGTTATGCCAGTATGGGGTGGCAGTTCTGTGTTGGGTATACCCTAAAGATAGTTCTGTAGTCTTTCTGGTATATTCTGGTTTTGGTTTTAATGTATTCTGTTTCTTTTTTTTAATGTGATCTGGTTTGGGCTTGGCTGAAAGGGCCAATTGTATTTATTGATATTCTGTTGTAGATAGGGAATAAAAAGGACAAAAAACAGGGAAAAGGCATGAGGGAGAAACAGACAGCCCAATGAGAGTGAGTGTGGAGTGTTTGCCCTATAGCCCCTATAGCCCCTTACAGGACCACTAGAACGAGGAGAGTCAAAGAACATATGGCACAGGGGCAGTTGTCACAGGGCAAGTGTTCAAAGAACAATTGTTAAGAAAAGAAGGGACAGAGAAGGTGAAAGAGCAGCCAAAGCAGGTATAGACTCCTCTCACGGGCAGCTCCGTTCAATGTATGTATTCCAAATTCAAAAACGCAATGTTTCAGTTCCTCGAACTATGGCACGTACTGACACAGGTTAATAGGCATACTCAGTTTTGATTAGGAGGGACTTTTAATTTGGACAAACTATCGACATTGAGATGGGCTTTGGAGAATCAGATGTGTAACATATGTCCCAGGCAATGGGGAGCTTATACTATGTGGCTGGAGGAAGCAGCAGCTAGGCAGAACAGGTCTAAAATAAGGGGACTGAACGACACAAATTACAGATTGCAGTGTGGACCAAGCGGGTAGACGGGCTGCCTACACTTCTATGGCCCCAGATGTTAGAAAGTGAAAAATCGCACACTGGACAGGAAGACTAAGACAAAGAGACAGCAGAGGATATCATATGTTTCTTTTCAGGGGCGTAGGAGACCCATCAAATCTGGGGGGGGGGGACCTTGGGACCTTGCTTTTTTATTTATTTATTGTGTTTTAGTCAAAGAACTCGACTTTTCACAAAAATAATATAGCAGTACGGAAACAAGTGGGGCCTGGAGCTAATGTGGTAGGGCCTACATTAAGAATAGCCTGTGGAAGGAAGGGCACTTGTTCTGCCCCCAGCCAAATGCATAGGAGTGACAGAGTAGTGAGGAAGGGTTTGTCCCCTTGAGAAAAGGTTTTAAATATTGGGTTAAAATAGTGCATTTTACAGGTTTTGTAGGGTAAGACATAACAAGTATGTTAGATACCAAGCCACCAACAATGCAGAGGAGATTTTCAAACGCTTTTTCATAATGCCTTTAAACCCCTGGGGTCTGCTCGAGCCCACGTCCCCCCACTGAGGGCCTCACAACCTGCCTGTTCTCTCCCAGTCTGACTCTTACCTGTCAAATGTTTTTTTCTTCTTTTCGTTCATGCTCTCTCCACGGCCCAGACCATTCCTTGAGGATGAGAGAGCTGTCACTGGTCTTTATTCATTCAACATTCCATCAAGCCACAGGGTGGAGCTGGATGGCTCAGTACAAGGTAAAGCAAGTAAGTTCACAAAGAAAAACGCATAAACACACAAACACTGTCCCTACCCTGGCATATGTGTCATTTATTTATTCATTTCTGTTAGGGGATATGCAATGTCTAGGTGGGCCCTAATTGGGCCAGGGGCTACATACATACCCATTAACTTTTATTAAACATTTTTAATCATAGCGTTAATTTGAATTGTCCCTTTAATGATTCTGATCATATTTTTACGGTAGTTAGATATTAATGTTTCCTTACCTTCATGAGGTTGGCTTGGACTTTATAGGTCTGAACATAGAAACCTGTAGTCATTAAAAAGTATGACTAATAAATTGGTGAATGTGTTTGAGAGTCCAGAAAATATTCCCTTAACAAGTGATTAGCGAATAGAGGAATGCAGAATCCCATGCGATTAAGCAGTAGTCACTACACATCCTCATTTCCAGAATCTTATAATCCAGTGACCACCATCGCATCACCAGATCCATGTTAATGGTGTTGATGCTGTTCACTCTGCATGTGACACCTAATAAATCCCTCAAATCAAATACAAATCAAATCACCCCCACAATCAAAAGCAACTTTACGAATCATGCAAATGCAACACACGCTAACAATGCAAAATCGGAATGTTGCATCCCTCATAGTGCAGACCCAAATCCCAACGTATATACATACAGCACGTGTGTTAAATGCACGCTCAGAGAAACACGCACCCAGCATGCGAAGACAACACGCACAACTCACTAAATAAACACACAACTCACCAAATAAACAGAACACACCAGGAACATAGAGGGCATATACTTATTCCAAGATGAACTACATGCAAGCATCAATGCATCAGTCAGAACTAGGAAATACATTGGCATGTAGACGGAAATATGCTATGCACATCACTGATTAGCACAGAACATTAGCAGAACACACAGAAACACATTTAGCAAAACGTAGATACGCGAGGGACATGAAACCGTAACTTTGACCACTGCCCAAATGTGAACACAACAATGCACATTCTTACACTTATGGTAACGAGAACCACATGACCTGGTGCACTTTGTAGGGAAACACCTGCTAGAAAGGAGATTTCCACAATTTAACATAGGGGCATCTTTACAGTATCCAGGTTAGCACAAGCAGGGTGCACCTGGACAAACTATAGAAAAAGCCCTATTTTCAGTTTTCGCTTGGAGGGAGATGACATGTGAGGTGGGACACACAGTTTGTAGTGGTTGTTTGGGAACATGTATCCACCCAATGACTGCCTATGAACATGCTAATCCGTACGGCCATTGCCACAAACTGCTTGCCCCTCCCTGCCCAAAACACATCCCCCTGGGATTATTTGAGCTAGGTCTATGGAGCAGTTTCATCAAATTGCCAGTGTGATACGTAAACAGTCTGCTGATAATTAATGGCTTAATTACAGCTGTACTACTGGTGTAATAAAATATCATAACCAGCTGTTCCTTCAGCCACTTGATATAGTGCTGTTCCTTGCACTGAATCCCAGCTAAAAACAAGCATTGATAAGACCAGCAGTTTTGTCTTGGGCTTAGGTTTTAGATGGGCATGTGCCAGGCGCTGCTGTCTATGCTCACCAACCCTCGACCCATTCCTTCCCTCCAGCTACCATCCAATTTCTCATCTTCCTTTCCTCTAAAAACTGTTAGAGCGCATCATCTATTATCAAGTCTCTGACTTTCTGCATTCTCACTCCTCGCTTCCTCTCTATCGTGATTACTTGCAGGCGATTACTTTGCACTATACAGGACCCAAGGAAAGGTAGTTGCTAAGTTGCGTATATTCCCAACTGAACGCCCCCTATTTTAACAAGCAAAGAGCCTCCAGCAGTGGGCCACTACTTTTGACTTAGCTACCTTGTAAGATGTCTCGCTGTCGAAGTCTCTGCCTCTCAGGGGTTGAGTCAACACAGGAGTCCAGTCGGAGATGACGAGTCACACTCTCAGCATGCGTTGCTGCGCTGCCTGGCATCTGAAGGTGAGGGGGAGGAGGAGGCTGTGCAGCTGTGCACTGCGCACTCAGGGCTGGGCTGGTACCTTCTGTATGTTCCCCGGGCTGGCCTGGCCACACATGATGATGCTCCAATGCACAGGTACGGGGGGAGGTGGAGGGATGATGCACAAGTTCTTGTTGTTGTCTTGTTAAGGATCTTCAATACCCACGGGAGAGGGGGACGCACCGTGCACGACACAAGTTCTTGTTGTTCGACAATACCCATTACCCGCTGCTGCTCAAGCAGCTGAACTGGTGCAATCTAAGTCTTAGTCAAGTTTGCATGCAGGCATCTGATCACTCTGCACATGATGCTGCACTCCGGCATAGCTCTCAACCTTTTGCAACTGCTTGGAGGTTGAGAGCCTTTTTTGGACATAGGAGGCGGCGTCTGGCATTAGAAGAAGTGACATCACAGGAACGTGTATTGGCTTTGACCACTAATGTTCCATTGTAAGCTTTAAAAACACCTGCTAGTTGGGCAGACATTTCTATTTTTGGATGTGAAGTGTGCTATGAAATGTGCACAACCCGTAAACTGGTGATTCATAGAATTCTTCATAAAAAGTATGGTACCCTGCCTCTGATGCCACTCACTAGGCTATGTTGTTGTCCTGTTTAGAAGCTGAAGCCGCTCTGCATCTTGTTGGTTATCAGCTCTGGTGCACACTCCCTCTATGTTCTCACAGGCCTCAGCCCTGCTTCCTCCACTGGTTGGGGACTAGAATATGGTCTGTACAGTGCTATTTGCGCCCCTCAAAAAATTGATATTCTTGTTAACGTATGGCACTTATATTTTGAGACTTGCTTTGTTTCTTACTAATGTAGAATTTAGCTGGACTGACATTGTTGGTCAGTTCAAACGTATCTTGAGTTCTTAGGATCACACACAAACTCACACTTTAGTTAAGCAGTGAAGCTGGGATTTTAACCCACTCTTCCATTTAGCCACTTAACCGCATTCTGTTTGAGCTTTATGTGGTACACATATTGGCTATCTGGGTCTTCAATAATACTATCTTACAGTGATTACTTGCAAAACATACAATTCACATAGTAAAGCAACCTGGCAACATGTAAATCCTTATAGAAACATGCATTTGTTCAATTGTGAAGTGCTTCAAAGTGCTTCAAGGCGGGAAGGGAACAAGTGAATACAGTCGTCCTTCTTTGGCCTTGAAGATTCCAAGTGATCAAACAACAATAGCTAGAATACTAGGCCAGAGGCAAATCTCCTAGTGACATGCTTAATAAAGAGTGAGGAGAGAAACAGGGGGGAGAGGGAGAGGAACATACAAATCAATAAACTACAATCCTGGCCTGGCGACATTTCAGATTGCTTGGTGGTTGCTCATCCAATGCATCTATGCATGAGTATTTCAAGCTCAACCAAGCTAGGGAGGAGAGACAGTGGGAGGACCGGACAGACAGACTTGCAAGGCCTAGAACATTCAGGTCAAGGTCATGCAAGTGCGCAGAATGGGAGGTGCGAGGGAGGTGGAGGGAGACAAATGCGCCACGTTCAGCATGTGAAGCCAACAAATATTATTGCTTTATTTCCACAACCTGAATGGAAAACTACAAGCTGGGAATGCAAAAACAATGCAAGTGTTTAACACACACTAAAAGAAATTGTAGTAAGGTACCTTGTGCATAGTTTCTCACAACTTTGAAAGGTGATTTATCACTGCTACAAAGAAAGGAATTCA
Source organism: Ambystoma mexicanum (assembly GCF_040938575.1). Classification (NCBI taxonomy): domain Eukaryota; kingdom Metazoa; phylum Chordata; class Amphibia; order Caudata; family Ambystomatidae; genus Ambystoma; species Ambystoma mexicanum. The sequence goes on along the minus strand of NC_090937.1, from coordinate 594,450,182 downwards.
CTGTGTAAGAGTGTGCTGAAGCAGTGGACATAGAGAATTTTTGCCACTAATAGCAATGGGGATGGAAATTGTAATGTTATGCAAGCAGCACTTGGGATCTATGGAATAATCAGGTTCTCTATGGCCAACACGGAACAGGAGGCCTGTGGCAGGTGTTGTATAGTGCGGTGTCACCAGTGGTGTACCGAGGGGTGGCAAGCGGCCCACGCACAGGCTCTTTTGAAAGCCTGTCAGCGGGTCACTTCTCCCATTCAGCACCTCAATGAGGGTGCCCAATGGGAAAGGTGTCCCGCTGGGAGGACAATGTGTGCTGAGCAATTCCTGCTCAGCACGCTCATTGTCCTGGCAGCAGGACACCTTACCCTTTCGAAAAGGAAGAGGTGTCCTGCTGCCAGGACAATGCCCCAGGGAGCTCTGGGCAGCAGAGGAGCTCTCATGTTGCTCTGTGTCAACAGATCATTTCAATGTGAGCCATTAGGCACTGATGCGAGGGAGGGGGCATACTATTAGCAGGGACTTTGGTCCCTTTAGAAATGTGCATGGGAGGGAGTGATCAGCAGTGAGAAGGAAAGGGTGCATAATGTTGCATGCTTATTTGTTTTTTTTTAACAGTGCACTTAATACCCGTGTGAAATAATGACTATGGCTTTACCCAAGGGGGGGTTTGTTTGGCACACATTACCCTGAATGATGCTATTGTGACTTTGCATGCAGGATCGGGAGAATGAAACTAAAGCCATACTCTTATTGCTCAACATATTTCTATGATGATGTAAATAATGTAAAGCTAATTATGAAAGGCATTTTTGTACAAATAATGTATTATTGACGCACATGAAAGGCAAAGGGAAACCTTAATAAATATCTATATCAACTAAACTTGGGACTTAGATGTGGTCTGTGGCTTAAATTGTCAACATCCCAGTTCCACCATTTAACTAAAGTGTGTGATCCTGGGCAGATCTGCAGCTCTGTGTTTTACTCTGACGTGTTTGACTGCAGAGCGTATGTTATCTTATTGCCCGAGAGCATGTAATATTTACTATCATTTTTGGCATGATATACTCCAACGGAGGTCACTGCCTGCAAAACAGAAGTACTGATTTTGGCAGAGGGTTATAACTTAATGGTACTGTACTCCTACTAAGATGCTCTCACGTACTAGTAAACAGATTCAACAATTATATTATTAAAAGCTGAGGAAGGCAGTCACGGGTGGGCAATAAAAAAGAAACATTACGGTAAATTACCATTGTTCAGTTACAGTAAAGCAATTACAAGTCCTGGATTCAAATAATGTCAAACACCGAATTCAGTGACAATACACAGTATGGAGCGTCGGTTGTGACTCTGGATCACCATCTCACCATTATTCCGTGCCACAGAGAAGGGATACACGATACCGGAAAGCAATGAGGAAAGGAAATAACTTCAAAATGACAAGTGTACAAAATAATAAAAGGTAGCCAGGTGGACAGTAATTCTTCTTCGGGTTACTAGGGAAGGGAAGTGTCTAATTCCCAGTCCCAGTACAGTTATGCTCAAATGCCATTCACTGAGTGAATTATTTACCTTACCCTGAAGTAATCTTCCACGTCTTGGGATGCCGGAATTCAAAGGTGGCAGTAGCAGCCTCAGGGCTGGCAGTGGTGCAGAGTCCTGCACAGCCTAGTTCGGTGGATCCGAGGCACTCAACAGTGTGGCCGAAGCATCATGCAAAATGCTTGCAGCAGGATGCAGCACTGCACACTTGCCTGGAATGGCAGAGAACTGTCACTTTCCCGCCGCGCTGGCTCATTTAGTGTGCCTGTGCCCAGAGCCAGCTCCTGTGCAGTTCTATGCAAGTCTTGTGAGGTGGGGGAGGTGGGTGAAACAAAGGAGCTGGCGGGTGGGTGGGTGTGTGGATGCTTTTGGTAGTTGACACCCGCCAAAAGCGGGTGAGTTGAGAGCTATGCTCCAGAGACACACACACATGGGGGAACTGAGGGGGATAAATGCCATTGTATCCCCCCCACTTGAAATTGTAGGGGTATGTGTTACCCTCATACCCCCCCATGTCCTAAGCCCATGTTTCTTTTATAACATATGCACGATAGCACTGGCAGGACAAACAGACGGACAGGGTGCTACCGCACAGTCACAAATCCAAGGGCAACAAGTGCACCCTGGGCCTAGTTTTCTGGGTATTCTTGGTACCACCTACATGCCTGATGTGCCTCCCCCATGTACCCGTCAGTTAGAAGGGGGTATGCAATATGGGAGAGATATTGTGATCCTCCAGGCGGCACTCAGACAGATGCCAGAAAGGTCAATAGAAGAGGTAGAAGAGCAGCCCCAGCAGCTTACTGTCAATGTTCCCTGGGACACATGTGAATTTACGAAGCATAGCTTAAGAATTTCCCAGTATCAGATATTAACCACATCAATTCATTGAGGTGATGCTCACTTTAATAAAGAGTTATAATCCAGCTTCAACCCGCTCATGAGAATAGTGATGCTGCCTGAGGTGGGGCACTGGCTTACACAGCATGATAATTGGCCAACCATAGATCCCAGAATGAGAGACACCCTCAGGGAGGCTAGATATAGTTTTATTGTGGTGATTCCGGCAATCCGACCCAGGAAGACTCACTGGGCAGAGATAGGGAATGTAAGCAGAATAAAGGGGAATAGCCAGCACAGTATTTAGACTGACTGTAAATAGTGTTTATTCAGCACTCAGAGATCATTAAACATGACGTGACCATTCACGTTGTGAATCAATTCAATGCTTTATTCCGACATCAGAATTATATTAAATTAGGCTGATGGCCTTACAACTGCAGAGCCGCAAAGAATAGGTGCAGAACACCGGTCAAAGGGTGGAATTTAGGAGTAGGATTTGGGGAAGAGGATGCATGGCACCACAAGGTGGGCAAGATGGACAACAAGGATTGAGGGACAGCAAGATCTTTAGAGACAGTTTGGGTATCAGAGTACACTGGGAGTACACAGAGATCCCTTCACTAACTAATCTAACTATTGTAAGCAGGTTGGTCATTGGAAGATTGAGTGCCCCTACACACCTCAGTGACCCAGAATATTCAAATACAGAGCCCCTTCCATGAGCACTCCTAAAGGGATGTTGATTCAGTTCCCCAATGCAAATGAGTAGGCTCCCCCAACCTATCCAAAGCATAGTGCCCCAGCCTACATTTCTGATCTGTCTTTGATTCCTTAAATTGAACCAGACCCACTCTGAGTAAAATCTGCAGATGAAGTCCTCATCACGAAGTACACTAGGAAGATATGTATGTGCAAATGAGGGAACATCTATAGACTGCTAGTGAATTCAGGTGTCTACAAACCATCTGTAAGTGTGGACAGTTTAGTTTCCCCAATGCACCATTGTCTACAGATATGCTGAGGGTGATAGGAATATCAACCGCCCTGGTATTGTACCCTTTCATGGAAACAATCACAATCATGTTTGGTCCTATTACTGATACATTTGCCTTCTTATTCAGTCCCTCAGTGTACCATCGTACCTGGTGGGCAGCTTCCGGGAGCATATGGATATTTATGCCTGAAGCCCGCGCTGGCCTCCCAGCATGGAACGCTCTGCACTAGACTAATTAGATGGTGCAGAACTAGAAGCAAGTGTCCAATGGAGGGAGGATGGCTTGGGATGCCTCTCCTGTAGTCTCCTAATATCAGTGCCTTGATGTGTGTGCACTAGGACCCTCATACCATCATTGTAGTTCATCTTCTGGGATGATACATTAGACAGAGTGAGAATCCATTTGCAAACCAGCAAGTCACTATACCCCCCCCCACCCATCAACCAATCCCTGTCCCCTAACATGTCATGTACCTGCTCTTACAGATGTTTTATTCTTCCTCTCTGTGGGGGGAGAATCGTCAGCAAGGACGCCACGCACCATCCATCAATGACCTGGAAATAGTTCAAGGGGTATTGGAGATATTGCAGAGTCAGACCGCACTATGTTGGGGAAGACTTGAGTCTCACGGGGGATAAAGGCAACACAATCCATGCAAACACGTCAAGTGGATGTGGCTGGTGAAATGGCTCAGTGTCTCTGACTAGGAGATTCCTCACTCCTACTATTAATGCTCAATGCTTTCTTTCCTTAGGTTTGAACAAAAGAGTGCCCTGGTGGAGTTCCATTGGCAATGAGTGCTCGCCAAGTTGTGTCCTGAGGCAAGTGTCAATGAGAGCGTGGGAGGGATCCAGAGAGAATCCAGACAAGGCCGCTCTGACCTAATCCCTTCTTCTTGTTAATGCAGGAGTTTCAGCAGTAGTGCAGAGCACAGAGACTAACTGGTACTTTATTTTATTCCTCCTGCCTCTTCTTGCTATCCTCTTCCTGTCCTTCTTTATTTAGACTTTCTTCTTCTTCTTCTTCTTCTTCTTCTTCTTCTTCTTCTTCTTCTTCTTCTTCTTCTTCTTCTTCTTCTTCTTCTTCTTCTTCCTGGATTTCTGCAGGATCGTCATAGTCTTCATCGACTTCTTCTTCGTCTTTTCTTTCTTCGGGGTCTTCTTCCTTCAGCTTAGGATGGGTCCAGACCAGGTTTGAAGCGATGGATGGTTCTAGACAGGCTTCATGGAACATCTGCAAGTGGTGCTGGGTGTGGGGACCTTAAATAGGCTCCCACACGCTATCATGTGAGATTTCTGAAATCTCACACGATTTCCTTCCGAGATAAAGGACGTCTCCACAGAGGCAATCAGAGTTGCCTGACCCCTGCCTGACCTCTATTGCCTGATTACAAACAACCAGATGCCCCTTTCCAGCCCCATCCCTAAATGCGCCATGCTCCCCATGCCCCCTGTCCTCCCCATGGTAGCCACAATAAGTCCCTGTTAATCTGTTGAGTAGTGGTTTACCGTGTAAGCTTTGATGCACTGTATATTGCAGCCCAGGCTGTGTGCATTTGAGCATTCCCCATAAGAATTCTGAGGAAGTTCTAGAAGCCCTTCCAATTTCCCCAGAAAATGTTTCATCAAGAGAGGGGAAGTGGACAGAAGATTTGAATGTATTGATTGATTACATACCAGCTTCTTTGTTGTCTTTGCATGATAATGAGGTGGGTTACATTTGCACTGCTGAACGTGTCAGGATCATGTTTGATCTGTTTAAAAATATTCCCCAATACTTGCTGAAACCAGAAGCAGAGCAAGCAATTTCCCTTTTCTTTGAATCACTCCTCAAGCAAGGCATAATTCTCCCTACTACTAGCCTTTGAAACTCTACTATATTACCTGTCAAAAAGCCAGGCAAGGGTACATACCGTTTTGGTAAAGACCTGCGAGCCGTTAATGTAGTGGTTGTGCCCTCCTTCCCAGTCATGCTAAAATCTGCTACCATATTGTCTTGTGTTACCTCAAATGCCACTGTATTAAATTTATGCTCAGCATTTTTCTCATTCTGTATACATGAAGGCAGTCAGTATCTTTTGCATGATGATATGATATGCTATGATATAGCATTTATAACGCGCCTATACACAGGTGTTTCAAGGCGCGACGAGGCAAGGAAGGGGGAACAGAAGGGAGGACAGACAGTGATCCTACTAGGCCAGGTTTCATTCAGATCGCGCAAGTGCATGGTAATGGGGGAAGGGGAAAGTGCACGGGGAAAGGGGTAGGGATAGTGCAGTACATATGCATGGAATAATCACAATAAGTGAAGTAATGGCCCTATGGTGGCAAGTGCAAAGGTAAGTGCAGACAACAGGTGTCAAGTGCTGGTAATGGTAATGTAGGAATCCAGAAACAGTCACCAAGTGCAGGGGCTGACAGACAGGCAGAGCACATATGTGCTACTGGCGGGGGAGGCACCTGGGTCCGAGAAACAGAGGGTGGCCAGGTAACCAGTGCCGATTCGGATGGGAGGTCAGCAGAGGAGAGGAGGAGAAAAGGCAGAAGCGAAGAGAAAGGTTTTGAGGTGCTTCCAGAACCAGAGATGGGTCTCCTCAAGTTTCAGGGATGCATGAAGGCTGTTCCAGAGAGAGGCCCCAGTTGAGGAAAGCGATCTATCACCCACTCATTGCTTGGAGAAGCGACTGACCCTGAGAGAGTTGGAGGTGGAGGAGCAAAGAGATCGAGAAGGCAGATATTTAGGAAGAGAGAGTTGAAGTTATTGAGGCCCAGGCCCCAGTAGGCCTTGTGGACAATGCAGAGGGTTTTGAACTTGATCCTCGCAGCTACTGGGATCCAGTGCAGAGACTTCAGTCCTGGAGAGATACGATCCCTGGGCTTGAGGCCGAGGGCAAATCTCGCAGTCCTGTTCTGGATGAGTTGCAGATGGCAAAGAGTAGAGGCAGGCAGATTTAGAAAGAGGCTGTTGCAGTAGTCCAGCCTAGAGAGGACCAGTGCTCTGGAGACAGTGTGCTTCTGGGGGAAGGAGAGGAAAGGAAGAATACCTCTAAGGAGGTGCAGCTGGCAGTTTGACTTCTTAGAGACGTCAGAGATGTGAGGAGAGAAGTAGGGTGTGGAGTCGAACATGACACCAAGGTTTTTAGCCTTGTAAGTAGGAACAGGAGGAGGGCCAAGAGAGGCCGGCCAGAGAGTGACAGGAAAAGAGGGAGTGGTTGTGCCGATGAGGAGAATCTCAGTATTACTGGCACAAAGGCCGAGGTCATTGGTGGCACACCACTCCTGGATAGCTGACATAGAAGAAAAGGTAGCGGAGAGGAAGGACCCAAGTTGCATGTTTACTTAGAGGAATTTAATACACCGGGACTTAACTGTCCCATGAGGATGCTAAGTCACATACCCCATTTTTCCAGCAGTTCAAAGATTTAGACACTGTCATGTTCCCTGGATATTCAATGTTAGTTCAGTACGTTGATGATGTGTTGATTACCTGACCTTTTTATAAAGCATGTCAGCTGAACATCCAAGAGTTACTAACAGCCCTAGCCAGCAACGATCATAAAACATCCAAACTGAAACTGCAATTGTGTAGACAGAGAGTACACTATTGGGAGCATGACATTACAATGGGACCCAAAACGATAGTACCCTCTCACAAAGAAGTAGTGTACAAGATCCAAAAAACCCAGGCCGTTACTCATATGATGGAATTTTTGGAGATGGTGTGATAGTGTTGGCAGGGGATTCTTGCTTATGCCAAAATTGTTAAACCCTTACAACACTAAACTAGAACCAACATTACAGAACCACTATAATGAACTACTGAATAAGAGGCATTTGTATTTATATTGTAGTGTGTTGTACAGCATCATTTTAGCATTATTATAGTCTCAATGCACTGTTAGTGGGAACACCCTCGGAGGACCTGAGTCTAAAGTGTTGGAGGTCATGGAGTATTAATAGGATGTGTGTGTGTGCATTTGACCAAAACAAGTCTTTGCAGTGCTGGCCAGGCTCTGGTACAGAACCAAATGAGGCGGTCAGGCATGTGGGTGGGTGTTGAGAGGGGTGGGGCTGTGTCAGTGCTAGAGACTTTCTATGTGTTTAGCCTGCCCAAATTTGTTGTAGGTCTGCACTGCATTCTGCTGTCAGAGTTGTTGAGGCATAGTCTGGTGTAAGTAGGTGGAGAATGTATGTGAACAGATGACTGAATTTTGTCATAGTCCTTGTTGTATACTGATGTGTGACGATAGCCATGCATGTGGTATATTATATGTAACTGGCCTCCATTGATTTCACTTTGTTGTCAGGGCACACACTCATGTACTGGGCTTCTTCTGTTAGTTCTTGCAACTGTGATAAAATGGGTACGCTATGCTCCGACTATTCGCCACGTGAGGCACACTTTTTGTGCCTCCAGATTCTACTAGGCAGGTCAGGTGACGAGTCTACCCATATATCAAATGCTTACTGGTCATTTTAAGGAGGTACCTTTACAAAGGGCTCCCCACCATATGGTTCATAATTGCGCAAATACCTGCCCCACCCATTCCTTCCAGAGCAATGCTGAGATGGTTCTTGATTGGCCCCTCTGGTATTTATTGGGGGACAACAACCTAGCCAGCTGGTCCTGGATATGGCAAAGGTGGCCCGACTTCCCATGAAGTCCCCACAGTGCATCGCAACCTGTGCAATTGCAGTGGTGGCAGTGGTGGGGGCTCTATCACACCACTGTACCTCTACCACTATTTTTGCAATTTGCCAGATTTCCATACATCACTGTTGCAGCCATTCATCAATTTTGTAACACTGTATATATGAGAGCTGCGAGTCAGCTAGTGGCACTTGAGGGGGAGCAGGGTGATGATGCATGTATGATAGTGTGAATTCTCTGGGCTGCTGCAAAAACAGCCCCCACCATTAGGAGTTTGGAGGTCGGTGACACCGCGAGCATAGCTGGTGCCCGTTTAGAGACTGTTCATATACTTGGGAATTGAAGAAGTTATTGAGGATTTTCACAATAATGTGGTAAATAGCCTGGTTGTGAGGGCTTTTTTGAAGGAGAGGTAATTTTCGGTGCAGTGGATGTGCAGAGGAATATAATGAAAAGATTGATAGAGGCACCAGCCCTTGGACTGCCCCTCCAAAAAAGGGTGTCACAAAGTACTGTCATGAGAATAACTTATTCACCTTATGTGGCTTAGCCCAAAGACATGGGTTTCATCAAAAACCGATAGCTTACTGCAAAGTACTATACCCAGTTGTTTTGCGGATGACACCTTGCCCTCGGTTCATTACAGCTGTCACACTTGCAGTACATCAGTGTGAGTACATAGTCCAGAATTACCCTTTGAAGGTTGCTGTCCCACATTCTGTAGTCTCTTTACTGTTGTAAACTAAGATTCAATATATTTCTGAATCTAAAGCTAGTAAATATGAAATATTGCCTCTAGACTCTTCCAACATTATTTTGACTAGATTCCTAGTGTTGAATACAGCGGCTCTGCTTCCCATTTCACAGGATGGTGAACTGCATGATATAGAACCCCATGATTATTTTGATGTTACTGATTTCTTGCAACCCCTTAAAGTGATTTATCAGATACCCCTATGTCTAAAGCTGATCTGACTTATTTTGTGGATGGGCCGTGTTACCAGGATCTAAAGGGGAAGTTGCTATCTGGGTATGTGGTGTGTGCTCCTGGGGAGGTGGTGAAGAGCAGCATGCTGTCTCTGGTTACCGGAACACAAATCACAGAACTGGTGGCACTCACATAGGCATGGGAGCAATCTGCTCAACAATTTGTTAATATCTATCATGATTCTAGGTATGTTTTGGGGTAGCCCACAACCTTTGATTATTGGCATCTACTCATTTCCCTCTCAAATGCAGTCAGCATGTAAAGGCACTTTTGGATGCTACTATACTCCCAGAAAAGATTGCCAAAATGAAATGTGTATCTCATCAGTCCCTTGATAATAAAATAAGTAACAATGACTTTGCAGACTCTAGAGAAAAGCTAGAGGCAGTCACTGAATGAGAAGACGAGTACACTGTTCCAGTGTATTTTAGCTCTGAATCATACCCACATAACAATTTAGAGGAATTGGCTCACATATCAGAGAATTTACCCTGCAGTGAAAAGGATAACTGGTTGAAAAAGGGGTGTAAATTATATAAAAACTCCCATTGGAGAGATGACCAAGGTTGGTTGGTTGCCCCAAAGATATTACTCTCTTACCTTAGTTAGGATATATCATGGACCGGCCCATGTGGGACACGACGGAATGATTATGACCCTGAATAAATATTGGTTTGCCTCAGAGCTCTCTGGAGTGGCACAAGAATATTGCATGTGTTTTTTGTCTTTAGGAAGAATGTCGGAAGGGGGGTCCCCATCTTCCAAGGCACACATCCAACCCCTTATGGTGCCTTTGTCAACCTACAAAGTGCATTCTTCCAGGTTGCATATTGCAATATTTGTCAATATCTTCTGTTTGTATTAGATGTATTTTGAAGATGGATAGAGACCTACCCTTGTAGGAGAGCTGAGGCTATTACTGATGTTAAGTGCCTAGTTAGGCAATTTGTAGCAGGATTTTGGATCCCTGTTAGTACCCATAGCAATCAAGGTTCAGTTCCATTTCATCAATAATGTGACATCAATAATGTGATGAAGGAGGTTTGGACAGACCTGAATGTATGTAAGTATGAAATACTTTGAGTGTATGTCTGGTAAGGAAAGGAGTTACGTTGTGGAGTGCTTTCAGTATATGTCTGGTAAAGAAGGGAGATATGTTGTGAAGTGCTTTTATATACTGAGGACTTCGGTATGCCCATGGTGACAAGTAGCAGACTCGGGCATGGGAAATACAGAACCAAAAAGGAGGTAGAACTGCTACTGCCAAGGTTTGTTACCAATTTTTGTCAATAAATGAAGCAAAACATGTAATTTGAATTGGGGAACCTGGTATGCTAGTACTAATGGATTGAATCCCTAAGTTCATAACCCATGAGATTGTCCAGAAGGGAAAAAGAAAACTCACACACATCAAAGACTGTGTATATGCATAGTTTGTATTGAGACAAAAACATCAAAAAGCAATTGTGAAAACATACATATAGCAGAATTCAATATTCTAAACACAGACAAATGGTGAATTCAAAATTTAAAATAATCTTCAGTACATAATTAGTTTGAAGTACAGAACATAACCCATGAGGGAAAGGTACATGTTTAACTTGAAGTGCAAAACATAACCCATGAATGAAACATGTGGAGATCGGAGGCGTCAGTAACTTGGCGCTCTTGTGGACCTGTAACCATCTAGGTCCTAAAGTAGCTTATATACGGAAAGCATCTAATATTGCAGGTGCCAATGTGGCAGGGGGAACGTGGCCAGGATTAGGTGTTGAATTCTAGCCAGCAAAAATGGTTGAAATTATATAGACAATATATAATAGCGGAACCCCAAAGAAATGGGTTTATACAACCCCTCTTGCACATAGTACACGTTTCGGCGGCAAAATCATCCAACTTGAGAATACATCAGAGGGATATGTATTATTGTACGAGAACCGCCTTCATCAGGGCAAGTAGGTGCCCCCACTGTCGCCTTGTAATGAATCTCACTGTGGGACAGGCTCCCTGGACAGGCCCAACCAGTCAACCTGCATAATTGTTGTGGGCAAGGAGAATGTGCAGCTGTGCCAAGACCCCAAAGTGGGCGGCATGGGAACAACGTGCTCTGGGCTTGGCTTTGGTGGGTCCCTGAATCTTGTGGTAGGTGAAAAGCTAAGAGGTCTGGGTGTGCCTCCGCTGATAGCATCACTGTAATTGGAGTAGAACTCTGGCAGCTAGAGCACTGGTGTCTGGATGCTCCTGGGGAGTAGTTCAATGGCATGTGCCGTACAGACGCTGATTCAAAATGGACTTAACGTTGCTCGTGTGTGCTCATGAGGGCACGTTTATTAGTCTGCTCTGCAGGAAGTAAATCCGGGCTCTGGTATCGAGTCCCAGTCAGACGCGCTGCTGCAGGCTGAGAGTGAAGTGCTTTTATGGCTGTATGGAATGCATGATGTCAGACAGAATGCTGTGAGGTTAGAGTGTTGATGTAGGAGGGAGGTTCCAACCGAGGCAGTTGGGGGATTTAAGCATGGGTGATGTTTGCCAGTGGGTTCCTATTAAGCAACTTGATGGGCGAGCAATAAAGGAACTTATGTAGTAACTTAGTGTATGCAGTATCCTTTATAACAGTATGCTACAATGTCCACTGCACTATCAACAAAGAAATGGAGTGATTAAGCATAAGTTATCTAATAAGTGTCAGGAACTGGGTCGAAGTGGCTGGATGACCTTCCCCTTGTATTACTTGGTATCAGACGCAACCTGTGGCGGAAGACAGGTCTTAGTCCTCATGAAGTGTTATATGGGTGCAGTCTGAGGCTCCCTTCATCCCCACCTGTTAGATGTATTTATACTAATACATGCCTTAATTATTTCTGTCAGCTCTATCCAGGCAAAGTCTGCGCTGCCTAAATAGCCAACAAAACCCTGCCACTCTCTGCAGCTGGCAGATTTTGTGATAAGAGCTCATCAGTGAAAGTTTGCATTAGCTTCACATTTGCGCAGCTTTCAAGATAATCTTGGTGGCCTGCTCAGCATTAAAAGTTAGGGAGTCCCCTGTTAGGGAGAATTCTCTGTTTAGGCTGAATTTCCTAACCTAGTGAGTCCCCCAGCAGCTTTGCTTGATTTCTGGAGTTTGTTTTTTCCATCCTGCCAAGAGTGAGACTCTTTTTCTCCCACTCTTGGACATGAATGTGGTTAATTCCTTTGAATGTCAATGTGTTCTATGGGCTGTGGGGTTTTTTATTCCATAGGGTCTCATATGTTTTACTATGTGTGTTACACCGCACCCTCTGTGCCGTAACACTGGGGCGTCCTAGAGGATCCCCACCATAAACTCCATACCCTGGGGCTGACTACTGTCTCCCAGGGCATGTAAAGTCACCATTGGCTTTACTAGACCTAAATTTACTTACAGAACTAGTACAAACCATCCTATTGTGGATGTACTAGTAGGGGTAATTCGATTACTCCTGGGTCTGTTATTCGAGGGGGCACTGTCCCATCCCCCCTCGTCGAGTTTTGGCTGGTGGCAGTGGAAACTACTCGTTATATTCGACCCCGAATATAACTCTATGGGATTCTTCCCATTGTTGGAGGTTAATACTCTTTCTCGTTAATCTCTAACGTACCACCGGTTTATTTATCTTAAATAAATCTATCGGTTGGTATTTTCTGCCAGAACTCGGTTTTTAAAATGGCGTCTGTGTTCGTCTCTGTGACTCCTAAACCAAAGGTTGAGCCCTTTGTTCCACTTTTGGCGTGCTTCTGCACAGAGGCCCTCCAAAGTGGTGCCATTCTGTCTGGGTACCACAGGGGGTGTGGGAGGGGGTTTAGGCACCTTGGACTGAGTTGCCTTGCCAACTCAAGTCACACTCTGGTGTGATTTGCCCAAGTGGTGAGCCACCCCGCTCACCACTTAGCGTGTTTTGATTGACAGCTAGGCTGAATGAATGGGGGTTTTCTGCATAAAAGCAGGGCTTTTGGGACTGGATCTTCAGAAGTCGCCACAGGACCTAAGAATCCGACGAGGGTAAAGCTGAGCCGACCTGCAACGACGACACCTCCGGTGGAGCCCTGCTGAACCGACTCACCACTTCCCAACGTCAGAGGAGATCTCCTGGCTGGAGAGTCTTCTTCCCCTGACTGGTGGGAACAACCAGTCCCCTTTGCTTTTTCTTCGCTTCCAGGGCGTAGTGGTCGAATTGCCCGTGCTGAGCATCCCAGCAACCGGATAGCCACTAACCCGTACCGCGACCAAAAGGTGGTGCCTTGTGACGGAGCACTCCGCGGCTGGTCTCTTCCCTGGTGGTGCAACGATCTTCAATTTTCCTTCGACGACGAGAGCATCTCTTCTCTTGGCAAAGCTCCGACTTGCATCCACCACCAGGAACAACTGCCCCTCCCGGAGCTGTCTCTCCACATACAAGGTACCGTGTTGCCTGGCTTCCCTTGTGTCGGTTAGCATGAGGTGTCTTAATCCTCGCCTATCCATTGGGTCGCCTCCAAGCCTTCTTAACTTTCTGTTCTGAACTGGTCCAAACTTTCTATAACAATTTGCGACAAAGACTCGAAGTGCATTTCCACTGTGATACTTTTTGGGACATATGGCCTTGCCTCTCTCCGAGTGGGCCTGGCCTCTGAACTTTGCGATCTACAGTAGTCCCTGCCTTACTTGCCTTGCATTTGTTCGTAAAAGTGTTGGTACCGAGTTGATTTCATACCCTGCCTTTTCTCTCCCGTCCTACCGAATACTAGAGTGCCAACTAGGTTAAAGCATTCACCTCTGTCTGCAAATAAGTGGTGCCGTTGAACCTAGACTTGTCGAACTATTGTTAGGGGGATTGATTTTCTTATAGTAATTGTGATTGAAGTTGTTTGCCGTATTAGTGCCTGTGTGTTTTCCATAGATGTGTTTTTATAAATAAATAACTATATATCTTTACACCGAAGCTCTGTTCCGTGTTTGCTTGTTCTACTGTGTAAATTGCCCTATTTTGTATACTCCACATACTGCCTAACTCTTCTTGAGGGAAATCTGACTGCTCAGCCACAGCTACCAAGTGAATCTGTGTGGTACAGACTGCTACCAAGTGGGTTTACTGCCAAACACCTGTAGTCCTAAGCCTTTTGCAGTGGTCCCAGAGGGAACTGCACAGGTTTCCGCCTAACACTGGTGTACAGCGGTGGGATTTGTATCGAGTATGCAGTTTAGAGTGCTTTTCAACACTTTAGGATAACTAACCAGAAAGCATAGCACTAATAGCAACTTACAAAAACATGTCTACTATGGAAGTTTACAGTCAAGAATCCTTGTCAGGTGAAAATACTGAGAGTTTACGAGCCCTCTGTAGGCTCTTTCTGTAAGGGGCAAGAAAGTGGAACTGATAGCGAGATTGCTGGCAAACCAAAGTCTGGGTACTGGTTCAGAGGAACCAACTTCTCCAGCAAATGTAGATGACAGTAATGGTGTTGATCAAAGTTCTGATGATAGTGATGAAGAGGCTGAAGAGGAAGCAGAGGCTAACGAAACTGTCTCCCCTGCTACTCTGTCCGCCTTACCAACTGTACCTACGGGGCCCATACCAGGTCCCACATGTAACCCTGCTTATTTTGAACTTGAAAAAATGAAGCTCGAATTAAAATACAAATGGTTTTTGGCCCAGTCTGAAACAAACCAAGAGCTAGAGTTCAGACGGATGAATGTCCAGGCTGAGCAGAAGCAAGCTGAGTTAAGGCTCAGAGAAATAGCACTTACTGATGAGTTAGAGATGAAAAAGTTGTCTGTAGAAAATGCTTCTCTCTCCTCTGGTTCCTCTAGAAGCTCCAGTCCCAAAAGACCCCGGATGCCGAAGGAATTAGTGGGTATGTATGAACCGAGATTGGATGTGTTGGATTGGTTAAAACTGTTTGCATATAATCATGGGCTCCATGACATCACAGGGAATGAGTTACTGCCCTGGTTGTTCTCTAGGCTTCCCCCTGTTGCGACTGATGTGGTAATGGAGTTGGGGGAGGTGGATAAGAAGGATTACGAAAGTGTGAAACTAGCTTTGATAGCTATATTCGGGAAGACCCCTTCCCAGTATCTTAAGAGGTTTAGAACCCTCAAAAAGCATGATTGTACCCCTGGGGCTACCTGGGTGAGTGAAGGGTTGAAAAACTTAGAGGGATGAATTAAGGGTTACAAAGTGAACACTTATGAGGGTATGAAGAATCTTTTTATGTTGGAGTCTATTTATGATGCCTGTTCTCCTGAGCTCAGACAGCACTTGGCTGATTCGAAGGAGTTCGATTCCAGGAAGCTAGCTAAGGCCGCTGACTTGTGGGTTGCCAACAGGGCTACTCATAAGGATTCTGGGGCAACTCAGAAAAAGGATGAGGGAAAACAGCCTAAGAAAGACTCAAAAGAGAATTCGAATAACTCAAATTCCAAAGAGGGCCCCAAACCAAACCAAAGGGTAAGCCACAAGGAAAACCGCAGCAGAATAGTGTGTCTTCTGGTGCCAAACCGGAAGGAGGCCAGAACAAGTCACCATTCCAGAAAGCATTCGGAAAATGCTTTGTTTGTGGCTCGACTGACCACGTGAAAGGAGATCCCAGATGTAAGGGTAAACCTTCAGAGGTCCAGCTTGTCTCCTTAGCCTTCGCTCCAGAGGAGGAAGTCCAAATGGCAAGTGGAAACGTTCTACTGCTCGCTGATGAACCCCTTGGAGTCTCAGCCAAGGTTTCTTTAGTATCTCTGGGGTTGTGGGAACAACAGAATTTAGATGTCTATAATTCTATCCCCGATAATACTAAAGGGTATTATAAGGACAGTGTCCAGGTGAATGGTCAGGAGACTCCTGACATTAGGGACACTGGGGCCAGCATAACTGTGGTGGATAAATCTTTTTTTCAGGCTGAGGATGTTGGTAAGGCACCCAAATGCCTCACCAAGTTAGCTGGAGGGCCTGTGCAGATGCTTCCCCAATTACCAGTTCTCATCCAGTGTAACAACATGACTGTGAAGATACCTGTCAGCATACAGAGTGAGGTACCAGGACGCGTTCTGTTGGGTAACGATTTGAAAACTCTCAGAGTTGTGTCGCATACCCCCAGACCTCCTAGTAAACGGTTACAGGAGCAAACCAGACCTGCAAGGGAGAGAACCATGCGAGGTACTCTCCAGGAGATGATGAAGAAAGATATCACTCCTGCTCCACTGGAATTGTCAGCTGCTGTCTCCAAGAAATCAGAAGCGAAAGGGAAACCTAAGACTTCTATACCGAAACCAGCAGCCAGCATTTCCGTGCAGCCAACAAGGACTTCCCCACGGTTGTCCAACGTTACACCCGTAACTCCACCTCCAGCTGAGGCTGAGAGGGAGGTACAACCCTGTGTGGTAGAATTAGACTCTGAAGAGGAGCTAATGGAAGGCCAGGAACTCATTGGAGATCTGGATCCTGTTGACCATCCTGAGCTGCAGTCTTTACTGGCAGAAGGTGGACCCAGCAGGGCAGACTTCAGTAAGGGACAGAGAGAATGTCCAACTCTGGAAGGTCTTCGCCACCGGGCAGAAGCTCAGGCTGAAGGGCAAGAGCCTGGGAAATACAGGTTGCACTGGGAAGATGGCCTCTTCTACAGTGAACCGACCGAGTCTGCACCTGGAGACTACAAACGACTTGTAGTACCCCACGAGAACAGACCACAGTTCTTGCAGTTAGCCCACGAGATTCCTTTGGCTGGTCACTTGAGTTTCAAGAAGACTAAGGAAAGGCTCTCTCTCTACTTTTATTGGCCAAAGATGGGGGCCGAAGTAGAAAAACACTGCAGGAGCTACCACACCTGCCAGACCTCTGGTAAGGTTGGCTCCAAGAATGTGGCACCTTTAGTGCCACTCCCAGTTGTGGGAGTCCCATTTGAGAGAGTAGGTATTGACATTGTTGGTCCCTTGATCCTCCAACCTCTTCAGGCAACAGGTTTATACTTGTTGTAGTAGACCATGCTACTAGGTATCCTGAGGCAATTCCTATGAGGACTGTTACAGATCTGGCTGTAGCTCAGACCCTCCTTGGTATTTTTACCAGGGTCAGGTTTCCTAAGGAAGTAATCTCTGACAGGGGGTCAAACTTTATGTCCCACTACATGAAAGCCATGTGGAAAACCTGTGGAGTTACTTACAAGTTCTCAACAGCCTACCACCCCCAAACCAATGGGCTGGTAGAACGGTTCAACCGAACCATGAAGAGCATGATAGGTGCTTTAGAGGAACCCCTTAAGCTTAAGTGGGACCTTCTACTGCCATGCCTTCTCTTTGCTTATAGAGAAGTCCCTCAGGAGGGAGTAGGTTATTCTCCCTTTGAGCTTCTCTATGGTCATCCCGTCAGAGGTCCATTGGCCATGATTAAGGAGGGGTTGGAGAGTGCTCCTTCCCCCAAGCCAGCCAGAGTGACTGACTATGTGATAGGTCTCCGGAGGAGAATGTCGCACATGATGACAGAAGCGAGCGATAACTTGAAAGCTGGACAAGCATTGGTCAAGCACTGGCATGATCAAAAGGCTAACATGGTTGAGTTCGCTCAAGACCAGCTTGTTCTCGTTATGATCCCAACAAGGCAGAGGGCCTTGCAAGACAAATGGATGGGACCCTTCAGAGTTGTGGGTAAACTCAGAGAGGTCAACTATCTGGTGGACTTGGGCAATCCCAAGGAGGCTCCGACAGTCTTCCACACCAACCGACTCAAAGCGTATTTCTCAAGACCGGATGTAGGAGTGTTGCTTCTAGCATCATCAGAGGAAGAAGAAGAGAGTGAAGCTCTTCCGGATCTCCTCAGAGACTTACCGCTAGACGAAAAAATGGAAGGAGTAAACCTCTCTTCAAATCTGACACCCGAGCAACAAGAAGAGTGCAAATCAATGTTGAATCAGTTTGCCTCTCTGTTCTCTCTTTCACCAGACTTGACCCCTTGGGGCCAGCATGACATACTCACTGGTGACTGTCTGCCAGTCAAAAGCAGAGGATACCCAATGTCAGAAAACGTACAAACCCACATCAAAGGTGAGGTCAGCAAGATGCTTGATCTCGGGGTAATAGAGCCCTCTACTAGTCCATGGTCTAGCCCAGTTGTGTTAGTACCAAAGGCCGGATCTAAAGAACTTAGATTCTGCGTGGATTATGGAGCTCTTAATGCAGTCACCAAGACTGATGCCCACCCTTTGCCAAGAACAGATGAGTTGGTGGATAAACTTGGCGCAGCCAAGTTCCTCAGCACATTTGACTTGACGTCAGGCTATTGGCAAATAGCCCTGACAGACCATGCCAAGGAGAAAACTGCATGTTCTACCCCCGTTGGCTTATACCAGTCTAAGGTAATGACTTTCGGATTGAAAAATGCACCTGCTACATTTCAACGGATGGTAAACCAGGTTCTGAATGGGATGGAGGACTTCTGCATGGCATACTTGGATGACATAGCAGTGTTCAGCAATTCCTGGGAAGAACATGTAACCCACCTGAGAGATGTTTTGCAGGCTCTTGGATGAGCCAATCTGACCATAAAGGCGAGTAAATGCCAAATTGGACAGAGTAAGGTAGTCTATCTTGGACATGAGGTAGGAGGTGGAGAAATAAGGCCTTTGCTCAGTAAGATTGAAGCTGTGCAAAATTGGACAACACCTACTACTCAGACCCAAGTGAGAGCCTTCCTAGGCCTCACTGGGTATTACAGGAATTTCATTGAGAAATATGGGACCATAGCTTCTCCTCTGAATGTCATCTCCTCTCCCAAATTTCCTAAAAAGTTTAGATGGAACGAGGAGTGCAATCAGGCTTTTGAAAACCTTAACAAGGCTCTTTGCCAAGCCCCAGTACTCAGAGCTCCCGATTACCGCCAAAGTTTCATTGTGCAGACAGATGCTTCAAATGTAGGAATATGTGCAATACTCAAGTCAACTGGATGGGAAAGGTAGGGAGCACCCTGTTTGCTTCATCAGCCGCAAGCTGAAGGATCCTGAAACAAGGTGGGCAACAATCGAAAGAGAATGCTTTGCTATCGTGTGGGCTCTGAAGAAGTTTAGGCCATACTTGTATGGTTCTACTTTTGTCATTCAGACTGACCACCAACCCTTGAGATGGTTAATGCAAATGAAAGGGGAAACCCCAAAACTACTGAGATGGTCGATCTGCCTGCAAGAGTTTGATTTCACCATTGAGCACAGGTCAGGATGTCACCACCAAAATGCTGATGGTCTCTCTAGGATGTATGTCATCGACTAGAGGTATGAGATTCATCCAGGAGTGGATTAAATCCTCCTGACCCTTAGTCTGGGGCGGGGGGCGAGTGTTAGGGAGAATTCTCTGTTTAGGCTGAATTTCCTAACCTAGTGAGTCGCCCAGCAGCTTTGCTGGATTTCTGGAGTTTGTTGTTTCCATCCTGCCAAGAGTGAGACTCTTTTTCTCCCACTCTTGGACATGAATGCAGTTAATTCCTTTGAATGTCAATGTGTTCTATGGGCTATGGGGTCTTTTACTCCATAGGGTCTCATATGTTTTACTATGTGTGTTACACCGCACCCTCCGTGCCGTAACACTGGGGCGTCCTAGAGGATCCCCACCATAGACTCCATACCCTGGGGCTGACTACTGTCTCCCAGGGCATGTAAAGTCACCATTGGCTTTACTAGACCTAAATTTACTAACAGAACTAGTACAAACCATCCTATTGTGCACGTACTCGTAGGGGTAATTCGATTACTCCTGGGTCTGTTTTTCGAGGGGGCACTGTCTCATCCCCCCTCATCGAGTTTTGGCTGGTGGCAGTGGAAACTACTCGTTATATTCGACCCTGAATATAACTCTATGGGATTCTTCCCATTGTTGGAGGTCAATACTCTTTCTCGTTAATCTCTAACATACCACCGGTTTATTTATCTTAAATAAATCTATCGGTTGGTATTTTCTGCCAGAACTCAGTTTTTAAAATGGCGTCTGTGTTCGTCTCTGTGACTCCTAAACCAAAGGTTGAGCCCTTTGCTCCACTTTTGGCGGGCTTCTGCACAGAGGCCCTCCAAAGTGGTGCCATTCTGTCTGGGTACCACAGGGGGTGTGGGAGGGGGTTTAGGCACGCTGGACTGAGTTGCCTTGCCAACTCAAGTCGCACTCTGGTGTGATTGGCCCAAGTGGTGAGCCACCCCGCTCACCACTTAGCGTGTTTTGATTGACAGCTAGGCTGAATGAATGGGGATTTTCTGCATAAAAGCAGGGCTTTTGGGACTGGATCTTCAGAAGTCGCCGCAGGACCTAAGAATCCAACGAGGGTAAAGCTGAGCCGACCTGCAACGACGACACCTCCGGTGGAGCCCTGCTGAACCGACTCACCACTTCCCAACAACAGAGGAGATCTCCCGGCTGGAGAGTCTTCTTCCCCTGACTGGTGGGAAGAACCAGTCCCCTTTGCTTTTTCTTCGCTTCCAGGGCGGGTCGAATTGCCCGTGCTGAGCATCTCGGCAACCGGATAGCCACTAACCTGTACCGCGACCAAAAGGTGGTGCCATACCCTGCTTTTTCTCTCCCGTCCTAACGAATACTAGAGTGCCATCTAGGTTAAAGCATTCACCTCTGTCTGCAAATAAGTGGTGCCATTGAACCTAGACTTGTCGAACTATTGTTACGGGGATTGATTTTCTTATAGTAATTGTGATTGAAGTTGTTTGCCGTATTAGTGCCAGTGTGTTTTCCATAGATGTGTTTTTATAAATAAATAACTATATATCTTTACACCGAAGCGCTGTTCCGTGTTTGCTTGTTCTACTGTGTAAATTGCCCTATTTTGTATACTCCACATACTGCCTAACTCTTCTTGAGGGAAGTCTGACTGCTCAGCCACAGCTACCAAGTGAATCTGTGTGGTACAGACTGCTACCAAGTGGGTTTACTGCCAAACACCTGTAGTCCTAAGCCTTTTGCAGAGGTCCCAGAGGGAACTGCACAGGTTTCCGCCTAACATCCCCCACCTGGGTCATGTGTCCCACAGTCAGACAAATGCAACACATTCATAAAACGAAAAAGGTGACTGCTTGGTTGAGGATTTTTCTTCTGTTTTGCTTGTTTGTCATCCTGTCTTGTTCTGTACCACTAGATCATTGAAGTATGTGGAGTTGCTATCTTTAAAAGTAAGCTGAGTATGCACACGGTCATGTTTCTTATCCCTGCAAAGCTCTTCCGAATTGGTTGTCCAACGAGGCTTATTTTCATGCACGAGTGGAAGAACATAAGTCCATGAACCACAATCCTGTTCGAATAGTTCCATGGGGTAATTCATTATCTTATATGAATACTGTTGGGCCCATTGAGGAATGGGTCCAGGAAATGCACTGCCTGTCAGGAACAGAAAAATTGATTTACAAATTGATTTACAAATTGAAATGTAAGTTGTCTTTATATGAGAAGATCTGGAATGTGTTTAATGATTTCTTTTAGTTTTTTTTAGTTTTTTCTTTTCCTTCTGTACTTTTCTGGCTGTTGCTATGATATTGTTTCTGTACATACTTGTAAATAAATAATAAAAAAATATATATATTGTGAACCTTCCCATGTTTATGATTTAATATCCTATTGTTATTCTGTTTTGCACTCTAGAAGAGGGAATACCAAATATTTAAGACCATCATATGGCATCAATATGATTCACCTTCAAAAGCTGTGGTGAGAGTGAGGCCTCAAAGCTATGATGAAAATGACAGTGACAGAGTTGTATTGTTTTCTGTTAACATCTTTGACTTACAGGAACCACACAGAAGTTGTAAGAGTATGTTTGACAATTGTATGCCAGTATAATACCTAGCTTGAGAATAGAACATGTACACTGATACAGTTTATTGCTTTCCAGGAATTTCAGGCTGCTGAATTCTAAAAAATACCCAGGTACACCAACAGTCATTGTCGTATGACACCATAAGTGAGACTGATATGTCAGAATTGTGGTGTTGTTTTTAATGATTCTCTTAAATGCTTCACTTGGATCTTTACCCTCCATTTATCTGCATTTCAGGTAGAAACATAGTTTCCCAACTGCATCTAAGGTGCAGCAATAAAGCTTCACCGGGGAGCTGTCCATGTGCATCACGTATATAATTCAAGGAAGAGTAGACCGAAAGCAGGCACTTTGTGGAATCGAGGGAAGCATAAAAAGGGAGCATGTGCTCGGAGGTTGCCTTTTTTCTTTTGCTCAAGGTGCTTGTTCTCCTGGGGACCGAAGCCAACCCAGGAGTGCTTAAGGTGCAGGAGGGAGAACCCTGAACTAAAGACCCGAAGGCCGGAAGATCTGCGCTGCAGGAACTCGAATTACAGCAACCTTTGACTTTTTTTAGTTTTAGCTCGGTAGGGAAATCCCACCATAGTATAAGGCAAGATAGGTGTTTCTCCATCCTCACATTTAGGTTAATAAAAGCGGTTATTTTGAATTTTGAATCTGCTGTCTGTGTCTCACTCCAAGACAGCCACACAATATGCTGCAGAGAGTTGGGGATACACAAGATCCTTGAGGTGCAGGGGGGCGTTGGCATTCTACGCAAATACTCTAAGGCTCTATTCCCTAAGAAGGAGGCAATCCAGGTTGTGTACTGCGGAGAGAAGTTAGCCACAGATAATAGGTGGCGACCAAGGATGGTGTGGTCTACCAGGTCAAACAAAGCTGATAGATCAAGGAGCATCACACGTGCAGGCTTTCTTTCGTCCCTGATCACGTTAATCTGGATCTTTATGTCAAGTAGTGCTGATTCAGTCCTGTGACCTAGGTGGAAGCCCAACTGCTGCATATCCTTGTATGGTTGGTTTCTAGGTAGCGCTGGATTTGCAGATAACCCACTCTGGCCAGGATTTTTAGCAAAAAAGGGGCAGTTGTGATTGGGTAGTAGTTAGTTGGAAGCATAGGGTCAAGAGAGTTCTTTTAATAAGAGGGAGTACCCAGGCTTCCATAAGGCTAGTGGTAAAGGAGGCATTGATAAAAGAGTCAATGAGGGTTGCCAGGATCTCAGAGCAATCTTTAATGAGGACCACAGGGCAAATGTCTATTTTACATCAAGATGGTTTCAGATCATTTAAAATCGTTTTGACTTTGTCTTCTGAGACCTTGGTGAAGTGAAACATGGGGAGATCTTGAGGACTGGAAGAAGAGGGAGAGGCGACCGCTGGGACGACTGAGTGGGTTAAAGCAGGGATTGTTTAATATCAATTTTTCTGTACAAGGTGTTAATTCTGGTGAGCATGGCATTTTGAATATTGGCACACCAAGAATCATCTTTGGAGATTGTGTTTGGGGGGTTAGTGGGAGTTTCCAGTTCCCTGCGAATGGTGAGAATCTCACAGGTATTAGATTTAGCATTGGCATTGTAGGTGGTGGATTTGTCAGGAAGGATGGCTTTTTTGTAGTGTTAGGAGGTGACAGAGAACAGTAGCTTCTTCGCTTCTGATGTTGATGCCTTCCAGTTGGCTTCTGCTAACAGTTTTTAGAGTGGAGCATTTGGAGGGCTGGGGAAAACCATGAGTTTCTGTGTGCAGATGTTTTAAATTTGTGTGGCTTTCGCGGGGCAATAGTGTCAATGTCTAAAGTCAAGGTTTTGCAGTACAGGTCCGCTGGTGTATTTGGGTCTTTGGCAAAGGGTGGCTCAGGTATGAGTGAGCTGAGCAAGAGAATGATATGCTCCTTGGTGAGGTTTCTCGTGCTACGGGCTAGAGTAGGGGGCAGTGGGATAGCGATGCATATAGAATGATCAGTAGGTGAGATGGAGAAGTGCACTATGTTGTGGTCAGACCACGGTCAAGAGTAGATTGCGACCTGGCAGTTAAGGTCTGCGATCCAGTCTAGGATGCAGCCTTTGTCGTAAGTGGGGAGCTGACACATTTTTGGAAACCTAGAGCGCTGATCGAACTTGAAAGTGATGTGGCTGTTAGATCAGCAGGGTCATTATATCTTAGATTGATGTCTCCCAGGAGAATAGTTTTAGAGCCAGGCTTAATAATGGCAACCAGGGTGTGTAAGAGGTTCTCTTCAAAGATGGAGCAGGGCCTTCGGTCAATAAATGGAGTAAAGAGTGATAATGTCTGAGTCTGAGAGGGTCAGTTTAAACTGACAGGATATCACAGTTGTCAGACAAGTTGGAGTTACTATCTCTAATAGGCATGGAGTCCTTTGTTATAAGTGCTCCTCCTTTGCCCCTCGGATTCCGTCTGTCACAATGGAAGATAGTGAACCCAGGAGGAACGGTAATAGTGAGGGCAGGCCGGACGCAGCATGTAACCATGTTTCTGTAGTTGCTAGGATGTCGAGGGTTAGAGTGGTGATCAGATCATGGATGTCGGGGGGGTGCATAGGAAGCAATGGACCTGGCATTGATGAGTGCGCATTGTAGCAGTATGGTGAGTACATGCTTGTTCAGATGGCTAGGTGGGGCCATGGGAATTTCAGCCTTGCTTTGTGACATTTGGTTACCGTACCGGTGTCTGGACTTTCATTTTGTGAGGTGGAAGCTTGGTGTCCTTCTGTAGGGTTGTGAGCTTTGTTAGATTGTTGACTCTGGACTGTGCAGCTGGAGGGAGCCAGGTCAGGCTCCACATGTAGCTGGGGGCTGTGCCCGATACCCTGATGCAGAGGGGCAATATTGTAATTGTGAGTGGCGGCCTTGTAATCAGGAGTAGAGGAGGCCCAAGCAGTGTGGCTGTGATGTGTGCTGAAATACACAGAGGGTGGTAGAAATGTGTTAGGTTTTGGTAGCAAATGAAATGTGGCTAGGTGGTGTTGGGTATTATGCACCAGAGACTTTGTGCAATAGTCACTGTGCTTGGGATGTGTGAGGCCCTGTGGTGACACATCTTTGGGGTACAGTCTGTCTGGCAGAGTGGACATGTTGCTAGGCAGACTATTAGGATTTGTAGGCATGGTGTGTACTGGTTAGGGCCTGGAGCCTCCAGGTGAGGAGAGTTATTGAGTGGAGAGGATAGAGAGGTGTGCCATTGTGCATGATGGCAGTGTGCAGCGGCACGCACTGTACTAGAGAGATCTGCTGCTCTGGCATTTCACAGGGGTTTGAATTCTGGGTGACATCATCAAAGGCCTCATGGATGAGGGGAAGGAAGAAGACAGTCAGGACAGGAGGGGCTGCAGGTAGAAGGCGCTTGCTAGACTGCACTATACAAAATGCTTGGTATTAAAGCAAATGTAGCGCAAGCTGGGCAAGTGAACGTTAGCTTGTGACAGCGGTTTGATTTGAAAGGCATCGGTTTTGCTGGGCGCATGTTTCTCTGGTGTCAGAAATGCAGGATGATCACTCGGTGGGAAATGGAGGGCGGCTGACGTGACGGCCAGATCAGGACAGGCAGGAGCCTTAGGAGAGGGCCTCTGGACCAGGCCGGCTCTGCCTTCCGTCACCGGGGATCCGGCTCCATTATTGTGGGCTACAGCCAATCGGCAGGCCCAGTGGAAGGAGGTGGCGGCTGTGCTGGAAGTCCAGTGCACAAATTGGTTGGTTCAGGGTCGGCCATATTAGCATGGCATCTCATGGCATGGAATGGCTGCAGGCATGATGTTGTGTCTCTGCAACGGGGCTCCTGTTCTGGTTATTTCTCACCTCGTTTTTTGATTTGTACCTGATGTATATACTATATTTGTTCTAAATCAGTGGTAGAAGTGTACGAAAAGAAGTAATGGAACAAAGTTCCCTGCTAGACTGCCCCTGCTTCCCACAAAAGCATTTGCCATGCCCCCTCACATGCGCCATACAAACCCCTAAAAAAATGCACCTGCTGGTTACGTGAACGTTCACTGCAGTGCACTGAATTGCAAGTTTCAAATTCTTCCTACACTTTTATTTTAAAACAAAAGCATAACTGAATGGTTTCTTTTTAAAATAAAAGAATAGGAACAGTAAAACTTAATGTAAAAAAAGTAGAGGAGCACCGCTCCCAACCGCTGCCGCCCACTTCGCCCACTGTTCTAAATAATAATTTGTTTCTGTAAGGCATAATATATTTTACTAATTATTTCTTCTTCTCAGATTTCTGTTGATACTTTAGTGTTTACGGAAGGCCCTTTTCTATTTCACTCTGATTCTTCAGTTAGGAACAGTATATTTTATGGGGTAATGAAATATGTTTTGGGAACTTGTTTTGATTACTTTGAAGTTTGCTCGTCTCACAGAGCAAATCTTATTTGCAGCTGTCTATTTAATATGTCCCATTTCGTCTTATGTTTAATTGCGAAAGCTCCATCTAAATTATCCAGAATTTTCCTTAAACTATTTATCACATTGTCATGTACTATAGCTTGAATACAATGCATTCATTTATTTATAATCGGTTTTCGAGCTATCATGAAGCATTATTTTCAATCTTTATCAGGTGATAGTGCTTAACGTTAAACCTCCTATCAGTACCCAGCGAAGTAAAATCTGATTGCACCTCGCTGGGTCCTTACCAGCGGGACAATGACTCACCTGCAACAAGTAGAATACCATCCCTTTCTTCCTCAGGCCACCATTGACAGGGAAAAGGGACTAGTTGTAGCTGTTCTAGGAAGCAGGGATTGTTTGATTTTCACCAATGTCAAAGAGGTAGAAATGAAATAGGGTGGCGGCCAGAGGGCACCCTTGCTCACGCCCATTGGTCGGGTTGATCGCAGATGAGAGGACTCCATTGTGGGTTAATCAAACTCGGATGGTGGTGTCTCTGTATAGAGCTTTGATGGGTTCCAACAGCTCTGTAGGACAGTTCTGTTGCTGGAGTTCCTTCCACAGCTTGTTTCTTTTGATGCTCTCAAACACCATTTGAAGATCAACAAAGATGGCAAGTGTGTTAGTCCGAGTTCTGAGGGATTCCTACTTCAGTATATTAAGAATCAATGAGTTGATATTGGTTACAAAATTACTAGCGAACCCGGTTTTACGGGGGTCCTGCTTTTTGTTTTTCTTGGCCCACTCATTGAATATTTTGACCAAGATGGAAGCAAAGATCTTCCCTATCGGGTCTAGCATCACCAATGAACAGAAGTTTGTAGGCTGGTTCCTTTCGCATTTCTTGAAAACAGGATTGGTAATCGCTGTTTTCCAAGTGTCGGGTATACATTTGCTTTCAGAGATGAGGGTGAAGATTTGGATACATAATTTGACCCAGGCTTCTGGCTGTCTTTTGATGATGTTGTTGCTTAAGCCATCAGTGCCAGGTGCTCTAGAGGTGTTTAGTTGCTTGATGTGTGAGATGATTTCATCATATTACCATTGTTTATACCATTCCTTTTTCTGTTGGTGTTGTTGTTGGACCTTTCTTGGTCCAAATTGGTGTTATATCGTGATCAAAAATGATCAACCCATTCGCTCTCAGAAACGTCTATGATAAGACGGTGTTGTATAGATGTGATTTTGGTTGAGCAGAGTCCAGAGATCCCTGGTATTTCGCTTGTTAATTGCTTTCATCATGGATTCTGCATCATTTTGAGCAATCATGGCTCTGGTGTTTTTGAGCCAGTTTCTATGTTTTTGTTTTAGGCTTTCGGATTTTTTGTGATCTATCCATAGGGTCTGTTTTCTTAGCTGTTCTTATGGACTTTCTTAATTGTTTCTTTGCGCAAGTGATTTCCTCATAATAGGAGGTAAGGTATCAGGAGCTACTCGTCATTGATTTTCTCTTTCATACCTTTGTTGCATGTTTTGAATGTTTCTTCCAGTCCTTCCATCTGGTGTTATGGTATATGCAGTCTGTTTAGACCGGAATTGATGGCTTATTTCAGATTTTTCATTTTATCCATGCGCTGGTGTGGGGCATTCCAAATCATTAGAAGTAGCGTGGTCGCTATGCAGATCATTCCTAACTTCTAATTCTAATATGTGGTATTGTAGGTTGGGGCAAATGTAATCGAGGTATCCGTTGGAATAGCCTCTATGCCAGGTAGATCTGGCTGGTTTGTCCCCTTTGGTGCTCCCATTCAGGAGTATGAAATTTCGTCTGCGTGTTGCAGCTGTACACAATTGTGGTTTGAGATTCAGATTGGTGTTAGATATTTTGATGCCACCCTCCTGAAAGAGGCGGAGATTTAAGTTGACACAGATGATCATTTGTAGCTGTTTATATTTCATGTAGAGATTGTCGATATTGGTCAGTATCTCGTCTAGAAAATTGTCATTCGATGGTAGAGACGGACTCCAGTAAATGTTTAAGATGGCAAGCAAACACTGTTCTTTTGTTTCTGAATATACAAGCTTCTCAGAGCAGTTCTGCTTGAGAATGGTTATTTCAAACCAGAAGTTCGGGGACAGCGCTTCAATTAGTTCGAAATAAGCTTTGACTTTCCAGAAAGTCAGGAGACCAGAACAGGGACGGCCCTTTGTTGTTCTTATGGTTGGGGTCATATGAATCAAAAATCCATCACAAAGGGGCAGTTTAGAGAGCCAAGTCTCTTGGAGACAGATTATTTCATAATTGGCAAGTTCATTGTTTCCTTTTTCAAACAAGTGCATAGAACCTCTGGTGTTCCAAAAGCATAGACGAGAGGTCTGGATATATCCTTTCTGCTGACATTATAAGTAGGTGGTTGTTTCTTTTCTTCTGGAGCTCTCTAAAGTTGCGTTCTTAAGTGGGGTCAGTGAGTGTTCTCTCTGTATTTTGCTTTTGTTGCAGTTGGCGCTCTGCATTCTTTTTTGTTCCCATACAATTTTCTGTGAGGCTTCACAGTGGTCAAAGGTTGGGTGGTGTTCCTGTCTTCTGGGGGGAAATTCCTCATTTCAATTTCTGCTAGATGGACATTTCTGAATTTCTGGAGTAGTAGAGCATTTGAAGCTGAGTATTTCCAGTTGTTTAGCTTGCTCCATAATTTTTTCTACCAAGTTGCATGAGTTGAGTTGACTTATGATAGCATCTGTTTGATCGTAATGCGGAAATTCTACCACTTTTATATCTTTTGATCGAATATTTTAGAGAGGAGGAATTACGTGAAGCAATCTCAGAAGATTTGTTCTATTGAGTATTAGACCATCGTACTGTGATTTCGGTCTGTGGATCTCAATCGTGTTCTTGATTATTTGTGCACATGGGTCAATAAAGGTTGAAGTTTCATTAAGTGATTCGGATCCTCAGGTTTATTATGTGGGACAGAGGAGTTTCCTTCCCTCTTCCGCACTTTTGAGTCTTCATTTACTTACCAGGAGTGGTCTCTGAGTGTGTTCGAGTAGATTCATAGTCTGTGATGTTTTTGCAGTCATTGTGTTCGGATGCATGTCCTGACCAATCGCCTTCTGTATCAAAGACTTCTTCGCAGGTCAGTATTCCATTATTGCTAATTCCTGTGTTGCCTTGTGTATATTCATCAGTAATGTAGAGTGATGATGTGCCACTGGTGATGTTCGACAGTTGATTAACCGTCCTTTCTGTAATAGAGCTTGTGTTATTTGCTGTTTGAGGCTCAGAAGGTGTGTCTTCATGTGTAGATAAGTTCATCAGCAGTTCCAAAATGTTTTTATCCTCTCGTTCCTGCTCTTTTGAATTTATGAATTGTTCTGTAGGTGTGTGTTGGATCGAGGATTATTCTTTTTTTTTTAGCAGTGAATTTGGTATCCTTTAATGTAGCAGTTTTAGTCATGGTTTGAGGGAGTGTCAGATTTCTTAGGAAGGCTCGAGAGCCTTTTCTAGAAGGTTTGGCAGCAGTGTTTGTTTTTGTTTGCACAGGAATGGATTTTTTTCCAATGCTATTAGACAGATCGCTGAAGGTGGATTTTCCTGTGGTAGTGTTGTGCTTATTTGATTTTTCTCGTTGTTTTGCCGCAAGTAGTCTTATCAAGGTGATGGTAATTTGCTCTTTTCCCGTGCAGTCGTGTCTCGCGATATCAAACAGGCGGTTCTGCCACGTGTTATTAGTTTCAGCTTCTGTATCTAGCCGAATTTGTATTTTATTGGCCAGAGTCTCCATGTAGATTTGTTTTGTGTGTATCATCGCGATTAAGGTGGCTTGATCGCGCATGGCCTCATTGATGGGTTGTATAATTTGATGAATGGAATTAAGGCCAAGTTAGTGGCTGTTATCATGGTACTTTGTAGTTCGGCCATTGTTGTGGGTAAAGTGTTAGTGCGTTCTTCCTTCAGGGTATCGCAATGGGATTCGCCTCTTTTTTGTCATTTGTTTCCAATGAGCTTTGCAGTTCTTGTACAGTTTATATATGTTTATGATGTTTGTTGTGTTTTCCGTGTTGTATATTTGGTGCAATGTTGTCTCGTGGGATGGAGCTGCCCAAAGCTTTATCAGGTCTGGGAGTGGCGGTCTTTCCCAATTTCCCAATTTTTTTTTATTTTTTATTGAGTTTGTGGAGTGGGAAGCTGCCACAGAATTAATTTCTGTTTTCTTGACCATTCATGATCATCTCGATCTCGGTGATGTCAAGAGAGAGTCTAGCGACACACAATGTTTTTCATGATTTGTTGGGAAAAAGCAGCTGCTATTAGTGCTTTCCAGTTGTAATTTGGCATAGTTTTGGTGCCAGATTTTTTTTTACTTGAAGCGCTCATATTTTTTGTATTGTAAGAGGTGTTGGCATGGGATCTGTGAGCTGTGTCTTTTTTGTGTTCTGACTTCGCATTTTTGTGGGTGCTCTCAATTAGCTCTTTGTGATTTCCCTTGATGTTGGGATTGTAGTGGGAACAGTGGGTCTGGTCATCGTGCTTTTTTTTGTTGCATGTCTTCCGTAGGAGGTTTGAACTGTGGAGAGCTCTTCTGCATTTTGTCGCTTTTACTATGTTTCCTTTCGTTGGCTTTTTTATTATTCTGCTTGCGGGAGGGCAAGGAATCCAGGTCTTGGTATCTTTTTGATTAGGCACATCTGGGGGAGTGTTGTGTGAAACTGAGACATCCTGCATTTGTTCCCTATTAGGGGTCATGGGGTGTTTGCCACATAGTGGGATGTTTGTTTGCATTTTCTCGGTTTCTTGAGGGGGCGTGGTTTCTGTGGCATGTTCGATGTTGTTGTTTATTTTCATGGCTGGTTGAAGATCAGCAGGAGTGTTCGATAATGAAAGTTTGTCCGTTTCATCAGTTTCACTATCATTTGGCTGTCTTGGAAGCACTCAAGATTCGCAGTTTTCACTTTCTAATGGCAGATTAGTAAAGTTTGAAATTTCTTGTTGCATAGCATTTAACGGGAGTGTGTTGCAACTCGAACAAGGGAGTTTGATAGCGGTCATGGCAATTTCGCTTTTTAATGGCTCTAGGAGCGGAAGAAGCTTTGCTCATTGTCGGGTGGAAAGGCTGGCGGAGACAACCATGTTTGCAGCTGTGTAGTTGCACAGAGGAAATAACCGAGCAGAGAGGGGAAGGAGAGCATATGAAAAGGGTAGGGGGAAAGGAGGGGTTCAGATGGTCGAGTGTTTCGACGATAGTTCGGCCTTACCATGGCAAACCAGGAGAGTTGCAGTCGCTCGGACGCCTCTCAGAGACTCTCAGAGACTCTGTTCCGGCTCCGTTCCACTCCACGGTCGTCGGGGGTATTATGGATAATGTTAAACTGGATACTGTGTCCTCCCTCGATTTCTTTTATAGGCATTGCATTTTGAGAATGTAGATGTTTTACATAATGATGGTTGGCTTTTTAAAGGTGTGTTCTTGAGAAAGGTCTTGGAGTGCAAAATGTGTTTATCTGTTTCAGGAAAGGTGCATGTTTTTGCGAAATATTGTGTTCTTTTCCTTGTTTGTGAATGCCATGTCTATATCCATCTTATAGGGCTGAGGTCTGCAACCTGCATCTTGCCAGATGTGTGGACTGCTAATCCCATGATCCTGCACCATTCACTATGTTGGCTAGCACTAATGGTATTTGGAGTGTTAGTGTCTTAGGGTGCAGCATCGAAAGTACTCTTACTGCTAAGAACTGCTATGCATGGCTGTGCAGGACCTTGCTACAGGAACCCTTTTCATTATTTGAAGAGTGGCATGATTGTGAACATCAAGGAACAGGGTGCAACAACACATTCTCAGGCCAGGGCCACATGTTTTATGACCAGCCACGTATCGATCAGTTAGGTAAAACTATAGTCCAGCTCACCCTCCAAAAAGTGAAGGTTTGAAGTCATTCCCATCAGAAGGCCTTTATATTTTGAACTGATGGAGATCCGCTAACAAGGATAAAAAATGAGTTCTCAGAACAGAAAAGCATCTTAAAAGGCACATTTTGCCAAAGGGACAGAACTAAATGGCTAATAGCCTTGGTAACATGAAACCTAATACGTTAATGTTTCATTCACCACCTTGCAAAACACCTCTTATGATAGCTACCAAATTATTTACATTTCATTTTTTTAAAATGTTCCCTACATTGCTCAACCGTGTTCTAAACTTTTTTGGTGATAATCCCTTAGCACAACGCCTTTTAAAGGCTGCAATCCATGTGGTGCATCCCCTTTCCCTATGACTTAAGAGTAGGGTTTAAAACATGAGACTCTTTTTAGTCCTAGCATAGTCATATTTTCTAACTGGCTGTAAGGCGGAGACAATCATCAGCGTCATTATTTAGCAAGTGTATGTAGTAATGTATTACAGAGCAACTGCACTCCAAGCATGCTGACTCTCCGATGTAAAATCCAGAGGTGGGGTTCAGACAGTGAGGCAAGGCTAATATGGCTATTTTATGCTTATGACCTATGAGTGTGGGATTTCCAGAAGTGGAACAGGACAGCACCAGATTCAGTCATTATGAGTGGGTTTTCCATTGGCTTGAATGCATCTAAATCTCAGACACTTCCTGGAATGAATCCTGTGAGCATGTAAATGCCTCGGTTTGGGATTGGGGACCATTATCATCATTCCAATATCTCATGAATATGGAATGTCTGGATTGGTTCATTGATGTTACCAATCTCACAATGGTAGAAGATGCCTCAAATGAAGGAGGTACACGTAGTGCTCTACTCTCTCTCAAATCACGAATGATGGTGACATTTTGTTGAATATCAAACTTAACATCCTTCAATCAGCATAATATTAGCTGGACCAGATCAACTGGTAACTGAGATGTCCTATAACTGGCAGACTGAGAGAACATCTGTTACCAAGAAACTGCACATGTACTTACCCAGTGCCACCATCCTATGGTGCCCACATATTATCCCTCATAAGTACCAATTTCATTAGATTAGCACTTCTTCCAGAAGTCAATTGGGATTCCTATGCAATAGAAATACGTCTCTTATGGTTTCCCTACACATGTGACACGTGTCTGTTCTGTCTGCAAGTGATTCCATGTGGGAGATGGGTATTAGCATAATTGACCTAAAAATCTTTGATCGATTTGTTTTTACCTTTTTCCGGTAAAATGTAATTAAATATATTTATGGGGGTGGGTAAGGGTATAGATTAGGTTGATGGGAAGTGGGGAGGGGTTAACGGGGTTATCCTCCCGCATTTTAGACTGAAAGAAAGTTCAAATAAATTCAATCAAATGTGATTAGGTCAAATGTTTTAGGTCAAATAGACCCAAAATGGAAACCGGGTGATGTTGGCCAGAACGTCCTACTTTTTTGATTTGGCATGAGCCCTCAGAACAATTTGCTTTTCAGATATAATTCAACAATGATGTTTCTGCAATGAATCCCATTTTACGACCCCATTAGGCATCCATCTGTGTGTTCAGTGCCCCCGGAATACTTTACGTCTCTCATGGAGGGATGCTCGGTAGGGGCCTTGTGTTGCCTTTGTAACTTTTTAACTTTGACCAATTATACATTTTTAAGGTTTTAAGGTTTTATGAATACTGCATGTCAAATTTTGTAAAGGTTCTTTTGAATTAAATAAAATAAATGTAATATGTTTTCATTACATATGTTGCTGCATTTCTCATTGTTTTAATGTGTTCTAACTTTCTTAGAATTTAAGAATAGATAGTTCCATGTGTTAATATCCCCACAAAAATATTGCGATACAAAAGTATTGCGGCAATATTGAGCCATGGACTTTGCGGGGGATGCACCTGCAACCCCAGCATTATTTTTAAATGTGCGGGGGACACCCCCGCAACCCCCTCTCCCACAAATTATTCCCCCTAAAAATATTGCCTATGGCAAGACAGACAACCATAAGTATGACAATATTTTTGGTGGCGATTATATGTAGGGATACCGAATTGCTACAGTTTCACTGAAAGAAAACCTCGAAGTGTTTGTGTAGGAAATCCTTTGGAAGTTCCACTGCTGCACGTACAATTCCTTTTGAGAAAGGATACAGATGTGGCGATACATGGACATGGTCATTGCCGGTGGCAGGGGTAGGCTGTACTAGATGTCCTTGAATATGAGGTTTGGATTCAAGTTTGAATCAATATTTTACGTGTTTTCCCAGGAAGAAGATTGGAAACATAGGAATGTAACAGCACGCAAATAATTTGAACCTTCAAAAGATTTGTAATGGATGTAATGATAATGCTTTGTTATGTGTAACGTTTTTTCAACGAGGCACTGCACATAGAACAATGTACATAAATATATCATACGACTGAAGTTGGTTTGTATGATTCTGTGTGGAAGCTAAGGTTTGACTCAGTTCCCAATATTTCTATATATGATCTTTTAAAACCAGAAGGGACCATTAGCGTGGGGCACCATGCTGCTTGACACACGCAGAGGTGGGAGCTTGATAAAGATGGAACTATGGGCCGATTTTTTTCAGAAAGTCAGAAACTTAAGGAAACTTTAAAAATATCTTCTAGTACTCAGAGGAACCTCAGGAATATCTGATGTTTTTTGCAGAATCATTGCCTGCATGCCCTGGGAACAGGGCATGCACTGCCTGCTACAGACAACTGTGCCATACTATAGCTTCAAGTAACTGCATATCCAGCAAAGCATAACCACCACTGTTACAGTGTTTATATGCATGTTGGTGACTTTTTCTTAACCACTAGAATCTTCAGTTCCTAACTGGAGTTTTATTCTAACTCTGGTGAACATTGACTTTTTCAATTATTCCAAAGTTTTGACAGTTCGGAATTGCTTTCTGTTAACTAATATACTATAATTAAGAGCTATTGCTGTTGTACCTGTATTTAGCATTGGGCCTACCACTTACAGTTTGAGTTTTAATAAATGGTCATTTTTAGTTAGTGTTTCCATAAAGCATGCACAGAAGACACAAATAAATAAAAATAAACCCTCAGACACACTCAACAAAATAGTTCTTAAAATATCCTTCAAGTTAATCACGGAGAAAACTTCCTAAATATATTCAATCCTCCTTTACATTTAAGTACATAATTCATGCTATGTTCACTTTTGACCAACTGAATAGACGTATTTAGCATTTCTGTAGAACAGCCTAAAAGTATGCAAATTAAGAAAACAAACTCAACATTAATTAACAGAAAATAACAGGAAATACATAGAGTTTAAGAACTCGGGCTACCCCATCATTGTTTCACTTGGGAGTGCACCAATTCAAGTACTTAATCTTAATATACAAGTGTGACATTTAATAACATGTATATAATCATAAGAACAATGCATACAAGACTTATTTACAAAAGCAAGACACTAAGGTAAAAATATATAGTTTTTCTTCAAGACACTATTTTTAAGTGATTGGAAACAGTGCATACAACACACTTTTAAACCAAATGGCAAGGGCTGTTATTGTAATCCTAATATTCGGGTTGACAAAACTGGACTTTTCCATGTGTGACGGGTTGGACCTACAAAAAGGGATCAAGAACAAACATGAACAACAACTTATTTAATCAAATGAGAGAACGTTCTGTAGGAACTCATTCCATGTTTGCATTGATCTTTTCTTATTTAGCTATGCATATATAGCGGGTTTAACCAAAATGCTGACCAATACAACATTCAACAGTAGATTGGTAATGACCAATGACAAAAATACATGGTCCAAAGAGATAGCTCACATGACAAAATGGAACAACAAAATTAACAATTGACTAAAAAGCTGTCTGTCACAAATGGGATTTGAAGTGTTTTTTTTAAATTGAACTTAGAGAAGAGGAGAAGTGGTTATCCCAAGGTAAGTAGTTCCATAATTTAGAAATTCAGGGGCAACAAATTAAAATGAGTGAAAACATGAAGATAGATAAGGCGATCAGGGGATAAAAAGAAGAATTTGAGAAGCTGAAAACAGCTCTCTAGTAGGATGATGAAGAGGAAGTAAGGAACAAAGGAAGGATCAAACATGTCAAAACTAAGCAAAGGTACTGATGCTAAAATCACTGTTTTACAGGAAGACAATGAACCTGAGCCACACATGTAGAAAAATTGGAAGAAAATAGTAAGCCAAAATAAAATCCTCAGTGCAAAGTGCAGAATGGACTGTAGATGATAGAGGTCCCGCATATAAAGTACAAAAGTAGATAGCGCTTTTAACCAAAATGCTGAACAATACAACATTCAACAGTAGATTGGTAATGACCAATGACAAAAAGACATGGTCCAAAGAGATAGCTCACATGACAAAATGAAACTAAGGAACAAAGGAAGGATCAAACGTGTCAAAACTAAGCAAAGGTACTGATGCTTTAATCACTGTTTGACAGGAAGACAATGAAGGTGAGCCACACATGTAGAAATATTGGAAGAAAATAGTAA
The DNA here is from genome assembly GCF_040938575.1 of Ambystoma mexicanum. NCBI lineage: Eukaryota > Metazoa > Chordata > Amphibia > Caudata > Ambystomatidae > Ambystoma > Ambystoma mexicanum. Next base: position 594,413,584 of record NC_090937.1, on the reverse strand, counting down.
GCCAAAATAAAATCCTCAGTGCAAAGTGCAGAATGGACTGTAGATGAAAGAGGGCCCTGCATATAAAGTACAAAAGTAATGGAGAAAGATTAGAACAATGGTTTGTAACAGAAATTTGGTGGAAGCAAAAGTGACAGGGTAATTCATAGAATTTCGCAGAAAAGTGTCGCAAGCGGTGGCGCAGAGTGTCCGCGTGCCATTGTCTGCGCCAGGCACGTGCGCTAAAACCGATTTCCGCGCACAGCGTATTCATGGATTTCAGGCTCCCAAACCAGAGTATCGCAGCGACCCTGCAGCAGCGCCAGTAACGCCCCCAAGAACGCCCTCGCGCAAAGAAAAGCCATCAAAATCGCTAAATCATCGCAAAGGGCTGCGCTAACCCTGGACCAGTCTACAGGGCTGCCAAACAAGGAACGCAAAGTGGGTAACGTGCATATCAGGGGTACGCGTGAAGTCATACACGCGATTAGCCAGGGTACGTGTATTACAGGGGTACGCGGGAAGTTCTACACGCGGTTGGCCAGGGTACGTGTATTAAAGGGGTGTGCGGGAAGTTCTACACGCGATTCGCCTGGGTACGTGTATTACAGGGGTGCGCGGTAATTCTCACATGCGATTTGGCCAGGTACGTGTATTACAGGGGTGCGCGGGAATTATCACACGCGATTTGGCCTGGTACGTGTATTACAGGGGTGCGTGGGAAATTCTACACGCGATTGGCCAGGGTACGTGTATTACAGGGGTGCGCGGGAATTCTCACATGCGATTTGGCCAGGTACGTGTATTACAGGGGTGTGCGGGAAGTTCTACACGCGATTCGGCTGGGTACGTGTATTACAGGGGTGCGCGGGAATTATCACACGCGATTTGGCCTGGTACGTGTATTACAGGGGTGCGTGGGAAGTTCTACAGGCGATTGGCCAGGGTACGTGAATTACAGGGGTGCGCGGGAAGTTCTACACGCGATTCGGCTGGGTACGTGTATTACAGGGGTGCGCGGGAATTCTCACATGCGATTTGGCCAGGTACGTGTATTACAGGGGTGCGCGGGAATTATCACACGCGATTTGGCCAGGTACGTGTATTACAGGGGTGTGCGGGAATTATCACACGCAATTAGGCTGGGTGGGTCCTCACAGGTGTTCCCTGTACACCCTCCACGGCCCCTGCAGGCAGCCCACAAAACAGGGGACTACCCTGCACACCTGCTCATGTCCCCCTGCACCCCCACCCCCCAGCAGTGCAGGGGCAGCCTCCACCAGGCCCCCACTCATGTCCCCTATCACCCCCACCCCCCAGCCACCAGGGGCACCCTCCACCAGGCCCCCACCCATGTCTCCCAACACCCCCACCCCCCAGCATCCAGGGGCACCCTCCACCAGGCCCCCACCCATGTCCCCTATCACACCCACCCCCCCGCCACCAGGGGCACCCTCCACCAGGCCCCCACCCATGTCTCCCAACACCCCCACCCCCCAGCATCCAGGGGCACCCTCCACCAGGCCCCCACCCATGTCCCCTATCACCCCCACCCCCCCGCCACCAGGGGCACCCTCCACCAGGCCCCCACCCATGTCCCCTATCACCCCCACCCCCCAGCAGTGCAGGGGCACCCTCCACCAGGCCCCCACTCATGTCTCCCACCACCCCCACCCCCCAGCCACCAGGGGCACCCTCCACCAGGCCCCCACTCATGTCTCCCACCACCCCCACCCCCCAGCCACCAGGGGCACCCTCCACCAGTCCCCCACTCATGTCCCCTATCACCCCCACCCCCCCGCCACCAGGGGCACCCTCCACCAGGCCCCCACCCACATCCCCTATCACCCCCACCCCCCAGCAGTGCAGGGGCACCCTCCACCAGGCCCCCACTCATGTCTCTCACCACCCCCACCCCCCAGCCACCAGGGGCACCCTCCACCAGGCCCCCACTCATGTCTCCCACCACCCCCACCCCCCAGCCACCAGGGGCACCCTCCACCAGGCCCCCACTCATGTCTCCCACCACCCCCACCCCCCAGCCACCAGGGGCACCCTCCACCAGTCCCCCACTCATGTCCCCTATCACCCCCACCCCCCGCCACCAGGGGCACCCTCCACCAGGCCCCCACCCATGTCCCCTATCACCCCCACCCCCCCGCCACCAGGGGCACCCTCCACCAGGCCCCCACCCATGTCCCCTATCACCCCCACCCCCCAGCAGTGCAGGGGCACCCTCCACCAGGCCCCCACCCATGTCCCCTATCACCCCCACCCCCCAGCAGTGCAGGGGCACCCTCCACCAGGCCCCCACCCATGTCCCCTATCACCCCCACCCCCCAGCAGTGCAGGGGCACCCTCCACCAGGCCCCCACTCATGTCTCCCACCACCCCCACCCCCCAGCCACCAGGGGCACCCTCCACCAGGCCCCCACTCATGTCCCCTATCACCCCCACCCCCCCGCCACCAGGGGCACCCTCCACCAGGCCCCCACCCATGTCCCCTATCACCCCCACCCCCCAGCAGTGCAGGGGCACCCTCCACCAGGCCCCCACTCATGTCTCCCACCACCCCCACCCCCCAGCCACCAGGGCCACCCTCCACCAGGCCCCCACTCATGTCCCCTATCACCTCCACCCCCCCGCCACCAGGGGCACCCTCCACCAGGCCCCCACCCATGTCCCCTATCACCCCCACCCCCCGCCACCAGGGGCACCCTCCACCAGGCCCTCACTCATGTCCCCTATCACCCCCACCCCCCCGCCACCAGGGGCACCCTCCACCAGGCCCCCACCCATGTCCCCTATCACCCCCACCCCCCAGCAGTGCAGGGGCACCCTCCACCAGGCCCCCACCCATGTCCCCTATCACCCCCACCCCCCAGCAGTGCAGGGGCACCCTCCACCAGGCCCCCACTCATGTCTCCCACCACCCCCACCCCCCAGCCACCAGGGGCACCCTCCACCAGGCCCTCACTCATGTCCCCTATCACCGCCACCCCCCCGCCACCAGGGGCACCCTCCACCAGGCCCTCACCCATGTCCCCTATCACCCCCACCCCCCAGCAGTGCAGGGGCACCCTCCACCAGGCCCCCACTCATGTCTCCCACCACCCCCACCCGCCAGCCACCAGGGCCACCCTCCACCAGGCCCCCACTCATGTCCCCTATCACCCCCACCCCCCCGCCACCAGGGGCACCCTCCACCAGGCCCCCACCCATGTCCCCTATCACCCCCACCCCCCGCCACCAGGGGCACCCTCCACCAGGCCCCCACTCATGTCCCCTATCACCCCCACCCCCCCGCCACCAGGGGCACCCTCCACCAGGCCCCCACCCATGTCCCCTATCACCCCCACCCCCCAGCAGTGCAGGGGCAGCAGGCAGTCAGGCAGCAGCAGGTGTGAGCGTGCTCGGGGCTCTGGGGGGCAGTAGTTCGGCCTTCCGGGCAGGAGCGTGGTATTCCGTGTGCGTAGGCGTGGCCAGCTTGGTACGGAGTGATTTGGCATGTGAAAATCCTGCACGTCAGCGTGAAAACCGAGGAAAGGCCCTCAGCGCGTAAGCGCGTCTGTGACGTGACCCGCACGGGTGTTTCCCACACAGCACGTGATGACAGAGCACACGTGGAAAGACTGCACGTCAGAGTGTAATCGCGTGTGATTGTTGGAAATGGCCCTACACGCAGAAGTGACAAAGCGTGTGATTGGTGGAAATGGCCCTACACGCAGAAGTGACAAAGCGTGTGATTGGTGGAAATGGCCCTACACGCAGAAGTGACAAAGCGTGTAATTGGTGGAAATGTCCCTACACGCAGAAGTGACAAAGCGTGTAATTGGTGGAAATGGCCCTAGCGCGTACACGCCGCGTAAGTGACGCTGGACGTGTGGCCCTGTATAAAAGGTATGTGTAGAACACGTTTTCCTTGTACGTGCTTTTCGTGGAGAGCGAGTGGGTGAATTCTGTACTGCTTGTCGTTTCACACGCGATTTACTTCACAGCGTTTCAAGTTCGTATTCCCTGTTACCTCTGACAGCTTTTTCTCTTTTTTCGCTTTTACTGGTTTACCTGGGCCTGTTCCCTCAAACAGTGTTCCCTTCTACTGTTGTCCTGTCTCCTCAGACAGCGTACAAATCTTCTTTTGGCGGCGGTGTTGCCAACCAAACGTGCTCCTTTTACACGCTCGTTTACCAGGCAGACGGTGAGTCACGCACGTATCTAACATCTGTGCTTGCCTTGTGTGTAGCCTACCCCTTCAGAGGTCATTCTAGGCTGCGTGTGACACGCATACGTTCATTCTTGTGTTACTGGGTGCCACAGCGTAGTGCAGGTTTTTTTTTCTGCACACGTGGTCTAGGAGGGGTTGCGTGCACGTCATCTCCCTTTTTTGGGGCTCCTGTGCGTAGCGTGACCCGTCATCTTTCCCCAGGGGTTACAATCAGCCTTGCAAGAGCACTAGGGTACAATTACCATCTGGTACCCAACCCCTTTGACCCCCAATTGCCCAGGACAATAGTTTCCAGCCACTCCCATACGCACATTTACATCAGTGCCATGGCTGGGAGGCGAGGATTCCGTAAGGGTGGCAAAGGTGGAAGAGCCACAAGTGGTGGCCGTGGTGGATCCGGTAGGGGACGTGGTCGTTACTTGCAGGGTGAGCCTGTCCCCCCATGTGTGGAGGACCAGTCAAGGGCACCCATAATCCCCCCCCCCCTCCCGTTGAGGCTGATGTGGCTGACACCATCCATGCTCAGCCCTTGTTGGACCAGCCCATTGTGGCACCAGATCTGGCTGACTCCATGGCTGACTTCCAGGTCAGCAGGCCTATGACACGTGCGCTGGTGCACGTTGATGTCACCATGCCACGTGCATCTGGGCCAGCAAGGTCATCTGCTGCACCAAGGAGGCAGGGCGGAGAGGCTGCAGGGGCAGCTGCGGCTCCATCCACCCCAGCCCTCACACACCCAGCCAGGACAGTGTCGGTCCTAGTCCATGCTGCTGACATTCCCCCTGACACCATCACACTAGAGCCAATGCCTGCACCAACTCCCATGCTGAGTGTGCAATCCCACACTCCTGATACAGAGTCCACCAGGGCTCCTGCCCCTAGTGTCCAGAGCGGCGCAGGACACTCAGGATCACCACCACCTTCCAAGCGGAAGAGGAAGAGTGCTCGTCCGGCACAGGCTGATGCCCCAGACACGGCTACAAAGTCCGGCCCATCCAGGAAGCCCAGCTTCACGGATGACGAACTGAATGCACTTGTCGAGTATGTGTCCGGACATGACAACGAGATGGTCATTGTTGCAGGATCCAAGACCACACCTGCACAACGCCAGGCACACTGGCAGACCGTTGCGGACATCGTAAGTGCCCTTGGAATCGTGAGGCGCACAGCCAATGATTGCTATAAGCGCTGGAATGACCTAAAGCGCAGGTCAAAGAGTAAGCTGGCCTCAAGTCATGCCGCAACTCTAGTGACTGGAGGTGGGTCTCCAGTAGTAGACATGGAACTCACTCCACATGAGTCAGTCGCTGGGACCTACGTCACGGAGGAACAGATCCAAGGCGTGGGAGATCTGGCTGATTACGAGGCATTGTCCGGTGAGTGCACATGCATGTGTGTGTCATCCATGTGCATGTTGTGTGTGTGAGGGCTTCTGTTTGTGTGCCAGGTGAGAGTGTGTGCGCCTGAGTCGTATGGGTCAGCCATGTGCTTCATGCAATACTTCCTGCGCAGCTGCATTTGGCCATAGCAGTATCCCTTCTGCCAACAGTAGACATCTAGCCCAACTGCACGCCAGTTGCCCTTGAAGTGTCACCTTGCCACAACATAGTTGCTTATTTTTCACTGTTCATTCAGTCAGTTTGTTTGCATTCCACCACTTTCACTAGGCATGTCGCTGTCCACTAGTCACATGTCTGACATGGCTATGGTAAAGTGGAGTGACTTTGTTACCTGGATATCATTTGTACACACATGTCCCTGTGCAATTGGACCATTTCAGACTGGCAGCTCCAGGTGAAAAATCTGACCTGTTAGAATTAGAAAAGCGATTACATGCGGGAACTGGACTGAATGAATAGGTGCTGCCCTCCTCTCCATCTTCACTCAATAGCAATGGTACATGCCATCTGTGTGATGGCATGTGTGTTTCACCTGGCAATCACAGGCAATGTGTGATGCCACTGCCAGGCAGCATGCAGAAAATGTGTTCATCTTCCATCTTGGTGTCATCAGTGTGTGCCATTTGCCTGCACTTCATACGCAGTGAGGGTGCATGCATGGGAGGGTTTTAGTCATGTGGGACATGTGTCAATCAAGTACTGGTTCTCTTGCTTCTCAGCCCTCATTGTGTGCCATGGTGCTAATGCCTGTTTCCATTTCTTTGTTTTCATGTCTTTGCAGGGGAAGACGCACCTGATACTGCTGGGGTTGTGGAGATGGTGCAGACCCAGGAGGGGTCCGAGGGCCGACCAACCACCAGTGAGGGACGTGGTGTGGTGGTGGGGGAGAACCCACAAGTGCTGCAGGTCGTGCTCTCAAGGGGTGTCTCTGGCTGCACCTCCCCCGAGCTGTACTCAGGTGTTGATTCGGATGAGACCTACGTGCCGTCGCAGGTGAGTGTTCCAGGGAGGGATTCTGTTCTGTCTCACCCACCTGCACCAGGGTCAGAACCCTCCATGGGGATGTCAGTGTTGGCAGCTACGCCTTCCGTGGTTACGGATGCAGGGTCACACTCCGCGACATCTGATCCTGTTCCTGGGCCAGCAGATCAGAGGGGGAATGCAGTCCTGCAGCCTCAGGCAGTGCCGGCACAGCAAGGCGCAGTTCGCCTTGCCCCAGACAGGTGTGGTGCCCGCCAACGTGGTGGCCGTACGCCACCCGGCAATACCGCATGGGAGCAATCCATTTACGGTATGGCAACCCAACAGGCTGCATCATCCGAGATGATGGCTCAGGCCATGGATAGGGTGGCCACTTCCATTGTCCCCCCAGAAAGGCTGATGGAGCGACTAGAGCAGGCAACCGACTCCATCTGCCAGTCACACAGGGAGGACATGTTGGGGTCCAACAGGGACAGGCGGGCGGCACTGGCGACTCTGCAGGAGGCCATCTCCATTGAGTCCCAGGGCCACAGAGAAGCCCTGAGGCAGGAGCTCCTTCACCTCAGGACGACTCTTGTTGAGCTTGAGGCTTCAACACACCAAAGGACAGAACAGCAGCTGGAGCATCTCACCCGTACGCTCTCAGCTGAGATGCAGGCAACGAGGGCGGAGGTCCGGGCATCCCGTGAGTTGTTGCATGGGGACCTCCGCACACTCATCCTCCAGAACCAGACCTACCACACCCGCATGCTTGCAGCCATGGAGGAGCAGACTAGGGCCTTGCGTGGGCTGCCTCCCATAGTGCAACCACCTCCGGATGCAGCTGCACAGGGTGATAATAGCGACAGCAGTGATACTCCCACAATAGGGTAGCCGTGTGGGCCATGAGCCCATGGAGGTGTTTTATCTTCCCAGGATCCACGCAGGTGGGTTCTGCTGTGCATCCTGTCCTCGGACCTCCTTGGTGGCCTCCCCAACCCCCCCGGGCCCATCAATGGCCATTTTTGATTGTTTCTTATTTTTATTTTTATTTTTATTTCTTTTATTCCCAATTTTTTTGGGACGATTTGTTGGCTTCCGTGGTTCCTGTGGGCATACGCTGCATTGTGGCTGGGCACATGCAGGCTTGTCATGTATTTGGTTCAGATGCTTGGGTTTGAGTCACACACACCCCTCCTGCTTCCCGTTTCCATGGGCTTGCAAAGGGTGTGCCCAAGTGACAGTGAATTACACAGTGACGTTGGACTCCCATGAGCTGTGTGGGCAGTCTGTAGTCAATACTGTGTATACATCCCTAGTGCATATTGCTGTTGTGTTGTACACTGCATGTTGCATTGATGTGTAACTCTTCTTCTGTGTCTACCTCCCAATTTGCAGGTCCCTTCCTCATGTCTACACAAGGACCTCTAGTCTGGAGATGGGGTCCATGTTGGCAGCAGTGCACCTACAACTCTACATGGCGCCAACACTGCACAGTTGGTAGTGGTGGGAGTGCAGGCATCTCCAGGTGGTGAGACTACTAATATGTAACATTTGTGATGTCATGTTAATGGTAGTACGTGCTCAAGTATGTTGTTGGTCCGGCATTGCTGTGAGCATTTCAGGTGTTGCAGGTTTCTAATAGGGACACTGTACATAGTGAGACTAGTGTCATGTTGTGGGGATTACTTTGTTTACCTGCAATTAGCATGACATGGCACGGTGTGTCGTGTGGCGGTGCTGGGGTTGGGTTGGCTGACATGGCACTGTCCTCTTGTTGCATTTTGCAAGTGGGTATTCATTTTAGCTGCTTGAATGTGTAACTTCACAAAACTGCATTGGTGGTGTCTGTGTGGGTAGGGATGCACACATTGTGACACTTCCAGGTGAACAATCTCAGGCTGATATGGTATTCACGGTTCATTCTCCAGACATTCAGGATCAGTGTCAGGTTGAGTCATCATTGATTGTCAGATGGAATGTGCCAGGGCAGTGTGCACTCCACAGGGGTGTGATTTCTATGTGAAGTAATTAGCCACTAGCTGTGTACGGGCTGCCTCCCCCCGTGCCCTTTCCCCTCCCATGCGCAGCGGCTGTGCATGTGGTTGGGGATGTGGGGCCACCACCATGTCCACGGCCAGGCCCCGGCGTGTTGCAACGTTGTGCAGGACACATGCTGCCACTATGAACCTGCACACTACTGGGGGAGCGTATAACAGCTGCCCGCCAGAACGGTCAAGGGAGCGAAAGCGTGACTTTAGCACTCCGAATGTGCGCTCCACTATGCCCCGGGTCGTAATGTGGGCTGTGTTATATCTTACCTCGGGTGGCGTGGTGGGGTTCCGAATTGGCGTCATCATGTGGGGGCTGAGAGGGTAGGCACTGTCCCCTGTGGAGGTGGTGATTGGTATCATTGGTGGGGTTGTGACCTTGCTCAGTATCCAACATGCATGAATGTGCAGTGGCATACATACTCACCAAGCAGCCATGTATCGCCATGCCGCCCAGCTTCTAGGTCCCGGCTTAGGGTGGACATTCGGTAAATGAAGCTGTCGTGGGTGGACCCGGGATAGTTGGCATATACTGAGGTGATGATTCCCTTGGCATTACATGCTACCTGCACGTTGATGGAATGCCAGTGCTTGCGGTTCCTATAGATGTGCTCAGATGCCCTGGGGGGACGTAGAGCCACATGGGTGCAGTTGATGGCACCTAGCACTTTGGGGAATCGTGCCACACCGTAAAAATCCAGGGCGGCAGCATGCCTTTCTGCAGGTGTTCTGGGCAGGTATATGTGCCTGCGGACTGATGGGCGTGCAGTGATGATTTTCAAGACCTGGTGTAGGCAGCGTGACTGGGTGGCCTGTGACACCCCACCCACTATGGCACCTGTCCGCTGAAATGATCCAGTGGCTAAGAAGTGCAGTAAATTGAGGACCTTCTCCAGGGGGCTGAGTGCTTGGGAGCACAGGGTGGGTGATGTGAGGTCATCCTCCCACTCACTCACCAGGTCCAGTATAATGTGTGGTGGAAACCTGTACCTCCCATACACCTGGTCATCAGGCATCCCGAAAAGGCTGGTTCTGGGTGTGAATATTCTGGCCCTGACTATCCTCCTCCTCCTCCTTTGGTAGCCCACTGCCACTGCTGCTAGGAACGGTATGTTCATCCTGGCGTATGAGCTTGTTATTGTTAAAGTGCGCAAATTTATGCTTTGCGCGTGTTCTAGGCGAGCGTGTGACCCGCGCACCCCTGGAATCCAGTTCCCAGTCCAATAGCGTGTGGAAATTCACACGCACCACGGGATACAGGTTCGCTGACGTACTTGCGTGTGTAAGTGCCCGCGCACCCATGAAATACACGTACATAGGCCAATCGCGTGTACGCGCACTTTTGTCCAATTACACACGATGACACTCTGACGTGCAGTATTTCCACGTGTGTTCCGTCATCACGTGCTGAGTGGGGAACACCCGTGCGGGTCACGTCACAGACGCGCTTACGCGCTGAGGGACTCTGGTCCAATAGAATCGCGTATGCGTGCTGACGCGCTTACGCGCTAAGGGCCTTTCCTCGGATTTCACGCTGACGTGCAGGATTTTCACGTGCCAAATCACTCCGTATCAAGCTGGCCACGCGAAAACACACGGAAGACCACGCTCCTGCCCAGAAGGCCGAGTTACTTCCCCCCAGTGCCCCGAGCATCCTCCCACGTGCCATCTGCTGCTGCCTGCCTGCCTGCCTGCCTGCTGCCACCGTGCCCTGCCATTTGGTGCCTGCACATCAGCCATCTGCAGGGGTCCAGTTGCTGTGTCCACCCCTGCTGGAACTGAAGACTCCCGACTGGGATTACATCACTCCACAGCCCAGCCCCAGGACCCAGTTGCCCACCCACACCTGCCTCTGGGGTTGCCATGTCGGGCACTTCCACATCTGGCACCAGTGGCAACCCTAGGCCAGAGGGGCAGAGGGGCACCAGCTTCACTGCCACCGAAGTTGGTGTCCTGGTGGAGCATGTCCTGGGGCAGTATGATGCCCTCTTTGGATCGTCCCGCGCCAGCAAGGAAGGACGGGAGAGGATCTGGGCCGACTGTGTGGTTGCCATCAATGCGGAGGGGGTGGCAACACGCAACGTCCTGAAGATCAAGAAGCGCTGGGAGGACTTGAGGTCCAGGACCCTTGTGAAGGCCCGGCGCCTCGTGGAGGGGGGCCGGGGCCGCATGAGTTCCATCCAGATGAGGGTCCTGGAACGCGTACGCCCAGCGCTCCACGCCCAGATCCTTGAGAGGGAGGCCCGTCTGGAGTTGAGCGGTAAGTGTCCAAGCATTACTGTGTGAGACAGGGCATGTTGCGGTTTGCTGGTTCTATGATACTTGCCTGTATGTGTGCCATAGGCCATGTATTCATGTATGTGTGCAGGGACATCATGGTAATGCATGTGCGACCAGTGATGTGTGACCCACATGGTTGTTGCATGTGTTCAAATGCCGCATGGGGAGCCCTATGCAGATTTTGAACATGAGAGCATGCCAGTCTCTGTACCTGGACATGGGTGGGGGTGAGGGATGGGTGCTGATGCCAGGTACATATATGGTAGCCATGTCTGTGTGCCTGACCTGCGTGTCTGTGACTTGTGCATGCCATGGATGCATGACACATGTGTGTGACAATGCACAGATTCAGTGAAGCAGCCAAATTACCCTTGTATCCGCTGTGTTTGGTGTGTTTGGGGCCAGATGGATGTGACTGAGGTGAAATGTGTGCATGTGATAGGCATGAGCCATGATGCATGTGAGTTACATATCATTGAATGTTTCAAGAGTCCATTGGACATGCATGGAAATGTCCATGGCATGCACCATGCCTGTTACTGTGTGTGTTTTGCCTGGACTGACCCATGTGTTGTGGAGGGACATGATGGAAGTCTACTTTGACAGTGGTGCTCATCTGCTATTGCTTCCTGTCTAGGGGACCATTGTACAGTGCCCTGATGCTTGTGTTCTTTGTCTCCCTCTACGCAGCGGCTAGTGAAGAAGAGGGCGGAGACGGCGCTGTGGAGCAAGGCGGCGGGGATGCCCCCACGGCTGCAGCGGAAGGGGTGGGTGAGCCCCCACAGGGGCCTGCTACGGTGGGAGACGTTGAGGAGCCATCCAGGTTGGTGGTTTGCACAGAGGAGGAGGAGGCCGCCACTGGGTCACACATGGGGCCTGGTGGGGGCATCCCTGCTGGTGCAAGTGGTGCAGTCCAGGGCCAGGGGCAGGAGGCAGCACAGGTCACCGTGGAGGGGCCTGTGCATGTCGCTGTCCCTGACCCTGTGAGTGCACCACCATGCACCAGCAGGGATGCCCCGTCCCAGGCCCGTCCGCAGGTAGAGGAGATGTCCATGTCACCTGACTCCCCTCCACCTGCGGACGTGGGAACCCCTGGCCGTGTGGAGAAGGTCCTGATTGTGGTCGCGATGCGCACGGCTGTGATTCGTGATGCCGTGCATGCTTCCCGGGAGGAGGACGCACGTCATCACGAAGTGCACCGTGCCGACGTGGCCCTATTGGGATCGGCCATGTTCGGGGGTTTCCTGCATGTGTTGTCCAATCTGGCGGCCCTCTCCTCCTCTGTGCAGGCTATACACCAGTCGTTCTCCTTGCCGTCTTCCGGCCCAGATGCCACCAGGGCCCCCTGTGGACCTGCCCCGACCAATGCAGCCAGCTCGGTGGGGATCCCATCCCTGCCACAGTTGGGAGTCGGAGGTCCAGCAGGGGTGGACAACACAGCAACTGGACCCCAGCAGATGGAAGATGTGACAGCATCATCAGGCAGGGCACGTGCACGACGGCGTCAGTGGTTTCCATCAGCCTGGATGCCGTCGTGCTGGCAGAGGCAGTGGCGTCGGAGGCAGCAGCAGGCTCGACGTGGGAGGCATCATGGCTCGGGGCCTTCAAGATCAGAGGGGCAGGCATCGGCCGGAGGGCAGGGCAACCCTGGGATTGTGGTGTCTTCCGTGTGGGAGCAGTTGGTCCAGCGGATAGGTGCGGAGCGGCAGCGGGCGGAAGAGGAGCGGCTCACCATGGTCAGGGTTGGAGTTCTCCATGCGTCGGGCGTTGAGGCGGGCTGAGTGCCTCGAGGAAGCTCGCAGGGAGTTTGAGCTGGACATGGGGTTATCCCTGCGAGACCTCGGGGCCAGGACAGAGTCCCGCCTCCAGGACATCGACATGGAGTTCGATGATGCCCTGGCCAGCAACATCACCGAGTGAGCCGCAGGACTTGCCCGCTGCCTTTGTATATAGTTATTTAGTTAGTTAGTGTTAGGTTTCCTTTATTAATTTTTGTTTTTTTGGACCGCTCGGACAATGGCCACTTTTTTGTATATAATATTTTCATTAGGTAGTAGTAGGTTTCATTTATGGTGTTGGGCTCATGGACCCTGGAATTTTCGTGTATATAGTTTGCTTTTTGAAGAAACATTTTTTTTATTAATTATTGTGTTCACCATGAGGAAATGGTTTTTCATTATTTGCTTTGGACAACATTTGTTTTTGGATTACTTTGTTTTTTTTATTTTTACATTTGTTCTCGGACATGGACCATTTATTTTGTTATCCCCATTGTTGTATGTTTGATTTTTTTACTTATTTTTCATCTTTAATACATGTTTTTTTAACTTTCACTTGTGGTATTTTCTCAATGGTTTCATACATGTCATGATATGGGTTTTGACATTCACTTGCACCCATTGTGTATGTGTGTGTGACGGACATGTGTTCATTTACAGACTTGCCATTGGGGTTGTATCATGTAATTGCATTCACTATGTGGGTGGATGCAATCCTTGCCTGGGTGTTTGTGCTGGGTATGCTGGCCATTACTGCCATGATTGAGTATCGTCAGGACCTGGGGGCAGGGGGACATGTGTGGGTGCCTGGTGGAGGATGCCCCTGCACTGCTGGGGGGTGGGGGTGATAGGGGACATGGGTGGGGGCCTGGTGGAGGGTGCCCCTGGTGGCGGGGGGGAGGGGGTGGTGGGAGACATGAGTGGGGGCCTGGTGGAGGCTGCCCCTGCACTGCTGGGGTGTGGGGGTGGTGGGTGACATGAGTGGGGGCCTGGTTGAGGCTGCCCCTGCACTGCTGGGGTGTGGGGGTGGTGGGTGACATGAGTGGGGGCCTGGTGGAGGCTGCCCCTGCACTGCTGGGGTGTGGGGGTGGTGGGTGACATGAGTGGGGGCCTGGTGGAGGGTGACCCTGGTGGCTGGGGGTGGGGGTGGTGGGAGACATGGGTGGGGGCCTGGTGGAGGGTGACCCTGGTGGCTGGGGGGTGGGGGTGGTGGGTGACATGAGTGGGGGCCTGGTGGAGGGTGACCCTGGTGGCTGGGGGGTGGGGGTGGTGGGTGACATGGGTGGGGGCCTGGTGGAGGGTGCCCCTGGTGGCTGGGGGGTGGGGGTGGTGGGTGACATGAGTGGGGGCCTGGTGGAGGGTGACCCTGGTGGCTGGGGTGTGGGGGTGGTGGGAGACATGAGTGGGGGCCTGGTGGAGGCTGCCCCTGCACTGCTGGGGTGTGGGGGTGGTGGGAGACATGAGTGGGGGCCTGGTGGAGGCTGCCCCTGCACTGCTGGGGTGTGGGGGTGGTGGGTGACATGAGTGGGGGCCTGGTGGAGGGTGACCCTGGTGGCTGGGGGGTGGGGGTGGTGGGTGACATGAGTGGGGGCCTGGTGGAGGGTGACCCTGGTGGCTGGGGGGTGGGGGTGGTGGGTGACATGGGTGGGGGCCTGGTGGAGGGTGCCCCTGGTGGCTGGGGGGGTGGGGGTGGTGGTAGACATGAGTGGGGGCCTTGTGGAGGGTGCCCCTGCACTGCTGGGGTGTGGGGGTGGTGGGAGACATGAGTGGGGGCCTGGTGGAGGGTGACCCTGGTGGCTGGGGGGTGGGGGTGGTGGGTGACATGGGTGGGGGCCTGGTGGAAGGTGCCCCTGCACTGCTGGGGGGTGGGGGTGATAGGGGACATGAGTGGGGGCCTGGTGGAGGGTGCCCCTGCACTGCTGGGGTGTGGGGGTGGTGGGAGACATGAGTGGGGGCCTGGTGGAGGGTGACCCTGGTGGCTGGGGGGTGGGGGTGGTGGGAGACATGGGTGGGGGCCTGGTGGAGGGTGCCCCTGGTGGCTGGGGGGGTGGTGGTGGTGGTAGACATGAGTGGGGGCCTGGTGGAGGGTGCCCCTGCACTGCTGGGGGGTGGGGGTGGTGGGTGACATGAGTGGGGGCCTGGTGGAGGGTGACCCTGGTGGCTGGGGGTGGTGGGTGACATGAGTGGGGGCCTGGTGGAGGGTGACCCTGGTGGCTGGGGGGTGGGGGTGGTGGGAGACATGGGTGGGGGCCTGGTGGAGGGTGACCCTGGTGGCTGGGGGGTGGGGGTGGTGGGTGACATGAGTGGGGGCCTGGTGGAGGCTGCCCCTGCACTGCTGGGGTGTGGGGGTGGTGGGGGACATGAGTGGGGGCCTTGTGGAGGGTGCCCCTGGTGGCTGGGGGGGTGGGGGTGGTGGTAGACATGAATGGGGGCCTGGTGGAGGGTGCCCCTGCACTGCTGGGGTGTGGGGGTGGTGGGAGACATGAGTGGGGGCCTGGTGGAGGGTGCCCCTGGGGGGTGGGGGTGGTGGGTGACATGAGTGGGGGCCTGGTGGAGGGTGACCCTGGTGGCTGGGGTGTGGGGGTGGTGGGAGACATGAGTGGGGGCCTGGTGGAGGCTGCCCCTGCACTGCTGGGGTGTGGGGGTGGTGGGAGACATGTGGGGGCCTGGTGGAGGCTGCCCCTGCACTGCTGGGGTGTGGGGGTGGTGGGTGACATGAGTGGGGGCCTGGTGGAGGGTGACCCTGGTGGCTGGGGGTGGTGGGTGACATGGGTGGGGGCCTGGTGGAGGGTGCCCCTGGTGGCTGGGGGGTGGGGGTGGTGGTAGACATGAGTGGAGGCCTGATGGAGGGTGCCCCTGCACTGCTGGGGTGTGGGGGTGGTGGGAGACATGACTGGGGGCCTGGTGGAGGGTGACCCTGGTGGCTGGGGCGTGGGGGTGGTGGGTGACATGGGTGGGGGCCTGGTGGAGGGTGCCCCTGCACTGCTGGGGGGTGGGGGTGATAGGGGACATGAGTGGGGGCCTGGTGGAGGGTGCCCCTGCACTGCTGGGGGGTGGGGGTGATAGGGGACATGGGTGGGGGCCTGGTGGAGGGTGCCCCTGCACTGCTGGGGGGTGGGGGTGATAGGGGACATGAGTGGGGGCCTGGTGGAGGGTGCCCCTGCACTGCTGGGGTGTGGGGGTGGTGGGAGACATGAGTGGGGGCCTGGTGGAGGGTGACCCTGGTGGCTGGGGGGTGGGGGTGGTGGGAGACATGGGTGGGGGCCTGGTGGAGGGTGCCCCTGGTGGCTGGGGGGGTGGTGGTGGTGGTAGACATGAGTGGGGGCCTGGTGGAGGGTGCCCCTGCACTGCTGGGGGGTGGGGGTGGTGGGTGACATGAGTGGGGGCCTGGTGGAGGGTGACCCTGGTGGCTGGGGGTGGTGGGTGACATGAGTGGGGGCCTGATGGAGGGTGACCCTGGTGGCTGCGGGGTGGGGGTGGTGGGTGACATGAGTGGGGGCCTGGTGGAGGGTGACCCTGGTGGCTGGGGGGTGGGGGTGGTGGGTGACATGGGTGGGGGCCTGGTGGAGGGTGCCCCTGGTGGCTGGGGGGGTGGTGGTGGTGGTAGACATGAGTGGGGGCCTGGTGGAGGGTGCCCCTGCACTGCTGGGGTGTGGGGGTGGTGGTAGACATGAGTGGGGGCCTGGTGGAGGGTGCCCCTGCACTGCTGGGGGGTGGGGGTGATAGGGGACATGAGTGGGGGCCTGGTGGAGGGTGACCCTGGTGGCTGGGGGTGGTGGGTGACATGAGTGGGGGCCTGGTGGAGGGTGACCCTGGTGGCTGGGGTGTGGGGGTGGTGGGAGACATGAGTGGGGGCCTGGTGGAGGCTGCCCCTGCACTGCTGGGGTGTGGGGGTGGTGGGAGACATGAGTGGGGGCCTGGTGGAGGCTGCCCCTGCACTGCTGGGGTGTGGGGGTGGTGGGTGACATGAGTGGGGGCCTGGTGGAGGGTGACCCTGGTGGCTGGGGGGTGGGGGTGGTGGCCTGGTGGAGGGTGACCCTGGTGGCTGGGGGGTGGGGGTGGTGGGTGACATGAGTGGGGGCCTGGTGGAGGGTGACCCTGGTGGCTGGGGGGTGGGGGTGGTGGGAGACATGAGTTGGACATGGGTGGGGGCCTGCTGGCAGGTGCCCCACAGTGCTGGGGGGTGGGGGTGGTGGGGGACATGAGTTGGACATGGGTGGGGGCCTGCTGGCAGGTGCCCCACAGTGCTGGGGGGTGGGGGTGCAAGGGGACATGAGTTGGTGTTCATTAGTTCAAGGAGACATGTGCCTTTGCTGGGGGGCATGCCCATGTTGGGTGGGCTGCCTGCGGGACATGAACAGGGATGCAGGGTAGTCCCCTGTGGTGTGGGCTGCCTGCAGGGGCCGTGGAGGGTGTACAGGGTACACCTGGGAGGACCCACACTGTCAAATCACATGTGGGACTCCCCGGCACCCTTGAAATACACGTACCGTGCAGAAATCGCGTGTAAAACTTCCCGCGCACCCCTGAAATACACGCGCACAGGCTAGTCGCGTGTGGAACTTCCCGCGCACCCCTGAAATACACGCGCCCAGGCTATTCGCGTGTAAAACTTCCCGCGCACCCCTGAAATACACGTGCACAGGCTATTCGCGTGTGGAACTTCCCGCGCACCCCTGAAATACACGCGCCCAGGCTATTCGCGTGTGGAACTTCCCGCGCACCCCTGAAATACACGCGCCCAGGCTATTCGCGTGTGGAACTTCCCGCGCACCCCTGAAATACACGCGCCCAGGCTATTCGCGTGTGGAACTTCCCGCGCACACCTGAAATACATGCGCCCAGGCTATTCGCGTGTGGAACTTCCCACGCACCCCTGAAATACACGCGCCCAGGCTATTCGCGTGTGGAACTTCTCACGCACCCCTGGAATACACGTAGCCCGCTCCCCCAGGCCTGATCGCGTGAGGAACTTCACGCGCACCCCTGAAATACACGCGCCCAGGCTATTCGCGTGTGGAACTTCCCGCGCACCCCTGAAATACACGTGCCCAGGCTATTCGCGTGTGGAACTTCCCGCGCACCCCTGAAATACACGCGCCCAGGCTATTCGCGTGTGGAACTTCCCGCGCACCCCTGAAAAACACGCGCCCAGGCTATTCGCGTGTGGAACTTCCCGCGCACCCCTCAAATACAGGCGCCCAGGCTATTCGCGTGTGGAACTTCCCGCGCACCCCTGAAATACACGCGCCCAGGCTATTCGTGTGTGGAACTTCTCACGCACCCCTGGAATACACGTAGCCCGCTCCCCCAGGCCCGATCGCGTGAGGAACTTCACGCGAACCCCTGAAATACACGTAGCACGCTCCCCCAGGCCCGATCGCGTGAGGAACTTCACGCGAACCCCTGTAATACACGTAGCCCGCTCCCCCAGGCCCGATCGCGTGTGAAACTTCACGCGAACCCCTGAAATACACGTAGCACGCTCCCCCAGGCCCGATCGCGTGAGAAACTTCACGCGAACCCCTGTGATGCACGTACCCTGCTGAAATCGCGTGTGAGACTTCCCGCGCACCCCGGTATACACGCACACGTATTTTTTGTCAGCGGGTGTCCGTGTTTGTGGGTACCCCTTTGCACGTCATTTTTCCTGGAGGGCCACAGTATGGGACATTCATCATGGCAGTATATAGGTGCTATTTGTTGGCGCACCTTTTGGCGCACATTTCTTACAGCCGCAGAGACGCTACCGCCTGCTTTCTTGTGGTGGTCGTATTTGTGCCTGTGCGCTGGTTTGAGCGTGCGCTTTTTTCCCCTATTCTATTCCATGAATACGTGTTGTAGGCGAGCGTGTGGGCGTTCCGCGCACTTGTGCCCTGTACTTCCCCCGTGACGCCCACGTTTTGGCAAGTTGTTCCCCATTCCGAGTGTTACGCCCGTGTTCCGCCTACTTTTGTTGCGTGCGCCGCGCTATGTGCGAATTTCGCTGTGGCCTGTGCGATTTTCGCTGTGACCTGGCGCACGCTGTTAGATGGCCTGTGCGCCAACGTGCGCCGCGCACTTTTTTATCGCACATCCGCTGGTTTTCTCGCGCACGGCCTTCCATGAATCGACGTGCGCTGCTTTTCGTGCGATTTTCGCACTTGCACTGCGATTTTCGCTATTCCACTGCGATTCGCATGTTTTTGCCCACTTGCGCCGCGCTAATTATTCCATGAATCGGCCTGTTAGTGTTTTGCACATTTTATTAGGTATTAAAAATATGACAGAGGCACGACTGGATTACGCCAGCGATCAGGACCTGTAATGAAAAGGAAGAGACAGAAATAAAAGCCAGATAGCGCAATTGATGACCAACAGGGAGATAGAGTGGAGGACAATAATTAAATGAGGTGAAGAGATCGAGCAAGAGGCATGGAAATATTCACATTTCTTTTTTCAGATTAAGAAAACAAAACTGGAAAACATCAATTATTTAACTGCAGGAATACAAGAAGAACAATGCTTGTCAGTAGAGTAATTAAAAGTGTGGAAAGTAAACATAATCTGTGTATCATCAGCATAACGATGAAGCTGGAAACTGTGGTCTGATATGCCTAAACTGACATGAACAATGTAAATAAAAGTGTGCCTAGAACTGAGCCCTTAAGAACACCTTAAAGAAGAAAAATAGGTTGAGAAGAAGAACCCTTCCAAGAAATACTAAAAGAACGATTAGAAAGGTAAGAAGAAAACCATTGAAAATGGTTTTTGAAAGACCCATGCAGAAGAGAGTAGAGAGCAAAGTGGGAGGATCAACCCTAACGAAGGAAGCACTGAAGTCAAGCAGAACTGATATAGAAGAAAGTTTCAAGTGTCAAGCATGAATAATTGAGTGTGAAACAGAAAGGAGAATAGTTTCAGTTCAGAAGCCCAGATGGAAGCAGAATTGATAAAAGGGAAGCATATTGTGGGTGTTAAGATAAGAATTAAGTTGGTAGTAAACTGAGCGTTAAAGCAGTTAAGAGAAATATGGAAAAAGATAAATTGTGCAAAAATTTTTTTTAATTCTATTGGCTCTAGAGACATTTTATGAACAGAGGAATAATTGTAGCTACTTTAATCAAAGAAGGTACAAAACCATATGATAAAACAAGATTGAAAAGAGTGGTTAATACAGAAATAAACTGTCATGAACCATCAAACTCGCCCCTTCTGGGCTTCCTGTTCCCTGTCACGTCGGGCCTTACACTCCGTAATACTACCAACATGGCGGCAAGCTCAGTACGCTGCTTGCCAGTCTTCACGTTCTACGCAGCGTCCTCTATCAAGAAGCCACACCCCTGCGGCCCCGCGTGTCTCAACACTGCTACTAGCTGTGATCGGACGTGTGTTCCAAACTTCTCTAGCGCTACTTGCTATTCCCTGGCTCCTGGATCCCCTTCTTTCGACTTCTTCCCTCTTTTCTACTTCCCAGAATCTCTGTGCCGCTTCCACACGCCCCCAATACTTTCATCTCCTGGAGTTTCCTGTGATCCTGGACATCGAAGCTGAATGTAATCTGGAAGCCGAGGACGGCCGAGCGGGCTTATTTAAGCCCTGAACCATACGAAAGAAGACTCCACCCAAGGAGGACATCAGGCAACATAGACAGATGAGAAGGGGGGAAACCTGTGACAGATTGAGACGCCACCTTACCGAAGTCGATACAGACATGGAGGCGGCCATCCAGGATCTTATGCGTGGCATGCAAGAACTATCAACCGAAGTACAGAACTTGAAAGCAGAGAACGCTGCGCTGAAACAATTGGTACTCTCACACGACTCTGCCTCAAAGGACAGTGTGCTATTGGGCGGCATTGTTGACAAATATGACGGCTGTGCAAAAACCCTCCGATGATTCCTGGATTCTTGTTTGGTCCACTTCACCTTTAAACCTTATTATTTTTCCACCCCCAGGGATAAAGTGGGCTTTATTATTTCTCACCTCTCCGGGAATGCCTTAGCCTGGGCCACACCATTAGTAAACACCAGAGATTCTCTTTTGGATGATTATGATGGATTCATTCAAGCACTAAAAACTATGTTTGACCGCCCAGAACAGGTCTTTAGTGGTCAAGAACGTTTACTCAATTTTCAGCAAGGCTCTCAGGACATGCTCACCTACGTAATTCGATTCAAGCAATTGGCTAAAGAAGCGGGTTGGCCTTCTGAAGCTTGCTTCACCTTCTTTCGAAGAGGGCAAAATGAAGATGTTAAGGACGAATTAGCCAGGGTAGCACGTCCTAGTTCTTGCCAGGCACTTATGGATCTTGCTCTACAAATTGATTTCCGAATCCAGGAAAGAAAGGCAGAGAAAAGGAAGACCAAGTCAACCATCCAAAAAAATCCTCTTCCAAGCCCTTCAAAATCCGAAGATTCTCCTGCTCCTACAAATGAACCCGAACCCATGCAGCTAGAGGCCTTCCGTGGACCCATATCCCCCAAGAAAGGCTGAGAAGGATCCATACTGGCTTATGCATATACTATGCCTCGGACAAGCATTTAGTCAGAGAATGTCCCTTAGCCCCTCCACTGCGTTCGGGAAACGCCAGCTCCCGATCCTAGATGGAGGTCAGTTTCGGGAGAGAGATGCAGGCTCCACATCCATACCATCCTTGAACTCTCCTGGACAAAACTCCCTGGTAGTCTTACAGGCTTTTCTATCGTCATCTGAGAAGGAATCCTACCCCATTCTGGCATTAGTGGACTGTGGGGCCATGGGAATATTCATAGATCAGTAATGGGTCCTTAAACACCATATTCCTTACGAATCCCAGAACATCCAGCAACCAGTGGAAGCAATTGATGGAAGACCTCTTTCTTCTGGACCCATAACCCTTCAGACTAAGGAAATTGAGCTTGCTATAAACCATCATCGAGAAAGGATAAAGTTTGACATCATAAAATCTGCCCATTACCCAATGGTTTTGGGAATGCCCTGGCTGCAGAAACACAACCCATACATCAATTGGACAGCTGGTTTCCTGTTCTTAGGTTCCGAGTTTTGTATGTCCCATTGTCTGCTCCAGGATCCTTCACCGACTACATCAGAAGAACATTCAACAACTCACCAAGATCCTCTTATGGTCTCCACCATCATCCAGGTTCCTAAAACCTACCAGGAATACGCTGATGTGTTCTCTTCTGCTATTGTCCAAGCCCTGCCACCCCATAGGCCTGAGGACTGTGCTATTGAGACTGAACCTTCAGCCGTGATTCCCTTTGGAAGGATGTTCACCCTGTCTGAACCAGCAGAGAAAAAGGCCCTTCTTGAATACCTAGATACTAACCTAAAAAATGGCACCATACGCCCATCCAAGTCTCCGGCTGAAGCTTCATTATTCTTTGTTCCTAAAAAAGACACCAAGGAACTCAGACCTTGTCTTGATTATCGAGGTCTTAATCAGTGTGCCCTTAAGGATCGTTATCCATTACCCTTGATCTCGGATATCCTGGAAGCCAAAAGAGGAGCCGTAATATTCACTGAATTGGATCTTAAGGGTGCTTATCACTTGATTCGTATTTGAGAAGGTGACGAAGGAAGACAGCCTTCAGAACACCCTTCGGTCATTACGAATACTTGGTCATGCCCTTTGGACTCTCTAATGCTCCGGCAATCTTCCAACGCTTCATGGACCGGGTGTTTTCAGATATGCTATTTCTTTTCATCATCGTCTACTTGGACGATATTTTGATATTCTCTAAGGATCCTCTCAAGCATGAAGAACATGTTAAATCAGTGTTACAATGGCTACGCGAACACAAGCTTTTAGCAAAACCCGAGAAGTGCCTTTTTCATGTTTCCACTGTTCACTATCTAGGATTTGTCCTTAGTCCAGATGGCACAGGCATGGATCAATCGCGCGCCCCCAACACCTTCATCTCCTAGAGTTTCCCGTGATCCTGGACATCGAAGCTGAATGTAATCTGGAAGCCGAGGACGGCCGAGCGGGCTTATTTAAGTCCCGAACCATACGAAAGAAGACTCCACCCAAGGAGGACATCAGGCAACATAGACAGGTGAGAAGGGGGGAAACCTGTGACATAAACACAGCGCAAATAGATTTAACTAAGGAAGCAGGAAGGGGTCAGAGGGAGCAGCAGTAATGTGAGAGGGGAGATAGAGGAGATACCATCCCACTCAGAAAGGGAATGAAAGGACAGAACTTCACTGGGGACCTAAGAACAAGAGGCACTGGGATCATTAATGAAATAAACAGTGGCGGTGGTATGCTTTAATGAAAGTCTGATAATTTAATCTTTTGACTGTAAAAAAATTGAAAAATCCTCAGAAGTAAGTCCAGAAGTAGCAGATGGGCCTGAAGAGGGAGGGACAAGTAATTTATTCAGGGTTGAAAAGGGAGGTTTAGGAGGATTGGACTTGCACTGAATATATGTTTGACGGTAATTGGCCTTGGCTTGTCATAAGAATGAAGAAGCACAGTTATAGTAGTCCAGATTTTAAAATGAGTGCATTATGTTGTATGTGATGCATAAGTGTCCCTATCTTGAAGTGGTCTTCATAAATGTGTATATGTTTGAATAACTGAACATGGATAGGTGAGGA
This sequence comes from Ambystoma mexicanum, assembly GCF_040938575.1. Taxonomy (NCBI): domain Eukaryota; kingdom Metazoa; phylum Chordata; class Amphibia; order Caudata; family Ambystomatidae; genus Ambystoma; species Ambystoma mexicanum. The sequence goes on along the minus strand of NC_090937.1, from coordinate 594,390,323 downwards.
TTATCCCTCTGGCTCCTTTTTGCAAATATTATGGCCCACGTTCTAGGTTTGGTGGTATCCTGCTGGTAAATCCGGCGGGATGCCACCACACGGTAATACCGTTACAGGCACCCAGTCTGCCAGAATTACTGGCAGATTACAGGTGTCAGAAAGGGTATGTTAATCCACATTCCATAGGACTCCATGGGGCGACTGCCATTATCACCGGCACCGGTAAAACTGCTGCTGGTAATACTGGCTGTTTTTTGCCAGTGGTGTGCCTGAGATACCTCCAGCTCTTAGCTGGAGGTAAATCAGGCCACCCCACCAACAAACTTGTAGTATGCCGGTCCAGAAACGTGTAATGTAAATGTAATTACTGGCACATTCATTACGGACCGACATGCAGATTTTGTGAATTGTACTCTGATAGTATTCTTTTTTGATTTGCAGGTGTTTTTATGTTTGCGTGACATAATACTGTGTTTGAAGGTTGCTTATGTATATTAATTGAAGTGGCAATGATTCTTTAACTAGGTAGATGAGCTAAAGTTTGATTTGACTACAATGTAGGAATATCATTTGATTTCCCTTGAAAAAGAATATATGTGGATATCTGAAATGTGTCAGGACTAATGAAGAAGCCGGCGAATATTTCTTCTACTATGTCATGCCATTTATTGTACTTCTTAGAAAGAATTATACCATGTCCTTGAGAGGAGGTGATATTTCAAATGTGTTGTGTTTTGAATAAGTTTTCTTTGAACAAAGGGTTCTTCAAATAATTTAAGTAAACCTTTTCAACAAATCTACATAACGTAACATTTGTCATGTGTTTTACCTAAATGGAAATTGTTTCTTTACAGAATGCAAAATATCAAGAGAGAGTTGTTTCCCCTCCATAGAGTGCATTTGGTCAACACATTGAAGGTATTAGTTTGTTGGAGTGTGTCTCTCATCATTCTAAAACGTGACAGGATCCAAAACAGATCACTCCAGAACCTTAACATCCTCAGGGTTCAAAATAAGTCCCTACTGGACATCAACTTTCTGAGGAATCACAACAGTTCCCCCCTAGACCGTGGCTTTGTCAAGATTCACAATATGTCCCTTCCAGAAATTAACTTTCTCAGGATTCACAACAAGAGTAATGGGTTTTTGACCCCAACTCATTATGCCTTTTGTCAGGCAGCTGATCATTTCTTATTTCTTACCACAGGCTAGCTGTCTCTCCAGAAGACCTTAGGGTTGCTGTTGAAAATCCCCTTCAATTCCCTCCAGTCTATGGCAATATGTTCCAAATCCCCTGTCTACCTTATCCGAGGGGCTTCAGATCTAGACATTTTCCAGCCTGGCATCTCTGACTATCCTTCAAAGGGTTCCCACTTCAGGTTGTCCAGAAGTCCATCCTGGGACAGTAATCCTAGCACCCTCAATTTGTGTGAATGGAGCACAAGTAGACACATCTGCCTGCTCTGTTAATCTCTTCTTAAGGATGTTCCCAATCCTCTGTATGCACATTGGGCTGGTCTCTGGCTTCCAATCTGTCTCAGAATGTTTATCCCTCACTTCCATTGAATTCTTCCTTTTGGTTGGTTATTTGTGAGGCCTTTGATATTTTCCTCATTACCATACTATGGGTGCAGCTTTTATATTCGGTAATGTAGGAGTAGGAATAGTTGTGGGGCTCTAAATAGCTGGGGGGCTATGAGTTACAGGGGTTTATTAGTGTGGTATGCATATGCAGTGTTAATGGGATGTATACAGAAACAGGGAAACAGAAACACAGACAAGCAGTGGCAAATGCAGCAAACGCATGCACCGATTGGAAATGCACACATCCAGGAACAGAGAGCACATGTTTAAAAGTGTTTTATTTCAGGATATTTCATTTGACTGGCTTGCACTAGATATACATACTAATATAAATAAACATGCTAACCCCTTCCCAGTAACCTGTAACATTGCCTCAATATAAATGAGTGAAAATTGGTCCAGATGAAATACCTTGAAAATGATTTTGGAAAATGCTCTTCTGCAATGTGGTTTAAGTGTGCAGTTAGGGCTGTGTGGCTTCATTCAATGAGATTTTTTTGTGGCAAGCTGCGAATATGGAACATGCCCTGCTAAAAAACACCATTGTTACACCAGGATGTCTAAGGGGAAGTGATGTATCTTATTGCTTTCCAACAGTAAAACCCCGTAGGGTTCAGTGAGATGATCTGGTCGAGGGGAAGGATTCCTTTTGAGTGGCAGTGGGAGGTCATAAGAGGGACTGTGAGTGGGTGTGAGAGGCAGACATTCAGGAACCTCTTGTGAGACAGGCAAAGAGCTTTCCGAATGCTGAGCTGAGACGGGCTGAGGCAGGCTGGGATCCTATCCAGAGGGACAGTGATTTGCAGCAAGCTGGCAGGCTGACAGACTCTCGAGTTAAGGACTGCTCACTGGGTTATCTGCGTGAACCCGGATTCCTTGCCAAATTGGACCAGAAGTATCACCTTCTATTCGAGGTAATATACAGTAAACTTTGAGGTGCAAGCAGAATGTTTGGCAAGTCGTCAGACAGGGTTAGCAGATCATGTTCATGTGTACTGTTTAGCAATATTTAAAGCAAATACATTTCAAATGTTCATGATGGTTTTTGCACTGTGTTCTTGTCTCTCTCTCAAATTGTGTTTCCTGCCAATTTCCTTGTGTCCAAGGTCGAAGGGTAAGATTGTACACAGCTTGACATGTTAATGTGGGCGAACACGCTAATGTACCAGTAACTTGTATCGCATGATGTAATTGAACAGCTTTGAATTTTAATGTTTGATAAAACCCTAAAGATTTAACATCAAACAGAGTTGCATTCTCATTACATGACTGCATTTTGTAGTGCGTAGACTGAGGTCCAATAGGAGAGGTTTAGTTTACCACAGGCGGTAATTTAAATTGCCATATGTGGTAAAATCTGAAATAGATTGTTTTCTAGAAAGTGAGTCTTAGGAGCGCCTGAAGTGTGTGTGTATACAATTATTGCTGATCTATCTATTTAGCATTTTGACCATAAAGGCATATGGCAGCATTGCACATAAAATGCTGTGAGTGGAAATGATAGCCACCCCCTCCACACTCAGTGTATAAAATCCAGTATCTGGTGCAAAGAGTAACCCTGGGAATAAGTATAGGTGTTGGGCAATATTCGGTAGGACGTCTCACCACAATAGGATACCACTATTTACCACTAGCATAAATACTAGAGAAATATGCGCAACTACTCCAGAAAATATATGTTACAGTAATCATGTGACATTCTATATTGGTGTTAACGAGTTGCAGCAAGGTTTGAAAGTTAATGTGAGGTAGGTGGCACTATGGTTGATTCCTTCTCAACTTGGGATGTAGCTCTGCAGCATGCCCTGGTCTCTCCCTCCAGCGCTCAGTGATGCAATACTCTGCAGGTGTGAGCCAGAATCCTTGCAGCACCATGCAACTCCATTCTCCTCAGGTAAGCCAGGGAACATCTGTTGCTGAGGTTTGTAAGTTCTGCCATGCATTTGCTGTTCCATTCCAGGACGTACATCGTCCCTCCAAAGTGAATTATGGATCTGGGAGTACTATGGTGTTGCCTTGAACTTTGATAATGGAATATACATGCCAGAGTCATAAGAGTCCCTTTTGGCCATGCTTTAGCTAATACTATCTTTTCATAATCAATACAATGGGGGTCTCTTAAGGAGAGGGTATATTGCTTCTCTGAGGAAAAGCATACCCGCATGGTGCCTCCTCAACACCCACATGGAGGCACAAAGGTTAGAGGGCGGACCATCCCGGGTCCTGGTGACTTGCTTCCCCCACATATAAGAATGGGCAGTTTAGACATCTCATCACAAGCTTTAGATGCAAGGGTGGCACTGTCTGCAATAATCGGCATATCTAACTCCATTCAGGCAAGGTACATCTGCATCTAATGCCATCGAGTTTATCGCCTTATTATGTAGAAGCAATAGTAGTGGAACTATCAGATAACTTTGACGTACCCCTTTGCGGATGGGGAATGGTTTAGTTGTCTGACCTCCCATAGTTTGGATTGAGTTCAGTTCAGGAGCACGTATCTCAGCGTTAACCATCATTTGGCTCCGTGAACACAACATTTTCTTTTCAGATCCACAAAAGTGAGATGCAATGACTATGTTGCAGAAATATATACTTCTTTCCATTAAAAGATTAAAATCAAAAGCATGATCTATGGTCCCAATCCCGCTTGCAAGTTTATTGTGCCACCCTCTATGCACCAGTTGTCAAGCAATTTAAGAATAACCCTTCTTGTGAGGTAAGCTAAGCTAATGAGTGTTTTAGTCTATATGTAGCAGTGGCCATTCTCACATTTTGTATGCAATGGCATAATCTCCACATACATCCAAGACCCAGAAAAAGATAGATTTTCAGTTGATTATTAACCATTCTATTTAATAATGCAGCCAACATGTGTGGATCGTCCTTGAAAAGGTCATATGGCAACGATTCAGGTCCTGGTGTATTCCCAGCTCACGGGGCATCCGAATCTCGTATTCCAAACTGGGGAAGATTAATGATCATTGGGACAGTGCTCGATTAAGTATTCTCAACAGTCTATATTATTCTTTTAAATGAGCAGCATTCAGTGCTTTTACTTCTCATAACGATTTGCTAGAAGGCATGTTGATTATTGCTAACTATTGTCCTTATCAAATCGTGTCAATGCCTACCTTTCTCTTCACATTTAAGAAGGCATATGTGTGTGTACTCCTCCTTTAAGAATACGAATATTGCAACTAACTTTGCCATCCGCACATTTGAGATCTTTCAATAGAACCACTTTTTTTCTACTTCCATTCATAATAAAACCAAGCTTTGTTTTGCGCTTCTTTCTTCAAAACTAGACTTGGCGTTTAACTACCATAGGGCTATGCTCATTCTACAGGCCATTGACACACTCAGACTCATTCTCGGTCAGCAGACTTAAGAGTGGTGGAAGTAAATCCCATTACAGAAGCAGCAGCACCTTATTGCAATTAAAAGATGCCCACATTAGACGTGGTAGTTTACCTGAGGGGACCAAAGCAGATTTGATATAAGTTAGATCACCTATATTGGATACATGACTATTTGTGTACATCAATTGGGTAAGGGGGTGGTGGTCATTTGTGGGGTTACATGCAAATCTATCAGCTTGTGTGATTGCATGATATCACATAAGAAAGGAAATTAATTTCAACGGTCATGCGTGAAGAAATATCTCCTTCCATTTGCCCATTGCAAGCTCTTAGGCTAACATTATTATAGAAGATTGCAAAGTTGAGAGAATGTTTATTCTGCCACTATGGCTCTGCGGCAGACATTTCAGCGCTACCACAGATTTCATTTTCACCGCATTCTCCTTGTATTCTACTAGTCTCTTAAACTGAATGCTAAAGTTTCCTACTACAAGAACGTGGCCATTGGCCAGGTCTTCACCCATGTCATTAATCTTAATATAGAGGGACTCAAATGTGATATTTTCAGACAGGTGTGCATGCGATTATGAATATTATAAAGCCACAACATGCTTGCATTGGTATGGGCAATTATTAGAAGTTGTTAGAACGCAAAACATCTACATATATATATATATCAGTAAAAAAAAGTTGCACTACTAAAAACCTATGAAATTCAGTAAAAAAAACTTTGTTAAAGGGACGTTATGGTTAAGTTGCGCTACTAAAAACCTATGAAATTCAGTAAAAAAACTTTGTTAAAGGGACGTTAAGGTTCCAAGTAAAACCGAAAAACCCCTGAAATTCGCCAGTTATGGTAAACTAAGCAACCATAACTCGCGCCACCACTGTGCACTGCTAAGACTAAAACCCAGGACATCAAAGATGAGCAGCCTTTGCTGCTCTTGCTGAGATTACCTCATCAACCCTGATGGCATCCATGGCTGCTGTTGCTACATCTGCCTCAGCACCACCCCCAAGTCCCCCACCACCACCACCACCTCCCCAAGGGCCCGCAGAGGGGAACACGTGTGAAGATGCAGATAACGAGGATGAAGAGGATGAAAAGAATGAGGTCGAGGAACTCCCTACTACCAGCACTCACTGAGAGTCTTGGGAGTGGTGGTTGTTTACCGTTCGTGGTAACGCACCAAAAGCACGTGCGCACAAGGTCACCTGCAACCAGTGCAAAATGGTGCTGAGTCATGGGAGACGTGGTTTGTACAGCTTTGGTACGACATCCATGAAGCAACACCTAACGTCGTTCCACAGTGCGGACTTTAGCAAGGTTGTACCTTGTGATAAACTTAGTAGGTTGAGTTGCTCTCCAGCATCCTCCGTTTCCGCTCCTCTCACCACAAGAGACACTCCTGTGGGAGAGCGCATCCCTCCAGCTGCTTCACAGGCCATTCGCAATGCTGTTGACCCTTACCCTTCGAGGGTCACAATATTGTGTATGTACTGCGATGCAGTACTCTGCAGGGGGGAGAGGCTTCGAAGTGCTTTCGAGACTACGGTCACAGAGCACCAGAAGACCTGCTACCTACCTAAGTAAGGCCCACCCTACATCTTCCTCTCTCCATCTGCCCTTTCTTATCCCCGTGGTTGGTGTCCCTTCCTTACCCTCCTTTCCCCTCTTCTCCTAGTGTGTTGTGTGTAAAAAAACAAAATAAATATAAAACAACAAAAATAAAAAATAAATCTCTTTTCAGAGCCGCATTTCACAGTTTAAATATAGAAGTGGCAAATAAAGAGTGCAGGGCCCTGTGCATTTTTCGGAAGTCCGCGTACAGTCCTAGGACATATAACATTTTAGGGTGCTGGCCTAGCCAAACCAATGCATTTATCTCTGGTAGGAAATGGTGGCGCTGAAAAGAGCCTTTTGGTGGTGTTTTTGTGTGTTTGAAAAACCTGAGATCATCAACATCTACTGCAAAATAGGTTGCAATGCATTTTGCACATTTCTCAGGAGAATCTAATTGCCGGCATAAGTAAGATGGACTACATCTCACCAAAAAATGTATGTGCTATGAAACATAATATTTTCATTGTGAAAAGAGGACATGCCAACATCTCTTAGAAAGGCACAAACAGCCTTATTGACATTGCGCCTCGCTTTCTCCATTTGTGGACTAGATAAAGAAGATCAGAGCCACATTTGCCTTTGTGCAATACGAGAAAAAATTACTTGGGAATTTGGAAACATGTCCATGACCTTCTCAAGTCCTTCTTTCATTGCAAATTGGCAAGAAATTCCAGACAAATGTCCTAAACTGTTGCCTCCACAATGAATTATAATTATGTCTGGATGATGCTCAGTCTCTAAAGTAGCACAGAGAGGTACCAAGTCCAGCCACTTCATTCCACGCACTCCATGCCAGTGCACTTCCACATGAGGAAATCCATGATCTTCAGCTACTCCACAGCATTCTGCATGCACCTCTAACCAATGTATCCGTGAGTCTCCCAAAATCCAGATAATCTGTTTTCGGAAACACATAGCCATAGCTATCTGTTCTTCTCTCACGAAAAAGACGTTCTGACAAAATCTCTCCTTACACAACACACCCAGTAAACTTTACTGACCAATCCGTACCGTACCTCCGCTCATTCTCATTTGCACGCCTCTCCACCCCAAAATCCCTGTATGTAATACGCACTGTTCGCAGACTACTGCAATGTCCGCGGACATATCGAAAATCTGAGCGTGGTGAAAGTACATTTAAATAGTGTGCCCATTTCCCTTTTGAGGTATTGATACATACACAAAGCGCCTCATTGGGGATTTGTTCTTGTGTAACATTGTTGCAGAGAGTGCATGTATGTTTCCACATGTATGAAATCTGAAAGATTTCATTTATAGGTATGTTTTTGTTTTCCAGTACTTGTAGTAAATACATTACAAATTCTTGTGGATCTTCCTGTGAGATTATAGTGAATTTAACCATTCCAGCACAGTAGTCTAATTGTTGTCTTATTCCATAAACACTATACGTGTTGTCAGGATTGTTTGTTGCATTTCTATGAAGTACTTACATTTGCAAACACAATTGGTCTGTACTGTGTAAGTAAATGTTGTCAACAATTGGTTGTAATTGAAATAGAATATTCATTGCTACATTTGCGTAGCAACTTATTTGAAAGTTTAAATGGACCAGGTAGTTCTGTATCTGAGTGCTTTTTTTTTAGCTTGTCTTCCTTTTTTGAAGAAGTACCTGGTTTACTTTCCCATATAGTTTCTTTTTTGTTTATGGTACTTTATGAAGTATTAGTTTTTTTTACTCTCTTTGGAGGATTCGCAGTGACATCCTGTTGCATTTCTGTTTGATTTAGTTTTCTTTTAAAACATTTTACTTTTTGTGGAACAGGATATGTTTTTAGATGGGGGGTGTATAGTGAACAAAGTCTATTGTATTCTAAAATGCAAGAAATATCAGCGTTTACTTTACTTGCATCAAAGTTGATTAGAAATAGCCTGTCAAGTGTACGTAAGCATGATAGTGCTACGTAGCTCATGCCTTCTTTAATGACTGTGTTACCAATGCCTATCAATGCTTTGTCTAAGTTAAGACCTTGTGATTTATGAATGGTGACTGCATATGCAAGAGTTAGAGAGAATTGTTCTCTGCGTACATGCATGTCTTTGAAGAGAAGGAATAGAGTTGTTGAGTGTCCTATCCTTTTCACTTCTGAAAGTTTGACAAACTGAATGTTGTTGTCACGTGGGTTTGTTTGAAAGCCAACAACTATACCCAGTGCTTCATTAACTAGTCCTTGATCCACATCAAGGCTATGTTTAAGCATTACTCTGCAATTAAAGGATAATTTTAATATTTTTTCCAATCCAGCTGTGTTGGAGATTGACTTTGCTAAACTATTTAGTCTTGTTGTGGCTTGTTCACACATGGGTACTGTCATATCATGTATGTCTAGTTTGTCTGTGGCGCTAATTTCAATTATTGGTTGCATTTCTTTTTTTAACATTGTTTCATTGAATTTGAAACAGCTTGCAAGAGTTGGCATTAAGGCCAATCAATTGACATGTTTTTGGCCTAATTGTTCCATAACATCTGTAGCACATGCATTATCACCATAAAGTGCATGAATGTGCCGGGTTTTCAATATTGCTTGTGCTTCTTGAGATAGTATACCAACCCTAATACTTTTTAGGATGTTGGCATAAGTGAGATCTGCAGATTGCGCATAGTTCTGTTAATTCTCTGTATTGGAAATGTTGCAAAAGGTTGACATTTCCTATGCTGCCAACAGTTTTACGGCAGAGTTTGTGTCCTAAGGTTTTAAAAATAGGCTCACCTTTCACTGGTGTCAATTGAAGAAGATCTCCAAAAACAATAATGTGTTTTCCTCCAAAGAGCTTGTCGTAGTTTGTTTTGAGTACTTCTTGTAATCTGAGGTGAATCAAAGCCAACATTAGGTTGGAGAACATGCTCACTTCATCTATTAGTAGCATTTTTATTTGTTTTAATACTCTGCGTAGTTCCATTGCAGCTTCTGTAGAAAGTTTGTAATAGTCTAATTTGTTTTGGTGTGCTACTGGCAGGAGTAGTAATCGGTGTAAAGTGGCACTGCCTATGTTATAGGCAGCTAAACCTGTGGGGGAAGTGACAACAGCTGACAGTTTGTTGTTTGTCAATTGTTGAAGGAATTTGCTGATGATTTTGATTAAGAATGTTTTGCCAGAACCAGCTTCACCACTGACGTATAGTGGTATAGGTTTGTAATTTTGGCAGGTGCATTCTTTGTTTTCATGTTGTACACCATGTGCAATTTCTTTTGTTACTTCTTGAAAAATGCTATGTTGCTCATTGTTTAGTTTTGATTGTAGTATAGTTAAGTTTTCTTTATCTTCATACTGACACATGGTGTTTTCTACTTCCATCATAGTTAATTCTGCCTCATTTGTTATTAGTGGCTGTCCAAGTGGTTCTTGGCTTCCAGTTATAGAAGGTTGACTACTGTCAGAAGTGTCCTGATCTAGTTGGGCCTTGAGTTCTTCTTCATGTTGCTGTTCATTGTGCAACATTGTTTTGTAGTGTGTAAAATTTACATTGGTTATAGTGCTTTCATTTGCTTTGAAAGCCTCTTCGTAGGAGTGATAGTTATCTAGAATTTCTTCTTCTTTTCTCCATGGTTTAAAGAGTTGTAGCAGGGACATGTAATATAGTTATTTATGTTGAGGAGTCTTTAACGATAATTTGATATGATTAATTAAATTTGGTTTGGTGAGTTTTACTAAGCTGCCTTCACAATTTGACACTCTGTATCTACCTTTTTTTCATCTGGTTTTATATTATTTTTGTATGTGAAGTTTTGAGCTACGTGGTTTAGACACATGGTTTCCAAAGTGGCACTTCTGTTTGGGTAATATGTGTCTAGCAAATTATTTTTTAAAATGTCTTGGCTGTTGGGATCATGTTTGGCTATTGTTTCTATATCGTTGTATGATTTCAGAACTCTTTTTCTAGATTTAGCAGGACCAAGACTTAGCCATATTATATGTTCAGATGTTCCATACAAAGCAGTACCGGTTAAACGATCTGCTGCTTCATAGGAGCCACATTCTCTATGGGAGAGCATTTTTATGCCCAAGCTGTATAATTTCTGAGACAGTGTTTTGTCTGATGACAGGACATTCCAGAGGTCTTGGAGCTCTGTTTTTTCTGCTTTGGTTAATTATGCTGTAACATATTGTGCAACTGCAATGGAATTGTCTGCAATGTACTGCACGTCTATGTTTGCATTCCATAAATGGGCAATGATTGCATTGTAATCATTGATATATTTTTCTTCTTCTGTTCTTTTTATGTAATATGTATATAAGGTGATTTACCTTTAACACTATGTCTAACTGAAGGCATGAAGTTTTTTACTTGACCTGTTTTTGTAACTGGTCTAGGGAAACCAAAGCGGCATTTGGTGTAGTATTCCCTTTGTTTTTGTATTTGCGATGACAATATTTGCCACATTTGTGTCTTTGAAATTGTAAAATATGTGCATGAAGATCACTATTTGTTGCTTCCGATTGAATTTTACAAGTGATATATTTTTTGATAAATTGTAACACAGTGGCATCATTGTCTTGACCAAATTTAGGAGCATCTTTAATCATTAATAGTATGTGGATATGTGGTGCTCCTCTGGCTTGGTATTCTTTTCTCCAAAAGAAGTGTTGCACTTCTCTGAGGGAAGGAACAGTTTTATTACAAATAAAGTGTAGCAAAGCAATGAAGCGATGGTAAAATATCTTGAAACATTAACAGGATCTCGAGAACAAAGCTCTCCAGGTGTTAATATATCTATGTTTGTTTCGTTTTTGTTTGATATGCGTAGGAAATCATGTAAATATTCCCATGCATATTCTGCACAACTTAATGTAACAAACCAAGTGGGTGGGCCAAGGTTCCTTATCATACAACGTACATCTCCATGACATCGGAACCACAACTCTTTAGTACTGCGCATGTTTGCTAATAGATTTGTAATACTTGACTGTAAAACCTCATATTTTTGTTGCACTTTTTCTAATAATTGTGTAGCTGACATATTTTGAAAATGGGTTCCTGATTTTAATATGCGTGCAACTCCGTAACATAAAGTTGTTAGTTCACTTTCAAAGAGTAGATGGAATATGTATTCCACATTTTGTCTAAATCTGGGATCTTCAGAATACATCCGTAACGAGCGATATTCTGATGCTGTTATTTGAATAGGTCTATCATCGTACCTTCCTCCTTTGCCAATAGGAAAGAGTAGAGGAAAAGCATGTGCTTCTATACTTTTTTCCCATATGCTGATTGGTGATCCTTTTGTTTGTCGCATTTGGTACGTTTCTAGTGCATCTTCTACGGTGTCATTAGTGTGCAATGGATGAATTGTATAATGGTCTAAAGTATTGGATTCTGTAGCATGATCTAGAAGCTCAAATTGACCAGCTTCTGGTGACTCTTGAATTATTTCAGTGGTTTCCTTCATGTTTTCTTCAATATTAATTTCTTTGTACTATTCATAATTGTCTTCTAGATATTGCAAGGCTTGTCTAACTTTATGTAAATCTACCAGTTGTTACCAAATTTTTTTTGTCTTTTGTAGGTACACCATTTACTAAGATAATTAAAGATTGCTCCATTGGATGTTGCACTCCTAGAGTGTGCACATTTTGTTTTAGATCTAATGGTAAATACACTACTTTTCCAGGAATGCCTTTTTTTTAGAAAAAAAAAGTTGTTTTTTTTCCACACGACACACTAGGAGAGGAGGGAAAAGGAGGGTAAGGGGGGACACCAACCATGGGGATAAGAAAGGGCGGGTGGAGAGAGGAAGATGTAGAGTGGGTCTTACTTAGGTAGTGAGCAGATCTTCTCGTGCTCTGAGACCAGAGTCTCAAAAGCACTTCGAAGTCTCTCCCCGCTGCAGAGTACTGCGTCACAGTACATGCACACAACTGTGACCCTCGAAAGGTAAGGGTCATCAGCATTGCGAATGGCCTGTGAGGCAGCTGGAGGAATAAGCTGAACAATACTAGACAGACATAGTGTCCTGAGGACACCCCCATTTTGTTTATTTATGAACATTCCAAAACACTTGATGTGTTCCTAGAACAATTTCAACCTGCCTACGAACAGCACGGACAGGTCTAGCGTCCTCAGGACACCCCCATTTTGTTTATTTACAAACTTTTCAGGACACCGCTGTGTTAGTTTGATTACGGACATCTCGGACACCAAATGTGTTTTTAGAACAGATTGGACTTGTTTGCGAACATTACAGACAGGCATAATGTTCTTAGAACATTTCCATTTTGGTTAATTGCGGATATCCCGGACATCTCGTGTGTTCTTAGAACAGTTTCAACTTGCTTGCGAACTGTACGAACAGGTATAGTGTTCTTAGGACACCTCCATTTTTGTTTCTTCACATCAGTGATGTCATCAATGACATTTGTGATGTCATCTTTGATGTCCTGGGTGTTAGTCTTAGCAATGCACCATGGTGGCGCGAGTTATGGTTGCTTAGCTTACCATAACTGGTGAATTTCAGGGGGTTTTCGGTTTTACTTGGAACAATAACGTCCCTTTAACAAAGTTTTTTTACTGAATTTCATAGGTTTTTAGGAGCACAAGTTAACCATAATGTCCCTTTAACAAAGTTTTTTTACTGAATATATATATATATACATATATGTATATATATATATATATATATATATATGTATATATATATATATATATATATATATATTTAAGGACACAACTTAAGTTGCAGGGACATTAAGGTGAGAACTCAATGAAACAAAACACCTGAAATTCAGCTAAAGCCACCATAACTTCGCGCCCCCTGTTGGCAGCCTATGACCACAATCATGACATCCCAGATCCCATCACTGCTGATATCAGTAAATACATGTTGTATGAGAACACTGATGACATTACACATCACATCACTGATGCCATCACTGGTGATGACACTAATTACATTGAATATAACTGATTCCATCAAAAATTGAATTAGAAATAACATCATTTATAAATTAGCTAATGAAAAGTTTGATTACTTTAATAACAATTTAGGCCGTGGACTTGGCCATAACAAAGGCTGGGGTCACTGGCCAGTACCAAAGACCATATCTAGTGGTCGGTTACTGTTAAAAAATACCAATGTGCATGGTTAAAAGCCATGCCTAGTAGCCCATCACTGCTTTCAAATATACAGTGGGTAACATGGCCAAGGCTAATGGCCATAGCTAGTGCCCATTAATAAGTTAGAATATACTGTCCACATAGCTCAAAACTGTGGCCACTGGCTAGTATTGTGTTGAACACCCTGGTTAGTGTATATAATATACAGTGGGCACGGCTGAAGGCCATAGCTAATGGATAGTTATTATTGTATAGTACACAGTGGGCACAGTCGAATGCCATTGCTTATTGCATTTTATTATTGTTGTAAAATGTACAGTGGATATGGCCAAAAGAAGTCCAAACTGCTCAAGATCAAAGTTCATGGCTAGTGGCCCATTTATATGATAGAATATATAGTGGTCACAGCCAAAGATAGTGGCTGTGCAAAAGGAGGCGCAAAATTAAGGTGGCTTTGGGGAATTTAAGGGTTTTTTTGCATTAAGTTCTCATTTTAATGTCCCTGCAACTCAAGTTTTTTTCCATGAATTTCAATTATTTTGTTGCAATGTATTCAATGTATTGCTCACCTGAACATCCCTGCAACTAAAGTTTTTTCGTTGAATTTCAAAGGTTGCGTTACAATATATTGCTCACCTTAAGGTTCCTGCAATTACAGTTTTCTCCTTTTCCCTGGAACTAAAGTGTTTTCCTGGAATTTCAAGGGTTTTGCTATTCCTTAGATTTTAGAACGTTTCCAGACCACTAGCATGGTCTTCAGATTGCAGACTTTTGAGAACTCACAATGTTTTTAGGCAATGCACAGTGAGATCAAATTATTTGCCATGGAGCACACACTTTAGTTAAGCAGTGTTCGTCAAGCAGTACACAGCGTTTCAGTGCCATCATTTTGGGGCGGACCGCTTTGGCACCCACATTGCACCATAGCGCCCATTTCGGCATGCCCTTTTCTGCGCGAAAGACAATCTGACGCCGTTATTTTGGGCCAAGCGATGTTTAGACATTACAGCCACATCTAAATGCCATCATCCTAAAGAAGATCACAGGACTGCACTGTAACAAACCTTACCCCTCCCACTTGTGATGCTTTTCTTTTAATTAAATTAAATTACTCCGTAAGGTCAGGATTCTCTGATAGCAGTGTTCAGCATAAATGTGATTTGTTTTATTTCATTTTTTCTATTTTATAAAAATGCGTATGCCGCGTTTTATGAGAAATTTCAAACTAAGAATACACGGCATTCAGCACTGTGGACTGTGTGCCATCCATGCAGTAACCCAGGACTGACCCTACTTAATTTCAAAGCGATGAAGGATCCAGCCCCCTTAGGCCATGTTTCTCTAATAGGCAGCATGACTTTAGTGACCTGACCCATTCCTCACTTTGAAGCTAAGCAGGGTTCATCCCAGTTATTGCAGGGATGGGAAATTCACTGTTGCTGTAAAAATACCATTTTTTTAATATTTTATTATTGCCCAGGAGACTATAAATACCAGAATGCAATTCAGCAAAAGGCAAAATAATTGTATCTGAGTGCCAAACCTTCAAGGACTGACAGTAGCATGGTTTAAAAATGTTAATAATTCAGATGCCCATTCGGTCACCCATCGATGCAGTAACCGGGACTGACGCTGCTTAGCATTAAAGCGGGGCTGACCCTACTTAGCTTCAAAGCAAGAAAAGGGCTGGCACATTCCTCTAAGTGGTCTTATAAGTTTGGCTCATTTATCAGGCAACATGGACTGAAGAATCTAGCCCCTTCCTCATTTTGAAGCCAGCGGAGTCTTTCCTGATTACTGCGTGAGTGGGAGACCTGTATGGCCTCGGATATAGCCGTGAATATCGGCTAACAGTCAGAAACAAAAGTGCTTCGCTGCGCCCCCAGGCCATCACCAAGTGCCCCCCCCATCTGTGCCAGCTCCCCTGCCCCCAGACATCCTCCTCACGTACCCTGCCTTCTTCTTTTCACCCCAGGGCACACGCTCTTCTGTGATTCACTTTGCTTTCAGATGTCGGCTATTTGCGGCTTCAGCCGACGCTACAGAAAGCTTTGTGTTCCAAAGTCCATCTCTGGACTCCCTTCAACTCCCAAATTTCATCAGGCGCTTTCTAGCCATCACCCCACCTCTACCCTGATGGCATTTATATTTTTCACCTGCAAATAGCGTTTTATTGCATTTCATTTTCCCATAACCTTGGCTATAGCCATAAATATCTCTTGCATCAAGAGAAAAAGATGGCGGTAGTTTCATTTCTGAAAACCATGATCCTCAATACACCATGGGAGATATAACTATATATTTTGTTGAAGGGGTACCTCCTTCTCTGTCAAATTTTTTAATGACCACAGCACGGAATAACACAAAATCATGCATGGCGTGCGAGTCAACACTTTGTGCCCAAGTTGTTTTGGAACTGGTCCAAGTCCATCCAGCGGTTTGGGCTGTGCGCTTTGGAAAAAATTAAGCATTTTTGTCTGTGGGAAAATGAATGGGAAGGGCCACATTTTTAGAAAAAAAAAAGGTTTTTGACGCTTAATAACCTCTTGATATTTTAACAAATCTTTACGAAACTTGCAGTCTGGGGGGACCCACAGACTTTTAATCACATTCGGAATTTCAGCCAAATCCGTTACTAGAATCAAAAGTTATTAACAATAGAATTGTGAGGGGTTCCTATGTGTCTCCAACTTAACTTAACTATAGTGCAGCTATCGCCAACCTGTAATTCATTTTGTTAAAGGGACATTATGGTTATGTTGTACTAATAAAAACTCATGAAATTCAATGAAAAATCTTTGTTAAAGGGACGTTATGGTAACAAGTAAACCTTAAAAAAAAAGAAATACACAAGTTATGGTACGCTAAGAAACTATTACTTGCACCAACACTGTGCAGAGCTAAGACAAACGGCCAGTACATGAAAGATGACATCACAAATGTCATTGATGATATTGCTGATGACATCACATATCTGGGCCACTTGTTTTTGTTCACTGACATGTGTAGGCAAGTTTATCTGTTTACTGATAATGAGAATTTAAAAAATTGACAAGGTACTATATATAAACAGCCTTCTTATATCTTCGTAAAGTCCTTTCTATATAGTTTTGATTTGAACTCAAAATGCACATACATGGGGCAATAAGCATGCCTCAAACACACAATTCATTTGTGTACATGATAATCAACTCTAGTGTTATTGTAATTTTTTGGTGCTGGTATTTCTTTCTTCCTTACTTTTGTTTCCCTGTATGCGGCTTTCATTTGTATGCAATCTGGATTTGTATATGTCTTTTTGTACTAACACAATTGTGTCATAAGTTTGAAATTGTTAGTTATTTATTCAGTGTTTAACATTACACAACCATGTGTTGATGAATCATTTATTATTTTACTATTGTAAATTAGCAGATTAAACATATTGTACTTCTTTGGTGGATGCTGGAACCATTGCCTATGTGTATGTAGGATCAGGTTCTTGTATTAACAGCAACACTTGAATATAATGATTTAAAAAAAAAATCTGAACATTCTTTCATACATTAAGTAGTTTATGATAGATCTCCCGATGACCCCTGACATCTTGTTACCAACATTATAAACACTACGCTTTGTGGGGACTGTTCATCAAAATGATTTTAATATGTGATGTCATCAGTGATGTCATCAATGGCATTAGTGGTGTTATCTTTAATCTACTGGGTGTTTGTCTTAGCAGTGCATGGTGGTGGCACACGTTATGGTTGGTTATCTTACCATAACTGGCGAATTTTGGGGGTTTTTCCGTTTTACTTATAATCATAACGTCCCTTTAACAAAGATTTTTGATTGAATTTCATAGTTTTTATTAGTGCAACTTAACCATGACGTCTCCTTAACACCTTTTTTCAGTGAATTTCATGGGTTTTTACCAGTGGACCCTGATTTCCCACAGCTTACTATTATCATGCCTACCCCAAATTAGCAACATTTGTGTCCAATTTAGAACGTTCAAACTTAAAACTCTGCCATTCCCTACCTTCTAGCATAATTGTTAACACTTCTATAGACATTTTGCAACTTTTTTGCATTCTTTTTTGTGTTCGCCTATGTTCGCAAACGTCTGCCATCACCGCAGACTTTCTGGCAATGTCACATGACCACATGCGCACATGCTGCATGACATGTTTGCAAATGCGTCTGTACATCACAAACCGGTTGTGCTTCATGAACAGTTCAGAACTGCATTATTTTAAGCTCATCTAGGAACTTTGAACCTCAAAATGTACCTTTGCACCACTTCTACACCTATTCTTACTCATTATCCTTCAACAATCTAGCACACAGCACATACTTGGTAGAATACTAGGAAAACTGCTATTTATCTTAAAAATTGCATCAGCTATTGCCATCCCTCCTCCCCAAGAGCCAGCACCACCACAAGCTGGAGGACCTACACATCAAAAGAAGTGCAATACTTCAGAAGACAATCAGGAAGACCAGGAAGATGATATGGAAGAAGTGCCAACCTCTAGCACCAATAGATAATCTTGGGTATGGCAGTTCTTTACCACTGTTGGAAATGTACCAAAGGCTAAATATACCAAAGTGCAACGTTGTACTCAGTCGCGGACAACCTGGGCAGTACTCTTTCAGGACCACCTCGATGCAGCCCAACACCAAATCCAAACACTGCAATGCTCTCAAAAGGCTGTTTTTTTCTCCTGAAGTAGTAGGTGTTCTTCCTCTACCTTATCCTCCACAACCACTGCTGTAACCACACAACCTACTTCTGTGGGACACACAATCCCACAAGCTACCTTACAAGTGATAAAAGAGGTTGTAGATCCATATCTATCGAAAACAACAGTACTCTGTATATATATTGAAACACAGCACTCTGCAGGGGGGAGCAATTTTTAAGTGCTTTTGAAGCTGTAATCAAGGACATTAAAAACACCACCCTTGACCTTAGAATGAACATGCAACATCTTCCCCTTTACACCTGCACCTCCATATCTATGGTTGGTGCCCTTTCCATCATTTCCCACCCCACCTTACTTTCTGACTTCTCCTGCAAAGAAAAGAAAAAAAAACATTAAAAAAAGGTTCCTTTAGGAACCACCTTTCACAGTTGAAAAATACAACTAAAAGAATAAGCTCATGGACTCCATCTACTATGCAATTGCATACTATAGGAAAAAAAAGCACCGACACAAATTGCTGTCTGAAATTCTTCACTCTAGTATATAATAAACAGCATAATCAATTCCCTTAATTATTATCCATACTCTCTGCATTCCCCTGCCTAGCCCATGCCTTATTAGAAAACCCAGATTGCACATGCACACCACCACACAAAACAGCCCTTCTACTCTTTTTACTGTTATGTTTGTAAAACTCCATCATTGCCTTCTTTAAACCATTCACACATATATCAACCAATCATTTAACAAAACTCTACATGTAGCCTATCAACATATTAAACTTCCATTCAACAACTGCCACTTAACAATGTTCCACACATCTTTTGCATCTACATTTTCCATACGTATGCCAAAACATTGTACATACTGCTCCCATAAATGCACATATGCATTGTGCAGTGACAGAAATGCATTAATAAAAGGGGCAGTACAGATGGACAAGTGCACATGGGAGCCCAGGATGTAAGTGCCAAGGAATGCCAAGGTAGGAGGACACTAGCTAACAGCTGGGACACAGGAGTCCCAAGAGTGCGGTACATCTTAACCATAACATCCTTTTAACAACGTTTTTTTGTCAATTGAATACTTTTTCATAAAGGAAAATGTTTCCTAATGTTACATCACTGTATATAAGTTATTAATGATTCGTCTTTTAACATATATAAAATAATTATAAACCTCCTTTAACAAACATTTTTCGTAACGCATACTTATGTGAGTCATTATCAGCATTGCATATCCCAATAGGCAAATCATGGTAGACATGTGTACTTGCTAAAGACTAATCCCTCTGCCCACGGCAGAAAAGTTGTACCATCTTTTTTTAGTACTTACGTTTCGACAATTTAAAAATGTAAAACACAGGACAGATTTACAAAAGCATCCTTTCAAGTCCTTGCTCACGCTCCTTGCACAACTTTGCTGCAATCCCTACCAGCACTCCGGCTGCAGCTGCAAGCAGAATTTTATTTGCCATTCATTTCTAGAGCTTCGGCCATGTAGCTTGCCCAATAAGTAAATCTGTGTAGGCACCTGTCCTTGCTGATTGCCAGGCCCACTGTTCATGCACCAAACTTAAATCACTATTTTGTGTGCTTGCATTTGGACACTCACTTTTTTTTGTGCTTACATTTGGACACATTGGAAAAATAAAACGCAAAACAAATTTGCAAAACCATGCTTTCAGGTCCTTGCTGACGCTCCTTGCACAGTTTTGTTGTAATTCAGCACAACACGTCAGGCTGCAGCTGCAAGCAGAATATTTCTTTTCATTCAATATTAGGGTTTAGGCATTGCTGCATGCCCCATTAATCAAATCAGAGTACACGATTATCAAATAATTGCACTGCGGTGTAATGGGTAGATTACTCCACTTCATCTAGTACTTTACACATATTATCCTGCTGCTGGTAATGGGGTTATTTTGTAAAGGTGCCCTTCTCTCTTCAAGTGTTAGGTTTTGAATAGAACAGTGAGCCCTGTTCACCTCAGCACTGGGTTATTCAATAAGTAACTGTTGTTGTAATAAAGCAGTCTTCAAAATGATTCTTGATGCTATATTTATTGTGAGAAGTCAGCTGACACGTGATTTGACTCTCTAGCGTCTTTCTCAAGGCATGTGGATTGTGGGTCAGTCATTGCTGCAACGTTGTGGAAATGATTCCGCCATCCAATTCCAAAATCTTGTCCCACTATGGTCACAAATAATGATAGTTAATGATTTTAAGGGGTGGCCTGGTGACCACGTGGACACCTGGTTCAGCGTGCTTGGGAATTATCTGCTCATTAGCATTGTCTCAGAGTGTAGGCAGCAATCTTCAGGATGATCTCTTGATGCAGACCTATGCATCACTTCGGCTGTAGCCACGTACAGAATTTTAGCCACGGGAAGAATTTGGTTTCTCATTCAAACCTATCCCAATTTTCAAAAACTTCACCACATAGGTAGTCCCTGGTGGCCATGCCCACTTTAACCCCATTGCCAGTCCCTCATGGTCACGGCCATTAGCATGATTATTCAAGTCATGGCCTTTGGCCATGACTCAGACAATCTGGCCACTATCGTTGCCACAGGTCATGACTCAGACAATCTGGCCTCTGCCAATGGCCACGGGCTATACCTCAGTCACCAAAGGTACATAACTATGTTTTGTACCTACATTATGACACTTTTCCAAAAATAAAACACAGACATATTTCCAAAACAATGCCTTTAAAGTCCTTGCCAATGCTCCTTGCACAACTTTCCTGCAAATCCATCCATGTTTTATTTTTTAGAAAAGTGTCAAAATGTACATACATAAAATAGTCATATAACTTAGCTCCCACTTGACAAAATTAAGACTTTGCAGAAAAATTCCAGGTTTGGTCTATAATCTTTCTAAAATCTTTTATGCCCATTTTTCAAATGACAACAAAGTTATAACCCATCTAAAAATGGTGAAACGCTCCTTCTAATTTTGCCCTCTATTGACAAAATCCCACCAAACTTTGCAATTCTGGGTCTTAAATCTGTGTGCAAACTTGTGTGCAGATTCGTAAAACGGCACCACATTTATAAACCTTTCAAATATTTTAGGACCCCCTCTCTAATTTTGTTCCCTGTTGGCAAAAACAGCCCCACACTGTGTAGATCCGTCCAAGGGCACGTCTCAAATGATATCACAGAGTTTCACACAGTTTCATTGAGTGGCGTCAAAGTTATACACTATCCAAAAACTGCTTATACCAACCCCGCAATAGAAAAATAAGGTATAGATCCCCCTGAACATCTTTTTTCAACTTTTTATGGCCATATCCCATCCCATCCTCATCAACCCTCACCTCCCTGCAGATTATTACATTTGTTTGACAAGTGCAATGTTGCGTTTTTTAATATGTTTTTACTGCGATGTTCGTGGACAGCGTGCACTTTCTGTGAATCCAACATGGCAAGCGTTTCAAACAAATATGACGCACCTCACACTTTTCATCATCCATTCAGCGGGCGCATCCAATGTCCGTGGACATCATGCCACTTCCTGGACCAATCAAAGGCCTGTCCACGGACCCAATAAGTAAATGAGTGGGTGGACCAAACCCAGATATCACTAATTTCTTTTACCTACTATTTGGCCGTTTAAAAAAAGAAAAACTACTGGACACATTTACACCAAATTTACAAAAGCACGCTTTTGGGAGCAAGGTGCCACTCCTTCTACAAATTTATTGAAAATCGGTCCAGCGGTTTGGGCTGTAGGCATGAACACATTTTATTTTCCATTGCATTACCGCAGGCCTTGTAAATCGGTGAAAACAATGTTGTTGAAGGGATGTTATGGTTAAGTTGCACTAATAAAAACCCATGAAATTCAGTGAAACACTTGTGTTATAGGGACGTTATGGTTACAAGTAAAACCGAAAACTCACAGAAATTACCCAATTATGGTAAGCTAAGCAACCATAACTTGCACCACCACCGTGCACTGCTAAGACTAACACCCAGGACATCAAAGATGACATCACAAATGCCCATTGTTTCTATGAGGATTTCCACTAATTTTATAATCCCCCCCTAAAACGTCACCCCCTTCGAAGAAACCACACCAAACTTTGTTGAATCATTCCGAGGGTGCCTTTTACTTTTTCTGTAAAATTTGGATAGGATTTGTTAGAGGCTCTGGGGAGGCAAATTTATAAGGTGCCCAAAATGTTCTCTTTCTATGAGTTGAGCAACTTAACCATAACTACAGGGCCACTACTGCAGGCCCTGTAATATTGATGTTTAATTCTGTTTCAATTCAAGTGACAAGACTACCACTTAGAAGACCGTATTCACCCATCTCATACTAAGCACTGTGTGAAGCATTACCAAGTTTGTGTTCTTCATCTACAGACCACGTTATTTGAAAGTTTATAATTTGGTAGTCTGCCAAAAACTCTGATCACTCATCATATGCCTGATTTGAAGAGAGTCCCACAATATTCCACATCATATATGTTTTTGTTTATCGGACCCTGGTTCAGCAATATCTATTCTTGCCCATCTGAGAAGAAAAGGGTCAGGGTATCAATCAAGATGAATTATGTTTGCTTCGGGCTCTCTCATAGGAAGGAGGTTGTTGCACATATTCAAATTGAAAGTTTAGCATCTTGAAATACCATTGTTGTCTCAAACATAGTTGTAGACTATCTAACTTCCTAGAAATAAGTGTTTCATGTACCATTGAACTCTTTGCTGTGATTGTTTGAAATGTAATTTGTATTACACCATCTACTAAACAGGCAACCTTCGGGATCATTTTAATTCTATAGCAGCCAAAGTTATTAGGTTAATTAAAGGTATCTGCTGCAAAAATATTGCACCTTCATAAGTGAAAGCCACTTCTTGCACTTATTAATTAAGACGTCTCCCGTTTCTACTTGCCAAAAAATAACTTGAACACTCATGCATATAGGTTCTGCCACCTCCTCCCAGTGATTCAGGGTGTGGAACATTTGCTATATGTCGTCTACCCGGGGCTGAATAGGTGAGTTTATCAGAAGCAGCACTATGCACATGAGCTTAGCTTTGAGTAGAATGTGAACAGACTGTCATCAATTGACATTTGGTAATGTATATGTCCCAAATGTGGATTCTCTTGAATATTTCCATGGTATTTCCTCTAAACGTGCCCCCTAAACTGATTCAATTTATAGTTGTAGAGGAGACTTTAATATTATTCGGGATCAAGGGCTGGACAAATCCCCTGCAGTTAGAACTCCCACCAAATACACAAGAGCAATTGCACAGACCACAGAGACATATTGTGTGGAGAGAGGAACACCACAGACTCAGGAGTATTCATTCTTCTCATTTGTTATGAGGCAGCTTCGAGAATTGATATGATTTTACTATCACAACAGATATTGACCTGATCCAGTTGATCTGAAATTCTACCGCGTACATTGTGTGAGCACTCCCCCGTAGTTACCCATTTCAAGATTCTGGGGAAATACAGCATGGGGTTGGAGGTTTAAACCAAAGTCACTGTCTGATGTGGCATTTATGGACTTGTTTGGGAAGGATATTAATGAGTGCTTTGGGAGTAATGTGGGTTTGGTTTCCTCTCAGTCAGTGGTTTGGGAAACATTTACAGTATGCATGAGAGGGGTGTGCATCTCTTGGTAAGCAAGCGTCCTTTGAGCCATCATGGATAAGCTAAACAAGATTGAGGTGGAAATTAAAGAACTAGACAGGTGTTATGATTCATCCCCGGATGCAAGCACATTGGCTCAGATTAGAGTGGAAATTGATAAATTAAAGGAGTATGCTTCCAGACAGATACAATTCCTGGAGTATGCTTCCAGACAGATACAATTCCTGAACAAGGAGGTTCAGGCTAGAGATTATAGAGAAGCAAAAAGGTCAGAAGAACATTGGCTTGGTAGGAAACATGAGGCCATTGACAAGGTACTTTTACGATTTCTACTTAATCTTTTCAAATCTAAGCTCTGTAAATTAATTTAGGATACTAATGCATTTCTTGGTCGGCTTTTCTCGCTGGATGGTACCCAAAGGGAAATAAGAAGGGCCATATTTGAACATTCATGCAGGTAATCTCCAGGCTTGGTTGGGATCCCAGTAGAGTTCTATAGGCCCTTTAGGAGCTGTTCATACCCAAGCTTATGGCAATGTATTCTGGCAATGCATACTGAATCCTTAGATAGAGGGACACTTCTAGCCCCACCCAGTGAGGCTTTAATAACTGTCATCTTAAAAGAAAGAACACCACCAGACATATGTACATCATACCATTCTATATCCATAATCAATGTTGATAACAACATGCTCACCAAACCTTTAGCTACTAGACTGTCTCCAATACTTCACTCCATCTTCAGGTTGGACCAGGCTGTTTTTTTACTAGCCTGCTCTAACTCCTATAACCCCAGGAGATTATTCTGCATGATTGATCAACTAGAACCTAATTCCCCTGTTGCAGTTGTCATGCTAGACGCAGGAAAGGTGTTTGACTCCATAGAATAACCTTTTCTATTTGGTTTCCTGAGAAGGATGGAATTGGGCAAGGGCTCATATCATTTTTTTTTTTTTTGTGTTTGTTCCAAAATGGAACTTTACAAAATTGCGTTCCTTTATTTCCGCAAGTCCTCAGGGGCCTATGCCCAGGATTTTCAGTGTTTCTTGGATGATATTTACCAAGGCGATTTGCCACGTTGTTTGATCTCCTCCAATCAGTCTTAGCCACCATTGGTCCGCGTCAAAGTGTTCATTTGCGAGATGGTGGTCAAGGTATGCTGATCGTATCGCTTGGTTTTTTGGGCAGACCATTAGTACATGGCAAATTATTTCCTTTTCGGCACCACAGAATCGGCATTCGCTTGTTTCTGAGATACCTCGAATGTGGCGAATCTTGTTTGTTTCATTAAGTTCAGTCTTATCCTGAGTAGGTAGTTTCTGGAAGCCATGTTAGGGAATTTTTTGATGTACCTCTGGAGTTCATTTACTTTGAACTGGGTATGAGGAAGATGAGTTAGAAGTTTGTTTGCTGTGGCATCTGCTATGGTGATTGACCAGTCCAGATTTTGAAGTTTTTCGGTCACTCTGACCGGGTTTGAAGATAGGTCAGCTTCTGTACAAGCTACTGAATCCAGTAAAACTAGATTTTCGGTTTTCCATTTTGTCAGCATTTTCACTGTGTCCAATTTTCATCTCCTCGCCAATCATTGTGTAGATGTTTTGTTTATCTTGGGCGATGCACTTGCGATAAAGCAGGACCGAGTTGATATTTACCATGCCTGCTAAAGAGAGGAGGCTCAATTCTCGTCGAATCGCTGGCATTGAGGTTGAATTTGGCAAGCACAACACTTTTCTCCAAAAATGCCCTTCCAGCTTTGTCCAGAGTTTTTTTGGATTTTGGGGCATTGCTTCGGCTCCGTATGTAATTGATGGTACTACTTTTTTCTTATAGAATTCAATTACCGGGATTGTTGAGAGTTTTCCGAATTTGAGGTCTATGGCTTTGCCTTGTGCTGCTAGTTTTCTGATTTTTATTTTCAGGCTTTCTTGCATTGCACTTTCTGTGCGGGAACTGTCGAGGGTCACGCCCAGGTACTTGAACTCTTTTGTTCTTTCAATCTCTGTATCTTCCAGATACCATTTGAATTTGTCCGATCTTTTCGATGCCGATTCTAGAACTAGTATTTTTGTTTTTTCATTGTTGATTTGCAGATTGTTTTTCACTGTATAGTGTAACAGATTTGTCAGTTGTCTCTGTAGGCCTATTTGGGTCTGGTCGAACAGGGCAAGGTCGTCGGCGTACATAAGGTGGCAATTTGTACCTTGGCCAGTTTTGGTGGAAAGGTTTTTGTAAGATCTTCTGTTGCACCATAGTCGCCCATATATGCAAGAAATAACTCCGGAGCGAGAGGACAACCTTGTTTGAGCCCCCTACTTGTGGGTTTTTCTGCTGAAACTTGACCTTGCGGGGTTAATCGTACTCTGAGTGGTGTTTGTATGGAGGGCCTTCAATGGTAGAAGGATCTCCTTTGGACATTTCCATCCTTCAAGTTTTGACCAAAGTCGTGACCTGTCTACCAGGTCAAAGGCCTGGGAAAGGTCAACAAAGGCCACAAAAGATCTTGGTTTTCCTTCAAGGACCTTGCTTTTTATAATGCTGATGACCAGGATGTTCGCTGCTGTGCCAACATTTTTTTTGAAGCCAGTTTGGAATTGGTCGTGGCATGGTGCAAGTTTGGTCCAAGTTTGCAGCCTTTTCAGCAGTAAGGCTCCGAAGACCTTTCCAATGCAGTCTAGGAGGGCGATTGGCCGAAAATTCGTGGGGTCACACACATCCCCCTTTTTGTAGATCGGAACGATGGTTGCCTTGGTCCAGGATGGAGGAATGGATTTAGATTTTGCACATCTCATGAAGATCTTTTTTAGTTGTTTTGACAACTCAGCCGGATTTTTTTTAAGGTCCATATTGGAAATCCCATCCGGGCCAACCGCTCGTGAGTTTTTTAGTTTTTTTAGAGTCTCGAAGATTTCTTCTTGGTCATTGAAACATAACCAGCTCGAGGGGTCATTTTCTCTAGGCTCACCATCCTTCTTTGTTGCAGATTCAAAGAGCTTTGAAAAGTAGTCGATCCATTTCTGCTCCCCCATTGAATTGATGATGGAGTTTTTTTTTTGATAATGTCATGGTTTTTCTGAGGGACCACAATTCTCTTGCTTTGTTGCCGCAAATCGCCTTCAGTACTTTCTCCGAATCTTGTTGGTAGAGATTTGTGCGGTGGTTCTTGACCCAATTTCTGTAGTTTCTTGAGGCTTCTGCTAGTTTTGACGCCTGGTCGCTCGACTGTGTTTGCTTCAGTTGCCTCTTGATATTTCGAAATTCACGTCTTTTTTGGGCTAACTGGGCATCATAGGTATGTTTATGGCTGGTGTCGGTAGTTTCGCCTGACTTTTTTGTAGAGAATTGCACAAGCAGAGGCACATAGTCAGGATCTGGGTTTTCTTCCGACGTACCACCTTCGGAGTATCATTGTTTGAGCTTCCTTACTGCCGATGTTGAGAGTTTTAGCTGATTTCCCTGGTTATTTACTTCAATCCCAAGTGGTTCGTCGCTGGTTCTGCTGAAGTTGGTTGACCACGTTGTTATTAATTGGTTGTGGTCACTGTTTGTTGTCTTTTGCACCTTGAAGGTTGTTACGGTACCCAAAAAGGGACGGGAGACGTAGGTGTAGTCGATTGTTGCTCGCAAGACTCCCTGTTCCCAGGTCGGCAAATGGTCTTTCTCTGAAAAGACCGTGTCGAGGTTTAAAATATGCCGTGAGGTCAGCAGTTTGCACCAAAGTTTTCCTCTTTGAGTTGCTTTAGTCGAATCAGAGTTTTTTCCCTCTTTTAAGCCGGGGCTTTTGAGGAAGATGTTGAGGTCTCCACAGATTATGAAGGACGAGACTTGGCGATTTGACTGAATTTCGTCGATTATTTCTTCCATCATGTGGGTGAAGTTTTGTGCGTCTAAAGCTGCCAGATTCCAGTAGGTATTCAAGATCGCTATTTCTGAACTTGGCGTCCTTTCGCAGCCTTCAAGATCGATGAGTACTGCCAGTATGGATTGGTTTGACAGCAAGGTTTCTTTCATTCTTAAACCTACACCATTTGTGCATGCCATGAGTAATCCGGATGATGGACGGCCTAAAAGGCCTTTTTTTGCAGGTGCCAGGACTACGTTGTACCCGTCCAGGATCGGTTTGTCGATGAGCCATGTTTCTTGAAGACAAATTACATCGAATGATGCCAAATCGGCGTTGTTTCGAGTCCTCAAGTGGGTGTGTCCACGAGTGTTCCAGGAGCAAAATGTTAGATCTGTGGGGAATTTGTCGACTGGCAAGTTGTCGTTCTCGACGCTCTTCCAACCTTCAAGTTGCTATTTATTCAAATTTTTTGTGAGTACTTTTGGCAGCCAGGACCAGATTCCCTGCGGGTTGTCATTTAGTTGTTGGGTTACTGGTTGTTTTGTAGGGGGTAAGTTGCTTGTTTGCTGCGCCTTAGGCGTACCTTTTTTTGACGGTTCGTTATTCGCAGAATTCTGTTGGTTATTTTGAGAGTTTAGGTCCCTGTTTGTCCTGCTTCTTGGGTTCCTTTCGGTTCTTCTTCCAAGGTCCGCCTGTTCCTGGGACGGTTTCTTGGTGACCGGGTGGTCCTTTATCCTGTTACTCGCAGTGGCTTTGCTTTTTGACCTCCTTAGGTCGTTTTCCTGGGATTCGCTTTGTTCTTTACGTTTCGTCAGGTTCCCCAGCACCTTAAAGCCTAGTTTAGATAAGTCCTCTGGTTCGTTGGTTATTAGCATCTGTATTTTCTTTGAAGGGATGTGCAGGATTGTTTTTGCTCTATGGTTAGAATGATAAGGATCCACTAGTTTCAGGTCCTCTGATTTGATCTGGCGAAGTGCTGGGATGAAGCCAAAGATGTTTAGCACACCTTTTCTGTTAAGAATTATTTCGTCACGATTTTCTGACCGTTGCTCTATTTTTAGAGTCCAAATGGATATTTTGGTGGGATGGCGTTGGTCATGGTATTTTTCAGTATTTGATTTGTAGTGGGGTCTCACTGACGGCTCGTTTTCTTGAGATCGGTGATCCTTTGAGCTCTTTTTATTTAATTCACGTCGAGAATTGTCTCTGCTTGATTTTTTGTCTCTTTCTCTGTGTTTATGTCGGTTCTCCAGTTTTGGGGTTTCTTGGTGCAGAGATGGGGGCTCAGATTTTGAGGTGAATGAGACTTTTCTTTGGCTAGTTTTGTTTTGGTTTGGTCATGAATCGTGGTGAAGATTGTTTCTTCGTTCTTCCATTGTATAGAATGGAGGGCTCTTTTGCTGATACAGTGGACTACTCCTATTTTCCCTTTTCTCAACTTGGTCATTTTCAGTTTGTGAACTACTTGTCAAGTCCTTTTCCAGATGTTCGCTGATGTTCATTAGTTGGTCGTCGTCCAGGAAGTCTTCTACAGTTCTTGGCGAGCATTTAGTTTCTGAGTCATTTGTGATCTTAAAAACGAGAGGAGGGTCCTGAGGAATGGAGGGGCTACCCTTTAAGGGATGGATCTTCTTTGCCTTCTGGAGTGTGGGCCCAGGTTCCGATGTGTCAGTTTTCCCTGTCGATGTTCCATGTTGTAGGCAGAAGATAGGGTAAGCCTGATCTTTGTCATTCGGTTCGATTGGATTTCCGTTTTGACTTGGAGATGGTTCTTTTTCGGTGTGTTCGATTTGCTGTTTGCGCGGTCTGCATGATGTTTCTTCACTAATATATATGATTTCACTTTGATCGTAGTTGACCGCGCAATTTCTAGTTGTAGTACCCGAAAATACAAATTGCGAGGGTCCTTGTAGGGCATCAGTTTGTGTGTGCACACAAGAGCTCTTAGGCTTGGGTTCCATTACTGACATTTTGTTCGCTTCCGAGCTTGTATAGGTAATGCTAGAGGAGTCTTCGCTTGCTTTTATAGAGTTTTCTTTCGCGGTAATGAAGCCTTCGGTGAAGATTAGCTTTGTGTGGAGCATAGCGATTAGCGTTGTGTGATCTTTTAATGTCTCGTTTAGGGATTCGTAGAGTTTCCCGAATGGCGATAGGCCTATCGTTATGGCCGACATTATTGTCGTTAAGTCTGGGGTTTTTTTTGGTAGGCGTTTCCTTCTGCGCTCCTAATAGGCCTGATTGGTTTCTGTTGGCAGCCTCACAGTCGCAGTCTTGGGTAACCCTCGGCTCCTGGTGATGGTTCGATGTTCGGAGTTTCCGTGTGAAGTGAGTGAGAGAAGATCTTCTCGCCAAACTTTGTCCGCCATAGAGCAGCCATTCTGCTTCTCCGGATATTCTCGGGTGTTGGGATCTTGAGGGTTTGGGTTTCAGGAAGACTTCCGGGTGGTCCGGCGCGGATGTTGTTTGGCTTCCTCGCCTGCCTGTCTCCAGGCTTTCGTCCGCTTTCTTGGGTTCGAGGATGCAGGGAGGGACTGCCTCTACGTCTCCTAAGTCTTTAGTTGGTGAAGATTCGGAGGGTCGATTTGTGGTTGGAGGCCCCGATGGTAGGGGCGGTTCATCCGCCCCGTTGCTGTATTCAATTCGGCTTGTGCGGGCTCAGCTGCCAAGGTTATAGGAGAGTTGTTTTTTGTAGTGTTTAGAGCCCTGCTGGCTGTGAACATTGGGCAGTCTTTCTTGTCTTCACTGCTGGTTGCAGGTCCGTCAGGGCCTCAAGTATTTCATCATCTGTTAGTTCCGTGAGGACCTCGTGTTTTCTTTTGCCCTGTCTGGCAAACAGTTCCTTTAAGGAGTTGCATATCATAGTTTTGGGGATGGATTCCATTGGTACTTTTTGCTTCTTAGTTTGGACAAGTCTTTTTGGGTTTTTTTGTCCTGTTTTTTTGCGATTTTTTTGTGTTAGTCAGTTTCGCCCTTGTCTGAAGGCTTGATTTGGGATCATAGATGTATTCCCAGTCTTCAGCGTTCTCAGGGGAAACAGTTATTTCTCCGGCTGTCGTTTCATTTTCTTTGGGATGTTCTGCAGTTCCACTAGTCTCCTCCGGGGGAGCCAGCAGATCTGCGCTGGATTCAGACTCACTCAGGTGCGAGCCGCCCGCTGGTTCCGTGGACAGGTGGAGTAGTGAGCAGGAGGCTCCGGCGGGCTTGAGGCCGCCCGCGTGTATCAGGGCACGAGTCTCCGTGGCCAAGTCTGCTAAAGCTGCCACGCCATTTCGCCCTTGCGGGTCTTCCACCCTTGGAGTCGGGGACTGCTTCCCAGCCTGGGTCACGGCATGGGACGGCGATCCTGCTCGTCCGCTTGGAATCCTCTGTTCCAGGCAGACATCCACGGTAAGAGCCCGTTCTTGTACAGCGCAGCCGTTTGTTTTGCGGCTTTTGCCTGCCTCTCTGCCGCCGCTTCCTGACCAAGCCTGTGCTCCCGTGGAGGCAAAACCGTCATGGTCGGTCCTCCGGCCGGCCAGTCGGGGCAGCCTGTGTCACAGGGCATGGGCTGGTAGGTCGAGGCGAGTTCCTTGCGTGCGTCGTTTGCGGCGGCTTTTTCCTTGTTTTCAGAATGAAATTTTGCTATAGCTTCCGTCTCATTGGCCTTTCTTTTGCTTGAATCTTTTTGTATTTTTGAAGATTCAGACAGTGGGGAATGAGAGTTCGCCCCAGGTTGATCGCTCCTCTTTGGGGATTTCTGGCTGGTTGTTGCTGCTTTTTTGGGGTGCTGTGATCCCGTTGATGTATGATTTAGGTTGCTTCCCGTCAAGATTGTGTTCATGGGTAGCAGAGCTTGTGGTCTCAGTTCGACCGGGTGTTTGGCGGAAAACAGTAGGGTAGCGGGCAGTTGGAGTTGCTGTGAACTTCTGAGGTGCATTGTTTCTTCATCCAATGTGTCGCTGGCGATGTTGGGGCTTTGCTGGTGCCGGAGGTCAGGGGCGGTTGCCATGCCTCTGCCGGTCCTGTCAGGGACTGCAGAGACTGCAATTGACTCTGCTCAGACTCTGCGACCGCTCCACGGTGTAGCTGGGTAATTGTATCCACCCAGGTAGTAGAGAGCAAGAACAGACTCGGAGCAGGAGAATGGGTCCGACCTGCAGAGACTGCAACTGACTCTGCTCAGACTCCTATCAATAAATAGGTTTATCTAGTCCTTCACATTGGCTGGAGTGTGGAACAATTGTAGAATGTTCTCGATTTTTGAATTTGACTGAGGAACTCAACAGGGATACCGATTGTCCGCACTACTATTTGCAGCAGTGATTTAACTGTTGAATGCATTAGAGCTAAAAACGTACAGTGGGGTTTGCTATTATTTACTGCTAAACTGAACATTTTGCAAAATGCAAATGTCATGTTATTTGTGAAAAACACAGTTAGTAATCTGAGCCCGGTCATGCACAATAAAAAGGAGTTCAGTGAGTAATCAGGTTTAGATAGAAACTGTTTACATCTGAACTGGGAACTCTGCTTGGGACAGTCTATCATAATTCACATGGAAACGGAATCATATTAAATATTTAAGCATTCCCGTAGATAGAGACAAGAGTGCAATCCTTGTGTTTTATTTATTTATTTGGATTTGTAAAGTTTTATCAGGCCCATATTCTTATAGAGGTCAAGGATGTGAAGGATTGTCTAAGCAGGCTACCATTATTCATCATAGGTAGAATCTCTTTATTGAAGATGGTATTTGTACTTAAGTTCCTGCATCTGTTCATCAATATTCCTATAATTCTACCAAATGTATTATTTCATAAGATACAACATTTGACTATTCACAAGAAATTGTCACTTCTCCCCAGGGGGGCCTTTTCCATGAGGCTAGGGAGGTGCTGCCACTACCCATCTGGGAATAAGGAGGATCACCTGGGATACATCCCAATTAATGTTGCTACTCCCTGACATGCCCAGAGCCATGATATGAGCCATATATTCAATCATAGCTCATTACACAACATTACAACAACTTGATGCTTCTAGCATTGTAAAAACATATGCTTACATCTAATCTTATGTTATGTTTCTAATCCACAGTGTTTCAGACCTCTGTTTATTAGATAGTGTGGTCAAATTTTTAAACACAATTTTAATTGTCCAAATGTCCTCTATTTTGTCTATATTTGTTAGAATACATGTATTTTACCCTATTTGTGTGCACTACTGGTGTAATCTAATTATGTAACATTAAGCTTCAGAAACGTATCTACAACAGCTCCATGCGCTTTCAGGGAGGGGTAGCCTTCTGACTCAGCCTTTGTTCTTTGGATGTCCAGAGCCACTACATTGAAAGCAAACCTATCAACTTTTGCAACATAGGGACTACCGCTAAAAATACTAGGATGGGGAAGAACACAGGAGACATAAAGATCACTGATCATAAAGATCATTGACTATGATAACACTGGTATGAGGTGGCCCAAAGAAGGCATTTGGATTAAGTCAGTTACAAAGAAATATTACTTCTACAATCTGCATAAGAGGAACTGGATGCAATGTATAAAAAGGAACAAAGGCCTGTTAGATGTGTCAAGCCTGGCCACAGAGCAAAATACAGCCGTAATAAGAAGCACACTGGTGGCAGGTACATCAGTTTCCAGTCCTGTTGGGAAAAGCATCTAGAATGCGAAGTCTCCAGCACAGGAAATTCAAATGCCAACTGACAGCTGTGGAAAAGCAGAGAGTGGTAAGGGGATGCCAAAGGTCTCCACCCTTTGAGCAGGGGTGGACCGAAATCCTGAAGCCAGGAAGATGCAGAGAAGGTAAGAGGGCAGAAGAGAGAAGCTCACGGGGCAGGAGAAGTATACCCTCATCCCAGGAAATACCGGCAAAATACCAAAGCCCTTTATGAGATAAGGGGAGGTACATGAGACCCTGGTGGGACCCAGGGGTTGACACAGAGGATAAGGTAGATTTTCCACGGCCCAGTATTAACAAGGACATTAAAGGGCATAACAAAAGAAGGGTCTGAGACCCCAACAGTGAAATGGATAGCATCAGAGGAAATCTTCCTTGTCCCCACTGGTAACAAGGAAACCACTGACCACCAGAGAAGGGTCTTGGAACCCAACAGTGAGAAGGAAATCACCAGAGGAAACCTTCCCTTTTCACAGTGGTAACAAGGAAACCACTGACCACCAGACACAAGTCTGGATCCTTAGCAGTGAGAATGAACTGTGCAAAGCAATACCAGGAGAAGGGATTAATTCCTCTCATATCAGACAAAGAGCTGTGAGAAAGATACCAGGGGAAGGGAGTCATTCCCCATGGCCGTATTGTGAACTGAACAAAGCAACACCAGGTGAAGGGGGTAATTATTCGGGTACAGGTCCAGTACTTGTGCTGAAGATGCCAGGTAAAGGGAATCATTCCCCTGGCCTTGTGGTGAACTGTGCAATGCAACACCAAGAGAATGGAGGTATTCTCTTGGTACTGGGATGAAAGTTGTATTGGAGGCACCAGGGGAAGGCAGTTATTCCACGTTGTTCTATTGTGAACTGCATACGTTCACACCAGGAGAAGGACATAATTCTCCTAGATATTGCATAAAGACTGGCTGAAGCCCATAAGCCAGGGACCAGGAATCATCCCCCTTGTTTTTGCTGTTGTAAGAGAACATTTTTCAGACCGTGTTCAAGAAGCAGGAGTAGGGAGCCATTCTCCTGAAGAAGGAACTTTCTGTTAATTGTATTTCTGTTAGTTTATCCTTTTGTTATAGTGTGAGGGTTAGAGTAGGACAGTGGAACTTTGATTTGACAGACGTTCTGACAATTCCTTTAGTTTTAGTTTGAGGCAGGGAAACCCCTCTCGGAGATAGGGACAGTGAGGTTTTCTCTTTGAGAAAATAAAGGTTTATAACTAAAACCATGCCACCTTCTTCAACACCCTTAAATATGGGGTCAGTAGAGGGATCTGACGCAACTGATATAAATTGGGTAACCCTGGAATACTCTAAATTGAGCAATCAGGCCACTTTCCCAAATGTAGCTACTAGTGAATTTATTGGTTTTGACTTGCACAGCAGTCGGATAGCTCTATAAACGTAGGAGAATGCCAGTATATCCCACATGACTAATTCTGTCACCTCCTAAGGTTCCTACATCTGCCTAGTGTCCAAATCTGGTTTAGCCTGGAAATATTGCCTGGACTTAATGGCTTGAGTAATAGACCAAGACTATGGGGCCAGCCAGCCATGGCCAGCCAAATTAACTATCAAAGGCTCCATGGACTTGCCCGGTCCTTTTGTGTAAGCACTGCAGATTGGTGGCAGCAATTAACATAATTTTCACACTAATAGAGTATACTTCAACCAGGCCCACATGGGGCCTAGCTGCAGAGTGAACAAAGGGGACAGGAAACCCCAACAACCTTTGATATGCACTGTGTCAACCTGAAGCCAGCTCACTTCCTTAGCATCAATGGACAGTGAAATGTCATGTCTGGGAATGTGTGGATTACAGTAGTCATTCCCACAGGGAAGCACCATTCAGAAGGTAGGAGTATGTGGTTTGGCGGAGACCAACAGTCTGGTCTCACTACAGCTTAAAGGGAGACCTGCCGCTTTAATCAGAGACCCTTTGAGCCACACCAGAATAGAAGATGGGTGGAACTTAGTATTACATGTTTTCAACCATATACCTTTTCTGTTTCAAAACACTCTGCCTATGACCTCACACATACAGGAGATTGTTGGCAGGGACCCAGGATTGATTCATTAAGGTAGGCTTAGCATACAACAAGCACTGTGGCCCATTTGGCTTTAAAAGAGTGCTGAGGCCTCTTTTGGGCAGACCATCACTACTTCCTTGCAAGTTAGACTCCTAAATAACGCTGCTATACACTTGACCTTCCTCCCTGCATTTGAAGTTCGTGGACTCTCTCCTATACTATCACGAGCTGTGCCGAGTGTCCCCCTGCTTTATATTTACCTGCTAATTTGTGAACCTGTCTTTGCCTAGCGACGGCCTTATGCCCTCATCCTACCTATACTTCTCCCATTGCAACAGGAGAGGGCAGTAACCAGCACCCTGCAAGTATCTGGAGCCTTGATCAATGCCAGATCTTTAGTGGCTCACGCCACTGAAATAGCTGACACTCTTTCCTCTGACAACCTTGATCTCCTGGCAGTTACTGAATCATGGCTGCACGAAGAAGCAGGTCCAGCACTCTCTATAGCCATTTCAGAAAACTATCAGTTAATCAGAATGGACAGACCCAACAGCAGAGGAGGCGGACTGGCCATTATAGCAAAAACTAACCTCGCTCTAAGACTACTAACTCAACCTCCCTTCAAATCAGGCGAACTGCTTACAGCCAAATTGCCTATCTCTAACTGCCACACTTTAACAATCTACCTAATATATAGGCCACCTGGCCCTAATGGGATCTTCAAGGAGGATCTATCTAGCCTCTTAGCCAACAACACAAAACATTCCTCACAAATCCTATTACTAGGCGATTTTAACTTAGGATTCAATGATCCTGATGACAAACCAGCCCAATCCATAGCCACCATGCTAGCTGAACATGGCCTAACCCGAAAATGTCTCTCTCCAACACATGATAAAGGAAGGACCCTGGACTTGGGCGCTACCTTGAACTGTGATACTACCATCAACAAAATTACCCCTCAACAATTGACAGACCACTACCTTATAGACTTTGCATTAACTTTGAATTAACAAAGAGAACATTATGGAACCACCTCTACCCACTAGAGCCAAAGAAAATAACACTCCAGACAATCTCCTGCCACTGCTACTCCCCACTATTTATGCTCTTCCCAATAACTTGGATCCTGAGCTCCTGGTAGAAAGCTACAATAATGCCATGAAGAAAGCATTAGACACTATTGCTCCTCTAAAGCTACAAAAAAGTAAACAACAAGCACACCTAAATGCCTGGTTCACCCCCCACTTAAAAGAATTAAGAATGCAAAAAAAGGAAACTAGGATCTCAATGGCGACACACCCCATCTGAAGAAAATAAACTGAAACTTAAACATTTCGCTAGTAACTACAAAAAAGAAATCCTACTCACAAAATAACAATCTCTTTAATGTAAGAATCTGTAATGCAAGTTCCAACACTAAGGAACTATTTGCTATCCTAAAGGAGCTGGAATCCCCCATACCCTCACCGACAACATAGCCAAAGACAAAGAATGGAGCACCAGCATCCAAAATGCTCTAACAAATAAAATCAAAACACTCCAAACTAAACTAAAATCTCCTTAAAAAAAGCCTCTCTAACTCCCAACGAGACTCCACTCCTCTCCAGCCCTACGGCAACTAATTTACCAGGCCCTGACCCATTTAAATTGGCAAAAATATCTATTTTGGAAACCAAAAGGATTATCGCATCCCTCAAACCATCTAATTGTAAGGGTGACAGCTGCTCAGCCCAGCTAATTAAGGATGCAGCAAGGGACCTAGCCCCCTTCATAACCAAACTGATTAATGCATCCTTCTCTACTAACACTATCCCAAGCAACCTAAAAGAGTCATGGGTTCTACCTCTCCTCAAGAAGCAAACCCTAGACCCCGCTATTCCCACTAATTACAGGCCTATCACCACGGTACCCTTCCTCCTCATGATAATAGAGTAGCATACCTACAAATCCAGCACAATCTTGAATCTAACCGCTCCTAGGTGCCCGCCAATCAGGGTTTAGACCGCAGCACGGCACAGAGACAGTTTTAATTGATCTCAAAGTACAGATTGATGAGCTCAATGACAAGGGAAACACCGCCATGCTACTCCTCCTTGACCTGTCGGCAGCCTTTCATCTGGTGGATCACACAGTCCTGTGCAAACACCTGGCATCGGCTGCCCACTTTTCAAGCAAGGCCATAGCCTGAATCCAATCTTTTTTGGATAACAGCACAATGAGAGTCTTCTCCACACTAGCATCAGCAGACCCTATCAAGATAGTTTGTGGTGTACCCCAAGGTTTTTGTGTCTCACCAACTCTGTACAATATCTTTACAAAGCCCCTATTTGACAAATTGGATAGACTGGGTGTCACCTACACAAATTACACAGATGACACTCAGATAATCATTCCCCTTTCGGGCAATTTCAACTTTGAAACGGTCTTGGTAAACAAAATATATCTCAGTATTCAGGCATAGATGGCCAGGCACGGCCTATGCCTGAATGATGATAAAACTGAAATCCTGCTCCCCGGATCCGCTAACAACCTAAAAAAACTTAGCCCTAACTACACCACATTTAACATTGATGGCAACATAATTACAGTTGCCAAAGCAGTGAAAACACCAGGTTTCCACCTCGACTCCGCCTTAACACTGAAGAAACAAGTGAACTCCTTAGCATCATCTACTGCCTACACTTGCAAGCTCATTAGGGCATGCAGAGCCTTCCTCACCCAAGCCAGCTGCATCATCCTTGCCAACACCCTAATACTCTCCAAACTTGACTATTGCAATGCCTTGTATCTGGGAGCCAATAAATACATTATTGACAAAATTCAAACACTGCAAAATAATGCCCTTAGAACTGCCCTTAACCTACCCTCTAGAGAACACATCTCTAACAAAAGAAGAGAACACAAGTGGCTAACAATCAGCAACAGAATCTCACTTAAAACAGCATCACTTACCTTTAAATGTCTCAACAATGTAGCCTCCCCACCTACTTGGCAGCAAGAATAGTGAGAAAAACATTGACCCGCCCTACCAGAACTACTAACTCCAACTGCCTACAGATAACTAAATTCAGACTGAAAAAACCAGGCGGCAGCAGCTTCCCGGTTAAGGCTCCCAGTACTGGAATGCTCTCCCACTTGACATTAGAATAGACCAATCCTACTATAGCTTCAGACGGAATATTCTCACATGGTTACACTCTAATGACTCCCAAGATTAACCTCAAATCAACCAACACCTATAGATCTTACCCAATCTGACTGTATATATGTATATTCTTTAACTGTTTTGTCAAGACAACTACCTGTAATGTTTAATATATATCTTGTGCCTGTAATGATTCTTGCCCCTCATGTCCCCAGCCCTCCAAGATGTCAGGCTGGAGCCAGGCCAAGATCACCTACATGGCCCTCAAGGGCCTCCCCATCCCTCCAAAGGCCCACTTGGAGTCAGACTTGGTGCTTGTGGTACCAGACCCACTCATTCCCATAGGATAATATTGGGGATTGGACTTGTGCATTGATGAGGACAAGATGGATGCCCCCACATATTTCGGTTCCCAGAACTGCATGTGCAGTCTAGTCTTTTGGGTGTGGTTCAGCCCAGAGACACCTGGGATAACCAGAGACTATTTAAGCCATGCCCAGGCTGAGAAACATGCTTTGCGTTTTCTGCACCTGCAGCGTGACACTCACCGTGTTCGGATCGGTCTCCAGTAGGCCTGCATCTTTCTTCTGCGCTCAGCTCCTGCAAGAACAAGAACACCATTAGGAACAGCCTTACCTTGTGGCGCTTCTGCCCATCATTCATCGCTCCTTCTGTTCTGCGGGCATCTTCGGCGGGGGCCTTCCCATCCCGGCACACCGCTTCCTAAGGAAAAGGGAAAAGAACAAAAAAAGGCATTAGTAAGCATTCAGCAAATCTTTGCTTATTTTTAAAGACTGTATGAGCTTTAAGCACTTACCTGAATCCCAGCCGCTCTGGAGGAACTCTGTCTCCGGAACTTCTCATCCATCTGCAAGAGGGAAAAGACACTCCAGGTTAGCGTGGAAACATCTAGAGGCACTGCATACCGCGCTTACTCACCGCATTTCTTCTTCATAACCGGCATCCACGCTGAAAACGTTGCGGCACCTAAAAGACACAGAAAAATAACTCAGTTCAATACAAATACGAAAGGGTCTCATCGCGCATTGTGCTCTTAATCACCTTCAGCGCTACTCATCTCAGCAGCACGTCGCCATCCCCGGACGCCGACCAGCATCTAAGGAAGGAAAGGAACGAAGTTAAAGAACTGTTCAAAAGACTCATTATACGTACCTGTCGGACTCTTGTCAGTGAAGTAACTAGGCAGCAATGAGCCTGCATCAATCAACGCGCCCCTGCGCTGAAAGCAGGATGGAGAACACACTTTCCAAGAAAACAAGGTGAGCTGTGGATCAAAGGGAAGGGTTGGACCCCGGGGAAGAAGGAGTTCATGCACACAGAGACAATAGCGAGTTAAACTCTACCAATCCTGTGTTTCAGGCCCAGTCTCCAGTCAAGTAGACTCCAGGGAAGGGTTTGAGGTCATAAGAGGTCAGAACAGGCTGAGTGATGTCCCCGTGGATACCAGGTGAGCGTTACAGTGCCTCACTCTGTAACTAAGCTTTTAAGTATTCATGTGTTTCTGCTCTCTGTTGCTCCCAGTTACCTTTGGGTTTGGTGTGCCATACAAATGAATAAACAAACAAACTTCTATCCTGTTCTGTCTCTCCCCTTTGTGTTTTCCCCTAGTGTCCCCACCAGAACAGTGCTACCAAATCCTTGCAACTACACCTCCCATCCCCTCACTTTATTACTTGAATGTATTGCTTGCTTTAAAATCGTACTTTCTATCCAAATTGTTGCTCTTTACCTTCATGTATCTGCATATTTTGATATTGCACCCTATACTGTAGGGTGAACTAGCCCCTGGATGCCAGAAATCAAAAGGCCATAGTCATTGGTGTGCATGCCCCTAAATAAAAGGACAGCACAGAAATGAAGTCCAACATAAGGCCTATGAAATACAAGTAAAAAGAAAAGAAAGTGAGCCTAAAAACCTCAAGATGCTAAAATGTGCACAATAATTTTCATAAAGGAAAGACATGTGGAAATGTTTGACAAATCCATGGAGCTAACTAATAATATGTTCAGGAAAATGTTTGCCAGACTGTCAAAATGTGAACTTGGTTTATGCCTAGCATAAGCCCATCCCCATGGACATTGTCAAAGAAACTTGCATGCATACTTTGTAAATTGTGTGCCTTAATGTGATTGAACTAGACTCTACTAACTCTTGTTTCTCGGCCGGAGCAGATGGCTCTAATCTGTCACAATCACCTTACATGCTCCTGCGCTCCAGCTGTAACATGTCAGCCTTGGATGTGTCATATATCGCCCGGCCCCTCTTAGGGCAAGTGATGATCCACAGATTCCAGCAAATACTTCTAATACCCCTGAAACCTCTCCCTTGACTCTGAGGTAATGAATATTTCCCTTATGACCCTTGCTAAATTATTTGAGTCTATCGATGGCACACTTAAGATTTGTTAAGACTTGACCAAACGAAATTGACCACTGGTGTTGATCGATTGCGAGGTGAGTTTAATGAAAAACTCAATAATGCATTCGATCTGAAAAAAGATATAGCGCAGTCTCTGGCCCAGAAGCAATTTGCAAACGTGAAAAATATCATGATCTGTGTTGATGCTTCCACACAAACATTCAAGGATGTAGATTGCCAAATTGTGGAAATTATTTCGGACTCTCAAATTGGTCAGCAAATACCATCAATTACACAGCCATTTAAACCAAAAACATCTATTGCCTTTTT
Organism: Ambystoma mexicanum; assembly: GCF_040938575.1. Classification (NCBI taxonomy): domain Eukaryota; kingdom Metazoa; phylum Chordata; class Amphibia; order Caudata; family Ambystomatidae; genus Ambystoma; species Ambystoma mexicanum. Next base: position 594,348,975 of record NC_090937.1, on the reverse strand, counting down.
TGCAGGAATCATAACTGAAAAATTTGTAGCAACGAACTCTAATTTGTCTCCACATGCTGATCTTCAAACCAATCACGCAGATAAATCCATGAGTACTGACCAAGTTTCGAAATCCACATACTCTGTCTTTGACTTGAGAGCCGCAAATCAAGCGGCGGCCGTGAAGTCAAAGACAAAGAAGCTTCCAGCTCCAAAAAAAAAATGAAGAATGTTAAAGCTTCGAAGTTAGTGGTCTCATCGTCGACAAAACAATTCATCAACAACCTGACATGTGCCAATAGCAGATCCCTAGCAGCCTCGAGCACTATAACAAAAAAATATGTTGCTCTGGCTAACTTAAAAAAGAATAAACATCTTGAGTCCTTCCAATGCCCGAGAGTGATTATAGACCATCCTCCTTTAGATGAATTGATTAAATTAGCTGAAGGTCACCAACCTCCTAAACAAATCAATTCTAAGAGTGTACCTTTGACTATTACGCCAAACCCCCCTAGTGTTTCAGCAGATGATAACACCAGCCTTTCCAATGGCACTGCGGCATCAAGGCAGGCTCTAAGACGTGAAATTGACCTATATCTTGAGCACCGAAAATTTGATCCTCCCAGCTTTCCCATCATAGCTAATGGTCCGCCCAAATGCGCTATTGCCACTACACCTGCATCCCTGCCAGTGATGATCCTTACAGAAAGCAAGAATCTTATATCCAAGTGAGTATCCTTTGCCGAGTCAGACCAGCAGGCCGTTCAGGGTCCATCACAGGATCTTGCAAACAATGGAAACTTTTGCAAACTGATCTTGAAAAAATCAAATACTCCATTGCTCGCCTGTGGTTGCTGAACTCGAGACGGAAATTTGTGTCGCCACCAAAGAAAAATTTGGATAAATTTCAAACAAACTTACAGGTCACGTACCCGTGTATCTGCACCATCCACCCTATTGCTCCCAAGACAATCTTTATCAACCTCGAAAAATATCACTCCTAAATTGGAAACTAGGCATTCCTTGCTACTTACCTGTCGCCAGGATCTTACTTCCTCTTACATTATGAATGGACAGAGTATCCTTAAACTTTTTTATGACACTATTATGCTCAGGGAAATCGAGTCTGATGACCTAGATCAAATTGAATTTCCAAATAAGGATGATCTCAGCACAGTCCTTGTTTGGACCCAGTCTTTGATTATATGCAACATCATTTGGGCTGCACGGGAAGCTTTGTTTAATTTGTGTTTCGTGATCTCACTCAATGCTGACACAAAATGCCCATTAAAATCATGTCTTAAGTCCGCCCAAAATTCTCAATCTTATACACCAAGGTACAATGCTGGAGAGAGTTCATCTGGGCTGAAAGAATATAGCCACATTCCAAGAGTATAACTAGATCGGGATGAGGTACAAGTGTGCTTGTCTGTAATTAGTTGAAACACACAAGGATTCAGTCATCTCATTAACAACCCTGGGAGCTTCCTGTGTGATTATGATCTAATACTCCTGCAGAAAACTTGGCTTTCCATTCCTCCGAATAACTATGACACACATTTGGAACCGGCCATACGAGCCACCAAAGGAAGGCCAATGTCAGTTTTACTTATTGCTACAAACACCTTAGCAAATATACAATTATTTCCGCTGCTTGCGCCCAACTCCTTTATTCAATGCTCCTATATCATCATCAGTTCCTTCAAAATTGCCTGTTTTAATCTATACTGGAATCCTCTGGGTATTTAAACTACACAGTTTCTCAAAAATCTAACAACTGCCTTGGAAAATGTCATTTTTTTGCATGGTATCACACACATTATTGTTGCCGGGGATTTGAATCTACATCTCCTGAATGGGGATGTATCAAAAAAAAAAAAAGAACAGGTCGAACTGTTGAACAAATTTGTGAAATCATGGAACCTGGTCATGCTAAATGGCATGAGTGTGGCTGATTCCCCTCCCCTGGCGACCTGGTTCAGACGAAAGCAGTCTGCTATCATTGATTATATTTTTGTCACAAGAAGTCTTTTTGAACACACCACTAATTTTGCTGTTAAACCATCTGAACACAGTGATCATCGGCCACTGACTTTTAAGCTCATGTTGTCCCTCGCTACATGTCCGCAGAGACAGACACTAATGGGCACAGTCGAATCTAACAACTCTTTGAATCGGCTGAAATGGTCAAATCAATCATTAGTGCGTTGTCGTGACCACTTAAAAATTTGTGAGGAAGCAGGTCTTGAATCTGCTAATATAAATAACGTGGTTGCCTATCACTTAATGCAATTATATGCTACCAAGCAGAACTCTAAATTGAACATAACACAAGTGTGTGACAATGCAGTTTGCCTTAGGAAAGCACTGTTCAGAAAACAGAAAAGACAAGTCCAAAGTCTATTACCGGCACTCAAACCTACTGCTCTGAGAACCATTAAAACTGCCTATAGAAATTGGATGCAGGAATATAAGCTCACCAAAAATCAAAAAGATGGTGAATCCATGCTAAACTATATCCAAGGCAAAAACATGGCTCAAATTTGGCAACTGCTTAATTTAGTCACCAAGGTGCCACAACTCACTTCCCAAATAAATGGTGTATCGGAAAATGACTGGACACTCCATTTCTCGTCCCTATATGCTGCTCCAACTTCGCCTGAGACCCTGGACATGCTCTACACCACTTTCCATCTCGAGTTTGACGAAGATGATATTCGCTACTTCATCAACAAAGCCAGCATGTCTCGAGCCCCAGGTCCGGACAGACTCTCAAACGCTGTATAAAAAAAGAATGTTGATCTCTGTGCCTCCATCTTACACATATTATTTCGGTTAATTATTTGTTATCAAGAGCTTCCAAAATCGTGGGCTCATTCAATCATTGTCTCCATTCATAAAAAAGGAGATAGGCAAAATCTAATGAGTTACCGTCCCATCGCCCTCTTAGATGTTCCCGGAAAAATCTTTTGCAGACTCGTCCTGCATGACTTGAATTCCTGGTCACTCCTAACCCATCGAAGAGACCCATTTCAAACTGGTTTTGTTTCAGGACTTGGTACTGCAATTAACCTTACACTTCTCAATGCCATTAAGTTTTCCTACACCATGCGGAAGCAACTACTTTATGTTGCCTTTGTTGAATTCCGTATGACTTTTGATTCAGTGGAAAGGGTATTGCTCATGAGGAAACTGTTGAAATATGATTGCCCTAAAGCACTGATAAAAATTGTGAGCCTTTTACACTCAAATACATCTGTACAAATTAAGTTGAATATGGAAGGCCTTCTCTCTAAAATGATACCAACTGCAAGAGGTTTGAAGCAAGGATGCATACTTGCTTCAACCTTATTTAATCTATTTTTATTGGACATAGCTGACGCATTTGCCTCAGCTCTATCTGATTCCCCAAAGCTAGGGAACCAAGTAATAGCATGGCTTCTTTATGCGGACGATTTAGCTTTGATCTCCCAAACTCCATCTGGGTTACAAACTCTTCTTGATGCACTTCACCACTATATCTCAGCAAATAACCTAACCGTTAATCAAAATAAAACACAAATCATCATCCTTGGTAAACCTAAATCGTCCTTTCAAAATAAGTTCCAATGGTCAATATGCAGCCACAAGCTACAAGTGGTCTCAGATTACAAATATCTAGGGATGAATTTTAAAAATTTGACCCCTGAAAAACCGCTTGAACTAACAACGCAAACTAAACTAACAATGCTGATCTAACAGGCACAAATTGTTCATGCTAAATTTGGCAAATTCACTTGCACACCCATTATGTCTTTCTACCAGCAAAAAGAGATACCAGTTATCACATATGGGATGGAATCTGTGTTACCTGGAACCACCGTTTTCTGGAATCAGTTAGAAGCAACATTTTGGAAAACCATACTAAATCTCCCAAAAAGCACTCCTATTATGCTACTAAGATATGAACTTGGTCTCTTATCGATACAGGCACAAGTCAATTGGAAAATGTGCACATTACTCAGAAAATGTGTCATGGGTTTATCTAATCGAGATAGTCTAGCGATTCTGGCCGATTATTTGTTGACCTCGACTCATTCATTTCCCGCAAAATGGAGAACACATACTTTGAATTCTCTTGCAAATGCAGATATCTCGATCAATCTCCTTGTCACAAATCCCAACGGAGCCAAGACCAAACTTTTTCAATTTGACTGGTCACTGACTCAAGAAAAATTCCTTAAACTCAAAGATTTCAATAGAAATCTTTTTGGTCACAAACGATCACGCAAAATGGCTGACTATCTTATTAGCTGCCTATCACCAAATTTAAGACTGAAAATCTTAAGACTACTATCTATGGCTTGTTAGTGAAATTCTGGTAAGACGAGGTCTGGTCAAAAAAGAATTAATCTACTGTCGCTTCTGCAAAGATACACCTCTTACAGAAACTCTCTGTCATATCATTCGAAATGTAAAGCTTTCATATCACATCGCACTAAACTTGCAAAATGCTTGACTCAAAAGTATTCCGATCGATCTAATGATGAAGTATGGCCCGAAATCTTTGGGTCTGTCAAAATATCAGTCAGAATTGAAATGATTCACATTCTTGATGCTGCCTTCCCATACGATCGGAAGCCCCTTATTCCTACAAAATGAAAAAAATTAGTCAAGCTTTGATAGCATATACAATGTGTGTGTAAAAAATTTGATTCCATTTCTTATTAAATTGCATTCTGCGTCTTTCAGTTCTATTTAGAAAGTGATTGCATAATCAGCATGATGAAATAATGTATACACTGTTAAGGCTTACTGACATTTTATATATACTGAGCATATAATATTATGACTAAATGATTTACATATTATTACTAAACGATTGTTTTAATATATTTGTAAAGTTGAATTTTCAACTAAATCAAATAAAAAAAGTAGCAAGTACTTTACAAGATATCTCTTAAATCCCTCCTATCATGTCTCCTATTAAGTACCTCCTGGGAGACATAGGAACAGTCTCAATAGTCATCTGCAGATGACAGATTGTTTACTGTGGCCTGCATGGTAGCCAAAAAGTGCATCCTTATACATTGGAAATCAGAACACGCTCCAATGTGCTCTGAGTGGTTGAAAGACTTAACTTACACCAATGATAGGGAAGAGGCATATGTAGCCATGGTTAACTGCGGCAAGCAGGACTAAGGACATTTGGGAACCAGTGCAGACTTATCTGAAACAGACAATGTATTCGGAATGGGCATTTTCTACTTAGACTGCAGAAGAGGGGGGATATGTTGGGGCCTGAATGATGGTCTGAAGGGAGAGAGACATATTGTATCATTGTTGTAATCGGCCTGTTATATTGTATTATGTCACCACACATGCATGATGTGTAAAATATATTTCTGGTTGTCTGCCAAATTTCAAAATAAAGGTATTTTTTAAAAAAAATCTTTCGTCAAAGTAGTGCCTGAAGAGGCAGGAAGGTCTAAGGATGGCCATTTATTTTTCTAAAACAAGGCCTTCTATATAGGGGAGAGTTCACAGAAGAAGGGGTCGCCAGGGCTCAGATTGTCATCCCTAGAAGTCGTATGAGAATTGTTCTCCAAATGGCTCATGCCCATCTGACTTTGGGCACCTTGGAAACAGCAAAAACACAGGGGCATATTATGAACACATTTTACTGACATGGGGTTTACATTGAAGTTAGGAACCTTTTAGCCACATGTCCCTGTTAGGCAGAATTATATGCAGTACAGTTTGGAACACTACACACAATTAGGACTACAAGTGGCAGCACAAATGCACCTTTGGTACAAGCTTGTACAACACAGTAAAGTGGTAGCAATGGCTGAGCAGCCAGACTTATCTCAAGAGCAAGTGAGCAGTATCAAATATTTACACAAAGGACAGCAGTTATTATGATTCAAACAAACACTGACTCAAGGTTTCCAAGTAAATGAATATACATTTGTTTACTCTTCAGTTGTATAACATTTCACTAAAGTAAAGCAGTTCAAGAAAAATCACACTCTTAATACACCACACCACTCCCAATAGTTTCCAGACAAGTTAAGCTCACAAAATGAAGTGGGAGCAAAATGGCACTCTGTTAATTAAAAAGTGAGGAAAAGACTAATTTAGGCAGAAAGGGAGCAGTAGCAAAGGTAAGTAAGCAGGGCAATCTAGAAAGAGGAACCACAGTGATGGAATCAAGTCAAGTAGGCTTAGGGCCAAAGTCAATAGGGCAAAAGACTTTTGCTCAAGATCACACAGTTCAGGGTAGTTTGCAGTTAAGACTTTGCTAAGAGTTCAGAACTAAGTTGGTTGGCAGAAAAGTTAGCTTAAAGAGAAGAGAAGGACAAGCCCTCAGATTGACGAAAGGTTTCACACCCTTCCACCGTGGCTGGACGAAACAAACAACCGGATGTTGAACAGTACCTTAAATGGAGAAGAAGCTTTAGCTGCGGTGGACGTTCCTGGTAGTTCCAGCAGGCTCACGGTTACTGAAGCGACAGTCGGACTGACACGAAGTAGGAAGAATGGAGGGTCCTGCACTACCCAGGGAAGAAACCAGCAGCAGAGCAAAGCAACAAATAAAAGGTGCGCTCATTAAAACCCAAGCAGGGTCCCACCTTCTTGGCTATCTGGCCCACGGTTGCTCTGTACAGCGAATTCGACCAGAAGAGGGGGTCCTGGCTTGAAGTTTGGGTGAGGTAGTTGGTCCCACCAGCTCAAGGGAAGAAGATTCTTGGAAGATCCTCTCTGTCGTTGGAGTCTGAAGATTCAGACCTGCAGCAGGGCTTCACCGGGCGGTACAGTCATTATAGGGTCCTCTTCTGTCAGCTCCTCTTCGGTTCTCTTGTTCCAGTGGCGACTCTGCTCTTCCAGACCCAGAGACCTGCTTTTTATGTAGTTTTCCCCCATTCACACAGTCTAGCTGTCAATCACACAGGAGGGTGGCTGTCCTGCTGGGGACAGTCACCCAGCCAATCAAACAGGAGTGTGACTTGGGTTACCAAGGGGACCCATGGCAGGGGTCCTAAAACCCCTCCCTCACAGCCTGCCTACCCAGAGTTTCAGGCGCCTAAAGGAGGGCTTCTGTGCAGAAGCCTGCGAAAAGACAGTGACCAAAGGAACCAAACCTGGTTTGGTGCATAGAGACAAACACGAGAAAGACTTTTCCAAAAAGAGATGGTGACTAAACCCAGCTGTAACAATATTAAAAACAATTTGGTCAAGTGGGTTTAAGTTCGAGGCTACCAATTTAGCCTAAAAGAATATCATGGTTATATAAGATAAACGCGGTAGAAAAAACAGGGTAGATACCACTGCCACCAGCCAAGTCTTAATGGAAAGGGAGCAAAACAATGTTCCAAGAGAGACAGACAAATAGGGATAAGTAGTAACCCTTTCCAGTACTCCATGTAAGATTGTTTGTACTGGGTCTGTGGATATAAAAGAGACTAGTAAAGTTATTAGCAACTTTACATGTTCTGGGGGACAGTAATCAGCCCCAGAAAATGGAGTCTCGGTTGGGAAGTCTAAAAGACAAACCTGTGTCACTGCACTGAGGGTGCTGTGTAACACATAGTAAGAAGATGATGCCTGTGGAGTAGGTGAGGCTCCACAGTCCATAAATACAAACATGTTAAACACACACAGCAAAACACATGTAAGAGTGGGAAAAAAAGGCTCACACTCTTACGAGGTGAAAAAATAAATCCTAGAAATCCAGCAAAGCTGCTGGGGGACTCACTAGGTAAGGGACATTAGCCATACTTGAGAATTCTCCCTAACAGTCCCTATGCCAGGCAGCAGCTCCACACTCCCCTCCACCTGTACCTCAACAACCTCTCCCTATAGAGGTACCATTCTCTAGAATTGGCGTGGATACAGTGGTTCTGTTAGTGCCATCCATATTAAAGACTACGGCCCTCATTACAAGTCAGGCGGTGGACCCTGGTGCGTCCATGCCGGATTCCGCCATGGTGGATGGCGGAATTACCGCCCCATTCCAAGGTGAGTGGGGCGGTAATTCCCCATTCACCATTTGCCCTTCCCCATTCCCATTTTTGCCCCATAGGGCATAATGGGGATGGGGAAGGTGCTAATTACGGCACCGTAAATTACGGTGCCGTAATTAGCACCAAGGTCGCTTAGCGCCTTGGACTTTAACGCCTGCAAAAAGCAGGTGTTAAAGTGCGGTTCAGGCGTTAAGGGTTTAACGGCGCCGACGCTCTTTACGGCGCCAACGCTCTTTACGGCGCCGTTAACCCCTTAACGCCTGACTTGTAATGAGGGCCTACGTATATTATATTTGTACAAAATTATGCGACCCAGTTTCCAGAACCCTTCATGTTGAAAAATACTACCTCACTACAGATTCTTAAATGCCTAATCCCTTTTCTGTCAAGGATACGTTTCCCAAGAGAAATATTGACTGATCAAGGGAGTAACTTTATGTCAAAGTTGATTGCAGAAGTAATGTAGATGTTACAGATAAAAACCCTCCACACCTTTATGTACCTTCCTCAAACAGATGGCTTAGTAGAGCAATTTACTAAAGCCTCAACAAAGTTATTCAAACCAAATAGACATAACTGGGTCACAATGATCCCTTGGGCACTTTTTGCCTTCACAAAAGCTCCCTAAGTCTCCCTGGGATTTTTTCCTTTTGAGCTCCTTTACGGACGCGACCCCAGAGAGTTACTGTACATGCTACGGGAGACCTAGGAGGAAAGGGAAGATGATGTATTACCTGCGTCCCAAATAGCTCACATAAACATAGTGGGGGACCTAGTCCAAAAACATCTAGGACAGACCCAAGACAGGCAAAAAATCATTATGGCAAGAAGGTGGTTTCCTGGTCCTTTTTCACCAGACAGAAAGTATTAATCTTCTTACCCACCTCAAAGCACACAATGCTTTCACAATGTTATGGACCTTATGAAATCTTGGAAGGGACCAGCCCTTACGACTATAATGCCACTCAGCTAGACGGAAGACTTAAAACATTAATCTACCATACCAACCTCCTAAAGGAGTGGAAAGCGCATCCAGTAGAATATTCTTCTGTCGTAATGGCTATCTTGTTATCTGACGAAACATCTCTATGTAGTATGATCCCATCTGATTTCCCTAAGCAACAACAACAAGATATCGAGGACTTACTGTATCAGTTTCTGTAAGTCAGATGTCAAAAACTACATTTGCATACCCCCAGGCAAATTAATTAATTCAAGGCCTAATCAAATTCCGAAGGCGAGAAAGGAAATAGTCCTTCAGGAGGTGGATAAAATGTTAACCACAGACATAATTGAGCCTTCTCAGAGTCTTTGGTCATCTCTAGTAGGCATTGTGGCCAAACCTGATCAGTTGTGGAGGTTTGGTATAAACTTCTGGAAGTTGAATTCTGTGTCCCAGTTCAACACCTATCTGATGCCTTATATAACCTCATTGAACGGCTGTCTATATCTCCATGATTGATCTGAGCAAGGGCTATTGGCAGGTACCACTGAAACCTTCTGATAAATAAAAGATGGATTACTCCACTGCCAGAGGATTATTTAATGTCAAAGTACTTCCTTTCAGACTTAATGGGGCCCCAGCAACATTTTGGCGGCTAATGGCCCAGATACTGCAACCCTTTTCAAACTTCTGTGGCGTATATCTGGACAATATCGTGAGTCACAGCAAAACCCGGGAGGAGCACATGTTCCACTTTTATGAGATCATCTGCACTTTTAGATAAGTCAGCCTTACAGCTAATCTCAAAAAGTGTAATTTAGCTGAGTTGGCAGCAAAATATCTAGGCCTTTTCATGGACAATGGGCAAGACCAACCCCTATTGGAAAAACTCAGGGCTGTACAAGAAACACCTCCCCCAAAGACCAAAAGATGCCTAAGGGCATTTTTTGGGGTTGGCTGGGTATTACCAGAGGCTTATTCCCAACTATACGGTCATGACATCCTGCCTCATCGATACCTTGAAAAATGCTGAACCACAAAAACTCTTACGGCAGAAGGAAGATCAGCCAAGTTTTAATACACTGAAACACATCTTATACGATGAGCCTGCTCTAAAAGTTCAAAATGTCAAAAGGGGGTGGTGATGTCAGGGGCAGACCAAAGAAAAGACAAAACATGAAGACAAAACATACAAACAATGCTAAGGCAGGTAGGTGTGTAGGTGCTGTGCACATTATTCCATTTGGAAACAATGCTAATGCTTTAGAAACTGCCAAGAAGGGTGTGCTGCCTTACAGGAGACTGCTTTGTACTCTCTGTAGGCCAAAAGCACAGCAAGACTACATTGCCCAGCATGCTTTGTGCATGGGCAACCAATCAGGAGGCAGACCGGGTGTGGCGCATGTACGAGCTCCAGGGCACAGGGTTTGTGCTCAAGAACTCAATGGAGGAGGACATGCACAGAGCAGCTCTGGCGAAAACAACGCGCGAGGGGACCCGCCCGACCAAATCAAGGATCCAGCTCCTCGCCTACCAAAAGATAACTTCGGGAGGCGCTGCAGAGGGAGTGGGGAAGCACTGCAAAAAGACTCGGGCAGCGCTGCATAGGAAGCTGGGAAAGCGCAGAGGGCATCTCTCATTCAGCCCATACCAATCGCCCCTGCGCCTGCAAACCAAGATAAGTAGACGCATCTGAGGCGACTCATTTTTGCATTTGTTGTATTCCCGCATTGAGGAGGATAGTAGCCCTGGGTTGGAATACGTCTTGGAACATGTGTAAAAAGCATTCTCCAACATCACGGAACATAGGGCAAACTCAGAAGTTACAAGCTACGGGCGGCGAGAGCTCGTGCTAGCATTATTGGGCAGCTTTACTGTGGGGAAATTCAGTGAGGAAAGTCTTTGGGAAACCACGTGCGGTGCCGCACGTCACTGGAAGTATGTGTTTGTGAATGTACGAATGCGGGATGGAGAGAGAATGACTGTATGAACCCAATACAGGCAATAACTCTGTATTTCTTTGTAGCTTGGCCCATGCCTGGAAAACCTCCAAGACGCAGCACAAGGCTGACAGCTCCCGACTGGTGACTCTAAGGACCATGTTACCGGACTTGTACAATTTAACAGAGCTAAGTGTGCATGCATTGATGTTCAGTGTCGGTGAATCATTAGCTGACATACTGTATAATATGGTTAGTTCTATGAGATTTAACATAGTGTTTAAAGTTGATGTGGGGGTAAAGTTGTGAACAGTGTACCATCCTTGAAGCATCATGGAAGCTGCCTTGTTTAGCAGGAGATAAAGGTGTGCAGCAATCAAGCCATTCCCAATCACCCAAGCCCTGTCCATAACCTCTACCTAACCCTTTTTCCAGTTACCATAACTTCCCTTACCCATCCAACCAACGAGACCCTAACCCTCTTTCCCTGCTCTGGTTGCGAATGTCTGTGTAAACACTGACTTTCAGGCATCAAGACCATTGCGGGGGTGGTTGGTTAATTCCATTCCTGCTCCAGGGACCTTGACAGAAGTACAAGCCCACATATTATTACGGTGCCCGAGTGGGTGCAACCGACCCTCCTGTGCAACATGGAGGAGATTGCAAAAGCCCTACAGGATATGAAGAACGGACTAGCTACATCCAGGCAGGAATATGCTACCCTATCGGTGCAGACCCGCAGCTTGACAGCGCAGACAGCACCATTGCCTGGTTCAGCCCCAATCCCAGTACAAGTGCAATTGTCGCCCGAGCCAACAATTCATGGGACCCTCAAAAATTCTCCACCTTCCTCACTCAGTGTCATCTTCAATTTCTGAAAAACCCACAGCTTTTCGATCTACCCAATCAAGGACGGCCTTTGTGATATCGTACCTTACTGGTGATGCCACCACATGGGCCAATCCTCTGGTGCAGAAGGACTAGCCACTATTATATGATTGGGATGGTTTTTGAGTGAGTTTGAGAAAGTGTTCAATAGACGGGCAGCCAACTTGTTTGAGGATAGAGAGCTACTAACACTCAGGCAGGGTAGCAAAGAACTAGTGACATATGTCACACAATTCAACTGCCTGGTAGCCGAGACTGAGTGGCCAGTAGAGAAAAGAATGTCCTTATTCTATCAAGGATTGCATGACGATTTGAAAGACCTAATCACCCAAGTTGACCCACAGCCACGTGAATGCACGGACATGATAGATCTTGCCCTACGGCTGGATCACCATCAAGCAGAGAGACAGGGTGATAGGAGAAGGGGGGAAACACATCCAGTGGTCCATTTAGATCAGTCTCAGGGGCCCTGAGGGTCTGTAGAAAAGTCAGGTGGGAAGGAACCTATGCAGATAGGTTCCATCAAAGGACCTTTTTCCAAGGAAGAAAAGGAGCAGATGAGGAAAGATTTTGTTTGTTTATATTGTGTGTTATCAGGACATTTTGTTTGCGAATGCCCCACCAAACCTAAGAATCAGGGAAACGCATCAGCTCGGCGGTAGTGGGGGTCACCTGATGGAGCTTTTTAGATAGTAGGGCCCAAAATGCTGGCTATTCCAATTACGCCTCTCATGTCATGTTATTGCGTTACTTGAGTTATTTAGGGCAGAAGAAGTCTGTGACTATGCTGGTGGACTAAGGAGCAACGGGAAATTTTGTAGATGCCAAGTATGTGGCTACATTAGGCATCCCCGTTCAGCCAAGAACAAAACCAGAATCTGTCCAGGCAGTGGACGGAACACCTCTCTCTTCTGGGACTATAATTCACAGTACCCAATTAATGACCTTACAGTGTGGGGATTCTCATTGGGAAGGAATTGCCTTTGACGTAATTGCCGCCCCACAATTTGGGTTCATCCTGGGGTTACCCTGGTTGCGGAAACACAACCTAGACATTCAATGGACCTCTGGACAGGTAGAATTGAATTCCCCTACTGTCAAGCGCATTGTTAACAAAAGCCCACAGTGACCCCTCGTATTATTGGGGCCATAGAAGGTCAGCTAGCCGAGGCAAGCTCTAAAAACATACCTGAAGAGTATGCAGACTTCGCAGATGTTTTCAACAAGAAGGCAGCGGAGACTGTACTCCCATATAGATCTTTCGACTGCCGGATAGATCTCGAGCAGGGAGCCGTTCTTCCATGCAGTCGCATATATGCGCTGACTGAGGCGGAAAATGAGCACAAACTTGCAGAATGGGTTTATACGACATTCTAACTCACCAGTCTCCTCCCCCTTGTTTTTTGTTCCCAAGAAGTCTGAGGAGCTCCAGACTTGTATAGATTACCACGGGGTGAATTGGATTACCATCAAGAACCAGTATCCGCTCCCCCTCATACCAGTTCTTTTGGACCAGGTTCGGGACGCGGTTATCTACACCAAGTTGGACCTTCGAGGCGCATACCATCTGATGCGGGTGCGTGAAGGGGATGAGTGGAAAACCGCCTTCCGTACAAAATTCGGATTGTATGAGTACCAGGTTATGCCATTTGGCCACTGCAACACGCCCGCTGCCTTCCAACATTTCTTGGACAAAGTTCTTCGAGACTACTTAGACATATGTGCTGTCATCTATGTTGATGACATATTAATTTACTCTCAAAGTCCACAAGAACATGTCCAACATGTCCGCACAGTACTGAAGAAGCTGCGGGAACATCATCTGTACACTAAATTGGAGAAGTGTGAGTTCCATCGTACCACCGTAGAGTTCCTTGGGTACTTTTTAATACCTGACATGACAGAAGTACAAATTGATCTGTACAAGTTCACCATGAAACTTAAATTGAAAACATTCTTTCATAACAAACCTATCACTTACAAACCACCAGAAAATTTGCCACTGATTAGCCAGAAAAGCATCCAAGAAATCGAAAACATACATCTAATCACCAATCTGTCTGAAGAAGAACCTAAAACAGTAGGTGATATCCAAAGAGAACTTGGGATCTACCAACGGAACTTGGATATTAAAGAACATAGAAATAGGTCCAAATTCATGCCCCCAATTTGTGGAGATAATGTGATTGAAATATTCTACAAAACAATTACCAATGAAATTCACAACCATATTGATGGTTCCCACCCCAGCTTCAGTAGCAAAAACCATAATCTCACTAAATAGGAAAGATTGGCATTACAAGAACTACGGGAAGACAGTACCAATATAATGAAAGAAGCAGACAAAGGGGGCAACATTGTCATCCTTAACAAAACCAACTATATTAAAATGGCTATGGAACACCTGTCCACCCCTGGCTGCTATAAAAAAACTGATAGGTAACCCAACAGGCCAAACTTTGCGTGAACTTCAGGATTTGCTTCAATACTAGTATAGCCAAGACCTATTGTCCGATGAAGAGAAAGCTTTCCTTATGGTATCCAAACCATTAATTCCAACAATTTATTTTTTGCTGAAGGTTCACAAACCGTTTCTGGAATTACCAGCTGTTAGACCTATAATGAGTGGGCAAGGAGGGGCCACAGAAGCACTAGCTGATTACATCGACAGTAGTATCAAAACTTTAGTGCCTGCTATTCCGGCGTACTTGAAAGACACTACTCACACCTTACAGTCCTTATCGAAAATTACCTGGAAACCAACATATTACTTGGCAACCCTTGATGTCACAGCCCTGTATAAATCTATCCCCCACACTTTACTCTTGGAGACTTTGGACTTATGTTTCAGAACCTTCTCAGCATCCCATCATGCACATCTGCAGTTACTCAAAAACTTCTTGGACTTTACCTTAAGCCACAATGAGTTCATCTTTAATGGTGAATACTACTGTCAGACTAAGGGCATAGCCATGGGGGCTAAATATGCCCCGCATTAGCTAATCAGATCATCTCCTGGAAAATGTATATTGACGATGTTTTAGCAATTTGGGATGGGAGTCAGGAACACTTTGAATCTTTTCTTCTTTACCTCAATGACAATACCTTTGACATTAATTTTACATCACATTTGGATGCTAACGCAATAGTGTTCCTAGATCTAGAAATACACATTGAGCAGAACACTATCCAGACTAACACGCACAGAAAGCAAACAGCAGTGAACTCTATTCTACATGCTGCTAGCAGCCATAGATGCAGTGTTATCCAAAATATACCAAGGGGAGAATTTCTCAGATCAAAAAGAAACTGTAGCCAAGAACCATCATATAACATAGAATGTAAGTCAATTGCAAATAGATTTCAGGAAAGAGGGTACTCCAAAAAACTAATTAGGGCGTTACATCCATATTAGTGGTCGTAGACACCTTTTCGAAAATGGCACACTGTATTCCCTGTATAGGGGTACCAACAGCTGGCAAGGTTGCAGAGTTGTTTCTCCGGCATGTAGTGCGCCTTCATGGGCTCCCACATCAAATTGTTACCGATAGAGGACCGCAATTCACCTCCCGGTTTTGGCGAGAATTTGGTAATGATGGATGTGGGCTTAACATCAGGCTATCACCCAGAAACTGATGGCCAAATGGAGCAGGAGAACCAGGGCTCGAACAGTACCTGCGTTGTTTTATCACCAGCAGGGAAGCATCCTGGGTGCAACATGTGTGGTTAGCCAAACTGGCATATAATAATGCAAGCCATGCATCCACCAAGCAATCACCCTTTTATTGCCTCTACGGCCATCATCCCAGGGTACTCCCTGTTACAAATGCACCTTCCACACCCGCCCTTCCAACATTAAAAGGGCAGCGGAAGTGCATTGAGCAAGTATGGAAGGAGATGCAGGAAAATCTTGTTCGATCCAAAACCACATATAAGAACTATGCCGACAAACACCATCGAGTTAGCCCCCCATATCATGTAGGAGATCTGGTATGGTTATCCACCCGGAATATACCATTGCATGGGCCCCGAAAATTACAGCCACATTATTTGGGCCCATTTCCCATCGAACAAATTATTAACCCAGTGGCCATGCGTTTAAAACTACCACCCCAAATGAAGATCCATGCAACATTTCATACCTCGTTATTAAAGCCAGCCCCAAAGACTACTATGACACAAAAACCACCACCCATTATGGTACAATGGGAACCCGAGTATGAGGTTCGGGCTATCTTGAATTCCAAAAAGATAAGAATGAACAGGTATTTTACTTGGTAGATTGGGTTGGGTATGGACCTGAGGATCGCTCCTGGTAGTCTCCACTCATGTGCATGGCCCAAGATTGTTGCACACCTGTCATCAGAATTACCCAGACAAACCCCGGCCACCGCTGGCCTTCTGTGGGGGGGTGATGTCAGGGGCAGACCAAAGAAAAGACAAAACATTCAGACAAAACATACAAACAATGCTAAGGCAGGTAGGTGTGTAGGTGCTGTGCACCATATTCCATTTGGAAACAATGCTAACTCTTTAAAAACTCCCAAGAAAGGTGTGCTGCCTTACAGGAGACTGCTTTGTACTCTCTGTAGGTGAAAAGCACAGCAAGTCTACATTGCCCAGCATACTTTGGGCATGGGCAACCAATCAGGAAGCAGACCGGGTGTGGTGTGAGTCACCGCGCATGCGCAAGCTCCAGGGCACGGGGCTTGTGCTCAAGAACTCAACGGAGCAGGACGTGCACAGAGCAGCTCCGGCGAAAACTATGCGTGAGGGGCCCCGTCCCACCAGATCAAGGATCCGGCCCCTTGCCTACGAAAAGATAACTTGGGGAGGCGATGCAGAGGGAGCGGGGAAGCGCTGCAAAAAGACTCGTGGAGCGCTGCAGAGGGAGCTGGGGAAGCGCCGGGGGAATCTCTCATTCAGCCCATACCAATCACCCCTGCGCCTGCAAACCAAGATAAGTAGCCACATCTGAGGCGACTCATTTTTGCATTTGTTGTATTCCTGCGTTGAGGAGGATACTAGCCCTGGGTTGGAATATTTCTTGGAACATGTGTAAAAAAGCATTCTGTGTGTCAACGGAGGAACGTGTCTCCGATATCATGGAGCTGAGGGAAAACTCAGAATCTACAATTATTGGGCAGCTTTACTTTGGGGAAATTCAGTGAGGACAGTCTTTCAGAAACCACGTGCGGGGCTGCACGTCACTGGAAGTGTGTGTGTGTGTGTGTGTAAATGTACGAATGCGGGATTGAGAGAGAATGACTGTATGAACCCAATACAGGTAATAACTCTGTATTCTTTCTTTGTAGCTTGGACCCTGTCTGTAAAACCTCCAAGACGCAGCACAAGACTGACAGCTCCCGACTGGTGACACTAAGGACCATGATTCTGGACTTGGACAACTAAACAGAGAAAAGTGTGCATGCATCGATGTTCAGAGTTAGTGAATCATTAACTGACATTCTATATATATGCTTAGTTCTATGTGATTTAACATAGTGGTTAAAGTTGCTTTGGGGGTAAATTTGTGAACAGTGTACCAACCTTGAAGCATCATGGAAGATGCCTTGTTTAGCAGGAGTTAAAGGTGTGCAGCAATCAAGCCATTCCCAATCTCCACCAGCCCTGTACATAAACTCTACTAACCGTTTTTCCGGTTACCCTAATTTCCCTTACCCATCCAACCAACCCATCCAACCAATGAGACCCTAACACTCTTTCCCTGCTCCGGTCGCAAATGTCTGTGTAAGCACTGACTTGCAGGCATCAAGACCATTGCGGGGGTGGTTGGTTAATTCCACTCCTGCGCCAGGGACCTGCGTGACCTTGACATCCCCCAAAGACCAAACGAAGCCTAATTTTTTGGGGTTGGCTGGGTATTACCATAGGTTTATTCCCAACTATACGGTCATGACATCCCGCCTCATTGATACATTGAAAAATGCTGAACCACAAAAACTCTAACGGCAGAAGGAAGATCAGGCAAGTTTTAATACACTGAAACACTTCTTATGCGATGAACCTGCTCTAAAAGTTCAAAATGTCAACAAATAATCCTCCAGACAGACACTTCTCAGGTATGGCTAGGGGGCATTTTATCCCAGGAGTATGACAGCAGAGAGCATCCAGTTATATACATCAGCTGGAAACTCTTCCCAAGAAAAAATTATTATGTCACCATCGAACTAGAGGCTCTAGCAATACATTGGGTGGTGGGTTATTTAAACTACTATTTGACAGGAAGAACATTAACCCTAATAACGGACTCCTCACCATTCACCTGGCACAGTCTGAGGAAAGAGACAAACCCAAGTACATTGGACGGGTTCCTTGAGCTCCAGCCTTTATGTTTTTACATGGAACACAGAAAGGGCAAAGAAATGTCGATTTCCTTTCCTGATTTCCCTTAGAGGAAGATGGGGAAGCCAGTAGCATTAGGGGAAGGGTATGTGACGATTCACAAGGTTTGTCATTTCACCCCAGGGAGGGAGTCCTTTTCCATGTGGCTACGGAGGTGTGGCCTCTACACAATAGGACTCATATGGGTGGTTTAATGCTGGAGGACCTCATGGGGAGGGGCTCCGACTCTGGGGATAAGGACGATCACCTGGTGTACAGACTAATGAATGTTGCTACTCCTGGATATTCCTTAGCCTCCCTAACGCCCAGAGCCACTACATTGAAAGCAAATCTATGTATTTTTGTAACATAGGGCCAGTCAAAAGTACTATGATGAAGAAGAACACAGGAGACATAAATAGCATTGAATATGATGACACTGGTATGAGGTGGCACCAAGTAGGCATGAGGATTAAGGCAGTAAAAAAGGACTGTTAGATGTGTCAAGCCCAGCAGCGGAGCTGAACGCCGTCATAAGGAGAAGCACAGTGGTGGCAGGTACAGCAGTATCCAGTCCTGTTTGGGAAAGCAGCCATCATCTGAAGTCTCCAGAGCAGGAGATTAAAACATCGACCAACAACTGTGGAAAAACAGAACGCAGCAAGAGGACGTCAAAGAAGTTCTCCAGCCACCGAGTGGAGGCAGACCGAATCCCAAAGCCAGTAAGATGCCACAAAGCTACAAGTGCAGAGGAGAGAAGCCCACAGATCTGGAGAAGTGTTCACTGTTCCCAGGAAGTCCTGTCAACATAGCAAACCCCTGCAAGAGGCAAGGGGAGGTACATGAGAACCGGAGGGGACCCAGGGGTTGACACAGAGGCTAAGGTGGCTTTCCTCTAGCCCAGTATTAGCAAGGACGTTAATGGGCATAATGAAAGAAGGGTCTGAGACCCTAACAATGAGAAGGATATCATCAAAGGGAATCTTCCTCGGAAGAGTGGTAAGGAGCAAACAACAGGCCACCATAGAAGGGTATGGTATTCCAACAGTGAGAAGGAAGGCATCAGAGGAACTCTTCCTCTGCACAGTGGTAAGAAGTAAACCCCTAACCACCAGAGACAACTCTTGTTTAGTTGTAAATATTGACAGCACCATCAAAACAAGGAGTTCTGGGAGCGCCAGCTTTGTATTAACGTTATTTGGAAGCACAGGTCCATTATTTGTCATATTGGTATGCGGAGGCACCAATCTGCCCAGATGTAACTATGGATAGGACAATTGCTCCTCCCTCCCTGCTATATTCTTTAATTATTTCTGAGATGCCCAAGAGTAACCCTGAGATCAATATGGTAGTGTGCATGCACACAGCATGGTCACAAATCACATTGAGAATGGGCTATGACAAATTGTATTAACAGCTATTAGCCATTAGTCTGGGTATTCCCCTGACCATGGAGAGACACTTCTTTGACATAATTGACAGGCTAAAACTGAACTTTTTTCGGAGACTTATTACCTGAAGCATGATTTTTCACAATGCAACAATTTCAGACTATGGGTTGGCAATCTCCTACCGATATATTAATGAATTGGAGGTTGCACAACAGACTGAGTAGGAAGTTTGTCTCTTTCCCTTGAGTATCAAAAGTATGTCCTCCTTTAACAGATATGATTGAATGAAAGGGGTGGGATGGTTCAACTCCACATAATATCAAATCATTGGAGGTGGCTTAGAGGAGCTGTTTGAGACAGAGCAAGATCGATGGGTGACCGAGTTGAAGACCCTGATACTGACTCGCAATGGAAGTACATCAGGGGTTTCACCAAATGGGTTTCACTGAATTACAGACATTGGTACATTTTAAATTCATACATCAAACATATGTAATTCCTAGATGCATTCATAGAATTTATCCAGAAAGATCTGACTGCCGGGTAAGCTGTAAATCCTCAGATGCCGGGCTTCTCCATTTAGGATGGGAATGTTCTGCTACTGCAAACTTTTGGGGCGAGATGTTTTCGATTTGCCTCATAAGTGATCAGTATGAATGTTGAGACTCTCCTTTGATGGGACTTCTGGGATAGAGGAGAATTGTCCCCAGTGGGGTTAGAAAATGTTGGGAACTTTTGATAACATGACATGAAAGATGTGTTGTAAATTGTGTATGGAGGGCCCCACACAAATGGGTATGGCATGGCTTAAAGATATTGAGATTTGTTTTGAACAGGAAGTTGAATACTGTGCTTCTTTACTGCCCACAGGTAAACAAAGACATTTGGGGACATAAAAAAGAGTTCTTCTACAAGGTGACACGTCACTGCAGGATTCTGCATGACTTGTTACATTCTATTGGAACTCCAGTTTGTTACTCTATCTCAATAATCGAGGATGAGTGGGAGTTATAGTCTTATTAGTCATTTTTCATAATATGAGGCATTAGCTATCTTATGATAAAACACAGTAATGATTGTATTGTTTTAGGTTAGTTTCCTTTTGGTCCTTCATTTTCTTTTACCTAACCCATGGCAAGTAACACCTTTGCATTATGTTCTTTGTTTTAATGATTTAGTATCTTATTTGTTTGTATTTATATCTTAAAAATAAAACAAATAAAAAACAAATGTCTATCAAAACATTTTTACTTCTGGTGATACCACCTCGTGGTAATAGCTAACACCACAAAAAGCAATTGGAAGTAGTTTGACCAGTGCAACTGAAGCCCATGCCTTGCCCTCTGCTAATCAAAATTGTCATTCTACATCCAACAGAGATGAAAAACAAATTAGCCACTGTTGAACAAGCCTTATGAAAGTCATTATTTGGGACATCCCAACAGTTACAGCTGGACCAACAAGTGATAAGTAAGCCACCGGGAGTGTTTTATCACTAGGCTTTTCTCTGCTCGAATCCCTAATCAATAATTACATTGTTGTAAAGGTCCAGCTCCAGAGCAAAACCAAAATTGTGCTTCACTGTACAGTAACCCCCAGGATGCACTCTAATAGGGTTCCTCCGAACCCACAGCTAATAATAATGTATATGTTGGGGACTAAGTGTGATTGCTGAATCCCCCATTCATTCAACTTCATCGAATCATGTATATACAAAAATTCCTATAATCGCAAAAGTATGCAAAAGCAAAATATCTTATTTGATCAACACAAAACAATTTGTTAATTTGTATTTTCAATGAGTTAACACAAGTTTAACATAACGGTGAACAACATAACATTGAAAACCTTTTCTTCAGGAATGCTTTCAAAATTCTGTTTAAAGCTAACACATAAATCTGTTAATGTCACTGTTAATGTCACGTCGTTCTTCTGTGAATATAATGATGAGTTCAAATGCAAGATCCAAAAATACTGACTCATTGCTTATTGCTCATATTCTGAGTTGCAACTTATACACATTGTAACATAAGTCTTCAATCCCACACAATGAAATTCCATCCATAGGCACCAGGAATTATCATGTGTGGGAAATAAATGTCAAATTGCTTCCTTTTGTACAAACTTCACCAATGCGGGTAACCTATGAAGGCACAGACAAACACACGTCAGGATACTCAGAAGCATGTAGAACAACCACCAATTAATAATCCACCACCACCATATACCCATCTTCACATTCAGAGAGAAAGAACAAAATCTCACAAAAGGATCCTGATAAAAAAATAACAGCCAGAATACCATGTGACCCATACGTCCACTAGGTAGCCCCAACATCCTGCATCTCTTGTTCAAACTACATGTAGATAACTGTCATGCAAATTTACACGCTAACCTCCCAACCCATTTAGTGGACCAGATGCCAATTTCTAGCATTACTCCGTGAACCAGATGCCAGTGTTTCGATTGAAAGTGAATAGAATCCCTAAAGAGACCCGAAAACACCAATGTGTTACATCACATTGTATACTCACCCCTAACCGGGGATTATAAACATCAAAAAACTCAATGAGGAGGCTGGGTGGATTCCAGAGCATCAAGCTCCTCCAAAGAATTCCAAAGGGACTCGGCGAGTTGCCGTACACCTGCAGCTATTCAAAAATAGACTACAAATGACAAGCAAAACAATAGTGAAGCCTGGGCACATACTAGACCAATATCTGTAATATGTTAGTCAAAAAAGATTATGTGCTCACAAAATGTCCGTAATGCTCTGCTCTCAGGCACCTCCATTAGTTCTAAAATGCTTACCTGAAAAGCCTCTAATCTCCGTGGACTAGAAGCAAAGCGTCCCAGCACCGTCCTTCCGTACTGCTACTCTGCCAGTGGATACGTGCGCATGCGCATCCTGGTAGATAACGTTGTGTACGTCATCACACACAGGTGAGGGAATGCGCGCGTATTAACCGCCATTTTAAGACAGTAATGGAGTGTACAGACCCCATATACTCGATTACCCAAACTCAGTTGTCACTAAAACGTATATGCTAATCCTAGCAGCCAAAATAAAAGTATTTCAAACGAGCAACTGAAAGCCTGCATGACAAGTTTAAACTCCCTTTTAACTCCTCCTCCATCATCCAAAGTCCGATTCCTGCAGATCACAGTAGTTAGCGCCCGACATCAAGGACGGAAAATCTCCCAGACCTAGTTATAACCAACTAGACAGAGGAATATAACACGACGTGTAAAACTCAACCCCTTGTATACAGCCAGTGATGTAACTTAATGTGCCCATGGCACTCCCTCTGGGTCTATCACATGTGGTAAGTCCGGGCATGTGTCCCAATAGGCAAAACATAGGGGGAAGGAGGCAAACAGAGTATGCCCCAGCCCCCATGCCTGGCCACACAAAAACCGTCAGGGTGGTACTAAATAGTAAAACTGAAATCAACATTAGATCTAGAGATATCTGGGGGTGAGAATGTCTGTACCCACATAGGTAACCACTGCACAATAATTCAACATGCAAAAATCATTTGAAAGTTCCTAAAACGTTAAACCATTTTCAAACATGTGAGATTTCAAAATGAAACTTGAAAAGAGCTTGAAAAAACTTAACAACCAGTTCCTAATAGACAGGAGAATCCCATCAGTAACACAAAATCGTTCTTTTAAAACACAATTTCCTGACTTAATGACATATCAACACATTATTTTACTGTCACAAGTGAAAAAAACAGGTCCGGCTCCAACCATGTCAAGGGTGGGCTGAGGGGGGGGGTTGCTCGTACCAGTTGTGCAAGTGAGTTGGTGACGTCAAGAGCAATCTGGGGGGGTGACATTTTGGGTGGAGACGCCTTGAGCGTGGCACTGCTTGCATAAAGCGACACCAGAAGCAAGTGTTGCACGAGAAGTCCTAGGGTGGAACGCAATGAGGGGTGGATGCTTTGGGCATATATGAGGTAGTTGTATAGAGGGGGTACCGGGTGGGGTTCAAGATTGTGTAGAGGAGTATATGACATGGGGGCTTTTGAGCAATAGCTGAACAATAGAGAAGCCATTTTGTTTGTAGGCCCACTTTAGGGAAGCATTTGTTGCACAAAGTTCATAAGAAAGGAGCTGCGGGGTGCTGTGTGACCAGCAGTATGTAGTTATTGAACATTCAGCAGAAACAGTGTGCTGAAAAGCTGCACGGCTGAAGTTTCCCAGAAGAATGCAGCAACAGCAAAGTCACTCTAAAAGATAATTTAGAGGCCAATGAACTAGGCACCTGGGTGCATGAGAATTGGATGGGAAATAGAAATGTAATACTGTTAATTAAACTCCAGCCACAGTGTGGTATAGCTTTTTCAGATTACACTTGGCAGCAAAGTGTGAGACAGGAGCTGGGGGCTAGAGCGTTGGGGTTGGGTTATGGGGCACGGAACAAGAAGCCAATCACGAGGGACAGGTTTTGGTGTCCCTACGGTGCAACATTGTACAGTGTCCTGCACGGGGGCAAACAATTGGTACAACAATTGGTACAACCCAGTGTGAATGTCTCACCCCTTTCCATGTCAAGCTATTTTGTACTTTATGCATTGCCAAATAATGGCAAACAAGTGTTTTCACTGATCAGCACAATCACCTAATTATGGGGCGGTGTTGGAAGGTTTGTGACATCACAAGGGGTGTTAATGTAACATTGTCCAAAAAACGTATCACCCAATGAGGATTATTCAACATATATTTGGATATAGGAGACTGACGTAGTCCCACCAATCAGCTGCCTGTCTTAAAAATGTAACTGAAATGTTCTCTGGTAATTTGGCAAATTATGTATAAAATGTTCAGCTGCAGTGGGCGGCATTGACAGCTCACTTCATTCAGCTCAGTTCCACTGGGGTGTCTGCACCATGCTTCCCAGCTGTTTGGGTCCAATACATTTGTCTTACTTCTTGCTTGGTGTGCGCTCTGTTCCTTTTAGGTTACTTTTAATCCCTGGAGTTACTTTTTTATGGAGGTCCTCTATTACAACATCATATATGCAATTTCTGATAAATTGGTTAGAATATTTTGTTGACCTCTTCTCTTAAATATCTTATTTATTTACACTTCATAATAAGAACATGGCATGGAACAATACACTCATAGGGGGTCATTACGACCCTGGCGCTAAGTGGTTAACGGCGCCGTAAAAGGCTGCAGCGCCGTTAACCACTTAGCGCCTTACTACGAGGTCCCTTTGCGGGACCCGACCTGAACGGCTGGTCTGGACCAGCTGTTAAAGTAGGGACCCGCATAGGGACCTCGCAGGCAATTACGGTACCGCAATTTGCGGTACCGTAATTGCCGCCTTCCCCATTCCCATAGAGCCCTATGGGGCAAAAATGGGAATGGGGAAGGGCCATGGGGAAATGGGGAAATACTGCCCCGCCAACCTTGGAATGGGGCGGTATTTCCCCATTTCACCATTGCGGACTTGTTACAACACCGGCACCAACCATGGTGCTAATAGCGCCATGGTTTAGTGCCGGTGTTGTAATGAGGGCCATAGAGAGTTTGATATGATTCTGTGTGGCGCATTCATTTGTACTGATTATCATGCTGCAATTAGTGATGTCTCCAGTGAGGTTGTCAGTGATGTCATTTGTGTTGTCATCATTGTCAACATATGCTGCACAGCAGTAGGCACAGAGTTGAGGTGGACTTGCTCAAAATGAGATTGCTGAATTTCAGGGGTTTTGTTAAATCTGATCATCTTAACCAATGTTTTTTCACTTAATTTCAAAGGTTTTGTTGCTATGTATTTTTCAAGTTAAATATGTTCAACTTAACTCTCTCTTAACTATAGGTTTTTCATAGAATTTCAAGGTTTTTTTTATACTATAGTTTCCTTGGGGTCAACTAACCATGCTCTTTGGCCTTTGCCCTTGGCAGCTGTACATGTTGCACCAATAGGTTTCCTTTGGGCCCACTAGCCCTGACCTTTGGCCATGGCAATTGTCCACATCCTTCGGCCATGGTCAATGTACATGTTGCACCAATAAGTTTCTTTGGGGCTGACCAGCCATGAACATTGGCTTTGGACATTGAACATGTTGCACCAGTAGGTTTCTTTGGGGCACACTGACTATAGCCTTTGGCTGATGCCACTGTACATGTTGCAATAATATGTTTCTTTGGGGCCCGCTAGCCATGGCGTTTGTCTATGACCAGTGTCACAAAAGCCCATTGCTCCCTGCCTAGTAGATGTGACCACTGCAGGTGTAAAATCTCTTTTTCTTTCACTCTTCCGATTCCAACATGATTCCCCCATTTTTAACCCAAAAATGACAATGGAATAACCATGCCTGTAGGATTCCCTGAGTATTTCCCTGATAATGCTTGAAAATCAAAAACGCTTCTCTGTACTTTCAGGCACTCACCAGGTGCCCCCTCCTCTTTTCATACCCCCACCCCCACTCCTGTCAGTTGCTTTTTCCCTCTCTGGCCATCTCTCATTACCCCATATTACTCTTTGGTTTATGTGACGCAGTTTCATTGCAGAGTGTGTCTTGCTTTATTCCCGCTGCATTCTCCTGAGCTTCCCATGGTATTTCTTTGATAAACTGAAATCTGATAAGCAAAAAAGGTTTGAACTGTAACTCATTCTCCAGACCACCCCTACACCACACTTCACTTGGTGTCCTCGTCGCCCCTCCCCACCTCTAGCCTGTGTGAGTGCATCCTTTTGCTCCTCCAAATAGCTTCTTGAGCACTTTTTGATTTCACCTTCCCTAGGTATTATCGTGGTCATTGCTTGCATCAAGAAAAAAACAATGGTGGTTTTTCATTTCTGAAAAGCCTCTCTGCTGCAAAGCACCATGAGAGTTAAGAATAAAGGACACCCGCTTCTCTGTCCTATATTTTAAAAACGACTTGGCGGGTTAACCCCAAACCAGTCTAGAAAATAAAGACAATACTTTCTGACCAAGTTGTTTCTTATTTGGACTAAATCCGTCTAGCGCTTTTTACGCTACTGCTTCCCAAAAATTTCACTTTTTCTCTATGTGAAAATGAATGAGAGTAGGCTGAAAAACGTTTTTTGTTCTCTTAATAACTTTTTAATTTCTTCACAAATCTTTCCCAAAATGCCCAGTTTGAGGAGCCCATAACAACCTTTTTTGTGGAAAATGTGTACACTGTATATGTTCCCTGGATATGTTTATTACTTTATATGTCCCTCCATATGTTTCTTATTACTCATTCTTATGTTTCTTATTACTTTATTACTGTATATGTACCTTAATAGGTTTCTTTTACACCGCATTCTCCATCTATTCAGATACCTAGGTGCTTGCACTTCTGCTGTGCCTCCAATTTAGGCATACACATTCTGTCCTGGTGAAGTTTAGCCATGCTTCACACTCAGATAGAAGATTTGTGAACACTAGCATTGCATCAAATCTAGAAAACTGTAACACTAGTCTGCGTCCCACCTCCACTCATCTGGGTGGTGACGAAGATACTCCACCAGTGACATTGCAAGCTGCCCAGACAGTGTCCAGTGTCCACACCTGCCAGACGGGGACCAGACGGCCATCAACCAGCATCAAGGGATAAGGTAGGCACAGCTTTCAGGTACTAAACCCAGGTTAACACGCAACTCACCATAAACAAACAAAACTTACAATAATTGCACCAATCACACATGCCCATGACATCTTCTGGGAAGACCAGTGGGAATCCAAGCGCACTGAAATGCCCTTCATATTTTGAAGCCTAGGCCTTTCCCCCGCTGTCTAGTAATCTCAAACGTATCTGTGTTTATATCTGCCATTTTGTGAAATCCAGGCCTTTCCACCAATATCTAGGAATTTCAAACGTAGGTGCGTTCATATCAGCCATTCTGTGAAACCCAGGTCTTTCTCCCACTATCTCGGAATCTCAAACGTAGGTGTGTTCATATCTGCCACTCTGTGAATCCCAGACTTTTCTACCACTATCTAGGGATCTCAAATTCAGCTGTGTTTACATCTGCCATTTTGTTAAACCCAGGCCTTTCTCACGCTGTCGAGGAATCTCATATTCAACTGCATTTATATCTGTCATTGTGTGGGTCCCAGGCCTTCACCAACCATCCAGGAACATCCGGCTACCCGCTGAAAGCAACTAACCATAGCTTGATCACTAACCAATTAACTAAGAACCAAGGTCTGGTCGTTCACCTCCCACAACTGACTGATAACCCAACTGCCTACCGTCTCTCCAATGCTTAATATCCCAACACCACCGCACCTAGACCCTCTACCCACAGGAAAGAAAGATACGAAACCCAAATCCACTATTTAGGCAGCCACCCAGGAAATCCCCAGCAAACTACCTGTACCCTAGAACAACCCAAGCCCAGAATCCCACAAATATCTCAATATCACTCATACGCAGACACCCCAACCAATCTACAACAGCAATCCACTATATCACAACTACCCCACAACTTGCCCCAGGTTATAAGTATGTACAAAAGAAGTGAGGCCACATAGTGCACCGCGCAATCACAAGGCAAAAGGACAAGATTCAACACCATCCAAACCATAGAGATCCCACAAGTGGGCTACAGCCCCTGTAACCCAAACTAAAAAAGAAAAGCAAAAAAAGAATCCATGCCTGCGACCACCTAGGGCCACAAGATACCCCAACACAGAACAGGACACCGCCAAAGAAACACAGAACAAGGAACAATCCCAATAACAGATGCACCCTCTTCCAATATAAACTGCCACAAATAAATAACACACCCCTACAAACATCACAACCAACAGAAGAAACATCATGAGAAGAGTAAATCCCTATATCTAACACCGTACATCGCAACTGCCTCCACACCGCAACACCCTAATGCTACCAGCAGTTCTAGGCAGACAGAAAATCTATTGGAACCTCACAGGATAAGAAGAGAAGATCTGAGAAGAGGAAGGAACAAAATCAATGCCCTCACTCCCTATATCACAAACATACATGGGCAGCATCAACAACTACATCAAAATATAAAAGATGAAGAAGTAGACAATTTCTGAAATACAGCTATCTTTCTAACAGAACGATTCACTGACGAAGCAGAGCCCACAGAGCTCCATTCAATGTGTGTAAGCAAAACAGAAGCAACTCAACAGAACTACTGCAACACACAACAAAACACTGTCGAAAAGATCCATTGTAACCTAATCGACCCACGATCAGTGTCCTAACATGCCACAGAGATTTTTGACATTAAAAACAAAAGAGGAGGAGGACTGGCAATAGCTTACAAGGAACACCTGGCAATTATAATGGATGACGCACTAAGCATCAAACTATAAATTCTTAATCGTTCACCTAACAGCAAATCCCAAAACAAACCTCAAGTTTGTTCTAGTAAACAGACCACCTATTTATGATGCAACCTTTGTGGAGTCCTTCACAGAAGCCATTACCAACCTAGCAACCGATCAGGAACACCTGATAATCCTGGAAGACTTCAACATCTAGTTTGAAGAAGAAATCGCTAACCCACAAAAATCACTAGCCAAACAACTGAAGACAAAAGAAACTACATTATCTAGTCAAAGGAGCAGCTCACACGGCGGGTCATACACTAGACGTAATCTTTACCAACAAAAACCTTATCACCACGGTACCATAAAATACAGATCCTCTGGAGTGACCACCTCATAATCCCTTTCGTAATCACGCTACCCAGGACAACAGACAAACAACCGGACAAACTGACCACCATCATGAAAAGAAACTGGAGGAACATCAAAGCTAGCAACCAAATAGAACAACTGGAAATCAACAACCAACTGACAATGGTCCTGGACAAAGCTGACCTCGACAAAAAAACAGAACTACTGCACAAGTGGATCAACGAAACAATCAGCGACATCTCCAAGGAAAAACCTTTCACCCCATCACGCAAAAGAGCAACAGCAAAATGGTTTAACCCGCTTCTTAGTGACATGAAAAAACAAAACAAGACACTTGAACTAGAGTGGAGGAAAAAATATGACCAGGCAAAGAAATTACAATTCCAATGACAAATCCGCTCATACAAAATAAAAATTGTACAACAAACGAATCTCCAAAGCTGCCAACACCCAAAAATAACCGTTTAATGTCATAAAAGAAATGAGAAACCCCTGGCTGTAACAACACACCCATGCCCTCACTGA
Source organism: Ambystoma mexicanum (assembly GCF_040938575.1). Classification (NCBI taxonomy): domain Eukaryota; kingdom Metazoa; phylum Chordata; class Amphibia; order Caudata; family Ambystomatidae; genus Ambystoma; species Ambystoma mexicanum. Next base: position 594,319,308 of record NC_090937.1, on the reverse strand, counting down.
ATCTATTAAACAGCCTCGCAGTCACTTCAAGAACAAAATCAGCACCATCCACCAAATCATACAAAGCAGACCAATCTACCACAACACACAACCGACCTTGCCAGATGAGGATCGTCAAAACAAACTACTAAACCTTCCCCAAATATCAGCAGAGACATTTGTCAAGCTGGTACAAAACAGCAACAAAGCCTGCTCCCCCATGGATCTCTGCCCCCCCCTCCAGACATACACAAATCAATCCTCATGCAAGGAGCACCCATGGAACACAACAGAAAACTTTTCAGCCAATCATTGTTAACAGGAAAATCACAGCGATCATTCAAATCAGCATACATCAAGCTCTCTTCAAAGACACAGCAGGCCGCGTGGAAGACCTCGACAACTACAGACCCATCTCAAACATCTCCTATCCAGCAAAATTGGTTGAAACCTACATATATAGAACAATACAACATTACATAGAAGAACAACTTCTGCTGGACCAGGCACAAGTAGGTTTCAGACCGATGAGAGGAACAGAAACAGCACTGCTCTCAATCTGGGACGACCTGGAGGCTAATGCAGACTCAGAGACAAATGCAGCGCTAATACTTCTGGGTCTCTCAGTAGCATTTGACACAGTCAACCATTACATTGTCATCAGGAGATTGGAAGAAATAGGAATCACAGACCGAGCTTTTACACTGGATTAAATCTTTCCTAACAGATAGAACAGAAACCATCTGGATCAAACCCTTCAAATCTATCCCAGGGGAATACACCTGTGGAGTACCACAAGAATCCTCCTTATCTCTGCTGCTCTTCAACATATACCTGGCTCCACTAATCAAGCTAATTAAAAGACATGGGGCCTCATTACGACCCAGGCGGTAATGGGTTAGCGGCGCCGTAAAAGGTGTCGGCGCCGTTAAACCCTTACCGCCTAATTACGAGGTCCCTTTGCGGGTCCCGACCTTAACGGCTGGTTTTACCAGCCGTTAAGGAAGGAACCTGCAAAGGGACTTTCGAGGTAATTACTGTACTGCAATTTGTGGTACCGTAATTACCGCCTTCCCCATTCCCATTGAGCCCTATGGGGGCAAAAATGGGAATGGGGAAGGGCCAATGGTAAATGGGTAATTACCACCCCGCCAACCTTGGAATGGGGTGGTAATTCCGCCATTCACGATGGCGGAGTTGGTAAAATACCGGTGTCAACCATGGCGCTAATAGCGCCATGGTTAACGCCAGGGTCGTAATGAGGCCCATGGCCTCACATGCTACAACTACGCTGATGACACACAGATCATCTACAAAGTACAAAACACACACGAAGAATACACAAACCTGCAAGAATGCCTACGATACCTGTACCTTTAATATTAAAATTAACATTAACATTAACATTAACTGACTAATGGCTTCTATACATGTCTTTTGGGCCCACTGGCCTGGGCCGAGGCCTTCATCAGTGAGCACAGCCTTTGGCTGTGCCCACTGTATATTTTAAAACACTACCAGGCCACTAGCCATGGTCTTTGGCTGTGTACACTCTACATGTTCTCCCAATATTTTTCTTTTGGACCCACTAGGTGCGAATGGCCAAAGGTAAAAAAAAGGAACGGCCAAAGGCACTATACATGCTGTGGCCACAATACACTATTCACATCATTCTTAATCTTTTCTTCTTTTTTCGCAAATTGTTCCCAAAACTTCCAGTTTGGAGGTTTCTTGGCAAACCCTTGGTTTAGGAAATGTCATACAAATCCATCCAGCAAGTCAAAAGGTATTAGCATCTGATGTGGCAGGATTATAATGCAATGCTATGTTATTCAATGCAATTTTATGTTATGTTATGTTATGTTATGTTATGTTATGTTATGTTATGTTATGTTATGCAATGCTATGCTATGTAATGCTATGCTATGGTATGCTACATTAGGCTCTCCCATACAGTTAGGCCTCAGACCCTCCATGTCACCTCCCTTAGCCTCCCTCTGCACGCAGCACCCCGGACATGCCCCAAACCCCTTTTGTGGCAGAAGACACGTCAGACCTTCTCTGCTGCTTATTCTCTACAAGTATAGCATTAGCGCGATATTTGGGAGATAAAAGTAGGGTTTCCTACAAATGCCACGTAGCCATAATACAACATGATGTCCCTGCAAGGCTGCGTCACAAGTTCGCAAGTGAGATGTCAGCCGTTCTTGCCAAATGTCTGCAATTTCGTGTGAAGTAACAACCCCCATTTTGAAAGTGGTATAATATATTAGTATTTGCCTATGATATGCTATATAACCGGCACTCTAGGGGTGGGTCCTAGAGAGCTCTGTGTGCAGGCTGCCAGGACACATGTACTTCTGTATTTTCCTGCTTCTCTGCTGATAATATCTCTGTATGATGTACATTTGCTATCTACTACAAGAAGCTTGGTTTACCATCAGTCTGTGTCTCATCCCCTTATTTACAGCAAATGGGAAGGGGCCCGATCTTGGCTACCACACCTCTTTCATCCTCTCTGCTCCACCAATACCGATATAAAGGCTTTAAGGCACAGGGGGTACTGCATTCTCTTTTGAATATTTTAAAAGCGACTGAATGCATTTACCCCAAAGCAGTCAAAGAAATTAGGTCAATGCTCTGTGCCCACATTGTTTCTTATTTGGTCCAAATCTGCCGAGCGGTTTTCATGCTATGGCTGTTAGAAAACTGGACTTATTCTCTATGGAAAAAGGAATGCGAGTAGGCTGACAACAGCATTTTGATATTTTCTTTATAACTTTTTTAATTTTCTAACAAATGGTTTCCAAAATTACCAGTTTGATAAACTGTTTGTTTTGAAAATGTTATCCAAATCAATCCGGCAAGTCAAATGTTATTTGAAGTAGAGGTTTGGGAAAAAAATGGCTGCTTTTTTATTTCTGAAAATCCTTTCAGCCTCTCAGCTGCAAAGCACCATGGGAGATAGCACTTTAATTTTGGAAGAAAGCGGCATATTAAATAAATTACTGAACGCAATAACCCCAGATCCCCTCCAGAAATCGAGTCAATGCTTCCCGCCCCACTTATTTCATACCTGGTCGAATTCCGTCGAGCGGTTTTCATTGTGAGCTCGAGACAAAAAATGTATGTGTTAATCTATGGGAAAATGAATGGGGACTAGGCTGGAACTGTGCTTTTTAGTTTTCTTAATAACTTCTTTATTTTTTAACAGATCTTTCCCAAAATGTCCAGTCTGGGTGGCTGTGGAGGCCTGTAAGTACAATTTTATTAGCAAAATTTCAGCCAAATTCTTTGTGCGAGTAAAAGGTTATTAGCAATTCATTTTGCCGTTTTCCTATGCTACTTGATACTCAACTTAACGATAGTGCGGCAACTGCCACACTATAATAAATATCTGTTTGTCTTTCCCTCTCTCTCGCTCCCCTTTTCAATCATGCTCTCTCTCTCTCTAGCTCTCTCTGTGTTCCTCTCTCTTTGTGTTTGTCTTTCTTTTCTTTTCTCAATACATCACTCTTGCTTACAGCCTCTTTGACTGTCTCTCAATCTCTCTATCTAGCTCAGTCACTCGGTCTCCCCGCCCCTCCCCACCTCACTTTCTGTCGCGGGATGTTCCTTTCTCTCGCTGACAGTCTACAGTCTTTCTATATATTGCTCTTGCTTACTGTCTTTATGGGAGTCAATATGAGGTTGGAGGTAAAGGAAAAATGATGCCGGTACCGGCATCGCATACCGCTCTGGGCTATTCTGACCTAAGAACCCAGTATTAGAGGTACCGCTAATAACGGTGCCTCTAATAGTGGCAAGGGTGCGGGCACGTGGGCCTTCAGGCCGGCAATACCGGGATGCCACTAACAGGAGGACATCACAAGTCAGGCGTACATGCAAATAACGGTATCATGAAGGCGCTAATAGGGGATACCGGCATGCCGGCAATACCAGCATCGCAAAGCACGCGTAAACTGCTATGTGCAGTGTTCCCAATTGCCACAGGTGCACACAATCAGCAAAGGTGGAGGCAATGGAGTCTGGCCCAGCACAAAAGGAGCACACCCACACACCACACCCCTTCCCACACTAAAATGATTCCGCTAGTAATAGCAATACTGGGGATGGAGGACATGCTTGCATTGCTACACCAACAACAACAACAGCAACAGCAGGCACCACAGTGGAGATGCAGGAGGAGAAGGAGAGTGAGACAGGCCCAGCATGTCCCACCAGTGCAGCCAGTGGTACCACGGAGGCAGCCCCCAATCCCTCACATCAGAGCCAGTCCATTCAACCTAACCCCTGAGCAGATCCACACCCTGTACCGTCTGGACTGGGACACCATCACCACCATCGTGGACATGATACACGATGACATTGTCAGCCTCATTGAAATACGCACCGCCACCCCCCCCCTCTACTGAAGGTAGTGTTGGTGCTCCACTTCCTTGCCACAGGCACATACCTGCACACAGTGGGGCACATGCATGGTATATCACAACCCTTATTTTCTCGCATGCTGAACCAAGTGCTGGATGCCATCCTGAAGCACACAAGGGCCCACATATCCCTACCACGGACTCCCCAGGAGATTTTTCACACACAAGTTGGCTTCCATGCACTGGCAGGCATGCCAAATTGTATAGATGCCCTCGACTCCACCCATGTGGAGTTGGTAGCCCCGCATGCCATGGAGGTGGGGTACCGCAACTGCAAGCAATACCACTCCATCAATGTGCAGATGGTATGTGACGCCAGCAAGATCATCACACATTGTTGTGCCTGATATCCTGGATCAACACATGACTCAATGGTCCTGCGGAACTCTACGCTACCAGGCTACATGGAGCGACATGCAGTACGACGTGCCTGGCTGCATGGTAAGTTGCATGACAGGCACATAGAAGTGAAATGGGGGGATAGATGCACACACCACCATGGGGTCATTGTTGATGTGACAGCACGATGTGCACATCACAAAACACTGTTCCCCAAAGCATCCATAACTGAACATGATGGCAAAATCCCAAGCAATGAAGTAAGCTGGACACCTATCACAAAATGCCAAACTTACAAAACACCCCACATCCCACAACACATCCACTACCCATCATCGTTCCTCATCCTCTGTACCACAATCCTGGAACATGCTGTGAATATTCACTATGTAAATGACTGCAGAAAATCACTACACAGGACAAGCATCCATGGGAGTGCACTGAACAATATCACCAAGGGAATCCACTGCTTGTCACAGGGCCGCCACCATCACAGAAGTGCAGCATGTCACCATCGTAATAATCAGCACTGAATGCCTATTATCGCAGATCCTACTGCCAATGCTGCCAGTTAGAAAATCAGACAGAACACTACACATCACAAATTTGACACAAACACTGCGGTATGCGTCCACAATGCATGAGCAACATCAAGGAAGTGTACTCCATGTATCAACTTGGAGATGCAACCCACACCACAAGTCCATGGCACAGAACACTTTGAGGGCATGAAAATTGTGTGCATACAACCAGGGACATGTGACCAACGATAATCTGCAGGCATGTGTGACTACTACAGCTGTCCATCATGAATCGACTGACATATACCTCGTATTGCTTCTCATGCAGGTGATAGTGGCTATCCCTTGAAGCTGTGGCTCCTCACCCCTGTCCGAAACCCACAGAACAGGAACGAGGAGGACTACAATCGTTTCCATACCCGTACCCGTGTGGTCATCGAGCAGACCTTTGGCCTGTTGAAGGCACGGTTTCGCTGCCTTAGCCGGTCGGGTGGGGCACTCCTCTACAGGCATGAGAAAGTAGCCAAGATCATCATGTTATGTGTCATGCTGCACAACATGTGTATCCGACGGAACGTGCCCCTGCCCCCTGACATTGAACTGCAACTACCTAGTGATGATGAAGAGGATGAAGAAGATATAGCTGCACATCATCGTGGTGCTGATGTACAGGAGGGACATGCTGCGCGTCAGTCATTGATTGCACAATATTTCTAACACATGGGTGCAGAGGTTGACATGAAAGTTGGACAGAGGGCACTGGGTGTGGGAGTACATGTACACTATGCAGTGTATATGAATAAATGACACATATGCAATGAGGAATGTCCACTCAAGATATTTTTTTCACACAACGGATGTATTTAACTGTCCAATAAAGATTAAAGTACTCAAACCCTCCACCACACACAACCTCTCCCCGTTCCCCTGACCCCACAACTCCCCCACACACCCTCACCCCTTTCCCGCTACCCCCACAACTCCCCCACATACCCCCACCCCACTCCCCCCCCTACAACTCCCCCATATACCCTCACCCCCCTTCACCTCCGCCCACAACTCCCCCACACATGGTGTCCAAGCAATTGTCTATTGCCTTCATCAGGCTGCCCCGTCTACATCCTGCCACTCCCTGCACCAGGTGGCGGCATGTCCGAGCGGCGCAGGGTGTGTTACCGACCTGCGTAGGGGGCTGGTTTGCGTGGAGGTTGAGGAAGATGGGGTGGCCGCCTGCTCCATTCTGGGGGCTTGATGCTCAGCCTCCATTGAATCAGCAATGCAGGTGAGGACCTGCCTCAGGGCAGACACCTCCTCACACAATCTATTTGTGCTTTCCACGATGATCTCCCTCAGGGAGGCGGTGTTGTCGCGCCCCTCCTGCCTTGCATGTATTACATGGGCAACTGCATCTGGGTCCTCTATGGGACTCATGCTCCCTTGTATGAACTCCCCCCCAGACTGCTCCGGGGTGGTGTTGTGGTATGAGTCGACCGGTGTGAGCTGGGGGGATGGGGCTGGACTTGTAGCAGGTAGGTCGGAGGAGTCATCCTCGACAGGCATACACACCTGTACCTCCACATCGTCATCTTTGAGGGGTGCTGTAGCTGCCGCCTCCCCAACAGAGCTGTTCTCTGCAGATTGTGGCCCTTGAACTGTCTCCTCTGCAGGTGCCACAGGTGTTGTGGATACTGTGGTGATGGGCCTTGGTGGCACCATTGCCGTGGCATGCAGGGCTGGTTTGGACTTTGGAAGTGGAAGGCCTGTTGCCTAAATCCCAGGGCTTCTTCCGGGGTGTACTCGCCTGTGGCGGTGAGTCCCGGGTCTCGCTGTCAGGATCTGAGCCTGTGGGGGATAAAGAGAGGGACGGCAGGAGTGATGGTTTGACAAGCATCATGCAAACATTTGTATTATTGCTCACCTACACATTAGAGGGGAATAGGCAGTCGAGTTTTGATGATCAGGTTGCTTGCTATATGGGTGGATCATGCAGGCATCCATTAGGGTCACTCATGTTGGGGCGGGCATATGCTATGTGACATGCATTTCTGTTGTGGCCTGCGTGCAGTGTGACTTATGCCATTTTCATATTTGTGTGGTGTGTGTCAGGCAAATCTTTCATAACCGGGACTAATGTCCGGCAGAGGGACTCCCAGGACCCCCCTTGTTTTTTGCATATTTAAGTAACTTTGGGTCTCACCCTAAATTACTAGAGGAATCCAGACGTGGACCCCTTGCTCACTATTCTTAGAGAGGCACAGCTCCACCCTACTGATGAGGTCCAACCAGACTGAAACACGTGTCTGGGGTTGCTGTTGGTACTCTTGTTCAGAGAAGAATTGCTTAGCATTTCGGTGCTGGACTGGCCTTGGGCAGGACAAAGACTGATATGTTTTAGATAGTTCTCCTCTGTGAAAGATAGTGAGCTAAAGACTCTGGGTAAGTCTCTCGTAACCGGGACTAATGTCCAGCAGAGGGACTCCCAGGAACCCCCCTTGTTTTTTTCAGGTATGGCATTGCCATGCTGCAGGCATGTGCATGTGTCTGTGCTGCAGACGACAACTAGGCTGGGAATGTGTATGTATTGGGCCATGCCTTGCCTTTTTAGACAGACAAATTGGTGGACTGTCATCAGACTTTACATTACAGTGTTTTCTAGGGCAACTCACCTCCTTCCGCCGATGACATGGCACCACACTCCATATCACCCATGCCTTCGATGGCCTCTATGCCAATCGTGCTGGCACAGATCTTCTCCCACCGGCTCAACTTTATTCGTGAGCTTGCTCCTCCATCGGTAGCCATGGCCTGGCTCCTGTTTGCGCACAGGATGTTCGTGACTTGCAGGCGCAGGTCATCCCATCTCATACGGACGTCCTTTGTGGTGCGGTGTGTGTTGTCTACCATGCTGACCCTTTGGGCGACTAGTTCCCAAATTTCCTTTTTCCTGAGGACTGCCTTCCTCTTGAGGCTGCTTGCAAATACCACATCGGCATTGTAAGCCAGGGTCTCAGCCAGCATGGTGAGCTCATCCTCATTAAAGCGCTCCTTGCGCTGGCGGGAGGCGCCTTTTTTAACTCCCTTGGGCATTATATAGTTGTTGGAGGTGGATCTATGTACTCAGCAATATGCTCCAGGTCCTGGGTGCTGAGTATGGCAATGGATTGTGTTTTTAAAGATGGCCACTGTGCTCTTTCCCGTTCCTGTGCGATGATGCTACTTCCGGTTCCGCTTATTTACGGTGACCGCTAATAACGGTGAACGCTGATAGCGGTCACCGCCAATGCCATTTCAATTGATGCGGGTAGTGCTGTCTGCGCTTTCCATGATGCCGCTAAGTGCCATTTTTGGGAGTTTTACGGCATGCCGATAATGTCGTTACCAGCATGGTGCAAAGCTTGTGCATGCGTACTCGTAATGACACTCTATTAGCGGGCTCTTTACTGCACGGACCTGGTATTTGCTCCATGCCGGTAAGGACAGTTACTTACCTCCAAACTCGTAATGAGGCCCTATGACTCTATTTCTTCAACCTTTCTCTTGTTCTCGATCTCTGTCCCTCTCAGTGTCTCCCCCTCTCTGGATCTATGTCACTCTTGCTTCCTGTCTCTACGACTGAAAATCTATTCGGCCTGTTTTAAGTCAGTGATAAATGTTATTTCAGATCAAACTGATATGTGCATCTCACAATATAGGCTTGATTGCTAGCTAAAGGGCAGGGAAGAACTTACATTTCCAGTTATTGTTTTTCACCAATACATAGTGTGGATTTTGACTTTAAAAAAATAGAAAATCCTACTTTGTATGTTGTTCCGGATAAGGGTGGTTGGCAAAAGTTACTCATGAGAAACAAAAGTGTACTCACCAGTGTCATAGTTGTCATTGTCAACACATTTAGCTTGACATTCTTTAATGTGGATGCATTGTGGTGAAAAGTGAGGCCCTCATTACATGAATCTAATATTTTACTACTTATAATACATGTTTCAAGAGCCTAAAGTTACAGACCAACTTCTCTTGTCCTGTCAGCATATCTTCTGAATGAGCAATGTGTAAGTATACGTTCATGAAATGTAGACAATACAGTGCAAATTATGTCTTTATCGAAATCATCAGCTTTTATGTTATGTTATGTGTTATTGTACCACACACTGTTGCCACTTGTGTTCTCTTGTTACTCTGGTGTATCTGCAATGTAAGGAGGGTTTCAGAGGTTGTTAGGGGGATTGAGAGGGAGAAGAGCAAGAGTGCTTTGATGTGCTGTTGACAGCTTCAGTTCAGTAAAAACAGTCAATGAGATGTGGTGCATTTTTGTTTGGTAGCTGTCATGTGTTGTTGTGATATGACGGTGCATCAGTGCTTTGTGCGTGTTTGTAATTGGTTTTATGTTGGGTGTTGTGAAGTATGTGCAGTTTGTGGTGCAGTAAAGGTAGGGTTATGTTTAGTTTAGATTTTGAGGGTGAGTATGCAGAATATAGAGTTTTTAGTACTGTTAGTTAAGTGCAACACAATTCTTACCCCCGAAATCCATCCAAGCGCGACACATTTGCTACCCCCAATATCCATCTAAGTGCTACATATTTCCTACCCCCAAAATCCATGTAAGTGTAACACGTTTACTACCCCCAGAATCTGTCTACATCTATCCTACCACCAACATCCATATAAGTGTGACACATGTACTACCCCCAAAAGTCCATCTAAGTGACACTAACTTCCAATTGTTATATCTGGCTACATAGGGGGTGAAGTTGGTAATCTACATAGTGTTGTACTATGATGGTGATAATGTAGAAGTGTGAGACATGGCTAATCTACCCAATTCTTTCTAAATGTGGCGCATGGCTAATCTTCACAATACTCTCTAGTTGTGATGCATGGCTAATCTTCACAATTGTTTCTTGGTGTGACGCATTGTTAATCTTCACAATTTGTTCTAAATATGTGCATGGCTAATCTTCACAATTCTTTTTAAGGGTGATGCATGTCTAATCTTCTATTAAAACACATTTCCTGCCCCCAATATACATCAAACAATGCAAAAAGAGAGTCCACAACTTGAGACACTCCGGTCCCCTGTACACCAATTAAACTATAAATCCAGGCAACATTTTAGGAATCAAAACTTTTTACTAGCAATTCAATCCACATAGTGTAATACAAATCAATCATATACAAAATATCACATTAGTCTGGGTGACATGTATAAATTCAGTTCATCAAATGAAAACTTCTCCCAATAAATGGGGGAAAAAGAATATCTCACAGAAAGACTTGTGGTTCACGCTACACTTTTTGCGGCAAAATCCCCCTTCTTCAGGAGCAGACAACTGTAAAAATGACAGATAAATAAACTCTGTAAGCAGTATATCTCATATTAATTTCAATAGCAATTTCCATGCACATTTAAGTTACTCATGCCTGATTGTGTCTACATCGTATTCTTTCACAATTTCCAAAAAGAGGTTTAGGAGTATATTGGAAAGCTGTTCACCCAATCCATCCATGCTATAGATTGTGGATACCTAGAAAGGAGGTATGTTATAAAAGGGTCAGAGTCACTGTGGTAAATTGGATCTAATACAGTGCTAATAGGGATGTCATGAGAATAATGAGGGAGAAGCAACACTCAGTGTAATTCTTCACGTGGGACACCAGGTCAGGTGCCTGACCTCAAGTTTGTAGTGGCTGTGTTTAATCTCCTAACAATGAGAAGAGTGAATTATGAACTGCCATCTTCATATTGATACGGCAATGAAAATATGACCGTGTTCAATAAGGCTCCCTACCTGTGTAACACAGCACGCTGATACTTCAATAAATCGAAGTGCAAAGCATTGCACATATATGGTCAACCATCTGAATACTTCTGGGCATCTCCCTGGTAAATAATGGATACACAGTGCGATCATCAGAAATCTGTCAAAAAAGACAGACTAGACTTAACCCAACAGATAAACTGTTATAAATATTAGCTGAAATTAATATGAATGGCGTGTCCCTACCTGAAAGTCCAGGTGGGGACTGAGCACTGAGATTGTATATATATTGTCTTTGAATAGAGAAGACAATTTTAGTAGAATTAACAAAGGCGGATAACATGCAAAGAGTGCAAATGCACTTGTTAATAAACATATATCTACACGGGAGTATAGCGTGAATTACCCGTCCCACTGGGTAAAAAGTGCATAATGTTAGACACTCACAAAGTCACAGTACGTTCCCAATTCCAAAACATAAGTAAACAGAGCTTCAAAGAACCTCACAGCACTTGCATCTTCCTTCTGAACCCGGAACTCCAGTGATCAGATGACAGGTCATGTGGAGGTCCCGATGTAACTTTTTCATAAGTCCTCAGGTCCATGACGGCGGATGTTGTGCCTACACGTACAGGTATCCGGCCAAGAACGCTGTAATATCAGCAAGTGATGCGCATCCCAAAAGGTATTAGTATTCCCTTCTGTATATAAATGGATCTGTGCAACTACTATGTAGACTTACTTGCTATCCATCAAAATGGATGGATATACACATACACGTAACAATCCTCATCTTACCCATGAAGCGTCTCTAAAAAGCGTTAGCGTTAACTCAGGATCATATATAGAAATCCTAACCTTGTCTCCAGGTATATCTCTGTACTTCCAATGTATAATGCTAACCATCTCTGCAGATCCAATTACAATTATACATATTGAGTCCGCTGGACCCCACTTTGTATCAGAGGCATCCTCTAAAAGGGAGTGATCAATAGCTGGACTATTCTAAAAATCATGTAACGTGTTAAGGATAGTGGGGTTTTAACCCTATCAAAACATGCTGCCCCAATTCTAGTAGAAGCTATATTTAAGGTAAAGGGAAAGGTTGAAGCCAAACCTACATGTTAACCAATAGTTATTAAATTTCAGCATCTAAACCGTAATCAAGCAAGCGGTGGATGTATAGGGCAGCAATCCACCATATCTTTAGGATTCAGATGAAACATTTGAGTGAAAACTCTTCATTCATTCCTTTAAGCTCCACTGTGTCTTGTACATGAATCCAAAACATCTCTCTCTGTCTCGTGGTGTCTAGTGTTGAAGTCACACCCTCTTAGTGATCGCCTCACAACCTCAAGGATGTTGAATCTTTTTTGGGCAATAAAGTGTCTCTGTATAAAAAAATGTCTTGCAACAAGTGATTTGACATTCTGACAGCGAATGTTCGATTTATGTTCCTTCCATCTCTCACACACTGATCTGGATGTCTGTCCGACATACAGTAGCCCACATGGACATTTAATACTGTACACCACTCCTGTGGATCTCCCTGTCGCAAAATCCTTAATCTGAATTGTTCTGCCTGTATGTGGATGTTTAAAATGGTCACCTTTGAGTATATTGTTACATTGACTACATGATAGGCAAGGAAACTTCCCCTTTTTTTTGTTGATACAAATGTAGTCTGACCATCTTTACATATCTTTTCTGCTTTGACTAATTTGTCACAAAGATTCATACCACGTCTGTACACCAGCATGGGTGGTTCTGGGAAAAGCTTCACCAGCATAGGGTCATGGCGTAAAATTGTATTATTCTTTGGGATAATTTTCTTAATATGGTAACTTTGCCTTGAATATTTCGAGATATAGAGAAGGGATCTTGCTTCTTTCTTCGGTTTTGGGGACAATATCTGATCTTTTTCTATTTTTCCTGCTCTAACAGTGGCTTCCTGAATTACCTCCTCTGGGTAACCTCTATTCACAAATTCTGCAGACAATTCAGTACATTCTTTGGTAAAAGATGGAGCATCAGAAACAATTATTTTCAACCATAATATTTGGCTATACGGGACTGTTAGGCAGAGCTTGTGTGCAGTAACCTTTGGGACCACTACACAGAACTAAGACTACAGGTGTAAGCAAAACCAACCTTTGGTATAAGTCTGTACTACACAGTTTTGTGGTAGCACTGCTGAGCAATCAGGCTTATCGGAAGAGGGAATGTGAGCTGTAAGGATGTTACACAGAGGTCTAGAATTACAAGTATTCAAATAGGCACTTATACTAAAGGTTTCTTTGTAAAACACTTATTAATTTATTACACAGTCAGTTAGAAAGCATTCACTAGAAGGAGGCAATCTATAACACACTAAAATATACTTCAGTACTTCACAATATCAGGTTCTGAGGCATTTAAACGACTTTGAAGGAGGAGCAAATTGGCATTCAGAACATTTGAAGTCAAGCAAAAAGGCATAAGTTAATAAAACGGATATTACAGTTACTCGTAAACAGTGCAAATAGCTTGAGTTCACCAGAGGAGCTAATTCAATGCAATAGGTTAGGACAAAGTCAATGGCCTAAAGTCTTGTATAGGATAAAGCAGTTCTGCAGTTTAAACGGAAAAGTCTTTGCCGAAGTTCTCAGAATTAGTTCGTAAAAGAAAGATCCATTTGTCGGGCCACAAGCTGATTAGGCCTGCAAGTTGCCAAAGTTTCAAGCACTTCTGCAATGAGAGGTACATTTTCTTGGTTGGGTTTTCACAGTACCTTACAATGAAGAAAAATATGCATCTGAAGACGTCGGTTTCTGGCAGATCCTGCAGATCTCGCTGTTCCTGAGCTTTAGTCGTGGGGACAAGAGGGAGGATGTCGGGGGACACCTGCACTGGACGGGGACTGGTCAAAAAGCTGGCAAAAGCAAATCTTTGATTCCTGTAGCTGTCATCAAGCACACAAACTGGTGTCCTTCTCCATGGCTATTGAGTTTCCTGCAGCACTCTGAGGAAATTACAACCAGCTCCGAGAATCATATCCAGGTGGCTTATGATTTGATTGGCCCCACCAACTCAAAGGGAGAAGTTGTCCTTGAAAGGCTGTTCTGTCGAGATGAACTTGGCGATTTGGACCTGCAGCAGGGCTTCAACGGGCAAACCAACAGTCCAGGAGATGCATCAGTCGTCCTCTTCCAGCTCCTCTTCAGTTCTTTGGTTCCAGTGGTTGACTGTGCCTTCCAAGCCAAGAGACTCGCCTTTTAAACAGTTTTCTACCATTCATTCTAGCCTAGCTGCCACTCACCCAGCAGGGAGGCTGTCCTTGCTGGACAGTCAGCCAGCCAATCACGCCAGAGTACATTTGGGTCTCCTAGGAGAATAAACACAGGGAGTTTCGGGCACCTCCTTTACTTCTTGCCCAACCCAGACACTCGGGCACCAGAGGCAGTCTTCGGTCCTGATGCCGCCAAAGGTGAAGGAACAAAGGGACCAAACCTGGTTTGGCGCACAGAGAGAAACTCTAGGACAACCTTTCCAAAAAGAAATGGCAAAAAAAGAAGACCGGGACGTGTTTAAACAAAGGGGGCTCAGACACCATCTTGAAAAACATGGCTACCGGTATTCGCGGTCGGGAAAAATCATGGTAGCTCGTTGTAAAACCACTGCCACCAGCCATTTTGAGAGGAAAGGGTAGCATTTGACTGCTATATGAGCTTCTAGACATAGAGGATACTAGGTAATCCCTCCAGCACTCTATGGTAAAATAGTGTGTACTGGGTCTAGCAATGTGGAAAGACTAGTAAAGTCAATTTCACTTTACTTTCTCTGGGAAACAGTAGTTTATCCCAGAGAAAGGTATTTCAACCTTGGGACAATCTAAAAGGCTTCATTGCCTCACTGCATTGATGGTGCTGTGTGACATACATTAAACAAAAAGATGATGCCTATGGAGTTGTCTGAAACTCCATAACCAAAAGAAAAAACACAGAAAACAAACAGAATTAAAAAGTAAAAAGTCCCAAAGTACAGCAAAAGAGCTGGTGGTCTCTAAGGTAGAGAGGGATTAGCACATTTTGAGAATTCTCCCTAACAGGGAGACTTTTAATCATTGTTTTCGGGTGGAAACTTGCAAAGTTTAAAAGATTGTTAACATCTGTAGGTTTATGATATAGTGTAGTGGAGATTTTGGTATCCACAATATCCAGCTGTACGTCTAAAAAGTGTAACATGGGCTCTCCAATTTCAATCGTAAATTTGATGCGTGAGTGTATGCCATTCAAGTACTCAAAGAACTGTTGTAATTCTATTTTTCTACCACACCATATCACAAAAATATCATCGATATATCGTTTCAGATCAGTATCTTCAACACCCATTTCTCATTATCTAGAACATGCATTTTTTCAAACAGATACATATAAATGTTTGCATAGGCAGGGGCCATCGCTGACCCCATAGAAGTGCCTGATACTTGTGCATAAAATGTTCCTTTGTTCCTAAAGAAGTTATTATACAAAATGAGTGTGATACATTCGATGATAAACACTTTTTCACATTTCACATTGTCTGCTTGTAATAGGAGCCATTCAAGTGCATCTATTCCCTCATTGTGAGGTATATAAACTGGCCACATTGAATGAAAACAGTATAAAATCTGATGCTAAGCAAGTAATCTCTTTCAAACAATTAAAAATAATCAGTGGTATCTCTAATATACATTGGGATCTCTTGTACAAGTGGCTGCAGGATTCTGTCTACATGAGTTGCCAGAGAATCTAGGATACTCTCAGTGCATGCCACGATTAGTTTTAATGGTGGTTTCAATTTGTTTTTGTGAATTTTAGGTAGCCTGTAAAACACCGGGAGAATCGAAATGTACTAATCAGAAATAGAAAAAGAGAGGTTTGTTGCTCCCGGCTATCTTGCTTGTAGTTTGTGAAATAAATATTTTTGACACTTTGGTTAATACGAATTAATTCGTTTATTGTTGGTATTTTTCTCTATGATTTTTCCATAAGTACATGTGTTTATGAAAAACACTATTTCGAACTTGACGAGCAAGTTTTGGTCAGCCGACACGTGTTTCGACCTTACGGTCGTTCTCAAGGCTGAACAATATTCAATTAGTGACAAGGTAGTGACATATTACATTATTTTCAGCAGTGGTGTTATGGTGATGTGCAAACATTGTGACAGGTAGTGACATGATATTAAAAAACATTGATGTGTCGGTATAAAGAAAGTTTAAAAATTGGAAGAAAAGGAGGGAGGAAGAGAAGAAAGAGGTAAGTAGCTGGTTGAAATTGTGCTAATGGTAAAATAGATTGAGGTAAATGCCTCTTACCCAATTAGGTTTGCTGTGTGCCCTCAGTGGGGTTCTGTAATATAAACTGTCCTTTGCGGCAGTCCTGGCTCCTGTTGGGCCCTGGGGGAGATAGAAATTGGGGAGGAGGGTTGGTGGGAACTTGCAATATGATCCTCCCAGGGGTACGTTAATAGTCCCACTTGCCTAGTTTAGGGATTGTTGGCTGTGCTCATTGCACATGAGCACTGTGGAAAACATCAAAGGCTTTTCTTGAATAGCCTTTGTGTGTTCCCACCCATTGTGCGTGTTGGTGGTGGTAATAGCAGTGTCATCTAAGTACATAACTGTCAATTGATTGTCCCCAGGCAGTATTGGCTGGGGTTGTTAAAATAGATGGTCCTGGATGTACATCAGGGGCTCTTTTGAGAAGTGCTCCTGTGTGTACCCAGCCATATAGAGCATTGGATTACATATCCTAGTCATTCGAGGGTGAGATAAGGATAATCATTTGAAAAAGCGCTGATTACTAAGCATGGGTTGCCGAAGGATCGCTATCCCTGGGATGGGCTGGGAGGCTTACCTGTTGCTCTGTCTGGCGTCCCAGGCGGTGCTCTGCTGCTTCTGCACACCGCGCCGGGTGCCGCCATTAAGAGCTGTTCGTTTACTGTTGACTCAAGTTATTCTCGGGATGCGCATGCGCGAAGGTGTAGCGTTTTAGCACTAGTCCCGGCGCATGCGCGTCGTGATGTGCGACTTGCGCATGTGCCGCGGATCAGCGAAAGACACTCACCGGTTATGGCTAATGAATTTGGCAATAGGAAAGGGGGCGGTTGGGCCTTAGCCATTAGGCTGCGTGGCAGAAAGGGATCTAAGGGGGAACTGAGTTGATGATGTGGTTTGTGTGTTGCAGTAATCTGTGGGGGTTATGGGAGTATGATGGTAAACCCATATCTGGGGTAATTAACCAAGGTGAAGTGAGTCAGTTGGACATAGGTGCATGTAAGTGGCATCACTTGCATCATGCCCACAGTTGGGCGCCGCCATTAAGAGCTGTTCGTTTACTGTTGACTCACGTTATTCTCGGGATGCGCATGCGCGAAGGTGTAGCGTCTTAGCACTAGTCCCGGCGCATGCGCGTCGTGATGTGCGACTTGCGCATGTGCCATTATGCCAACCATTTATTTTCTGCCAAAAGTTCACAAAGCTTTTAACGCCATTCCGGAGGGCAGACCAATCCTGAGTGGAATAGGAGGACTAACAGAGACATTAGCCAGATACATCAATAATGTTATACAGCCACTGGTCACAAAAATACCTAGCTACCTAAGAGACACTATACATACCTTAGAGATCCTTGCCAAAATCAAATGGGAACCGCATTTCCTAATGGCTACGCTTGATGTCAAAGCACTGTACACATCAATTGACCATGAATTGGCCATAACCAGCATGGGGTTTCTTCTTAAACATGAGTCAGCCTCACACCTAGACCAGGTGGAAATGACTAAAGCCTTCCTTAACTTCTCTCTCAAGAACAATATATTCATATTCAATGGAGAATATTTCAAGCAGACCAAAGGGATCGCAATGGGAGCCAGCTATGCTCCTGCGCTAGCAAACTGCTTTATGCACTCCTATGAGCTCAAACACGCAATGAAAGAAGACAAATACACCAGGCTCATTGTCAATTGGGCCAGATTCATAGATGACATCATCTTAATTTGGAAGGGAACTAAAGATGAACTTAACGAATACATGGGCTATTTCAACACCAATGACTTTGGTATAGAACTAACTAGCCATATCAGCAATTTTCAAATTGACTTCCTCGACCTCAAGATTGAAATAAAAGAAAACAAAATCATTACCAGAACTTACCGCAAACCAACGGAAGTTAATTCCACCCTCCATGCACAAAGTTGCCACAGAAAAAGTGTCATCCGCAACATTCCGAAAGGAGAATACATTCGGGCAAGAAGGAATTGCAACACAGATAAATCGTTCATAGAAGAATGCAACCTGCTGGATCAAAGATTCAGTAGTCGGGGCTATTCCCATGTGAACCTGGCAAAAGCAAGAAAAGAAGCCTGCCAACTTGGAAGATCAACATTGCTCTCACCCAAACCCAGAAGACATGATGACAATCCAACAATCAGATTCGTAACGATGTGGGATGTATTTACCCATGCATCCTAGCCCTACCTCAAAACTGTGCAGTACTGACATGGAAAACATCATGATGGCCAGAGCTTCCCAGAAAATGCACAGGGAAATGCAGGAAGAATAGGCTGCCACCCATTTTTGCCGATGTTATGGGCACAGAAGGACACTGCCTAAAACCACCATTGGACTACCCGCACAGTAGTCTGAAACCATTGGGAATGGCAATGCTGATTGCCAAAAGCAAACCCATAACTGTTGGGAATTCATTTTCTTAAATCCCAAAAATGGGTGCAGTACCAGTACTCACCACTATCCAAAAGCCGGCAGTTTAAAACCACCCTGTGTTTCTCTGAAGGCAAGCCAAAGTGCCTATTTCAAACACTGCAATATGTGCAAAATATTCACTGAACACCAGCAGACATTTGGTAGAATGGAGTTTTGTGTGCCTACAAAATCTGGGAAATGAAGAGCCCAGAAAAATGCTTATAACAAGACTGGCTGCGCTGTGGATTTCAGCAGTTTAAGTTGCATTGGACTGAAAGACACTACAAATCTAAATGTTCAAATTGACTGAGTGACCTACTTTTGAGTGTCACATAGGTTGCAATTGTTTAAATGTCATAGTTTTGCACTTAGAATCAGCATTCTAGCTGCATGTGTAAAATTGCAAGTTAATTTAAAAAGCAACAAATAACATGACAGTAGCTGAAAGTCTGGCTTAAGGAACTTGATTCTGCCTGGCAGCTACCCCCATCAGCAGTGAAACTTGAGTCACAACTGTGTTCCCAGGCCAACCTTCCTTTTGCTGCCCACACTAAGGATATGCCATCTATCTGATAATTGAATTATCTGTGCTCTGTAGGAGAGTGAACAAAGCCCTCTTCACTCAGGCAAAGGTTTTTATTACGCAGTCGTAAAATGTAGCTTCCTCTTGGCAGGAGCTGGGAGGGGCACTGCCTGTGAGAGCAAGCTGGCTTGGCAGAACTGGAAAGACCAGTATTTCTACCTTGTGCTGAGAGGAAACCACACCCCTTTGTAGCCAGAATATTGTTTAGAAAAAGATGAATAACTCATAGAGCGGACATGTGAAAATTTTATAAATGACACCATAATTCTTGTGATTTTTCTGCCCACATTTTAAGAGGTTTTTCGACCCGGTGGCATGTTCAGGGGGGTTTTAGCGGAAAAGTGGATATAATTCTAAATGTATGCATGTTAAAAATCTGAAACTTCATCAGTTAATGTCCCTACTCCCTGCGCACATGTATGTAAAGTTGGGTTAATGTCAGAAATTGAAAAATCAGTTAAAAAGTGAAATATGTGCCATTTCTGAATGCAAGCTCCCAGGAAGAGCAGAGTTTGAACAGGGGATACCTCCTGTAATGCATGATGGGTGCATATGATTTTAAAACAATATGTACCTCTGCAAATATGTATTTGTTTCAAATCTAGATTTGTGTGTAAGTTGACAGGAGGAGTGGACTTTCTGCAGGCTGTAAAATGACATCACGCTGACTCACAGTTCATTCCCCAATCAAATGATAAATGGAAGTTTGACCAATTAGAAGCTGAGAGAGAGGTAGGGTCAGTGATGCTAGAACACACCCACATTCTAAACACATAAAAGCAGACAGACAGGACAGATAGAGACCTTCAAATTCCATCTGCAGCGGGACGCTCTGCCGGAAAAATCCATACTTACCTCCATACAACATCCAGAGATCCAGACTTCAAATTCATCAATCTATCCAGAACTAAGAGACCAGACCAGAGAGAAAGCAGTGCTGTACTAAGAGACCAGACCAGAGAGACCCAGACCAGCAGAGAGAGTGACCAGAGCCCAGTCTAAAACCCTGACCAGATCCGTGATGAGGCCCATTTAATTCAAGAATATAGTGTGAGTACCCAGCAGAACTGTGTAGAACCAATCTCTTAGTTTAAATTCATCTAATTCAATCTATTTAACCTAAGTAGAACTGCCTCCTAGCTGTCACCTGTCATTTCTAGTTGCAAGCTGCACTTGTCATTTTGAGCTTTTGAAATTTGCAAACCCAAAAACGACCTTTATTAAATCGCTCATATCTCCGCGACCGTTTGGGCTAGAGACTTGCAGTAACTTTCCTCTGATAGCTTAGAATCGTAGCTTTGAATCGCACCAAGAACCGCATTCCTACCCCTTATAGTTTTACCGCAATCGCGGAACACGCATCCGCGAATTTTACCGCGATTTGCAATTTCTTCACATGTAAAAACTGCTGCTGTTTGCTTTCCATTTGTCAGAAATTCGTTTAACCTGCTAACTATCCCTGCATCATTGCTAGTGTGAGCCTGGACTAATATTAACTAGATACCACTCACCCTGAACCTCTGTAAGGGAATTAAAAGCGTTTAGCATATTTTTTTAATTCATTGCCAGCACATATCAAAGCAATTTGGGCCTGTGATTTCAAAACTCCTATCTGTTTTCTGTTGTCTAAGCTTGCTGGATTGAACTGATTACATTGATTGCATTTCTGAGAACTGTGTGCTTTCCTCCCATTTCCTTGCATTGCATAAAGAGGGGGGGAGTGAATAGCCAGAGAAAAGTGATTACATTGTTTGGTTGAAATCATATTGAGTATTTTCTGTACTGCATTCATTGAATATTGCATCCACCTGAGCTTACATAAAGCATCCTCTACCACATTATACTTTTGTTCCTATTTACCAGTGTGCTATCTTGTCCATTTCCTGTTAACTCATTAGTGATTATAAAGAAGTGTGCTAGTGCCAGATTCTCCATTGTTAATCTTTATCATATCAGATTAAGGGTGATATTCAAGTATTAATTTATTATAAAGTGTGATATATCTATTTTAAATTATCAAATAAACCTTTTAAACTTGCAAAACAGAACTACTTCTTGGCTCAGTGGGGTCAGGGGGATTCCAAGAGAGGGGTGTTATATAGGGGTAGTCATCCAGAACGCATGAACTGGACCTAAAGATATATCAATAAGGGTTTTCATTCAGTATTATAGACTAGGCGTTGACTTAGCTGTAGTGTTGAATTGAATCCTCTTACAAATTGGGGGCTCGAGCCGAGACGTTGGGTTAGATTTACCACTTGTGCAGCTTAATACAGTGTGCTAACTGACGGGATACATACATCCGGTCGGATCACCACGCTGCATTACGCTGTGAAGCATTCCTCAAAAGGGACACTCCAAGAAAAGTTCTGTTCTGCAAAAATAAAATACAAACTTCTGTAAGTCAGGACAGAGACCAATCTCTAGAATGACGACCTTAGTAGACATGAAAATAGCCAGAGAGCACCTCTTGCATAAGCTATTTGTGAGAGGTGAATGGACCGAACAGGGCCAGGATGTGTGGTTGCAGGCCATCACACAACAGGTCACTGAAACAGGGTCAGATATATATAGAGATCAGGGTCCCTTACATGTGGCCCTGAGTGAACTATATATGGCTCCTAAGGCCAAAGATGAACACAATAAGATTGCCAGGATAGCAGCATACCTGTACCTATATATGGGAGACATGCAGGATAGATGTGCTGAAAGCCAAAATCTGGCAAATAGGCAACAGATGGTGTTAGAGAAGGTCCAATCTGACCTGGTCTCTTCTGAGCAGAGGCTGCAGAGGAGCCAGGAGTCAGAAAATGACAGCAGACTGTACATCAGTAAAATAAAGGAGGATATGGATGTGCTGCAAAAGGAAAAGGTAGAACAGGATACCAGATTTCTGGCCTTGCAGAAGGAATACCAAGAAGGTTTGGACTCCCTACTGCAAAGCCAGAAAAAGCTGGAGCAACAACTGGACTTCAACAGGGTATGTGCTGAGCAGGTAGTCACCCTGCAAGGCCACCTAGATAGAGTGAAGGCAGAGAGCAACAAACTAATTCTGAAAGACCTGGATACCCAGGCAGAGTTTGATCAGGAGCGCCAGAATGCTGGTGCCTTCCAAAGGCAAAGGTACGACCTGGCGGCACAGATGCAGGCTCTTAGTCAGGAAAGGGATACCTTAGGCCAGGAAGTCTGCCATTTAAAAAGAAAAATGGAAGAAAATCACCTGGCCCTCCAGGGGCTGGGTGACCTCCAAAAAGAAAATCAGAACTTGTTAGAGCACACCAGGAGGGTGGAAGAGGCTTTAGCAAGAAAGGAGCAGGCCAATAGGGACACAGCTCAGGAGGTAACCCTCCTGCAGCAAAGACTGGCCCAGTTCTCCAGGACCAACCAGGAAGCACAGAGGGAAAATGAGGCCCTCTGTCAGCACAATGAGAGGCTCCAGCAACAGGTAGCGATGCAGGAGAAACTGATAGAGTCGAGTAAGGCCTTAACAGAGGAACTGAAAGCACAAATGCAGGCTCTTGCATTGCAACAGGGAGCAGGGGCGGATAGAGATGAGGTCCGCTGGGAAAGAGAGATTCCTGACCATAACCGCAGGAGCCCTAACACCAGGGGCCTTCATCTCCCCCAGTCCCTGGACTCTACCACCCCCATGTCCCCTGGCGCACATGAGCACAGGGCCGCAGGGATGGCAGATCACTATCCAGCTAAGAGTATGGGGCTCATAGGCCAGTACCACTCAGGAATGGAGGGGTGGGCATCCGGGTATGGGCACCCAAGTACAGTACAGTTCAATGGGGAACCCCAGGAGAGAAGGCCCATTAAGGGCATCCTGAAAACCTCTGCCAAGTTAGGTCAGTGGAGGGGGTACCCATCAAATCCTGGCAGCAAGGAGGAATCTGAAGACTCCTCTGAACTGCGCAGGACACAGGAGACCAGGTCCCCACATTCTGCCAGCCATTCCCAGGCTCGCAGAATCCGGGAAAACCTGGAAGAACAGATGGGAACCTCTGGGAGCAGTGCCTCTGAGTCCGAGGAAGAATGGACAAGGGTTACCCGAACCAAAAAGGCCAATAAGGCAAAAAGGGCCTTGCTTAAGGACCCCTTAAAGCAGATTAAGGCGATCAGGAGCGTCATCACGCCTTACCATAAGAACGCTAAGTATTCTGTTTGGGAGCACTTAGAGTTGTTTGAACAAATGATGGAGACTTTCCATTTGAAGGACAGCCAAAGCTGTATTCAATATGTAAAGTGGACATTCTCCCCGGAATACTCCAGTTTCTTTGCGGGGCTGGAGGACCAAAATCATTTAAGATGGTCCACATATAAGGCGGCCATCCTGAAACATTTTTCTGTTCACAGAAATCCTCAAGAGGCTCGCAAGGCGGCCTACAATTTGCAATGTGGGGAGGATCAGGCCCCACGAGAATTTGTGCAGGAGTTAAAGCGTGCTTTTGCGCAAACCACCAGAAGGGTGCGCACAGATAGTAGAGAGTTTGTCAATACGTTTTTCCATGCCTTGCCCAAATATATAATGACCCAGCTCGTGAGAGATTTTCATGAGAAAAGATCTTTAGACTGGGTCATTAAACAGGCTACCCGGATCTATGAGGTGCAGAAGCCCATAGAAAATAAAAGCAATGCCCAGAAAAACCCCAAAGCCAACAGCACCCCTGCTGCTGTCAAGGTGGCAGAGGTAAAGGTCACCCCCGTTTTGGATCTGGAGATGGGGGGGCCTAAAAACCTACCTGCACCTAATAATGCTAGGCCCAGAAGGTCCTCGGGCCAGTCACAGACAGGGAGCCAGGGAGGCAGCCCCACAAATGGGGTCCCTCGCTCTCCTGACTATGTAAGTCCTCGCTACAAAGGTAACAGACCCATCCTGGGTTATGTGTGGACTCCTCCAGCCCAAGGGGGGGGATCCAGCCAAGCACCTAACCCAGGGAACTTCCCTCCAAACTTCCCACCGGAGGGCAGAAATTTACCAAACCCTGGGCAGAACTTTTTCCCCAGATATCCACCCGACTTTCAGCCCCAAAACCATCCATCCTTCTTTCCCCAATTCCCTGAGCCCAGACCACTGAATCCGGGAGAGGGGAGGCCAAGGGTGGAGGGGTACCCAAACCTTCCCAACCCGGGGTATTACCAGAGGAGGGACAGCTACCCTTCCCGGGATCAGCCCAGGGGAGAAAACAGGGCCCCGTATCAGCCTGAGCGGGTTTCCCAGTTAGAGCGCCAGGTTCAAAACATGGCGCGGGATCTGGGTCACATACTGAGGGCTCAGCAGAACCCTCAGATGGGCGTGCCGGCGCAGAACGCACCCAACTCTGGACCTGGTGCTCCAGAACAATGACGGGGGCAGCACCCCGATAACTCACCGGTTCCCAGGGAGGAGGCACAAAGGGAAGGGGGGTGTAAAGCCTTGGAGGAAGCTTCCTTCCTCACTTGTAAACCGCCCCTGGAAACCCAGGAACCGGAAACAAAATCTCTTGCCCCTGAAAGTCTGCCTCCTAAGGAGCAGAGGGGGGGTAGGAGAAACAAAAGACCCAAACAGACTCAGTTTGAGGAGGAGGTACAGCTCTTCCAATTTGAGGGAGAGGGATCCTCAGAGGATCCTGGGAAAAGGATCTTCTCCTTCAGAGAGGGGGGAACTCCTCCCAAAGAAAAATGGGTCCCTAGGGATGCAAATCCAGACTGGGGAGATGTGGAGACTGAGCTACCGCCGCCCACCATCTCATCCCAGAACCAACAGCCAGAAAATCCCCCGGTCCAAACCCATCCTGGGGACTGCCTCCAAAAAGGGGGGGGCGGCCCAGAACCGGAACCAGGGGAACCCACAATGGCTCTGATCTCCAGTTGCAAAATTTTTCTTTCAGATTCCCAAGGCTCTCCACAAGATTCTGCCCAAATCCCTTCGCTAGCGATGTCCAAAACCAGAAAGTTAGCCCACCAGTTGTCCAAAAATGTACATTACCTGTGCCCCCTTGAGGAGAAGGAGGGAAGATATTATGCCCCGGTACAAGTACAGGGGCAGGGTACAATCTCGGCACTGGTGGACACTGGATCTCAAGCTACCCTTCTGTCCAGAAGGGCCTTTGACGAACTGAATGCAGGAAGGGGAGAGAATTACCAAATTCCCCTCACCTCTCTTCCTGGACAACTGCAGAACTTTGACGGGAAGGAAATTCCCGTTGAGGGGACTGCAGACTTGGACATTAAGATCGGGCGACATAAGTTGAAACACCCGGTCATAGTTGTGACCCCGGAGGGCACCCCTTGTTTACTAGGGAATGACCTCCTGAGAAGGTTGTCACCCCTAATAGATTGTGTAAACAAGGTCCTCTGGACCCAGACTAGCCGACCAATAAAATTAAAACAGAGTGTCAACCATGTTAGTTTAAACGGCACATGCCACATGGTTGAACAAAAATCTGACCAAGTAGAATTTCACTTCCAGAATAACCAAATTCCAGACGTGACAGTAATAGCAGTAGGACAACAGACTGGTGATGGGGGGTCCTCTCTATTTCTGAAAATCAACCTTCCTTCCAGTCTA
Source organism: Ambystoma mexicanum (assembly GCF_040938575.1). Classification (NCBI taxonomy): domain Eukaryota; kingdom Metazoa; phylum Chordata; class Amphibia; order Caudata; family Ambystomatidae; genus Ambystoma; species Ambystoma mexicanum. The sequence continues at coordinate 594,293,421 of NC_090937.1, read as the reverse complement.
AAGTGGTATTCCACGCTGGAAGGAAACACTCTGAAATTCTATACCAATCCACAATCTGAAACTCACACTCCTATAGTCCAGAAAGATGTGAAATCAGCTCAGAGCCTGGCTGATATTCAGCAAATTGAAGAGCAGTTGTTCATCCCTGTTCAGTTAAATGATGGGAAGGACTCTGTTCTCGCTCGAGTGTGTGTGAACAACGGTAAGAGCTTCATCAGCGAAGCCATGTTCCGCCAACTCCCAAAAGATCCAGCCATTCCCACCTTCAAACTGATAGACAAATGGGAAATGGACCTGGAAGCACCTAATTCCAAACATCTCCTGCCAAGCAGGTGTATGCTCAAAATCTCCATTGGCAACAAGAGCATAGTCCATAATTGTTGGGTCGTGCGAGACGTCACTGCCGCCTTTTACTTAGGCAGTGACATTCTCAATCGCTTTGCCATTAGTTTGGACCTAATAAACTTCAAAGCTTGGTCCCGATTAGCGGATAATCCCATGGGCTTTGATGATCCAGAAAAGGCATTTAGGTCAGCTCAATTGCTACCTTATGCAGTTGAAATTCAGATCAAAGAGGAAGTCACCATCCCCGAAAGGACTCGACAATTCTCCCTGGAAGTGAAAGTTAAAAGAGGACAACATTTGAAAAACCCTGATGCTTACATACATCTAAATGCTTCTCTCCAACAGCAAGGGTTGGGGGTAAACCCAACTCCATTAGTCAACATAGAACATGACACCATTCCAATAGAGGTGGATAACAGCGACTTAAAGAGTATTACTCTAGCCGCAGGCACCATTATTGGAATGGCGGTTGATGACCGACATTTTTCCATCGACTTAGTAAATGAACTGTTAGGACCAATCCCCAAGGACTGTTTTGACAGTGACAGTGATGACAATACAACACCAGACAGGATCTTTACCCGGCATGGGGGGAACTTCCTGGTGTACACTTCCTGCCCCTATGGTAAGGAAGATGTGACTTGTGACTTCAGGAGGGATGAGGTGATTTTCCAGGTCCATGAGGGCTGCCTTTCCCACCTGAAGCCTCCGGTCCAAATCAGCACTCTGACCAGGGACTTCTCCACCCAGCTGGAGGAGGCCGCTGAAATAGCCAAACCAGAAGTCTTTCCAGGCTTCAGGCAGATGGTGGAAGAGAGAGTCAACCTAGCTGATGCCTGTGTGACTCTGGAACAAAAGCAAAAGTTGAAACAAGTTTTCTTGGATTTCCAAGATCTCTTTGCGGTAGACTCATATGACTGTGGTCGCACTGACATCCACACAACAACAATCCCCACGGACCCTGGCATGACTCCTGTGTTTGTGAAGCAATATCGCTTGCCTCTCGCATCAATGGAGTCCCTTACTGAAATAATTAAGAACCTTGAGTCCCGGGGAATAATCCGTCCAGTCCACAGCACCTTCAATAATCCGGTGCTGGGGATATTGAAGCCAAACGGCCAGTGGAGACTCTGCGCCGACCTTAGGGAGCTCAACAAACGGGTCCATACTTCCCGATGGCCTCTGCCCTACATTGACCAAGGGCTGGCCCAGATTCAGGGGTCACAGGTATTCACTGCAATAGACCTGACCAATGGATACTGGACCGTGCCTGTCAGCAGGGAGGACCAATACAAACTGGCTTTTACCTTTGGGGGCCAGCAGTACACATGGACCCGGACTCCTTTCGGATACCTCAACTCCGGCAATGAATTCAACATTTTCCTACATAAGGCCATGCCCGACCTGGGTGCGAGGGGTAACCTGGCTTATGTAGATGATGTCCTCATCAAAAGCTCATCTGTGGAGGAACACATAGCGGAGATCCGTTATGTTCTGACACAGTTGAGGGCCGCCGGAGCAAAACTTTCCTTTCAGAAAGCACAGTGGTGTAGAACCCGTGTTAATTTCTTGGGGCATGAGATTATTCCTCAGGGCCTCTGTCCCCAGGAAAAGAAAGTGGAAGCACTTCAGAAACTGAAAGACCCCACAACTCTGCGGGAACTAAGGAGCCTCCTTGGACTGACTAATTACAGCAGAACGTTCATTGAGGGCTACGCAGAGATCACCAGACCCCTGATTCATCTCCTGAAGGGGGGGTCAAGTGGGAATGGGGTCCAGAACAAGCCGAGGCGGTAAAACAACTCAAAAGAAGCCTCTCACGAGCGCCTTGCCTAGCTTAACCTGTCAGAAACAAGGAGTTCTTCCTGGAGACGGGGTTCTCTGATACGTGCTTGACGGCAGTATTATACCAAAAGCATGACAAGGTCAATAAAGTAATCTCCTATGCGAGCAAAACTTTATCCTCTGTGGAGGAAAAATTCAACGATTGTGAGAAGGCACTCCTGGCAACGGTGTGGGCATTGAAGAATTACCGCCCGTTTATCCAGGGGGAACACATCATAGTGGAGACTCCACACCAGCCTCTGCAATATCTCCAAAGTGACAGAATCCGGGCCGGAAATGTGAGTAATTCCCGAATTACTTCCTGGATTCTGTCAATGCAAGGCTTTCCTGTGGAGGTCAGATATGGCCAAAACAAGAAGAGTCCCCTCGCGCAAGGTCTGGCTGACTTGCATGATTGTGCCAGAGAAAACTGTCTCGAGGACGAAAGTCTAAAAATAAAGGACAACATGGAGGCATACCTTAATTCCCCCCACAAAGTCTTTGAAGAAGACAAGTGTGAGGGAATGCCCACTGTGTATGTGGATGGATGCTCTTACCATGTTGACAACAACGGGGAGAAAGAACTGGTGGCCGGAGTAGGGAATGCATGGGTGAATGAGTCCCCAGAACCCTCCGCTGGATACAAAATTGGTCCCCGAAGTAGTCAGGTGGCAGAACTGATGGCTGTGCATCAGGCCATCCTCACTGCTGTCCAGCATCAACTCCACGAACTGGTCATAATCACAGATTCGGATTATGTACGGAACGGGTTCGTGGAGCACCTGGTTAATTGGAAAACCAGAGGCATGTTATGTGCTAACAACAAACCCTTGAAACATGGGAAGTTGATCCAAAACATTGATGATCTGGTCACATCGAATGAGATGACCATCTACTGGAAAAAGATCAAGGGTCATTCCAAAGTAGAGGGACCAGACAAAACTGGAAATGACTTAGCTGATCAGCTGGCCAAAACCGGGGCCATCCAAGGGGATCTAATTGAGATTGAGTCCCTGTTGGGGGAAATCCAGGTCACTGCCATCACTAGGTCCCAGACAAATGCTCACAACGACCTTTCAATTGCACAATGGAGTAAGGAGACCCCTGATGCTGATTTGATTACTGCTCAGAAGGGGGATCCAATAATTGGTAAATTTTACCGGCACCTTGAGGACCCTGAGAACTTTCCCCTGACGGATACCGATTACATTGGGAAAGAGGACCTAAGAGTGTTGATGAAATGTCCAAAAATGTTCCGGATCCAAGACGGTTTGTTGGTAAGGAAATCCAAAGCTGGCCACGATCAGTGGGTGGTTCCTACCTCATTCCGAAGCCTGATGTTAAGTCACGCTCATGATGCGGCCACTGCCGGTCATAGGGGGTTTCACACAACCTTGGAAATCTTAAGAGAGGTTGCATACTGGCCACACATGGGGCAGGACCTCGACCAATACTTGAAGGGGTGTCTTGTGTGTGCACAGTTTCAGCCATCATCCCTCACGCACCGCGCGCCTCTCCAAAAGAGGGGGATGACACTGCCATGGTCAGATTTACAAATCGACTTTGTAGGCCCTGTGATTCGCTCGGCTAGGGGGAATAAGTACATGTTGACTGTGACATGCTTGTTTACCAAGTGGGTGGAATGTCTCCCAGCCCCAAATTGCAAGGCAGAAACTGCAGCTGCCTTGATGATTAACCACATCTTTTCCCGTTTTGGTCTACCTCAAAGGATTGAGTCAGACAGTGGTAGCCACTTCACCAGTGAAGTAATGACAAAGATGTGGGAGATACTGGGGGTCAAGAGAAAGCTGCATATTGCTTATAGACCAGCTTCTTCTGGGGCAGTAGAGAGATATAACCGGACAATTGTGAGCATATTAAAGAAGTTTGTGGCAGATTCTGGGCCAAGTTGGGATATCCGATTACCTCTGGTCCTAATGGCTATCAGATCTACCCCTTCATCTGCAACCAAAATGTCACCATTTGAGTTGATGACTGGGCGCAAGATGGTGCTTCCTCAGCATTTGCTCTATAGGACCCAAGAGCAGACACTGATAAATGCCTCCACTACTCATGAGTATGTAGAGAATTTAAGGAAACACCTTCAACATGCTTTTGCTTATGCTCAGCGGAATCTAGAAAGATCAGCTGATAGCATGAAGACCCATTATGACCTGAAAACTTCCAGGAAGGAATATCAGGTGGGAGACCGGGTCTATCTATACAACTTCCAAAGGAACCAGGCCAAGCAGCGCAAATTTTTGCCTACATGGAAAGGACCCTTTGAGATCGTCGATAAGATCTCCCCTGTGGCCTACAAGATCCGCATCCCCAAAGGCGGTTCGGCAGAGGGGGAAGACAAGTGGGTCCACATAAACCAGTTGAAATGTTGCCATCCCAGGCACACTCTGCAACAACTGGAGGAATCCTCTGGAATCCTAGCGGGTACTGTCTCAGACTAATTCAGTTCCAATCATAAAACTTACCACATCTAGTCTCTAAAATATTGTGATTTGCATGAAACTGTCTCTTAGTTATACTGTTTTTTTTTATCAAAGTAAGAATGTAATGTTTCGTCATGATGAAATGCATATGCTGCCCCACTATCTCAACGGTGGTGGAAAAACGTCTATGAATAGGTATTGCCGCTCTTCCTTTGTCGTCCTAGGAGAAAGAAAACCTTGAGACGGGCCAAGGAGGACGATCCGGAGACCGGGAGCTGAGACGCAACGGGCTCGGGGTACCGCCCAATCTTCCCATCAGGACCGGCGAGGAGAACCGATCGATCAGTACCGGATGGAGAAGAAGATGCTGAACTGTGCCAGCTATTGGAAGAAGATGAGGAAACATCCCAGATCTTGCGAGTCCCATCAGTGAAACAGAATGGCCATCGCAAGAGGGGGGCTTGTGGGATGTATTTACCCATGCATCCTAGCCCTACCTCAAAACTGTGCAGTACTGACATGGAAAACATCATGATGGCCAGAGCTTCCCAGAAAATGCACAGGGAAATGCAGGAAGAATAGGCTGCCACCCATTTTTGCCGATGTTATGGGCACAGAAGGACACTGCCTAAAACCACCATTGGACTACCCGCACAGTAGTCTGAAACCATTGGGAATGGCAATGCTGATTGCCAAAAGCAAACCCATAACTGTTGGGAATTCATTTTCTTAAATCCCAAAAATGGGTGCAGTACCAGTACTCACCACTATCCAAAAGCCGGCAGTTTAAAACCACCCTGTGTTTCTCTGAAGGCAAGCCAAAGTGCCTATTTCAAACACTGCAATATGTGCAAAATATTCACTGAACACCAGCAGACATTTGGTAGAATGGAGTTTTGTGTGCCTACAAAATCTGGGAAATGAAGAGCCCAGAAAAATGCTTATAACAAGACTGGCTGCGCTGTGGATTTCAGCAGTTTAAGTTGCATTGGACTGAAAGACACTACAAATCTAAATGTTCAAATTGACTGAGTGACCTACTTTTGAGTGTCACATAGGTTGCAATTGTTTAAATGTCATAGTTTTGCACTTAGAATCAGCATTCTAGCTGCATGTGTAAAATTGCAAGTTAATTTAAAAAGCAACAAATAACATGACAGTAGCTGAAAGTCTGGCTTAAGGAACTTGATTCTGCCTGGCAGCTACCCCCATCAGCAGTGAAACTTGAGTCACAACTGTGTTCCCAGGCCAACCTTCCTTTTGCTGCCCACACTAAGGATATGCCATCTATCTGATAATTGAATTATCTGTGCTCTGTAGGAGAGTGAACAAAGCCCTCTTCACTCAGGCAAAGGTTTTTATTACGCAGTCGTAAAATGTAGCTTCCTCTTGGCAGGAGCTGGGAGGGGCACTGCCTGTGAGAGCAAGCTGGCTTGGCAGAACTGGAAAGACCAGTATTTCTACCTTGTGCTGAGAGGAAACCACACCCCTTTGTAGCCAGAATATTGTTTAGAAAAAGATGAATAACTCATAGAGCGGACATGTGAAAATTTTATAAATGACACCATAATTCTTGTGATTTTTCTGCCCACATTTTAAGAGGTTTTTCGACCCGGTGGCATGTTCAGGGGGGTTTTAGCGGAAAAGTGGATATAATTCTAAATGTATGCATGTTAAAAATCTGAAACTTCATCAGTTAATGTCCCTACTCCCTGCGCACATGTATGTAAAGTTGGGTCAATGTCAGAAATTGAAAAATCAGTTAAAAAGTGAAATATGTGCCATTTCTGAATGCAAGCTCCCAGGAAGAGCAGAGTTTGAACAGGGGATACCTCCTGTAATGCATGATGGGTGCATATGATTTTAAAACAATATGTACCTCTGCAAATATGTATTTGTTTCAAATCTAGATTTGTGTGTAAGTTGACAGGAGGAGTGGACTTTCTGCAGGCTGTAAAATGACATCACGCTGACTCACAGTTCATTCCCCAATCAAATGATAAATGGAAGTTTGACCAATTAGAAGCTGAGAGAGAGGTAGGGTCAGTGATGCTAGAACACACCCACATTCTAAACACATAAAAGCAGACAGACAGGACAGATAGAGACCTTCAAATTCCATCTGCAGCGGGACGCTCTGCCGGAAAAATCCATACTTACCTCCATACAACATCCAGAGATCCAGACTTCAAATTCATCAATCTATCCAGAACTAAGAGACCAGACCAGAGAGAAAGCAGTGCTGTACTAAGAGACCAGACCAGAGAGACCCAGACCAGCAGAGAGAGTGACCAGAGCCCAGTCTAAAACCCTGACCAGATCCGTGATGAGGCCCATTTAATTCAAGAATATAGTGTGAGTACCCAGCAGAACTGTGTAGAACCAATCTCTTAGTTTAAATTCATCTAATTCAATCTATTTAACCTAAGTAGAACTGCCTCCTAGCTGTCACCTGTCATTTCTAGTTGCAAGCTACACTTGTCATTTTGAGCTTTTGAAATTTGCAAACCCAAAAACGACCTTTATTAAATCGCTCATATCTCCGCGACCGTTTGGGCTAGAGACTTGCAGTAACTTTCCTCTGATAGCTTAGAATCGTAGCTTTGAATCGCACCAAGAACCGCATTCCTACCCCTTATAGTTTTACCGCAATCGCGGAACACGCATCCGCGAATTTTACCACGATTTGCAATTTCTTCACATGTAAAAACTGCTGCTGTTTGCTTTCCATTTGTCAGAAATTCGTTTAACCTGCTAACTATCCCTGCATCATTGCTAGTGTGAGCCTGGACTAATATTAACTAGATACCACTCACCCTGAACCTCTGTAAGGGAATTAAAAGCGTTTAGCATATTTTTTTAATTCATTGCCAGCACATATCAAAGCAATTTGGGCCTGTGATTTCAAAACTCCTATCTGTTTTCTGTTGTCTAAGCTTGCTGGATTGAACTGATTACATTGATTGCATTTCTGAGAACTGTGTGCTTTCCTCCCATTTCCTTGCATTGCATAAAGAGGGGGGGAGTGAATAGCCAGAGAAAAGTGATTACATTGTTTGGTTGAAATCATATTGAGTATTTTCTGTACTGCATTCATTGAATATTGCATCCACCTGAGCTTACATAAAGCATCCTCTACCACATTATACTTTTGTTCCTATTTACCAGTGTGCTATCTTGTCCATTTCCTGTTAACTCATTAGTGATTATAAAGAAGTGTGCTAGTGCCAGATTCTCCATTGTTAATCTTTATCATATCAGATTAAGGGTGATATTCAAGTATTAATTTATTATAAAGTGTGATATATCTATTTTAAATTATCAAATAAACCTTTTAAACTTGCAAAACAGAACTACTTCTTGGCTCAGTGGGGTCAGGGGGATTCCAAGAGAGGGGTGTTATATAGGGGTAGTCATCCAGAACGCATGAACTGGACCTAAAGATATATCAATAAGGGTTTTCATTCAGTATTATAGACTAGGCGTTGACTTAGCTGTAGTGTTGAATTGAATCCTCTTACAACGAGATACAACAAAGACAGTTATGCACTTCAAAAAATCTTGAGAAAACACTGGGGACTACTCCTCATGGACGAACATATCAAGCCACAACTAGAAACATATCCCAGCATGTCATACAGCAGAGCACCAACCCTAAGGACCTTACTGAGCCCCTCCTTCCTTGTAGACAAACATATCATGGCACAGGACTGGCTCAGTAAAAAGACACCAATTGGTTTCACGAAATGCGGGACATGCTCAATGTGCAAGCATGCAACACAGACCAAATGTGCCAAATTCTCAGGCTGCCCAATCTTCAACATCACTGAGCACATTAACTGTAGAAGCAAATTTGTAATATATGCAATTATCTGTGTCTGCAATAAAATATACATAGGCAGCACCATTCGTGAGATACGCTTCAGGATCAGAGAGCACATGAATAGCATACATTCGCAAGACCCCAAACTGCCATTGGCAAACCACTGGCAGAGGAACCACCAAATGGAAAACAAGAGTGACATAAGGTTCATCGGACTAAAGACGGTCCGGCTGGGCCCAAGAGGAGGAGACAGAATTCGAAAACTGAGACAAGAGGAAGCACGTTTAATTTGTCATTTCAGATGTGTGAAAAATGGCCTTAATAAAGACCATGATTTAAATGTCTTCCTGTAAACCTTTTCTCTTTTCTTTTTTCTACTTTTTCTCCTATTCCCCAAACCCCCACAGGGATTTGTGACCTCAGGTTTGGATATAACACGGCCCAACGAGAGACCATGCCATATATACGTCTTATTCCAAAATTGACCCAACTGTGGGCATGATGCAAGTGATGCCACTTACATGCACCTATGTCCAACTGACTCACTTCACCTTGGTTAATTACCCCAGATATGGGTTTACCATCATACTCCCATAACCACCACAGATTACTGCAACACACAAACCACATCATCAACTCAGTTCCCCCTTAGATCCCTTTCTGCCACGCAGCCTAATGGCTAAGGCCCAACCGCCCCCTTTCCTATTGCCAAATTCATTAGCCATAACCGGTGAGTGTCTTTCGCTGATCCGCGGCACATGCGCAAGTCGCACATCACGACGCGCATGCGCCGGGACTAGTGCTAAAACGCTACACCTTCGCGCATGCGCATCCCGAGAATAACTTGAGTCAACAGTAAACGAACAGCTCTTAATGGCGGCACCCGGCGCGGTGTGCAGAAGCAGCAGAGCACCGCCTGGGACGCCAGACAGAGCAACAGGTAAGCCTCCCAGCCCATCCCAGGGATAGCGATCCTTCGGCAACCCATGACAGTGCTTAGTAATCAGCGCTTTTTCAAATGATTATCCTTATCTCACCCTCGAATGACTAGGATATGTAATCCAATGCTCTATATGGCTGGGTACACACAGGAGCACTTCTCAAAAGAGCCCCTGATGTACATCCAGGACCATCTATTTTAACAACCCCAGCCAATACTGCCTGGGGACAATCAATTGACAGTTATGTACTTAGATGACACTGCTATTACCACCACCAACACGCACAATGGGTGGGAACACACAAAGGCTATTCAAGAAAAGCCTTTGATGTTTTCCACAGTGCTCATGTGCAATGAGCACAGCCAACAATCCCTAAACTAGGCAAGTGGGACTATTAACGTACCCCTGGGAGGATCATATTGCAAGTTCCCACCAACCCTCCTCCCCAATTTCTATCTCCCCCAGGGCCCAACAGGAGCCAGGACTGCCGCAAAGGACAGTTTATATTACAGAACCCCACTGAGGGCACACAGCAAACCTAATTGGGTAAGAGGCATTTACCTCAATCTATTTTACCATTAGCACAATTTCAACCAGCTACTTACCTCTTTCTTCTCTTCCTCCCTCCTTTTCTTCCAATTTTTAAACTTTCTTTATACCGACACATCAATGTTTTTTAATATCATGTCACTACCTGTCACAATGTTTGCACATCACCATAACACCACTGCTGAAAATAATGTAATATGTCACTACCTTGTCACTAATTGAATATTGTTCAGCCTTGAGAACGACCGTAAGGTCGAAACACGTGTCGGCTGACCAAAACTTGCTCGTCAAGTTCGAAATAGTGTTTTTCATAAACACATGTACTTATGGAAAAATCATAGAGAAAAATACCAACAATAAACGAATTAATTCGTATTAACCAAAGTGTCAAAAATATTTATTTCACAAACTACAAGCAAGATAGCCGGGAGCAACAAACCTCTCTTTTTCTATTTCTGATTAGTACATTTCGATTCTCCCGGTGTTTTACAGGCTACCTAAAATTCACAAAAACAAATTGAAACCACCATTAAAACTAATCGTGGCATGCACTGAGAGTATCCTAGATTCTCTGGCAACTCATGTAGACAGAATCCTGCAGCCACTTGTACAAGAGATCCCAATGTATATTAGAGATACTACTGATTATTTTTAATTGTTTGAAAGAGATTACTTGCTTAGCATCAGATTTTATACTGTTTTCATTCAATGTGGCCAGTTTATATACCTCACAATGAGGGAATAGATGCACTTGAATGGCTCCCATTACAAGCAGACAATGTGAAATGTGAAAAAGTGTTTATCATCGAATGTATCACACTCATTTTGTATAATAACTTCTTTAGGAACAAAGGAACATTTTATGCACAAGTATCAGGCACTTCTATGGGGTCAGCGATGGCCCCTGCCTATGCAAACATTTATATGTATCTGTTTGAAAAAATGCATGTTCTAGATAATGAGAAATGGGTGTTGAAGATACTGATCTGAAACGATATATCGATGATATTTTTGTGATATGGTGTGGTAGAAAAATAGAATTACAACAGTTCTTTGAGTACTTGAATGGCGTACACTCACGCATCAAATTTACGATTGAAATTGGAGAGCCCATGTTACACTTTTTAGACGTACAGCTGGATATTGTGGATACCAAAATCTCCACTACACTATATCATAAACCTACAGATGTTAACAATCTTTTAAACTTTGCAAGTTTCCACCCGAAAACAATGATTAAAAGTCTCCCTGTTAGGGAGAATTCTCAAAATGTGCTAATCCCTCTCTACCTTAGAGACCACCAGCTCTTTTGCTGTACTTTGGGACTTTTTACTTTTTAATTCTGTTTGTTTTCTGTGTTTTTTTTTTTGGTTATGGAGTTTCAGACAACTCCATAGGCATCATCTTTTTGTTTAATGTATGTCACACAGCACCATCAATGCAGTGAGGCAATGAAGCCTTTTAGATTGTCCCAAGGTTGAAATACCTTTCTCTGGGATAAACTACTGTTTCCCAGAGAAAGTAAAGTGAAATTGACTTTACTAGTCTTTCCACATTGCTAGACCCAGTACACACTATTTTACCATAGAGTGCTGGAGGGATTACCTAGTATCCTCTATGTCTAGAAGCTCATATAGCAGTCAAATGCTACCCTTTCCTCTCGAAATGGCTGGTGGCAGTGGTTTTACAACGAGCTACCATGATTTTTCCCGACCGCGAATACCGGTAGCCATGTTTTTCAAGATGGTGTCTGAGCCCCCTTTGTTTAAACACGTCCCGGTCTTCTTTTTTTGCCATTTCTTTTTGGAAAGGTTGTCCTAGAGTTTCTCTCTGTGCGCCAAACCAGGTTTGGTCCCTTTGTTCCTTCACCTTTGGCGGCATCAGGACCGAAGACTGCCTCTGGTGCCCGAGTGTCTGGGTTGGGCAAGAAGTAAAGGAGGTGCCCGAAACTCCCTGTGTTTATTCTCCTAGGAGACCCAAATGTACTCTGGCGTGATTGGCTGGCTGACTGTCCAGCAAGGACAGCCTCCCTGCTGGGTGAGTGGCAGCTAGGCTAGAATGAATGGTAGAAAACTGTTTAAAAGGCGAGTCTCTTGGCTTGGAAGGCACAGTCAACCACTGGAACCAAAGAACTGAAGAGGAGCTGGAAGAGGACGACTGATGCATCTCCTGGACTGTTGGTTTGCCCGTTGAAGCCCTGCTGCAGGTCCAAATCGCCAAGTTCATCTCGACAGAACAGCCTTTCAAGGACAACTTCTCCCTTTGAGTTGGTGGGGCCAATCAAATCATAAGCCACCTGGATATGATTCTCGGAGCTGGTTGTAATTTCCTCAGAGTGCTGCAGGAAACTCAATAGCCATGGAGAAGGACACCAGTTTGTGTGCTTGATGACAGCTACAGGAATCAAAGATTTGCTTTTGCCAGCTTTTTGACCAGTCCCCGTCCAGTGCAGGTGTCCCCCGACATCCTCCCTCTTGTCCCCACGACTAAAGCTCAGGAACAGCGAGATCTGCAGGATCTGCCAGAAACCGACGTCTTCAGATGCATATTTTTCTTCATTGTAAGGTACTGTGAAAACCCAACCAAGAAAATGTACCTCTCATTGCAGAAGTGCTTGAAACTTTGGCAACTTGCAGGCCTAATCAGCTTGTGGCCCGACAAATGGATCTTTCTTTTACGAACTAATTCTGAGAACTTCGGCAAAGACTTTTCCGTTTAAACTGCAGAACTGCTTTATCCTATACAAGACTTTAGGCCATTGACTTTGTCCTAACCTATTGCATTGAATTAGCTCCTCTGGTGAACTCAAGCTATTTGCACTGTTTACGAGTAACTGTAATATCCGTTTTATTAACTTATGCCTTTTTGCTTGACTTCAAATGTTCTGAATGCCAATTTGCTCCTCCTTCAAAGTCGTTTAAATGCCTCAGAACCTGATATTGTGAAGTACTGAAGTATATTTTAGTGTGTTATAGATTGCCTCCTTCTAGTGAATGCTTTCTAACTGACTGTGTAATAAATTAATAAGTGTTTTACAAAGAAACCTTTAGTATAAGTGCCTATTTGAATACTTGTAATTCTAGACCTCTGTGTAACATCCTTACAGCTCACATTCCCTCTTCCGATAAGCCTGATTGCTCAGCAGTGCTACCACAAAACTGTGTAGTACAGACTTATACCAAAGGTTGGTTTTGCTTACACCTGTAGTCTTAGTTCTGTGTAGTGGTCCCAAAGGTTACTGCACACAAGCTCTGCCTAACACTCCCGTATAGCCAAATATTATGGTTGAAAATAATTGTTTCTGATGCTCCATCTTTTACCAAAGAATGTACTGAATTGTCTGCAAAATTTGTGAATAGAGGTTACCCAGAGGAGGTAATTCAGGAAGCCACTGTTAGAGCAGGAAAAATAGAAAAAGATCAGATATTGTCCCCAAAACCAAAGAAAGAAGCAAGATCCCTTCTCTATATCTCGAAATATTCAAGGCAAAGTTACCATATTAAGAAAATTATCCCAAAGAATAATACAATTTTACGCCATGACCCTATGCTGGTGAAGCTTTTCCCAGAACCACCCATGCTGGTGTACAGACGTGGTATGAATCTTTGTGACAAATTAGTCAAAGCAGAAAAGATATGTAAAGATGGTCAGACTACATTTGTATCAACAAAAAAAAGGGGAAGTTTCCTTGCCTATCATGTAGTCAATGTAACAATATACTCAAAGGTGACCATTTTAAACATCCACATACAGGCAGAACAATTCAGATTAAGGATTTTGCGACAGGTAGATCCACAGGAGTGGTGTACAGTATTAAATGTCCATGTGGGCTACTGTATGTCGGACAGACATCCAGATCAGTGTGTGAGAGATGGAAGGAACATAAATCGAACATTCGCTGTCAGAATGTCAAATCACTTGTTGCAAGACATTTTTTTATACAGAGACACTTTATTGCCCAAAAAAGATTCAACATCCTTGAGGTTGTGAGGTGATCACTAAGAGGGTGTGACTTCAACACTAGACACCACGTGACAGAGAGAGATGTTTTGGATTCATGTACAAGACACAGTGGAGCTTAAAGGAATGAATGAAGAGTTTTCACTCAAATGTTTCATCTGAATCCTAAAGATATGGTGGATTGCTGCCCTATACATCCACCGCTTGCTTGATTACGGCTTAGATGCTGAAATTTAATAACTATTGGTTAACATGTAGGTTTGGCTTCAACCTTTCCCTTTACCTTAAATATAGCTTCTACTAGAATTGGGGCAGCATGTTTTGATAGGGTTAAAACCCCACTATCCTTAACACGTTACATGATTTTTAGAATAGTCCAGCTATTGATCACTCGCTTTTAGAGGATGCCTCTGATACAAAGTGGGGTCCAGCGGACTCAATATGTATAATTGTAATTGGATCTGCAGAGATGGTTAGCATTATACATTGGAAGTACAGAGATATACCTGGAGACAAGGTTAGGATTTCTATATATGATCCTGAGTTAACGCTAACGCTTTTTAGAGACGCTTCATGGGTAAGATGAGGATTGTTACGTGTATGTGTATATCCATCCATTTTGATGGATAGCAAGTAAGTCTACATAGTAGTTGCACAGATCCATTTATATACAGAAGGGAATACTAATACCTTTTGGGATGCGCATCACTTGCTGATATTACAGCGTTCTTGGCCGGATACCTGTACGTGTAGGCACAACATCCGCCGTCATGGACCTGAGGACTTATGAAAAAGTTACATCGGGACCTCCACATGACCTGTCATCTGATCACTGGAGTTCCGGGTTCAGAAGGAAGATGCAAGTGCTGTGAGGTTCTTTGAAGCTCTGTTTACTTATGTTTTGGAATTGGGAACGTACTGTGACTTTGTGAGTGTCTAACATTATGCACTTTTTACCCAGTGGGACGGGTAATTCACGCTATACTCCCGTGTAGATATATGTTTATTAACAAGTGCATTTGCACTCTTTGCATGTTATCCGCCTTTGTTAATTCTACTAAAATTGTCTTCTCGATTCAAAGACAATATATATACAATCTCAGTGCTCAGTCCCCACCTGGACTTTCAGGTAGGGACACGCCATTCATATTAATTTCAGCTAATATTTATAACAGTTTATCTGTTGGGTTAAGTCTAGTCTGTCTTTTTTGACAGATTTCTGATGATCGCACTGTGTATCCATTATTTACCAGGGAGATGCCCAGAAGTATTCAGATGGTTGACCATATATGTGCAATGCTTTGCACTTCGATTTATTGAAGTATCAGCGTGCTGTGTTACACAGGTAGGGAGCCTAATTGAACACGGTCATATTTTCATTGCCGTATCAATATGAAGATGGCAGTTCATAACTCACTCTTCTCATTGTTAGGAGATTAAACACAGCCACTACAAACTTGAGGTCAGGCACCTGAGCTGGTGTCCCGCAGTATAATTACACAGAGTGTTGCTTCTCCCTCATTATTCTCATGACATCCCTATTAGCACTGTATTAGATCCCAATGACCACGGTGACTCTGACCCTTTTATAACATACCTCCTTTCTAGGTATCCACAATCTATAGCATGGATGGATTGGGTGAACAGCTTTCCAATATACTCCTAAACCTCTTTTTGGAAATTGTGAAAGAATACGATGTAGACACAATCAGGCATGAGTAACTTAAATGTGCATGGAAATTGCTATTGAAATTAATATGAGATATACTGCTTACAGAGTTTATTTATCTGTCATTTTTACAGTTGTCTGCTCCTGAAGAAGGGGGATTTTGCCGCAAAAAGTGTAGCGTGAACCACAAGTCTTTCTGTGAGATATTCTTTTTCCCCCATTTATTGGGAGAAGTTTTCATTTGATGAACTGAATTTATACATGTCACCCAGACTAATGTGATATTTTGTATATGATTGATTTGTACTACATACACTATGTGGATTGAATTGCTAGTAAAAAGTTGCATTTGATTCTTAAAAAGTTTCCTGGATTTCTATCTTGAATAGTGTGCAGGTGGACGGGAGAGTCTCAAGTTGTGGAAACTCTTTTTGCATTGTTTGATGTTCGGACCCCGTGCCAAGGTCTGTTTTCCTCCCCTGCAACGTAATCTAATAGAATATGTTGATAACAGTTGGGTATCATTTTTATTTACGCATAGGTTTTATTGATATATGCTTAATTCATGCTTAATTCATGCTAAGCCCACAGCAACAATTTCATGTATGCAGTGTAGCTCATGCAGATTTTCACTAACATAGCTGACGAATACAGGCTCTTTATTAGCGCTCTATAGCATTGCATCAATAACTTACTTCCATTCGGTTTGCACCGATCCCTGCTGTGCGCTTTCTTGCAGCCTGCCTTTATTGTGTTCCATGTTTGCAAAGCCCGAAGGAGTATCGTCATGAATGGGGGCTGACATGTGTTATTGTGCCATAAATCTTTCTTCACTTTCTGTCTCCAGATGCAGAATTAGATTTGTAAGGCAGGTATTTCCTCGGTAATGCTTACATCGCAGGCGAAATTAACATCGCCGCTTATTGAAATCCTCGCATGATCTCATTTCCAGCATGTGTTCAGTGTCACTGGTGCACGGGCCTTCTGCTATTCCAGTATAAACTAGAAAAGAAAGGGGAACGGGCGCACCAGATAAACCACAGGGCAGTTGCTCTTATTGAAAACATCATCGCTCCCATTTTATCGGAATACAGTCTTTCCAGTGTGCAAGCTGGGGTTAAGTGGGGGCGCCTCGGAATTGCAACGGGCGCGAGGATATTGGAAAGTAATTGCAGAAAAGATGTTCTCACTTCTGAGAAGAACTAGAACCGCACAGCGAGTGTGCAGGCAGTGGGGTTTGAAAAGGGTAGCACAGGAACAGAATGGTTGGACAAAGCATTATATTATCTGAAGGGTTAGGCGATGTTTTAATAAGCTACCAGGAAGTACATTCAGGCCAATTAATGAAAAAAACAACGAGATAAAAAAACAACAAAAAAACCATCATGCTCAACAACCGGAAACCTTCAGAAATAATGTACTCAATTCGTAGGAAACACGATGTCTTTATCACAGAAGTGCCGCGTGCTCAAATCAGCCGTTATTATCTATCCCCCTGAAACGAGATAAATGGTCATCGGATCAGGTGGAATGCTGCTTCTGTAAACAACATCACTTCAGTATCTCTCATAAGGAGGCTGTATAACTTTAAATAACACTTTAAAATGTATTCATAAAACAGGGATAGTAGCACGTATTCTGTATTCTAAATATATAGGTTGCAATCCTGAGGCGCTACTTATGCCCTGGGATTGAGTCAGGGGCGTTGCTAGGTGGGGGCTAAGGGGGCTATAGCCCCTGATCTTTTGGTTGTAGCCCCGGATAGAATCTCAGGAGCTACAGCCAAAAGACTAGCTAGCCCCCAGTCCCAACAGTTCTGACATCAGCGTAGCCCCGGGTCTTTTCCAGACCTAGCAACTCTCCTGGATTGAGTCACACAAAATAAAGCAATTCTGTGTGGGGCATATAGTATGCAGATCGGAGCTGCCGCGGTGAACACAATGCACATGTCACACACACTATTGACAAAGGTACATGCGGATCATTGCAGAGCAAGGTGTTGTATTGAACACTGTACAGCACAGCAATCATAAATAACTAACCAAAAGTACAGGGACGTCACTTCACCAAAATGCTAGGGGTAGGGGAAGTGACATCACACGACCCTTGACCTATGATGCCATTTGGCGTGAACAACAAAGCCTGCCACTCCAGAAACAAAGAGCCACATGTCGCTGACCAGAACCTGCGAGAACCATTTAAAAAAAAAAAGAAAAAAAAAAAGTTGTGTTTTTTTTAGGGGTAGCAAGGGAGATAACAGTGGTAGCACAGGAAACCCCTGGTGACCCCCAAATGACATCCATGCAAAAGTACCTTGAACTCAAGTTATCCATTGGCTCCCAGCATTCTCGTGGGTGGGACGTCCAAGCAAAATATGTCACCCGATGAAAGCAGGGCCATCTCAGTACTTTTGGGGCCTGGGGCAGTGACAAAATTGGGGCCCACCTCCACCGAACCAAAATAATTAAGGGATTCAGAGTATCTGCCTGCACCGCTTGTCAGGATCACAACCCATAGCTTGATATGCTGCCTCACAGTGATCAAAATAAGCATGGGTTCTCCCTTTCAGTCCCCTTCCCCCTTTTGTTTGTGCTGTAACCAGAATATCAAGCTTTGGCAATGCCAATAGTTTTGCCGTTTACGATTGTTATTTGCATTTTGCATTTATAGGCACCAGTTTGCAAGGGGGATAGTGTCACATATTAAAGGAGGATGGGATAAGGGGTGCATGTGTGAAATGGAATGAAAAGGGGAGTAGCGCAATGGAGGAAACCTTTGGTAGAGGGTTGGGATGATGAGCAAGAGGAAATTTGAGCGAGAAAGGGTGAGAGAATAAGAGAAAAAGTGAGTGCGAGAGGAAGGATGAAAGAAAAAGTAAGCACTGAGAGCAAAGGTGAGAGTTGTAGAACACAGAATATGGGCATATCTTCAAGGGTGCCAGAGAGAGCGACAGCGAGTGTGATGAGAGAGCGAGAGAGCGACCATGCATATAGGGAGAGAGAGAGAAAGCACATGAAAAAATAAGGCCCAGCTGGTGCTCCAGCCATTTCATCGCCAAGAGTCAGCAAGTTGCCATACCAACGCCATACACTGCTCCTGAACTCCCCTTTCTCCTTTCCCTTTTACGATATTTGGTGTTTTATGCTGTTATATGTTATATTTCTGATTCTGCACTTTCTTTTGGTTTCTTTGAGATTCATCGGATACAAATGGACTGGCCTAAAGACTTGCCTAAGAGACTGACCTAACATCTGAACATCCGTGCAAAGTGATGTCGCTGAGCAATGCACAGCTGATCTGTGGAATGTTGTGAGACCTCAGAGACAGGCATGAACAGCCCCCCCTGAGAAGTACATGGTAATGACGCTGCTGGCTCAAGTCCGAAGGCTGCCAAGGCTGCCTTGCAGAAACAGCCTGCTGTTATGAAATGTACTTCATTCCCCCTCTTCGGCGAAATGGCTTGTTTTTTTTATGATACGTGCTGTTAATGGGTGGAGAATAGTTGTAGCTATTCCATTGTACATAAGGATAAGCCAGGGCTGGGAGGAGCAGAACACAATGCAGCCCTCCTATGCCCTGGTGTGTGTTTGCATGACAGTGCTTTTCCCCCCACTTCTGGTCTTTGGTGTATTATTTGTGTCCAAGTGCTGAGTGTCTGCTGTGATTGAGGTGGCGTGGGGGAGCTGGATGAGCACTGGTATCGGGGGGAGCAGGACAAGCCTGTAACAGATGGTGCTGATCCCTGGGAGCTCCCCTTCCTGATTGGCATGACTGGGATTTACAACAATACAACAGGTAAGTAAAAAAAGTAACTCTAGGAATAAAACAGAGGTAGTGCCTCAGAGTTCTGTAGTGATTATTTAATGTGTTATAGTTTTGAATTAAAACTTTACACATATACAATAGATACTACCCAAAACAGCAATACACAGAAGTAAAACCAGAAATTACATGCACTTATACATACACTTAATGACGTTGATAGTTAAATACTTAGAAAGCTGTGGTATCAAACGATCAATCAGCAATTAATCACACTCAGTGTCAAATTCATAGTTGCCACCATACATATATAATAGATATGATGTATCAATAGTGTGTTAAAATACATAAAAGCAGGTTACCAAGTTTAAACAATTTACACAGTACAACAATAAATGAAAAACCGAGAAGGAACTCATCACCTTATAGGCTTCATTTTACCAGGGTGCAGATATGTTAAAGTGCATTTCCTTCTTCATGTACAATAGTTAAATGTATTTCCACCACCTTCCATATTCTATACAAGGCAATATGCAAACCCCTACTATAGGTATTTAAGCATTTCTTCCAGAATTACAGATTGATTAATTGATTGATTGATATTTTATTTCTATCGCGCTCATACACACGTGTTTCAGAGCGCGACAAGGCAAGGGAAAGGGAACAGGGGAGAACAAAAACAACGATCTTACTAGGGCCAGTGACATTGAGAATGTGCAAGTGCAGGGTAGAGGGAGAAGGGGGAGAAGTGCATGGAAGGGGGAACAAAAGGAGAGTGCGGAGCGAGAAGGAAAAAACAAAAATAATAATAAAATAATAAATAAAAAGGCAACAAACAATGGGAGTGCAGCCAGCAAGTGGCAAGTGCTGGGTTTATGACAGCAGACCGTGTAAGTCTGAAAGTGCAGGAAGAAAAGGGCAGGGCTGTATGGGTACAGATACAGACCCCAGTGCAGGGGGTGGCCCGGAGGCATTGCGTGAGGGTGGCAAGATGAGCAGGTACCTGGGCCCAGAGGACAGAGGGCGGCCAGGTGCATGGGGCCGAGGGAGAGTAGAATCAACAGGGGAGAGGGGGGGAGAAGGCAGAAGCAAAGAGGAAAGTTTTGAGGTGCTTCCAGACCCGGAGACGGTTCTCCTCAGGTTTTAGAGTGGCAGGGAGGCTGTTCCAGAGGGAGGCCCCAGTCAAAGACAGAGATCTACCCCCAGCTCGTTTCTTTGAGAAACGACTGACCCTGAGGGAGTTAGAGGTAGAGGAGCGGAGTGCTCAAGATGGGAGGTATTTGCGGAGGGATAGCTGAAGGTATGTTGGACCCAGGCCTCAGAAAGCCTTGTGGACAATGCAGAGGGTTTTGAATTTAATCCTTGCATCCACTGGGAGCCAATGGAGAGATTTCAGAGCTGGACAGATACGATCCCAGGGCTTGAGGCCAAAGACTAGTTTGCAGTCCTGTTCTGGATAAGTTGTAAAGGGCGGAGAGTAGAGGCAGGTAGATTAAGAAAGAGGCTGTTGCAATAGTCCAACTTAGAGAGAAACAGAGCTTGGGAGACAGTGAGCTTCTAGGGAAATGAGAGGAAAGGAAGAATACCTCTGAGGAGGTGCAGTAGGAGGTTTGACTTTTTTGATACATCAGCGATGTGGGCAGAGAAGGAGAGTGTGGAATCAAAGGTGACACCAAGGTTCTTGGCCTCGCAGTTGGGGATAGGAGGAGAGCCAAGGGAGGCCGGCCATAGAGTGAGGGGAAAGGAAGGTGATAGTGTGCCAATGAGGAGGATCTCTGTCTTGCTGGCATTAAGACAAAGATTGTTGGCGGCACACCAATCTTGGATGGCAGTTGGGCAATCAGTGATGAGAGAGGTGGAGGAGGTGGCCGAGGGCAGCCTGAAAATGAGTTGAGTGTCGTCTGCGTAACACTGGAAGTTTGAGCAGAAAAAGGCAATACAGAGGGCGAGAGTTGCCAGGTATTGGTTGAAAAGCCAGGGCGAGAGGTTAGACCCCTGGGGAACACCACAGGTGGAGAGGAAGACAGATGATAGGAAGAACCCAAGTTGGACCTGGGAGGGTCAATCAGAGAGGAAAGAGGTCAGCCAGGCCCGAGCCTGATCGGTGATGTCCAAGTTATCCCAGAGACGGTTGAGCAGGATGGCATGGTTGACCGTGTCGAAGGCAGAGGAGAGATCAAGTAGGATGATAACAGAGGGAATGCTAGAGTCAAGGCTGGAAAGCAGATCTTCACGGATGTTCAGGAGAGCAGTTTCCGTGCTTCTGCCAGATCTGAAGCCAGACAGATCCTTAATGGTGTCAAGTTAGTATACATATTTATTTAAGTATTTTATGTATACTGGACCCAATCTTACAGATTCTGTCAAAACATATTTAGCTGACTCAATGTGTGCCTTATGAAGGCACACACAACATAAATGCTCCTGTTCTGGCTGAGCAAGTAAAGGGCCCAAAACACTCAACACCGGAAGCCTATTAATACGTGATAGAAGAATGAATCTCCTCAATTGAATTGAAGGAGACAAGGCTAAATAGGCTTGCATCTTCTTGAAGTTAATTAACATGTCAGGCACAAAGGCATAGCTTTTTAGCGAGCTCAAATGTACACACTTTTCATTCCAGTCCCACAAGTATAGGCGTCTTTCGAAGCGACGCCAGTGATTGAACTAGTCTTCTCCCCATCTGGGCATCCAAGCTATAGCTTTAAATAAAGAGTTCATACTCTTATTGAAGCTGGATTGCATTTCCAATTTCAGCTCTAAATTTCCTAGATTTTGTAGGAGAGGATTAGATGGTCGATTCATAATTTTTATGTACATGATAGATCTCTTCTTCAAGACCAAAGATTTGAGTGAATCAATACCCAACATGAGCCTCAGTATAGCCATGGGAACACACTTAGGCAAACCCAGAAATGTCCTCCAAAATCTACCCTCAATCTACTGGAGCCACTTTAAATCAATATCCACCAGACTCTCCAGGACGTAAATGACAGCCGGAACAAGACACTGTAAATACAATTGTCTTATTCCATCCAGCCAGCGAATATCATGCCCTTCTTCTAGCAAACTGTGCAATAAGTGCAGTCAATTGTGCTGCCTTCCTAGTGAAAACTTCAATGCATATTTTAAAGCCCGGTCCAGCCTCAAATTCGATCCCCAGATATTTGTACTGCAAAGTATAGGCAATCTCAGTGTCCTAATCCAGCATCCTGGGTCTGGCTATTCATTTAGCAGCAAATAACATAAGCTGGGTTTTTTCACTGTTAATAACAAGCCCGTTCTTATCCGCATAGGCCCAGAGAGAGTTGGCTATGCGTTGGATGCCACTGAAAGTATGATCCAAGAGCACCAGATCATCTGCATAAGCCAGGATCGTACAATACATGTCATCTATTTTCGCGGAGCAGCCTTTTGTCTGGGACAAAAACAGGGAAGGTCTGAGACATAGAGATTGTATAGTAGTGGACCTGTGACACAACCCGGCTTAACCCCACAGTTTTGAATAATGGGCCTTGTTATAGCTCCACCACTATCCAGTCTCAGATACTCTGTGTTGTTACTATGTAGTAACTGTAGATAATAGAGTATCCCCGATGGGGAGTCTAATAAATCAAATTCACGCCAGGGCAAATCCCTCCTGACTGTATCGAAAGCTGCTTTAAAGTCAATAGAAATAGCATATAAAGGTGAATTATTTAGGCCTTGAGATTGCTTAACCAAGGAATCCATGAGGTGCAAATTATGCACAGTTGAATAGTTAGGGTGGAATCCACACTAGTATCATTCCAAAATACTACCATGTTATACCCACTTTTGTAATTCCTTGACAAGGAATGAAGCAAAATCTTCCCGGTAGAGTCCAACATAGATAGTAGTCGGTAGTTACCAGGGTCTAGGGGAGAGCCTTTTTTTAGTACTGGAACTAGAATTGCAGTTTGCCATGAGAAAGGAATTGTGCCTTCAGAGAGGACTATATCAAATAATATGTTAAGTAGGGAAGAGCAAAAATGGGCATTATGGCACAGGGCCACATTGGCCAAGCCATTAGTTCCAGGAACCTGAGAAGATTTTAAATTCTTCATTTCTCAGTGATCTTAAATGCCAAACCAGACGGTTTGAACTCTATCTGAGAAGGCAATGGCCCTTGGGTGAAGGAATTACGCTGAGCCAGGAACACCACCCACTCATGCTCATTAATGGGGTTAATCATGGATTGTTTAGTACATCCCTTTGCTTCACCCAAGATGGCCCGCATGCTGCTGGACTCACTCTTACACAAAATAGTTGCCATTTGTTTCCAGGCCGCATCGTTATTAGACCAGCAACATCTTTTCAGCCAATTACGATAGGTGTTTTTTAATTGTCTTCTATCATATAAATAAGCCCTCTTAGTGGGTGCCGCTACCTTGCCCTGCGCAAATCCCCCCAGAGCTTGCGTTTAGCATCCTGGAATGTTTTATCATAGACCCTATAAGGTTTTCGATCTCTAGATGTAAGGGGTGCATGCAATGAGGCGTGCAGTCCAGAGAAGGCCAAGATCCAACTTTCGATATCATCTGAAGACATTTCCTGGAATGCCCAAATGTTTGATGATTTCATAGAAACTGTAGATCGCTTAGCTTTCTCTATATAATTCTCTGACCACTTGATCTTATTGGCTGTGTGGTTAGTTGCCAATTCACCTAAGGGTTTTACTTCTAGCTGCGCAGAGTCTACCCTAATATTGAGAATAAGTACCTCGTGGTCAATCCATGAGTTCGAACTAACACATAGGTCCACGATTGCAGAGCTAATTCACTATTTACAAAAGCATAATCCAGTGTGGCACCTGCTCTACCCTTCCTCCAGGTAAACCTGCCCGGGGTATCACTTTTAGGGCGACCATTAATAATTTCAAGTTTCCACCTGTAGAGGAACCTCAACCAGCCTGCACCTTCATTATCCACTTGACTTTGATTCATAATACTTTTAGTCAGTAACTTACCCTCCACCAATGTCCCGAAGGCATCGGCACATTGACAGTTGAAATACCCAGCTATTAAAATACATATTCATGCTCACTTTCTCAATTCACAAAAGTTTCATGTATATCTTCTTGCAGCTGATCTCTATACACCGCCCCACGGGGGTTATAGACATTAATGAGCAGCAATTTATTATGATTATCATCAAGGGGCATAGTCACTTCCACAGCTAATAAGTGTTCAGAGGCGGATATTATCTGTGAATTCAAGTTATGACTCACCCCCGTAAAAAGGCCACCAAAGAGTCTCCCCTTCGCAACCTTCTTGGCAAATGACTGATGGATGGTATAGCCATCCATCACAATTGCTACAGTTAACCAAGTTTCCTGTAATAGGAAGAATGTATGCTGTGAAATATAAGGAAAATACCCTGTAGATGACAAGAAGTGAACAAAACCCCAAGTGTTCCAAGACATAAGAGTCCAAACACATTGTGTCTGCATACCCAGCGGTAGTGATTCTGCTGGCCATTTCACCATTGTCTGGATATCCGCAAGTTGAACCGTATCCTTCTTCAGTAAATGGGCAACTGATCCAGGCTCACCAATATTTCCCTTTGAGGTTACAGGTAGTAATGGGTCTATCAAATTCGCATCAGAATCCAGTTCGACCCTCCCAGACAAAAGTTGTGAGCAAAAATTGCAGAAGAGTTGTGCCGTAGAATTGTGTTTACAATGAATTGTAGTGACGTTTGGGTTGATTCCTTTGAGTTGTTCAAAAAATTCGAAATCATCGGACACCAGCACTTGGAATTGGATGTAAACGTGCATGGAAAGCAGTCCTTGATAGCCACTTATCTCTGCTTTTCTGATTTATGCTCTTGATGATACAAATTTTATTTTCAGAACTATTGTCCACATCAGAATTCTTATTTGGTTGCATTTCATTAGAGTTATGCTCAATCGAGCCAGATATTTGATGGGCGGCATTAGGGTTGGAAAAGTTGTCCATATCCTTAGAAGAGGGCTGTGCTGTCAATGAGGCAATGCTAGTATCATGGTCTTCTATGGAAGCAGTGATAGTATCCCCAATCTTATCAGCTATAACCCAGCTAGTTAGGCTATCCATACCTTTCCCTTGGCGTTTTTTTACTTTGCATCTCCTTTTTACAAGCTTTTTTAGATTTTATTGCTGGGATGTTTGTTAAAGGTAGGGAAGCAGCCACTTCACAAGTGGTATTGCGACCCGCCGCTGTTCTTACTAAGCAGCGTTGTTTCCTAGAAATGAATATGGTTGTAGTATCCAAAATGTCATCATTTGCAATAGTGGAAGGAGATATACTTTGTTCAATCTGTACAGCTGTACCTCAGCTTCCGGCAGCGGATTGATTGAATTAGGAGCCTGCTGGAGATTTTCATGTATGTGGCCGCACAGTTGCAACAGTATTTTCATTGCAAACAGTATATATAAAAGGCTGCAGTTCTACAAACAGTGCTTGATTATTTACAAATGTATCCTGCATGATAGAATCCTCAACTTAAACAGCCCCATCAGAGTTAATAATTAAATTTGGTAAAGCTGAAATGCGTGGGGAAGTCATTGCTTGCATCAGATTCCCTACCAGTCTCATAACCTGGGCACTTGCAGTCCTTGCCTTATCTCCAGGTTGAGGGAGGTTCTCAGTAGCAGCAACCATACTTGGTTTGATGGAAAGACATAGGTCGAGTAAAGAATTATTATCTATGTCTTCAAAATCCGTGGAATCTTGTAGCGTATGCTCCTCCTGTGTAGGACAATCCATGATTTCTGATGCCACCATTGCTTTAATGGTTGATTGCTCCCCCTGGAAAAAAGCCAGAAATAGATCCTCTCTTGGAGTTACTTGGAGCTTTGTTACCCTTTTTTCCTTTCCCAGCCCTGTTATTAGTTGGCTGCATAAGAAAGGTAAGTCTGGTCTCCCCTCCCTTTCTTAGGTTGTTGTTTAAATTGGAATGGCATTTTAAGTTTTACTGAAATATTTGCCGATCCAGATGCGTAATAAAAAAAGAGTTTAAAATTAGTGTTATCGGGCTATGGAGTATAATATTATCAATCACCATACTCCCAAAACACTGGGATTCCTTCAAAGGTGGTGATAGGCTGTGCAAAACAACACTCCAGGTGCAACCTAAGCCCTGTATCCCTATGAAAACAAGTGCAGGTGGCAACAAATTCAACCTAACTTGGGTTTGGCCAAGATTAGTTACACAATTGGTTGTGGTTACAAGTGAAAAGCGCATACGTCCTGCGCCGTACCTGAATTACTGGGAAAGTCGCTTGTAATTGTCACAGCCGAGGCTCATTATTTCTGACACTGTGGGCACAGCGGGAACAAAAGAACACACATGTGCTCCGCTTGTCAGGGGCTTTTTAAACCCAGCCTCCAGAATTGGCAAAATGAAAGGCAGAATTCCTCGCACCTTGCAGTTCCAATGAAAAAAGAGTAGTCCCAGTAACAGTGGAACACGAGAACACATGGCATACAGCGTGCACTTTGCGTGGCAGGGGCTTTTTAAACCAAGCCTCCAGAATTGGCAAAATGAAAGGCAGACTTTCTCGCAGCTTCCAGCTCCAATGAAAACATAATAGTCCCAGTAACAGTGCAACACGAGAACACACAACACACAACACATGCTCCACATGTCAGGTGCATTTTAATCCCAGCAACCAGAGTGGGCAAAATGAAAGGCAGACTTCCTTGCAGCTTGCAGCTGCAACGAAAACACAGTAGTCCCAGTAATAGTTAATAAGTGGGCACCTGGCTAGGCCCTGATTTACCAAGGCGGGTACATACTTGTAAACGAACACATTAATCAGGGTTGCGAGATAGCGCACACTTTTGCATTTGAACACCTACAAAAGACGCTGCCGCGATTGACGGAGCAGAACGAAGGCTAGGACCAAGCTTTTGTCCTGCTCCGTCACTCGCGGCAGTGTCCCGATCCAAGCAGCAGTATTCGACAACAATCAGGATTATGAGTCACAGAATTTGTGGAGTCATTTCCCACTGGCCCTTGGAGACTAACCAACAAGGTCCCACATGCACGAAGCAGCAACCAAGCGTGTTTCTCCATGGCCCTATAAGGCAGTTCAGGACTTCCCACCAAGATCCTGGTGCGATACTTCTCCTACTATCATCTGTAGGAGCAAAGCTCACGTGCCCCTTCCCCAAGGTTTTTTTCCACTTGCGAGACCCACAGGACCCTTCTTGTTTTTACCTACACTACCATCCCGATGAACGCTTACCACATGCAAGCCCCATCTAACAGCTCTTCTTCTTTGGCCGAAACACAACTATGTCGACAACCTTTTCACCTCTTCAGTGTCCATCATTAACACTGTTATTTGTTCACTACAAATATGTATCTGTGCTCACATGTTATTTGCTAAATTGAATTTCTGTCGATCAAAAAAGAAAAACATGTTATATGTTCCATTATTTATCCAGTCAAAGTGACTGGATTGTATTGATTCATATGTTGTTCGGAATTGTGAATTGACAAGTGTCAATGGGGTTTGTTCTCCACTCTGATAAACCAATATTGATAAAAAAAAATCATTAGGTTGAGACTGATTTCTCTCTTTTTCAACCCCCACAAAATCTATGAATTTCTTTATGCTTTTGTAGGTGTTCAAATATGAAAGTGGGCACAATCTTTCACCCTGATTAATGTGTTAGTTTACACGTCCCAGTAACAGTGCAACACGAGAACACACGGCACACACAATGCTGTAGTCATACAGTACAGTATGGCAAGGGCAAATACAGTAAAGGACTGGGAGGAGGGAGAACACACAGAGGAACAGGATTGTCAGGTGCTAGCACCAGTGCCTGTGGTGGTTGGGGTGGATTATGCAGAATGCTGTGTGGGTGGCTCTGTGAATTGCAGAGAAAGGGGAGAATGAGGGGGGAGACATGGGCTGGCTAGGTACCGGGGGATGCAACTGTGTGCAACAGAGGGGAGGGAGGACATTTTTGGAAAAAAGGGGTGCAATGACGGATTTGGTAAATAGTGTCCTGCAGGGAGAGGGAGGAAAGTTACCGGTAGTACCAATTATTGTGTTGACGGCAGCTACTAAGTGTATCAACAACATTCTGACACACACATCCGTGTACATGACATCATGGGGGGACACATGCCCGGACAAAGGGGCAAGAAATAAACTGGATTTCAGAAAGACGGACATTGACAGGCCTACATATAAAGACGGTGGTCAGTGTCACCATGACTTGATATTTCTTGGGGGGGAAAGCGCATACTATGGTGAATTACAATCAGTGGGGTTGGCTCTAGGAAGAAAGAGGATAATTCCATCTCAACAAGAGTGGCTCATGACACCTGACAATGACCTACAGCCACAGTTAATGGAAACCAAAGAAGATAAAGAGTGGCATGGGGCAGAGGGCCCAGAGCTTAAAGTTGTGAAGATCATCCTACGGAAGTGCAGTGAGCGGTTCCTGGCCATTTGGAAAGAAGAGGATGAACATTTGACGCAACATCTCAATGCAGAGAAAAAGCAAGACAATGCATTTCAGTGCCCGACAGACAGGGATGGCCTTGTGGCCCACAGCAAAAGAAGGCTGGCAGGAGCACATGGACCTTTGTGTGGCTCATTGGAAGGAAAAATGGAACAAGGAGCCAAAGAAGGAGCAGTTCAAACAGTTGGATGTGAAAGGCACACAGTGGGAATACTGGCTGTTGTTCGTTCTCCATGGTCTACTGAGGGAGCAGTCAGTGACCAGGTATTCACCATGCAAGATGCTATTTGGGAAAAATATGACAAGCACTGACAAATTGCTTCTGACACTGACTGCAGATGCACCCAGGTACTGGGAGGTACTGGAGGCTTACCATATACTGGAAAATAAGAGAAACATTGACTTTGACTTAGACAGTGCAAACAAACATGACAGACACCTGAAAGGGGTGGTGCTGAATATTAGAGTGACATGGATGCTCAGAGCTAGAAAGGGAGGGAGATGTAGTTATGACTGTTTTTGTTGTTTTAGATGCACCAAGGATTATGGCTGATGCTAATAGGTGGGGGTGTTTATGCAATACAGTACAGTGAACAAATGACTTTAGATGAGTTAAGACATACATACGTTGTCTTAGTTTGATAATGTTTTTTATTTTGTTGCTTCCTTATTGAGTTTGCATATATCAGAATAGTGTTTTACAGTGTGATTTATGCAGAAGAAGTGCAAGGCTTCGATTAGCGATTCATAGATAAAATGAGACGAGAGGAAAAAAAGCAGGCACATGTTACATTTCTGATTCTGCACTTTCTTTTGGTTTCTTTGAGATTCATCTGATACTAATGAACTGGCCTAAAGACTTGCCTAAGAGAATGACCTAATATCTGAACATCCGCGTCAAGTGATGTCGCTGAGCACAGCACAGCTGATCTGTGGAACGCTGTGAAGCCTCAGAGACGGACAAGAACAGCCCCTCCTGAGAAGTACACAGTGATGCGCTGCTGGCTCAAGTCACAAGGCTGATAAGGCTGCCTTGCAGAAACAGCCTGCCACTACGAAATGTACTCGCGGAAGTACTTGTGTAAGTACTGCTTTTCCGCGTTGCTCTCTGCTTGTGGACCTGTGTTCCCGTGTTGGATTCTGTTTCGAGGACTACTGAAGCTGTCAATCTCTTTAACTAAGCCGGATTGGCCTGTGCTTTTGTCCCGCCCAGCAGCCCATCCTGCCCATCAGACTTGCAAACCGAGTACTTCCTATAAATCGAGAGCACACGCGAACAGCGCGCGCGCACTCGCGGAAGTACTCGTGTAAGTACCGCTTTTCCACCTTGCTCTCTACTTGTGGACCTGTGTTCCCGTGTTGGATTCTGTTTCGAGGAGTACTGAAGCTGTCAATCTCTTTAACTAAGGTGATTAAGGTGCCTGGTGGGCGTTGACCCATTACAGAGACTATTTCTCACTGAAGGACTTTGTGGCTGTGACTGTGATTACAGCGTTGTTTTTTTTCCACATTCCAGGCGGTTTGGCCTGTGCTTTTGTACCGGCCACCCGCCCATCCCGCCCATCAGACTTGCAAACCGAGTACTTCCTATAAATCGAGAGCGCACGCGCACAGCGCGCAGGCACTCGCGGAAGTACTTGTGTAAGTACCGCTTTTCCGGATAATATATTAATATACTGATTGCGGGTCTGATCTTTTGATTTAAAACTGCTATTTTAACATCATTGGGCTGTGGTGTATTTGAAACTGTGTGAACATTATTGCTTGTTTGTTAGCTTATGGCCGATATGTTTGCTCCTCATTCACTAAAAACTGGTATGCCTGCACAAATGGAGCATTTCCTCTCATCAAGAAGTAAAGTCAAACAGCTACACATTGCACTTCTGGTCCTATTCACAGTCCAAACGCATTAATTGTCCACAATGATGTGCAGGTGGTTTCCAAACGTTAGCTTTTGGAATCCACAAAAAAGAATGCTATATATAATAAAGCAAATATTCCCTCTGAACTATCACCAATCCCCTATGCGCATTACGATTCCAATTCGACTGGCATATCAATTTATGCCAGCCAATGTGAATCCCAAATATCTATTTTCGAGGAAAGTATGAATGCTTCAATTGTGATAGATGAATCTAATACACCTTTGTCTAATGCTCACTCTAATATTCCATCCTTTGGTCTACCCACTCCTCGCCCAGCTGCCTGTTTTCGTAGCAATGAACCTCCACAAAATATGATTGAACTTACCTTGTCTGCAATGAATACAACAATATTGAGTATGTATGAACTATTTGAAAGTTTAGATGTCAAAATTGAGAAAAGATCTTTTCAATTAGATGCTCTCTCTAACTGGTTAAATACCAATGGTAAAGCTATAATGGGAGAGCATAGATATACACAACGCAGCAAAACAGTAGAGATGCCTCAGTAACATTGAATGAGTCCTCTTCTTCACAGAGACAGTCATTTTTCACCAATGAAAGCACCTGTGGGTTCTCTAAAGACACAAATTCTACCTAAAATTGTTGATGTGATTCGACCGATTGAAACATCTACTATTTCTAATGTAAATGTCGTCTGTCCACCTAGCAAGTCCACTGTATGATGGAGTAGTGACCAGGGTGAAAAACCACCCCCGCCTGAAATTATAACCATATCGCCAGAGAAGAAAAAACTTGTCCGTCCAAAGCTGAAAGGGCCCTGCCACACATTTAAAAAATCAAAATAAATGTTAGGCGGAAGGCCCCCTAAAAATTCACTTGATGCCTTCTTCAAAGCTATTGGGGGAACTGTTCCATCATTGAATGATAGATTATTACAAAAATAAAAAAAAAACACATGCAATAGAGCAATCTCAAACACAGACAGAGACAGTACCAGGAAAACAGGAAGAGATTCCAATAAGAACACAAGAAAAACCCAATATTCCCACAACTCAGGCGGCTCCTGAAGATACCCAAATACCTGTTGACTGTCTGTTAATATATTCACCGTTGCGTCAGCTTGTTCATACACTTGAATGTTCAGACAAGCTGGCTCAACCCATTGTAAATGATAGCACGCCATCATTGTCATCCGCACCAACCAAGACCCAAAGTGAAGAGGGCATGGAAAAATGAAGACAGGCGGTTGACGATTACATATGAAAACGACTATTACCACTATCTCATGATAAGCCAACAATTTCAGAAATGAATAACATAACACGAGCAATATCAGATAGAGCTGAAGTATCTGAGAAAGTGTATAGACGAGAGGATGTTCTTGATGAGGATATTGCTCGCAATCGATATACTTTCGCGGCACAAAGAAATCCTCCTGTATCACAACCCCTAACAAAACGGTCTCAGCAACTGAAAAATAGAGCTAAATCCCTCATTTTGAAAAGTAGAGGTGGTGATTTTGAAATATATGATCTTAATCGAAGAAGCGTGCTAAATATTTTTAGTGATATAGCTGCATTACAATATGTAACTTCTAGCGCTATATCACAGATTGAGTTTGTTTCTGACGTTTCAAAATCAGTTGTGAGATTATGGATTCCTTCAAATGTTGTGTTTAATGTGATCTGGCAATCAAGAATGACACTGTTTGATATGGGATTTCTGTTGGCACATGATCCTGATCAGAATGTTGAGAAATTGCAGAGTTTACCCATACAATTAAAAGTATATCAAAGTGTGAACAAAATAAATAGTGGGCCATCAGTTAGATCTGGTGGTATCAGAAATTAACCATCAGCAAATTCACAACTTTTAAACATAGCAAGCTGGTACACCAGAGGTCACTCCCATCTACATGTATCAATTAAAAAGTTTACGATGTTATATCATATCATTGCATTACAAGAAACCTGGATGTCCATTAACCCGATATGGGATGGTTATGATCTATCGCTCTCTCCAGCATTATCCACTGGTGGCAGACCGTCCTCAGGTTTACTTGTTGCCGTACACTCTGCATCTGGTTTCTCTATTTTGCCATGGAAAGTAGAGACAGCGTTTCTACAACTAGTTAGAAACTTGCATCAAGGGAAAGAAATTGCTATAATAAACTTTTATCGCAACCCAGGAGGAATCACTGACACTATTTTTTATGCAGGTCTTTCTAATTGTTAAACATAATATGTATGGATGCACATACCACACACACACTAATCATGGAGATTTAAATGTGGATTGTATCTCGCGAACCTCCAATGAAATAAATACTTGGAACCTGTTTATGTCAGACAGAAATGTTCAGATGATTAATGGGTCAGTCCATGACGATATTCCGCCCCAACCAACATGGTGTAGGGCTACCAGTTATAGCACTATTGATTATATTTACACCAATAGGGAGGCTTTTCATCAAGTTAAAGAACTGAACATACACCCACAAACTTGTAGTGATCACAACTTGCTCTCCCTAACGTTAAATTGTGATACTACTGCTGTTGGTAAGAAATATTTCACCCAATCCGTGGTAACAAATGGGTCAAGAATACGATTAAGGTGGAATTAGTCAAATCTTAAATCATTTGGTCGCACGATACAGAACAACATACACTCGAATAGGTTACTGCGATATCCAGACCTACTATTACCATATGTTAATACAATGACAGAAAGCACTACAAAGTGTCTGACACAGAAACATGCTTTTGATTATGCCTTACAAAATAGATGTGCTGAACATATGAAAGAAAAAAGAGACATTCTAACAGCAAGCAAAATTATAAGATGGCTAGCCTTGAATAATGCCAAAACTAAGTATACAAACTGGTTAAAAAGTCATAAAGCAATTACATTCCAAAAAGAAAGCGAAAGGATGCAGCGAGCGATAATTAATATGAACTCGGCAGAAATGTGGGAGTTACTAAAAAGCCACAACACAAATTTACAAGCTGATGCCCAACTGAATGGCGTCCACCAGCAAGTTTGGATTGAATATTATTTGAATCTTTATGCTGATGTCAAGTTTGATCAAATCCGATGTCTTCATAAGGTCTGTTACCCATGATTAATAGAAGTTTCTTCTGTAGATATTGAGGATATCATCAGACAGGCGAGTGCATATAGAGCCTGCGGACCAGATGGCATAAGCAATGCAATGTTAAAAGCTAATCCTAAAGAATGGGCCCTGATCCTATTTAACATCTTTCAAGCAGTAATACGACTACAGATGATTCCACAGTCTTGGAAGACATCGATTATAATACCAATTTATAAGAAGGGCGATCGAACATTACCTCAGAATTATCGACCAATAACGTTGCTTGATTCCCCAGGAAAGATCTTTACTAAATTGCCATTACAGAAATTTAATGCTTGGACACTAACTAATAATTTACGAGATCCCCACCAAACAGGGTTTGTATCAGGCATGGGCACAGAAATCAATTTATTATGTTTGAATGCCATAAAACCTCAGTGTCAAATATCGAAACAACCAGTTTATTTTGCTTTTGTTGATTTATTTTCTGCCTTTGACTCGATCTTGCGAGGAATTCTATTTCAGAAATTACAAAGGGATAAGTGCCCTATGACCTTATATGATCTTATTTTTGCATTACACTCTGACACTTCAGTTCGTATTCGTCTAACACTGAATGGTTTGTTATCTGATCCTATATCTACTTCACGTGGGGTGAAACAAGGCTGCTTATTGGCCTCATCTATTTTTAACTACTTTTGCATGATTTGAAATACACTTTTGACACAATATTTTCTGAGTCACCAAAATGTAATGATAAGTTTGTTAAAAGCCTTATGTATGCAAATGATTTCGTGTTAATTTCAAAAACACCACTGGGATTGCAGAAACTTCTAACTGCATTCAATACCTATATTTATCCAAATGAATTAAGAGTTAACCCTAATAAAACGCAGATTTTTAGTGTATCAGCCGAATAAAACTACACGGCTATCGTATGTATGGACAATTAACAACATACCTTTGAGCATGGTGAAACAATATACCTATTTAGGGATGCTCTTTGAAAATAATATAACTAACACTGCTCATATAGAAGGTATTGGTATTAAACTAGAGACTGCAATTTCACAAACCAAAATCATCATGTATAGGTTTGGTAAATTTTCTATCAAACCGGCTCTTCAGTATTGGGTCCAAAAAGCAGTACAGAGTATAATCTATGGCTTAGAATCACTCCCAAGTAATACACGTTTTGATTTTGAGAAATGGGACGGGAAATACTGGAAGCAGATCTTACATCTGCCACAATGTGTCCCCACCTCGTGGATACTTTACGAATTGGGGTTGATCTTACTGCAAGCACATTATTCCTGGCGATTATTTCATTGTTCAGAAAATGTCTGTTGTCAACTTCTATGGATGTAATCTTAAAAACTTTGACTAAATATATATTTTTGTCCAAACATAATTTTGTAACCACATGGATGCAGAGAGCATATCAAAAATTGGCGGAGGCAGATATTACCATTGATCTACTGATTAACAATCCATTGAAGACAAAAGAAAAGATATATGACACTGATTGGATAAAAACTCATGAAAGATGTCTACAATATAGAGATGGAGATCTATATCGCTTTCCACCAAAAAAACGGAAAACATTACCTTTATGCATGACTAAAGCCCCATCAATGGTCTATCGCTTGGAAATTTTACATATGCGCTTTAACCTGTGGATAACTAAGGATGTAAATGTCAGACGGAAATTGTTAAAGCCTGAGTTGAACATTTGCCGCTTTTGTAACTTGCAATTGGAAAAGGAAACACTCGAACATCTGATTACACAATACTTGCAGTTAACCTCTCCGAAAGAAATTCACTTCTCAAGACATTGTACACACCTGAGGAGTCTAGAACAGAAACAATGCTGGGCGATAATCTTGAATTGTTCATATTTACCCATTCAAATATCTACGATACATTTTTTAAATGGTTTAAAACAAAATTAATGAGGGGAGAGTATCCAGCTTGACACAAAATGGTTGAACTCGATTACATAATGTGATGATAAATTCGGTACACTGAAAGTTTAATCCGGGCTTATTTTGCATTGATTTCTGATTTGTTACATTGGATGATTAAGTCTCTTATATGTTATGATGGTACTGCAAGTGTCAAATGATTTTTAAGATTCCATTTTCATGTTTTATCTTATTTTGTATTTTTATTCCTTTGCAAAATTGGAAAGTTTTAATTTTTAATGTTTTACATTTTATAAAATATGTTGTAATAAGTTTGTTTAAATTTTCTTTTGAAAGGTTGATTAATTTCAACTAAGACAAATAAAAATAAAAAATGTACTTTATTCCCCCTCTTCGGCAAAATTGTCTTTTTGTTATGATACATGCTGTTAATGGGTGGATTTAGCTATTCCATTGTACATAAGGATGAGCTAGGGCTGGGAGGGGCAGAGCAGAAAGCAGACCTACTATGCACTGGTGCGTGTTTGCATTACAGCGCTTATCATCCCACTTCTGGTCTCTTGTGTATTATTTGTGTCCAAGTGCCCAGTGTCTGCTGGGCCTGGGTTGGCATGGGGGAGCTGGATTATCACTGGTTTCAGGGGGAGCAGGACGAACCTGTAACATATGCCACCAAAAAGCATCAAAACCCATAAATGAGTGATATCCATTGCTTCAAGTGGGAAGGGAAAACAGGAAACCAGGGGGGCAACGGTTAACAAGTCACAAAGCGATCATTGGGGGTAGGACCTCAGAAGTATCTGGTGGAAGTGCCCGTAAGCAAGCAACCTACAAAAGAGCTGTGGCCTATTTAAATGAGTGGCCAATCACCCCAGGGCGAATTTACTGACCTATCACAAAGTTTCCCTCAGACTGAAAAGGAAGAAATCTACATATAGGGGGTTAAACTAACATAATTAATAATCAGTCAACATCTGCACAAAACTATTCAAATTAAAAAGAAGTGAAATCAAAATAGCTCAATGGAACTTGCAGTGTCTGTGAGACAGCACAGGGTGTTCAATGTTCAAGTGCCTCCATCAGAGATATGCTTGCACCCTGCACTCTGTCCCGTTCCAGGAAGATATTTCATAGGGTTAGTGCATTTGCAGCAGTGATCTGTGTGATCCCTGCATGAAACGAGCAGAAGAGATGTAGCCCCACTGTCACAGTGCCAGCTCACGCCCACAAATTGAACAATAAAATCTCCAATGTGCAGCTCATCAGCCAATGCAACATTAGACACGTTGTAGAAAGTTGAAAGAAACATTTTAATTACACATTTGGTTTACTTATAGGAGCTGTATGCATGTTGGGAGAGGATGGTAAAGGTGCACTGCTATGGTTAAGGGCCCCAGAAGATGGATCGAGTCAACATTGTAAAACCTGCTGAGATCGGGGCCACTGAGAGCCCTGGTAATGTTAAGGGCGCCTGCCCTATCTGCACAAGGTACAGTGAGCAGTGATGACCCGACGACGATCAGCTTTCCACAAGATAAAAAGAGCTTTTAGTCTGGTTTGTTATGGTAACGAGAGTTACTTGTTTTGCTACAAGGTAGGTCTCGGGAGGATAGCTCAGGGGCAACGTGGTCGCCTTGGAAGCAAGACGTTCGATCCTCGGGTCTGCGCTTAGAAACCTCTGGGTATTAAGCAAGTTATAAATAACCTATCATATCATAATGCGTTTTGCGCATGCTGCTGCAGTCTGTGTTCACCTTAGTTCAGGTGTGATTCTTAGCAGGGCTCTCCCAGCCCTGCCTTGTGAAGAGGACAATACATTGAAGACCACTGAATTGGGTGATTTTAACACCTCTTATATTCGGGGACACAGGTGTTTCACAAAACAAGGTGCTTATACTCTAGTCCCCATTTACTCTGAAATGTCTGTGCCCAGCTAAAAGCACTTGCCATGTAGGCGTGTATGAAGTCGGTCTGACCCTCTTATTACCCTTAGTGTATATTGATTCTCTTCATTCTCTATGATTTTTGATCGTTGCCCCTATTGGAGGGTGTGAGTCTGAAACACGTGTTCAACCTCTTCCTCCCTGTCATATTGTACCCAGTCAATCATAGTGTAAGGATAATTTAATGGGCTGAGTGTCCGCTGCAGGGATAGGTTGTACTGTTAATTCCTGTTGAAATATAAATAATACTATTTAATTGAGTTATATCAATGTGCGAATCAAAACGCTATTCAGTCCGTGCTATGTGTGCCATTTCACTAGTTGATAGTGTCATTAAGGGTGACTTTCCTCCACTGCTTGGTAATGGCATCTCCATCCACCATCTCTACACCCCCCACCCCCACACACACACACTGATCCCTTGGGTAACGTACGCAGCCGGTATATTTACTCTCTGCAGTCACCTTCGCTCCCCAGAGCACCCACACACATATTATAACACTGGTGCGCGTTCCTGCACTTGGGTTGTGATGGTTGACCCCAGTGGTTTCACTCTCATTTTAAAGTTGTACCCATGCTCGTCCCCATTTTTATGAAACACCCCCTTTCCTTGTTTTCAACATTCATTTGAAACATCCATTATTCCGGAAATCAAGGAGTCCTTAAACACTTACAACACCCTGATGTTTGAATATTTCTTTCCTGCACAAGACAACCAGCCATCTCTGAGTATTGCCCTATGTGTTTACATATCACAAAATTGTTTCACACAAGCATCTCATGAATAACATGTGCAATTGTGCATACATTACACTGTTTCAGGCATATGTAATGCAGGCATTAACTGTGGAGAATACACAGAATGAGCAGCTTTAGAATGATAATGGCCCTTTCCCAGTGAGCTGTGACTTGTCAGGGAAAGGGGCCATTAGCACTCACTATTTCACACTTGTGTCTGCCAAGCTCAAAAATATAAGACATCAAAGTAGCAGCCTTTGGGAATGACCTGAGGTCTGCAAAGCCTAGCTATGGCTTTTACCATCAATGTAGATTAGAGCACTGGTGAGTGCCAACCTGCAGTTTGCAACAAAAGAAAAACAAAACACTTTTGTTAGGTTTTCCAGGAGGCAGACCTCCATGTTTAAATTTAAAAAAAAAAAACCTTTGTGCATTTTTGGGGACGAGAATGCGTACTACAGAGCAGTTTAAGTGCCACAACTGAGTGGTTGACATGTATCCACTTGCAAAGGTTCTCAGACTTTGGGTGCCTGTAATTCTGTACATTCTCTACACTGGCCCATTTTAAATCCAAATGTTTACGGCACCGTCCCTCCCCTTCACCCCCCTCTTCTCCCTGGTCACCATTAACTCCCCCAGCGTAACTGTGTTAGGCAGAATTACATGCAGTACCCTTTGGGAACACTACACACAATTAAGACTACAGGTGTAAGCACAATCTCACCTTTGGTATAAGCCTGTACTACACAGTTTTGTGGTAGCAGGGCTGAGCAGCCAGGCTTATCTCAAGAGGGATGTGAGCAATACATGGACTTACACAAAAGACTTGCAATCACAGTGGTTCAAACAAACACTCAATGTTTCTTGGTAAACCAACATTAATTTATTTACACATTCATTTAGAAAACATTCCACTAGTAATACGCAGCTCAATATCACAGTATAATACACTTCAGTACCAAACCAATATGTTTCTGAATAAATTAGGCTCCCCTTAAAATGGGAGCAAAATGGCACTTCAGTAACTTTAAAAAGGGGTAAAAAGACACAGGCTATAAGAATTAAACACAAATACTTTCTCAGGCAGGGCAAATAGTTTGAGGTCAATACAAGAGGCAATTCAATTCAATAGGCCTGGCCGAAAGTCAATGGATCAGTGTCTTTGATAGGATACCACAGTTCTGGTAGTAAACGGTTAAGTCTTTGCCAATGTTCTTAGAAGTAGTTTGCACAAAAACGAGGTATATGTTGGATTAGGAGCGAACAAGACTGCAAAGTTGGGAACGTTTCACAAACTTTCACTGCGGCAGAGAGGATTTCTCAACCGCGTTTGCACAATACCTTTGTACTGAAGAAAAGCTGTAGCTGAGGATATTGTTCCTGGCAGTTTCTGCAGATCTCACTGTTCCTGGGCCTCAGTCGTGGGGACTAGAGGGAGAATGTTGGGAGATTCAAGCACTGCACAGGGACGGATCCACAAGCTTGGCAAACTGTCCTTTTAAGGTGTGAGTGCCTTAAAGTCCACAAACTGGTATCCTTCTCACTGGCTAATCTTTTCAACAGCACTCTGAAGAAAATTCGATCAGTATGGAGATGGTTTCCAGGTGGCTTGCGAGTTGGTTGTTCCCACCAGCACAAGGGAAGATGTCGTCCTTGAAGGGGCTTCTCTGTCGAGGGAGTTTCAGGCTATTCGGACCTGCAGCAGGGGTTCACCGGGCAAATCAATGGTCCAGGAGTTGCAGCAGTCGTCTTCCTTCAGCTTGTCTTCGGTTGTTTCGTTCCAGTGGTCAACTCTGCCTTCCAAGTCCCAGAGACCTGCTTTTAAACAGTTTAACTTAATTTCAGCAGGGTGGCTGTCCTTTCCAGACAGTCAGCCAACCAATCATGCCAGAATGCATTCAGCTCTCCTAGGAGACTAAGTACATGGAGTTGTTGGGCACCTCCCTTACATCCTATCCACACCAGACCTGCAGTACTGACGGCCACCAAAGGCAAACAAACAAAGGGACCAAACCTGGTTTGACGTGCAGACACAAACACTAGAAGGACCTTTCCAAAAAGAAATGGCGAAACAAGTCGATAGGAACCTGTTTTTTACAGAGGGTGCTCAGACGCCATCTTGAAAAACATGGCTCTGGTGGATTTTAGATTCCAGAGCGTTTAAACGGGTCGTGGTCAGTACAATCATAGTAATACTACTGCCACCAGCCATTCTGAGAGGAAAGGGTAGCTTTTGAGGGCTACATGAGTTTTCTAGGCATAGGGAATTCTAGGTATTCCCTCCATTACTCTGCTGCAAGGCAGTGTTTGCTGGGTCTAGCAATTTAAAAAGACTAGCAAAGTCAATGTAACTTTACATTCGCTGGGAGACAGTAGTCAGTCCCAATGGAGGTATTTAAACCTTGGGATGTTTGAAAGACATCCCTGTGCCACTGCACTGAGGGAGATGTGTGACACACAAGAACAAGATAATGCCTACAGAGTTGTCTAAAACTCCATATCCAAAGAACACAAATGCAAAACACACATCAAAATACATGAAAAAGTGGGAAAAAAAGGCGTACACTTCTTCCAGGTAAATTTAAGTCCTAGATTCCAGCAAAGTTGCTGGGGGTCTCAAAAGGTAAGGGAAATTAGCACATTCATGACAATTCTCCCTAACAAACTGCAGATACAAAATTAAATGTAGCAAGAGTTAGCAAGAGTGCTGGTTTGAGTTGAACATTAACAAGCCTGCTTTGAGCACAGTGCACTCATTGGCCAGGAGGAAGAGAGGAAAGTCTTATGGTATTCATGTCTCATTTAGACCTCCAGTTAAAGAACCGGTGAAGTATAGCCGATTGGTGGGCTTTGCGCGACACAGAGCTCAGTGCGTGGGAAGGGCCAGCGCAAAAAACTAAACAGGGGGTATAACATTCAAAATCCCCATTCAAAGCAGAAAATGAGGAAGAACATGTGCGTGTTGAGGGAAAAAACTGTGCAAACAACAAACATGCCCTATTAAAAAATAAGGTAAACCTATTCACAGAAGCTATTACGCAATTGTCTGGAGTCCAAAGGAGAAGGCACATCTTGTGATATTATAAATATAGTCCACCTTGGATGGGGTGAAAAACAAATACTGTCCACCTTGGACAGGGTAATAAACAAATATAGTCCACCCTCGATGAGGTCAAAAATAAAATATAGTGCACCTTGGGTGGGGGTAAATAACAAATACAGTCCACCGTGGACGAGGACAAAAATAACATATAGTTCAACTTGGATGTGGGCACAATCCAAATATAAAAACAAAAATAGTCCACCCTGCAGGACAGCAAAAATGTCAAAAACAGA
The DNA here is from genome assembly GCF_040938575.1 of Ambystoma mexicanum. Lineage (NCBI taxonomy): Eukaryota > Metazoa > Chordata > Amphibia > Caudata > Ambystomatidae > Ambystoma > Ambystoma mexicanum. Next base: position 594,251,696 of record NC_090937.1, on the reverse strand, counting down.
AGTAAAAAAGCATGCCTTGTGATGGGGCCGGCATCGCCTGCTAACTCCTTGTGGTTGGTCCAGAAAAGCATGTAAATGGCCAATCCGATGGTAGTACTGGTGTAGTGTGGGCAAATGTAAGCCCATTCAAATGATACAAACTTGTGGGTGCCATTTTTAAATGGTGCTTTTAAATAGTGACTCTGACATCATCCATGCCTTCATTTCATTCCGTGTGAGACATGATTTGCATTCACAATGCATTATAAACAATCATTGCACTGTGTGCATGTCTCTTAAGATGGGTATTGCATGCCATTGCCACACATAGGTGAACTGGCATAGCAGTACCATTCTATATACAGTGAAGTGCACTGAGAGATCAATGTCAACTGCGCACAGACATCAAGCATCCACCTCCTGGAATGCACAACATGTGATGGAAGTGACCATGGTAGCATTATTTCAGTACCCATGGATGGATGAGGACCCCAGACAACTACCACAACATTTGACAGCAGGTCATGCATAAATGGAAGCACATTTGACATGCACACATGGCACTGACCTGATGTGGCTGCATAGGTGTCCATACCTCCACCGCCAACAATCGGCTCATTGCTTATGAGTCCACTGGTGATCTCTTCAAATGCAGTCACCTCATCCACATGTGGTGATCCACCTCCAGGAGCCTGGACAGAAGCCACATTCTGGCTGAACATTTCCTTGGTCCATCGCATAAGGTGTCCAATATTTCTGTGGCCCTCTTGCGCAGTCGCCTCTCTAAACCACAGGCATTTTTGTGGTCTGTAACATCCTGCCACATCCTCAACCGTAGGGTCACAGGAAAGGTAAGGTACTGCCAGCCCAAGGGTAAAAGTCAACCCAGTCTTCCTTGACATAATCAGTGACGATTGTCAGCTCCTCATCTGAAAAGCACTTCTTCCTTGTTGTCCTCTTCCTTAATTGACCAGTGCCACTTTGTGGGGTGCTGTCTCTTCCTGCTCTGCAGGCTCGACCATCTTGCCTCTAGTGGACCTTGGTGGTACATGGTCACATGTAGGCTCACCATGACATTTAATAGGTGGACACTTCTTCTGCTCTCTTCCTGCCCTCATCCTTATCCTCTCTCTTTCCACAGAGCCTTCCACGCATGGTGCGGTTAGGGCATGGTGCCCATAAATGTGGGTGTAAAATCCATGTGGCACCAACCCAAACAAATTAATTCCATGCTCTACAAACATCATGTTGCACCCCCTAACTATCTCAGTTGCCACGCATGACAAGAAATGCATGTTGCAACCCCTACATTTCTGCGTCTCCATGCATGCCAGGAAATGCATGTCGTAAACCACAAATATGTCTGGCACCATGCATGCAAGGGGAATGCTTATTATATGCAGAATTACGCACACAGGGACCTTCCTCTGATTTCCTTACTGCTGTCTCATGCATGACTGGAGACAACTGTTCATTGCTCAAGTTCCTGCTTCTTGCTATATCTTGCCTCAGTCAGATTGTGTGATGAATCTCAAGATTCAATCACTTCTACCCAGAGGATAGCCTTTCCTAGTGTGGCTAAGGAGGTGAGCCCTCTAAGCAACCTTGCCCCTAGGAGTGGCGGTATGCAGGACCTTACAGGGAGAGACTCCCCATTTGAGGACAAGGACTATCGTTCCATCGAGGAACTCCCTGAAACCCTTTCTGGTGGGCTGAAAATAACATCCAGACTTCAGAGAAGTACATCAGAACTAGTCAATGTTTGGTATTATAATATTTAAGCCAACATTCAACTTGAAGAAACAACTGACAAAAATACGCAGAAGAAGAAGAGAGGTGAGTGAGTAATACTGACTGCTCAATTTTTGGAAGCCAGCCATGCTGTGATGATGAAGAATGAACAAGTTTATCAGACCAAGAGAATTTTGATATGAAACATGTTGTTCAAGAGAAAGTAAGGAGCCAGATGAATACAGACAGAGAACCAAGATCAAGTGAAAGGGATTTCAGTTCCCCTAAAGTATTGGAGAAAGTGAACTTTAAAGAGACACTTCAAGAAATCAAAGAATGAAGGGTTCAAAACACAAACACAGCTTGCAGATGAAGTTTCTCTACAAAAGGAAAAAGGGCCCCAGAAAGGTGGAAAAGTCCCAGAAAGGAACTGAAAGAAATCAAAGAACAAAGTGATCAAAATCCAAAAACAGTGCAGTGAAGAAGTTTCTCTACATAAGGAAAAGGGGTGCAGAAAGGTAAACAAGTCCCAGAGAGGAACTTAATAAGAGAATCCAAGACATAGCCAATAACTATATTAAAATCATCTACTGGGGCTGGACAAGGCTATCCAGGAGTGTCATTCCCCTGGACTGTTTATTGTTTTCTCTTAGTGGTACGGCTAGTATATATTATCTTTGAGGCAGAGGACATACTTTTTACTTTTTAGACTTCACTACTGATGACAAACACCATAGTTAGTTTTTTTAGGTAGGCAAACCCATAGAATAGGGATATAATGGATATGTTCTCATACTTTAAATAAATCATGTGTTAAACATGCCAAACACTGGTCTCTTTCATCTGACCTACAACACCTGGTTTTGCCTCCAAACTGCAATATCTCCTGTTGCCTGGTAGTGTGTCACTGGTTGCTGACCTCTAGCATTGCTTTGGAGTGCCTGCTATTCACCCACAGCTGGTTGCTTTGGAAGGCTCTTTGACCACCTTATCTGCCATCTGAGGACTTCCACCTCTCCAAACCACAACCACAGCTCCAAAGTACACATAGTCAGGGCTCCAGCTTCACCCCAACAGATTCAGGGGCACCATGTCTTCAACATCCACCAGCGGCCCCAAGACAAGTCTGAGGGCTGTACACTTCTCACATGGAGAAGTGGGCATCATGGGTGACCAGGTCCTAGCCCATTAAGATGCCATCTTTGTGCCGAAGAAGCAGCATGGAACATGTGGACGTCAAGATATGTGGGTGAACATCATGGCTGCCATCAATGCGGAGGGGATGGCAATCCGGTCCATGACCCAGCTGAAGAAACACTAAGACAACCTCAGGATCCGGAGCAAGGTGAAGGTGAAGGCGGCCCTTGAGGCAGGTGCCAATGTGGAGGTGCACCATGCAGGTTACCATTGGATGTCACCCCTTCAACTCTGGTTCCTGGAGTGGGTGAACCCAGAGGTCCATGTCCCGGTCCCTGACCTGTAAACATGCATCCAAGATGCTGGTGAATACTCAAAGGGAAAACATTTCCACAGATGTTGGAAGTCCTGCATTGATATGCATGAATTGTGCTTGGTCAGGATTTTGCTATCCAGATCTACATTGGGATATGTCAGGCCACTGAATATGGGGGAATCCATGGTATGTCATCATGACATTTGTTTGTGTTGGGAGAAAGTGCATTGCCGCTTGACCCTCAGCTACGGGTACATGTACATGTTGCTTGCTTTCATATTGGACTATCAGGGGTGCATGTTGGAAATGTGGTTGCGTAGAGATGTGTCTATGGTGCCACAGTCGCATGTGGCCAGGTGCCCTTTCTATGTCCTTGCTTGCTGGATACACTTTGGTTAGTGCTTTATTGTGTGTGTGATGTGACATGAGTCGTCATGTGTATGAGGGCAGACGTCAATGTGGAATGTTCACATGTGCATGGCACATCATTGTATTTCGTCCTTTTGCCTTTAGTTGTGAGAGTGGAATCTGTTCGATTTGTGAGCATGGGCCTGTGTGTGTGAGGCATTTCATTATTCACTGATGCTGACATCACGGTACTGCTACAATTGATGTGAGTGCACATGCATTGGCACTATGATTTATTCCTATGTTCTTTGCTCACTTGTCCACAGTTGCAGCAGCTGGAGAAGAGGGTACCAGCAGTGCTGTAGAGCTGTAACCCAGGTGCGAGGTCTCCAGACACAGGCGCAGACATCGGGCATGCCCAGTTGCAACAATATCTTTGGAGGGCGATGTGCCTGGGGAGTTTCCCACACATCTGTCAATGCTGCAGAGTAGTAATCCCAGGATTTGAGCATTGTGATGGACACCTCGGCAGCTGTGGGACAGGGTGGTGGAGACGTCGCCACACAGGGGCCCCAAGCCATGGAGATCTCATTGGAAGTATCTGGATTGATGGGGAGGAGAAGGAGGAGGAGGCCATTGCAAGGCTGCCCATGATGTCTGGTGGGGTTATCGAGCGGGATGTGCAGGCTGAAAACCTGCCCTAAGACACGAGGCAGTGCAGTCCACCACGGAGGGGTCAGCACAACCTCCTGTTTCAGGGCCATCTGCTGCAGTATTGCCCACCATCAGCGATGCCTCTGCCCAGACAGAGCCTGCACTTCTGTCCAGTGTGGCTGTCTAATATGCAGTGCTGCCACTGCTGGCAGGTGGGTTGAGGTGGCAGGCATCTATGCATGATGCTGTACAAAAAACTCACAAGTTTCTTTTACAGCATCCTGGGTAGATGGGCTGCCTCATGTTACAACTGTCAGCAGCACTGCATGCCAGTGGCCACTTTGGAAATGACACTGCAATAGCTCCCTCCTCCCCCTCATCTGTGTCCCATTCATCAAAAACAGAGGCCTCAATGGTAGCAGCCTCCATGGCCTCCTGTACCCCTGTCCTGTCATTAGCCAGTCTGGATGTGCCAGTGTCAATGGTGGAGGTGGAAGTCCATACTGTGGGAGATGAGGAGGTCACTGAACCTGCCCAGGATCATACAGGGAAACAGAACATACAGGGGAACAGGCTGTGGCGGCAGAGCAGGCACATGATGGCATTGCAGATGGGTACTCACCCACACAGACTGTCATCCATTAAGAGGGAATACCTGCACCACAGACCCATTGCCAGCAGCAGGAGATGTTGTTGCTGAGGAGGCAAGTCTTTGCAGGAATTGGCAGTAGAACGAGGCAAGGGGGCGCACACATGGAGCAAGTGAGGCAGGAGGCATGTTGACATGTAGAGGCACTGGTGTGGTTCCAGGTGTGCTTTATGAGGCAGAGGAGGAGGAGCGGCAGCGGGCACACACTGTGGCAATAGCCAGCACCAGGGCCGAGGTAGAGGAGAGGGCTTCACAGACTGTCACACTATAGGATTCTTGCAGGGAAGCAGAGGAGATTGAATGTTTTATGAAGGAGGCCCTGCAAGCCCTCCAGGAAACAATGGAGGCATGCCTGCAGGAGGCGGATGTTGATGGGGAGCCGCCTTGGCACAGGCATTTTCTGACATTTCCATGGACAAGCTTGCTGTATGACGTATATAGCTCTTTAGTTGTAGGTTTCCTTTTGTTTATATTTATTTTGTGGATGCAAATAATTGTTTATGCTTTTTGTACATAGTTGTTTTTAAATATATTTCCATTGTAACATTCATTAGCACCGTTTTCCATATCTTTCTGCTTTTGTGCTTCATTTTGAATGTACGCCTTTTGTTTGAACATGATCTCAAAGCAAGTATATCGTATGGCTTTCTTTTGGGTTTAGGGCATGCTCTGCACCACTGAGCAGAGGCGTTGCTGGGGGGGCTAAGGGGGCTGTAGCCCCTGGGCTTTTGGTTGTAGCCCCAGATAGAATCTCAGGAGCTACAACCAAAAGGCCAGCTAGCCCCAGTCCCGACAGTTCCGACATTAGCATAGCCCCGGGTTTTTTTCAGACCTAGCAACACCCCTGCCAGTGAGCCTTGACTATTAACCTCGAATTGCCACCAGGCAGTCTCTCACAAGTGCCTCAATGGCGCTCTGCCAACTAGTTGACACATCAACCCTTACAGCGTATTGGGCTTGCATTTGACATATCATTTTGATTTGCATATGCTTGCCTTTTGTTACCAATTTCTGCAGCACACCCTGTTCGCATTTTTGTAAGCACTGCTGATGTGCTTTACACCCACTCTTGGAAAATCAAATGTAGATGCTTGTGCTTGCCTTTTTTATCAATTTCACCACTGTGCTTCCACTTTGCTATCATTTTAAAGGTGTTTTACGCCCGCTTTTAGAAAATCAAATTTAGATGTGTTTTGTGCTTGCCTTTTTTTAATCAATTTCAGCATTGTGCTCCCATTTTGTTATTATTTTAGATGTGTTTTACACCCGCTTTTGAAAATCAAATGTAGATGTGTTTGTACTCGCCTCTGTTATCAACTTTAGCAGCACCCCTTGCTCACATTTCATAATCATTCTTCAGCTATACACCACTAACAGATCTCAGACAGAATTAATACCACTGCTCACTGCAGGCCACCCTGCCTCCATGCGACCATGCATTCACATCCTGCTACGCAGCATACACCATCATCTGTTCCATACTCTCCATCGCAACTCCCCATGAGGGACATACCGGCACAGCCACTGTTAGGGAGAATTCTCCAAATGTGCTAATTTCCCTTACCTTTAGAGACCCCCAGCAACTTTGCTGGATTTCTAGGATTTGATTTTATACCGGGGAAGAGTGTGAGCCTTTTTCCCCACTCTTCCATGTATTTTGTGTGTGTTTTACTTTTGTGTTCTTTGGTAATGGAGTTTTTAAAACACCTCCATGGCATGCTCTGTTTCTGTGTGTCACACAGCACCTTCAGTGCAGTGGCACAGGGGTGTCTTTCAGACTCCCCAAGGTTTAAATACCTTTCATGGGACTGACTACTGTCTCCCAGGGCATGTAAAGTTAAATTGACTTTACTAGTCTCTTTAAATTTACTGACCCAGCACACCCTATCTTACTATAGAGTGCTGGAGAGGTTGCTTAGCTTCCCCTGAGTCAAAACACGTATGTAACAGAAAAATGTTACCTTTCCTATTTTAAATGGCTGGTGGCAGTGGTTTAGATCAACTACTGTGATTTCTCTCGACCGCTAACAACGATGGCTCAAAATCAGGGGTAGCCATGTTTTTCAATATGGCCGCCCAGACCTATCTGGGTGAGCGACAGCCAGGCTGAATGAATGGGGGAAAACTGCTTAAAAGCAGGTCTCAGGGACTTGGAAAGCAGAGTCGACCACTGGAATGAAAGAACCGAAGAGGAGAGGAAGGAAGTGGACTGCTGCAACTCCTGGACGACCGGTGAAGCCCTGCTGCAGGTCTGAATTGCCTGAAACTCCAACGACAGAGAAGCCCTTCAAGGTTAACTTCTTCCCTTGAGTTTGGTGGGAACAACCAAGTCGCAAGCCACCTGGACACCATCCTATTCTTCTCGAATTTTCTTCAGAGTGCTGTTGAAAACCTAAAAGCCAGAGGGAAGAAAACCAGGGGTGCTTTAAGGCACTCACACCTTAAACCGTCATGCCTCAGCTACAGCTTTCTTCATTTAAAAGGTACTTTGCAAACGCAGTCCGGAAATCTTTTCGGCCATCAAGAAAGTGCGTGAAACTTTTTCAACTACGAAGGCTTGTCCTTTCCTAAACATTCGCCAAACTTTTCGCCTAGCCAAATCCTTTAAAAATCTGTGGCAAAGACTTAACCATTATCTACCAGAACTATGTTATCCTATACAAAAGACTCTGAACCATTGACTTTAACCAGGCCTATTGAGAAGAATTGCTGGTTGTATTTAAATTAAACCCTTTGCCCTGCCTATGAATGTATTTGGGCTGTCTATTCTTATAACCTTGTCTTTTCCTCCCTTTTCTAAGCATCTGAAGTGCCATTTTGCTCCTACTTCATTTTTGAGCTAAACTTGTTCAGTTACTTACCGGTTGGATTTTTGTGGTGTATTAGGGTGTGATATTGAGCTGCTTTTGCTAGTGTAATGTTTTATAAATGATTGAGTAAATAAATGTATATTATTTTACTGAGAAACCTTGAGTAAGTGTTTATTAGAATCACCATATTGGTTGGTCCTTTGTGTAACTTGTTCTACTGCTCACTTAAACTCTTGAAATAAGTCTGGCTTCTCAGCCATTGCTACCACTTTACTGTGTAGCACAGGCTTGTACCAAAGGTGAAATTGTGCTTACACTTGTAGTCCTAATTGCCTGAGAAACCTTGAGTAAGTGTTTATTTGAATCACCATATTGGTTGGTCCTTTGTGTAACTTGTTCTACTGCTCACTTAAACTCTTGAAATAAGTCTGGCTTCTCAGCCATTGCTACCACTTTACTGTGTAGCACAGGCTTGTACCAAAGGTGAAATTGTGCTTACACTTGTAGTCCTAATTGCCCGAGAAACCTTGAGTAAGTGTTTATTTGAATCACCATATTGGTTGGTCCTTTGTGTAACTTGTTCTACTGCTCACTTAAACTCTTGAAATAAGTCTGTCTTCTCAGCCATTGCTACCACTTTACTGTGTAGCACAGGCTTGTACCAAAGGTGAAATTGTGCTTACACTTGTAGTCCTAATTGCCTGCAGTGTTCCCAAAGGGTACTGCAGTTGATTGTGCCTAACAACCACACCTCCAGACACCCCTCCAGGCCCAGTTCTAGCCCATGCCCTCCCCCAACCATGGGTGTTCTGACTTCACCCATATACCCTCTCAGTACCCCACTGCATGCCACCTCCAAAACCAAATACACACTCACCCAGAAAATGTCAAACAACCTCCCTGAATACCACAATATCCCTCCATCTCTCTTCCTTCCCAAAGCTCTCCACCTCCCCAACAGCCTACAAGGCACAAGTTACAAACCGCTTACAAACCCCAGTCAACCCTACAACCTCTACACACAAAATAGAAGACTAGCATCTCGTCTTTTCACAAGCCATCAACACATACTAAAAGCAAGCCCGCACCACTACCCATGAGGAACACACGCCTCAATGTGAGAATCTCCACCCCCCGGTCCAGAACACCACATTAACACTCCCCCAGCCAAACATTGCAAGATCAATGTTAAAATCACATCTGCCCATGAAACCAACAACAGCCACAGAAATGACACCCTCACCTGTCACACTAACCACTACAGCCATTCCAGGTAACAACAATCCCACAAAAACACCACAACACACATATCATGTGCACGCATTAATGCCAGATCCCTCCCTGCCTATGGCCTTGATATATCCAACATCATCCCTGCCAACAAACTAGACCTTCTAACAATCACAGAAACATGGCTGCACCCCGCTGCAGGCACCGCCTTCTCCCTAGCCATCCCGGACGACTCCACACTCTACAGAAAAGAAAGACAAACAGTCAAAAGAGGCAGAATAGCCTTCATTACCAAAAACTCCCTTCCCATCCGGGAAACCACAAATCTCACCAGCAGCTCCTGAGAGCTCTCATCAATTCAACTCGCATTTTCAGCCACAACCACCATCAAGAGCCACCTAATATACAGATCCCCTGACCCACCCACCTCCTTTGAGGAGGATATCGCCCATCTCCTCTCTAACAATACAAAGCCCTCCCCTAAAATCCCCCTCCTAGGAGATATAAATCTAGGTCTCAAAGACCCATTCTATCCTCACACATATACCCTAGCCAACACCATTGAATCCCCAGGCTTAAAACACCAGGTTACAAGCCCCACACATGACAAAGGATGCACATAAGACTGGATAGCAAACCTCAATTGTAATGCCAGCATTCTATCCAATGCCCCTTGCCCCAGGTCAGACCACAACGTCATTACCTTCAACATCTCTGAGACAGCGCCCTCAGAGGTCGCACCCCAACCAGCCCCAGCCTCCTTCTTGAGAAACTCATGGAACTCATCACCAGCCAACATACTCCCTTGCTGTCATGGCCACTGGTCAAGGGCCATTCACTTTATCTCCTGCAGGGTCCCAATGGACCCAGTCTTGGTGCCTCTGGCACCAAGCTCATTTCAAAGTGTGCTCTGCTCACAGTATGCTCAGGACACGTGCATCTATGCCAGGCGGGGCCATACAAATGCATGGAAGGCACGTGCAGAAGACTGGGGGAGTGGCAAGGTGGGGCCTCAAGTCAGGGCCTAAATGGAGTGGCTGGAGTGCCCACCCGCATGCCGGCACTTCGTGTTAGTCTGCTTGTGCAGCGCAACGCTTACCGCCGTCTACAGATCCTTACCTGTTCAGCACGAGCATCTTCAGTCTACGGAACCCATCCAGCATTTTACCAGGAATCAACCACACCATCGCTGGAAGCACCGCTGTCCGCTTCCCACTCTGCAGCTACCACGCGCATCTTACCTGAGGTCAGCCACGCCATCGCTGGAAGCTCTACTACCCACTTCCGACTCTGCAGCTACTGCACGCATCTTACCTGAGATCAGCCTTGCCATCGCTTTCAGAACTTCTACTTGCTTCCAACCCAGCAGCGGCCGCACGCCTCTTAACTGTCTCCTCGAATCCACTTCGGGCGGCGCCTTGCACTTACCTGCCCTGAACTCCCAAGCAACATGGGGCCATCTTACAGCGCAGCATCCTTGTGGATCTTCTCACTTGGCAGCCCGTCGGAGTTCGGGGAACTGCTTGCCATCACCTGCAAAGGAGACAGAGAGCACAAGGTTAGCAATTGCATAAACACTAAACGCTGGGCAGCGCTACTCGCGATCTTGGAGCATCATCTGGAAAGTCAACTTACCACTTGTAGGTTTTCCGGATTGGACTCTCTTCCATCACCATGCACCCGTGGGCCATCTTCATACCTAGAGAGAGAGGAAAGGACTATATAACATTAAGGAAAGTAATCATTGGGGAAAATCACCACAAAAGATACAGACAATAATTATTGTTATAAACACCTACCTTCAAGGCGGAACAGGTCACAGCCAGTCTGGACCTCCTTGCTAAGGACCAGTGATGCAACTAGGTCCATCCACGGCACCCATGCTGAGAGAAAGCAGGACAGAGAGCTCATCCTTACATTATAATAGGTGAGCTTGCATGGGCAAACTCTTGCTCACTTCATTCTGGCACGAAAGGTTTGAGGGGGATCACAACACCACCACGCCACTCTCACTGGCTCTCATCTTCTCTCAGGGGCCGTACCAGCATCCCGAGTCTTCTATTTCTAAGCAGCTGGGGGAGAGATTCGATCCAAGGGAACCAAGCCCTGGAGGGCTCCAACCGTGCCCCAACGTCCCCGCAGAGACCAGGTGAGCATAACAGAACACAAAGCCTCGCCGAATCTCTGACTGGGCATAATGAATACCTCAGAGACTGACCAGTTGGCCCAATTTCTGGGGGAATTACGGGCTGAAGTGCATGCCTTCAGACAAGAGACAAATGCCTTAAGGAGGGATCTAATTGTTGCTCGTGAATGAACTGACAAACTGGCAAGACAGGTGTTTCAAACTCATGTGGGGCAAGTCCCTTTACCTGGAATTGCACCAACCCCTTTGCCACCATCACCACCAGTTCAAGTGTTACTCCCGGGGGCTGTACTGTTGGCCCCACCTGAATGGTTTACCAGCGACCCCAACAAATATGCCATATTTATGAATCAGTGTCGCCTTCACTTTTTGTGCCATCCTGGAGCTTTCCCTAACGATAGTGCCAGATTTGCTTTCGTACTTTCATATTTAGAAGGCAGCGCATCAGACTGGCCCATATCATTAGTTAACCAGGATGGCCCAGTACTCCACAATTTTGGAATTTAAACAGGAATTGGAAAAGTTCGCGAGACACACCCAAGAACAGGCCCTCAATAACGAACTGTTGTCCCTAAAACAGGAAAATCATGATCTGCTAACATACATAGCCACCTTTAATCGCCTCATTGCACAAACCAACTGGCCTGAAGAAAAGAGAACCACATTATTTTACAGAGGACTATGTGGGGAATTAAAGGATGTACTAGCCCAAGTGGTCAACCCTCCTGAATGCTGTGCAGAATATCTTAATCTGATGCTGCAACTGGATCATAGGTTACAAGACCAAAAAATGGATCGCAAAAGAACTGAAGGAAGGTCGGTTTACATGCGACCCAGGGAGCATCAAGTCAAGGCTCATGAAACAAACAAAATCATGCAGATTGGGGGGCTACGTGCCCCTATATCCAAGGCAGAAAGAGAAAAAGGAGGCAACAACTTTATATTGTGGCAAGGCAGGACATTTTCCTTGGGATTGCCCAGTAAAACCTCTCAAGAAACCCCAACGTCCCTGAAGAGACCAGGTGAGCGTAATACTTTACTAACTCCTCTAACAGATCACACACAAGAACACACCGACCCCACTACCATGGTCGAGTGCTACAACCAAACTCTCCTAAAAGCGTTCAACAAAATTGCACCTTTAAGCCGACGCAAGCCCAAACCAACCACCCACCTCAACACATGATGCACTCCTACTCTCAAAATGCTATGCTCCACCAAAGAGCACCAGAGACTGCTTGGATAAAATCACCTTCCACTGAGAACAAACAGCACTTCACAGACCTTTCCAGAAAGTACAAACTATCCTTCAAACAAAAGCAACATTTACAACAGTAGCATTGAAGAAGCTATCTCAGGCACAAGAGAGCTCTCCTCTATCCTATTCGAGCTTGAAACACCAACTCCCTGACCCACCAATGCCATCAAAGATATCAACCGGTGTAAGAACATCCAAAGTGCACTCCTCAACAAAATCTACCTAACTAAAATAACTGTATAAATAATCTCCTGCCACTCGACCAGCTCATAGATCATAGACCAAACCTCAGACCTGTGTCCCCTCACCAGACCTCCATCCCTCGGTTCAAATTCTCACTGATCACAGCTCCCAAAAATGCCAAGATCATTAAAGGTCTGAAACTGTCCAAACGCCAAGGAGGCATTTGCCCGTCCACCCTCATAAAAGTCTGCGCCGACAGGCTCATCCTCTTCATCTTGACACTCATCAACAACTCTTTTTCAACTGGCATCATCCCGGAGAATCTAAAAGAAGCCTGGGTACTCCCCCTCTTCAAAAAACCCACCTTAGATGTCAACATCGCTATCAACTATTGCCCCGTCACAACTGTACCCTTCCTCCTCAAAATACTTGATAGAGCAGCCTATCTGCAAATTCAGAACAACCTCAAACCCCACAATCTCCTGGGCATCCGACAATCAGGATTCCAACCCGGACATGGCACGGAATCCTCCCTACTGGACTTAAAAATCCAAATGGACGAAATCAAAGACCAGGGCAATATGGCCATCCTATTCCTCCTCCACAGCCTTTGATCTTGTCAATCATAATATCATGTGCAAACATCTCTCTTCAGCTGCCCAATTCTTGACCGAAACCACTGCTTGAATAGAGTCCTTCCTCTCCAACTGCACAATGAGAGTATTATCTGCCTCAGTGGCAGCCTCACCCTCCCCATTCACATGTGGAGTGCTACAAGGCTCCTGTGTTTCACCAACCTTGTACAATATCTTCACTAAGCCACTTGTTGATCTCCTCTATGCCCTGGGTGTCACCTACACTAACTATGTGGCTGACACCTAAATCCTCCTACCCATATCTGGAAACTACAATTAAGACTCCAATGCTCTCAGCAAACTATAGCTAACCATCCAGGCCTGGAGGACATAACACGACTTATGCCTTAATGATGAAAAAACAGAACAGTCCTCATTGGCACTCAATCTCGACTCAATTCACTCAAGACTGCATCCGGATCCTCCATCAACGGGAACTCCATCACTGTCTCCAGCGAGGTAAAGACCCTCGGAGAATATCTAGACTCCACTCTATGGGCCTCATCACGACCCAGGCGGTAAGTTACCGCCTGGGCCGTGACTTTACCACCATGGCGTAAACTACGTTTACGCCATGGTGGTTGGCGGACTTACCGCCCCATTCCGACCTTGGCGGGGCGGTAAGTCCCCAATCCCCATTTACCCTTCCCCATTCCCATTTTTGCCCCATAGGGCATAATGGGAGTGGGGAAGGCGTTAATTACGCCACCGTAAATTACGGTGGCGTAATTAACTCCATGGTCCCTTAGCGCCATGGATTTTAACACCTGCTAAAAGCAGGTGTTAAATCCGCCATGGCGCTAAGGGACCTCGTACTCAGGCGGTAAGGGTCGGCGCTGTTTACGGCGCCGTAAACCCCTTACCGCCTGAGTTGTAATAAGGCCCTATCACTAAGCAGACACATTAATTCAAAAATGAAAAGTTGGAAAACTACAATATTTTGATGCGTTTGCCAGTGGGGAACCACAGAAATGGATGACAAACAAAATATTTAGTATCTGCCCACATTCCCAAACGTGTCCCATTGAAAACGACATCTCACATGCGTGGGTGCACTGGCCAAGTCCAAAAGGGAAAGAGCTAAACTACAGGTATGTCAGGTGCTGTGGGAAAACCAGATCAACACTGTTTTTAGACTTGCAGGCAGGCCAGAGATTTAGGAATTGGGTGTCAAAGCCACCAAGGAAAACAGGTACATTTCTGAAAAGAAGACACCTGTTGGAATTCAAAGAAGCCACAATTGTGTGAATCGTGCTTGAATGTCTTGCCGAGAATGCACTGCAACATTGTAAATGTGACCAAAAAACACTATTTGACAGATTTCCCACTGGATAATGACAGAAAAGCTCGCACAACAACACATGTCCTACCTTCCCACTTCACACAGATGTCCCGACAGAAACTTGACCTCACATGCATGGGTGCACCCCCCTGGGTGGAAAAGGAAAAGGGTAAAGCATTGGTATGTCAACTGTTCTAAAAACGCAAGATTCATCCTGTCACAGCCACCAAGGAAAACAGGAAACCCCAAGCATTTCTGAAAAGAAGACACCTGTGGGAATCCAAAGAGGTCATGCTTGCATGAATCATACTAGAATTGCTTAACCTGACTGCACTGTGACATAAATGCAATATAAATGTGACAAAAATACAGTATTTTCACATATTTCTCACTGGGAAATGACCGAAATGCTTGCAAAACACCATATATTCTACCTTCTCACAATCACACATATGATATGTCCTGGTGCAAAACAGATCTCACATGCATGGGTGCACTCTCCTGGGTGTAAAACAAAAAGGGTAAACCATTCTGAAAATGTGAGATTCATCAGTTGCATGAATTGCAATATAATTTCTTATCCAGAATGCACTGCAAATTTGTACATTTGACAAAAATACAAAATTTTCTCATATTTCCCACTAAGATATGACCAAATAGCTCCCAAAACACTGCATGCCCTACCTTCACGTTCAAACAGATGTTCTGGCGAAAACACATCAGTGGAAAAGGGTAAATCATTGGTATGCCAATGCCTCTGGGAAGACAAGAATCACCCTGCATTAGCCACCTCTGCCCAGGTTTTCCTTTTCAAGCCATCTCACAGGCTGCTTTGCTCGCTCTCCTCAAACATACAGTGCGTGGTGCAACAGGATGAGCAATCAAAATAGTTGGCACAAGAAAATATTCCTTCTGAGCAATAAAGCCATGCCAAGGCACCAATCGCTTCACTGACCATTCATCCACCTTTCGTTTCTGCAGTCACTAGCCATCCACTTTTGCAGTAGCACCACTACCACATCATCAGCTGCACAGCAACTATATCTGCACACTCATCGTAACTGGACATTAGTTCACATGGCAACCTTATCTCCAGGTGATGTCTTTCACACCAACTTCATGTACTCGCCTATCAACTGTGCCTGCATTCAACAGTTTTGTCGCACTAACCAAATCTGCAAACATATACACACTAAATACACGTCCACTTACATGTTGACCATGTCGCCATTGATAAATAAGTGCATTCACACCAATCGTATCTGCAAGGACAGCTCAGCTTTAGCTCACTCAGACACCAGTCACATCTGAATCATTCTAAACCTACACATTCCAGTCATACAAATCCTTAATTTTACTAAAGTTTTTTAAACAGTTCAAAAATAAACATGGCAGTATAGTCCAAGTTATACAACAAAGCATTGCCATATATTTCGTGCCAGTTCCCATTTTCCTTTCAGTTGGCCCTCAAGAGGAGCGAGCCAAACTGGCGTTCCTGTATTTGGAAAGATATGCCTCAAGTGGAGGGAGCCAGAATGGTATTCCCTTCTTGTCCAACACACGCATTAAATGGAGGGAGTCGGACAGGCGTTCCCCTCTTGTCAAGGACATCTCTCAAGTGGAATGAGCAGGACTGGTGTTCCATTCCAAAGTACACCTTGAGTGGAGGGACCCGAAATGGCATTCCTTTCTTGTATATGAAATGCCTCAAGTGGAGAGAGCCAGAAAGGTGTTCCTTTCCAAGGCACACCTCAAGTGGAGGGAGCTGGACTAGCATTCCATTCCAAGGCGTGCCTTGAGTGGAGGGAGCCAGAATGGCTTTCTCTTCTTGCCCAAGACACGTATCAAGTATAGAGAGCCAGACAGGTGTTCCCCTCTTGTCCAAGACATGCCTCAAGTGGAGGGAGCCAGATTGGTCCTTTCCTAGGGACACCTTCAGTGGAGGGTGCCGGAATGGCATTCCCTTCTTGTCCAAGACAGGCCTTAAGTGGAGGGAGCCAGAAATACATTGCTTTCCAAGACAAACCTCGAGTGGAGGGAGCTGGACTAGCATTACTTTCCAAGGAACGCCTTGAGTGGAGGGATCCAGAATGGCGTTCCTTTCTTGTCCAAGAAATGCCTCAAGTGGAGGCTCCGGGAAGGCGTTCCTTTCCATGGCACACCACAAGTGGAGGGATCTGGACTAGCATTCCTTTCTAAAGCATGCCTTGAGTGGATGGTGGCAGAATGACTTTCCCTTCTAGTCCAAGGCACGTCTCAAGTGGAGAGAGCCGAATGGCGTTCCTTTCCAAGGAACACCTTGAGTGGAGGGAGCTGAACTAGCATTCCTTTCGAAGGTATGCCTTAAGTGGACAGAGCCGGAATGGCATTCCCTTCTTGACCAAGACACGGCTCAAGTGGAGGGAGCCAGACTAGCGTTCTTTTCCAAGGCACGTCTATAGTGGAGATAGTTGGAATATTGTTCTCTTCTTGACCAAGACAGGTCTAAAATTGAGAGAGACAAACAGGCATTCCTTTCCAAGGCATCTCTGGAGTGGAGGGAGCTGGATTAGCATTCCTTTCCAAGGCACATCTTGAGTAGAGAGAGCCGAATTGACATTCCCTTCTTGTCCAAGACATGTTTCAAGTGGAGGGAGCTGGACTGGTGGTCATTTCCAAAGTACAACTTGAGTGGAAGTAGCCTGAATGGCGTTCCCTTCTTGTCCAAGACACGTCTCAAGTGGAGTGAGTCAGAAAAGCATTCCTTTACATGGCATGCCTCCTCAAATGGAGGGAGCTGGACTTGCATTCATTTCCAAGACATGCCTTGAGTGGAGGGAGCTGGAATGTTGTTCCCTTCATGTCCAAGAGACACCTCAAGTGGATGGAGCCGGACTGGTGTTACTTTCCGAGGTAAACCTCGGGTGGAGGGAGGTTGACTAGCATTCCTTTCTATGGCATGCCACGAGGGGAGGTAGCCGGAATGGTGTTCCCTTCTTGTCCAAGACATGTCTCAAGTGGAGAGAGTTGGACTGGCGTTCCTTTCCAAGGCATGCCTCAAGTGGAGGGAGCCGAATTGGTGTTCCCGTCTTTTCCAAGACACAACTAAATTGTGTGTTGCATGAATGGATAAACTATGGGTCCCTTTGTAGGAAAGACATGCCTTCCAGGAAATCACTCAATGGCCCAATAATTTTTATTTGTTTGATACAAAGCAATGCAAGGCAGTTGGCAGAGGGCTGGCTTGAAAGGGCGCTGGCAACAGTACAATTGAGTATCTTGCCTCCTTCCTTGTTTTGTAAACAATTTACAACTTCTCTTTGGTTGTGTCTTCCTGGGTGTGGCAGGAACATATTCAGCAAAGTTGTGTTCATGCAATCTGGCTACATCCTCTATTTCTCCAAAGTAGGGAGATGGTACATGCACAATGGTCATCCAATTTACAACTGTGCATTCAAAATTCAGAAAAGTCATTTTTTTCTGGACATATGCATTGTATGTAGCTACATTCATAATGTACTGCCAACTTCTTGTACCACATGTGAGACTTATTTGTGGCAGTGTATGGCTCAACTAATTGGTCTGTTTTGTCTAATCCCCTCCATGTACCTGTTGTAGTCCAGAATACACGTGGGCTTCAACACTTGCTGAGCATCTCTCTGCACAGTGACAAGAGACGTACTTTCATTATGATTAGTACTCAGAATGTGCACATCCCTTCTGTCGCAGAATCTTACTGCAAACAGTTCCACATGCCACAAAGCCATACATGCTCCAAGTCCAGCTGCGTCTAACAAGTTGCATGGGGAAGACTTTGCAGCTACTGTGGATTGTACCGCATGCCAGTGTGCCAACTTTGTACAATTCCTTGAACAGTTCCATTCCTGAGTAGAAATTGTCCACATACAAATGGTTACAGTCATGGAACAATGATGTAGCAAGATCCCACACAATGTTCTCAATTATCCCTAAATGGGCAGGGCAACCTGGAGGATTTATGCTAGTCTTTTCCAGTGTAGACTCTCATGTTATGGGCATACCCAGTGGTACTTTCACACAACATGTACACCTTGATTCCCATACGGTGCTTCCTTACTTGGAATATACTACTTGAAATTCATCAATGGATATGTTCTAGTTATGAACATATGCATCGGAAAATTGCTGCGCAAAGTGGTTCAGTAATGGCTGAATTTTGAATAGCCTATCCGAGTTTGGGTCAGTTCTAGGTAATGCTGCATAGTTGTCAGTGAAATGTACACTAGGAAAGAATCTCTACTAATTATTACTGGAAAAAGGTCTTGCAGCTGAAGTTTCAGTAGCCCAGTATAGTGAGATAGACGGCTTCCATATTATTCCCCTTAGCAGTGTGAGACCCCTAATGTTCTCATCTCAACAACCATAGTTGGAAACCACTGCTGTGCTCTGGAACGGGAATGCAGATTGGCACCCCGTATCTCAAGAACGTTTCAGCATACAGATTGGTTTGTTCAACCATATCTGAAATGAACCCATCGTCCACAAAAAGGTTAATAGGCTCAAAACCATATGGATTCTCTGTGCATCCTTGCACTCTAGTGAAATGTGTCACAATAGGATGAGACATGGTTGGAGCCACCAAGTCAGACTCATAAGCCATGCAATGAACTGGCACATTCCACACACGTCCTGTATGTCTCCTTAACTTTGCAGGTGGCCTTTGTGTGGGAAGTGCCACACGAGGTGCATGTGCCCCTTGGTTCCCTTCATCATCAGATAAGGAGCTTGAAATAGCCTTAACAGAAAACTCACTTCCCAATTCTACTTCATGCTCAACCTCAGAAGCAGATTATGTTTCAGATTCTGCTTCTGGTTCTGTGCCTCACTCTGAGTCGGAGAAGTAAGTTGAGAGCCTCCTCACCAGACATTTTATGGAAGCCATGACAAATGTGCTGATCTAAAGATTTACTGAACAAAGAACAAATAACAAAGACTAAAACACCAAGTAACTTTGCTTTTGAAAATAAGTGAACTACTGTAGAAATTCTCTGTCAAGACTCACAGAAAGAATTATGCTTCATCTTCAATTTGTTTGCTCCTCAGCAGTTTCAACAAAACCATACAAAACCATAAGAAAACTGAAAAGGATCCTTGTTCTTCCCTTTTCTTTTCTGAAACTACAAATCCCACTGTCTCTGTAGTACTATCATCCTCAGTCCAGCTTATGACACCCAGGACTCCTCCTCTTTTTATGCTGCTCTTCAGCATATAAGTGCCTTTTTAACACTGCTCTGTACATTGCATGTGATTGGGCATTTTAAATACATGTATTAAGGATAAATGAGATAGTATGAGGGATAGGAGTAAGGAAGGTGTTAGAATCTTGTGTAATGCTTTATAACACTGTTACAAGAAGTAAGAAGTTGCAAATTGCAGCGACCTAGGTTGGAATCAAAACACGCATTGGCGCGAGCATGCAGGTCAGCTCAACGTTTCACCAACATAGTACTGAGACTCGTAGGTAGGATGCTGAACAAGCCAGACGAACCCCATGCTGAATGCCAGGCAGGCCCGGGGGCTCAGCCGGTCTCGTAGGCGTCAATGAGCTTCCAGCTCCTGCCCTCGGGTGGGCGGAGTTCAGAGCGCGAGGCACTCAAGCCCCCTCCAATGAAGGGGTGGAGCTAGAACACTGCATCCGAAAGTGCATTTCAAATGCAACAGCGGTGTGAGAGGCTGCATCAGTGAAAGCTGGGCCTGGTGGTGACGAATATTTGGTAAACTCTAACGCTGCCACTGCATCCACTAACACAGCGGGTCGGCCAGCATTCAGAGTGCGCATCCACAAGCAGACGAGCTTGAGAGCGGCATGTGCAGTCCGCGAGATACAGGAGTACACAGCTCTCTATACAGCTTGGCCCCAGGCAGCCCAGAGACAGGGCAAACGGCCAAGAGAGAACATTGTAAGGAATAACTGGTTCAAGCCACAAATAAAAAAATAAAAATAAAATAAAAATAAAAAAAAAACAAAAAGAGGAAATAAGTAAGAAATTGCCCTATCGGGATAATCAGATAAGAGATAGAGCAGACAACATCTCTGACATATCTGATCACCAGAGTCCAACGGAGCAGTGGGAATGCACATGACACCTAGCTCAGGTATCAGGAAAATAGCACCCAAGGACATGTCCGAATTCGAGTAGAGTGAGGAGGAGCAGTCGCTGGACCTCGCATCCAGTTTTAAAGAAGTGCTGGGAAGCTTGTTGATCAATGCTTGCTGTGGCGCAAGGGGTCAAGCCCTTACAACATAGGCTGGAGACTCTAGAATCCATACTGAGCCAGCCCAAGCCATGCACCCGAGAGACAGAGAGCATGCCCACAGAGCCCTCGGGAAGAGCACTGAAGGGGAGTAGCCAGACCTGCAAGAGGAAATCCTCTACTGACTACCCCAGATCCCCAAGAAGTGGTAGAAGAAAAGACCCGGGAGGGAGCCGATGCTTTCACCAATCTGAGAAAAGCATTTATGCAAAGGTCGGCAGTGCCAAGCCTCATGACGACCTCCCCAGTGGAAGAAGATTTGCTCGAGGAAGACCCAGGCTCGGAAGAAGAGCCAACAGAAAGCAATCTATCCTCCCAGGAGGAGGAAGACAAGTCAGAGGAAGAGTGGGAAAAACCCAGTGGGGGGCAAGAAAGCCTGTAAAGAGAAACTCCTAGATGATGAACTAGAGGAGGTTACGGAAATGTTTGACCCAGATATTATCAGAAACCCCAGGTCCTCCGATTGGCAGCCGTCACCCAAGGTAACAACATACATGGCCTGAGACTCAGAAAAGGGCTAGGTAAGGAGGTGAGACAGCGCTTGCAGGCAGAATGCCTGTGACTGAACCTACCAGACAAAGTGGCGGTGAAGCCAGAATTGGACACAAAGATGCTAGCATTTGTCTTGAACACTAGGAAGGACCTGAGGAAAGGAATGGACAGGTCTTGGAGAAGCTGCCAGGACAAAGTCCTGGATATCTCCGGGCCGCTGGCCAAGATAATGAACTTAGCCGAGAGAGCAAGAGATACTGGTGATGAGATGGACCCAGAAGCCCTAGCAAGTTGGACAAAGAGGGCAGTTTGTCTGTTAGGTCATGCGAACTGTGCAATCTCGTCGGGGAGGAGGAGAGGCCTACTGCTTAAAAAAGACTCTTAAGTGATCTGGCCTGCTACGAAGCAGGGCAAGTAGCACAGGGCCTCCTCTTTGGGGAGACCTTTGGCAAGGAGATGGTCAGATTCGTGGACACCTATGCATCCCTGGAGAAGGGCCAAGCATCAATTCAGAAGATCTTCCCATGCAGAGTTTTTGCCAGGACCGGCCGCTATCGAGGTCGAGCAGCCAGTCACTTCCAGGGAGGTAAAAGACTTCATAATCCCAGAGCGCAGTTCTGGGAAAACAAGCAACATGACCCCTTCTTCCCGACCAGAGGGCTTTTTCCGAGAGGAAGCAGAGGAAGAGGAGCCGGCCGAGGCCAAAGCTTTACCACAGGTGAGAGCCACGAAATATCATTCGGGAGGGGGGAGGACAGAGAGGTTCTGGAGAAACTGGTGCTTACTTTCTAGCGATACATGGGTATTGCAAACCATCAGAGGTCTACATTTAAAATTTGTACAGGAGCCCGTGCAGGAGAGCTGGCCCCAGGAAACGAGCATAGCGCTAGCAGAGCAAGAGTGTCTGAATCGGGAGCTATGCCAACTAGAGCGGAAGGGAGCCATAGAGAGGTGCAGAGCAGCCCCAAGATTCATGAGCAATAGGATTTTGGTCCACAGAAAAGAGAAAGTGCGACCTGTCATAAACTTAAGAGAATTGAACGGCTGCATTGTATTCCACCACCTCAATATTGAAGGCTTACACCAGAGGAAGGACTCCCTATGAGAAGGGCACTGGCTTACAAGGCTAGACCTGAGGGACGCATACTTAACAGTGCCAGTGCAATAGGAATTCGATGGGACTGCCAACTATGGCAATTCAAAACAACAATGTCTTTCAGGCTAGCCTCAGTGCCTTGGGCTTTTACCAAGTTGATGAGGCCAGTAGCAACAGCAATACTGGACTAGGGTATCCAGATGATCATATACCTGGTTGAACTACTGCTTCTAGCAGAAGATCGAGAGGCTCTAGTGTATCAGACCATGTGGGTGCGGGATCTCCTCACATTGCTAGGCTTTCTGGTGAACGTGGAGAAATCAGACACTACACCAGCCCAGAGACTAGACTTCCTGGGACTAATTCTTGACACCAACCCTAGAGTTGCCAGCCTGAAAAATCAGGGACATCAGGAAGGAAATAAGGGACTGCCTAAGAAAGCATATAATATCAATCAGAGTGCTAGTGGGGATGTTAGCAGCATCGATTCAAGCTATTGTCCGAAGTCTGTGCACTATGGATCCCTTCAGAGACTGAATATCATACACTTGCAGCAAGGTCTGAAGTACCACCAGCTTATTCCCTTGAACCAAGAGTCCATCACGAACTACAATGGTGGTTGAAGAATATGGACGCCTGGAATGATCATGCCATTTTCAGAGATCGACCGGATCTAGTCATGAAGTCGGATGCCAGCCAGCTAGGCTGTGGAGCAAGATACGGGTGTCTAGAGACCGATGGGAAATGGAGCAGGGAGGAACTCCACCTGCACATAAACTGTCTAGAGCTGCTAGCAGGCTCCTTCACCATCAAGGTGTTCTCAAAATGGAGAGTGAGTTCATGTGTCCTGCTCAAGATGGACAATATATCAATGGTCCAGTATATAAACCTCCTAGGAGGAACAAGGTCTAGACTACTAGCAGAAATAGCCAAGGACCTTTGGCATCTTTGCCTCCAGTCAGAGACCTCAGTCATGGGTGAATATCTCCCAGGGGCACTCAACATAGTAGCTGACTGGAACTCTCGGTATCTGACAGATTCCTGCGACTGGAGACTGAATACAGGAACCTTCCAGCATCTGAATCAGCTATGGAGTCCGGTTCACACCGATCTGTTCGCGTCTCACCTCAACACGCAGACACCCAACTACATCAGCTGGATGCTGGATCCATCGCCCAAGGTACAGACGCATTTCTACAAAGATGGGCAGGAGACCTCCATTACCTGTTTCCTCCCTTCGTGAAGTTGAGTAGAACCTTAGCGAAGTGCCGAAGGGAGAAAACGAAGCTGATTCTGATAGCACCATTATGGAAATCGCAAGTTTGGTTTCCGACGCTCATAAAACTGTCATCAGACATTCCACTTGCCCTCCCGGATGGAGAGCAACTGCTCACGGACCCAGCTGGGTCATATCATCCTCTGAGAGTGAGAGGGACTCTCTCGCTAATTGCATGCAGAATATCAGGAGACGTTGAGTGCTGCCATGCATTTCGACGCAAGCTACGATTGCTAGCAAGTTGGCTTGCAGACAGGTACCTGTCTTTGAAGCAGTTATCCGGCAAGCTAACTATGCTATTAAGCTCAATTTCTTGTAAGCGAGTAGCCGATGTCAAGGCTCTTGATATGCACAGGAAGACTTTCGGTCCAGACGGAGTGACCTTTTTGATAGTTAGAAGAACAAAGTCAGGATCTACTTCTGTACATTATCCCTATTTCCCGAATAACACGAAATTGTGTGTAGCTAGATGTATTAAGGAATATGAGAGCAAAACAGGTGAGTGTAGAGCAGCCGCTACACAGATGTTGATTGCACGCACCATAGCGATGTGGGTGACAGAGGTGATGCAGCTTGCAGGCATAGACTTGAGAGAGCATGGGGCGCATTCAGTGAGGGGTGTGATGGCGACTAGAGCGTTCACAGCAGGAGTGTCCCTGTGCGTTCACAGCAGGAGTGTCCCTGTGGGATATTATGCAGGCAGCTGATTGGGCTAGCAATAATACTTTTATTCCAAACCAATTGAAGTGTTGGCAATGGTTGCTCACCTCCAGTCTTGACATGGAATGAAGATTACTCCCGCTATTTGCGCTGGGAGTCTTGATTCAATTAAAGACTATGAGGCGAGCATTAAATGCCCACGCTTTCATGTACTGTTTTCATTGTATGCAATTGGTGATGGCTCATCGACAGTACAAGTGCCCTCCCTTATTTGAAGTTTGTATGATTCTTAGGGAAAGACCAGAAGAATAATTGAAAATGGAGGAATCGTAGGCGTAAAATGGCTGGGGAGAATTGGAGCATCGCAAGCATGCTGCAGCGCAGTTGAGTCTGAAACAGTTGGATTGGTTCGCCAGTTGGTTGGACATTGTTATAAGAGTTCAAGTGATGCAGTTCAGAGCATGTAAAGAAGAGGAGGAGTCCAGAGACAGGAAGGGTGTCTGTGGACTGTGGATGGTAGGACTACAGAGTCAGTGGGATTCATATTTTCAGAAATGAAAAGAGCAGAAAGTGGACCCTTTTCCGTTTTCTTATGGTTTTCTATCATTTTGTTGAAACTGCCGATGAGCAAATACATTGAAGTTGAAGCATAATGCTTGCCTCCTAGTCTTTAATAGAATCAAGACTCCCTGTGCAAAGAGCAGGGGTAATCTTCATTGATATTCAATGAAATAGACCTACACCACACATTTATGCCAAAGGGTGCTGAATCTGCTTATAAAATGTAGCAGCCCTCTAAATTATATTATATTTTAACACAGCAAATACAAAGGACTAATAACTTGCTGGCAGTCACTTTGAATACAAAAGTATAGAACAATGGATTGATTACTACTTTCAAGTACTTCAACTACAACAACACACCAGCATCTACGACAAAGAAAACAAAAGACGTAAGGAAGATGTCATCCATCTCCATGCATATCGGTGACACATACAAGTGTAGGGAAGAGGATGGAACCCACACATTTCATTCATGAAAATCCAAAGACACGCAATTTGAAGTACATCTTCCACTCCCCCATGGCGTGAAGGTGGATGGAAAATGTAGGTAGGATACAACATTGTGATCTTTTTCTAATTGGGTGAAGTCAAGAGGCAGAGAGGCAGTGGAGGCTCAACGTTAAGATGAGTTAATTACATGGCAGGCCCCTTCAAGAAAATTGCAGGTACAAGTTTTACAAAGCTCCCTACTCCTTGACAGAGGGCAGGACGTGGAGGGTGGAGTTCATGAGCACTGAACAGCCCCAAGGTGCAGCAAGAGGAAATAAGCTACAAAATAAATAGGTGGCACGGATATATTGATATTCCACCAGAACAAAGTACAATCCAGGTCCTAACAAGTCAGAGTGTTACTGCTAACCGATCGAGTCATCGTTCTTTTATCTTGCCACAGGACCCATTTAGTGCATCAGTTATTAGCAATCTCCCCTCCACCTAACATCTGCGCATACTTCATTCAGTTCTCAATGAAAACGTCCATGCCCCTCTTAGATAGGTGCACTCCATCTCTCTGAAACATTAATTCACCTTTGATAAAGCCATGGTGAATTCTCCTCATTTTGTAATTTCCCATAGTCAGTTTTCCATCTCACCATTAAGTGAGTTGTTGATGACCTTCTCCTTCCCTGGACTTCTCCCATCCCTCGCTGGAATCATTTGAGACCAAGCCAGCACAGTTGTTGGGAACCTAATTGTAATCCACTCTAGTTCAACCATAAGTAGCTCCTGTACCCCTCACTGTCGAAAAGGGAGTAGGTCATTCCCCCTCATAAGCACACAAATCAAGAAACGAGGTAGAACCTCCCTTTATACCAGGGAATCGCTGATCACTCCTGTGAGGTGTTGAATGTGCATACCCCTGAAGCCAAATCAGTATAATGAAACAACATTCCTCTGAGACCCGGATGTGTGTGGGCCTGTGAAATGTGCTGCCACCCATCAGATGAAACAGTGCCTGACAATCCATACAACCCTCATCCTCTCAATCTCATGAATAGTGCCAGAGGAAAAGTCCAGACATTGGTGCAGCAAGTGCATGCACAAATGTTTCTTGAAGCAATTCCAGACACACAGTACCCCCAATGTTATATAGCATTAGGGAGAGGGGTGGAGGACAGATTATGTCAGGTTGTGCAAATATCAGAGTTGTTCTGGCATTATTGTAATCTGTAATTAGTGCAGTTGCCTGCTCTTGGGACACACTGTGTGTTTTTTCTAAGGTGGTAAAGAGATTTGGAATTAGTATACAGTGATGCAGAGGAGTCAGAGAAGGTAAATGGGAGAGTGATACTGCCCGGAAGGAGGATTAAGACTCACTGTAGCCTCCATAGCTAGCACTTCTTAGGATGATGTACACTATACATAATTCTCCCACAAATCACCTCTCATTTCTTTTCCACCTTTCACTACACAACACTCCTTACCACCATACACTTCACACACTTTGCCCCAAGAGCTTCTAGTTCCTCCAATATCAGATCACACTAGCGCAACCTATCTCCTACCAGTGCCCACCTATGATGGATAATAATTCATTCAAAGTGGCTGTTAAAGGCCATACATGGTAAGTATGGTCCAAACAGAAAATCTCTCCTCACACCTCTCTCTACATACACTAAGATGATTCAATGACAACCTACGAACTAACCTAGGAGAGGGGGTTCAATATTACACTCAACATGCAAAGTTTCCTGAAGCCTTCGCTTTTGCCTAACGTCTCACTATCCTCTTTTTCACTCCTCATAGCCATCATAAGCGGAGAACATAAAAATAAAGAGGCTGATGACATGACAAAATCCTGATGATAGAAACACTGCACTTTCCTTCACTTAAGTGGCTGCAGAGCAACTAATAACAGTGTGCGCCTCATTTGCTTACATGGATGGGAACCCATGTCACCACACCCACTGTACACAAATGTATCAACAGTACATGCCTCCCGTTAGGGATTAGGGAAATGCATATCAACTGACAGTATTGGCAGTATTGTAGCGTCTCCTTGTCTACTTTATATCCCTCTTCTGCTAGAATGGTCATCAACTGAACAGAATCCTGGCTGCACTTATCTTCTGTGGTGCCACAAATCAAGATGTCATCTACGTATTGTATCACCCCACTTTTAAGATCAATGTTGCTTACATCCATCTGTAGCACTCTGTTAAATATTGATGGGTACTCCCAGTACACCTGAGGCAGCCTAGAATGTTTCAGTCTTTTTTGACGAAACATAAATTAAGTCAAATCTTGTGTGTCCTTGTGCAACGGGATTGAGAAAAATGTATTTTTCAAATCGATCACCATAAAATATTGAGCTTGCACCGGGATACTGCACAATATTGTTGGCGGATTAGGAATTAATGGAAACTCAGTGTCTACACTCTGGTTAATCTGTCTCATATCCTGGATAAATCTCCATGATCCCCCATTAGATTTTTTAATCGGATACACTGCAGTATCACACAGATTATGATGGCAACAGAATTCCATGATTCTTCAGTGCTGAAATAGGCTGAAATATACCCTCATCAGCTTCTTGAAACATTGGGTACTGTTTTGTTCGAGATAGAATCGCTCCTGACTTAAACTTTTTTTTATCCTCTCCTATCCGCTTCAATAAACCTGAGTCTTAAGGGCCTGTGGTCCAAGTTTTCCTAAAAAAAATGCTGGTCTTTGCCGTATTATAAACTTTTGCTGTGAGACTTCCCTTTTCTCTATTCTTATACACTATGTAATGCTCATGAAGAACACCACTTTGTCATTTATTTTTTTTTTTTGCCTGGAAGCCTGCTGGTGAGTGTGTGTCCACCTAGGCCTCGATTTTAACTTCCTTTTGCCAGCTGAGAGGCCCCACAAGGCCCGTTTGCAGCCCCATCAGCCCCCTTCCCCGATCGTTTCCCTTCCGTGTTTCCCTCCCCAAGCCCGCCTTCCAGCCCGCTCCCTGATTGGTGTATCCCTCAGCAGCATCCAGGTCTATCGACCGTAGCTGCAAATTTCAGGCCACTTTGTCTGGAAGCCTGCCGGTGAGTGTGTGTCCACCTAGACCTCGATTTTAACTTCCTTTTGCCAGCCGAGAGGCCCCGCAAGACCCGTGTGCAGCCCCATCAGCCCCCTTCCCCGATCGTTTCCCTTCCGTGTTTCCCTCCCCAAGCCCGCATTCCAGCCCGCCCCGCTCCCTGATTGGTGTATCCCTCAGCAGCATCCAGGTCTATCGACCGTAGCTGCAAATTTCAGGCCACTTTGCCTGGAAGCCTGCCAGTGAGTGTGTGTCCACCTAGGCCTCGATTTTAACTTCCTTTTGCCAGCTGAGAGGCCCCGCAAGGCTCGTGTGCAGCCCCATCAGCCCCCTTCCCCGATCGTTTCCCTTCCATGTTTCCCTCCATAAGCCCGCCCTCCAGCCCGCCCCTACACTGATTGGGCCCCATCTAGGTCATAACTGACTCTCCCAGGGCAGCCCTTCTGCCCGTGCAGCCCTGCGGCTAAGAGCCCTAAGGCCAAGGGCGGCTCCAACAGAGGCGGCGCCAAGAAGTGTCAGCAGGTGTTTGCAGGGGAGGCAGTGGCCGGCAGTCAACCATCATCTACGGGTACCAGTAAGGTAGGAGTGGCCTGGATCAGGTGTAGAGCAACTACTCTGCCCCAGATTCTGAGCCACTTACCAAACCCAAAGCAAAGAAGCTAACTGCATGGTATGATGTTTGGATTGCACTGATAGGCCTCTCTTCCACTATACAGGTCTCTCAAATTTAGCAGGGGTTCTGTCTCCTAATTGCATTGTATGATATTTAGACTGCATTGATAGGCCTCTCTCCCACGATAGCAGGGGTTCTGTCTCCGAATTGCATGGTATGATATTTAGACTGCACTGATAGGCCTCTCTCCCACTATACAGGTTTCTCAAACTTAGCAGGGGTTCTGTCTCCGAATTGCATTGTATAATATTTAGACTGCATTGATAGGCCTCTCTCCCACTATACAGGTTTCTCAAATTCAGCAGGGCTCTGTCTCCTAGTTGCATTGTATGATATTTAGACTGCATTGATAGGCCTCTCTCCCACTATAGCAGGGGTTCTGTCTCCTAATTGCACTTTATGATTTTTAGACTGTATTGATAGGCCTCTCTCCCACTATAGCAGGGGTTCTGTCTCCTAATTGCATGGTATGATATTTAGACTGCACTGATA
This sequence comes from Ambystoma mexicanum, assembly GCF_040938575.1. Taxonomy (NCBI): domain Eukaryota; kingdom Metazoa; phylum Chordata; class Amphibia; order Caudata; family Ambystomatidae; genus Ambystoma; species Ambystoma mexicanum. Next base: position 594,222,301 of record NC_090937.1, on the reverse strand, counting down.
GGCCTCTCTCCCACTATACAGGTCTCTCAAATTTAGCAGGGGTTCTGTCTCCGAATTGCATTGTATAATATTTAGACTGCATTGATAGGCCTCTCTCCCACTATACAGGTTTCTCAAATTCAGCAGGGCTCTGTCTCCTAGTTGCGTTGTATGATATTTAGATTGCATTGATAGGCCTCTCTCCCACTATAGCAGGGGTTCTGTCTCCTAATTGCACTTTATGATATTTAGACTGCATTGATAGTCCTCTCTCCCACTATAGCAGGGGTTCTGTCTCCTAATTGCATTGTATGATATTTAGACTGCATTGATAGGCCTCTCTCCCACTATAGCAGGGGTTCTGTCTCCTAATTGCACTTTATGATATTTAGACTGCATTGATAGGCCTCTCTCCCACTATAGCAGGGGTTATGTCTCCTAATTGCATGGTATGATATTTAGACTGCACTGATAGGCCTCTCTCCCACTTTACAGGTCTCTCAAATTTAGCAGGAGTTCTGTCTCCTAATTGCATTGTATGATATTTAGACTGCATCGATAGGCCTCTCTCCCACTATAGCAGGGGTACTGTCTCCTAATTGCATGGTATGATATTTAGACTGCACTGATAGGCCTCTCTCCCACTATACAGGTCTCTCAAATTTAGCAGGGGTTCTGTCTCCGAATTGCATTGTGTAATATTTAGACTGCATTGATAGGCCTCTCTCCCACTATACAGGTTTCCCAAATTCAGCAGGGCTCTGTCTCCTAGTTGCATTGTATGATATTTAGACTGCATTGATAGGCCTATCTCCCACTATAGCAGGGGTTCTGTCTCCTAATTGCACTTTATGATATTTAGACTGCATTGATAGGCCTCTCTCCCACTATAGCAGGGGTTCTGTCTCCTAATTGCATTGTATGATATTTAGACTGCATTGATAGGCCTCTCTCTCACTATAGCAGGGGTTCTGTCTCCTAATTGCAATTTATGATATTTAGACTGCATTGATAGGCCTCTCTCCCACTATAGCAGGGGTTCTGTCTCCTAATTGCATGGCATGATATCTAGACTGCACTGATAGGCCTCTCTCCAACTATACAGGTCTCTCAAATTTAGCAGGGGTTCTGTCTCCGAATTGCATTGTATAATATTTAGGCTGCATTGATAGGCCTCTCTCCCACTACACAGGTTTCTAAAATTCAGCACGGCTCTGTCTCCTAATTGCATTGTATGATATTTAGACTGCATTGATAGGCCTCTCTCCCACTATACAGGTTTCTCAAATTCAGCAGGGCTCTGTCTCCTAGTTGCATTGTATGATATTTAGACTGCATTGATGGGCCTCTCTCCCACTATACAGGTCTCTCAGATTTAGCAGGGGTTCTGTCTCGTAATTGAATTGTATGATATTTAGACCACATTGATGGGCCTCCCTCCCACTATACAGGTCTCTCAAATTTAGCAGGGGTTCTGTCTCCTAATTGCATTGTATGATATTTAGACTGCATTGATAGGCCTCTCTCCCACGATAGCAGGGGTTCTGTCTCCGAATTGCATGGTATGATATTTAGACTGCACTGATAGGCCTCTCTCCCACTATACAGGTTTCTCAAACTTAGCAGGGGTTCTGTCTCCGAATTGCATTGTATAATATTTAGACTGCATTGATAGGCCTCTCTCCCACTATACAGGTTTCTCAAATTCAGCAGGGCTCTGTCTCCTAGTTGCATTGTATGATATTTAGACTGCATTGATAGGCCTCTCTCCCACTATAGCAGGGGTTCTGTCTCCTAATTGCACTTTATGATTTTTAGACTGTATTGATAGGCCTCTCTCCCACTATAGCAGGGGTTCTGTCTCCTAATTGCATGGTATGATATTTAGACTGCACTGATAGGCCTCTCTCCCACTATACAGGTCTCTCAAATTTAGCAGGGGTTCTGTCTCCGAATTGCATTGTATAATATTTAGACTGCATTGATAGGCCTCTCTCCCACTATACAGGTTTCTCAAATTCAGCAGGGCTCTGTCTCCTAGTTGCGTTGTATGATATTTAGATTGCATTGATAGGCCTCTCTCCCACTATAGCAGGGGTTCTGTCTCCTAATTGCACTTTATGATATTTAGACTGCATTGATAGTCCTCTCTCCCACTATAGCAGGGGTTCTGTCTCCTAATTGCATTGTATGATATTTAGACTGCATTGATAGGCCTCTCTCCCACTATAGCAGGGGTTCTGTCTCCTAATTGCACTTTATGATATTTAGACTGCATTGATAGGCCTCTCTCCCACTATAGCAGGGGTTATGTCTCCTAATTGCATGGTATGATATTTAGACTGCACTGATAGGCCTCTCTCCCACTTTACAGGTCTCTCAAATTTAGCAGGAGTTCTGTCTCCTAATTGCATTGTATGATATTTAGACTGCATCGATAGGCCTCTCTCCCACTATAGCAGGGGTACTGTCTCCTAATTGCATGGTATGATATTTAGACTGCACTGATAGGCCTCTCTCCCACTATACAGGTCTCTCAAATTTAGCAGGGGTTCTGTCTCCGAATTGCATTGTGTAATATTTAGACTGCATTGATAGGCCTCTCTCCCACTATACAGGTTTCCCAAATTCAGCAGGGCTCTGTCTCCTAGTTGCATTGTATGATATTTAGACTGCATTGATAGGCCTATCTCCCACTATAGCAGGGGTTCTGTCTCCTAATTGCACTTTATGATATTTAGACTGCATTGATAGGCCTCTCTCCCACTATAGCAGGGGTTCTGTCTCCTAATTGCATTGTATGATATTTAGACTGCATTGATAGGCCTCTCTCTCACTATAGCAGGGGTTCTGTCTCCTAATTGCAATTTATGATATTTAGACTGCATTGATAGGCCTCTCTCCCACTATAGCAGGGGTTCTGTCTCCTAATTGCATGGCATGATATCTAGACTGCACTGATAGGCCTCTCTCCAACTATACAGGTCTCTCAAATTTAGCAGGGGTTCTGTCTCCGAATTGCATTGTATAATATTTAGGCTGCATTGATAGGCCTCTCTCCCACTATACAGGTTTCTAAAATTCAGCACGGCTCTGTCTCCTAATTGCATTGTATGATATTTAGACTGCATTGATAGGCCTCTCTCCCACTATACAGGTTTCTCAAATTCAGCAGGGCTCTGTCTCCTAGTTGCATTGTATGATATTTAGACTGCATTGATGGGCCTCTCTCCCACTATACAGGTCTCTCAGATTTAGCAGGGGTTCTGTCTCGTAATTGAATTGTATGATATTTAGACCACATTGATGGGCCTCCCTCCCACTATACAGGTCTCTCAAATTTAGCAGGGGTTCTGTCTCCTAATTGCATTGTATGATGTTTAGACTGCATTGATAGACCTCTCTCCCACTATAGCAGGGGCTCTGTCCCGTAATTGCACTGTATGATGTCTAGGTTGCACTGATAGGCCTCTCTCCCACTGTACAGGTCTCTCAAGCTTAGCAGGGGTTCTGTCTCCTAATTGCATTGTACAATGTTTAGATTGCACTGATAGGCCTCTCTCCCACTATAGCAGGGGCTCTGTCTCCTAATTGCATTGTATGATGTCTAGGTTGCACTGACGGGCCTCTCTCCCACTGTACAGGTCTCTCGCAAATTTAGCAGGGGCTCTCTCCCCAAACTGCTGTGTAGGATGTTTAGATTGCACTGATAGGACTCTCACCCACTATACAGGTCTCTCAAATAATCTAACTGCGCTTAGTTCAGTACCCTACCAATCCCGAAAACCCGCCACTACCTAACCCAACTGAATCCCATACCAACAGACCGCTAACACCCTAAGCCCCCCCCGACAGTGTACCCTTAGGAAACACCCCACACCCACTGACAGAAATCAACACTGAGCCAGAGAACACCCCAGCGTACCCAGAGAAGGAAACCGAGGTCACGACGACCGCACAGCACAACATACAGGACCAACTACCACACTACGCCTGCACCTAGTCTGGAAAATGGCTCGTACCAGAAAAGGACGCCGAGAAAGAGAACAAGACCGAGCAACAAGAGACGCGAACACACAACACCGACAGAACCCACAAGAAACAGCCCCATTGCAAGAAAACACGCCTAAAGCAGCCACAACCGGAACAAAATCCACAAGAGAAAAATCCTTATACCTCACACCTTACCTCGCAACAACTACGGTACACCGACACCCCAACATGGAAACCTCGAAACATGCAAAGAATTTCCTGATAGACGCGGAAAAAAGACGGGGGCAATCAACAAGAGAATGGGAAGGCTCCGACCCCATTACCCCTTACATTACAAGAACAGAGGGACAACACCGATTCCCACCACGCCCTGCACAATACGGCGAAGTACCAACAACCAGCAACGCCACTCCCCACCCAACAATCGGACCCAAAGAAGAAACCACTGCTGATCCTCATCCGAGTAGCATCACAGCAGAAACGCCAAGACTAATCAGCCCTGTTATCAATTTACTAGACCGCTTCAATGAAGAAGCAGCCGTCGCCGTTCTTCATCCTACCGACATCAATGCAGAAACTCCACGAACAGACAATTACAAAATCGAACAACAAATAACCTCAAAACAAAATCTCACCCAGAGAATCCTCTGTAACCTAATAAACGCAAGGTCAATGTCCAAACACACAACAGAAATATACGACCTGCTGTCAGAAGGAGGCATAGACATCCTATTTGTAACCGAAACATGGCTGGACGACAAATACAAGATCACCCTCAACAACTGCCTGCCTGAAGACTTCAAATGCATCCAAACAAACAGGAAATACAAAAGAGGGGGGGGACTAGCGATCATCCACAAGGAACAACTGGCCATCAAAATGGAAGATCCACTAAACATCGACAAATGCGAATCCTTAATACTACGACTTTCAGTAAACCCCAAAACCAACCTGAAATTCATACTGATATACAGACCACCAACCTACGATGCGACTTTCATAGACGCCTTCACGGAAGCAATCACTACCCTAGCCATCAAGTACGATCATCTGATCATACTTGGAGATTTCAACATCTGGTTCGACGAAGAAACCACAACCACACAAAAATCATTAACCGCCCAACTAGCAACCATGAACCTGCAACAACTAGTCAAAGGAGCAACCCACTCAGCAGGGCACACACTTGACGCAATCTTCGCCAACAAGGATATCATCACCATGGCACCCCCAATTCAAATACTTTGGAGCGACCACCTCATTATTCCGTTCATAATCACAACGGCCGCTCCAACAAAAAAGCAACAAGAAAAACAACCCATCATGATGAAAAGAAATTGGAGAACCATAAAAAACTCCAATCTAACCGAGCTCCTAGAACTCAGCAAACCACAAGCATCAACCATGGAAGAAGCTGACCTAGACAAAAAAGTTACCCTACTTCATACCTGGATCGCAACAACCCTTGACTACATCGCCAAAGAAATGCCTCTCACCCCATCACGCAAGAAAATCACAGCAAAATGGTACACCCCACTACTCAATGCCATGAAAAGGAAAAACCAAAAACTAGAAGCTGAATGGAGGACCAACAACACCACTGCAAACAAAATGAAATTCCTACAACAGATCCGCGCATATAAAAAGGAAATACAAAAAGCGAAGAGGAAACATTACGACAACCGAATCGCCAGAGCACCAAACGCTCAAAAAGAACTATTCAAAATCATAAACGAAATAAAAAACCCGCCGGCCTGCAACAACACGCCAATCCCATTGACAAAACTCTGCGAGGACCTCAGAGACCACTTCAAAAACAAAATGACCTCCATCCAACACACCATACGAAACAATCCGAGCGTTCACAGCTCAAACCCCACCGACACAGATGAGGAACACACAAACAAGCTGCAAAACTTCCCAGAAATATCAGTTGAGGCTTTCGTCAAACTAGTAAACCAAAGCAACAAATCAGGCTCTCCCGAAGACCCTTGCCCCCCGGACATATACAAAACAATTCTCAAACAAGGAACCCCCATGGAATACCACAGGAATCTCCTCAACCTCTCATCTCAACAGGCAAAGTACCGCAGGTCTTCAAAACGGCTTACATCAAGCCACTACTTAAAGACACAACAGGAAACGTGGAGGACCCATCTAACTACAGACCCATCTCCAACATACCATACATAGCCAAACTGCTAGAAAAGCACGTCTACCAAATAACCCAAGAATTCATAGAAGAGCATTGCCTACTAGACCAGGCACAAGTTGGCTTCAGACCTATGAGAGGAACAGAATCGGCTCTCCTCTCAATATGGGACGACCTAAAAACAAACGCAGACTCAGATAACAGCACCGCCCTGATTCTCCTTGATCTGTCTGCAGCCTTCGACACCGTCAACCACGCCATCCTCATAAAGAGATTAGAAGGACTAGGGATAACGGAAACTGCACTACTATGGATTAAATCCTTCCTAACAAACAGAACAGAAACAATATGGATGAAACCTTGTAAAATCCAAACCCAGAGTCTCCACATGCGGAGTACCACAAGGATCATCCTTCTCCCCACTTCTATTCAACATCTGCATGTACCTATTAATCAAACTCATCAAAAAACACGGCCTCACATGCTACAACTACGCCGACGATACGCAAATAATCTTCAACATACAAGACACCCGAGAAGGAAACACCACACTAGAGAATTGCCTTCGAGACATATTCAACTGGATGAACCTCAACCATCTCAAAATCAACCCAGGTAAAACAGAGATAATGATTGTTTCAAAAAAGGGAGGAGACATCAACTACATCCCTTGGCCAAGAGAGCTCGGTACCACACCAGAACCATCATCAATTGTAAAAAACCTAGGGGTCCTGATGGACAACAACCTCACCCTGGAGCCACAAGTAAACTCGGTAATCAAGAAATGTTTCTTCCTCCTGCGAGCAGCAAAAAGGATCCTACCGTTCCTGTTGTTCGCCAACAAAACACTTACCATCATCGCTCTGATCATGTCCAGAGTAGACTATGCCAATAGACTATACCTGGGCATGCCCGAACGACTTCTAAAAAAAATGCAACGCATACAAAATACAGCAGCCAGACTTCTCCTCAAGCTACCCAGAAGAGAACACATCACACCCGCGCTAAAAATACTACACTGGCTACCGCTGAAACAGCGAATAAAGTTCAAAGCCATGTGCATGAAGCTCAGAGCAATACACAAGCAAGGCGCAGAATTCCTAAGCGCCAAATTACGCCTACATCAACCGACAAGAACACTAAGATCAAGCACGGACATAAGCCTGGAACCAAAACCCTACAACAGGAAAAAACTCAGAGGATCGTCTTTCTCTCACCAGGCACCCAAAACTTGGAACGACCTACCTAAGAATATACGGAATACAACAAACCACCTAGCATTCAGGAAACTCCTCAAATCATGGCTCTTCAAAGCATAACCACTATGGAGATGAACCAGAATGCCCATACACTAAAACAATGATGGAAATAACTCCAACCTCGGCCACTCTCAAATTGGACAAACACTCAAGCCAAAGAACCAACCACTTGACAGAGCATAAGACATCATGGAAAACAACCGCAAAGGAAGGCCACAGAAGACTGACCACATAACTAGACCCAGACGAAACCGAGACCTAGACTCTCCCGCTCGTACGCACTCAGACCGACAGATGCATCTAGATAGAGTTGGCCTGCGCCGCATGTGGATAGGATTGATCGAAGGATAACACACGTGGCTTTTGGATGGAGTTGTGAATGTTAGCTTGCCCACACTTGCACCGATCGCTAAACACTGGCCTGCGCCGCGTCTAGATAAATATGTGAATATTGGCGTGAGCACACCTAGATGGAGTCCTAATCACTGGCCTGAGCCGCGTCTAGATGGGAATGTGTGGGCCAACAAGTACCACACCCCCAAGAACTACGAGTGCTAGCACTGGTAAAGGTCAGGTAACCCACTAACCAATAAGCTCAAACTCTGCATACTTATCTCACTCAAAAACTCACACAACCATCTCTCGCACAACAAACCGCACGCACATCACAACACTGCAACAACACATAAGACGCACAACCCCCAACCGCAGTGTATTCACAATGTCTTACATAAAGAAAACCTTTTGTCTTTAACTTTTTTATGTGATGTTACAATGTTAAATTGTTTATGTGTATGCTACAATATGTGAATACATTGACAAACCACAATTAAGGTCGAATTTGTCCTGCACACACAAATTTGCTATTTTGGCCAACAAAAATGTTTTGCTCCTGTGTGTTGTAAATATCTTGGTCTGTATTTCCGGTTAAGCACCATTTGATGTCTTATCTCTGAAATGTCTACTTTATGTTGACTTACACAACTTTAGATATATAAAAAACGTGATTGGTTTTCATAAACAGAGTATGAATAAGTGATTCTTTCTTTATTGATGCAGAGGATGACAAGGAGTGGGAGTACACTCTGAGCAAAATTTATCTTGGACCTATTCAAGTGTATTTTTTGTTTCATAAACAACCCTCCTGGGTAGAATAGGCTCCAAACCAGGAGCCCAATTTTGTGAAATCCTTCTTGGTAATGACCTTAACCTGCTCACATAAGTTATGTTATGTTACTTTGCATTTATATAGCGCCTTATGTACCATTGGTATGGTCTGAAGGCGCTGGTAGGTTGAATGCCCTCGGAAACCAAAGTTCAAGTCAGTAGAGAGAGTAGAAAGAGTCAAAGGTACTTGTGAGCACCTATTGTGGCACTCATGTAATAGCTGCTTCATAGCAGTAGGTGTGGTGGTTGAGAGATCAGGGGTATGTGTTTGCTCTGGCAGGTTTTATCCAGACTGGTTCTGGCTGCGTTAGGCCTTAGGAGAACGCCTGGCTGGGGCGGGGGGGTTAAACCAGCAGTGATTAGTTAGAGTGATGTGGAGTATGAGGCGGATGTTGGTATGAGAACAGCAATACCGAATGGTGTCATAGTATCTGTGTGTTCTAGTTCAGTGGTGGTGTAAAGAAGAGAGTAAGCATGGTGATGTGATAAGATGGTTTACTTGCTCTTTCAAATGTTACATGTATTCAAACCATTCATCTATGTCGCGCACTTCTATGCAATCTAGTCCATTTCATGCACTCCAGTCTGTTTCATGCCCTCGGATCTGTTCATGTACTTCGATCATTTCCGTGAATTCTACGTTGTTTTATGCACCCCGTCCACATTTTCATCTGTACCTTCCACATATTTCACCCGTACTTTTCACATGTTACTTCAGTACCTTCCACTTACTTCATCCATTCAATCTACATACATCTCCATTCCATTCACCTACGCCCCTTATTCCATCCACTTACGTCCCTCTTCCATCCATGTACGTCCCCATTCCATCCATATTCATCATGCGTTCCATCTACATACGTCACCCGTTCAATTCACATACATCACCTATTCTGTCAACATATGTCACCCGTTCTATTCATATACATCACTAGTTCTATCCATATACGTCACCCGTTCATCCAAATAATTCACCCGTTCCGTCCACTCTACGCAACTCATCCCCTCTTCTCAATTCATCCGTTCTACACAACACATACTTCACTCGGTCCGTCCGCTCTATGCAACTCATCCGTACTACGCAACTCATCCATTCTACGCAACTCACACACTCAACGCAACTCATCCGCTCGATGCAACTTATCCGCATTATGCATTATGCATTCATGCGCTCTACACACTCATCTTTTCTATTGATTTGTCGGCTCTAGGCACTCATCCGCTTTATGCCCTTGCACGCACTACGCATTTGCCTGCTCTACTCACTCACCCGCTCTATGCACTCACCCGTTCTACGCACTCACCCGTTCTAGACACTCATCCGCTTTATGGACTCACTCGCTCTATGCACTCACTCACTCTACGCACTCACTTGCTCTACGCACTCACCCGCTCTTACGCACCCCTCCTCTCTTCCGGACCCCTCCTCTCTTACGCACCCCTCCTCTCTTACACACTCATTCGCTCTTACGCACTCATTCGCTCTTATGCACTCGTCTGCTCTATGCACTCGTCCACTCTGCCCACTAGTCTGTTCTACGCACTCCTCTGTTCCCTGCACACTCTTCCGCTCTGTGCATTCATCCGCTCTGCTCACTCTTCCGCTCTGCGCACTCTTCCGCTCTGAGCACCCATCACGCTGTGGGCACCCATCATGCTCTGCGCACCCATCTTTTCTGCACACCCTTCCGCTCTGCACACCCATCCACTCCGTGCACTTATCCGCTCCACGCACTCACCCGTTCTATGCAGTCGTTGTTTCCACGCACTCATCTGCTATATGCACTCATCAGTTCTACAAAGTCATTCGCTCATACGCACTCATCCGCCCTATACACTCATCCGCTTTATACACTCATCCGCTCTATACACTCATCCGCTCTATACACTCATACGCTCTAGACACTGATCCGGTCAGCTCATTCATCTGCTCTTGCGTTCTACACGCTCTTCCGCACTTCTGCACTCATCCGCTCTACAGCCACGTCCGCTCTACACACTCATCCGCTCTATACGCATCCACTTTACACATTCATCTGCTCTATGCACTCCTGTGTTTTACACACTCCTCCATACTTACGCACTCATCCGTTATACATAATCGTCCACTCTACACGCTCATCTGTTCTATGCACTCCTGTGTTCTACACACTCCTCCGTACTTACAAATTTGTCAGCTCTACATACTCATCTTCTCCACACACTCATCTGCTCCATACACTCATCCACTCGATAACTCATCCACTCAGCACACTCAGCCGCTCAGCATACAGGTCCACTCTGAACACTCATCCGTTTTGTACACTCATCCGTTCTATACACTAATCCGATCTACGCACTCATCTGCTCAACACGTTTGTCCGTTCAGCACGCTCATCCGTTTCCACGAACTTCATCCATTCTAACGATTTCATCTGCTCCATTCACTTCGTTCGTTCATCATGGATTATCGATTCATGCCATGGCACTTTTCATATGCACTGGGTCTGTTCCGTGCTCTATACACTCATACACTCTAGACACTGATCCGGTCAGCACATTCATCTGCTCTTGCATTCTACACGCTCTTCTGCACTTCTGCACTCATCCGCTCTACATCCACGTCCGCTCTACACCCTCATCCGCTCTATACACATCCACTTTACACATTCATCTGCTCTATGCACTCCTGTGTTTTACACACTCCTCCATACTTACGCACTCATCCGTTATACACAATCGTCCACTCTACACGCTCATCTGTTCTATGCACTCCTGTGTTCTACACACTCCTCCGTACTTACGCATTTGTCTGCTCTACATACTCATCTTCTCCACACACTCATCTGCTCCATACACTCATCCACTCTATAACTCATCCGCTCAGCACACTCAGCCGCTAAGCATACAGGTCCACTCTGAACACTCATCCGTTTTGTACACTCATCCGTTCTATACACTAATCCGATCTACGCACTCATCTGCTCAACACGTTCGTCCGTTCAGCGCGCTCATCCGTTCCACTAACTTCATCCATTCTAACGATTTCATCTGCTCAATTCACTTTGTTCGTTCATCATGGATTATCGATTCATGCCATGGCACTTTTCATACGCAGTGGGTCTGTTCCGTGCTCTCTATCTATTTCATGCACTGCTCTCGTCTAATGTACTTGAAACTTCTATTCTGTACATTCCATTTATGCCATGCACTCATACAGTCGGAATCATCAGTCTCTGTACTCATCAGTCTCTTGTATTCATCATTTCCATGCTCTTCTCTTTATTCATTTTGCCCGTTTTTGTTCATTTTGTCCGTTGCACTCATTACATCCATTTCATTAATTTAAACTTCATTACTGTTTCCGTACAATTTATTCTTTTTATCCACTTTACTGCTTTGGTCTGCTTTACTTGTTTTATTCTGTTCGTCATTTTAGTTTACAATAGCGTTTATTAGTTGTCGATTTCTTACATGGATCTTGATGTTGTATTGTTATTTGTCTTATTGTTATTCAGGAACTAGTAGTTTGTTGGATTGGTGTCCTTGAGCTGCTGTTATTCCGTTTTGGTTAGTTTGCATACAGGTTAGTTTTAGCGGAAGAGCCAAGTTTTCAGTAGTTTGCGGAAGGACATTAGATCTTCTGTTAGGCGGATATGGTGGGGACTCTCCCTTCTCACTATCTGATCATTCTCTGGGATGCTCAGGATATGCTATAGGATCTGGGGTTCTATCTTTAATATGTTCCAGATCAGACCACCTAACTTCCTTAACCATTTGCAGATTTCCTACAGGGGTGCACACATCCCTCCTTCTGCCCCAAGACCAGTCTCTCTTTCCTCATCTGACATGTCCATTCCCCAACTAGTTTGACCATCATCCCCTTCACATTTATCCAGATTCAGTCTGCTTAAAGACAATGCTCGATGTTCATCACTGAACAAGCTTCCCTCCTCACTTTGTGATTGAGGCACTGGGGATCGATCATCGTTCCGTCCAATTTCATACTCGCTATTTCGTCTTAACTGTCCATAGACCTTATCGATCCTTTCTCTGTTGCTTTCTGCATCAAATATGTCTTCGTCTAACGCTAATCTAGATACTGCTGGCGTTACTTCCTTTATCGGAAGAATCTCTTCCACTCTGTCCCACTGTATTTCTATGCTCAGCCTCATTTGTTCTTTACAAATGAGACTGACATCTAGACCTCACTGTCTCCTTTTCCGTTCTATTTCTTCATATATTTGTCTTCACTTTCTCACGTCTCTTCTAATTCTTTCTTCCTCTTGCCTTCATTCTTCTCCTCTGCTTACTCATTCCCTTCTCTTCTACCGTTCATCTCTGTAATCTTTTATCTCTTAAATGTTCTGCTTCTTCCTTTTCTCTCTTTCTTCCATGTCTATCCCTTTCTTCAATCACGCTCGGACTATTGTCGTACTTTCTTTGTTCTTCTGCTCATTATTCTTTTTTCACTTGTTCCTCCTGGTATATCTGTTCTCGTCGCTCCCTGCTCTTCCTTTTCTGCTCATCTTCTTTCAATCTCTTCTCTCATTCTTTATCTTTTCTTTCTTGTTCACTTTATCTTTTCTTTGCCTAACTTCCTCAGTACTTTTCCCATCTATCTTAAGTAATATCTGTCCTCCCATTAATTTGTTTGCACCAGTGCTATCTCGTAAGCCTTATCCTTCTTTCCTTTCCATTTCTTAATCTCCCTGTCCATCTCTGTTGACATTTTTGACCGCTCACTCTTGTCTTCCTTGTCTTGTATGAACTTATAAATCTTGTCCTTTCTCTTATTTTCCACTGGCCTATCATCACTACTAAGCGGGGGTTCATATATTGGATTACTATATCCCGTCACTGCTTTCAGATCTTTTAAAGGATATGCCCCTATTTTTTCAATGACAACACCCTTTGCTTCAGATGAGGAAAACACAGTTGAGGGCTGAACTCCTTCCTCCTTATGTTGAGTAAGCATCCACTCCTCAGTTGGCGGGTCTTCTCTTGCCTCTTGATACATCTCCCAGAGCTCTAAAATCGCTAATCTTTTCTCTAATTTCTTCCCTGTGTATGCAGCGTGCAAGTATGTGGTCATGTGTTGCAATACCACTTTTGACAATGATCCCTATTGTGGCCACGGCATAAGTGCATGAGAGGATTATCCCCCATATTGACAAGTCTCAATTGAATATCTACACTTACCAGACTGTTAAACAAACATTATACCTTTGCTTAAATCAGCACTTTTGAATGTTTTTTAAATAACAAATTTGAGCAAGCATCATCAATCGCTGCTGAAGCCTCTAATTTAAGCAACCTATCTATTTTCTAGCGTATCGTATCTATTCTCTTGATTGGCATATCTATTCTCTTTATTGGCGCCAATCACTATGCTATACTCAATCACTGTTGCACTTCAACTTTTTCAATTTTTTACAATCCCTATCGCTCTTTGATATTTTTACTCAACAAACAGCATTCAGACTAGTCAAGAATTACACATTTATAAACACTGTGATACCCTTATCTCTCACCTTTATTTATACCCTGCAGGGTTTGAAACATCACCTTACATAATCCTGATTACGCATTATATATTTAACTCTACTCCCATTCGAGTTTGAGATGTCTTCTTCTAACTCCCTTGAGTCAGCGCTTCTAGGCACCACCTTTTCTTCAAAATATTTCCCATTACTGAAAATGTATTACAATCCCGTCCCCTTATTTGCCATTCCCCTTAGTCTACTCACCTTTCATTAATCGAGTCTAGGCATTCAGTGTTGACTCATCCTTCAATCTGACCACTTTGCCTTCCATCCGCAGAGCGCCTGTGGAAACCGGGCAGGGATTTTGTCAAAGGGGGACCTGTCCACCATCTCAGTTCTTCTTGCAAGTTTATTTCTTTCGGCTGCTCTCCACAGGAAACTCTGCGATCTTCCAGCGAATGCCGGAGGATGCCTGATCGTCTGACAATCTGGAGAAAAAATGGTTTGGATCTTTCAAACATCCGCAGAGCTACCACATGAGCTTATGGCCCTTTAGTAACGTACATGTAATGGATGGGTTCACAGAATAAGTCTGAGTCCAAATAACCAAACCATCTCAGGAAGATGGCAACGTACTATTGTATTATTAATTATCTAAAACAGGGAGTTACAACAGATGTTTGCTCAATTTCTCTCAGTGATCTTTTCACAAAACATAGACTTTATACTAAAAATACATCAGAGGTGACATTATACTACATGGCAAATAATGAAAAACTTACTAGGGATTGTGATAGGCTTAAGAGGAACATCTTAGTATACATTACATAGGAAGTATACATTACATAGGAACTAGGATTGTGATTGTCTGCCCACTGTCAGGTGGACAATATATGCCTACGTTCAAAACATCTCATCCTTAAAATCATTAAGTACACAGTTTTCAATGGTCTTTAAACTATAAGGTCCTTAGTTATACGGACATCTAAAATTGGTTGACAGGCTTGTGCCATGGCTGGAACATTCGGTTCACTTAGCACCATGTAAGCCCAGACCCAGGTGCAAGGATATGGGCCTGACTCTATCTCTCCACCCAATTAGCCTGACATCTCTCATCTCCCAAGCCTTCTGCCATGAAGATTGTCTTTGTACTTGACATTGCAAAGTATCCTTGTGTCTGGGAATACATGGGAGTGCGAGCACTCACTATCGTTGTTCTAGGACTCCAAGTTCAACCCTATTTTTATCCTTGGCTCACGTGACAGGTGACCATGATTTGGTTCATTTTCTTTTAAATGTCTTAAATAAATACAACTTGGCACTCTTGGTGTTCTTTCCTTGCACCTTAACAAAAAAAGATTCACCCTTTGCATGTTCACTCCTTTCAAGAATAGATAACTGACCTCAGCTGCTTCAGTTTTGATACCAGGCCAGACAGCCTCGCCATGCAGCTCCATGATTTCAGCTTATTCTAGCTGCAACACAATTCTCCCTTTCTTCTTCATGGGTCCTGGCTTACTAAAATTCATCATACTGATGTCCAGCTTCTGTACAGTGGTGGCTTTGCCTGCATTCTATTCACTACATATAGCCAGCTTTTATGATGACTTAGTCTACCTTGTGTTTCAGTGTCTGTACAATTATTGAACAGTTGATTCTCTGCAGCACTTCATGCACATGTAATTTTCTTCATATGTAAAAGTTCACTTGTCTCTTTACTTTGTCAATAGTTTCTATAGGATCCATGCATCCTTTTCAGTCAATATTATGGGATGTCACACATGTTGCTTGTGATGTTACTAGCTTCTCTCGTTGCTCTTTTTCTGATTCCTTCATGGAGTTCCTCCCTCAGATTGTCGTTTCTTTGGGATACAGTCGAAAGGGTTGTCTCAATTCTTTTGAATATACGCTGTGATATTGACACAACTGCGGGTGGCAAACATGGCACAATCTCAGACTTCCAACATATAGCAGGCAGGGGGGCGGGACTTCCTACAGAGGCATATCACTGCTCCTCTACATCCTAGTGAGCCAGGAAAGCTGCAGAAGCTCACATGAGACCTGTGAACAACCAGAGAGATACAACCAAGACCCCATAGGTACCAGTGTGGCTACTGCCAGGGTTGGGGAGACCCAGGGAGTGTTTGAAGACCAAAGTGAAAGACAGAAGAAATATTCACAGTGTAGAGTGACCTAGTGAAAGGGGTTTAGAACCTATGTCAGGAAGACATATCCCGACCAATAATAGAAAGGAATACACACTTTGCAGATAATAGTGGCATGCACAGACCAAAGCTGTGAATCAAAGAGAGATCAGCTAAGAGAATATTGTGAACAACCAATTGAAAGGGGACCAATTGAAAGGGGTCTGGGACCCATACTGGGAAGGCATACCCCTACTAGTGATGAAGGGGAATACAAACATTTCATATGCAGAATATACTCACAGACCTTGGCAGGGGAGTAAACGAAGGCTCTGGATAGAAGAAAGATTAGACAAGGAGAACTAGGCGTGTAACCAAGTGAAGGAAGTCTTGGACCCACTCTGGGAAAACACACCCCTATCAGTAACAAAGAGGAATACAAACTTTACATATATAAGTGACACTCAGGAACCTTGGCAGACAAGTAAACCAAGGCTGTTGGTGGGAATGAATACAGAGACACAGATATGTGAATCTAAGAACGTTGTGTATCCTACTTGGCAGAAGAGTAGGCCAAGGAAGGACACTGAGAAAATGACCATGGACCCACAGCATAGCTTGGGAGGCAAAACCTGTCTATTGTTCCTTGGCACTGTACCTGGGAGACATGTCTGCCCATCAAGGATCTGGGATCCTCAAGGCAGCTTGGAAAAGGAGTCCAGGCCATTTCTATTTGTTACTAGCCCTAGGAGCCAGGCCTACTCATTAAAGATCCAGAGACAAACTTGGATGAAGTGGAAAGACTCAGGGGAAAGGGAATCAACCCTTTGAGTCTTGTAGAACTTTTGCTTGCTTTTATACACCTTTTTTGAACTTTTGTTTTGAACTTTAAGGCCAGGCTGCAGGACATTCTAACACAGACAGTTTCATTAACTAGTTTTGCTAAGGCAGGGAAACTCCTACTAGAGGTAGGGTTAGATATGATTTCCTCCAAACCTCTCCCCCATTTTTGTTATTAGTAAATGTATTTGCCAATCGACATGCCTCCCTTGTGTCTGACTCTTACACCTACACCCTCACAGTATGCTTGCATGCAAGTGTCTGTATGTGCAAGTCTCTGTGTATGCAATGCTGGTTCTGAGGGAGTTGCATTGGAGCATGGACAATTTTAGTAAGGAGATGCCATATATTAGATGCCTTTTTGGGTAAAGCATAGTCAACTTGACAGCTAAAATGTGAAGAACAGGTTAAGGTAGTGGAGTATACCACAATGGGTCTGGCTGTGTCCTACTGTGGCAATGAATGTTGTACTCACATTAAGGCTAAAACGAACATGATGTGACATGGCATTGTTTTATTGGTGTTAAGAACAAAACAACATGATAAGTTTCCTTACTTTGGGGGGCATTTTTGAAGCCCACAAGGCAATGTTTTCCTACTGTGGCATGACATTTATTACTGGCACTAGGGGCCACATACAACATGATGAGGGTTGTTATATGGTGGGGGGCATTTGTGGCCAGCAAGGACATGTTTTCTGACTGTGGCATGACATTACTGGAATTAAGGGAAGGGCAACACGGGTATGTGGATATAAGACTATATTGGCAAAGCCAGCATGATCATGTTTTGTTATAGTATCATTAATGGTTATGGGCAAATCATAGGTGGTAATATTGGCAAGAAATAGGTGCAACAGAACCAGAATGTAAATGTGTTGGCAAAATCAGTATGAACATGTTTTCTACACAGTACAGTCATATAGTGGGCAAAAGGTATTTTGAAAATGTGTTGGAAAATGCTCATGTGCATTGTTGGTAACTAGGCTTCTAATGGACTTTTACCCAACACAAGTGATTGTAAACTGTGTTGCTGTTTACCTATTTTTACACATGCCATTATTTAAAAAAAATCTGGGGGAACCCCCTAGAACCACTTTTGATTTATTTGAGTTCCCTCGCCATGATTGGATTCTCCTGCACTTTTGACATGGGGCAGAACAGTCTGCCTTCATTCTGTAGGCTAAACTTAGGGTGTTCCTACTATATTAGCCCCAGGCCCCACTAGTTACACCATCCTGGCTATGCCTCTTCTTGTTGCCCTGCCCATGAGGGTCCTAACCCTTGATGGGTAGTATTGGCAGCAGGCCCCTGAGTGCAGCCCTGAACATACCAAAGTGTGGATTGAGGCCTTACTGAGCCTGCTGCCAGTTTACTATGAGAGGCAAAATGTTCTTCACCCACATACTCCTTGGTGTTCAGTTTCTAGACTGCCAACTCCCCCATCTACCATCTTGAAGATTGTTGTTTTGTTGCACACAGGAAACAGTGTAACGATTAGAGAGAAAGTCATTGAGAGAGGGATAGACATTGGCAATGTGGGCTACTGAAAGCGGGTACCTGGCTGCAAGATGCCAATGGAATGGGTGCATGATTGCAGGTTGAATTGACGTGTAATGCCTACACCCCTGTCCCCCTGACTAACCAACTCCCCCCATAGAGCTCCTAATTCCTTTAATTACACACACATACACACACACACACCATGCCCTTCTCCCCGACTGGAACCAGAGGCCAATCCATTAGCATTTTGACACTAACCGAGCCATGAATAAGCCTTCCTTGTTAGCCCTATTAATCTATAACATATAAGCAGCTGACCAGGCCCACATTCCAGTTCCTATCCAGGCTTTCCCTCTTCCCTATAACAAATATCCTCCTATGGATATGGCCAAAAACCATAGAAAACACATTTGCGTGTGGCACAGTGTGTCTAGTGGAGGACAGAGGACAGACCTCTGTTCATTTTGCTCCGTGATTCCTGCGTGATTTCTGTGAGAAGTCCTTCTACTATTGCTACCGCTGGAGCGGAGCGGAACTTTCTGACCTTCTACGGTGTGGGGCACTGTGTCTAGTGTCCAGTGACCGGAGACCGGAGACCTTACCGGAGACCGGAGGTGAGACGAGCCTAGTGAGTCCCCCCCTTCTCCCTTCTCCCTTCTCCCCTTCCCCCATCCCCTTCCCCTGCGTCCCTCCCCCCCCTTCCCCAACAAGCCAGCTCGGTCAAGAAACACCTACCGGTTCGCACAAGACCATCTATCATCGCCGATGAACTACGATCCCACGGCAGTCCCGCTTGCGGACACCACACTCCTGCTTTTTTTTTCCACCGCTTCCTTCCGCGTGGCAAGCACAGACTAATGGCGCTGCTGTCACCCACCGAAGTGGACTCAGGCCGTTGGATGCGTAGTGACAAAACGCAGATCGAGCACAGCGTCAGGAAACCAAGCCTGCAAATCAAAAGTGCAGCATCAGAAGCCACCATGAGCGAGCCTGACGCAGCGCGAGGCAGGCTGAGCCCAACCCCCCCCGCCCTGGCCCTAGAAGAGCAGAGCAAGAAAAATGCGGCCCATGCGCACACCTCTCTCGCCCAAAGCGCGCAGAGCACCACAGAACAAACAGCTTTGAACGCCCCGCGTACGATAACTCACCTAGGAATGGAAGGGCACAAACTGAAAAATAAAGCAGCCACGAACACCAGAAGTCTAGAAGGGATAGCCCCTTCCATCGCCGCACCACAAACTCCCTGCCAGCGTACCGACTTGGCGAGTGACACCGTGCCAGAAGCTGTCGGAGGACGGCCTCGGCAGGGGTCTGCATGGCGGGGAGTACTTCTTGTGGAAGGGGACACCGAACAGTGCCAGCCCCAGCGTTACCCTCTACCCAGGGCGCCTGGCAACCACCTGGCAGTTATGGATAATCGCTGTGGCAAGGGCGGACAACCTTCGACCTGGTCGGGACATGGCCAGGCAATGGCCACAGTACACAACAGCGCCAGTACCTCGAACAAGCAGGCAACAGACTTAAAAAAACTGCCGCATCAACCACGCTCAGCCCTACTGAATCCTGGGAATCAGACAACGAAGACAGAGTGGAATCCCCAGCCAGGGGAAACATTGACGACTCAGTATTCCAAGTGGCAGAGGGAGTGAACGCATTCCATCAAGCCACTCCGTCTGAAAAAACAGAGAACCGATTTCAAACAACAGAAGAGGTACAACAAAAAAGGGCTGAACGTCCACAAGAGGCTCAAGCAAAGAGCTCGGAGGGCATAGACCCCATTGGACCGTTTGTAAACCACGAGGCCATCTCGCCATCTGACCAGTCCACATCACAGGATGAAGAACTCAACAAAACTAAAGACACTGCTACCAGGCCAAAAATCTTCAAAAAAACCATGAAGGCCAGGACCAAAGCTAAGACAATGGCCGACAAACCACAAAAAAAGAAAGGCAGGAAAGTAGGCCCAAAAACACTAGGAGGTACTAAGGGGCTATCAACACCTCTACTCTCGGCCTCCCTGAGGGACTACTTCATAAAACACAACAAGAGAAAATTGTGCGCAGACCAAGAGATGTCGGACGCGGAAATACTGGAGGCAATTCAGGATCCATCCCCACTGAGCAAAGCCCGAAAAATCGACCAGAACCAGGAGAAACCAACGTCAAGAATCAAATGGCATGCCCATAGTACATCCAGCATGAACCAGGACACAGAAGCAAGAAGGGTAAAGCCCCCCTACGCAACGATCGCACAAGATCCTACACTAACAGCAGAAAACGCAAAGCAAGCGAGCGCCCCGAAGATAAGTGAAAGGCCTACCACTGAAACGAGTGTGGAGCCCCACCAGCCAGGTGAATTAAACGTAACACCAACACAACAAGACACGACAGAGTCTCAGAATGTCTCCAGGAAAAGTAACCTGATCATAGAGATCGAAAAAAACCCACCAGCTCAACCTCAATTCCAGGTCCCAGCGGCCTCCGACAGCCCAAAGGTTCGGGACAGACCAAAACTCATCATCAGGCAGTCGCAGGTCGAAGAGCCCTATGCATGGACCAGGCCATACATCCAAGCGAACAGTAACAGAACATGGGCTGAAACTTCAGCCAACATCCAAGACTGCAGGAGCTGAAAAAAGACTTTCCGAGAGATTTCCTCAGCATCAAAATGAAAGAGGAGCTCATACGCCAATCAGAAACAGAAAACAAAGTGATTTCTCTCGAGTCTCTGACAAAGAAACACCATCATAAAAAAAAAAGACAGACCTCTTATCGATCATGTCGGCCCTCACAATAGCGCTAAATCCCTTTAGCAAGCTCTACGAGTTGATCCACCAGGCCCTAAAGGACAACACATCTATGATCGCCTCACTCAAGGACAAACTGACCTTCATATAAGGGTATGTAACAGCCGTTGAACGGAATTCAAACAACATGCAAACGAGCCTCGAAGACAAATTAACGAAACTTGGGAGCAAACTGTCAAACAGGGAACCTCAAACTCGGCACACAAGTTCACCGATCTCTCGAAGTACCCAGACGGAAGACACAGTAAAAAAGAAAGAAGTGGCTCCAATCTTCACGAAAGGACTCGCTAAGTCGCCAGTAGCATGACCTGGCTCTAGACGAGTTCCTATGACCAAAACCGCTGCTAAACACTTAACGGACGGCCCGCTATTGAGCGTCCCACCCAAGAGTCCATCTGACGCCCTAGTGAGAGCGGCTGCCAGTACCTCAATAGGGCGGGTAGGCTCCTCAGATGATAGACCAGCCAGAACCACCGATAACAAGGAACATAGCCGTGTGAACATGGCTAGTAACCAGCAATGGCAAGACCAGCCGGAAGCCACACAAGGGTCCTCAATCTCGAGCCCTGCCTTAGACTCACCAAATTTTTCCGACCACTCGGACTGTGTTGAAATGACCTCCTCAACTGCCACACAGCAAACTGAAGAACTGAAGCAGACACTGACAGGCGCCCGGAAACAAGTGGGGCAGCCTTTGCTCACGGAGGAATCCAACGAAGGAAAGGGCCTGACAAGTAGATCTGAAAGACCCCGCTCGAGAACACCCAGCACTGTCCTAGAGGTCATAAAATCCCTAAAGAAAGCAGAACAGAATCCAGTGCAGAAAAGAGAGGCAGAACGGTGCTCAGGGCAGACCCGCAAACACGATCTAAGAAAGCATCGAAGAAACTCCTACAAGGAAGATGGCAGACCAACAAAACCCACAGCCAAAAATGAGCTAAAACTCGCTGGAACGTCACTATTCAAACTGGAGCAAATCTCTTCTAAAGACAGCTACATGGTTCTGAATAGAAGATCAGTTCTAAAAATAACGGCAAAAATTGATAAGCTATGCCATCTCTCAACAAACAACCTGGTCCTGGTGGAACCTTATCATAGAGACCACAGAGCCAAAGCATACTTGCACATAAGATCAAAGGCCCTAAAAGACTGGCCCCTCGAAGCATCCAAAGATCTACATCGCCTGGCATGAAACTAGAAAAACTACAGAGCGTGGGAAAGGAGCAAGAAGACGCGGAAAGATCAGAAAGGAAGGCTCCACCAAAATCTGACGATGACGCAATAACTGAAACTGCTACAAAAGAAAACAGAAGAGGAGAGGCCTCGCCTGGACGAGAAAGAGAAGTAAGGGGAAAAGCGTCAGACTACCCCCCAAAGTTGTCTAGGAAAAACAACACAACACCAAACAAGCCAAGACGACGAGAGGAAAGTCCACGGAGCTACCGCGCAAAGAGGGAACAGACAACATACCCTACGCCAGCTCAATCCCCATCCACATCAACCAAACCATGGAAATGGATCTCAGACAACTTCGGTCATAAGAAGAAGGACTAGCAGTCAACCCATGACGTCGTCGCCAACAAGACACAGACAACGATCTCTGACCAACTCAAGAAAAAGACTGTATTACAGATGGCGTCATTGAACACAAGAGGATACTTCACCTAACCAAACCCAGCGACATAAACTTGAATCATTTCGATGTAATCTGCTTGCAAGAAACATGGCTAATGGAAAAACCAACGCTCGAGGGATTCACAATCGAAGTCTCTCCAGCTCAGAGGCCCATGTTGGGAAGACCCTCAGCGGGACTACTAACCGCAGTGCGACTAGGATCAGGAATGGTACCGAAGAGCAAAATCTGTGAGGAGTACGGTATTTTAGCAACCCTAACGAGATGGCATCATCAAGATCAGGAGAAAAATTGTCAGACTCACCATAATAAATCTATACTGGAACCCAGAAAGAACATCAACGAAAGAATTCTGTGAACAAGTAGCTAACACCGTCGACAAAATCAGAGTTAACCACGACATCCCCAACATAATCATATGTGGGGATCTGAATGCAAAATGTGGATCACACTCGGCAGGCAACACAATCCCCCTGGGCCTGAGGAAAACCGACGAGAGAGGCCAAGCATGGCTGACTCTGATGAAGTCTAGACAATTCCACAACATCTCAACACTACAAGAAGGCGACGTGCACATTCCAACATGGGAAAGAGCGCCTGCATCCGCCAACCTAGACTACATCTTCATCACAGAAGGTCTTATTCCATACTTCGCGGACTTCAAAGTACAAAGAACTAGAGAAAGCGACCACAACCTCTTACTTCTGTCATGGGGAGGAGAAGTCAAAGATCGACTATCCTATCCCTTCGAAATCGGCGTCAACAAGCAACAAAATCGAATTTGTCTGACATCCGGAAACATAAACGCATTGGAGTCAAAACTACGCAGAAATCATGCCAACACAAACAGTGGCAGGGAAGGCCCTCGGCCAGAATACATGTCGCTATTGGTGCCTCACAAAGTGAGTTTTGGGGGGAAGAAGCGGCCCCAACCCAAACATAACCACATGTTCAACACAGCACTAGTAGCCAAATGTAAAGACCTCAGAAAATTGAAAAGAGTGGCGACAAAAAGCAACACCAAAGAAGCCTGGACTACCGACCAAAAGGGGAAAGCAACCTACAAAGCATGGCTCAAGCAAGAACGGCAAAACTTATACCAGAACGACGCAGAGGCCATGCTAAAAGTGTGGGCCTCAAAGAACAGCCGTGACTTCTGGTCCCTGCTAAAAACACCTATCGGCCAGAATCCCCACCAGATTCTCGGCGACGTCACAGAACAACAGTGGATTACACACTTTTCAGAACTCTACGTGCTTCCTCCTTCCTGCTCTCCACCCACTACGCAACCCCAATGTTTGCTTCTCTGACACTCACCCACTTTAAAAAATGGGCTAAGAACTCACCAGCCTTTGACATCTTCCAGACAGGCTTCCAAAAGGGCGCAGGAACAGCAATAAACCTTCTGATCCTCAATACCATCAAGGCAAAAGTGAAGGGAGGCGCGCCAAACGTCCACATGGACGTGATTGACCTAACACAGGCCTTTGACACAGTGGACCGCCACAAACTATGGTCCAAACTAACAAACTGGGAATGTCCAAGATCGATCCTTGACCCAATCATGTCCCTGCACACAAAGACATCTTTGAGAGTCCGCCTATGCCAACAAGGAACACTTTCGGACAAGATTGAGACGAAAAGAGGAGTGAAACAAGGTTGCCCGCTAGCGCCCGCACTGTTCATAGCCTTTATTGGCGACTATCAAACAACGGAAGAACAGGTGCGATCCTTTCCTCCTAAACTGGGAGAAGCCAAGATTTCAAGATTGTGGTACGCGGACGACTTGATCCTGTTGGATCAGACGGCCATAGGCCTCCAAAGGCAGTTAGCTAACCTATCCACATATATGGAGAGCAATACCCTAAAGATCAACATAAAGAAAACCAAAATCATTTAATTCTGCAAAACCACGAAGGAAACCCAGATAACACACTCATGGTTTCTTAAAAAGACAAAAATCGAGACAGTCAAAGAATTTAAATACCTGGGAGTGGTGATCGACAACACAATGAAAGACAACACCCTCCTGAACTCTCTGTGGGAAAAAACCCGAAGCCTCACAGCGCAAACCCGTGCTGTAGACAACAAATTCGGAAAATTCTCCTGGTCACCAGCACTCCAGTACTACAAAACCAAAGTAGTACCAGCCCTAACCTACGGAATGGCGGCGAACCTAAACCTGCCACCTGAAATCTGGACTAAGTTCGAAGGATACCTGTGGAAATCAGTGCTGGCCCTGCCCAAATCTGCACCCATGTCAGCCATACGGCGCGACTTAGGCTTACCATCTCTAGCCTGAGTGGTAATCCAAAGCTCTGTGCAACTCTACAGGAAAATTCTGTCTCCTAGCTCGCTGCCGATATTTCGAATCATAGAAGCAGAAATCTCCAAGGGATCCTGCAAACCTTTATCATAATGGGTCGGAAAAATACACAAAAAAAAACTGGAAGAAGTGGCATGTACGACTGCTTCTAAACAACCCTGGGAGGGTAAAGAAAAAATTGGAAAATCAAGATTGGATCCACACCACCGAAAAGATCCTGCAGTACAAATCGCTAAAACATCTACCACCCACTACGAATCGGCCAAAGGTCCCACTGAAATATTGCGAGAGATTCCCAGAGAAGAACTTGAGAAAAACCTTCATGAGAGCTCGGCTAAACTTACTGAACACAAAGGAAATTTTGGCTGCACAAACTCGGGTGCCTGCCGCCCACTGCCGCTTATGTGAAGTCCCAGACCAAGTGGAAACAATCCACCACCTTCTCATGTCTTGTCCAGCTTTAGCAGTAGAAAGGCAAGCATACTTGGCACCACTTACTTCAGACGCAACTGCACTCGACGACGAAACTTGCTGGTTTCGGCTGATCGCAGGAGACTCTCCCAGATGGGCCAGGATGAGAGCCAAATTCTTGGATGTAGCACTCAAAAGAGCCAACTCTCCTGACGGCAGCGGGCCTCCGGCAAACATGAAGTAGGGCTGTCTGGAAGCTCGACACGGACTCTCCTTGCACGACAAAAGTGGTGTCACAAGTCTGAAGCTTCTTTTTGTAAAAACCAAAGGGGTTAAAACAAAAAAAACGAAAAAAAACAGAAAAAAAAGAAAGCACATTTGCACACACAAACCAGGTACTTTGACCTGCACCAATCAACACAACAGGTATATCAACTGCCTCTCCCACTGCCACCATAATGTCCACAAGGCCCCTTCATCTTAAAGAGCCAAATGCATAGAAGACAACAGTAGTGGCAGAAGTGGCCTATACAAGACCACTTACAACACTGTCACCACATGCTCATCTGCCATGCTGTGAAGGCAGTGTTGCCAATACACAATAAAGTGTGCTCCAACAGCGCTGTTGAGTCAAGGAAAGAGATCAGCGCAATTTCTATTTCTATTGCATGTGAGGGCAGGACATTCACTCAGAATTTATGATGTATTTATCCACTGTATCCACAGCAATACATTACAGAGATGCATGAATCAACCCCCAGTGGCATTCATGCCCTGATGCATGCTTCCCTTTGATACCACCAAATCCTGGTGCATGCTTTCCTTTACACCGCCATGTCCTGGTGCATGTTTTCCCTCAATGCCAACATCTTTTGCTGCATGCTTTCCCTTAATGCCAACGTATCCCACCACATGCATTCCCTCAATGCCAACATCTCCCAATGCATGCCTTCCCACAATTTCACCATGTCCTGGTGCATGTCCTCCCTCAATGCACGCATATCTTGGTGAAGATCGCCAATGCCTGCTACCACTTTATTGCCCCAATGGGTAATATTCAGATACACCTCAGACTGTACTTGTGCATGTCTGCCACTTGAATGAGTCCACTTCTCATCCTGTACCAGGTGTACTGGTCTTACCCAGCACTGCAGACTCCACAGACACCGTTGGTAAAGGTGCAGACACTGATGCAGGCATTGCAGCTGTGGTCACACCAGAGCAATGCAGATTTGACTCCTGACTCACATGCACTGCACTGTTCCTGGCTGTGCAGTCAAAACCAGATGAACACGGTTGTGCTATGGTCACACAAGACAAGCCCCAGATGATGTTGCTCACTTTCTCCGATGTATTCTCTTACAAGAATCTGAGAAACTCCTCCTCATTCTGGCTTGTTAGCTCAGACCGATGCATGAGTTCTCAAAACAAGTCATCCACATCAGATGGCGCATTCTCTGAGGGGGAAGGGTCATCAATCCTCCTCA
Organism: Ambystoma mexicanum; assembly: GCF_040938575.1. NCBI lineage: Eukaryota > Metazoa > Chordata > Amphibia > Caudata > Ambystomatidae > Ambystoma > Ambystoma mexicanum. Next base: position 594,195,137 of record NC_090937.1, on the reverse strand, counting down.
CTAATGCATGCAAGCATTGTGGATTTTCATCAGACAAAGTTGGCTATCCTATGGTGGCTGATGGCCTAGCCTGATCTTCCTCTGCGGAATCATAAACTGCAAAACAAAAGGAAAATAAAACGATCAGACACCTCAACACTTACACTCATTGGCTACAATGATCTTACAATGCCCCACAATGACTCATCATCACATGCATACTAGCAGCCTACTGGTCCCTTGCAATAATCCCATATGACCTACTCACAGAGCACATCTAATGCTGAATAATCTTGTCTGCTGTGCAATGTGTGTTGCATGAAAAAGGCATATTACCACTTGCTCTTCTTATCATGAGTGAACAAAAGAGTTATTATGAGTGAAAGGAAAGCTCTGTTACACTTTCCCTGGGATGAAGCCTCACCATGCTTGGATCTCCCCATAATATGGGGCAGGTCCTGTTCACAGGACATTTGGAATGAAGGGAGGAAAAGAAGAACCCTGAACACATTTCCCATTTACATATGCACAGATTAAATAAGGGAAAAAATGCATTATGAGCATATGAAACTCACCTTATGTGGCCATGCCTTCAACGCCTTTGACCTGCTCACTTGTAATGAGACCACTGGGCACCTCTTCCATTTCTGTCCGCTCCTCCCTCTTGGAGGATGCTCCACTTGTTGCCTGGGCTGAACTCTTATTTCAACTCAACTCGATCATTGTCTGCCTTGTAATATCATCCGTGCACCTGGACACCACATTGGCAGTGCAATGTTCAAACCCAGAGGCATTCTTTTTTTCTGTAACCTCCTGTCGCAGGTGTTTGTGTTGTATAATAGAGAGGGTGCTGCCTTCCCAACGATAGAGATCCTCCTGAGACTCATCCATGAAGTCAGAGTCGATGACCAGATCCTCACCTGTAGATCTTTTTTTGCTTTGTGATCTCTTCCATTTAGTCTGTCCCTTTTCTTGAGGTTGTTTTTTTCTTCTTGAGGATGGCATTTTTCTTGAGGTTGGGTCTTTTTTGGAGTAGAGGACTTTTGTTTAGATGAGCCCTTCTCTACATGTTGGCGCTTTCAATTAGTTTGCCCCTTCTCCTTTTCCTTCTGTGGCCCCTTATGTTTCACGTTTCATCGTGCTCTTATTGGTCATATTCACGTCTGTGATGGCGTGTGCAGCCTGAGAATGCGTAATGAAACTCTTTATTTACATGAGAACAATTATGTGAATCCACTTTTTAATTGACTGAGGAAACAGTCTGCATCCATACCGGATACCTGGGGTAACCTTTGCCTTAGAAATTCTAGCAAAGTTGTTCATGAGTAAAAACATATCTTTTTCTGTATTCCCATCATCTGGCTGAGATGCACTTCCATTTTAACATTCAGCCTACTTTTGAGAAGCTGAACGTAATTATGAGATTGTCGGTTGTGGGCTAAGCTTAATCGCTGGGGTATCCCTAATGGCCTGTCATCCATGCTGATTCTATTTCGTTTTAAGAGCATGCTCAAGGTCAGATTGCTAGAATTGTATAAGGTGAAGGTTGCCCCAGCTATCCTGTATGGATGCAAATTGTTTCTATTAAACTGTGGCTTCAGGTACCGGAAGAGAAAGTCTGCTGGAAGGTTCCACTGCATACTCCCATTGAGGCCATTAGATTGGAACGCTGACTGTTGTCTTGGTGGTTCTATTATACATGGCAAAAGACAAGTCTTCTTTGCAAGTTTAATTGCGGAGAACAGCTCAATGTCCTTAGGATACTAGGAGAGGCTACCATGGTGAGGCCCTGTTCTGCTTTAAGATTGTTTTAGGTGAATGTGAGCAATACCTGAAGAAAATAGAATGGTCTGCTGATACGACTTTGTCTATTATTAAAAGAAGACTTCGGGCTTTGGATAGGAATGAGTCATTGCAGCAGTTACATAAGTTATCACTGTTCAAAAATGTAGCATTATGGACATAGCTTTCCCATCCTCGGAGGACAGGTCTGCACAAAACCAGCCCTGTCTTGAACCCTCCTGGGTTTACACATACACACGTCATGTGCTGTCACAGCAGGGAATGACAAAAATAATTATTCCCCCAACATTCTCATATGAACAAGCGCACGATCTCGACACACATGCATGGAAACCAGGATGCCGTATAACTATGTTCGTTCACTACATTCAGAATGAACACGAGTCTAAATGTGCATGCTTGCTAGGTGTTTATTACAATGCGAGTCACCACGCATGCGCACAGCTGAGACAGGCCATAGTTGCTCCTGCAAGCATTGTTCAACAAAGGAAGCAAGGAGCGCTCTCTTTACTACTAGGGAGTACGATCCTAAGGACGACAAGCTAACTCAGAGTCCCCTTCACCTCCCATTATTACGGTGTGCCCGCATTGATTTAATAGAATAGGTGACAGCCCCTAGCTCGTGTCTCTCTCCACACAGAAAGAATGGGGCCACATCTTACCAACCAACTGACCCAAGCAGCCATTTAGAGAGATCCAAGACAACGCAAGAACACCATAAAGGTAGTACTCAGAGCAACACTTCACCAACTAAACAATGGTAGATCAATACTTAACTGCCACTTAAAACTCTTCTTTATTCACAAAAAGTGTTGTTTCCACACTCTATCTTCTCTCTGTCTCCAGAGATTAGAGACACAAGATTAATAGTCCACTCTGAAAACGACCTCTCGGTGGACCCCAGATGCCCGCAAACAAAGGTCCACAATTCTGAACCCAGACCTGCTCTAAGAAAAGGAAGGGCAACAATGTCAGTGGAAAATAGAGAACACTTTAAAAAGACTCCTTATTTTTCACCTTCTATAGCCAGTCATTCTGGTTTTTTAACTCACAGCTTGTTTTAAATACAAACAGGCTGTCCAGTAAGACCACATGTAAGTGACACATACCAATTTATTTTCTCTCCCACTACAGAGAACCCCAATCCAAGGCCCAGATGAAGGTGATAACAACATATGCCGAAACGTCAATGGATTAGGAAAAGCTACAACGGGCCTCATTACGAGTTACGAGGTAGCCATGCCCTTAATAAGGGCGTGACTGCCTCCATATCATCGGGTGCGGGTCCGTGGTCCCTGAATGGGGAAATACCGGGCCATTCTGACTTTGGAGGGCCCGGTATTTCCCCATTCAGGGAACCCAGACCCGGACCATCCTCATTCCCATTTGAGTCCTATAGGGCTCAATGGGAATGTGGAGCATGCTAACAATGGGCCCGTTAATGACGGGCCCCTTGTTAGCATGCTGGTCCCCTCGCGGGACCTGCAAAGGACGTCTGGTCTGACCAGACATTCAGAGCGGGTCACGCGAGGGGACCTCGTAACGAGGCGGTATGGGGTTAAGAGCGCTGGCACCTTTACTGGCACCATTAACCCCTTACTGCCTTACTTGTAATGTGGCCCAACATCTTTAGCGCACAGCCATAACTGATGCGAATAATAGAGACGTTGACCGAGGATTGGTCACAATATGTTTTATGTAGAACACAATCAAGCAGAATTAATGAAATGCTAAAGGACTGAATAGCCCTCTGACCTGTGATCTATTTTTACTTAACCCATGATTAGATTACGAAATGCTTCATTTAGAACACCATGAAGCACAATTCATGAAATGCTAAAGGATGGAATAGGCCTCTGTCTGCCTTGTGATCTATTTTATTTATTTTTTGATGTTTAATTGCTTAAGGAACCCGGAAATAGGAACATGGTGATCTATTTTATTACATTTCAGTTGATGTTTAATTTGTCAATAAATCCAGAAATAGGAGTTCAAACCTGCAAACAGGACTATGTACTAATGTTGACTAAAAGTGCATGCTCCAAGATATGTAAAACGAATAATGTATTTTGATGGTGAAAACTTCTCATCACTTTTTCTAATCATATGCACATGTTTTTTCCACCATGTATATGTATCTATCGCATGTAGCAAGTCCGTCAAGTCCCTCTTTGCCTCAGACACTTTTGGAACACTTCCCGCCTGTTTTGTGCAAGACTTTCTTCGGCAGACCCACGCATACCAAATACAAACTAAAATAACGTGCAAGCCACACCCACTTGTTGCGTGACTACAAAGGAGGCAGTCCACGAGCATCAGCGCGCGTGCACCGAGCAAGTCCTGTTAAATCCCTCTTTGCCTCTTTGCCGCAGCGTCGTGGACGAGTGGACTTCTGGACTTGCTCGGTGGCGCAGGCTGCTGCACTGTTATGGCCACCTCGCTTAAATCAGGCATGCCGCAGGGCCTTCTACCTATGAAACAGCCCGCGGCCTTTAGGGCAGCAGTTATCAACACCAAGAACTGCATTATAAACCACACGTCTACCCCAAAGGCCTTACAGAAGGCGACAACATTAAAAGCCGGTACAAAGGACTTTATGGACAGTCGGAAATTCTGCAAAGATCTATTAAACGTGACAGACGCTGTGTTCATGAGTAATGCCATGATTACCTCCAGGCTTGCTTCCCTTGTTCCCTCTGTGAAAGTTGGTGCGCAAGTGTTGCCCCAACATAAGGATTATGTGCTAAGTAATCAGCTAAAATCTTCTGAAAAGCAAGCCCAAGTTGTGGCACTTCCTGGTCAAGAATTACCAGTGGATCATCCGAAATTGAACATATCAATAACTGATAATAGTCTTTTGAATCCGTACCCCCACAGCTCCAATTGAAGCAAACAAGGTCATTGTTGAGGGGGGGGGGTGTCTGATGTTGCAATAATTGACTTAAATTCATCTAACTCTTCTTTTTCTCCGCAGCTTCTTTCTGATAATTTGTCCAAATCACCAGCAATGTTTTCCAGTTTCAGTTCATATAATTCTAATGTTCATATCTTTTTGTGTACCTACGTTTGCGCTCTACCGGCTTTCAGTCTAGAGGATGTCCCAGTGAATTCGGCAGAAGTGCCTTTGCCAAGCTCACCTACAACCTCTTTGGAGACTTGCCGGAATACGGATGTCGCAAACCCCACAGTAAGCAGCCACAACTTGGTGGAAATAGCTCTAAATGCCATGCAACTTTCTTTAATCTACTTTGCTTAAGCTATTTGACGCCCTTAACAGCAAGGTAGATAGCCAAGCGACCCAAATTGAGAAATTGGTTCTATGGCAACAAAAAAATCACACACAGATTACGAGTCAAATGTTTAACTCGGCCAGTCATGGCTCCGGTTCCATCTACTTGCACGGTGACAACGAGCGCTGTGATTGATGTCTCGCAGCCCCTACAATCTGTAGGCACCCTGCCTCTAGGGGGTAAACCTGTTTTCAACACAATTTCACAAGTTGGCAAAACCATTGGTGATCCTGACATTAATTCTGATATGTCACATCTGCATACAGGTTCAAACACCCCTTTGCAGAGTCAATCAAATGATTTGAGCGTCACTCTTTTAGATTTGACAAACCTTTACAAGCTGCATACACTATTTTTTTTGAAAAATTCTAGACGCAGCACAAAACTATCTGTTGTCTCGCATACCAAGCTATAAAAAAACTAGCCCAATACAAAAAGCAATAATGGTGCTAAGATGCAGACCTTCATGAAAAGGCTGACTTTACCAGCTAAAAACTCAATATCGACTGCTCAAGCTATGTCTAAAGAATACCATCTTATGAAGTCCAACAAAGTGAACAGAGCAGAAGGAGAGCCACCCAGTCTGCCAGTGTCCTATGCCCCTTTGGATGCATTAGTCAAGGAGGCTGCTTTGAAACACATGCAAGAAAGATCTAAGGCGGATAGATTAAAATTTGCTGCGCCTGCTAATCTTCCCATGAACGAAGACCCGAACTCAGCATCTAATATTAGGTACTTCCATCGCCAAGAGATAAGGAAAGCAGTTGATGCTTACATGAGCAATTAACCTGCTGTTACTCCTTCTGACTCCCCCATCCCTTCTAGAGCTCAACATAATATCAATGCTAAAAGTGCCTGTTTCAAAGATAAAAGAGGAAACGAGATCCAGTCGCCGAGGATGGTGGCCAATAATTTGATACCAGTGACTAATATAGACCAAAACCTAGAAAAAATAACAGGAAAGGTGCAACTTGACTTGGTACCAAATCAACAGAAGCATGATTCAAATTGGCATTTAGAGAAAGACACCCTGACTCTACCAACAGCAAAAACGCTCTGTTAGCCGAGGTTGCAACAGAAATCATCCAAATAATTGAAGCGGCTACGAGCCTCAATTCTAATCTAGTAAGGCCCCCCACTGCCACAGAGTTACCAGCCAAACTGGCACTCATTGGCTCCCTCGAGATTCGCAAAAAGAAGTTTCCGGCTAACTTTTCATTGAAGTTAGCTTGCAAACAGAGTCCCTCTGTGCAATATGAACTGAACAGGCAGTCTATTTTGGCCATCTTTTCCGACATACCGTTGTTGGAAGACATCAATTCCTCCAACCTAGTACTGGTGGAATTCCCAGTGAAAACCAATTTACAGTGTGTACGGATCTGGATGAATTCCAGGCTGGTTCAAAATATCATATGGTTGGCAAGAAGGAACTGCTAACGTTGGGATTTGTACTTAGTACTGAATCAACAGTGGACGCTGAGACTGGAAAAAAAATACAATATCAATCTAGAAATCTCAGCTCCAACATTGTGGTACCCAAATCAAGTACTCCACGTTTTAAAACGGCTGATTGTATATGCACTCTGCCCACTCATTCTACCTAACTAGCACAGCCCTCGAAAGTCCAAAATATCTCACTGCTAAACTGGAGTACCAGAGGTTTTTCTCATCTGATAAACAATAATGACAGGCATATGACTCAATATAACATACTCATGCTCCAAGAGACTTGGTTAGTATCCAGTGTGGGACAATTATGATTTATTTTTTAATCCAGCAGTTAAGGCGTCCCAAGGCAGGCCATCATCAGGTCTGCTCATAGCCATTAAAATAGAACAAGGTATCTTTGCACAAGAATGGGCAACACCGAATGAGTTTATGCAACTAGTCAAAGTGAAAATTCACAATGACACATATGGTCTAATCAACGTGTATTGGAATCCTGTGGGAATATTGGATGGCAGCTTCACAAAACACTTGGTGAATTACTTAATTTAATTGCGATAGATACAACAATCTCTCGAATTATAATTGTGGGAGATTTTAATCTTGATTGCACAACGGAACATGCTTCTAAAAGAAATCCCAGAATGGCAAAATGGGCAGCCTTTGCGTCCAATCATAATTTGATTGGATTAAATGGAGCGTTTCCGTCCAATATTCCCCCACGACCCACCTGGCAGCGTGGTAGCAGCTGCTCAACGATTGACTTTATCCATGTGAATATGCAAATGTTCCACAGCATATCCAATTTTTGTACTCTGGAAAATATGCATAGTGATCAAAATCAACTTGTAACTCAGTGGCCAAGCGCAAATTATATCACAGCTTTTGAGATGAACCAGTTGCATGATAAATTAATGGTAAATAACAGTGGCAATCGCCTAAAATGGTCTGTTAAATCTTTAACTTCTCTGAATGATCATCTAGCCTTACAATGCTGTAATCATCAAGTGGTCTAACTTGAATCACAGCCTGTCTATTTGGATATGTTACAACACTTTCAAAGCTCACGTAATTGTAAAGGTGTGTATAGTCATCTAACATTGAGACCGGAACTACATGTGTACGACTCGGCCACTCGAGCTAGGAAGGCAGAATTTTTCTCGAAAAAAGAGAAGCCTTTAAAATGTCACCAAAAGTGAGAGCTCCATTTTTGCCCCACATAAAGACCAAATATAAAAACTGGTTAAAAGTCACTAAAGCCAAAAGATATCAGCTCGATGGTGAAAACATGTTGTCATCAATTCAATCCAAAAGCATGGCTGTGACTTGGTCTCTTTTAAATCAGACAATGCATAATTCGCAGGCCATTGTACAAGCTAACAACCTCACTGAACAGGATTGGAGCACTCACTTTCTAGAACTTTATGCAGTACCACCAAATAATATTGTTAATCCAATTCTGACTTAGATGATATTCGATTTTATTTAAACAAAATCAGCAAGTCAGGAGCTTGTGGTCCTGACGGTCTATCCAATAGGACATTCAAAAAACACCCAGAACTATGGACTAATATACTATTTAACATATTTACGTTAATCAATGCAACACAAATTCTCCCGGCATCTTGGAAACATTCAATAATTGTCCCGATTTACAAAAAGGGGGACCAAACTCTACCATCCAGCTATAGACACATACCTTTATTAGATGCTCCAGGAAAAATCTTTACCAGATTGATTTTAAGGGATTTTAATGAATGGACCATTGCAAACCTACTGCGTGACCCGTTTCAAACGGGATTTATAGAAGGTTTGGGCATCAGTCCGAATTTGATGGTATTGAACATGTTAAAATGGAAATATGCGACCAAAAACCAAGTTCTCTACATAGCGTACATAGATTTTCGTTCTGCTTTTGGCTCAATTGATTGGCAAATTATGTATCGTAAACTCATTTAGCTCAACTGTCCCACCTCTATATTATCTCTGATTATGAGATTTCACTAAAATACATCAGTACAAGTTAGGCTAAGATTAGCAGGGAAGCTATCTGCAATTCTTCATACGTATCCAGGCGTAAAGCAAGGATGCATATTAGCATCATCAATTTTCAATTTCTTTTTGCTTGACCTGCATGTAGAATTGGGGTCTGGGCATTGTGACCCCCTAAAAGCTGGGGAAATACAGAATTTATCATCTACTATATTCTGATGATCTCATTCTTATATCCCAAACTCCAATGGGTCTCCAACCTCTGTTTAATAAACTGGATCAGTATGCGTCCAGTAGCAACTTGATCATCAACCTGCAAAAAACGCAGATTATGGTGTGTCGACCTCAAACAAATTAAAAAAAAAAGCTTACAATTGGTACCTTAAAAAAGAATGTCTAGCTCAAGTTCACCATTACAAATATTTGGGAGGAAGCATTGTGGACTCCCTGTCCAACAAAGTTATTGAACTCGATATGTGCAATACACTTCAAACTCTAATATGCCAAAAAAAGTAGTAAAAGGCAAATTTGGGAACTTTACCTTAACTCTCATTATGACATTCTACCAACAAAAGGTGATTCCTAGTTTATTGTATGTGATTGACTCTTTTTTTGCCTCAAAACACTAACTGGCCAAAACTTGAATCACGCTTTTGGAAACAACTACTCAACGTACCTGCATCTGTGCCATTACTATTAATCAGGCATGAACTAGCTTTGTTATCATTTAAAGAACAAGTTAAATGGAGAATGCTTGCTTTACTTAGGAAATACATTCTAGGTTTATCCTCGTGTAATATACTGGGAATCATGGCTGAACACCTCTTGGAACGGGATCAGACTTTTACCAAATTGTGGTGTGATTACACACTACAAGCTTTAGCTGATGCATCAATATCCTTAGATTTACTTCTGACCAATCCTGAACGTGCCAAAGTTAAACTGTACCAGAATGACTGGATACTGAACCGCAAATCGTGCCTAATGTCCAACCCATTCATACATAAGCAATTCCGAACAATGGCAGACTATCTTATTAAATGTCCTCTGCCTCATTTGCGTAACCAATATCTCAGGTTCAGGCTGAATCTATAGCCGACTAGGGAGATCTTGGTGAGAAGGAAATTAATATCAAAATAATTAATTTATTGTCGATTTTGTGCAAATAAGGCCACAAAAGAAACGGTAGAGCACTGTTTAACGGTTTGTCCCAGATTATTTAATCTTAGGAGAATTCACTTCAAGAAAGAATGGGCAGTGTTGTATGGCAACATGGAAACAAGTGTGTTATGGCAACACCTATTTAACAATCCTAAACTAACATTTCGTATAGGGACTGTGCAATTTTTGTCTGCCATATTTCCTGATACGAATGAAAGGCAAAAATAATTTTATGTATAGATATTAATTCATTATTTTTTTTTGTTTATTGATTTATTTGATTTAATGGATCGATGAGATGAAATGTGATATATTGTAAAAATTTGAAAGGATGATTTTACTATGCAATACAAATAAAAATAAAAAAATAAAAATGTATGTATATATGTCCAATCACTTATTGTTGTGCATTTGAAAACATAGCAGCCTAACAAACAAATATGGCAATTCTATAAAAATGTTATAAAAGAAATAATTGAGGCCAATTCAAAACGGCCAAGAAAAAGAAAAAGAAATACAATTAGTCTGTATTTATTCACAATAACCAGATTGTAGGTATACGAAGCATAAGAGGGATTTAAACACCTCAGAACATTACACTCAGAAACAGGCAGGATTGATGCATGTAGAATTCATAATTGGCAGGACACTTCTCGTTATAATTCCCATCCAAAAGGTCAACCTTTACTTTAAATCTGCAACTCACCATCTCGATCCTTTATGGATAAACAATAAAATTCCACTTTAATTGCTACCCGACCCTTGAAGTTGAGGTATAGATCCTCATTTTGGGTTAATAGATTATTCTTGTAGATTACGTATATCTGAAACATGTGAAACTCTATATCATTTGTTAATGAAATTCGAGGCACTTCCACCGAGGAGATTGTTTCACTTTTCCCACCTTCTGAGTTCTACCTCAGCAGTTTAGCCTCAAATATTGTGGTCCAGCCAGATGAGTGTTAATTCGTTCTCACATTCGGCAGCTCTTTTAGGCTTTTGTTGAAGACATTTTAGACAGTTTGGGGGACATTTTGCTTATGACTAAGAATTTGTTAAGTTTAATTGGAGACTGACCGGCATAAATGTCTTGGTGTCCATGTCCAGAGGAGTTATGAGTCACTGTTCAATGCCGACAAGCAGCTTCGTACCTCTGCCCGTTGATGGTTCTGGGATGACACCATGGCTGGGATCAACGCTGATGGGATGGCAGTACATACTGCCAGGATCATTAAGAAGCGCTGCGATGACATGAGGATCTACAGCCAGAGGAAGGCAAGGACAGCCGTTGAGGTAGGGCACAAAGTGGTGGTGCACTGTTTTGGGCAGCATGGTGCAGCACCACTAAATCTCTGGATCCTGGACAGGGTGAAACTAGCACTTCAAGCTCATGTCCTTGACCTGCAACCCTGGATCCAAGGTGCAGGTAGTTACACAGGGGATTTTATACCTGCACTGGTACAATGTCATGGATGAGATAGTATGAAGGGATCGAGATAGTATGTCTACCACTAACTAGGTATAGTCAAACATACCACTTGCATAGTGGCCCATTGGCACACTGCAACAATGGTAAGGGACACATAGGCCTAGTTGACATGTAGTCCTGGCTGCTTTTCAAGGCATGTTTCCGTGTGATTTTTAGAACACCTCTGTGGATTTGCTGTTCTTCTGTTATAGTCACATTCACATTAGGTGGAGTGATGCTCACACAACTGAAAGACATTTTTCTCAGGTCACCGTCCCATAGTGCTCCCATGTGGTGCAGCACAATGCATGCATGTGAGGAAGGACCACCATGGGGTGCTATTAGAGGTGCATGTCAGAGGAGTGTATGTTGGGTCACAAGTTGATAAAATACATGGGCGTACATCATTATTTTAACATTCCCGTGTCTGATAGACATTTCAATTCTTGTTGCTGTGACCATGCTATTGTATACAAACAGATACAGCAAGAAAGTTGTTGATATTGGCAGGGTACATGCTGACCATTAGTGTTATGTGTCTTGGAGTGTCCACAAGCCTGAGATATGCAGAAGCCCTTTTCCAATTACAGATGTCTTGCATACAGTTCTCCTGGACAATCTGGGGTGCTCACAGAAAAATGGACAGACATCATGCTGTGAATTTAAAGTTAAGTACCCATGTGGCCATGATCCTTTCCATTATGCTGTTGGCAGAAACACATTAGAAAAATGCACCTGTGCCAAGAGAATGTCAGACATGTTGGCGTTATGGTTGTATGGCCACATTTCAAGGTTTCCTGTAGACATGTGTAGAGATCATGATTGACATTTGCCTCTAGCCATTTTCTAGTGATCATTGACTCTTACCAAGTAGTCAATGGTATGCTGTGTGTTTGTTTGGTATTCGGTTGGCAAGTGATTTGTACTCCTTAAAATGTGTATGTATGCACATTCCTGTGGTGTAGTGATGCTTTTCTGCTTTCCTTCTTTCCATTGCCTAAAGCATCCGAAGAGGGAACCACAGCTAAGGAGGAGCTACATGCCAGGAGCAAGGCTTCCAGACATAACCTTAGACATCAGGCACATCACATATCATCTATCTCCACAGCGGGCTACGTTCTTGGGCTGGTGGTGTCTTCCGATGGCACTGCTGCTGAGGAAGAGGACCGGAATGATGTCATTGTTGTGGACGCTCTGAAGCAGAGGGACATGGAGGTGTTCCTGGGGGACCTCAGACCTCAGTTGGAGTTTTAGGATTGGGTGTGGAGATAGAGGACATTAAGGGCCTGCCATTGTTGTTGGGTGAAGGATCTGGGTGCATGTCCATGCGGCAAACCTATGCCGTGAGACAGGAGCCTGTTCAGGACACTGTGTAGAAGTCAGCACAACCATCTGTGTAATGCTCATTTGCTGCAGCACTACATTCCTTCTCTGATGCCTACATCCAGACAATGGCCAGACCTTCTTCTGAAGAGACCATCCATGACAGTGTCCTGAAAGTGCTGGTAGGTGGATTGTGATGGTGGAAGTGGTTATATGTGATTTCAACTCATGACCCACCTCTTCAAGGAGTCGCGCCTCCTCAACACCACTGTATATGTGTTCTGTGGTTACTGCTGAACACCGCTCTGTTATGCATCTGTAATGTTGTACACCTCTGTAAAGTCCTCTATTATGTATCTGTATTGATGTATACCTCTGTAAAGTGCTCCATTGCTTCTCGAAGCTAGGTCTGCGCTCAATAAATAGAACAAGAAGTAGAAGAACAGGAACCAGAAGAACTCTGCCACACCCATCTGTGCTCCCAATACCTTCTTTACCTTGTTTCCACTGTTAGTTTACTAGCCACTGCTCTTGCTAGCCATCCTAAGGATTCTTCTGACATACTGCAGTATAGTTTCAATTTGTGGACACTTTGGACCATGCATTAGTTCAGGCAGGTGCCCTGCTCCTCACCCATCAGGTGTGTTGCCTGTAATAATTTCAACACCCCTCTCTTATTCCATGAAGAAGACCAGACACTGCATCTCCAATCATTGTTGAGGTTGCTTCTCACGAACACCATCATGGGCTGGCATTGTGGCTACCTCACACATGTCCCCATAGGGCAGATATGCACTGCAACAGCCCACCCATCATGATAAACGATGTTCCCCTGCATCCAGTCAACTACGTGGCATGCATAATGTTTGCAAGCGGATCCCCATACACATCATTTACTCCTTCATCACTGATACCTGCATTGTCACCCACCTAAACCCACTTCACAGAGGTATTCATCCATGTTGGCTATTGCTTACTATGTCCAGTCCATCCATGGAATATGGTGAGAGCCCACTCCTTCGTTCGATATGGTTTATGTGCATGCAGCCCAATGCACCTCTGGACGACAAGCTTTCTGTCTTTAGTCTTTGTTGCCTTCCCACTTTCAACTACGCACACAGTCAGCTTGAATGCCATATCACTCCCAACAACCCACTCCCAACAACCCACTCGCCAGTCAATGTTCCATTAGAGACGCCACATACTTGCTCACCATAATGACTCTTGTTCAGCCTAACACTTTTTTCCTCATTGTCTTCCATGTTCATTGCAATCCTGTGACGTTTGTCTGAAGGAAGGTGTCCATTGCATTCTCAACCCTATGAAACAGCCACAGTACACATTAGAGTCAACACAGATTACAGGTTAAGTCCACATTCTATTAAAGAAAACACTTAACAACATCTGTCCTGGATGTCCAAAGACAGTGTAGTTGTTGGTGAATGTGAAAATTGACTTTCACATGAGTCACATCATCCCAATCATCCACATCCATGGATAAGGTAGAAAACAGGCATTGCGATAATTCTGTCACTTCCCAGTATTGGCTATTAGGGTAGTCCTTAACAAAGTTCTCCTCTCATGGGATGATGTTTATGAAAGCTCTATGACTGCAAGTTGCTGTTCAAATGACAATTAAACAGTGATGATGATAAATTGGACCACCATGCACCTCTGTGACAACACACCCTGTAACCTGTCACTTCCACAGCCTTGTGCACTGAAGGCCTCAGTCTCTACAATGGATAACCAGTGGGATGTGCTAATGATGCATTGGCATCATAGGCAAAGAGAGCAACAAAGGTATATCCTGATGGGGCCATCACCCATTGCATGGAGTGTGTCCAAGACACTCACTCACAGTCGGCCACCGAATATTTAGATACCATGGGATATATCATAATATAGTGAGTGTTCTGGCACCACATACACATGAGCCGTCCATTGCCCAGCAGAATGTCTATGTTTGGTGACATGAACATTGTCCATGTTAGCCATCCTCTCTCCATCTGTACTCATGGACATTCCACCTGCAGCAGGAATCCAGTTTGATGGCAATAATCCACCATGCCCTCTATCATGGCACCGTTACTTCACCACTGAAGCCAGGGAAGTGCTAGTAGTTGTCAAGTAACCAAGATCCCAAGTGGCACATCAAGTACTACCCCAATGCGCCTTTGTGGGTTCCCACCTTGATGTTCCAGTGGCCACACATGGGATCCAAGAGATGTGGATCAACTAGATCTTTCAGTGTAAGCAATGTTGCCTCAAGGGTATGTTCTGCACAGACACCACTAACATGATTACTATTTTTGGGCAGTTTGTAATGCAGTTACCTTTCAAATCATGGTGCTCTATGTTGTGGTGAGTCACAGTTGCCAGTCCCTCTTTCTGGTGTACTTGATGTTTGTATGGTGAACACTTGCATGATAGCGCCTCTTACAGACTTTCTTTGGAGGATGTTTGGGTGGCATTACCTCCATGTCTCTCTTCCTTGTCACAGTAATTACTGTATGAAGGTGCATCCTCCTTATGACAGACCCTTCTTCAAAGAATTCTTATTCTGGATGATTTGTTTGCCCCTCTCTCTCATACACCAGGGTATATTGCACCTGACAAATCACATGATCCCCCAGTTGTGTTTACTGTCTTTCCAGGCAGTAGCCCTGGAGATGCTAGCAGTGCTGCTTCCCTCCCCACCCCCAAGGGTTGATCAATCCCATTGCACAGATTTGTGGTTCTAAGTATGTGGTTTGTGATTTCTCCCTTGGCCACTGCAAGGCTTGTACTTCAGGAGGGGTGGCAACCTCAAGCTTCGTGAGTATGGGGCTTCCCTGGAGTTTCAGGTGGGTTGCACACCAGGAATGCCCAAGTGTGCGGGTGTGTGACCGATTACAGATGGATATCCCTAAATCTGCAAAAGTAGAGGGTGCTGGGAGTGGGCAATTAAAGTCAAACGTGTCTGAGGTCACTGGGGATTAGGCTTTAAGCATGACTTCAGGAAAGAACCCTGCTGTTGGCAGCTCCCTCACCCCCTAAAGCCAGACCTGCTTATATCTTATGATAGACACAGTCACAGTTTTCTCATTTGAAGGTGCTTTGAGCCCCACTGGACAACCTCAGGGCCACCCTAGAGGAGGAAACTCCACAGTTAAAATACCATTGCCCTACTGTTTGACTGCTGAAGGCAGATAGTCTGGTCTTAGAGTATTTTACTATGTCATGTTAGGGCTTTTGGAAATAGTTGCTGGTGTTCTCCCTGTCATTCTCCCCACACCATTCTTTTAGATGTGAAAGTGAGGTCTTTCTCCGTCTTGGTTTGCTCGAGGTATTGTCCCAGTGAAGTTGAAATACATTTGTTGTGCCTGCTCTATGAATCAGCATATGCCCTCCTTATGGTCTAGCTAGGGATCTTTCATATTCTGTAGTAGGAATCAGGATCTGCTTGGGCAACATGTTGAATGTTGTGGATAGGGGTCTGCATCTGGACACTTTGGAATGTAGTTCTGTACACTGCAAAACCTGCTTCTTCAGCCTACCTAATAGGCAGTTCATGGAACTGCAGTTTGGTGGGCTAGAATACTTGCCCTTTATTCTTTAGTTGCCAGGGGGATTTTCTCTCCTACATGACAACACTTCATTGTCAAAGACCATAGTGGGAGTGAGGATTTTGGTAAGCCGCGTCCTACATTCTTGCTTCATTGTTGATTACCTTCTCTGGTGCTCTATCTTCACCCACCAACCCTGGCAGGCCTCTTTAAATCACTTTGGGTCACCTTCCAATAGTTGCGCAGTTTCGCACTAGGATTACTGGTGGCTATATGTCTTTGTAGTCTTCCTAGAGGAGATTATTTCTGGTTGGATCTTCCTGATTGTATAGCTCTTGGAATACTGTTGCAGTTGTTGGCCATTTCTGAGGTGGGGGTGTGGAATCCCTCTCCTGCTCAGCAGTTCCTTTGAACTCTGGGAGTTGGCCTACAGTTGCTTTCTTCCCTGGTCTTTTTCTGGAGCCTATGTTATTCGCTAGGTGTCCCTGGGATTGGAACTTCTATGGCAAGGGCTCTCGCCCTACCTGATGTAAATGTGTTGACTAGTCTGAACATGTGTCTGTCCATTGCACATGGCTTTGTGCTCCTCTGCTGTTGGTCTCTGTAAGGGATGTCCTCCACATTACCCTCTCTCTCACTGGAGGGGATTTGCATGTAAGTCTCCATGGGATGATCACTGCTTCCGCTGTACGGGTGTGGGGGTCATTTCTTTGCAGTCCACCTATATGCTGGTGCAATACTTGGATCGTTGGTGTACTTCATAGAGTAAGTACTTGGACATGAAAGAGGGACGTGGATGTAATGCTTTGTTTGATAACTTACTAGTAGTCATTACCCGAAGTCACATTCTTACTCATCACAGTACTGACACCATCCTGCAGTTCCTTTATTTTGTAATGATAGGTGGATCTTCAGGTGCTGTGATGAGGGAGATTAGGAGTAGGAGTCATACGGATTACCGTTAAGTAATCAGAAACTTTTTCTTGACGTTCTGTATGATTGCTCGACACAATCTTTATACATAAAATAAAATACAAATACAAATACAATCACTGTGGTTTCCTGCTTAGTGCTTCAGTTTGTGGTGCAATGTAGTTCCACGGTGCAATCTGTGGGTCTGCTGGGGGGCTGTGGGGGTGGGGGGGGTGTAGTGGGAGTGTATGGCACTTCTGTTTTTCCTTTGCACCATTTGTCACTCAGCTTGATGTAAATTTAAAACACACAATCTAACACGTGCTAACTAGCACTATGGTAGCATACACAATGCACAAATGCACAACCCCGAAACGTAAATCTTCACAATGGATATCAGTCCCTCCTGATCACATATATTTAACTGATGATGACATATTTTGCAAAAGAGCAAGAACATTTTTCACTGGTAAAGGGAAGTTTGGCAACAACGTTTTCACTGAGCAGTTCACGCAGGGCATTGACCAGGACTGACCACTGCAAAGAATACATTTTGCATAAGTCGCTCTGTGTTCATGCCACTGTCAAGTAAGCGCATGCTAGAGCAGAATTCCCCGACCTGGGATAAATATATGTAACCGGGCAAGTGTTGCCTACATTGTTGTGGAGCAGCAATCACTCCATTATCTAACACTGGATACATAATTATCAATTTAAAGACGCTGCTGCAATATTACAATTTAGTTAATGGAAATGGTTGAAAACATGGTTCTTTCTGAAGTATGTTTTTTTGTGTGAAATATAATATTACCATGTTTGTACATTTTATTAGTCCATGTGATTTTATCAATATTGCCCGTTTAGGTGTTGTCTTATAATTTGAAAATAATCTATAGCATTAACTAGGTCCTTTCTGCAGTACACATTTGTTCTCAATGCAATGTCCAGTTGGGACTGTGTATTTCAAAATTGTACTTTAGATTATAGGTTGGACATTTTGTCCTGTCACATAGCCGGTAGATTCCAAACAAACATAATGCTACAATTTCAGAAGCGGTGTTAGAAGTATATATCATTTTCTGACAGATAAATTGAAACATTCTGAAGTAGCGGTCAGTCAGCTTTCCAAGGTTGAAAAGGCTGCTATAACCGGATCAAACAATTGTTAAAGTTAAAAACAAGTTTTGTTTGGAAATGAGGTATGGAAACCTTACAAAGCAATCATTGTTTCTCTCAAAAGTATTGTAAAGCCAAACAATATTCAATATAGTGTATATTGTTCATAGTTTTTGTATACAACATGGAGAAATCCCTCCTCTCCTGTGTTAAGTATTGTCTCTCTTGAGGAATGCAACACACCACATTAAAGCAATGAATACATCGTAAAAGATTCACAAGCAGGAAGAGTTCACTCAATTAGCGCATCTCTTCCATTTATTGGGGTTTAATGTGGGAAAGCAAATACAGTGCATACATTTCAAAAAGTTTAGCTCCTAGCAAAGTGACTTTGCACTGCAAAAGTACACTTTGCACTGCAAAAGTACACTTTGTACTGAGCTAAATAGGCCTAATTTACAAAAACCAAATTAAGTCCGGACTAAGTAGTTAGCACGAGCAAGAACATTGCGTGGAATTCATGTACATCACCGGGAGCCGATTAATGGAATCAAAAGCACCCAGAAACTAGCAGTACAAAGAAAAATGAGTAGCCCTGGCATGACCGCTACATGCCCCCATGGCATACAGAGCATGGCACTGCTGAACAACTTTTGTGCCAGGGTCACCATTACTTACACACCTCTCCTGCTACTGACACATCCTTGCCCCAGTGCCCCCACTCATCTGTGCCCCATCCCGCTACATTAAGGCAGCACCCACAAGGCTGCCCTCATTCCAGCACCCACATTATTCTGCGCCCCACCAACCCCCTACATTAAGGCAGCACACACAATTCCGCCCTCATCCCAGTACTCCCCATAATCTGCACCAAGCACCCTACATTAAGGCAGCATCTGGAAGTCTGCCGTTGTTCCAGTACCCACACTAATTTGAACCCCACCTCCCTAAATTAAGGCAGTACCCAGAAGTCTGCTCTTGTCCCAGCACCCCCAATAATCTGCACCCCCAAATCCGCATCACTCTATGCCCACTACTTTCCCACACAGTACTTGCCCCAACAAGGTGTCACATCACAATAATGCACCCCAAATACACATCACCACATTGCCCACTCTTACTCTTTCAGTGCACAGTTCTGACACCAGATGCATACACATGTCAGACTGAAAATCCATTGAACCATTTTGCTTGCTGAGGTCTATGATGAATCCTCAGATCACCTAACTAGAACACATACACTCTAATGTAATTTGGCTACAACACTTGCCTGGAAACAGCTCACTGGATGTTCGCCCCATATCCCTTGCATGTAGGTACACACCAATCAGACTCCCACAGATGTATAAATCTTGTTGCATGCTTAACAGACAAAAAAATATGCTGGCTCAAACTCATGATCAGAAACGGTACAGTCACATACCCAATAGTATGGGATACCTACACCCATTCACTGTCCCTACAAGGTGATGAACAGCCCATTGAATGAAGGTGGCATTAGCCTTACAATCATTATAACAGCAACAACACTTACCAGCTATGCATTTTGAACACCCATGCCACAGTTCATTGTAGCACACTTTCCTTCCTCAACTGCTGTGGCATGTGTCTTCCATGAAATACACCTGGCAGACATCCACTTCCAATATGATCACTCAGAAGGAGTGCTGGTGAATCCAGCACAGTCACCTCGTCCATGGCTTCTCCTTGGATCACACGCAGCTGCACAACAACAGCCAATGAAATGTTCCTGCAGCTACACTTTGTTCCCTTCATGTTCAGGTGACATAGTCCCCATGTGAGGTGTGTAGCCTAGTGAATAATCCCCAAATGCCAATTAGTTTTACCTGTTTTCGAATGTGAGCACATCCATATGGACAAACAAGTGCCAAAGGACCACCTAAACAGCTGTGGTACCATAAAGAAACATACATGTAAGAAAGGAGATAGATACTCTGAACTTTGTACACATATTTCTCATAGAAGGTGGTGTGTTTCAGTCTCCCTCAATACCAATAGTCCTGAAAACATTGACATAGTACTCCTAAAACGTATACATTTCCAAATTGATTCAATTTATTAATTCATATAACTTTGAACAATATTTTTAAAACAACACCCATAGAATCACAAAGCGGATGATGACTCCATACAATATCACAGCAACAAGAATAAAATGACAACATAGAACAATACACTGGACACCATTCCAATAATGTGCACTTTAGCACTCATAAAGTGTCTCAACACTAGACTCCATACATGTTTCTGTTCCTATCACGACGTCGGTTGAAAAGTCATCGGGGGAAATTCATTAGATTTAAACTTCTTCAACACTTTGTGATTTGGGTGATTTGCATCACAAATGCAATGCTGATTAAAACCTAAAAAGAGAGCAAAAGACTCCAACAACTCACCATAGAGTAACATTGTCAAATGCTTCAGATACCACAACAACCTGTGACTATACAAAGTAGAGGATACCTAGTAGTAGATATAGGTCTTGAAAGAAATTGAGTATTAGAAGAGATGACCAATTGTAACACCGAGAATGTCGTTTACATGGTTACCTGCCCTTATGGGATCCATTATGTGGGTAAAACCAACAGGAGTTGTAAAACTAGGATGACAGAACATCACAGCTGCATAAAGAACAAGGTTCTGTTGGCACCCATGGTGAAAACAATTTGGGAAGATTTCCAGTGGGTAATACTTAAGAAAGTGCACGGGACTTGCAAAGAAGATATCAGCCATAAACTTGCCAATTTCGAACAAAAGATGATTTTCAAAATTCAAAGCCATATCAGTGGGCTTAATGAAGGAATTGATTGGCATCTTGTCTCCTTGGGATGAATGGGATTACACATTCCTCCTTTATATCTTGTTATATACAGCTGCCTTGTAGGTCATCCAGGTGACAGTTAGATGTCAAAATAAAATTGTACAGCACGGCACCAAGAGGCCATCAATGGATGTATCAATTTGGAGTTGTTAATGTACATCTGATCCATTAATTTCGAAATTGATTCATTGTAAAATACATGTGTGGTGACATCAAGAAGATTTCATGTGTTTAAATATGTCTGCATTCGGCGCCCAATGTATGCACCAGTATGCGGTTAATACCTATAGATAGATCCATGTTAAAGATTATGATTTCTTAAACACTATTTTTTAACACCAGGAGACGTATAATCTGTCATGTGAGAGCCCACAATGTTTGTCACTTCCCATTGTTCATTGTTGAAGTGTCCCTGTAAACATCCATGTAGTGTTGTGTTCTAATTGGTTTTGAGTCTGGTTAAAAGGAATGTACCAACTAACGTTTGGTAATGGTGTCCGCGGTGGGAGGTACTTTTCTCCAGCATTTGCATTGTGTCTACTTTAAATGCTGTGGTTCCAATATGGTATTATACTCTAAACAATGTGGTTCAGTCGGCTTTATATTTTCATCAGTACATAATCTTATGATGCGGGAGGCAGCGTTGCTTCCGCATAGAGATCTGGCATTCTGTGAGATGTATAGCGGGGCCGCGAAGGTAATCCTCTCAAGAGGACAGCTCAGGGGCAGCATACTCGCCTTGGAAGCAAGACGACACAGAGCAACACAGGTCCGTTCCCGGGTCCACGCTTAGAAAGCTCTGGGTATTATGCGTGTTATAAATAACCTATCATATCATATCAATGAGCAGCGTTGCTCTTACCAACAAGGTGGGGTTCACTATAAGACTTTGGATAAAGTAAGTAGAATGCTGTTTTGGGAACGGCATATGGATTTGTATGTTGAGATATGGCCCTAGTTTCAATAAAGGCGGGGGTCTTTTCATAGCACAACCCTGACGCCCGTAGCTCACACATGACTGTGCACCCGTACTTCCTTAACAACAGTCCTTTCTCATTATTGTTTAGGCTTGCATCGAGGGACAGTGTGAAAGACATTTTTGGAGGGTGTGTTTGAAGAAAGGGATTGATGCACTGAAAATACTCCCCAACTGTGTGATCTTGATGGGAGCTTTTTAGAGTTTCAAAGGTAAGAGGAGGTATTGTAAACAGTGGTACTTAGGTGATGGTGATACCCAGTCCCGGATGGCTGTTGTTGAACTCCTCTACAATTGTGTGTTTTTTTTCCATTCAGAGATTAAGAATTGATTGAGTAGCTGTATATTGGGATGAAAGTCTACCATTTATCCATTCCCCGTTTTTGGAGACGCAAGGTCCGATTTATGGTATCATCTCTAAAAGGTGGTATTAGGGTGTTGTATTGAGACGTCTGTATGCGATTTATGGGATCCTATTAGAATATTGATAGGTTTGTATGTATCTGATGTCTCTGCGTTTACCAAAGAGTTTGGTTGCTATGAAAGAGCAAACTACAGTGTGAACAGTCTCCATTTATTTGGAACTGGGCAAAGTAATCGATTTGTTCGATGCCATGGACAAAAAGTGGCATTTGCAGGTACTTTTTGCAGAATACGATGGAGTATGCTATAGGGGCATTCTCTAGGTATTCTCTACTCTGTATAGTTACAGGTTGTTGTGGTATCTCAAGCATTTGGCTATGCTACTCTCAAGTGGGTGGTTGAAGTCTTTTTTTCTCTCTTTTTTAGGTTTTAATCAGCATTGCATTTGTGATGCAAATCACCCAAAGCACAAAGTGTTGAAGACATTTGAAATCTAATGAATTTCACCTGACAAATGTTCAACCAACCTGGTGATAGGAACAGAAACCTGTTGTGAGTCTGGTGTTGAGACAATTTATGAGTGCTAAAGTGTACATTATTGTCAATTGTGTCCAGTGTATTGTTGTCATTTTTTATCTTGTTGATGTGATATTGTATTGAGTCATCATCCGCTTTGTAATTCTATGGGTATTGTTTTAAAAATATTGTTCAAAGTTATATGAATTAATAAATTCAATCAATTTGGAAATGTATACGTTTGAGGAGTACTATGTCCATTTATTCAGGACTATTGGTATTGAGAGAGATTGAGACACACCACCTTCTATGAGAAATTGGTGTACGAAGTTTAGAGTATCTATCTCTATTCTTATACCTAGATTTAGGTTTACCCCAGACCATGGAGATAGGTTGACCCTGGATAGTGGTCAATTCATGGGGCTGTATATTTACCTATTTTAGGCTTATATTTTAGAGGCTTATTTGGGTCGTGCAGGTCACATAGTGAGAAGCTCTTGTGGTTTCAGTGACATCAGTTAAAATTCTATATTGCATTTGTTGTGTCTAGAATAGAGGACTCTGTAAATGTGTGGCTTCCCTTCCAGAGAAATGTCTTGCATACAATGAATATTATGTCAAGAAATGACTTGATTCACTATCAGTGCTATCTGGTACAGGAGAGGGAGAAATAACCTAGGATGGTGACCAATGGAATGAGCTGGCACCGATGAGAACAAGACTAGTACGCACTGAGCTCCTTGGGGCTATAATGCTGGAATATCTTAAGAACCAAGCATTACCACAAGGATTAATAGTGAGAAATGAGCTTTGCCTTTTCTTGGACAACAAGGAGTTCAAAATAAAGTAGAGTTATGTAGCCAAAAAGTGTGGCTGCGATTGGCTTATACTTATTATCGATATGGCTAATGAAGTATCTAAGCAAATAGAGATTGACCTGAACAAAATACAAGAAGGCATCAAAAATTAAATAGATCTTGATGCCTTTAAGGTCAAACTGGAACAACAACTGAAGGAACTCCTGGAATTTGAAACTCACACAACCCTAGAAAGAATGAAAAGAATGACGAAAGACCTATTTAATTTCAATCACAAAAGGCTTTCCCATATGTGGTAGAGGGACACAAATTCGACAATAATTTTCAAGTGTCCAATAGTAAAAGGCAGGTCAATTTCTGCAACACATCCTTTACTTCCAGTGACGATGGGAACACTATTGTTAATGGCGCAAATGTGTAACAAGGTACAAATAGAGGTAGGGGCCAAAGAGGCATCAACAGACCAAGACAGAACAGACCTTTTTTAGGTCAAGGTCCGAAGTGGGAGATTGGAACGATCAAATCCGAACCCGGAGCAGGTCTCGGAATAAATGGTAGTTAACCTCTCCAACTATGTCCTGTGCGATTGTGAAGAGGCTATTTTAAACAAGGGGGTACATTTTGTTATCACCAAGAAACACAATCCGTTTGAATTTAGGACTGAGTTCCATACCTTTATGAGAAAGGTCCACTTGAATACATTTTTTTCTAATCAACTAGAATTCGAGAATATGAACCTTAGCGGTCTCTGCAATAAGTCCACCTTTAATGCCCCTGTACTTAGTTATTCTCCAGAATCTCTTGTATTTGAAAAATAGGTAAAGGAGGATCTGTGCAAAATAGAGAAAAGGGAAAGAGAACACCATTCTAATTTTAGCAATGAACAATGTAATTTAATGACCAAATTAGCAAAAAACCAAGAGGTTATTGTGCGACAGGCAGATAAGGGAGGGGCTATTGTTTTGATGAACCACATATATTATGTTCAATAATTTGTCAGGTATCTATCAGATGAAAGGAGCTATTTAATACTTCCCAGTGACCGAACAGTAGAACTTATCAAGACCATCAAAGAAAAGGTTTAGAGTGATGTGGACTCTAAAATGATCAGAAAACAAGAATCTGAATATTTGATCAGAGAGCAGGGCAGGACGCTGGCATTTTACATTTGACCTAAAATACAAACAAGTTTGGTTCGTCCTCCTGGCAGACCTATTGTGTCGGGAGAGAGCTTTATTTTAGAACCTCTATCTAAGTATGCTGATCATCATTTGAGACCCTTTGTGCTAAACATGCCCAGCTACCTTAGAGACACCTCAGATGCTATCAATAGAATTGAAGGTCTGCAGTTTACACCCGGCATCAACATGTTGCTTAGTCTTGATATACAATCGTTATGCACTATGATACCTCAGAGGGCCACCCACAAAGTTATCGAGGAAGTGTTGCACAACAGTAATGACGGGTCCCCCGTGAGCAACAGGTTTATCATGTAGTGTACGTAGTTTGCATTGACTAAGAACTTTTTCCAATTTAAAGGGGTGTTTTGCCAGCAAATTGAGGGGACTGCCAATGGGGCAGCCATGGCTCCAAATTTGGCCGATTTATGCATTGAGTTTTTTGAAAAATCTGTCATTTATGGAGACAATAATCCTTCCAAACATCATCTACATAAATGGATACGGTACATCGATGATGTTTTCATAATGTGGGATGGCACTAAGGAAGAAGCTACAGACTTTGTTAATTGGCTTAATCTACAAAACAGATTTGTGAAATTCCCTAAAGAATTCGGGTAACAAGAAATATATTTCTTAGACATTACGGTTTTTCATCATCTAGGTAACCTCAAAGGGAAACCATACAGCAAAAGCACAGATAAGAATGCTTTACTTCATTTTTGGAGCCACCATGCCAACCATATTAAGTCCAACTTACTCTTTGGCCAATTTATAAGGCTGAAGAGGAATAGCAGCCTAAATAAAGACTCTGAGAACAGTGTAAACAGGTTAATAGACACATTGTTATCAAGAGGCTATCTGGCTGAACTAGTGAAGGACTCATCTAAACAAGCTTACAACAATAACCATGAAGCTCTCTTAGAAAAAAAAGGACAGAGGGACCAACAAAAAAACTGGCATAGTGTTTGTCAACACGTTCTCTAACTTGTCTTACAAGATCAAAGCTGTTGTTAACAAGGTAAGGAAAAAAGTGTATAATGACAAAGACAAACTTCCTACTTTAAAAAAAGCCAAAACCAACAGAATATAATTATGAGCAATGGCATCTCTGACAAATTTAAAATCCAGACACGCCAAACTACACTATGAGGTTTTTCCCCTGTCAAAGGACATTTTCCCTGTGGGCAATGCATCATGTGCAACCAAACTAAAGAAACAATGGAAGTAGATATAGGTCTTGAAAGAAATGTGGGTATTAGAAGAGATGACCAATTGTAACACTGAGAATGTAGTTTACATGGTTACCTGTCCATGTGGGCTCCATTATGTTGGTAAAACCAACAGGAAATGTAAAACGAGGATGACAGAACATCGCAGCTGTACAAAGAACCAGGTTCTGTTGGCACCCATGGTGAAAATGTTTTAGGGAAAAGGTAATACCCATAAGGATTTTGAGTGGGTAATAGTTAAGAAAGTGCACAGGATTTGCAAAGAAGATACCAGCCGTAAACTTGCCAATTTTAACCAAAAGATGATTTTCAAAATTCAAAGCCTTATCAGTGGGCTTAATGAAGGAATTGATTGGCATCTGGTCTCCTTGGGATGAATGGGCTTACACATTCCTCCTTTAATGTCTTGTTATATACAGCTGCATTGTAGGTTATGCAGGTGACAGTTAGATGTCAAAATAAAATTGAAGAGCACAGCACCAAGAGGCCATCAATGGTTGTATCAATTTGAAGTTGTTGATGTACAGTTGATCTGTTAATTTGGAAATTGTTTCATTGTAAAAGACATGTGCAGTGACATCAAGATTTCATGTGTTTAAATATGTCATCATTCAGCGCATAATGTATGAACCAGTATGGGATTAATACCTATCGATAGATCCATGTTAAAGATTATGATTTCTTCAACACAATTTTTTAACACCAGGAGACCTATAATCTGTCGTGTGAGAGCCTGCAAAGTTTGTCGCTTCCCATTGTTCATTGGTGAAGTGTCCCTGTAAGCATCCATGTAGTGGTGTGTTCTAATTGGTTTTGAGTCTGGTTAAAAGGAATGTACCAACTAACGTTTTGGTAATGGTGACCGTGGTTGACCGTACTTTTCTCCGGCATTTGCATTGTGTCTACTTTAAATGCTGCGGTTCCAATATGGCGTTATACTCTAAACAACGTGGTTCAGTCCGCTTTCTATTTTCATCAGTGCATAATCTTACAATGTGGAAGGCAGCGTTGCTTTCACCTAGTGACCTGGTATTCTATGAGATGTACAGTGGCACCACAAAGGTAATGAGGAGTGTTGCTGTTACCAACAAGGTGGGGTGTAAAGCTTTGGATAAAATTGGTAGAATGTGTTTTCAGTACGGCATATGGATTTGTATGTTGAGATATGGCACTAGTTTCAGTATAGGCAGGGGTCTTTTAATAGCATAACCCTGACGCCTGTAGCTCACACATGACTGGGCACCCATACTTCCTTAAAAACAGTCCTTTCTCATTATGGTTTAGGCTCACATAGAGGGACAGTGTGGAAGAAATCTTTGGAGGGAGTTTTTGAAGAAAGGGATTGATTCACTGAAAAGACTCCCCAAACTTGTGATCTTGATGGGAGCCTTTTAGAGTTTCAAAGTTAAGCGGAGGTATTGTAAACAGTGGTACTTAGGTGATGGTGATAATCAGTCCTGGATGGTGGTTGTTGAACTCCTCTACAATTGTGTATTTTTTTCCTTACCAAGATTAAGAATTAATTCAGTAGCTGTCCGTTGGGATGAAAGTGTACCATTTATCCATTCCCTGTTTTTGGAGATGCAAGGTACGATTTATGAAATCAGGCCTAAAAGGTGGTGTTAGGGTGTTGTATTGAGACATCTGTGTAAGAGTCCTGGGATCCTATTTGAATATTGATGGGCTTCTATGTATCTGATGTTTCTGCAGTTACCAAAGAGTTTGGTTGCTACAAAAGAGCAAAATACAGTGTGAACAGTCCCCATTTATTTGGAACTGGGCGAAGTAATCAATTTGTTGGATGTTGTGGACAAACATAGTTATTTGTGGGTAGTGTAAGTATGCTATTGTGAAAACAAAATCAAAATATCGAGGCTGAGTACCCCAAAAGGAAATACACCGAACACGGGTTACAAAGGAACATACAAAGAACTTTATTTTATACTGAACAGTTTTCCAAGAAAAGTAACAGATAGCTATGGGCCCTCAGTACAACACAACAAACTCCAGCGTGGTTCATTGTGTTCAGTGAGAGATGCTGTACATTAGAATTTGTTGCTGTTTTATACCATTTGTGAACATGATGTCCAACCCTATTTCGGGTTAATATTCCTCTAATACATTACTGATCTAGGGTTCATGCCGAGTTTGCATATCCACATGCAACTAGTTTGCCTTTAATACATACGTCAACAAGCCTACACGGCAACTGTGTATTTTAGGATTTTTTATACAGGTCTTCTCAAACATTAATACAATGTAGATAAACAAGTGTTCTAAGTTCAGTATTTGAATACACTTTTCTTAACATATGCTCGCGGATTAGTTTCATTGCACAAGTAATCCTTTATACACAGGTCAGTGACGGACAAGGTCTCAGTTCACGACCCCAACAAGTGGCTTGCAGGCAAATTACATATTAATTACACACAGAGGTCAAGACGGCCATGTTGTATTTCGGAATGACATCGTCCACCATTTTAACTCACAGGGTGACTTTACAGAGAGAACCTAAAATGGCGGATTGACCTAAAATGGCGGCTTATATTGATTCTAGGGTCAGGACCTTGCACCACGGATTTCTTCACAAGTGGTTTATAAGCAGCTTGGCGTAGGCCAATATACATATATTCGTTGCAATAGGAGGTACGATATCATTTCCCGTTTGACACTATAGGGGCATACTCTAGGTATCCTCTACTCTGTATAGTTACAGGTTGTTGCGGTATCTCATGTTTTTGGCTATGCTACTCTCATGTGGGTGGTTGAAGTCTTCCTTTCTCTGTTTTTTAGGTTTTAACCAGCATTGCATTTGTGATGCAAATCACCCAAAGCACAAAGTGTTGAAGACATTTAAATCTAATGAATTTCCTCTGATGAATGTTTAACCAGCGTGGTGATAGGAAGAGAAACATGTTGGGTGTCTAGTGTTGAGACACTTTATGAGTGCTAAAGTGTACATTATTGTCAATGGTGTCCAGTGTATTGTTCTATGTTTTCATGTTTTATCTTGTTGATGTGACATTGTATTGAGTCATCATCCACTTTGTGATTCTATGGGTGTTATTTTAAAAATATTGTTCAAAGTTATATGAATTAATAAATTGAATCAATTTGGAAATGTATACGTTGTGTGAGTGCTATGTCCATTTTTTCAGGACTATTGTTATTGAGAGAGACTGAGACACATAACCTTCTATGAGAAATTTGTGTACGAAGTTTAGAGTATGTATCTCTTTTCTTATATGCAGATTTAGGTTTACCGTGGAGCGTAGAGATAGGTTGACCCTGGATAGTGGTCAATTCATGGGGCTGCATATTTACCTATTTTAGGTATGTAAGCATAAAGGAACATGTCATCCAAGAAACTGAAATTATGGTAAGTGAATGGACAGAGGTGAATGAGCTCTCAACAGATACCGCAAACAACCCTGCTGTGTGGAACATCGGGCCAGACACCTAACCAAATGAGTATCCTTGCTCAATAGGACACCTAAAACATCATTATAAAACAAAACTCTCATCTCCAAATGTCTCCCCACATTGCCACTATTAGACACACAATCCAAAACATACTCAAGCAACACTGATACACTGACAGCAACAATGAAATACCCTTGCACATGGAATGGCATCAGGCAACCATCCCTTGGAATGCCAAACCTTGATGTGGGTCCCTTCCGTACTTGTGAAACGCATGCCCACATGTCCAAATGTGCAAGTCAAATAAAGTAATGCCACCATGTCTACCTCAAACAACCCCCAACATGACTCAACAACCATGAACACATGTACACAGGAAGTGCCACTCCAACCGCAGCATACATGATTGACACAACCATGCAGACCATTTACATTAATGACCAATATGCATGTACTGCAAATCATGGAAGTAGCCAACCAACAGATGTCAATGACAAATACATAAAACATGTAATCCCCCACATCTACCATTGTCCACATTTGTACATTGGCCATGAAGGCATCACACTAAACATCACACTCACATGAAGGATGCACACATGTCCCCCAGCAAGTAGGCCAGGACCAATATGACACACAGAGTGTGCCATAACCACATATGACAGCCATAGGACACACTTAGTTGGAGATCACATTCATACAAAAGGTGCAAATGGACAAAGAAGCACAAAAGCACACATGCACCAGCAAGCCAACACATGCTGCACATAACGCAAAGAGACGGTAAACAGTGGTGTTGAATAATACAATGTAACATAATTGATGTAAAACTATGTACAATGATCTAAACAGAATAATGGTCCTTTAGAAAATAAATAAAACAGAAGGAAACTTACCACTAGTGCAAGAATCCTCCAGTATGGCAGCCTGTGTACGCACCAACCTCTCAACCTTCACCCTGGCCCTGGCAAATGCTGCATCATTTGCCTGCTGCCTCTCCTCGTCCTGTTGCCTCACAAAAAACCAGTGAAGACAACAGTGCCTGCAGGTGCCGCTGGGCCTCTTGTCTCACTTGTACAATGTGTGCACCTCCTTTCCTCCTTCTGCTGGAAATGCAATCCAGGATTTGCCTGCTCAAAGGCATTATCCCCTGCCGCCTGGGACAGGATGTTGTGCAGTACTTAGCTCAGACTTAGCACTTTTCTTGTAAATTAGGTTTTTTGCAGTACAAATTCACTTTGCTCCCCTCTGAAATATTTATAAATTTGGCCCAAGCACCATGCAAAGTGTACTTTTTCAGGGAAAAGTAACATTACTCTGGGCTCAACTACTGCTCCTATTAAACTGTCCCACCGCTATTATTACAACTATTAGCAAAAAGCTGTAAATCTGATGCACATCGGCCGTTGTATTTTATCCATCAGGCCATTGTATTAGTTAGCCATTTCTGGCAATTAGGCTTCTATTCAGGAATCTCGAATCTAGGTGTTTTTGCATTTGATTTTGTGTTTTGAAATTCACATTGTTTTTCCCTCTATCTTGGAAACTATAATCTAGGTGTTTTGCATTTGCTGTTGTGTTTGAAATTAAGGATTTTTTCTCTCTTTCAAGGAAACTCAAATCTAGCTGCTTTGCATTGCTGTTGTGTTTTGAAATATAGTCATTTTTCCTTCTATCTAGGAAACTCGAATCTAGGTGCCTTGCATTTGCTGTTGTGTTTTGAAATTTAAGCCTTTTCCCTCTCTCTAGGAAACGCAAATCAAGGTGCTTTGCATTGTTGTTGTGTTTTGAAATTAGGCCTTTTACCTCTATCTAGGAAACTCAAATCTAGGTTTTATGCATTTGCTGTTGTGTTTGAAGTTTAAGCATTCCTCCCTCTATCCAGATTTATAGACTCCCTCCCCTATGTGCAATACTGTGTTCCTATCTCTAGGTGCTCCACCACATAAGGCTGGAAAGGGATCAAGTATCTAAGCCTCTTTCCCTAATTCACCCTCTGCCTGCTGCAGGACTCTCTTCATTGGTCTGGACTTCCTTTTTCATGTACCTTATCCATCAGCACCTGACTTGCTGCTAGGCCAACTGGTGCGTTCATAGTGCATTGTGCAGTTTCTCCCAACCTCTCTTTCTCCCCTTCCATCTCTCTGCTCTCTCCATCCATTCTGCTTTCCATCTCCCCTATCTTCTCTAACTACTACCTTATAACCTATCCTATCTCTGGGTCAAAGTCTGGAAGGGAAAGATTTAAGAAAGAAAGTTCTCCTGGTCTCCAATCAAGGCATGCCCATCACTGACAACTGTGTCAGCACTTCTTACAAGCAGACTGTCACTGATATCCTCTTTGTTGTTCCCTTTATGGACCTTTGGATTCCCCATATGGTCTCAGCGCTCTCCCCTTTCTCTTCTTCACCGATTATTAGTGGAGCACACTTGGCATATTTCCCATCCTCTAGGTGTATCATTAATATCTACAAGAATCGCATTGTCATGGTCCAGGGCTCTCAGCACACCCTCCTCCTTCTTGATAGGTGTCTTCCATCTCTCATCAACCTCCTTCCATGTCGGCAACCCCTCCTTCTTCAATCCCTCTTGCCCCTTCGCCAACCACCGCCGGGCATTCCAAACTCCTGTGCACATCCTCAGAAGACCTTCTATGGTGGTAACAAGCTCCACTTAGCTACCCTCAACTCCAGCTCTGCTGTTAAACACTCTTCTGACAACTGCCACCTCCTTGAAGCTTTCAACCTTGACGTCCGCGATCTCACTGAGACATGGTTGACAGCCAGCTCTGTCACTACATTTGACACACTCCTCCTATAGGCTACAAGACCCTCTCTAAACCCAGACCTAAACGGTCTGGGGGCAGAGTGGCCCTGATCTTCCGTGAATGTGTCCCTCCTACTATCATACGCACTCAGTCCTACTCTTCCTTCGAATGCCTCATCTGCAGGGTTGGTGTTTCACCAGTCCCCTCCCTGAGTCTTACCACCATCTACAGGACCCCTGGTCCAGTCTCCCTCTTCCTCTTGGAGTGGTCTAACCTCACGTCTTCTCTCATGGCATCCACCTCCAAGCTTCTTTTCCTCAGAGATTTCAATATTTACCTTGACTCCATGATGAAGCCTCTGGACTCTTCTGCAGCCTCTGTGACTCTCTTTCCGTCACTATTCTTCCCTATGGTCCAACGCACTCAGCTGGACACACCTTGGATGCTCTTATCTCAGCAGACATCCCCATCTCCAACCCTCTCGCTACACCTCTCTCCTGGTCTGATCATGCTCTACTGCTCTCTAACCTGGATCTCTTGTGTCCCCCGGATAAGCCTCTGCATGCACTGCCAGTCCAATTCTCTGTCATTCAACCAATGAAGCGAGTGTCAGTTGCTGCTTTTGCTGCCACTTTCATTCCCCCTGCACCGCCAGCTACTGACTCTCTCACTGACATAGACATTGCTAACTTTCACCTCTCCATCTCCAACACTGTGGACATCATTGTCCCTATCATGCGGATCCACATGAAGCCTGGCTCCAAGCGCAACACCTGGTATGATTCCGACCTAGCCTCCCTGAAAGGCAAGTGCTGAGCTGCTGAGTGGAAGTGGCAGGCTTTGAGCACTTTCTCTGACAGACTGACATGCTGCCTGCTCCAAAGGTAATACAGACTCACCCATCCGCTCAAAGAGGAAGGCCTTTATCCAAGCCCTCATCTGTGAGGCCACTAACAACACAGCTGAACTGTTCAAAATCTGCAAGGAACTCGCCAATCGTACTGCAGTCTCTACTTCTCCTTTGCCATCCCTGACCCTCTGTACTGCACTGGCCCCTCACCTCATAACCAAAATGCAAGGCACCCTATCCTCACTCTCCTCTACACCTCTCCCTTGTCCCTCGCCTACTCTCAGGCCTCCCCTGGCCCCCCTATGCCCTTCCCTTCCATTCTCCTCTTTCTTGCCCATATCACAGGGATAAGTTCTCTAGACAAGCCCTCTCTATGAAAGTCTCTTCCAAACAGGTTCTTACAAACAGGTGGTCCCCTACTCCTCCACAGCTATCCAGGACAACATTGTCTCCCTTGCTCCAGCCTTGGCTGATTTCTGCAATCACTGATTTGCCACTGGATACTTCCTGCCATGCTTCAAGCACTCCCTTGTACACCCTCTCTTCACAAAGCCTACTGGTTACCCCCCTGCCTGGCTAACTACTGCCCTATCGACATTAACCCCTTCCTGGGCAAACTCTTGGAGAAGCTGATCATCTCCCAGCTGATCCACCACACTGAATCTATTGTTTGTCTCCAAGACCACCAGTTTGGCATCAGAGCAGCCAGAGGCACAGACACTGCACTCCTGAAAGCCCATCAAGACTTGCTATCTAATCTCGATTCCAACTCTCCTTCTTTTCTCATCCTTCTTGACCGTTAATCTGCTTTTGATACGGTCAATCATGCCACCCTTATAAACTAGCTTTGTGATACATTTGGCATCTGGGACCTGGCACTTGGTTGGCTGACCTCCTTACTCTATGACTGACCATCCCAGGTTCAACACGGCCCATTTCTCTCCTCTATCACACTCTACCTGTGGTGTCCCTCAGGGCTCTATCGTCTTGCCGTGGCTCTTGATCATCTACCTTGCCCCTCTAGCCCATCTAATCTCTGCGTTCTCTCCTCACCTCCAGTTTTATACAGAAGACATGCACCTCCCCTTCAAGCTTCCCTCCACTGCCTCCTCTTCTACCTCTTTCATTCCTGACTGTCTGGCTGCTATTCAGGCATGGTATGCTGCTAACAATCTCTGCCATAATGCCAGTGACACTGAGATCCTTCTCATTGGAACCCCGGCTCCCTCCTTCCCTCCTACTCTCTGGCCACCCTCCTAGGTCCCCCTCGCTTCACCCTCCTGTGAGGCAATAAACCATGGTGTCATCTTTGACTCCTCTCTCTCCTTCTCTCGTCACATCATGGACCTTGCCAAGAAAGCCCACTTCCAGCCGGAGTACCTCAAAGGCATTTTCCCTTTCCTCACCTTCCCCCAGAAACTCAATGTCCCCAGGGCTCTGGTCCTTTCTAGGTTGGCCTACTGGACCAGCCTTTTCCTCATTCTGCCTAAATCCTACCTTCACCCCCTTCAACCATTCCAGAATAGAACTGCAATACGTATTCTTGGACTCAAGCCCAGGGACCACATCTCTCCAGACCTAAAATCTCTCCACTGGCACCTGGTTGCTGCTAGGATCAAGTTCAAGACCCTCTCATCATTTGCAAAAGAAGTGCAGGGGAGTGGAGAGGGGAGGAGTGCAGCTCAGAGCGGAACGCGTTAATGCTATGGAGGGAAGGAAGTGCGCTCTACAGGTGTGACAGTGATGCTGGCAGTACCTGATTAGCCTGTGGGTTTCATAAAAACAATAAACTACAATGGCAGATTGGGACCCCGCCCACCTGGTGCCTTCCTGCCTGCTGCTCTTTTTCACCACTTAGCAAGCCCCGCCCACCTGCAGCCTTCCTGCTTGCTGCTCTTTTTTACCACTTAGCAAGCCCCGCCCACCTGGTGCCTTCCTGCTTGCTGCTTTTTTCCCCTACTTAAAGAGCCCTCCAGCCTCTTTTCCTTTGCAGATGGGGAGCAGTTGCAAGTGGATCTAGGTCCCTGCCCCAAGCATCACCCACCTTCTTAGCCCTGCCTCTTCCTTCCTTCTATTAACTATTAAATCAAGGGCATCTCTCGCCCGGGCGTCCTGCAAAGGGCAGATGAAGAAAAGGGCAATTCCTGTTTGGACCTGTTCAGACCAGGATGGCCCAGGGCCCGACCCCCTGCTTAGACAGCAGGTAATTATGCACACACATGTGTTACTCCCTCTGTCCCCACAGTCCATCCCCACACCCTCTGGTCCCCCTGTGATGTTCCCTTGTGCCCCCACCATTCTCGCGCACGGGTGTTGCCTGTTTTGCTTGATTCTTCCACCCTGTTCCCCCCTCACAAACCCCTCAAGCCTACTTCTGCAGGAGTCAGTCCTGATAAATTCTGGTTTCACCATCACCGTCTTGTGGCCAATGCTGGATTTGACTTTTGTGGCTTCATTCATTCACAGTGCGTCACCCTTTCTCAACTCTCATGCTGAACTTCCTTTGCATCTTGTACTGGTGGCCCTGAATCATGTTGTTCTCATCTTCATCTTGTATCCTGGCTTACAACAATATGTGTTACTACTGACTTTTGCAATGGTTTTCACTCTCTCCTCTTGCTTCTCCACTCTTTTGACTGTTAACTCTCTGTTCTCTCCTCCTTTCCCTTTTCCATTTTCCTATCTCCTCCCCTTACTTTCTTCTATGCACTTACTCTATGCACTTACTCTATCAGAATTGTCCCTGGACCTAGTATGATAGCAACCTCATCTGTCTCCTCCCCCCTTTCCTTACTGGTATCTCCTCCCCACCCCCCCTCCAGCACTATCTGAAATGTCATCAGGCCTAGTATGATAGTCACTTGTTTTGTTCCTCCCCTACCTTTCTGTACACCTCTCCCTCACCTTTTGTTTTTCTCCGGCTCTACAAGAAATGTTGTCAGGCCTAGTACGGTAGTCGCCTGTCTGTTTCCATGTCCTTCGCACTCTCCCCCTCCCTTCCTTATCTATGTCTTAGCTCTTGCTGAAATGTCATCAGGTCCAGTATGATAGTTAATTTCACATCATTACTGTTCATGGCCTGTAAGAATGTCATTGTATTTTCCCTTGTTCCCTCCCTTGCTTTGAAACACTTTGAAACACACTGTGTATAGGAGCTATATAAATAAACTATCATTTCATATCACCTCATATCAATACAAAATCAGCAAGGTCAAACAGATGTGCAAGTAATTTGGGAGGCCTTTGTCTTTGGGTACTTTGAAGCGGGGGCCCTGGGGGTCCTGAGATCACCCCTCCACCCTCTGAAGTTCATGACAAGACAGAAGGCCATAAATGCTCGCAACCACCCATCTTATTTTGGACAGTGCACCAATGATTGACAAGTACAATGAAAGAGATTCTCTCAGCCAGCCATACACACCAAATACAATGCAAATCTTTCCATGTGTGGGAGAAGAGCCATGATCGTGGACAGAGTGGCCTATATGGATAACCTAGACTAAGCACCAAGAAACCATGGTAATGATGTCATGAGTGGCACCACTACGTAGCAGCATTAGACATGAAGCACACTTGCAGTCCTGCACTGCACCATATAAACACACACATGTATACACGAAGAACAAGAGTCCACAGTCCTATAGCTAGAGGACAGATGCATATACATACTGTCATTGCTTTTATTATTTTTGCTGTTGGCCAAATGCAGTAATGCTGAACCGAAAGGAAAATGAGATATCCTGCACAAGCTCACTTATGCCTAAGTCTAATATCTTCGTGGATATACAGGAGTATATATGGAACCTGATTAAACCACGTACAAACAACCTATAGGGAACATAGCATAACATGGACAATGTAGAAACTGCATTATACGGTTTTGGAAAATTGCAGCAGGCCCCAAGCCTCTGAGCATGAGATGAGGAGAAGCTGATTCAGGCTGCACAGGGAGCAAGACGTGCAAAGACAGGCTCACACCAAAGTCAGAGATACGAGGACATTCTAATCTCCACGCAACAAGGGGACCAGCTTCAGAAAAGCAGAATAAATCCTCATAATTGTGAGCAGCAGAGCTCAATTTCATGGTCTCCAAACACGTGATGCAGCCAGACGAGACAATGGACAGTCATTTACAGTGAGAAAGGGGGAGCCGATCCCAGCAAACCAGAAGCAGAGTGCAACAACTGTTGCAACATAAGGAGTATATTCTCATAGGTAAAGGTGGTACATACAAGTGACAATACAGACACGTAGTCGTTCACATGACTTTGAAGAGGTACACGGCAAGCTGAGAACTCGATCGAGTCCCAGGCCTGGGGAAATCAGATCTAACCATTCACAGCTTAGAGTCCCAGGGGAGGATGGCAAGAGGCAAGAACCAATGGTAACCCCACTACTGTGCAACAATGTAATAGATAGTTTCTTGGGGGATGGAACAGGCCAGCCACCTGACATGTAAGCGGCAGTAGAATATCAGCTATAGGTGACCATACAGGATATTGAACTCTCAATACCCAATCCCTCACGCTGGTAGGTTTTTTGGATAAGGCCCCAAGTCATGACGCCAGAGTCAGAGACAACTGTCTTGCATGCCATGGAACGATGAGATGTACCAGAATCTTCCAGTGTTCTTGTATTGACCCCTGTTGGTTTTATTTATTTGCAATAATCCACAGTTTGTACTGACTCAGTCCTCTGTTTATTCTGGGGAGGGTGTTGGGCCCTCTGAGTCTGCAGACCCCCAGCCCTGCTCTGGCGTACCTGGGAGTCCCACCCAACAACTTTGCAGTGATTTATGTGAAAAAGGTGCATAAATATTAGTTGGTTTATCATTCATAAGTGTGTTCAGAGTAAAGTGGGAATCTGACTAACCCAGTGCATAAAAATTGACATTTTAATCAAAATAGCTTAGCGTTAAAATGAATTATCCATCTTGATGCTGTCAAAATAGATATCAGCTGTAATTTATCAAACTAGGATTCTTACAAGAAACTATAAGGCCCTCTCACTTGAGAATATACTTGGCAAGGCCGATCCAATACACGCATCTTGTCATCAGCACCAATTGTGGGTTTATGGTTGTGTATTTTATGTTAGTGTTCATTCATTGAATAGATGTTTTGATCAACAAACCTGACAATTTGATCTTTCTTTCCTTCAGGTTGGGCACTCGTACTATTGTTACTGACAGTGGAGCTTCCACCATGACAAATCAGTTCTTATATCTGCAAGAACGAGTTTTCCAAGATTCCTGCCCAGTAAGATGATGTTCATTTATGTATTGGTTATTTAAATTTATTTATATAGCGCCTATACACAAAAAGTGTTTCAAAGCGCTTCAAAGCAGGGGAGGGAGCAAGAGGTAAATGCGATGCAGACGTTCCTACCCGTCCATGAGTCCATTCAAAATGAGCAAGTGCTATAACATTAAACAAGGCACAGGACATAGAACAGCAATAGGCTGTTTTCACAGATGAAACAACAGAACTGTCGTAAAATGCCTGTTGACATTTCAGAGAATGCAAGTGCTGTGACATAAAAGAGGAAGGAAGGGGAGGGGAAAAGGGGGGGGGAAGAGACAAACTAAACAGGTAAACGATCGTACTAGGCCTGACAACAGCTCTGAGAGTGTAAGCACTGTGACCTAAATGAGAAGATAGGGGGACAGAGGGGTGGGAGGCAGGAGGGGAAGATAGGATGACAAGGAGATGTTTTAGACAGGTAGGAGAGGCTAGAGGTACATGGATGTTAGGCAGCCTACAATTTGTATTTTCCAGTAAGCACGAAAATCAGTACAAAAGGAGGAGGAGTGTACAGTTGGTAAAACATGCCTAAATTCGAATTTCCCTGTAAGCACAAAAATCAGTACAAAAGAAGGAGCAATTCACAGTTAGTAAAACATGCATAAATTCGAATTTTCCAATAAGCATGAAAATCAGTACAAAAGGAGGAGGAATGCGCATTTGGAAAAAAAAACATGCCTAATTCCAATTTCCTAGTAAGCACTAAAATCAGTAAAAAACAGAGGAGGAATGCACAGTTAGTAAAACATGCCTAAATTCGAATTTCCCAATAAGCATGAATATCAGTACAAGAGGAGGAGGAATGCGCATTTGGAAAAAAAAATATGCCTAATTCCAATTTCCTAGTAAGCACTAAAATCAGTAAAAAACAGAGGAGGAATGCACAGTTGAAAAAAAAAAACACACGCCTACATTCAAATTTCCCAGTAATCACTAAAATCAGTTCAAAAGGAGGAGGAAGGCACAGTTGGAAAAACATGCCTAAATTTACCAAAGAACAAAATGCATTAGAGAAAGGGATACAGTGAAGCATAGAAAGGCAGAATAGCATGGACACACCTATGTTCACCAATATTATGAGTTAGTGTGAAAGCATAATAGTGTCCAGGACATGACTCACAGTGTTCATGAGGTATACGTTTGTGGGGATAGATGCTGCAAGATGTGTGACAGTCTATGAGGCAGACAAGCGTGGAGTGTGAGATAGTGGGGGAGGGGTGCCCTGCTTGCCCTCGCAGTCCAGGACAGGCTCAGATAGGGGCCTTTGGTTAGGGAGGCCAGCATTCACATGCCAGCTACCCTCAGTGGCCCTGATGTTGCAGGATGGCCCAATCGGTGCAGGGGAAGGCAGGCACTCCAGTGCTGCAAGTTGTGGCAGCCATGATGGAAAGTGGCTGAGTGCAGGTCTTAAAACAGCCCAACTGGGCTTTGCCACAAGGTGCCTCATGACTACAACACAAAAAGGAAGAGTGCAGAGCTACAAGAAGAGGGCTATTGCTTAACCAGGCAGTTTTGGGCAAATATGCAATTGTTTCAAGCGCACAACATTCCCTTACTCTTAATATAGCACTTCTCATGACCTAAGCCCTGAAGGGCTTGCCTTGCTGGTAGAAAGATGAACTGCTCCAGCAACTGCGTGAGGAGAGGGGAGGCCACTGCATGATTTGCCAAGAAAAAAGGAGAGAGGAAGGGAAAAGAGGCTCAGACAGAGGCCTTGGAAGGAGGGCCTTCGGAAGGGGGCTGATATGCGCCTGCTGGCTACCCTCTTTGGCCCTGATGTTGCAGGCTGGCCCAATCTGTGCAGGGGAAGGAAGGCACTCCAGTGCTGCAAGTTGCGGTGGCCATAATGGCAAGTGGCTGAGTGCAGGTCTTAAAACAGCCCAACTGAGCTTTGCCACACTGTGCCTCATGAGTACAGCACATAAAACAGGAGTCCAGTGCTACAAGAAGAGTGTTATTACACAATCAGGCAGTTTTGGGCAAATATGCAATTTTTTGAGTGCACAACACTGCCATCTTCTTAATATAGCACTGCTCACGACCTAAGCCCTGATGGGCTTACCTTTCTGGTAGGAAGATGAATGTTGCGCCAGCAGCCTTGTGGGGAGAGGGGAAGGTCACTGCATGATCCTCTGCGTTGCCACGAAGAAAGGAGAATGGAAAGGACAAGAGGCTCAGACAGGGGCCTTAGAGGGAGGGCCTTGGTGAGGGGGAGCAGAATTCTCCTGCCGGCTACTCTTATTGGCCCTTATGTTGCAGGTTGGCCCAATAATGTAGTGGAAGGCAGGCACTCCAGTGCTGCAAGTTGCAGCGGCCATGATGGAAAGTGGCTGAGTGCAGGTCTTAAAACAGACCAACTTGGCTTTGCCATGAGGTGCCTCACAAGTACAACACACAATAAAAGGAGTGCAACATTACAAGAAGAAGAGGGTTATTACTCAATCAGGCAATTTTGGGCTTTTTTTGCCATTTTTATAGCACACAAAGCGCTGTTCCTCTTAATATAGCACTGCTCGCGACCAAGGCCCTAAAGAGCTTATATTGATGGTAGGAATATAAACACTGCTCCAGCAGCCTCATGGGGATGGAGGGGTGGCACTGCATGATTCTCTGCATTGTCAAGAAGAAAGGCGAGCGGAAGAGGTAGGTTGGAATCAACCAGTTGAGTTGATGGAAAGTGGCTGTCCTGCAATAGCTTTTGCTTCCCACAACCGATTTCCTGGCACTAATTGCTTTGTTACAAGGTAGCGGATTCCCTAATGTTCCAGCCTTGGCATTTGCTTCAGATGAATAATGGTCCAGCTCAATTTAGCAGATTGAGCAGATTATTTATTTAAAATCAAGTATAGGCATCTTTCCTCCTTTTTTCAATCCACTTCACCTTTGTTGCCTCACAAGATTCATTCTGGAGTTGTTCTGAATATCCTGATCTTTCTAATATGATAAGTAACAGAGAAGTTGCTAGGTTGAGTGATTTAACTGTGAAGGGTTCATGTGGCAGATTGTCTGCTGGAAAAGTTGATGCTAAATCTTCTGTATTGACAGTAAAACCAGAAAAATGATTTGACATCAAGCATGAGTTATACTAGCTTTACTTCAGAGAAGGTGGGCACAATGGTTACAAATGTGCTGGTCTAAGTTAACTTTAAAGCATGTATTATTAGTCTTGACTGAGTGCTGCCCTCCCACCCTTCACACCCTTGACTATGCTTGGTTGTTCTATCGAACTAGCATTGATATCTTGTGTTGTTAATTGTTTTGCTTTCTTAGATTTGTCATGGTTTTCTACTTTACTCGCGAGATAGATGCAGACACTGAAGTCAATTTGACAGTTAATTTCTTAATATCGTGCTGCCCGGCAATGATATTAGATGCTGATTACACAGAGCAGAGAACTGTTTCCAAAGGTTAAGGCTCAAAAACCTCTTTAACAAGGTTAGTCCCATTGATTTTGCGATTTCACGTTCTATGCACTTTTCATGAAGGTTGAATAGTTGGGTCTCCCTGTAAATTGGGCTCAACCACTGGAATATATGTTTCCAATTCACCTACCATTTGTTTTAAGTAAGCATTCAGAGTCCACACCATGTATTGTCTTTTGTAGACCACTTTCACAGTGGGAGAGGTGGTAGCCTTTCTTTTGCTCATGCTGCTCTGTTCTTTGGTACCATGACCCACGCAACACCCTTTGTGGCCAATCTCAAACATCACCAAAAAGGTGCTATGCAGATTGAGCTGTGTAAGTTCCGTCACATGGAAAGGGCACGGCTAAATTTATGGTGAAGAACACAGTGAGTAATTAAGTGGTGTGTGCAACGTAAAGAATGTAAATCACGTGGTACTTGATGAAAATCTACACACATTACACTGTTTAATACATTAGTACACATTTGGCCAATGGATCTCAAACTGAGTGTGTCAAGTTTGCAGAGGAAGCCTTCCACACTGATATTT
Source organism: Ambystoma mexicanum (assembly GCF_040938575.1). NCBI lineage: Eukaryota > Metazoa > Chordata > Amphibia > Caudata > Ambystomatidae > Ambystoma > Ambystoma mexicanum. The sequence goes on along the minus strand of NC_090937.1, from coordinate 594,152,877 downwards.
AGCTCTTTTCTTCCTTTTGTCTCAGGAATAGCTCCACTTCCAGTGATGTTCAAATGACACACACATGAATCATTGGATAACTATCAAAATGAAATCCCTCTCAGAAAGAAAAATCATCAAATTCCCCTACCACTCAGGACTGCCTATGAACGGATGAAGAATACTCTGGCTCCGCCCCCATTTACCATTACTTCATGACATGCTGGAGCATTAACGGCTAGGAGATGTTCCACCATGCAAGCGAAAGGGTAGCATTCAGAGGTCTCTCCTGTAGGCAGAGGCCTCTATGGAACTTCCCTTTGCTCCGGACCTTCAAGTTTACACGTTTTACCCCAATGGTGCTTTACTGTCTAAGAGATGTTCTACCATGCAAGGGTAAGGGCGTGGAAAGCTGGTCTCTCCTGGAGACAGTCTCCTCTACCAAATAATGCCCTTGGCTTCTGCCCTTCTGAAAGTTTTTTTTTATCCCTCACGAATTTTGTAGTGTATCCTTGTAGCGATTCTTCCTGATACTTTTGAACATCCCCAGTTTTGTTCTCCAGGAAGGTTTTTGCCATTCCTCAGGTGACTCATACATCCATAAACTTCCTCTAGACCTCTACATCTCCCAATAGGGTTACATGGTCTAATTTGCATGTTTTTAGAACATTTCCTAGTCCCATTTCCCACTCTTCTGCAGGATGCTGTTTTTATGAAATGAGCGGACGTTCAGGGGGCACAATCATCAAAATCATATTGTGACCCACAGTAAACGTTTCTAAGGCATGTATTCCCACCACTTCATCAGCTCCTGTCTACAGGCTGTTATTTTTCTCAGAAAGTTTCAATTTGTCAAAAAAAACAGTGTATTTAGTGACAAAATATTGTTAAAGAGAAGTTATGATAGTTGCAGCGGACAATCTAAACACCAAAGAAATTTGCCATTTTTGGTAAGCTACGCAACCATAACTCATACACCTCCATACTCTGCACAGACTAACACCAAGGATATTGAATATGAGATAAGAAATGGCATTACGGATGGAGAAAAATACACATGAGTTGAAAGGTATATATATTCACATAAAATTAACTAGTACCAACATTTCAATGGAAGCACAAAACCATATCTACCTTTCTCATATATCACTATTAAAACCTTTACAACCTATTCCCCCGTACAGTATTTCAATGACCATGCTCAACATATATGTTTGGTCATAATTTGGTGTTTGCAAACAGGAGCAAATGGCTGTGGTCCCCTTACCACTTTTAATTAATCCCCAAACACTAGCCCATGGTCTCATTGACACACCCATTTGATGTAATTCTGAGCAGACTGATGGTAGTGAATGTCATAACACAACGCAACCGTGCCTGTCCGACTTGATGATGCTGTCCGCGATCAACGCCCAATGTTCACAAACACATATAAAGCCATTTTACTCTCTCCAACAACTTTAACGTTCTATTTGTGACCTTGTGCAAGTGTTTCCACCTTTTATAGTTGTTTTTGTCACTTTGTTAAACATTTTCTGGTTTTTCCAACCTCCGATGTCTGCAGATAGCACTTTGTCCCGAGACAGCACATCCAGGGGTGACCAAACATTGATTTCATTCATTTTCAGACATTGCACAGTGATAAGAACATTTCTGAAGAGATGGCAGCAGTGATGGCCATTCTTCCCCCTCAGGGGCCACTATCACCATCAACACCTCGTGGACAGATAGGAGGGAATAATAGGGGCACTAGGGAAAATCAGCTGCAGAAGGCATGCTAAAAGCCCCAGGCTGACTGTGTGTTCTGTACTGTTCTGCACTGAGAGTGGAACCACACTCAGTGGTTGCCATGTCACGCACGCACCACCACATTCACACGTTACTACAGCCGCCTCTTACAAAAGACTTTTCCTTTCACGGGACATCCGACCTCTTCTGGCACATCAGCACCTTTCCCCTCTGCCCAAACTTGAAACACCTCAATGCCCACTTAGGTATTTCAAGTGTGGGCAGAGGTGAAAGGTGTCACGTCCCAGAACATACAAGAGGCAGTAGGCCCACATCTCCAACACGCAACTGTCTTTTCTGTATACTGTGATGCACTCATTTGCCAGAGAAACGTTTCCATAGTGCCTTGGAAGTGGCCGTAGAGGCACATGAAAAAATGGCATCTCCCACCCACCCATAAACTTAATATTTGAACTTTTCCAGTTCTTCTTTCCTCCCTTCTCTTTTAGATTATTGTTGTATGTACGCCACAACAAAATACACATCTTAAAATTGACCAAAAAACAACATTAAAAAGGTTGAAATAATTAATAACCACATTTTCTAGTAAAATGGTAGAATAATTAAATTGATGTACCTCTTTTTGCACCCCTCTGAGTAATGTCCACGGAGTAAGTTACCAAAACACCAAGAATATAAGTAATATGAAAATAAGTCAATTTATTTACACTCTTTATTGGTGGTTCTTAAAAGAGCCTTTTGGGTATTGTGTCTGATTCTTTCTAACAAAAAGGATGCAGCACATTCTGAATATTGGACAGAAATGTTCATTTGCATGATTTATAATATACACGTCCCCTTTTCGAAGGCTATGCATTGTATCATGTCGAATGTTGGTGCTTTGTAAAGATGCCATACTGACATTTCAGAGAAATGCACACACAGCTTTATCTACTAATTTAGACATTCTCCACGCTAGTCTTTGTGTAATTCGAGAAAGGATAAATGTGGTCTGTGTAAAAATAATCATGTGTGGGTCTTTGCAATTAACCATGTCCTGACACATTGGTAACACGTGTTTCCACTTCATACCATAAACTCCATAGCATCTCCACATTTTCATGACAAAGATTATGTGACACACCAATCTTCTTTGAATATATCTCCAAACAATAAAGTCATAAATCGCCAATGATCTGAGCAGCCTTCCTTTTGGGGTACATGCTTTCAGCAATACAGAAAAAGAAATTTAGCACTTGCTGTGTTTTCATATCCAGTTCACCTCTTCCTTTCCTCCACAAACAGAATGTCTGATTGTCTGAGCCTCCCAATGTCTGCAGCATCTCAGTCCACTTTCCTTGCATGGAATGAAAAAGGCAGGACAGAGTGCCAGGATGGCATACACAATCTGTCCATGAACAGCCACAGGTATGCACTGACATGGATTGGGGGCATTCCTTTTCATCTGCTTACCCTTATCTCTGTAACACATAGTGATTGGCTGCATACAAACAGTAACACATAGTGATTGGCTGCATACAAACAGTCACAGAGCCATCTGCCAAACACATCCACACACTCTTCATCTAACCTTCTCACCTAAGCTCAACCGCTCTGATATAACTTTCAACTCTGAGCGGAATTGGTGCTGTTAATCAGAGCTTGCTACAAATGGATTTTGTGGAAAAATAAACGGCCTCCTGTAGAGTAGATAGTTCAAACTATGCAATTCAATGAAGAAAAATTGGGTGTACTGCCTGCCCCCAGCACATTTTTAGCTGTGCACTCAGCCACGCAAGGACCACCACCTGTCCCCCCATGAAATAGTAACTGGCCAATGTATGCAAATGCCACTGTCGCCAGTGAGAAGAGTGTCTGACACACACAGAAAAGCCACTGTGTTGGGAGAAGAATTTAAGGAGTATCTCACACAGCTCACGCGAGCAGTGAGATGCATTGCCAAACAAATTGCACCACCATTCTCCGCGGACAATGTAACTGACACATCTACTGCAGTAATGTGGCCCCGATTTTTATGACCATAGATAGAGAGTTACACACAAATAGCATTAAAGAGAGGAGGTCTCATCTCTATGGGAATAGCTAAATTTAGCAACAACAAAGTGTTCTTCAGAGAATAAATAGAGTATGAGAGTGGGAATCTTGATATATCTTTTTCTTTTCCTTTTTCCCTCTAGTTTTTTGATCTGTATAAGATATAGATGCCAAAGAAATCTAGGGGCATCCAATTTCAAATCAGGAACAACCTGGTGATCAAGGCACCACACAAAGTGGACCTTGGAAAAAAGCACAGGCTACAATTTAGCCGAGTTGCACTCACGCCTATAGTGGATGTAAGTAGGGGTTGTATGATATTCCTATGTGGATGTTTTGAAAATAACTCACATCTAGAAACAGTGTAATGGTGAAACACAGATTGTACTAATATAGTGGATGAATTTTCTATGTTGCCAAATTATGACTGGTGGGTTACAAGATAAAACATGTATCTCTGTTTTTTGAACTAAGTAATGTGAAAAGAATATTACCTGTATGGCTGCGAAACCACTACTTGAAGATAATATATTTTTTAAATGTTTTGTTTTTAGATTTATGCATATTGGTATATGGGGTACACAAGAGTGAAACTGTACAGAGAAGAAACATTTTTTGTCCTGAAGAAGGCCATAAGATCAAGGGTTCGACAAGCACTAGAAATAGTGCCCAATTTTACCCAAGGGCTGAAACATGTCGACTATTATATAAAGACTAGGAAACAACTGAAGTCTTTGATCTAACTGACATAATATAATATGGTGTGTCGTACTGATGACAAAGAACCCCCCCCCCCACAGATAAATCTGGTTTTTAACCGTGTTTTTGTGAATAATTATTCTCAGCTTTTATGCATATATAAGATGTATTTTGATAACATTGATTAAAAACTATTTTTGATAAATAAAGAGTCAGTAGTGGTTCAGTAATAATGTCAAGGGTATCCTGGTCTGTCATGGGACACTTGTGATAGATTTCACATTGTTGAAGAAGAAATGAGGTTTTGTATTGTACAATATATAATATCACACAACCCTACATCTATAGGGGGAGAGTGGGGTAATCTGTTTCTTTATGTTGTTTATATTTAACATCTACTGCAGTACAAACCAGCACAACCTCTGATGCCAGAAGAATTAGTGAATGTCCGCAGTTTTGTCTACAAGTGGAACTCTCCCCGATGCCATGCCCCTATGAGATGATCTATTGTATTCTCCTCGCTGTAATAGTGAAAGGGCTAAGGTACTGGATCCACCTTTCTGATGTACAAAAAGCACACAATGGTGTATCATCTGACACACCAGATAGAAATCAGGCAAATGCTGCAGTACAATAAGGAGTTACTGGAAGCGTATTAAGACAGCAAACAATGTAAATAATGAAGATATGAAAATATGTTATGCAATTAAGATAGTTCTAGAAAATAAGTGAATGATGTATCAATGCCTCTCTCTCTCATTCACCTATTCCACCTTCTGGCTCTCTCACTGACTAGCTTGTCTCACCTTGTTTTATCACTTCCCCTTGTTCTATATCCCATTCTATAACATAACTGTGTTTTATCCTTTTTCAATAGGTACAACGAGATGGAACTCACATCACTCAAAAATGGACAATACGTTAGATAGCAGTAGGAATAGAATAAGTGTCACAAGGGTATATAGTTATGAATGTGGCCTGAACTTTGTAGCATTTGTATTTTCTCTAACAATAATAATGTTATGTATTTATTGGGGAGCATCTTTTATCTGGGAGGACCATATAAAAGAAGGGGGAAAAACTGACCTGGGATAATACCTGGCCTGGGATAATAACAAGTCTCCTAGCCTCACCATTCTGTACAAATATTTTCCGAGAATAACCCCCTGGTCCAGATTAGTTGTAAATAATGAACAATCACCTGATGTACATAATGTTACAGTCCCACCTTCTACCATGTTTTCAGCCTTGCAAGATGCCTCACAACCTAAATTGATGTCTACCTCAAAGTCAAATACGATGCATTTATTGGTCCCTATTACAGTGCCTGAAGTAACATTAAGCTCCCGACCCCTCCCCAAGGTGTATATGCAGGATAACACAGATGTTAATGAAAATGTGAATACTGGCATTTTTCCAATGTATCGTCAACAGCCCACAAATGTTCAGAAATCACTGTGTACCACTGACAGACTGTGTAGCAGGTTAGTAGGGAAAAGACAATGGGCCTCACTAGGAATTTGCCAGTCCGGATACAATGGTACCGGTAAGCTTGCCGGTACTGTTGTATCCAGACCGGCAAACTCTGAGTTGTGCTTGCGGGTGCCCTTCATTCAACCAGGTTCGACCTGGCGGAATGAAAGGCACCCGCTAGCACAGCATGCCTGTGGCACAGGTACTGTTAATTAACGTGCCGGTGCTACAGGCATCCCCATTCCCATTGAACCCTATGGGGCTCAAATGGGAAAGGGGATCACCCGATTCCGGCACACATGAAAGGGCAATTACTGGATCTGGCGGGGCCGGAATATGCCAGTAATTGCCCATTCATGGGTGCTGGACTTTCTTGCAAGTTTGGAGGTAGCCTTGCTGGTTCTACCGGCAAGGCTACCTCCAATCTTGTAATGAGTCCCGATGCCTATTACAATATAGTAGAAGGAAGAGGCAAACACAACAGTTTAAGTATGATGCATACAGTGGCTTGGGGCTAAATGAAGTAGAAGACCTCTCTCATCCTGGCCAATCTAACAAATGGTACTCCGACAGGAGTGCCTTGCGGAAACAAGTTAATAATGTTATGTGTGTTCATTGATACCACATGCATCTGGGATACCCAAGGTTCTGGTACCACAAGAGGCCCCTCTGGTAAAATCTCAAAGCCTCATACACCTCATACTATGCAGGATAAAGACAACCTTCCAGGCACACACAGTAAGGATGAAACTTCCTCCGCCAGATGAGAGAATCTGCACAAAAGGATCACAAGGTGCAAAGTGTTTCAAGGAGCTGTTCCTGGCCATAGAGGGAACAATATACACAGACAACAAATGGTGAGAATCAACATTAATGTGGAAAGCTGAAGCAATGCGTGGACTGTCCAATGAAAGGCTAGAATGGATGGAACAAACGTGCACAAATTTGGACTGAACATATCACTAACCTGACATGGGTCACACCCCTCGAAAAACCGATCAAAATTCAGCATGAAGAAAATTATGAACTGTGCTTTCATGTAGAATGAAAAGTGCTGATGGGTACCAACACACACTGTAACAGAACCCTTGTCATCCTGGACCTCAGGAAGGGCAATGCCGCTCTAATGGATTGCTACTGGGTGTGCGGAAAGCAGGCATACATGTACCTCCCACCTTCATGGAGGGGCAATTGTGCTTTGGCAATGCTTCATTCCGCTATGCTGGTGATACCAGAGGAACATGTAAAGGGGGTGCGGTGAAAAAAGGAATACAATCTGCACCTCGGCCAACAGAAACATCACCCCCCATCTTCTGCAAACTGTCTGAAGAAGATCAAGACGATAGCCTGTCTGGAAGGAAGTGTGCCTCAAACTACATATCCCAAGATTCCTCTGACCTCCTTGCTCAAATCCCCGACGAGTACAAATGCTTCAACTCAGCAGAGACTTTCTTTGCATCACTAATACCCAGCATCCAAACACGTGCAAATGCTAACTGGCTGCAAATAATACGTTGGGAGCTGATCCAGCTAGCAAATGACACTGAAGAAGTGTTTAACATCATCAAGGTGGAACTATGGGTGCTGCGGCTCATGACGAGGCAGAACCACTACATCTTGGACATTCTCACAGCAATGGAGGGCTTTGTTTGCAAAAAGATCAGAAGTTCATGTTGCACATTGATACCTTCTTCAGATGCTGAAAATTAGACATTGTCATACGTGATCGCAGCAGTGCATGAACTTGGGGTGAAAATGAGAAAAGAAGGGGGAGTACAAGAAAGTGACCTGTTCAGCATGGCATTCAGCTTGGTGCCTTTGTGGCTTGTGTAATAGCAGAGGGCCTTTTGAGACACATGAAGCACAAGTGTAAACTGGCGACACTAATGAGCCTATATACTGCATGGTAGCAATATACAATACCGGGGATGAGATAGATAACTAGTACAACACCACAATCAAACTACTCGACGATCTGAAAAATTACAAAGAGGTATGGGTAGATCTGGCGGGTGATGGGGGATCTATATATATGACCTGCACTCCTGAACAATATGCAAGGTGAGGAGAAAGTTTGAGAAGTGTGTGTAGAGCATGGATGCCCATCAAATGTAGCCCTGTGTGGGATGAGGCAGTTAGAAGGGCTGAGGAACGCCATCGTACTGGGGGAGTGTATTTGTTACTTTAGGAGTAACGAAAGGGAGGAATGTTGCAAAGGAAACGATTATTGCCCCCTCCCCCTTTGCGTCTCTCCAGGTGAATAAAGTACGTAGTAGGAAAGGGGGGAGGCACAGCCACCCCCCACATGCTTGTGTCAGATGCAAACCCATAGCGAACAACACATAGAATATAACCCTAGCATTGTAATACGACACCATTTTGAACATGGCCCAATGCCATCTTTTGCTAGGCCAAAAATCTCTCTCTCTGTAGAAATGCAGCTCTCCCATCCCCAGCACCTCGCACAGCCAACCCATACATCAACTCCCCCCTGCCAGCTCCGTGCGAGCCCTGTTCTGACAGAAGCCCAGCCATGCCTTGTTGCAAACCCGTAGTATCATTTCCAAAAGAATGTGGTCTGCGGAGAGCATGAGACAGTGACAAGTCATAAGCTGAAGTGCTCATTCATCTCCACTAAACTGCTCCTGCCCTCTCAACCCCCACCCAGGCAGTACAGAGCCCACCAGATCCGACCCCCTAGTTCCTTTCATGCTGATACCCACATGACCCTCCCATGCCCTGACCACTCCAAAACCCACACCACAGCCCTAATCCTGTGTAGCAGTATATTCTCCCAAAAGCAACACACGTCCATCTATATCACCGGGACCCAAGTAGGACAAATGATAGCTCAAACCTCTGGGGTGGGCACCTGGGTGCAGGGATTGCAGTATCAAAGAGAATCCAAAGTGTAGAGGTTGGAATGCCAATATATTAGCTTATCTGACCTAAGTACCGCTATTCATGCAAGATTTTATGTGTGCCATTATTTCCCTCGCCCGACCTTCACACTCCGGAGATGAGCCCAGCTGACCCAAGTGTGCCAAGAGCACCTGCAAGACAGTGGTCAATTTACATCTTGTATCCCATATAGTATCAACTGCTCTATATGCCACTCTCCAATCCGACACAAGAATATGTACCCTATGCATGTCGTCATCAATGATGCTGTGTGTCCTTTTAATGTGCTGCCCGTGTAATGCTTTGGCACAGTGCTCTGGGCAGCAGAGTTCTTTGCTGGCAATTTGTATGATTATATAAACTTTGTTATCTTTGCAACTCACCTCCTAGTCTCATTCACCTGACCAGGAGTCTACCTTATTTTGAGTTTCATTGGGACACGTGCTTTGTGGGTGCCTTCAAAGGGCAGAAGGATTTGCTAGGCAACTGATATTAGTGATAACTGTTTAAGTAAATTCCGATTCGGTAAATTGTTTAGACATCTGTTATCATTCTTTGAAGACATTTATATGGTAGCTAAGTGGTTTAATGCCCCCGTAGTGGAGACCATTGTGTAACATGCAACTCACAAAATCTTGATGGGATAAAATCAGATATTCACTCGTTCTGGGAAAATAAATTATCTTCTCAATTGTTATCGCCACAACTAGAAGCAGGAGAGATTCAGTTTCAAGTGTGATATAAAATGTGATATGTATTACAAAAAGGTAATCATTACAGGTACATTCACCACTTAATAAAATTGTTTAAAAAAGCATGCTATTGTTAAAATTCAAGTACATATTTTAACAGAGAACTACCAGACTCCTGCTACTTTTCTTACGTGTCTAATTTGAAAGCCGAATGCTGATCTTAAGAGATTGGATTGCCTGTAATGTGTGCCTATGGCGCTGCCTTGTGTAGAACATTTTATTCAGGTCTTAAGGCTTCGACTGTAGTATTGGACCATTTCTGAAGATGAAATATGGGCTTTCCTCCTCAGTCATGGGGTCCCCATATTGAGAGCATTGTAATCTGAAGGTTTCATATGAATCAGGTGTGATGTTCTAGCAACCACATCTGGAGTACTCTGCCCAGCTTTAAATGGCAAATCTGGAAATAGGCCTGGACTTATGTTACCAAATACGGCCATTATAGAACATACTGCACCACCTGGAAGGGTCAGCTTGGGGGTGTCTACAGTAGCAATATTGGCAATATTGACATTCCTGAGCACAGTCTACACAAGTGTCCTTACAGTGGCAAATGCTGGCATTATAGGGCACAGCCAGCATAAGTGTTCTTATAGTGGCAAATACTTTCATTCAGCCAAGATTAATGTTTTTACATTAGCAAGTGCTGTCATTACTGAACAAAACCAACTCGAGTTCTCTTACCGTGGACAATACTTGCAAATATTGCCACAACCAGCAATAATTAACATGCATTCCTACAGTGGCAGAGTTCTGGCATATGTTGTTGGTACTGCCATTTTGCTATGACAAAGCTAATGTATTTCCAGAAAAAGCATCATGAAAATGCATTGGAAATGGTTTCTGGTAATATTGATTATGGAGCATCCACGTACTTTATGCAAAACCGATTAAAAAAAATATGTTTTTTTACCCAATCTTTAAAACAAAAAATGTGTGTAAAATGTATTATTTGATCCCATTATTTTAAAAATATGTCTATGGGGAATCCAACTCGGCAACTTGGTTGGGACACACTCTCACACTGGATTGCCACTTGTACAGACTTAACATACTGTCCCATGTCTAGTGTTACTGTGAATAGCTTGTATAGGCCTTCTTGCATCCCAGGATGTGTACTGCTAAAAAATGTTTTAAAAAAAAATAAAATATCACCAGAATTTGAATTAACAAGCATGACTACATAGACCGCTCATACATGACTCAGGACAAGTACATAGTTCCACCATTGAGAAAAGAGAAGTTTCTGACTCCTAGGTTTTTCTCCAGTCTTTAAAATAAACCCATATCTTTGTGTTCTGGTATATGTCTTTCTGTGTTTTTTTCAGGAGGCGGGGTGTGGCCTGGGTCTAGCCAGCATAGTCAATGTTAAGGGCAGGTGGGAGTCATAGTCCAAAACATCTAGCGAGCCACAAGTTACAGACCCCTTTACCGACGTTTTATTAAGCTAGTTTATATATTCAGAAGAGCACCAACAGCCCGACTCCCCGCAACCATAGTTGTGCTATATTAACACCGTTAGTATTATGTGTGTCTGCTCTCAACATGTGTCTGTTCTTACAGAAAGCAGAGATGGCAACGGACAGGTGGGAGTCAGTCTGGATTGGGAGGGGAGGATAACTGAGCCCAATAGCTATGCGCATATCTCCGCATATCAATCCAGTTATTGTTTAGTTGCCACACATATCTGAGGGGTCTGGCCACATCTCATTGTGTTTGCCAAGGAAGCAAAGATTGGATACTGTAAGAGGATTGCACACACCTGAAATTCCCAGCAGGGCCCTTTGGGATGCCATGTCTGCTCTGGGATACTTCCACCAGCCTGCTTACACTTTTAGTTTAGGTTGGACTAAGCCTGCCGAGACTGCTAATCAGGAGGGTGATGGTGGACTGGCCCAAACAGGCTTCACGAAAAATGCAATAGGCACATGTTTAAAATGTCAGGCTAACTGGCTTTGCGAATGCATGTTACAAACACGCACGCACATGCCATGCTGACAAACAGAAGGTGAAGCATTGTGATTATGTGCTTATGTTTTCCAGCCCTGAACCTTGTCAGGCTGGACACTTATTCTGACAATCAGTTGAGGAAGATATTTAATGTGCCGTCTGTCACAAAATGTAATACTACAGAATGTTGGGTACATTTGGCTTCATTCGTTTTTTGCTCATTCATTTTGCAATAGTCACCTATATAGGGAAATAATGAATGGTGTAGAAAGTATAGGAAATGCTTGTTCCTTTTTTCTGCTATTTATCAAGACATGCCTGTACATCACTATCACAACTACTAGATCTTGTTCTGTTATCTAATTTATTGTCACATTAACATGATGTAAAATAGTAATATCTGCCTACAGAAACACATTTTCTGAAAGATAATTCCAGACACGTGGTTGCTCCTTACACAAGTTGTGAAACAAAAACTGAAAAGCGTAGGGATTTCTGGCTGCAGAAAAAAATGTTCGAAAGATAGAAGGTTCGTTTCAGGGAACAGCTTCTGGTGCAACAAAAACGTCTTAACCAAGGGTGCCTTCATCTACTTGTTAATTGTGTTATTGGGATCATTTGGAATTAAGAATAATACATAAATGGTATGATGTAAAACAGATCTGCGTTGGGGCAACGTGTCTGTCTAGCAGTGTTTTTTCCAGTGCTTGTTTTCTGATGGCGCTCACCTTTGTAAGTTCGCGCTCATTATATTTTTGCATGCACTACTTCCACGACCAACAGCGGGATTGTCCTGCAGAGCCTCCTTTAAAAGTATGCAGATGGGACCCATTTCCGAAAACCCCGACTGCAAGGTTGGGCGATCACACATCGATCAGGAGCTCGTGTTCAGGTCTGCTGCAATCGCTTAAGTGTCACTCTCTAAATTAACTAATACTCATTAACAGCCACGTTTTCCTCCCATACGGATCAATTATGCATGATACTATTAGTAGCATCAATTAAGGGAGATAAAGTAATAGGCTAATTGAATGCCTGCGGAGTTTAATGGGTATACGTTCCCTTGTAATGGATTGCACTCTCTATTCATGTTCTTTAAGCTGAGCCAACGATCAATACGTCCAGCAACTTAGGAAAGTTGCCTGCATACTCCATAATGAAGGGCCCCTGGCTGCAGCATACATTCACATAACAGAGGACCCAGCAAAGCCGCCTGCAAACCCAATTTCTCTGAGATAAAGGGAAGGGTGCTTGGCTGCAACATACTTTCACATAACAGAGGACCCAGCAAATCCGCCTGCATACTCCATTTCTCTGAGCCAAGGGAAGGGTCCCTGGCTGCAGCATACATTCACATAACAGAAGACCCAGCAAATCCGCCTGCATACTCCATTTCTCTGAGATCAAGGGAAGGGCCCCTGGCTGCAATATACTTTCACATAACAGAGGACACAGCAAAGCCGCCTGCATACTCAATTTCTCTGAGATCAAGGGAAGGACCCCTGGCTGCAGCATACTTTCACATAACAGAGGACCAGCAAAGCCGCCTGCATACTCCATTTCTCTGAGATCAAGGGAAGGGCCCCTGGCCGCACCATACTTTCACATAACAGAGGACCCAGCAAAGCCGACTGCATACTCCATTTCTCTGAGATCAAGGGAAGGGCCCTTGGCTGCAATATACTTTCACATAACAGAGGACCCAGCAAAGCCGCCTGCATACTCCATTTCTCTGAGATCAAGGGAAGGGCCCCTGGCTGCAGCACACTTTCAGAATTAACAGAGGACCAAGCAAAGCTGCCTGCATACTCCATTTCTCTGAGATCAAGGGAAGGGCCCCTGGCTGCAATATACTTTCACATAACAGAGGACCCAGCAAAGCCGCCTGCATACTCCATTTCTCTGAGATCAAGGGAAGGGCCCCTGGCTGCAATATACTTCCACATAACATAGGACACAGCAAAGCCGCCTGCATACTCCATTTCTCTGAGATCAAGGGAAGGGCCCCTGGCTGCAGCATACTTTCACATAACAGAGGACCCAGCAAAGCCGCCCTCAAACTCTATAATGAAGGGCCCCTGACCGCAGCATACATTCACATAACAGAGGACCCAGCAAATCCGCCTGCATACTCCATTTCTCTGCGATCAAGGGAAGGGCCCCTGGCTGCAATATACTTTCACATAACAGAGGACCCAGCAAAGCCGCCTGCATACTCCATTTCTCTGAGATCAAGGGAAGGGCCCCTGGCTGCAGCATGCTTTCACATAACAGAGGACCCAGCAAAGCTGCCTGCATACTCCATTTCTCTGAGATCAAGGGAAGGGCCCCTGGCCACAGCATACTTTGACATAACAGAGGACCCAGCAAAGCCGACTGCATGCTCCATTTCTCTGAGATCAAGGGAAGGGCCCCTGGCTGCAATATACTTTCACATAACAGAGGACCCAGCAAAGCCACCTGCATACTCCATTTCTCTGAGATCAAGGGAAGGGTACCTGGCCGCAGCATACTTTCACATAACAGAGGACCCAGCAAATCCGCCTGCATACTCCATTTCTCTGAGATAAAGGGAAGGGCCCCTGGCTGCAATATACTTTCACATAACAGAGGACCCAGCAAGGCCACCTGCATCCGCTATAATGAAGGGCCCCTGACTGCAGCATACATTCACATAACAGAGGACCCAGCAAATCTGCCTCATACTCTCTTTCTCTGAGATCAAGGGAAGGGTCCCTGGCTGCAGCATACATTCACATAACAGAGGACCCAGCAAATCCGCCTGCATACTCCATTTCTCTGAGATCAAGGGAAGGGCCCCTGGCTGCAGCATACTTTGACATAACAGAGGACCCAGCAAAGCCGACTGCATACTCCATTTCTCTGAGATCAAGGGAAGGGCCCCTGGCTGCAATATACTTTCACATAACAGAGGACCCAGAAAAGCCGACTGCATACTCCATTTCTCTGAGATCAAGGGAAGGGCCCCTGGCTGCAATATACTTTCACATAACAGAGGACCCAGCAAGGCCACCTGCATCCTCTATAATGAAGAGCCCCTGACTGCAGCATACATTCACATAACAGAGGACCCAGCAAATCCGCCTGCATACTCTCTTTCTCTGAGATCAAGGGAAGGGTCCCTGGCTGCAGCATACATTCACATAACAGAGGACCCAGCAAATCCGCCTGCATACTCCATTTCTCTGAGATCAAGGGAAGGGCCCCTGGCTGCAATATACTTTCACATAACAGAGGACCCAGCAAAGCCGCCTGCATACTCCATTTCTCTGAGATCAAGGGAAGGGCCCCTGGCTGCAGCATACTTTCACATAACAGAGGACTCAGCAAAGCTGCCTGCATACTCCATTTCTCTGAGATCAAGGGAAGGGCCCGTGGCTGCAATATACTTTCACATGACAGAGGACCCAGCAAAGCCGCCTGCATTCTCCATTTCTCTGAGATCAAGGGAAGGAACACTGCCTGCAGCATACTTTTACATAACAGAGGACCTAGCAAAGCTGCCTGCATACTCCATTTCTCTGAGATCAAGGGAAGGGCCCCTGGCTGCAATATACTTTCACATAACAGAGGACCCAGCAAAGCAGCCTGCATACTCCATTTCTCTGAGATCAAGGGAAGGGCCCCTGGCTGCAAAATACTTTCACATAACATAGGACACAGCAAAGCCGCCTGCATACTCCATTTCTCTGAGATCAAGGGAAGGGCCCCTGGCTGTAGCATACTTTCACATAACAGAGGACCCAGCAAAGCCGCCTGCAAACTCTATAATGAAGGGCCTCTGACCGCAGCATACATTCACATAACAGAGGACCCAGCAAAGCCGCCTGCATACTCCATTTCTCTGAGATCAAGGGAAGGAACACTGGCTGTGCATACTTTTACATAACAGAGGACCTAGCAAAGCTGCCTGCATACTCCATTTCTCTGAGATCAAGGGAAGGGCCCCTGGCTGCAATATACTTTCACATAACAGAGGACCCAGCAAAGCCGCCTGCATACTCCATTTCTCTGAGATCAAGGGAAGGGCCCCTGGCTGCAAAATACTTTCACATAACATAGGACACAGCAAAGCTGCCTGCATACTCCATTTCTCTGAGATCAAGGGAAGGGCCCCTGGCTGCAATATACTTTCACATAACAGAGGACCCAGCAAATCCGCCTGCATACTCCATTTCTCTGAGATCAAGGGAAGGGTACCTGGCCGCAGCATACTTTCACATAACAGAGGACCCAGCAAATCCACCTGCATACTCCATTTCTCTGAGATCAATGGAAGGGCCCCTGGCTGCAATATACTTTCACATAACAGAGGACCCAGCAAAGCCGCCTGCATACTCCATTTCTCTGAGATCAAGGGAAGGGCCCCTGGCTGCAAAATACTTTCACATAACATAGGAAACAGCAAAGCTGCCTGCATACTCCATTTCTCTGAGATCAAGGGAAGGGCCCCTGGCTGCAATATACTTTCACATAACAGAGGACCCAGCAAAGCTGCCTGCATACTCCATTTTTCTGAGATCAAGGGAAGGGTACCTGGCCGCAGCATACTTTCACATAACAGAGGACCCAGCAAATCCACCTGCATACTCCATTTCTCTGAGATCAAGGGAAGGGCCCCTGGCTGCAATATACTTTCACATAACAGAGGACCCAGCAAAGCCACCTGCATCCTCTATTTCTCTGAGAACAAGGGAAGGGCCCTGGCTGTAGCATACTTTCAGTTAACAGAGGATCCAGCAAAGCCACCTGCATACTCCATTTCTCTGAGATCAAGGGAAGGACCTCTGGCTGCAAAATACTTTCACATAACAGAGGACCCAGCAAAGCCGCCTGCATGTTCCATTTCTCTGAGATCAAGGGAAGGGCCCCTGGCTGCAGCATACTTTCACATAACAGAGGACCCAGCAAAGCCACCTGCATACTCCATTTTTTCTGAGTTCAAGGGAAGGGCCCCTGGCTGCAGCATACTTTCACATAACAGAGGACCCAGCAAAGCCGCCTGCATACTCCATTTCTCTGAGATCAAGGGAAGGGCCCCTGGCTACAGCATACTTTCACATAACAGAGGATACTGCAAAGCCGCCTGCATACTCCATTTCTCTGAGATCAAGGGAAGGGTACCTGGCCGCATCATACTTTCACATAACAGAGGACCCAGCAAATCCACCTGCATACTCCATTTCTCTGAGATCAAGGGAAGGGCCCCTGGCTGCAATATACTTTCACATAACAGAGGACCCAGCAAATCCACCTGCATACTCCATTTCTCTGAGATCAAGGGAAGGGCCCCTGGCTGCAATATACTTTCACATAACAGAGGACCCAGCAAAGCCACCTGCATCCTCTATTTCTCTGAGATCAAGGGAATGGCCCCTGGCTGTAGCATACTTTCAGTTAACAGAGGATCCAGCAAAGCCACCTGCATACTCCATTTCTCTGAGATCAAGGGAAGGACCCCTGGCTGCAATATACTTTCACATAACAGAGGACCCAACAAAGCCACCTGCATCCTCTATTTCTCTGAGATCAAGGGAAGGGCCCCAGGCTGTAGCATACTTTCAGTTAACAGAGGATCCAGCAAAGCCACCTGAATACTCCATTTCTCTGAGATCAAGGGAAGGACCCCTGGCTGCAAAATACTTTCACATAACAGAGGACCCAGCAAAGCCGCCTGCATGCTCCATTTCTCTGAGATCAAGGGAAGGGCCCCTGGCTGCAGCATACTTTCACATAACAGAGGACCCAGCAAAGCCGCCTGCATACTCCATTTTTTCTGAGATCAAGGGAAGGGCCCCTGGCTGCAGCATACTTTCACATAACAGAGGACCCAGCAAAGCCGCCTGCATACTCCATTTCTCTGAGATCAAGGGAAGGGCCCCTGGCTACAGCATACTTTCACATAACAGAGGATACTGCAAAGCCGTCTGCATACTCCAGTTCTCTGAGATCAAGGGAAGGGCCCCTGGCTGCAATATACTTTCACATAACAGAGGACCCAGCAAAGCTGCCTGCATACTCCATTTTTCTGAGATCAAGGGAAGGGTACCTGGCCGCAGCATACTTTCACATAACAGAGGACCCAGCAAATCCACCTGCATACTCCATTTCTCTGAGATCAAGGGAAGGGCCCCTGGCTGCAATATACTTTCACATAACAGAGGACCCAGCAAAGCCACCTGCATCCTCTATTTCTCTGAGAACAAGGGAAGGGCCCTGGCTGTAGCATACTTTCAGTTAACAGAGGATCCAGCAAAGCCACCTGCATACTCCATTTCTCTGAGATCAAGGGAAGGACCTCTGGCTGCAAAATACTTTCACATAACAGAGGACCCAGCAAAGCCGCCTGCATGTTCCATTTCTCTGAGATCAAGGGAAGGGCCCCTGGCTGCAGCATACTTTCACATAACAGAGGACCCAGCAAAGCCACCTGCATACTCCATTTTTTCTGAGTTCAAGGGAAGGGCCCCTGGCTGCAGCATACTTTCACATAACAGAGGACCCAGCAAAGCCGCCTGCATACTCCATTTCTCTGAGATCAAGGGAAGGGCCCCTGGCTACAGCATACTTTCACATAACAGAGGATACTGCAAAGCCGCCTGCATACTCCATTTCTCTGAGATCAAGGGAAGGGTACCTGGCCGCATCATACTTTCACATAACAGAGGACCCAGCAAATCCACCTGCATACTCCATTTCTCTGAGATCAAGGGAAGGGCCCCTGGCTGCAATATACTTTCACATAACAGAGGACCCAGCAAATCCACCTGCATACTCCATTTCTCTGAGATCAAGGGAAGGGCCCCTGGCTGCAATATACTTTCACATAACAGAGGACCCAGCAAAGCCACCTGCATCCTCTATTTCTCTGAGATCAAGGGAATGGCCCCTGGCTGTAGCATACTTTCAGTTAACAGAGGATCCAGCAAAGCCACCTGCATACTCCATTTCTCTGAGATCAAGGGAAGGACCCCTGGCTGCAATATACTTTCACATAACAGAGGACCCAACAAAGCCACCTGCATCCTCTATTTCTCTGAGATCAAGGGAAGGGCCCCAGGCTGTAGCATACTTTCAGTTAACAGAGGATCCAGCAAAGCCACCTGAATACTCCATTTCTCTGAGATCAAGGGAAGGACCCCTGGCTGCAAAATACTTTCACATAACAGAGGACCCAGCAAAGCCGCCTGCATGCTCCATTTCTCTGAGATCAAGGGAAGGGCCCCTGGCTGCAGCATACTTTCACATAACAGAGGACCCAGCAAAGCCGCCTGCATACTCCATTTTTTCTGAGATCAAGGGAAGGGCCCCTGGCTGCAGCATACTTTCACATAACAGAGGACCCAGCAAAGCCGCCTGCATACTCCATTTCTCTGAGATCAAGGGAAGGGCCCCTGGCTACAGCATACTTTCACATAACAGAGGATACTGCAAAGCCGTCTGCATACTCCAGTTCTCTGAGATCAAGGGAAGGGCCCCTGGCTGCAGCATACTTTCACATAACAGAGGACCCAGCAAAGCCGCCTTCATATTCCATTTCTTTGAGATCAAGGGAAGGGTCCCTGGCTGCAGCATACTTTCACATACCAGAGGACCCAGCAAAGCCGACTGCATACTCCATTTCTCTGAGATCAAGGGGAGGGCCCCTGGCTGCAATATACTTTCACATAACAGAGGACCCAGCAAAGCCGCCTGCATACTCCATTTCTCTGAGATCAAGGGAAGGAACACTGGCTTCAGCATACTTTTACATAACATAGGACCTAGCAAAGCTGCCTGCATACTCCATTTCTCTGAGATCAAGGGAAGGGCCCCTGGCTGCAATATACTTTCACATAACAGAGGACCCAGCAAAGCCGCCTGCATACTCCATTTCTCTGAGATCAAGGGAAGGGCCCCTGGCTGCAAAATACTTTCACATAACATAGGACACAGCAAAGCCGCCTGCATACTCCATTTCTCTGAGATCAAGGGAAGGGCCCCTGGCTGTAGCATACTTTCACATAACAGAGGACCCAGCAAAGCCGCCTGCAAACTCTATAATGAAGGGCCTCTGACCGCAGCATACATTCACATAACAGAGGACCCAGCAAAGCCGCCTGCATACTCCATTTCTCTGAGATCAAGGGAAGGAACACTGGCTGCAGCATACTTTTACATAACAGAGGACCTAGCAAAGCTGCCTGCATACTCCATTTCTCTGAGATCAAGGGAAGGGCCCCTGGCTGCAATATACTTTCACATAACAGAGGACCCAGCAAATCTGCCTGCATACTCCATTTCTCTGAGATCAAGGGAAGGGCCCCTGGCTGCAAAATACTTTCACATAACATAGGACACAGCAAAGCTGCCTGCATACTCCATTTCTCTGAGATCAAGGGAAGGGCCCCTGGCTGCAATATACTTTCACATAACAGAGGACCCAGCAAAGCCGCCTGCATACTCCATTTCTCTGAGATCAAGGGAAGGTTACCTGGCCGCAGCATACTTTCACATAACAGAGGACCCAGCAAATCCACCTGCATACTCCATTTCTCTGAAATCAAGGGAAGGGCCCCTGGCTGCAATATACTTTCACATAACAGAGGACCCAGCAAAGCCGCCTGCATACTCCATTTCTCTGAGATCAAGGGAAGGGCCCCTGGCTGCAAAATACTTTCACATAACATAGGACACAGAAAAGCTGCCTGCATACTCCATTTCTCTGAGATCAAGGGAAGGGCCCATGGCTGCAATATACTTTCACATAACAGAGGACCCAGCAAAGCCGCCTGCATACTCCATTTCTCTGAGATCAAGGTAAGGGTACCTGGCCGCAGCATACTTTCACATAACAGAGGACCCAGCAAAGCCACCTGCATCCTCTATTTCTCTGAGATCAAGGGAAGGGCCCCTGGCTGTAGCATACTTTCAGTTAACAGAGGATCCAGCAAAGCCACCTGCATACTCCATTTCTCTGAGATCAAGGGAAGGACCCCTGGCTGCAAAATACTTTCACATAACAGAGGACCCAGCAAAGCCGCCTGCATGCTCCATTTCTCTGAGATCAAGGGAAGGGCCCCTGGCTGCAGCATACTTTCACATAACAGAGGACCCAGCAAAGCCGCCTGCATACTCCATTTTTTCTGAGATCAAGGGAAGGGCCCCTGGCTGCAGCATACTTTCACATAACAGAGGACCCAGCAAAGCCGCCTGCATACTCCATTTCTCTGAGATCAAGGGAAGGGCCCCTGGCTACAGCATACTTTCACATAACAGAGGATACTGCAAAGCCGCCTGCATACTCCATTTCTCTGAGATCAAGGGAAGGGTACCTGGCCGCATCATACTTTCACATAACAGAGGACCCAGCAAATCCACCTGCATACTCCATTTCTCTGAGATCAAGGGAAGGGCCCCTGGCTGCAATATACTTTCACATAACAGAGGACCCAGCAAATCCACCTGCATACTCCATTTCTCTGAGATCAAGGGAAGGGCCCCTGGCTGCAATATACTTTCACATAACAGAGGACCCAGCAAAGCCACCTGCATCCTCTATTTCTCTGAGATCAAGGGAATGGCCCCTGGCTGTAGCATACTTTCAGTTAACAGAGGATCCAGCAAAGCCACCTGCATACTCCATTTCTCTGAGATCAAGGGAAGGACCCCTGGCTGCAATATACTTTCACATAACAGAGGACCCAACAAAGCCACCTGCATCCTCTATTTCTCTGAGATCAAGGGAAGGGCCCCAGGCTGTAGCATACTTTCAGTTAACAGAGGATCCAGCAAAGCCACCTGAATACTCCATTTCTCTGAGATCAAGGGAAGGACCCCTGGCTGCAAAATACTTTCACATAACAGAGGACCCAGCAAAGCCGCCTGCATGCTCCATTTCTCTGAGATCAAGGGAAGGGCCCCTGGCTGCAGCATACTTTCACATAACAGAGGACCCAGCAAAGCCGCCTGCATACTCCATTTTTTCTGAGATCAAGGGAAGGGCCCCTGGCTGCAGCATACTTTCACATAACAGAGGACCCAGCAAAGCCGCCTGCATACTCCATTTCTCTGAGATCAAGGGAAGGGCCCCTGGCTACAGCATACTTTCACATAACAGAGGATACTGCAAAGCCGTCTGCATACTCCAGTTCTCTGAGATCAAGGGAAGGGCCCCTGGCTGCAGCATACTTTCACATAACAGAGGACCCAGCAAAGCCGCCTTCATATTCCATTTCTTTGAGATCAAGGGAAGGGTCCCTGGCTGCAGCATACTTTCACATACCAGAGGACCCAGCAAAGCCGACTGCATACTCCATTTCTCTGAGATCAAGGGGAGGGCCCCTGGCTGCAATATACTTTCACATAACAGAGGACCCAGCAAAGCCGCCTGCATACTCCATTTCTCTGAGATCAAGGGAAGGAACACTGGCTTCAGCATACTTTTACATAACATAGGACCTAGCAAAGCTGCCTGCATACTCCATTTCTCTGAGATCAAGGGAAGGGCCCCTGGCTGCAATATACTTTCACATAACAGAGGACCCAGCAAAGCCGCCTGCATACTCCATTTCTCTGAGATCAAGGGAAGGGCCCCTGGCTGCAAAATACTTTCACATAACATAGGACACAGCAAAGCCGCCTGCATACTCCATTTCTCTGAGATCAAGGGAAGGGCCCCTGGCTGTAGCATACTTTCACATAACAGAGGACCCAGCAAAGCCGCCTGCAAACTCGATAATGAAGGGCCTCTGACCGCAGCATACATTCACATAACAGAGGACCCAGCAAAGCCGCCTGCATACTCCATTTCTCTGAGATCAAGGGAAGGAACACTGGCTGCAGCATACTTTTACATAACAGAGGACCTAGCAAAGCTGCCTGCATACTCCATTTCTCTGAGATCAAGGGAAGGGCCCCTGGCTGCAATATACTTTCACATAACAGAGGACCCAGCAAATCTGCCTGCATACTCCATTTCTCTGAGATCAAGGGAAGGGCCCCTGGCTGCAAAATACTTTCACATAACATAGGACACAGCAAAGCTGCCTGCATACTCCATTTCTCTGAGATCAAGGGAAGGGCCCCTGGCTGCAATATACTTTCACATAACAGAGGACCCAGCAAAGCCGCCTGCATACTCCATTTCTCTGAGATCAAGGGAAGGTTACCTGGCCGCAGCATACTTTCACATAACAGAGGACCCAGCAAATCCACCTGCATACTCCATTTCTCTGAAATCAAGGGAAGGGCCCCTGGCTGCAATATACTTTCACATAACAGAGGACCCAGCAAAGCCGCCTGCATACTCCATTTCTCTGAGATCAAGGGAAGGGCCCCTGGCTGCAAAATACTTTCACATAACATAGGACACAGAAAAGCTGCCTGCATACTCCATTTCTCTGAGATCAAGGGAAGGGCCCATGGCTGCAATATACTTTCACATAACAGAGGACCCAGCAAAGCCGCCTGCATACTCCATTTCTCTGAGATCAAGGTAAGGGTACCTGGCCGCAGCATACTTTCACATAACAGAGGACCCAGCAAAGCCACCTGCATCCTCTATTTCTCTGAGATCAAGGGAAGGGCCCCTGGCTGTAGCATACTTTCAGTTAACAGAGGATCCAGCAAAGCCACCTGCATACTCCATTTCTCTGAGATCAAGGGAAGGACCCCTGGCTGCAAAATACTTTCACATAACAGAGGACCCAGCAAAGCCGCCTGCATGCTCCATTTCTCTGAGATCAAGGGAAGGGCCCCTGGCTGCAGCATACTTTCACATAACAGAGGACCCAGCAAAGCCGCCTGCATACTCCATTTTTTCTGAGATCAAGGGAAGGGCCCCTGGCTGCAGCATACTTTCACATAACAGAGGACCCAGCAAAGCCGCCTGCATACTCCATTTCTCTGAGATCAAGGGAAGGGCCCCTGGCTACAGCATACTTTCACATAACAGAGGATACTGCAAAGCCGCCTGCATACTCCATTTCTCTGAGATCAAGGGAAGGGTACCAGGCCGCAGCATACTTTCACATAACAGAGGACCCAGCAAATCCACCTGCATACTCCATTTCTCTGAGATCATGGGAAGGGCCCCTGGCTGCAATATACTTTCACATAACAGAGGACCCAGCAAAGCCACCTGCATCCTCTATTTCTCTGAGATCAAGGGAAGGGCCCCTGGCTGTAGCATACTTTCAGTTAACAGAGGATCCAGCAAAGCCACCTGCATACTCCATTTCTCTGAGATCAAGGGAAGGACCCCTGGCTGCAAAATACTTTCACATAACAGAGGACCCAGCAAAGCCGCCTGCATGCTCCATTTCTCTGAGATCAAGGGAAGGGCCCCTGGCTGCAGCATACTTTCACATAACAGAGGACCCAGCAAAGCCGCCTGCATACTCCATTTTTTCTGAGATCAAGGGAAGGGCCCCTGGCTGCAGCATACTTTCACATAACAGAGGACCCAGCAAAGCCGCCTGCATACTCCATTTCTCTGAGATCAAGGGAAGGGCCCCTGGCTACAGCATACTTTCACATAACAGAGGATACTGCAAAGCCGCCTGCATACTCCAGTTCTCTGAGATCAAGGGAAGGGCCCCTGGCTGCAGCATACTTTCACATAACAGAGGACCCAGCAAAGCCGCCTGCATATTCCATTTCTTTGAGATCAAGGGAAGGGTCCCTGGCCGCAGCATACTTTCACATAACAGAGGACCCAGCAAAGCCACCTGCATACTCCATTTCTCTTAGATCAAGGGAAGGGCCCCTGACTGCAGCATAATTTCATACAGCACAAGCACCAGCACTATTAAATAATGTTCTGTTTGATGTCTTAGTTTTTACATATTGTGCGATGACTGTGTAACGTATCATTTAGTATTCATATTATGTCTATTGTTTTGTTAACACTATTGCTGTCATCATTCAAAATTGTTTAATTTTTTCGTATATATTAAGAACTTTTTTTAATACTAGTGATGACTCCTAACTTCAATTTGGCCCTGTCACTACTTTTCCATGTGTATGTCAACAGGTTTGGATGTTGCGTCTTTTGCTGTGTGCTCCTGTTTCTGCCCACGCTTAATGGATTCTACTGGTTTATGGGGCACCATATCATGGCCCACACAAGACAACACTCTCCCTTCTACATACTACTCTCCTGCATCGTCTGCTTTTCTGGATGTGTGTCAGCCTCTTTCAACTCAGCCATAGGTGTCCACTTGAACCTTAAACATACTGCAAGCTCACTGCAGAAACTCTGCACACATGCAAGTGCAATTTCACATGGTATTAACATTAGGGCAAACATTGCTCTTGATCAAAAAGTGTAATTTGTTAAAGCATTGTTGCACAATTTTTTCAGAAGGGCAATGTTTGCCACAGTGTTAAAAGGTGAAGGCTATCATTTCTAGGGAAAACGTTATCCTTGTAAAAAATACATTGAAAGAATGCCTGTTTGTATCAGTGATATATCTCGCAAATCTGCACTTGCACCAGTGCAACGTTCCTGTAATTAGGTCCCATCTGAGTAGGTACCTCTACGTATACAGAACGATTATGATTATGTGTTTTTGGAGTTATTGGCCATAAAGAGAGGATTATGTGTCCTGTGGTTATTTACTGGTTACTGGTATTTTTCAGCATTTTGGGGACAGAAAGTATTTTTCAAAGTGAACGTAACTTACATTTTTTATGGGATGATCTAACTTGTGTAGGCAGCATTTTTCAAAGTCACACCTTTTCAGTAAAAATAAAATATTCACTTTCTGATAATGTAGAACACTGTAGCAAGGACCTATAAGAACCCTCCTGGATTAATCTAGAGCCAAACATCCATAGGTGAGGTCTGATGAGATAGATAAATGGATAACACGTACGCATATTTTTGCTTATATTTTCACGACTGTGGTACGCCAAGTGCAGGTGATCAGTGCTTGCAGAAATAGTCCAAGTGGACCTAAACAGAAACTCATATCAGTTAAGGTGTTAAGATAACACCTTCAGACATTAAGTGATAACACCTGAAGCCACACCCTAGACATGCTAGACAACATTGTAATGCCCTGCCATTATGCATGGAATAAAGGACCCCCTACCATGCATTATAAGGATCTTGCAAGCCACTGAGGAGTTCCATGACCAAATAAAGGAACAAGGCCGAATGCTGATTTCCTTTCTAAGGACATGGAACTCCGATGTGAATTGGGAAAAAATCAGATTCCAACTGCTCTGCCATCTTACAGGGAGACCTTGATTGTTGGTTGAGAAATCCTGCAGATTAAGAAGACTCAGATTTAGAAAGAATTTTGGAAAGTTTGGATTTTGCAGTCCACAATACTGAGGCAACCCACTCAGATGGACATATTGTAGATTTGATTGTTGCCAGAAATGTCTCAATGAAGATTGCAAATACCAGGGCCTGTGGCTGGTCAGACCATTCCTCTGGGGAGTGCCTTCTCTCTATTCCTAGTAAACCTCTTAAAGTACACAATCAACCTAAAACAATTGTGAGCAGAAATCTGAAAAGGATTACCGCAGAGAGTTGGAACTATGTCATCATGGACACCACCTTTGATAGAGACTCTCCCGAGTCATTGGTTTCCGTATATAACACCCACTTAAATTGCTTCCTAGATAGAATGGCTCCTTTAAAATAAAACATGGTGAGAAATAGCCATGTCTTGTTTTACTCCAGCCCTGAATAATATTTTTAAAAAGAAAAAAAATATGGGCTAAAAACCAAACAGTTGAGAATAAGCCAATTTGGAACAAATTACAAAAAGCCTAAAAATAACATATTGACTGGGCAAAAAAGGGATTTTTCCAACAATGAAATTGAGTTGGCAGGATATAATGCTAAGAAACGTTTCGAGATGTATCGAAACCTCAAGAAACCCATGTCTCCAAACCAGTCTTTCATTCCATCAAATGTAGACTGTAGTAGGGTACAACAGTCTGTGTCGACAAAATTATAAATGACCACAACAGAATCTCAAATTCCTCGATCATTGATACTCAACAGGAAACTCAGATATTGGGAAATAAAGAAGACTGACCTATAACTGAGGTAGATATACAAACCTTTCTTAATTCCATGCATCCCACTTCCTGCCAAGATGAGATCCTTCCCGCTAAATCATTTCTGCACTACCCTGGAGCCTTTGATCCTTTCTTGGCACATTTTGTTAATGCCCCTTTCAGTCATGGTTCCATCCCTGGCTCCATCATGCAGGTTGGGGTGACGCCCTTACCAAAACAATCTGGTTTGAACCTAAGAGATCCCAGCAACTTGCACTCCAATACAAACATGCTTTTCCTACTGAAAGTCATTGACAAGGTAGCAATCACTCAGCTTCAACAACATCTTGAAGTCGCTGGTATTTTTCACTCTAAACAATCTTGCTTTTGAGCCAATCATGAAATAGAAACTGCCTTATTAGATCTGCAGACTTGCATGCTCAAGATTTTGGAAGACATCAGGTTAGGGCTGCTGATACTTTAGATTTGTCAGCTGGTTTTGACCTGCTTGATCATACGTGTTTTCTTGATACCTTGTCTACCATCGGCGAGTGCTCTGAAGAGTCTAGGAACTGGATTGGTTCCTTCCTGATTGATAGGAAGTCACAGGTATGCTGGGGCGATGCCTCTTCTGATGTTGAGGCCATACACTGTGGTGTCCCACAGGGGGTTTGCTTGTCACCTACATTGTTTAATCTATATTTAAAGCACCTCTGTGACCTTCTAACCATCCAGGGTCTTTATTTTATGAAATATACTGATTACACCCAACTCTTGATGGAGTTGAGTGGAGATTACAAGGCTGACTCAATCAGATTAGACTACTTGTACAGCTTAATAAAGAGCTGTATGTCCAGTAATTGGATGTGTTTGATTAGTGCTAAAATGGAGATGATAATTTTTGGATCTACGCATGCCAGAGACAAATTGGGTTCAGAGTAAACCTAGATATACATCGAGGGATAATCGTATAAACATCACTGACAGGGTTAAGATATTGGGTGTTCATGCTGAAGCCTCTCTTGGCACTGACGCTCATGTAGACAAAGTGGTTGGCGGCACACAGTACCACCTGAAGTTGTTGAGATACGCCAAACCACTCTTGTGCTTTAAGTATCGTCACACTGTGGTCATAGCCATTGTCATGCCATGCTGGATTAATGTAATGCCCTTCTGCTTGGGGCCAACAAACACTCTAAAAATAGGCTCCAAATGCTCCAAAATTAATCAGTTCAAATCATCTGTGATATTCCAAGGAGGGAGCATGTTTTGCTTGCCAGGAAGAACCTTCACTGGCTGAATGTGTCAACAAGAATACGCTTCCAGCCCCTCTCACTGACCCACAAATGTATCAATGGTGATGCACCTGTCTACCTCAAGGAACAATTGAATCTGTACGCTCCCTCGAGAGCACTCTGCTAGAGTAACAGTGGATACTTGACGGTTCCTAGATGCAAAAGAGCTAGAGGCTCGCAGTGATCTTTTCCTGTCCTTGCTGCTTGAGCTTGTAACAAGTTACCAACTGACCTATGTTTGGAATCACTATACCTAGTGTTTCGGAAACGTTTATAAACGTTCTTATTCGGTTAACTTCACCTCTTTGCTGCCTTCCCTGTTGAACAGGCTGCCACCCATTGCTAAATCACCTGTGCTTTTAGATAATGTTTGTTATCCTGTCTTCTAAGTCCTCTGTAAATAAATAAATAAATAAATACATAAAAAATATATTGCAAATAACTTTTTACATACAGTAGGAGGTATTTTATTCCAACTAATGTAAAAGATCTTCCATTTGTTGTCCCATATGCATAATGTAGAATGTGTTTTGATTTTTTAAAAAAACTAAATTGCAGCTTGTAATGTGTTGCAGAAAAATAGTTTGAGCAGTTTAATAAAAATTAATTTTAAAAAGTTTGAATTTTGCGCTTTAAAATAATTAAAAACATGATGTTTCCTGCTCAAGTGTTAAACTCCAGAAGTGCAATGTTGTCAATTAATGTCTGTAAAGTGTCACAGAACACTATTTTGACAAGCACAGCATTTGAAAAGCTTGTCACAGATTTAAGTGCAGCAGCTCAAGCAGCAGGCACTGTGATGTTCTAACTGAAGCGTAATAACTGATTGCAGAGTAGTTGCAATAACATTTTCTAATTACGGATCATTTGTGATGTTACAACTGACCTGTAATAAGAACATTATTTCCAGGCTAATATTGCAGGCTGCCATGTATTTTAAGTTGGAAGAGCCTGCCACCTGGGGTGATGTAACTTTTACCACATGAGCCTATAAACATGGTGCACGTTTCCTTTTATGGTATCAGTTGCATAATGAACACAACACATTTGGAGTGTGAACATGCTTACAAAAATGGAAATAAAATGGCTGACATGGGAACAAAAAGTCTGCCCTTCTTAAATAGAAAGTGCCCTCTTCTC
The DNA here is from genome assembly GCF_040938575.1 of Ambystoma mexicanum. Taxonomy (NCBI): domain Eukaryota; kingdom Metazoa; phylum Chordata; class Amphibia; order Caudata; family Ambystomatidae; genus Ambystoma; species Ambystoma mexicanum. Next base: position 594,123,884 of record NC_090937.1, on the reverse strand, counting down.
TTACTCCCTGATGTGGGAGGTATGAACCTACCGGTCCAAGGCTGCATTTTTCCAAACAAAAACAGGCGAAGCAGGTGGTTAAAAGAAGGTTGAGGAGATAGTGGTTGCTTGAAAACTTATAACTCAGAACTGTAGAAGCAGATATAGCCCATGTTCTAAGTGTTCTATTTGCCTAGTATGCTGCTACAGGTTTCTAGTTGTGAATAGTGGCACTGCATCAGTTGGTTTGGTGTTTTAAAAGATGAGCTATACTAACATTTTATATGCTACTATTAAGGTAATGTTTTTTTAATGTCTAGTTAGAAAGGAATCTGACACTATGGATGACACGCTCTGAAGAAAAACCTTTAAAGGTATGTAAATGTTTGTCATAAACAGAAGCCTGGGTGTATATGTGCAGGGCATTCCATCTGCTCTATGCTGCAGCACCACAATACTCAATGTCTTCACTCTACCTTTGGCCTTAACTGAAAGCCTAATGTGTGTGATTTTTCTCACCCCACTCATGTACTTCTTTATCATACAATGAAAACATGTCCTACAATTCTAAGACACACTGGTAACAGCAGTGGGCACCTACATGATACCAAAGTCCATCAGGGACATGCTTTGGTGGATTGCTCAGATATGAGCGCTGGTGGCCACAGTTGCAACCCCTGGGGACTCCCTTGGGGACCCCTACTTGGAGAAAAAAATGGAAGCTCCTGGTGTGGCATGGACCCTGCGGTGTGGGGGGCCCTGCAACACCAGGGCTTCTGGGTCCCCAGCTAAGTCCTCACTCAACATGTTGAAGGCTGGGCCGGGGGTGGCACTCAGTAGGGGTTGGAGCTGACCATGACATGTGGCACATGTCACATGCCATGTTCAGCTCCAACCCCTTCTACAGCTCTTACAGCTTCCTGGTTCCTGTTTGTGAGCAGGAAGGAGGAGCCAAGGGTGGCCTGGGAGGCCTGACCAAAGGTGCAAGAAAAAGGTAATAGGGCTTAAAAAAATATGATGTGTATTTTGCATGTGTGAAGTGCCTGTCAGATGTCTGTATATGAATGGTCGGTGAATGAGAAGTAATGTGATGTGATGCGTGTTTTTGAATGTTCTGGGTGTGTGGCTGTGTGCCTGTGTAGACAATGCAATTAGTGGATGTAAGAGAAGGTGTGCGTGACTGGTGGGCAAATGAGAATTGATGTGATGTGTGTTTATGAATGTTTTGCGTGGTTGTGCTTGTGTAGAGAATGCAATGAGTGGATGTAAGAAAAGGTGTGAGTGACTGGTGGATCAATGAGAAGTGGTGTGATGTGTGTTTTTGAATGTTCGTGGTGAGTGAGTGTGTGCCTGTGTAGGGAATGCAAGGGGTGACTGATGGGTGAATGAGCATGAATGTGATTATATGTGTTTGAATGTCCTGGGTGGGTGGGTGTGTGCCTCTGCAGAGAATGCAATGGGTGGAGGTAAGAGAAGGTGTGAGTGAGTGACTGGTGGGTGAATGAGTATGAATGTGGTAATGTGATGTGATACGTGTTTTTGAATGTTCTGGGAGTGTGGCTGTGTGCCTGTTTAGAGAATGCAATTAGTGCATCTAATAGAAGGTGTGAGTTACTGGTGAGTGAATGAGAAGTGATGTGATGTGTGTTTTGAATGTGCTAGGTGGGTCGGTCTGTGCATGTATAGAGAATTCAATGGGTGGCTGTAAGAGAAGGTGTGAGTGACTGGTGGGTGAATGAGAAGTGATGTAATGTGTATTTCTGAATGTTCTGGGTGGGTGTGCCTGTGTAGAGAATCCAATGAGAGGATGTAAGAGAAGGTGTGAGTGGCTGGTGGGTGAATGACAAGTGATGTGATGTGTGTTTTTGAGTGTTCTGGGTGGGTGTGCCTGTGTAGAGAATGCAATGAGAGGATGTAAGAGAAGGTGTGAGTGGCTGGTGGGTGAATGAGAAGTGATGTGATGTGTGTTTTTGAATGTTAGTGGTGAGTGAGTGTGTGCCTGTGTAGCGAATGCAAGGGGTGCCTGATGGGTGAATGAGCATGAATGTGATTGTGTGTGTTTCAATGTTCTGGGTGAGAATGCAATGGGTGGAGGTAAGAGAAGGTGTGAGTGTGTGACTGGTGGGTGAAAGAGTATGCATGTGGTAATGTGTGTTTAAATGTTCTGGGTGGGGTTTGGTGCGTGCCTGTGTGGTGAATCCAATGTGAGTTTTCCTATGTGTCTAAACTGGCTTACAATGGAACCAGTTTGGACAGGTTTATATATTGTCACATTTCACTTTTAATGGCCAAACCAACGAGTATGTTCTTACATAGGAGTACTTGCATACATTGGCAGAGTCAGTTGTGCCCAGTGCCCGTAATGATGCTATAAAAAAAAAAAACAGCTTAAAGTGAACATAATTATGGTCTTATATGGGAATACTAGCATATGTTGGTGGAGCCAGCATGGAAATGGATGGGCGCAGCCAGCATGAAAATGTTTTTATACTGGCATATATGGCAGGGACCAGCATGATAATGCATTGGGAAATACCCTGTGCAGTTTTGGTGACTTGCATCTATTGTACTTTTTACCCTACACCCTCCAACACAGATTGTTAGCCTTTTGCCCACATTTTCACAGAAAGTGTGCTGTGTAATGCACAATTTTAACCCATTATTCAAAACATTTTCTCAGTGGCGGGAGAAGGTTTTCCATGATCCCCCCAAATCCATCTTCGCTAGTACGGGCTCCCTTCGCGACACTCGGTTGCATTCACATACTTGTGGGAAATATTTACACCCTGCAAAAAAACAACTCATCAGCCACTGCTGGTGGCTGGTATATTTGTGGACCATGATCCACTCACTTCTTTCTATGTTATATTAAACATTTAAGCTTTGATTAAAATGCATGTTTACTTCTTTCACTTGCATTATTGCATGCCCCTGCAGCGGCATAATCATCATGGACATTGCGCACATGTGGTTGTCCGGACCGGCCCGGGATGTGGCATGCCCTGTGCTTTGTTAAGGAACTTGGGCAGGGGGTTTCACAGTGTGGCTCGCATGGGAGCCTCCAAATTGTGTGCTAAGCCTTTCGGCTTTAGGGTAGTGTCCAGTGCGCGCTTTGAAACCTGCCAGTGAATCCCTAGCCAAGAAGCAACTCATGGGTGTTCTAATTTAAAATGGATTTATGTGTGCAGCAAAGATATCACATGAAATGGTGTTTTTTTTTGTTAAAGTCCTCTGACCCCAAGTATAACGCTTAAATAATAAAACCTATGGGGGTCTTGGGTATATTAAAAGAACCTTTCCAAGGTATTATACTCCAGCAAAAATATCATTATCTGGTGCACTCCCCTGTGTGCACACAAACCAGTCCAATAGGTTTGCTCTATCATAATGGTAGCTGACTCATAGATATATTTAAAACCAGGGAATTTTGTTGATAATAAATCCTGGTCAATGATTTAATTTTCAGGCCTTGCTCATGCAGCATTTTCCTCCTGGGTAAACAGCAGCGCACACCTCCCCATGTCAGTGCTTTTTTGGCTTGTTTAACACAGCAACACCAGAGATAACGCATACTTCTGTGTCCATTGATCTATAGATGTTTCATACACTAGCTCTCTCCTGCATTAGAGATTTTGGTTTTCCTGTTATAAATAATGCATTAGGTATGTTTTAGATATAGACCCCATGTCGAACTGGAAAACGGCATTCCCCAAATGTGTGATCGTGGACAAATCATGCCGCGGCTTATATCTGGCTGAAATCCTAGTGCCTGGAAACACGGGTGCTAGACGCATCTGAAAAATCAGAAGGTCGTTTGCCATCACTTCCTGTGATGTCACCTGGGGGAAGGGTCACATTACATCACTTCCTGTGATGTTATAATGGGGTCAAAGCTTGTGTAATTTCACTTCCGTTACCCCTGGACTTTTGGTGAAATGACGTCCCTGAGGTCCGCCTTATTTTCAACTCTGTTACCTTTTTAAGGACACATTAACCTTGACATGCTATTTTTGTTAAACAGGATTGCGCCTCAGAGAGTCTTTAACTATGTTCTATGAACGCTGGAGAGAAGCCCTCATGAAACAGCAACGTGATTAATGCAGAAGATATACATTCATGAATCCAACTGATAAACTTGAATTTCACATTCCCTAAACATACGTGTTTGTAAAAATTCAAAGCTTCAGCTCCTGTTATCATTATAGTACTATTGGTCCGTATGCTACATGCATTGCACATTGCAACAACTGTATGTAATCTTCAACTTTCTTCCTACAAACGGATTGAATTGACACCTAAGTGATATCAATTGTGTCAATGGGACACTAAATGTTATTGTTACTCATGCTGTGTGGGCCCTAAACCACGTGGCAGAATATTGCAGGAAGATGTGGCTCACATATTTCTGACCCGAGGACGTTTGGTTTAATCAGACTACACAGCCAATCTTGTGACCAGATGACTACCAGGCAGTATATTCACATGGATTTCTACTAACCTTGACCACCCTGGCTTTATTCCAGGCGCTGACATCCACAATCACATTGAAGATCTGCTGGGTGCAGTAGGCATTGCCACCAATCACCTTGTTGTCTGTCAAGCATTATAATTGCCCCCACAAGTGATTTATCCACTTTGATTGGCAATATCTCTGTGTGCAGCCATGACTACAATGGACCTCTTACAGGAGTTTATTAGTTGGATTAAGGCACACATTACAGCAGCCCAGGCATCACTGGCTATCAGCAGTCTGGCCACTGACAGCTTTTTGATCAAGCGAAGGACAAGTCAGGGTTGACCATGTAGCCCCATAAGTAATGCAATACATACAATGCCAATGGTAGTTGAGAAATATAGCATTGAGAAATTTCTTAGAATGCATTTAAATGGTGGACCATTTGCGATTCCACATTATGTGGATGATGAATTGATTTATTCTGGCAAACCTGATCAAACATACCAAATAGTTGACACTGTGCCGAAAAGAGTCGTCCATCTAAGGGACTTCATGTTGCATTTGTATAAGACCAAGACTTTCAAATGTTACTGAAAAAGTTCCAAGAACTGGCATATTTGTAAGCATGGTAATGCATTATATATTTAGTGATGTACACTGCTATGGAGATGGGCCAAGTCTTTAAGAAGAACAATTAACTGAAACTAAAGGACATTGAGAAAGAAAACAAATATCCAAAGGCCACCACCTGCCTCTCATATCTTAAATCAGTTCAATTAAAATGACAATAGATCTGAAAATTCAATTTTTATCTGTGCTTTTTGTTCATAAAATGGTCTTAAACATTAATTCCAGAATCGATTGATCCAATTCGTTTGGGAAAATATTACACCAATAGACCATAAAGTGGTAAATTAAAATTACCAACACTAGGGGCACATTTGTTGGGTTCCCTTCTTTATTCTATCTGCATTATTGAGCAAAATCTCCCGCGTTCATGGCAAATAAACAAGGTAGAAATTCCACCCTTGCTCTATTAAGGATTGAGGACCCAGCTACCTAGATAAATCTGACTGGCAATACAAAATATTTTAATACATGGAAACTGAAGCTCCAAATGCATGATGCCAGGCATGGTGGAATAAACTGACATTTTTAATATATCACTAATAGTATGAAGAACAATTTGCCAAATGATAAGTGAGGAGGCTATAACTTCATTAGATCAACACCCTTTCAGTTTCTACAGTTGCCTTCCCATGTACAAGGTAAATGTAATGCTGTGACTATTTGAGGGTATGATGTTGAATTCATTATGCGGGTTGTATGGACCAGCCAGACAATCTGTTTGTTTTCAATAACTACGAGGAAACCGCATATCTAACTATCACCCATTCATATTTTAGACCAACATGCAACATAGACACTCAATGCCATTGTATACTTCATATTCATCTTCATGGATATGTGGGGCACCACAGTAGCCAGCACTATCCCCCTTGCTGTTTAAAATATATCTTATTTCATGGATTTAATTGCTATATTCATTTCACATAAACATTGTTTAAATCACGCAGATGTTCCCTATCTTCTTTTTAAGTTTAATTCAGCTGCTCATACATTTTATGTTAACTTCACAGATTGTCTTCTGGCCATAACGGTCTGGACAGCTACAAAGAGGCCAAAGATAAAAGCCTCCAAAACAGAGATTATAGTTTTCAGTGCCCTCTCCTCTTCAGCGTAACCACTACAGAACTGTCATCAAACATGTGTGCATTCACCTTCCTGAAATCTTGTCCTTTGTCCCTTTTGGTCCAGTAACTTTGTATTTGGTCACTAATAGCCATGCTCCTTGCAGTGTGGCACTGTAGCACTAGTGACACTGTAACCTATATCTTGCCTTTTAGACTTTACATTGCCTTTCTGTTTATGTGTTTCTCTCTATGAATCTCCTACAGCACATGCATATGCACCTCCCTCTTTTTCCATAAGCTACTCTTTACCTACCCTTCTACCAGCTCCTCCAGGTACATTCTTGCAATATCCCCTGCCCCTCCCACCTTCAATACGCCCCACTCATCACAGCCCCCTCCTTTGCTTCATGCATAAGACACTGCCAGTTTGCCAGTCATACCCCACCTTATATAGTTCCCTCATCTTGGTTCCAAATATCTTTTCTCTTACCCCACATCCTTCCCGAACCACTCATAGTATCCAATTATGCAATTTCCAACCAGTCTGCATGTAAACCTCCTTCTTGTCTGACCATTTCACCACCCATAATCCTCAGCACTGCTACTCTTGCCATGTTTCACACTGACTCTGTTACTTTTGCAGACTCCTACAAAATGACCAAAACGAGGCAGTGTGGTAGACCTAATGTTCAACATGTTATGTTGTGTTATGTTAATTTATTTATATCGCGCCATAGCCCCAGGGTGTCCAGAGTTTGAAACATAAAACAGAAAATTTGAGACACACTAAAGGGACCAGATGTTTACATAAATATTCTTTTTTTTACTTATTAAAGCAATGTGGTTTTCCTCTTTCTGCAATGATACAGGCAGTTCGTTCCAGGCTTCCGCCGCCAGAAATGAAAAGGAACAACCATTTCCATGTACTCTTTTTATATGATCATCTCTAAGGAGATGTGCTTTGAATGATTGTAAATCTCTGGTAGATTGGTATATTACCAACCTTTCTCTGAGGTACTGCGGAGCTATCTCTAGCACACACTTATGGGTGAGGGTCAGTCTCTTAAAAAAAACGCTGGCTGAAACTGGTAACCAGTGTTTCTCTTTCCGCGCTTTAGATATCGGGTCTTTCCACACCAATTTGTGGACAATGTGCACGGCTGCATTCTGGATTTTCTAAAGTTTTTGTATGGCCTTTTTGCTGGCTCCTCCAAGGAGAGAATTACAATAACCTAGGCGAGGGAGAATTATAGCCCGGACCAGTTTAGCACAATTCTCCTTGGAAATTAAAAGACTAACTAGTTTTAAAACTCTAAGATAATAGTTAGTATTTCTTTTACAATCGACTTCACATTTGCATCAGCATTTAAGCCTCCATGTACACACCCAGAGTCTTCACCTTGGCTGCTACTGCAATCTGATTGTCTTCAATTAAGAAGCTAGCATAAGCCTGATGCAGGCATTCCGTAGCTTGTTTGGAACCATAAATCGTTAGCTCCATCTTCCCTGCATTCAAACACAGCCAGTTTACAGACATCCAGTTCTTAATAGTCATGTATATGCTTTTAAGTTTCTTCTAGTCCTCTGCGTAAATTCCACTGATTTCCATGGACAACTGAAAGTCGTACGTGTAATTTGTAAGGAAGAAACCCAGTCTTTCAAGCGCCACAAATAATGGCTGAATGTATATATTAAATAATAATAGGGATAAACATGCCCCCTGTGGGACTCCACAGACCATGGGTGCTGCCTCAGATGCAAAGTCTCCCGAGTAAACCTTGGATCTGCGGCCCTCCAGGAAGGATCTCATCCAATTAACTGCTTCCTCAGAGAGGCCCCATGTCACCCTCAGCCTCTCGAGTAATATTCGATGGTCTGAGAGATCAAAGGCTGCTGATAAATCTAAAAGGGTCAGCAGCCCTGATCCACTTGTTTCCAAGGCTGCCAGCATTTGGGTTTGTAAATGAACCAAGGCACTTTCCGTGCCGTGGGCGCATCTAAACCCTGACTGCTTCCATATGCACTTGAAGCTGCCTATTAGCAACCTTGTCCACCGGTTTAAGGAAGAACAGCGTGTTCTGTCACAGATTTGTAAAATCCTTCGGGTCCAAACCCTGTTCTTCAACAGAGGTGTAACCGCCACCTCCTTACTTAATTGTGGAATAATACAATGCTTAAAGGATGAGTTGACAAATCTGCATAAGTAAGGAACAAAGATGTCTTGATGATCCAGAATGACCTTAGATGGTATTAGGTCCCCTGGACAACTACTGGGTTGCATGGCTTTAAGGGCCTCCTTAATTTCCTGGGTAGTTGTTACAGTGAACCTGAAGCCAGTGGAGCTTGCCCTCTGATGTTGGGCCCCTTGTCTGAATTTAGGACTGTCGACTGACACATCTTGATGTTCATCACCAGGGTTTATCATTACTGTGACTTTTTCCAACCTGTCGAGGTCATCCCTGATCTTATTCTGGGCGAGTGTCCATTTATCTGCAAAAGCTTTTTGCACTCTATCGCAATCTTCCTGGTAGGGATTTATGTTCTGTTTGAGCACTCTATGTTTTTCCCATGTTTTGAATAATTTAAAAAGTTCTTTAGTTTCGTTCCCTTCCTTGTTTATTTGGTCATTGTAATGATCACGTTTTACTTCAGTGATCCTTATTTTATATTCCTTTCCTTTACGTTTCCAGACTGCTTTATTTGTAGGGTTTCAGTCTTTCAGCAGGCGTGTTCTGCTTGCCTTTTTTTGGCTTTTATCTGTGCTTTTTTCAGGGAGAACCAGTTTTGATGGTTAAGTTGTTCCTGTACGATTCTTAATTTAGATGGGACGATTCTGTCGAGTAGCATCGTCATGTCACTATTAAACATCTCTCTGAGGGTATCCGGATGGACAGTCGTTAGTTGTTATCAATTAGGTGTCCATACACTTTGCCAAGTCTCCCGCTGTAATTGCACGATAGTTTCTACCTAGCACCTTACGAGATAGTTCATGTTGATGCTTAAGTCGGGAAGGGAGTTGCATCCGACACCTCATGAAATAATTATCACACCACACACAAGGTGTAGTTGTCACCTCAGTAAGTGGAATGTTGTCACTAGCCACCCAATCTAAGATATTTCCTTTAGTATATGTTGGATCGAAATTGTGGATAATGGTATTCTCATTATTTAAGAGTGTCACAAGTGTCAATGCATTTTTATACTTGGGATCATCCCTCCAGAGGTTCAAGTCTCCCAAGAGAATTACAGCAGAAATAGGTGTTTGCATAGGAGATAACAGACCAACAAGGTCTTCGTTAAACGTTGTGGATTCTCCAGGGGGCTTATAGAGCAATATAAAAAGCAATATAAAATGAATGCTAGAGTTGTGATTGGGGATGACTTTAGTGTGGAGTATGTCACACCCTTCACATTCTGTTTTATCCTCATACATTCCCAATTTCTTTTTGCATATGTTGGTAACTATACCACCCTGGCCCTCGTCCCGATGTTTACCAAAGAAGACGTAGTCAGGGGGGGTTACCTGCTCAATCATATGACCATGGGCATCCAAAAGCCACGTTTCAGTGATGCACATTATGTCTACGTCATGTTCTAAGATAAAATGTACATATAAAGTATGTCTCACTAGAGACCTAGTGTTGAGCAGGGCAAGATTTAGGTGTGCACCAGTGAGTGTCTCAATAAGGGATTTCTTCTCATGTAAGACACACTGATCCATGTTGTGAGTAATTTCTTAGGGTTCTTAGATTTTTTTTAGGGAGAGAAATATGGCATCTCTCACACTGATAGTCATCTGCCTCACAGGGGTTTGTATCAAATTGTCCAAAACTTTAGGGCTCCCCCTCTCATGTGCATTGTTCATAACCTCCTGTGGTGTGAGAATCTCACTATTAACCTGCTGAAGAGTGTGCATGCCTGAATTTCTATGTTCCTCTGCCAACCTTCCTCAATCTAACTATTTCCTACTCTTCTTTCTGCACTCTGTTACTCATATCTTCACTCATGTACCATTGGTATCCTCCTTATCTATTCTCTCCTGGCACACTCAGGTTCTTGGTGCCCTTGTATGAACTTGTTCATGAATCTCTACTGGCAGACGTCCTGATTGTGATTATTTAACCACTCTAAAAAGTCCCTTCCACACCAATATGAATATGACTCATTTCTGACAACTCCCTGAAGCCTCCACAGCCTTCATAACTATGTAAATCTATTTACTGTGTCTTTCTTTCTTATTCCCTTACCTTCCCTTAACGTTGCTGGTATCCCCTCCCTCTTAATTTACGTTAACATCTGTGTTGCTCTCCCTCTGTCCTTTCCTCTCTTATCATCTATCTTGAAAAATAATTTAAGTCCAACTTCAGCTACACCAGATCCTCCCACATAGCCCGTCCAGCCTTTTATACTGAACACATCTTCTTTCATTGCAACTTGGCAGTTGCTAGGCAGAATCATATGCAGTACCCTTTGGGAACACTATAAACAATTAAGACTACAAGTGACAGTACACATTCACCTTTGGTACAAGCTTGTACTAGACAGTAAAGTGGTAGCGATGGCCGAGCTGCCAGACTTATCTCAAGAGTAAAGTGAGCAGTACCAATAGTTACACAAAGGACAGCAATTACTTTGATTCAAACAAACACTGACTCAAGGTTTCTGAGTAAAAGAATATACAAGTATTTACACATCAGTTGTAAAAAATTCACCAAAGTAAAGCAGTAGAAAAATCACATTCTTAATACACTACATACCACCCAATAGATTCTGGACAAGTTAAGCTCAAAATGAAGTGTGAGCAAAATGGCACTCCAGCAATTTAAAAGGGAGGAAAAGACAGAGGATCACACAGTTCAGAGTAGTTTGCGGTTAAGTCTTTGCCAAGAGTTCAGAACGAAGTTGGTTGGACGAAAAGTTACTTTAAAGAATAGAGAAGGACAAGCCCTCGGATTGTTGAAAGATTTCAAACACTTTCACCACGGTCGGACAGAACGAACAACCAGGTTTCAACAGTACCTTAAATGAAGAAGAAGGCTGTAGCTGAGGCAGACGTTCCTGGCAGGTCCTGTAGGCTCACGGTTCCTGAAGCGACTGTTGGACTGACACGAAGTAGGAAGACTGGAGGGTCCTGCACTGTCCAGGGAAGAAACCTGCAGCAGAGCAAAGCAACAAATAAAAGGTGCGCTCCTTAAAACACAAGCAGGGTCCGGTCCTCCTGGCTATCCGGTTGACTGTAGCTGTGCACAGCAAATTCGACCAGAGGAGGGAAGCCTGGCTTGACAATCAGGTGCCTAAGGAGGGCTTCTGTGCAGAATTCCGCCAAAGGACGGTGAACAAAGGAACCAAACCTGGTTTGGCGTGCAGAGTAAAACACAAGAAAGACCTTTACAAAATGAAATGGCGAATATACTCAGCCGTAACCAAATAAGAGTAAATGGGTTCCAGCGAAATAAGTTCGAGGCTACTAACGTAGCCTAAAACAGTACCAAGGTAATTTAAATAGACAGCAGTCGGAAAAATAGGGTAGATACCACTGCCACCAACCAAATCCTAAAAGGGAACAAAATAATGTTCCACAAGAAACAGACAAAAAGGGATAACTATTAACCCTTTCCAGAACTCTATGTAAGATAGTTTGTACTGGGTCTGTCAGTTTACAAAGACTAATAAAGTCAAAGACAACTTTACATGTTGTGGGAGACAGTAGTCAGTCCCAGAAAATGGAGTTTGAAGTGGGAAGTCTAAAAAAGACAACCATGTGCCTCGCTTGCTGCAGGAGTGTTAGTTATTAAGAAACTACAACTCCCAGAACTCTTGTAGTTCTTTGTGCTATTTGATACGACGTCAGGCGCGTCCATCGCTGGCGCGTCGAAGCCGGTTTGCTCCGGTTCGCTACGGGAGCAGGGAGTAGAGTTACCATCTCTCCAGTATACTGTGAGTATCCAGTATGGGGATCAAAGAGGCGTTAGAAGCCATCAGAGTTGCAAAAGAAATGATAGACCCACGGTGATATCTTAATATATGATCACAAAAGACCACACGAGCCACGCAAACAGAAGTGCTCAGAACGGCCCCTTTTTATCCCCTGTCCCCAGAGAAATCTTTGAGTAAACATAGCAGGGTGCAAGTTAACCTCACTCAACCTAATATCCCTCAAGGTCACTATGAGAGAAAGAAAACCATGCCTGCCCTTGATTTCTATAAGTCTCAGGCCATAGCAACCTCACAGATAGAGGGGGTTAAGATATCACAATTACCGCCGACCATTTTACCAGATGCCTCATTGGATGTACTTAATAAAGTAATCAGTGAGGATCTAGAATATATTACGCAGGGGAATACTCATATGAGTATGGAGACATGTAAGCCTCCATTAGTCGTAACTGGGATGTCTATACCCATTAAAGATGATCAAATTAATATAGACCCCACAAAAACAACAGATAACTATGAGATGAGTTCCAAATCCAATATGCCATGCTCCCTACTTACAATACTTGTTACTTAATACCAGGTCACTTTTAAAACATGCCACTGAGGTGGCTTCGATCATAGAAGAATATGATCTTGATATTTGTGCCTTGATGGAAACATGGAGTCATGAAGCTGCTGACCCTACATTGTCACTTGCTATTCCTGAAGGCTATTATATGATTAGACAAGATAGAACTCAGAATAGGGGGGAGGAGGGAGCGTTTATTATCAAAGGTTCTTTGAAAACGTGGGAAATTAAGACCGATTCCATTCCAGGTTCAGAAATTCTATATATTAAAATTGCTATTAGCGCAGAAACCACTCTGAATGTCCTTTTACTCTATAGAGCCCCCTCAGTGGATCCCACCTTTCCCACCTCCCTAAACAGTTTATTACTTTCCTTCCTAGCACCTAATACCAAATTGGTTTTGTTAGGAGATTTTAATCTCTGGCTGGGGAGCGATTCGGACAAAATAGCAAACACAATGGAGAACACCCTGGATGCCTTAGGTTTTGTTCACCATGTTAGAATTGCTACACACATTAAGGGTCATACATTGGATTGGATATCTTAATGTTCATATATCCAATGTAGATGTACAACCATGTCCTTGGTCAGACCACTTTAGTATTGCTTTTCAATCAAAAGTGGAACCCTTCAGAATCAAATCTTCTCTCCCTAAAACCTTCATTACCAGTAGAAACCGAAAAAACCTGAACAAAGAGGCGCTATAAACTTGGGCTAAATCCGTGAATACTGATATAGTTAAATTAGAGGATCTAGATGCCATGTCGGATATGTTTATTAACTCACTGAAAACAGTGACCGACAAGCTTTCTCCTATGAAAAACAAAAGGAAGAGACTTGATCATAATAATAATAACTGGTTCTCTAAGGAGTTATCAGAACTAAAATCTTAAAAAAATAAACTTTATTATTATATATGGAGAAATGATAAATCCACCAACAACTTAAAACTGTACACAAGTAGCGCAGCAAACTTTAAAAAAGAGATTATAACAGCTATAAAGGAGGCACTGAATGAGAGGATGATCAATGCAACATCAGATTGCAAGGAACTGTTCAAAATATAAAAAGAACAGACACACACGCCAGGACCTTCACCGGACCCGATTATTAAAAACAAGGCCTGGTGTACAGAAATTCAATCAGCTATGTCTAATAAATTAGACAAGATCAAAGATATAGAGACTAAAAAACTTTCTCTTAACATTTTAGATCAGCAGGAGAAGATCATACATTCCATAGCTAAAGATAAAGACCAACCCATATTCAGATTTTTGCCCATATCTAAAGAGGAATTGGCAAAAACTATTAGTCAACTTAAAAGTACAAGCTGTAAGGGAGATCCATGTTCGAGTATTATAATCAAGGAATGCATACCCACTTTAATACCAGCTCTCACAAAATGTGTTAATGCCTCATTTGAGTCGAAGGTGGTGCCTGCTAATCTGAAAAACGCATGGATTACACCTCTACTAAAAAAGCCTAATCTATGCCCGCTCACCCCTTCTAATTATAGGCCGATTACCAATACTGCCTTTCTTCTTAAAATATTGGATCGGGTGGCATATAATCAGATTTCTCTATTTCTGGAACAAAACCAAATTCTGCATAATTATCAATCAGGGATCCGTGCAAATCATGGCACGGAAACAGCGCTTCTTGCCCTCAAGTCCCATCTTATTCAAGGAATGGATAAAGGCCAGATTGCCTTGCTGATGGTTTTGGATCTTTCCGCGGCATTCAACCTGGTGGACTATTCGATCCTGACCACCAGGTTAAGATAGAATGCATCTTTTTCTGAAGATGCCATTCAATGGACCCCAGAACCACAAACTCTAGAAATCAAAAGTTAGGCCTCCGCTCCAGACACTCACAGCAAACCTCTCTAAGCAAAACTAAAAACAAAATATCCCCTGAACACAAGAAACTGTCCACTCCCAAGAAGGTAGCCAAAAAGCCTAATACCACTCCCACACCTCGCCCAGACCTACAGTGTGCATTAATTAATGCCAGATCCCTCCCCGCCCACGCCACCGAAATCTATGACCTTCTCACCAACCTTGACCTCGACATTCTTGCCATCACCGAAACCTGGCTACACAACGCCGCCGGCCCAGCCATCTCACTAGCCATTCCACCAGGATACTCCATCCTCAGACAGGACAGAACATTATCTACAGGTGGAGGAGTGGCACTCATAGTCAAAGACCACCTTGAATTAAGACAAACTCCCTCCAAACTAGGGGATAACATTGACTCTCTATCTGCCAAGATCTCACAACACCACCATCACTCTCAATCTAGTATATCGCCCACCAGGCCCTTTACTGGATTTCCAAGACAACCTCACACACCTGCTAGGTGAAAACCTTAAAACCACTACAAAAACCATTCTCCTAGGAGACCTCAACTTGGGGCTCCACGACCAGAAAGATAAACCATCCACTAAGCTAGCACAAGCTCTCCAAGAAATGGGCTTTGTACAAAGAGTTCTCCAACCTACCCACAGTAAAGGGCGCACTCTTGACTGGGTAGTTGACCACAACTGCGGCATCGACATCAGCTCCACCACGCCCACGCCATGGTCAGACCACTTTCTCATTCACTTCTTCATCCCCCTACCTATCAACTTGGTAACAAAACTCTCACCTGCACCCCCAGCCATGGCCAGGAGCGCCAAGAACCTCACCAAAGAAAGCATCACACCCTACCTAGCTCCTCTCACGAACAACCTCCCTGCCTCATCTGACCCAGCTGCACTGGCAGATATCTACAAAACCACCATTAGCACTGCCATTGACATCATCGCCCCCCTACAAAAGAAAAAATCCAAAAACTCCAAACACTCCAATACGTGGTTCTCAACAGAAATAAAAGAATTACGAACTAAAAAACGCAAAGCCCTCAACGTATGGCAAAAAGCACCCAATGCCTCCTCACTATCGTCCTACAAATCACTGGCCACCCAATACAAAAAAAGCATCATAGCAGCCAAATCTGCATCATATAATGAAAGAATCTCCAACGCCACCTCAGAATCCAAAGAGCTCTTCGCCATCTTCAAGGAACTCTCCACACCGGCCACTAAGTCACAAGAGATTGTCAAGGACCAAGCCTGGTGTAACACCATACAAACCGCCCTTCTAAAAAAAATCGAACTCCTCCAAGCCAAAATCCTAAACCATCACAAAAATCTCACTCAGCAAATCTTAGCTGCATCCCCTAAGGAAACAGTGATTGAGAACAAAAAGATAAGTCACATCACACCCTTTAAATTTAGAGAAGTCTCAGAAAAAGAGGTAATCGATATCGTTAACAGAATCAAACCCTCCAACTGCAAAGGCGACGCTTGCCCCGCCAAACTAGTCAAAGACTGTGTTGAGACACTAGCACCATTCCTCAAATCCTTCATTAATGCATCCTTCAACTCTAACTCAGTCCCAACCAGCCTAAAAGAAGCCTGGGTGCGCCCCCTTCTCAAGAAACCCACTCTAGATCCAGAAAACGCCAACAACTATAGACCCATTACAACAGTTCCCTTCCTGCTCAAGATCCTCGACAAAGTCGCCTACTCACAAATACAGCACTACCTTGAAGAAAACCACATCTTAGGCAAAAGGCAATCGGGCTTCCGCCCGGGGCATGGGACCGAATCTGCCCTTCTAGACCTTAAAATTCAACTTAATGACATCATGGACAAAGGCAAACCGGCTCTCCTCCTACTATTAGACCTATCTGCTGCCTTCGACTTGGTCAATCATGACATTCTAGGCACACAACTTAAAAATGAAGCTCACTTCTCGCCGGAAGCCGTCTCCTGGGTCAAATCCTTCCTAGAGGGTCGACTTATGAAAGTCTTTTCTGAATCTGCAAACGCTACCCCAACCACCATCCACTGTGGCGTCCCACAAGGATCCTGCACTGCACCCACCCTATACAACATTTTCACCCTCCCTCTGTTCAATGACCTCGACCATCACCACATAGCTTACACCAACTATGCTGACGACACCCAAGTCCTGCTCCCCCTTACTGGCTTATATGAACAAGACGCCGCAGCACTAACTAAAATATACACAGCCATTCAAACCTGGATGGCAGCCAACGGACTCTGCCTTAACGGGGACAAAACAGAGATCCTACTAGTTGGCACCAAAGAAACACTAAATAAACTCCCGCCAATATACAAATCCTTTAACGTCGATAACTGCACCATCACAGTCTCCACTGCGGTAAAAACGCTAGGAGTATACCTCGACTCCACTCTCTCCATGACACGGCAAGTCAATGCCGTAGCCTCCTCTGCTGCATTAACCACTAAGATAATCAACGCCGTTAAACCCTTCCTATCCCCTAAAAACTGCCTGAATGTAGCCAGAGCCACAGTAGGTACCAAATTGGACTACTGCAACGCCCTCTTCCTGGGCACATCTGCACAAAACATTAAAAAAATGCAAGTCACACAAAACAATGCTCTAAGAGCAGCCCTAAGCATTCCAAAAAGGGAGCACATCTCCCAAGCCAGAAAAGAAGCACATTGGCTACCTATAAAAGAACGCATACTATTTAAATCCATGGCCATCACACACAGATGCCTCTCTGCTAATGCCCCACCCTATCTTTCTGAAAGGATCACCCTCCATACCTCCTCTAGACCTACCAGGTCACACCTGACCAACCAAACATATGTACCCACTTTCAAAAGAAGCAAAGCCGGAGGGTCCAGCTTCCAACACCTAGCACCCAAAAATTGGAACGCACTCCCCACCGCCTTAAGAAGCGAAAAATCATACCATGCCTTCCGTAGACTACTCAAAACCACGCTGTTCCACTAACCCCGCCTCACCTGTATTCTCACCACTGTAATTATGGAAATAACAGCAAATGTATGAAAAAACGCGTCTATGCTAATCTGTATATCTGTATACTCACCATGTATGCCTGTAACAAGTAAGAATTCTTAGCGCCACGATGCCCCCGGGCAGATGTGCGCTCTACAAATCCAAATAAATAAATAAAAATAAATAAATAAATGGATATCAACCTTCTTGAAGGATAGACAAATTAGAGTTGCCAGCGAATTGGCAGAAGCAGATCCGACGCTTCTATTGTATGGAGTTGCACAGGGTGCATGCGTGTCTCCATGTTTCTACAACATCTTCATGATCCCCTTCTTCCAGATGCTGGAAGAGGAAGGTATCGTGTTTGCTAACTACGCGGATGACACGCAATGCGTTCTACCTATTTCAGGTATATATGAAAAGGATGAAGTTTTCATTAATGCAATTTATTTGAAAATTCAAAATTGGATGGTGTCCAATGGCTTGGCTCTAAACAGTGCCAAAACCGAACTTCTCCTCATAGGCTCCCCAAGTAAATTGGATAAATTAGGAGCAGATTATAAGAAGATTAACCTAGACAATTGTGTTATCAAAACTCTGTCCAAGGTTTAAGACTCTAGGCGTATGTCTGGATAGACATTTAAACATGAAGGCGCAGGTGAATAGCCTCGTCTCATCAGCCTCCTACTTCCTTAAACTCTTTCGCCTTCTTCGCCCATTTATTTCTGAAAAAAAATCAGAAACACTGGCCAGAGCCATTATTGGCTCAAAATTAGACTGTGGATGCAGCCTTTTTGTGGGTATCCCCCAGACTGAGATCCATCGTCTTCAGGTAATCCAAAATGGGGCAGTGAGAGTTGTGAAGGGCCTAATCAAAAGAGATCATGTCTCGGAGGCCAGAAGGAGCCTTCATTGGCTGCCGGTTGGTGAAATAATTCGGTTTAGGCTTCTTCTTATTACTCAAAAATGCATCGTGGGTCAAATGCCATCATATCTGAAGGAAGCCATAACTATGAAGATAAGGAAAGGTCACTTAGATCAGACACCGCAAATATACTTATTGTACCCCGGTATAAAACCAACAAAATGAGGCAGGGATCTTTTGAAGTAGCGCTCCCACCGCATGGAATGCCCTCCCAACTTCAATAAGAATGTTGGTCTCAACAGAACTTTAAAAAAAAAAAGCTGAAAACCTTACTCTTCGCCTAGAGCATTGCTAGTTGCGATAATATATAGTTCAGAGGTCTGGTATTTGTGTTATTTTGTTCTGTGTATGTTAGTCTGCGCCCATCAGCCCTCGGGTACCAGGTGCGCATTATACATGTATTATAACATAACATAACATGTGTTACTGCACTAAAGGGGCTGTGTAACACTCAGTAAAAAGATGATGCCTATGGAGTAGGTGAAGCTCCACAGTCTATGAACACAAAAATGTTAAGCACACACAGCAAAAAAGATGTAAGAGTGGGAAAAAAGGCTCACACTCTTACCAAGTGAAACATTTTTTATCTTAGATCCAGCAAAGCTGTGGAGGGACTCAGTAGGTAAGGGAAATTAGCTATTCTGGAGAATTCTCCCTAACAGCAGTCAACTCTCTTTCAAGAACCAGCATCCCACTCTCATCTTCATTCTCTCCACACTTTCTTCCAAGCCAGGAGATTTACCATCTCAAAATTGACATATGTAATATTGTAATTACTCTAAGCACCCTCTTCTCTCCTTCCTGCTGCCTCATAAACTCTCCCACTAGCCAATAACCTGTCCTATCCTCACTCATTCCACCCAAAATTACCTGCCAATTTATTGCCATTGCTTCTGACAGCTAACCTCTTGTTTGCACCAGTGGCCAACTTTGATCCACAAACTATCAAAGAGCTACCACTCAATGTGGACTCCACTACCAAGTGCATCTCCCTCAGCTCACTTTAATCTTACCCTTTCTCATGGACTAGTTCATGCCAGCTTCAAGATAGTCATGGTCCCACCTATCCTTAAGAATCACTCTGCAGATCTGAACTGTCTGGTGAAGGACCAGTTTGTCTCTTGTCTCCCTTGCTAGTATACATATTATATACATATTGTACAACTAGTAGTTACCTGGATACTGATATTCATAATGGCCTGCTCCAATACAGGTTCTGCAGCCGCTGCTCAACTGAAATGACACTGAGCCAGGGCACCAACCTTTTGGCCTTCACTAATCAGATCAAGCTCTCCTCCATAGCCATCCTCTTGGATCTCCTTGCTGTGTTTGACATGGTTGGCAATAGATGAATGTGTGTCTGGGTATTCTAACCCAAACAGCTGGAAGGACCTGTGAGGATTCCCACTCTAAGTTCTTTATCATTTAGATCTATTGTGTTCTACACTTTTGATGTTGAAAAATAATTCTGTGATTCAAAGTAATTCAGAAGTTTGTCAAATGTTTTATTCCAAATAAAAAGTGAAGAAAAGGCCTGTGAAATGTATGTCCAATGCATTTTGGTCCTAGTGCCCATCTTCAGGGACAATTCTAAACAGAAAAGGATATTTACGAAAGATAACATTCAATATGAACATTTTTCAAAAATGATATTATTTTTTTAAATTTCAAAAATATTGTCATTCATGATTGTGCACTCATATTTACCAGGCTTCTGTTTCTTAGCTTGGCATTAACCATATCATTACTTTTTCTGATCCGGATTGCTTGGATGTATCTGTAATACATTGGTGTTTCCCTAGATGTTATAATTTTCTAAAATGTCTTTATTTTCTCAAAACAGATGTTATACGTTGTATGAAGAGTTGGGTTAATTGCTTGCTGGTTGTATTACTCAAGGGTTCCTGCTCTGGTGCCCTGTATATGAACATATCACTAACTACGCAGATTCCCTAAAAGTGCATGGTTTCTATCAAGAGTGCTTAGTATTTGACAATAGAGCAAACAACAATATCAGCTTTCCTTCTTTTTCTTCATACAAGCTTTAGCAGGATACCAGGTTCGCTGGGATGTGACTACCTGTGTGCCTTGCTCGTATTTATTCGGCAAATGGCAATGGCATTTGCAGCTTGATGCCGTCATCAAAGTGATGACGTCATTGTGTGCCGGCAGCCATTTTGAATTGGTTTCAGTTTGGGATGATCTCCTGTAACACAGAAAAAACATTATGTATTATTCAAATGAAATGAAACAGGATCTTATATGCTCAAGTGAAGCACATAAGTGGTATTTTGCGATTTGTCATTTTAAAAAAGATCTGAAACTTATCTACTGGAAAAAATATATAGCAAATACGTTTGTTATAAGATAGTAGTATCAATGGTTAATGGAGTGCCTTCCCAGAATTTCCTGCGTGACCACTGGATCAATTCTTTCAGTTGGTCTTTTGATCATTGAGGAATTTCATAAGACATTGTTCCTATTTTAGACTGCTTTATGCACCAGTTGCTGGTCTCTTGATCTTGGTCAACAGTGTGCCAGTTGTTGAGTGGTTTGGAACTGTTGTAAGGTGTGACATACAAAGTTTATGGACATAGCTGGTTCAAATAAAACATGCCTAGTTGCACTTTTCGTTCATGCCCCCTGGATGTAGGGAATTACATTGCTCCGTCCAATAGGTTTAGTTTTGGCTTAGAATTTGATGATATCAATACTTGTATCTCCCTTTATTTCTATGGTCTTCAATGTTTGGAATTTCATTTGCGCAATGTGATGTTGTGCCTCTTTAAAATGTCGTGCTACTGGAGATTTAAGGTTTCCTGTGCTGATATTGGGGCGATGCTCATTCCAACGGATTTTGGCTTTTCTGTCGGTTTGTCCAATGTAATCTCTTAACCAAGGACATTTGATGCTGTACATAATATTTAAGGTGTTGCATGTCGCATATTATTTGTAGTTTTTTTGTTTGCCTGTATTTGGATGAAATATTATGTCTCCCTTTTGTACCATATTACAGTTTGTAGACATGGGTAGGTTCCACACTTTCTTGGTTTCTCAGAGGATTTCCTTGTATCGCTTCTTACCAGCATGTCGTTCATGTTTCTACTGGGTGTGTACACAGACACTGGTGGTGTAGTGCTCAGGTTCCCCAAAGTTCTATCTGAATATAGGAAGTGGCAATGTTTTTCTACAATTCTTTAACTCTTCCTGCTTTGTGTCAAGTATTTAGTTACACATATTAGTGGAAGTTGTGTAGTGCTTTTTCTTTCTCTAGTATGCTTTTTCTACTAATGCTGTCAGCCTTGAGTAGGGAACTGTTGATTTCTTCATCTTGATACCCTCTTTGTTTGAATCTCATTGCCATATCCTTAAGTAAAATGTTGATGACTCAAAGAAATTGACTATATGGTAGATGTTTGATGGTATTTGGTGGGTGAAAGCTCAGTCTGTGTAGTAGATTGCTTTGATCACTTGGTTTCTGATACACAGTTGTGGTCATGTTGGAGTCTATATTTCGGATTGTAACTTCTAGAAAGTTTACTTTGTTATGACTTCTGGTTGTTGTAAATTGAATCCGGTCATCCATGGTATTGAGGTACTTTTCAAATGTATTGAATTCATCTTCTGTGCCTTTCCATATGCCAAATACATCATTGATGTATCAGCCCCAGTATTGTATATGCTTCTGCCCGATGTGGTGTTTAATGATGTGGTCTGTTTCAAATGCATACATAAATATGTTTGCATAGCTCAGGGCCATGGTTGCCCCATCAATGTTCCAGATACTTGAATGTAATTAGGGTTTTTGAATCTGAAGTATGAATTTAGAGCAATAAAGTATCATTCAAATTCTTTCGATGCGTGTATGTTCTCTGCATGCAGGAGTAGACACTATTCTGATTCTTGTCCCAAATCATGAGGTATGGAAGTATATAAGCTTTGTACATCTACTGTAAAGAGAATGATATTGTTTTGTATCTGTAGTTTATCCAATATACTGAGAAAGTGTGTTGTGCCCTTAAAATGTGTTTCAGTTGTTTGTCTTATAGATTGCAAGAAGTACTCCAATACGTTTGGAGTATGCTGTTCGCGGCTGAGACAATGGGTCTTCCAGGAGGTGTGACAAATCTTTTATGGATCTTTGGTAATATATAAAACATTGGTGTTCTTGGATGGTTAGCTATGAGAAAATGGTGTGTTTTGTCTGATATCCATCCTCTTTCTTCTGCTGTGATCACTTTCTAGGTCCTTCTGAATCTCTGGTGTCGGATCTGAGTCTATTGGAGTGTATGTTTTTCTATCTGCTAGTTGGTTAGCATATTCTTCTTCATAATGTTTGTGTTGAGGATCACCAGCTCTCCTCCTCCTTTGTCTGCTGATTTAAACATGATGTGTTCACCTGAGAACATATTTTGTATAATGTCAGGTTGTCAAGTTGTTTTCTATGAAAGTTACTCTGTTTCGGTGGTGCATAGGATAGTTTATTTAAGTCAGCGGTGACCATCTTTTGAAAAAGGTCAGTAATAGAATAACCTACCAGTAGAATAAAGGTACTTTTGATCTAGAATTCTTTGTACTCTGGTTCTTCTATAAATTCTTCTGATCTTTCATTGTCAATAGAAGCAAAACATGATTTTAATATTAGTTTCCTTGAAAATTTGAAATAAATTGGCCCTGTTTGTGCAAACAAAGTTCAAACTCTTTTGTAATATCGTCTCGATTGTTTTACTGTGTAGTCGATCTGATAAATTGAGCACTAGGTTTTCTTGGGGTTCTGTTGCATGATCAGGTGTTGTGTTTCTCTTCCTTCATCCCCTCCTGGTTCTTTGCCTTTTGCTCCCCTTCCTAGAAAAATGATACTTGTGATGTTAGGACGTCTTACTGGTGTGGTTCTGTTGCTGGTACTTGCTTCTTCTCCTCCACATTGCTGATCAGTGTTTGTAGTTTCTGGTCCACTTCTCCACTAGTCAGAGGAACTGTTTGAGTTGATGGGTGTTTTGTTTTGCCTATACTTGTCCAACCAACTATACATCTTGTTGTTTAAATAGTCATACATGTCTCGACGAAATGCTCTTAAATTTGTATTCTCTAGTTCTGTTCGATATTCTGAGAGGTTATTATTAATATCTTCTAAGATCTTGTCTTGGTCTACTGCTGTTAGTGCATTATGTGTTTTCTTTGAATTTCAAATGTGTCACTGGGAAGTTTATGCAATTCCTTTGAGAGTTCTTGTACTGCTAGTAGAATCCAATCTAAAGAGCACTTGTTTAATATTTGCTCCCATTTATGTACAGATTGGCATCTCTCCTTACACAATTACACAATGTTGGGTGGAGCTGTAAGCATTGTCCACAAGGAATTATTTGGGCACGATAGTATTTTATGAGGGTCACAGGAAGCAATTTTCTATTGATTTCTTTGCTTATTAGTCTTTTCAGGTTCTTAATTTTCGTACTTGGATCAATTATATTATTTGTAGAACCTGTGCCTCTGATAAAATTCAATATTGCTTTGCTCTCTTCTAAGCTTAAGTCCAATGTTTCTGCTTTCTTATCTGTAGGGTAGTAAGTTCTTCATATGAAATTGTTAATTAAATAGACGGGGCGTGTCGCCACTGAGTGTGTTCAAAAGTGCAACACTGGGTCACCAGGTGGGGTTGAGCGGGCACAGCTGGTTGGCAACCATTTTTTCCAACCTACCCTCTCTTTCCTTCAACTCCAAGACTCTGCTCTCATCCAGATTGCATCCCACCTATTCACTACTTACACATAGGTCATCTAAAAAAAGGTGCAAAAAGTACTCTAAACAAAAGTGACACCATGCAGGAAAGGAAACACACTTTTATTTACTCCCCAATATCTTGGAGATAGATTCAGACAGCCGGGCAAACTGAACTATTTGAAAAGTTCTCAACTCCTCACATGACAGACTACAATATTTATACAATTTAGACAAAACATGCTCCACAGAGGAGTGACACAGTGCAGGAAAGAATGCTGTGTTGTGTTTCAAATGCTTCAATTCATGTTTGCCTGAGGAAGTAGAGACATTCCACAAAAGCTCACAAATATGCAAAATAATTCACTTTGTTAGCCTAATTAATGTATTTACAAATTTTCTTCTGGACCACATTTTTGCTTTCATAATAAAAATAGACTGAACTTACTCTCATTAATTCACACTTTAAAATGCTCCAACAATGTGGAGTACTTAGCCATAAACACCTCTACCCAAGGAACTATCTTCACTGTTCCACGCTCTGCTTCAACCCCTCCTTCAGGAAAGCAGTCTCTGAAGAGCTGCGCGCTTGAGGTTCTCCTCACCCTTTGCTTAGGAATGTGCATTTGCCTGCAGCCTAACAATTGCGCAGGCCTTTGCTTTTCAATGATACAGAAAATAAATGTACACATCATGCTTTAACACACAAAACACAAAACAATAATGTTTAACGGGTTAGTTACATTTTGTTAACTTCAAACATCACACATAACAAACATCTTAACACACAGTTCAACTGCACTTAAACATGTTCGTATGTGTGTTTCAAAGTTTCTTTGCTTATAAAAATGCAGTCTCAATATATTCCATACATATCTTCAGACAATTCTAACTGCTACTCTATCAACACACAAAAAACACCTCTAATGTCCTATTTTATACCACAGCAAAACAATAGTGCCAACACATTAATACATATACAGCTTTCTTCCCATATATGCAGGCGTATTGCTCTTTATCTCTGGTTCTTAAGGAAACATACAAGATAGTCTTTTGTGAACCTTGTCAAGAGCATCCCATCTTTAATCTCTTAACCAAAACATGAACCTCATAAACAAATACCACATGATCGGCATTGCATCTGTTCTGCATGGTAGGTACTCACATAATTTATAAAGCTGACTCTCCTGCATCAAAAGGCAGGTCATAGAAAGGCTTACAACACCTTGAGGCTTGTTTGATAAATAGGGCAGCTGCAAGCCGCTTCCTTCAGTGCACTATCTGGTCATGCGCGGCCCACTGCATGCCATCAGTGTTGTGTGGCGGGAGAGGCCCCCATCTTGCTGCTTCAGGTTAATGTGAGCTGCAGTCTAGGAAGACTGAGCCTCTTGGCTGGCTCACCATCTGTAAAGAGGGTCTACTTACATAAGTATTCTAAAAAATGTTACAATATGTATTCCACAGAAGAGTTACACCCAGCAGAAAAGAAACACACATGTATTAACTCCCCAACAGTTGGGAGAAAGATTCAGACAGCCGTGCACATTGAACTGGTTGAAAAGTTCTCAATTCCTCCCATGACAGGCTAAAACATTTATACAATTTAGACACACATTAACATAATTCATATTAATTACATTTTAGGGCAGGTCAAAAGGAAGGGATTACTAGTCCAATATATCATTCCATAGATTGGGACACCTCTGTTGGACAAACATTTCTTGAAACAAAACCCTTTAACACTGATTTCATGATATCATGATGCTAATATATCCCCTTCCATAATGACATCATGTTTTGCTGACCAGCAGAAAACCCTTTGCTATAATTGGCTGGCCGAATCCAACATACAAATAGATACTGAGCTACAAATGAATTGGACTGTGTGTTTTGTTTGAAGATAACGCGAGCTTCAGTATCACAGTGCCAAGGTCAAAAACATGTGTCCCAGCTGTCTGGTTCCCTTCCTCTTTCCTGCTCCTACATTCACTTCCCTCTGCAAACATGGTGCCAGCTCTGCCTACAAAAAAAACTCATGCACCACAGTTGCTGGAAAATAATTCCTGCTATTTTATTCTGAATTGCTATTATACTCGCTGCCAGAGCTCCTGAAACTTATCGTGTGGAACTGCAGCTGGTGTCTGGCATAGGCCCTCTGTGAGGCAATCCTCCAATGGGAAACCTGCGACCTTGGTGAGATGATCTCCACTGTTTCACCATGTCAGCAGAAACTCGATTTTACTGTGTGCTGTGCTCTTAACTAAACTATAATAATGGCTTCTAGAAAGTATGCCTTAGGCCTGCTCCAAAATGGCTGCACTGTTGTTCATTAATGCAAATAACACTAATCCTTATTATGCTTCTATTTTACTGCTGCCATTACCTCTAACTAAAAGCCCTAATTATGCTCCACCCATACTTATAAAAATAAACAATAAGCAAAACCCTATTTGAATTTGTGATGAAAGCCCCTGCACACATATGCTCTGACAAATGAAAACAAAACCCATTTATTGCTACACCGGTCATTATTCTTTACAATCAATGTGCTCTCACACCCCTGTATATCTGTGCCTAGGAACTGCATCTTCATTTTGTGTTTCCGCACATATATTTAATTGCGCAGCACCCTACTCCCTGTCAAGTGGCACTCTAGGTGTAATATACGTGTGTTATGACATCATCCTAAACGTGACTCTTATGTCACTATGTCATTTTAATAGCTGGTGCATATGCCTCCATCTTGTGGACACTGCATTTACCTCGCTTCAATTCAGAATCTACAGTCATCTAATTTCAAACTTCTGCATTACAAAGTATTTGCCTGTGACAATCTCCCCACTAATTCAAGTCACATTGACATTAATCGCAATCTCCAACACGTCATCACTGCTACAGCTATGACTGATAGGCTCAACCAGCTTAGCATCCGGAACATCTGCCCCTACCTCATTTGGCAGTCTGCAAATTCTCCAAGCTCCACCATGGTCCTCAATAATATTTACAAATGCTCAGCCCTCCTTTTGGATGCCCGCTTTATTCCCTTACACTTCATAACATAATTTGGTCATTCACACACATTTACAAACTCTCCATTCCTCAACGTTGCTTCTTTTGCACTTGTCTCTCCCAATGCACCACTGGACCATCTGCAATCTTCTCAGCTAATGTTCATTGAATACATTCTTGGATTTGCCCAACTCTCACTTGGCTGCTCTTGTCTCCCTTCACCCATTGCTCTAGAAGCCTGTGCTGTACATAGCTAGTCTGCCTTATGCAACTTCTTTTTTTTCAGTCTTTCTCCCTCCTTACTCCCAGCACTGGAAACTTATAATTTACTCATTCAAAAATGCTGTAAATGTCAGAATAGTGCTTCCGTTCGATTGTGTTAATGGTAGACTGTTTTATTAATTTTCAAGTAAAGTAATGGATTATTTGCAGTTGGCCCCGAAGATGACAATGTTCCACGTCGGAAAGTGGCTACAATGTCACAGATCTTATTGTTCCCATGTCTCTGACAGCTCACTGTCTTTTCAATTAGTTTACAAAACCCAGAAAGGTAGAGCTCCACTAAGTAAAATGCGCTGCTAGACTCCCAACATTTAAAAGAAACTGTCAATAAGATGACTGAATGTGATCCAAAAAAAAGCAAAAACACGCAGGTGTATGTCCAATGTATCTTGTATTAAATTTTTTGTCATCAGCCAGAATGATTTGCCGACACGTGTTTCGACCTTTTGCAGTCTTTTTCAAGGCAAAAAATCTGGATTCCATCGACAAACCAATACAGTCAAACCACCAATGAAACCAAGAAAATCAATGTCATCAGAATATCCCAAAGAACCCAAACATTTGAAATAAGACATATACAAGCATGCAGATTCCAATGTAAGAATACAGGGAATAACACAAACCACATTCAAAGATAATAAAAATGTGAATACATACATTACATTACATACATTACCAAGGTCACCGTGACATGATCGTCATGCATGTTCCAGGACCATGTCATCATGGGAAATGAGCGGTAGGATCACAGAGCATAAAATAAAAGCACAAAAGCCAGAGGCCAAATTAGCCTCATTCAATTGCTAACCCAACATGTTCTAACTCACGCAACTAATACACCATTGGCCTATATTAACAATAGCCCAACTGGGCTGGCCTAGACATGCGCTACCCATAAACATAAGCCTCAAATTAACGGTGGCTGTAAATTGACAAAGTGCCTGCTCGCTAGCCAAAAGAAATATAACTACTGGCGTGTCCTGATAATACTGTGTGCTCCTCAATCCATCACCACACCTCTAGTGTGCACCATATTATGCTCGAGCTGCAGCTATGTTCACGTAAAATATATGTTACCTAATTGAAGTTTTGCTGATTCAGCTACTGTGCTGAAAATAATTTTGGAATTAGTCCAAATGTCACCTCCAAAGAACCTGTATAAAACAACATAGAAAATGCAAATTAAATGAAACAATCCTTAAATCAAACGGTATATACCCCAGCGCCATGCAATCTGCAGCGAATAGCACCCTGATAAGAGTTACCTGAAAATAACAGACTGTTCTACTGAACGACTGTGATATAAATGCGTCAAGTCACTGCAGAGCTCCAGCGTTTATCATGAAGCACAGATCTGCATCTAGAAACAAGATAACATACAGACCACACACTTAAAGTCGGTGCAGCCATATCCTGCTGCAAACGTGGGCATTTATGTATGCTAAACACGAATAGATGACTGTAAGCCGTTTTACCTCGAAGAAGAGAATAAAGTCTCCTGCCCATGTTATAACGTTTACATAATCACTTGGATGCTGCTCGGTAACGTGTCATCCGAGTACAGCACCTCACGAGTGAAAATATACGTCATACGTCACGTGTACCTACGCGCTCACGTGACTCAAAGAGACAAATAACAAAAGAACACTATCAAGTGCAATACAGCTCCTCATCCGTGCCGTGTGATGCAGGTACATTTACTAAGTTATAAATAGCCAAATAAATTATGAACTGAAACTAAATCCATGCGTCCAAAAACCAGGACTGTGTAATAGTTAGCTTTGATCGCTACAACTCAATGCCATCTAAGTCCTCTGGTACAAGCAATTAGCGTCCAATAAAAAGGTAGTTAAATTAGATCTACTCCGAAACTAAATCCAACGCCCAAAAACCAAGGGCTGTGTAATAGTTAGCCTTAATCACTGCAGCTAAATGCCATCTAAGTCCTCTAGTGCGTACAATTAGCGTCCATTACTGTACGTGAGACTGTAGTAAGACAACATAATATGTAAAGCTAAGCTCAAATCTAAGTGGCATGATGCCAAGTTGTTATAAAAAGAATGCCCACGGTCTGAGATGAAGAGAGATGCATCACAGAATTCCCTTATAACTGTGAATTCTAAGGTGACAATGGTGAAACAAACCCAAAATAAACAGCTAGTGGCTAGCCCAACGCCACTGCTGTGATGGCATGGACATTTTTTTTTCGAGAAAGGAATAAAATGGAAATAAAAAGGAAAATGGAAAGGTTTTGAAGTTAGATTTGGTATTGCGGTCAGGCACTGAGCCACCAGCTCATCCGGATTTGGGCGCTTTTGACAACTGATAAACTGAACTAAAGATTGATGTCACTCATAATACTCGTTCAAACACAATAGGTGACAGCCCAATTAATAGCTGTTCCTCCTGACAACAAAAAGTATACACTAAATGAGTGACAGTTTCTCCACGTAAACCTGGCTCACGGACCTCCAACATTTAGAGAAACACATATAATTCCATATCTGTGTTGAGACCCACCAACATACACCTAAGGTCTTTTCAATTAGTAATGATGGCAGCAGTGGAAGCAGCCTAGAGGAAGCTGTTGCAAATATGTTATGGCTCACGTGTCTCTGTCAGCACATGGGACTTTCAATCACTAATGGCTCAGTGTTAGAACATCACACGAAGCATGTAAATTACTGCAGCAGTGTCACAGCAATATCTGGACATAATGTGATGTACAGCTCGCATGAATTGTGGCACTTAGAGGTTTGATTCCAAAATAACATAGACTCCACTGGGTATTATTATAAATAATAATACTTTTTTGTATTGTATTTCAATCATCTCAAGCCATTGTACAAACAAGTATGTATACTCCATGGTCAAGCAAAAAGTAATGGAGCTCAAATTGAAAACTTTGTGGGGGAGTTTTACATCCTGAGAGTTTTTTTTCCAAGTTGTTTTCATCTCTAAATGGCCAGAAGGAAACTGACCGGTTATTAATTCTGTAATAGCAGACACTAAGGCACCAAGTCACATTTTATGATGTACAAAAACATTGTTTATGATTTTGTACAAGGGAGATGTTCCTCCAACCATGATTTGTTCTTTAAGACAAGACATTTTCAGAAAGAGAAAGGCATATGGTTTAGAAATTATCCATAACAAGGTCTTCTCTCAGGTGTGTTGAGAGGCAGATGAATACCTAATATATGGCTTCTGCTTTTCCCCTGCCCAATCGCACCTATCCCAGTCAGTCGCAACAGGACATGGAGACAATTTAAGCTGAAATGGCAAAAGCACTCAAAGTAATGTTGTAGTAGTAACAAGGGCATACATTAGACATGAAGTGCATATGCACTCCACATGAAGAGCATGTACAATAGGTAATATATGCATTTACACACAAAGAATATTAACATAGCATCCACAGACATGAAATATTCTAACATAACCAATGTATAAGCTGAATACAAAATTAATGATACACAAATATTGCTTGCTACTATAGAAACAACAGTGCAGTAAAGCAGCCATCTTCTTAAAAATGGAACCAACAGGAGGTCTCCGAATGAGCACAGGCCTCAAAGCCTCAGGAAAACTCAAAATGCTGAATCCACAGGAATACAAATCCATGCAGAGCTCAGGCAGTAGTTAGCAATTTGTGCTAAGGTTAGAAAGAAATAGGGAGGATAGTCACGGCGGAATAAATGCACGAGATAACAGTTCCCAAGACACAAGCACGATACTCCCAGATCAATTAAAGAATGCAATCAGTCTTTGTTGGCTTAATACAGGAACACAGTAACCAAAAGACTCCACGAAGCATAGCTCAAGAGTGTCCCGGGAGGAAACAGAACACATGACACACACATTAATTAGAAAAAATCTCAATAACAGGGAGGTAACTCTGTTTCATACACGAACTTGCAGCACGATACCCATAATTGGAGAACACTGAATATTAATTGAAAGCCAACATGGATAATAAACTTGCAGTACTCACTACACACACACATAGACACAAGCAACACACGAGGTCAAATTCAAAGAGCTTGCCCAGTCTCATGCCCTGAAAAATAGGGATGGTAACGTCTTTCATTTAAAAATGACAGTCCATGGGCCTCTCTTGCACTACCTGTCTGGCTCATATCTTGATGACTTGTCATGGATCCAAGGTTGGTAAGCAATGTGCAAATCATTTTGTTGTTTTCAAAATGTAATCACAGGCGCCCTTCTGCGAGAACGAACACGGCCCATTAACCAGTTCTTTGGAAAGGTACCCACTTGAAGTCTGCAGCCACATTTAAGCTCACTGTAACTTTCCCAGATGGGCAATACCCATTTGCATATCAGTCTTTGTCCCGCCCACATGGGCAGTACAGCATTGAAATGCTATGTCAATTCCCTTCTGAACAAGAATACCCCCAGCAACCCCATACATGTGTTTCAGACTTGTTGGGCATCATCAGTGAGGTGGAGCTGTGCCTCTCTGAGCACAGTGAGCAAGGGGTCCACATGTGGATGACCCTGGGAAATTTAGGGTGACCAGACCTAAAGCCCTTGAAATACTCAATTGATACAGGATATACAGGATATACAGGATTTACAGGATTTACGCACCTCAAATATTATTATATATATATATGTAAATTTGGTGTAAATCTGTCCAGTAGTTTTTTTTAAAATGACCAAAATGTAAGGCAAAAAAATTAGTGATATCTGCGTTCGCTTCGCGGACGGACTTCCCTGTTCGCTCCGTGGACAGCACCCCGATTGGCCCATGGGCTTGCGTCATGTCTGCGGACATGCAACGTGTTCGCTGATTGGACGGCGAGGGGCGTGGAGCGCGTCAGATTTTCTGTGGCGCCCGCCATCTTGCATTCGCAGTGGACCGCGTACAGCGCAGTGAAACGTGGATAAAAAATTGTATTTAGTGCCGTGTGTTGGTGTGTAAGAGTGTTTGAGGAGGGTGGGGGAGTATGAGATAGGTTCAATGTTTTGTTTTTTAATGTGCTAGACCTTTTTATTGCGTTCGATTTGTCCGCGGAGAACACGGCTGTTCTGACATTTTGTAAATAAACTAAATGGTGGGGTGTTTAGAGGACGGAGTATGTGTCATTTTTGTTCGCAAGGAAGGTAAAAATGAGCTATGAACACTCGCGGTGTACTTAATTGTTCGTAAATACACAAACTGGGGGTGTCCTCAGGACGCTGTCCGTATTGTAATCTGTCTAGTTGAATGTGTTCTAAGAACACTCGCAGTGTCCCGAAATGGTTGCAATTACACAAAATGGGGGTGTTCTGAGAACGTTGTTTGTATTGTTCGTTGTCAGGGTGAAAGTGTTTTAAGAGCACTCCTTTTGTTCGCTAATAGTACAATTTCCTAGGGGCGTCAACCGACTTTTTGTCCACTAAAGAAACGATAAATCCGGCTGGTGTGCGCCGACATTATGTGATAATCCTATGACTGGCGCTATTGACCTGGCTGACTTGCTTTTGCGACACTAAATCATATCTCCCGCCCCTAAGCCTGATATTATAAAAGCATTCATATTCCCCGCCTCTCTCCGTGACGTTACAGGTGCGTAATCAAACGCGCCCAGTCGTCTCCAGTACTACGCGACTTTACACAGAACCCGGAAGACAACACACATTATGTCACAACACAGCGCGCCACAATTCGGAATATGAAACTGTGATTTAAAAGCAAAGAGCAAGATTGTAAATGTTGTAAAGTACATTTATTTGACATCAAATGTTTAGAGAATATTCAGCAATTTGCATTTGTCTTTGTTGTCGATCCGCAAAAGTTCATGTTGAGACACGCGATGTTCCTTTACGGTACAGAGAGTGTTAGATCAGCTTACAACTCAGTGCGCCACAATTCGGAAAATGAAACTGTGGTTTAAAAGTAAACAGCAGGATTGTACATTTGGTAAAGTACATTTATTTCACACGAAATGTTTAGTGAATATTCAGCGATTTGCTATTGTCTCTGCTGTCGATCAGGAAAAGTTTATTTGGAGCCACGCGTTGTTCCTTTGCGGTAGATAGGCTGTTGGTTTATGATAAAAGCAGTAAATGGTCGCACTGATAATCGGAAGGTTGCTCCAACAACGAGCCATTAGACCACTCTATTGGTTGGTATGTTGTTTGTAGCCGCTAGTACTGCGTAAGGGCATATTGGTCCTTGGCGATTGTCCCATAAAATGGTGAAGGTCATGAAGTTGCATATTTGGACTTGCACCTGGCAGTTGAAGACCCCATCCGCTGGAGTCTGTAAATCGTGACATAGACAAAATGGGGCCACGTACCTGTTTTAAAAAACATAAATTAGTCTCACCAGCCGATCTTCATTAAAAATCATCATTTTATTTATTAGGGCGTGAAACTATTTGCTATCGAAGATAGTGCAACAGAGTATGTTGATAATAAAATAATAATATTTTCCCATTCATATAGCGCTAAGAAATGTGTGTGGTGCTCATTTATCGACCACGGAAGGATGAAAGGCTGAGTTTCGCCTTGCCGGGATTCAAACTTGTGTTGGCAAGCTGTGCGCGGATGTCAAAGCGAGCGCTGTACTCCCTGTGCCACTTGACAGGCTACAGTGAAGTGGCACAGCGAGTAGAGCGCTTGACCGCCTATAGACCGGTTAAATTATTTCTATTAACCCAACCTGTGTCGTCTGCCTTTTTCAGACCCCTTTTAAGGACAGGGGATCAATTCGGCGGTGATAGTGTGAGGTAGAAAACATTATGCCACTTTCAACGAACAAGTTCAACTTCAGCGGTCTTTAATGCTACGCTATTGTAATTATATTTGGTATAAAGTAATCTAAAGGGTTACTTACAGTACAATTGCAATTTCCATTGTCTACGAGTGGTGCAGTCCCAAAATACGACTCCGCGTGTGCCAACGATCTTTCGCATAGTGATGCTATATAAAAGTGGTTTCGTTTCAGAAATTTCATCTTTATCTTCTCTTACGTTTTAGCAACACTCCTTCAAGAGAAGTCTTTAATCACAATCTCTTTCTGTCAAGGTCAAAACACAATACAAAACACAATACAACCTTATAGTTTGCTTCGTGAGCCTCTCCGGGGCCCGAGAAAAAAATGGAAGCAGCTGACCTTCAGTGTGAACGAGCATAAATTCTTACTTTGCAACATTCTGTGTAAAGCCAAGTTGGTTTTTGCACGCCATGTTTGTATATTGTTTGCGTGATATTAAAAAAAGTTTGTCTAAAGGACGTTATGGTTCTAAGTACAGCCGAAAGACCCCTGAAAATAGCAAGTTATGGTAAGCTATGAAAAATAACTTGCGCCACCACCAGCACTGCTAAGACTAACACCCAGGACATCAAAGATGACATCGCGAATGTCATTGATGAAATCACTGATGACATCACATATGTATGTACTTTTCATGGAATTTGTGTACTAGGGATTTTTATTATAATGTTCCGAAAAAAGTGTGAAGGATATTGCAATAAATATCATACCGTTATTAGTGCTTTGAACGATGCATTGATATAAATAGCATTGTATTATGGGATTCTATGTAGTATACTGAGCTACTAATGGAGAAAGATAGCATTGTGTGCAGAGTACAAGATAAAAGTATAATATTTGTAATGTTAATATGTTGAATAATGAAATGATAATTGTCCTGAAATGTTCGAAAATTCACAAAATGGGGGTGTTCTGAGGACGTTATTCGTATTGTGTGATTGCTGAGCTGTATGCAATGAGGGAATGGCACAGAGAGTAAAGTGGACGCCGTCTGCGGACACCGCGGCTGTTCGTGGACAGGGCGTGGTACATCCGGGTTTTTCCAGGAAATCCAACATGGAAAGAAGACTGTACGGATCAGCCAATCAGATGTCGAGGTTGTGGATTTGTGTTGAAAGAGACTGTGTGTGGTGAAGATGGCAGAAGTGGAGAAAGTCAGGGTGTTGGTGCTCGAAGATATGTTTGTGCATGGTTTACAGCAGTACGCTGAATGCAGGCATGTTGCAAAGAACTTTGATGTGAAAGGAGTGGAGGTGGTGTGGAGCGCTGTGCCTGATTGCAATGTACAGGGAATTGTACAAGTTTGTGCGGATATGGCCACGATGAACAGTCCGCATGTGGTAGTTTTGCACTATGGTGCTTTCCATTTGGGCAACGTCAGTGCCCCTACTTTGTTAGCTGATTTGGAACGCTTGGTTCAAGCCGTAATGAAGATCCTTCCAAATGCGAAAGTAATTTTTTCTGGATTACTATCTAGGGCAATATGGGACAATAATTCAGATTTTTGTCCTCAGCAAAACATTGCAAGGTGTGTCATCAACCGAGGCATGTGTGCCTTCATGCTTAGAGCTGGTATGTTCTTCTGTAACAATGAGAATATTGATGCCAGTAATGCTGTTAATTTTAAAGAAGATGGCATTTCTTTATCTTTTACCGGAAATGCATTTCTATTTTGGAATGTAAGGGTTGCTTTGGAGAAGGTTATGTGAAGATTTTAGGAGTAAAGTAAGAAAAAAAAACAAGAAAAAAAATATAAAATAACAGGTGTCTGTCAAGCATCTGTAAAAAAAAAACGGCTCTTTTCAGAGCCAACTTCAAAGGGGAAATGGGGCACACTATTTAAATTTACATTCATCACGCTCAGATTTTCAATGTGTCCGCGGACATGGCGGTAGTCCGCGGACATGAAAATCACTACGAGGGGGTTTGTATGTTCTATGTTACATGTCAGGGATATTATGGTTAAGTTGTGCTACAAAAAACCTATGAAATTCAGTGAAAAAACTTTGTTAAAGGGACGTTATGGTTAAGTTGCGCTACTAAAAACCTATGAATTTCAGTGAAAAAACTTTGTTAAAGGGACGTTATGGTTCAAAGTAAAACCGAAAAACCCCTGAAATTCGGCAGTTATGGTAAGATAAGCAACCATAACTCGCGCCACTGTGCACTGCTAACACTAACACCCAGGACATAAAAGATGACATCACAAATGTCATTGATGACATCACATGTGCATTTATTTTTCATGAAAACTCTGTAGGAGGGATTCTTATAATGTTGACCAAGAAGTGTCAAGGATCATTTGAATGCATATCATGAGCTAATTAGTCCATTAAGCAATGCATTGATATAAATAGCATTCTATTATGAAGTTCTATCCAGTATACTAAGCAACTCATGCAGAAACTTAGGCAGTGGGTGCAGTATACATGATGAAGGTGCAATATTCATAATCTTGCCATGTAGAATAATGAAATGATAACTACTTTCTTATTAGAGTTTTGCGTACTGTGAAGCATGTAATAAGTAGCTAATAAAACCCACTAATACATAATTACATTATTACAGACAAAACACAAAGAGACAACAACATATACAAATATGAGTATATACAGGGACAGAGAAGTAAGCAAAAAAGCAGAAGTAGTAGCAGAAATAGTTCATAACCTAACTGATTATCTTTATGCAGAGAAATGATTGCTCTGTTTCAAAGCTGCTACTTACTGTATGTATGTGTATCAAATGATGTCAGTGAACCCTAAGTAAAGGAGTGTGAGTACAAAGTATACAAATATGAGCATATACAGGGAAGGTATAGTAATGAAAATAAAACTATGACAAAGTGCTCATAACTCTAATGATTATCTTCATGCACAGAAAGGATTGCTCTCTTTCAAGCCTGTGTCTTCCGCTATATTTATGTTTCATATGATATGACTTGACCCTAACTCTACAAATATAGTACCTTTTCAATTTTTACTTCCTGACTGTTACTCAAGAAAACTATGTGGCTTAGATATGTCAGTAAAGGAAAAAAAGGGAGAGCCAGCCATGTGATGCCATCAGTGATGTCATCAATGACATTTGTGATGTCATCTTTGATGTCCTGGGTGTTAGTGTTAGCAGTGCACGGTGGCGCGAGTTATGGTTGCTTATCTTACCATAACTGCTGAATTTCAGGGGTTTTTCTGTTTTACTTTGAACCATAACGTCCCTTTAACAACGTTTTTTCACTGAATTTCATAGGTTTTTAGTAGCGCAACTTAACCATAACGTCCCTTTAACAAAGTTTTTTCACTGAATATATATATATACATATATATATATATATGTATATATATATATCTTTTTTGGTGCTTACGCATCTTTACAAAAGTTTACAAAGCATTAGTAATGTCACATCACCACAAAGTAAAACAGAATTTTCTAAATAAACATTAAAATGCAACAAGTCTTAACATGATAAATTACCTATACATATATATGTATACATACATAACACATAAATTAACACTTAACATATTAAAAAAAGCATAAAAAGATTTTACTTTTCTTTTTCTTTAGAAAAAATATCCTTTCTCGAAAAGTAGTCTAAAATATGTGCAGCTCTGGGGTATCACAAAAGGACAGCTTTGTATCCCTTGAAAACTGTCAACAGTGTTTCATAAGATGTATCATCCTTTCATATGTCTTCATAAAATAAGAGCTGAGTCACTGATTGTATCATCCTTTCATATGTCCTTATACACTAAGAGATGAGTCAATGATTCGAAGAAAACGTACTGATGCAAGAATTATGGAGTTACATGTTCCCCACATACATCTGGCCCATACAAGATTCCTTCCTGTAACTGTGTTAGCATAATGAAACACCTTCATTGTGTTTAGTCTATGCGATTCAAAGTAAGGATAAAAAAGAAAAAGATGTTTTAAGGTTTCTACTACCTCTGCATTGTTAAAGAATCGGCAAGAAAAGGGTTCGAATGTTCAAACCAGTATTTTGTTCTAGATTTAGTGTGAAAAAAGTCAAGACGAAATCTCATATACAATTTACGAGATTCTGCACAAGAGCATAGATTTAAATACTGCAAACGAGGATATTGCTTATGCCTAAAACGATCGTATTCAGAAAAGGAGGCATAGGTTGAAATTAGATCAGATGTAGAGGCCCAATCGTTTAAGAAAAGTCTCTTTCTCGCCAGTCGCCATTTCCATTGCAATTCTCCAGGGAGGATATTAAGATGAGACAACAGTATAAATATAAGTTTCTGAAAGAGTTCAATTGAGGTAGGTTGGGACTTAGTTAGCATGATAGAAAAATCCTTGTATAGGGAATTCAAAGGAGAAACGCGCATTTTTATGTATGTATTTAAGAGTGTTCGATTATAACGCGATGCAAGTGAGTTTAGCCCTAATTCATGTCTTAGCATAGTAATCGGTAAATAATTAGGCAGGCCCAAAGTTGATTTCCAAATCTTCGCTTGAAGCTTATTCAGAAAGGAGTCCAAATCTGAGAGACAGAGGTCCAACCCATAAATAATAATAGCTTCCACTTTCTTCAAATAAAATTCAAATAAGGTTATAAATGAAAATTTATGAAATAATTATTTTCATGTGCCAAATTAAAGGGATTACTTTCTCTGCAAGTGCTTTCTGTCAAAATATGGACGAGGAATTGTTTACGAGGTTGTAACCTAGGTATGTTAAGCGATTGACAAGTTGGATTTCTTTTGAATCAATAGTCCAACAAAATGTACTGATTTTTTGCGTGAAGATAGAAGTATAATGTTGGATTTTAACGAGTTCACAGATAAATTGTTTATCTTGTAGTAATGAGAAAAACATTCTAGCTTGTTTTGTAGGCCTGCTTGTGTGAAGTCTAAAAGAAGCACATCATCAGTATATGCTAACCAGGACAGATGTAAGTTACCTATACGGACTCCGAATGATTTGTTAGTATTCCAAATTCGCTCGATGTCTGATAGGTAACGATTTAAAAGTACTGCAGCAAGGTTACAGCCCCGTTTAACTCCAATAGAGGTGGGAATAGCCTCTGTCAAGATCCCTTCTTTTGAAATTCTCACCTTGAAGTTTGTTTTATGGTGGAGTAAAGCAATAAGTGCAACTAGGTAAGGAGGAACATTGTAATCCAACATCTTTTGCCAAAGTATGCCTCTGATCACACAATCAAAGGCAGAAGAGAGATCCAAAGAGGCAATATAGATGGGCCCATGAGTAGAGGAGTGTGCAACAGCAGTTAAATGAACCAACATTGTTGCATTCAGTTGAGTTCCCATTGATTTGCGAACACCGATTTTGGCTTTGTTGAGGATGGCATTTTTAGTTATGCAAGTTTTCATCTCCACAAGTAACAACAGCCCAAACACTTTAGCTGCTACATCGATAAAAGGATCGTTCAAAGGACCCTTTTATGAAGAGGTATGATAATTGAAGTAACCCATGACCTTGGTATTGATTTAGTTTTAAAGATAGATTGATAGATCCTTAAAAAAATTGTTGCCCAAAATAGAGGATCGTCTTTCATCACACATGGTGGAAGACCATCAGGTCCCGCACATTTAGATGACTTGAGTTTGGCGATTGCAAAGACAATATTGTCAATTGACCAAGGGCATAGGAGTGGAATATTAGGAATTATGTTTTCAATGTCAAAGTGCGAAAACCTGGAAGGGAGTGAATATTTATGCTCATAGAATGTAGACCAGGTATTGCCGTCAATGGAAGAGTCCAAAGAATCATGGACTACACCATTGACAGATCTTAAAATCCGCCAAATGTGTCTAATATTGAGGTTGCATATGTTTTGAACCATTTTTAGATATACTTCATAAATGGATCTAAAACAAATTCCTTTAAGCTTGTTTTTGAACCTTTGTAATAGAGATTGTTTGGCAGCACAATATTCTGCACTAGCGAGCGAGGATATCCTTTTTTTTTAGGTTTCTTATTTCTAGATTTTTCTTTGTTTTTAAGTTAGAAATTGTAGCAGAGAAAGAGGAGCATGCTGCAACAACCGATGAGGTGGGTTTGGAATGTGGAATCAAAGATACAAGATGTGATAGGATCATATTAAGATTCCAAGAGAGAATTTTTTCAGATAAGTTATTATTCCCGTTGAAATCTGGCCAGAGATCTTGGTAAACCAAAAAACTTAAGCGTCAGCAAGTTGAAGCGTTCCAATGAATTGATAGCATTGCCCTGTCAGTTTGTACTAGGTTGGTGACACCAAAAAGTTTTTAACAGCAAACGTTGTAGTGGTGGAGATCATAGAGTGGTCGCCAAGAAGCAAAGGGAAGGAGACAATAGATGAAAGTGAGCCCGATAGATTTTTTGAGGTAACAATGAAATCAATAATAGAATGTATTGATTCTCTCTTCCAAGTGTAAAAAGTATCCATTGAAGTCGGTAAGATTACGGACAAATCCCAATCAGAGAAAAATCCGGTCCATCTCCTACCTTTAGCAAGAGAATGGTTAAGATGTGTAGACATTGATGGATGAGAATCTGTATAGACTGATGCATAAAGAAAAGCATTAAAATCTCCTCCCAAAAGAATTTCTGCTTGGGGATTGTTTAACATTAGTTCGATAAATGTGTTATTCAAAATGCTAATTGCAGAATCAATGGACAGAGAAGCAGGATTCCAATATAGAGAAATAAGAATAAGGTTTTTAAAGCTGGAAATAAGGATATTAAGATCGATCAAAATAAACAATGAGGTACGAAATATGTGATTCACAGTAAATTGTAAATCATTATTAAGGAGAATTGCAGTGCCTCCAGCAGGCCGGCCAAGATTCTTCTGGATGGCAGGATTGTGGAAGGAAGTAAAGCCGTCAAATTGAATATCATTAGAAAACATAGGGCCTCATTACAGGTGGGGCGGTCCGGAATTAACAGTGGCGGTAAACCCGCCGCCACTGTTAATTCCAGACCACCCAATCCTGAGTCCTGCAGGCGGGAGGTGATGTTCCCACCAGGTCTGACCTGGCGGGTATAAAACCGCCCGCCTGCAGGTGGACGTGGAAACACCAGCACCATCACGAGATGGTGCCGGTTTTCCCACTTCCCCATTCCCATTGAGTCCTATTGGACTATTGGGGACTCAATGGGAATGGGGATTTACCGAATTTCGCCTCCGGAATTCCCGGGACACCAGGGTCGTAATGCCCTGGTATTTCCAGGAGTCACAGAGGCGGAATGGTAACACGAGTCCAGAGGTAACCGAGGCGGTAAAACCGCCTTGGTTACCGCCAGACTCGTAATGAGGCCCATAGTTTCCTGAATGAACAAGATTGATGGCGTAGGCTGAACGCCCGTAGAAGCAAGCCATGTTTTTAAATTTTTCAGCCTACAACAATTCCATGAATAAATCTGTAATTCTTTACATTATGAGATAGTTGAAGAGAGTAAGTTTGGAGTTGTTGCTTTTGTAAGAGGTATTATCCCTACTAGACCATTTACGGTGGCAGTGAGAGAGGCTAATTGTGCCAAAATCTGTGAGTTATCATTCAGATTGGCAGAAGATGGTACTGTTTCATTTTGGTGAGCACTTGCAACTGGAGGTTCGAATTCCAGAAAAGACAAAGCTTTTTCAAAGGAGAGGAATGCCTCTAGTTCAAGCACTAAAAAAGCCAAATCTGATTTGAACTCCCACAGTAGTTTTGCTATAATTGAAGATTGAACTTTACATAGCATGCAGTTGTTATTGATATTTGCAAGCTTAATCCACTCTACGTCTTGAGAGACACGATTGCGGAGGGATCAAATTTTGTACAGAGAGTTCATTAGAAAAGCACAATTGATATGTGTTGAACCATTCAGTTGAGAGTTGCTAATCCACCCAATTGTAGTTTGCATTTTGCAAGGAACTTCTTGAAATGATAACAATGAATCATTGTGTACAACTAGGGGGAATGTAGAAGATGTAGACAATGCCAACTTCTCAGCTTTATCTGTCACTTGTTCCTGTGAGCATGATGTGGGCCCTTTGGGAGGTTATGACTGGGCATATCAGCACGGGGAAATAAATCATATTGAGATTCCACTGAGGGTAATGTAGGGTTGGATAATGATTGTAATTTCACTTCTTCACTGTGCGAGAGAGAGGGCGAAGGATGGATAGTTGCATGTACAACAATGGGGACAGAAGGAACAGTCCCTAAATTATTTGTGATCAGGGGAGTTGTCACTACAGGCAAAGAGGATTTTTTGTTCTCGACAGTGGGGAAGTATGTGTTCATATTTGCTTGCACTAAAGTTGAGGGTTCCGCTTGACTCAAATTAGAAGACATTACAGAAGAAACACAATTCTTTCCCAACTCAACCCCAGCGATAGCAGTAAGTTTTAAGGGGTGCACACAATTAACTTCATTCAAATTGACACCGGTTTTTACCTTTTGTTGAGTTTTAATTTGTAGTGCGTTTTTACTTTCTTCATTAAGTTGACTCAGATTAAGAAAATGATCTTTCTTTAAAATTGCACCCACTTTCTCAGAGCTAGCATTCAAGGGAAGGCCATTGTGCAAGCTATTCAAGGAAGAACATACATTTGATTCTTTGTCAGTGACATTCTTATTATGCTTTGCTCTGTGTTTTCTTTTTCCAGCTTTCTTAGTTCTACGAGAAGTGTGATATATGTTGGAAGCCGTGGCCACAGATATTGGAATCTCAAGATTTGAGACAGGGGGTATCACAGCTTCGTCCAAGATGTCAGTAATAGCCGAGGGGTTGTCAGGTGATTCATCATCAAGATTTAATGAGGGAAGCACTAGCTCATTTTGCAGAAATTCAGGAAGGACTAACTTTGCATTAAACAAAATTTGTTCTACTTGCAGTAGTCTTTCATGTTGCAATTTAGCAACGGAAACCAAATCAATAGAAGGTAATACAGGAGTTTCTACTCCTGCACCAGGGTTTAGAGACAATATGGTGTCAAACGAGGTGGGAATTCCATTTGCCAGTAAGAGATCATCATTGGTTTGAGTCCCTTGTGAAAGCATGCTTCTTGAGCCAATATAAACTCTCAATTTTAGACAGTTCCTCTGTGTTAAATGTCATGACGTCCCTCAGATCTTTCAACATATGATGGTTGTATTCATGGCCTTTATCCAAAAGATTTAAGATTCTGTTAAACACAGGAAATGTATGAAGCTCATTTTCCAGAGCATGTAGGGAGTCTCTTGAGGTATAGAGGAGACAGGGGAATGTGGTGAGTTCGGATCAGATAAGGAGTCTCCAGTTATCTGTTTCAGGGGTGATTGAAGACCAGACTGATCTTGCAAATGTGTATTCATTTGAACAAATAGTTCCCGTGTAGGCAAACTTGCTAATTTTCTATGTGCAAAAAATGAGGTGGTAGGCTTAGTGCAGTTGACATGCATATTAGACAAGGATGGAGGAAGCAATGGTGTGGGATGAAAGTGCACCTGTTCACGAAATGCACTGGATGAGGCTGCAGGAGTGGAGGGGGCCAAGTAAAAGACGTATTAGCAGGGGTGTTGCTAGGGGAGGCTAAGGGGGCTATAGCCCCTGATCTTTTGGTTGTAGCCCTGGATAGAATCCCAGGAGCTACAGCCAAAAGACTAGCTAGCCCCCAGTCCCAACAGTTCCGACATCAGCTTAGCCCCGGGTCTTTTCTAGACCTAGCAACTCCCCTGCGTATTAGTCGTTCTAGGGCTGCAATTACACCTGGTGCTAGCATAGAGGTGTCGGAAGTGGGCGCAAAAGAAATATCATTTAGGCCCTCATCTGAGTTCAGAATGTTGTTTACTGGCCCTGATGCAGTCGCTTTAAATTCCATGGCAGAATCATTTGCTGCCTTTAAAGTGAAGGGCAGATTCATTTGTGCTGGTAAAGTCTCTCCTGGTACCTCTGGTTCCGTGAATTAATGGTATAGGAGAGGTAGCAGAGGAGTACAATTTAGGTGCTGAGGACAACTCCTCCTGCCTAGATATCGACAATAAAGATTTCTGACCGTTACCAAGAGTCTGCTTGGATTCATCCTGTATAAGAGGCAGTTTGCTGCCAGGCATCTTCCTTGAGGAATCGCGAATAAGCTTACCATTCCTCAACGTAGTTTCCATTGAGAAATGCAACGTTAATAGTAACTTGTTAGCTAGGAAGTAAGAATGTTCCACTGAAAGATGTATGTTTGCACTGTCAGCAACTTCACAAGCCTCACAACCTTACAAACAGAGAACTAC
Source organism: Ambystoma mexicanum (assembly GCF_040938575.1). NCBI lineage: Eukaryota > Metazoa > Chordata > Amphibia > Caudata > Ambystomatidae > Ambystoma > Ambystoma mexicanum. Next base: position 594,079,465 of record NC_090937.1, on the reverse strand, counting down.
AAACTGGGTTTATACGTACTAAATTCAGTAGCTATGGTTAGTGCATTAGTAAGTATGTATATTGACAATATTAACAGCTCCCACCTCTCGCCCCCAGCCCAACAGCCAGTTGTGAGCCCACTTTGGGCATGCACCCGATTGAAATAGGAAGTGAAGCAGGTAGGGACAGGCGGGGGGCCGGGCAGGAGGCAGAGGCATGAGGAGCTAAGGGAGAAGAAAACAAATAAGCTCCAGTAGATATTTAGCAGGAAGAGCTTCAATGACACAGTGAGCCACGGTAAAGCTGCGGGGCACAAAACGACACACAAATGAACAACAGTACTCCTATGGCGCTCGTAACCAAAGTCCAATTACTTAGTTCAGTTCCAGGGATATTCACATTCGTGCTCGTGTTACGGCTGAGCAAGTGTTTCTTCTCGCAGACAGCGAGCACAGTAACTCGAGGCAATTCCAGGGCAAAGTCCTCTCAGCCCAACAGCCACTTGTGAGCCCACTTCGGATGCTCGTGCACAGATGCGCGCGCACCTGTTTGAAATAAGAAGTGAAGCAGGTGTGGGCGGGCGTGGGGCCGGTAGGAGACGGAGGCAGGAGGGGTTAGTTCATTTCCAGGGATATTCATGTTCGCACTTGCGTTACGGCTGAGCAAGTGTTTCTTCTCGCAGACGGCGAACACAGTAAATTGAGGCAATTCCAGGGTGAAGTCCTCTCAGCCCAACAGCCACTTGTGAGCCCACTTCGGATGCGCGCACGCAGATGCGCGCGCATCTGATTGAAATAGGAAGTGAAGCAGGTATGGGCGGGTGGGGGCCCGGGCAGGAGGTGGAGGCAGGAGGAGTTAGTTCAGTTCCAGGGATATTCCAGTCCTCTCAGCCCAACAGCTACTTGTGAGCCGACTTCGGATACGCAGAATTTCCTTTAGAGCCAGATCCAACAACAATACTATGTAACATCCCATCTAAAGCTAAATATTTCACAGCGACTGATTTAAAGAACACCTTGTTTTCAATTCCCTTGCATCCACATTCTCAGTATTTGACTTTGTTCACTTATCGCAGGATTTGATTGCAACATTCCTGTTTACTCCAGGGGTACTGTGAATCACCCTCAACAGGGTGCTTCAGATGGAATAAGGGAATGCACAACTTGACAGTGTGTTCATCCAATATGTGGACAACATATTGGTCTGTAGCACCACGGAGGAAGAGTGCAGGAGAGACTCAGTGAAACATATGTCAGTACTGGCAGAAACAGGGAATAAAGTGGACAAAGATAGACTCCAATATTGTCATGGATGGGTACTATACATAGGCCAGTTGATGTGAAAAGAAGGGAGGATAGTGAAACCTGAACGAGCAGAAGCAATCATGAAAGAATGCCAGAAACAATGAAAGAATGACAACAATTCCTATGCCTTTGCAAGTACTGTAGGGTATGTTTTTTTTTTCTGCAGCACATATGTCAGGCAACTTTTGAGAGGACTAAAAGGAGCACAGAAGGACAAAAGTGGCATAACCTGGACAGTTGAAATGATTGAAGACTTTGATGAATTGGAGCTAGCAATAAGTATGGCTACAGTATTGGGGATCCCCGATACAATGAAGACTTCTTTCTTTTTTCCCATTCGAATGGAGTAGTGATGACAGATGTCCTTGCACAGATAACTATCATGCAACACAAACCATTAGCATTTTACAGTGGAATCTTAGATCCAGTAATGAGAGGCCATTACCTGTGGCAAGCATTGGCTGCAAAAGCTTTTGCATTTGAGAAGTCTACCAGCATAACTATGGGTTATACATTTATGTTATATGTTCATCATGCTCTATTGGCCATTCTTGAATGCCCAAACATACCCTCACTACACAGAGAGGATCAGGTTGTCAGGTACTGAGTGGTAAACCAATCCAGATCCATAGCAGAACCAGTGAAAGAGGTAGAGTATGTGCATGATTGCACCAGCTACACTGAGCATCATGATGAGGTATCCTGTGTTAAGGAAAACACCCTAGGAGGAGGGGTCATTCTCTTCATTGATGGGTCATTGTCAATAGATCAGAGCATGAGCAACAGGCATAGTGGAACAGTGGTGGTGAAACCAAGAGAGAATGACAGCATTGGAATAGTGGCGCAAGATTGCCAGCACATTTTGCAGCACAAGCAATAGTTGGTAGCAATCATCTTTGCACTTGAAGCACATGGAGATGAGGCAGTAACAGTGTATTCCGACTCTGCCTACTTTACGTCAACAGTAAGTGCAGGACTGTCATGTTAGAAAAGGAGGGGCTTCCTGCTTGCAGACAGCACACCAGTACATAATGCGCCATTACTAGACAGGCTCACAGACGCAATTGAATTTACATCGGCAGCAAAAAACTGAGGTATGTACTTGATTTCTCGAGGCAACAAGGCCACTGACCTAGAAGCAAAAAGAGCAGCATATTTTCCAGATGTAGCTGACATTGCGACTGCACCAAGCAAACATACACGTGCATGAAACATGCTGATCAAGAAAGGCTTTAATATGCTACCAATAACACAAATTCTAGAGTTACAAGTTAGGCCACCCCCAGAAAAGCAGTAATTGTGGAAAAGAAGGGGGTGCTTATTGTCCCCCAGAGATGCAATGCAGCAGCAGGACAGCACTGGGAAAACATTATGCCCCTAGGGGTGCTTACAGTAGCGTGACAATAGTTGTACTACCAGCAAACATCACAAGGGAATATCTTGCAGTACCGAAATCATAGGAATGTTTCATCCCTAACTTGAGTGAGCCCATTTTTCTATTAATTGTTTGATCTGTCTTAAATTCACTGTTGGCCAAAGCCTCAGAATGGTGAGCGGAGAAATACCCCATCCCACTGGACCATTTCAGTATTTTCATATCAACTATGTGGCAATGCTCTAAATTTGTAATGGCTACAGGTATATGCTAGTAGTCGTATGTCCTTTTTCCCGATGGATTGAAGCTGGTCCATGCACACATCCAGCTGCCACATGTGCAGTGAAGTTCCTCATACAAGAGGTATTTCAAAGGTTGGGAGTGTGTAATGCAATGTGTCACATTCTGACAATGGACCACATTTTGTAAATGAAATATTTGCGCACATCGCTATCTTCATGGGTATAAAACAGAAATTCTCATCTGCCTACAACCCATTGTCCCCCAGAGATGCAATGCAGCAGCAGGACAGCACTGGGAAAACATTATGCCCCTAGGGGTGCTTACAGTAGCGTGACAATAGTTGTACTACCAGCAAACATCACAAGGGAATATCTTGCAGTACCGAAATCATAGGAATGTTTCATCCCTAACTTGAGTGAGCCCATTTTTCTATTAATTGTTTGATCTGTCTTAAATTCACTGTTGGCCAAAGCCTCAGAATGGTGAGCGGAGAAATACCCCATCCCACTGGACCATTTCAGTATTTTCATATCAACTATGTGGCAATGCTCTAAATTTGTAATGGCTACAGGTATATGCTAGTAGTCATATGTCCTTTTTCCCGATGGATTGAAGCTGGTCCATGCACACATCCAGCTGCCACATGTGCAGTGAAGTTCCTCATACAAGAGGTATTTCAAAGGTTGGGAGTGTGTAATGCAATGTGTCACATTCTGACAATGGACCACATTTTGTAAATGAAATATTTGCGCACATCGCTATCTTCATGGGTATAAAACAGAAATTCTCATCTGCCTACAACCCACAAGCAAACAGTATTTGTGATTGCCTCAACAGCCTGTTAAAAGATCACATTTCTAAACTAAAAGAAACTTAAAAATGATTGGTTACATAGCCTTCTTTTCTCCCTATTTGCCTTAAGTAATCAACCAGGCTCTGACCATCACCAGACTCCAAATGAGCTGGAGAAGGATGCCAAATGCATACTCCCATTGCTCCTCCGACACAGGTTCACACTGACACTAAAAGTGCTGCTGTTGAGTTAGGGAAGGAAATGAATCATTGTTTGATAGCTATGATGGAATCTCTTAAATATATGTTTCGACGCGGCAGGCGGGTTCAAAAAACCCAGATGAAAACCATGAAGAAAAGTTGTTTAAGCCTCTTTTAGTATATCCTGGCAATAAAGTGCTGTGCCAAAAATGTAGTAGGTAGTAGCACAAGCCACAATTCCAAGGACCTTACGTTGTGAAAGCTGTTGCTCAATCATCAATCAAGGTTGAGGGACAACACGAATGGATCCACCTCAGTGACATCAAGCTGTATCTCAGAGAGACCCCGCTCTCTGCAAATACTGAGCCCATAGGTGTAGAAGAAGTTTGGTGACCGCAGACAAGATCAATGACAAGAGTCAATCAGTAACAAGAATTATAAAACATGCATCAGGTTTTTTACATGAAGGAACAGTTAATCCAACATACTCTAATGGCACTTATCTAAAATCAAAATGTGGCCCTTTCAAAGTAAAAAGGAAACAACAAATGTTCCCCATAACCACCCTGTTCTCCTTGGTTTTATCATTTTTTGTGAAAACGTATCCTTTTCTAGGAGCCTGCAACATTTGCATCACAGTATTTTTATTTAATCTGAAAACGTACAATATTCTGGAAAGAAAAGAGATTTCCTCAAATGGCAAAAATGCAGTTGTTGAATGAAATACAATATTCTTTCTTAACACATAGGGGGAATAATGCTGCTCATTATCTGCAAAAGGTAGACTTGTTAGCTAGCATGATTATACCAACATGTTTGTACATTTTGCAGTTTCTTTTTTGTTATCTTCATTACTGTAGCCTGACCAGTGACTATGATCAGACCTTCTGTAACGATGACAGTTGAAATGATACCAGAACAATTTCCTGTGGTAGGCACACAGATTACACCATTGGAAAGAAGTGGGGTAGATGACTCAAAGCACTTGAGCAAATATATTGATGATTCCATCCATGTCACCAATAACCTGTAGTATAAACACATGACCAAAGTGGGGAGAGAGATGGCTTATGAAAGGTTTTTGTATGTTCCCTCATCCCCTATGCCAATATTCATACCCAGAGAAAGACCTGAACATAGAGCACACTGTCTGATACATGTATCACTCTGCACTACACAAGGTTAGTTTCAGGGAAGGTGGGCCCCTTGTGATGGATGACAAAAAGAACTTTCCAATTTGATGATAGCTACATAAAACAATAGTCCATGATGGATGAGACTGGAATAAAAAACAATGTGATGCAAAATGCACAACTAGAAGGTCCAAATAGAAGAGAGGTTAAAATAACACCATAAGTTGTTACAATGCATTAGTGCAGCAGGGAAAGAAATCCATCATTGCTGGGTAAGACCCCTATTAAAAATATAAGGACATGTACTTCTATCAGTGCCAGTAGTTATTGTACAGAATGTAAACAATATATGCCTCAAGGAATGGGCTGAATATTAAAATTTGCTCAAACGGGTAGCGGCTGAAGCAGTGCCTCTACCCATGGAGAATGCCTCCTTATGCTTCAGAAATATGGGCACTGCAAAAGTAGGGAAAAACAGAAGGTGCATACACATTTTGTATGTGACTGGCATGAAAATAGGCACAACTGTATTAATGGAACACTAATGGGCATGTGGTTCAAAAGCCTGCATACAACTCCCTTCAAATTTGGAGGCCTTTGCTCCTTGGTGATGATAAGTGCACCCGATTTAGCAGTGCCCCAGAGTGAGGTGTATATTGGTGATTTCCCCAGGATGAATGCACGCATAAGGCATATGAGGTCCCTCACTCATGAATGCATGAAAAGGGATAACTATAACTCAGCAAAGATGGCAAAAGTATATGACAACATACCAGATGGGCATACATTGTTCAGTAGGACAGGAATGTTCTTTACATCCCTTTTTACCCCTGGGTTACAGGCCAATCCGAATGCCAAATGATTGCAAATAACCACATGGGAACTGTTGCTGACCACAAATATGTCTGTAAAAGGCTTTAAAGCCATAAGGGCAGAGCTGAGAGCAAAGAGGATCATGACCCTCCAGAACAGATACGTCCTCGATCTGATAACAGCTATGGAGAGGGGCGTGTGTGCAAAAAAATGGGTCTTCTTGCTGCTCACATAGATATACCTGACCACATTGAAAAAAATGGGACACTCACAGAGGCAATAGCCACCTTGACAGACAAGCACACAAAAATGATGGAAGAGGTGGATGACATTGCAGATAATATCTGGTTAAACCACCTGCTCTCATGGATACTCACCTAGTTAGCTAACACAATGAAAATACCAGTGGCCATATTTGTCCCAGTACCATTAGCTTCCTGTGTTCTATGAATACAAATACGCCAATGCAAAAAGACTACCAAAAAGGCAGTAGGAATGAAAATATGAGTACACTTGGATACTTATGTGCATGAGTATACATAAACAGATCACTTACCCCGCTCCCAGACAATGGTGTGCCCTATAGCACCGCAGGACCCTCACAATTCCACAGAGCACTGGGTATATTGTGATTCCAATGAGGAGTGCTGCTACATGACCTGGAGTCCAGAGGACCATGTGCGACATGGATGTAGCTTGAGGGGGGTGACTAAAGTATGGATAACTAAATACCCTATATAGAGGAGACCAGAAGGAAGAGTGTGGTTGAGGACTTGACAAGAAGGGGAGGGTTGAGATCAATATGTCATCTATGCATTCTGCACTTCCCCCGGTCCAATACTGCACAGGTGAGAAACGTTACTCACTGAGGCAACCATACAGCCCTTATCCCTGGCATGTACAACAGGACATAGAGACAATTTAAGTTGAAGGTGGCAAAATCAGTCAAACTAACATTGTGGTAGTAACACAGGCATGCATTAGACACAAAGCATATATGCATGACACATGAAGAGCACATGCAATAGGTGAAATATGCATTTATACATGCAGAATATTAACATATCACATGCCTGATGTACTCTGACATAACCAATATACAAGCTGAATACAACATGAATGATATGCGAATATAGTTCGCTAACATAGAAACAAGCATGTAGTAAAGCAGCCATCTTCTTAAAAATGGAAGCCACAACACGTCTCTGAATGAGCAAAGGCCTCAAAGCCTCTTGAAAACTGAAAATGCTGAATCCGCAGAAAAAACAATCCGTGTAGAGCTCAGGCAATATGGCAATTAGTGCCAAGGTTAGAATGAAATAGGGAGGATAGGTACGGGAGAGCCATGGCACTAGATAGCAGTTCCCAAAACGCAAGCAGGATACTCCCAAATTAATTTTTATAAGAATACAACCAGGCTTTGTTAGCCAGGTGCAGGAGCACAGTAGGCCAAAAAACTCCATGAAGGATAGTTCAAGAGTGTCCTGGGAGGCACAGAACACATGACACACACGTTCATAAGATCTAAAATCTCAATAAATAGGTGGTAATATTGTTTCATACATGGTATTGAAGCACGTTATCCATAATTGGAGACCACTGATTATTAATTAGAAGCCAGCATAGATATACACCAGAAGTACCCCCTACATGCACATGTAGACATGAGGTGCCATACAAGGTCAAGTACATGAAGATTGTCTGGTCACATGGCTGAGAAAGAGGGATGGTAACTTCTTCATTTGAACAACAGACAGTTCATGGACCACTCTTCCTCAGATACCTGTTTGGCTCATATCCGGACGATCTGTCAAGGGTCCAAGGTTGGTTAGTAATGTGCCAATCTATCAAAAGCCTTAGAGACATGCCGCTCATCCAGTAGTATGCCAACCACCCCCTTGTCTTGAAAATTATGTAGTTTAACCATTATCAATACATGGGTGGTTGCAGGTTGAGCCATCAGATATGTATAACCCACTGAAAGTGTTAACCCCAACAGAAGCTGCATGTATCCAAATTCACTAACCTATACCCAGTCCCTGTAATTTTTATGTTATGGCATCATTGATGATGTGATGAGTTTGTAGTATTTAATCAATTGTTGCTAATTTGTATGACGAGAGACACACTATTTGAATGCTTGTATTCTGTCACTGCTTTATTTGGATGATAATAAAGCTGGAATTTGCTGTGCACTTTGTCTATTTCCTCATTTGAGTCTGTTTGGACTGACTCCAGTTCCTCTGGGTCCGTTTTGGAACTCTTGGGCCGTCATTACCGGTTTCGGATGTACCTTCCTTTATCTCTTTCTCCTATATGCAGACCCTGTGACCTTTCTTTTTTATTTGATAGATAATCAATACTGATTCCCTATCCATAAAATCCTGGTTGAACTCAAATCTATCAGCATCACATGAGTGTACACCTGGAGTGAGGAAGCAGATTCTGGAGGTACCACAATCCTATTTTGAGTGTCATGGTGATGCCCAAGAAGGGATAGACAGAGATATGATTGAGAATGCCAATGAGAGGAACAGTACTGATTGCCTGTAGCAACTTACCATCCTCAAAATATCTTATAAAATGATGTTATTTAGTTCTGCAACAGTCCTCCTTCATATCCTGATGCTTATTGCTGATTACTTTGTGAATTCCTGTAATTTTCATAGAGAAAGGGAAACTTTGGGTTTTTAATAGAGTGTGTGGGAATTATGTGGCAGAATTCCATACTAAATACTCTACAAAACAAATGGCATTGAGTCTTGAGGGGTGGTAATCTCACTCTGATGGAGAGTGTTCTTCTGAATGCTTTACCATCTGAAGAATAAGTATGTGATGTAAACAAAAAAATATGATGAAGCCTGCTTTGCTTTTCTGACTGTATTTTCCTTTCCTAGCAGGGCATGTAATGTGTGCCTTTAGAGAAGTAGTGATGTTATATTTTGTTTAATATAGTGTAATTGTTCTGAAGAAATGTTTTGATAGAGAATACATGAGCAAATGTCACTCAAATCAAGATGGGTACTAATATTGTTGATCTAGAGACTGAAATGTTAGGTAATTGGGGTATTGAATGACATGCAGATTAGATATATGGGGCCTCATTATGAGTATGCCAGTCCTGTAATAACGGTGCCGGTAAACTACCGACACTGTTGTTACCAGACCAGCACATTCTGAGTTCTGTGTTCGGGTGTCTTTCCGCCCGCCAGATCTGACCTGGCGGGCGGAAAGGTACCCTCTCACAGACTTTGACTGATGCACCAGCAATGTTGCACACAGTGCTGGTGCATCCATCCTCCCCATTCCCATTGAGTCCTATCGGACTTGAATGGGAATGGGGAGTTACCTCTTCTGGCGATTCCCCATTGCCAGACGCTGGAAAAAAAGAAAAGGCTGCCAGAGTTACAATGAGGCCCATGCTGTTGAAAATTACTATTAATAATGGGCTGTACATCTTCAAAAATATATGGGCACCTAATAGTGACTGTAACCTATTCTTCACACTGCTCACGTAGTATCTTAAATCTGCTACCACCCAAAGGGTCACTTTGGAACTAGACTTTAATACGACTTTGGAACTGACACTAGACAGAGCCCATGGCAGTAGTCAACTGGACCACAGATATAATAAGGAATTTAAGAACAACATTTCTCAATTTAACCTAATATATGTTTTTGGATGACACTTTCTCTGAAAGTGTGAAAGAATGCCTGCTTCTCAGAAGTGCATGCATGCCATTCTGGAATCAACTGCATATTATTTTCTAAGGAGTTGATAGGTCAGAAAAAATGTCAGTGATTTGCAACATTATTATATCTGAGCATGTTCCAGTGTATGCAGTGCGCAATTTTTGTAGTGGAACAGGGGGGTTCACATTAAACTGAAATTTAAAGAATTCACTCTTGAAGGACAAACACCTTGTAGATAGCATTAGGATATATATTAGGGACCTTTAGACATGCGATGTGGTCTTGGTAGACAACATTGTGCTCGCTTAGGATCCTTTAATATCTTAAATCAGAGAGTGATAAATTAGTAGTGACATAGGGGGTTATTACGAGGTTGGCAGTAGGGGTTTAACGTGGCCAGAAGAGCTGCCGGCCCCATTAAACCCCTACCGCTGCATTACGAGGTTTGCTCGCGGGACTCTCAAAGGGTGCCTGTTAAAACCAGGTGCCCTTAGCGGGTCCTGCTAGCAGACCAGGGAGCTAACAACGGGACCGTTATTAATGGGCAACGGGCCCGTTATTAACGGGCCCGTTGTTAGTTCCCTCCCCATTCCCATCGAGCCCTTGGGGGGCTCGAAAGGGAATGGGGATATACCGGGTCTGGGATCCTCGAATGAGGAATTACCGGGTCCTCCAAGGTTGGAATGGCCGGTAATTCCTCATTTAAGGAACCCAAACTCGGTACATGGTAAGGGGTTAACCATGCCACAAATGTCAGCATGGTTACCTCCAAGGTCATAATGACCCCCATAGTTATGAAAGGGACAAGATATTGGAGTAGAGAGGTGTGAAGAAAAAATTGTAAAGTCTTGCAAAAAGAAATATGGGTAACAAGGTTTGGCAGATGATCTCAGAGATGTAAAGTCTTGCATTCATATGATCTCAGAGACTTAGGGGGTCATTACGAGGTTGGAGGTAATGGAAAAATGATACCGGTAAGGCATTACCGGCACCGCATACCGCTCTGGGCTATTCAGACTCAACAACCCGGTATTAGCACCAACGCTGATACCGTGCTCCCCCGTACCGGCATACGCGCGGGCACGCGGCCCTTTGGCCCGGCATTACCGGGATGGCAATACCGGCATCTTGAAGGCGGTAAGGGGTACCGGGATACCAGCATTACCGGCATCTCAAACTACCCACAAACAGCAATGTGCAGTGTTCCCAACTGCCACAGGTGCACACAATCAGCACAGGTGGAGGCAATGGAGTCAGGCCCAGCACAAAAGGAGCACACCCACACACCACACCCCTTTCCACACCAAAATGATTCCACTTGTAGTAGCAATACTGGGGCTGGAGGACATGCTTGCATTTCTACACCAGCAACAACAACAGGCACCAGAGAGGAGGCGCAGGAGGAGAAGGAGGGTGAGACAGGCCCAGCAAGCCCCACCAGTGCATCCAGTGGTACCACACAGGCAGCCCCCAATCCCTCGCATCAGAGCCAGTCCATTCAACCTAACCCCTGAGCAGATACACACCCTGTACCGTCTGGACTGGGACACCATGACCACCATTGTGGACATGATACACGACGACATTGTCAGCCTGATTGAAATACGCACTGCCCTCCCCCTCTACTGAAGGTAGTGTCTGTGCTCCACTTCCTGGCCACAGGCACCTACCAGCACACAGTGGGGCACATGCATGACATATCACAACACTTATTTTCTCACATGCTGAACCAAGTGCTGGATGCCCTCCTGAATCACTCAAGGAACTACATAACCCTACCACGGACTGCCCAGGAGATATTTGACACGAAGGTTGGTTTCCATGCACTGGCAGGCATGCCAAATTCTATTTGTGCACTTGACTGCACCCAGGTAGACTTGGTGGTCCCTCATGCCACGGAGGCGGTGTACCACAATTCTAAGCTATATCACTCCATCAATGTACAGATGGTATGTGATTCCAGCAAGATCATCACACATTGTTGTGCCCGATTTCCCGGATCAACACTACTTGGAGTGACATGCAGGACGACGTGCTTGGCTGCTTGGTAAGTCACATGACAGGCACATGGCAGTGTAATGGGGAAAGTGATGCACACACCACCATGGTAGCAAAACACTGTGCCCCAAAGCATCACTAACTGAACATGACTACCAATCCCCATAGCAATGATGGAAGTTGCACATCAATTACAGCATGCCTAACTTACAACAAGCCCACATCCCACAACATGTCCACCATCCATCATCAGACCTCACCCTCCGTAACACAATCCAGCAACATGCTGTGAGTATGCACAATGTAATTTTCCGCAGCAATTCACAACACAGGACAACCATCCATGAGAGTGCACAAATCAATTCCACCAAGAGTATACACTCCTTGTCACAGGGCCACCAGCACAGTAGCGCTGCATGTCAGCATGGAAATGATAAGCGCTGAATGACAAATAATGCTGAGACTTCTGACAACGCTGCCAGTAACAAAAATATACTAATCACAACACATCACATAATGACAACAAACGCAGCAGAATTAATGACAACAAACGCAGCAGAATACATCCACAGTGCATGCAGACCATCAAGGAAGTGTACCCCCTGTATCAACTGGAAGACACAGCCCACACCATAAGACCATGACACAGCTCACATTGTGGCAAGGTAAAATGTGTGCTTACAACCAGGGACATGTGCATGTGAACAACAGAAATCTGCAGGCATGATTAATAAGTACAGGTGTCCATCAGGAATTGACTTACACATACCTTTTTTGCACCCATGCAGGTGACAGTGGCTATCCCTTGAAGACATGGCTCCTAACCCCTGTTCGGAACCCGCAGAACAGGCACGAAGAGGACTACAATCGTTCCCATACCCGTACCTGTGTGGTCATCGAGCAGCCATTCGGCTTGTTGAAGGCACGGTTTCGCTGTCTTAGCCGTTCGGTTGGGGCACTCCCATACAGGCATGAGAAGGTAGCCAAGATCATCATGGCATGTGTCATGCTGCACAACATGTGCATCCAACCGTACGTATCTCTGCCCCCAGACATTGAACAGCAACCACCAGGTGATGATGACGAAGATGAAGAAGATGTGGTTGTACATCATCGCTGTGGCGATGGACAGGATGGACATGCAGTGCGCCAGTCAGTGATTGACCAATACTTCTGAGACATGGGAGCTGAAGGTGCCATGAATGTGGGACTGAGGGCACTGGGTGTGGGAGTACATGGACACTATGTACTGTAAACCCATAAATGACACATACACAATAAGGAATGTCCAGGCTAGTATTTTTTCAGGTACACAACGGTTGTATTTAACAGTAAGAAGTAACAAGTGCTCATACCCTCCACCTCACACACACACCCTCCCCCCACAACTCCCCCAAACACCCTCTCCCCTCTCTCCCTCTCCCCACAACTCCCCTACACACCCTCTCCCCTCTCTTGCCCTCCCCCCACAACTCCCCCGCACACCCTCCCCCCCACAATTCCCCCACACATGGTGTGCAATCGAATGTTGCAGGTGTCTGCATCAATTGCCATATTCAGGCTGCCCCTGCTACTTTTGGCCACTTCCCACCTCTGGTGGCGGCATGTCGGAGCACCGCAAGGTGCGCACAGACTTGTGCAGGAGGCTGGTCTGTGTAGAGCTGGAAGAGGAGCCCATGCCCGCTTGCTATATTCTCGGGCCCGGAAGCTGTGCCTCCAAGCATCTGCAATTTGGCTAAGGACCTGCCTCACTGCAGCCAACTCCTCGCAGATGCGAGTTGTGCTTGCCTCAATGGCCAATTTCATGGCCGCTGTGTTGTCCCAGCCCTCCTGCCTTGTCAGGGCACCATCAGCTACAAACTGTATGATTAACGTTGTCAGCTCCTCCTGGTGCTGCTCCATCAGTGGCATTCACTGCTTCCCATCCGGGACACCAGTGGAGGTGGATGCTGCATGTGGCAAGTGTCCCAATTCATGAGGGTCCTCTATGGGGCTCCAGATCCCTGACCCTGGCTCCCCTCCAGACTGCTCCTGTATGCTGCCATTAGGGGTGCTGAATGGGTTGATCTGGGGTGATGGCAGGGGGGCTGGGTGTGCCAGGTAGGTCTGATGACACGTCCTCCACAGGGACACACACCTGGCCTTGGCTCTGAACCCTGTCGGCACTCTGGGGTGCCGTGGCAGCTGCCTCCCTGACAGAGCTGTTGGCAGCAGACAGGGCCCCTTTGGCCACTGGCTTCTGTGCAGTGGATACAGCTGTTGTGGGCACTGTTGCTGTGGTAGTGGCCCTTAGCTTGACGCAGAATGCCTGTTGCCATCTTCCCTGCCCCTGGCCTTCTTTCTGGGAGTCGTTGCCTGCGCCGCAGAGTCCCGGGCCTCGCTGTCATGATCTGAGCCTGTGGGGGACCAAGAGAGGGACAGCATCAGTGATGGTTCTACATGCATCATGCAGACATTGGTATTGTTGCTGTTCTACACATATGTGGGGATTCGGTGTTGGAGTTATGACATTCAGGTTACTTGCTATATGGGCGGATCATACAGGCATACATCAGGTTCGCACATGTATGCGGTGGTGTATGCTGTGTGACATGCCTTTCTGTTGTGGACTGCGTGCAGTGTGACACATGCCGTTTCCATGTTTGTGGGGTGTGTCTCAGGTATGGCATTGGCATGCTGCATGCATGTGGATGTGTCAGTGCTGAGGACGGCATCTAGGCAGGGATGTGTCCATGTGTGTGTAATGGGCCATACATTGCCTCATGACATGGTCACATTAGTGGACTATCATCAGAGCATTACAGTATTTTCTTAGGACACTCACCTCCATCTGTCGATGACGTGGCTCCATGTTCCATTTCGCCAACATCTTCAATCGACTCAATGCTGATTGTGCTGGTGCAGGGTTCTTCCCAGCGGCTTAGTTTTATAGGAGAGTTAGAGCCACCACCAGTAGCCAGGCCCTGGCTCTGGTTGGCCGACAAGATGTTGCGCACTCTGAGGCGCAGGTTGCCCCAATGTTTTTGGACGTCCTTCACTGTGCGGGGGGGTGTTCCCAACAGCACTCACTTTCTGGGCTACTAGCTCTCAAATCTCTTTTTTTTAAGCTGTGCTACTCTTTTAAGATCATTTGCAAAGACCACCTCTGCATGTTCAGCCAGAGTGTCAGCAAACATTGTCAGTTCATCCTCCGAGAACGCTCCATCTGCTGCCAGGATGCCCCTTTCTTCGCTGCCTTTGGCATGATGCTGGTGGAGGAGAAGATGTTCTTGTGTCAGATTGAGGCTCCATGTCCTGAGTATAGAGGATGGCAATGGATTGTGTTTTTCAAGATGGCCACAGTGCCGTTTCCCATTCCAGCGCAATGACGTTAATTCCGGTTCCGCTATTAGCAGTGGCCGCTAATAGCGGTGGCTGCTAATGCCGGACCCATTGATGCCGGGCCCGTTATTTAGAGGTAGACGGCGGCGGAAGGGCTGTCTGCATTTTCCATGATGCCGCTAAGGTGGGTTTTTGGGACTTTTGTGGCAAGCCGGTACTGTCGATAACGGCATGCTGCTACGTGCGTTCACGCCTACTCAGAATCAGCCGCTGTTAGCAGCGTCATTGCTACACGGACACAGTTTTCCTCCATGCCGATAAAAACTGTTTTTTACTGCAAATCTCGTAATGACCCACTTAAAGTCTTGAATTATTGTTAGGTCAGGTTTTTTGTGTTCTTCTAAAATGAATTGCCATCTTTGTGCAGGTCTCCTGCTGCTGAATGACACACAGAGGCAATGGTGATGTGCAATTGTCTGCAATGGTTAAAGAACAGCCTAAACGGTACATCTGAATGTTCTGATTATGCCATAGTAAAAGTGATTATATCATCTAAATTCTGCGTTTATACACAAACGAACAGGATATTTACCAAAGAGTTGGCATGATATTAAACACTTTCCTCACCACAGTAGCTACCTGCACCTCATTTTTAGGACCTGGATGATCATGACTCCTACATTATTTACTTTTCAATGAAAGCAAGGGATTGCAGACTATCTGGTGCCTTGGCATCATGGCAGAATATGCTTTGGGGATGACTAACCAATACTAATGGGAGCACAGGAAAAGCCTGCTAGGCTGCTGGCCCATTCATTGACAAAGTTGGGCCCTCTCTACTAATTACATCTATTGTAGTCAGACAGAGTCAGATAAAAACTAATAACAGCATTATTTCAGAAAGGTCTCAGCAGTTCCGCCATGGTTTTACATGGAGGAAGGTGGCACTTTAATGGACTCAATGAGGTAGTATTTAGAATAGGCAGGATTGGAAACTCTGACAAGTGTAGAGGGATAGAAATTGGAGACATGCGTGATGTTAACGGACATTTGTAAGGTTCTGAGATGGCTTCTCAT
Source organism: Ambystoma mexicanum (assembly GCF_040938575.1). Taxonomy (NCBI): domain Eukaryota; kingdom Metazoa; phylum Chordata; class Amphibia; order Caudata; family Ambystomatidae; genus Ambystoma; species Ambystoma mexicanum. The sequence goes on along the minus strand of NC_090937.1, from coordinate 594,063,535 downwards.
CGGAACTCCATGTATAACTTCAGAATGGAGTAGTGCCTGCCCTGTATGGAGTCCACAATGTAATTCTGCTAAATTAACATAATGCGCAGACATGGGGAATCATTACACTAATAACAAAGAGAGAGAAGTTTTTATTTGTGTTTGTTTTATTATTATGCTATACATTTATAAAAAAAATAACTTTTTTTTACCAGATAAACAAGAAACAGGAAATAGGAATAAAATCAAACATTCAAACATTTCCTTTTCCTTCCATATTATCCATGCATATACACATATAAAAAAGCCCCAACAAAAACAGCAAATGCTAGACAATACAAAACGTCAGATATAAAAGCCATTAACCATTTCATATCATGAGTGCCATCTCCAGCTTAAAGCCTCTCCCGAGATCAAGAATGCAGTGTATTATTAGGAACATCGTGGGACTTGAACAACTCCATCCAATTCACTGAGGTTTAACCCTAGCGACTTAAAAAAAAAACCTGTAACTGCTAATACAGAGGAGGTAGTACCTCCTGCCAAACATAGACCCCACTTCAGCTCATTCTCACCCACAATTAGAGAGTTAGCAAATCATTTAAGGTAGGTAATGCCCTTCCCCTGTACTGCCAGGCAAGACACAACTACATCTTTCAATGTCTCCTGATGACCGGTTTCCCTACAAAATCTAAAGTTTCCTGAGCAGGTGGAAGTAAGCCATATCGCACCTGGACTTCCTTTGTTAAAGCCAGGTTCCAATTAAATCTTTAACATTCTGCTTTACACTTTTGTGGGGGTAGATTGCCAGGTATTGCGCCAATAGCCCGGTTGTTGGTAGTCCAGGGCCAGATGTTTCAGGGATACATAACCATGCATTTCATCCATAGTAGGGGCCCAATCAATTTGATAGAGAACCTGCATCACTCACCCAGGATTCTCAACAAAGTCATCCCTAAATAACCCAACTTTCTCGAGCAGGCAGGAAGAATGGCTGGAGAATTCAGTGATAAAGGCATCCCCATCTGTGTCTAATATATTCTATAAATCAGAAAAGAAGGAGTTCTTCACACGAACAAATATTTTACAAAAAAGAGATAAGAACCTCCACTGCACCCTACATTTTAGCAAGCAGAGAAACTGTTTGGTTTCTGGTCAATCCGTCGAATACTATTGCATCTAACACCAGTCCATCAGATTATAAGCATTGAAATGCTATTCCATTGAATGACCATTTTGTTGTCTATAATTCGATGGATCCATTGAAATGTTTTATATTGGATTAGGGTTAGGGCTAGTGGTTAGGGCTAGGGTTAGATTAAGGGTTAGATTAGGGTTAGGGTTGGGGTTAGGGTTAGATTTAGGGTTAGGGTTACGTTTAGGGTTAGGGTTAGAGATTAGGGTTGGGGCTAGGGTTAGATTAAGGGTTAGGTTAGGATTAGGGTCAGGTTAGGGTTAGGGTTGGGGCTAGGGTTAGATTAAGGATTACATTAGTTTTAGGGTATGGGTTAGGGTTAGGGTTGGGTAAGGGTTAGGGGTTAGGGTTGGGGCTAGGGTTGGATTAAGGATTACATTAGGGTTAGGGTTAGAGTTGGGGGTGCATGGGGATTGGGAGTCTAGGGGTGGCAATCGCCCAATATACATAAAACCTTATAAATGTTAGAAGGAGCTGGCCAGTGCCAAAAATTCAGCACTCGACAGCTCCATGTAACAGGTTAGGGTTGGGGGGTGGGCATGGGGTTTGGGGGACCTGGGGGAAACCCCCCAATATACATACAAACTTAAAAACGCTATAAGGAGCTGGCCAGTGCAGAAACGTCAGCACTGGGCAACTCCATGTAACGTTTTAAAGTTACAAAAAAGCATTGAAATGCTATTTTTTACATGTAAAAGTGCATTTCCATTGAAACCAGTCCATTTATATTTTTGATGGACTGGTTTAGATGGAAATGCACTTTTACATGTTAAAGATAGCCTCTCGATGCTTTGGCAGACGATGCTTTGCATTAGATGGGTTGGTATGTCACAGCTTTTTTTCCGAGGGATTGACCATAAACCAAACAGTTCATATCTCACTGTCACAATAGGTACCAAGCTAGGAACCCTAAGAACTTGCCAGCAGATCAAACCTTCCAAATAGGGAAGTAAATCTAAAATCCGAACAGCATTGATCTCTATTCCTTATAAAAGCTTGGGGAGTATCTTCCCCTCTTAAAATGTCAAGATTAGGATCACTGAGAACTTTCCAAACCAGAGGCCACCTTGCTCAATTGATCAGAGAGTGTAATCACACGTGTTTTAAACCATACCTTTGTTTGTGAGTTATTTACTTTTGCTGCAATACAGAAGCCGAGATAGGTGAAGCTTTTTACCCTCTCCAAGTGAAACCTTGGTTTTGATCGTATTCACTGCAAGGTAGTGAGTGCGCTTGTGCGTATTTTGTAAATACTGTGAGCATGTGTTGCAAACCGATAGATGTACTATCGAACAAGAGGAAGTCATCTGCATATGCCAGCCATACTGGTTTAAGCCTATGCATTTCCGGCATGGCAAATGCAGCTGCTTCAAGGCAATCTCCAATGTCGGACAGATAGAGGTTAAACAGGCATGAAGCTAATAGACATCCCTGCCTAATTTTTCTAAAAGAAGCCATATTACGAGCTAAAGAGTCCCTTTGGTCCAATCTTATTGCATGTTCAACCCCTTGGGCAATCCTATTAACAAGTGCATGAGTCCTTCAGGAATGTCCCATACACCCAGTTGTGTCCACAGTAGCCTTCGATCTACCACATCAAAGGCGGCAGAGAGGTCAATAGTGGCCACATAGGGCCTCATTACGACCCTGGCGGAACGGGTTAAACAGCGCCATAAAAGGCTGCGGCGCCGTTCAACCCGTTCCGCCACATTACGAGGTCCCCTCGCGGGACACGTTAAGCATGCCTGGGAAAACCAGGCGTGCACACCGGGTCCCGCGAGGGGAAGAGGGAGCAAACAACGGGCCATCTCGTAATGGACCGTTGTTTACTCCCTCTGCCATTCCCATTCAGCCCTATGGGGGCTGAAATGGGAATGGGGATGAACCGTGTCCGTGTCCTCGAGTGAGGAATTACCCGGCCATCTGAACTCGTAATGGTCCGGTAAGTCCTCATTCCAAGGACACGGACACGATGCGGTTTTGCCAGCAGCCATGCCGCCAATAGCGGCATGTCTACCGGCATACCTCGTAATGAGGCCCAAAGCCTGATTCACATTTACCATACCAAACCTGATTCTGAATGGGTTTTAACTGGAGCCCTTTAGAAGAAGTACACAGAAACGTTCTAAAGCCTGTCTGCCACGTTTGAATCTTACTCAGACCACTTTGCCAAGTCAACAGATTTTCCAACATTAAGCCAAAAAGACCTTACTGTCCATGCCGAGAATTGCTTACGGTCTCTAGTTTTTCGGATCTGAGTGCAGGCCCTTCTTGAATATGGGTATGATGAATGCAGTGGACCAAGATTTTGGAAAATAATAGGAATCTCCCACATGGTTAAACAGAGTGCCAGAGTAGAAGCCCACGCAGAGGGGTTCCTCTTAAACAAGAAATTTGATAGTTGATTCGGGCACACGGCTCGCAAGGTGCTGATCTTCGTAATCACTTCCACCATGTGTTCCTTCTCCACCCTAAACTGACACCCTCTAAGTTTAGGAGAGACAGACACACATTGATAAATACCCTAGATTCCTGGCAGCTTGAATACATTCTGATAGTGGGATACAAAGTATGCTTCAGAAACTGCATTGATCTGAGATGAGGCTTGTGGGATTACATAATAATTTAATCTCCAGAACACTTGTGAATTTTTGTTGCATAAAACCAGGAGCATGGATTCTGTGTCACAATTACCATTAAGCCAATTCATATGATTCTGTTTCACATGTTTGATTCTGGTACACATTTCTAATTGTGTGAGCCCTGCCTATTTTATTTAGAGTTCTTATTTGCAGTGTCATGTCTCTCTTTTTCCCTGCCACCTCGGCATGGTATGCACGCACAGGCTTCATTTCCACTCCTCGATTAACACCTTTTATTGACACCGCATTAGCTTTAGTAAGATCTTCTAAGAAGCTGCTATACTATGGCATGGACACGGTCTCATACAGCCAATCTTGTGTCACGGCAGAGGGATAATGTATAAGCGCCTAGTTTACATGGGACACCCGGATTCCATTACACTCATTTTTTACTCTCCACATATTGTTTCCGAAGTTCAAAATATGCAGACAAGGTGCAGTGATCACTTAATTCCGTTCGCACAATCTGAGTTGCATTTTTCAAACAGGGTGTTCCCTACAAAAATGTAGTACAGGATGGAAGATGTCTCACAATTAAACCAAGTATGGTTTTCTCAACGGTCTCCCATTATGGACCCATTCAGCATTCAAAAACCCAGACCACACAGGTTTTTCCACCATTTAAGCCCATACAACTCTTTTCCCTGCTTTTCAGGCATCGGAAAGGTTGCATTCAAATCACCCAAAAAATAATTTACCCCGTGGGCAATTATCATACCACTCCTGTACATTCAATATCAATTGGTTTATAAAACTATTCAGATCACCCATGCCCCTGTGCCAGTAGGCGTTCAATATAAGGAGGTCTTATACTAAAGATGGTGACATTCTCACATGGGCCGCTAAACTCCCCATTCAAGCATTTCTGGAGTCAACAATAGACATCACCCTAGCTGACTTAATCAATCCTCCAAACGGGTGACCAAATGCCCCTCATTTAGCTTTCTGGGCATTGACCGCACATCTCTTCAATGCCGGGATCTTTAATAGCCAACTCTTCTGTAGGGCAATTAATCCATATGTTTCCGAAAGGAGACCCACAGCCATATTAGTTACCAGATGAATGTGTCCTCTAGTGTTCCACGACAGAATATTTAACAACTCATTCCTTGTCTCTATGTTAGGAGGACTGCCCAGACTGGCATTCATCCATGCCACACAGGGAGCCTGCTAGCCAAGACCACTCCTTCACCTGGTCCACACCATTCATATAATTTGTAAGCACCTGGAATTCCCATACACAACCCTTACTTGCCTCTAGCAAGATCATCATTTCTAAGGGCAAGAGGGGAGTAGGAAAACCTTCCCAAACCTTAGATTTCATCTCTTGGAGGAGAAATAGGTCAAAACCAAGAGCTTGCAAGGACTGTATTTCCCTCATGATGGAATAAAAAATAATATTAGAGCTGTTATATATGACATCCTGATCGGTCCTAAACAGTTCCTAATGAGATATACCTGGTCAAGGTCTCGGGTGTCGGGTCGACAATGCTTGTAAACTGGGAATATCACTAAAAATGTAGAAGAATGTTTGGTTTAGCCTTTTGCCTGGCAGAACAATCTCTATGAGTATTCTATGTGTGACTTCAATGGTTCATTATTCTGGGGAAACATACCTGCCATCCCATCTTCATTTCTCAAGGCTCTCTGTACCACTGAGCATCACGGATCAGACATAGGTCTAATACTCTCATAACCCTTCAAGCCCCTCAAAACACTGTATATATTTTTTTTTCACTGAAGACAAGTCTTCCAATCTAACAGGACATGTTTTAGCCCACCCCAAATTACCCCATATAGCTGTGGGATGTATGTACCCATGCATCCGAGCCCTACCTCAAAACTGTGCAGTACTGACATGGAAACATCATGATGGCCAGAGTTTCCCAGAAAATGTACAGGGAAATGCATGAAGAATAGGCTGCCACTCATTTTTGCCGATGTTATGGGCACAGAAGGACACTGCCTAAAACCACCATTGGACTACCGACACAGTAGTCTGAAACCATTGGGAATGGCAATGCTGATTGCCAAAAGCAAACCCATAACTGTGGAGAATTCATTTTCTTAAATCCCAAAAAGGGGTGCAGTACCAGTACTCACCACTATCAGAAAGCCGGCGTTTTAAAACCACCAGATTTTACTTTTTGTAGAAAACTGAATAAATGAACCCAAAACAGGCCAAAGAAAGACTTACTGAGAGGTGGATCCAATGTAAAGTTATATTCTGAAGTGACTTGAAGGTTTATAACAAGCTGTGGATTTCAGCAGTTTAAGTAAATTCGGACTGAAAGACACTAAAAAATCTAAATGTTTAAAAGAAATGAGTGACCTACTTTTGAGTGTCACATAGGTTGCAATTGTTTAAATGTCATAGTTTTGAACTTAGAATCAGTATTCTAGCTGCATATGTAAAAAATTGTCTTGGCTTAAACTGGGGAACAAAAAGTGACATTTTATCTGAAACCTGGCTTAAGGAACTGAATTCTGCCCACCAGCTACCCCCGACAGGAGATGAAACTTGAGTCACAGCTGTGTTCCCAGGCCTATCTGCCTTTTGCTGGCCACACTAAGGATATGCCATCTCTCTGATAATTGAATTAAGGGGAGCCCCCACAGAATACAGGAGCTCTGAACAAAGCCCTGTCCTGACTCAGGCAAATGTTTTATTGGCGGCAGTCGTAAATGGAGCTTCCTCCTGCAAGCAAAGGGGAGGAGCACTGCCTGTGAGAGCAAGCTGGCTTGGCAGAACTGGAAAAACCAGAAATTCAACCTTGTGCTGGGGGAAAACCACACCCCTTTGGGGCCAGAACATAACTCTAAAAAGATGGATCATTCATAGAGCGGACATGTGAAAATTTTATCAATGATACCATAATTCTTGTGATTTTTCTGCCCACATTTTAAGAGGTTTTTAGAACCGGTGGCATGTTCAGGGGGGTTTTAGCGGAAAAGAGGATATTACTCAAAATGTGTGCATGTGAAAAATCGGACACTTCATCAACTAATGTCCATACTCCTTGCGCACATGTGTGTAAATTTGGGGTAATATCTGATGTGGCAAAACCACTAAAAAGGTGCAAATATTGCCATTTCTGGATGCAAGCTCCTAGAAACGCCAGAGTCAGAACAGGGGCTAACATCAGTAATGCCTCATGTGTGCATGTAATTATAAACAAATGTTTACCTGTGCAAATATGTCTCTTTTTATCATATATAGATTGTGTGCAATTTGGCAGGGGAGTGTCCTCTCTGCAAGCCATAAAATGACATCGCTCTGACTCACAGTTCCTTCCCCAATCAAGTGAGAAATGGAAATTTGACCAACGGCAAGTGGAGAGGGGTAGGGGCTAGTGATGCTGCTCACACACACCCATTTTGAAAACACATAAAAGCAGACAGACAGGACAGATAGGGACCTTCAAATCCATTTGCTGCGGGACGCTCTGCTGGAAAATCCATACTTTACCTCCATCAACCTTCAGAGACCCAGACCAGACCAGCAGAGTAGAGCTGACCTGTTAGCAGAACCAGAGAGAGCTTACCCAGATCACTGTGAAGTGCAGAGACCAGAGGCGAGTCTAAAACCTGACCAGATCCGTGGCGTGGCCCATTTCACTCAAGAATATAGTGTGAGTACCTAGAAAACTGTGCAGAACCAATCTCTTAGTTAAAATAATATAATTCAAGCTATTTTAATCTAAGTAGAACTGCCTCCTAACTGTCACCTGTCATTTGTAAAGCTGTCACTTGTCATTTTATAGTTGCAAGCTGCACTTGTCTTTTTGAACTTTAAAATTTCAAATCTGAAAAACGACCTTTATTTAATCGCTCATATCTCCGTGACGGTTTCTGCTAGAGACTTGCAGTAACTTTCATCTGGGAGCTGAGATCCTAGGCTTTCATAGGACCCCAAAACGATATTGACAGCCCTTGTAGTTCTTCGGTAATCGCGCCAGACGCATTCACGAATTTTGCCGCGATTTGCAAATTTCTCCACGTGTGAAAACAGAAGCTTCTTGCTTCCATTTGCCAGAAATTCGTTTAACCTGCTAGTTACACCCTAGATCCTTGCTAAAGTGAGCCTGGACTAATATTAACTAGATACCACTCACCCTGAACCTCTAGAGGGAATTAAAAGCATTTTAGCATATTTTTTTCTTCATTTCCAGCACATTTAAAAGCATTTGGGCCTGTGTTTTCAACTTCTGTAGTCTAAGCTTGCTGGGGTTAACTGAATCACATTTAATTGCATTTCTGAGAACTGTGTGCTTCCTTCCATTTCCTTGCATTGCATAAAGGGGGGAGTGGATTGCCAGAGAAAAGTGATTACATTGTTTTGCTGAAATCCTATCAAGTTATTTTCTGTACTTCATTTCATTCCACATTGCATTCATTTGAAACCATAAAAGTATTGTTGCTATCTTATCCATTTCATGTCAACTCCTTAGTGATTATAAAGAAGTGTGCTAGTGCCAGATTCTCCGTTGTTAATCTTTATCATATCAGATTAAGTGTGCTATTCAATTATTAATTTATTATAAAGCGTGATATATATATATATTGTTTAAATTATCAATTAAACCTTTTAACTTGCAAAACAGAACTACTTCTTGGCTCAGTGGGGTCAGGGTTATTCAAAGAGAGGGGTGTTATATAGGGGTAGTCATCCAGAATGCATGAACTGGACATAAAGATATATCAATAAGGGTTTTCATTCAGTATTCTAGACTAGGCGTTGACTTGGCTGTAGTGCTGAATTGAATCCTCTTACAAATTGGGGGCTTGTCCGGGATTCTGGGTTAGAATACCACTTGTGCAGCTTAATACAGTGTGCTAACTGACGGGATACATACATCCAGTCGGATCACCACGCTGCATTACGCTGTGAAGCATTCCTCAAAAGGGACACTCCAAGAAAAGTTCTGTTCTGCAAAAATAAAATACTAACTTCTGTAAGTCAGGACAGAGACCAATCTCTAGAATGACGACCTTGGTAGATATGAAAATAGCCAGAGAGCACTTCTTACATAAACTATTTGTGAGAGGTGAATGGGCTGAGCAGGGCCAGGAGGCCTGGTTGCAGGCCATCACGCGACAGGCCACTGAAACAGGGTCAGACTTATGGAGAGATCAGGGTCCATTACATGTGGCCCTGAGTGAACTATATATGGCTCCTAAGGCCAAAGATGAACACGACAAGATTGTTAGGATAGCGGCATATTTATATTTATATATGGGAGCCATACAGAATAAATGTGCTGAAGGCCATGATCTGGCAAAAAGGCAACAGATGGCGTTAGAGAAGGCCCAATCTGATCTGGACTTTTCTGAGCAAAGGCTGCACAGAAGCCAGGAGTCAGAAAATGAGACCAGACAGTACATCACTAAAATAAAGGAGGATATGGATGTGCTGCAAAAGGAAAAGTCAGAACAGGATACCAGATTTCGGGCCTTGCAGAAGGAACACCAAGAAGGTTTGGACTCCCTACTGCAAAGCCAGAAAAAGCTGGAGCAACAACTGGACTTCAACAGGGTATGTGCTGAGCAGGTAGTCACCCTGCAAGGCCACCTAGATAGGGAAAAGGCAGAAAGCAATAAACTGATTCTGAAAGACCTGGATACCCAGGCAGAGTTTGATGAAGAGCGCCGGAAAGCTGGTGCCCTTCAAAGGCAGAGGGACGACCTGGCAGCACAGATGCAGGCTCTCAGTCAGGAAAGAGACACTTTAGGCCAGGAAGTCTGCCACTTAAAAAAGGAAATTGAAGAAAATCACCTGGCCCTCCAGGGGCTGGGTGACCTCCAAAAAGAAAACCAGAACTTGGTAGAGCACACCAGAAGGGTGGAAGATGCTCTGGCAAGAAAGGAGCAGGCCGGTAGGGATGGGACTCAGGAGGTAAACCTCCTGTAGCAAAGACTGGCCCAGTTCTCCAGGACCAACCAGGAAGCACAGAGGGAAAATGAGGCTCTCTGCCAGCACAATGAGAGGCTCCAGCAACAGGTAGCGATGCAGGAAAAACTGATAGAGTCGAGTAAGGCCTTAACAGAGGAACTGAAAGCACAAATGCAGGCTCTTGCATTGCAACAGGGAGCAGGGGCGGATAGAGATGAGGTCCGCTGGGAAAGAGAGATTCCTGACCATAACCGCAGGAGCCCTAACACCAGGGGCCTTCATCTCCCCCAGTCCCTGGATTCTACCACCCCCATGTCCCCTGGCACACATGAGCACAGGGCCACAGGGATGGCAGATTACTATCCAGCTAAGAGTATGGGGCTCATAGGCCAGTACCACTCAGGAATGGAGGGGTGGGCATCCGGGTATGGGCACCCAAGTACAGTACAGTTCAATGGGGAACCCCAGGAGAGTAGGCCCATTAAGGGCATCCTGAAAACCTCTGCCCAGTTAGGTCAGTGGAGGGGGTACCCATCAAATCCTGGCAGCAAGGAGGAATCTGAAGACTCCTCTGAACTGCTCAGGACACAGGAGACCAGGTCCCCACATTCTGCCAGCCATTCCCAGGCTCGCAGAATCCGGGAAAACCTGGAAGAACAGACGGGAACCTCTGGGAGCAGTGCCTCTGAGTCCGAGGACGAATGGACAAGGGTTACCCGAACCAAAAAGGCCAATAAGGCAAAAAGGGCCTTGCTTAAGGACCCCTTAAAGCAGATTAAGGCGATCAGGAGCGTCATCACGTCTTACCATAAGAACGCTAAGTATTCTGTTTGGGAGCACTTAGAGTTGTTTGAACAAATGATGGAGACTTTCCATTTGAAGGACAGCCAAAGCTGTATTCAATATGTAAAGTGAACCTTCTCCCCGGAATACTCCAGTTTCTTTGCGGGGCTGGAGGACCAAAATCATTTAAGATGGTCCACCTATAAGGCGGCCATCTTGAAACATTTTTCTGTTCACAGAAATCCTCAAGAGGCTCGCAAGGCAGCCTACAATTTGCAATGTGGGGAGGATCAGGCCCCACAAGAATTTGTGCAGGAGTTAAAGCGTGCTTTTGCACAGACCACAAGAAGGGTGCGCACGGATAGCAGAGAATTTATTAATACGTTTTTCCATGCCTTGCCCAAATATATCATGACCCAGCTTGTGAGGGATTTTCACGAGAAAAGATCTTTAGACTGGGTCATTGAACAGGCGACCCGGATCTATGAGGTGCAGAAACCGATAGATAGCAAAAGTAATGCCCAGAAAACCCCCAAAGCCAACAGCACCCCTGCTGCTGCCAAGGTGGCAGAGGTAAAGGTCACCCCCGTTTTGGATTTGGAGATGGGGGGGCCTAAAAACCTACCTGCACCTAATAATGCTAGGCCCAGGAGGTCCTCGGGTCAGTCACAGACAGGGAGCCAAGGAGGCAGCCCCACAAATGGGGTCCCTCGCTCTCCTGATTATGTAAGTCCCCGTTACAAGGGAAATCGACCCATCCTGGGTTATGTGTGGACTCCTCCAGCCCAAGGGGGGGGATCCAGCCAAGCACCTAACCCAGGGAACTTCCCTCCAAACTTCCCACAGGAGGGCAGAAATTTACCAAACCCTGGGCAGAACTTTTTCCCCAGATATCCACCCGACTTTCAGCCCCAAAACCATCCATCCTTCTTTCCCCAATTCCCTGAGCCCAGACCACTGAATCCGGGAGAGGGGAGGCCAAGGGTGGAGGGGTACCCAAATCTTCCCAACCCGGGGTATTACCAGAGGAGGGACAGCTACCCTTCCCGGGATCAGCCCAGGGGAGAAAACAGGGCCCCGTATCAGCCTGAGCGGGTTTCCCAGTTAGAGCGCCAGGTTCAAAACATGGCGCGGGATCTGGGTCACATACTGAGGGCTCAGCAGAACCCTCAGATGGGCGTGCCAGCGCAGAACGCACCCAACTCTGGACCTGGTGCTCCAGAACAATGACGGGGGCAGCACCCCGATAACTCACTGGTTCCCAGGGAGGAGGCACAAAGGGAAGGGGGGTGTAAAGCCTTGGAGGAAGCTTCCTTCCTCACTTGTAAACAGCCCCTGGAAACCCATGAACCGGAAACAAAATCTCTTGCCCCTGAAAGTCTGCCTCCTAAGGAGCAGAGGGGGGGTAGGAGAAACAAAAGACCCAAACAGACTCAGTTTGAGGAGGAGGTACAGATCTTCCAATTTGAGGGAGAGGGATCCTCAGAGGATCCTGGGAAAAGGATCTTCTCCTTCAGAGAGGGGGGAACTCCTCCCAAAGAAAAATGGGTCCCTAGGGATGCAAATCCAGACTGGGGAGATGTGGAGACTGAGCTACTGCCGCCCACCATCTCATCCCAGAACCAACAGCAAGAAACTCCCCTGGTTCAAACCCATCCTGGTGACTGCCTCCAAAAAGGGGGGGGGCGGCCCAGAACCAGAGCCAGGGGAACCCACAATGGCTCTGATCTCCAGTTGCCAAATTTTTCTTTCAGATTCCCAAGGCTCTCCACAGAATTCTGCCCAAATCTCTTCTCTCGCCATGTCCAAAACCAGAAAGTTAGCCAACCAGTTGTCCAAAAATGTGCATTATCTGTGCCCCCTTGAGGAGAAGGAGGGAAGATATTATGCCCCGGTACAAGTACAGGGGCAGGGTACAATTTTGGCACTGGTGGACACTGGATCTCAAGCTACCCTTCTGTCCAGAAGGGCCTTTGACGAACTGAATGCAGGAAGGGGAGAGAATTATCGTATTCCTCTCACCTCTCTTCCTGGACAACTCCAGAACTTCGACGGGAAGGAAATTCCCGTTGAGGGGACGGCAGACTTGGACATTAAAATTGGGCGACACAAGGTGAAACACCCGGTCATAGTTGTGACCCCAGAGGGCACCCCTTGTTTACTAGGGAATGACCTCCTGAGAAGGTTGTCACCCCTAATAGATTGTGTAAACAAGGTCCTCTGGACCCAGACTAGCCGACCAATAAAATTAAAACAGAGTGTCAACCATGTTAGTTTAAACGGCACCTGCCACATGGTTGAACAAAAACCTGACCAAGTAGAATTTCACTTCCAGAATAGCCAAATTCCAGACGTGACAGTAATAGCAGTAGGACAACAGACTGGTGATGGAGGGTCCTCTCTATTTCTGAAAATCAACCTGCCTTCCAGTCTAAAGTGGTACTCCACGCTGGAAGGAAACACTCTGAGATTCTATACTAATCCACAATCAGAAACTCCCACTCCTATAGTCCAGAAAGATGTGAAATCAGCTCAGAGCCTGGCTGATATTCAGCAAATTGGAGAGCAGTTGTTCATCCCTGTTCAGTTAAATGATGGGAAGGTCTCTGTTCTCGCTCGAGTGTGTGTGAACAACGGTAAGAGCTTCATCAGCGAAGCCATGTTCCGCCAACTCCCAAAAGATCCAGCCATTCCCACATTCAAACTGATAGACAAATGGGAAATGGACCTGGAAGCACCTAAATCCAAACATCTCCTGCCAAGCAGGTGTATGCTCAAAATCTCCATTGGCAACAAGAGCATAGTCCACAATTGTTGGGTCGTGCGAGACGTCCCTGCCGCCTTTTACTTAGGCAGTGACATTCTCAATCGCTTTGCCATTAGTTTGGACCTA